>NW_023603184.1:20864391-23416891 GCF_014898055.3 Talpa occidentalis | reverse complement strand
CAGCTGTGTCAGGCCAGATCTGGTGGCCCCCAGAGGATGTGGGGGGGGGGAGAGGGTCACAGACATTGGATCATATCACTGCTAATTATGACCCCTGTGTTTTTTGACACAGTAACTCACACAGATGTTCACTGGAATCAATCAATGTCTTATAAAGAGCCTAGCCATTTTAATGTCATTCCCTGGATTTGTTTATTCTGAGCTTCGTTTTTTGAATGGATTGTGGCTCTTTAGGAGCCAGAGTGCAGGCTGGGGACCTATGATGAGGAATTTGATGGAGTTCAAGATTGTATAAAAAAAAATAGGACCCTGGACTGTTTGGAAACCCCAGCTCTGTCTCTTTCGCCAGCTGTGTGGCCCTTATGTGATTGGCACATTTTGAGGATTCAATGGGCTATTTTTGATCTACTGGGCCAGTAGGACAAATGATTCCATATAAAGATAGAAGTAACTTTTATTTATAAAGATAGAAGTAACTTTGTAATCCTACAACTCTAGGAAGGAAATGTTGTCATTTTTCTTTTACAGATCAGGTAAGTGAGAGTTTAAAAAGGGAAGGAAATAGTCAATACCAGAAACAGAATTTAGGACCAAGCTTGTCTGCCTAAAAAGTTGAATCAGTTTCCACATTGCTTTGCTGGGAACAAGGTACTCAGGAATTTTAAATACACTGTCTCATATTCATGAAACACATTTCTGTGTCCTGGGAAATATTTCCTTGGAGGGTTGAGATGGGGAGAGGAATTTCTTTGAGAAGGGCAAAACATACCAATCTGAGACTATTTTGTTTGTTTTCATCAATTTCAGACATTCATTGACTTTCACTGTGAGATATTTATCCAATCTCAGATTCTCTCAATTTTTAGAAATCTGTCATTTTAGTGCCACCAAGAAAGAGAAATTTCTGCCATCTAAAATTTTGGGGTGCCATTAATTAGGACTTATCTATTTGAGAGATATTGAAATGTAGAAAACTGTGTATTTTAGAATCAAATTTATGTACTTGTCTCTCGGTATCAGAGGGCTGATGAATTTTTCAAGTTCTTGGAGAAAGCAATGACTTGATTTACTCTTTCTCATCTCTCTCAGATGCCAGGGATCGGACGCAAACATTACTTTGCAAGTGTCTGAGACATAGCAGCCACTACATAAAAAATAAAAGAACAAATGAATGCATTAAGTTTCTGATGTCTAATCTTTAATTCCTAAAAGAACACAGAACCTGTATGGCCCATCCACGTCTCCAAGTCCTATTTGATACTTTGGCCAGAAATTAAGGTGTTTCAGGTCAGGGGCAGAACCCTCTGCCTTGGGGTTCATAGCTGGCAGTCTGGCTGATCCTGGATCCCTGGGGTCTTTGTGTGGCATAGCCTTCTGAGCTCAGGCTAGAGGAGTGGAAAGGGACAATCTCCACAGCAAGGAGTCTCAGTGCCATTATCCTCCCTTCTCCTTCCTAGCAGCTGAGACAAAGGAGCAATTTTATGCTAATCAGTATACATGAAATGAGCATTTTTTTTTTTTTTAATAGAGGCATGTTTTATTTATTTGTTTGTTTGTTCATTTGTTTTTGTTTATACATGCACTGGGTACAGTCAGAAGCGCGGGAGGGTGAGAGAATTCACCAGAGCCAGAGCGGGGAGCAGAACAGGCAGAAGGACCGAAGTACACTGCTGAGGGGAGCAGCGGGCGGCAGGAGAGGTCTGCGCACCATGTGGGACCCTCCTCCGGTGGCCGGGGAGCAGCCGGGAATCGAACCGGCGCCGCAGAGGCTGCGGGCAGCTTCGCAACCCAGCGCTCTACCGCTGCGCCACCGGGGAGGCCCGAAATGAGCATTTTTAAAAACAAATTTTACTTCTTTTCTCTTGGAAGCCCTATAAGTGAGAGGAGCCTGTGCAGCTCATTTCTCAGCAGCGAAGTACAGCTGGGGTGGGGAGGGAGAGGGCTTGGTTAGGAATGTGGACTCCCACAATTTCAGGGGACCCACCCGGCAGTGTCTCTAGCATGGTCCATCAGCTTGGGGCCCTATGCATTTGTGAGTAGTGTTTCTAGGAGCTGTCATTGTAGACATGAAATGAATATAGTCTCCTGTTTCAGGACAGGAAGATACACGTCTGGGAGTAGAAGGGAATTATTTGCAGTACCAGGGGCAAAGGAAAGTTGAAAAGAGTCTTATTCAAAGGGAAAAACTAACCTTTCCCTCTTTCTGTGTGCTTCTTTCCTGTCTGCTCTCTTACTACCCCCACAAAACACTGAGTTCTGGTCACAAAGTGTGTGGAGAGAGTGTCAGATCCCACAGGTTAAGGGTTTGGTCCTACAAGGTTGTCCCCACCCACTTCAGATGCCAATCACAAATAACAGGTCTCCAGGTTACAAATTGGAGGTTCCCAAGTCCCTTTTATCAGGTTCAATTAATTTATGGCTCACAGAACTCAGGGAAACACTTAGGTTTACCAGTTTATTGAAGGATCTAGGTGAACAGCCAGATGAAAGGAGAGACATAGGGTGAGTGGAGCCTTGTGAACATAGGAATATGCCCACGGGTGCATTACCCACCTTTGTGGATGTGCTCACCAGCGTGGGAGTTTTCCAGACTATGCTGTTGGGATTTTATATAGACCTGCTCAGTTATTAACTCTTTCCCAGCCCCTTTCATGACTTAGTCTTTAGGGTGACCAACCCCCACTCAGGAGCCCACTCAGGGTGCCTCAGTGGAACAAAACACACTCATAGAGCTCTTATCACTTAGGAACATACAAGGGTTTTAGGAGCCCCGTGACAGGAACCAGATAGAGAGCAACATAAATGATCTTACATGCCAGCATTAGACCTACACAAAACAGTATATGGAGAAGGCTTCCAGAAAAAGTCAAATCTTTTAAAAGAGAAAAACACTTACTCTGATGCAACTTCCCCATCCTTCACAAAGAGTCCCCAACCTCCTCAGATCTCCTGCAAGGCTTCTCTGTGCCTCCTTTCCTTGCCAAGCAGGCTATGAGCTCAGCAGATCCCATGCCTCTGCCCTCGGCTAAGCTGCTTCTATCACTGAGGTTGCCATTTTATTCACCTACTTGATCTACTTCATCCTCATCTGTCAAAGTCCTATGCACTCTCTTCATGTCCTTAGTTACATTACCCCCACCTCTTCCTTGCTGCCTTTCCTGACTTCTTATTCCAGGAGGGATGTGGCCTTTCCTTCCTATTAAACTGAAACCTACTAAAACTTTTTTTTTAAGATTTATTTACTTATGCACACAAGAACTGGGGTTGTAGGCTAGAGGTGTGTGTGTGTGTGTGTGTGTGTGTGTGTGTGTGTGTGTGAGCGGGAGTAAGAGGATTCACCAGAAACAGAGTAGGGAGCAGAGCAGGCAGTTCTACTGAAATAGACTGCTGAGGGGAGCAATGGGCGAGACAGGAGAGGTCTGCTGTGCCATGTGGGTCAGCTCCCTGGCCGGGGATTGAACTCATGCTGCAGTAGCTGGTGACAGCTTGATAGTACTGAGACTTTAACCCCTGCACCACCAGGGAGGCTTTGAAACCTATTAAAACTTTTAGAAGTCTATTTGAGCAAAAATCTATTTGAATTGAAATGATGAGGATATCTCCACCAGCAACAATTAGGGGAAAGATTTTTGTAGAGAAGAGGTAGGAGCAAAGCAAGGAAATTACTGGATTGGTTGTAGTTTAAAATCTAGTTGCACTTTCAGTTTAATTTCGTCATCTTGAGGCATTTTCAGGCCTAGATGTTGGTTTACTTATATAAACTGCCACAGTGTTAGGTCCACCGCAATCAATGTCTCCCTTGTTTAATTAATTTAACCCTCCTTTCAACCCCAGTGGTGCTAAGCACTCTCACTGTGCCTGTGTGATAATCATGTTGTGTCATTTCATGGATATACACTAGTATATCCATGAAAGTACTTACACCAGTACTTACACCAGTACTTACACTAGTACTTATACCAGAACTTACACTAAGTTTCTGTCACCTGCAAAACACTGTGTCTAGGGAATAGGGACTCCACTGGGTGAGGTAACCCAGGAAGACAGACACAGATAGAGACACTTAGTAGTGTAGTTGACCAAGCTGAATGCAGGGGGATTTTTATTAGTCTCTTAAAATAACAAAGAGCACCTTTAATGTTGAGAAATACATAAAAGCAAAAAGAAGTTTAAAAAATTTGTTGTAATTCTATCACCACCCAGGGATTCTAAAAGTTGACATATTTGACTTCTCCCCGATGCATATATATTTTTTCTCTTAACAATATAGTTTAAACCATGTCCTTTTTATTAAAACTTATTCAATTGATAGCCATTTTCTTCATTCTTTAGTCATGGAAAATTTCAAAAATATACAAAGATAGAATGGTAAAATGAATCTAATGGTATAATAAAGAATGTAAAGAATGAATATGATACTGAATGAACTTGGTCTTCTGTCCTCTGTATTTCTTGTAAATCAGCACTTATATCTCAAAGTGACACCCTGAGAGTATAGTGACTGCCACCCTCTCATCCCAAACCCCAGAGAAGAAGGATTTTGGGAGTGTCACAAACATAAGTCAGTCCCATCTTATCCACACCAATATCTGATCCCTCCAAGTTTCTCCTCACTCTGCTGACTCAGCAACTACAAACAGAGCTGAGCACAAACAGAAACCAGTAAAGGCATAAATCAATAAATAAAATGCTAAAGATAATACTTTTTTAAAATTAATTTTTGCATAGAATAACTGGGGTACAGGCCAGAGGTGTGGGAGGTGAGAGGATTCACCAGAGACAGAGCAAGGAACAGAACAGGCGGATCGACTGAAATACACTGCTGAGGGGAGCAGCGGGTGAGACAGGAGAGGTCTGCTGTGCCAAATATGGGTAGCTCTCTGGCTGGGGATTGAACTCAAGTCATAGAGGTGATACCACTGAGACTTAACCCCTAGGCCACCAGAGAGGCTCAAAATGCTAAGGATATTTGCTGCAGGGGGCCTTGATGCCGCAGCCAGATATGACACTGGCAAGCAGCTAAGCTAAAGGGCCTCACACCATGGGGCCAAAGATTCCTTGTGCCTCACACCGTGGGGCTGAAGATTTAACATCCCTTCGTTTTTTGTTCTTGGTCATAAAAAGAGAAAAAATTATCTGAAAGTACATTAGACAATAAATTATTGTATCAGCATACTGCAAGCAAATGGCACAGAAAATTATCTGTTTAGAAATTAGTTATTAAACAATTTGGCCCACTTGACAATGGGAGACAATTTATTGTACATATCTGACAAGCAATCCAGCACAACTATTATAGTAAGTCTTCTTTTGCTTCTTTAGAAGTTCCTTTTTATTTAGAAGTTTCTTAGGAAAGTTTTTATTTTATTTTTTTTTTTTCTTTTGTGAATTGTTTTTTTTTTTTTTTTTTTTTTAATAAATTTTATTGTTATATTCCCCATACAATTGCAGCCCCCCCATTCTGACCCCAATCCCTCCCCTCCCACCCCCGCCCCCTAAAAGTGTCTCTGGTTCATAGTTTTTTGTTGATTTTGATTTTCACTTTCTTATAGTTATTCATTTTCCTGGTCCCTTATTTAAGTTTTCTAGATTCCTGCTATGAGTGAGACCATCCGGTATTTTTCTTTTTCTTTTTGGCTTATTTCGCTGAGCATGATCCCTTCCAGCGCCATCCATGTTGCTGCAAATTGCATGTGTTTATCTTTTTTGAATGCTGAGTAATATTCCATGGTATATATGTACCACATCTTCTTGATCCAGTCATCTACTTTTGGGCATTTGGGTTGTTTCCAAAGCTTAGCTATTGTAAACAGTGCTGCTATAAACATAGGGGTGCAGGTGTTCTTTGGAATTGATGTTTCTGTGTCCTTTGGGTAAATACCTAGGAGTGGAATTGCTGGATCATATGGAAGCTCTATGTTTAGTAGGTCCAGAAATCTCCATACAGCTTTCCACAGTGGTTGGACCAGTTTGCACTCCCACCAACAGTGCAGAAGAGTTCCTTTTTCTCCACACCCTCGCCAACATTTGTTGTTGCTAGTTTTTTTAATATGTGCCATTCTCACTGGTGTAAGATGGTATCTCATGGTAGTTTTGATTTGCATTTCCCTGATGACAAGTGATGTTGAACATTTTTTCATATGCCTGTTGGCCATTTGCATTTCCTCTTCAGAGAAGTTTCTTTTAAGCTCTTCTGCCCATTTTTTGACTGGATTATTTTCTTTGTTGTTGTTGAGTCTCATCAGCTCTTTGCAGATTTTTGTGATCAGTCCTTTATCATTAGTGTTGGGTGCAAAAATGTTCTCCCAGTTGGTGGGGTTTCTCTTTGTTTTTGTTATTGTCTCTTTTGCTGTGCAAAAGCTCTTTAATTTGATGTAGTCCCAGCTGTTTATCTTTGCCTTCACTATCACTGCTTTGGGTGATGTGTCTGTAAAGATGTCTTTGATGTGCAAATCACGTAGTGTTTCGCCTATATTTCCTTCTATATATTTTATGGTTTCAGGTCTTATGTCTAGTTCTTTAATCCATTTTGAGTTGATTTTTGTGTATGGTGTGAGGTGGTGGTCAAGCTTCATTCTTTTGCATGTAGCGACCCAGTTTTCCCAGCACCATTTATTGAACAAACTTTCTTTGCTCCAATGCATATTCTTTGCTCCTTTGTCAAAGATTAGTTGACCATAAATCTGTGGGCTTATTTCTGGATTTTCTATTCGATTCCATTGGTCTGTATGTCTGTTCTTGTTCCAATACCATGCAGTTTTGATGATTATGGCTTTGTAGTATAGTTTGAAGTCTGGGAGTCTGATGCCTCCATTCCCTTCTTTTTTTTTCAGGAGAGCTTTGGCTATTCGGGGTTTTTGGTGATTCCATATGAATTTCATCAATAATTGTTCTATTTCTTTGAAGAATGACATTGAAATTTTGATTGGAATAGCATTGAATCTGTATATTGCTTTTGGTAGGATGGCCATTTTAATAATGTTTATTCTTCCAATCCATGAGCAGGGGATGTCTCTCCATTTCTTTGTGTCTTCTTCTATTTCTTTTAACAGTGTTTTATAGTTTTCTTTGTATAGGTCCTTTACCTCTTTTGTTAGATTTATTCCCAAATATTTGATTTTTTTTGTTTCAATAACAAAAGGGATGGTCTTTTTGATTTCTTCTTCTTCAGATTTATTGTTTGTGTATAGGAAGGCTACTGACTTTTGCGTGTTGATTTTGTATCCTGCCACTTTACTGAACTGATTGATGAGTTGAATTAGCTTTTCTGTGGAGTTTTTGGGGTTCTCTATGTATAATATCATATCGTCTGCAAATAGTGATAGTTTGACTTCTTCTTTTCCTATTTGGATTCCTTGGATGTCTTTCTCTTGTCTTATTGCCCTGGCTAGGACTTCCAGTATTATATTGAAAAGCAATGGTGAGAGTGGACATCCTTGTCTTGTTCCAGATCTTAATGGAATTGCTTTCAGCTTTTCACCATTGAGAATGATACTGGCTGTTGGCTTGTCATAGATGGCCTTTATGATGTTGAGGTATGTTCCTTGTATCCCCAGAATTTCAAGGGCTTTTATCATGAATGGGTGTTGCACTTTGTCGAAAGCTTTCTCAGCATCTATTGATATTATCATATGGTTTTTATATTTCTTTTTGTTGATGTGTTGGATAACGTTGATTGATTTTCGGATGTTAAACCATCCTTGTGCCCCTGGAATGAATCCAACTTGGTCGTGGTGAATTATCTTATGGATACATTGTTGGATTCTGATAGCTAAAATTTTATTGAGGATTTTTGCATCAGTGTTCATTAGGGAGATTGGCCTGTAGTTTTCCTTTTTTGTGTTGTCCTTGTTCGGTTTTGGTATTAGTGTAATGTTGGCTTCATAAAACGTGTTTGGTATTGTCCCTTCCTTCTCAATTTTTTGGAAGAGTTTGTGAAGGATAGGCACTAATTCGTCTCTGAATGTTTGGTAGAATTCATTTGTAAATCCATCAGGTCCTGGGCTTTTGTTTTTGGGGAGGTTTTTTATTACCATTTCAATTTCGCTGCTTGTAATTGGTCTGTTTAGGTGTTCTATTTCTTCTTTATCTAGCTTTGGGTGATTGTAGAGTTGTAGGAATTTGTCCATCTCCTCTAGATTGTTAAACTTGTTTCCATATAACTGTTCATAGTAGTTACTGATTATTCTTTTGATTTCTGCTGTGTCCGTTGTGATTTCTCCTCTTTCATTGATGATCCTGTTTATTTGTGCTTTCTCCCTTTTTTCCTTTGTGAGCCTGGCTAGGGGTTTGTCTATTTTATTGATTTTTTCAAAAAACCAGCTCTTGGTTTCATTGATCTTTTGGATTGTTTTTTTAGTTTCAATTTCATTTATTTCTGCTTTGGTTTTTATTATTTCTTTTCTTCTACTGGTTTGGGGTTTTTTTGTTGTTCTTTTTCTAGATCTTTGAGCTTCGAGCTGAGGTTGTTTCTTTGCGTTCTTTCTTGTTTCTTGATGTGAGCTTCTATTGCTATATATTTTCCTCTTATTACTGCTTTTGCTGCATCCCATACATTTAGGATATTAGTGTCCTCCTTGTCGTTCAATTCAAAAAATTTTTTAATTTCTTCTTTGATCTCCTCATTAGTCCAATGGTCTTCCAGTAGTGTGGTTTTTAATCTCCATGAGGTAGGAAGGTTCCTTGCCTTCTTTTTATGGTTTATTTCTAGTTTGATGCCTTCATGGTCAGAAAAGATGGTTGATATGATTTCAATCTTGGTGTATCTGTTGATGTTTGTCTTGTGCCCCAGTATGTGATCGATCCTGGAGAATGATCCGTGTGCGCTTGAGAAAAATGTGTACTCCGTTTTTTTGGGGTTTAGTGTTCTATAGATGTCTGTTAAGCCTAATTGCTCTAGGTCCTTATTTAGAGCTTTGGTTTCTTTACTTATTTTTTGTCTTGTTGATCTATCCATTGTTGATAGTGGTGTGTTGAAGTCTCCCACTACGTATGTGTTTTCTCTGATGTCTGTTTTCAGAGAGGACAACAGTTGTCTGATATATTTTGGTGCTCCTTCGTTTGGTGAGTATATGTTAATGAGTGTTATTTCTTCTTGAAGTATTGTCCCCTTGATCATAATGTAGTGACCATTGGGGTCTCTTTTATCTTTTTGAGTTTGAAATCTGTTTTATCTGATATAAGTATAGCTGTTCCTGCTTTCTTTTTTGGTCCATTTGCTTGTAGGATTGTTTTCCATCCTTTAACTTTGAGCCTATTTTTATCTTTTGTAGCTAAATGTGTTTCCTGGAGACAGCAAAAGGTTGGGTTTTGTTTCTTAATCCAGGCTGCCACTCTGTGTCTTTTTATTGAAGAGTTTAGTCCATTTACATTTAGAGTTAATATTGATATGTTAACATCTGTATTTGCCATTGTGTTTGTCTTTCCTTTGATTTTATTTATTTATTCTTTTAATAACTTTTTTTTTTTTTGGCCTTCTTTCATTGTTATTCGTCCTCTGAGGTTCTGGCTTTAGGACTCCTTGTAGTATTTTTTGGAGTGGGGGTTTAGTTGCAATGAAATTCCGGAGTTTCTGTTTGTCTGGGAAGGTCCATATTCTTTCTTCAAAGAGGAAGGAGAGCTTTGCGGGATAGAGTATTCTTGGTTGGCATCTGTTTTCTTGGAGCCTGTTGACTATGTCCCTCCACTCTCTCCTTGCCCGTAGTGTTTCTTCGGAGAAGTCTGATGTCAGCCTGATTGGTTTTCCTTTGAATGTTATCTGTTTCTTCCCTCTTGCCAGCTTCATTATTTTTTCCTTGTCCTGGATTCTTGGGAGCTTTACTATTATGTGTCTTGCTGTATTTTTCCTTTCGTCGTGGAAGTTTGGTGTTCTTCTTGCTTCTTGTATATCAATTTTCAGCTCCTTCTTCACATTTGGGAAGTTCTCTTCAATTATCTCTTTGAATATTTTCTCTGTTCCTACATCTCTCTCCTCTCCTTCTGGTATTCCTATAACTCTTATATTTCCTTTCCTCATGGAGTCAGATAGTTCCCGAAGTCTTTCTTCGTTCTTTTTCCTTCGTACTTCTCTTTCTTAGGAAAGTTTTTAAATGAAGTTAACTGTGTTAAGTTTCTAGGTAGAAAAAGTTCTGATAGCTGAGAAACAGCTGGTCTCCGGCCGCAGGCCATAGCAATAGAAGAGTCTTTTGATGCTTAGGCTTTAGCTGATAGAGATGTACTGGTTGCTATCAACTATCTTAGGTAATTATCTAGCTGAAATAATAAGTTTTAGTGTAAGGTTTGGGTTTTTATCTATTAACCTTGAAGGCTACCGTCTAGCTGAGACCCGTAGGAGCCAGTAGTCCATGGGAATAGAATACTCTGATTGTCTCTGCTTTACACATGATGATGTATTTTTTCTGCTTGCAAAAAATGAATGAATAAAGACCTGCTGAGTCTCTTGGCAGAAGATACTTGCACCTCATCCAGTGTCAGTGTCTCCTAACTACTTTGACCCGTTCCCCTCAGCCCCTTAATGTGTCACCTAGGCCGTCTCATCCTTTCAGGAACCCCTGACACGACATTTTGCCGGAGGCTGGTCCCCGGCAGATATTAAAAGCAATAACAAATTAGGGAAAGCTCAAGTAGCAAAACAGACAGACAAAAAAACATATGACACATGGAAGCATAGGACCTCAAGAGAAGATGATGTCATATGGTGAGAGCAACTCTTCACAATCCACACCAAAAAGACAGATGGTTGTATCTCCCTAGCAGATAGACTTTAGAATGGCTTTAATAAAGGAACTCAAAGTGAAGTCCTCCCCAGCAGCACAGAGGTTTGAGCTCTGCACTGTGAAGCTGTCCACTGCCTCTGCAGCGTGGGTTCAATTCCTATCTGGCCAGGGAGCTACACACATGGTGCAGCAGACCTCTCCTGCCTTGCCTGCTGCTCCCCTCAGCAGTGTCTTGGATCGATCTGCCTGCTCTGCTCCCCGCTCTGTCTCTGGTGAATTCTCTTACCCCGCCCCACACCTCTGCCTTTACCCCAGTTCTTGTATAAATAAATAAATAAATCTTTAAAAAAATAATAAAGGAACTCAAAGTAACACAAGAGAACTTAGAAAAACAAATCAGAGACACAAAAAAAAAATCAGAAAAACTAATTAATGTGCTCAGAAATAAAATCAATGAGCATAAGGTAGAAATTGAAGCTTTAAATAAGAAAATAATGGAAACCCAGAAGGTAAAGAGTTCAATGAGATCAACAATTCTATAGAAAGCTATGGATGTTGAATAGACAAAATAGAGAATGGAATCAGTAGCCTCTAAGATAGTAATAGACTAATAACCCAGGTTTAAGTGAGTGTCTACTTCAGGGCCTCCCTGGTGGCACAAGGGGTTAAGCATAGCACTATGACGCTATCCACAGCCTCTGCAACATGAGTTTGATCCCTGGCTGGCTACCCACATGGCACAGTAGATTTCTCCTGACTCACCCGCTGCTCCCCTCAGCAGTGTATTTCAGTCAGTCTGCCTGTTCTGTCCCCCCCTCTGTCTCTGGTGAATCCTCTCACCCCCCATTCTTGTATGCATAAAAAAAAAAAAAAAGAGTGTCTACTTCAGGTTACTCTTTCATGCAGGGTATAGTTGGAGCACCTAGAAGAACAGCTAGCTGACACCTACCTACCTATAGGACAGAGTCTAGACATTGTGAACAGTATTCTTAATTATCTATATGTGTGGAAGAATTTAGTATGAAGACTTTCTTTCTTTCTTTTTTTTTTTTTAAAGATTTATGTATTTATTTATACAAGCAGTGGATACAGTCAGAAGCGCGGGAGGGTGAGAGAATTCGCCAGAGCCAGAGCAGGGAGCAGAACAGGCAGACCAACGAAGTACACTGCTGAGGGGAGCAGCAGGTGCAGCAAGAGAGGTATGCGTGCCATGTGGGACCCTCACGTGGTGGCCGGGGATATAACTGGCGCTGCAGAGGCTGTGGGCAGCCTCACAGCCCAGTGCTCAACCGCTGCGCCACCGGGGAGGCCCCTGAAGACTTACTTTCATTATGATCTTGTAACAGGTTTTGAGAGAGAAGCTAGTTTATCAACAAACTTCTTTGGTGACTGCAACAATCTTCCAAAATGAGCTTACGCAGTATTCGTGGATCAAACTGTGTTAGGCCATCTCACTAGAGTAAGCATTATTTAGCCAAACCTGTATTCAAGTACACCTTTGCAAATTAGTCTTTGAACCTCAGTTTACTGATTTGATATTGCAGACCCAGCAGCATTCCTTGGCAGGACTCTCTGCCCTTTACTTGGCATCACACGGTAAGAAAACCTGTAAAGCAATGGTGGGATGTGGAATCAATTAGCAGTCAAACCATGAAAGTCATTTCTAAAAGGCTCAGCGTATAGGCCTCCATAGTTTCTTATACCTTGTTTATGCAATGGTGCAGTGGGACCCCAAACTGTTTTAGCCCATTCCTGTATTTTGAATGCCTCTCATTTCACCAAGGCAAGCCCATTTCCTAACATTTGTAATATGAATTAATAGGATACTGATTTTACTAGTAATATTGGACACCCATTATGCCAACTGGCAACTTAGAAGTCACTGATCAGGAATTACTTGGCCTGAGGCCTCCCTGGTGGTGCAAGGGATAAGACACAACCTATGGAGCAATCCGCAGCCACTAATGCACAAATGCGATTCCTGCCCAGCCGGGGAGCAACCCACAAGGCGCAGCAGACCTCTCCTGACTTGCCTGCTGCTCCCCTCAGCAGTGTACTTCAGTCAATCTGCCTGTTCTGTTCCCTACTCTGTCTCTAGTGAATCCTCTCACCCCCCCCCTCACACCTCTGGCCTGTACCCCAGCTCTTGTATGCATAAATAAATAAATCTTAAAAAAAAAGAATTACGTGACCTACTCTTGAGGGTATCTTTTCTGGGATGGTGCTAGCTGACCATTCTTGGACAGTGCATCTTTGACAGCATGTGAGCTGATCATCCCTAGAGTTACAGGTTCAGCTACCTGGCCCATTCATACTATCACATGGACAATACTGCATTATTTGAAACACCATAGACATTGTAGAACCCCCTTACTGCTGTCCACTATATTTATTGAGCTATAAACAGGAAAAGTCCTGGAATCATAGAAGCTGAGAAACAAGGGTCTTTCCCAGTAGTTTTTTTTTTCTTTTATATATTTTTTACATCATTGTTCATTTTTACACAATGTATGCATTTTTATTTTGGTTACTGCACCCCTATGTTTATAGCAGCACTATTTACAATAGCTAAGCTTTGGAAACAACCCAGATGCCCAAAAATAGATGACTGGATCAAGAAGATGTGGTACATATATACAATGGAATATTACTCAGCAATCAAAAAAGATAAACTCATGCAATTTGCAGCAACATGGATGGAGCTGGAAGGGATCATCCTCAGCGAAATAAGCCAGAAAGAAAAAGACAAATACCAGATGGTCTCACTCATAGCAGGAATTTCCCAGTAGTTTTATATCATAGTCTCTCATGTCACCTCTCAGGACCTCAATGTCCTCATTTGCAATGAGAATAACACAATACTAGATCATTGTGAGGTTCCAGTGAGAGGTAAATAGTCAACCTTTCACTGTGTCTCTGTCTACTGACCTGTGTCCAAATGCTTACATCACATATTTCAGTTAATTCAGTCACTATAAACCCTGGAGGTGAGAGACCTAAGTTTAATGTCTATCAGACACTCTATGATACTTAAATGCGGTGAAAAATAAAATTAAGCAGCTTATCTGTTTTACTAATACAGGATTTAATACCCACATATTTCCAAAACATCCTAGAGTGTTCCTGACTATCTTTTAGATTTCATCTGAATGTTGAATAGGCCTGTCCTGAGCTTTGGTTTAGAAATTAAGCCTTACTAATTAACTATTGCCTAATCCCCCCTGTGGGTCCAGGGTTGTATTCTCAAAAAAAAAAGGGGGGCGGGGAAACAGCTAATTATTAAGGCTTTGATATGAAATTCCAGATATCCAGAGTTTTCCCCCTATTTCAGTCTTTGGCAGCACAGAGACAAAGCACTTGGGAGATTAACTTAATGTTTCAATACCATGATTCATCCTTTGTTGTGCAAAAGGGACGATTTTGACTCTTTTTCCAAGAATGGAAACCTCTTTCCTCTTGCAGGGAACACACACAATCAAAACTGCCTCTTGCCCTGACTTTATTAATTTCATTTTGGACCGACTTCCTTTTGCAGTTTTTAAAATTAGAAGGAGGTCCTTTTGAAGTCAATATTTTCTTTTTATTTGGTGTGATACCTGCTCTGTGGAATCCATTTCTTCATCTGTCAAATAGAATGATTCCTCACTGGATTGACCCATGGAATTTGTAACAACAAATTGTTTAAAGTAAACCAGCTTTGAAAAAGGAAGTCTAAGGTAGTGAAGCCATAGCCTATTATGTGGATAATTACACTGCAGTTTCCCTTCCTGAATTTGTACTTTTATGTATTTGTTCTTTGTCCTTTGGAGTGGAATTGCTGGATCATGTGGAAGCTCTATGTTTAGTAGGTCAGGAAATCTCCACACAGCTCTCCACAGTGGTTGGACCAGTTTGCACTCCCACCAACAGTGCAGGAGAGTTCCTTTTTCTCCACATCCTCACCAACATTTGTTGTTGCTAGTTTTTTTTAATATGTGCCATTCTCACTGGTGTAAGATGGTGTTTCATTGTAGTTTTGATTTGCATTTCACTGATTACAAGTGATGTTGAACATACATTCATGAATTTGTTCAATAAACATGCATTAAATGCCTGCTACCTGCAAGATACAAAAGTGAATAAAACACAGCGCCTGCCCTGAATGGGAGTCCAGTTGACTGGATCTAGACTGTTTTCTTGCTTCCCCACTCTTTTTATATCACTTTTCTATACCCACAGAATCTTATCAATGTCCTCTCAAAGTGACATAAGCCTGGGCTTCAGTGAACTCAAGATTGAAGTAGTAAATATAAGTTTAATCTGTGAGTGTGATTACTTAGTATGAGAGGAAAAAGTAGCAAGCATTAGTGATTTTAGATTCATTCCCCTAGAGAATCATTCTTTCTTAGCAACTCAAAAAGTAAAACATTCAAATTATTTTAATGCTTCAATTTTTATGAAGCAAGAATGGTATATAAATTCACAAGTGTTTTTCAGTTTAATTCCCCTCATATTTATTGAGTGTCTACTAGCCGTGAGTGATTACAATTGTATTGCTCCATTGTTTTATTGTTTTTTCAAAGGCTGCAGACATAGAGGATGCATAATTTACCCTAAGATATACCTGGATGTCTTTCCTCCACTAATTATGGGTATATTTGGAAGACATAGTGTATATTTGATTCCATATGTGTAATATATATGGGTTATTAACTCAATTTTTTTTGTTTTGATCCTGGGAAATGAAATAAAGACAAAACACTACGAGAAAAACAAAAATAAAGAAAGGGAGATGTTGTGATTCAAAAATTGCATGGGTGTACCGGAAACAATACTGCCCTAAGAATGCTGCTGCAAATATGACATGGATGATGTATTAATTCATTATCTGGCTTCAAGTGTTAATCAGTTGCCTGCTCTAGGTCTCTACTATGTAACTGATCTCTAGGACCTTTTTATTGTAAAAATTACCTATTTCTTCTCTGTTCAGTCATCAAGTACAAATGAAGAACTACTATAGTGGAATTATCATTGGTTAAGGGACTATCTGGAGTAGCTATTAGTACATACTACAAACTCTGGTGGATAATTGGTAAATTTCTTCTGGTGGCATTAGATGTATAAGAGAGCAGAGGTTTGGTTTCATTGTTTCCTTATCATCTAATATCTATAGGATCTAGAAAAATGATTTGTACATAGGTTCACAGTCTCCACATCTAAAACTGATAATAATATATGGAATAACAGAGCTTTTGTAAGATCAAGTGAGATGATATAATGTGTAAGGAG
This sequence comes from Talpa occidentalis, assembly GCF_014898055.3. Lineage (NCBI taxonomy): Eukaryota > Metazoa > Chordata > Mammalia > Eulipotyphla > Talpidae > Talpa > Talpa occidentalis. The sequence goes on along the minus strand of NW_023603184.1, from coordinate 23,400,908 downwards.
TAATACAAATGTTGCACTTACCACATTCTTACTAATGGCCACTCATGATTCTCCGGTGCAAATTGTCACATTATATTGCCTTGGGTCCTCAAGTTAGTTGATGCTATTGTTACAGAACTAAAGTTTGTGTTATTGTTATTTCTGCTACCTCTTACTGCATCTCTGAAAATGCCTAGATCATAGGATTCCATAAGCTTGCTTTATGCTCTTGCCATGATAGAATTGTAGTCTCTCTTGCTATCACATCCAAGGAACATCTGTTCAGAGAAGCCAGTCAATATTGTGGAAAAGTTCAAAGAATGCAGACCATTAGTAGTGTCAGCTTTACAACCAGGAGGTAATGGTATTAAAGGGAATGGTCATAATAGGCAACAATAGCAACCTCATTAACCAGTGATTTATCATGATGAAAAGACCTGTTTAACCTTTGGTCTCCACAAGCTTTCTCCTTTTAACAAAAAGGTCTATTATTTCAAGTTGTCAGGAGATAATTTGTGAGTTGTTAAAGGACAGATTCAATTACTCTTAAGACAATTATATGGAAACCATACTCACTGCCAGGTGCCTATACAACAATTTTTATTTTCCTCAGTCATTTTTCTGGGAACAAACAAAAAAACACAGAAGTTTGATGACTCTTGCCAGAAGAAGCAATTGCCATTGAACCTTCTTCTGGCCCTGCTGTAGATGTCTGATTACAAATTGGACTTTTCTTTGAAACTAGTATAAGGGAGGCTAGAATTAAATGGGCTCATTGGCTTTTCAGGTGATGTATCAAGTTCCTCTATCAATTCTATGTAGCATTTATGGAGGGACTATTACAAAATCAACCAGATTGGGCTTCAGTTTCCAAGGGTTACCCAGTAATGGCTGAAGTCTGCCTTCCAAGGGCTTAGAGACTTCTGTGGAGATGTCTCTCAGCTTGTATGTTTTAGAGTCCTTCTAGTGGTTCATGAAATGATTGTGTTCATGAAATGATTGTAGGCCTCCACTGGTTTGGTCTGAAATCAGCTGAGGGGCTGCTTCTCTCACACTCAGGAAACTGAGGAGAACATCAGAGAAAATAGGGAAGGAGGGATAGAAAAAAGTACATGTTTGGGAGTTGTGCTGTTTGCTTGGAATAATTAACTCTGCTGAGTGAATTTTATCCCTGTGGTCCCAACTGAGGATGGAGAAAAACTATAACATCTGTGCCACTCCAAATCTGGCCCCTTTTCGAGCAGAAACTGTCATTTGTGACAAATTGAGCCCAATTGTGTGGAGGCTTTTGTGAGGTAGACAAATGTCCATCAGGGTCTTGAACGACCACCAAACTCAGTTCACTTGTGCCTTCTCTCTAATTTACACCCTGGGTCCCTGAGGTGAGAGACCCGCTATTTGAGTCCCTGGCCACAGTAAATAACACCAACTGGAGATTTTTTAATGGAAGATGTTTAGAAGAAGTTTCACATTCAGAATGTGATGGCAGGCATTTCACTTACTTGCTCGCATACTGATGCAAAGTGTAAGAGATTTTGGAATAAACACGACTACCTACTACCTGGTTTTATTTGCTGTAAATTTTTTTAAAAAAATATTTAAAAAGTACCTTTTTCAGGGCCCTAATAAGTTATTAGTTATTGTTTCATAGGGATGAAACAAATTAATACAATCCAATTTTACCTTAATAACCTGATTTTATTGTTATATAGATTTCATTATAGGAAATAAATCTAGGCTCTTGGAAGAACTCAAAATCTAAGTAGTGACAGGAGAGGAAGGACTTAGTGGTACCCATCCTTAAACTGTCATTATTAATTTTATTTTTTTAACTTTTGAGTGCTGTATACTGCTAACTTCCACTGAAGTCCTAAGACAGTTTAAGTAAAGTTGCAAGACAGATTTTTAAAAAATCATATAGAGGAAGGGTTAAGTAATTTTGATCCAAAGACAAAATACTTGGCTTAAACCAAAGGAAAACATGATAAATTACATAAATCCTATTTTGTAATAAATGGAAGTACATAGATACATCAAGATCTTTTCCTGAAAGAAAAAATTCTAGACATAAAATCTTTATATATGATTGGGTTTTAAGCTCTTAGTTTCAAAATGAAAAATCATTTAAATAATTTTTTCTTAAAGTTCTGGTCTTCACATTTCAGTGGAGAAAAGTCTAGAAGTTAGGATCTCTATATAAACCTTACTTTCCACAATTTGAAATTTTAAGCAAAAAAAAAAAAAAAAAAAAAAAAAACCTGAGGGAACAAATGTGTGCAAGAATCAAGTTTAATTATGTAATTGCCTGTGACTACTTTAGGGACAATGGTCTGGCCTTTAGAGATTATTCTTCTTGGATAACAGTTTCAAATGGGTAAGGAAAACTTTACTAGAAATAAAAACCATGAGGAATTTGGTGTTTGGGTAAATTAATGATTAATTTACTGAAATCTAAGGGAAAAGTTATTTTTACAAATGTAAAATCTTTCTAACATTTCTGGTACCACTTTGTTATATAAGGATGAAAGCACAATTGAACTATTCTTGATAATTCTGGATCTTACTGACTCGGGGGTCATCATTCTGAAAGGCCATTCCACTTTACAATTACTTGAATATTTAACTTTTATTTTAAATAATTAATGCATCTGGAATTTACTTTTATATATGCTAAAGAGTTAAGATTAACTTTTTCCCCCTAGATGGTTAGCCGGTATGTATTGAATAATGGGCCTTAGACTTTTCCTCACTGTTTTGAAATGTCACCTTTATTACATATTAAACTTATTAGGTAGACTAAGAAACCCAGGTCTGGTGGAGTTACAGCCACCATGTTACTGCTCACATGTTACAACTTGCTAGTCACAGCAGAAGAGTTGCAGTATGAGAGTTCCTGTATGACAGCATAGTAGTTACAGCAAATACTAATTTAGGGCACCAGAAGAGCAGCCCAGAAGACACAGGCCCAAGCAGCACATGAGCTGTGTTCAAATTTGGGGGTAGGGCATGAGAGTGCACTTTTATATACGAAAAGGGCTTGTCGCCCCTCAGGTGTGTTCTACGCAAAAGAGATTTTCAGTTAGTACAACTCTGATTGGTGGCAAGTTTGTTAAGCAGTGATTGGTCAACATTCAGTTGTTAGTGGTCCTTGCCTTAATGGTATGATTTCCTTGTTTTCTAGCCAGTGGACATGTCTGGGTATGCCTGAATGTGCTGCTGTGGTGGCATGTGCCTGGGTGGAGCTTTCAATAGTCTCTGGACTCTGGTTTTTAGCCAGACTGAGGATGATTTCATTTTTGTTTTCATTCTTTAAATATTATTTATCAACTGTATACTTAGATATGTTTCTAAACCTTTAGTTCTGCTCCCAAAGATTTCCTGTCTTTTCTGACAGTGAAAGTACATAGTGACACACTACTTTAATTACTATAGTTTTATAATATGTCTAATAGCTACTGTCTAGCATAACACTATGCCCTTTACATTGAAACGTCTGGTTCTCAGATCTTGGTTTACACTGAAAGTAACATTATTCACCAGCAATGGATGAAAGTTTCACTTGCTCTACTTCTGCACTAGCACTTGTTCTTATCAGTTTTTGTTTCTTTTAGACATTCTAATAAATACTCTCATTGTGGTTTTAATCTGCATTTCCCCATATAGCACAATATTAGCTAGACGTTTTTCACAGATGACCTTTGTAATAAACTGTGGAAGTACCATTTTAGACCTAGCTTGCTAAAATTTTCATTATTATCTTATTTAATGGATGTTGGATTTTGTAAAATTCTTCTTTTTTTTTTGCATCAATAATATGACCATAGGATATTTTATTATAATTCATGACATAATTGACATTCAAATGCTGGTTCAGTCATGTATTTTTGGCTATTTGTATTTTTGGCTACCTTTTATTTGCCTATTATGTCTTTCTATTGCTTTCCCATCAGAATAATGCTGGCCTCCTAAAATGACTTAGGAAATGTTTTTCTCACTGTTTTATGGAAGAGTGTAGATAATATTGGCATATTTCTTCCTTAAGTGTTTGGGAAAATTCACCAGTGAACCCATCTGCGCCTGAATTATTGTTTGTGTGAAAGTTTTTGAAAATAAATTCAATAAATTTAATAAATAAAAGAAATATCAGATTAGCTATTAATTTTTGAATGTCCTTTGTGTTTCAAATAATTTCCCCAGTTGACCTGTGCTATCAAATTCATAGAGATGTTTGCAATATTATTATTTTAATTTCTATGGGGCATAGATAATGTCCTCTCTTTCATATCTGATGTTGATTTGTGTCCTGCCTCTTTTTTTGTTGCTCAGAATGGCTAGATGCTTATCAATTTTATTGATCTTTGCAAAAAATCACTTTAACTCATTGATTTTCTCTATTATTTCTAATTTTATTGGTTTCTGCTCTTTATTATGTTCTTCCTTTTTCCTGTGTTCGGTTTCATTTGATCCTCTTGTTAGTTTCATAAGATGGAAACTTAAATTATCAATTAAAGGATTTACTTGCTTTCCAATATAAATATTTAATGCTGTATATTTTCCTCTTGACTACTTCAATATTTAGAGTTTTAACATAAAAACTGAGTTTACTTTATGCTTATCAATTTCTCTAGTCTAGGGTGGACTGGCAGATTTCTCAATGCTTAATCATAGTGTCTGTGTTACTTATCATAGATCAGTCATAAATATGTTGGTCAGCAGGTCACATATGAGTATCTCTGCTTTAGAAGACAGAACCTAGGTTCTAACCCAGGTTTGCTTGCCAAATGGATGATGAGGGAGGGCAAGAAGGAGAATCTCACACCTGTGACCTCTGGACCAACCAACAAGAGAGAAATACAGGCCTTGTGAAAGAACAAACTTGAACTTCCCTCACCATCCAAGAGATGTGATTCTAAGGATGCTAGTCCTCTTGCACCTTAGGGTGAAGTCAGTGGGAGTAAGGGCTAAAAATGTCACTCTAATATCTAAAAAAAAAATAGTAAATATTCCTACTCTACAAACCTAGATAACTCAGGAGAAAAAAAGACAGTGATACTCCTCTCCTTATTATCCCAACCCCCATTACCATCCACTCTCTCAGTTCACACACCTTAGAGATAAAATATATTTAGCACAGTTTCCTAGCTATGCTCATAGTACTTAATATGCCTAAACTCAACTAGTCCTGAAGCCTTAACCAGAGAAAGATTTCCTGATTTTCAGCCTAATGTAGTCTTTCCAGCCTAAATTTAAGTCATCTTTCCCTTGACTTTTAGCTTATAAACTAAAGTGTAGGGATATGTGTGTGTGTAGAGATTGATTTTTAATTGTTTAAAGGTTTTGATTAATCACCTTTTAGTTAATAGACTTAAACATCCTATCAAAGATGTCTGTTTTAAGAAACAAGAATTTTAACGTGTGTATCATAGTGTTAATAATGAGTGATATGATTATCACTTAACTCTGGAGTCTGACTCTGTCTCAGTCAAAACTCTGTGCTTGTTTTACTTTGTCTCTTTTCTGCTCACATGTGATTACAAGCCCCAGATCAGAAAGGCACTTGACTTTTAGTCCCAAAGGCATAATTTTCTTGCTATCTCTCAGTTGCACAATGCTTGCCCCCAGAGTACTGTCCCTAGCTAACTGCTTTTATTTTCACTTTACAAGAGGAATGAGAGCTTTTGTGGAGTAGAAGGTCTGTTTGAAGTAAAAACAGTGTTGAGAGAGCAGTTGCTCCTCTTACTAAATAGTCTGAAGAGCAAGGAATCAGCCTGCTCTCTTTCCTCCCAGCCACCCCTCAACCCTCACCCACACCCCTTTATCAAAGCAAAGGAGTATGCATCTATCTGCATAGTCATTAAAATGCACCAAGTCTCCGAACTGCTTTCTCTTCCCCATTCTACTGCCTGACAAAGGATTTGTGACAAAAGACCTTCTTCCTGGTTTGTAAAACAGTTGTGTAAAACTCGAACTGTAAAGTCACAGTTGACTGCTTTAATGTGGAACAGCTGGGAGGGTGTAGACGCACTGGCAGGTTGAGACAGGGACTGGGAATGGTCCCCCATTCTGCGAAGGGTCGACTTAGTCACACCACCTGCTGCCCCTATTATTTCAAAAGCAAACCAGTCATGACAGCCTCAACAGACGGACACACGGCACCAGACGGTGCAAGGGAAGTTAAGAAAAGATAAATTAAGTGATCAATAAAGATAAGGAACCTGCTCAGCAGTAAATGGTGCTGACAGACCAGACAAAACAAGAAGCAAACGGGCATTTGATAATGTGGGGTGTGTGGAGCTTAGCGTCAACCTTCATAGTATTGACATTTCAGAGACCACTGGGACACTGGCTGTGGATTTTTCTAGCTGGGCTGACTTGAGTTGGAGGTGGTTACCTTTATCCTTCCACTGTACATATAGATGGGTTTAGGCCTAATTTAGAAGCATAGTAAGCCACATGCATGGAGGAGGCCCCAAGACAGTGCATGTGGGTGAAATCTGAGGTCTATTCCACAAACCTGCCTGTTTCTTTTGTTTGTTGAATATTCAGTTGATTTATTTATTGTGTTTAATCTTTAATGAGCACCAGGCACAGTGCTAGGCTCTAATAGTGATGGGGATGTGGTGGTTATAGTAATAATTTGGTACAAAATTGCAGTCATTTCCCTTGAGGATTTTGTTGGTGAAAGAAAGAGACAACCCATCCCACTCCAACACCTCATTCCTCAAACCAGCCTAGATATTATCTCTTAAGCACTGTAGGGGAGGGATGTCCAGCAAGTTAGAGAGCTACTGCATCTGCTTAAAAAATCAAGAACATTTTTGCACGGGAAGTGAGGAGGGGGCAAGTTAAAAAAAAAAAAAGACATTTTTGGCAGAAGAAACAGTACAAAAAGAACAGAGATATGACAGATGTGCCTGCCCTACTCAGATCTGGATCTAGGGAGTTCTCAAAAAGCCACAGGCTGGACCTCCCCAGTGGCGCAGCGGTTGAGCGCTGGGTTGCGTAGCTGCCCGCAGCTTTTGCAACACTGGTTGGATCCCCAGCCACCGGGCGAGGGTCCCACATGGCGCGCAGACCTCTCCTGCCGCCCACTGCTCCCCTCAGCAGTGTACTTTGTCAGTCTGCCTGCTCTGCTTTGCTCTCCGTGCTGCCTCTGGTGAATTCTCTCGCCCTCCCGAGCTTCTGACTGTACCCAGTGCTTGTATAAATAAATAAAATAAAATCTTAAAAAAAAAAAGCCACAGGCTACTCAAGAGTGAGTGATTAAAACAACTTATATTAATATGAACAGATGTATAGATTGGCAGGGAATGAAAATTCAATTTAATTTTTTAAGATAAACATCTAATACTTCAAAGAAATTTGAGGATCTTTTATAAGGGTGTTTCAGATTTAGTCTCCCGATATTCCTAAGATTTGGGTTTGTTCTTCTCTGCCATTGGTAGAAAAGTTTGAAGAATTCAGCTTGGTGTAGCTATAAAATGAGGTGTGTAGGAAGAGGGGTTGGGATGAACCAGAGAAGAGAGCAAGAACAAGGCTGGACAGAGTGTGACCATATTTGGAAGAGTCTGGATGCCTTCCATTTAGATAGAGACCTACAATGTACCAGGGGCATTTATAGAGCTATTTCATTTAACCTTTCTCATAATCCCATCAATGACTAAAATAGGGATGACATGAGCACATCTATGAGATTTGTTGTTTAATATTTTACTTTAAGAATGTCTCTCTGACTATAGTAAAAAGAATGGACTTGATGAGAAGAGAAAGAAATTGAAATTATTGAGCACCAGCAAAGTGCCAAATACTTTAGCATTCATTATCTTACATAAGTTTGACTGGCGTGACAGAAAACTCAAAGAAAGATTTTTCAACAGGTTGCTTATTTTTAATCATCTCTAAGGGATAGTCAGAGTTAAGTCATTATAGACTACAGAGTAGAAACCCCACAATATTAGGATTTAGGCTCTGTCAGTTCTTTATTCAATCATCCCAAGGACAAAGAAGTTAGTTGGCCACTGCTCAGGAAATACTACTATTTAGGAAAGGTTAAAGAAGGGCAATGAAGTGCTCCTTACTACATCTCACTTAACAATGTGACCACAGCTGTCTGCAAACACAGCTGGGAAATGTAGCCTTCTAATGACACATCTATATGTCCGGATTGATTGATTGACTGTTTTTTGTTTTTTTTTTCAGATTTATTTATTTATGCATACAAGAGCTGGGGTATGGGCCAGAGATGCAGTGGGTGAGAGGATTCACCAGAGACAGAGTGGGGAACAGAACAGGCAGAATGACTGAAGTCCACTGCTGAGGGGAGCAGTGGGTGAGTCAGGAGAGGTCTACTGTACCATGTGGGTAGCTCCCTGGCCAGCTGGGGATCGAACTCATACTACAGAGGCTGTGGATTGCTTCACAGTGCGGTGCTTAATGCCTTGTGAATGTCCATCTATTGCTGCTTTTATTCTAGTGTTCCACCTGGGGATACGGCACTGTGGAATATAGGGTGGTGCTGGGTAATGAATGACAAACTTAAAGCTGAAAAAATGACAGTATATTAAATAACGTAATAAAGATCAGAACTGATGAAAAAATAAGGAACTTTCAGTAATAATAAACTACCATTTCTTGAACCTTGACCATATATAAAGCTTTATTATTTATTTAATTCTCCCAGAGAGTTAAATCCATATTTAATTAAATTAGATCCAAATCTGTAAAATTAAATTTACAGAGACTAAATCCAAGTTTGGGAAACAGTTATCTTAAGTTCTTATTTACAGATGTGGAAACTAAGACTCAGAGAAATTAATATGTCCAAGTATGATTCGTAGGGTTCTGCTTTTATGCCATGAGATCTCTTAGTATATCATTAGAAAACAATGAATTTTAATTTTTAAGTTCTTAATTATCTGTTGTTTTCCTGAAGTATTACTATCATACATTCTGACTGAGAGGAACCTTATTTCTCACTATACAATTTCCTTTTCACAAAGAGAGAGGACACTACCACAGAAATGTAAGCACAACCACAGTGACATGGCCTTCATTTTAGGTAAGGTGTGCTGATTCCTGTGCCAGAGGTCAGTCTTCAGCCTGTCCCATGCCTGGGCCTACTGCTACTCACCTCTTCGAAGACCCCTGTCAAAGGAAGAAGTTTGCTAATCTGAATAAACAGATTCTAAAACACTGTGTGAGCCACGGTCACCAACAGACAGGGTGACTGTGTGGAAAGCCTCCTGTTTTCTCTCATCTCTGCAGTGAGAAGAAGATCCAGATAGGCCTGGCACATCAGAGTAGGCCGATCATTGCTTTCTCATTCTCTTTCTCCCTAATCCCCTCCTGCACTTTCTTCTCCCTCTCATTCTCTCCCACCTCACTTCCCACCCCCAACCCAGCCAACTTTTTCTTTCTTTCCTTTGAGTTCCCCGTGGATCCCCTGCAGGGTAGAAGAGTATGAGATTTAAATTTGGGAGGAGAATGAGAAGGATCTCCCTTATCCTCAAGCTAAAACCAAGTGTTCCACCAAGCTTTTCCATAACTTAGGATAAGGGTGTGTAAACAGTGCCAAAATAGAACTTGAACTTCCATCCTGCTTTTGTTGCTCATGTGGTTAGTTCTTGCCAAAAGGGGTGATTCAAGGCAGGGTTTGGGCGTGCCTGGTCCCTCATTCCAACACTATCAGTTCATCCATCACCAGTAAGAAGAGTGCCTAGCTCTCGGTAGGCAGGGCAACACACAGTCCTCACAACCATCATCTGAAGAAGCTACTCTTTTTGCTGATGAAGAAACCAAGACTCACAGAATGAAGGATCAAAATCCAGGTCAACAGACTCCACCCCCTGCTCTTTCTGATGCTTACATTGCTGTCATCCAGTGTGCAAAAGGAGCCACATGTGTCAATCCAGCCTGAATGGGAGCTGTGGCAATCCTACATTTGGCAGAGGATCCCTGGTTTTTCTACATCTGTTCTAGTAGTGACCGTTCTAGTCTTTAAATAATGCTTTGCATTTGTTTGCTCATCACAAACCAAGCCAGCTGTGGAACTGTTTCCTTTTATGAATTGGCCTTCTACATCTAGTTCTGAGAAGGCTCTGGTATAGCAGTATTGCCACAGCTGCTGAATAGGTGTCCTGCATCCAAGAATGATGTCAGCAAGCAACTGGAAGCATTATGACAGGGTGTGGAATGTACCAGGGGCACTACCTTATACTTCATTTGACTGTTTTATCTTTATCTAGTTAGTTTTTTAAGTAGTTTCTCGGGATCTTTTCTTTCCTCATATGATAATTGCTGATTTAAATAAGTAAAACATTGTGATGTGAAGGAAAAGTCCAGAGTGGAGAGTCAGAAGACCCCAGTCCTAATCCAGGTTCTTCTCCATACTGTGTGTAGGCCTCTCTGATGCTGAACTGCTCTGAACACCTTCAGTTCACTCAATTGAGTGATAAAAATGCTACTGGTTGCAGGGAAGCAAAAGGATGAGAGTGGGCTGCCATTAGCCTCCGCAGGCCAGGCTGGCCTCCTGGGAGTTTGGAAGGCAGTTGTTGACTCCTGCTTGGGTCTTTGGTTTGGAACCTGACTCCAGCCTTATTTGTATTTTCCAATTTTTCCTGAAGTTGGTGGGGTTTGGACCTTATTATTTTTAAGCGTCTGCTATGTGTAAGCCTTGGTTCTCCTGCGCTGGGTACCATAAAGAGTGCTGCAAGGTAGAAGCTGGGGGAAAGAGGGCTGAGTGATGCTTGAGGTATAGTCGGTCCTTACTTTGGAGGTTGAGGTGAAAAATCTGGCTTTGACATCTTCATGAAGGACTCCATCATTTCAATCCTGAATCTGATTCAATTCCCTTATTGACTTATTACATGAAAAGTGTTTGCTTAATTGTTTAAAAATGAAAAATATAAAAAATAAAAAAAATTTAAGTGTTTGCTTTATTAAAAAAAGCTCCTGAGTGCCAGTGAATTAATAATGAACATGAATATGTTGTAAAAATGCCAAACAAAATGTCATTTTTGGGTGCTATTTTCTACACTACAGTGTAAACATTTTGAGAAAAGAGCTCAAATCTTAGTCACTTTGTTTACCTGTAACCAGGGAGACTAGCACCTACCCTCCTGTATTCTTTTAAGAATTAAATGAAATATTCCATGTAAAGCACCCAACAGGGAGCCCTCATAAATAGCCGGTAAATAAGTGCTAAATCTTTCCCACACACTCCTTTGATTTATGTCTCCAGGACTCAGCACATTATATTAATAAATATTGAGATGGGGTGTATAGTTTATGGGCTAATAAGAATAATAGCAATAATGATAATAGTCACTGATATTATGCAGACTCTACTCCAGACATTATTCTAAACAATGTACCAGACATTATTCTAAATGCGCACACACTTAAACCTCATAATCACTCTTTGAGGTCCTGGCATTATCCTCATTTATAGATGAGGAAATAGGAAGACATTAGTGAGATTTCCCAAGGCATAACATGAACACCTAGCAAAGCCCAGATGTGAACATAGTCTAACTGGCTCCGGAGTTAAGAGGAGAATGCACAGGTGATGTGCTCAAATTGCAAATGGCTAGAAACCCTTTACAGCTCCTCCCATCAAGGTAGAATCTATATCCCATCCACTGAGCCTGGACAGCCGTTATGAGTTGCTTTGATCAACAGGATGCAGGGAAAGCTATGAGCTCTGAACCTAGTCTTCAGCAGTCCTAGCAGCTTCTGCTCTTACTCTCTTGTAAGGCTGCCACCATAAGAACAAGTTTGCTTTAGACTTCTTAGAGACTACATGAAGAGAGGGCCAGCTGTCCTAGCCATCCCAGCTGAGGCCCAGACCTGTGAGTGAGGCCTTCCTAGACCATCCAGCCCCAGCTACACCCATCCAGACCAACAAAACCTCTTGGCCAAACCACAGAATCATGAGCAATAAATAAGATGTTGATTGCTTTAAACCATGAAGTTTGGAGTGGTTTGTGATATGGCAAGAGGTCAGACCAGGAGATTTATAGAGGCTGTATGTCTTTGGGTAAGTTGCTTAGCCTCTCTGAGCCTCAGTTTGATTATCTTTAAATAAGAATGTTTATCCCACTTAGCAGGATCTGTATGTTTGAGTCCTGCTATTGGCTAGTAGGTACTCAAAAAATTTAAAATTCCTTCCCCATGAAGAATATATTATGTAAAGATGGGTTTTTGGGGCTGGAAAGGAATGCAAAGTGGCTAGAAGATCAATGTCTAGATCAGGATTACAAAACTTTAAGAACCTGATAGGTCACAAATGCTTGGAACAGGTAAAGGGGGTACACTGAATTTTGGTCAAGGGGGGGATTTTGACTGTTAGTTTCATGGTTGGAGTTGAGGACCTTTAAGATTCATTGTATTCTGGAAATCTGATGAATCTCTAGCTTCAGAATTATTATGTGAGCCAGAATAAAACTTTCTCCCATTGTCTTTTTTTTTTTTTTTTTTTTTTAATTTTCTAGAGGCATGTCTTATTTATCTATTTGTTTGTTTGTTTTTGGTTTATACATGCACTGGGTACAGTCAGAAGCCGGGAGGGCGAGAGAATTCACCAGAGCCAGAGCGGGGAGCAGAGCAGGCAGAAGGACCGAAGTACACTGCTGAGGGGAGCAGCGGGCGGCAGGAGAGGTCTGCGCGCCATGTGGGACCCTCCTCCGGTGGCCGGGGAGCAGCCGGGGATCGAACCGGTGCCGCAGAGGCCGCGGGCAGCTTCGCAACCCAGCGCTCAACCGCTGCGCCACCTGGGAGGCCCTCCCATTGTCTTTTTCTCACTATCTTTCTAGACAGATTTTCTTTAATGCTGACTGGCAATTCTGGGTTGTGGTTAAATCTTACATGCTTTGTTGGGTAAGCCTTTTACTAACTTAACCAGAATAGAAAATAGGGGCTCAAAAATATTAGCTGAATTAAGTATCAAGTGCAGGGGATTCAATTGCTTTTACTAACAACGTTAACAGAAATGAAAGAAATATTAAAATAACGAAGGCAGAGGAAGATGGCAAAGAAATGGCAAAGTTTTATTTCACTGATTGGTAAAACACACGTGAATGTGCCAATAGGATGGTATGAAGTGGTATTTGTATTTATTTGTTTTTCTGGCCGGCTTGCTTGCTTTTGTTTTTTTTTATAATTTTATTAGTCTATTTGTTGTATTTTTAAAGGTAATACTGGTTTATATCACTATATATGATTCAGAGATGTAGGTTCACAGTCCCCTAGAAGTATGTCAGCACACTACACCCACCACCAAGGCACCTGTAGTCCTCCATCAGAGTCCACTGGGCTACATCCACCCTTTTAGTTTTTGAGGATTTGATTTTACTATGGAAACCTGTTACAACAACTAGTATTGCTGTTTCTGTCTGTTGCCTATAGGACTCTAGTTTGAATCCCTGAGTATGGCAAAATGATCCCGTAAAAACCCTGCAAATATACACACTCAGACATTCAGTTGCATTTGGTTATGAAAAAAAATTCTTTGGTTTACTGGGCTTTTGATTGTTTGATTTTGATGTTTTAAATTAAATTTACAACATTGATATTTTTCCCCCTCACTTCAGTCATTTAAAAACATAAACCCAGTTAAAAAGGAACATTTTAGCACATGATAAAACTCCATGCACAGTGAGTTACATACCACACTCGAGGGGCTGTGGCTTTTAATGAAGAAAACTGAAAATAAAAAATAATCCTGTATAGAATCAACATGAATTGAAATATTCTCCTATACGTCTTTAATGTTTCTATGAAAGAAAAATAAAACTCCCCAATTCACATTTTTTTCCTCTATATTCTCTGGCTTCACGCTCTGGCCTTGTGATCTTGTGATCAGTCCTCATTTCCCTTCACTCTTTGCTGGTGTGAGCCCTCATCTCTGGGCTTTGCAAACCCCAGCACTGCTGATGAATAAACATCATGCAGTCTGTGTGCCCCATACACTTTGGAGACAATGTTCAGCTTCAAAGTTTTAAGAATCACCCAGTCTGGTTTTGTTAACAACATTAGTGGGACCGCATTGTCGGGTGAGGGGCGGACAATGGTGCATCTCTTACATCATCAGGCACAAGGGGCTCTGTCTCCAGCTGTACAAACAGCACAGGAAATGGATTTTTGGTTCGTGTTATTTTTTGTCTATTAAAATTATGCAAACCCGGCAAATACAACAATTGCTTTGTTAAGTCTCCGAAATGTCTAACCATTCATTTCCCAAAGAAGGAGCCTGCGGTGCGTTTGATCCCAAGGATTGTTAATCCCAAACGTGGAGAACTAATAAAATAATAAAAAAAAAAAAGGCCCCAGAAGTGTTGATAAATTTCAATTATCTCTTGCTCTGGATCCCAGGATTGGTCTAGGCGGGATGGGGCTGCCTTCAAGTAGTACTTGAGTTGGGCTGCATTTTCTCCTCCCTGGGCCTCTAGTCACCAACATCTCTCCTTTGTGGCTGAATCGACTTAGTGGGGCTGGTGTTTGGAGGTGCCCAGGGCCAGAGGAGACAAAGCAGGCCTGCTTCACAAAGGCAACTGAGCCAAAGAAAGCAAAATTGAATCTCTAGCACCCTGCTCCTGAGTAAACAGACAAAACTAATGGGTCTGCTATTTCTCCTCCCATCCAATTACTGGGCTCCAGTAGAGAGAATATGGCAACATCAGCTCACACAAATTCTAATACTCCTAATCCCTTCCATACATATAAACCTCACATCCACCCACATGACTTCATTACCAAAACCACCCAGGCAGGCAGTGTGAAGGAATGGGCCCACCAGCTGCAGAAACCTGCCTTCTTCAAGGTTTAATCAGTTAATGAGGTATATGCAAATGAAAAGCTTATGGGATTACGGCTTGTCCGACAGCAGTTCACCCTAGTGATAGAGGACTAATACAGGTGTTAGTAAACGGGTTATTAGGCCCAGCCTAATTTAGGCCTATTCATGCTGTGCTTGCACTCTGAGCCTGACCATTTGTCCTCATCCTGGGGGCCCAGCAGGAGCCATCTTTAGGCCTGTGGTAGGTCTGACATGAGCTCCTCACTAAAGATATGAAGTTGATAAACCCGCCACTGGGTGTTTAGGCATACACAGAAACAGGAGAGGGGCCTTGCCATAGAGCTATTCTTCTTCCCCTACGAGGGGAAGGGCCTGAGAAACTGCTGTGGAGTAGTGAGACGGAATCCAACTCAACATTATTCACCACTCACTGGTGCCTTTCCAGCCTGCGTCAGGCACACACTGTCTTGGGAGTGGCACCTAACCCTTTTTTTTTTTCTGTATGAGCCAAGCGGTTACTTGGTTTCATAACCTACAGAGAAGAAATCTTATACAGCCTATCTGCAGAAGTGCAGCAGAAGAGAGCCATTCCAGGGGTTTCCTCGGAGAGGTGATAAGCAGACAGGGCCAGAAGCCTAGCCTTGCCAGCCCAAATACCCTAGTAAGCCTCCTTCTCTGGTGCTGAAACCCCCAAAGCTCAGGAAACCAAAGTTTAGCAGCAAGACCTGGTATGAACTGATGTGAGGCTTCTCATAACACTGATATCCCAATTGAGAGGCTTTTATGTAGTACGTGGCATGTGTTTGAGATTATTTTCAAACTGAAAACAAAATCTGAATCCTGAAAATGTGGTCACAGGGTTTCAGAATGAACATTTATTCAAAAGGCTGTCAAGCATTATGGGAATGTCTTACCAAAAGTTACTCCCAAAAGGAAACAGTATTTTCTATTAATAGGATGCTATAGATGAACGTCTTTCTAGTCATCAAGGTACCTGAAAAAGTAAACCAGTAACAAGAAGATAGAAATGAATATAGAATAATAATTTGAACAAGCAACAATAGTTAACATTCGTAAACTATTTGCTATGTGCCAGACTTTGTAAGCGCGGTGTAATTTGGTAGACACAAAACTTTTGAAGCAGATGTTATAAAGATTTCCGTTTTGCAAATAGAGTGACTAAGACTCTTGACAGATAAGTATCTTGAGAGATATTTCATCCATCCAGGCTCCAGTAAAGCATGATAAAGCATAAGTACCTCGCTATAGAAGTCCCTGTTCTTGCACCCCAAACTCTCAACCTTCCACTCTCCCTCAGATGATGTGGTAGAAATATACAGCAAGTGTAGCTATTAACTACTGCTTCTGAAATTTATTTTGCCTCACTATTCATGCTAGCCAATTGACTGCTTTCATTTTCTTGTCTATTCTTTTCACTTTTCTGTAACTACAGCCTTCATCATCTTGATTTTATAATCTTGTGGGTCTTTCCTCTTTCTTCTTTTCCCATTTTTACTTCTCTGTCTGCTTTAAGCTATTTTAAGATTAGAATTCCAGGCTTAATTCATCCTCATGTCTCTATCATATACAAGACTTGAAATAGGGAATTCATTCACAAAATACTTAATGAACAAATATCTACTATATGCCAAATGTAGGGAAGACAGCATACATGAAGCAGTTAACATTTATTGAGCATTAACTACTAATTTGCTAATATGTTTAATTCTCCCAAAAGTCCCTGGAAGAGCTAACGTGATCTCTACTCTCATCTTAAAACCCAGAGGCAAAATTGCTAATTGTACAGTTAGCATAACAGTTAGCATAAAGCAAAATTGGGATTAGAACTCCCACCAAACTACCTGTGCTGAAATATCTTGCTGTCTTGCTGTGCCATAAGAAATCATCTCTTTTTTTTTTTTCTTAAAGATTTATTTATTTATACAAGAACTGGGTACAGTCTGTGGTGGAGAGGGTGAGAGAATTCACTAGAGACAGAGCAGGGAGCAGAACAGGCAGACGAACCGAAGACACTGCTGAGGGGAGCAGTGGGTGAAGCAGGAGAGGTCTGCTGCGCCATGTGGGTTTCTCCCTGGCCAGCCGGGAATCAAACCCGTGCTGCAGAGGCTGCAGACAACTTCACAGCTCTGCACTCAACCCACTGTGCCACCGGGGAGGCCACCATCTCATCAGATATTGTCAGACTGGTGGGAAAAAATGCCTTGTAAAATAATTATGATTCGCTATAACTGGTGTTAAGACTATTAAGAAGAACACAAAAAAGGGGAGATTGACTCTAACTGGAGAATCCGGGAAAATCACCTGGAGGAGGTAGCATAATAGATTGACTTAATGATTTACTCTTGTTTATTTAACAGATTTTCAGTAAATAACTCTGTGGCAGGCACAGTGCAAGATGTTGAGTCACAAAGTCGTAAGGACACAGATGGAAGGTGAGTGCTGTTTAACAATTGTTTGAAAATAAGTTTTTTAATGTTTAACAATTAGCTCTCTGGAAGAATTAAAAAAGACCCTGATTTGTAAACATTCCTATCCTGGCTGATATCAAACAGCCAATGTGATATCAACCGCCTTATAAAAATTTTTGATACGTTAACAATCAGCTCTGCAAGCCAGAAGGAGCTGGCTCCAGCCCACCACTGCCATAGAGTACCCTCACAATAATTCCCAAAGGCAATCTGAAGTCAAAACTATCTTCACTTTATGTTAAGATGCTATATTTTTTTCATTATGTTGACATTGGCCCTGATGGTGAAAAAACAATGGTGGTAAAACTGGAGTCTTCACACAAATCAAGCCAGGGTATTGCTAGTACAATCTTTGTGTTCTTCACCCCTGCACAACTGGAGGAAAACAAAAAATCCCAGGCTCTCATAAGAATGTCCTTTCTTCATGAAGCAATGAAAGTTGCTTTTATTAAACCCCAACCCTTGAATACATGTCTTTTCAGTACTCTGCGGGATGACCTGGGAGCATAAATACAGCTTTTCGTCAAACAGAGGATAGTGATGACTCACGGTAGCACTGTGATTGTTCAAGTTGTGAGCTGAACTCTATGCTTTTTTGTGAAATGCCATTTTTACTTGTAAGGGCAACTGACAAATTCTGTTTATTCACCCTTGGATATGGGCAACATTTTCTTGCAAATGAATAAGGTGGACCTGTCACTTCAAGAAAAGTAACTGACAATATATGTTGCTAATGATAAAATTTGAGGTTTCAAGCGAAATCAAAATTTTAAAAAAGTATATCCCCTGTTGTGAGTTTGATACAACCCAATATAAAGATTTTCAGAGAGCTGGGTGGTGATATTAAAGTGATATTTTAATGTTGCGTGATAAACTGTGTTACCATTTGGAAGATCTGTGTAACTCTGTGAACCAATATTTTCCAAATGACCAATGTATTGAAGTGATTTCAGATTTCACGTTGCAACTAACCTTTAGGACATTACTACTGGATATAGTATGAAAGAGTAAAATCTATAGTTACCTGAAACAATTATTAAAATACTCATTTTTTTCTAACCACATATCTGAAGCCAGATTTTCTTTAAATACCTCAGCTGAACTATTGTATCTAAACAGATTGAATTCAGAGGCATATATGAGAATTCAATTGTCTTCTTCTAAACTAGAAACTAAAGGGATTTGCAAAAATGTCAGTCAATCTTCTTACCAAATATGTTTTATTTTGGAAACTTTTTTTTATGAAAACTTACCTATGTTGTTGTTTTCAATCGCTAGTAAATATTTTTAAGTTTTTCCAGTTTTATTTCTTTACTGCCACAAATATCAAGTGATACAGCCCTCATAAACAAAAACCTTTGGAGTTCTCAATAATTTAAATAGGTATATATAGGGGTCCCTAGACCAAGAATTTAAGAACCATTGGCCTAATTATTCTTTTCTTAAAGAAGGAGTGATTCCACTTGACAAAGAGAATGGGAAGGAAGGTCAAGCAAAATCTATAAAGTCAAGAGGGAATGTGTTTGGATTACCATAAATGGGTCAGCATGCCTGGATTTGAAATATGTAGGGACAGATACATGGGTGGGAAGGAGGGGCGGGGGAACAGGACAGCAGCAAGTAGCAGACTTGTTTGTCTGCCTAGGAGTTTGTATTTATTTTGTGGGCATCTAGGAGCCATAGAAGGATTTTAAGCGTCATGATGTGATCTGCGATTTATTGATAGAAAGACCTCTCTGGCCTCTTGGGTTTATAGCACATTTATCCAGGGGCCAAAGGCTGATGAGTGAGAGCCCATCTCTGTGTTTTGTTTGACCGGTGCTATGTTGTCAAAGTTTGGAGTTTGACAGTAGAATTGCTGCAGGCCCCACCATTCCCTTTTGTCTTCCCTTCTTCCCATTCGCCTATTGTATGTTATTTTCCTGTGCTTATGATTGTGGCCACTGCCAGAGGAGAAGAGGCTGTGGTCCTCATCAGAAGGCACACTGTCTTGACTGGGGAAAACCAGGAACTTCTTGGGTTTTTGTCATGTTCCTTTTGGCCTGAAGACCTTTGAAAAGTAAATGACTGGTAGCACAGAGAAGATGGTGAATTGTGTAATGAGCAAAATCAGACTTGGAAAATCTTAGGTCTAAATTTTAGGTTTCTCTCTCTTTTTTTAGTGAAAGAAAGCCATTATATGCTAGAACTTGATTTTCTACAACCATCTCTTCTGAAAAATAGCTAATTTATGTGGCCATTATCATAAGGGATATTGTTTAGCCTCTTGAGGAAATCTTACAAGTTGGACTTTTAAAAATTAAAACTCTTATTTATTTTCCAAAGGCTATTTTGATAAAATAAAAAGTCTAAAAGGAGAGAAAGAAATCACCTTCTGTCCCCCTCCACATAATTTTTATTACTTTTTCAATCGTCTTTCTCAGTATTTAGCTCACAAGCAAAGTAATCATTACATAGTTATCACCAGAGAATATAAACAATTTTATATTCAACCCTTACTTTACATTTGCACAAGGAGAAAGATGGATATAACTGAGTTCCTGTTGAGCACTAGAGACTGCTAGATGTTGTGGCACACTTTATCTTCTTAATTCTTTTATCTAAAAAGTGTGTATAATTCAAAATTTTACACAGGGATTCAGTGTCATAATTAGAGGTTAGACTACTACTAATTGGTTATCCAGTTAACCCAGATTGTGAATGACAGAGGAAGGATTCAAACCAGCTTCCTCTGACTACCAACCAGCTTCCTCTTTTCATTGTATTTTCCTCATATTGTTTCATTGTCTCTAAGGCTGTAATTATGTTGGCTTCACTCTAACTTAGTAGCTTACAAACTGTAGGAAGTCAAGAACTGGATCTTGTCTTGTTCCCCAGTACTTAGCACAGGGTCTAGCAGATCATAGCTAGTTATAAATACCTGTTGAATAAATGCAGTGCCTGAACCAACCTCAAACTTGTGAAGAGTTCAGGGCCTCCTCCTGGGTTTCCTCCTTCCTCCCCCTTGCTCACTCTATTTGGCAATATTTGATCAAAGTTCTACATGCTGAGCCCTTGACCAGGTATGGGGAAACCAACAAAAAACCTCCTGCAAGGAAACACACAGAATATTGGGGAAGAAGTACCTGACAGAGGTACCACTCTGTGGGAGCAAGAGTATCACAAGGAGGAACAGCTGGCCCCCCGGGGCTGTGGACTCCTCTGGAATGGCTTTCCAGGACAGATGACTTTATCCATCTTTGAAAGAAAACACCTAAATCTGAGGCCTAACATCTTGAGGATACAGGGAGCAGAAGGCTGGGGTTTCAGGCTTGCCTTACGGCATTTTATTTTCTCTTAGGCAGAAGCTGCATGATTCAGAGTTACTCTTTCCTGTATACCATGTAATTTGAATCCATTAAGACATCTTGCCATGTGAAGGAATTCTAATTGTAATTCCTTTTGCAAATTGAGTAATTGCCACCCCAAATCTAACTTTTATTGGAACCCACAGACTTAGTATTTTTTTTTTTTTTTTTTTTGCTTTTGTTGTTTATGGTTTTGGAATCATTTTGTGTACAATAGGTTTGGCTTTTAAATTTTTCTGGGTAGTCATTACAAAGTCAAGGTAAATTCTTAATGCCAGTTTTACATGGATTTGCTAATGTGATTTTTTGCATTCCCTCTCTGCAACATCTTAAGAAAGCAGAAAGGTGATATGAGAGTTCTGAAGCTGTATAAAATCAATGTGACTTCTTTTCGAGGTATATTGTACAGCTGTTTAAAGAAACACTTTTTTCTCCCTTCAGAAATGCTATCCTCCAGGTCCATAATCCTATTGCTATAAAATTCCATTTTTGGATTACAATATAACCAAACATCAGTGTTTAAGTACTTTGTAGAATGATTGTAGAAAATTTTTATGGCCTTGGAATATGTGGGGTTGGGGGTAGGGCCTGGTATCCAATTATACATCTTTTCTCAAACTCTAAGATTGTCTCCTTCCTTCTGCCTTTGCCCCAAGTCTAGATTTCACTGGAGGATTAATTTTCCTAAAAATTGAAAAAGATATTGGAAATATTTAGGTATCAGAGTACCAGGCAACCATATGCGCTTCTTAGAGGTTCTGCTCGCTCTCTGTGGATGAGTAATTCCAAATGTAATTCATTGAACAGGGAGTCTTACAATGTGATGTTGGTTCTCAAAACACAAAAGCTTCAGATTTCGATCTGTAATTGTCTCCTTGAAAGAGGAGCAACTACTTTAACTTTTTTGGTTCCCTTGGAGAAGAGAGAACCCAACTAGATTTCTTCAATTCTTCCACACAAAAGTCTTTTTTGTTCCCTAAATACTTTTGCCTTTGGAAATAAAGACTCAGCTGACTAAGTCCTTCGGTAAATGTTCTAAACACCTAATTTGGACCAACACCTTGTCCTGGGATTGGCCTGTTAACCTTTCACCCTTTACCCAGCCTGCCATGGGGAAATGATCCTCTTTGAATCCTCCCCAGGCAGACACACAACGTGGGATGCTTAAGTCTATTGAACCTGAGGATTTGGGGAGGCAGCTTTTCCACATTGCATTGTTCACCATTGCCATTTGTTTTCTATCGTTCCTCCCAATTAGTCAGCCAAGGCTTTGAAAACAGATGTGATTTTAATGCCTTGTAGCCCATTCCTCTATTCTGAGTTGGAGAAGCAAGAGCAGGCTCATGACCCTTTAATATGTCATCATGCTTACATGTTCTAATGTATTCCATAAAGTAATATATGTCCCACATATTACAGCATAGGTGAACAATAAGTGATGTTGGTAACATTTTTTTGAATGTAAAAAAACTATTTTCTATATCTAATTTGCTTGGCGCTTACAATAAACAAACCTGTGTGGATAGGTAGCAATTGTTTAGGCCCATTTTATCAAGATGAGCAATTGAAGTTGTAGAATATAAAGAACATTTCCAAATTTGCTCAGTTAGGGAAAATTAATTTGTTGCCTATTTTCATTATCTTCTCATTTGAATAATGAGCTTTAAATTGTAAATAATTTTTTTCACTTGATTTGTTTTTATTAATAGACAATGAAATAAGGAAAATAAGTCTTACTATAAGTCTAGCGTTCTCACAGTAAAAGATCAGCAAGAGCATAGAAAAATAAAAGGAAGATAAAGCATTAGGGCCAAATGGAAAACCTAAAAGCAGATCTAGTACATTTGAGAACTTAAAATCTGAGATGTGACATTCTATTTCAGTAAGACTAGATGGTTCATTATATAAATGGTATTGACTATTCTCCTAGAAGAAAAAGACCCTTTAACTCACAACCTATGTAAATATTACAGATGGTTTAAATATTTCAGTGCTTTATTATTATTATTATTTTTTCTTTTTTTAATTATTAATTAATTATTTATTTATACAAGCACTGGGTACAGTCAGAAGCACGGGAGGGTGAGAGAATTCACCAGAGCCAGAGCAGGGAGCAGAGCAGGCAGAAGGACCGAAGTACACTGCTGAGGGGACGCAGCGGGCAGCAGGAGAGGTCTGCACGCCATGTGGGACCCTCCTCCGGTGGCCGGGGAGCAGCCGGGGATCGAACTGGCGCTGCAGAGGCTGCGGGCAGCTTCGCAACCCAGCGCTCAACCGCTGCACCACCGGGGAGGCCCAATAGTTCAGTGCTTTAAAATAAAACTGGGAATGTAGAAACCTGAAATGTGGAGACTTTATTAATCACAGGCCACTCAGAAGTCATGAAGGGAAGAGATGCTTTTTTAATGTAGGATAATATACCAAGACAAAAATCAAAAAAGCAAGTGGTAGATAAGAAAAAATATAAACTATATGGCAAGCCAAAAATTAATATTTCTACTACACTAAGTGTTCCTATACATTTTAAATGGCAAACTTTAGAAGTAAACAAGTAATATAAACAGGATACTCACATAAGAGGAAATCCAAAGTCCTAAATCATCAGAATAAAGTTTTAAAATTACTAGTCAGGGGGCCTCCCCTGGTGGCGCAGTGGTTGAGCGCTGGGCTGTGAGGCTGCCCACAGTCTCTGCAACACCGGTTCGTTCCCCGGCCACTGGCAAGGGTCCCACCAAAAAAAAAAAAAAAAAAAAAAATTAGTAGTCAGGGAATTGCTAAATATTATAACAATGAGGAACTATTTTGCCTGATCATGTTGGCAAAAACATAAGAAAAGCAATGCCACTGTGAATTAGAAAAGAGTCTAGAAAACTGGCACTCCTATATGAAGCAGACCTCTCCCGCCTCGCCCGCTGCTCCCCTCAGCAGTGTATTTCAGTCAGTCTGCCTGTTCTGTTCCTTACTCTGTCTCTGGTAAATCTTCTCACCCCCTGCGTCTCTGGCCTGTACCCCAGCTCTTGTATACGTAGATAAATAAATCTTTAAAAAAAAAAAAACCTGGCACTCCCATAAACTATTGATATGGGGGAATTTGTCAGTTACTACAATCCTTTAGTAAGCTGTCTGGTATCATATATTAAATTGTACTTCTGTTAATGTATTAATTTTCCATTTGGATTGACAATCATATTGATACTTTTAAAAAATTGCCATCCACACAAATAAAGACATCAAGAAATAAAGTTCTAACTTCAAGGATGCTTATTATAGGAATATTTATAGTCATAAAAAAATGAAACAAACTATTTACAGCATTACACGGTAAATGGCAAAATAAATGAGTGTATCCAAAAATCAACTCAAAATGGATTAAAGAACTAGACATAAGACCTGAAACCATAAAATACATAGAAGGAAATATAGGCGAAACACTAAGGGATTTGCACATCAAAGACATCTTTACAGACACATCACCCAAAGCAGTGATAGTGAAGGCAAAGATAAACAGCTGGGACTACATCAAATTAAAGAGCTTCTGCACAGCAAAAGAGACAATAACAAAAACAAAGAGAAACCCCACCAACTGGGAGAACATTTTTGCACCCAACACTAATGATAAAGGACTGATCACAAAAATCTGCAAAGAGCTGATGAGACTCAACAACAACAAAGAAAATAATCCAGTCAAAAAATGGGGAGAAGAGCTAAAAAGAAACTTCTCTGAAGAGGAAATGCAAATGGCCAACAGGAATATGAAAAAATGTTCAACATCACTTGTCATCAGGGAAATGCAAATCAAAACTACCATGAGATACCATCTCACACCAGTGAGAATGGCACATATTAAAAAAACTAGCAACAACAAATGTTGGCGAGGGTGTGGAGAAAAAGGAACTCTCCTGCACTGTTGGTGGGAGTGCAAACTGGTCCAACCACTGTGGAGAGCTGTGTGGAGATTTCTGGACCTACTAAACATAGAGCTTCCATATGATCCAGCAATTCCACTCCTAGGTATTTACCCAAAGGACACAGAAACATCAATTCCAAAGAGCACCTGCACCCCTATGTTTATAGCAGCACTGTTTACAATAGCTAAGCTTTGGAAACAACCCAAATGCCCAAAAATAGATGACTGGATCAAGAAGATGTGGTACATATATACCATGGAATATTACTCAGCATTCAAAAAAGATAAGCACATGCAATTTGCAGCAACATGGATGGCGCTGGAAGGGATCATGCTCAGCAAAATAAGCCAGAAAGAAAAAGAAAAATACCGGATGGTCTCACTCATAGCAGGAATCTAGAAAACTTAAATAAGGGACCAGGAAAATGAATATAAGAAAGTGAAAATCAAAATCAACAAAAAACTATGAACCAGAGACACTTTTTGGGGGGCGGGAGGGGAAGGATTGGGGTCAGAATGGGGCGTTTGCAATTGTATGGGGGAATATAAAAATAAAATTTATTATAAAAAAAAAATAAATGAGTGTATCTACACTATACAAATCAGCAGATCCCTTTTACAGATCAAAGAGGAAGGTTATTGAAGCAGTTATTGTAGCCGCATCTAGATTAGGCCAACTGGCTGTTCTGTTCTTGGCAAGTGACTTAAACCAGCTATACACATTTACACCATGTTGTATGGGGTCAACCATTTAAAAACAGATTAACTTCATCATGGCAATGTGATAAGAAAGAAAAGGAAGATTCTATACAAAAGCAATTCATATTTGAGAATGGAGATAAAGAGAATAGTAACTTATTCTTTTACAGACCTTTGTGTTATTTAATTTGACGCAAAACACTCATATTAATTTTGCATTTTAAAAATCTTAGCAACATATTTTTTTTAAATAATAAATTTTATTTTTATATTCCCCCATACAATTGCAAACCCCCCATTCTGACCCCAATCCCTCCCCTCCCGCCCCCCACCCCCCAAAAAGTGTCTCTGGTTCATAGATTTTTGTTGATTTTGATTTTCACTTTCTTATAGTTATTCATTTTCCTGGTCCCTTATTTAAGTTTTCTAGATTCCTGCTATGAGTGAGACCATCCGGTATTTTTCTTTTTCTTTCTGGCTTATTTTGCTGAGCATGATCCCTTCCAGCACCATCCATGTTGCTGCAAATTGGATGTGTTTATCTTTTTTGAAAGCTGAGTAATATTCCATGGTATATATGTACCACATCTTCTTGATCCAGTCATCTATTTTTGGGCATTTGGGCTGTTTCCAAAGCTTAGCTATTGTAAATAGTGCTGCTATAAACATAGGGGTGCAGGTGTTCTTTGGAATTGATGTTTCTGTGTCCTTTGGGTAAATACCTAGGAGTGGAA
Organism: Talpa occidentalis; assembly: GCF_014898055.3. Classification (NCBI taxonomy): domain Eukaryota; kingdom Metazoa; phylum Chordata; class Mammalia; order Eulipotyphla; family Talpidae; genus Talpa; species Talpa occidentalis. The sequence continues at coordinate 23,374,959 of NW_023603184.1, read as the reverse complement.
TTGCTGGATCATATGGAAGCTCTATGTTTAGTAGGTCCAGAAATCTCCACACAGCTCTCCATAGTGGTTGGACCAGTTTGCACTCCCACCAACAATGCAGAAGAGTTCCTTTTTCTCCACACCCTCGCCAGCATTTGTTGTTGCTAGTTTTTTTAATATGTGCCATTTTCACTGGTGTAAGATGGTATCTCATGGTAGTTTTGATAGCAACATATTTTTTAAAGATTTATTTATGCATACAACAACTGGGGTACAGGCCAAAGGTGTGGGAGGTGAGAGGATTCACCAGAGACAGAGCAAGGAACAGAACAGGCAGACTAACCGAAGTACACAGCTGAGGGGAGCAGCAGGTGAGTCAGGAGAGGTCTGCTGTGCCCCAGGGGTTGCTCCTGGCTGGGGATCAAACTCATGCTGCAGTGGCTGCCGATAGCTTCATAGGTTTCCTCTTAACCCCTTGTGCCACCAGGGAGGCCCAGCAACATATTTTTTAAGGTGGCATTAACTCTACAAAAGTAAAAGCATGATTGCCTTTGTTTATGCTCTTCTTTCTATAAGAACATCTCCTTTCCTTTTACATGTCCAGTGATCTCTTCTTTAGTTTAGACTCTGAGTCTCTTGGGAAGTCTTTTCTAACTGCTCCACACAGTCACATACTTGTTCTCTACGCTCACTAGCACCCTAAAAACTTCCTTCTAGTGCATTCATAATAATTCCCATTTATGCTATTTTCCTGTTAAATCATATATTTTATCTAACAGTAGGAACTTGGCTTTATTCAATCTTGTTTCTCCTAACATTGCACCTAGCAATGTAGGCACTTGACAAATTTATGTGTTGAATTCATGGATAGATGGATGGTTGGGTAGATGGGTGGATGGATGGATGGATGGATGATGAATGAATGCTGAGATACAGCATTTTGTTTACTTTGGGCACATTTGTCAAGACAACGCTATGAAACAGGCCCAATAAGACTTTTTTATTTTTTTGCCCAAGCAGGTTCTTATCGTCATTTCATTAGAATACGAGTCACCAGCATATTTTTAATGTCAACATTTGTAACCCATAATGGAGAATAAAAATCTTCTCAGATAATAAATTGCCAGGCATCACACAGTATTGGAAATTACCCTACTCCAGAACTACATTTTGAGTCATTAAATGTAGAATTTTGGAAGTGATATTTAATCGCTCGCTCTGAGTTTCAACTTGATCATTTGTAAAATTGAATAAAAATTACTACTTCAAAAGTTTATAGTAGAGATCAAATGAAATAATATAGGTGAGAATCTCTGTTAACTACAAGGGGTTGGTACATATTTTTGATTATAAAGAAGATAAGATGAAGTTTCACATTTCCTCCTGGAGTATTCAGATTTATTCAATCATAGGGCTAGGTATACCATATTTAATCTTTTTGACACATCAGGATAGGATCATAGAATCATAAAATTTTAGGGTATACAAAATCCTTCTCCACTCTCCCCATTTTGTTTAGGGAAACTGAGGTCCAGAGAATTTTCTGGCTTTACTGAGCCACAGGGCAAGTTGGTTCAACTGAGGTCCTCATCTACATAAAACCTTAGCATCTTTTTACCAACTCACTATTTTTGTGTCTCAAAAAGAAACTCATTTCAGGAAGAATTTGCCTTGCTTTGACAACAAGTATTCCTAATCTCAAACTCAACACAAAGACTTCTTTGAGGTATTTACTCATGTGCTAAGCTGTGAATCTAATTATTACAATGAAAAATGCAAATTTCCCTTTAAAACTGTGTCGATCAATTCACAAATGACTTACTGTACATTCTCCATGAGCTTGTATAAGTTTTGTGCAATCCCAGTGAAACAAACATGAACAACAAATAAAACTCTAAAGTCTGACACAAAGGAAAGACTGTGAACCACGAGTCCTGTCCTCCCACTCATTTTGTGTTTGGGGACATTGTTTTGGGAAGGGAGCTTGGGTTTTGTTTTTAATATGGTGACAGTAACAACCCCTACATTTCTGCAGGCCTTCAGAGTTTTTAAAGCAAGATCACACGCATTCTTACTTTGATCCTCACTATGGCCTTGTGATGGAAGCCTGCAATTTTCCAGGAAAATCCACTCATGTTTTTCAACTGATCTCCTCCTTTGTTTCAGGCATATTGCAACTCAAGGAGTTACAAATCTCAAGTGTGAAGTCAGAATAACCCAGAAAGACAAGTATAATGGTCTATTTTTCCAAAGAGGGCTGTGTGTGTGTGTGTGTGTGTGTGTGTGTATGAGAGAGAGAGAGAGAGAGAGAGAGAGAGATAAGAACATAAGAAGAAAATATGGGAGTGGAATGGTAGAAAATAAGAATTCCAGTATTTTTGATATTTATATGCTTTTCTTAAGATAAAGCTAGAGACATAGCTTCATTTTGGTGAATTTCTTTTTTTTTTTTTTTTAAAGATTTATTTATTTATTTGTTTGTTTGTTTGCTTGTTTATTTATGCAAGCACTGGGTACAGCCAGAAGCGCGGGATGGGCGAGAGAATTCACCAGAGCCAGAGTAGGGAGCAGAACAGGCAGAAGGACCGAAGTACACTGCTGAGGGGAGCAGTGGGCATGGCAGGAGAGGTCTGTGCGCCATATGGGACCCTCGTATATGGCCGGGGATCGAACCTGCGCTGCAGAGGCTGCGGGCAGCTTCACAGCCCAGCACTCAACCGCTGCGCCACCAGGGCGGCCCCATATTGGTGAATTTCTAAGTGTGTTGTGCAATGGTAGTTGTAGTTGGATCACTTCTTCAGTAACCAACATTAAAAGTGATGTGGCAGCAACATAAAAGATAGTATAGCATGGTGGGTAGAGTGTGGACTTTAGAGTCAGATTATCTAAGTTCAAATCTCAAATCCCAAACTTACTAGGTGTGTGTGACATTAGGTGAGTCACCAAACTTCTCTGCCTAATTGTCAATTCTGAAAAATGGATACAATAATAATATCTACCTCACAGAATTCATTATGAATATTGAATGAGTTAGTATATATAAATTATTTAAAACAATGTCTGATACAAAAAGTACGATGTGTTTTTGCCATCATCATCATCATCATTATCATCATCATTCTTTCTGAAATCTGTGTTCCCAACTTCTTTTTTCACTAGGAATTAGAGTGCTGGCTATGTGTCTTACATACAACACTTCATAGTTTGGGATCATTATTTTCTGTAGCTTTTCACACAATACATTTTCTAATTTATTTTGGCATTTCTTACACAGTGATTAATGAGTCCTGCTCTGGAACTAGACTACATGCTCAAAATCTTTCCTCTATTCCCTGTAAATTTTACAGTCTTGGGCAATTTATATTTTTCCTGGTGTTTGGTATAATGATTGTACCTACCTCACTGGGTTATTTTGAGGCTTAAAGGAGATAATACATAGGGTGTTTGCCCAAAGGGCTGTCACATAGTTGTGGAGTCACTATTTGTCAGCGTAGGGAGAGAAGTACATTTACACTCAAAAATAAAATTTACACTATTTTAAAAGCGAAAGCAAAAGAATAGCTAAAATATAACAGGAGCTTACTATTTCTGCCATCTTATTCTAAGTTCTATATGAGTGATATCTCATTTAACTATATCATTACAAGAAATTATACATACATCACAATGTACATATTATTGATATATGTCACCCTGATACATTTTTCTTTTTTATTCTGTGATACAAATTTGAGATCATTTTTTTCCTCTGTCTTTTTCTCTAACCAATCACTATCAGCAGGCCTGGACTTATGACAGTTAGTGACAATGTTAAAAAAAAGTGAGAACTGTCAACTCCCTCAACAGTTCTCATGAAGGTATCAAAGTCTTCCTCCTCCAGCCCTCTAGGAAGGAAGAACATGATTACTGACCTTCCATAGTCAACAACATGCTTACTTATTATCTCTCCTTCTCTCAGTGGGAAAAATTACACATGGGAAATGAAAATAAAGAAGAATTTTTCATTTTAGGTGGTAATATATCTTTGACTGAATTCTTGAGAAGTTTCTCAGTTATCGTCTCTGGTCTCCTTTGAGAGCTAAAAATGACAAAAGAGATAAACTACTAGTGGTCTAGAAAACAGTTGAAATGTTTGATGCCATTGATCATTCTTTATCTCTAAAGCATATGCTGGCTGGTAGGTATGCCTATCATGGATGATGTGTATTTAACAAATAGATATTGTAAAAATATTGATAGATGCTTTAGGCTTTATTTTTACCAGTAAAATAATACAGAGAATGCGTTTTTTTTTTTTACTGGAAGTATGCAGATCAGCACCATGATGATAAAAATGGTCCATATCTTTTTTTTTTTTTTTTTTGACTTTTGAATAAATTTTTTTTTTTTTAATTTATTTTTTTTTTTTAAATATTAAATTTTATTTTTATATTCCCCATACAATTGCAAACGCCCCATTCTGACCCCAATCCTTCCCCTCCCGCCCCCCACCCCCCAAAAAGTGTCTCTGGTTCATAGTTTTTTTGTTGATTTTGATTTTCACTTTCTTATATTCATTTTCCTGGTCCCTTATTTAAGTTTTCTAGATTCCTGCTATGAGTGAGACCATCCGGTATTTTTCTTTTTCTTTTTGGCTTATTTCGCTGAGCATGATCCCTTCCAGTGCCATCCATGTTGCTGCAAATTGCATGTGTTTATCTTTTTTGAATGCTGAGTAATATTCCATGGTATATATGTACCACATCTTCTTGATCCAGTCATCTATTTTTGGGCATTTGGGTTGTTTCCAAAGCTTAGCTATTGTAAACAGTGCTGCTATAAACATAGGAGTGCAGGTGCTCTTTGGAATTGATGTTTCTGTGTCCTTTGGGTAAATACCTAGGAGTGGAATTGCTGGATCATATGGAAGCTCTATGTTTAGTAGGTCCAGAAATCTCCACACAGCTCTCCATAGTGGTTGGACCAGTTTGCACTCCCACCAACAGTGCACAAGAGTTCCTTTTTCTCCACATCCTCGCCAACATTTGTTGTTGCTAGTTTTTTTAATATGTGCCATTCTCACTGGTGTGAGATGGTATCTCAAGGTAGTTTTGATTTGCATTTCCCTGATTACAAGTGATGTTGAACATTTTTTCATATGTCTGTTGGCCATTTTCATTTCCTCTTCAGAGAAGTTTCTTTTTAGCTCTTCTGCCCATTTTTTGACTGGATTATTTTCTTTGTTGTTGCTGAGTCTCATCAGCTCTTTGCAGATTTTTGTGATCAGTCCTTTATCATTAGTGTTGGGTGCAAAAATGTTCTCCCAGTTGGTGGGGTTTCTCTTTGTTTTTGTTATTGTCTCTTTTGCTGTGCAGAAGCTCTTTAATTTGATGTAGTCCCAGCTGTTTATCTTTCTCTTCACTATCACTGCTTTGGGTGATGTGTCTGTAAAGATGTCTTTGATGTGCAAATCCCGTAGTGTTTCGCCTATATTTCCTTCTATGTATTTTATGGTTTCAGGTCTTATGTCTAGTTCTTTAATCCATTTTGAGTTGATTTTTGTGTATGGTGTGAGGTAGTGGTCAAGCTTCATTCTTTTGCATGTAGCGACCCAGTTTTCCCAGCACCAAAATGGTCCATATCTTTAATGTTCAATATGGTTATCATAAGCCACATGTGACTGGCTATTGAATACTTGAAATGTGACTAAAACAACCAAAGAATTGAATTTTTAATTTTATTTTAGACTTAAATAGCACTATTATCTGTGGCACCGTGGATGCTGCTTTTAAGGTCTGACCACCAAGAGGACCTAAGGGCAGTGGAAAGTCCTGGAAGAAGCAAAAGCCAATGGCCATGCAATCTAGTGGCCATTTCCATGCTCCTAAATACCTTTCCCTATTAAAAGGCATCGGAACTGCTTTGAGAAATGCCTGGTTCAAGGTCTGGGGCATGACAAATGTAAGAGGGAACATCTCATTGAGTCAGAGAGAAAGGATGTGTTTAAAGAAAAAAAGAGATGTTAAAAAGACAGAAGAGGACCTCCCCAGTGGCTCAGTGGGTTGAGCACAGCGCTGTGAAGCTGTCTGCAGCCTCTGCAGCATGGGTTCAATTCCCAGATGGCCAGGGAGATTCCCACATGGTGTGGCAGACCTCTTCTGTCTCACCCGCTGCTCCCTTCAGCAGTGTATTTCGGTCCTTCTGCCTGTTCTGCTCCCCGCTCTATTTCTGGTGAATCCTCTCACCCTCCCACGCCTCTGGCCTTTACCCCAGCTCTTGTATAAAAATAAATGTGTAAAAAAAAAATTAAAAAAAAAAGAAGAGTTCTAGTATGGGTCAAGATGAACTAAGCACATCTATTGTTTCCAGTGACAATCACAGAAAACCCTGACTAGAATGTGGAAAGCAACTCTTGGAGGAATTTTTGAGGCAGATTGGAGCAGGAAGACTGGGTAGCATTTAGGGGGAAAGCCACAGGTAATCTCTTGGGTTGCTTCTTTTTTGCCCCATAGATACCCTGTCTCCGGCTCTAGGGCAGCCAAAAACCTGCAAGCATAAGTGGGTCAGGCAGGAAAAGCCCATGCTTTCTAGCCAGATGACTGGGGGGAGATCCTGTTGGACAGTTTTTGACTTTCCCTGGCCCTCTCCAGATGAAAACCAACAAGGAAACAGTCACCCTCTCTTCCCCATCACTGGCAGCAGCAGTGGTGGCCATGGCCTCTATAGGGTAAAACTCTTGGCATAAAACTCTAGAGGTATAAATCTCACTTATACCAGGTGAATTTTATACTCCAGCAGTAAGGAGTATCCCTCCCACAACATGGACATGCTAGAGGTGGTCACAGCTCAGCTGAGCCCTTGTGAGTTCCCAACATATGCCATCGAACACCAGCAACAAATGTTCATTCATGAAATACTCTTTGTGCTGAGGCCAACAATTTAAGATAGCTGTAACTTGCCTGAGTTGAGAAAGTTGAATCCTGTACCTCACCCTACAGGTAGTATAAACAAAGGAGAGAGAGAGAGAATATAGATTAGAAAATATTATTGGGCTCTGGATATAATTATGAAATGGGGAAGCCTTTATTTTTCTTTATTATTCCCAAAAACCTATTTCTATGGAATTCTTACCTTGTTCTGTAGCAAATGACCATCCTTTGGGATGCAACTGGAAACAAGAAAACATCAACTCCTTCCCTCCTCAGGCTACTGTTTTACTTAGCAGAGACCAGGGTGGCACCTACTGATCAGAATAGGGAATGGTTAGAATGGCAGGGCTTTTTGCTAAAGACTAAAAAGTCTACATTCAAGGATTATGAATGAAGATTTCTGGGTTTGGACCTTAACCATCGTCACTGGCAGAATGCTAACAACCCAGCAGCCTACTACAGTTTTAAGGACTAGAATTATAAGAGAAGTCCCACATTTGCAAAACAGTGTCTTGTAATTAATCAACTTCTTTTGCAATCTCTAGCTGCCAGAACTGAAATCAATAGGAGAAAATTGCTAAAGCAAAACAGTCTTCAGAATAAGAATACCCTAGAATATAATACCTCCCTGGATTGGCCATGAAGGCAAGGGACAGGGGATTTCTCTTGCTGGCAATCTCAAAACAGAACTTTGGTTCTTTCTTTGATTGTAAGGCGGTCTCAAGATGCCTTGTGTATCTATTCTTCCCATATCTTCCCAGCCCCAAGCCCCATCTCCATGGTTCATCCTTCCAAGTTCTTCCCAGACATAACAGCAGAATTAAGAGCAGAGTAGTAGGAGGAGACCAGAGTCTCTTTGAGTCCAAATAACATCTTGATGTTCTATGCCTGGCCTGGCACCTTTCCCTACACTAATATACTCACTTTGATCGACTTCATCACTACTGATTGAAATTTTCTTATTATCTGCTAAAATGAGAGTTTGAACTAGATGAGTATTCAAATTTTTTCCAGATTCCTCTGGGGCATTGTACTCCACATCTCATTAACTAAAGTGCACCCTATTTAAGGAGCCATGGCATATGAATGGGTCCATCTAATTCCCTGGCACACTGCCCAGCATGTAGTAGGTTTCTCAGTGACTATTCCATTGATTGCTAATCTGGGGCAAAGCCAACACAGCTAAACCTTTCTCCATATAGGTTCATTTTGTCTTACTATTCTTGCCTTGGGCTGTTGTAGTCTTTTGATGAAGGTCTTAAATTAACAAGCTCATTTCACATCTAGGACTTAGACAAGCCTTCCTGTTCTTCCCATTCCAAATGGGAATGAGGACAATTTCATCCCTATCACTCTAAGATCCCTCGCCCCCAAAAGCTCAGATACCAATTAGCCTCCATTGGAGATTAATAAACAATACAATAATGACAGATAAAAAGACTAATTCTTTGGTCGAGAGAATCACTTTAATTAATTTAATCCCAGCTGAAAGATCAGCTGTGCTCAGGCCGGCTCACCAGCAGGGCCCATTTATCCCAGGCTGCCCCTTCCTTGAGAGCCAGGGGTGCTCGGGAACCAGTACTTACGCAACAATGAGAAACAGATTGTACTGTCAGGCTTCATTAAAGGTCATCATTAGTATTCCAATTTGAAGACCGTCACTCTAGCTCAACCCTTTACCAATTCTTCCCTGGTGCTTTGTGAAGTTTGGTTCAGCTGTGAAACGTAAAACTCTCCCTGGACGCCCAGCCCAGGATGAGTATCATGGGATGCCTGTCGCTCTGCAGCTTAACGGGCAAATCCCCAGGGAAGCGACTGTCCCTAGACTCTATTTGAAAATCAAGTCATGTGCAGCTGCCTAGGACTTGGACATTTCAAGAAATGGAAGGTTCTAGGACTCAGCCATAGCGATTAGAAATAGGTTGGCTTTGTCTCCTTCCCAGGAGTTCCTTCCAACTGTCCTCTTACAAAGGAGCTGGGAAAGGTTTTTCGGTGGGACTGTGGCTGCTGACAAATAGGAATCACCATTAAAGTAGGAAATTGCTCTGAGCTGAGAGACTCAACAGAGGGTCAGGACACCAGCCTAGTAGTCCTTAAAGCTAGTGGCCTTCAGAGAACAATCTCAGCTGGCTTTGGGGAGAAAGTGTCCAGCTTGCTCATTTCACATGGGATATAAAAGTTTACTTTTCTTTCTCTGCAAACTATCAATTTTTATCTATTTCCCTCTGCTGAAGGATTTTTTTTTAAGTGATTGTCTGCACAGGGGTAAAATTTCACAAGCTTTTTACTTTATCCTTAGTAAGTAAAGCAACAGCTTTGTGCCTGCCTGTTTTGGAATTAGGTCACCTCCACCAGATGCTGCTCTTACACTTTTCTGACTTTTCCCCTCAGGCTTTTTCAGGAGTTTGTTTTTGTTTTTATTCTTTTGACTTTTTTCAAAGTCATTTTCATGCTAGGCCATTTAATGCTAGACTTTTTAGAACTGGTGACTTTTTTTTTTTTTTTTTGCTCTCAATTCTAATCTCCAAATGAATGTGTTGCCTAAATTAATAATCTCTAGTCTCTTTTTCTGTCCTGCTTCTTTCCCTCTTCCTTCCCTCCTTCCTACCTTCTATCATTCCTTCTCACTGTCTCCTTTTCTCTTTTTCTTCCTACACTTTGTCATTGTTCAGACTGATAAACAATGTCTAGAAAAGATATAATCACAAGAGAGAAAGACATGGAGGAGCCTGCATCAGCCCTGTTTGTGAACAAATGCCTGGTGATGTATAGGTGGTAGGCTCACTGGGGACATTTTAACAAAATCAGAGGAAAACTAATTTTTAAGTAACTGTGTTTGTAAATGAGCCAAATTAAGCCTAAATCTACTTTGCTGCAGTTGTTTCTGATTCTGTGTTTTCTGAACTGAACATTTTGAATGGTCCAGTGTTAACCATTATTCATAGATCCATCTGGTGAATTATACCCATGTCAGTATTTCCTTGAGGCTTTCTTTGACTTTTCTTTTTTTTTTTAAGATTTATTTATTTATGCATATAAGAACTGGGGTACAGGCCAGAGTTGTAGGGGTAGGGGGGCCAGGAATAGGATTCACCAGAGATAGAATGGGAAACAGAACAGGCAGACTGACTGAAATACACTGCTGAGGGGAGCAGCGGGGCGAGACAGGAGAGGTCTGCTGCACCATGTGGGTAGCTCCCTGGCCAGCTGGGGATCTAATTCATGCTGCAGAGGCTGCAGATCGCTTCACAGTGCTGTGCTTAACCCCTTGAGCCACCAGGGAGGCCTTCTTCCACTAGTCTGTCCCTGTTAGAAGGAATAGCATTAGCTATGCCCCCTAGCTCTTGGATGAAAGCAACTTGAACATGTCATTCTAGCTGCTTGCTTATTTGTGAGTACCCTGCAGGCAAGGATGGGTTGTTGTTGCTTTTTTTGTTTTTTTGTTTCCTAATCAAAACAGTTCCCTTCAAGGTACACTAAATTGTAAGTTCAAGACAAAGATTATGTGTGTGTCTTACTTACTGCTACATCCTTAGCACATACCACAGTGCTCAAGGAAATAGTAAATGATTAAGAGATCAAAGTAGTTTTGGAGTCAGAAAGTCTCCATCCTTCCTGGAACCTGAAATAGGGATCTTTTTTTAAGTACCTTATCTTGTAACAGGGTGGTCCCCAGGAAAAGGGGAGATTCCAGATTCCCTGCCCCACCCAAGGAAGGGTGGAGCTGAGCAGGGAGGAGAAGCTGCAGAGGAGACAGGGGAAGGAAGGAAGAAGAATGGAGAGCCAGGAGAAGACCTGGAAGAGGCACATGGAGCAGGGAGACATGTGAACAAGCTACACTCACTTCTTGGTCTTAGACTGGTTGAAACAGATATGGGTGAGAGACCTGTGGGGAGGTTAACAATGGTACCTTTTTTCTTGATTTTGATTTTGCTCTTTTCCTTTCAAATGTAGCTGGCTGTTTCTGCCCTTTTCCTATGCGTCTCCCCCAGATGCCTTAAACTTGTGGCAGGCTTTTGGGCCTCAGTGGCTCTGCTTTGGGCCAAACTTATTTGTCTGGACATTTATCATTTCAGGTGCTCGATTTGGAAAGTTTTTCTTTCCTTTCTCTTTGTTGCATGCTAATTGTATTAAAATTCCTTTCTATTGAATGTCTTACATACTAGAGTATGTTTTGTCTTGATGTGGTGGATGGCAGAACCTATTCAGAGCAAGCAGGTTTGGGGGTTCTGAGGTGCCCCTCATCCTTCCCTGTAACAATCCCAGCTCCATAGCGATAGTGTTAATAATGGAAATCCCTGACATTTGCAAGAAACCCTGTAGTTCACAGAGCCTGGTCCTATAACATGTTCTACTGTACTTATGGTACTAGTGCCTCTTGGTAGCAGTGAGTGAAGAAATTGATAATGCCCTCTTGGAGTTGTTTTGTTAGGCTGATCTGTCAGTTGCTAAGTACTTGCTGCCTTGGAGATAGTAGGTACTTGAATATTTATTGAATGAATAAATCAATGAAGGGTTTATTGAATGTAACTGAACTCACAAAGGGTCCAGGAAAATGTGTCTTTTAAATGTACAAGATGTAGAGCTTTGCAAAATAGACTGAGTTAGTCCTCAGCAACCTTGTTTGTGTGCTGCCCTTCTGCCTAGCAGGGTCCTGCTGCCTCTATCCACCCAGACCTTTGTGCATTCTGTGGCTCTAAGTTCTAGTAGCCATGTGGAAAGCAGATTCAGTAAGTCACTCACAGCTTACTGTAAAGACTGGAGAATGGGCATTTCAGTGAAACAAGCCAAAAGTAAATATAGCATTTCATCTTGTCTTCAAAGAATAATGCTTTGAGATTGGCAGTCATTTCAAGCTTCCCACTGGATACTCTTATCAGTGCCAGTAGCAATACCCATGAGAGGTCTATCACCCAACTTTCATGTGTCATTCCACATTGCTGCTGTGTATACCACACAGGAATACCTTTACTACAGTTGGTGAAAGCTACAGCATACCCAGGCCACAGGCTAGGACCCATATGGCACAAAGACTTAAGCATTATGGATTCTAACCACTGCTGAAAGTAAAAAATTAAGATTCTAAATTTTGTAATATGTACCTATCATGTTTTAATGATATTAATAATTACAAAATTTTATATGTAGCATAGGTCGTGGAAGTTTAAAATTCTGCCTTTAGTTTGGCATTTCAATGTACCATGGTAGAGCAGGAAGTAGTTTTTAGACAGACAACCTGATTCCATTTTGTTCTAGCACTTAGCTGGTATGGCCCTTAGGAAGTTCACAAACCTGAGACTTTGTTCCTCTTCTCCACAATGGAGGTGACACTAAAACCCACTCTGCTGCAATGTGTCCTAATATGCAATATGATGCAAAAGTATTTTATATATTAAATATATCATTTAAGATGATTTGTATGGCAAAAACAGAAAATCAATTTCAAAGTAGCTTAAACATAGAAAGAAGATACTGGCTTTCATAACTGACAAGTCTTGAGATGGATTCATCTTCCCCTTTTTTCTTTACATAGTTCCTCTGCTCTTCTGTAGCATCAGCATTAACTGAATACTGAGGTATTGATTTTCTCATTCACATCAATGGAAGAAAAATGCTTCCCACATTTTTAAACAAAATTTTGTGGGACTGGCCAATGCTGAATAATTGCAGAGATCAGGATTGTCCATATTGGCCTAGAGCAATTAGGGCAGACCATAACACCCAACACTAGACAACAAGTGGTATTTTTCTAAAGGAAAGTTAGGGACGGGGGAGGAGTGATAAATGCTGAATAAGCACAAATCTCCACTCCATTGTCTAAATGTCAGAGCTTTCTATTCTGGTAGACATGAGTATCAGGTTAATTTGGTGTATATTTGTGTGTTTAATCTACTTACAGTTTTGCATTAAGATATTAAAGTGAGAGGCCTCCCTCAGTGCTATCACTGCTACAGCCTGAGTTTAATCCCAGGCCAGGGAGCTAACCCACATGATGCAGCAGACCTCTTCTGTCTTACCTGCTGCTGCCCTCAGCAGTATATTTCAGTAGATCTGCCTGTTTTGCTCTCCACTCCATCTCTTGTGACCCCCCTGAACCTCTGGTCTATACCCCAGTAAGCATAAATAAATAAATCTTAAAAAAAAATATTTAAGTGATTTGATTTACAATCCTCTCTCTCTCTCTCTCTTTCTTTCTCTCTCACCCCCTCTCTCTCCCCAAATCTCAGCTTACTGAGATTACTCCCATGATAAGAATCACATTATACATTTGATTTGTAATATATGACAGCATTTTGAAAACCATGATGCACTATACAAATGCCCAACAATTTCCTTGCCACTTTGCTTGTTTAGATGGTCCTTTGAGTGTGGAGATACTGTTTAGCATGCTAGGGCTGTGTAATTCTCTGGATAGTCAAGTTCCTTGGAAACTAGATTTTTCCATGAAGTTATGCCCTACAGGTTCCTGAACCCAGATCTTATTAGACAATCAAGGCTTAGGTTTTTCTGAAACAAGTGGCTCACTAGCTCTTGATATCATAGCACTAGTCATTTTGTAAAAACTTAATTTGTATGATGATTAACATTTCACAATATGCTTTAAAAGAGTCTAAAGCAGTGGATGGATGTTGGAATTTTGTTGATTTTAAATGTAGGGTAAACCCCTTGACTGAGTGGTATGTTTAATGTAGAACGCAAACAATCATAACCAAAATTCTTAGTAGATAATTATTTAAGATCTTAACCCAAATCTTCATTTCTTTCTAAACTTCCTCAATATCATAATGCTTAGGGGCCTCCCTGGTGGTGCAAGGGGTTAAACACCGCACTATGAAGCAATCCCCAGCCTCTGCAGCACAAGTTCTATCCCTGGCTGACCAGAGAGAAACCCACATGGCACACAGACCTCTCCTGTCTCGCCCGCTGCTCCCCTCAGCAGTGTATTTCAGTCAGTCAGCCTGTTCTGTTCCCTACTCTGTCTCTGGTGAATCCTCTCACCCCCACATCTCTGGCCTGTATCCCAGGTCTTGTATGCACAAATAAATAAATCTTTAAAAACAATATCATAATGCTTAAAATAAATTTTATCATTATTTCATGTTTTCACATGTTTTAGCTCATTGGAATCTCAAACCTCCTTTGAGACAGGATTATTAGCTTTCCTATACAGATGAGGAAACTAAACCCTGGAAAGGTTCAAGCACTTACCAAAGGTCAAAGAGGAAGTGCCAAGTCCAGGTTTTTTGATTTCAAGTTCAATGTTCTTTTTACAACAGCATGGCATATACATTTGAAAATTTATGGGGATCACTACAAAAATATCAGATTCACTTTGGCCTCTAGATAACACTTAGACATCTGTGTTAGTAAGCGCTTAAAATCAGTTAGTAAGACAGGAATAAAATCTTCATCCTTGGGGAGTTTTACAAGGTCAGAAGAATCTCCAGCTTAATCAGAACAAAAGCTACAGGAAGAGAGAAATAACTTAAAGACTCCTCCAACTCTTAAATTCTGGAATTCTGGAATCCATTCTTTAAGGGCAGATCATCATTCCAAGAGCTTTGATTACATTGTCAAGAAAGACTTATCCTCATTAAAGTATCTGTTTCTGAAAATCAGCATGTTTTAGTAAAAATTAGGTCCACTTTTGAACCATGACCACAGAAGGAACTAACGTTCTCTAGCAGTCCATCTTACCCTGGGAAAGAAAATAATACCAAACCAATGAACTCATGTTGACTCTGTCTGAAGTGTGTGATCTCCTCCATTCAATTTCAAGGGAAAGGGCTTCTAATTTTAAATTGAATAATTTGGTTTGCAGATGAAGTCACTCATGTGGCCACTGGCCATAGCTGTCTAGTTGATAACCTTTCCTCTCTTTGAATTAGAGTAGGTTTAACTTAAATCACTAGTTTTCCTACAAAGAACACATATTTGGTTTTTGTTGTATAATCCTATCCATTATCCTTGCAACTCAGTTTTCACCACAAAAGCACAAGGCATTTAAAATTAAAATTTTGATATATATTTTTGTGGTGCATTAGAAAACTGATTGATGATTTTGTAAAGCAGAACTAATTAAAAGCAGATGCTTTAGATGGCGAATTATTGCCAAAGTAACAAGGATATATGGGGGTTATTTTTTGTGGTATTAGCATAACAAAATTATTGCCAGAATTACATTACTTTTAAATAAACATTTGTATGTGGAATGTTGTCTTCCTAATAAGCACACCTAATAATTTTAACACAACAGGCACATGCTTATTTTAAAATGTATGACTATGTTTACATTTTGCTTCATTTATTGACATATAGTGGGATTTGTACCAAAAACAATATGAGGTAGGATGCTATATTTTAATTAAAAAAATAACATTTATAAACAAATTATTTCAAGTCAACAAAAGGAAGTTAAAATACTAGCATCTAACTTTACTCTTTTCCTGTTTATATACATTTTGGGAATAAACTTCTCTCTCTGTTTTTCAGTTCCCAAATGAATTCTTGATTCAGACGGAATTTGGTCAAGTAGAAATCTCTCTGAGTTTGCAGAATGTTTACTTCTTTAAATGTTACATTCTCAGGCAATAATTTCTAGTGGGTCTGGGAGCTACTGTCACTCCTTCCAGCCCTTAGTGCTCTTTTCTTTAGATTATTACCACCTAACATTTATTGCTGTGTGGTTTATCTGTAGCACTGCGATTTATTATGGTTGGCACCATGGCAGGGTGACTGCTGGATGCCCAAGTGAATTCTTTTCATCAGTTAAGTCTTGGCAGTCTTCTTGATTAGAAAAATAAAGACTGTCACCATTATTATCACTATTGTTATTGGATTAGATATTAGGATTTGACCCCCAAAATAGGATTATGAATTCTTAGCTTGCTGGACTCTACTCATAAGCCTTTCTTTAATACATGATGGAACATTTTCATCTGCTGTGGCTCTGAAAAAACTCTAATTTCTATATTTGAATGAATTATACTGATTTCCATAGTCATGAAATGGTTGTTCTGTATGAGAATGTGGCAGAACATTTGAAACTAAATATACTCTTTACCTATGATGAGGATGAAAATGAACTTAGGTTGTCATCAAATTGTATTTGTGTATTTATAAACATGAAATTTAGCAATAACGATAATCAGTTTGCTATAGCTATTATGTTCCAGGTGCCTCCCTTACATTGTCTCATTTAATCCTCCCAAGAATCCTGTGTCCCAAGACATTCATTTTACAGGAAGTTTGTACCCTTCTACCAAGCTCTTTCCACTTCCCCCACCCTCTAGCCCTGGCAAACACCCTTCTATTGGGTTTCTATCCATTCAACTTTTCTCCTTTCCTTTAAATCCTGTTTAAATGCCAGTTGGTGAGTGAGATTGCAAGCAGTTGTGAGATGTTTTGCATTGTGCTGCCCTCTTGTGCTTGCCACTGAATTTACAAGTCTTGACTAAAATCCTTTCACTGCCTTCCTCCCAACCAATCTTTCCCCTTCCACTTCAACAGTTGAGTTTGCCCACTAGTTTTAAATTTAAATTGAGTTTTTAGAAGGCTCTTAGCAGATAATGGTGTCTTTGTCCATTCTGGAATCCTGAATGCTTCCTCCCTGCACTCAAGATTTTCTCCTTTTCATTGCATTCTCTTAACAGTAAATTGCATAAAAATGGTTAAAAAAAGACCCCAAAGTAGCCAGTTTCTAAGAGATCAAATGTTTGAAAAGGAAACTGCAATATTTATCAAGCTGAGAAATTGACGGTGAAAGTAATTAGTTTTTTTATTATTGCTCAGTTATGAATTCCCAGTTATAAATAATTAATCAATGTTAATCAGATCTCCTGAAAGGAAACACATTTTACAAATGGCCAAATTGATGAAAAATCCAACTCAGAGGCATCCTTAAAATGACATAAAGAGGAAAAAGAAGAGCAACTGAGAAATTGTTTAAAATGCCAACATTCTAAAAATGCTAAAAGGTATGGAAAGACTCTTCCCCCAGAGTACACCAAAATAACCAATTTCTGTAGAACAAAACTTCAACTGAGAAAATTAAGTTCTCTTCACCAAACTATTACTTTGACCAAATTGTTCAAGGAGTTAAATTTATTAACTCCAAATTACTGTCAAATTACTGTCTTCCAAATTATACTTGGCTAAACTGGCCCCAATTTGTATTGAGCAAATCCTAGGCCACACACATAGCCAATCAACATAAATTAATTCAGTCACTAAAATTACATTTCCTAACCTTTTACCCAGAAATGGTATAAATTTAATTTATGACTTCCCTTATAAATCTTGCTTGATTTTTTGTCTTCTCATAACCATTTAATTTGATACTCACAAAAGATGGGAAATTATCTTTATTTTACACCTGAAAAAATGGAGTTTCAATGAGGTTAAAGGATCTGTCCAAACCAGCAAGTGACAAAGCTAGGATGAGCCCCCAGGTGTTTTAGGCTTTAGTCTAAGGCCAATGACCTCACAGTAGCATCAAGAATTAGACCTTGTGGGGCCTCCCTGGTGGCCTAGGGGTTAAGCCCTATCACGGCTTCTCCCATTTCACCTGCTGCTCCCCTTAGCAGTGTACTTCAGTAAATCCACCTGTTCTGCTCCCCACTCTGCTTCTGGTGAATTCTGTAGGCCACACCTCTGGCCTACACCCCAGTTCTAATATGCAAAAATAAATAAAATCTTTAAAAAATAATAAGAATTAGACCTTGCCTTGCCCTTAGGAATGGAGCCTGGAACAGAGGTTGGGAACCTTTAATGAACTAACCAGGTGCTCCCAGAATCCTGCAGTGGAATCTGAGGAAAATGAACTCATTTTAAGAGTAGAGTTGATGTGTCTATCAGCCAATGTGTGTGTTTAGCTCCTATAGTGTAAAGCAATGGAAGAAACAAACAAAAAAAGAATTTTTGACAATGTTATCTAATGTGTAATGTTCTCAAGTATTCTGCTCCCCATGTTGTCCAGTGTGGTCATGGAAAGCTAACCCATGTTTGTTTGCTTATTCATTTTATTTTCTCAGTGTTCACACTGTGTTGGGCATCATAGGTGTTGAGGATGTAATAGTGGGAAAACAAAGTCCTACCTTTATAGAATGTTCATTTCATTTTTAAATCTAAAATTTCTTAAATCTAAAATTATCCCACCTTTTCCTGAAAGTCAAAGATTTATGATATGCTGAAGTATAGTGTTTTTGATCAATTAATGCATGGAAGAACAGAGAATGATCTTTTTGGATATGATATTGAGGGTTTTATGTGCATTGCTGTTGTCTCTCAACAGTTTTGAGAGGTCTAGCTATTAGTTCCCTTTTACAGGTTTTGAAAAGACTGAGAAACTTCTCCAATCTTACATATCCAGCAAGTGACAGAATTCATTTTCTCAGTTATATGGTGAGGGGATTGGATTAGATACGATTTCCTTTCCAGGCCTGTGGTTTAAAATTTAAATCTATGCTTTCAGCTGAACCCATACTCTTAAATATTAAATATAACATGGTTCCAAGCACTTTGCATGGATTTGCTCATTAATCTCCACAGTATCTAGTAAGGTGGGTACTACAATTATCCCATTTTTATGAATGAGAAAACAAGGGGTCCCAAAGTGGGGGGCGGAGGCTAGAAAGTGACAGAACTGGAAATTAAACCCATCTGTCTTACTCCAAAGTCTTTGTGCTTAATCATTACACAGTCTTCCTCTGAACAGGCTAATGTGTGAATAGGTGCGGATGGAAAGTTTCAAATTTTAGAAAATCATGAAAATTTTGATTCCTGGTGTCACTGGTGAGTGCAATGGAATTTTTTTTTACCATTGCACACACAGTATCTAATGCCCTAACATACATACAGAAAACAACTAAAAAATGTTAGACAAAAAATTTATTACTAGCAATCTACTTTATCCTCAGCATTAACATTGCCTAGTTTGGCTTTTTCACTTACAAAACTCACCCTGCACCCATAAAAAGTTACATACAGAGTTCAGAGGGGATTTTTCCAATACCAGTTGTTCCAGAAAATAAAAAATCCACTTCTCTGGCGCCCTCTAGTGCTTAGCAGCCAATGCTAACAGTGCTGTATCTCCAGGAATTGCCAGAAGTGAAACCGGATTTGGATTTATTTTCTGCATTGTACACACAGAACACATATATG
Organism: Talpa occidentalis; assembly: GCF_014898055.3. NCBI lineage: Eukaryota > Metazoa > Chordata > Mammalia > Eulipotyphla > Talpidae > Talpa > Talpa occidentalis. Next base: position 23,355,910 of record NW_023603184.1, on the reverse strand, counting down.
TGCCTTTCCAGATTAAAGTCTTACTTTCCCTTTCTGCATGTTACTCTACTCAGTGCTTATGTTGCAAATTGTAAAATATTTGTTACCTGAATCCCCCTAATGTCCTTAGACTGTAATTTACCTTATCGATTTGAGTTTCTTCATCTCCTGTTCCTAGAGACTCACTCAAACCTATAGAGTCCACTTATGTGTTTCTAGAACTATATTATAATACGCATTATCTGGCCACCCTGCTCTTATTAGCTCCTTCTCTGTGTCTTTCTCACTTAGGCAAAGGCTCTGAATTCCTTGATAATTTAAAGCTGCAAGACGTTTTCTTTGGTTTGTTTGTTTTTTAATTTTAATTATTTCATTGAGCTAATGTTGGTTTACCACACTGTATATGATTTGGGGGTATAACTTCACAGCTGTTCAGATGTTACCACATCATACCCACCACCAGAGCGCCCACCATTGGGGCTCCTCCCCGCCTACTTTCTCCCTCCCCACTTGTTGCCCTAGTAGCCTAGAATGTGTCACTTTATGGCAGAGCCTTATTGCTAGCCAGCTGGTAGAGAAGAAAGGTCAAGGGCTTGTCTTTCAACGAGTTTCCATTTCTTTTCTATGCACTCATTTTGTATTGAGCATGTGCTACCCTGTGAAAGTTTACAAGATATTTTATAATGCCGTTTAGTTTTTATTTAGCTTTATTTAGCTTCCCAAGTATTTATGACTTGGCTTTTCAGGTGAGAATGAATTTACCTGGTATCTGATTCATGTGAGAATAATCTATAGTTAGTACCTGCTGCAGTATTTAGACCAAATTAGATAAGCAGTACATATTATTGACACGATTGCCTAATATATTTAGGCAAAATGCTGGCTAAGCTGCTGTAGCAGGATCACAGTGTCCCCAACATGATAGAAGTTTACCTTTCTCCCAGAGGCAGCAGGCAGTCCAGGAGGAGTTGGTGGCTCAGTTCTGTCAAGTTCTCCAGGGATTCAGTTTTCAACTTCTTACTTTGCCATTCTCTAGGGTGTTTTTCTCCTCACGGTCAGAGCTTGCTCACTGGTGCCGTATTCACTCTCACCAAAGGAAATGAGAAAAGGGAAAGTGAAGGGAAATCAGGTAGGTCCCTTAGTAAAATGTGATTCAAATAGGCACATATTACCTCTTCATGCAGCTCATTGGCTAAAACATTGTCTCATGTCACCTGGGCTTCCAAGTGATGCTGGGAAATATAGAATCTAAATGGACAGTCTTGTGGTCTGGTTGGAACTCAGGGCTCTATTACTGAAAGAAGGGTGTGGAGTCTTTTGACATTTAAACGTCCACCAGAATGGCTAAAATTAAACAGATTAATATCAAGTCAGTGGGAGTGTTAACTGACAAGATTTTAAGTTGCATTCAGTAGAAAAGCTTTTGGAACTTGAACACAAGACTTCCAAGCAATCGACTGGACAGTGGGTAAGGAAATACTCTACTATGCATCCATCAAGGTTTTTGATTGCCAGCACCATAAACCCTAGCTTAAGCAGAAAGGAAAATACAAGGAACAGACTCTGAAAACAGGTGAAATTAAGGGAGACAAAACAGATACCATTATGCTATCAGATCACTGTCAGATCCTAGGATCCACTATCTAACCTGTCCAACTATCTCAGGCTTCCACTACATCTTTGTATTACTTCCCCAGAGTGAGAAATCTGGATGGATGTGTCTGACCTAGGTAACATCTACATACAATTCCTAGGAGTTTCCAGAGGAAAAGTATGTTTCACTTGGTTTCTAGAATGAGAGCTAGGGTCCTGTCTCAATTATTGTGAATTTTCCTAAAATTAGACTAGTGTTTGAATGACGTTTACAACACAGTATCTGTCAGTCAGATTCCTGCTTATGATTCTCTCAAGCTCCAAGACAGGTGGAAACAACTGATCTCGACTACAGAGAATCAACCACAGAACTAGTATGGAAGTCATCCTGATTCAATCAGCTAGGAGACAGAAGTGGGTCAGGACCTGGGCAGGGAAACCAGTTATACTGGTATGATGGTGACAACTTGAATTACATGAGAAAATATATGAAAGACAGACGGGATGGTAGGTCTTGGTGATTAATCTGGAATGTAGGGATGAAGCGAAAATATATTATTGAGCAAATGAATATAATAAAGATTCCAGCAGAACTTCCAGCCCAGGTGCAATGAACACTCCAACACAGGCTTAATCAATAAGTTTGCTTACTTATAGCTCCTTCCCTTTCAAGATTTATGGCCAGGGCCTCAGCACTCTTATCGACAAGGTGGGACAGCCAGCCAAGCTGGTCTGTCTCTCCAAGGCCATCCCTGAATGCCTGCATCTTTCCCCCCATTGCCTTGCCCCCTTGTCTGGGAACTTTGCCGCAAATGGTTGTGCCTGCTGAAAAACAATGTTATCAATGTAACAGATATGGACACAGTTGTGTATAAAAGGGACTCAGACCTTACGGGGCTACCCAGGTCTGGGACCTCATCCATGAGTAATAAAGCTTCTCCTGACCTCACCATTCCTGAAGTACCTCTTGTTCTTCCTCTGCCTGGGTAAAAATTAGAATTTATTTCTACAACAGGGAGGCCAGGAGAAAGAAGTCAAAGGGGATAGCCCGATTTCTGACTTGAGGAAGCAGGGGTGAGGGACGTATGTGTATGTATAGGGACGTGGAGAATGCAAGATGAAGATGTCCAGGCACACTAGAAATGACAGGTGAAGCTGTCATTCGAAAGGTACAGGTGAAGCTCACATCTATTAGCTGAGGCCGTGGATTTATGGGCAAACTCGGTCCACACAGTAAGGAAAAAACCTCGGAGAGAGGATCTGAGGATTCCGGCCTTTGAGGGGCTGCCTTGGCCCTTCAGGCTGAGCAAGCGCCGCGCACGTGCTCTGGGCTCGCGGCTCACCTGGCCCGGGGGCCGCCGAGCCAGGCCCGCAGGCCCCGCCCCTGTGGGCGGAGCTAGGCGGGCGGTCGCGCAGTCACCCGGAAGCCCAAGGCGGGTAGGCGCGGGTCTGCGGGCGTCGGACCCCAGGGCGCGCCAGGAGGGGTGCCCGCGGGATGGGGCGAGCGGCCTCGGAGCCGCAGGGCAGGAGGGCCGTCCGGACGGCCGGGCCCGTGGCGCTGAGCGCGGCCGTGGCTGTGGCGGCGCTGGTGGGCGCCCTGCTCCTGCTGCGCCGAGAGGACGCGGGGCCGGGGGCCGGCTCTAGGTAACCCCACCGCGTAGGGGGCCGAGCTGGGCCCCCGCACTCCTGTGGGCGCAGGAGGGAGGGGCTGGAACCCGGGATCGGGGGAGAGGGGGATTAAACGTGCCCGCTTGGTGCTGGCAGATTAGGCACTGGGGCGAATCCTCCTTTCCCAGGCCCATCCGAGGTGCAGGTTGACTTTGGGGCGAGGGAAAGCTAAGGCGCCACGCCCTGCAAATGATTCAGCACTTTCCCCAGAGCCCTGACTGGGAATTGTAACAACCTGCAGAGAATAACAATTATCTTCCTCTAGAACAAATAAACAACACTTGTGCCCAGGGTTCAGCACCGGCCACCCTTAAACATCCTAAACACCCTTAAACATCCTTTGTGGATCTTATTTCTGCAGCATGGCCGAGACTGAGGCACTGCCGAAGCTTCGGGAAGACTTCAGGATGCAGAATAAATCTGTCTTTATTCTGGGCGCCAGCGGGGAAACCGGTAGAGTGCTCTTAAAAGAAATCCTGGAACAGAACCTGTTTTCCAAAGTCACACTCATTGGCCGGAGGAAGCTCACCTTCCATGAGGAGGCTTATAAAAATGTGGTGGGTACTTGAGCTGGGACTTAGAAATATACATGCAGTGATTCTGTGGGGTCAAAATATTTCATGCTTAAAGACTGAACTTGGCCCAACCTGTGGTGGAAGCAGCGAGAGGCAATCAGAATATGGCCACGGTTGGCCTATGAGAGCCCTTACTGGATGCTGTGGTTCTGAACTGTGGGCCCAGTTGGGCCCTCCCCTCACTGGGTGGCCTGGTCAAAGCCCTTGTGTATGTCTAGACCCCTTTAAGGCCTAGCCTAGGTTGTAGTACCGGCTGGGGAGACAGAGGAACACTATTTTCTGGTCATTCAAGTAGGGCTTTAGAGATAGTTCAGTGACCCTGGGCAATTTTCACAATCCTTTTGTTTTTTTATCTGTTGTTTTCTATCTGTCCACTCACTGCTAATTCTGTCAGCAGGTCTGAAAATGCGTTGCAGAGTGGGGAAGAGCTATGGCAATGAAAGATGGGGTGGTTAGTTGAAGAATTTGGTCTGCCTGATTTTTTCAGAACTTCAGGCTTATGTCTAAGTGGAATAGTCACTTCACTGTCACTTACACTTCCATGCTTAAGCAGATGATATACTGAACTTCAGTCTGGTGACAATGTCCTAAATATCTAAAGTATACAATATGGGGGTAGGGGAGTTTTGATTTCTTTCTCCACATAAACTCAGTTTTTTGTGAACTGCAGCAAATTAGGGTGTAATTCTGAGATCCCACAACTAATAGAACTCAGCTCCACAGTTTTACAGATGGGACTTTCAGATGACAAATGGTCTCACAAGTAACTGTTTTTGGTTCCTTTAGGTCCATGTTCAGGTCATTGTGCATATGTTTTTGGTCTATCAGAACTTTCCTGTTTAAAGTGGCCGTCTTTGTTTAGACATAGGTAGATAATAAGTGGTCTTTGTAGTCTGACTTCATGAGATGTATTAGAGTCTCCTGGTACTTAGAAATTGTACTTGAGTTCTGTGCTTTAATAATCAAATTGGGTGGCACATCTTTTGGTCAGGCGCTTTATAAAAACATGTTAATCTTCAGTATTGTGTACAATATGAAGATAATTCTCCTGAAAAATGTTCTGGCTGGTAGGATAAGAAGCAACATTTTATCTGAACTCCTGGATGATGGGAATGTCTCAAACTTTCTTTAAGTTTCGCAATACATTTAGGAGTTAAATGGTGGTTCTTAATTTTAGTGGCATAAGAATCACCCAAAGGTATTGCTAAAAATGTAGTTTTTGATTCAGAAGTTTTGGGGTGAGACCCAACAAGATGCCTTTTTATCTAGTACCTCCTGGCTGGATCTAATGCAGGTAGTTCATGGATTAGATGCAAGGAAAGTCGATCATTCACATTTTACTGCTAATAAAAACTGAAACATCTGATAAATAATGTGTTAGGTAGGAGGCCCAAGATCTGGACATAGGTCTTTGAGATCCCAAACGCCACTCCCTGTCCCTACATTATATCTCATTGACATCCCTCCATGAGATACAGGCAGGTCTTAAGAGAGAAAATTATAATTGAACCTGACTTTAGAATCTGAATCTCTCTAGTCCAGGTTTGTGTGTTATGGACTCATAAGGGCATTATTGATTTTTGAATTCAGATTAATTGCTTCTTGGTAGGAGAAAATGAGTTTGCAGAATTTGATGTGAAGTGGGCAGACTCTTAAGTAATATTCTGTAGTTCTTTAGATTTTGAGAGGTATTTGTTTTAATTGCTTGTTTTAATAACATAGTTATATGTAACTGTGTCCTTGTCTAGAATCAAGAAGTGGTGGACTTTGACAAACTGGATGACTACGCGTCTGCCTTTCAAGGTCATGATGTTGGATTCTGTTGCCTGGGTACCACCAGAAAAAAAGCTGGGGCGGTAAGGAAGAAATGTACCCCTGTCCCTTTTCTCTGGTCAGTAATGTCAAAGATTCCTTTCTTGCTCGCAATTTTTCTTTACATTTCCTGTGCTTAATTGCGCTGTGTGATAATAAGGATAAGTTATCATTTTTGATTCCATATGCTGCTCTAACTTTTGCTGTACTTTAAAAAGGATTGATAAGTTCATCTTACCTTCAAAGTAATCCTTGAGTTCAGACCTGCATGCTGGAGACATCATAAATATTTACAAGGTCTTGTTTCCTACAAATATTGCTGTCACTGCATCCCTTAACTAAGACAAACCATTGTGTCTGGGTAAAAGTAACTGGCGCTCATGCTGTTAGCAGTTAAGCTTTTTTTTCCCCCTCTTTATAAATGTTTTAAACTTGAATTGTTCTCTCCACTTGTGTGATTTGCTTCAACCTATTTTCATGCCAAGCTTTAAACTTCAGGGATAGAACATCAGAACAGAGGCACGATTCAGCTAGCCCCCAGAGATGACTCAGCCTCCAGCTATGATTCAGCCTCAGTGGTGATTCAGCCTTAACTGACGCAGAACTGTTCTAATACACATTTTATTTTCTTTTTAATGATGTTCTAAATTGCATTGACCCCTGTCCAAAAGTCATGGTTTACTACATAGTTAGAAGTCATAGCTTACTATGTAGATCCTGAACAAGTGTTAATACATCTCATTTGATTTATACTGTGACTGTATTTTATCCCTCTGGCAGAATTTACTTGCTGGAGCTAAACATGTCCATTAAATATTCAGGACCACAGTGCTACCATGGGGGCTTACCACAGCTTTATAAACTGGCCCACCTGTCAGAATCATTAGGGGAACTATTGGTTTAGGCCAACTGAGGAGTTATGCCCAGGTGTGTTTCCCTGGGCCTCTTTGTGATCCAGAGAATAATTCTGTTTATGTTTTCAATAGGATGTATTTCCAAATCTTCTGCAGTTCTTGGTAACACAGCTGGGTTTTGAGCCCTGTGCTAGAAAGTATGGATTGTGGAGAAGTTCGACTCTCCATGAAATTGGCATATTATCTCATCTAGAAAGGGTTATGTTTCTGTTCAGCACCTAGTGCTGTCTCTTCTGAGATAGGGACAGTCACAAACAATGTGCCCTCTAAAAGCATTGAAAACTTTTGTTCTAGTACATTGCAGGTTGCACTCTCAAGGGCCAACCTGATTTTGGTGGTGACTCAGCAAAATATAAAGCACTGCATTAGGCTTAGAGCAGTTGGTTTTTATGACATAAGGCAAATCTTATTATAAAGACACTTCAGAGACTGTTTTGTTGCAATCGAGTTGTGCAATGCAATTTTAATCAGAGTAGTGGGTGTCTTCACTACCCAGAATATTTTTTTAGATGATTTGGTCTGTACCCTTCAGGCTACTCAGTACCTTTTGTTCTCTGAAATTAATTTGAAAAATGAAAGTAATTAATGAGGGAACAAGAGATAAGGCTAGTAAGCCAAATATAGTCCTAGAAATGAGTTAGGGTTGAAGAGGGTAAGTGCCAGGGAGTAAACTGACATTTCCTCCAGAAAGTTTTCTTTTGTTTTAATTGGAAACTAATTTAGAGTGAATACAATGTAAATTTTGGAGGTTGTGATAACTTGGGGCAATTTAAAAGAGGTGATAATTCACAAATGGCTAGGTAACAGTAGGTTTGTCTGATGGGGGCGGCAGGCTATGGATTTCCAAGCTCACCCCACCTGGTATTCTGGATCAGCAGCCCTCTCTGTAGAGAAGGTTTTCCAGGTATTTCTTCATATGTACACTGCAAAATCTGGTGTCATTCTGTTGCTGTTTTGTAACTGGTATCATCTATGGCTTACTTTGCAACCTGAGTTACTAGTGGAGAAAATTCAAGAAATTCTATTTCTGTCTCAGTGTTGAAATCTTCTCAGTAGCCAGGATCTTCAGTGTGTTACTTGTCTAAGGCTATCATAACGTGGTACCATAATTGTTAGTGCACAGATTGAGGGGCACCCTGGGACCCCCAAACTTGCATGCTGTTAAAGGTGTCTCACCATCCATGTGCACAAATACAAAGCAACTCTTAGCGCAAAAGAACTTTAATGGGATTAGTATGCATAGAGAGAGAAGAAGAACGAATAATTGTTTTCCAATAAAACGTCCAAAGTTATCCATCCCCTTGTGGGTAAATACCCAGCCAAACAGGCTTGGCCCAAAGCGAGACCACTAAGACCCCAAAACTTGCCACAAATCTAAGGTATCTTCTGGCGGGGAACTATAGGAAAGTGACAAGTCTGGGACAAAAGGAGCAAAATCAAACTACAGATCAAGGTAACAGCTGCCATTGTCAGCCTCGCCATATGTCTCTCACCCATGTCTCTTTCAAGTGTCTCTACTGTCTCTCCTCCACGTCCCCCTCCAAGTTCCTGGTCCAAGTCTAAAGGCAAGAAGCAAGTGGGTCTTTCTCCCCATGTCTCTGTTCCTGTGTCTCCATGTCACAGGTGTCTCTCGAGCCCACCTTTTCCGTGTTACCTAAATCCACTTGACCACTTAGCTCTGCCCCACATTAAAGGGCAGGAAACATGGTAACAGCCCTTTTGAGACTTAAACAAGGGAAACTATTGCCTCACAGTTCTGGAGTGTGACGTCAAGACTTCTGCAGGATGAGTTCCTCCTTTGAGCTTTGAGGGGAGGATCTTCCCCAGGTTTCTCTCCTTGACTTGTATATGGCTGCCTTCTCTGTCTTGCATTTTTCCTGTATGCATGCGGCCTAGTCCAAGTTTCCCCTTTCTATAAGGACATTAGTCATAGTGGGTTAAGAACCACCTTGCCATAACGAATGACATCTACAAGGATCCTATTTCTAAATTAGGTCACAGAGATATTGGAGGTTACAACTTCAACATGAGCTTGGGGGAGACAATGCAACCCATAAAATTCAGCCTACCCAGATTTCTTTTGAAACTGGTACTAAGGATGGGTCTATTAGCTCTCTTCAAGTGTTAGGAAAATCATTTCCTTTAACACTAACTGGTTAAATGCTAATCTGCCTTCTCGCATTCACCACCGTAGCTGTCTACTCAATGCAGTGGCTTCCTGAATCAGAATGTCGGAGACTGGAAACTTGAACTCTGTATTTCTAGCTGACTCTTCTAGGTAGATGTTGACGTAGCTGATTCTCAACTCTTGTTAGACTTGCTTTACGGGGGGCATTGGATGTTGTGGTCCTCCTCACCTGGTTCTTCAGGTACCATAGTCACAGATGGCCATCATGGTGCTTTAGTGAACAACGTGTGTGCTGGTGAAGGCTGAATATTCTTTGACAACCAGATCTACATTGGCTTTGAGTGAAAGAGGAGTAGCTCACAGATGCCATGTGCTTTCACCTTATTTGTGTTAAGGGTTTTGGTTAGTGTGTTTGAGGTAGTTTGTTACGGTAGTTTGTTACAGTTTCACTGCCTCATTTATCTCCTCACCTATGGGCTCAGGGTGCAGTACTCCAGCTTCTTGGATTCTGTTGAAGAGATAATGTTGTGAATGTGATTAATACAGCCAATCCCAACAATTATTCGGCATCATTTGTGTCTCATGGCTTCTCATTCTCATGATACACTCTTCTAATGCAGGGGCTTGCAAAGTATAGACGATGGACCAAATGCAGCCTGCCTTTTTTGTATAGCTTGTGAGCTAAATATGTATGTGTGTGTGTGTGTGTGTGTGTATAATATATATATATGTATTTGTATAGAATATATATATATTTATTGCATCTTTGTTAATTTTTGGATAGCATTCAATTTCTCCCCTCCTGTGTAGTCCCTGTAGTTCTCCCACAACCATAGCACCTGGGATCTAGCATCACAGTCCCTTGTGCTCTTCCCTCCCCTGTCTTGATCCCTCTGCCCATATCCCTGACTAGAATATTTTTATATTTTTAAAAGGTTAAACATTTAAAAAAAAATAGATCATAAGTTGTGAAAATACAGGAAATTCTGGGCCTCCCTGGTGGTGCAAGGGGTTAAGCACAGCACTGTGAAGCAATCCGTAGCCTCTGCAGCACAAGTTCGATCCTGGCCAGCCAGGGAGCAACCCACATGGCACAGCTGACCTCTCCTGACTCACCTGCTGCTCCCCTCAGCAGTGTATTTCAGTCAGTCTGCCTTTCTGTTCCCTGCTCTGTCTCTGGTGAATCCTCTCACCCCCCTGCATCTCTGGCCTGTACCCCAGCTCTTGTATGCATAAATAAATAAATCTTTAAAAAAAAAAAAAGGAAAAAACAGGAAATTCTTATTTCAGCTCCCATCAATAAAATATCATGGGGGCGCGGCTGTTCTCGTTACTGAGTATGTTCTCGATGACTGCTGTTGTCCTGGGGTGGTAGGGCTGTGCTGCTGCTACAGAGGCCTGCAAAGCTGAAAATATTTATTATCTCCTCCTTTTCAGGAAAAGTTTGTCAGCCTCTCCTGTGTTATAATCTCTGCTGTTTTGTTTGATGTTTAGGAGGGTACTTTTGCAGTGCTGAGGTCCTAATGGTTCAAGAGTCTCAGATCATAGGCCTTTTATGGACACAGTGAAATAGCCGTGGGACCTGGGCTATGCCAGTTAGCTCCTCTGGGCCACTGCCTCCTTGTCTGTATAGAGAGGGAGGTGACAAATGCAGACCCTTTTACCTGCAGAAGTCCTAGACTCTCATACCACAAAGAATACCCTAAATGAAAAATATGTAAGAATATAGAATTTGATTCAGGAATACTCAGTAGCTGTTTGATTGTATTTTTCCATCCAGTGGTCTTTCTCTAAGTAAGGTCTTGGTCTCAATACGATACAGCACATAAAAAGTGCCTTCTGGGACACACACAAATGGGGTCTCAGATTTGACCAGTTGTTATTTGCCAGCATCTCTGTTTTCTGGTCTAATTTATAGGATTGAAAAATGGAGTGAAGGAAAAAGTATCTGAAGCAAAAATATGGCTAACTAGGGCCTTTCACAGAATGATAGATCCTCCCTTCTTGAAAGAGCCCCCTGATTTTGAGTCATTGCAGCATGCCTGCTTCTTTTGTCAGTGCTGAAATACCTTGTTAAAATAAGTTTTTCCTAAGTCAGAGTTTTCCTGGTTTTCAGGTATTGGTAAAGAAGATTAGAAAAAATGCTTAGCAGCTTTAGTTTGGAAAGGACTTAAATTGAGAGCAAGTAGAGGATTTGTCTCCCTTGATCTTTGAGGAGACTGTGAAGATCTCTGCTGAATTATATTATGTGGTAGGTGCCAGGAAAGGAGCTGTATAGTGAAAACCTTTTTCATCAATTCACTTTTCTAGAAGGAACTCTGATTCCTAGCTTAGAGCAGGGCAAACTGACTGTGGCTTCATAAAGATATAATAATATAATAGACCTACTGTTCTCAGGGGAAAAAAAAGTCTTTTCCCCTGCTGTGTGATGTGGTTAGGGAAATTAATTTTTTTTTTCTGAAAATTGTGTTTCTGGGAGTGTGTATTTCTATTGAGTACCTTTTTTAGTTTATTTGCTTTTATTAACATTTTTATTGAGTAACATTGGTTTCCCACTTTATATAAGTTTCAGGTACAGTGTCTTATAATTCAACATCTGTTTTCATAATGTTTTTTATTTGAGCTCTTAGGGGACAGGAATGAAAGTTGTTAATGAGATTTTAGGATCGTTCCCCTCTACCTATAAATGGAATCTTCCTTACTCCAAAGAAAATTGGTGTGTGTTGATTTCTCCGAGTCAGTCACCAGGATCCACATTCACATTTGATTTCTAAGTCCTTGAAAGCTGTTGAACCCTTTGCTTTTGAGTTTGATTCACCAGCTAAGAGGCCACGCATTCGAGTGGGGGAAGTGAAATTCAAAATTTAGTGGGCTTGGAAAAATACGTATTTATAATCAGCTTGAGGGCTCAGAGGATTTGTGAAATCGTTTTGGATTAACAGCCATTGATTGCTAATAAAACAATATTTAGCTTTGTCCAGAGAACAGCGATGGAGAAAGGTATGGGCACCTTGTCAACGGCTTCCATTGAGCAGAGATGATGGCCTAAGTGTGGGGGTCTCTGCAACAGCGTGGGTGCTCGTCCTTCAAGGAGAGGTTGTCAGTTGTTGGCGAGGCGGGTGAAAGGAAGGACGCCAGCGTCTGATGGCTGGGGTGGTATTGATGTGCCTTCGCTGACTAATCAGATTGAAAAAGTCCCATGGTATTTATGTCACTTTAATTTTCATCAAACAATTGGAGATGACAGCACTCTATTAAGGGGAGGTTGATCCAGAACTAAAGCCAAATAAATTAGGGTCTCAGTTTAATCAAATTATGCCTTTACTGGCCCTGGATTAAGTAAGAGAGACAGCGTCGGTCTAGAGACTTGTGATTGGCTGAATCTTTCTCTTATTATCAGGGAAGGTGATGAAAGAAAAAGCATTTTAACAGAGACGACAACGATAATCCTAACAAGAAATAGTGGTAAAACATCAGCAACCGCCAAAAGGCATTTATTTCACTAGTCAACTAGTGAATAACAAACCTGTTATTAAAAATCAAAGTTCTGGTGAATTCGAGTGAGGGGAAGAAACAGATGCGGAAGGAACATTGAGGGTTTGGGAATTTTTCTCTGTCATTCTAGGTTGTTTTTCTTGGCAGTCTTTCAGCACATCTAAAAATCTCAATTCAAAGAGAGGATCTGAGGAGAATCGTGCTCTCTCTCTCTCTGGATGTGCTGAGTATTAAAATTGCTTTGCTTCACAGTGATTTTGAAAGGCAACAATAGGCATTTGAGTCAGTGTGTAGGACAAGTTGATGGGTCAGTTGTTAGGACTGAATGTCAGAGTGTACATTATAAGAGGAGATGGTGCTGATTCAGGGGTAAGGAGTTAAATGGATGTTACCTAAAGTGAGGCAGAAAAATAACACTGCCCTGCAGGTAGAGGGCATAGTTAAAAAAGTACTGTGAGTAAGGAGAAAGGAGCATGGAGGCTTTTGAGGTCATGGTAAAGTTCTATTTCTTGATTTGGGAGCTGGTTGCTGAGGACATTTAGTTTATGAAAATGTATTGGCTCTATTCTTATAGTCCCTTTCTTTTACAATCTACCTCAAGACATAGTTTAAAAACTGTGTAGAGGGCCTCCCCGGTGGCGCAGCGGTTGAGCGCTGGGTTGCGAAGCTGCCCGCGGCCTCCGCGGCGCCGGTTCGATCCCCGGCTGCTCCCCGGCCACCGGAGGAGGGTCCCACATGGCGGGCAGACCTCTCCTGCCGCCCGCTGCTCCCCTCAGCAGTGTACTTCGGTCCTTCTGCCTGCTCTGCTCCCCGCTCTGGCTCTGGTGAATTCTCTCGCCCTCCCGCGCTTCTGACTGTACCCAGTGCATGTATAAACAATGTATAAACAAAACGAACGAACAAACAAACAAATAAAAACATGCCTCTAAAAAATAAAAAAAAAAAAAAATTAAAAAAAAAAAAATAAAAACTGTGTAGAAGCTAAATTCTTGTTTTTGTTCCTACTGTTCTTGTAACATATTGCTTCAAATGTAATGGCTTAAAAATGGCACACATTCATTATCTCACAGTTCTACCTGCCAGAAGTCCAACATGGATTTTGCTGACAAAATCAATGTGTTGACAGGGCTGAGTTCCCTTGTGGAAAATCCAGGGAAAATCCATTTCTTTACCTTTCCCAGAATCTAGCAGTTTCCGTGTCCTTGATTCATGTTTCCTTCCTTCTCACCATCTTTAAAGACATCTCCATGTAAAATGAAATCTATAGCATTGATAAGTGCCTTTGGGAAAATTTTTAATTAAAAAAAATCCCTTGGGCAGTAATCTAGTCTTCACACTTGGAATAAAATCTATAAAACTTTTAAAACTGTGAAATTGCTTTAAAAATTGTGGGTACCTGTGAAGTTCAACTTTGTAGACTCTAGATATATGTTCTGCCATCTCAAGTTTGAGGATGCCAGCCACGGTCCATGGTGGTTTCAAGAAACAATTACTACATGGAATTCTTTTTCGTGGGTTGAGACATGTGTCCTTTGGAAAAGGGTCTAAACCACATTTCCCCCTCTCCTTTTATTACTATGTTGTTATTTTATGTTTTTTTTTTCCAGCAGTTTTTTTTTTAAAAAGATTTATTTATTTATTTATTTATACAAGCATGGGTACAGTCAGAAGCACAGGAGGGTGAGAGGATTCACCAGAGCCAGAGCGGGGAGCAGAATAGGCAGACTGGTGAAGTACACTGCTGAGGGGAGCAGCAGGCACGGCAGGAGAGGTCTGCACGCCAGATCCCTCGCCTGCACGTGGGGATCGAACAGGCGCTGCAGAGGCTGCAGGCAGCTTCGCAGCCCAGCGCTCAACCACTGCGCCACCGAGGAGGCCCTGTTGTTATTTTATTTTTATGTGTGAATTTGCCATTTCTCTGCTTTCAGAGTCTACTACTTCAATAGTCTGCTGTTTATTCATTCAGGTATTTTTGGAGTACCTACAATGTCCTAAGCATTTACTGATGCTGAGATGTGAATTCACTATACTGGGTCTAGACCTTGGGTCTTCAAACATTTTTGATTATAGATCCATCAATAAAAAAATTTGAGGATGCACTTGTTCTGATATATAAAGTATGTTGTGAAACAAACAAAAATTGGAAAATAAGTAGGCTTTGTTCTCATAGTACATGGGTAGTGTTCTCACCATGCTTTGAAACTTTACCACATTAGAGTTGACACAACAAAACAGAGACCGCTATAAAGTATTGAGACTACATGTTTTTTTGTGAGACTGAAAGTAGTTCCCTAGCCTGATGTTACTGCCCTTTTTGCTCCTTGAAGATTTCTTCTGGCGTGTGTGTTTCAGTGCCATTATCCTTGTGTTGTCATTTCAGTCTAGCCTTGATGCCAGAGCATCTATCTAGCCTTGATGCCAAAGCCACAGCATCTATCTTGAGGATTGTACTTGGAGCCTTTCCCAGGGGTCTGGCATTCATGTATTACTTGGATGCATTTTATTTAGATCCCTATCTGCCCCAGACTGCCTAGCCTGCCACCAACCTGAGAAGTAATCTTTAAGATGAACTCACAGCTTTTTCGAAATAACTCATATCCTTTCCCCCTCAGGAAGGGTTTGTTCGTGTTGATCGTGATTATGTCCTGAAGTCTGCAGAGCTGGCAAAAGTTGGAGGGTGCAAACATTTCAACTTGCTGAGTTCTAAAGGAGCTGATAAATCGAGCAACTTTTTATATCTGCAAGTTAAGGTTTGTACATGTTTCTATTCTTCATTTATTTTTAGAGAACCTTGGCTAGTTGGTAATACTAAATGATAAAGCCATGCATGAAATGCATTATATTATTTTTTAAATAGCTACAGGACTGTTTTTTTCCCCCAGAGATGTATTTGTAAACATGAGTGATTAAAAGAGAATTTCAGACCTATTCCCCTATAGATTGTGCTTTAATCATGAAATGAAATGTGGCAGCTCTGGTCTTTATTATCAGCATGGACCCTTACCACTGGAAGATACTTCCAGGCAGTGTTCTGAAATTTATCTTGAAGTTTCCCTAAAGACTGAGGAAAAGGGCTTTTATTTTTCTGGAGACTTGGGATATTTAGCCTGAATAAATCTACTTGTTACAACTGAGCTTTCCCAAAAGTTTTTAAAACTCCATACACATTTTGGTATACTCAGGTTTACTTAAAAAATTTTGAAGGCCATTTAAAAGGCAAAGTTTATTCACTTGGGAATCATAGAATTGCCATTCCAACAGTGGTCTGGGGGTTCTTACAGAGAGAAAAATTCATGAGGTTATGATCAGGCGAAGGAGTCATAGTGATCAAATGTAGGGAATCACAGGTAAAATAGTCAGGTAGAGGGACCACAGGGTAAATTGATCAGTTGGAGCGATCACAAAGTAAAAGTAGGTAGAAGTTCTCTTTGTCAGTCCCTCCAAACGGGATATTTTTACTCTTGTTGGCTTCTTGGAATACTGGTGGCTTGATCTGGTCCAATGGTCAGATCCATTTTAAAGAGGATAGTAATGCTGCTTTTTCACTGGTGGCTTTTTCTGGCCCTGTTTTATTATGGCTCCAGTTTTGTAACTTTTGACATTCAGGAATATGCATAGCCTTTTCCCTTTCCTTACCTTCAAGTTAGATTAATGCTGCAGGAACAGAAGGCACGCATTCTTACGGTTCTCTGTACCGCCTCTACACCCCAAGGGCCCACAGTTTATGAAGCATGACCTTCAAGGTCATTCTATCAAAACCCTATGGATTTCCTCCTCTTTAAAAATAAGGCATTATTGGGAGCTTCCCTGGTGGCACAGGGGTTAAAGTTTCAATGCTATCAAGCTATCGCCAGCCACTGTAGCATGAGTTCGATCCCTGGCCAGGGAGCTAACCCACATGGCACAGAAGACCTCTCCTGTCTCACCCGATGCTCCCCTCAGCAGTGTGTTTCAGTTGATCTGCCTATTCCGTTCCCCACTCTGTCTCTGGTGAATCTTCTCACCACACCCCCAACCTCTGACCTACAACCCAGTTCTGTATACATAAATAAAAATAAATATTTTTAAAAAATTGTAAAAATCAAAATAAGGCATTAATACCTATTCATTGAGTTATAATAATGATTCGATCAGAAAAAAAAAATATAATACCTACCACTCACTGAGCCAAGCACTGTACTGAAGGTTTTATGTGTATTTGTGTGGAAACTGAACTATAGTGATGCTAAGATTGCCAGTTGGTAAGTGGCAGAGCTGAGATTCTAACCCAGGAATTTGACACCAGAACTTGTGCTGCTCACCATTCTGTAATGACTAGCCTTGGTTGCTCATACATGTGGAAGGACCTAGTAGCACATCACCTGGGCCATAGCACCTCCAAATATAAATAAATACCAATAAAATGGAGAGAGACCTCTATGGTCACTGAAATTGATGTGTATTACCTGCAGCATGGAATTATAAATTAAAAAGCAGAAACAACCACCAAAGAATTCATTCCAGAATGATGCTGAACAATATAGTTACTTAAGATGATTTTCCCTAAATAATCCTGAAACTACTGTGTGAAACATTCTTTGTTTATATTGCTTATGTTCCCAGGGGCTGGGTGCTGTGGGGAGAGGTGTGGTATAGAGCCCAAACACCAGATTAGCCTCAAGTTTTCCATTCACAGTGTCTGTGAGCTTCAACTTGTGCATGTGTTAAATGGGGGAAGAAAGTCAAAATAGATGACATTTTATAATGGGGATGGTCCTTGCCCTCAAGGAATTTATAATTTGTTTGGGGGATCCCCACAGCTCCAAGTTTAGTAATATGCTAGAAGATCACATAGGATTCAGTGCATAGTCATACTCACAGCTGTGATTTATGCCAATGAAAGGATATAAAGGAAAATCGTCCAGCGGGAATCATGCATGGGGCGGGGGGAGTCTAGCAGAAACGAGGTATAAGCTTGCAGGAGTCCATGTAGATTTGCTAAGGGATGTGCTTAATTTCTCTAGCAATGAACATTGTCTATCAGAAAAATTGGCCTTTTATGTCCAGAGCTTTTATGGGGGTCAGTCACATATGCACCCTCAGGCTAGAAAAAATTGCAAACGTCCAGAAGGAAACCAAGTGTTCAGTGTAAAGCACATTGTTTATATAAATAGTTCATGCACTGTAAACTACTCTAATCACTTAGGTAATGGCAGAAACACTACTGAAATCCAAGTTCCTAGAATTAAAAAAAGGCCAGCGTTGCCAATTTCCAAGGCTAGCAGTCTCAGCCTCCATTAGCATACACACTTCTAATGGAGACAGAACATATCTTTATAAAAAAGCTAATGAAGAAACACGTCCACATGAAAACTTGTGTATGAATGTTCATAGCATTATCCACAATAGCCAAAGAGTGGAAACAACCCAAATATCTATCATCTGATAAGTGGATGAATAAAACATGGCATAGCCATACACTGGAATAGTATTCAGCTATAAAAAGGAATGATGCATGCCAAAACAGGGGTGTACCTTAGAAACACTATGTTGAATGAGAGGGGCCATACACAAAAGAACTGGAATACACAAAAGTATTCTAAACTTAGATCGTAGTGGAAGTTGTGCAATTCTGTGAATACTATACAAAACATTAATTTAAAAAGCTACCTAAGATTATGTGATGCCACAGGCTAAGTGCCAAATGAGTGGTAGGAACTCACAAGGCCTCTGTCTAGACCTATGGTCGAGCTCTGGCACTTCTGTTTATAGAGATGCCTGGCATGAAAATTCAGGTTTTGTTTAACAAATTAAAATTAAAGCCTCATCTGGAAGCTAAATGTTTTCCCACAGTCTCTTGAAATTTGGCAGGGTTACTCAGGAAATGAATAATATTGAGGGTCTATGAGTCCTCTAAACCACCGGAACTACTATATTTGAAGAGAAGCCCTGAAACAAACAAACAAAAAAAAGGTTAATATTTTTTGACCTGTAGCATTAATTCTGGACTAACAGTACATATTTTCTTTTATGGTTAAACTAGTAATATGTCATTTATCATCTTAGATCTGTCTTAATCTCACTCAGTTAAGAGGCTGGACTAATTCTGAAGCCATTCAATACATCTTTTCTAACTTTACTACAAGCTTGAAAGATCCCTTTTTTAACTTCCAAGACTCTGGGATCTAAAATTCTAGATAAGGATATTGGCAAGTTTTAAGGCCTACAGAAGCAGATAATTTTAAAAACCCCAACTTATTTTAAGCATCACAATAAGTTGGTTTTGATCAAATGATGAAAATGTGTTTTTTGTTAACAGGGAGAAGTGGAAGCCAGGGTTGAAGAATTAAAATTTGATCGTTACTCAATATTTAGGCCTGGGTAAGTATTCATGCTGTGTAAGAGACTCTCCTGCTGGTTATTCCCTCGAAGCTAGGTTTTGTTTTTTTTTTTTTTTAATTTGAAAAAGCTGATAGGATAGCTGAGATACTGAGATATAAAAGAAGTTGGTAGAGGTAGATTGCTTGCTTCTCTGAAGACCCACCTTTTAACTTTGAAGGATGGGATAGATAGCTGGTGGTACTATGTTCAGAATAGTCCAGAAATTCCTGGTAGCTTTTGCTACCTTCTTTTTTAAAAATCTTCTTAATGCACCAAGTAAAACCTTTTATTCACTATATTAGTCTGTTTGGATTTCTACCCAGAGTAATACTAATACAGACTGGGTGACTTTGAAACAAACAAACAAAAAAAGAAATTAATTTTCTCACAATTCTGTTGCCTTGAAGTCTGAGATGAAGACATAGTCAGGGTTGGTGTCTGGTGAGGCATCTCTTCCTGGTTTGTAGATGGCCACTTTCTCTCTCTCTCTCTCTCTCTCTGTGTGTGTGTGTGTGTGTGTGACAGAGAGAGAGAGAGAGAGAGAGAGAGAGAGAGAGAGAGATCTCTCTTCTGTAAGGACAACAATTTTATTAGGTTAGGGTCCTACCCTGATAACCTAAATTAACCTTAATTACATCCCTAAAGGCCCTATCTTCAAATACAGTTCATACTGGAGGTTAGGATTTCAGCAGGAATTTTGGAGAGACCACTTTAGTCCATAATACCCTCTATGGCCTAAATGCAATTTACATCTCTACTTCTGCCCTTTCTTTCTCTCTTTAGAGTTCTGTTATGTGATAGGCAAGAATCCCGCCCAGGTGAATGGTTGGTTAGGAAATTCTTTGGCTCCTTACCAGAATCTTGGGCCAGTGGACATGCTATACCTGTGGTGACCTTGGTTAGAGCGATGCTGAACAATGCATTAAGACCAAGCGACGACAAGAAGGAACTGCTGGAGAATAAAGCCATCCTTGACCTGGGGAAAGCCAGTGGCTCTCTCACGCCTTGACCACATTGAGGAATACTTTATTGTAACACCTTAAAAGTCACCACCAAATGAGTAATACCAGGCTCTAAAAAACGTCAGCATGCTTCCACTTCGTGGTTTTACTATTCTCAGCAATCCAGATCCAATCAAAAACTGATTATGCTATGCATCCGTGACTCAGAACTTGGCTGTATATATACATACATCACCCAGGAGGCTTTTCAGAAGTAGTGATTCATAGGGCCTACCTCAAACCTTCTGAATCATAATCTTTGAGGGGCAGGCACCAGAGATCTATTATTTTGTTTTGTTTGAGCTTCCCCTGGTGGTTCTGAGGCTCCTGGCAGGAAGGCTAGATTTCAAAAGCTTGTCTGCGGAGACACAGCAGCAGCGTGAACCTTGTGTACTGTGCAGATGAGCTCTGTTCTAAAATTGTTTACATTCATGTCTGAGTTACCCAGTGCTGACTGCTTCTATTTGTGTAAGTGAACACTGTGCCTTAACACTTCTTTAGAGTATATAATAAAAGTTGTTATAACTAAGCCTATAAACTTCATGGGAGAATTAAATAGAAAAGTAAAAACAAATAGCTAAGTCTT
Source organism: Talpa occidentalis (assembly GCF_014898055.3). Lineage (NCBI taxonomy): Eukaryota > Metazoa > Chordata > Mammalia > Eulipotyphla > Talpidae > Talpa > Talpa occidentalis. The sequence goes on along the minus strand of NW_023603184.1, from coordinate 23,335,799 downwards.
GGATGTCTCTTAAATTTTAGAAAATGCCCAAGCATCAGTGGAAATATGTAGTATTTTGGTCAAGGGGATGGTACTATTGCAGCTATCATTTACCCAGTGTGTGCCAAGTGCCAACCGTTATACATGCGGTTCTCTGTCTTAACCCTCCAAACAACCCTTATGAGGTAGAACTATCATCCCCATGCTTTAGAGGGGGAAACTGAGACTCAATGTGGTTAAGTGCCTTGCTTGAGAGTTCAAAGTTGAAGATCTGAAACTAGGAAATGGCAGGGCAAGATTCTAACACAGATCAGCTTGTAGTTTTGACCACTCTGCAAAAGTAGCCAGTCTCTGCATGCTTTTAGGAAGCTCCAAGCAATTGTTATTGAGTCAGTGTATGATATAAATGAATAAAATGAAAATATTTGGGTTTCTCCATGGTCTAGGATCCCTATGATTAACCACCAAATGTTCATATAGCCAGTAAAAGTGCACCTGAGGGCCTCCCCGGTGGCGCAGCGGTTGAGCGCTGGGTTGCGAGGCTGCCCGCGGCCTCTGTGGCGCCGGTTCGATCCCCGGCTGCTCCCCGTCCGCCGGCGAGGGTCCCGCATGGTGCGCAGACCTCTCCTGCCGCCCGCTGCTCCCCTCAGCAGTGTACCTCGGTCCTTCTGCCTGCTCTGCTCCCCGCTCTGGCTCTGGTGAGTTCTCTCACCCTCCCGCGCTTCTGGCTGTGCCCAGTGCATGTATAGACAAAAAACAAACAAACAAACCAGCAAAACAAATAAATAAAGCATGCCTCTATAAAAAAAAAAAAAATAAAAAAATAAAAGTGCACCTGAGGTGCCACATTTCAAAAACTATGGAAAAGTGAAAGGAAGATATGGTAGAAAGGGTCAAAACCAAGATGAGCACACTACGTTTGTTTCCATCCTGGAACAAAGGATGGTGGTGAAACTGGTCTTAACGTCTGTGCTCAGGAAAGTGATTTGAGTGATTCTCTTCACTATTAGAGTCCATTTTACAGCATGCCAAATAGACTGCAAGTTTCAGTGGGCCCCAGAAGATAATGGTTATTCCCCTTAATAGAGGTTATGTATCCTTAAAAGGGCATGGACATTCACAGTCTCAGTCTTGGAATGTGGACTCTAGGAAGGAGATGGAACTCGTTCTCCAGATTGGGGGAAGTACACTCAGAAGAGTTTAGCAATATTACAAGGCCTCATTTTCATTCCACAAATTTATTGAGTACCTAGGCCAAGTGTTAGGTGCCACAGAAATGAAAAGAAAAAGACCCTTATGGTGCAGTGTTGTGGGTTGAGACCAAAAAGCAAAACAAAACAAAACAAAAAACAAATGGTAGGCGCTAAGACAGAAATTAACTGGAGACTGCCGGAATAACAGAACCTACTTTAGAAATGGTGGTGGGAGGAAAGCCTTTCTGGCTGAGACAACAAGGACCTACCCGTGTATAGTATATTATTAGTAAAGACCTGGAGATGGGAAACTTAGCACCAAGGAAAAGGCCAGAGGGTGGGGGCCAGGTTGGAGGGTTGAGTTGGGGTGGAAGATTAGGCAGCACTAAGATGCAGAGCTTAATAAACTCTCTTAGTCAATTCAATTGGATAAACATGTGCTTAGGGCCTGCTAACCTCTGGGACTAGAGCTTGAGACACCACCTACTGAAATTACTATTGCCCGACTAGTCCCACCTACCCAAGAATGCTATGGTTTGAATAAATACTGGAAAGGGAATGTTTGTCACTCCCCACACAGCAATCATACTGCTACTTTGTAAATCCGGCAACATCACTCCCTTGCTTAACCACAGTTCCACTGCTTTTCATTGTTTATCAAGTCTGTGGGGTAAGTGCATTGGTCAGGCTTTTTACACCATTGACCTCTGTGGCTATCACCTGCGGCCTTGATCTCCTTAAGAAAAAAGGCGCGTGGATGTGGGGCACGTGTGCCTGACTGTGGACACCCGAGCATGGGTGTGTGTAAGTGTGCACACCTGAGCCTAGAGGTTAGGGATCTAAGGGCGGCATCACTCAGACTGCTGGGCTGCAAGAGGTCGAGCGACAGCTATGAGGAGGAGACCACAAGAGAACGCCAGAGAAAAGTCCAGAGAAAAGAGGTATAGAGATTCTCAGGGGGGCACGCTGCTGTCTCCTTGCCGGCTTATTTCCCTGCGAACTATTTAAAAACCCGTGGGGATGATGCACAGGGCTCCAAGTTTCTCTTTTAAGCTGACCAAAAGAACGGTGAACCTACCTCTATTAATTTATTTTACTCATACTATACTAGCCCTGCGGTCATTATCCCTACTTTGTAGATGGGAGAGAGGCTTGGAACTCATGCTCACTAAAAGTTAAATGATAGAAGATTCAAATTCAAACTGAGGCGGCTGGCTCCAGAGTCCGTGCTCGCCCTGTAAGTCAAAGACTAAACTCCTTAAAGCACCCTACCAGGCTTTGTCTCATGAGGTGACCAGCACATCCCCCCGCGCTGGCTCCTTCCCCTTCAGTCCTGCACCCCAAGACCAGCAGTGCAGTGCCGGGCTCTTGCCTGCACCCCGCCTCCTCTACCACTAGAGGGCGCCGCGAGCGGCCGCCCCCTCCACTAACAGCTCATTCCAGCCAGGGCTGCGCCGCGGGCGTCACACCGACAGCAAAGCCGCTGAGGCGTCCGCTCGCCGCTGGCCGCAGGGCCGCAGGGAGGGCCTCCAGCTAAGTCCTTCAGCCGCCCTGAAAGGAGACGAGTCATTTACGAGCCCCCCACACTCAGCCCCGCCTGCATCAGCGACTCGGCGCGCGCTGCGTCAACCCTGCGGCGGGGGGGCGGGGCAGGCCCCTAATCACGTGAGCGCTCCCCCCCGCCCTGAACACGTGACCTCCCGTCCCACTCACGTGACCCCCTGGCCGCCTCGAGGCCGGAAGCGCCGGCGAAGTAGCGCGCGCGCTCGCGTCTCCAGGAGTGCCCGGCCCCGCCGCGCGCTCGTGCTCGCCCTCGCCCTCGCGCACGTTCCCGGGGTTCCGGGCCCGAGAGCTGCTCGGCGGCCGCGCGCGCGCTACCCAACCGGGTCCCCGCCCCCAGGCGCACCGGGCTCGCCAGCCATGTGCTCGTTAGCGTCGGGCGCTACCGGTGGGTACCCCGGCCTCTGCGCCGGCCTCGGCCAGCCCTCGTGCCGCGCCGCCGTGGGGCCGCGGGGAGACCCTCCCCCTGCGCCGCCGGGGCCCGGAGCGGGGGGGAGCGGGGCTCGCAGGGAAGGTGAGGGAGGAACGCGGCGCGCCCGGCGTGGGGAGCGCCCCCTCGGGCCCGGGGAGAGCCCCCTCCCCACCCTGCGCCTCGCGCGCCCGGTGGGCTTTGGCGTCGGGGCCGATCTGATGGTTTGCATGTGCAGGGGGCCGGGGCGCGGAGGCGCCGGAGGAGGAGGAGGAGGACGTGCCCGAACTGTCAGACAGCGGCGACGAGGCCGCCTGGGAGGATGAGGACGAAGCCGATGTGCCCCACGACAAGCAGCAGACCCCTTGCCTGTTCTGTGACAGGTTCGTCCATCTCAGCTCCTGGCTCTCGCCCTGGGGGGGTCCGGGGCCGCGTGGCTCTGGGTCGTCTGCTCAGGAACCACGAAGGGTCAGGAATCGAACCAAAGTGGCCTGACCTCGAATTCTTGAACCAGTGGTTTGGAGTGAGGGTTTGTTAAGGAGAAAGACCACAGTGATGAGAGGGAGGAGCTGAGACCTGGATGCTGGACTGTGCTGCTTCTCATTGCCCAGCCTCAGTCTCCCCTTGTGTAAAATAAGAGGATTTTGACTTCCCAAATCTGTGCACCTTTATCACCTGAGACACAAAAAAATACAGATGCTGGACTCAGCACCTCAGTCTGTCTTTCTTTTTTAAAAAGATTTTATATATATGCATACAAGAGCTGTGGTACAGGCCAGAGATGGGGGGAGGTGAGAGATTTCACCATAGACAGCGTGGGGAACAGAACAGACAGACTGACTGAAACACACTGCTGAGGGGAGCTGCGGGCGAGACAGCAGAGGTCTGCTGCGCCGTGTGGATTTCTCCCTGGCTGGCCTGGGATGGAATTCATGCAGCAGACACTGCGGATTGGTAGCACGGTGCTTAACCCCTTGTGCTACCAGGGAGGCCCAGCACCTAAGTCTTTGTAAATAAGGGATACGGTCTAGAAATCTATAACATAAAGACACTGTATGAGGTAACTCAAATGAATAAAAAGTTTGAGAGTCACGAAACTAGATCCCTCAGAATCTTTCCATCTTTACCATCCTATAAGTCTTTGAAAGCAGAACGTATCTCAGGAGAACATTTCATTTGAGTTATTTAGTCCCTTAGCACACCTGAGGTTTCCCACCTATTTAAGGGAGAGGAATTGATGCCTTTTGCACTTCAGGCAATGGAGACTGCAGTATCAACTTGTTCACCATCATAAAGGTGTGGTTTGTCTTATGTCCAAACTTGTGTTCTTTTCACTTAAAATTTTGCCTCTTCACAAGCTTTGACTTTGACTGCTGTCGGGCAAATTGGCATGAAAGAAGCCTGGTGGCACTAACCAGTGCTACTTTAATAAACATTTTTCTTTATCTCCTGAACTTGGATGTGGTGCTTTTGGTGGTACATTCAAAAAGTTCAAACAAATTTGGGTAGGTATAGAATGTCTACATATACTCTAGTTGTCATAACATAATACTTATCAGCTCTCAGGGATGCCCTTCTTTGTGGTAGGCCGCATAAATACTGCGGAAATAACCTGCCTTGGTAAATAAACATTAATTGAAAACTAGGAGCTGCATATGTGCTACGTAAAAGTATGTAGCTTTTCTATTATTTATTGCTAACCTTATGTGTTCTTCAGTTTTGCAGGGCATGTAATAAAGTGGCTTAATCCTTACTATGCCTATAATGCAAGTACTTTGTGAACACTATGGGATAACTTTTGAAATATGGTACTTTGGGAATGTGCCAGCTGTGAAATTACATGTTGTGCTTTATTTCTAAAAAGCATTTTAAGCTGTGCCATTTCAAAAATCTCTGAAAGCATAGTTGACAGTAGAGGAGAAAATCTCATGTAGGGAATTTCCAAGACTTGAAAGAATCTGTCAAAGGGAGTGTTCTTTCTTAAAAGCCTTTTGATAAATTTAGTGCTATTTTTTGGCAAGTAAATTAATCTGAACACTTACAGAGTAGTTTTAGGTATAAAATGTGACTGAGAAAGTACTAATTCCCTTTAGAAGTACTGGTTTTCTCATCTGTATTTCTTCTTAATGAAATAAAACTAGAGACTGGGGGAAAAGTGTATATTTAACATGAAATCAGTATTTAGACTTTTATGAGGACAATTCCATGAAGCTTTTGATTTATTTTTCAGATTATTTACATCTGCTGAAGAAACATTTTCACACTGTAAGTCTGAGCATCAGTTTAATATTGGTAACATGGTCCATAAACATGGTGAGTATTTTTTAGAATAAAGTTTTCATTATGAAATTTAAGTTCAAACTTTATTTTTCCATGCCTTTCTTTTCTACATAAGTCCAGTGTAATGAAATGTATAACAACTTAAGAAAATGAATTTTTTTGTCAAGTGCGCTTTGAGGATAGATGAATAAAGAAATCATTTTTCTACATTAAATTTATCAATATTTAAGCTTATATTGACTTGACAGCTAAAAACAATAAAAATCTGATTGTATTTTTTATCATATTAGAATTAGACAATGGTGGTAGAATGGACTTTGGAAAAGGAAGTAAATCACTATCAAAAATAAAGGTCAAACTTTGAAGTTTAAAGTATAAACTTTAAGGCATGTGAGATTGAGTTTTATAAGGAGCTTGGTGAAAAAATAGAAATAAGGAGTAATGAAATTAATAAGATGATAAGCAAAATATTCAGATCATGATTCTGTTGAAACTTGTGTTTACACAATACAATGAAAAACTTCCACTCCTTTAAGTGGGTGTTGAAGAGTTAGGTTATTCCACTAAAATTAACAAAATAGAAAATTGGTATTTTGGCCGTGGTATTTACTAACAATTAGAAAAGAAGTTATTGAAGAATAGCAAATGCTAGGCAGATGTTAGGTGTCAAACACGATATAATATTTGTGACTCATAAATTCAATTGCAAATACTCTTGTAAGACATAAATGCCTTAGTTTCTGTGGTTTTCTTTTTTTCATGATTTTAATGTGCTTGTTTCAGTTGAATTGGAATCATACTTTTAATATAATTTTCTTTTTTTTTCTCTTACTGTATAGGGATTTGCTATTATGCATATAAACATTTACAATGTCTTCTAAGACATGTTTCTCATAACATTTCTCATGACAGATAATAACCATTTGCTTGTATATGCTATTATTTTCCCTAGTTTTAAATGCTTCTTCAATTTTGGAATCTAGGCGAATCTGATTATAACCTCATTGTTTTTTTAATTTGCATCATTTAATTTAATATAAAAGCTAGTATATTTCCGTACTCCATGTTGTGATGAAATTAAAATCTGGTAAACACCATAAAAATTGGGAAGATGTAGCAACTTGTGGCTCTTAGCATCAACTGACAAATACGTGGTAAAATCTAGAACTTAAATTTTCCAATACTCATGTGTATTGTTCTGACACATGAGTAGAATTCTAAAAATGAATTTCCTGTTTTAGAAGTTTTTTTTTTTTGTTTTTTTTTTTTTTTAAGAAAAGTGTTTAAGAAAATTGTCATGCATCACTGGCTCTCAGTTAAAATATTCAGAAGTGCCAAAGTTATCATTTCTTGTTTTTAATAAGAAATTAAAATATTATAAGTAGTAGAGAATACTTTAACCAAAGAAACCTCCATAGAGCAAGACAATTAAACAGAACTCATTCTGTTAAAATAGGTGAATTTTCTTCTTTTCCCTCCTTTAGGTCTTGAATTTTATGGATACATTAAGCTAATAAATTTTATTAGACTTAAGGTAAGTTGGTAATTTATAGTTTTGTTTGGAAACTAGAGAAAAACCATAGTGACTGTAAATGCACTGATTTAAAAAAAATACAAATAACTGCTATATAAGGAACTTTTTTTAAATTTGGCACTTACATTGGGTGAATCATGAACTTGAGGAGCAGTACAACATATAACACGAATAAAGATATACACACCATCCTTAACAAGAGTTGTTTTTAGCCGAGTCTAGTAAGTGAATCAATGTTATGTGTAAAGTAATTCAGTGTTTGATAAAGGGAAATGTTGATTGATGGTATTTCAGAAATAATTCCTAGTGTGATTTTCAAGTACTTCAATTCCTCTTATTGTTCTATGTTTTTAAATACTTTCTTCTTTCTGTTCTATTGAAATTAATGTTTATGTTGCCACTTCTCCCAAATCCAAACTATCAAAAACTACATTGAGACCACTAATTTAGCAGTCGTCCAGTCAAGTTAATGAAATGACACGTGATAATATGTTCCTTAAATAGATAAAGATTTGTATAATATAGATGTGATTTCTTGTTTTGTTTAATTTCCTAGAATTTTTGCTAGGGGATTTTGAGATTATATGCAATGAAATCAATTTCATATGCAATTAATTAATTAATTTTTATATCCAGAATCCTACAGTTGAATATATGAATTCCATATATAACCCAGTACCTTGGGAGAAAGAAGAGTATTTGAAGCCTGTACTAGAAGATGACCTTTTACTTCAATTTGGTAAGATGAACATACTGTTATCTACTATAATATAGGGTCATTGTTATGGCAAAATAGCGATTAAATGTTATGGGAAAATATATCATCTTTTTTTTTTTTCCCCTAAAGATTTATTTATTTATTTATATAAGCACTGGGTATAGTCAGAAGTGCAGGAGGGTGAGAAAATTCACCAGAGCCAGAGCGGAGAGCAAAACAGGCAGACTGACACAGTACACTGCTGAGGGGAGCAGTGGGAGGCAGGAGAGGTCTGCGCACCATGTGCGACCCTCGCATGGTGGCTGTGGATAGAACTGGCGCTGCAGAAGCTGCGGACAGCTTCGCAATCCAGCGCTCAACCGCTGCGCCACCGGGGAGGCCCAATATATCATCTCTTTTATTCTGTGAAGACTTAATTGGGTAGTTGGTTTTAGTAGAAAAGTTAAGTCACTTAATAACTGACAGTCACAATAATAAATTATCAGGAAGGAATTTAGAAACATACATAAAATTGTTTAATAAGTGTAAGATGTTTTGAAACTTACGGAGACTTGAGAGGATAATTTTTAGTTTAGTCCAATGAAAAATGACTAACATTTTAATAAAGCTACTGGTTAAAAAAAATTATAAGTGGCTTTAATAACATTTACTTTTAGTTCACATATTCAGGCCGGATAATTCTTTTCTTAAGGCATCTACTTTACTGAGATTTTTGTTTTGATGCAGAACAGATTCACCCTAATTTTCATGGACTTACCCATGTATAATAACTCTTGACCCTCCCAGGTGGTGGGGTTACTCTCATTTCTCGACTATAGCTTTCTTCCTTACTTTGCTTTGTGCTTTGGTTCATTCCTTTTTGGACAGGCATTTTGTGAAAATTCTGTTGTGTCTTATAGTATCTTCTGTTGAATCCTGTAGATACTTTATAGGTCTGAGGTGTCATGATAAAGTGATTTTTCTTCTTGTACCCTTTCATTTCTTGTCCGTCAGGTGTGATAGAGGATTTGTTCTCTTTAGGTGAGTAAGAGCATTGTAGTAAGACACATAACTTCCTAGATACTAGTTTGACAGTGTGTACTTGACAAGTTTTTTAATCAGAACTAAGGAAAACTCATGTCTTTGAGAAGTACCATCATTAAGTTGTGTGATGTAGTTGTAAGAATTTTTTTTTTTTTAAAGATTTATTTTTATTTATTTATACAAGCATTGGGTATAGTCAGAAGTGCGGGAAGGTGAGAGAATTCACCAGAGCCAGAGCGGGGAGCAGAGCAGGCAGAAGGACCGAAGTACACTGCTGAGGGGAGCAGCGGGCGGCAGGAGAGGTCTGCGCGCCATGTGGGACCCTCCTCCGGTGGCGGCCGGGGCTCCGGTGGCCGCCGGGGAGCAGCCTGGGATTGAACCGGCGCTGCAGAGGCTCCGGCAGCTTCGCAACCCAGCGCTCAACCACTGCGCCACCAGGGAGGCCCTAGTTGTAAGAATTTTAATGTAACATTCAGGAACTATATGACCCCGGGCAAAGTACTTAATTTTTCTGGTTTTAAGTGTTCATCTAGAAAATAATGACTTCGGACCAGATTTCTGAGTTTCATTCTAGTTCTAAAATTTGGTAAGTCCCAGCTTGTTTCTTTTTGTTTTTACAACTTTTCTTTTATTTCTCCTCAGAGTTACCAAAGTGATATCTTTGATGAATGACAAAGTGCTCACTATGGGCCTTTCAGGACTTCTTCCTAAATTCAAAATCACTAATAACAATAAATTTCCTTTTTTAAGCACTTCCCTCTGATAGGTAGCATCCTAATCTGTGCAACAGCCTTACAAGATAGTAGTCATTGTCACCTTTTACACACTGAAAGAAATTAAGTTCAAATACCTTTGGAGAGTTACAGTTCAATACTGATCTGTATCCACAGAGACCAGTACACGCAGCACTCAGTTAATATCTGTTGATCTGCGTAATCTCTTCCTCTTCTGAACCTCACTACCTTTTCTGTGTCTCATGAAAGTTATCACATACAATCATATATTGAATACAGTACAGACATTTAAAAATAATACACTCATACTGTTAGATTGTGGGTTCCCTATAGAAAGGATTATGACACTTGTTTTTCATGTTTCTACAGCATTTAATGTACCATTTCCATCCTGTGAGTGAAAATACAGTATAATTGGGGGAAAGCAACTTTATGCTGGGGAAACCTGGCAAGGACAACCTTAGTCAGTGAGTCCATGTTCACATTCATCAGTGCTAATCATGTTAATAGTATGTACTCTTGATTAGAAGTGATAAGTATAGCACATTCCTGCTCTCTTCTTCCACCTCCAAACCAATAACCTATGTATAACCATGGAAAAACAATGCAAAGTGAGGAACATTCTATGACTACCTGCCCAGTATGCCTCAAAACTATAAAAGTCATCAAAAACAAGGAAAACCTCAGAAATTGTCTTAGCCTAGAGGGAATTTAGAAGACATACAAACTAAGTATATTGTGTTATCCTGGACAGGGTCTGAGAACAGAAAGGCCTGAGATATTAGGGGAAAATGAATGAAATCTCAGTGAATTAAGTAGAATTTAGTTAATTTTTTTTTGAAAGTATGGTGTATTTGGAACGTTTTCCACAAAGGGTTAATATCCCTTGATCACTTGATAGAGCAGTGGGAAAAATATAAAATTAAGTGATTTCCCCAAAAAGGTATAAAAATAGACTTCAAACATAAGGGAAAAAAGTCCAAACTCAATCAAGAGGTGATACAAATTAATTGTGAGATACCATTTTCACCTATTAGACTGATAAGAAAATTTTAAAATATGATTACGTGTTTTGTTGAAAACAACTGTGGAGAGGTAGGCATTATCATATATTGCTAATAGAATAAAAATTTGGCAATGCCCAATAAAACTGTGTATGCACTTTTTAACCCAGTGGTTTCATAAGGATCTGTCTTTAAAATACACGGCTGAAGACACACACACACAGGATACTTCATTGCAGCATTGCACTGGCAAAATAACAGAAACAACGTAAATGCCCATACATCCACACCATGGAGTAATATACATCTGCTAATAAGATTGAAGCTCTCTGAAACTAATAAGAGTGACATCCAGGAGGTACTATTAAATGAAAAAAAGGCAAAGTCTAAAAGAATCTATATAATATGATAAAAGGGCATTTGAGAAATACACATCTTTGTATTTGTGCAAAAGAAATACAGGGGGAATAAACTGCAAGTAAGGAAACTGGTTGCTTATAATAATCCTCATTATCTGTGGGACAGATGGAAAGAAGGGCACACTGAGAATGAAGTAACAGGAATAAAAGATGTGATTGATATCTCTCTGAGTGTATCTTTTGTGTAGCTCTGACTCTTAGGACCATAGTATTGATTTTCATAGCCTTCATATAATAACATCAGCAATTAAGTAGAATGCATAGGGGGTGCTTGGAGAGGTGGTGCAAAATGGGACACAAAGTCTAACAAATGAACTTAACTGTATTTTAAAAGAATAGTGTAATCACACTGAAGAGGACAGAGAAAAGAATTACCTAAGTAGCTGGAATTTTGACTCTTGTGGTAAGGCTACAGTTAAAAATACTGCTTAATTCGCATAAGTAAAAGGGTTTTTCTCATGATGTGGTTTAGGAATTCTGGTATGTTTTGTGTATACTACTAAAGTTGAATAAGTAATTATATTGTGGATTAAAAGTGTCAGATTTCTCAGTGTCGGAGAAGGTGATTTTTAATAAGGAAATATAGAAGGATGAGGTGAATATTGTGAGTATAAATTGGAGACAGAAGAATAGTATAAACTTGGGGTTTTTAATATACACATCAGTAGGTAAAGAAATATAGATGTGCGTGCCTGTGTGAGTTTGTATATGTACATGGATTTCCTAGCTTCATCTGCTAAGAGATCCTAGAAAAACCCCAGTAGCCATAAGCATCTTTAGTGCCCAGATCTGGATTTATAATTCCATTCTCCACTAATAAGAACCAAAGCTCCCTTAGAGAGGTGGTTTGATTTCATGGATGGGGCAGGGAGAATACAAGATGAGTCTTGTGCCATGTTGTGTGGAAAATACAGAAGTACTTAACAAAAAGGTGGGGGAGGGAGGATTTATCAAAAGCAGAAGAACCAACCTGAAGGAGTTCCTAGTGGCAAATCTGGAGTAATTTGAGCAACATAGAAAATGATACTACTAGATTTTAAACAGTAGGATAAAATAAGCATCCATGAGTCCATAATGGCATAAGTAATCAACCAAATAAAATGAGGAGTAGCTTGACCTTGGAGTAGAATTCCTTTAAAATATGAAGAAGGGAAAAGAAAAATAGAAAATTGTCAGTAGACAAACACAGTAATAACTTACAGAAAAGATCCACCAGTGAATGCTACCACTACTGGGGGAAATTTTAAGGCAAAACAGGATTTGCCTAGTTCAAAGAATCTCCCTGAAGGAACTTTTAACTACAAAGGAGATGGTAACTTTTCTGTGGAGAAATACAGCAACCACCCCCATAACTAAGTGATCAACATCACCAATAATAAGGCACATTGACCCTGTGAGCCTTACTGCACTGAGGGTACAATGGAATTTCTCTGCTTTTCTTGACAAAAATGTGTAGCTTCATTCCAGTAATGAGAAGGCATTGGGCAGACCCAGATTGAGGAATATTCCACAAAATCACTGATCAGTACTTTCTAGGAGTGTCAAAACACAGTTAGTGAGTATATTATTATATAAATAATTAGTTTAGAGGACTAAATATATGTGTTCAGATCATTGATGTCTTAGTTTTTTTAAAACCTATTTTGGTCGATTGTTGAGAGGTGCCTGTTTAAATCTCTGTCAGAGATTGAAGGATTGTCTTTTCTTGCCTTTAATTCTGTTAGCTTTGACCTCATGTACTTTGGAGCTCTTTTGTGAAGTTTATGCGTATGTATTATGCCTTCCTAATATGTTGGCCACCTTTTGTGATAATTCTAAGCTGTCAAAATGAAGTGGAAAAGCATCTTCCTAGAAATGGCTTAGGACTTTGAATTAAGAATCTTAATAATTAAGAATCTTAAAGTTTTCTGAATCTTTTTTCTTTTCAAATTTATTCATTTTACCTTTAACATGATTATTTACATATTATTAACGCTAAAAGTTTTTATGCAATTTTTTATTGCAGCAGAAAGCAAAACAGAAACTTGCCAAAAGAAAGATACCAATTTCTTTGTTTAGTTCTAATCCATAAGATGGTTTACAGTTTGAAGAATTTTGAAAACAAGAAACATAGTAAGAATTGTAATAGGAAGTAAAAATATGGCACACTATCAATTATTAGTTCATATTTTGCTGCTCTCAATTTTTTGTGTACAATGAATGAATTTAGCATTTATTAAAACAATTACTCAATACTCTGCTAGAGTGTCTAGAAATTAGTGGCCCACTGCACTGCCTTTATAACAAGAAGTTCAATTTAGGCGCTAGTATCTATGTTACAATTTTATCACATTTTTTATTAAGCTTGAAGTTATTTTGTCCCAGTTCTGAAGAAGTATCTTTATAAGTATCATAGCTAAAAACCAAACAGAAACAAAGTCATGTTTCTGCCACTCTTTACTGAGCAGAGAATGTAATATCTGCATTGTTTTTAATTGTTTTAAGATCTCAGAATTAATTTAGACCAATTTCATTTGATAGTAGGATTTTGTTAAACTCACTTGCTTCATATTAACTTCTGTTTACAGAATGATTAGTTCTACAGCCATAAGTTAATTATTTACACACAGTGAGATTAAATTTAAATGAAGATTTTTAAATAATTTTAGGAATTAGGATGTTTAATAAGATGAGCAATAAGATGTTACTTAAATTCCACTTCCCCTTACCTAGAATGTAAAAGTTATTGAATGTATAGAATTCTTTACACACTATCCTTAAGGAATAAATAAATGTAGTACCTGTTATTCTACAGATAATGACTCAGGCTGAGAGGTTGCCTTGTGTAGTGGCAAGGATAGGGGTTAAGAATGCAGGCTTGGGTTGAGTTTTAGCACCTTCATTATACAACTATATGACTTTGAGCTATTTATTCACTTAATTTCTCTGAATTTATTTTTCCTCTGTCCTAAAATAGGGGTCAATATGTACACCTTAGATTTGTTTTGAGGATGAAGTGAGATGTAATGCATAAACTTGGAAGATCTCTGGTGATCAATAAATTTAGAAGTTTTTTCCTTCCACTTTTTTTGTCTTTGGGTTTGCTTTGGTATAATTAATACTTATAATTTGCTCAATTTAGCCAACTAATGAAAAACTTAGACCATAGGTATGCTCTTTGAATTCAATTTGAAATAGTTTGGTATTGACTGTTGAAATAAAAATAGTTTGCTAATTTTTCTTAGTTGGCCACGTAATAGGCGCTTTAGAATGCATTTATTCTAACACATTTAATGATAATGCCCATTTGTTTCTTTAGATGTAGAAGATCTTTATGAACCGGTGTCAGTCCCATTCTCATACCCCAATGGACTCAGTGAAAATACATCTGTTGTTGAAAAATTGAAACATATGGAAGCCAGGGCACTGTCTGCTGAAGCTGCATTAGCTAGAGCGCGTGAGGATCTGCAAAGAATGAAGTAATTTATCAATCTTACAGAGGAGCGATTATTTAGTCCCCAGAATAACATAAGTAATGACATGGTAGAAAGGATATGGTAAAACATTTCATATAGTAGAGAGCACAATGTAGAGATTTAATTTTAGAATTTTAAAGATAATGTAGCATTTTTCTCTGTTGTGGATATAGTGACCTAATTTTTTTTTTTTTTGTTTTACCTACATTCATATACTTCTTTATAATTTACTTTGGCACTGATGGTAATTCTGGTAAATATAATTTTCTTGGGTGCTTTTATTCTTTGCTGTTTTCTTACTTTGAATTACTGTTTTTAATTTTTCTGTTTTATTTATTTCTAGCCATTTAAATTGGAAGGATTAACATGCTTTAGGTTTGGGGGAAGCACAGGACTAAGATTTTTGGTTTTAAAGCATCAAAGTGTTTGGGGTATTTAACCAGAAAATCAAATACTTAGGATGGTTCTTTCCAGTGAGTAAATTAGCGTTCTATTGTCTTAGTACTTTTTAAAATTAAAGGTGCATAGAAGCACCTGGGGATCTCATTAAACTGGATTCTGATTCAGAAAGTCTGGAGTAGACCTGAGATTTTGCACTTCGACCAAGTATACTTCTAGCTGTACCTACTGGATCTGTAATTGGTTGCTTTTAATGATTTGCCAGAATGTCCTGCAGGAAAGATAGTATAGTTGATTGCTGTGCCCCTTCCCTGTGTTTGAGATTTTATGCTGGGTAACCTAATATAAAAGCAGTATCTATTTGTTTGCATTTCTCCACCATGTTACAGTGTAGATCTTTAATGTGGTGATCAGAAAGGGAACTGAGTTTTAGAGCTGGAATGGTGGTGTATGTAAATAATTCTTAATTGGGTGCACTTTCTGTCCATTTTTATTCTTTGAGATAGTATGCTTTTAAAAAAATTGTGTTGAAATATACTATTTTAATTTCAACTGCTTAAATAAGATTTTGGGATAATAGAAATAATTAAGTTTAATAAAGGTAGTGTGCCTTTGTTTTCCTTTGTTCAGTTCAAGATAAAATCAGCAGTTGATGGTTCATTCGTGCTTTGCAGAAGGGTAGCTTACAACTAGGTTTGAATAAGCTATTGCTTAAGATCCAGCAGAGGGAGCTTTCAGTTGCCTAAGATAGACTGTGATTTAGAAGCCTCATCACACTCCGCAGTGCATTCCCTCCCCCTTCCTCTTCCTCAACCTCTAGCCTTTCCTTTTTCATGGTCCAATAAACCTGTCTCAAGGGTGTATTTCAAATTGATTACAGACAATTTGCTCAGGATTTTGTGATGAACGCAGATGTCAGAACCTGCTCGTCATCTACTGCCATTGCAGACCTCCAGGAGGATGAGGATGGTGTTTATTTCAGCTCATACGGGCATTATGGGATACATGAAGAAATGCTAAAGGTTAGAAAAGAGCACAAGTGTGCCAAACTCACAATAAGGAAATACAGATTCTTGTAGTAGAATATTGAATAAGTTGGTATTTTTAGTAGAGTAAAATCTATTCCTTTAATAGAATAAAACAGGTTCTTAATACATATGCTGTAGAACTGGTTTGCTTTTTGTTTTTTGTTTTTTTCTGTTTTTAAATCTCTTCGGTATTGACTGTTCATGTGGGTTGAAGAGATTACAGAAGCATCAAAATCACTGTACATTCTATTTACAGTCATTATTAATATTTATTGTTTTGGTTTAAATATAGCTTTGGAAAAATCAACTGCTATAGATTTTAATATTCTCAAGAGCAACTCTCAGTAAGAACAATTAAATAATGTTTGCCTTTTATTATACAAAGGAAATGATTATATTTAGTATTTAACTGAAATACTGACTTCATTTTGGGGGACATAATTCTTTGGTACAACATTTAACTGTAAATCACAATTTTTATGGTATAACATTTTTACATTTAAAATCAATAATGTGTAGGTTTCCTATTTCAGTTAAATAAGGTGTTTAAATTTGGTTGGTTTTAATTTTTATAACAGTAATGTCACTTACCTAGAAGTAGATTTCTAGCTATACCTGGCAGTTATACAATTTATTAAGTATTGTGCTGTAGATTGTAAAATAGCAAGATATGGTTTTTTAATTCGATAAACCTGAAAATACCTAACTAGAATAAAATAAATGTAATGTAAAAATTTTTGAAAATTTTGCATGTTTATCTCTATGAATTTTGGATGACACTACCTTACACACCAACAAAAAAAATTCCTTTTTAAAATCCTTCCTCAAAAGATTTTTATGTTCTCCAGGGATATTTAAAAATGCCTATGTTTTCAGTCAGTTTTCCGGGGTCGGAGAGTGAAACTTTGCCGATTAATACTCATTGTAATTATGTGGGGTCCTTTAAAGCAATGTCATGTCATTACTAATGATATGTCACAGTTTCTTGTGTTTTTGTTGTCACTTGGGTAATGACATAGCATTACAAATAACAGTTATCTTATTATAAGTAATAAATTTAAGTCCAGAGTAAATTTAAAAGAAATTGACTTGTTCTGCTTTCTGTGTTAAAATTAATTTTACTGTGTCTAGAATGTTTTCTTTTAAGGAGTTAATCTAAGCCATGTTTATTATTTTAAATCACCCCATCAATTTAAATGCCATGAACCTTTAATGCCTTTGGTGTGGAAATTGTGTTGGATTTTTCAGACAGATAAGGTCAGTGAGGACATATGAGTGTCCTTGGTACAGTCATCAGGGAAATCTATGTGTGACTACATATTTCCAAAACTGTTCTGGGCACTTTTATGACTTTATGTCTATAACTAGAGGATCTTCATACCTGATCATAAACCCTGAGGTCCTTATAATATATGTGTAGATGTAAAAAGTTTCAGCTTGAAGTTTCCAGTACCATCTTTTCCCTTGGAAAGAATAACTTAAGAATCCTTACTAATAAAATTTTTCCTGTTGTAGTTCCTCTTATTTGTTATCCCAGGTAATTACCTCACCTGGAGATGACTTGATTGACTTTTCACAGGAAATACGGATGTATTCCATTCAAATAAGACAGTTTATTTATTTTTGTATTTTGCTGTGTAGATGGTAATGAATGTGCCTGTACCAAACAATATTTCTTCTATTTCTTATCAAAACAATTCCTAAGAACACATACTCTCTTTCAGGTTGTGTGCTACCACTAGAGTCTTAAGATTTTTATAAGTAATTTAAAATTGAGAAACCATAGTTATAGGACTTTTTTAAAAGAAGATTTATTTATTTTTATACAAGAACTGGGGTACAGGCCAGAGGCACAGGAGGGTGAGAGAATTAACCAGAGACAGCGGGGAACAGAACAGGCAGACGGACCTAAATACACTGCTCAGGGGAGCAGTGGGCAGGACAGGAGAGGTCTGCCTTGCCATGTGGGTTTCTCCCTGGCCAGCCGGGAATTGAACCTGCACTGCAGAGGCTGCGGACAGCTTCACAGCGCTGTGCCACTGGGGAGGCCCCTACAGGACTTAATTTTATGTTTTGAATTGGCCTTGCTTTTAATGGCACTATTTAGGCACATATTGTGATTATAATTAAAAATAAAGGTAGTTTGTGATCTTGTTTTCTGGAGTTAAAATAGTTTTTTTTTGAGTCCCAGAGATTCTGTTGATAGAGGCATAGATTACATGAAGTTTCAAAATCCT
Organism: Talpa occidentalis; assembly: GCF_014898055.3. Classification (NCBI taxonomy): domain Eukaryota; kingdom Metazoa; phylum Chordata; class Mammalia; order Eulipotyphla; family Talpidae; genus Talpa; species Talpa occidentalis. Next base: position 23,317,827 of record NW_023603184.1, on the reverse strand, counting down.
TTGCCACTTTATCTTTCTGAAGACGAGTCATTGTTGACTAATGTTACAAATCTGAGATGCATCATTATCTTTTTTCTTCCCCAAGAAAAGCATTAATCACTTTGGTGAACATCTCATAGTCCTGTTTATTATTTTTCTTTACTGCATTCTCCTCTCTGTATCTACAGTGACTTAGGCCTTCTGTCCACCAACGTGAGCCTATAAATCTAAAGCATACTGTTATTTACTTTTCTGCTATCTTTACTAATATTCTTAAATTGTATTTTTATATTTGAAGAAAATTCCATGACATTTTACAAGTCTTAAAATATTATCTTTCTTAGTACTAGACCTCTAATTTTGTTCTGTGTTTTCTTTCACACGTTGATTTATAAGATAGTTTTAAAATTTCCATTGATTACCATATTTTGTATTGAAGTGTTGGTCTTTTATTAGGATAAATTTTTTGAATGGTTATGGCATTAATCCTTTATTTGCGTATATTTTCATGTTTGGTGGACTTTTCAAAAAATTCATTTCTTAGATTGAAGCTCTGCTGTGTTCAAGGCACTATGCTATACTTTGGGTTTCATTAAACTAGGGTGAGCATTGAATGGACAGATAGATATATGTAGAAAGAGCCCAGACAAAGGATTGTACTTGAGCAGAGCAGCAGTGCACGGACTTAGGACAGGAGTTGGGATGCCAGTGATTAAGTTGGAGCAGTGGTGAAGCAGTGTGATTGGTGAGAGCTTTCTGCTGACTGCCTTCTTGACTGATGTTTACCCTTTTAGGTTGTGTTGTGTCAGCAGAAAGCTCTGCCTATAGTGTAAGAAGAGCATAAAAAAGTAAAATTGTATGAGAAGGTTCTTTTAAAAAGTGTCTTTAAAAGATACTTTTAAATTAGTTAATGATTTGAACATTTATTTAAACATTAAATTCTTTTAATCATTCTTAAAATAACTTCCAGGGGAAGATTTAATAAGCCTGACCTAAAATCTTGTATGTAAAACAATTAGAAATAATCCCATCAGAAAGCATGAAACTTATTGCAGAATTCTGCTTTTTAGGTCTAGTAAATAAAATGACTTGCCTTTTAATTCAGATTTCCTTTAACTATATGTATGTCTCTATTTAGATAAATATATGTATCTATAGATCTTTTAATCCCACAACTGGCATAAAAATGTTTTCTGGGGATATGAATTGTATACATTTTGATATTGTAGCATATGGCATAACTGTTCTTTTTGTCAACTATAAAACCAAAAACTAGAATTCTCATTCTGAGATCATCATATTCATTTTACTCACAACTTAATTTTACTTTACAACTTAATGACAGCTTTGCCCCTTACTCTGCTTAATTTGCTGTCAGTATGTGTCTCAAGTTAGGTCATTTAGAAAAGAGTCAGCTCTGTTCATGGGCCAACATAAATGCTGGTGTTCAGTGCTTACTTTGGTCCCAGGTCATGTGAGACTCAAGAGTATAGATATCTTATAATGTGGGCTGCAGGTCTCAAATGGGTTGCCTTTTCATTTTCTAGTACAGAAAGTTCTAGAAACTAGATAGGATAGAAATTATTTAAGTGTGATCAATGAATCAATGACTTTCTTAGGAAAATAATCCTCATGCTCATTTTAGCCTCATTTTTCATTTATATTTGTCTATTTTTTCTTTTCTTTTTTTTTTTTTGACATGGTTCCACAGGGAGTCAGGCCGTAGATTTCACGCCCTATTTAAAGAAGCAAAACATTATGTTCATCTTCTTTTAGCTTTAGTGATCAGTTGAAAGTTTAAAATGGTATTGTATGTCATTATTGTTAGTTATGTCAAGACAAAAATGTATGCATTGTTAGGAACATAGATCTTATTTGACTTTCACCAACATTCTTGATATAAATATTTTCTCTGAGTGTTATTTCTATTTGTTTTCTTTAAGGGAAAAAATAAGCTTGATTTTCCAGGCAAGAGGTAGCTATGGAACCTAGCAATTTATGATAAAATAGCAAATATTTCCTTAAACACATTTTTAATTTGTTTAGACAATGCTGTAAACACAGTGTTTTTCTCTCTCCACCCCAGGACAAAGTCCGAACAGAAAGTTACCGAGATTTTATATATCAAAATCCACATATTTTCAAGGACAAGGTGAGTAGCATTGGCTACAGAAGTGTGTATTCCATGTGACTCGTGAGCAGTGGAAATTCTCTCCGGGTCATTATTAATGATAACAGTTGATTTAATATACTTTGGCTTTATTTCATACTAGACTTATGATGCTGCTCTATGGTTTAAAATTTTGATAAGGTGCTGTTTGGTGCCGTTAGTCAACATTATACTCTTCTTTAATTGAAATTCATTAATTATAGTGACATCATTCAGTTAAACTGTACTCATCCAAGTAATTTTGCTTAAACCATATTTTTGATTCACTGTGATTACTGTGAATTTCAAACATATCAGATGGGACCCTCATACCAAAACACACTTTTAATTATTATTCTAGTTTTGTCATTGGTTAAAAATCGGTAATTTTAAGAAGTTATTATTATAACAATACTACATTTAAAATCTTTTGTGTGCTTTCTTTTAAGGCCTCATTTGCTCCTTTATGAGACACTTTACATTTTATAATTAGTCATGATACTACCGCAGGTTAATTCTGAGGTGATTTTTTACTGTCTTGCGTATGTGTTTGAAATCATGTCATTTGTTTTTCCTCCCTTGTGAATTTCTTTCATTTTTTTTCTTCATTACTCTTGTCATTCCCCCCTCTCCATTGACAAGGTTATTTAAAAATTCGGATCTCCTCTTTGTTTCTGTTTATTAGAAATTAGTCCACTAATTTAATCAAGAAAAGTATTAGTAGTTCTGCCTTGCTTTGGGAATTTGCTTAGAATTTCCCTCCCACTCTTTCCACTTCAAGAACATGTTTTTTGATACAACATACTAGGTTTTAAATACTAAAGGTTTTGGTAATTCCCCTATCATCTCCATTTTAAAAGATAATTCTCAACAGTTACTTCAAAGACTTTAAATGATATTGCAGCAATGACTAATCTTTATAGTTTGAAAGATCTCTTCATTTATATATTGTTTGGGATGTAACCTAGTTTGACTTTTCATTTTCCATAAGTGCTCCCAAGAGCAGTATTTCACTTGTGTCTTAGCTTAGTTGACCAGTTACACAATTTATAAGGTACTCTGATGTCTTCTGATGTTTCTGTTTTTGCTGATTCCCCCTATAGACAAATAAGAGAATTTCATTCTTAAAATCATGGATTTTATCAGTTTTTTTTGTGCTTAGCTTTTATACTTTTTTATATGTTATTGCAGTGAGACTAAGAATTTTTTTATAGTTTTTATATCTGTACACAAATACTGGAAAGGACTTATTTAATAAAAGCTACTTTGTTTCCAGTGAATCAAATTATGTTGCCATTAAAGTTTTTGTTCTATGGTCAGATTATGCCCAGATTTTTATTTTCCCTCAATATGTTGAATAAAACTTAAGCGTGCACTGGTTTGGGAATCAATCATTCTACCTGGACTTATATATATATATATATATATATATATATATATATATATATATAAAATTACATATAAATATATATATTAAATAGTAAATCTCTTTGGGTCGCATCTGCAAAATGACATTTTGAGCCCTTCCAGTTCTAGATTTCTGTGATTCTGTTTTTATAAAACAAATAGATGAATACCATAAGAGTAAATTAAATGTTTCTTTTTAAATATACTTCTGAATGGATTTGTGTTGTAATAAGAAAATATTGAAAAGACTCCAGTATTAGTAATCATAGTATTAATTATTTAGAATTTAAGTGATAATTACTATTTTTCTGTATATGGAGTAAATCTCACTGGGTTCATGTAAAAATGTATACATTATACATTTTCAGATAAAATATTTTACAATGGAAAGCACATTCATAATGTGTAATTATTTTGTGTTCAACTCCTCTTACTGAAGAGATTAAATCTGCCAAATTAAAAAAAGGGCTTATTAAAATATTGGGAGTACCCTTTAATACTTTGCCTAGATGCTTGCTACTCTACCAAATAGTGCTTTGTAAAGATTTGTTTTTCTAAAAGATGTTTATAATTGAAAATGTGTTCCTTCCATTCCCTTCTCTTCCCATTCCTTTGTTCTTGCTTCTTTTCCTTCATTCTTTTCTTAATATTATTTCAATTCACAAAGCTCCTGTGGAGACCATATGGTTTCTTTGATTTAATTTAACTTTGGGTGGCATTTAATTGTGTTATCACCCAGTCATAATTAATTTCTATTTGTAGTCCATTGAGGAAATTCCCAGTTAGGTGCCTTCATTATACATTTGATTATTATCTACAGTTAAAATCGATTCACTTACTCTTTTTTCTTTTTAGAAAAGCAAATCAACTAACTCTTCATCATTTTACAAAAGATTGATTTATTCTATTATCATTCCTACCTCTTTTAGTCTATCCAGTTTTAGTTTATTTGCCTAAATTTTGTAATTCTGAGCTAGATGTAATAAATAATTGATATGCAATTAAAATATAATTTGAATACAGGCTTTACAAGCAAATTGACCTAGTTTTGAATACTAGTTTTAGAGTTTGCTAACTGTTGATCCTGTAGCTTTCCCTCTCTGTAGCTCACGTTCCTCATTTGCAAAATGATGGTTAAATAAGAATTGTTTTATATATATTCTATGTATTTATGTACAAAAGTATATATATAAATTATATATCTCTGTGTGTGTAGTCTTACAAAAGAACACTGTTGATTTGAGTGTGTGGTACATATCCTTTTCTACTCAGTAATTTTTTTCTGTGATAATATTATACAGTATTATACTATTCTTGTTTTTGTGGTTAATACATCTTACTTGTAAGTTAAAAACCAAATTTTCTTTTTATTGGCAGTGATGTTGTATAGGTTGCATCTTAAATGAAAATTCTTAACTTTCTTGTCCGTAAATATAGCTATATTGAAATGTGCCTTTTATGCAAGAACAGGCAAATTCTCCCTTTGAAGCTTTTTGAGCCTGAGGATAAGAGAGCAGAATAACAGTCTTTTGACAACTTTTTATTTCTTCATTGGAAATCAGGCTGCTGCTTGTATTTTTTCCTTTCTGGAATCAGAACTGGTAAATTATATTATTCAAGATATAAATAGGATGAGGGACTCTTCTGTGTATTCTTACATAGGAACAAGCTTAATTAGTTATGTGCAAGACATATGAAAAAGGTTGAAAAACCTAAACATAACGGATGATATAAACAAATTAAAATTTTGAATTTTGGGTAGGAGTACTCAATTGTGTGTTTTACCTAAATTAATTTGTAATTTTGACTCAGCCCCCATATAAATGTTAAAAGCCTTTTAAAAAAATCCTAGACAAGTTGATTCTCTTGTTCTTATGGAGAAATAAAACCATCCAGAAATATTGTGAAAAAAAAATTGCAATGACAGTAGACCAATCATACAGATATTAAAACATTTTATAAAGTTTTTGTAATTAGAAAAATTACTGGCATATGATTATAAAGATTAATGGAACAGAATGAAAATTCTGAAATAGACCAAAATACACACGGAAATTTTAGTGAATGCTAGAAAGGTCCCTGTCTTCATCTGCTCAGGCTGCTGTTACGAACAGTCCATAAACTGAGTGGCTTATAAATAACAATTTTATTTCTAACTATTCTGGGACTTCAGAGTCAACAACAAGGCCCTAGAAAATTCTGGATAGGGCCCTCTTGCTATGTCCTTACATAATAAAAGATAGCAAGGAATCTCTGGAGCCTCTGTTATGAGGGCACTAAACCCATGAGGATTCTGCCCTCCTGACCTCATCACCTCTCAAAGTCCCCACCTTCTGATATCATTACCTAAGAGATTATGATATCAACATGAATGTGAGGGAGACAGAAACTTTAAGATCACAGCAGTCATGTATCAAATCATTGGTGAGGGTGGGGGAAACACTATTGCAAACATATTGAGACAGCTAGCCACCTGAACAAAAGTAAAGTTGGAACCATACTTTTTAGTGTATAGCATGATTTAAAAAAAACTATAGTAGTGAAATCATAAATATACTAAGGGAAAATGTATGTGGATGAAATGTGGGGAATTTTGGAAATGTCAATCTTGTAATCAAAATTTACAGGCCATAAAAGGAAAGCTTGAGTTTGACTTTATGAATCTCTGTATAGCAAAAATTATTTTCTTTTTTAAAAGATTGAATGATTTTTTTTTTTTTAAAGATTTATTTATTTATTTATACAAGCACTGGGTACAGTCAGAAGCGTGGGAGGGTGAGAGAATTCACCAGAGCCAGAGCGGGGAGCAGAGCAGGCAGACGGACCGAAGTACACTGCTAAGGGGAGCAGCGGGCGGCAGGAGAGGTCTGCGCGCCATGTGGGATCTCCTCCCGTGGCCGGGGAGCAGCCAGGGATCGAACCAGCGCTGCAGAGGCTGCGGACAGCTTCGCAACCCAGCGCTCAACCGCTGCGCCACCGGGGAGGCCCCTGAATGATTTTTTTTAAAAGATTTATTCATTCATGTGAACAAGAGCTGAGACACGGTGGGCGGGTGAGAGGACCCACCAGAGACAGAGTGAGGAACAGACTGATCGAAACACACTGTTGAAGGGAGCAGCGGTTGAGGCAGGAGAGTTCTGCCTCACCACGTGGGCCCCTCCCTGGCTGGCCAGGGATTGAACCCTTGCTGCAGAGGCCACGGACTGCTTCATAGTGTGGTGCTTAACCCCTTGCGCCACCAGTATAGTTTATACAGAGTAAAAGTTATTTTTGGCCCTCCCCAGTGGCACAGCGGGTTGAGTGCAACGCTGTGAAGCTGTCTGCAGCTTTGTTGTGTTTTGCCACTTTGGCAATAAAGGAATTAGAAACAGCATTTCCCTATTAAGAAGTCCATGGAAATTGTTTATTTCATATAAAAAAAATCTTTTAAATTTAGTGTTGTTGAGCCTGATTGCAGTAGGCTGTACAACTAGCCAACTATATAAATTTAGAACAACCCACAGTAATAGTGTCTCCAAATAGAAATAACTATATTTGAGTGGTAAAATTTTAAATTTATATTGTGTTCTGTTTTCCCAATCACAAATAACAGACCTATTCAGTAACATCTTTTTTTTTTTTTTTTTTTAACTACCAGGTAGTTTTGGATGTTGGTTGTGGAACTGGAATTCTTTCTATGTTTGCTGCTAAAGCAGGTGCAAGGAAGGTTCTTGGAGTTGATCAGTCTGAAATACTTTACCAGGCGATGGATATCATAAGGTAGATGCATTTTAAGGCTGGTTTAATATTTTTTGTATATTTGATGGCTACTTAACAGGTTTTCTTGTCTTTAATAGCTCTCTAATGCAAACTCAAGACTTTTGTTTTTTATTAAAAATTCATTTAAGAATAACAGGATTTTAAATTGGATTGAACTCACCATGTTTGATCCATGAATAATCTTCACCATTTTCATTGAAGAGAGTTATTTTTACCTAATTTTCTGATTTTCTAATTATGGCTATAAATATGATAATAATAAAATTATAAATCACTGGCATATAAGGAAATATTATTAGTCTATACAAAACTGAGCATGTCAGTAATACTTTCTTTAGCAAATGGCATTAAGACTAAAGCGTAGAGGTTATCTGTTCTTTTGTTTTTTGACATTAGCCCTTGTTCCTCCTTGATAGCAAAATAAATAATAAAGTGGCTATAAAGATGAAGTAGATTTAATTCATCCCCTAAAACTTAATTTTATTCAATAAAAATATCTCTTCTCTTTGAGAAGTTAGGCTAATCAGTCAGTGGTTGATTATACAGTTGGTTTATGTCCTAGAAAGGAGACCTTTTTTTGAACTTGAGTTTTTAGAACTAGATTTCTTTAGCTGTGTGCTTAACAAAAGCACCTTATGTTTGAACTTAGGAGTTATTTCCAGAATAATTAATGGGAGGCTTTTCAGTGATTCTTAAATTGTTTTCCTACCTATTCTTAAAATTGATTAAAGTTGGTCTTTCCTAATGATTAAAAAATTTGAATATGATTATGTATGTAACATGTTTAAAGCTTCAGATTTTATCCCATAATGTAGAAATACAGTGTTGTAGTTAAGAGTACATGTTCAAATCAGTCTTGGGTTTGAGTCCACATTCTACCATTTAGCAGGTGTTTGAATTTTGTTTAAATTTTATCTTACCTCTTTGAAATCTTATTTGTTTCACTGTCAAAATCAAAGTAATAATGGCTACATCATGTGGCTATGAGTAAAGTGAGTTGTAAATAAGACACACATATGAATCACTTTGGCATATTGCCTGGCACATAGTAAGTATTCAAATGTTAGCCACTGTGCTAATATCAATGAAAAAATTATCTTGTTTAGATTTTTCATAGATAAAGGTAAACTTTATGGTTCTGATTGTCTTATTGGAAAAGATAGGCAGGCAGGCAATCAGTTCTGTAATCGAGTGAAGTGTTTTTTTACTTCTTAATACTCCAGTAAGAACACATCACCTTTTTGGATATTCCATAAAGTGTATCCTTACATGCTTGTGCATTGCCATCCAAAAATGAGATTGTTTAGAAGAATTATCAAAAAATTTTTGATTGATAATAAGATGACATTTCTGCTGGAAGTTCTACTGCTTTGACAGACCATGTCCAGTTATGTGTTTTTCGGTACTCATTCGCCTCCCTTGGATTCTACTCTCAATTTATAACTTTTCTGTCATTAGTCAATGAAAACAGCTCTTCTGATTAGCAGGCTTTGTGTTATCTTTAGCCCTTTGAGGCTTCCTTCTTTGTCAGAAATCAATACACAGCAGAATTAATCTTCACTGTTGCGCTATTTATAATAGCTAAGTTATTGGAACAATTGAAGTGCCCAAGGAAGGTGAGGGAATTAAGAAGATGAGGTATATATACACAATGGAACACTATTCTGCAGTAAAAAAAGATGAACTCTTGTCATTTGCAAAACATGGATAGAAGTGGAGGGGATTATGCTAAGTAAAATAAGTCAGAAAGAGAAAGACAAAGACAAATATCTAATGGTTTTACTTACATATGTAATATTGGAAAACAAAACAAAGTATCTGTTCAAACCAAACCAATAACAAATTCTAGAAATCTGTCTATAGAATTAAGGCTTGAGAGGGGTATGGGGAGGGTGGCTAGCAAGTGTGGAGGGGACCAAATGGACTATGGTGGAGGATTATGAGTATATTGGTGGTGGGTGTGGTGCATAGTACCCACCTCACCTGATGGGTTCCTATATGTCTGAATCACCTACGGTGTTGTAAACCAATCTTACTTCAATGAATTTTTTTTTAATCTAAAATTTTTAATTAAAAAAATTCTATAAAAATTCAGAAGCTTACATCTATAAAAAACACTTTAAATTCTAAAAGATGGATACTTGTAAAATATGTATTTTGGTATTCCTTTAAATATATTCAACTTAACAGTTTTTTTATTGTACTCAATGATAAAATAATTTTACCTCTGTTGAAGAAAGAGACCTAACATACATACATTTGGGGTTATATATAATGTAGATTTGAGAGAGAGAGAGAATGAGCTAGAGAGAGGAAGAGAGATAGCTATTGATAGATCTACTTAAGGAGGTCAGGTTTGTGATTCTGAGGTTGCAGACATGAATAAAGTAGATAGGGGATAAAATTTTCAGAGATGTTGTAATAGCAGGGATAACTGCATCTCTTAAGTGATGAATGAATGAAAGAAATGAGAGATTTTTTCTCATTCTTGCTGTCATAATTTGAACTCTGCAATGAATGATCATTTCAAAAACATAAGCTAACCTAAGGATAGTAAAGCTATTCAGTTGCCAGACAATTGTATGCTGTGTTCACCCTCAGGCAGCAGAGGCAACTTGTAGTATTTTCACCGTTTCTCTCACTGCTTTTGGTTTCTTTTGCCTCAGCCATGGACTAGCTCATTTTTCAGACTTTTGGATGTTACTGCAGAAGAGTTTTCAGGAGAAGGTCAATTCATCATGCTACTACAATGCAATACTTCTAAGTATGACTAAAGATGCGATCTTTTCCATTGACGGTGTCTAGAATAATATTAAAAATGAAATATTAAGAAAAGCCTAGAGAACACTTTGATCACAAAATACATGAGGGTAATATCTTTAAATAATGAATGTGTCTTTAGATTTTGTTTCTGAATTCAAAAGAAATAGCATATAAGATCAAGTGAAGAAAATTTTGAACTGCTGATGAGGCTAAAATGGTTTTTTCAAAAAAGATATTTTGCTGCTCAAAGCCCTAGAATTCTGTTGAAGGTAAAGAAGGTGATCAAGATACCTGACAAAGAAGCTAAACTCATGTCTTTTCCCCACCCCCAGTGACTCCTTAATTTCCTGTCTACTCAGTGGTCCTTTTTTTTGGAGAGGGGAATCCAGGAGCTCAGTAATTCACTAGAATAACTCACATTGCTCAATATAAAATTGTATTCACAGGTAAGATTTGTTACATGAAGAGACAGAGTCTAGGAACAAGAAGGAAAAAGAATACCCGTGTTATTTTTCATGGGATTTACATATGTTTGTCACCTGTCTGGAATGGTTTAGCATCCTTGGCTTTTGTTTACATTTCTGAATAGACAAGGTTGTTTAATAAAGGCATCTATGTCCGTTTTCTCTCTGAGGAGAGGGGAGGAGGACCTGATCTGGTCACCATTCCATTAAATTGTCCCTTTAGAAACTTGAATTTCGTGTAACTCTTGACTCCAGGGGTTAGTGTTGCAGAGAATGACTTTTAACTCCACAGTAATCATCTCTAATAATATGTAGAGTGCAGGATTCGTCACAGGTTCACCAATATGATTTAATTCCTCTTCTCCTCCTGTTGCCAGAATTTTTTGTTTTTGGTTTTGTTTTTTTGTTTCTGTAGTCATCTTCTGGATTCTCCATGCATTTATCATGGATTTTATATAACTTTGTTGTCATTTCTGTATGCTTGGGGAACAAAAGAGAAGTATGTATGCTTGGGTGCCTATTGAACTAAAAGCAAAAAAGTATTACACCTGCATATTTTTATATCAGGGAAATTAGTCCCTCCTCACCCCTCAATGCTTTCCCCCTATATGCTTTAAAAAAAAAAAAAATAGCTGTTGTTACCCATGTGTTCTAGGTGAACTTTATAATCTTGTCAGTAACTTTAAGTTCTACATACTTGAGAAGGTGCTCAGTGTATAGAACTCTCATGGCTTTTTATGGTTTTTGTACATCTATCTTCCTACCAAACCACATCTTTATGTAAATCTTAATGGGACAATGTACACAAATTTGAGCCTTTTTCTCATTGTGTTTTAATAAAATCTAGACCCCTTTAGCATCACCTCTGCCTCCCAACTTCGTTACTACATACTCCCCTTGTTGCTCTGATCATACTAAACTACTTAAGGTTCTTCACATTTGCCACTTTAACTCATATACACACACACAGGCCATTTGTGTACACAGAGAGTACCCTTCCTTAAGCCCATAATGATACACATCCATCTTTCTAAGCTCAGATGCACTCAGTTAAGGACTCATGAGCTCCCATTGTACCCTATTTATGCTGTTTAATGTTGTGTTTGCCTTAGACCATGTTCTTCAGTGCATGGACTATGTCTTTTATCTCCATATGCCCAGTGCAAGATAATTGTGATCATGTCCCTATATCATAGGGAAAAATTAAATTGCTAATTTTAATATAGGAAAGTACTAGTTGTTCTAACAAAATTTTCCTTTAGAAAAATAATTTCAAGTGTTGATTGGATTTTTTTAAAAAAAACTTTGTTTTGTTTTAAATATTCCTACTAGAGTGTCATATAGATTAAAGCTATGCTAGTTCTTTAACAGGTATATTTAGAATGGAATTCATTTTTTTTACTCTAAAGTAAGGTATAGTGAGTAGCCACTTGAGAAGAGTAATGTATATATATTTTTTCATAAATTGGCGCATCAGCTAGTGATTAAGATGAACAGTGTCAGGAAAGAGGTTATCTGGATGCTATCTTTTTAATATAGAATTACTGGAAATTATGTGTCTTTTTTTTCTGTGTATTCCTTAAAATCTTAGTCTTTTCTGTTATATTCCTATTTGAGCAAGTAATTACTGATGCAAGTAGGATTATGACTTGTAGCAGACAGTAAACATCCTGAGCAGATGGCCTCTTACAAAACACATCTTGTTTCAGCATAAGCATTCTAAAGATAGTTCTAGACAATAGGAGCATTTTGCTCTTTTATGAAGCTTGCTTTTTGTTTTCTTTGAAGTGTTTGTAATTGTTAGAGGCTTCATAAATATTTCAGTAAACAGTAAGCAACTGTAGCAATTTCATTAATACCTCTGAAAAAGTAAAAATATGATACAAGCATCTTTTTGTAACTTTCGTGTAAAAGATCACATACTAAAAAACTGCATAAAATCTAAACAGTATTTTATAATACAAGTTAAGTGCACATAAATAACAAGAAATAGGAACTCCCTGGTGGCACGGGGGTTGAAGACAGCGCTATCAAGCTGTTGCCAGCCACTGCAACACAAATTCAATTCCCCGGCCAGTCAGTGAGCAATCCACATGGCACAACAGACCTCTCCGGTAGTGCGCGCTGCTCCCCTCAGCAGTGTATCTCAGTTGATCTGCCTGTTCTGTTCCCCACTCTTTCTGGTGAATCCTCTCACCACCCCACCACATCTCTGGCCTGTACCCCAGTTCTTATATGCATAAATGGATAAATCTTTAAAAAAAATCAAAAAGCAAGAAATAGAACTTTGCCAGAACTTCAGAATGCCCACCTCTATTTGCCCTTTCTTAGCATGGTGTTCTTCCTGTCTTATTCCGGTAACTACCCTCTTGTCTTTCATTTTGTTGTTTTGCATTTTAAGTATTTCCTTCTAATTGTCTTCACTCTAACACATTACATAAAACATAGAGACACAATGACATTATTGGTATGTATTCTTGATAAAATTCTGATTTCAAGCTGAAGTTTTAAATATTGTTTAGTATATTGCCATATTTAGCAAAACATTCTTTGGGCATTCATGGAGTAACCAAAAAGTAATTATATCACCCAGGGTATAAAACAGCTTTAAACATACTTTTGGGCTCCACCAAACAATATGAATAGTTGCCAAGAAATTATGTAATTGGACTAGCTTTCATAATCTGTTTAACATACTAATTTAATTCAATATGATAATTTTCAGACTAAATAAACTTGAAGATACTGTTATACTAATCAAAGGAAAGATTGAAGAAGTTCATCTTCCTATAGAAAAAGTGGATGTCATTATATCTGAGTGGATGGTAAGTGTTTACAGAGAAAAATACTTTTATTGTTTAAAAACAAAGAAGGTTTTTTCTTCACTTAATTTTATTTGTTGTGTGGCTGAATGGTAACATTTTAAAAATAGCTACAATTTTTTTTAATATTGGTTTATTCTGAAATAGGACTTATTTATAGGCCAGTCATTGACTTTTAAAAAAGAAACTAAATTAGCTTTTAACTTTTAAATCATGGTAAATAGTTATTATCGTTTTGCTTTCTAAATGTTTAGAGACCTAAATATGTTTTCCTATAAGTCTTTGAGACCTAGTAAAGACTTACAAGCATTATTTCATCAAAATTAAGAAGTTTCCATTCTGCTATCATAATAAATCTATCTTTTTGACCTGGTTGTATCCTTTATCACATAAAATAGTATTACTGCATTATTAAAATAATAAAATTAAAGTAAGTTCTGTGACTTATAATTTGCTGTTAAAATCAAAAGCTAAGTCATAATGTTCATTTATTTAAAGTATATAAAAAAGTAAATTTAATGGTATTTGACTTACTGATGTTCCAATTCAGTAAAGATAAGGTAAGTTGTGTTTTTACATGGACATATATTTTTTAACTATTTGGAAATTTTTAAACTTATTTTTAAAAATCTATATTTGATTGCATATATTTTCATTAAACTATAAAAATTTTTGAAAAGTGTTGGGTTTTGCTCTAAAATTATGAACTTAAACTTAGTAAAAATTCTAGCAAAGAAGCAGGAGTTTCAGGGAGCTCTTGAAATGTTCAGATTTAATTTAGTTCCAATCTAGAGCCAGTGTCTGTCACTATTGTTGGCAGTCACTTTTTCAAAATGTGGAATGGGGTGTGTGTGTGTGTGGGGGGGGGGTATTGATTGAGGTACTAGCTTTGAACAGTTCTCAATCACAATATTACTCTTCTTTTTATATGAAAGAGCTTTCATTGATACTCTGATTTTTTTTTTTTTATGAATTGAGTGAGAAGCTACAAACTTAGTTATCTATAATTAAATATTCAACATCTCTTTAAAGGCCATAAAAAAGATATTTTAGAGAAAGCACATTTGAGGCATTAACTTGACAAGTTTTAAATAATTTATGACTAATTTTAGCCAACATTGTCCTTGTTTCTTTAGGGACTATTTTATCCTTTTTGGAAAATATATCTTTTAAATTTCTCCAAATTAGATTTTATAGGCAAACTAAAAGGCAGACTATTTACTAAACTTGTTGTCACCCAATTGAGCATTTTAATATAGCTGATTAAAACTAATTCAGTAGTTCTTGCCCTGCCTAGCAGAATTATACTTCTGGATATAGATGTTCTAGAATTTTGGTTTCAAGATGCCACATTTATGAAGTGAACTTTATTGAAAGGTGTGCTGGTCTTGAGCTCAGATCCATTTTAGATACCCTTTTCCTGCTTTCTCTTCTGTATCGAAGGGGGATTAACTGCAGGCTGCCTCCTAGATGGGGTGTAGGAAATCCAATGGGAAACTCAAATGAGAGTTTTAAGGAATGGAGAGACCAGGGCATTTCTTCTCTTCATTTCACATGTTGCCTTTGGTAGTGTTACTGGCAGAAACTTTCTTTTGTGACTCCTGTTTCCATTGCTAGGCTGTAATGGTACTGCTAGGCTGTAATACTATTCACTGTACAGCCCTGGCCTCAGGATTTTGTAGCACTACCTCTTTCCTTTGTCTCTAGCCTAGAATGGTTGCTTCTTCTTGGTATTGCTAATGTCTAGTTGTCTCGCTCCTCTCTTGATAATTTCTCATATCATTTGTCCTGTGTGTAACCAACTTCCTGTATTATTTCTCCACTATTTTCATAGTTTATGGTTTCTGTTCTCTTAGTTAGACTCAAATTGATTTGAAGGGCACCTTTAATTTTGGAGGTTCAATCAGGTATGTTCTCTGCCTTTATCAAGAAGTCATTGTTACACAGAGAGTATTGAGTCACTGGAACCTGTGATGGATTGAGCCAGTTGTTTGGTGCTAAGGTACTTTCAGAATCCCTTCACTAAAAGACATTTCATTGTATCCAAGAAGTGATAACTAAGAACTTTCTGTCTTCCTCTTCACAAAGGTATAACTTAGGAGTTTGTATTACCTTAGTGCCTTTCTTTGTAAGCATCAGTGGAACTGAAGTCTAGCACATTGTGTTCAGTGCTCTCTGTGGAATCTTACACACTGCAGTTCATGGCAGTTACTCTAAGGCAGTCAGCTCTGTATGGCCTTAAGAAATTTGCATTAAGCTTTCAAGTAGAGTTATACTAAAATTTTGAGTCGCCTTTCTGAATTGGCATTATTATTTACACTAGTTTCTAAATCCTGTAAGTCCACTTCTAACTTTGGTACTTCTAAGATTTCTGTGCTGAGAAACTGGAAAATTCCAATTTCATAATTAAACAAGAAGCAAGTATGCTTTCTAAAACATATCCAGCATATTTCAAACATTCCTACTTTAGCTGAAACACTGGACAGTTGGTAAATAACTGGCTTTTAAATCTATTGTTAAGCCATGTTTTAGCTTTAAAGCCACAGTGAAACCATGCCATTTCAGCCAACAGCATTTTAAAATTAGAATATTGCTTAGACGTCTTTTGATTTTTTTTCTTTTACATATGACATAGTAAGGATGCAAAAATCCAGAATAACCCAAGTTTCAGCTACAGCTATGTTTTTTTTTTTCTTTTTAAAAGTATTTTCAACAAGGAAAGACAAAAAAGAATATACCCAAAGGAATTGGACACAGATGTTTAATGGACTTGAAATCCAATATAGCATTGTAGGCATCGTATATTGCAGACATGAACATCTGTTTTCTTCTACTGTGGTCCACTAACTGTTCTGTGGCTTAATTTTGATATGTAGATATGTTTTTAAGTCTACATTTGCATGTGAACTTTGCATTTATTGTGGAAGGTGTTCTTAGGTATATTTTCAGATTTAGACTTGGCTTTAATTTCACATTTTTTAATTTTATTGAATGGAACTTCTATTTTATAAAATTGTTATCCGTTTAATAGAATGTAATTTCTACAAGATGTTAACATTTATAACTGTGAGTATCTGTTGTCATTTTTCACATTTTAGGTTACCAGAATAATCCTTCTTTATGATTTGTTATTTCTGATTACATAATGAAACTAATCAAAGTAAGCATCCTACTAGCCAAATTGACTTATTTTGGTGTTGCTGTTTTCCAACTGTTTTCAGCATCACCTTGCAAACATTGATAAAATCTCTCATTGTGTGGTTCAATTCCCAGCATGATTCTTACTTGTACCTAAGTTATTTTCTGTCATCATGACCAGAAAATAAAATTGCACGTTAGGTGAACTTCATGTTTCATTGTCATGATCATTCATGATATGCATTCAGATTATCTAAGGCCTTTGTAATTTTTCTGTCTTATTTTTCACTTAAATGACATGAAACTTTTTCTTGACTCTCATTATTCTTGGATTTGTTCTAGAAACACAAATTAACTTTCCCATCTTCACCTACGCAGGTGTATCTGTAATGTACCTACATGCACATGACCACACCCACAATGTTGGAGTGTCTTTGTTTTTATTACTCTTTATTATTGATAAATGGTTTTTCAGGATTTCATAGGTTTTATCACATAGAAAACGTGAATCTGACCTATCAGTAGTCCAGAAACTGAACGTGAAGCTTTTCATAGTTCCCATTTTAAACTGGTAGTTATTGAAAAGTTTCTGTCATTTTTTAGTTTGCCATTTCAGCCAACTGCCATTAGGATAGTCTGCCTTTCATGGTCTGTTTTCTTTCCTTAAGTGATAAAATGATAGTTTAGTAGGTTAGATAAGATGGATTAATTTTAGAGTCAGGGAAGATATACAGGATTAGCAACACAATTTTCAACTATATAGTTGGGTTTATTGCCTTTCTTTGATAAGAAATCTGCTTAAGGCTTGAATTTCAGGATTTTAAAAATTATGTTTTTCCTTTTTTATACATATTAATATGAAATTTTAAGCTAACTGAACTTTAATATAGTTTTGTTTACATAAAATATTTTCTGAAAAAATAGTCTCATATGTCCAATGGTTCAAGATAAACAAACGTTATACTTCCATCTCACTATATATTGGTTGCCATTTTTCCCCCTTCCATTTCATTTTCCTTTGTTGTTCCACTAAAGAAAAGGCGTCTTTTCATGATAGGATTTCTCTTAATAACCCCAAATAATAAACATTAAAAAATCATTTTTTAAAAATAACAAATGTTAAAATCAAAAATAGCAAAAATATGTAAATTGTAAAAATTGTTCTTTTCATGACATTTACTGTTGTCTCAGTGTCTTGTTTAATTCTGCAGTCATCTTTTCTTTAGCATATTTTTGGTAGAATTCGTTTCCCGTTTAATGGAAGTTACTAATGATTTGTAAGAGCAGAGTATGGGTTAGCACATTGCTTTGTTGATATTTCTCTTAGTATTTTACCTTCCCTGTCAGCCAAACCCCTAGTAGTCCTGCAAGACTTGTTTCAAGCCTCACCTCTACGAAACTTTCCTTTTCTGCCCCTTGAATATAAATGTAAAGTGCTGAGGACACTCTGCACTTTAGTTTGTTTCCATTACTGCTTTTTACAGGATATTATATCTTTTTCATCTATCTTTTTCAGTTCTCCTGACACCGGCAACCAGAATGGTCAGATTCTATGACAGATTATTCAGTAAAAGTAGAAATACACTTGAAGGAAAGAATGTTAATACATGGGGAGAACATTCTTAGGGCTTTCTCCTTAGTTGATGAACCCTTTGTAAAAGCAAAAGACCCTATTTCCATAGCTAGCATTCACTAATTGACCCTGTCTATAATTAGTGCAAAAGAATATAAAAATCAACTGATGGATGTGGATTGTTTGGGTTGTAAATATTTTTAGTTTTTTTCTTAATATTGACTGAATTTAAATGTACTATGTGTTTCAAGCAAAATAGGCAATACTGATCATGCCTAGTTTACATAAAGTAATCACATTTCACAGTAATAGTTTGTGAGTGTTATAAATATTAACAGGGAGATATCGTATTTGAACAGTGAAAGGAAGTTGTGGTTTGTAAGAGTATTTTTTAATAGATGTGCTGATATCTAAATTAAGAATAAAATGAGAGTAAAAAGAATAAAAATATAAGCATAGGCCCCTAATATATATTTTTATGATGTTTTATGTTTGTTCTTATCCGTACTGTTAACTACCACCCACCATCTCTCCTAATTGTAATTTTAATACTTGTTTAAATTAGATTTCAGATCACATTCTGCAACCTTTTTATTTCTTACTCTAATAAGGAGAAATTTTGGAATAGTAGGCTATTAGTGTCTATGGGGAAAATTTAATGTTGAGAAATTATACAATAAGCAATGCTCTTGTCAGCCAGTAATGTAAGAAATAAATCTTTTTTGTTTTAGGTCATTACTTGAGTGTTTCTTTTTAACTACAGGACAATCTAGCTTGTTTGGATGGATTCATAATTATTAGTTGTATTTGTTGGCTGTGCATCACTTGTCAGCTCACTTTTTTGGGTATGATATGACAAATAGACAGTCTTAATATTTAGTTTATCAAATTCATCAACTTCCTTTATGGTTTGAGTCTTTTGTATCTTTATTAATAAATTTTTTTATGATTACCATTACATATTTGTAATCTCCATCTTCCATGCCTCTTAATTTTAATATTTCCATTAAGATTGGCTTTCTGGGCCGCATTTGGGATAATTTGTTCAATTCAGTCTACCAATTCACTAATTTTTTCTGAAGCTATCTCTAATTGTTGAATTTATCCATTTAATTTTTTATACAAATAATTTCTAGGAATTTTTGGTTGTTTAAAATACTTGCTTTTTACTATTATTTTCAAGTCTCTTAATTTTATTAGTCACAGACAGACTTTTTAAAATTACAATAGCTAACATTTTTGTAGGTCTGCTTTTGCTAGCTATTGTTTCTATGAGTTCTTGGTCGTGGTGCCTACTGCTTGTTTGAGTGTTTAGTATTATTTGATATACTGCATATTTTCCAAAGAGCTTTGTGGAAAATTTTTTGATGCCTGAACTTCACCCCCAAATGGTTTGCAGTTGTTTTAGCCATGTACCTGAGGTAATTACAAATGCAGAAACACTAGATTTATTATTTTTAATTTGAAAGGTTTCCAATATTATTTTGAATGACTCACCCATCTTCAGCTGTTATCAACATTGCGCCATTTTTATCTCTGCACCATTATACTTTTTTTGCTAACAAGAAGTTTTTAAAATGTTTATCATGCTAGTGTTGAGCCTAACAAACTTATCAATATGGCTACAATTCTAAATTATGTAAAAAAAAAATAAATTCCCTAATATACGTAGTCTATATTCACATTTCCATTTCAGGATATTTATTTACATTTGATTTACTTAAATGAAAAACTCAAGTTACTTTGATTAATTTATAAATTTTGGGGGGTGAACTTTTTATTTTAAGGTAGTTGTAGTTATCACATGCAACTGTCAAAATAATACAGAGATCTCTTGTACTCTTTACTAGTTTTACACAATGATTACAAGTTGAAAAATTATAGTTCAGTACTGTCACCAAGTTACTGATATTGGGCCTCGCTGGTGGTGTGAGGGGTTAAGGCATAACCTGTGAGGCTATCTGCAGCCACTGCAGCACAAGTTCGATCCCTGGCCAGGGAGTTACCCACGGCATGCAGCAGACCTCTCCTGACTCACCCACTGCTCCCCTTAGCAGTGTATTTCAGTCAATCTTCCTGTTCTGTTCCCCATTCTGTCTCTACTGTATCCGCTCACCCCCACACCTCTGGCCTGTACCTCAGTTCTTGTATGCATACGTAAATAAATCTTAAAAAAAAAAAGATAGCACTGTACATGCTGTTTAAAAAAAAAGACAGAGCGACTGATAATGATAGCATCAGGATATAAGATAATTCAGCTACAAGTGCCTCTTCCCATTTGTCCTTTTATGACCTCACCCAGCCCCCATGTTCCAGTCGCTGGCCTTAACCTCTGCCAACCTCTAATCTGTTCTCAATTTTATGACTTTGTCATTTTAAGAAGGCACATGTTATCACATGCAACTGTCAAAATAATACACAACAAAACTAAAAAAAAGTACGGTACATGGAATCAAATAGAATGTGACCTGTTGGGATTGTCTATTTTCATTTAGCATGTTTCCCTGGAGGTTTGCCTAAATTAGTGCATGTATCAATAGTCTATTCCTTAATTCTGGGTAGTATTCCATCACATGAATGAATGTACCACAGTTTGATCAACCATTGGACTTTTGAAGGCGATCCAGTCAGGGCCTGTTAGAAATAAAGCTGTATGAACATTTGTGAATAGGTTGGTGCATAAACATAAATTTTCATTTCTCTTAGATAAATGCCCAAGAACACCATTGCTATACATGTGGTAATTGCATGTTTAGCTCTGTAGTAACTGCCTGTTTCCCAGAGGGACTATACCATTTTATATTCTTACTAGCAATGTATAAGAGATCCAGTGACTTCACATCTTTGCCAACAATTTAGTGTTGTCACTTTTTTATTTAAGCCATTCTAATAGGTGTGTAATTATATCTAATTGTGGTTTTAATTTGCATTTGCCTAATAGCTAATGATGTTAAACATCTTTTCATATGCTTATTTGCCATCTGTGTCTTTTCTTCAGTTAAATGCCTATTTGTGTCATTTGCTTATTTCTAACTGGATAGTTTTTTTCCTGTTGAGTTTGATAGTTCTTTTTTACTAGTCCCTTTACAGTATATGCAATTTACAAATATTTTCTTTCACTATGTAATTCATTCTCTTAATACAAAATTTAACCGAATGGATTTTATTTTGATGAAGTTCAATTTTTTTTTTAATGGATTATGCTTTTGGTAGCAAGTCTAAAATCTGTCATCTGTAGAACTGCCCCCTTCCCCTTTTTCTTGCCTTTATTGGAAGAAATCAGGTCATTTGTCCTGGTATTGTCCTGTAAATTTTTTCTCATTCTGGATTTTGATGCATACATCCTCATGGTGCCATTTGACATGTTTTTCTATCCTTGTATTTCTTGTGATCTGAAATACAAGGTCCACAAATAGAGGCTTCACAAATTCAAATTGATTTTGCTACCTCCCACCCCCAGAATTGTTCATGAGTGGTGGTGGGTTTTATTGCATTGAATCAAAACTTCTTAGTATCTTTTAATGTTCAAATTGACCTACTTTTCATTAATGGCATATATCTTGTGTCCCTATAGCAGACCCCAGTGATCCTCAACATAATTTCTGAATTAGAGTTAATATATTGAAATGAAAAACAAATATAAATTTAAGTTTTGATAATGTGAATATTTCTTTTTGGCACTATCAGATATTTTACAGCCATTTTAGTTGCCTACCTTTGGAATGAGAGCATCCTGATACTTTCAGTAGAAAATGACTTAGAGATCAGTCTGGATTCTGGCTGTGTTTATTGCAACTGGACTGTCATTGCTTGTATTTTTTCAAGTGAACTAATGTGACTATTTTTTAATATTAAAAAATCATTTATATTGTTACTCCCAATTTAAGATCATGAAATTTTAATGTGAACGCTTTAATTTTATACTTGTAGCTCTTCTGGTCAAAATCTTTTTTTTTTTTAATTTTATATATTTATTTTTGTGTAGAACTGGGGGATAGGCCAGAGGTACAGGGGGTGAGAGGATTCACCAGAGACAGTGGGGAACAAAACAGGCAATATACTGAAATACACTGCTGAGAGGAGCAGCGGACAAGACAGGAGAGGTCTGCTGGGCCATGTGGGTCACCTCCCTGGCTGGGGATTGAACTCAAGCCATTGAGGTGATAGTGCTGAGACTCAACCCCTAGGCCACCAGGGATGCCCCTGTGGACAAAATCTTGATTCCTACTATAATAATTGTTTTTCTGCTAATACTCATTTGAATTTCTTCCATTCTTTTTGCAGTTACAAATAATACTATTCAAATATTCTTGTGGATATCTTTTCTTATTCCTAGAGGTGAGGTTGATTGGTAAATTGTTAATGCATATGTAATATTAGTTATTGCCAAATTCTCCTCAATACTGATCTTACCATTTGTCTTTCTCACCAATTTGTGCTGTGAGAATACCTGTTTTTTTTTTCAGTCTTCCAACAGAGTATGTTATAAAATCACTTTAAAATTATGAGATTGAGAATTTTTCCTGCCACCTAGTCATTGTGAATTGTTTGCAAATTTATGTGAAACCTTGTTTATGCTTTAAAACAATTGGAGGTGGTGAGGAAGTTTGTACTTGACCACTCATATCCAGGGTATAATTGATTTGGCACAGAGTGGGGAGGTGGCAGTAGGTGAGATTTTAAAATCACATTTACTCTCTTGATGCATTTGGTTGTTTCTGCTTTGTTACCAGTATCAATTTCCTATTATATTCTTCACTTTGGCCACGGGCCTTTGTCTCCAGTTTTCACCAAGTTCATTCATTTGACTTACCAAATGCTCTAAGTTGGTAGCCCACAGAGTGATACATCTAACAAGATGTTTTTTTTTTTCTTCTAGCATATTTGTTATACTTAGACTCACTAGTCCTTAAATGCATTGCTGCTGAAAATAGAATGTGACCTTGTTCTTTAAACCCTCAGTTATACTGTTAGTAGAGTTCTTTTCTATTGTGTCAAAAATCTGTAATTTATATACATTATAGAATCACTCTTGTATATATGTTTAATTGTATTTATATTTAAAATATATAGAATTATATTTAATATGTATTTTCTCTTTAATAAAAGTGCTAGTAAATATTTAACTGTATTTTTAAGGATAGTATACCTAGTTATATATATATTTTGAACCGGTGTGGGAGAATAGGAATTTTTTTTTAAGTAATATGCACTATTCTCATCCTTGGAAACTGATTCTCTAAATCTAGAGTAGGACCACAGATATGTATTTGGAAAGATCTTGAGATGATTTACTTTTCCTTTGATAGATTAGCTTATTAATCATTTTACTACAGTTTGAAGAAAGGGGCCCACTTGACTGTCAGTATTTTATTGATTAAATGAGAGTGCCATCTAGTGGGGGAAAGACTTTTAAATCATAGGAAGCTTTTCAAACTTGGGAAGACTATACAGAAAATTATCTCCTGTGTTATGTTGTCCAGAAATCTATGACACTAATAAATGAGAACTGTTGTAATGTGTGAAAAGAGGAAGGAAGTCCTCATACAGGATACTAACAGGCACATAATTGGTGCCAAGTAAATGGTAATTACCTTCATTCTCATTCTTCTAGAGAAAGTAGTCACCAAGTAAAATCATAGTGAAATAGGAACTGCTGTGACAAATATTTGTGATATATATGTAAAAAGATATTTGTTTACATGTAATAATATATAGAAGTTAAAAATTTCATCCTTTTCTTTATAAGAGCACTCAAGTTTATCCCGAGTCCCCCAACATACTCTGGCAGTTTCTGGTGTATCCCTCCTAAAATATTTTAATCTGTTATAAGCATGTAAGTGTATCCCTACCTCTTGGCTCACTCACTCTTTTAATAAATATTTTGTGATTCCTGTGTACCAGGCACTGTTCTAGGCAGAATAAATCAATGAACAAATTAGATACATACCCTTATATTTAGTGTAGAGTAAGCATGTTCTATCTATTGTTCTACACCGTGCTTTTTTCATTTCTTTCAGTCTGTAAAATTTTGTATGATTACTTCCCACAATTTTTTTTACTAAATTCAGAACACTATTGTTGTGATTTCTGCTTTAGGTGTATATTTAGGTGGTTTTTAGTTACATACATATTAGGATTGTCATACATTCTTCATAAAGTTTGACTGCTTTATCATTATTAAGTGCTATTTTTTTTGTCCCTGGTAATATTTTTGTTCCATTGACCTATTTAGTTTTCTAATTGATAGTATTCTATTTTAGACTTTTATTTTCTAAGTGGTATTTTAGACATTTTAAAGCTTTATAAACATAGATGAATGTTATGTTCTTTTTGCTTTCACCCAGATTATTGCACATTATATAATTATTATTGCACATTATGTAATTAGTCATGTAAAGTTTTCTTTTTTTTTCCAAGTAATGCATATTATTATTTTTTTTATTTTTTATTTATACAAGCACTGGAAACAGGCAGAAACGCTGGAGGGTGAGAGAATTCACCAGAGCGGGGAACAGAACAGGCAGAGTGACGAAATACACTGTTGAGGGGAGCAGCGGGCGGCAGGAGAGGTCTGCGTGCCATGTGGGACCCTCGCTGGTGGCCAGGGATCTAACCAGCACTGCAGAGGCTGTGGGCAGGTACACAGCTCAGTGCTCAACCGCTGCGCCACCAGGGGAGGCCCTAAAATTTTCTTTCATGATCTTTTAAGTTGTGAAATTTATACAGAAAATGGTATAAACAGGTGCCTTGTAACAAATAGTTACATAATGAACACTTGTGCTATCATCAGCCAGAGTGCCTGATCAAAATGTAGGAAGAAGCTGCACAAGTATCTTTTCCCAGTTATAACTCTCTTCCTGCTTCAGAGAGGTAACCCATCTCCTTTCCTTTATGGTGATAATTTCCTTGCTTATCTTTATGGTTTTGCCACTTCTGTTCACATCCCTAAAGAATGTGCTTTCTATTTTTTACTTTTTCAGATTTATATAAATGGAACCAATGTAAGCATCTTATATTTAAAAAGCAGCTTATTGTATTTGTCTGCTCATTTATAGAAAATCAGTATCAACCAAAAATACAGAACAAGACTGTTTAAAAAAAAAAAAAGGCTAGTGAATAAAGTAGTGAGTAAAACATTTGTGAAAGGCTTGGAATGAGAGGGTAGAAATTACTGAATTCAAGGACTTTCTGCTTGGCAAGTGCCCTTAGATTCTTTTTCTGTTTTAAAATAACCAAAACTGAAAATTACAGTCTGTTGTGGGTGTGCTTGAGGCAGGGAAGATAATGGATATTTCAATTAATGGGTCCATCCTCAAAGTATATTGGTAAACTGTGTTTATGTGTTTTCATTTCAAATGCATTGTTTTCAGTTAACAACTCACTTTAGTCCCACTCACATTGGATAAAACTCTATGGTAAATGTTACAGAACTGAGACTAGTATTCGGGGAAAAATCATCAGATGTTTATTGTACTTCAGAAATAAACTAAGTATTCTGAATTATATTTCATAGACTTATTTACTTGTTGGAGGTTATGTTTTATTTATCTTTAAATAAATCCAGATTACTATTTTTCACTAGACGTTTCTACTGATGAAACTAATTTTATTTGTACCTTTCCTTAGCCTCTTTTTAAAAAAATAGTTAATTCTTACTGAGTATGTCAGTAATTCATTTATTTGAACTGAGATAAAATTCGAAAAGAGCACCTGCTACCTAAGGTAGCACACATTTCTTTTATCATTAATTTATTCCAAGAAGATATCATAAGCAAGCCCATTTCAATGAATCATGTTGATATTTTAATTCCAGATTTAACCTATTGTGTTCCTTTTGTTGTAATTAATTTTTGAAGTGTAAATGAAAAACTTAATTTTAAAAAGTGAATGTCAGTTTGGAAATAAGAGTGCCCCATGAGCAATGTGGGAGAAAATATCAGGTATAATTCTCTTCCAGATGGCACCCCTACAGGTGAGGCAGCAGCCTGTGAAATTGCAGTCTGAATTGCACTGCAGATGAGTAGGGCATTTGGAGCAGTGCCTTCTGATATCAGTAATAAATGACTTGGTACAGAACCAAGGACAATTCTCAGGAAATTAAAGGCTAGTCTATCACATAAAAAGCCCATAGTAAAGTGAAGTTTAGCAAAAGTTGAGAGAAAGGACAGCTATTGGTAATACAAATATGAATCATTTCATTTGCTAATATTTTTAACTAGACATTAATGTATCTCATAAATGTCATCTATTTGTTTCTGTACATATTGTAGTTTATGCACTAATTTTTCTAAACTGATAATTTCCACAATGAATAGTGACTGAGACTGACCAGCATGTATTCCTGAAAAAAAAAAAATTATCCTATATTATGGATTATAATAAGGACCCTTCACTTAAAAATGTTACATAATTCTAGGCAGTTTAGTATTCTTAAATTTACTAAATTCATCCTTCATTCTTTAGTTCTTTGTTTCTCAGTTTATTAAATGTGATTTTAAAATTTTGATTTAGCCTTTACAAACATTTTAAAATAGCTTTAAATTTTTTTTGGTGAAGCTGACTTACTGTTCCAAACCCTTTTAACATGCATTAACATATTTAATCCTTTCAATAACCCTGTGAAGTAGACTGCCATTGTTATTGTCATTTTATAGATGAAATTTAGGCACAGTGCTGTTGACTTGCTTAAGATCACAGCAGGGAATAGGGCTACTCTGGGATTTAAATCCTTGTGTACATCCTCTTAATGACTATACTGTTGGTATTGACCACAGCCCACTAAAATGTGGTATAAGTTAATCTCTGATGAATGACCAAATGAGCATGTTGCTAGAAGGTACTACTTTCAATTATTGATCAAAAATACTTGTGGGTTTGTTCATAGTATTTGGAAATATGATGAAACTTCAGCATATGAAAGCAAAATAAAGACTTAGCTAACTGCATTAAGATACTATTATTGTAAATTTGAACATTGTGAAATCAAAACCAAACTTTTTTGCTCTATTTCCAAAAAAGAATGGATTATATTGAATAATTCATAATAAAATTGTAAATTTTATTGTTTTCATGTACAGCAATCTTTTAAATAGGGGCTCTCCTCTGCCCCCCAATCTATTAACTATCTATGCTTTAACAGCTGATCTTTTTCTCACAAGTTGATAGATGCCTCCTCATCTAGTAATTCCTTGGCATAAATTAATATTCATTTAAATCAAAGAATTTATGTTTATAAGCATTTGCATGAATTATGTCAAGACTGGTAAAAAAAAAATATTAATTCAGAAAGTTCCTTTAATGAACACAAAGATGATACTAATGGGAAAGTGACTTGAAAGAGGTAGACATATTACTGAAGTACTCTACCCAGACCAGTACTTTCCACCAAATCCTTATTTGTTCCCTGTGTAAACACATTAATAAATGAACTTTGTCACTAAGTCAACAATTATTTTCTTATCAATAAATTTGTGTGTCAGGGAAAGTAGGTAAATGCCAATGTAGATTTGAGAGTGACAGTTTAATTAGGTTCCTTTATAAGTAATTCAGGCATGAGAACTGTATTTTCTGTAATTTAAATTGGCTGGGCCTCTCCTGGTGGCACAGGCGGTTGAGTGCTGCGCTGTGAAGCTACCGGCAGCCTCTGCAGCGGTGGTTCGATCCCAGCCGGCCAGCGAGGGTCCCACATGGAGTGGCAGACCTCTCCTGTCACACCTGCTGCTCCCCTCAGCAGTGTATTTCTTCAGTCTGCCTGTTTTGTTCCCCGTTCTGTCTCTGGTGAATCCTCTCACCTTCCCACGCATCTGGCCTGTACCCCAGTTCTTGTATAAATAAATAAATAAATAAATAAATCTTAAAAAAATTAAATTGGCTGTTAATTTGTTGTCAAGATTAACATTCCAAGTTCCTAGGTATTTCTTACTGTAGATAAACCTTTGAAATATATTTTAGTTCATGTGGTTAAAAGAATATTCTGTTCATCCTATCAGATGGTTATTTGTATATAGAACAAATGGGTGAGAATAGTTTTGCTTTAGATTGTTAGTATTGGGGTAAAATTCATTTTGGTTCACTGACCCCTAAGCAGTCATAAGACATATAATGTGCTGAGCAGTTGATTAAAGTTACTGCTCAGAGATGTTGGGAGGTGAGTCTAGCAGGAGAAAGATCTCTCTTTGATCTCTTGCTTGTGACTTCATCTTTTCTATAGTGAACTGTGTAACATGCTAGAATGTACTGTGTGATATCAGTAGGGGCAAGTTCTCATTTCATTTGTTCTGTGATTATCTTTCCTTCATAGAGGATTTATTACTGTTCTTTAAAATCTGAGAGAACACTGGGATGGTGTTTCATGAACCATATTTCAAACAGCCTTAGCTGTGCAAGGTATTAATAGATGTTAAATGGAAGAAAAAAAAACGGCCTGTGGTTAAGTGGGTAATTCTTGCTTAAAATATGGTCAACAGTCCTCTTTACTGTAACACTTCTCAGAACTCTTAATGTACTAATGTGCATTGTGAATCCCTAAGAAGAGGATATAATCTCTGTTTCTCAAACTTCTGTAATTAAAGATTACCTCCATCTTTTTTTTTTTTTTAAACCAAAGAGAGACTCACTTTGAGAAACTGTGTCCTGGACTAGGGTTTCTCAGCCTTAGCCCTGTCATCTTTGGATCCAGACAGTTGTGCATTGTGGGGGGTCTGTCTTGTGCATTTTTGGATATTTATTAAAATCCCTTGCCACTACCTACTAGGTACCAGTGCATCCCTCCTTGCAACAATCAAAAATATCTCTAAATACTGTCAAATGTCTCCCTGGGGACAGAAGCTACAGATAGTCTTTTTTTTTTTTTTTTTTTTTTTTATAGAGGCATGTTTTTATTTATTTATTATTTGTTTGTTTGTTTTGTTTATACATGCACTGGGTACAGTCAGAAGCGTGGGAGGGTGAGAGAATTCACCAGAGCCAGAGCGGAGAGCAGAGCAGGCAGAAGGACCGAAGTACACACACTGCTGAGGGGAGCAGCGGGCGGCAGGAGAGGTCTGCGCGCCATGTGGGACCCTCCTCCGGTGGCCGGGGAGCAGCCGGGGATTGAACCGGCGCTGCAGAGGCTGCGGGCAGCTTCGCAACCCAGCGCTCAACCGCTGCGCCACCAGGGAGGCCTACAGATAGTCTTGACTTAACTGTGATTTAATGATATTTCAGCCATATGATAATGTGAAAGCAATACTCATTCAATAGAAACCATATTTCAAATTTTAAATTTTGATCTTTTACTGGGCTGGTGAACTATGCTATAATACTCTCTCAGTGCAGGACAGCAGCAGCTAACCACAGTTTCCAGTCACCCACACAATCACAAGTGCAAACAACTGATACTCTACAGTATATTGTGTTACCAGCATTTTTGGGGGTATTGTGGTTTGGGTGTCATACTCATCATTTCTATTTTTCACTTTAAGTATAATACTAAATAAATTAGGTGAGATAGTAAAGAATTTATTGTAAAATAGTTTGTGTTAGATCATTTTGCCCAGCTGCAGGCTAATAAAGGTATTCTGTTGTATTGCCATATTTAATGTAGGCTAGGCTAAGTATGGCATTCTGTAGCAGAGGTGTACTAAATTCATTTTCCACTTAAAATAATTTGAATTTAGGATGAGTTCATCAGGATGTAACCCTATTGTAAGTCAAGGAAGATTTGTAGTTGAGAATCACTGTTCTAGATAAATATTGTAATATTATGGGTATATTAATAATTTCTATCTAAAAATTTCATTTTTATATGGAACAGTCATCTAGAAAATGGGAGTACAGGTAAAAAAGGTTTAATCCATTTTACTGTAATAAACTTTCTGGTTCCATTTTATAGCCTGGCCTGATATTCTAATAAGTACTATGTGGGGAGCATACTACAAAAAAACATTGTGTATTAAAAGAATAGCTCAGGTATTTAAATTTATTTGCATATGAGGATATTGCTCATTTCTAAAGTCCACTTTTTCCCTTTCATGCAGGGCTATTTTCTTCTTTTTGAGTCCATGTTAGATTCTGTACTTTATGCAAAGAACAAATACTTGGCAAAAGGAGGATCAGGTGAGTATAAAATTCTAGTTTTAATCTAATTTTAGTCTGGCAGAACCACATGAACCTTTGGATTTCAAATAAACTATGCATGACCGAGAAAGTTCCCAATAGAGATGAAAAATGTTCCTATTAGATGAAGCTTTAAGACTTTCGTTTACTATACATTTGATGGTAGAACATTATATAAGATGTTCAGGACTCTTAAGTCAGTGGCATTTTTAAGAACACTTTTTATAAAAATACTAAAGATCAGATTTGGAAGCTATTTGAATTCAAATCAAAATTTAACAAAGACCTTTTGACTTTTAATATTTGGGACATTTAGTTCTTTTATTCGAGTAGAATATTTCATACTAGGTTGGAGATGGTTCGCTTTAGAGGAAAATTTTTATCACTAAATATGTAACCCTCGCTTCTCTGTGATTTAATTAGAAAGTTTAAATAATCATTGGTGTCTGCAAAGTTTTTAAAGCAAAACATACTCAATTTATATTTTTAAATGGATTCCAATAAATGTAGAAGACTTTTTTTTTCAGGTCCCTGGTGAACTATTGATCATATTAACTCTGCATGTTCAAGTGAGATTGTGTTTTTACAGTCCTGCTGTGAACAACTGTATACAAACAAAATGTTGTCTTTCAGTGCAGTGGTTATGACTCTTAGTTGAGCACCACAGCTCCTGGAACAGAAAAAACATTGTACATGTTTATTGAATTGAGTCATTAAAACTGAATTGCATAGCATCTGTCTCCCTTTACCACCTGTCCTGTACCTTCCCTTTCTTAAAGCTTCAGGATCAACATATGGTTTCCATGGTTAGAGTACAGTTGATAAAACTATTACATGAAGGTGGAGGAAAAGGATGAGACATTTTGAGCTAGTGACATAAAGCACCTGACCATATTTATGCCTTTTGCTCTGAAATTATTTTGGCAGTTATGGTACAGTAAAAAAATCAATAAGACAAAAATATAAGTCATCAAGAAAATTCTCCAGTACAAAAGAGTTCTGATAATTTAAATGGATTGACTTTCTTTTTTAAAATTTTCTTATTTTATCACCGTACTTTCTAAATCAGTATATAATCCTGATTTCTGATGAGAACCTGCTTAGAATTTTGAGATGCATTTTACCCAACAGCAATTGGCTGTATCTTCTATACTTGCAGTAGTTTTAAAAAAAAAAAAAAATGACTACTATGCTTAACAACTAAAAACTGTTATCTGCTTTTTGATTTTCAGCTAGCTGCCAAATAGTGAACTCTACCTTTATGTTATTACAAGTAATCCTCACAATAGCCTTTTGAGATTTTAGAACAAACCTCATAAAGATGTCCTGGGTAACATATTTTTTAACTCAGAGCTGCCAGACTCCAACATTCATGTTCTTTTTGTTCTTCTTGTTTCACTACTAAAGTACATTTTATTGAATCTAATTGTTGCCTTGAATTTATCCTAGGGAAAATTCAGAAAACTATTTCCATACCTTCTTGAATGGTATTCATTGATCTTACTGAAAGAGTGACATCTACTTAATACATTTAAATTGAATTCTCCATGAAATTCATTAAGAACTTGAGGCATGCGAATAATGAGGTTATAGTTGATGAAACAGTAGCAGAGCTATTTCCCATCATCAGAGAGATTAAGTGGGGACTTCTAAGTCTCTCCATATTTTATATAGTTGATATTCACAGCTAGAGGTGTATTGAGTGATATAAGCAGTGCTGTTGAATGTTGTAGCTTAATTGAATCAAGAGAAAAGAAAGAAAAGTCAGAATAACATGAAGTAGGTTAACCTATTTGTGTATTTGAGCATGCCTTAACAAATATCACCAATCATCTACCTACATATTCATTTTCCTATTGCAGGGCAAAATTTCCTTTTATGTTTTTCTGTAGGAAAGATTTACTAAGCAATTAGTAATAGAACAATTTTAGGAAGAATGCATGTATTGTGAGAGAAAGAATATTGAGGATTCACATATACATGAAGAAACCAAAATTTTTTTGTATATGTCTTACTATACATATGAGACACACACATATATATGTATGTCTCACTGTATATAATGGCATAGAGTAAAGGCTTTGTATATGTGTATGTCTTCATGGATATTTGAGGTTTTTGATAAAATGCAACTTACATTCTTGATATTTTTATAAAAGGAAAAAATTAGAATAGTTGAATGCCAGCTTATACGATAAATACAAAAAGCATTTCTCTAAAGTTGAAGCAAGATTTGGGTGGTCACTATTACATAGTTATTTAAAACATCAGAGGTACTAGTTAGTATAGTTAGAAAAGAGAAAGAATTTAGAAGGTAATTTTTATTTTTTTTTTGAAGATTTATTTTTATTTATTTATGCGTACAAGAACTGGCCAGAGGTGTGGGGGAAGAGAGGATTCACCAGGGACAGAGTGAGGAGCAGAACTGGCAGATCTACTGAAATACACTGTTAAGGGGAGCAGTGGGCAAGACAGGAGAGGTCTGTTGTGCCATAAGTGGGTTTGCTCCCTAGCTGGTGATTGAACTCATGCCACAATGGGTAGTGATAGCTTAATAGTGCTGAAACTTTAATCCCTCCACCACCAGAGAGGCCCAAAAGGTGAATTTTGAAGGTGCAATAGCAATAAAATGGTAAAAAATACTAGAAGGAAATATAGGTGTATTACTTGATAAACTTGCGGGGAGGGGACTTCCAAATTAGAACTTAAATTCAGAAGCTTTAAAAAAAAGGTTGATAAATTTGATTACATTTAATAAACTTCTAAATAGTAGAATTTGCCATAAAATGGTAAGAAAACATACAGACTAAAAAAAATTTCAATTCCTGCCTCCAAAAATAAGCTAATACCCCTAATATATAAATATATCGACAAATAAACCACAGACCCCACTGAAAATTCTCAAAGAAGTGAATGGCAACTCACAAAAGAATAAATGCAGATGACTCTTAAGTATATGTTCAATCTCTGTCATATTGCAAAAAATGTCCAATTTAAGAAATTTTTGCTTTACTCAAGGTCACATAGAAATTTCCTATGTTTTTCTTCTTGAAGTTTTTTTATCTTTTGCATTTAGGCCTATGATTCATTTTAGGTTAATTTTGGGGTATGAGTGTTACCTATTTCCTGATCTTGACATACTACCAGAATCCCTGGGGCTTTTGTTAGGAAATGTGGATGGTCAGGCCCTTGTTAGACCCCTTTGAACCAAGGACTAGGGGAAGAGTTCTGTTCTTAGTAATTTATTTTAAATGTATATCTCCCTTTGTATTAATCAGTGTTCTTGTTGGAAGAGAGAGAGTAGGAATTATTTAAAGGCTAGGGTAGGATAGAAAATCACTTTGAGAACTAGAAAACCAGGCTGGAAAGTTAACTAACTATCCAGGAATAATACTCAATATTACTTTATGGAACTGGTTTAGAAATGATGCCAGTACCCTAATACTGTCCACTAGCTGGCACAAATGACATTGCTGATCTCTCCAACAGTCGGCATTGCTGCCTTTGAAGTAGACAGAGCTTTAGGTACATATCATTAGTGGATCCCACGCCTTGTAAGATACTTAACTTAAAAGGGAGGAAGGAAAGGTAAGTTCTTTCATTTTCAACTTCAGTACAGGAAAGCAGGCCCTGCTTCATAACATAGCAGATTACATGAATAGTTCAGAAGGGGCAACAAAATAAAGTGGCAGATATAAACTACACACACACACACACACACACTATATATATATATATATATATATACACACACACACTCACAAACACATATACACACACTCTATAAGGTAGGTAGGTAGGTAGGTAGATAGAACTGTACCTTCCAAAGGTCTTTGATTTTGCATTTTCACCAGAAAACTTTAAGCATCATGGTAGCAACACCTGCCTTTTGTATACCGCTTGACTTTCACATAACTTATCTCAATGTAACCAGCCTCTAACACTGGTTCATAGTGCTTATAGGTTTCCTTCAGTATTTCCATAATGCATCTCTTACCTCCTAATTTTCAGATCTCCTTATTTCATTTTTATTATTTTAGTTTTGTTCTATGATATTGCAGAAGTATCACTTTATTTTCCTTTTCAGTATATAATTTTTCAGTGAATATTACAGCTACATTTTTGCTTAGCCAAATTTTAGTGGACCCAGTCACAATTTACAAGTTAATGATGGGCAGATATTCCGATTTCCAAATAAATGTTAATTTTTAAGACAGCCTTATAATATATAAGTTGGAAATTAAGTTTTGAGTGTATTCAACTTCAAAGTATCTGCTGATTTTAATGATTTTGGAGTACATTTCCCTTTATGCATATTAAGCATTTTCTCATTAATGGTTATTTTCACTAAAATCTCTACGTTTTTACATATATCGTGCAAAGAACAGTTTATTTGGATATATTTAGTATCTTATTTTGCTCTAAACCTTTTTACTCTCTGGTTATTTTCATACAAGCTAGGATGCTAGTGTTTACTAGCAATTGTTTGTTTATGAATCTCAGTATTTTCCATTAGTGTCCAAAAGTTTGTGAGGCAATTCTGAGGGATAAAGGATTTCCCATCTTTATTCACCATGTGAGCTGTTCTAGTGACAAATGAATTCGGGGCAGTGAATCGAGAAGGACACAGATGTCAAAGCCATGAATTTATAAATTGTCTGTTAAGAGGATGCTTTTGTCCAATCAGTGCTTTGTTAATTTCTCCTATAAGAAGAAATAATTATTCAATTATGCCTCTATCTGACAAAAATCAAATGACAAATGTGTCAGAATGTGAAGGTAAAAGGTTTTCCAGGATTCTGGAAGGTAGCCCAAAATTTTAGACAGCTGTGAGGTAGTTATATATACCCAAATTGACCTATAAGACTGATTACAAGTCCTTTATGAATATTCATAGGTCTTGCTAGCTGAAAGATAAAAAATAATTTCCTTTGTAAATTCTAAAAATGCAAAAATATGATTTTCTGTGTCGCTGTGAAACACAATTAGCCTAAAAAATATATATCAACAGTAAAAAAAGTAAAGTCATATTCCTCTTTAATTTGTTTTTTCTTACTACCAACATATTTTGAAAATGTTTTTAGTTTCAATATTATAGTTTTCATTTGTGAAAAAATTATCCCTATTTCTTAGTAGTATTCTTAATACATCATATTGCTGGACACAGAACTCAAGGTAGCCAACTTTTTCTTTAAACGACCAGATAGTAAATATTTAGCTTTGTAGGCCATGTGATCTCTGCAATAAGTAAACAATACTTGTAAGCAGGGTTCCAGGTAAACTTTACAGATACAGGCAATGAATGAAATTTGACCAAGGGAACATAATTTGCCAACCTTTTAGAAAGAGACTGATGATACTAAAATGTTTGACGAAAATTTTTAATATTTTTTTTTTTAAATAGAAGAGCTTTATGAAGTATGTTAAGTTTGTTAAGTATGCTGTGCATTGTACAACTCTGGAGGATGTTTGTTTCCTATCAACTATATTATGAATGGTACTCCCTAAAGTGGTACACTGGGGTGGCCCTGGTAATCACCCCCACATCTGTTTCTCTCTTGTCTGTATCAGGCCTGCTGTCTGTTTCTGTTGACAGTGTTTTGTTGGGACATACTCAGCCTCTTTATTTAAATACTGTCTCTTATTACTTTCACATTATAGCGATGGAGATGAATAGTTTCAAAGAAGACCACATGGCCTACAAAATCTAAAGTTGTTGCTTTATGAAAATTTTTGCTGACTCCCAATCTATAGAACTTAGTATGTTCCTCTTTAAGGATAAAATTACAGCGCATAATGTGGGAAAGCATCTGTGATTATTAAGTACCACAAAGGATATATCAAGAAGTTAGGCAAATATCTAAAGTCATTAGGAATTCTTTCTTCGGGCCTCCTCAGTGGTGCAATCTCTGCGGTATGGGTTCGATTCCCAGCCAGCCAGGGAGAGACCCACAGAGTGCAGCAGACCTCTCCTGTCTCGCCCACTGCTCCCCTCAGCAGTGCTTTCATCCGTCTGCCTGTTCTGCTCCCCACTCTGTCTCTGGTGAATCCTCTCACCCTCCCTCGCCTCTGGCCTGTACCCCAGCTCTTGTATAAATAAAATAAATCTTTTTTAAGAAGAAGAATTCTTCATGTTTTCTCATCTTAATCTGAGGAAACTGAACAACTTTCCTGTAGCTAATACATGTCAGTTTCCATAGCAGATCAGTTACTTTGAAGAATTGTTACCTGTCAGAAATTTAAATGCAATCAAGACCATTACCATATCTGTGAGGAAGAGAGAATAGAAGTAACAGTTTACCTGGCACTAGATGCTAGTCCCAGTGCAGTTATCACATCTACCTCACATGCCCCCTTAGGGAAGATTTAAAAATATTTTATCAGTGAGATATAACACCAGGTATTTTGTCTGGGTATCTCACATGTCAGGTTTGGAAGAAGCAATTGCTTTAATGCCAACAGGTCTTATCATGGGCTTTATTTGGAAGATAATTTAGTGCTGCTGTCATTGAATAATAAAATTCCTAAGGCTATGGATAGAAACAAAGTTTGGGGGGAATGTTATTTCTCTACTGTTCTAAATCTGAAGGCTCGTTAGTAATCATGAAGTTGTTTCTTTTGTGCATTTCTTTAAAAAAATTTATTTTTAAAATATTTATTGAAGTAATGTTAATTTACAGCACTGTGTATATTTTAGGTGTATAGGGTCATACCTTTACAGGTGTCTGCTTCCACCCCTCCAACCTCCCTTTTTTGAATTTTTCCTTGGTTCATGTGAACTAGATTTCAGTTTGTTGATATAAAAAACTGGTTTATGTTTTAATTCATGCTTGAATCCCCTAAATGTTGGTATTTGAAGGACAAAGTCAATTTTGCTATTTATTAGTCAAAAAAGAATCAGTATTTAAAAAAAAAAATTGTTACAAAGTCTTTTGTTGGTTATTAGGAGAGTTTCTTTCTGAATCATTCTCTAGCTTCCTTACTGCTTATTTTTAGTTTTACATCTTCTGTGACCCTAGCTTCTCAGCTATTTCTTCATTTTCTTTCCTTACGAATACATTCAAATTCTGTTATCATTTACTACTACTACTACGTGGCCTCATTACTTACCATTACAGCCATTAACTTACCTTTCCATTTATTTGCCCATAACCCCAAATGTATATTTTTAAACTAGGGCTGTTTAAAGCATGAATTTCAAGCCTATATATTCAGCAGCTTATTGGATATTTTCACCCATTTGTCTCATAAACTCTCCAATTCTTATTGAATTTACCCTTATTTATTCCCCATTATAATGGTTAGTACCACAATCTACACAGTTGCTAAAACTAAAAACTGTCATCCTGACTCTTTCTTCTTCCTAGTTGCCACAAGCAGCCAATCTCAAAAATGCTATGAATTCTACCTCCTAAATATCCCTTGAATATATCTTCATCTTTCCCTTCACATAACCTTCTCTCTACTTCAGAACACCTGATGAGTACAACTATCCCTTATTTTGTCTCTGTTTTTAGACTCACACTCCTATTATTCCACATACTGTATTCCAGATAGCTTTTTGAAAAACCAAGATCTTATCATGTTGCTACCCTATATAAAAGTTTTTCACTGGCTGTAACATTATTCTTGGAATAAAATCCAGTTAATTAATGAAATTTACTGAGCCATGTTCACATTGGCCCCTACTCACCTTTCTAGCTTTATATCTCATTATTTTCTGCCTAATTGAAGTGTATGTTAATTGTGACTGCTTGCTCTGCTGAGAACATACCTTCTCATTCCTAACTTACTTGGGCTTTGGCTCTTCCTTAACAACCCTGCTCGAGACAATTCTGAATTTACTATTTTTGCTGAGAACTCTCTTGGTAAGTTGTACTTCCCAATTCTTAGTTTTTGTTACTGCACAAATAATTGCCCATTTATTTGTCTAAATTGTCTCAACATTGACTTCTTGAGAGTAGGGACCATTTATCCAAAGTCTATAAATTAGAAAAATTTGTCTGATGCATACTTGATGCTCATAAATATTTCCTTGTATAAAGAACAAGAGAAAGTAATATGAACTGGTCTGCACAACTAAAATTCTATGACACGACTTTTTTTTTACATGTTGCATATCTTTTTTAAATTTATTTTATTTTATATAATTCTTACATCATTTTTCATTTTTGCACAATGTGTGCATTTTCACTTTGGTTATATTCCCCATACAATTGCACCCCCCCCTTTATTTTAACCGTACTCCTTCCTCTCCCCTTCCCTCCCCCCACTCCGTGATGTGTCTCTGGTTTATAGTTGCTTGTTGATTTTGACTTTTACTTTGTATTAATTAATCTTTTTCCTGGTCCCTTATTTAGGTTTTCTAAATTCCTGCTATGAGTGAGACCATCCGGTATTTTTCTTTTTCTTTCTGGCTTATTTCACTGAGCATGATCCCTTCCAGCTCCATCCATGTTGCTGCAAACTGCAAATGTTTACCTTTTTTGATTGCTGAGTAATATTCCATTGTGTATATGTACCACATCTTCTTGATCCAGTCATCTATTTTTGGGCATTTGGGTTGTTTCCATAGCTTAGGTATCGTAAATAGTGCTGCTATAAACATGGGGGTGCAGGTGCCCTTTGGAATTAATGTTTCTGTGTCCTTTGGGTAAATACCTAGGAGTGGAATTGCTGGATCTTATGGAAGCTCCATGTTTAGTAGGTCCAGAAATCTCCACACAGCTCTCCATAGTGGTTGGACCAGTTTGCACTCCCACCAGCAATGCAGAAGAGTTCCTTTTTCTCCACACCCTCGCCAACATTTGTTGTTGCTAGTTTTTTTAATATGTGCCATTGTCACTAATGTCAGATGGTATTTCATTGTAGTTTTGATTTGCATTTCCCTGGTTACAAGTGATGTTGAACATTTTTTCATATGCCTGTTGGCCATTTGCATTTCCTCTTTGGAGAAGTTTCTTTTTAGCTCTTCTGCCCATTTTTGGACTGAATTATTTTCTTTGTTTTTGATGAGACTCATCAGCTCTTTGTAGATTTTTGTGATCAGTCCTTTATCATTAGTGTTGTGTGCAAAAATTTTCTTCCAGTCGGTGGGGTTTCTCTTTGTTTTGGTTATTGTCTCTTTTGCTGTGCAGAAGCTCTGTAATTTGATGTAGTCCCAGCTCTTTATCTTTGCCTTCACTATCACTGCTTTGGGTGATGTGTCTATAAAGATGTCTTTGAGGTACATGTCATGTAGTGTTTCACCTATATTTCCTTCTATGTATTTTATGTTTTCAGGTTTTATGTCTAGTTCTTTAATCCATTTTGAGTTGGTTTTTGTGCATGGTATGAGGTAGTGGTCAAGCTTCATTCTTTTGCATGTAGCGACCCAGTTTTCCCAGCACCATTTATTGAACAAACTTTCTTTGCTCCAATGCATAGTCTTTGCTCCTTTGTCAAAAATTAGGTGACCATAAATCTGTGGGTTTATTTCTGGATTTTCTATTTGGTTCCATTGGTCCATGTGTCTGTTCTTGTTCCAGTACCATATATGTTGCATATCTTTTAAATGATTTGTCTACACATTTCAGAGGAATGTATAAAGATCTTATACCTTTTTAGTGTCAGCATAAGTTTTAATGTTAATGAGTGTATTTATCTCTTGTTTATTTATTATTGTTCATCTCATCTGTTTTATTTTTACAAGAACCCATCATTGAAACTCTTATTTTAATCTTAACATCACAATAATTAATATCTTTTCTCAAAAGAGACTACGAGGTGAAACTTGGTTATTTTCCCTCATCTGTATCTTCATTAGTTTCCTACTGCTAGTAGTCCATAGTAATGAATTTGGTATTTATACTTTAAATGTTATATTTTGTCATAAACAGAAATAATACTAAGTTGTTGGGTGTTTTTATTTGTTACAGTTTATCCTGACCTTTGTGCTATCAACCTTGTGGCAGTAAGTGATGTGAATAAACATGCTGATAGAATTGCTTTTTGGGATGATGTCTATGGCTTCAATATGTCCTGTATGAAGAAAGCAGTTATTCCAGAAGCTGTTGTGGAAATTTTGGATCCGAAGACACTTATTTCAGATCCTAGTAGTATTAAGGTAGGTATTTTACTGATTTCATTTTTAACAGTATTTCCAGTTTTCCTAGTTTTCATTTATGAGTTCAGTATTTGAAATTAGTACATTGATTTCATAAGCTGATCTTCAAGACAGAAGCAACATGAGATCATGATATTTGCCAGTTGACTATATCATCTTGGAGTCACACCTCTTTATATGGGGAGAGAGTAGGTCCTTATAATGAATTGGAAGGTTTAAATCATTTACTTGGGCTTAATGAAAGCAAAAAATCCTGCTATATTGTCATTCTGCTTCATCACCACTTCTTCGCTGTATTCTAACTTCTCATTTACAGCCACATTATGCTTTCCTATCATATATTCCACACAATTTATTTTCTTTCATTCAGGTTTCTTCTAAACTTTTCATATGAAATAATTATACTGAATTTGCATATGAAACTAAGGTCCTACTCTGCTCAGATATCTCTGTGCCTTTTGTGTGTACTATGTTAATCTCTAGTTTTATTGTGAATTATTCAGGAAGGGTCTAATTTACATGGATTGAGTAATAACTTTGATGAAAAGTGATACTGCTTTTCTTAAAAACTCCTTAATTTGTCTGTTTCAATTAGATAATCAAACAAATTCAGCTTGTTCAACATTAGGTTTAGAATATTGTCTCCTCTATTTAGTGACACTATTACTATAGCATTAATAATTATTCACTGAACAAAGGAGACATTCAGTAAATGTTTATTAATTTTCTTAAATGGATAGTCTTTACAATTAGCATAGAATAATAAATATGCAAAGTACCTTGACTAGAGCAAGCTGATTAAAATTGCATTCTGCTGTTAAGGAAAAAAAAATACAGACTGCTTAAAGATTACAAGACTGTTTGTTGTTCTGGTACACTGATAGTAAGGGATTTTATTGGGATTCTTTGGCTCAGACTAGGCGTGTACCATGTTAGCCAACTCAACTTAAGGCTGAACAGAAGGAACAGGGCTGGGGTGCAGAAACAGTTTCTCTCTCTAGTGATCTCTTTGCTTAATGTAAAAACTTCTGTGAATATCTAATGTAAAAACTTCTGTGAATATCTAATTAGAACTGAAAAATGAACATATTTAATAAGTTTATAATACCCTTTCTTCTTTTTTTACACTAATCATTTGTTTAGTAAATTTATAATTTGTTCTGTATTCCAGTCTTCCTAAAAATAAAAGACAATCACTTTGTAACTTCTTTTAAATTTTCTCATTTAAAAGAGTAATACCTCTAGTATATAGTCAGAAGAATTGTATTCCCTGGATTATATACTATTCATGGCAACTCAACTTTTGACAGCCTTTAGAACATATTTATGATCAGAATATGTTTACCTTAATGAAATGGAGAAAGATTTGACCCAGAGAAGAATAAGAAATAGAATATTTGAGTACATTTTTCCTGAGTTGAATCTTCATATTTGGTTTTTCTCTTTGATTGAAACTATTGTGCTTTTCCCTAATGTCTAACAGACTTACCTTCAAAAGCAGTTATAAAAATAAATTTTGAAGCAACTTGTCTTTTTCACTAGTATGTTTTCAAGTTGTCATTTCTAATAAAAAATATTGACTTATCATTACACATAATTTATAGCTAATGTGTAATTGGTGTTGTATGGAAAATAATGTTAGTTAGAACACATGAAGGCATTTTTTTATTTTAAAAGTATTTTGGTGTGAAGAAAAGCTTTAGGAGATATGAACTGTGATTTGATTGATATATAAGATACCTTACAAGAAGTCTAAGTAAAAAATACTTCATTTAAAGAAAAATTAACAAAATGATCGTACCCCTAAATTTGGAAAGGATCCCAAATGTGCGATATGAATAAGCTTTGCAATTCATTGGTTTGCAAAATCCTTTTTGCATAAAGAAGCACAATTTTTTTGTTCTTTTTACTGTTTTTACAAAATTCTTCCCCCCACTTTTTTTTTTTGATGGGCAGCATATAGATTGCCATGCAACATCTATCTCAGATTTGGAATTTTCTTCAGATTTTACCCTGAAAATCACAAAGACATCCTTGTGCACGGTAAGCTATTTCATTCTACTTTGACAAATTTCTCTAGTAGTACATTTGATTGGCAGTCTAATGAATTAATTATCAGACTTGTGATAAATGAAAAAGACTATTGCCTTTGACAGTCTATCTTTGCCTTTGTTAAGTTATTGAACAGATCTGTTTTAATAGGTCTGTAGACTTCAAAAAGTTAGTTTAATTCAAAAGAGAAAAATTAGGAAACCATGTTTACATAATGAGTTTTCTTTATTGATTCTTCATTATTACCTATTATATAATTAATAGAGACCACTCAACTTTATCTTCAAAGACAAAGTTCATGCCTTATTCCTCCTAGTAACTCTTCACATTCAATTTCGGTGGAATAAGATGTGTTTATTTAATGTAATTTTTTATATTCATGTGTGAAAAATCATAAACTAGTGCTCTACCTTTCTTACAGAACTAATCTGATATAATAGAAGAAGTATGGGCTTTAGAAAAGTTAGGCAAATCCAAATTCATCTTTGGTTCTGCCACTCACTGCTTTTGTTACTATATTCATTACCTCGGTATTTTCAGATTAACTGCTTTAAGAAAAATGGTGATAATTCTGTCAATTTAGTTGTACAGAGTAATGAGATAATATATGTGAAAGCACCTACATTGGAGCCAGAAATATTGTTATTAAGATATAGTTATTCTTAAATAATTTCAAAATGTATATTAGTACTAACAAAACAGTATTTACCTTTACCGAGACTTAAATATTAATAAAATATATGGGCCTTTATTAAAAATAAGGATGGGTTTATATTGGTGGTAGTAGTACAAATATTTATATTAACTAAACTAAGTATATAAGTTTGATTACTAATTATATCTTCAGAAAATAAATTTTTATTGAAATTATGGATCAGATTTATAATCATATTAACTTTGATTCTTCAACTTGATTCTTATTTATACACTCAGATTGATATACAAAAAGTTTTATGGTTTCTTTAAAATTGTTTCAGTTTACTTTGATACAATAATTATTATTTTACATCCAAAGAGTTTAACAATGTGCTTTGATTTTGAAGAATTCTTTTTAAGGGCTTCTGTTATATTTTGTCTAAGTTCCATCTTCATTGTCTTACGTGTTACTTCTATTGTTTTTTGTTTGAGCATTCTACTGAGATTGGTATATGATAGACTACTTTTGTGACCTCAGTTTGAACTGTATTCACTATTAATCAAAACTTAAAATCTTTAGATTTTTATTAACAGTTTAATAAACAAATATTAAAACTATCTGCTAGATACTTTTCTAAAATCTCTGGGCACAAAGAAAAAATACAAGTAAAACCTATTCTATGACCTGAAAAGATGCTTACCCGAGAAGTGGCAGGTGCTGAGAACATTTGAGTGTGAATGTAAAAATATAAAAATACACAAAGGGTGTTCTGGCCCTGGGAACACAGAAGTTTTTCTGAAATAAACAAACAAACAAATAAATAAATAAACCTTAGCTTATCTGTTTAGAATTTTTTAAGTTAGGAAAAGTAAGTGAAAGTAAACAAAAGTTGTCAGTGAGCTAAATATAAATTGTGTGTTAACCGCAGCTCAGTTCTTTCCTTCTTTTTTAAAAGAGATATTTGCTAAATGGAAGATATATTTAAGAGGGCCTGATGTTTAGTTTTGGATGAGTTGAAATAAGGCTGAGTTAGAATTTTTAAAAATTAATTTAAATGTATTTAAAAGAAACTTTAAAATGTTTACAACTCAAACTTTAGTAATTCCTTGCTCTTAGCATTCTTTGTTTTCATTTTATTTTTCAACTAAGCTTTAAATTTTTCTAATAGTTTAAGAAAAAAGCATCAAGATAAACCCATTTCATTGCAATTGTGTTCTTTAAATCTTCTTTCCAGGCTTTTGAAAAGTCTTTGACAATAGAACCAACTAATGCCATACTCATTCCTGAGTATTAAATCAGCTCTTAGTACTTTGGGGTGTAAATTGACCTAATTTTGACCTTGCAAAGCTAATCAGCTAAAGAAACTAATTATTAAAACACATCTGTGCTGCTTAGAAATAGTAAGATTTGTCTTGAACTTGCATCATAGATTTTAGTGGGACATCTGGTATATATTTTAATTGACTTCATTAAGTAAATTTTATGTGTTAGAACGGGAGTATTTCGAATTATGTGATTCCACCTCTATAGTCAGTTTCAGAGTTCTCTTTGTGTGAATGATCATATGA
This sequence comes from Talpa occidentalis, assembly GCF_014898055.3. NCBI lineage: Eukaryota > Metazoa > Chordata > Mammalia > Eulipotyphla > Talpidae > Talpa > Talpa occidentalis. The sequence goes on along the minus strand of NW_023603184.1, from coordinate 23,273,312 downwards.
TCTACAGGATGGTCCTGAACTTTCTGTTCTTCCCTAAACCTCAACCCTTCTGTGTAGGCTTAGGTGGCATGGGAATGCTTAAATCTCTTTAATTGGTCTCAAGAGCTTTTTTTTGAGTAGTAATATGTGCTGAGAACTGTGGGGCATTAGGGATATAGCAACAAGCCAAAACATATAGTTCTTCTCTTCAGTAGGCATATTAAAATGCACATTATAGGAAAAAGATGAAATTTGCCATGAGCAACAGCGTGGATGGACCATGAGGGGATTATGCTAAGTGAAGTCAAAAGGACAGAGACAAATACCGTATGATTTCACTCACTCATGGGATATAAAGAAGAAAGGCAAGCAAACAAAAGAAAAATAAGCCCATAGACTCTGACAACAGAATAATAGTTACCAGAGGGAGGAAGAAGGGAGAGAATGAGTGAAAGGGCAGATTGTTTGGGGGTAGGTGGGGTGACTTGGCATTTAGTAATGAGTGTGGAGAGTGAGAAATTGTACTCCTGAAATCTATACAGTAAATTAATTTTACCTCAATAAAAAATCATGAATAATATTAGACTGGGAATCAGAACAACTAGATTCTAGTCCTACCTTTGCCACTGGCCAACATTATGAAAATTGTTTTCTTTTTCTGGGTCTTAGTTTCCTAAATGTGAAACAAGGAACCTACACTTAGCTGAATAATCTTTATTATTCATTCTGATCTAACATGCTATAAATACAAATGTTTATCAGTTAAACATAAATAAAATTCACCTTATGGGTATTTGATACTATCAAAGAATTGAGAATTTGGCTACATGAGATAATGGCATTGTAGTTAGATAAGAAAATGTCCATATTTTTCAGATAATGTAAACTGAAGGCAAATATTCATAAGTAATAGACCGGGTAAATAAATGTGTATGTTTATGGAGTACTATACATCTATAAAAAAGATCGCCTTGATTATACCTTAGGACCTGGATAAATTCCAGCAATAGAATGCATGTGAAAAAAGGATGTTGATAAACATCAAAATAGTGGTTACTATTTTGTAAGGGGACTTAGTCTTTGGAAGAGGACATGATCAAAACTCCAGAATCTTAGGAGTGGTTCTTACTTTGATCTGGGTAGTAGTTTAGTGTGTTCATGTTGTAAAAGCTCACTGAGCTCTATCCCAGTGACTTTTATGTGTGTGTTGTACATAGTATACTTGTATACTTCACTTAAACAATGTTTTTAAAGATTTATTTATTTATACATACAAGAGTTGGGGTACAGGCCAGAGATGCGGGAAGGTGAGAGGATTCATCAGAGACAGAGTGGGGAACAGAACAGGCAGACTGACCGAAATACACTGCTGAGGGGAGCAGCGGGGCGAGACAGGAGAGGTCTGCTGCACCATGTGGGTTGCTCCCTGGCCGGCCGGGGATCGCACTCATGCTGCAGAGAATGCGGCTTGCTTCATAGTGTGGTGCTTAACCCCTTGCACCACTGGGGAGACCCCGAAAGTATATATACTTGATTTTTTAAAACTATTATTTTTTATTGAGGTAATTTTGGTTTACAACACTGCATGATTTAGGGTATAGGTTCACACCTCTTTAGATGTATATTATCACACCAACTCCACCACCCAGGTACTCATAATCTTTTCTCTTTTCCTCTGATAGCCTCAGTTCTGTAGTCAGATTTCTAGGGTTTGTTTTGGATTTTGCATGTCTGTACCTTTGTTTTGTCTCTTCGTATTCTACATATGAGTTAAATCATATGGTATTTTTCTTTCTCCTTCTGATTTATCTTGCTAGCATAATTCCTTCTTGTTCCATCCCTGCTGAATTTTTTTTTATAGCTTAGTAGTATTCTGGTGTGTGTGTGTGTGTGTACACATACATACATACATACATGCATACATACATACACACACCAGCAATATCTTTTTTTTTCCCCCAGCCATATCTTTTTAATCCACTCATATGTCATTGTGAATTTAGGTTGTTTCCATCACTTGGCTATTGTAAATAGTGCTGCAGTGAACATAGGAGTGCATAGATCCCTTTGAATTAGTGTTTTTGAATTCTTCAGGTATATACCTAGGAGTGGAATTGCTATATCTAATGGTGGATCTGTGTAAAGTATGTATCTTTAATACAACATGGCATTGTGTTACAAACCTTCTACTACATCTAGAACACATCCAAAGAAATGTTGATTTGTGCCGTTGCCAAAAAAATATGATTATTGATCTTATTGAGGTATGATTTTCATGTTGTTTCCAATATGACCTTATCACAGGATTTTATAGAGTAATTTTGATTATCTGAGATTTTCCCATTACGTGGTCTTTCTTTTATCTAATACATAAATGCTTCATCTCGTATTCAGAGGAGTTCTGTTAAGTGTTGGCATCTTTAAAATTCAATTAAAGTCCAAGTGCACCTTATGCATCGTTTACAAAATTTTGAACACTTCCGCTTGATCGCCTTTTACCATTCATTTTTCCCCAACCATAGAGAGTTTAGTCTTCTAAACTGGATGCCAGAGGATTTTGACCTTCTTAAAATCTGGATTTCTTCAACCTACCTTGCTTACATAGTTACCTTCCTACTTTTTTATACTTGCCATTGAACCATACCTTTAAGAAATTTTTGATATTTAAAAAAAATATTAACTTTGTGATATATGTCCATTGAATAGGATAGTGAGAGGAATCACTGCAGTATTATACCATTATTAAACCTGAGAATGTCAAAGACCACAGTATGAGAAACCTGAAGTTGAGTAAAATAACTTTTAGAGTTGGTAGAGATTCCTATGCTTTTCATCCCATTTTTAAAAGTCAAACTGTAAGTAAATCCTGTGAATCTGCATTTTTTAAAACTGAGTTATATAGAATTTGAACATCAACTTGTTCTAAAATATAATGTGAGTAGATTGTTGAATTTCTTATGCTACATTACATATCACTTTAATTCTAGATACAGGGTCATGCTTGAAATGAGCAATGCTGAGGGTCACCATAAATTGTGAGAGAAGTAATCACACTTAAACAGGCCTAAAATACTTATCTCAAGCGCAGCAATAAGCATAACATGGTTTAGTTGTCAAATAATCAATAATAGTGGACTCTTGATTTAGAGATGTCAGGGGAGTTTTCCCTAGTCCTATCTCAGAGGCTGCCAATTGGCATTATTAGATTGTGATAATAAATGAGCTTGACCAGGTATTTTCTTCTTTGATTCAGGCAGTTATCTCTGGAGTAATGACCTGTAAGGAAAATAATCTTCCCAATTCAGATTTCCTTTGCAATTAAGGTCTGGCAAAAACCATCATGAATACTGGTGTCCAGATCATCTAAAAATCTTATAGCATCTAATGTTTCCAGATATCTGATGTATATGTATGTAGTCACAGGAAGGATCAGTCTTCACGGAAAGATGAGTCAAGGTGGAAAAATAGATTTTGAATATATGCACCAGCTGTCTTAGAACTTGCTCTCTAATAAGATTTACCAAAATGTTCTATCTTTTTTTTCTAGGAAACTGAATGAGAAAAGCACTAATCTTTAAATAGGATGGAGTTTTCTAAAAATGGTTAAAATCAAAGAAAAGTTTAAGCAGTGGTGAAGTTGCATTGTGGATAAAAGCTAGTTTAGACCCAATGGACTGAATTTACCAGTATTACCTTAGAGGAGGTATTTAGCGCCTTAGTATTAGTATTTAACGCCTCCACATCGCTTCTTGACCTTTTGTCTAAGATTAAGTGTAGTATTTAACTCCTCCACATTACCTAGAGGCTGTATAATCGTGATAACACCAACAGTACCTACTTTTTAGATACTATTTTGAGTGTTAAATGAGATAATGCATAAAAGCATTTACCACTCTGCCTGGCACATAAAAATATGCTCAAAAAATGAGCCATCTGATATTTCCAATCACTTTCCTATCTTCTGCATTTTCAACAAAAGGGTTGTTTTGTTACATTTTTAATTTATTCATTTGGTAATAGCAATTTAGAGTTTATGTAATTTCATAGATGATATTTAGTTATTTCATGAAGATTGAATAAGCATAACTAATATGGCTATAATTACCCCCTCAAAGACTGTTTTTGTTATTTTGTTTTGACCTTTTGTACACCTTTGCAGGCCAAGCTGTACATAGAAATTTCTTTGATCTATCTGTATGCTTGAATATCTAATGTATTAAAGAAATGAGACCTTTCAAAAATGCTGCATTTATATAAATCAGCTACTTCTCAAAGCAAAATCACTTTCTTCTTATCTATAGTTTTACAAAGGCTTACGTTTCTAATTTCTAAATCACTGAGACAGTGACATAACTATTGTAGAATGTACTTTCCTTTAACAAGTGATATATTCTGACTGTTCCCAAAGGTTGGACCATAATGTTCAGTCTGATTTCTTTTTCCTCTTCTTTTCATTTAGCATCCAACCCCACGAATAAGAGATGGAACAGACTAAATACTGGGTTCCAAATATGTAAATTACTGTCTCACACTGCAGTGTGCAAAGATTGCAACTAAAACACACCTGAAATTACCCCAGAATTTAAGATAGCTAATATAATTACCTTCTTTAACATGCTGCAGCCTCTAAATGACAGACGTAAATGAATACTACTAGATTTTTGGTTCCACTCAGAGTTGGATATTTTATAGAAGGAATTAGTTGGGAGGTGATCATCGTGATTTTGTTCCTAGAAATATATTTACTTACCAATGATAGTGTTTTCTGCCTTTTCAAAAACTAAAACTGGATGATAGCTCCTGTATGGATTGTGGATGATTTTTAGCAAAAGTAGCATTGAAAAATGGAATACAAGGAAACAATAAGTATTCAATAACTATATCAATAACTATATCAGTGAAAAACTGATGATGTTTATGAGAAAGCAGGAAGAGAGGAATATAATGAAGCAGTGAGAAAGAAAAATCTAGAGTTTTAAATTGCAAGCACATCCAAAGCAATTCTTTTCAAGACACTGTGAATGTAACAAAATGTATTTGGGATCTCTGGCCCCAAAGATCTTCATTAGTACTAAAGGCTAATATATAAACAGATTGTTGCAATATAGTATCATGTAACAGAATTTAATAATGGATTCATATGGCAGGTACCCTTCACCTGGCACTGTCTTACTTCTTGGGTTTACCTTAGGTCTGGCTTCTTCCTGAAAACCTTCCTAATTAATACTGCTTGTATTATATTAGTGGTAAGTGATTAATTGTTGATGTCAGGGAATATTTCTCCAAAGTAATTGGCATATGTTATCAGTTTTGAATTAAAAAAAAGGAAGTTAGAAGAACAGCGTCATGGTTTCCTTTTCCCAGAGGTTAGTTAATAAAAGTCGAGCATATTATATCACTTCATCTTTCATTTATTTGTTTACTTAATTAACAAGTCTTTATTAATTTCTTTTAGTCCCTGAACATCCCAGGCTATTTCATGCCTTTGTAAGTGCACAGTTGCTTTCACTGTTTAGATAGAATACCCAGGCATTGTGCTTAGGCAGTGAGGCTATGGACATGAGCACAGACATGGTGAGAGTGGCCTTAAGGGCCTATTGGGACCTTCAGTTGAACAAAAAGCATTATGAGTACGGTGAGTTTTGTTATAGGGAATGCAGGATCATTTAATTTGTTTATTATAATCTTCTCTGTGGGATTTACAAGAGCGCCAAGAGTAAGTAGCATTTAAACTGAGACATAACAGGAGCAACAAGCTTAGAGAATGGGGACGTGATACAGGCAAGGGACCTTCAGTAGGGGAAAATAATGCAGTGAAAGATCTTCTTTCTATAATGGTCGACTACATAAAGTGGAGCAACCGCTTTTGCTGAGAACTATAAAAGCTGAAAAAATACCCTGTTTGAAGGTGTCAGAGAGAAAAAGTAGTAAAATATGGTCAAATCAAGGCTCAGAAAAGAAGGAAAGTCAAAGAAATGAGACTGACATTTGGGACTGCTTTTGCCTCAAAGGCTTTGCCAACTTGGAAACAGCAGCCTTCACTAGACTATTTAATAGCCTCACAAGGTTAGGAATACGAAAATGGGACCTTTTAAATTCCCCAGTGCTTTGCATTGGGACCCCGGAGACTGCACTTAAAAAAAGGTTAATATAGAGGTAAATGAGGCCTTGCATGGACTGCAGTCCAACTTCAAATCATCCTGGTGAAGATAGAAGGAAATCTTCCATTTACAATAATAGGGATAGACCTTGAGGGCATTATGCTAAGTGAAGTAAGTCAGACAAAAACTAATAATGTATGATATCACTTATATGTGAGATCTAAAAAAGCCGAACTCAGAAACACAGTACAGAATGGTAGTTACTTAAGTGATGGGGGAAATGGGAAGATGTTGGTCACAGGGCACAAACGTCCAGTTATAAGATGAGTAAGTTCTGGGGACCCAATGGTAATCATGGTAATTATAGTATAATATAGTATATTCATAGTATGATACTGCATTTTGTACTTGAAAGTTGCTGAGAGTAGATCTTTAATGTTCTCACCACAGAAAATAAATGGTAATGATGTGGTGTGATGGAGGTATTAACTGGCTGTGATGGTAATCATTTTGTGGTTTATAAGTGTATCAGATCAACATATTCATTAAACTTACACAGTGTTGCACATCAATTATATTTTAGTAAAACTGACCTCAAAATCAGGGTAGTAGTTAACTTGTCAGGGTTGAACTGTAATGTGATTAACTAGGTATGTAAGGGACATTACTAGGCTGTTGGGATGTGTATTTCTGGAACTGAGTATAAGTTTCATAGCTCTATTCTGCTTGAAAATTCACCATGATGTACTCCTGTGCATTTTTCTAAATGTGTATTATAGTTCAAAAGGTTTATAAAAGTGAAAATATTGGCACAGCTTAATGTATAAAACAGTATTCAGTGTTTATAGCTACAAAGAAATGTAAAGCAATTAGAATATGTAAGGTACTAATTTATAAAATGTCAGAGTTAAGGTATTTGTGTTTTAGAATATGGGGAGGTATAATAAGCAATTTTGAAATGACAAGGAATTTTAAGTGAATTTAAAAGAAATTTCAGTTATCTGAAAAATCAAAAATTATATTGTTTTCAATTTTAAAAATATATTTAGACCTATTATTTCTTTTGCTTCTTCACATATTGGTTGGTCTGTTTCTAAAAACCACTCAATTTGGCAACATCCCTTGAGAAGTATATGGTACTTAATATGTATTGTTCCCTAGAGGAATCATCAGAAAAAGAAAACGCATGTTTTCTCCTAGGATAAAATAGAAAATTAATTGGAAAACGATGAGTTCATAATTTAAAATAAGCTTAACACTGGGAGAAAATCATGATATGTAATTTTCATATTTGTTGATTATGTCTTCTAAGCTTGAATACCAGTTATCACTATTAGAAGAGTTCATGCTCTTATGCACTGACTTGTTCAGCTTATGTTTGTGTTTTCATCTGGCTGGTTTATATGCAATGATGTGAGCTATAATAATCATTTTTATGTGTTATCTTCTTTCTCTTTACTTGCTTCAAACTCGTCATCAGTTGCCTTTTGAATTCCACATTAAGATTTTGAAAGAAATACTCCAACAAAGAAATGAATTGCATTTTTGTCATAGTGATTCTGCTGCATGGATTACAAGCACTCTATCTCTATGCTTGGATAAACTCCATCAAAAGCACATTATCCTCCTACTTCTGTGGCCAGCTGCCTAATTATATCTGCTGTAACCACACGCTGTTGGAACATGATACCAATGAAGAACAGAAATGATAAATTACTCCCTGCAGGTGATAGTGATAATGATAATTTTTAATTTTCTTCTTTGGAAGGTCTAGTCTGTTCTTATTTCATTGGTTGCTGCTTTGTTACATACACACATGGCATGTGCTCTTTAAAGAAATATTTATACCAAAATACACAGAAATTCATTTTTATTCCAAGTCATTGTTTTTTTCAAATGAGCATGTGTAAAATGAACTGCATCTACCTTTTCATACATGGGATAAACAAACAAAATGTGGCTTAAAACAGATTTTTCAATGATTGAGTTGACAAATGGTATGATTCATTTTCTTCTCTTTTATGAAATCCACCAAGGTGCATTATGAAGCTGTATTCTAATACTTAGGAATATTTAAGATAAACAATAAAGCTACACAAAAAAATAATTAAGAGACACACAAAAGAATAAAGAAAATTATTTTTCTATGTGTTTCAAAGTAATTGTGGAGAATTCTCACTAAATTACAAGCATGATTAAATTATCTCAGAAATGTACTTATGTGTGTATTTTACTTTTCTGTTTTCTTCTATCATCACTATTATTGTTGTTAATTACCACTTAATCTCCTTCCATCTATAGGACTGCATAAGTAAAATTTTTTTGTAGTTCAATTCAGTGAATATTTAGTTATGACTTTGCCTTTGCAGATAAATCTGCTGCTACAGATACTTGATTTTAATGCTTATACTTTTCCTCAGCAGTTCTCTTCACCCCTGACAAGATATATATGTGGAACAAAAGAGAAATTTATCTTGTGGTCAGGCCTTCTAGCCTATCTGATCTTTTGCAGGCTCATGTCAAGTTGTGCTCCAGTTATATTTCATTGCCTGTTAGTCATTATTTTCAATTTCCTGTGGTTATTGTTTATTCTTATATTTGAATGACTTCCACAGACAGACTATAGCTTCATTGAAATTAACATTGGGAAGACCTAAAGATAGCCTGTCAAAGTGATGGCAAACAAGGTAGTGAAACTGTGATGAAAGATAGTGACACATTTTTGTTCAGCAGCAAAATAGATTGTTTCGTCCTCCAATCAGCAGACATATTTGGTTATAAAGGCTTTGCAGAAATAAAAACAAGAATCATTATTCTACTGGTTTGTGTAACTATTTTGAGGGGTTTTTTTTTTCTTTTTAAAAATCTTAATTATTAAGGATAATTTACATGAAAAAAAAGCCCTCTCCCTTGTAAGTGACTATCTGGAACTTTTGTTTTGAGCGTTAAGTACCCCTTTGAAAACCATAATTCCTCTTAGTTTTTCATGGTAAGAGTCTTCCATTTTCTCACTTACGTGAATGCTATCTCATGAGTAAGTTTTCTGAATGTAATTTTTAATTCTGTATGAATTTTTTTTTTAAGATTTATTTATTTATTTATACAAGCACTGGGTACAGTCAGAAGCGCAGGAGGGTGAGAGAATTCACCAGAGCCAGAGCAGGGAGCAGAGCAGGCAGACTGATGAAACACACTGCTGAGGGGAGCAGTGGGCGCAGCAGGAGAGGTCTGCGAGCCATGTGGGACCCTTGCCTGGCGGCCGGGGATCGAACCTGCACTGCAGAGGCCACAGGCAGCCCTGCAGCCCAGCGCTCAACTGCTGCGCCACCAGGGGAGGCCCTAATTCTGTATGAATTTCTATCTAACTTCTCATGCTTCTGAAAAATGTGTGCATAGGAGCTGGTTTATATATTATTAATATCTATAACCAAACATCACTAGGAAGGAAAATCTCCATGAGGAGTCAAACATACCATGATACATTTGAAAGGGACCTGAAAAAGAAGTGTTCTCTGATGTATCTTTGTCACAGATCCCTGCCAAGTACTCATAAACAAAATTAATTATATCTTTCATTTTCGTTTCTTATTTAATTGCCTTTAGGCTTATTTACCATTTGTTTTTTGGTTACTCCCAGTGTTTCATTCATTGTAGTACTTGAAGGGGTTAAGGGAATGTTGGTTTCGTCTTTGATTATTAGCTGAATTTCATATGGTGAGATTTAGTGATTGGAGAACAGATTCAAAGTTGAATCTTTGTATTCTCAATTTTTTTTTATTTTTTTCAGTATTTTAAATTTTTTTTATTTTTTAATTCCTATTCTCTATACCTATAAATCTGTAATTGTCCTACAATATCAATATTGCTCATCTGTTTTTTTTACCCAGTTAAATATATGATACATAAAAATGTATTTTATATATTTAAGACTGATGATGTTAAGAGCTTTCTTTAAAGCTGAATTTGTTGTTTCTACAGGTTCTGGTAGTGTATAGGATTTTCTTCCCACATTCTTTTTTGGTAACAGGATATAAGGAGCACATAAGATACACACACACACACACACACCATGTAGAATAATTATAAAGTGAACCCCCTGCTATGAAATTCTGCACACTCATCTTTGGGATTGCATGTACTTACATTGAAATCCCCACCAGATTTTGTTACAGCTTTTGCCTTAAACAATCATAACAATTTTAAAGGAATTCAGAGGGGAAAAAGTAGTCTTTTATGTTTGCACAGCTGTTTATCAGTTTCTTTGTTCTGTTATTTTTGATGTTTCAGGTTCCTTCTGGTATTATTTCCCATCAGCCTAAAGAATTCCCTTTTAAATGTCTTGTAAAACAAGTCTGTTGGTAATGAATTTTTTAAGTTTTCCTTCACTTGAAAATGTCTTTATTTTGCCTTCATTCATGAAAGATATTTTTGCTGGATATAGAATTTGGGGTTTGTTTTTTTCCCACTGTGTTTCAATATCTTTTTTTTTTTTTGTCTTTTCTAGGTCTCATGTCACGTGTATATTAGCTTCATAGGTTCCTGAGGCTCCCTGAGTTTTATTTCTATCTTTTCCCCTTGGTTTTTCAAAATGTATAATTTCTATTGTTCTACCTTCAAAATCATTGTTTTTTTTTTTTGTGATGTGTCCAGTCTACAATTCAGCCAGGAGTATTTGGTGTCATTTCCATTCTACAATTTAGCCCAGGAGTTTTTGGTGTCATTTCAAACATAGAATTAGGGGTTCCTTTTCTCTAGTTTTCTCCCCATGTTTGTCCCAGACTCTCCAATTCTGCTGCATTGAAAGATTTTTAGTTCCATCTATATTTTGTCAGTGTTTTAAGAATTTATACTGACTACATAATAGGGCTAGCTATATTTTAAAATTTATCTAAAAATATTAACTAAAATTCATTGAGAATCTGCTATATAGTCAACTTGGACTGGGTAAGCGGAATAGAAATATGAGTTACATGTAAGCTTTGCTCTTAAATTATATTCTGATAAGATAAACTCTGCTCTCATGTGGTAAATATTGTGATAGAATTGTATCTAGTATGCACATTCACTCAGCAAATATTTATTGTATACTATGTACCAGGCAGTGTTCTGGGCACTAAGGATACAGTGGTGAACAAGATTGACATACAGGAATAAATTTAAGAAAACAGTTTAATTAGCCTGTGAAGTGGCAGCAGAAAGCAATTGAAAAAGTTATGTCTTAGAAATGTACTGATTAACTGTATGATTTTCTCTAATAACCTGTCGCTGAGTACTACGTTGCTTTATGATTCTATCTGAGAGAATTATAGGTAGTATTTTCATTCTCTCTTGGTGTCTAAACTATAATGAACCTTAAGGTTAAAAATTGAGTTTGGTTTAGACCCAGTCCATATTAACTCTACAAAAGCAACAGAGTACAGAGTTAGCTTTATAGACTTTATACAATGACAGGTTTTTAAAAAAAAATCTTTCACATCATTGTATATTCCCTGTAAAATTCCCACTACCAATTCACCCGTGAACAATCGAAATAGAAAAAGTCAAACCCATCCCAGAAGTAAAAGCAAAAATTCAGATTTTATTAGCAAAGAATGAAAGTTATATATTCTTCTGAATTTATTAGGTTTTTTCATAGATCTTTTTGTACTATCACAGTAACCTTTAGTTACTTCAGAGTTTCTTCTCTGGGAGAAACACGAATTTTTAAACACATATTTTAAGTGTGGTCTCATGTTGATGCAGCTGTCTGGAGGTTTAACTTAAACAAGTGGGCCCAAGATGGTTTTCCTTACAAGACAATATCTCAGCAGGAGAGTCTGGATTGACTGGGGCTAGCTGTATGTACCCTTCTTTCTCTCTGTGTAGTCTCTCATCTTTCAGTAGTCTATCATGATTATTTTATTCTCTAATAAAACACATATTGATTATTTGATTAGCCTTTTGTACTCTTATTGTATGTTTGTTTGGGGGTAAACCAGATTATGTTTATTTTTGCATATCACATCTTCTCCAGGAAAAATAGTGGCCTGCCATATAAGTTTAAGAAATGTCTGTTTCTTGTTTGCCATGTCTTAAAAAAAATGTATAATTAATAGTTATATCATTTGAGTAATTTAATGATTATATATATATTTTTAAACAGGCAATTGCTGGCTACTTTGATATATATTTTGAGAAGAATTGCCACAACAGGGTGAGTATCATGACTTGTCTTCTAAGAATTAATTATGTGAAATACATTGTATTTCATTTTTGTGCCCCAAGGTGTTTGATCATAAGCATTTTGCTGTTGTAAGCAATTGAAGCTTGTATTTGATATAGTAGATTAATGTACCATGATATTAAAAATCTTGTACTTCATCAAATACTTTTAAATTTTACCAATGCAGGTCATGTTCTCAACGGGCCCCCAGAGTACCAAAACACACTGGAAACAAACAGTATTTCTATTGGAAAAGCCATTTTCAGTAAAAGCAGGTAAGAAAGAAAAGTCAAGGGGGAAAAATGTCTTATTCATACTGAAGTAAGCAATATTCATTCATTCTACAACCACTTCTTATGTGCCCACTGGTTTTGAAGTTATACAATAGGTGTTAAGATGTTCTCAGAGCTGCTATCTACGTAAATTTTAGATGGTATATTATTTTATTAAAATAACTAAAAGACAGTATTTTTATTTCCTAAGTGACTAAAAATAAATATCACTTACAGAGGTAAAATATAAATTAAAGAGAATGTCATTCAGTAGTTATTGTATTCAAAATGTGCTTGTCTAGTAAGTTCTCCATTGTCTCTACCTCATTAAGTCTGGTTCAATTCCACATTTCTTTGTTTTACACTTCATTGGTTGCTCACTTATATGAGCACCTATAGTTCTTAACTCTAAAAATTAGAATTTGATTATGGAAACTTTTTTAAACTGCTTGGTACATGTAAGTCTTCTTATCCCACCTTCACTGACTGTAGGAAAGCTGAATGTATAACAAACATCAATGGAGAGATACTCAGTAACAGTAATATGGAAAGGCTGAAGTATAAAACTCTGTCATCCATCACTAAAGGAAAATAATACATAAAGTTGAACCATGCCAAGTACAGGGAATAAGGTAGACATATGGAATTTTCTTACACTCCTAGTAGTTCTAATTGGTACAAGAACTTGATAGAGCAGCTTGATAACACCCAGTTAAGGACAGGTATATCATCCCTATAATCACACAATTTCTTTTCAGCTATGTATTCTGAACAATCTTTCCCATAGTCTGTGTACAAGAATCTTCACAACAAGGTAAAATAATGTAAAATAATGACCTTGCCTTGTTTTTTAATTCATTTTATTCACAACCTAGTTCTAATAATAATTTTGAAAGTAGTGCTTTAAACATTTGAGCACTTCCAGTATTGTGGGAATAAGACATGAGCATTCCAGAATGAATGAATACTTTTGAAGAAGTTAGAGAAAACTTACTTTCAACTTTAAATTCAGGATGATCATTTTCCTTTTCCTTCTAAAATAATATGCAGTTTTACTGTTCAAACCTGTATGTCAGTGTTTACTTTAAAACTCCAGCTCATCTTCCACATGATTTGGCTTTGAAAATATGATTAAAATCAGAGTTTTACTTCTCTCTCTCTGTATATGTCTACTAAACTTTTATATGATGGAAAATTCATCCTTTTTTATTTCATATTTTAATGCTGAATTTCAATAGTGATAATAATGATTTCCTTTCTTTACCTCTTCCAAGGAAAGGAAATTTCATTGCTCTGGAAGAAATTAATTTTAAAAATCACCAGAACAGAAATGAAATGAAATCAATTTTGTTCTTGATTGAACTGCTACACTGCTTTGTGGTATACTAATAGCCGTCTGCTGGTGATAAAAACAAGGTGATACAGCTCAGCTCTCTAGGAGTGTCCTTTGCAGGACTCACCACAAAGTGCACGCTTAACAACATCAGTCATTTTATATCTATTTGACATTGATTAATTACTCTGATCTACTCTGGGTATCACAGCCACTGCCTTGCCACTTTACTCGGGCTTGAACAATTGAAGGGAGTTCAGCAGAGTAAATTATGTATTTATTACTCTGACCTTTCATGCTATTTAATTAACTTAAGTGAGTGCTGTTTGAAATTAAGATTATTACAGAAATAATTGTTTTGCTTGCATTTCAAGGCATGAAAATTATAGTACCATCTTAAAAAGCAATTAATAAATACTTTTTAATTATTCAGATATTTTGTTTAATTTTGACACCTTCTTTCAAGAAAATTTAGCTAACGTATCCATTACTAGCTCATCTTGGGCTGTATTTCTAAATGGAGGAATGTGTTTAACTCATAGTTAAACCCTTTAAACTAGAAATGAAGAATTTGATAACCTGTTTTATAAGCACCATAGAACATTTCTATTTTGACCCTTATACTAAGGGTCTTACTTAAGTAAGAACTTACTCTTGTTAAATGAAAGAATGGTATTCAATTACAACTTAGCGATCTCTTATTTATTTTTAAAGGCTTTTGGTAAATAAATACAAAATTAAGTGAGAAGTGTTTGTAATCAGAAAAGCACATATAATTCCATTTTAGAATATAATAAAAATTGTAGGTAATCAGTTATTGTCTTGAAACAAGCATAATACATTTTGTGTTCACTGTTTCATGTGAAGTTCTGGTTTTCCATTTAGTGTCAGTAACTTAAAGGCCAATGCCTGTTGTGTGCCTCCATATAATATGGGTTTAAGTTTGCCAAACTAATTTTCACTTCCCCAAAATGCCTTTCCCTGAAGGCCCCCTACACGTTTTTTCTCCCTTAAATGCCATCCACGTGCACTACTTAACCCTGGTTAACCATGATGTTAGTCCTCAGGTTCATTCATTTTTGTGAAACCTTGCCTTTCACTGCTTTCAACCACCCCCATTTTTCACCTCCAGCACATTTTAGGCACATACCTATCGTATGATTGTTGGTGTAACTGTTTCTCTTCCTGTGTTCTTTGAGTGCAGGAACCATGTCCTCATTTCTACTATATGCCCAGGGACAACCTTAGGGCCCCATATTCAGAAGTCCAGGAAAACAACTCTCCCAACAACCCTATATGACTTGACCTCTATACTTTCCCTCATTCCAGGTTTTGGCACCTGTAATATGTGTTAGGACTGTCTTTTTTTTCAAAATGTAAATATAAAATTGCTTTAAAAATTAAATTTATTACTTTAAAAAGGTAAAAAAAAAATAGCAAACCACATGAGCATAAAAGTACGGTGTATCGATTATTACATTTCTAGACTGTATTCTTTGAATTCTTAAACACATTTTCTTCTGCCTTTCTTCTGTAGGTGAAGCTGTGAAAGGAAAGATCACAGTTCACAAGAACAAGAAAGATCCACGTTCTCTTATTGTGACCCTCTTCTTGAATAATTCAACTCAAACTTATGGTCTCCAATGAAAAAGCACAAGATTTTTATGTGGGGACGGGGTGGGGAGGGCTGGAGGGAGAAGTTTTAGGTGACTACATGGATGGATGATGTGTTCTTTCCAATGAGTCTCCTCAAGAGAAGCAGGTAGAGAGGGACCTGATGTAATTCAGCTGAGGAAGGGAACCAGCCGATCCTAGTGGTCCACTTATGTCATTTTTCAAAGTCTGGTCAGTAGATTTAACCAAATGCGAGGTCTTCACTGAGTTTAGCTGTATTGAAAATCATTTGAATTGGCCTAAGTTTAGAACAGGGGTAGTCTTTGTTGGTTTTAATGTTTCTTACTATAAATTTTAAACATAAGTAATTGATTAGTTATTTGAATGATGTTTTGTTAATCTAGTAGCCTCACACAGGTATTATACATTTTATTGCAGATATACTCTCTGAGGGTTAGTGGATTTTAATTGTATTATTGGAATATTAGGATATAATAAAGAACCACTGTAAGAAGCTAAAATATAGAAAAGAGAACATCAGCTTTCTTACACAAATCCTTTGAAGACAATTGTCTAGTAAACCTATAGTTATGATTTTGTAGCTTCTTCCCTCTTTGCAAATATTCTTTAACTGTATCGTTTTCTAGTATTGCCCAGGAAATCTACTTTCAATACATTTATCCTGGGTTTCATAAGTTTTAAAAGATTGCTATAATGTGTTCTTATCTACTAATACAGCTTTTCAAACTAGATTTATGTGCCACATTAAACATGTTACTGTTGATATACTTCATCACTATAAAATTGGAATTTCAGTGGACTCAGTTTGAAATGTAGAATGAAACATATTCAATAAAATGTATGCAACAACCATATAGCCTTTTGAAAAATCAGAAGCATTTAAAATCTTAACATAGAAATCATTTTTAAGAAAACAGGGATTTTAAGAAGTATCACATGCTTCTTTTCAAGTTCATCAGCTGGTTCTTTTTCAAAACAGCGTACACAAGGCAGCATAGCATAGTATTAAGAAGCACGAGTCAGTGCCTGGAATCCAGCTCTGGCTCCAGCTCTTACTTGGTGTGTGTGATCTTAGTCATATTCCTTTACCTCTTTCCCTTCATGTACATGCCAGTTCATTAGTTAATACATTCAAGTACTTAGATCAGTGCCAGCCATAGCAGAAACACTCAATAAATGCTCGGTGGCAGTGGCATCATCATAATACAGTCAAGAACACCTTCCAAAGAATATATCCCATCAGTTTGAGAATGTCAACTTCATCAGAGAGGAATTACAGTGGATCTTGGACTGTGGTTTCACTCAGTGTCATTTCATTAAAATATTGATTAGGGGAAAAAAATTCTGACCTACTTTGAACAAAATGACATTAAAAAAATACCCATTAGAAGGGTTTTCTTTGCCTTTTCAGTAATTTACCTAAAAAGCAAATATTTTGTACTTCATACCTTTACAAGCAGGTCTTTGATTAAGTGAATTTAGTCTTGTTAATACTGAGCTAAGCTTTGCCTAAAACTGTGAAGCTGCTATAAATGCCTTTGAAATCTTTTGTCAGCTTGGTTAAATGAATAATTACATGTTATTTCATAATCATCTGTTACCTCATTTAGTCAGATGTTTTTAAGATCTTTTGCTACTTTAGACAGAGTTTCCCAAATCAAATTGTAAATGAAATCTTGACTTGTTACTATGGGGTGTTTTTCCAGAGGATTCCTAGAACAGCATCCCATAAACTTTGTAATCGTTCCTCTATAAAGAAGAGGTTAAATAAAGTAGGCTTATTTGTGTGTTGAATTGCATGGGAAGCACTATCAATAACTAATATTAAGCCTTTTTAATTTGTATTTATGTGGGCATGAAATATTAATATAAGTGTTATAAAAATTATATGACCTTCCTAAAAGTCTTGATATGTTTTAATATAATATTATTTCTTGACATTCTGGTAATTATTTTAAGATATTGTATGTCACGAAATTAAGCAAATTTCTGTATGTCAATCTCATTATCAGATCTTTAATGGATCATTTTAAAGTGTCTTATTATTTACAGAAATTATTATTTATTCTGTTGCTTTTACCAATATGTTTCATGTTCAGAGAGATTCACAGAAAAGATTTTGACAAATACTATAGACTACAGGTCATAGTAAAAAGGAACTGGGTAAGAATTTCCGAAACTTATTGAAAAGCTGGGCTTAGAACAGAGATTAAATACATGGACTGAATGACCTAATAAAGGTGATCATAACTTTTATTTAAAGTACTGTTAAAACTGATTTGTTTTAACTTAGGAATTAATATGTAATTTCAATTAATGATTTTCATAACATCAAATGTAACATAAGTTTAGCTGCAGGGAGATCATTATGGTATAAATGGAACTTTAAAACAGAAAATAGCCTTTAGATATGAGAAAGTAAATATTTTAATCTTTTTCAAGAATTTATGTATATGAATAAGTGTATACACTCTTCTAATGTTGTACATGCATATGCTCCATTTAATGTACTGACAAATTAATCAAATTAAGATTTAGAAGAATGAGATATTCTTGTTTAAATCTTGCTTAAAAATCTAGTGTTTTTAAAACCATCAATTTGTGTCTAAATTAAGTCATATATACTGTCCATTTTGGACTATTTACTATTGGATTATAGATATTTAGAGTATTGTGTTGGCATAACTTTGGTTTTAAAAATTGGGGTAATAGAAAACTAGATCTTTGTATTTTTGTTTTGATATGCATTTATTTTTTTCTTCTAAGCAATGGTTTATTTTACTATTGAACTGTCATAGTATCCTATTTTAAGTTTATTTACCTAAGCATTATCATCTAACCACTTTCAAAAATAAATTAACTTTTATACAAAGCACATATACTCAGAACTTTAAAATATATGGCAATGCATGCTTAGTAGTACTAATTGATACCAAAACCTTTACTTTGAGACTTAAATAACTTAAATAGCAATAAAATGTTTTAGGTGAGATACAAATAGAAAAATGAACCAGTATCTTCACTGAATAACTGTCCTAATGTTTGTTTCCAGTTTTTTTCCTCATCCTGATGATTTGGAATTATTGAAAATTAAAACTTTTCTGAAGCCATACAGAATTGGAAAACTTGATAAACTGCCGAGAAATCACCACAATGGCCATATGCATGTGTAATTCTTGTGGCTTTGTTATATGACTAGTCAGAAGTACCATTAGAGACACTTAAATTACAAACCCAAGATCTGCCTTCAGTCCATTTGAAGATGCTTAGAGCCTTACCTCTCAAAAATCTCAGCTGACTATTTCAAAACTCAGAAGCAGGGATTATAGTACTTCAATCATTAAGCATTGTTTTTGTTTTGTTTTTTTCATTTCCATAGAAATGCCTCTTATTAAATACCTGACTGCTTATATCAGAAAACTTATGCATCTGCAGCCACTGAACCTAACCTTATAAAAGAAGACATCCTCATCTACTGTAAACAACTAAGTTGGTTAATAGAAAGTAAAATTTAGTCATTTATGCCCACCATAGTGCTTTAACTCTAGAAGACTGAACACTCTACCACGAGATAAAGCCAGGAGACTTTATTTACTGAAAAAGACATCTCCAGCAGAGATGGAGGGGACCCATTGGGTCGTCTTTCCTCAATCTTTGAGCAATTAAATTACAGGGAATGAACTATTGGATCCCTGTCTCTCTCAGTGAAGGCCCCTAGACACAAAATTTCAGAAAAGACATCCAACTGAGGACCTAACCCTCCATCTGACAAAGCAGACGTCTGATGTAGACTACTCAAGACACCATACCAGCCCTCTAGATCATTCTCATGTTATTCAGACTCAACTTGATTCCTTAGCTTTCTTAAAATAGCAGCCTTACTATACCAAGTTATAAGTCTTTGCCTAGTTGCCCTACTGACCTTTGCTTTATTAGGATTGCAAGCATATACTTTAGGAAATTACCCTTAATATGTACTATAATTAGCATTTCAGCCCTGCAGATAGTAGAAATACCTTTAAACATGGACACCCATAATTTTTTATATTATTTATCTTAGTCTATTACTATGTATAACCCCAACTTCTACTTAGAAAAACTACTACATTGGGTTGTTTCACAACCCAATGTAGTTTGAGGAAATTAACCAACTACTGGGTGTCACCTAAATCCTCAATCTGTTTGTGAGCATTATGTGCCCCTAACTGTCCATATAACTAACATTGATTCTATCCTGAATGCCACATTTCTAAAATATTAGAAATGTGCTGTAGTTACTAATACTTGATATATGTGAATTAATTCCTCAGAAGTAGAAACTTGCTTAGAAAAAAACCAGCAAAAGCCCTCATTATCTACAGGAAGTAAGAAAAAAATAGATTCTTTGCATAATTTGTTGGGTTTACTGCCAGGAAACATTGGTTCGTGGTTTTAAATGTTCAGGCTGGACTCCTGCTGTCATTACTTGCCCTTGGCGTAATTTTATTGGCTAAACTTATGTTCTAGACTGTCAGTATGTACTTCTAGACTGTCAGTATGTAAGAATTGTGCTGGCCAGAGCTCCTTGAGGATCCTGTATCCAAAATGTAAACATTTTACTAACTGCCCACCAGGGACCTAGATGGGCCCCCAATAGCAGATGGACCTTCCCTTTGGGAAGCAATAAGAAGTGATCTCCACTGGGCCAATGTGGAGACTGGAGGGAACCAGAGCAGAGGAATCATCCCCATTCTAGCAACAACTGGATCAATCATTGAAAGGACTTTGGCATTTCATGATAAAAGCAGGAAATGTGAAACTTGCTTTGAGTCAAACAGACTCCATTTTTCTTTAATGCCATGTTAAAAGACTTCTAGGTGAAAAATAAACAGATTGACTTAGCATTTCAACTGCAAAAAAACAAGAGATACCTGCTGATTGCAGACCACACTACAGTCTCTGGCAGGAAACTGCCTACCAATCATGGAGATAGATAAAGGAACCAATCTAAAGTATCATTAGCAAATGACTGACACAGATACCTAAAATCACCTATGCCCTCATCAGAACATCATATACCTTGAGACTGATGCTTGGCCACATCCTTGAATCATGACTCCTCGGAGAAACACCTTCCTGACTGTATTACACCCTGATTGTTTCTCTTGGATCAGCATACTATTGCAGTAAGGCTCGTAGAAAGGTATGTAAAGTTTCTGCCCAGCTATCCTCAAAGTTTGTGTATTTTTAATAATTTTGCTTTAAAGTTTGGATGAACTTTTCCAAGCAGAATGATGAATAAGCAAAGTGCTTTTAAAGTGTCTTAGTAATTCACTTATCCTTTCCAATAAAGTGGGGAAAGCCTGCAAAGGAAGCAGTTTTCATATACTGCCTCAACAATTTTGGGTAATGTGGAGCTGTTAGCATTCATTTAACTCTAGATTATAGCTGATTTTACATACACACGAAAAGGTCTATCACAGAATTAGGTACCATTATTTTAAATGAAGCTAAAGCGCAGTAGTCTAACAAGTTAAAGGAGACTGAAATTAAGCAAATTATATTCTGCTAAGTAAAAATTGTCAAATCCTGTCAATATACAAGTGTTCTTTCTGATAAAAATGTTGAATAAAACAAGAAAACTTGAGAAACATTATAACGCCTACATATGCTAAAATAGTGAGAGAGGAAACAAAATAATTTGTAAGGTTCCCTGAATTTTGGGTGACATTTTCCTCTAATAGGTAGAATTACTGTATTGTTTTATAACTTCAATACATTTTAAAATATAATCTTGAAACAAATGTTAATAGCCAAAATAATTTTGCAGTCTTAATAAGAGAAGTGAACCTAATGGGCTACTCCATCAGCTTAAATAGAATGTGGAAGCCCAAGAACTCTGTATACTTCCGGCAGGACACTACTGTCCTTCTCTGCTAATACTTCTAGCCATTAAACCATGTTTTTGGACCATCAGGATTAATCATAATGCTCTTTATCACAATGTAAGTCACCATGAGAAGCCCAGGCCTCCCAATTCATTCTGCATCTTTTATCTCTAGCCCCTGTGTAATTCTTTGTGTCTTCCCCCTTTCTAGCCAAAATCCAAAAGGGTTTTACTCTTCTGAGGACATTGATGCTGCTGCAGACTTCTTAAATGGCTGTACTCTCCTACACCACTTGTCCTCCTAGACTTGGATATGAAGTAGATAACTTCCTTTCTTTGGGTACCCTGAAATCCTACCATCACCACTCCACAACTTCCCCCCAGTGTCTTTAATCTCTTGTCATCAATACTGTGACACCAAACATCTTAATACCTTGTTGTTCCTACCATCTCCCTACCTCCAGATCACTCCCTCTTATTCCTTGAAAACAAACTCCTGACTCACTGTTTGGGCCTCCTGATTGGGCCTCCTCATGGTGCAAGGGGTTAAGCACAGCATTGTGAAGTTGTCTGCAGCGCCTGCAGTTGAAGTTCAATCCCTAGTCGGCCAGGGAGCTACCCACATGGCTCAGCAGACCTCTCCTGTCTTGCCCACTGCTCCCCTCAGCAGTGTATTTCAGTCAGTCTGCCTGTTCTTCACCCCACTCTGTCTCTGGTGAATCCTCTCACCCCCGCACCTCTGGCCTGTCAAGAGATATCTGCTGATTGCAGACCACACTACAGTCTCTGGCAGGAAACTGCCCACCAGTCATGGAGATAGATAAAGGAACCAATCTAAAGTATCTGTAGAAAATGTATGCATAAATAAAAAAAATCTTTAAAAAAAAGTCTCACTGATTGTGAATGGTGACTTTTTGGCTATTGACCACATCCAACCTCATCCAATGTTGTCGCCCTCTTCCTTCCTGCAACCATTCCTGGTCATCCTAGAAGACTGACCATAATCCAGAGCTCTGCTCTTAACTACTGCTTAAATTTCAAAGTATTGCATCTAACTTTCCAGCTCACTCTTTAATATCCTATTCTCTGGTAATCCTTCAACTCCACCAAGACCAAAATCCATTGATTCATATCATGTCTTCACTGTCTCTAACTTCAAGTTTACACTTCTCTCCTTGCCCAGCTTAAAATCCATGGATGAACATTATAAACACTTCCTTTTATAGAGCTACACCTTCCTTTTATAGAGCTACACCTTCCTTGCTTCTCACTTTCTATAGTCTTGGCTGAATCATAATTCTGTCTCAAATCCAAATCCACGACTGCTTGTGCACCTCAGTGAAATTGGAGAAAAACACTCAACCACACTATTTGATTCAGTGTTAAATTCATGACCCCTAATCTTAAATGCCAAGTTGTCATTCCTTATTTTCCTGCTCCATTTCATCTGTTCTCAGTGCTTACAGCTTCTCTCCTCCAACCTGCAGCCCCTCTCCCCTTGTGCTATCAATTGAAGTCCTTTTTTCCTATTTTACTGAAAACCAATCTGAGGAGAACTTTAACAGGTTTCCTTACTACACTCCCAACCCCCTTTTTTGCCATATCCTGCGTTCCCACCAAGTTGAGTAATCTTTTAATACTTCTGGACAAATGCAGTCTCTCCCTACATATATCCCACTCTCAACTGCTGAAAGATACTGCTTCTGTAGGTCTCCCCTATAACATCAGCTTTTCCCTCTACTGCTCTAAGTAGCCTATAAATAGGCTGTTTCTTTCATGACTCAACTTACCCTCCTGTTATTATCACATTTTCAGTTTTCTACACTAAGACCACTCAAAGTTCTCTGTGTTCACTGTCTGCTGTCTTCTCATATTTTTTTTTTTCAAAGATTTATTTTTATGCATACAAGAACTGGGGTACAGACCAGAGGTGTAGGGGCATGAGAGCATTCACCAGAGACAGAGTGGGGAACAGAACAGGCAGACTGACTGAAATACATTGCTGAGGGGAGCAGCGGGTGAGACAGGAGAGGTCTGCTGGGCCATGTGGGTAGCTTCCTGGCCAGGGATCGAACTCATGCTGCAGTGGCTGTGGTTAGCTTCATAGGTTGCCTCTTAACCCCTTGCGCCACCAGGGAGGCCCTTCCCATATTTTTAAACAACTATTCAGGTATAGTTACATACACTAAAATGTACACTTTTTAAATATATTGGACAATGAGCTTTGACACATGTATATGTAAAATCACCTCTATTAATATTTAGAGTATTTTAGGCTTTGTTCCTAAAAAGCACTTCCCCCAGATGGTCACCACACTCCCATATTTTCAGCTCTAGGCTAAAACAGCAATTTCTTAAAATTTCTCTGACCCTTCTAAGCTTGCAAAACCCACATTCACACTGTTAGTCCCCTCCCCTCCTTAATTTCTCTCATAGTCCTTACTGTTATCTAAAACATATATCCACATTTTACCATACACATTTTTACATATATATTTTACATACGTAAGTTCTTTTACATATAAGCATTTCTTTTTAACCAGTTTATCTTTCTCCCTCCACAAGAATAGACGCTCCAGGGTGATTGGGATTTTGCCCACTTTATTTACTGTTGTAATCAGCATTGGCAAATAGTAGAAGCTCAGTAAATATCTTTTGAGTGAAAAAATGCAATACCTATTGGGCAATAACCTAGACTGGTGGCTTGCTAGAATTAACAAATGATACTATAGCAGTTTTCCTCAATTACTGTTTCATCTATGAATTGCTTTATTTTGTCCTTGTGAATATTAATGACTAGGAATATTTTAATGTGAACTCTCAGTGATTAGATTATTTTAAATCTTAACCTTTCATAATAATGATAGTAAAGGGTTTTGTTTTTTTTCTTTGTTAGTGGTGCTTTTACCTTTACCTCTATCCTAAATGTTTTTTGAAAGAATGAAAGCTTTTATGTGGTTTAAGGAGTGCCTTTGGAATGATTTCTGAAGGCAAGCAGTAAATTCCCCCTCCTCCCCTGATCCCCCTTTGGAATTAGAGCCAGACCACATTAACAAGAATGGAGCTCCAGGTCTTCTTTTCATTAGTGTGTGTGTAGGCAATGAACCGCCTGCTGAGAACCCTAATAGGATTTCTTCCCCTTACACCTTTCCTGCCCTGGCTCTCATATTGTTCTATGGTGTTTGGCTTAATGAAACAACTCCTAGAAAAAGGGGAGCGGGGGACTATCTTTTCCTTAAATAGGCAAAGGTATAACTGAAGGAATTCAAAATTATACTCTGTTTCCTGCCATTTTATGTGACCATTTGATGACAATCCTGAATATGCTGAGCCAGGAAGATCACTGTACCAACTTAATCTCAACATCTTGCCATGGCTGGGCAGATGCATTTCACAGAAGTCCATTTAGTCTTAATAATGTGGAAAGCCAGAAGATATTAGCTGGGTAGGGACAAGGGTGGGTATGGAAAAGTCAAAGGGATTGATGAGAGCACTGAAATTTTTCTTAGGGATTGAGAACTTGAAAGCTATAACTGAGCATAGAACTGGAAAGGAAATTTCCCCCTAACCCTTTGGGTTTTATTTGGGCTGATCAAACAATCAACTTAGCATCAGCCAGATTAGGAGAAAAGAACAAATTTAATTACATGCATTAAAATTGGGCATAAATTCTAAAACGATATATCAATATATGATATATAAGATTGTGTGTGTGTGTGTGTATATGTGTGCACCCACATACATATCCTGAGATAACGAACAGGCAGGAGCCTGGGGCTTCAAGGAAAGAGGAGAGGGATTCGCTGACCAGATATTCTGAAATTACATGTTTATCCTATCAAATAGATCATTTTCTCTGATAGGAAGATTATTTCTAGTAAAAGTCCTAATTCTGGGTAATCCCCAACTTTCTTTTTTCTAGGTAGTTAAGGTAGTTGTGAAAGTTTTTGTAAGCCTGAAGGTTAATCATTGTCATCAAATGATTAACCTCAACTCGAAGTAATCCACATGCCAAAGTGACTCTTGAAAGCCTGTACTGGACGTTTCAGGGAGGTCTGTGCCCCATTGTCATGATTTGGATGCAAGAAAGGTAAAAAGCTCATGTTAGTAAAATACGATTTTGTCACTGAGTTATCTCCACAGCTGTTGGTTGGCCTAGAGAAACCATCCTGTCCTTGCCAAGAAACCTATTATAGACACAGAATAGCTCTAGTAGTTAGAGGGACTCTTTCACTCCCTCAAATGTGTAGCAAATCACACTTCAGGAAGAGAAATCTTGATTTTGTTCTAACTGTCTATTATGGAGTTGTAAAAGAAATGTCTTCATGGCATATTTATTCTGTTAGTCCAGAAATCTTATTCTTTTGTACCGCTTGACTTTAACCATTTGTTCCTAAATGCAGATTTTATCTACAGTGCGTATCCCTAGATACCATCCAAAGAAATTCCCATGCCTTATGTCTTGAGTGCCTTTAGAATCTGTAGTGATTCTGATGTTAAGCTACATGTGGAAACCATGTGGGAACTGCTTTAATCCAGTCTGATATATGAAACTCTCACAACAATTTTAAGAAATAGAATACTATGATTCAAAAACATTGAGTTGTTTTCCAAAAAATCACACATATAGTTAAGTCAGTACTTTAGGCATGTGTATCTGTAGGAGTATGCTCTTAAATGTTGAATATCCAGTTCTTTAAAAACATAGCTCCTCCCCTCGGAGAAACCCAAATTTGGAGCCTTTTCCAATTTCAGTGGGATAAATACACTTATCATGGCTGGTTTCGAGCTACCAACGTGACACCACTGAGTGTGGAGATAGGAAGAGATGCACATGAATACACAAGTATTGCCATCCTGTAGAAATGACAAACAGAATTCTATGATCTGGTCATCTATTTTTTGGGCATTTGGGTTGTTTCCAAGTCTTACCTATTATAAATAATGCTTCAGTAAACATAGGGTACAGGTATCATTTTGAATTAATGTTTTTGTGTCCTTTGGGTTGATTCCTAGAAGTGGAGTTGCTGGGTCAATGGTAGCTCCATTTTTCAGTAGTCTGAGGAAACTCCACACAGCTCTCCATAGTGGTCGGACCAGTTTGCATTCCCACCAACAGTGTAGTAGAGAGTTCCTTTTTCTCCACATCCTCACCAGCATTTGTTGTTGCCTGTTTTTTTTAGTATGTGCCATTCTCACTGGTGTAAGGTGGTATCTCATTGTGGTTTTGATTTGCATTTCCCTAATAACAGGTGATGCTGAACCTTTCTTCATATACCTTTTGGCCACTTGCATTTCCTCTTTGGAGGATTGTTTTTTAAGTTCTGCCCATTTTTTGACTGGATTGTGTTCTCTAGTTGAGTTGTGTGAGTTCTTCGTATATCTTTGTGATCAATCCCTTATCAGTTGTATGGAGTGCAAAAATTTTCTCCCAGTTAGTAGGGTATCTCTTTGTTTTGGTTAATGTCTCTTTTGCTGTACAGAAGCTTTTCAGTTTGATGTAATCCCAGCTGTTTATCTCTTCTTTCACTTTCTTTGCTTTGGGGGATGAGTCTTTAAAGATGTTACTGAGGGCCTCCCCTGGTGGCGTAGCGGTTGAGTGCTGGGCTGCGAGGCTGCCCACAACCTCTGCAGCGCCAGTTAGTTCCCCGGCCGCGAGCAAGGGTCCCACAAAAAAATAAATAAATAAATAAAGATGTTACTGAAATGTATGTCATGTAGCACTTTACCTATATTTTCTTCTATATATTTTATGGTTTCAGGTCTTGTGTTAAGTTCTGTTATTTGAAGGCATTTCTAGCCAGACTAGGATTTAGTATTTTCCATTTTCTTTCCAGAACCTTCCAAGTAGTACTGAGATTTTTAGAAGTGGATACATTACACACACAACTAGGCACCACTTAAATATCCAATGGCATGGGTTATATAGGAATTTTCTTTTGCCATCAAAAAAAATTGTGATTTTGTAATGGACCTTCCTTCTGAGTCAGCATCTTCAGGAGCAGTAATTGTCACCCTTCACAGAAGACTGACTGCAGGTTCTGACCTTCCTTAATCATGGCATATCCATGGCTTTTTCCCAGTCAAGTGAAGGACATAAACCCCTCCAATGCATTCATTGCCTTTTTGCCAACTTAGCATTGGCATTCTGCCTCAGTAACTGGGGTTGGTGGTGAGTTGGATGTACACAGACTTACACAGGAGTTAGGTTGAAGAAGCTAGCTTTTTTCTGGCCTAGTTTTGTAAAAATTTCATGTTATTTGAAAAAGTGAGTTTAGATGAAGAGGTCATTCAAAAATTATACAAAAGGTTAACAAACATAAAAGTATTTCTAATCTCACTAATAAAGAAATGTAAGAACATCAAGATACCATGTTTCTTCTATCAAGATAGGCAAAGATTTTTTCTTATTTTACAGTTCTTTACAATAGCAAAATGTAAGGAAAACTGTGCTCCCTTGCACAATTATTAGGCATATATAATCTTTTTGCAATACTACTAGAAAATATGCGTCAGTATTCCACATATATACTCTTTGACATAGAAATTTGACCTTAGAAGCTTATCATAAAAAGATAAAATTGGATAAGCAAGAGAAAGTATATATTCAAAGGGAAACAAAATGCCTTATCCTAATAAGAAATGAAGCAAATCTATTATCTATGTGGTAGAGTGAGTAGTTGATCTCATTTCTTTACCCTAGTCTGCACTCACATGTCTTCGTTATAAGCAAAGTCTGTTTCCCCATCCCTTAACTTTGAACTTGGCCATGGCCAATGGTATGCCAATTGGTATAGGAAGAAGTGACATTATGCCTTAACTTTAAGAGACGTCAAATGCTTTCCCTCTTGTATTTCTATCTTCTCCATAGCATGCTCCAGTTGGTTCCTTGGCCCCATAAAGAGGATAAGACAGATACGTGGAGAAGAGCCACCCTTGCCAGCCTATAGACAGTACCTATAAACTGAAGCAGAACAGCCCACATAAGGACAGCCTAGACCAGCCAGACTTCAGCCAACCTGCAGACATGTGGAATGTCTATGTATGTATATAAGAATACATACATGAACCCCCTCCAATGCATTGCTTTCTTTATATAGAATATGCATAATTTTATAGAATGTTATATACTTGTACACACATATATGTAGCTATATATATATTTATTTTTTTTTAGATAATAGCTTTTTTTTTTTTTTACAGATTTATTTATTTATTTATTAATATGAGCATGGGTACAGTCAGAAGTGTGAGAGGGTGAGAGAATTCACCAGAGCCAGAGCAGAGAGCAGAACAGACAGACTGACGAAGTACACTGCTGAGGGGAGCAGCGGGCGGCAGGAGAGGTCTGTGCGCCATGTGGGACTCTCACCCGGTGGCTGGTGATCGAACCAGTGCTACAGAGGCTGGGGGCAGCTTTGCTCTTCGCAACCCAGCACTCAACTGCTGCACCACCGGGGAGGCCCCTATAATATATTTTTTAAATTGTTCTAAGCCAGAGTTTGAGGGTGATTTGTTATGTAGCAGTAGTTAACCAATACAGTCCTACAGTCCATCATTAGAACATATCACATTTAATATTATGCTAAGCAGCTGTTCTAAATGACAATCTATATTTTCTGATGTGGAAGGATGTCTGTTCAATATTGTTAAGTGGAAAAATTAGATTTCAGAACACAACTTATGTAGGTACAGTTACACATACAAACACACACACAGAGATGAAAAGGATGTTTTGCAGTAGTTACTTCTTGGATGTTGGAATCAGAAATTTTATTTCATATCTTTGTAGTTTTGTGTATTGCTTGATTTTATTTTTCAAAGAGCACCCATCTTTTTTATAATTGGAAGTATCACAATGATTATGACATGTACTGAGGGAACAAAATGACTTGTCTTATTATAAAAAGAGAAATGCAGGGAGAGAGAAAAAGAAGAACCCAGATTAAATGTGGCCCTGAAAGGTGGATAGAGTTCAGATTTCATTTATAAAGAACTAGAAGTAGATTTAATAGTTTGTATTGGTTAATACTTACTTTACTCTGAGTATGCTGGTAAGAGCACTATCTTATTTAGTTTTCAAGGTAAACATATGAGGTTATAATTTCAACTTTCCGTATTTTACAGAGAAAGAAACAGGTTCAGAGAGGACAAATAGTTTTGCTGTAGATCACCCAGGTTGGATTTGAATTCAGGCCTGTCTGACTCCAGAGCCCATCTTTTTTTCCAGTACACATGCCTATTCACAGTGCATGGCTTTGAGCAGAAGGAATGACATGGAGGAGGTCAAGAAAGCACAAGGTATGGAATCCAAATAGCTGAGCTCTTCCATGTTGAGGACTGTAGATAAAGGGTAGATGGAGGGCATTATAACACAGAGGGCAGGTCACAAAATAAGCCAGAATCAGAAATTATATCCTACCTCTGCACTTAACAGCTAACTAATCACTTCAGTGCCTGGCATGTAAATCACCAATAAATAGTGCTATTGTTTTAATATAAGTAAAATTACTTAGGAACCATAAAATGCTGATTGTATACTAATAGTGGCAATCTACAATTTTAGTGAAAATAATATTTAAAGGAAATTAATCAAGTGGGCTGAGTAGCTGCTTAGAGTTGATCACATACTGCTCTATCACATAATAGAGCCTTGGCTAGGGGCAGGAGGTGGAAATGATGGTCGGGCAGCAGAGACATTCCAATGGAAGATGCCATTGGACTTGAAGAATTGCTGGTACCTGGAGATAAATGAAAGTGGTAAGTTAAAAAGTTCCCCAAGGTTTCAAATTTGGAAAAACAGTGATGATCTTGATGAAGAAAGTTTCATTAGCAGTTCTTGGGAAATGTGTTAGGAGCCAGGATAAAAGTCTATAAAAGATTTGCTCGCTTATTCATTCATTCATTCATTCACAAATATTTCCTGAGGACCTGCTATATGGTTGGCACTGTAGTGTACTCGAGTGGGTTATCATGTATGTTAATGAGAACAAATCCCAATCAAATGATCATACAAATAGGTGTAAAATATCCCTGTGATTATTGCAAAAAGAAGAGATATATGGGCTGATGGAAGCATAGAACCAGAAAATGTTTCCTGAGAAAGTGATGATTCAGCTGACATCTGAAGAATAAATTAGAGTTTAGTATCAGGTTGTTACTTTGTGGATGTGTACATCAGCGTTCCCAGAGGCAATTTATATTTAGCCATGTAAATCAGACTTCTCAAACTTGAGTGTGACCCTGAATAATATGGAGAGCTTGTGAAAACACTAACTGCTGGGTTTTAACCCCAAAGTTACTGATTCAGTAAGTTTCAGGGAGCGAGGGGTAGTGCTAAATGTGTGTATCTAAGATGTGCCAGGGGATGCTGCTATTGCTTTAATGTTGATCTGGGGGTGGTAAAGGTGGGAGTGAGGCATCAACACCTTTTGTTTTTTATTTATTTATTTTTTTTTTATAGAGGCATGTTTTCTTTCTTTCTTTGTTTGTTTGTTTATACATGCACTGGGTACAGTCAGAAGCACGGGAGGGTGAGAGAATTCACCAGAGCCAGAGCGGGGAGCAGAGCAGGCAGAAGGACCGAAATACACTGCTGAGGGGAGCAGCGGGCGGCAGGAGAGGTCTGCGCGCCATGCGGGACCCTCCTCCAGTGGCCGGGAAGCAGCTGGGGATCGAACCGGCGCCGCAGAGGCGCAGGCAGCTTCGCAACCCAGCGCTCAACTGCTGCGCCACCGGGGAGGCCCGCATCAACACCTTTTGAAGTGCAAAGGAAATCATCCTGTGCTCCTCTGGGTTCTTCCACATAGCTATAATAAAATAAATACCAGACAGATTGATGAGAAAAAGCCAAAAAGATATTTAATAATAACACATACCTCCTCTATCAGTGGGAGAGATCCAGCATGCTTGAGTAATTCATCCAGCTGGCTTTAGATGTCATCCAAGACAGAAGGACTTTGGAGAGGAGAAAGGGAAAGTCAATTGGGGAGGTTACTGGGGAGGGCACAGAAGAAAAAGACACCCAGAGTTAAGTTCTGCCTTCTTGATTGAGAAGAGATATGAAGATTAGATCTTGCTGGTCTACAGCCTTACATCTTTTTCAAGACAACCTTTAGAGCCCTTCCCAGGAAAAGAACCTTTTGCCAAAAAGACATATTTGGGCATGCCAGATATTTGCTTCTCCACAAACTCGTGCTGCCTCTCTCCAATGAATGGAACTAAACATGAGCAGCTTTAACAAATGTTTTTCAGGTAGCTCACCACAAAATCAATTTCCAAAGTCTTTTGGTTGAAATGTTTTTACACCAGGTTGAATGTTAACATTACATGTTCAACCTTTCTCTTTACTGAGAAAAAAACAAAAACAAAAACCACCAATGTAATTGTAGAATTGCCCTGCAGTTACTTCTGAGTGAACAAATGTCAAAGCTCTATAAACAACTCTAATGGAATCTTTGAAGAGAGATGAGTGCCTGGTTTCTGACACCAAAATCTTAGCAAGATTCAGATGACTGTTTCAGTACAGAGCCAGACGTGGGTCCTACTGCATGCAAGAGGGTTGGTGTGGGGTGATCCTATAATTTATGGACTAGGAATTCTGTTCCTTGAGAAGGGGAGAGGGGAACCTGCTAACCATCAACCACTAATCTTTTTACTGCTATAAGAAAATTTTTTTAAAGATTTATTTATGCATTCAAGAACTGGGGCACAGGCCAGAGGTGCAGGGAGTAAGAGGACTCACCAGAGACAGAGTGGGGAGCAGAACAGGCAGACTGACTGAAATACACTGCTGAGGGGGGCAGTGCGCAGGACAAGAGAGGTCTGCTGGGCCATGTAGGTTAGCTCCCTTACTGGGGATCAAACTTGTGCTGCAGGGGCTGCGGATAGCTTCATAGTGCTGCATCTTAACCCCTTTCTCCATTAGGGAGGCCCTAATGCTATAAGAAAATTTTTAAGATTGTGCAAGTAATGATTGTGTTATCTTTTGGAACAAACTGAAATAGCGTAGATAAGGTCGCCCCAACAATTAATTCTTGTGGTCTCTCCCCAGAAATAATTTGTTGTCAACTTGGCATTTGTGTTTGCAGACCCTCTTCTATACAGTTTCTATAGACACAGTTAATTACTGTTCTCTGTCAAAGTATCATATGCTGTGTTATTCCAATTTACCTTTTTTTTTTCTTTTTTCTTTTGGATTTTTCCATGTCACCGCAGTCTTCTTAATTTTTACTTATTATTGCATAACATAGAGCTAACGAGATTTATTCATAGACAGGCATTTAAGTTGCTTCCTCCATTCCCAATTTTGTTGTTGGTTTGATGAGATTTTCAGTGATGGCAAACATTGCTGGAGTAATCATTATTGTTTGTGCCTTCCTGTAGGCAGAGGTGGCTGGCTCTGTAAGGTACATATTGAGAAAGAAACCCAATGATATTATGATTTACAAGAAATATGTATTTTGGTTGTCTAGATGACCAAAATATGTGTTTCTCATACATATTTGATCTTTACCACCATTCCTGGGTCACAGTCCTTAAAAACCTTAGCATCTCTTAAGTGTTGTGGAGTGAAGTGGGTACCTCTGGCTGTGTTAATGAAGGCAAGGTTGGAAAACAACTAAGGGTGGAGCTGGTTGCCCAGGCAACCACAGGACTAGAGGGTAGTACTTTCAGTCCTATCCTTTGATTCCCAGAGAAGGGAGTGGGGCTAGAGTTTGAATCAAATTGTCAATGGCCAATGATGTAATCAGAAAAGCCCCCAAAAGGGAGGGACTTTGGAGAGCTTCTGGACTGAGAGACACATGGAGATTTGGAGAGATGGCTGGCCTGGAAAGGGCATGGAAGTTCGTGCATTTCCCCCCAGACCTTGCCCTATGCATCTCTCCCATCTGGCTGTTTCTGACTTAGATCCTTTGTAATATGTAGATTATCTAGTGTGTACACTGGTTTTCTGAGTTTTGTGCATCACACTAGCAAATTAATTGAACCTGGGAAGGGTGTCCTGGGAACGAACCTCTCATTTTGAGCTTGTTGGTGAGAAGTGTGGGTTACAACCTAGGCTGGATGACTGGTTTCCGAATTGGGGGACAGTGTCGGGGGACTGAGCCCTTAAGTTGTAAGATCTGATGCTTTTTCTGAGTAGACAGTGTCACAACCAAGTTGAGTTCTTGAACACCCAGCTGGTGTCTTTGAAAATTGCTCATTGGTATGAGGAAGCTTCCTATCAGAACCATCGAGTCCTGGTATTTGAAGGTTTTACATTTTAACAGATATTACCAACTCACCCTCCTGCTCCCACAGACAGGGTCACTGCTTCCTTATAAATATACCAAAATATGTTAATATCAAATATTACATGAGTGAAAAACAGTATTTCAATCATGTTTTAATCTTCATCTCTTTCTTTACTAGTAAATTTTTAAGCATGTTTTCATACTCCTGTTATCCATTTACATTTTCTTTGCTGTGAACTTCCTAGCCACAATCTGCTCATCTTTATTTATTTATTTATTTATTTTTGCGGGGATGGGGGATGATGTTATGGAGGAAAGTCTAATTAACTTTTTCTTATTGATTTAAGGAGTTCTTTATGTAGTCCAAACAAGAAACATTTGTCTTAGTATGTTTTGCAAATACTTGCCAAGATTTTTTATTTTCACTTTGTTTATGGTGTCCTTTAAGATGAAGAAGTCTTTTAATTTGGAAACTAATGCATCAACCTTCTTTTAAGGCTGTTTCTATCTCTTGTTTAAGAGAGACTTCATCTTCATCTTCAACTGTTTTGGACCCACTTATATAAGCTATCTTTGATATCAGTCATTTTAGCATCAAAAAAATATTAGTTGCAAAGCCAGAAGTGATCTTAGATCTGCAGTCTAATCACTTTATTTTATAGAGGTCGAAATGGAGGCACAAGTAGGGGATGCAACATGTAATACTCACCCAACTTCCTCACCCTGTAATTTAGTGACAGAGTCAGACCTTGAGTCAGGTTTTCAGATTCCAAGGATAATGATTCTCGATCTTTCCCTGATGTGTCCATATGACTTGAAATAAGATAATATGGGAATGTCTCAATGGGAGGAAGTCAACTACAGTTGGCACTGGGGGCAGCGGAGATGCATGCTCTGCCCCTAGAGCCAGGCTGCTATCCACTCCCTCAAAAGAAGGCAGCATGAGTCTACTACATACAAGTTGTGTGCCTTGGAGGAAGAGGTGTACTGCCTCATTTTCCTCAACTGCATGGTAGAGATTAATAATATACAACAAAAGGATGTTGTGATGTTAAGTGAAAGAACTTATCACTAAGGTCTTAGCACATACTCTTGTCTGATAAATATTAATATTTGTTAAAAGGAATAACAATACAATTTACGTGTTCTTTGACCAAAGTAACAGTAGGAGATACCCTACGTGTCTGCCCAACACTGCCTTTCACCCTTTAATTCCAGCCGCTTATCAGCAAAACCAACTTATCCGTTTATCACACATATCTGAATCCCATTTTAGACTTTAGCTAAGACCTCTGGTGTACTTGAAATATTTAAAAGGCCTCCATGAATTTTATTGCTGCTGATGCCTGCACTTCAGAAAGAATTATTTTCACAGGCTGAGACATAAGCTGGCAATTTTATTCACCCTTCAGAAATTAGTTCAGCTGTTTAGACCTCAAAGCCTTCCTTATACCCCTACTCCAAGCGAGGCTGGGAACTCCTTTTGATATTGAGACAGAAGCCCTTATAGGATCTGACTCCTTTATGACTAGGTGGCAACCGTTTATAAAACTGGCACTCCCATCAGACTGGCTGAATGTTGAGAAAAGACTGTCTTGCATGTCCTTAAATTCCCAGTTCACAGCCCGGCACTTTTAGACACTCAGACAATGTTTGCAAAGTGAATGAATGAGGCAGTGGCACATTGAAATCTTCTGGGAAGTGAAATTCTCACTGACAGATGGGCTCAGGCACTGACCAGCTCAACTGGGACATCTAAATGCTTGTCCCTGCCACTGAACTCTATGCTTCATGGCAACAGACACTCCTTGTTTACTGCTATATCCTTATACCTGGAGCACAGCTTGAAATAATAGGTCCTCCATTAAAATTCATTGAATAAATGAAACAACTATAGTTATTTTTCCATCTGTCTTCCCTCCAGAGAGACTAAATGGACTGTTTTTCTGATTCTCATTCCCTTCCAGAGGGCATGGAGCTAAGCTTCTTTCCCTCTTGCAACAGAAGGGTGTACTGCAGATACATTTTTGCAGATGTAAGCTTTAACCTCAATGTCAGCAAGTCAGAACTGCACCCCAGAGAACCAGGGTGAGCTGTCATCCAGAGTCACAGTGCTCTAGCTGGACTGAGGGCAAATGAGAACTTGGCCATTGAACTGAAACTGCAGGGTAGAAGTGGGGGATAATGACAGGTTTTTCTTTTAATTTACTGTTTTTGTAAGAAGTAGCCCATGCAATCAGAGAATTAAGAAGATAATGTAAAATCACTACAAATCCAGTAATCCTGAGGCAACCACTGTTAACATGATGAGCACTTTGCAGGAATCGCTCTGCTTGTACATACCCACATGTGTGCATGTGTTAAGTTACATTCAGCTATCAATGACAGACTGCCAGAATATTGATGCAAACGTGATAAAGCTCATTTCTCTCTCATGTAGAAGTCTGGAGAGTGTTTCCGAACTGACAAATGAGCCAGGATGACATGCAGAGCCTGACTGACTCCAGAGTCAGTCATGCAGGGTCATTTCATCTTGTTGCTACATTGCATATGGCCTCCCATCATGGTCCAAAGGCTAGCATTTATATTCTAGAGAACAAAGAGGCAGGAGCAAAAAGAGAGAGATTGAGAGAGAAGCAAAAGGAATACATGATATTTCTGCTAATATCCCGTTGGCCTGAACTGAGTTACATCACCATGCCTAGCTGCAAGGGACTTTGGGAAATGTAGTACTTGTTCTGGCAGCCATTTGTCCAGATAAAAATCCCATTACCATAAAAGAAGGGTGAAATTGATATTCACCCTTGTGAATATCAAATTGTCTCTGTCAAGAGTGTGAAATTACATAACAGGATCACAGAGATAGGATAATGTAATGATAAAAATTACAAGTTCTGGAGAAAACTATAGTTTGAAATCTGGTTTATTTTCTTACACTTTAGTTTAATTGTCTGTAAATTAGAATTAGATCAAATATATCCTATAGAACTGCTATATGTGCTGAACGAATTAATGCATATAAAAAGGCTTGGCAGGTGCCAAACAATAAATTCTTAATAAAGGAGCATTAATCTTTTTCATTTTTAACACTCAAAAATGTAACATGTATATGGTTCTGTGTCATTATCTATAAATCTACTTATATTATCCTTGTTAATGGCTGCATAAGATTCCATTATGGGGAGAGAAGATAATGTAACTGATCCCTATTGATCATCTTTAGTTGTTCTTCATTTTACACCTTATCAACAGTCTTTGTTTTAACATCATTTGTACTTGCATTATTATCTCAGAGTAAAATGCTAGCTCTGGACAGCTGGGTCAAGCTTATGCTTATTTTACATGTAATGACATAACACATGTAATTAACATGACATAATAACATGCATTATTAATAGCTAGGTTCCATTTTAACCAAGAGATTTGAGTTACATATTATATACTGAGTTTTGTGCTAGTTGCTACAGTGTCCAAAGTTGCATGACCTGCCCTGTGATTGGGGAGAAGTTCGCCATTCAGGATTTCTGAATACAAAGTTCAGGGTGCTATGAGTACTGATGACTGGGGCATGAGTTAAGATGGGGGTCTGAAAGGTCTCTCGAAGGAAGGAAATGCTATTTAACCTGGAACCTGAGACCTAACGTATGTGAATGTGGTAGGAAATGAAAGATCATAAAAAGAGGGCATATTCTAAGAGATAAGGAATATGTGTTGAAAATTATAATGTAGTAGTGCATAAGAGTGTATATTCTAGAATCAGGTTGTCTTAGTCCAAACCATGGTTCTGCTTCTTATTTCCTGAGGATGACTCCTCTATGCCTTAGTTTCCTCATATTTACAATGGGGGGGTGATAGTAATAATAGGGTTATCATGAATAAGTTAATGCACAGAAGGACTTGGAGGAGCTCCTGGCAAGTGGGAAGCTAACATCAATACTTTCTTCTTTTTGCCTTTGCTTAAAAATCTTTGATTGTGAGAATTCAACTGGCAGCACCAAAACCCTCTCTTCATTTCTCCCAAGGGTTTCTTTATTCCTTCATACAACAAGTATTACTGAATACCTCCTAGGGAGAAGGTATAGATGAAATAGTCCCAGGCTTAAGCTTCAAGGTGCTGGCTGTCTGGTGGTGGGAAATAAATTTTAACTCAAAATTCCACACAAACAGAAGCCTATTTAGCAAAACAAATCTGTGCTGTGCAGAGAAAGCACAGTTTGATCTGAGGGCGGCTATCGGGCAAGTCTGACAAGGACATGTCAAAGAAATACTGGAAAAACCAAGATGGGGTGTGGGATTGTGTGTGTGGTGGGGTGGGGGGGGTAGGAGGAGACCAGTCAAGTGAACAAGACTAGAGAAGAGAATGAACCACGCACTGGGAGCCGTCTATGGAAAGACACTGAGGAGGGAAATAAGGACTTCAGAGGAAATCAAAGTAGCCAGAGAGCAGAGAACACAGGGTGAAGTTTTGGAGGTGCATGGGTGGGGTTACCAGGGGTCTCTAGCTCTCAAACAAAGATAATCCTTGTAGTCCAAAAGTGAGTGTGGCAATTAAGTCTTCTCACAAACACTTTTGTAGCCCCTCCAAGGTCTTCATTTTTTGTCAACACAAAAGTATCTCCCTTCCAGTCCATTGTTCCTGACTTTATTTGCTTTTGGCTCCCAAATTGAGTAGTCAGCGGACCAGCCCTCCACATCAGCCTCTTTTGAGGATAGAAATAGTGTTTACTGAACACCTATTTTGGATCAAGGAATGTCCTGAATCTTTTACTCATCTTACCTCATTTACTGCCCAACAATCTATGAGATGACTAGTATTACCTTCTTTTGAATAAATGAGAAAAGATTCAGAGAGTAGAAGTCAGTTCCCCCAAATCACACAATTTTCAAATAACAGACACGGGTCTCTAGCATAAAGTCTTGATCATTCACTTCATACTGCTCAGACCATGAGGCAGGCATGGACTGTTTCCTATGGACTTGTTAGCATCTCTGGCAGCCACTTCACTGTGCCTGGTGATACAGTTTCAGGCAACAGCAAGCTGAAAATGACAAACCTCACTTCAAGAAAGTGTAGCGTTCATCAAGCTGCAGGGAGTCCTTAATATCTTCAGCATTTCAAGACAGTGCCATTTTCCATGAATAAAAGAAAGAGCTAATACCCATCACTAAAAAGTTGAATGAAAGGCTAACTAAACACTGTAGACAAGCACCTTCCACATTTGGCTGCAATTAGCTCAGTCCCACGTAACATCATTGCTAGTGAAATGATTAACAAAATAATGGTAATGATACTGATGGTGAATTAAATGGAAATAAAAGGAGCTCAGTGTACTTCTCAATTTCCCACTTGGGGAACACTCCTAAGTTGTGTTCTTCAGCTTCCCACCGGGAATTTCCACATGTAAATAAATATTCCTGATTGAAATTGCAAATTTAGACCTCTGTACGTAGCTAATACTAAAATCGAAGCTTGGGATTGCTTCTTTTCATCCCAGAGTGAGATCCCAAGGCTAATGTCAGTGGAGATGAATTTTCCTCACCTGAAATGTTCCAATGAATTATGTAAATAGAGATAAACACCTTATAGGACTGACCTTTGCCACAGAGTTCAATATCTCCTTGCCCTAGCCAAATCAAGTGGAAAATTGGATTTAAAGAAAAAGGATCAGGAATTCACTGCAACCCAGGTGTCTGGGTTGTCACCACAACAAATAAACACAACCTCACCAAGAGAAATTAGTACAGATGTGACAAGGAATGGGCATGACAGTGGCATTCAAATAGTAAAAGTAACAGCTTTGCCTCTTATTAACTGACTTATTTTGGACATGTTTCTTTAAAAGTTTTCTGAGCACCCATTTTCTCATCTTTTAAATAAGGATAATAATATTCCTATTGACAGCTTTGAGAATTAGAGAATGCTTTTCACACTGCGACTGACCCAGACTAATTGTTGAAGAAATGGGAACTGTTCTTATCATTATTTGCCTCAGATTAAATGTTGCTTCCGTTACAGGATGAATATAAATTGGATTTTAGACCCTGACTTTTTAAATATGACTTGAGACCCTCTTTGTTCTTGAAGTTATATTGATTTTGGGTTGTACAATATTGTTTTTATAAAATTACTGATCTGACACTTATTACCAAGGTAATTTAGAGCAAATCTTACTTTCACTGGGTCTTAGCTTCTTGTTGGCTTAAATGAAATAATCAAAGCTAAACTCTTCTAAGCACTAAGACTCTTAGAAGAAAACATTTCATGACCTTGAATTAAGCAATGATTTATTAGATATGACAACAAAGGTACAAGTGACAAAAGAGGAGATTGACAAGTTGGACATCTGCAAGTTGGAAACTTGTGATTCAAAGGACACTATCAAGAAAGTGAAAAAACAACCTACAGAATGGCAGAAAATATTTGCAAATCATATCTAGTAAGGGACATGAATTCAGAATATATAATCAACACTAACAACAACAACAACAACAAAGACTAGCAACCCAACCTAAAATAAGTAAAATACATTTATATTGACAGTTAATCTGTGACAAAGGAGCCAATATTATGTAATGGAAAAAGAAAAGTCTTTTCAACAAATGGTGATGGAAAAAATTGGATAGCCACATGCAGGAAAATGAAATTAGACTACTCTTTCACACTATAGGAAAAAAATTAACTAAAAATGGTTTAAAGACTTGGATGGTAAGACCAGAAATTATCAAATATATAGAAGGCAATATAAGCAAAATATTCCATGACGTTGGCTTCAGGGATGTCTTTGGGGACTGAATTCCAACAGCAAGAAAAGCAAAAGCAAAAATAGGCAAATGGGACTACATCAAGCTAAAAAGCTTCTGTAAGCAAAATAAACTATCATTAAAACAAAAAGACACCTTGCTGAATGGGAGAAAATATCTGCACATCGTATATCTGACAAGATTTACAAATAACTCATAACAATTCAACAAAAAGAAAACAAAGAGATCCAAAATAGGTAGAAGAACTAAATAGACACTTTTAAAAAAAAATAGACACTTCTTTAAAGAAGACATACAGAGTGCCAACAAGTACATGGAAAAAAATTCAACATCAAGTTGAAAAAAATTCAACTTATAATCAAGGCAATGCATATCAAAACCACATTCTCATTCCTGTTAGAATGGTCCATATCACACACACACACACACACACACAAACAAATGCCGATGAGGGTGTGCAGAAAAGGAATCTTCTCATGCTGTTGATGGGAATGTAGACTGGCCCAATACCTATGGAAAACAGTATGGTTAAACATAGATCTACCATATGACCCAGCAATTCCACTCCTAGGTATCCACCAGAAGAGTAATCACTAATTTGACAGGACATATGCACTCCTCTGTTCATTGCAGTATTATTTATAATAGCCAAGTTATGGAAACAACCTAAATGCCCATTGACAGAGCAGTGGATGAAGAAGATGTGGCATATACACACAATGGAGTGCTACTCAGCAACATGAATGGATTGAGGAAATGGTGCTAAGTGAAGTAAGTCAGAAGTAGAATGTGAGATAACATCACTCACGTGGAATATAAAGTAAGCTAACAAAAAAAAAAAACACAAAGGAACTGATAAAACTGAAAATAAACCCTAGAAATACAAATGCAGAATTGAGACTACTGGAAGAGAAGGGAGGGTGAGGTGGAAACCAAGGAAGGAGCGGCACATAGTCTGGAGTAAAAGACTATATAGGTGCTTAGAAATGGTCAGAGAAAGTATGCGCCTATTCCCTTAAATCATATACAGTGTTGTTAACCAATTTTACCTCAAAAAAGGTAAAAAAAAAAAAAAAGTGACAATACAATGTCAAAAAAAAAATCTTTTTTTTTTTTTAAAGATTTATTTATTTATTTATTTATGCAAGCACTGGATACAGTCAGAAGCGCGGGAGGGTGAGAGAATTCACCAGAGCCAGAGCGGGGAGCAGAGCAGGCAGAAGGACCCAAGTACACTGCTGAGGGGAGCAGCGGGCGGCAGGAGAGGTCTGCGCGCCATGTGGGACCCTCACCTGGTGGTCAGGGATGGAACCGGCACTGCAGAGGCAGCGCTCAACTGCTGCGCCACCGCCACCGGAGAGACCCTCAAAAAAAATCTTAACCAGGCCCTCCCTGGTGGCGCCGGTAATTGAGCACAGCACTGTGAAGCTGTCCACAGCCTCTGCAGCGCAGGTTTAATCCCAGCCAGCCAGGGAGAACCTACATGGCACGGCAGACCTCTCCTGTCATGCCAGCTGCTCCCCTCAGCAATGTGTTTCGTCAGTCTGTCTGTTCTGTCTCCTACTCTGTCTCTGGTGAATTCTCTCACCCTACTGCCCATCTGGCCTGTACCCTAGCTCTTGTATAAATAAAATAAATCTTTAAAAAAAATCTTAACCTCAAAAAAATTTTTTTAATGAAAATAAAAACAGTCAAAGATTTAAAATAGACATTTCTCCAAAGAAGACAAAACAAATGGCCAATATGAATGTGTTCAACACCATTAGTCATCAGGGAAATATAAATCAAAACCATCATGAGATAGCATTTTATACACACCAGGATGACTATAATAAAAAAGATAATAAGCTTTGGTGAATATATGGCGAGCTTGGAGTCCTCATGTACTGCTGATATAAATGTAAAATAGTGCAGCCACTTTAGAAAACAATCTAACATTTCCTCAAAGAATAAACATAGAATTATCATATGACCCAGCAGTTTCCACTCCTGTGTACCTGGAATAGTGAAAACATATGTCCATATAAAAATTTGCACATGAATATTTATAACAGCATTATGTATAATAACTAAAAAGTAGAAACAACCCAAATATTTATCAACTGATGATGAACCTTAAAAACATTAAACTTAGTGAAAGAAGCCAGTCACAAAAGACCACATATAATTCCACTTTTATAAAATGTTCAGAATAGGCAAATCTATTGAGACACAAAATAGATTAGTGGTTGCCTATGGCTGGGAGGAACAGGGTTAGGGAAAAATGTAAATGACTGTTCCTGGGTATAGGGTTCTTTTGAGGGGGGGTGATGAAAGTGATTTAAAATTAGATTATGGTGACATTGGTCAACTCTGTAATATCCTAAAAGGCATTGAAATTAATGCTTAAAAATGGTCTAGATGAGATGGTTTATTTGGATCCTGCCTAATTTACTGTTTTATGGACTGAAAGCACATCTTAAAATAGATCTGGACTATAGGAAAAGAATGAACCTGTTCATCTTTGTGCACAAGGAAAAGCACAGAAGCAGAGAAGTTGGGTGACATAGCCTGTGAGCCTGATAAAATCCCATTAACTCTTCAATAAAGTCAGCTAATTCACAAGCTACGCCACTCATGCGAATTGGTGGTCAAGTGCTTAGTGATTACTGATGTTTGATGGGATACTTAGATATACCTGGTTCTGCTCTAAGCTTTTTCCGTGGATTTCATTTAATCACTTCAGAGGAGAAACTGAGGCCTGAGAGGATTACAAGATAGGATGGTGAGGGGTCAGATGCAAATGCAGAAGGCTTGACTCCAAGGCCTATGGCGGTCACCTCTCTATCCTTTCTAGCTTTCTCTATACCTTATTGCTTTCTCTACACTACCCAGTGTGAGGAAGTTGTGTACTTAATCAGTAGTGAGCAAATAACTGAATTAAAAATAACCTTATCATTTCTTGCTCTGCTTCTTAAAAGCAGGGGGTATGATCATTTCATTTTTTCAGAGCCCCAAATTCCGCTTCTCTGATGCTCAGGCAGGCATTGCAATTTGCTTGCAAGGCACACACTCCTGGCTTCCCAGGGCTAGCTTTGCTCCTCATACTAAACCAGGCTGTCTGTTCTTTTTTCTTTTTCCTTTGTAAATGTCTGTAATCCAGCAGCTTCCCAGCGGGCTGTTGGAGCTCAGGACTGCTCTACACCTGGAATTTTGCTATAGAAGCCCTGAAGCCAGATTTCAGAGTGCCTGCTATTTGTTTTTCCTCTCACCTCCAGCCATAATGCTTTGTTTGCAACACAGTAATTGCTCCACAGCCAATGATTCCTCCATCATAAACACAAGGAAATGACTCTGGCAATGTAGTGAGCAGCAGGAGATGACAAATTGTGCAGAGCCTGCCTTGTCTGCAAACTGTCCTGATGTCAGAACCTGTGCTGCATTGGCACTTGCCCCTCCACAGCCCAACTCTTCTTGTCCAGGGTGGTGGCCTAGGTGGCTGGTCCAGGGGAAGCCAAGACCCAACAGAGAATACACAGAAGTGCCCAAAGGTTGTATGGAGAACTCACCAAAGGCAGGGTAGAGAAAAAAAATTCAGATTTCTTAAAATATACTGCTTATAGAAGCAGCAAGCAAGGCAGGAGAGGTCTGCTGCACAGAGTGAAGGTTCTGAGACTCTATTTATACTCCAGGCATCACTGATTGGTTAGTATGTCTAGTCTTGGGAGTGTCCTGATGATCTAAATTAGCATAACAGGACATCAGCTTAATTCCCCAGTTCCCATCTCAGTCCCACTCACTCTCTTCAGCCATTCAAGCCTTCCAAACTTGCTTGCATGGCAAGGAGTGGGGGCTTAGATTTTAAATTTATTGATGATACCATAACATCAAATATTCATCAACTGATGATGAACATTGGAAACATTACAGTGAAAGAAGCCAGTCACAAAAGACCACATCTAATTCTGTTTTTATAAAATTTTCAGAATAGACAAATTCATAGAGACACAAAGTAGATTAGTAGTTGCCTATGGCAACTCCTATGGGAATGACAGGGTTATGGGAAAGTGTAAACTACCACCCATGGGTATAGGGTTTTGGGGGGGATGGAGGTGATGAAAAGATTTAAAATTAGATTATGGTGATATTGATCACTAATTATCCTAAAAAGCATTGAAATGAACATTTAAAAATGGCCTGAACAGGCATCAGATAGTTTGAAAGAGAAAAAAAAGAAGTATAATAATAACATGTATACTTTCTATATACATAGGAGAGATTCAACATGACTAAGTAACTGGTCTATGTACTTTTACACACCCGCTTACATAAATCAACTAAGACAGAACCTGTGGGGGTTGGGGG
Source organism: Talpa occidentalis (assembly GCF_014898055.3). Taxonomy (NCBI): domain Eukaryota; kingdom Metazoa; phylum Chordata; class Mammalia; order Eulipotyphla; family Talpidae; genus Talpa; species Talpa occidentalis. The sequence goes on along the minus strand of NW_023603184.1, from coordinate 23,228,582 downwards.
CAGAGGTGATAAATTAAGATTACTGGGGAAAATACTATAAAAATAGATATTCGGATTTAAATTCTGCCTTCTCCATTGAATAAAGAGATTAGGTCTTCTGGGAGAGAGAGACACTTACAGAAAGTTTACATATAAATGCCAAAAATAACCTCTACCCAGTCTTCAGTGACCTTTCCTTAAATGAAGTTTTTGTCAAAAAGACATATTTTGGGGTGACAGATTTTTCTCCCTTATAGTCCACACAGTGCTGTGTCCTGGAGGGATTAACACCATCTATGAGTGCTAGCAGCACTCACCAGTTACTGGTCACTGAAACTCAGTGCACCACTGTGGGCACCAGCTTCTCCTTTAGAATAGCACTTCCTTTGCAGAAAACTAAGCCTTATATGAAGGAATAGCCAAAGTCTGTGCTTTGTGAAATCCAGGTTGAGTGATAGAATCTGACCTATTCCTGTCCATTTTTGTGATGGTTCTCTTGGGTTTGTTTATACCTCACCGCCTCTCTGTTGCTTGCCTGAAAGAACTGGACCATAATGATCAAAGCAACTGGTGCAAGATGATTGCTTTGATTTGCTGTTTGCTTCAAATCTAGATTCCCCTTTCTAATTAAGTCTCTCTGAGCACAGGATTTAAAAACTCAAAGGCATCAGGGTCCGTAAAATCACGTCTTTATGGTGGAGTTCGTTGGGGGTTATATCGGTGCTTTATTGATGGGCATGTTGTGGTAATACATGTTTGAAGAGATGTGAACCTAGATCCAGATAACATGTATAATGTTGTAAGCTAATGTTACCACAATAAAAGAAATAATTAAAAATTTTTTTAAAATCGGGGCTTCCCTGGTGACACAAGGGGTTAAGCGCTGCAATGAAGCAATCCCCAGCCAGTCAGCAAGCAACCCACATGGTGCAGCAGACCTCTCCTGTCTAGCCCACTGCTTCTCTCAGCTGTGCATTTCAGTCGGTCTGCCTGTTCTGTTCCCCACTCTGTCTCTAGTGAATCCTCTCAGCCTCTGTAAGGGGTCAGGAAGACCACTGTGCAGGTTTTCTATGATCCAGCAGACCTGGTAAAGGAGGAGTCAGAGTCCTTGGTGGCTTTTGCAGGTTTTTTATTGGGATTACCAGGGACACGGCAGGCAGGGGCGCTGAGGGGCTGCCAGCCTCCCAGCCCCCAGCAAGTCTTCACTCTGGGCTCTCCGACCTTCTCTCACATTCTCTCTGCTCTTCTCATGGCTCTGCTTCTCTCTCTGCTTCTCTTTTGGCCTCTCCTGGCATCCCTGTGACACCGCCCTTAAAAGCCCAGGTAAATCCCATCTACCTATGCCCACACCCTATTGCAGGTGCCAGCCATCAGGCATGCATTCAGGACCGCAAGGATCCATCATCTATGCCTGATGGCAGGAGGGCAGAAAAGCCTGACATTTTTCCTTACCTTATAGCCCCCCACACTTCTAGCCTGTACCCCAGCTCTTGTATGCATACATAAAAAAATCTTTAAAAAAATTACAAAGTCTGTGAATTGATTAAACACTAAACTGAACTGATAATATTTCCAAGGTGAGGGAATATTGTGGCATATAAATCATGACTCAATAAAACTTTTTTTTAAGTTTTGCCTTGTTCTTAATTTACATGGTGTAAATGAGGATGGTCAGACTTTCATGCACTAGCCTCTGTGCCTATCACCTGTGGCCTTGAATGCAGAAGGTGCTTGGGAGCATGGGCACGGGGCATGCATGCCTGATAGTGGACACTTGGAGTATGGTGTGGACATGCATGAGTGTGAACACCTGGCCCTGGAGACTGAGGGTATACGGATGGTGTCTCTCAGAGATGAAATGGCTTCAGTGAAACAGCTACAAGAGGATGAGTGACTAGAGAGGCAGGACCACAAGACTACGACGGAGAGAGCCCAAAGAGAAAGAGTCAAGATTCTCCGGAGGCTGGGAAACCCCGCCGCCCCCCATTGCCCGTCTTCCTCCTGGTTGTGCCACTACGGACGGTAATTTATTTTTTCAAGTTTAATATACACTAAACACCAGTTGCACAAAGGTGAATTGTGTCAGTATTTAAAGCAGAGCTAGCTTCCAATGTCAGACAATTGTAAGTTTGTCATCTACATGAGTGTATAGTAGGATGTGGTAGTTGTTCAGGGTGTGGGATAATTCTTCATTGGGCTGAACTAGATACAGTACTGTTATTCACAGGAAATATGCAGCTGGTCATTGTAGGGGCAGGAAGGGTCACTGCGCAGGTTTTCTAATCCAGCAGACTGGGTAAAGGAGGAGTCAGTGTCCTCAGTGGCTTTATGCAGGTCTTTTATTGGGATTTACCTAGTACACAGCAGGCAAGGGTGCTGGGGGGCCGGGAGCCTGGCAGTCCTCCCAGCCCCCAGCAAGTCACCACTTTATCTGGGCTCTCGGTGTTCTCTGCTTCTCTCTCGGCCTCTTCTGCTCTCGGCTTCTCTTGGCATCCCCGTGACGCCGCCCTTAAAAGCACAGTCTTAGCCCAGGTGAATCCATCTACCTATGCCCACACCCTGTTCCAGGTGCCCGCCATCAGGCATGCATTCAGGACCGCAAGGATCCATCATCTATCCTGATGGCAGGAGGGCAGAAAAACCTGACATTTTTCCTTTACCCTACACAGCTCAATCTCATGCAGAGCATGGGAAAGGCAAGCGGGGGTCCATAGCTTGTCAGTATTATGTTACCACATGAAATTGACCTTCAAGGAATTCAAGCAATAGAGTGGCAGCGGGAACTGGTTCTGTGAGTCCAAAACTAAAAGCTTCTGTGAGCATATGGACCCAGGGGTATCAGATATCCATTATGCAGGCTGCAGTTCCAGCCTCCTCTCCCTTGGCAGACGCTGCTGATTGATTATGGCATGCACACCTTCTGAGACTGGATGCGGACTCTGCCTTCTCCTCAAGGCAGTCCTTGTCAATTAACTGAAATTTGCAAGAAGAGGCAGTTACTCATGCTGGGTCCAGAGAAAAGAAACAGGCTATATGCAGATCTGAGACAAGGAGCCAAAATTGGTCCAAAGCATTCAACCCAGGGGAGGAGGAGAGGACTTCTGGGTGCGATAAACAAAGAAAGAGACCAAAACCAAAGACCAGAAAAAGACACTCGAAACAGCATTTTAGGTTTTAGTTTAGACAGATGGGTCCTCAGAGAGCAGATGCTAACTAACTGTTTGATGAATGACCACTGATGAAAGAACAGGGACTGTCTGTTCTGGTTTTATAGCGACCTCTTGATCTGAACCCAATTTCTGCTCCCAAAGTGAAGCTGGAATCTGAAGGCTCAAAGCTGATCTCATAGCCTGTGCTCTCTGGAGAGTCCTTACTCCTTAGTAAAGGAGATTCATCTTGAACCCAAGTTGTTGCCCAGTACAACCAGAGGTGATCATAAGAACAGGTTCCTCTTAGAGGCAACCAGAGGGACTTATGCGATGTCTAAGATTTGGAGCAGTAGAGCCCAGTGACTAATTGCATGGCCTTTGGAGTCAGACCTGGGTTTGGATCCCAGAGTTGCTAGTGACTCACTTAGTGATCTTGAGCAAGTTGCTTAACTTCTCAGAGGTCATTTTTCTCATGTCTTCGTAGGATCTAATTCATAGGGTGTTGTGAAGATAAAATGAATGATCATCAATCTGGCTTTTCACCATCCTTTCCTCTTTTCCCTACTTGAAAATTGTTCTGCAGTTTAAGTTAGGAGAGCCTTCATCTCAAGCTCCAGGGATAGGCTATGACTGATCTAGTCACTCAGGATAATCCCAGACCTGTTAATGGCTCAGTGTGGCCATTAACCACATTGAGTCGCACAAGGCTTAGCTCTCCACTCACCACCGAGAAGCAAGCTAAGGAATTACTGGTATAATTGCTTAGGCAGTACCATCAGCATGTGATGTGGTTCTCTCCTCATGGATATGGACTCCACTTCTGTCAGTAGCCATTTTGCATCGACAAGTAAAAAATCTTGTCTCAGTAAAAATCTTGTCTCAGCATCAAATGAAAGAGAAAACAAGCAGACTCCACATTGGAACTGATCTGACCTCTGACCTGTCCCTGGTCAGGTCAAATTTTAAAGTAAAATTTGAGTCGGAATTCTTATAATTTAAAACATCAAGGGTTAGCATATTTAAGTGCTCAATAATGCTAGCAATAAAAACGATTTGCATTATGATCAAGAGGATTACTAATCAAAGCCCAAAGAAAATTTGACTTCCTCAGCTCAAGAATGGTATTTATATATTTCATAATTGCATCAAATTAATTTAACAAATAATGATTGAGTTCCTACTATGTGCTGTAGGGTAAGTGAAAATGATATCAGGCTTTTTTGCCCTCCCACCATCAGGATAGATGACGGATCCCTGCAATCCTGAATGCATGCCTGATGGCGGGCACCTGGAGTAGGGTATGGGCATATGTAGATGGGATTCACCTGGGCTGAGAGACTGGGCTTATAAGGGCGACTTCATAGGGATGCGAGCAGAACCACTAGAACCACGAGAAGAGCAGAGAAGCAGAGAGAATGTGAGAGAAGACAGGAGAGCCCAGATAGAGTGAAGGCTTTCTGGGGGCTGGGAGGCCTGCCAGCCTCCTGGCCCCCCAGCACCCCTGCCTGCCGTGTGCCTGGTAAATCCCAATAAATACTTGAAAAGCCACTGAGGGCTCCAGGACTCTCTTCTCCTTTACCTGGTGTGCTGGATCAGAAAACCTGCTCAGTGGCCTTCCTGCCTCTACAGTGCTAATGCTAAGTGCAGGGTTATAGTGATGAGTGAGACAGACTTAGACATGCCAAATGTAGAGATCCACTGTCCTAGAAAACCTCATGCCACCCCAGCCTTCTGAAAAGTCTCCTCACTAAGCTGAATGGGAGGCCTGCCTGCTCAGAAATTTAAAGGGAAAACCTTACTAAATGATGCATATAGGAACGGCATGGACATGGCAGGGCTTACTCTTATTTCTGCCTCCACAAACTCCACTTCAGCTAGGGGTATTCCTTCCTTTGCCTTCAAGGCCCTACCAGAAACTCTTTTAAGAGACTTTCTGGCTGAGGAAGAGGTGTACTTTCCTCAGTCTGTTTCCCTGTAAGCCTCAGCCCATTCTACTCCTCTGGTTACCCTGGGTCTCCCAGCTTCCACTGCATATTCTCCTAGGTAACTATAACCTTGCTTCCCAAGGGCTCACTTTCCGCCTCTCCATAGTTCTACTTGCCCTATAGGTGGTTTATAGGGATTTTGAAGATAATTTAATGCCTGTGTACTTGTGCCTAGATTTCTGACTTCTATCCTAGTTCTTCTTCCCCCGTCTAGAATTGCCTGTTGCCTAAATAAATTCCTATTGTTAGCATAATGAGGAGAGTACCTTGTCCTGACTCAAAAATGACAATATATAAATATAAAAGGGAAAAAAACCTAAATTGTCCTACCATCTTCCCTAGCCTAGCCTTGCCTTGCCTTTGATATATTTAAAGTAAACAAGTATCATATGTTTAATGTGGGGGTAAAAAAATCTCAAAAAATATATATATATAGCATTTGCAAGCTAGATAGGCAGTCTGACTTAAAGTAAGCCATGGTCTCTAACGGCAGGTCACCTGGGTCCAGACCTCAGATCTACCACTTACTAGCAGTAGGTATTGAACAACCCAACCAACCTCCCTGTGTTTTGTTATAATTATCTATAGAACAAGGATTATCTGCTCATGAGGTTACTGCAAGGAAAAAACTAAAAGTTGACAGGCAGCTCTTAGAATATTGGTTGGTGTATGGTTAATTTTTTTTTTGGCACATTTTTCTTTTTTTTTAAGATTTTTGTTAATTTTTATGTAGAAGAGCTGTGGTGTAGGCCACAGGTGCAGGGGGGTGAGAGTATTCACCAGAGAGAGAGAGTGGGGAACAGAACAGGTGGATTCACTGAAATACACTCCTAAGGGGAGCAGTGGGTGAGACAGGAGAGGTCTGCTGTGCCATATGTAAGTCAGCTCCCTGACTAGGGATCAAACTCAGGCCTTAGTGGTGATTGAGCTGAGATTAAACCCGCAGGCCACCAGGGAGGCCTGGCATATGGTTAAATTCTTAATAAAAGTAAATATTTAGGATCAATCATTTTTTTAGTAACAATTACATAAGGCTCCACAGTGTGGGGATGTCTTTTACTTATAACCCATGTGGTTTATAGATTCACTGACCAGTTCTTTAAATTCATGACCCATAACTAAAATTGAGTATTGGGGCTACTTGGAAAGTAACCTGGTTTTGGTTTCTTATTTGGAACCCAGTGACACTGTCCATTGAAGGTGTTCCCATACTAACCTGCGGGGACTGTAAGAGACCATTTTGTAGCAAGGATCATGTCTTCCTTCTTTCAGACATAATGTTCTTAAAGCAGACACCATTTCTTTCCTCCCACATTCTGTATGCTGGGTAGCCAGCATTTGGGATGATGCTCTTCTCTGAAGTGAGATTACTTCTAGTTAAAATTAGAGCAGTTTTTTCTCTCTGCTCTTCAATGTGCTCAGCTAGAAATACTCTCACTTCCTAACAGGTTAAAGTGATCACAAAGCACCTTTGAATAGGACTCTTTGCAGGAGAAAAGAGTAAGAAGCAACACAGACCAGATGGGTCTAAATTGAACACACTTTTCTTGGCACTTAATTTCCCTTACTCAGAGAGCAAAAAACATTTAGCAATCTTCTGAGAATACTTTCCTAGCAATGCCTGGAATTTTAACCATTCAACAGCCGTTAACCACATTGAGCCCCACAAGGCTTAGCTCCCCACTCACCACTGATGAGCATGATCAGAAACTACTTTTTACCCTGGGAAAATGCCTTTAAGTAGCACCAACCAATCTTTCCCAATAAAAGCAGATCACAAGCAGTGCTGACAAGCATGCTCAGCAGAGCTTTAATCTGAAGATGGAGAAAAGAAGGGAAAGATGTAAGATTGTCCCTCAGAAACAAAATTTCCATCTTCCCCAATTAAGAAAAGCATGCCTCTATTGTCTGTTTTGTTAGTGGTGCTGTCTAATAGCAATCAAAGAGTTGACATAGGTCAGTGGTGCTGGATTTCTAAGTGTTTCTTTCCTACCTCTCATATCCTGCTCTCAGGTCATGTTTCCTCAGTGATGAGTTTTACATCCATTCCAGCTTTTGCACCTCTACTCTCCATTTCCTACTTTCAAAACATGTATTGGAAGCACTGGGGGTTTGTTGACACTCAACTGAGGGTTCAAATCCAAAAATGTTGCTTCCTCATTGAGTGATCTCCAGCAAGTCACTTACCCTCACTGTGTCCTGGTTGTCTCATATGTTAAAGAGAGAAACCAATGCCTGACTCGAGTATTATTGTAAAGATTAAATGAGGTGACTTACCTGGTGGTGCAAGGGGTTAAGATGCAACCTATGAAGCTATCCGCAGCCTCTGCAGCATGAGTTCAATCCCCAGCCAGGGAGCTGCCTACATGTCACAGCAGACCTCTCCTGACACACCCAGTGCTCCCCTCAGCAGTGTGTTTCATTCAATCTGCCTATTCTGTCCCCCACTCTGTCTCTGTTGAATCCTCTCACCCCATACACCTCTGTCCTGTACCCCAGTTCTTGTATGCATAAAAAAAAGATTAAATGAGAACTGTATTACAAGTGCCCGGTGCTGCTGGTACCTATGAGGTGCCCAGTAAATATTTGCTGGACTGGTGAAGGAGAAGCTGCGGGGTCTTTCAGGTAATTTGATGGATGTGACATGTATGTGGACTTTCACTCCTTCTCCAAACTACACTAAAATGATAATAAAGGGATAAATGATATAAAGGGATAAATTAAATTTACAAGGACACATTGAATACAAACAGCATAGCCTTGACAATGTGATCTGTAAATTCAAAAGAAGCAAAAGGAAAATTTTCAAGGTGACCCCTCAGTATCAGTTATCACATGCAGTAACAAGCCACCCCAAGATGTAATATTTAAGTCAGAAATCATTTTGTTTGCTCACAGTTGGTATAAGTAAGGAATGTGGACTAGGCTCACGTAGGTGAATCTTCCGTTGGTTTTTAATGAGCTCATTTATTTGTCATCTGCTGGTAGCTGTTACAACTGTGGCTGGGCTCTGTTGGCTGGGGTGGTTTGGCGTCTACTTCCATGTGTTTCCTCACCATCGAGGAGGTTAGTCTTCCTTTCAGCTGAGGGGGGTCTCAGAATTTCCAGCAGTCAGAGTATACCCAACCAAAGGACCCTCTGCTTGCCTGGCATTTACTAATATCCCATTGGTAAGTCATGTGGCCAAGCCCAAATTCAATATGGGAGGGATCTACATGAGGTCACAGGTACTTTTATTCATTCTGGGGACATCCCTACAGAAATCTTCTGCAACCTCTGAAGCACATTTACCATCTTTGCCAAGTAAGATGACCATGTCTCTGTTACCTCTTTTTTTTTTTTAATAGAGGCATGTTTTATTTATTTATTTATTTGTTTGTTCGTTTGTTTTGTTTATACATGCACTGGGTACAGTCAGAAGCGCGGGAGGGTGAGAGAATTCACCAGAGCCAGAGCGGGGAGCAGAGCAGGCAGAAGGACCGAAGCACACTGCTGAGGGGAGCAGCGGGCGGCAGGAGAGGTCTGCGCGCCACGTGGGACCCTCCTCTGGTGGCCGGGGAGCAGCCGGGAATCGAACCGGCGCTGCAGAGGCTGCGGGCAGCTTCTCAACCCAGCGCTCAACCGCTGCGCCACCGGGGAGGCCCTCTGTTACCCCTTGTAATAGAATTGCTGTCCAGGTATGCAGAGTCAAAGGTAGATCAGAGAGATTAAAGTGGGTGGGCAAGTGAGGCTGACTTACAGACCAGTAAAAATGGAAACTGAATGATATGGAGGAAACTAAGAAGGAAGCTGGCTTGTGCTATAGATCTCTAGATATTCAGAAATTGAGGAAATCAAGCAAATCTATAATTCAGGGATAGCCTACAGATACTGCCTAATAAATTCGGAAGAATGGAATGATATTCCAAATCCATTTGTCTTTAATTCTACCTCTTAAATAGAGAGTCATCCACCTCTCTACATCACCATGCCTCTGTGAGAGCTCAGCGAGCTCTCTAACCTGGACCACTGTAGCATCTCCCCAACGAGGCTCCCTGCCCCTTGTCTTTCAAATATTCTTCACAGAGCTTCCAGAATGATCTTTGTAAGCAAATAATCTCAGGTCATGGCCCTGCCCCCTCCTTAGCAGGACAAAGTGTAAATGCCTTCAGATGTCATGCCTCTCCCTTCATTCTCTGGGTGCTCATGTTGAGCGTCCTTTCAGTCTCATCTCTTACCACCTGTCTAGCTTATCTCCAGCCATTCTGAACTTCTTCCCATCCCTCACTTTTGTCATGCTCTGATATTCTGCCAAGTTTTTGCTTATGAGATTACCTCTGTCTAGAGTACTATTTTCTGCTGTGGCAGACCCTGCTGGTTGCCTATGTAAGATTCACGCTTTTCTTTTTGCCTACAAAATCTTAGAAATCTATGGTGTCAGGGACAATGGGCCTAAGCTCTTCTAGAGGTGTGCATATTACCTAGTTCTGGCTATTATTATTTGTAAGTGGAAGTTTCCATGGAATATCTGGAAAGATTTTCTCTTCCTGGGAAGGGAGGTATGTAAGCAAAACTCTCAACCCTGTGTTTCCTTAGCTTTCTTCCCCCCAAATTGATTGTGAGACCTAGACCTGCAGTAGACCAGTAAGAGAAAGGAAGAGGATACTGACTAGAACCCAGACTTCCTAGAATCTCTGCATGGAAGCTAGAAACCACTGCTGCCTGGGTTCCCTTTATTCAGTGTATTTCAGTCAATCTGCCTGTTCTGTTCCCCACTGTGTCTCCGGTGGATCCTCTCACCCCCTGTACCTCAGAGCTGAAAATGTTTATACCTACCTTTCCCTGGTTAAATCCTCCTTATCTTTTGGGACTCAACAACGTTACCACCTATACCATCTGGGCCACATTAAAGGATTCCATTTTCCGACTCTGCGCACCTAGAGGTTCTTTATAGCATAATGGCTAAAAGCACCAGCTCTGAAGCCAGAGTGTCTTGGTTCATAGCCCAACTTGACTATCTGTTGGTTGGATCCTTTCTATGCCTTAGTATCCGTATCTATTAAATGGGAATAAGACATTATTACTAACCTTATCTAAGATAATTGGGATTAAATGAAGTCATGTATATAATTGGCTCCTGATAATCATCAGTTAATGTTTGCTGTTATTAACATAGCCTTCATTATACAGTAACCTAACAGTCCTCGTCCCAGAGATTACATCTGTCTAGTTTGTTGCTATATCCTCAGGGACAGCTGGCTTACAGATACTGCCCAGTAAATGTTTATAAATAGTAAACATTTTTTAATAAATAATATACAATGTGAACATTACACAAAAAGTAAACTTAGCCAAATATTAACCCAATTGGAAAGGCTTTTCCTCCTGAAACCTGTGAATGAAGGTAGAAACCAGCAACTCTGAATTCTAAAAGGCTACTGCAGGAAAAATTCTCATCATTGGCCAAAGCACAATATACTCATGTTCTCCTAAGGCCGCCAGCTAGTGAGCCTCACTCAATCAAGAAAAAAATCACAGATCAGCTAAAAGATGTCCAACAGCCAGTGTTGAGTCAGTTGTCCACAAGCATTTTGCCTTGGCCTTGTCCAAATCTGGCCTTCTAAAAGACAAAGTCTGTAATCAAAGAGAGGAGGTATTAAATGTGTGAAAGTGTACAAATTCCAGATAACAGTTCTTCCAACAGCTCTCTCTATTCACTTTGATTTTCCATGCCTCTTTCTTGCCACTTATACCACAAACGGTAACTCCCACTTTCTGGGCTTTCAGCTTGTCCTTCTTCCTCAAGTGGGCTGGACCCTCGTGACAGTATGTTCTATAGTGTGTGTGTGTTGTGTGAAAGTAAGGAAGGAAAATTAGCAGAAGAATGATAGCATACTGGTATTTTCTGGTGAGTGTATGGTTTGCTGACAGGTAAGACTGGGGAAATTCTCCCTGGATCTTCAGAAAGCTTCTACCATTGATCCATATGATAATTTATTTTCTTATCTCTTCTTCCCTTCACCTTGAGAAATTGTGCCATCTTTTTTTGCAGAGGCTCTGTAATTGGAAAACTGGTTTACAAATCTAGTAACTTTTTCTTCCCTAAAGATTTTTTTTTCCATCACACAGAAAGCTAAAGGAAAGAGAAGAGATAGAGGGAGGGTATGCATTTCAGTGATATCTGGAAGGATGAACGTTGAATTTATTTAATATTTCTGCTTAATACTTTTCAGGAAGATCTCAAATAAGCATAGGAATTTGTTTTTTATATAACAGAGGGATGAAACCATGGGAGGGATTTTCCTTTAAAAACATGTATTAAAAATGTGTAACCTCTGGGTCGATCAGACTTTAAACTCCCTTTGTGGGAAGATGTCAGCTCCAGACATCACTCCATAGTAATAAATAATGACAAAAACCACAATAATATTAACAACAGTTTTCATTTATCACTGATTGTGCTAGTTCTTTATATACATTACTTCATTCACTCTCAACAAATTCATGAGGTAGGTTCTAGTACTTCATTTTTAGAAATGGAAGCTGAAGTTTAAAGAGGTTAATAGTACCATCTTCAATTCGTCGGCCTAGAGGGCAGAGATTGAAATCAATGTGGGTTAATTCCAAGTCTTGAAACCTAATGGAATTTGCCCTTAGGTTTTTGAAGTTTCATAAGGGTGACCTCTTTCTTTCCATTTTCTACCTTTTGGAAAGAGAACACTCTAAGATGAATTGTACAGTCTCCTCTATACTTGATGTTAGATGATTCCAGACTTGATATTTCCTGAGATTTTGGCTTGAATTGATTGCTTTAATGAGTAGAAATTGGGGGAGATGTTGTAATGGAGTGAATGTATTTTGTATATGGGACAGATGTGAGTCTTTGGGGGCCAGAGGCAGGTAACAGTAGACTGAAAAATGTTCCCTTGCCCCATGCCCCAAAAACGATAGCCATATGGGCCTCCCTGGTGGTGCAAGGGGTTAAACACCACACTGTGAGGCAATGCGCAGCCTCTGCAGCACGAGTTCAATCCCCGGCTGGCCAGGGAGAAACCCACATGGCGCAGCAGACCTCTCCTGTCTCTCCCACTGCTCCCCTCAGCAGTGTATTTCAGTCAGTCTGCCTGTTTTGTTCCCCACTCTGTCTCTGGTGGATCCTGTCACACCCCGCACCTCAGGCCTGCATCCCAGCTTTCGTATGCATAAATAAATAAATCTTTAAAAAAATAACCATGTCCTACTGCCTGGAACCTATGAATGTCATGTAACATGGAAAAAAAAATACATCCTTGCAGGCGTGATTAAGAATTTTGAGATGGTGAGATTATTCAGGGAAGCCCTATGCAATCATGGATTTCCTAACAAAGGGAGATTTTTACACAGACAGAAGGTGTTGTGAAGACAATGCAGAGATTGGAGTGATAGAGCCCCAGCCCAGGCAATGTTGGAAACCACTAAAAGCTGGAGCAGGCAGCAATGGGTGCTCTCCCAGAATCTCTGGAGGAAGCACAGCTCTACATTCACCTTGGCAACACCAAGTTGAACTTGGCAACACCATGTTCAGTCTTCTGGCACTCAGAACTGTGAGACAATAAAGTTCACTTGGTTTGAACCACCAAGTTTATTAGAAAGTTGTTACAGTGGCACCGAGGCACCAAATCTATTAGTTTCTTTTTATTTTATATAACTCTTCCATCATTTTTCATTTTTGCATAATGTGTGCATTTTCATTTTGGTTATATTCCCCATACAATTCCCACCCTCTTTTTCTGACCCTAATCTCTCTTCTCCTCCTCCCGGCCCCCACTGTAGTGTGTCTCTGGTCTATAGTTGCTTGTTGATTTTGATTTTTACTTTATTGCAATTAGTCTTTTTCCTGGTCCCTTATTTAGGTTTTCTAAATTCCTGCTATGAGTGAGACTATCCGGTATTTTTCTTTCTGGCTTATTTCGCTGAGCATGATCCCTTATGGCCACTGTTGTTGTTTGGAGAAATAAATCATGTAAAGTTCTTAGAACGGTGCTTTAAAATGGTAGCTACTTTTTTTTTTTTTTTTTTTTGGTCAGTATTATCATTATTATGGACATTGGAATGTTTCAGGAAATAAAACCTGTCAGAGGCCCTTCAACAGGGGTACATGGATGTTCTATAATGAAATAAAAATTCCCAGAGTGTGTGTGAAAATTTGCCATGTATATTGCATGTACCACACAGTTATGTATTAATTTGTCAAGACTTCCATTATTAAGTACCACAGACTGAGTGGTTTAAACAAAAGAAATATATTTTCTCATAGGTCTGGATGCCCAGAAGCTTGTGATCAAGCTATTGGCAGGGCTGGTTTCTTCTCAGGGCTGCGAGGGAAAACTGTCTCTCCCTCTTTGACTTATAGATGGTTGAATCTCTGTCTTTTCATATCATCTTCCCTTTATTCAAATTTCCCCTTTTTATAAGGATAAAAGTCCTATTAGAGAAGGGTTCACCCCCAGTGACCTCAATTTACCTTGATTACCTTTGTAAAGACCCTATCTGCCAATTAGATCACATTCTGATTTACTGGCTAGGACTCCAAAATATTTTTGGGAAAGGACATAATTCAATCTATAAATGTGGATATTCTCAGAGCTTTCTTCAGATCACTTAAGTATCCAGTACATACTTGCTTACATAAATTGAAAACTCTTTTAAAGGATGAAAGCCCAGAATGTGGGTAACACTTAATGAATGGTTTGGGGAGGAGTTTTACCTCAATGGGTTCTTCTTTTTTTTTTTTTTTTAAGATTTATTTATACAAGGGCCTCCCCGGTGGCGCAGCGGTTGAGCACTGGGTTACGAAGCTGCCCGCAGCCTCTGCAGCACCAGATCGATCCCCGGCCACTCCCCGGCCACCGGAGGAGGGTCCCACATGGCACGCAGACCTCTCCTGCCACCTGCTGCTCCCCTCAGCAGTGTACTTTGGTCCTTCTGCCTGCTGTGCTCCCTGCTCTGGCTCTGGTGAATTCTCTCACCCTCCCACGCTTCTGACTGTACCCAGTCTTATTTATTTATTTATTTATTTATTTATTTATTTATTTATTTTTATTTATACAAGCACTGGGTACAGTCAGAAGCGCGGGAGGGTGAGAGATTTCACCAGAGCCAGAGCGGAGAGCAGAACAGGCAGACTGTGGAAGTACACTGCTGAGGGGAGCGCAGGTGTCAGGAGAGGTCTGCGAGCCATGTGGGACCCTTGCCTGGCTGCCGGGGATCAAACTGGCGCTGCAGAGGCCGTGGGCAGCTTCGCAACCCAGCGCTCGACCGCTGCACCACCAGGGAGGCCCTCAATGGATTCTTCTTATCTCACAGATTTATCTTACGGATTCTTATCTCAATGTGCAAATGCCAGCTTGCTTTAGGAACCTGAAACCGCTTTAAGTAGGCAGCTTATCTTGAAGTTACCACATGTAGTGGAAGGAGCACAGGCTGTAGAATGATACCAATCTGACTTGACATAAAGGCTCTTTGTTGCTTCAAGTAACTCACTGAACCTCTCAGGCAACTTCTAGTGGTCTACTTAAGGCTGTGGGTCCTAGGAGTCATGCAGACACCTATTCTCATTCCAAGTGGGGGACAGCTAATGAAGACATACTCTGTTCTGCCTTTGGAAGCCAGCAGCACAGGATAAATAAGTAGTGGTGGTGACTCATGCTCTGCTCTCAAGCTGAGACAGATGCCACTTGCCTCATGTAAATGACCTTGGCAAGTCCAGCTGACAGAAACGGTTTTTAAGAAAAAATGGTTCATTGGTCTTCCAGGCTGTCAGTGTGGAGGAACTCCTTTAGATGGCTGTATGGACACTGCCTCAAGTTGACAAAAGACTCTTGTGCCCACCTGGGACAGGATTTCCTTGATGTTGTATGGAATAACCAGTATGTTAGTTAGGGTAAAGTCTCAGCTGCTAAAAAAGAAACTTCAAATGATAGTCATTTAAACTAGACAAGGATTAGTCTGAGTTTTGAAGGCAAGATTCTGAACATACACAACATTTGTTAATAATCCATTGACTAGAACCTAGTGATCGGAACTCAGCTGTGAGAAGGGTGTGGTTATATCATCTTTCACTGCACTGGCATATGCCAAGATCAGCTCAGTTATTATGGAAGAGAACAAAGAGTAGGGAATACAGTTAGCAGATTGTGGTATCTGGCTCATGAGATCTTTGTCTCATTTGGAACCTACCAGTGGTCCTATCCTTAGGTTAGTGACCTTCTTGATAATTTTCAAATGTCCTACTCCTGCAATGCACACACAAATGGACATGTGCATGATTCAGAACAGACCTGTAGGTCTCAGATCTACCAAGATTAAAATAATAGAGATCAAGTTCTTATGATTGCTTGATATTTTACAATTAGCTAGCTCTCAGCTTTCAGAGGAAGACATGACTTACATTTCCACTACAATTGCAGAAACTGAGTCTCAGAGAAACTAGTCATTTGTCCAAGGTCAAACAATTCACAGGTACTAGACTCAGGGCCTCTGATACCTAATTTAGGACTATTTCCATCTAGAGCCTGGGAAATAGACTGGAAATTGGAGTTCAGTTCAATTGGAACAAATTCATTCATTCTCATCACCAATTCTAGGGAAGTGGTAATTAAAAGTAGATGAGAAACAAGACTTCCCTAGTGGCCTAG
Organism: Talpa occidentalis; assembly: GCF_014898055.3. Lineage (NCBI taxonomy): Eukaryota > Metazoa > Chordata > Mammalia > Eulipotyphla > Talpidae > Talpa > Talpa occidentalis. The sequence continues at coordinate 23,212,814 of NW_023603184.1, read as the reverse complement.
GGGTTAAGTCTCAGCACTATAACTGCTAAGTCCTGAGTTTGATCCCGAGCCACTGAGCTGACCCACATATGGTGCAGCAGACCTCTCTTGTCTCACCCACTGCTCCCCTTAGCAGTGTATTTCAGTAAATCTGCCTGTTCTGCTCTCCACTCTGGCTCTGATGAATCCTCTCTCTCTCTCACACACACACCCCTATGGCCTTCACCCTAGTCTTTCTATTCAAAAATTTAAAAAGTAATTGAGAAACAAGAGAGAAAGCTAACTTTCTCAGCCATCTTGTCATATCTTGGTACCTCTCTTCTGACTACTTTAAGGTCTAGAAACATCATCTTTTCACTTACTAGTGTTTTGATTTATGGACACCTCAAGTACCAGCTAGGTATAAGGAGAAAAGTAATATAATAAAGTTAATGCCTGCTAGTGATTCTAGAAGAATGTTAAAAAAGAATTTGCTTTATGATTCTAGCTGAATTTTGAACTGGTGGAGTTTCTGGAGGATCAAGTGAAGAGTGAAAATCTTTATCTTGGAAGCTTCTTTGGGCAAAAGGCACTATGAGTAAGATATGAAATTATGTGAAATTAAATAAATGGACAAAGGTCACATAACTAGTTATAAGAACTAGAATTCAAACCCCAAGCCTCAATACACCAGAGTTGGTGTTGTTTGTTTGTTTTTTTTAACATAGTTTTGTTTGATGCCTGGAATTCTACCACTAAAACTTTTTTCCCTGGGCAAAGTTATTCCGGGGGATTTAATATATTTACCTCCCAGTTTACTTTAAACCAAGAGATACTTAGTACCCACAAATTTAATAGATTGATATACTTTCTTTTTTAATTAATAATTTATTTTATATAATTCTTACATCATTTTTCATTTTTGCACAATGTGTGCATTTTCATTTTGGTTATATTCCCCATACAATTGCACCTCCCCCTTATATTGACCCTAGTCCTTTCTCTCCCCTTCCCTCCCCCCACTCCGTGATGTGTCTCTGGTTTATAGTTGCTTGTTGATTTTTATTTTTACTTTGTATTTATTAGTCTTTTTCCTGGTCCCTTATTTAGGTTTTCTAAATTCCTGCTATGAGTGAGACCACCCGGTATTTTTCTTTTTCTTTCTGACTTATTTCGCTGAGCATGATCCCTTCTAGCTCCATCCATGTTGCTGCAAACTGCATGTGTTTATCTTTTTTGATTGCTGAGTAATATTCCATGGTGTATATGTACCACATCTTCTTGATCCAGTCATCTATTTTTGGGCATTTGGGTTGTTTCCATAGCTTAGTTATTGTAAATAGTGCTGCTATAAACATGGGGGTGCAGGTGCCCTTTGGAATTGTTTCTGCATCCTTTGGGTAAATACCTAGGAGTGGAATTGCTAGATCATATGCTCTATATTTAGTAGGTCCAGAAATCTCCACACAGCTCTCCATAGTGGTTGGACCAGTTTGCACTCCCACCAGCAATGCAGAAGAGTTCCTTTTTCTCCACACCCTCGCCAACATTTGTTGTTGCTAGTTTTTTTAATATGTGCCATTCTCACTGGTGTCAGATGGTATCTCATTGTAGTTTTGATTTGCATTTCCCTGATTACAAGTGATGTTGAACATTTTTTCATATGTCTGTTGGCCATTTGCATTTCCTTTTGGGAGAAGTTTCTTTTTAGTTCTTCTGCCCATTTTTTGACTGGATTATTTTCTTTGTTTTTGTCGAGTCTCATCAGCTCTTTGTAGATTTTTGTGATCAGTCCTTTATCATTAGTGTTGTGTGCAAAAATTTTCTCCCAGTCAGTGGGGTTTCTCTTTGTTTTGGTTATTGTCTCTTTTGCTGTGCAGAAGCTCTTTAATTTCATGTAGTCCTAGACTGATATACTTTCTATATGACAAATTTATATATGGTAAAATGACATTTATATGTAGTAAAATGTTCACTGTATATGGAAGTATGGAAGTATTTATTAAAATTTATCAAGGGGGGCTCCCCTGGTGGCGCAGCGGTTGAGTGCTGGGCTGCAAAGCTGCCCTGCAGCCTCTGCAGCGCAGATCCCTGGCCACCGGCAAGGGTCCCACATGGTGTGCAGACCTCTCCTGTCGCACCTGCTGCTCCCCTCAGCAGTGTGCTATGGTCCTTCTGTCTGTTCCCCACTCTGGCTCTGGTGAATTCTCTCACCCTCCCGCACTTCTGACTGTACCCAGTGCTTGTATAAGTAAATAATAATTCTTTTAAAAAATAAAATAAAAAATAAATAAAATTTATCAAGGAAAAAATGAAAATATAACATCTGTAGATGGAATGGTCTCAGGTTTCCTTTCTTCCAAAGGAAAAATGCTTAAGTAAATATAATGTAGAAGGATATTAACCAAAACCTTCAGTTATTATAGCCCTCTAATAATCTCAAGGCTTGGGAATGAAAATCTTCTTTATTATTATAGTTACTATTTTGCCTGTCTGTCTTCTCTCCTGCACTTACTCTGATAACTGTAATTAAATACCTCAGCCTTTCTTTTTTTTTTAAGATTTATTTATTTATTTTATACAAGAACCAGGGTACAGGCCAGATGTGTGGGAGGGTGAGAGGATTCACCAGAGACAGAACGGGGAACAGAACAGGCAGACTGACAAAATACACTGCTGAGGGGAGCAGCCGGTGCGACAGGAGAGGTCTGCTGTGACATGTGGGAACCTCACTGGTCGGCCGGGATCAAACGGCACAGAGGCTGTGGACAGCCTCACAACGTGGCACTCAACTACCTGCGCCACCGGGGGAGGCCCTACCTCAGCCTTTCTTTGAGTAATTATTTCTCCATGTGGCTTTGATGGGGTTTCCATTCATGGTATTCTGTCCCACCAACCCTGAGAGATGTGAATATGGCATAGCCTGAACTAATCAAGATATTGGTGAGTGGTGTGTGTGGAGATCAAACTAAAGCGGAGAATACCAGCTGCTATTGATGTCCCACCCACATTACTTTGTCCTATCTCTGAGTTTTAGCTAGCACACTAATAGCTTTCCAAGCATGTCTCTGTCTTTCTCTAATAGAGAACTTTCTCCATTGCTATGAAAACTTGCTTAGCCCAAGTGCAAAGCACATATGTGAGCTAGGGATTGGACACCATCAGGGACAGTCCTCAGTCAGTAAATATTTGAAGTCAGTAGACAAATCTAGTTTCCCTGTGTCTGGGAGAATTCTGGCATAGAAGTCTGTTCTATGTGATACCTTGGAAGGACCCCAGTGAGCCTGAATTCCAGTTGCCCAAAGTGGTAACTCATTAATACTCTTTCCCCCTACCCCTGATTGCACTTTCACCTGGGATCCCCTTCCAGATACTCTACCTGCATCAAAAGCCTGTCTCTCTGGCCTAGTAGAGTCCTTTCCCCTGGGATTATAATTTATGAGCATGGAACCCAAAGCTCTGGCCAGCATTACTTCTACAAGCTGAAAATCTGAAAACATGAGACAGATAAATGACCAACAGAATCCAAGTCACAGAGAGGATCCTGAGGTTTTGAGAGCCCAGGATCTAGCCCTTGAGGTCAACTTCATTTTGATCTTGAACTCACCATTTCTTGGTACTTGGAGCTTCAGATAGTTTTGAATTTATTTTCTTCTTTTGGCTTATTTTGTTCTGTAATGTAGTACAAAACAAACAGAACAATTTAAGGCTGAAAGTGGCAGAATGAAATTCTAAGGGGAAATATCCGTTGGAAATGTTTTTGACAGTGTCATCTTGAGTAGCCCATGTGGAAGCACAGTCCACCTTTTTCTCGCAGTATCAGTGAAACCAGGCCTTTCTGAAACAATGGAATCATTGAACCATGAGTCGTCACAGGCAATCACACTCCAAAAATGCTCTTACAGTGGTGAATGGCAGAGGGTCTTTCCTTTGTCAGCTCCACCAATCACCCAGACTCTTTAAATGGTTTGGATGTAGCTTCTCATTTGGCCCCAAAGCTGTGCCCAGGTTAATGACTTGGAAAAAGATGTCATCATCCATGTAATCTACAGAAAACAGAGAGCCCTAAATCACTCATTTCTACTGCAGAGTAAGCATTCACAAATCCTGCACAATATTTGCATTATTTCTAATAACTGTTTAATTAAGCTCTGTATAAACAGATGGGCTTATTGGTCTGGTTCTAATAGTTGTAAAATTTGGATATTATACACACTGATAATTGCAAATATTTGCATTTACCAAGTAATATTTTTTCCATTAAAAAATTCCTTTATACTAAAGAGAAAGTTGGTTCAGTCTTTCTGGAAACATACTATCGCTTTTGTTCTCATGACTTTTTTTTTTTTTATATAGCTAGAGGTATTCACAGATTGTTGGGCATCATTGGAAAGAGGAATGGAAATAAACCACAGAGCTCTGGCATCCTCTCTCAGAACATGGATATATCTTCACATACAGCTCCATGTCTGTGTCTTGGGGCCCATATCCAAAAACTAGTCCCAATAAAATGAATCCAATTCTCAAAAATGTGCAATTCCATTAAATAGTAATAGCATGTCTAGGAACTTATGCTAAAAATTCAAATTAGAGATATGTATAGATAGATACAGATAATACAGTATTTATAGTTAGTAAACATTGGAAATAATCAGAATTACAGTAATTGTTTATTATGTTATGTATTCATAAGAAACTACATCAATTTAAAATAATAATGTAGATATCGTAGCAATGGGGAAAAGCTAGTTCAACAATATTAATGAGAAAAAGAGATTATAAAAGACTATGAACAGCATGATCTCAATTTTGTAAAAATAGAAACTATAGCTCATGAAAATCTAGATGGCCTTCCACCAAAATGTTAATAGGATTTCTGGGGAGTGATGGGAATTTATATTTGTATGTTCTTTGAGCTTTTCCAAGTTTAATGAATATGTATTATCTTTATAATTAGGAAAGCAAAGCAGAAAATGAAAACTTATAAAAATGCAAAATAATAGGGTTTAGAGAAGATAGTAAAGTAACAAGAAATCAAGAGTCTATTCCAAGATTTTTATTTTTTTTAAAGATTATTTATTTTTAAAATGGATGTTATTCTTTTTTTTTTTTTTAAGATTTATTTATTTATTTATACACACACTGGGTATAGTCAGAAGCGCGGGAGAGAGAGCCAGAGCGGGGAGCAGAGCAGGCAGACTGAAGAAGCACACTGCTGAGGGGAGCGGTGGACGAGTCAGGAGAGGTCTTCTGTGCCATGTGGGTCGCTAACCTGGCTGGGGATCGAACTCTGCTGCAGTTTGCTTCATCGTGCTGCAACTTAACCCCTTGCGCCACCAGGGAGGCCCTATTCCAAGATTTTTAAGTCACTCACTCAAAAAGTAGTAGGTACTTACTATCTGTGATTACAAGCAGAAATATAGAGACCTTAAAGAAACCAAACTCTCTGCTTTGACAGTTTCACAATTCACAACTGAGCTCTCTAGTGGAATTTTTTGTAGTGATAGAAACATTCTCTGCACTATCCAGTGCACATAACTATTGAGCACTAAAAATGGAGGTATTATGACTAAGGAATGGAATTTTACATTTAATTTTAATTAAGTCTTAGCCAAGTGTGGCTAGTGACTTCTGTAGAAGAAAAGGCATACACAATGCACCAGGTCCTAGAAAAGTACAGAGACTGGAGATACTAACTTTTCTTAAAAAGCCTCTGAGAGAAGATGCATTTAGGCAATGAGTCTAAAGGTGTGGTTAGGAATTCACTCTGGCAGGAAGAACATTTTAGGCAAAGGATACTGTGGGTGTGAAAGCAGAGTCATGACCTGGTATTTCTAAGAAAGTCTACCCTCAAAAAAAAAAAAAAGATACAGGGCCTCCCTGGTGGCGCAGCGGTTGAGCGCTGGGTTGCGAAGCTGCCCGCAGCCTCTGCGGCATCAGTTCCATCCCTGGCTGCTCCCTGGCCACCGGAGGAGGGTCCCACATGGCGCGCAGACCTCTCCTGCTGCCCGCTGCTCCCCTCAGCAGTGTACTTCGGTCCTTCTGCCTGCTCTGCTCCCTGCTTTGGCTCTGGTGAATTCTCTCACCCTCCCACGCTTCTGACTGTACCCAGTGCTTGTATAAATAAATAAATAATCTAAAAAAAAAAAAAAACAGACAAAGTTCATTTCCCATGAAGAAAGTTGGGGAGAATACAATTAAGATCTAGAGAAAGTACTCATTTTGTAACATCTCTAAGGGAACAGTGTCATGCTTCATATACTTTTAAACTCATAACATCAAGGGAGGAGGAGCTCTTGCACTGTGCTAGAAGCTTTCAGATGCTCCATCTCATTTAACCAGCACAGGAAGCCCATTTTATTGAAAAGGAAAGCAAGAATACACAGCTAGCTGATAAATGGCTGAGCCTGGATCCAAACTTTTGACTGGGGTCCAATTCTAAAGCTCTGACTTCTCACTATATCATGTTACCCGCCCTTCTCAACTCCCCTCCCACCCCTTCCCCCAGATGTTAAGACTGAAAACAGAAACACTTTGAAATGTAATGTAGATGAAGATATGTTCAAAGATGTCAGGGACTGAATTCTGACAATTAAGGTACATCTCAGGGGCAACTACCACATGAGTATTTACTCTGGTATTTTTTTTTTTTTAAGATTTATTTAAGCATAAAAGAGCTAGGGTACAGACCAGAGGTGCAGGGAGTGAGTGGATTCACCAGAGACAGAGTGGGGAACAGAACAGGCAGACTGACTGAAATACTCTGCTGAGGGGAGCAGTGGGCGAGAGAGCAGAGGTATGCTGTGCCATGTGGGTTGCTCCCTGGCTGGGAATCACTGGTGCTGCAGAGGCTACAGATTGCTTCATAGTGCGGTGCTTAATCCCTTGGCCACCAGGGAGGCCCCCTACTCTGGTATTTTTGTCAGAGATTTTTCTAGGATATTGCTTGATATTGTCTTATCCTGTATTGAGTGCTATAAATTATTAAAACCAACAGCACAAAATTTGGTGTCGTTATCCATGCCCCCCCTAGACCTAACTTAACTACCATGTAGCAAAATAAGATCCTTAAACTTCTCTATTCTGCCTGCCAGTTCCTGGTGTAAAGGACCTTGAATTTTCAAGGTCCTTGCCATTTGTCTTTGTGACTCTTGTTCAGATTTGACTTAAGAGCCTTCCTTAACTCCATCAACTGCCTATATAGTGAAGCTTACCACCATCTGTTCCGCTCTACTTGTAGGAATTCCTGCTAGGTTTGCATGACGTTAAACTTAAATTTCTTCCCCCACTAACTAGGACAGTAACAGAAGGGCAGGGAAAAAAGGAATATTCAAAAGAAAAGAATCTTCACTAACATTGTAAACATTAAATATCAGTTCTCTTCTGCCCCATATATTAGATATCTCTTTCAAATAAGAAATATATTTGAGACCTGACTTCTTACAGGGCTAGTGTTTCTCACTTTGGGGTTAGGGAACTTTGAGCAGGTGGATAAATGAAGAATTAAACTTGTGTAGGGAAGCAAAAATCTGCTCCCCCCAAATAAATCTTCAGCTAAAGTTTCGTTTCATGGGAGGGACTGTGGGCTGGAGAGAGGTTGCTTTTGAAAAAAAGAAATTATATACAAACTTCCCTCTTTAAGGGCTTTTACTTCTTGTACTTTCTGTCTTTGTCTCTTACTGATCCTTCAGATGCTTCGTTATTTACCAGCATAGAAGAAGCTGAAGGGTACAGGATGATTTCCTTTGCACTTGGACATTTGAAAGGAGATTCAACATATTATATGTTAAGCATATACAACCTGTAAATCAAGACTTCCTTCTAAAAGAGTGATAAGAAGGAGGAATAGTAAAAGGCGTCGATACTGTCATTATGGAAAATTAAAAATCAGAAATTTTCAGTTTAGTGTAATTTTAGTTTAAATTATTTTACAGTTTGATGCACATTAAAAGTATGGGATGAGGGTGCAGAACATTATTATATTGTCCAAGACTATATCCTTTAAAGGTTTTTTTAGCCCCCGGTTCCTGCCCTGCAGAGATAGGAGGCAGAAACACTAGGACTTTAGGAAGGACACTTAGCTAGCCAAATATTAGGAGTTCAGATCCTTAATTAACTGAATTCATTTTTTCCAGATTTACTGAAAGAAAGGCTTTAAGATGAATGTAGGTTTAAAACTTCCTAATAAAAGTAGACTGTTAGGTGAATATGGTCATTAATTAAGGAAGCAGGTTTTAGTGAATTAGTTTAAAAATCATTTTATGTACATTTTCACATACATTTATAAATAGGACTAGAACAACCATTTTTAAAAGCACTGTCTTTTGCCTCTCTTCCTGATTTTGCTTACCGCCCCTCTCTCCACTCACATCAGTATACAAACTGCCCACAAGTAACCTTAGATGTTACCTAATGTGTGCTTCCCCATTTTACTGATACACACACATGCACACCACATCATGAGATCATGCTATACATGTTATCCACATATCTGGCTTTTGTCAATAACTCATGAAAATCTGTCCTTGTGTCCATGTCAACTGTGGGACCATAAATCATTCTTTTTACCAGGTATGAATCATTCCATGTTTTATATATACATACTACTGAGCTAATGTGGATTTCCCCCCCCCTATTTTTATCAATTGGACTATAATAACAATCGTATACTATGCTTTGTTAAGTCTCTAGGGTAGCTTCCTAACAGTGGGATTGCTGGATCAAAGGATAGTATAGTTCTTTCCTCTCTTCCTCCTTTTAAAGAAGAAATGCTGCTATACTTTGTTTCTAATTTTCCAGTTGACCTTGAGCATTAACTTTCCTTCCCTGAACTGGTTCTCCCAGTGGTAAAGCAGGCATGTGGCACTATGGATGACCTTGAATCCTTTGCAGCTTGTTTTTAAATCTCTGCTTCTGCGCCTGCGCCCACTGCCCTGTGTTTTGCTGCAGTGAAGTGAGACTCATCGCTACTGCTGACTCAGGAAAAAGCATCCTGCCTGTCTGAGTCTTGGGATTTTGGACCTACATTTTGCATATGGACTAGTTCCCAAGGTAAAACACAGATTTCCCAGGAAAGACTTTTCTGAAATGCTCTGGTAAGGCAAGCTTGTTTGGAGTAGTCGAGAAGTAGACAATGAAGCCAGTTATAAAACTCTAAGTGCCTGTCATTTATGTTGAGGTTTATGGTGAGCTAAACAAAAGGTTGCCTCAAGACACACTCAGAGCAATCTCTGTTTGAGCACTTTTTCAGGATGCCCCCTAATTTTCTCTTAATGAAAACAATTATTGTGTGTTGCACCCACTGAAGGAGGAGAAGGAAGTATTGCACAATGATTATCAACTTGTAAGGCTTTCTAGTCTGTGTGTGCCTCTGGACCAGGGAGAGGGAACTGTTTTATTTGCTAAATATGAGGGACTTCAAACAGATGATTTGTCCAGACTGAATAATAACAATTGCTTATTGGAAGCAAACCAGGGAGCCTCCCCCAGTCTAGGCATTTCACAAATACACTCATGTAACCCTCAAGAAATTCTTGAGGCAGCTTAATATTCTTATTATTCTCTCATAAAATCCAGAATTTCCCCCAAGGTCACTGAGCTAGGAGGTAGTGAAATCTGTCTGCAGAGCACACATTCTTAGCACAGAACAGCACTGCAGTGAAACTGGGCAGTAGTAGGCAAGTAGGACAAAAATACTGCATGGCTTCTTGACTAGGTTGGCAATGTTACCTAAAACCCATTGAACCCTTGTGTCCTTACCTGCAGAATTTTTTGGTGTTTATGGCTCCAAGATCAAAGTCACACAGACAACAATAAAGGTGTTTATATTATATCCCACACTGTGTTGCCCACCAGAGGCAACACAGACCTCAGCTCAAATCCTGACTCTGCCTGCTGACCTTAGGCAAATTTCTTCTCCTTTCTATCAAAGTGGCCTGGCAGTAGTTCCTCGGCCTCAGCCCTGAGCGGGGTGGAAGCTAGCTGGTGAGGTAAGCCTCAGGTTAACACCAGAACAGGGGCTCCTATCCCAAAAGGGGACTTTCTCCTGCCTCATCTCTTCTGCTCTATTGCAGAGGGGGCCAGCTTGCAGGTACAAGGACCCCAGCCCCAGTCCTTTCCTGCCTGAGTTCCAGTTTGCTCCCCATGTCTTCGTACAAAGAATGGCATCAGGGCTGCCACAGATGGCCTCTGTAGCTGACAACCCTCCTACCCCCCTCACTCACACACTGTCAGGTGGTCTAGAGTTTTCAAAAATATTTATTTGCTTATCTGCAAATAAGCAGATAAATAAGGGGGGCTGGGGTGCAAAGTGATAGAGGGCAAAATCAATTACTATTTTTCATCTTTGACAAAGTAATTAAGTCTGTAACGACTGGCTAATTCCCACCAAGCCGCTGCGGGGTGATGGATGTGGAATTATGGCCCCCTCTGCTGAATCTCGTTTCAGGTTGGATTATCACTGGGAACAGGCAGCCTCTGAGGGCAGGGGCGGAGGCCTGCCTGCCTCAGTGGGTTTGTGTCTTTTCTTCCTTACTGTGGCGGATCCACTCTCAGCATTTCTCCAGCATGTTTCCACATCCTTATGAGCAATGAGCTGCCCAGGGGCTGGTTGGGGCAGTCTGCTTCCACATGCTCTCTCCTGCCCACGAACCCCAACTATCCCGACAGGGTATGTGCACCCCTCCATCCCTCTTTTAAACCCCCCTTCTCCCCTCTCCCAGGCGTTGACTTCTCTGCCAACCCTTTAGGCCTCCCGGTCCACATTCTCCCTCCTATCTCCACAAAGCCCCTCCTTTCTAGAATCACGAGGTTGGAAGGGGAGGGGGGAGAGGGAAAAGGGGGGAGTGTGGGAAGCCAAAACTGCTCCTCTGCCATTCCTCAGCCCCACCCCCGCAGCCGTCCAGGCGAGTCACCGCCTAGGAAGGACCTGACGTGCCACCGCCCCACGTGGAAACCCAAGTGCGCATTTGGCTGGGGAGGGCCCGCAGGCGAAACGTCAGGCCTAGGGTGTAAGCTGGGGCGTCACTTTGGCCCTGGGCCTCAACTGCGGCCATCGAGAAGGCCTGGTGTATTCCAGTCGCGCATTTCTTTAGGCTCCCGCCCCCGCTTGCGACGTCAGTGCGCCCTGGAACGTGGGTGAGCGGGTGGAAGCTCCTCTAGCTTGCGGCCCTTGGCGGGCATGGATCATATGCAAACTGAGAAAACTGGTCGGAATCTTTTCAAGTCGTGACTTTCCCCTGCTGGATGTCAGCCCAGGGGCCCCAGAGGAAGGCCTCCCGGGACCTAGGAGAGCGCTGTGTGGTGCAGGAGTTAGGGTCTGTCAGGGCTGCCCTTTACACTCTTCGCGTTCTGGTTTGACTTTGTGGAAACTGAGGTTTGTTTAGGAAGAAGAACCCGGCAGTTCCCCTTCACACACATCCATAAGAATGCGCCCCAGCGGGAGTTCGCCTCTGCCTGCCTTCCTCCAGCCTGAGCCCTTTTCTGCCCTACCCCAGTCTCCCTAACTTCCCTTTCGCTGACCGCTCCCGCCTCCAGAGAGCGCGCGACTGGTTCCTGGGACAGCAGTGTAGGAAGGTTGGGAGATTCTCTCGAGTTCAAAAATCACTTTCTGAGCCTTAGTTTCCCCGATTTTATAATTGGGAGATTTTCAAGGATTGTTATCAAACTAAATAGAATAATTCGCGGGAAGTTCTTGCCTATGAGCACAATCAGTGTTGAAAATAATAGAGAACTTAGGTCAGTGTTGAAAATAATCGAGAATCTACTAAATGTCAAATACAATGAGACGGCTGGAAAGGAGGTCTCCTTCCATCAAAGTGTAGACCATTGGTTCCCAGCCGGCTTCCCTCACAGGGGCCAAGCGCGCTAACCTCTGAGCAGAGGCATCCAAGCTTGTTCTGGCAGCTTGGAAGGAGGTGGGAGAGGCCCCGCAGTGCCCCAGGCGCCCACCGCAATCTGCCACAGCAGCTCCATCTGAGGCCCCAAGACATTGTCTTCCTGCCGCTTGGGGACGGCCCAGCAGTGTAAGAAGGCGCCGACCCAGAGGCTGTGGGCTGGGTTGCTGTGGGCAGCAGGGAGGGGATAAAGTGCTTTCCATAGCTCCCCACCCCAAAGGCCAGCAGTTCCCCCTAGTTAGGCTGGTCAGGAGGGAGAAATGTGAAGCATTTTGCTAAGAATCCCTTTTCGTCTCCAAATTACATCTTCTTTGTAAAGATGTTTTCCTTTCTTATGACTATCACCATTGCTTTGTACCCAGACGAAAGTTCATCTGTTTAACCATTATCCCCTCTTCTCACTCCCAACCCTGCCGCAGACCGCAGGACGGTAGAATGTCCTCCCGTGGCTTCTGGGTTGGCCAGCCCTACCTCTTGGTTGCTGCTGCTCATAATTTGGAGGATCTCTAAGAACGCATATTTCCAAATCAGACCTAGTTGTAATGGATTTTTATTGAGAGGGCTATGAAGCAAGAACGAGTTTCCTTTGATTTTTGAAAATGACCTAAGAACCAGGTCAGTGTTGAAAATAATTTCCTTTTTATTTCTCTAAAATATTTTAAAGGAATGTAAACAAAGCGAGAACAGTCATAATTTTACTCAATAATTTCTATTAATTGTGTTAATAGAAATAGTATTGTAATGCAAATATTAGACCTCAATTTAAAAGCCAAAATCAAGGATGGCTCTAACACTGGGAAGGCAGGGCCATATCTGAAATCCGCATTCAAGCTTGTGGAAATACCCTTAGAAAACAAGACCCGAGTGCGCCAGACATTGCAGAGCTATGACGCTATGCACAGACCCTTTGAGGGTAATATTGCAGAATCCACTGCCTGCAGATTTGGAAAGGCTGCAACGGAATTTAGTGGAAAAGAAAGAACTGAAACATCACAGGGATTTAACTCCTTCCCCCGCACCTACGTCGGTAGCCCAAACCTCTTCGTTGACGGCTTGGGTGCAGTGGGACGTGTCCCTCCCATGTTTCCCTTAATTAGGAGGAGGAAAACTTCTGTCATCCCCCCAGCCGCTTTTGGTTTAGTAATCAGACCCACATGAGTCACGCAGAACACGCAGCCCCCTCTCGCCCCAGTGACAACTGGCCAGCTTACTCTCGGTTGTTGTCCCTTTAAAACTTGAATCCAAGGGGGTAATGATTTATCAAACTTGTATTATCAAGAAAATGTCAAACGAAGGGCACCTTGCTTTGCACTGACGCAAACCCGGCCTTTTCCAAGGAGATATAGAAAGCGCCTCTCTACCCAGAGCCAAAGCTAGCCTTGTCAATTGCGGATTTCACTCTCTACCGGTTCAATCTGTTGCCCGTGTCAGATATGGTGAGTGTTTGCTTTTGTTCTTTCAAGAGGAGAAGTGAATGTGGGAGTGGGAAAGACAGTTTCGTTTGTATATTTCTTTTTGAAATGTGCAGTGTATTTTGGAAGGGGAGGGGAGTACAGTTCTCGAAACTGTAGGTATTTCTACTTATGAGCATCGCCTGAGATCGGAAAGCAGTTTCCAGAGCTGTCCAGCTGAGAGGTTGGAAGGGTCTCCCAACCACGGTAATTTGGACACTGTCCACGGTGCTGAAATTCCGGATGCAGGTGCTGATACCAGTCACTGTGGGTCTTGGAGGCCATTGAGATAGGAATGCTGGCTGGACCCAGAATACTTAGCTTTGGTGCATAACAAGGATTTCTGATCTGTGCATTTGAAAAGAAGGTTAGATGAGAGACATGCGGTAGAGGTGAAGGTAATGTGATTATTTTTACAGGGTAGTAGAAATTATTGGTTGCTAATATTTAGCAAATCCTGGAAAGATAATGGAAGGTGGGGGGGGAGCAGAGGGGAAAAAAAAAACACCACTGGCAGGTCTTGTCATTGGAACCTCATTTAGGAGAAACCAAGTGAAAATTAGTGGTGAGTTTTGGTCTCCTAAATAAGAGTAAGGGTGCAGAGGATATTAGACTCCTGTGAATAGTTATTCCTGAGCAGGGGGCGGGGGTGGCTATGAAAAAAACTTTGCACATTCTGTTACATATCTGAGAATCTAGAAGTTTATGTAGGTTTTATAAGATAGAAAAACTAGTTACCATCTTGTGTTTTTAAATCTGATTTATTATTGTGGTGGATTTTGTTGTTACTTTGGTTGTGATCTGTGTGTCTGCCATTGCTACCTGGCAGGCTGGGGAGGGTTTTGGGGCACTGAGATATGCACAACAGATTTGGCCTCAAACGATGATAGCAGGTGCCATGCCATCAGCTTTGTGGCCTCAGCTTGTCTATTGCTTATAAGGAAAAAAAAAAAAAGGAATGTGCATTGTTGAATGACAAAGGAAATGGGGCGGAAAATTAAAGAATCTCTCTACAATGGTGATCGGGATGTGGGTACCCTACAGCCGTGATGTGAAATCCAAAGAGGGCGGGGAGCTCATGACTGTAGGGCTATTTCTACCCTCCCCACATCCAAAAATCATTTCTTCATATTTTCTTAGTTCACAATCCATCAGGGAGAGGAATATTAGCTTCTTTAGGAATTCTGATTATTGACCAGACGGACAAATTGAGAAATACTGACTACAGTTTTTCTTGGAGAAGGAAAGCAATGCAGATTCCAATTTGTCCCCTAGATATTGTGTCCAGACCTGAATCATGAGCATGTCTCCATGTAGGTACAGATATTCTTAAAGCTGTCGTGACTTTTCTTTTTTCTTCTTCTTTTTTTTTTTTTTGGCCGAACTTCACGTTGTGTTTGCAGGATTGCGGTGCTCCCAAGGAAATGAATAAACAACCTGCCAACAGCCTGGAGGTGACTGTGGCCCCTGGCCCCCACGATGGCCCATGTGCGCCCAGGACGAGCCCAGAGCAGGAGCCTCCCGCTGCCGCTGGCGCAGCTGCAGCTGCCACCGCTGCCATGCCGCCGACGCCACGAGTGACCCGGTCGGTTTCCACTGGTGCCCAAACTTTCCAGTACCCCAGCGCACAAGCCTGCGAGGCTGAGCAGCCAGGAGTGGGGGCTTGCAAATTCAGTAGCCAGCGGGCGCCAGTGGCTTCCGCAACTCTGCGGGACTGGAGCGAGTCGCAGGAGGCTCAGGGCGCCCCTCCTTCTGCAGGCTCTGGGCCTGGCAATGCGCTGCATTGTAAGATTCCGGCCCTGCGCGCCCCAGAGGGGGATGCTAACGTGAGTGTGGGCAAGGGTACCCTGGAGCGGAACAATACCCGAGCCGTGGGCTGGGTGAATATGAGCCAGAGCACGGTGGTGCTGGGCACAGATGGAATCACGTCGGTGCTCCCAGGCAGCACGGCTACTGCTACCACCCAGGTAAGCCGGTCACTTCCAGCTCCCCAGAAGTTCCAGGCAAGTTGGGTGGTGGCGGGTGCACGTGTGCTGATGGGGAGACTGGTTGGCAGTGCCAGGTAATGGATGTGGGAGGTAGCTTTGGGGCTTCTGGAAGCTCGCACTTTGCTGGGGTGGCCAGTTCAGGGCTTGAGGGCTGCAGTGACCCTGCCAGAGGGATGGTGACCTCAGGATTTGCCTTACCTGCCCCTTCCCTCAGTGATAGTGGAAATCTGAGAGCAGTTTCACTAAGTAGTCGAGACAGAGATTTCTACCCCGTTATGCAGATACCGCTTGCCAATGACTGGGTCTTATTTGAATTTGTTTTCATAATTAGAAAATGAGAATGCAGAGAAAAGCCTAGTATGGACAATAGTTTAAATCCTGCAACCTTTGCAGTGCAAGCTGTCGTTCATCACATGAGAACTCAATTGATGAGAGGCAGGCTTAGGTTAGGTTACTTCTGAGGCTTAAGTTTCAGGGTTTATTTTTTGCCTCTGCACTTCCAAAATCCAGTACCCAATTTTGTCACCAGATTTTTGTATTTTCATTATTCAAGAATTTTTTTTTTCTTCTCTTACATGTGTAAGCTCAAGCCCCACAAATTTGGATCCACTACTGCATTTGGTCCTTTATATTCACAGAGATATGAAAATGCAAAGCAAATTCCAGTTCTGGGTTAGGGGCAAGGCAGTATTGCTCATGTCCCCTTCTCCCATACAGGCTTTACCTTCTTCCATCTCCCTGTCTTTCTCCCTCCTCTGATCTTTTCTTTCCTCTGTCCTATTTCACCTACTTCAGCAGTTCCCTTCCCATTGCCTGCCTTCTGCTATCCCCTCTCCTCTCCTTGGCTCAAGGGCTAGGCACATATCCAGCAGAGGGTACCAGAACATATGAGATTCCGGGTTTATAAAGCCTTCCTGTTCTAAGTCACTTTAGTGTTTGTGTACACACACACACACACACACACACACTCATATTATCCACAGGCCTACTCACAGCAAGCAGTCAGCTGCTACAATAACTAGAAGTGAACAGACACCCCCCTTCTACCCCTTTGCTTTGTGGCCCACTTCTGCAGCGTTTGGCTGTAAGTAGTAACCTCCTCTCACAGCACATGTCCAGCAGTGTGGTCCTTGGTGGAGTCAGACAATTTCTTTCACATGCCTTGTTTAATCTCTGCAGTGCGGCAAAGGCAAAAGGAGGTGGAACTCTCACCCTTTCTAGCCCTGAAAGAATAAGGGGTGGGGTGAGTGCTCGGGTGGCAGGGGGTGGGGAGGGAGAGGAATAGGGGATGGTAAAGATGCTCAGTATAGGTGAAGCCTTGTATTTGCCCATTTTCGGCTGCCTCTTGCCTTTCGGACACCCACTTCAGCCCGCATCTTTTCTCTAGACTTCCTCCCTGTCCTGATAACTGCCTTTTTATCCCCCATGCCTCTAGACAGCGTGGGACACACCAGGTTGCTAGAGTATGAGGTGGAGGGTTGCTGAGGTGGTGGAAGCCATGCAGTGGCTTGGGTCCCTAGAAGCTTTGTCCTGTGTCCAGGTACCATGAACATCTTCAGAGTTTATTTTGAGGTAGCTTTACCCTCTGCTTTTTCTGCATTTCAGATTCAGGTAAGCCCCAAAGACAAACAGACTGTTGGAACTGGAAGCCCCATTTTACAAATGGGGACACAGGCTCAGAGACAAAGTGTCTTCCTGCGGTTATCCAAATGCTATCAGTAAAGAGCCACTGGTCTAGTAGACCAGAACTCAGTGTCTTAGTTGCTCTGTCTCTCATCATACCCATCGTCTCAGTTTCCCTCTTGTTTCAACCCCATTATCTAAATACTTCCTGTCATATCCCTTGCCCCTGAGCTGAAATTAGCCATCAAGGCAGGTTCTGCCTGTAAGCTTTGGCAGAGAAAGTGAGGCAGGGGCTCTGGCTGGCTTTAGGCATTGCAGCTCTCTTGTTTTAGTGCAGACTCCAAGGAAAGGGGAGGCGTGTGTGGAGGGTTTTTTTATCTGGTGGTGGGAGGGGTTGGTTAGGCACCTGCTTGCTGGGGACTGTAGGCATGATACCAGCCTGCTTGCCAAATGAACTCTTTGTTGGGGATGGAGGGACCTGCTTGCAATCAACCTACATGTTCAAGGTTTGGGGAAAGCTGCTTGCTGGTGTGCCCTGACTGCAGGATTTGTGGGGACAGGGGGCCCAGAGTCTGTTTAGGATGGATGCTTAGATAAAAATTGGGAGCTGCTTGCTGAAAGACTGTCAGTGCAGGGGAGAGGGTGAGAGCCCTGCTTGTAGATGCATCCTCTTTTCAGAATTGGGGTCCTGCTTGCCGTTGCATCCTCAGTTGAAAAGTGGGGGCCTGCTTGCTGGGAAAGACCCTCAGCAGGGGGGAGGGGCAGAATGGGGCCTGCTTGTGGACCTACCTGGGCTGTTATCCGACAATGTGCTTTTCCGCCCCCAGGAGGACGAGCAAGGGGATGAGAATAAGGCCCGAGGGAACTGGTCCAGCAAACTGGACTTCATCCTGTCCATGGTGGGGTATGCAGTGGGGCTGGGCAATGTCTGGAGGTTTCCCTACCTGGCCTTCCAGAACGGGGGAGGTATGGCTTTTCAGCTCTTTCCACCTGTGGCAGGGCGGGTGGGTACTTTCGGGTTGGGGGGACCCAGAGCCCCTGGAAGGGCACAGTCAGGGAGGCTCAGGGCCGCCTCCTCACACTCCAGCTCCATCCTTTGCAGGCATCTTGTGAATTCAGAGGACAGGAGCCACCTTAAGGTAGGCACTAGATCCAGGACACTTTTATCTGGAGATGGAGCCCAGGGGAAGGGTGGTTCCTCACATCCCCCACTGCCCAGCTTGGGGACCTGGGTCCTGGGCCAGGTGGCAATGATGTAGGAAGTTCAGACTATGATAGCTGATAAGAATTCAGGTATGACTTGAACCCAAACATCTTTAACCAATAGTTGTGTGATCCTAGACACCAGAATTGAGGACATTTTAAGATTGTAAGCTGGAGATCTGACAGCAGAGACCTTGGGAGTGAGCAGTGAGTGGTACAGAGTACAGGCTCCAGGAGAACCAGAAAGGCCTGAGGAGAGAGGCTGGGGTAGCCTCTCAAAATTCCCTTAGGCATAAGCAGGGCATATTTTAGCACAGTCATTTAGCAAAAGTGGGGTTTCAATTTTATTTGGTCCCATCTGGGTGGAAGAAGCCACATTTAAAGGAAAATGGGAGCACTCCAGAAGGCATGTGCCAGTTGCGGACCTTCTGGGATCGAGTGTACTTCTTGTCTACCCACCCAATATGGAGAGAACAATGCCTGACATGTTCAAGCTTCCCTCTGTTTGACCTCCCTTCCTTGAAGTGCCTTGGGACCCTCACCTGCAACTTCACTGAAAGGTGGACCATGAGTAGGAATTTGTAGCTAGGGCTTGCTCTCACAGCTTCTCAGCTGTATTACAGAGACTAGAAATGTGTCCCTCACCCTTTTAGGTTCAGCTTGTTTTATTTTTCCCCCTTGTCTCCCCTTGGACTCTAAGAGGGAGTTGGTGCACTGGGACAGACCAGTGCAGCGACAGGGAAAAGTTTTGTGACTGCTGTCCACCACCCTCCAAATCAGAACACATTCATAAGCACTTATGAGGAATGAAGAGCATTTAGTAATCAAGGTGCCCTGGAAACAGGAGAATGTCCACACAAACGCAGGCACATCCTCTGGCCCTCTGGGTTTCTGCTTGGTTTTCCCTACAGAGACCCCACCAGGGTGCAGGAAGTGGGCGGGGGCGGTTCCTATTCCTTTGACTGAAAGAGGGTGGGTAGCCCAGGTGGGATGGGGGTTGGGTTGGGGAGGAAGTTCCGACCAAGGGGAGTCTCACAGTGAAAGTGGCAGCAATTTACTTGCTTGGGATCCAGCAAAGCACCGGGCTATGCGCGTAAAGCCAGTGGTTCTGGCTTCCACTCTGGCAGGCGCAGGGAGGGGCAGACAGCCTTTTCCGCACTGCGGGCCCGGGGCCCTGCAATCCCCAGCACTGGATAGAGAACTTGTCTCTCCTTTCGCGGGAGTAGAGGGAAGGATCGCACAATCCCTATCTTTCTCTAAAACTCTGTCAGGAGAGGACA
The DNA here is from genome assembly GCF_014898055.3 of Talpa occidentalis. Lineage (NCBI taxonomy): Eukaryota > Metazoa > Chordata > Mammalia > Eulipotyphla > Talpidae > Talpa > Talpa occidentalis. The sequence continues at coordinate 23,193,417 of NW_023603184.1, read as the reverse complement.
AACCTGGACCTCTGTTTTACTCTGCAGAAATGTCTTGTTTAGAGACACCTTGGCAGGAAAAGCCCTTTGGCAGGACAGGAAGTTGGGAGAAAGTCGAGCAAAAAGACTAGACTAGAGAGAGATCCTCTTCCCTTCTTTCCAGCACATTGTTCTAGGCTCCTGCATCTCTAGTCCCTGATTTGACTCTGACACAGGCAACAGGCTTCCTGGTCCAAACCTTTACAAAGAGTAGAGCTAATTTCCCAAGCTCCTCCCAAATACCACAAGGAATCCTCTGCAAGTCTGCAAGGCCTACCAGCTATAGTTGCTCTTTTCTGGGTGTTCTGGGGAATAAAGAGATGAAGGGTCAACATCAGGGGCTCACAATTTAAAAGAGATAAAACACCCACTTAAATATTGTCAAGTGTCTGGGGTAGGTACTGAGGGAAGACACGGGGAGGAGATTTCTTGGAGGAGGAAGCATTTGTGTTGAGCAGGAGGAATGGAAGGGACTTCTTTGTGGAGAAGGAGGTTGAAAGTGCATGATAACTGCAGTGGTGGGGGAAGGGTAGGTTGTCTGGCAGAGCAGACACAACCTTGGCCGGCAGAAGGTGTGCAGGTAACTCAAGTTATTTTAGGGGCAGACTCCTGGAGTCTAACTTAGCAGATATTATCAAAGGGCAGAAGTGCCAATAAGAGTCCACCAAATCTGACTCCTGAGGTGAGTCAAGGTGTGAATTTGTTGAATGCCAGAAGAGCTTAATTTGGAGACATTGAGTAATATAATAAGGAAAGAGAAAAGAATAAACCCCGACCAGCAGACGATCCCTAGTGATCTGTCCAGTGGGGAATCGAGAAAAGAGGGTGTTTGCTTGGTACCCTTGCACTTTTTAGAGTAGGGCCCTTTAGAGTGTGCCTGCTATTGAGCTAGAGTACAGAAGTTTCCCAGAGAAGGAGAGGGAGGCAGCTCCTAGCCCAGAGGGTAAAGATGGGCCAAGAAGCCCTGCCTTGGTCTCCTGGGCTCTTACCTCCCACTCTCTCTTTCCAAGGTGCTTTCCTCATCCCCTACTTGATGATGCTGGCTCTGGCCGGGTTGCCCATCTTCTTCCTAGAAGTATCGCTTGGCCAGTTTGCCAGCCAGGGGCCAGTGTCTGTGTGGAAGGCCATCCCAGCCCTGCAAGGTGAGTCCACCCAGCCTCCCAACCTCCTCTCCCTAACCTGCCCTTGGGAACCACAAGGCTCCAGGGAGGGATACCTGCTTTTGTGATCAGTAGAATACATTTCTTCCTTCTCCTATTTGATCAGTTCCACCTCTGGCGCCCTTTGACGGTTAGTCCAAGTTCTCCTCTGGCATTGTTCCCTACCAGCCAGCATGCCTCAATGTCCCTGCTAGATACAGAGCCCACTCCACTCTAAGTTTAAGTATCTGTAATAGAGACTCACGACCTAGGTCCCCACCCCATGCCCCACTCTAAGAATTCCATAGGATTTGGGATGGAATGAAAGCCTAGAATTTTTTGCTTCCACAGGCTGTGGCATCGCAATGCTGATCATTTCTGTCCTGATAGCCATATACTACAATGTGATTATTTGCTACACTCTTTTCTACCTGTTTGCCTCCTTTGTGTCTGTTCTGCCCTGGGGTTCTTGCAACAACCCTTGGAACACACCAGAATGCAAAGATAAAACCAAACTTTTATTAGGTAAGTTTGACTATACCTATTTTAGGTGTGTGTGTTTTTGGAAGTCTTCATTCATTCATCAAGTAAAGATTAAGTGCACACATATTATGTTTGCCAGACCCAACTCTAGATGCTGCAGCACAGAAGTTTTTAAAAATGCCATCTATCCTTAATTCTACATTTAAGGAGCTCATGGCCCAGAGTAAGGGTAATAAAAATAAATTTGCTTTTGCTTATGAACAGCTAGAGTGTTTGCTTAAAATGCAGATTTATGGGCTCACCAGTAGTCCAATTTATTACATTTGGGTGGGGTTGGGAAATAGGCCTTTTGGCATGGTCTCCAGGTGTCTCCTATGCATGGTACAATATGAAATGTGGTGAAGTCCTAGGTTCTAGGAGAATGATATCGTGATCTTGGGTCTGCATCTCATAAAATACTGCTGAGTACATGAATCAATGTGAGAACAGTCATTTAGCCTGAAGACATGGTAGAAATGTGCATGGTGCAGTAGCCAGGAGAGGGGCGTCTCCTGGGGTATCAGGGAGTGTTGCTATTGGAAGACAATTTCAAGACCATCTCTCAAATCCATAGAGACTTGAAGATTTGGAGGAAGCTACCAGCTTGTTGAGTCAAAGGCAAGAGAGTACTGTGAGGAGCAGGGCAGATGTGTCAATAAGGCTTCCTGGTCTATAAGAAATCTCTGCCCCTGACCGTGTGTCTTGATCAGGTAGCTCCTTCTCTCTGGATCTCAGTTTTCTTCATTTGAAACATAGAAATAAAAACTATTTCTCACAGGATTGCTGCAAGGAGAAACAAAGGACATGATAACAGTTAGAAAATTAGGAAACTTCACAAATAGAAAGTACTGGTAACAGACAGTTTTGAAGGCTCTGGTCATTCTAATGGGTACCAATAAGCAAGTAGTTTCTTCTTTTCTGGAAGATCTGCTATTCCTCTTAAGATAGGTCTGTGCTGAGGTCAGAATCTTATGATCTCTGTGTAAGTGATCAGCAATTAGTGTTTGCCCCCAAGCCTGCTCTTTTACCCTAATAGTCTTCATGCTGTAGAACTAGGCCATTATTTAATCCTTTGAGTGTGTTAGGAAAGAAAGATGAATTCTTCCTTCCCACACCCCCAGAAAGAAGTTTATGCCTAAAGACACTGATTCACATTGGAGTATTTTTATAGACCTGAAATGTACATATGTTCCCCAACCAGCCTCTATCTAGAGAGACTTTGGATCAAATTGGAGATCTACATGCCCATTCAATTCAGACCCTATGCACCTGGCAGTGTTCAGGAATGGGGCATGGGAATTTATGGAGGTTCCCAGCTGAGAGGCTCACTAGCCTTGTGACCAAGAATAAATGTCCCTTAGATTCTCTGGGCCTCACTATCCTCGACTCTACAGTCTCTATGTTGATGGATTACCTGAAGAATAACAAATCAAAATATTACTTAGGGTCCTCCCACACTAGTTAAATCATACTGTTTGGAGATGGAGTCTTAGAATCTGTATTTCCAAAGTTCTCCACATACACCAAAGGTAGGAAGCGCTAGGTTGGGTTTGCCCACATCCCTTAATTAGGCTGTCCTTAACTGTTTTTGGAATGGAGTGTCCCACTGTCTTTGCCCAACTGTCCCAGCTAGATCAGGGGTCACTGTCTACTGCTGAAAGAATCCCACATGCAAGTTTACAAGTTCACAACCAACTACCAGTCCCAGGAAGGTGTCCCAAAATGGTAGCCACGTTAGGCAGAGTGCACTTTCTAGGATGAGGAGTATGGAATGGAGAAATACCTCAAGGTCATCCTTGTGGTACTGCTTGTCATTTCCAGACTGTGCCTGGAAGGGAAGTCACTTTGCAGGGTTTTATCTGCTGGAGGAGGAGTATTGCCTTCATTCAGACTCCATGGGAAACTTGGAACCCTGGGACTTCCCTCAGGGACCCCTAGATCAGCAGGCTGCAGAAGGGATGGTGGTTTAGAGGCCCCATTCTCCTCTACTAACAATATCCTCTAATATTTATGCAGTGCCTTAACACTTCCTAACAAGTGTCACTTACTATACAATAATCATTTGTTAAACCTTTTTACTCATATTACCCACATTAATTAAGACGGACAACATACCAACATGGGGACATTGACACCATATCATGTTAAATATAGAAGTCAGGTATAACATATGGGTTCTATTATTATGTCTATTTTACAGGTGAAAACTGGATCTCAAGTTCATAGAGCCGGGCTATGTGATAAGCCCAGGATTTAAACCCAAGTTTGACTGCCCCCATCCCCCCTGCCATGGTACTAATCACCATATTAAATGTTTCCTAACCTACAAAGCAGCTTCATAAATGATGTCTCTGCTGTTCCTAATAAGAATCATATGAATTCCAAGAAGCAGGTGACATGATCACATTTTTTGCAGGTTACAGAATAGATTGTCAGCTCAGAGAGTAGAAGGGTCAGTCTGTGCGTCACAAGTCAAACCAGCTCTCAGATTTGGGTTCTCACTTATTCAGGGTACATGAGGAGTCTTTGGTCTGGCAGGTTCTATAACACCAGTCCCAGCAAAGTGATATCAGTTCAGTATGCCATGGAACAAGTGTTTGTAGCTGAGATTCTATGGGGGCAGAAATAAAGCTTGTCTGCATAGGAGTTTGACTTAGAATTCTACTTCTGGGAATGGGAGGCTTGGGCATGATAGGGGAGTCAGAGATACAGGTAAGAACTATATAGGATTGTTCATGTTGGTCACATTTACAGTATTGGAAAACACTAGAAGCACTTAAACTTGTAACAAAAATTTAAATTAATGAATAATTAATTAAGTTACAGTGCATTATTAAAAAAGAATGAATCAATTAAAAATGAATATGTATGAAACACTGAGAAATCCTCATCGTATTATGTCAAATATAGAAGCTGTGTACAGATATATAGTACATATAAATATGTTATTTTTTTCTCAAATAATATGTGTATAGTTAGAAAAACACAGGAAGGTCTACAAAATGGTAACCAGCAGATTTGGGGCCATTCTCTTCTACATTTTCTGTAGTGGACACACATTGTATATTATGTATTTATATTTTATGTATTTTACAGCAACTGAGCACTTTGACAGCAGCAGGCATGTTGGTGGGGGCACCTGGTTTGGTGGCATTTCCAGTCTGATTCATAATAACCCAGGAAATATGAAGACAAAGGCATTACACAGCTAAGCTCTTAGTCAATTGGTGCAAACCTTAAAAACTGCGATCTCTGGGCAGAGAGAGACAATGGACATTTTTTACTCTGATTATTCCCTGGTAGCATTCGGACAGGGCTGGGCAAACCTTATGTCCTTAGCCAGCACTTTAGATTTTTTATTTATTAAAAAGTGAGGTGTCAGTTCCCACCTTTGTTTTGTGCAGTCCCTCCATCTGTCCTTTCCACATTATCTGCGTCTGCGCATGAGCGTGTACCATTACTAAGGCCATACTATCTCTTCTGGAAGTATTGGTCCTGGGGTGACGAAAAAAGGTGGTGAGGCAGAGACTTGGTATTCCCACTGCTCTGCCCGACAAGTTGGGAGTCTAGACCCTCAGAGATCCCAAACTCTCTCCCAAATGGTCACTGGAGAGAGGCTTGCTTAGAGAACAGAAAAACTCCATCTAGTGCAATGTTCTACAAACAACCCTCCAGGCTGACCTTCTCCCTCATAAGCCCACAACCACCCTACCCTGTGATCACAGGCGACTGATCCCAGGAGAGATGCGCTAGACAGAGAGCATTATCACCTTCAATCATAGCAGGGAGGTGTCTATCCCGTGTTCCTTCTCAGCACTGCTAGGGACATACTCCCTGGGATCCTTGCCACACCATGGAGATTCCAGGGTCCTACACTGCTCCAGCCCAGACAAAAGCCTTAACTGTCCCTGGGGAGAGGCTGACTTTGCAACCCATGTTTAAGGTGCAGGTTGTAAAAGAATCTGTCTCCTTTAGGGGAGCTCAACTTTCCAGATATCTGTAATGGAAACGGCTAATCCACGTCCTGCCAAGTGAGACCAGTGACTATTTTGTGAAATTAGGAGCTAGCTGGGTCATTTAAAATGGCAACAACATAAATACCATTTCTATTTCTGGAATGGCTTGATTTTCATTAGAACTTTAATTAAATGATTCCTTTTCTCCCCAGTCTTTCATGGACTTTCATTTATTAATAATTGCCAGAGTAAAGAGAATCCCATTCCAACGGTTTCCAATTTAGCAGATCATTATCGCTGTTCTTTGTTCAGGGTTCCTGGGCCGCGGAGCTCTCTGATTAGCCGGCCCATCACAGCTCTGCCGGCCGACCTGAAGGCGCTGTGCACTGGGAAGCACGCTTCTGCCACCCAATGGTGGGAAGGGGTATTGCAGGGGAGCCGAGGCTGCAAGGAGCGCTGCTGCAGTGCAGCAGAGGAAAGGCGTGACCTTGTGCTGCTGCGGATAGCAGTGATCCCGGGACGTCAGAGACAATCTCTAGGGAAGCTGCCCGCGTGCTTCATGATGGCAGTTTGGGAAGCAAGCGTTTGCCCGCCGCTTGGCAGTCTTCTCTGTCTTAGGGCATGAACGTAATTTTGGGCAGGAGTGTGAGAACTTCTGTGCTTACAGAAAAGGGATATGTGTGGGAGGTGCTTTAATTTTCCTTCAAGCTCCTGCTGGGGAAATCAAAGGCTTCCTCCGCAAATATTTGATAGTTATTAGGACGGAATCCCTTTGATACTCGATGTTATTTCATTAAAGGAGTGGTAGTTCTCAACCTGGGAAATTTTGCCGAACATTTGGCAAGGTTAATAGACATTTGTCAGTTGTCGCATCTGGGGGTGGATCCTTCTGGCATCTAGAGCAGAGACCAGGGAGGTGGCTAAATATTCTGCAAGACAGCCTCACACAATAGAGAATTTTCTGGTCCAAAAAGTGAGCAGCACTGTTGTTGGAAAACCCTGGTCTAAAGAATTTGCCTGAGGGACGGGATTGTTTTAACTTTCAATTTTTGTCCAATGTTCTGAGGACTGTGTGGGAGGCAGTAGGTGATTTATGGCTGCAAGTGGGATTGTGGAGGGTGATGTTGAGAATGATAAAAAGGTGAAACTTAGAGAAGATATAACAAAACCCACCATGCCCCATAAAAAGGTATAACATGATGACTGGTTGTGGCTGAACTTTGTTGAGTCCAACTATGATATACTGGCATTGTATAAAATATTTTCATTCACCATCTCACTTGATTTGGTTCTTACCACAAACTTGTAAACTAGTTTATAATAATATATAATTATATAATAGATAAAACTATTATCAGAAATTCGAGGCTTGGACAGATAAAGGAATTCATCTAAGTTCTCAGGGCTAGTGCAGTTGGACTAAAACCTATCCAAAGTGGATAGTCCTATCCACTTTGCTATTCCATAGGCGGTACACATTAGCAGTCCATTCACCAGATCTAGATGCAAAGTCTTTTGGTTGGGGTGAGGGACCTGGTATTTAAAAATAATCTGACCTATTTCCAACATTTAAAAAAAATCATGCAAATACCCAGATTCTCTTCATCTTTTGCCAGAACACCTGGATAAGTGTGACACTATTTGTTTTGCCACAATCTCCACCACTCATTATTACTACCCTGTCATGCTTTTCTCATTTGTGTATTCAGCTTGGTTTCTGAAGGTGTTTGAATTCATGATCCCTGCTCTCTGCTTCACACTAGAGTTGTTAAGAACATGGCCTGCAAGAAAGGTGCCTGTTTGCCTCCTGCTTCTGCTGTGTGATCTTGGCGAGCAACTGCACCTCTCTGTGCTGTTTTCTTTATCTGTAGCGTAGAGACAATGATATTATTGGCCTCATAGGAGTGATGTGAGGCTTAAATTAGTTAATTCATATAAAGCACTAAAACCATACATGGTAATTGTCATATAACTGTTATTATTTTACTTTACAAAATACTGTCTTTTCCTATCAGGATTAGTCTCTTTATTTATAATATCTGTCAGGTGATCAATATCTATAAAGCTGTTAGAGAGGCATTGTAAAATGACCAGAAAGACTTCAGCTTTTTCCTTTTTAAAATGATGATAATAATATGCAGGTCCCAGGTTTCATGAGGATTTCATGAGATAATAATTGTCCAGCATAATGCATGACATACTAAGATTCTCATAATTGATTATCTCTCTCCAGCTCAGTCTAGGTCAGGCTTTCTCAACCTCAGCACTATTGACTTTTGGACTGATTAATTTTTTGTTGTTGTTGTTGGGGGCTGGTCTATGTATTGTAGGATATTTAGCAGCATCCTTGGCCCCTATACACTTGATGCCAGTAGCACGCCGTTCCCCAAACTCGATGACTAAAAATGTCTCTAGATATTGCCAAGTGTCCTAAGGGGAACAAGTCTGTCCTCAGTTGAGAACCACCGTGTTAGGTCCTATTGCAGGCACACAAGCACACTGCATGGCTACACGGGAGTTTGCAGAAAGCACATGGCACACGTATCTTAGTACTGACCGTATCTCGGTCACGATCCAGTGTGTTCATGGTGAGTTTATTAGTTAGACTTTTTTTTTTTTTTGCAGTAGCCCTTCAGGAGGTTTGCTTATGTCTCATTAAGTTCATTTTTGCAAGCCATTTGTTTCCTGGGGAGTCATAGGGTCTGGATTTGAATTCTGATTTACTTCCTCATTAGCTGGTGATTTTGGTAGTTATTTAACCACTGAGCCTTTGTCCTTATTTTAAAAATGGGGTTGTAGTCAGCTGTAGCATAAGCTATTGTGACCGTTAAAGGAGATAATGCTTGCAAAGTATTTAGCACAGCATAGCCACAAAGGGAATGTTTCAGAAATGAGAACCCTTGCTATCAGTCCAGGCACTGCTGTGGGGACTGGGGGTTCCATGACAGATAAAGTACAATTCTTTTTTTTTAGATTTATTTATTTATGCATACGAGAACTGGGGTACAGGCCAGAGATGTGGGGCGGGTGTGTGTGAGAGGATTCACCAGAGACAGAGTGGGGAACAGAACAGGCAGACTGAAATACACTGCTGAAGGGAGCAGCAGGTGAGTCAGGAGAGGTCTGCTGTGCCGTGTGGGTAACTCTCTGGCTGGGGATCAAACACGTGCTGCATTGGCTACAGAGAGCTTCAGAGGTTGTGTCTTAACCCCTTGTGCCACCAGGGAGGCCCCGGTAAAGTACAATTCTGTGGCTCATCTACATTTAACTTTGTTCAGTTAATAATTTCCAAACCTTGCTCTCCAATATTTGGCAAATATTATTGGCTTTTGCTTTTAAAATGGCAAGAGAGCATTACATATATTTTCTGTACAGATTTCATTGTTTTCATTCTATCCTTCCTAAACAGATTCCTGTGTCATCGGTGACCATCCCAAAATACAGATCAAGAACTCGACTTTCTGCATGACTGCCTATCCCAACTTGACAATGGTTAACTTCACCAGCCAGGCTAATAAGACATTTGTCAGTGGAAGTGAAGAGTATTTCAAGTAAGGTCACTTTTGTGTGTGCAATTTTTACTTTCTAAAAAAAATTCAGTGAATTGATGAATGCCCTAACTTGCAGACTGGAGGCAGAGGTGGCTTGAGGGATGGGTCACCTCCCTCTCCACCTTCCCCACCTACTCGAGTCATCCGGGAGGGCATTTTTTTCCACACTGCTTTGGCTTCTGCAAGCAGACTGTGGTGTCTTGTGAGCTTGGAGAGCAGAGTGCTGGTGGGAAGAGGATTGGTTCTACTGTAATTCATGATATTTATGACAAAAACATGGCAAAACTCATCAAGTGTAATCTAAGCAGACGTTCAGTTGATTGACGTGTCCCCACACTACTTGTCCCCCTCTTCCCTCAACGCTCACACACACACTTTTGTACTAGAGAAGGGAAAAGAGGCAAAAGGTTGGAAAACAAATCATGGTCAAAGATTCAATTTAAAAACCAAATTAATTTCAAGAAATACAGATTCATCTTATTTCTGTACTAACGACACCTGTGTTGCTGCACATTGAGGAGTGAAGTTCAGGGATATCAGACAATCCTCAACCACCATAGGAAGAGTAAATAATGTTCATGGGCTTACTTTGTAAGGAAGTAAATGTTGACAGTTCAACAGAGAATAAAGAAAAGATGTTCTCTAGTTAAGCCTTAAGTCAAAGGTTATAAACTCAAATGTGTTCAGGGACTCAACAGAGAGGTTTACCTGTTTGCCAGGCAAATGAGTGAAGGTTGAGTAACACAATAGAGAGTGGTGGGGATTGTGTGTCTAGTCTGTAGGAGGCAGGCTGCTGATGCTCAGCTCCCACTGATCCCTGCCTTATGGGAATGTGGGCTACTGCTGTCAGAGCTTTCATTTTATAAGAGAAGTTGAGAATAAAATTCAGATTTTTATGTCTCTCTCCCATAAAATTGTCAGCAGACCAATTTAAATAAAACTTTGGGGCCCAATAAAATGCATATGTCAGGGACTTCCTGGTTTAGGACTTTCACCCAGGTGATAAGAACTGGTCGTACCTCCACTCATTCTCCCAATTGTCATTAATTCCTATTCTAGATTTTCTCATCTATAGGGACTCAGAAGTTCATGGTTGTGCTCTGCAAGACAGAAGGGGCAGTTAGGCTGAATGATGACATAATCCCTTCTAAAGATATTGTAGGAGCAGTGAGGGTGAGCTTTGGTTCACCTTGAGTACTGAGTACTGAGAAACTGAGTCTGACCTGCTGGTCAGAGGAAATCGGGGCACATAATCCATGCAGTTAAGGTATATTATAAAATGATTTGTAAATCTGCTTTTGGTGGTCATTACTACTTCTCTGGGGGTTCTTAGTTTCTAAGAGGAGATGTTATTAGGATCTTCTTGGGGCTCATCCCAGATCCTTTATTAAAGCATGAAATAGTCAAGATGGTTGACTTATTGTAGAAATGTTGACTAAATCATCTACTCATTTTGGGGGGGAACTTTTTATTGGAAGGGTCATTTTCATTGCTTGGGAAATATATGAGCCCATTTCAGTTCTACTTTGAGTCACCTCTACTCAACTCTTGGGTTAGGTGGCTCCAGAGACTGAGAGAGGCTCTGTTGTCACAGAGGTCACCACCCTTATTGTGAAAGCATTCATTTGCTAACCGTCTGGAAGGTAACATTGCTGGCTAGCCCAGGAATGGTGCTGCCACCTTCATCCTTTTCAGCAAGTCAGAACATTCTGGTCCCCCATTACTAGTCTTAGAGAATCTGGATTCTGTATGGTCCTTTGTTCATGTCACAGAAAAACATCAACCTGCAAACACAGCACTTTCATCCTGGATGCCTGGCTAGATTGTTGCAGAATCGAAATGATTGTCCTAGTCTGTTATCAGGACTCACTGTCTGTGCAACTTCCTTCTGTCCCAGGCAGAGGCTGCCTGCCCCCTGTCAGGCTAACAGCTGCTTGCCAGGAACATGGAGATCACCAGACAGACCCTGAATACTTCAGCACATATAGATGACTAGTAGCTCCTCTGTGTGCAGCTGGTTCTCTCTGATTTTTTTCCTTGAGTAAGACCCATTCAGCCCTGCCTGGATATTTCAACAACCTCAGCTGTGGGACATGTCAAGTACCACTTAAACTAAAACATAGACCAGCATTTCCAGTCATTTAGTGTAATCACACTGTACTGATTTTCCTTGATTTAAAAGTATACAAATACCATCAAAAAAATCACTAATAATAGGGTAGAAAAAATACAGAAAATACACAAAAATCATCCTTGACAGTTTTTATTAGTGGTGTGACTTTATGTAAAGACCTCATCCTTGGTAATGCCTGGTGGGTGGCTGTACCAGGGCCCCTCAGTACTGTTGAATTCATTGTACTTCTCCACCCTCCACCATCTCCAGGTAATGGTGGGGCTGACAGGTTTTTTTTTTTTAGTTTTTGCTTTTTTTTAAGGTTAGAAATATTTATTTATTTATTTGTCATATATCTTTACATCATTTTTCATTTTTGTACAATGTATGCATTTTCACCTTGGTTATAGTCCCCGTGAAATTCCCACCACCCATTCACCCGTGAACTATCACCATGGTCCCTTGTGCTCTTCCCACCCTTGTTTTGATCCTACTCCCTTCTCCCCCACTGCAGAATATCTCTGGTTTATAGTTGCCGTTGATTTTGATTTTTACTTTATTATAATTAGTTTTTTCCCCTGATCCCTTATTTGGATCCCTTCATTCCTGCTATAAGTGAGACCATCCAGTATTTTTCTTTTTCTTTCTGCCTTATTGTATTGATCATGATCCCTTCCAGCGCCATTCATGTTGCTGCAAATTGCATGAGTTTATCTTTTTTGATTGCTGAGTAATATTCCATGGTGTATATGTACCACATCTTCTTGATCCAGTCATCTATTTTTGGGCATTTGGGTTGTTTTCATAGCTTAGTTATTGTAAATAGTGCTGCAATAAACATAGGGGTGCAGGTGTCCTTTTGCGGGGCTGACGGTCTTGTACTAAGCCAGCCTGGGGGCAGGAGCGGCTTCCAGACATAATTAAGAGCAGGGTAATTCTAGACAAGTGTGGGTGGAAGCCATGATCAGCAAATCTATCACTACCTGATCTGATCAGGTCCCAATGGGGACAGTGAGGGTGCTGGGTTTGTTCAAGAATCTTGGCCCTGCTGCAAGATTAATGCCTGAAGACTATCACCTCCCTCCTTTCTCTTTCCAACTCTTAGGTACTTTGTGCTGAAGATTTCTGCAGGGATTGAATATCCAGGGGAGATCAGGTGGCCACTGGCCTTCTGCCTCTTTCTGGCGTGGGTAATTGTGTATGCGTCCTTGGCAAAAGGAATCAAGTCTTCAGGAAAAGTAAGAACTTACATTTATCCACCAGAAAGCTGGGGACACTCAAGGTTGGCTGTGTCGTGAAGCAGGCAGAAGAACAGTGGGGACCAAGACCAGCGGAGTGGGTGGGATTGAGATGCTGGACCTGAGAGCTCGGGGAACTTGTCGTCATGCCTGTCTGTAAAATGGGATAATAATGCTTTTCTTTCAGGACTGTTGTAAGGATTAGATGAGACAATATGTGCAGAGCTCCTGATGGATGGTGGGGGTACTGCACTACCGTGATAAGTGTCCTTCCTTTCCTGACTGGGACTGCCACTAAATTCTGCAGATGGGACCTTCCTAAGAGGACTTAGTCCCTCAACTCTAGCATTAGTACTGCTGACTAAGGGATGACAGTCCTGCCAGTGCAGTTTTGGTTGAGCAAACAAATACTTGGCTGTTTGCTGAGAGAGCATTTGGTTGGCCCTTGGGATGGGAAGGAACTTGCATGGAAGCCGTGGAGGTAAGTAGTCCAGGAGAACTTAGGGCACACTGGGTTTTATAAGGGTCTCAGTGCTCTCCCCCATTTTCCTGATGCTTTAGAAAAAAACCCACTAAAAACTTAACCAGTCAAGTTGATAATATCCAATAATGCTCAGTCATAAGGGTCATTTCACATGTCAGGATGGAACTCAAAATGTCTTTAAGGCCAAGGAATGATGGTGGATTCTTGGACTAGAGGTGGTGGAGTTGGATTTGATCCAATTTTGGGTGAGGGCTTACTCTGGTTCCATATAATCCATTTTTGAAGGTTCTGGGGGCATAGGTATGTGCCACCTCTCAGGCATGCACATATCCCTCACCCAACGCCAGCACTCATTAGCCACAGAGACCAATCTGTCTCCTCCCTGGGCACATGGACAATCTCAGGGGTTCCCCCCATCTAATCTGGCACCACAGGGACTTAAATGGGGGACTCAGGAAGGTTTGTCAGGGTTGCCTGAGTTACGTGCTGCCCCTTACATGACTTAAGGTGGGGGGGGGGAGAGCCTGGACAGGTGGGAGGTGAGATAACCTGTCCTAGTCCTCCAGGACTTCTCATGGTATTCGCTGTGTAGGGACATCTCCACTTGGACCATGAAATGTAGCCTGGCTACTAATCTGCTCCTAGCTTTATTTGTTCATTTGGTTTTTTTTGCCAATAAATAAAAAGCAAATTTACTTTATTTTAACTATTTCAGGAATGCTCAGTTTCCACATTTGTAAAGTGAAGACAATTGCACTGGGCAATGTCTAAGACCTTCAAGCTCTAACATTCTGTCTGAAATGTGCTCGGTGAGCTGGAAAATGAGGTTGGCTTCATTTTTCCTCTCTAGCTTCAGTTTCCCCTTATACAAAGTTAGAGCTGGGATCAGGTGATCCCTAAGATCCTGCTGACTTTGAATGAATATTATGAGATTGGATCGATTGTTTTTCTCATGCAGTAGAAAGATGGGGAAATATTAATGTGACTCTTAGCAACACTCTGTGTCCTGAGAGTTTCTGAACTCCTTTCCTCTGTGACTTGGAAATGGCTTGGGTGGGAGTAATGGGTCCAACTAGAAATTGCTTAGTAAGGGTAGTCACATATTTACTCAAGCTAAATCACACTGGTTGGTCCATCACTTACTGCTAGAGATAGAGATAGAAACAGGGTAACCTTAACCATGATCTAAGTGTCCAGATAGGCCCCTATTAGATAGATAGATAGATAGATAGATAGATAGATAGATAGATAGATAGATAGATAGATGATAGATAGATAGATAGATAGATAGATGATAGATAGATAGATAGATAGATAGATAGATAGATAGATAGATAGATAGATAGATAGACTAATGATTGGCCAGAGAAAAGACACTGGTGAGGAGGATGGGACCAGAGGCCTTGTTGGTGACATGAGGAAGGATAAACTGGTGGCTCTAGAAGCAGACTAAATTGAGTTCAAATTCTTTCCTTATCTCTCTCTCATGGTGTAACTCTGGACAAGTTAATCAACCTTTGGGCTCTCAGCTTTCTCATGTGTTAGGAGTAGGTAGAAAATGCAGAATTGTGGCATCATCATTTGCCTCCAGTGGGGATAAATTCCCCCCACCCCACAGTGAATCTCATTGCTTCCCATCTCTGCCTTCATTAGCTGTCGCTGCCAGTTGCGTAGGTTATAGAAAGGGCAGCTGGACCCTTCCCAATTCTACAAAATCAAGGGTTAAAATAAATACTCTCTAAAATCCCTGTGATTTTGTAGGATGGTGGTAAAGTCAGTTGATATAGAATTCAATTCTTAATGCTAGATTTTATGGGCTTTCTGCAATGGCAGTTTTTGAGCAGTCCTGAGTTTGTAAGCTTTTCTTTCAGATCTGCTAGCTTACCTTTCTGCTTCATTGAGAAAGCTTTCCAACTAGAAATCAATGATCAATTTTTCTAAAAATGAGGAATACCACCAGAAATAATGAATCATAATTTATTATCCTGCCCTGGGGTGTGCAGACATTAATCATGAAGCATTGTTTGGAGGCCAAGGTGAATGTGAGGCTGAAGCACATTACCAAGGGCTCCTTTGTGATTGAAATTTTCTGAACACTGTCATTGCTAAGCAACAGAAATATCCTCCTTCTCCTGAAACAAGAAAAGCTCAGGTCCTCTTGTTTAGGGTCCTGGGAGACAAGAATGGCCAGTTGCTTCCCATAAGATTTTAATCTCCCTTTAAGCAGCTAGAATTTCAGGATAGAGGTGACCAGCAGACAGCCCAAAAAATCAAATGCAGCCCATCTGACCTCTGCGAGCTATGACCACAGCACCAAGTTAAAACCTAACCAGCCAGCACAGGCTGGTGGGCCTTCCCTCACCACCTGTTCAGGGCTCCTGCTGTGAGGAGAATGCTACAGGTGTCAGGCCAGCAGGCTCAGCTCAACTAATTATTGTCACTTCTCCCAAGTGTAATTCATTACTGTTCAAGTTTAATTCTGCTGACTGTGTACCCTGAAATAGGTGTGTTCTGTAGTCCCCTGGCCAAGATACTAGCTGTGCATAAAGCCTCCTTGTATACCTGACTCACTTCCAGGGTTTATAAACCAGGCTGGGAGACCTTTAGGCTCACTATGATTTCTGTTTACAAAGTGAGCACATCTTCCAGATACCTCCTATGACAGTGGGGACCTGGGTGAGGCAAGTGTATGGCTAGGCAAAATATAAGGCAGCACTCACTCTCAGATTCCTGCAAGTGTGAGGATGGCCCCTGACAGTGAGTGCCACCTTAAATTTTGTGCCTTGCCTCATGTTAGTCCCAGCCTGCCTCACACTTGTGGCCTTTCCAGAGGTGTTAATGGAAAGAACCTAGGCTTTGGTGTTAGAGACTTCAAGCCTGGGTCATGATTCAAGAGGGGAGACCTTGACATTTTACCCCTATAAAATGCTTAACTGGAGGCACTATTTTCCTCCTCTGTAAAATGGATTAATAATACCTGGTCCTCAGCAAGAACTCCAGAAATGGTGGTAACCCCCCAAATGCTCCACAGTCAACCAGGAGCAGTTTGTCTCAGTGGTTAACTTGGGGCCACTCTTGGAGTTTTCCTCTACTGTCATGGTCTCTCCTGTCTCTCTCCCTTACTTCTTTCCACCCTCATATCCCACCAGCTCCATTTGACTAGGGGGTGAGAGGGTATTCTATAGTTGACACCCTGTCTTGGTGGAGGTGGGGAGGTCAGACTGCTCAGGGCATCACCCTGCCACTTGAAAGCTCCATGTAAAATCTGGTGGCTGATAGCATAGCCTGTGCCATTCTGGGCAGGATTTTCTCCTGAGATGTCAGGTGCCCTTGGGTTTCATGATGTCTGTGTATAGAAGGACTTTGCTTCTTTCATACTTTAAGTGGAGGAGAGAAGCAGGATTGGCATCAATAGGAGGGAGCAGGCTGTTCCTCCCTCATAGTCACTAGCAAGTTGGGAGGTGGGTGTCTCATAGCAGGGAGGGGAGACTGCTGTCCTGTGAGACAGGGGAGAGACCCACTGGTCAGTGGCGATAGCAATAGAGAGAGGAAACCAGCCCATCCCTGGTCTGCACCCAGAAAGAAAGAGTTTGACCTTGCTGAATAATTGCATTTAGAGGAAGGGATAACTTATCTTTCCTAAACCTGCAGCCTGCCCCATTTTCGCTAATGGTCTCTCCACCCTTTCAGTTGCTAAGACCAAAATCTTTGAGGTCCTCCTTGGCTTCTGTCCATTCCACTCTGCATTAACTCTGTCAGGAGATTTTATTGGCTTCCTATGCAAAATATATCCAGTTTCTCCCAGGTCCTCTAACAACACCCTCACCATCTGTATCTAGATGGCCCTGCTTCTAACCGCATGCCCCTGCAGGGTACCTGCTTCTGGCTTTGTACCCCTATAGTATGCTCCCAATGTAGCCATTTGGGCCCATTAAAATATTAGATGATGTTACTCCTCTGCCCAAATCCCTGCAGTAGCTCCCCAATTCTCACAGAGCAAAGGGCCCATAAGGTTAGTGTAATCTGTCACTGCCCTCCACTCCCCCCACCCCCACTCTCTGATGTCCTATTTGGGCTCCCCCAGCCACACTGGCCTCATCACTCTTCCTAGAAGTCAAGCACACTCCCTTCTTAGGGCCTTTACTCCAGCTATTCCCTCTGTCTGGAATGTTCTCCCAAATAGCCATTGGCTCACTTTTACTTCCTTCAAGTGCTGGCCAACTTCTCCACAAGGCCTGCCCTGCCCACCCATTTGAATAAGACCATCCTAGTCATCCTCCCCAGTACACCTATCCCCATTTATCCTGGGACTGCAGAGCCTGAGGGCTCACTGTCTGCTCCACTCGCCATCTAATAAATCCTAACCCTAAGGCTTCCTTCACCTCAAGATGTGATGGATAGATATGAAAGGAAAGTACCTCTGACCCGTTCCTATCCAACCATAGTCCCCAGGTTCTACTGATGTTACTTCCCAAATCTTTCTGACTTGGATCCTTCCCTCTTGTTCAGAATCTAGGAGCATCCTTTGGCTGGCATTCAAGGCCTCCTGTGACATGGTCTCCTCCTTGCCATCACCCTCAGCTTTGACTTTATGCTGTCCTATTAGCTAGTGATTAGAGCTGTGCCCTCACACACTGCCTTGCCCACCTCTCTCCACCTCTTCCTCCTTTAGCTATAACTGGCACGTAAGATCCAGCTCATATGCCATCTGCACGAAGCTCTAGTAAACCCCCAGTGTAGGCACAGTGCCCTTCCCTGGACTTCATGGAGTCCTGTGTGTAATTGTACAGCTTATTATTCAGACATTGCCCCTGGGTCCTGAGGGTCATGAGCCTCTTCATTATGCAGTTGATGCCTGGCACAGCGCCCAGTGGACTCTGAATAAATGCTTGGTGGACTTCACAGCACTTGATGTCCATCTGTTATAAACCAGGCACTATGCTAGGTGCTATGCATGCATCAACTCATTTAGTCCTCAAAATTATTTTTTAGGGAAGGTGCTAATTATCCTCAGTTTGCAGATGTAGAAATTGAGACTCACAAAGCACAATGGCATGTCCAGGGTCTCACAGCTTCTCAGTGCCAGCCATTCAATTTCACTTGAACCTAAATGTGCCAGATTCTAAGACCATGCTTTCCCCTCACCAGGCACTTGGGAGTGTCTGTGTGAATAAGGATGGAAGGCTTAAACTGTGGGGATTCATCTGAAATGATGGAGTTCAGAGGCTCAAGCAGAGAGTGGGGTAGGAGTTAAGGAGGGGGGAGGCACAAAGCCTCCAGTGATTCCTCAGAATGAGCTGTGCCCTCAGCAGTGGGGCGGGAAGTACCCCCCTCCCCAGTTTCTATACTGCAGGCTAACGCATCCGACAACCTTGTATGTCACCCCAGAGGCTCTATTCCTGACTCCCTCTGACTCATCTGTGGTCTAAGAACCTTTGCTGTGCCCCCAGCCCTGGCAGAGACAACTACCCTCATGTCCTGGCCAGCAAGGACTTGGTCAGGGGAGGTGACACTCTGCTGCTATTGACATGGCCACGTTCTACAGGTCTGCTCATTCCTGTCTCCTTGTTGGATGGTTTTTTAGGTGGTGTACTTCACGGCCACATTCCCCTATGTCGTGTTGGTGATCCTCCTCATCCGAGGAGTCACCCTGCCTGGAGCCGGCGCTGGGATTTGGTATTTCATCACCCCTAAGTGGGAGAAGCTCACAGATGCAACGGTGGGCTTTTGTTCTCATTATGTCATGCCTGTGGGGTGCAGTTGGGGTAAAGACCCACAGGGAGGCAGAAGGGGCCATACCTCCTCCCACAGGGCATCCGGCTAGTCGCTTTTATAAGATCCTGATGATCTTGGAGTGTTATGTACTCAGGAAATCTTTAATGAGAACTGGGCAACTAGGGGTTTTCAGATTCCTGGAATAGTTGTCCTACATCTGGGGTTGCAATGGAGGCCAAAATAAAGAATGAAATTCCCTTAATAGCTTTGGGCCACCTCATGGCACTTATCTGTTACTAATTATAGTGAGTTGGAAATGGGGTTTTGCTGGCTGGAAAATAACAGCACTCAGATGAACCACAAGCAGTTATCATTTAAAGGGCTTAGACACATTTGTGTACCAGGCCACTGCACACTCACACCTTCTCTGTAGGGCATATTTTGCACAGACATATCTAAAACTCAAAAAAATTCCAAATGAGGGAGTGTGTTTTCCTCTTTAAAAGAGAAATCTACCTTTCCAATGTATGTTAAGATAACATTGCTTAGGTCAGTAAGTTTGACGATACATAACACAAAACTTCCAGGTAATGGTGGCTTTAGTAAGACAGAAGTTTATTTAGCTTGAATGACTAAAGCCCAGTGTCCTGGTTGGGTAGTTCCATAATCACCAGGGGTCCAGGCTCCTATAGTTTTGCACCATCTGCAATGAATAGCTTCCTTCTAGCTGCCAGAACTCCAGCCATCACATCAGCATTCCTGGTAACACAAAGGGTTGAGGTGTAGATGCAGAGATAGGCACCCTCCCTCTCTCTCTCTCTCTCTCTCTCTATTTTTAAGATTTATTTATTTATTTATACTAGCACTGGGTATAGTCAGAAGCGCGGGAGGGTGAGAGAATTCACCAGAGCCAGAGCGGGGAACAGAACAGTCAGACTGACGAAACACACTGCTGAGGGGAGCAGGTCTGTGCGCCATGTGGGACCCTCGCCTGGGATCGAACTGGTGCTGCAGAGGCTGCGGGCAGTTTCTCATCCCAGTGCTCAACCGCTGTGCCACCAGGGGAGGCCCCCTCCCTCTCTTTAGAAGAGAAATCCTAGAGGTTCAGCGTAACACTTTATTTTCATATCATTGTCCAGAAATGAAATCATATGATCATCTCTTCACTGCACCTCCCCTTGATGCTGGGAGGTGGTCATTTAGCTGAACCACGGCTGTCTTTAACTCAAACCATAGCTTTGTGACTAAGGAGTATGGAAAAATGGATGTTGGAATAGGCATAGACTTAAGTCAGCACACACTTGAACTTTCTCTTTGAATTTTAAGCACAATTTAAACTCTGGATTTCATTTATAAAAGGGATGAGAGGTACATCATACAAATCACCTCAATCTCTTGCTCAAACTCTTGAATGACCTTCTGGAATTTTATGAGGATAATTAAGGAATCAGCTGATAGAATCAAAAGGTCTTCTCCTCCAAGTTCAAAAAGGATGTGGCTATAAAATCCACTGTGCTGTGGCACTGAGCTGCTTTGCTAAGATGAGGGGCTACAGAATTTCATATATTTAATAGCAGTTGTGGTAACTGTAGGGATGTCAATTCAAAGAAAGTTTTTATTTTACATCCATGAATATATTTCACTGTTCCAGATTGTTTTCTGAGAGTATATCCAGCTAAAGGAAAAAAAAAATATCTTTCCTGTCAGTTTTATATGGTAGTGTATGCATGCATGAGATCTCAGCAGGTATGTGCAATTATTGAGTTCCTTTGATGAGAAAGGAGCTTTGATAAGAATGGAGCTAGCATCTCCATTCTAACTCAGTGCAGATAACTCAGTGCCTTTTCTTAGCTTCAGTACCCTTGATGTATGTTTTCATCTTGTCCTGACTGCCTTTCCCCTGGGGAGATAATGTGACGTTGGCCATGAAAGACACTTTCCCTGGGTCCTGTCCCCTTCAGTGACCTTGAATCTTCTACCCTTTTGCACCCAGGTGTGGAAAGATGCTGCCACTCAGATTTTCTTCTCTTTATCTGCTGCCTGGGGAGGCTTGATCACTCTCTCCTCTTACAACAAATTCCACAACAACTGCTACAGGTATGTGGAGCCACTTTAGATCCCAGAGGGGGCTGGTGAGCAAGGTCTGGGGACAGAACAATGAAGTCAGTGATCAGAAACTTCAGGCTACCTCCTCCTTACTCTTTACCTGAGGGAGAGTCAGAGAGCTCCTGTGGTGAAACCCCTGCTCAGGCCTACCTCCTGGCTGCTGCTGTCCAGGTGCAGTTGCCCTGCTGACTTTGACACATGGCTCCGGGGCTCTATATGGGAATGCTGTGTAGCTAGCTTGTCCTGTGATAGTCATTTTCAAGCTATCCAGTCCATGGATATAGTGTATAGCGGTCACGAATGAAGTACAGTCATTCACTCAACAAACATTTTCCCAGAGACAGTGGAAACATCCTGGTGATGTGCTGATTCACTCTATGGTAGAAATCTTGCCACATGTATATCAAATCATCACATTGTACACTTTAAATATGTGACATTTTTATTTGTCAATTATACTTCAGAGTAACTGAAAAAAAATTGCAAACTTTGAGTCCCCTCCCAGGTCTATTATTCAGAACATTTTTGAAAAGTGGTTTAGGCCCAGGTATCTCCATATGCAGACTGGATCCTCAGGGCATTCTGGTGTACAGAGAGAGTGAGACTATTTGGATAGTGTGAGGTGAGGCCTAGTGCCCAGGAAATAGAAGACCTCCACCTGGGAGAGCCTAGGCAGCAATAACAGAGGTGACAGCTAAAAGTTAAATACGTCTGTGACAAGCAATAAGAAAATAAGGCTCATTCTCTTGGTGGACTGATTCAAGAGGAAGGAGGGAGGTGGTGGTGGGACATCATGAATCAGATGGACTTGCATTTGAATTGTGATTTCACCATTTAGTAAAACATAAGGCACGGGCTCAAAGTTTTACTTTTCTGAGCCTCACTTTTCTCTATAAATGCAGATTCTAGTATTTTGTTGAGAGGCAAGAGATGATATATGTAATGGTCTCAGAGCAATATTTTGCACATAGTAGGTGTTCAATAAATACAGCTGTTATTAGTATTTTTTGAAATAATGTAGGAGATATTATTTGAACCCAGAGGAAAAGGTTACAGTTAAGCTGTGGCCTCGGAACCTGGCATGGCTTCACAGAAGTGAGCTGTCTCTTGAACCCCATTTCAGCAGGTGTGAGGGGGAGAAAATGTATTTCAGGTAGTGGAAGCAACGAGAGGTGGGAATGAGTGGGGAATGGCGTGATGGAGAGGTGAGGTGGGAGCAGGTCAGTGGGATCAGAGCAGAAGGTATGTGCATCCAGAAGGAACTGGCACCTGAGAACTGGCTGAGGCCATTTGGACAGAGACGATGATTCTTTTGCTCTGGCTGCCATAACAAATAGCACTGGATGGGTGGCCCAAAAAATAGAAGTTTATTTCCTCACAGTTCTGGAGGCTTTAAGTCTCAGATGAAGGTATTGGCAAGGTTGATTTCTTCTGAGGCCGCTCTCCTTGGCTTGTTGACGGTCCTTTCCTATGTCTTCAGTGATTATCCCTCAGCATGTGTATCTGTCCTCATTTCCTCTTGTAAGAACATCAACATATTGGATTAGGGCCCACACTAATGATCTCATTTTAACTTAATTATGTCTTCAAAGAGGGCCTCCCCGGTGGCGCAGCGGTTGAGCGCTGGGTTGCGAAGCTGCCCGCGGCCTCTGCGGCGCTGGTTCGATCCCCGGCTGCTCCCCGGCCACTGGAGGAGGGTCCCACATGGCGCGCAGACCTCTCCTGCCGCCCGCTGCTCCCCTCAGCAGTGTACTTCGGTCCTTCTGCCTGCTCTGCTCCCTGCTCTGGCTCTGGTGAATTCTCTCACCCTCCCACGCTTCTGACTGTACCCAGTGCATGTATAAACAAAACAAACAAACAAATAAATAAAAACATGCCTCTATAAAAAAAAAGAAAAAAAAAGAAAAAAAAATTAAAAATTAAAAAAAAAAAATTATGTCTTCAAAGACCCAATCACATTCTAAGGTACGGGGAGTTAATACTTCAGTGTATGAACTTTGGGGCACACAATTCAGCCCATAACAGCTGAAGTGCCAAAATAAGGCATTTGAACTTCTTTGGTCATAGTCTCATTAACTTGTGACCCCAAAGTCAGTCTGGACACTGACACTGAGGAAGAGCAAAGATTTGCTATGCACTTTGCTGGAAATAAGGCTGTGTGGTGTGGCAGAAAGAACGCAGGTCTGAAAGGCAAGAAGTCTGAATTCAAGTCCTCACCTACTGTTAGTTACTCTATCCCCTTCCCCAGGCCTCAGTTTTGTCATCAGTAAACTTAGGGGTCAAACCATGTGGGCCATTCACTGAGTCCGGCTATGTAGGCGTCATCACAAACAGCTGTGAGGAAGGTCCAGTCATTGTCATTATTTAAAATCAGAATGGAAAGAAAGTGACTTGCTCAAGGTCATGCCACCAACATATAGGATCAGTAGGATTTGAATGGGGCTTTGAGACTCCATTTTGTGGGCTACTTTGGCTCTAGGCTGGTTGCACAGGGCAGACTGGGCACCACAGGCATACTACCAGCAGAGGGCACTGGGGTGCAGGAGATCTATCGCCTCCTCCCACTGCCCCTGGCTCTTCTCAGCCCATGTGCCTCACCCCAGGCTGTCCTCACATCTTTTTTTTTTTTAAAAGATTTTATTATTTATTTATTTATACAAGCACTGGGTACAGTCAGAAGTGCGAGAGAGTGAGAGAATTTACTAGAGCCAGAGCGGAGAGCAGAACAGGCAGACTGACAAAGTACACTGCTGAGGAGAGCAGCGGGCAGCTGGAGAGGTCTGCGCGCCATGTGGGACCCTCTCCCAGTGGCCGGGAATCGAACCGGCGTTGCAGAAGCTGCAGGCAGCTTCTCAACCCAGCGCTCAACCACTGTGCCACCGGGGAGGCCCTGTCCTCACATCTTGATGCCATTTCCTGGTGCCACCACCTTCCCTTCCCTCACACCCAGTTCCTGTCCTGGAGTCTCACAAGATCCATCTCCTCCACCCCTGTTCCGAAGACAGACTTCCCTCTGCCACTGGGATGAAGGGAGCCCCATTTCTGCAGCCCCATTTCCACATCCATAAATCCTAGAGATCTCTTTGAACCTTTTTGGGCTTTCCAAATCAGCTGTGAGTTGAAGGTCACAACTGGCTGTTCCTGTCCTTATGAGTAGGAGAAAAGGAGGCCATTCAGAGTGGAGATTTTAGAAATGGCAGGAACACACAAACACAGTGTGCACACACAGATACACATCTGTGTGTCCTTGCCCTGTGCCTTTCTACTCCCCAAGCACACCTAACGGGCACTTTTGTCTCTTCCCTCCAGGGACACTCTAATTGTAACCTGCACCAACAGTGCCACGAGCATCTTTGCCGGCTTCGTCATCTTCTCTGTGATCGGCTTCATGGCCAATGAACGCAAGGTCAACATTGAGAACGTGGCAGACCAAGGTACAGTGAGGTTGTCACCCTGCTGTTGCTGGGGAGGCTCCAGGCTCACCTTACAATGTCCTAATTTATGCTCTGCTGGGAAGTTGGCATTCAGGACCAAGATGGGTATGGAGCAAGCCCAGGCCGTGTGGGGCTGGAGCTGGCTGGTGCCCTAACCACAAGTATCGCTTAAAAGCCCCTTCCCTACTTGCCTCTCCCCTCTTAATTCAGCTCTGGTCTGAGTAAGTTAGTCACAGGGAAAGGGTTCTGTTCACCAATCCTGTCAGTGCCATTGGGCTGCTGAGGCCCAGCCTGCTGCAGGCCAACTTTCCTTGCAGAGGGCTCTGTTGAAACTGAGTACTCATGCTTAATAAGACCAGTGACTTCAGAGCAGTCTTTTCCTTACAAAGCACTTTTCCCAATTGTTAGGTCAAATGTGCTTCCAGGGCCTTCTGCTTAGTTAGCAGTGCAGTCCTGAATTTTTCCCCAGTGGGTGGAAAGGCTGGATGCTGGTGGTGGGACAAGATGTAGAATAAATGTTTACTGTCCACCCAAGGCACCCCTCTATTAATGCCTAATATTTGTATGATATTTTTCAGTTTACAGTTTTCATTTTTTCTCATTGAATCCATGTTTCTAGCACAGCCTTTTACAGAGAGAGAGCTTTCAATATTTTTACTTATAACTTTTTATTTCCACCTTATCTTATTTTCCAGAGGATTCGGGAATTTAGTAGGTTTTGGTGATGAAGGACCTTTGTTGCAGCTATTTCTTATCATTATGATGCTTATGATCACATGTTTAGGAGCTGCTTCGGTGTGGTCACTGTGCCAGGGGCTGGGGAACAGTCACTGTCAGTCCTGGACAATTCAGAGTGTGTCCCTGTGAGCAGCTTCTCTGTGCGGGTCTCTTTCTTCCAGCAGCTCACTGCAGTGCTCAGATAATGGCTCAGGAGGTAGCACATGACAGAACTGAGCCCTAGAAATGTCCCCTACTTGGTGGACAGCCAGCTCTTTTCTAGCTCCCTAAGGATAATTAATTACTGCCTAGGTGGGGCTGATCCTGCCTTTTGGGGCTCAAAGAGTTAAAGAGCTAAAGGGCTGGTAATGACCTCTCCCTGGAAAGAGTATTAAGATCCTGGGATATTTGGTTTTGCTGCAGGGCTCTAAATCAGAGGGGCTCCCAGCTGAGCTGATAAATGTTCCTCCCTGGTTGGGACTGCTTCAACTCCCTTGGGGGCAGAAAGGGAAAAGAGAGAAGAGAAGTCTTGGTCTACAGGGGTGTCTTGCCACCCCAACTGTCCTCATTTCCTCCCTTCAGAATAGCTGAAGCAGGCAGGTCCTGTCCCACTTTCTAGCAGACTGAAGTGTTTTGCTATTTTGGTGACATTACTGAGTTAGTTCACTGTGAGCCAGTGGCCGAGTTGCTGGAGTGTGGTTCCTGAGTCTGGAGTTGCATTAGCTCACTCTTCTGAGCAGTTTCTTGTCCCAGACAAGGTATGGGGGAACATGTCTTGAAAACCCTAATAGAAGTTTTCCATTTACATAGAGAGAATCAGACAATTGCCTGGGTTTCTTTCTGAACTTCTTTTCCAGATTTTTGTTACCTTGGTTTTAACCAAAGACATTTCTAACAGATTCTAACACAGTGTGTTAAGACTTGATAATCTCTCATTGTCCCCAGCTCAGGGACAGTAACCCTCATTCCCTACAGGCGACAGGTCAGTGGTCTGTGAGGCCTTCTTCCAGATCCCAGGGAGCAGCTATCTCTGCTAATCTGAATCTGGATTTGCAGCCTTGTCTCATCCACTAACCCATCCCCGGAAGCCCCATAATGGGGGTTCTGAGAACAGGCTGGCAATTGCATTAAATACCAACCCCCTTCCTTCCTAGCTGGGCAGCACTGACATGTGGACATTCATTAAAGTTTTGCTGACCCAACATTAGTAACTACTCTGTACTTACTATCGCATTACCTCGGTCTGTAGTCAAAACTTAATAACCCAACACTGTTCTGTCTTGTTTATTGCTCCCTTGTAAGGGAGGCATTTTTCTCTAAGTTCTTATCCCAAATCTCAGCCATATCAGAGTGTTTGGGGGCCTAAGGGCAAGATAAGTGATGAGACCAAGCTGTCCCCTTCTTCTGCGCTTGGCCTAGGGAAGAGGGCATGTTCTTCTCCGGCATCTATTCAAGAGAAGCTGCCTCTGGGAAGTGCATCTTTTAGAACCATCTCCACCCTCTTCGTGGCTACCTGAGCAGTGGTGCTCAAGTCAGAATCCAACACAAGCCCCAAGGTGCCCCTGCAATTGCAGAGAGACTGGGTTAGACCAGAGGAGGTGAACACAGATGCACGGATTGCATTTAGAGTTCCCAGATCTTGGGGGTAACTCCCAGGGAACCAGACCACTAGGAAGTACTGCCTTGGATTCCTTGCCCCCTGAAAATTCAGCTGCCATTGCTGATCAAACAGGCCTAACTATCCAACAACCATCTGTCCTTTACTTGGGGCCCAACTCTTCTGCCCCGGGCATAGGGATTCAGGCAGTGCATTTTTAAGAACTAGCCCAGCCTTCCATGATAGCAGCCCCTACTGGCATGGTGTGGGTCTTGACCTGTTGTATTGACCAGCATCCCTGGTTATATCATTGGCAGCTTTCTGGGATAAAAGAAGCTGTCACCATAGGATTTCTGCAAGCCCTGTCCAAGTTGCTGGCATGCAGAGCCTCTTGGGACCCCTCTCCTCGGAAACATGATAATGGTCTATGTTAGCCACGTTCTCACAGAGTGCAGGCATAGTTTTAAGCCCTTGACTTGTATCAACGCATTTAATTCTCACATTTATTTTTATTATTAGCTTCATTGTATGGATAAAGGTACTGAGGTTTGTCTGAAAAGAACAAGTCTCTCTATGGGCCCACAACTGATAAAAGACAGAGTGGCCTGGGGCCTGCACTGCAGCCACTGGGCTGCACTAACTCCCAGAGAGAGGGCGGGACTGCGTATGGTCTCCTTAGTCAGACCTTCCAGACCTCAACTAGGAAAACTCGCTGAACCTCAGCTAATGCCTCTCTTGAGAAAAAACATTTAAACTCCACAAAATGGTATGAAAATGTATTTTTAAAATCCATTCTCAAGCCATCTTGGATAAATGGAGGTTGGTGAAAATGATGCCTTCACCTTGTACTTTAGGGAGGCAACTGAAATGGAAGCAGGTCAAATATTTTGAAATCATTCTCCACCCTGAAAAAGCAGATAAGGCCCAAAGGGCCAACTCCTGTTAAAGCCATCAGCCGGGGTCCTCAGTAGCAGCCATTTCAAGACCTTCGTGTCCACTTTATGGACCGATTGTGGCCAGGACACTGAACTGGCTGCCTCTGGGTTCTGCATCTGAGACCTGTTCTGAACTGTGGTTTAATACAGACTTCTCTTTTATGGTTCGCATAGGGAGCCTTCAGAGACTGTTTCTACCGTCTGTTCAATAAATGCATAAAGCAGAGGTTTCTTAGGCATTGGAGGCTTTCTATTTTAAATACCCCAAGGCCCTCGGCAACATTAGGCACTAACAGCCTGATAAATTCCGGTTTAAAAAAGTCCTGTTATATTTGAGGTATAAAAACTCCAGGTGCTGCAATTTCTGGTTTCCAGACGTGGACTGGCTGTGGATTTCCTTCACTTGTCTCTGCCCATTATCATTTCCTTTTCTACTTACAAGGAAATTCTCAAGTGATGGGGCTTTAACCATCATGGGTTACAGTAATCTTCCCAGACAGGCTAAGAGGCAGACAGAAACGGCCTGATGAAAACAGAGAAGGCTGCCCCTCAGATGTCTCCCCTGAGACCCACTGCAGTATTCTTGGGAAAATCTCAATCAGAACCATCAGTTTCCAAGTTCATTGTTCACTCATAATAAAAGCTAATATTCTGTGAGTGCTGATGAGGAGCGAGGTGCTGATCTTACTACTTTACCTGCATTTCCCAATTTGTTCTTTCGTCATAACTGCCCTGTGAGATACTGTTGGCATCTCTATTTTAGAAAGGGGCATACTTGAGGTTTCAGGAAAAAAAAAGAACTTTCTGGAATTACACAGATGGTAAGTCATGGCGGCTGAGTTTGGGTCCAAGTATGTCTGATAATTAGAGCTCAAACTCTCTTAACCTGTTTACTATGCTTCACTATCACCTTTCCCCCAACAAATTACTAGGTGACAGACAAAGCCCCATCTTTACCAGACCTTTGTAGGGCAAGATCCTATCAGCATTAGATGAATTCACATTTTATGGGTGATATCATTCTGGGCATGTTCTAACCTTTAGAGCAGGCTTCTGAAACTCAGCACTGCTGACATTTGGGTCAGATGATTCTTAGTAGTGCAAAGAATAATTCTTTGTTGTCCTGTGCTTTGAGGGATGTTTAGCAGCATCCCTGGCCCCTACTTACTAGATGTCAGCAATTGGTCCTCCTCTTTACACCACCCACACCCCAGTTGTGAGAATCAAAAATGTCTCCAGACTTTGCCAAATGTCCCCTGGGTAGTTGGAGGCAAAAATCACCCCTGGTTGAGAAACACTGTTCAAAAGAGTAATTGTTATTACTCATCAATACAGCCATGGGGCACAACCTGGCTTTGAACTCTGAGTCTCTGCCTGGACACAATTTTTGAGTCTTTCCTCTGAGTTCTCCCAGGTCTAACCTGAGTTCCCCTGCTCTTCCTTCAAAGAACTTAGTTGGGAAAATGGATGGAAATCAGTTAAAAAAAAAAAAACAAAACAAATACAATAACTCAGAATCTCATGGAGAGAGGATCCTTGGGCTTCCAGGAAGAGGTGGCCTGAACCTGGGCCTATCTGCAATCATTTGTCTTGTTTCCTCCAGGGCCAGGCATTGCATTTGTGGTTTACCCGGAAGCCTTAACCAGGCTGCCCCTCTCTCCATTCTGGGCCATCATCTTTTTCCTGATGCTCCTCACTCTTGGACTTGACACTATGGTGAGTCCCTTTCCCTTCTATGCTTGCTCCAGATACCTTCTGAAGACCTCCCTCTCCTGGGTCCTGCATCCAGCCAGTGGCAGGGGCTTGGGGGTAGGCTTAGCAATTTCTGAATATTTCCCCAAGTAATGTAGGGATGACTCAGGTAACCTGGTATTTGATGCAAAGGAACCAACCTCCTTCTCTCTATCCCTTCTTCCATTCTCCGTGCGGAGTTTTAGCCTGTGTGCTTCCTGCTTTGGTGTAGTTTTACCAAAGCAAATTATGTGGGACTGAATAAGGGAGAATAATAAGAAGTCAATTTTAGGGAAATTGCCCTGGGGCTGAGACTCGTACAAATCATGCTGACAGGCACTTGGAGTTTAGTAGTTGGGTGCAAAGAGGGGTTTTCCTCAAGTTGAAGAGGAATTTACATCTCATGAATACAAAGTGGTGCTTAAATGCCTTCTGGATGAAAAAATAAGAGTGCTGTCTCTCAGGGCTGGCAGCACAGTTTCTAAAGCTCACAACCTGCCTGGATTCCCTTACTGGCCTATGGGTTGGACCCCAACAAGTCCTTATAGACCCATCAAAGGAATGCAGCCCTATAAACCAAACCTAGTTCTAATACCACTTTCCTAGTGGGAAATGCAAAGGGCTTTTGGAGCTTCCTGGGCTTAGCAGTCTATCTCAGAGGCCTTTCCAATGACTCCATTCCAGTTTGCCACCATTGAGACCATAGTGACCTCCATCTCGGATGAGTTCCCCAAGTACCTGCGCACTCACAAGCCAGTCTTCACGCTTGGCTGCTGCATTTGCTTCTTCATCATGGGTTTTCCCATGATCACTCAGGTGAGTGGGCATGGGCTTGGAGTCTGCGCAGGTGGGAGGGTTGTTGCCCTCTCTCTCCTTTTACCCTGAGCTCTCAGACAACAGCCACTATCAATGTATAACATAGCGACACCATTGCCATTGCCAAGTAGAGGATGCCAGCTCATTAGGAATTCTGACCACAGAGGGAAATATGTCACCTTGGCACCTAGGGATGCTTCTAGTATGTTCATAATTGAGATGTAACCTACTTGAGCCAACGAGGCATGTGTGTCCTACTTTAAGAAAATGGAATGCATGAAAATCCCAATCTATGGACCAGAGAAATTGCCAGTTGAGTATGTATCACGTACAAACCACTTTATTCCTGGTAGTCCTGAGCTTATTCAGTATATGTCTTGCTCTTGCTGTCTCGGTGACCTTGAGTGAGTCAGCATTTCAGTATGGAGTGTCTTCATCCATAAAATGATGAATTGGAATGAGGTAGTCTCTAAGCCTCATGCAGTGTAGAGAGACTTCAAGAGCGAAGTAAAGTTACATGGGGTTGGGTGAAGAATGCCAGTACACATAAAGGTCACACGAAGGTCAACCAGATAGGCTCATCTATTGTTTAAGAAAAATCAAAGCTGTCCAGCACTTTCACGTATACATGTTCAGATATTGACTTTTGCCTGTTAGGAGTACAATGCTGGATCATTTTTCTGTGCTTGTTCTATTGATTAGCACAGAGTCTTCTGGGGGAGGGGTGCTGCTGTGCTAAGATGTCCAGTCTCCAGGTCACAGGTTACTGGACCAGCTTCAGGTTCCTGCCGTCTCAGGGAGGGGAGATCCCATGACTCCTGCTTGCAACTGGCTCTCTTAGCATAGAAGGACAGACTGTTAGAAGCGGGAGAGAGCTGAGGGCTAGGCCTATTGATTTTGTTGCTTCTCTCTCTGTTAGGGTGGGATTTACATGTTTCAACTTGTGGACACGTACGCGGCCTCCTACGCCCTGGTCATCATTGCCATTTTTGAGCTTGTGGGAATCTCATATGTATACGGTAAGGGGACCACCGTGCCTGCTGCTGCTGGTAGTACTGGTCAGGCATCAAGGGCAAGCTGGCTTTACTTATTTACTAAGACAATGAGAGCTTAATCACAGCTATTTAGGAAACATCAGAGAGCTGCACCTTTATTTCTGAGCTTGTCTCTGGACCACCTGTTATCCAGATTTAACAGAAAACAAAAGGTGGCAGCTAATGGTGAAACTCAAACTCCTCCGATCAGGACAAGCCCTGGAGTATAGTGTGACAAGCCACTAATCAATGCCTGTGGATGTGGCCAGCGAGGAGGGGGTCACTTTGAGGTGTGAAATTCCTTCCTGAACTTGGTAGCTTCTGTCCTCACATGGCTTGAGGTGAGGGATAACTTCACGATGGGTTCCCATCATAAGAAAAAGAGACCACAGAACTCACAGTTCCTTAGGAAACCTATTAGCCTCATAAGAGTCTATGATGTAAGACCCCTGTCCCAGCTGTTCCCAGTAATAAATGCCAAGTTCCCTTACTTTAATCCTGCAACCTGAGTCCTAGAGTCAGTGGGGTCATTATCAAAAACAGCAGGAGTAATAACTCGGTTGATGGCACTTTTGTTCTTGGTGTGGAAGTGTTTGGGCTTTGGGGCTTCTCACTAGGTGGTCTCACAGGTTCCTGGTAGGCCAGTGAGCTAAGCAAGTCCTCTGGGAGCTGAAGGACTGCTCACTTCTTTCTGTCTTAAAGTCTGCTCAGAGCTTCTGCCTGGAAGTCTGTCCTGATACAAAATAGATAAGGCCTCTGTAGAAAGTGCTAGGAATGAGAGATGTCATGTCAGACTGTCTAACAGTACTTAATACCCAAAAGAGATAGCACGTTCTTAGCTATAAGGAAATGCGGTATGCCGCTTAGAATGCAGGATAGCAGTGAGCGACCAATGCTCAAAGGAAAGCTGGTTAGGTCAGAGGGGTCTGCAGAGCTCTGCCTTCTGAACTGTGGCCTAGCAAGCTCATCTTGCCTGCCAGACAACCCTGACATGAGTGTCCTGCCTTTAATACAACTGTTAGCATCCCATCTGGCAGGTGCTCTGTAACTTCTTGCTTTCCTGAAAAACTTATTAAAATGGGGAGAGGGCCATAAATCAAGTAAAAAGGCAACCTCTCATATAAAACTGAGGTGTCCCAGAAACAAAGCCACTGTAGTGATCGTTGGGTGTTAGTGGTAGAGAAATTGCTCAGGGTAGAGGTCACATCTCCATTTCAGGGAGCGTCTTGTTTCTGGCCTGAGAAGTGGGAGGAGAAGCTGGCCTGCAGCACTGAAGCCTGACAAGTGGACCTCTGTGTTAGGGCAAGGCTCTGGGGTGCTTCCTACCTGAGCAGATAGTGGCAGGAACTCAGTCCATCTGCCTCAGTGAATTTTAACTTTCTGCCTGGAAAACAAAAAGCTTCACCATGGAAAGACCAGGAAGACCTATGTGGAAACTCTGCCTGTTGTGGTCTTTTCATACTGATGTTGCCAGCTAGTGTCTTGGCAAAGTTGGGAAAACACTGGCCATTGTAGCAGCCGTTTCATTTCCCCCTCCACCTGCCAGTGTTCTGGCTGCTCACTGCTGCACATTTGCAGTCTTTCCTGGGAAGGAGGGCTATTCAGTGTGGTTTCTAAGCATTGTTTTTTAAAACTGAGATGACAGGAGCCTTCCTGGTGGCTCAAGGGGTTAAGACACAACCTATGCAAGAAACCATCAAATTCTAAAACATTCCCCAACAGCTTTTGTTTTCAAGGAGTCATTTAAAAAGCTTTCTACGCCAAGATGCATTTGGGCGGTGGCTATATGTGGCCATGAGAATAACTGTCTCCTCTGCTTGTTGGTTTAGTTAAGCTGACCAGTGGCTATAAAAACAGCAGGCCTTAGGGCCTCCCCTGGTGGCACAGTAATTGGTCCTCCTCTTTACGCCACCCACACCTCAGTTGTGAGAATCAAAAATGTCTCCAGACTTTGCCAAATGTCCCCTGGGTGGTTGAGTGCTGGGCTGCAAGGCTGCCTGCAGCCTCTGCAGTGCTGGTTTGATCCTCAGCCCCTGGCGAGGGTCCCACATGGTGCGCAGACCTCTCCTGCCGTGCCCACCCCTCCCTTTAACAGTGTGTTTCGTCAGTTTGCCTGTTCTGCTCCCTGCTCTGGCTCTGGTGAATTCTCTCACCCTCCTGCACTTCTGACTGTACCCGGTGCTTGTATAAATAAATAAATAAATCTAAAAAAAAAAAAAACTAAAAAAAAAAAACAAAAACAAAAAACAGCAGGCCTTTGCCTTCCAACAAAGTGGTGATGGCCCTCAGAATTTACACTGGCTTTCGCCTACGGTTAAGATACACAGAACAAAAATAAACTGACTCATGGAAGAGACTCCTTTTGGAGGATAGGGGCCAAAAACCAATGTCAGTGATCCTCACCCTAAATCCCAAGGCCTTCATAATATACTCTGCTTATTGACCATGATCTAATTGGTTTTGCCAGAGTTGTTGCTCAGCACATAAGGTCACTTCCACAAAGAGCCACCAGGTGAATGTGCCAGGCTGTGTCAGTCCTAAGACACCTGGACTGGGCTAGAACTGAGTCTTTTATATGTTTGTATAGGATGATTTTTTGAATGTTACTGCAGAATATTTAATATTTCTTTAAATGTTCAATTTGTCCCAATATTCCCAGCAGCAATTCATTTGTCTGATGGTGTCCTGCAGAATGGGTGTCATTCCTAACCAATGGTTCTTGAGTGAAGGTACAGGCACCTGTTCCCTGCCTCTACCTCACCCCTGCCACTGCTCCTTATGCTTTGTCTCTGCTTGTCTAATTGCAGGCTTGCAAAGATTCTGTGAAGATATAGAGATGATGATTGGATTCCAGCCAAACATTTTCTGGAAAGTCTGCTGGGCATTTGTAACCCCAACCATTTTAACTGTAAGGATTGCATGTTTTATCCTGCGGACAGCACCTTGCATGTGTACTTGGTAATTTATGTTTGAAAATGGTATGTGCCTTTATATGAGCCTTTCAGATGAGGAAATGGAGGTTCAGAGAGGTGAAACAACTCACCTAAAGGTGCTTAGCTGATCAGGTGCAGAGGCGGGACTCCTGCAGAGGTGTTTGGAACATAATGCAGAATATTCCCATTATATCAGACTGTCTCATGAACTGAGAGCAGTTATCCATCACATTTCCCACGTGTAGACTAGTCCAGGCACTATTCAAAGTGCTTTAAGTGTATCACCTCATCTCTCCCACCAGTCAGCTCTGTGGAGTTGACATTATAGTCATCTCTCTCTTTTTTTTTTTGCAGGTTTTTTAAATTATTGTCTTTCTTTTAAAGAGGAGAAAACTGATGCCGAGAGGTTTTGTGACTTACCTGGGATTGTGTTACTTGGGATTGACTAGCAGCAGTCTGGTTTGAGCCCAGGCTGTCTGACTCCAAAACTCTTGCTCTTATCCACTTCTCAGTACAGCTCCTTTACAATGAATGCAGCATAAATTAGATTTTTTATGTTCATTTTTATGGCTCTTGAGGATTCTTTTTGATTGCTTTTGAAGCCTTTGTATCATATCTTCAAGTGTGATGTTGACATTTTGAGATCATCTGACATTCATATTAAAGATCAGAGCCCTTCATTCATCAGTAAACCTACAAAGAACTTCTATGCACTTCCTGCGCCCTCTATATTACCATGGGCCGCCAGCTTTGCCTTGCCCCACTCTTCAAGCACTGCAATTGACCAATACCTTGCTTTACTCTCTTCTACCTGGTTTCTTGTGGGTCTCATCCCATAAGGCTGGCGGAAGCAGGCTGTAGTTCCTAATGTAGCCAGCAGGTGACACTATAAACCAGATTAAAGATCCTTGTTTCACTACTGGTTACCAGCTTCTCGAATGGAAAACAAGTCAGGAAGAAAGTATGCCCTTCTTTCCTTTGATGTCACAGAATGGGTTTTATTCAAAACACCTCCAATGTTTTCTGAAAAGACAATGGCAGAAAAACCCTTTAGTATTTATCTCCCTCTGCACTGAAACAGATATCACACTCCTGTTTTAGAGCCTGCAATTTGTCTGAAAAGTTCCACCAGATTTGGGGCATGAGAGTTGAAAAGGATTAAGATAGATTTTTCATTCTCTTGAATTAAGGATTGAAATGAGTGCGAAGAACTCAGATTTTCCTAATTGGGGGGAAAGAAAACCTGAGACTCTTGCCTCTGATGTCTCCCATCTCTGTTGAGTTTCACCCTTTCCCCCAGTTACTACTACATGTGATTTGTCCCTGGCTAAAGTCAAAGTTTGTTTTAGATTTTGCCTACCTTTCCCTTCTGGGTGAGATTCCAGTTAGAGAATTTTATTCTGTTCTGCAAAAGTCTGTCACAAAACAATCACCTACTATTCGTTGACAAACACTTTGAATATTGTCTTTTAAGCTTCTTGCCTCTCTGCTTGGTGGGTGATGCTTCCCCCTTTTTTTGTAGTCATGTGCCCTGAGGCTGATGAGGCTAAAGAACTTGCCCAAGGCCACTGGTCTTGCAGGTAGCCCAAGTAAACATTGAATCCAGGGCTGTCTAGGCTAAGAAGTGAACTGAAGTTTATCTACACTTAACCCAACTCTCTAACAAATTTCTAAAAGTCCAGTGCTTTCATTTCTAACTGGACTTTGGCCAATTTTGAGTTAAAATAGTCCTAACTTTTATGAACAAATATGAGGGAAAAGGAATCTTAAGGAATTGCTGTATTTTTTGAGGTAATTCTGCAATCATCTTGTATTTACTTCATTCCCATATTAAAGCTACTATCAGAACCTGTGGAGGGTTCTCAGAAAAACAGAACCAGATTCCCTCTCCGTGTTGCTTAGGAGCAAAGAATGGTTAATTAGAAGTGGGCAATTTCATTATCATCATCAAGTGATGAGTCTCTCTCCAGGGCCACCTTCGGTTGCCATCAGTTAAAGGTCAAGGTGGGCCTGACTCAGTGGTTAAATTATCACCTCTTGTGGTAAAGCTCCTCTGAGGACAGGGGAGCTGTCAATCTGACTTGGCAGAGGGAAATTTATGGTCACAAACAAGTTGGCAGGACAAATTTGATATGATATTTGTGCAACTGAAAATGGGTATCAAAAGATCAGGTCTAACACTTATTTTTTGCCTTTTGCCCTTTGGTAAATGTGTATTTGTGGTATGCTAGAATGAGTTAAGATTATGGGCTTAAATTACTTTGAAATCCCTGAAATAAAATTGATCATTTTTATATGTGCCTTCATGGATTTATAGAGCTATAAATACTCTCCATGCAATTATTGTATACATAGTCAGATCACGTTACTGAATTATGCACACACATAAGCAGATGTATTGCTATTTATATAGTAAATGAAATGGAGCAACTTACCATAATTACATTAGGCCATACTTCCAATAGACTGGTTAATAAAGCTTATAACTCTAGGGGCAAATGTTTAAAAAGGAGCCTGGAGAGGGTGTGTCTTTCCATGGGAACAGTTTTTTGTTGTTGTTGGGTTTTTTTTCCCCAACACTTGTCTACAGACTCATGTTCCTTCAAATCAATACATCGAATTATTGTTGCACTGAAATCACTACTGGCTCCAACAACCTGGGCTTTGAGTCATAATGTAGATGCCTTAGCTTTATATAGTGCTCACACTTTCCCCAAACACTTCCATACATTACCTTGCCTGACATAATTCTTGCCAGTCACTTTGGGTACTTGTTTTTTGCTTTAGCTAGATGTGAGGCAGGGAGGAGGGCAGGACTAATGCAGGGAAGAAGACAATTTTCTCAGGGCGATGCTCCCCAGAGGTTTAGCAAGAGCAGTTTGAACCCCTGCTCTGAATTTCTGGTGTGACTCTTCTCGGCTCACATGTTCCCTTGTTCCTCCTCAGTTGCACTAAACACATCTTTAAGTGGGTCCTCACTGCTGTTGCCAGCCAAAGCACAAGGTGGTGAGAGATTTTGAGCAGAAAATAAGTCATGACCCCTCTTAAAACTGAGGTGGGGACTCTTGAGTAAACACCAGGCTGTTCTCAGAACCCACCGTGTTGTATACACAGTGTGAAATAGAGTCATTTTATAGTAGAGAAATCTGAGACATACAGGTGCCCTCAGCTCACTGGGGTACAGCCCAGATTGGCCTGCTGATGTCCAGGTTATCGCCCACCGCTTGGCGACAAGTGAGGCCTGTTCACCTTGAATCAGTGGAGAGGGGGCCAGGCATCCATTTTCTTTGTCCCATAGCTAATTATAGGGCCAAGCTTCCTGCTCAGTCACCGCCTGGGGACCACTCCAGGTCTCACTCAGCCAGCTTTGAAGGCAGCTCCTGGATGTGGGCCATCTCCCATTGAAGGAGAGAGCAAAGTAGATTCAATTCAATTTTTAAAAATGAAAATATATAAACTTAATGAATTTCCCCCCTTATAACAGAAGCTTAATTATCCATTATGGAAAGAATAGACACCTTAAAACACACCCCACCCCACCTCCCCGCACTTGTCATCTTGGTGTAAGTCCTTTAAACATGCCTTCTCAGCCTGTCTGTGCACACGTGTACACACACACACACACACAGTTCCTGTGGGATGGCAGGTGCAGGGTCAGCAGCTACCTATGTGTCATCTTCATCTCTTTGCAACTCCATTTCTTCATCTGGAAAATGGGTTAATAAAATCTCATTTTCAGGCTCCTAGAGATATAAGATGAGTTAATAGATACAGAAGCATCGAACCGGGGGCGGGGGGCAGGATTTCTCACTGTTGTGTGGCTGGATACTTCACATCACCACCCTAACACTTGTGCTTCTTTTTCCTTCTAGTTTATCCTTTGCTTCAGCTTTTACCAGTGGGAGCCCATGACCTATGGCTCTTACCGCTACCCTAACTGGTCCATGGTGCTTGGGTGGCTGATGCTCGCCTGTTCTGTTATCTGGATCCCAATTATGTTTGTGATAAAAATGCATCTGGCTCCTGGAAGATTTATTGAGGTAATTCTCTCCATTCCTTTCCCCTGCCATCCCCTCCCAAGGGAGAAACTCTGTGCATTAAAAAACAAAAGATTTGGTAAACTTATTCTAGAGGGAGACTCGGTGATTAAGTGATTACAGTTGCCACTGTTTCTATTAAACCCATTTTTATTATGTATTATTCCTCTAATGGAGGGGCTCAGCCAATCCGCAGGCTCAGCTGTTATTATGCTATTCCTCAGTGCCGTGGCAGCTCTGGGGAATAAATAATCGGAGTGTCTGCTGTCTCCTGGGGTTTCCTCCTCCGCTCCCCTCATCCAGTTTAAATTCCAGTGTTGGTTTTTAACCACACATCAGATTCCCCTTTTCCTGATGTTCCTTTCTGTCCAAGCCTCCTCCTCCAAATATTTATTACCAGCACATTTAAAATGATGGCTCCATCCTGTTGCGCCTGTGTTAAGGGGCTGAGGCATCCAAGCAGACTGAAATGTCACAATCCCCATTGAGTATAATGAAGGGTCCAGGGCATGGCTGGCGTGAATTTAGACTTGCCTCTCTTAGACAAAGGTCAATACCTTGCTGGAGCCACTTCTCATGTCCCCAAATATCCCTCCCACCCCAGCTCCAGAGTGGGTGGGAAGAGCAAAGTTGTTTGCTCTGATGTGTTAGAAGTAGAGCGTAATGTCTTCATCTTGACTATCCAGAGGTCTAGAGTGTTGGACCAGATCAGTGCTCCTTGGGGTTTGGCTTAGGGACTGGCAGCATCACCACCTTCTGGGAGCTGGACGGAAATGCAGATAATGAGGCTCCAGATTGGTTGAGCCTCATCATCTGCATTTCCGGAAACTAGGGGAAGTGGGATCATGGTGTCTATAGTTTAACAAGCCCCCAAGTGATTGTGATACATGGTCAAGTTGGAGAGGCGCTGGGCTAGACGAGGAAGAAGAAACACCTGCTAACAGAGAGCAGCTCTATGGGATTTACTCTTGATCAGCCAGACTGAAGAAAGGAGGGAAGGAGGAAAGGAAGTCTCCAGAACACCCTTCAGTGATGAAGCGAGACAGCAATAAAGAGTGTGAACAAATGCAGAGCACAAATGTCCA
The DNA here is from genome assembly GCF_014898055.3 of Talpa occidentalis. Classification (NCBI taxonomy): domain Eukaryota; kingdom Metazoa; phylum Chordata; class Mammalia; order Eulipotyphla; family Talpidae; genus Talpa; species Talpa occidentalis. Next base: position 23,154,256 of record NW_023603184.1, on the reverse strand, counting down.
TAGCACAGGCAGGTAGGCTTTGTTTACACTGGACTAAAGATGGAGTTGACAAAGGGAGATGTAGAAGTTTTCTTCCTGAAGCAGCTTCTAGTTTTCATGCTCAGGAAATTCTTTATGTTATTCCTTTGAGGTAAATTACTGTGATCTCTGAACCACCAGGGACAGCTTGAAGGTGCCCAGTTGCTACCCGCTGACCCAGAAATCTCTTTTCCTCTGAACAGAAGCTTGGTTAGCCTTTGTTACTTTTGTCTTTGCCTAAAATTCTCTAAAGTGATGAGTTGGCTATATAAATTTATTATGGTTGATTCGGGACACAAAGGTTGCAAACGGATGATTAAGGGGAGATTAAACTAACAGCTCTAAGAAACAGCTTCACTTTAATAGGTAATAAACACATAATCGTTCCCTCTTATGTAGTCAGAAATATATTTTTTCCTTTTTCTGGAAAATGTGTCAGTCAAATTATGTCTTCTGTGCAAAGTTCCCATTATTTTTAACTCATAATGCAAGAACCCACACAGTTGAACCAAGTAAGAAGCATGTATTTTTGTCAACAGATAATTAAAATCTTTGCTCACTCTTGGCAGTGTATCTTTGGGGTTGGGTTCTTTTTTTTTTTTTTTCCCCAGGCCATTTATATACGTTTGGGAAATATGCTAAACAAAATCCAATTATTTTAATGTAGCAATCCACTGTTGAGACTACAGAACAAAAGTAATTGAATACATATCCTTCCCAGAATGTGTTTGGCAGTGGAGAGAGAAGCTTGCAGATTCTCTTCATTTGGAGGGGAAAAATGTATAATTAAAATCTGGGTCCTTTTTCTTTTATTAATCCTGTGCAAGGAAAACCTTGAGCAATTATAATATTGCTTGCAGGGTGATGTAAATAATTTTAAATGAACCAAACTTAGTTTCCTCTTTAACATCCCTGACCTAGGTAATTAATTGAACTGGCCTCCCTAATTGATTCTCATGATTGGGGAGTATCTGGCTCAAGGGAAAGTTTTGGCAAACATGGCCACACACAATTTTGGGGCTCGGTGGGTGGTGCCTAGGGGAGGGAGGACCATTGCTTCTGTGACCCTGTATGTCTTTGGCTTCTTTGCAGAGGCTGAAATTGGTGTGCTCGCCGCAGCCAGACTGGGGTCCGTTCTTAGCACAGCATCGCGGGGAACGTTATAAGAACATGATCGATCCCTTGGGAACCTCTTCCTTGGGACTCAAACTGCCAGTGAAGGATTTGGAACTGGGTACCCAGTGCTAGTGCAATGGCATGGGATGGCCCAGACTTGATCCGGTTTTTTTTCTCTCTGCCTCCCCCCAAATGTTTTCCCCAGCTTTTGTCCCATTTTCCTTCTTTCTCCCCACATCTTGGGTCATATCTGTGCATGAGAGTGGTTAAGTAGAAAAGTAGGACATAGTGTCGCATGCCGTAGTGAAGAGCTAGACAGACCACTTGAAGCACTGTTTGCCTGTGTCCATGGTGTCAGTTCTGGTAGGGTTGGTCCCCCGAGCACACGCTTTACCCCACGGAAGTGGATCAACTAGGTGAGGACTTTCGAGTCGAGTCACAAGGAGGGATGAGTGACTTGGTTGAGAGAGGAGTTCCACTGTGTGTTGCCATCAGTGGTGCTGTGAAGGCATGTGTTGAAGAGTTCCAAGACCATTCATTGGACTCAACGGTGGTGTAGAGTTGAGCTGATCCAGGTGATTTCATTCAGACACAGAAAGTTCAGGACAGGGTACACTAAAACAGATACATTTTAGATTGGGACAATGCTGGTGGGTTTGGACACCGCTGAGATGGCTAAGGTTCACATTTCCATTAGAATAGGGGATCTGTTTCCTTCCTTTGGATCCAATGTCTTGAGTGTGCCAAGGACTTGGATACTTTACACTCCACATGCTACAGTTCTTAGTGAGGAGTCCATTGGTTTTCTTCCCTAGCTGTTGTCTTTTTTTTTTTTTTTTTTAAATAACCATATTGAATTCTTCTGGTCATTTCCTCCATCTCTGTGCAAGAAGCCATCATATAATTTGTGCCTAATTTTGTACATTCATGGTAGAGCTCCATTCCAGTTTCTGCATGACATTTAGCACTGTGGCTCAATGTCATGATCCTGGTTTGCTTCTCTTCTAAATGTCTTTCCATAAGCTGTAGATACCTTGTCTCAACCTCTGGGAAAACAAGACTTACCCTGGTTCTGTCTATATATTATATATATAAGACACAAACTCTTAAAAAGACAAAAACTTCTCAATTTTTACTCTTACCTTTTTCATTCACAGTAAATGCCAATTGTGGTCATAGAGAAATCCAAGACATGGAGAGTTTACTAGAACTCAATCATAATATTCACTGCGCTGGTAGTACATTTTAGTTCTCTGTATTTATAGACATTTCTGATAAATACAGCTTAGGTAAGTAGCAAGTGAGCTAATTAAGACTATAGCTTTTAAGACTACATTTAGCCAATTCAATTTTAAGACTTCCCAATTCACAATACTCATAACCACGCTCTAATGAGAGCAAATCATGTATCTGCAGAGATTGGCGAAGTCGTAACCTTTAATATCTTCTTGTATCCTGAACATGCATATATGAAATTTTTAAAATGTGATACGTGTTCATGTAGTATGTACTCGTACTGGTGTTTTCTGTCCTTATAGATATCTTATGAATCACTGTAGAGATGGGGAGTTTAGAATAATATAGTCTGGGTTTTTTTCCCTTACAGTAATAATATCTAAACCTAAATTGTTTCCTCTAGGAGACCACTTCAATCATTTTCTTATTTGGTTGTCTTCCCATTACAGGGTCTCAGGCAAAGGTTTCAGTTCAAATCTTAAATATTGATGTGACATTTTCATCCTGTTCAGCAACAATGAAACCCAACAACAGATCTTAATGTAACATTTTTTTTTTAAAAAAATGACTTTTTTTTTAAAGTCTCAACTCATTTTACTGACTTCTCCCTTTTCTATGGCAAATTTCATTGCCATTGCCAATACCAATGTGAACTTCCAGTTTTCAAGAGCAGCCTGTGGAAATTTTTAGAAAAGGAAACAAAGATGAGTTTTGAACTCTAGATTTTCATCTCCTCTGTCTACAGTGCACACTTGTTTTCCCTTCCTTGTTCTCCTTTTCTGCCTATTTCCCAAAACTAGATGTTGCAAGAATATCACAGACGAACCCTAAGCTTCCCCTAAACTTAGTTTTAGGAAGCTGAGCTGTGGCCTCCCAGGCCCCAGAGCTTCCCACAGTGATATGTCTGCCATTTGCACTGGTTTCCCTAAGAAAGCCATATTGATGAGGAGACCCCATTCTGTAGCAGATTTCACTCAGTGGCACCAAAAATTAGCCTCTTAGTTGCAATCTGGTGGATGGAGAAAGACAGGAAGGAATAACTTAGGTTTGGATAGGTTCAGCAGTCTTTCCACTCTGAAGGCTGAAGAAAAGAGCTTAAATCAATTAGCTTTGTCTCATGGGACTGGTGTGTTTGCTTCAGGACGAATGATTTTTGGCTTTCCTCTCTCGCCTCTTGGCTAAAGCTCCAGTCTGATGGTGGATGCCAACCCAATTTCTGCTAATTATTGCTGCTGTGATGAAAAGAAAGGGGGGAAAACCCATGGATGCTGCCAGGTTTGTTTTGTACACACTGAAAGTTAACTTAATGTGAGAATGAAGACCTCCTCATGAGCCAGTGTGGCCTGCAGTTGGGGGGCAGTTGCATTTCTGTTCACTGGGATTTGTCCACGTCAGACCTATTAGCTGTTCCCTGAACAATTGGATTTTACCCCCACTTCTGCTGTTTCAAAGCTTTATGTAAAATTTGCTTCAAGGCAAAATGTTCTGAACTCCTCTGGAAATGGTCATCTGCAGATTTGGTTTTGCCTGTTTTTATGACCATGTCTGACTTGGATGCTCTCCTGGCCAGAGATGTGCTGTTCAGCATCTGTGATGTCTTGGGCCTTGTCTCTTCCTGGTCGCACTGCGCAGACACGATCAGGACGGGGCACTAAGGGCGGACAGGCATAAGGCTGTGTGGCTATCTCCAAGCTGTTAAAAGACACAGTCCACTGGAAGCCAAAATAGATGAATGAATAAAATGAATAGCATTGTCATCAACTGCCACTTGAGAGTCCCCTTCAAACTGAGGAAAAAACCAAGTTGCTGAGGAAAGACTTTCATGGGTTCACTGTGCAATGGTGAAGCATTTTCCACTTGTGAGATTGCTTCCTAGCACCAACAAATGTTAGCACCCCTTTCAGAGAAAAAAAAAAAGCCATATGTTCAAAACAGTAACCCTGTAATATTCTTAAAGGAGAAAAATTGTATATTTCTTACTATCGGTGTTGTGGCTTCTTATGCAAATGTTTGTCTTGCCTGTTAGTAACTTTTGATCTCTTTAGGGCTGTGTGTTTGTCATGTACAAATGTGTCTAATCTAGTCTTCTTTTTTTCATTTTCATTTCTCTTTATTTATTGCATGAAATCTGTGATCAATGCAAAAATCTTGATGACCTCAACGTCTTTGAAATTTCCATTGTGTGTTTAATATGTAAGAAATGCCATCAACTTGTATTTCAGTGAGTGGCACTTCAAAAAAAAATAATACTATGACCTTTAAATGGATAAGACTTGGGTTGTCTTTTTGCTAATGTTGCATTGGAGTTGAATTTCCCTTTGATTAAGTTCTGAATGTGTTATCTATGTGTGTCTCAGTGCTTCCCAACAACCTTCACCTGTCAGCATGGTTTGCCCATGCCTAAAATTCAGATTTTCCTTTCCACTGTGTTCCCTTGATCATTGTCTTCCTCCCAGAGACTTGCACAATAACTATTGCTTAACGTGTGTGTGACGGCAAGATCACACCGCTGCAGTTGCACCTGGATTTGGGTTTGTGACACTTGTGTTGGAGGCAGATGACTCAAGTGAGAGCATACTGTGTGGCAGCTTGTCTTGCAGAGACCATGAATGAACATTTCCTTTGTTTCACACTGGGCAGATCAGAAACAGCCTGCAGAAAACTGCCAGGCTGGGAGCAAAGGTGTAGGTAATTTAACCTTGACGCTAAGTTCTCCACAAAGTGGCCCCAGGATCTGTAGAAGTGAAGTTTCCGGTCTTTCCCAGATTTTGCTTCAACAGTACAGAAAAGTCACATAATCGTGAATTGTGGCCTCACCTCTGAGCAGCCTGCAGCCAAGGAGAGATTGTTTCCAGGTTGGGTGCGTATCACCTCTGAAAAGCAAGCGGTGGCTTGATTTGCCTGCCATGGATTAAATACATCTTCAGGTAACCATTTGCCTTATAGGTGTATTTTATTGTCAGGATGATACTTAGTAGTTGACTCGGAACTATTTTGTCCCTCATTGTTTGGTGTTTTTTTGCACTTTATAATGGACCTATCATGGAATAGGTTTATTCTTAAATTGCATACTTGGCTGATGTCCTAAGTGTAGGCATCTAATGTGGTCCTGTTGCCTATGAATAAATATATGTTCCCTAATCAGGTCCTTATATTTTTTCATTAACTGTACATGAAGAAAATATATTATGTTACAAATGATGCATCATATATATCTTAGAGAGAACATATTATATACTGTGCATTATTCATTTAAGAAGTCATTATTCTTGAGGCCCTACCTCAAATTTTGTATTTATGTGTACAAATGCAATTTATTGTATTATATATTTGCCTATTATATACTGATATAAATTAGAATTTATTCTAATGATGTATGAGTTCACAAAACCCTCAATAAATGTCAGTGTTTAAAACATAATGATTACAGTATTGTGTCTCTTACAAACAGATCACCCACGTTCTTTCTTTCTTAACAAATGGCCTTCAGGTATGTTCAAGATTGATCTATTTTACTGGGAGAAACCTGGAACAGCAGTGGAAAACTGCCCACTTGGGAAAATGAGCTATTGCCTTGCTGCAGAAACAAATACCAATTAAATTGTTATACTCTTAACCATCAAAACACTCTATTGTTTGCTGAATTATTAATTATCTCTCATAGGGAGGGAGGGAGTGAGAACAAGGGGGAGCATCTGAGTGAATCTGAACAGAGGGACTGAGTAAGTTAAATCCTGGGAGGTATTTTAATGATAATTTTGGCAGTCTTCAATTCTTTATTTCAATTCAGCAAACATTGTGTATTTCCTGCATTAAGTGAGACCCTAGGCAAAACTAAATCAAAAATAAAGCAGTCCCAGAGTTCAAGGTACTCAGAACCTTGTAGAAAGACTGCCCATGTAAAACAAACTCACACAGTAGTCACTGCCCTGCTTCCTTTCAGGTGGGTGGCGGTCCCAGATTCCCTACCCACAGACAGGCCCTGAACTCCGGTGTCTTATAAAGACCAGCAGCTGGGCCTTCTGTTTGATCATGCTATCGTGAGCCTCACTCTATCATCCTCAGATGAACATAACACACTGGGCTCAACATCCATCTCCAGCGTTAGTGTTGGCAGGGGCAGGGCTGAGCTTGACCACCCTCAGAGGGAACAGAAATGTTAGAAGCTGATGCTGAAAACCACAGCCACGTGTCCATCCTGTGACTAAGCAGCAACCTGGGAAAGGTGTATAGCAATGAGACAGATACATACTCGGAGTTGGCCTTAGTACTGCTCTTCAGCCAGCAGACCAAGTAGTGAACACTAAGCTCAGTGGAAGAGCCTATCTTGAAAGGGGAAGACAAGAACTCTACCTGTGGGGGCAGACCCTGGCACTGACTCATCTCCCTTGACTTCTTGCCAAGAGCCCTTTGCTCACATCTAATATTTTTTTAAAAACCTGTTTGAAAAATCCTCAAGCATAGGCAAAAGGAGGGGAGAATAGAAGTGGTGAGCCCCATGTTCACATACTATTTTAACAACTCATGTCCAAGTTTGTTTCATTTATCTCTACCCTCAACAGAAGCTTGCTTTCTTTTGAGTATTTCGAAATTGATGCCAGATAGCACAGAATTTCTCTTGGAAATGCTCTGTTGTGCTTTTATGCCTCTTTTAAAGACTTTCCCTAAATGGGGACAATGATACAATGTGGGAAACTTCAGAGCTCACACACCCACAGCAGGAGCAATCTCCTCCTGCTGCTGAAGACAGGACCAAGGGTCTACCTGGAGGAGCTAATGACAGTGTCTGCTCTGAAACCTCACCTGGCTTCCTTGGGCCAGTCTCACCTTGTTTTCATTTGTTTGGCAGCCACTCCTCTGCCTGGACTTTGTGCCGATCAGTGAGCTTTCTGCTCCAGTTGTCTCTACTTTTCTCCTGCTGCCTAGACTTTCTCCCCAGAAGCCTGTCTTGCAACCAGAGATTCAGAAACTTGACAGTCCCACAGAAGCCCAAGGTCACTGACTGCAGCACCTCTGGTCCACAAATTCTTCTACCACAGTCTGTTGTTTTGTGGGAATTGCATTTACAAAGAGATGCACATGAGCTGAGTAACTGCCATTTAAAATATTCACCACTGGGCCCATTACAACAGAAAAGCCTCCAGTGCCTTTAAAGTGGTTCTGCTTTACAATTCTATGATTTACACATTCCAGACTGTAAAACAGTATAGTGCGCACAGGGCCACTCCTTTCTTGCCTGTTAGTATAATCTGTAATTTTATCAGAGCTTTGATATTGCATATCATTTAACCCATTACAATTTCATTTTCCAGGAATCTTCTCCAGACACTTGTAGGATTATGAGAAAATAATGAGTGGAATGTGGTATGGATCTGCATTGAAAGAATCACATTTTCATTATTCATTGACCGAGTCACTGGTTTATTTTCACACTATATACTCTGTCTTTATTTTCATGTTTCAAGTACCTAACAGTTCGTGACAAAGAGTAAATAGTTGATAAATGCATTTTTTAATTGAACAAGGAAATACTGAGAATTACTCTATATTAGGATAAATCTCAGTGTTAAAATGTGCAAGAAAAACATGAGTAAGACTGGGTCTCTCCGTCAGGCCACTCAGAGTAGGGGGCTTTGAGAAAGGTACATTGTCATAACACACAGTGGAAAGTAACAAGGCCACAGAAGGATTTAGGAGAAGAACATATTGAGAGGGTCTAGGGGAAGAAATTCCTTCTGGTGAGAGGATTAGGCAGGACTTCATGAAATCGGGCGTTGGTACATGGGGAGCCCTGTGACCACTCAGAGGGTATTAGAATGGGCTTTCCAGGTGAATGAAAGCAAATGAGCGATGTTGTGTGGGTAAGACAGACAGACCATGTCAGGAAAGAGTGATGGGTGATGGTGAAAGTCTAGTACATGCTAGTGTGAAGTGAGGACTGAGGCTGACAATGTGGTTTATTACTGGGCAGTCAAGTGCTTTCTATGCCAATGCAGAGTTCAGAGGTCATTGACCAACCACAGGCGGCCACTGAGGGTTATTGAATAGTGGAGAGCTATGACAGCTGTTTCCAGAGTAAGAGGAGAGGGCAAGAGAAACACAACTATGGAGACTGTCCTGGGTCCTCTGGGTCCCACCTCCAAGGTCCCACCTGCCTCAGCACCTCCCCTGGACTCTTAGACTTCACCAAGCTCCAGAAACTAACACAGCAACGTCTGGCCAAGCAAGACTCTCCAGAACCATCTATGTCCCCAAAGAATAAGCATTATCTTGGGTTTGAGTAGTACTTCTTTTCCTTAAGTCAGTCTCGTTTTCTCAGTAAAACTGAAACAATTGTACTCATCTCACATAGTTGCTATCAGGATTAAATAAAAATTTGCAAATGAAATTCTAATACAATACATAAATTTTGGGTATTTGCCATTACAGTCAGATCTGTGCATTTAAAAAATTAACCCTCAGTTCCCAGCAATCCTCCCTTCGGTGGTGATGACATTATGGGATTTGTAGTCTTTAGTGTCTTGGATCTCTTTAGTATGGGGTGGGCGTGGGGTCCATAAAACCTATTTGTGGAGTTTCTTCAGGACATCCTTTCCCCCCAGCAAGGATAGTCTGCATTATTTGGTTTCTATTGCCTTCTCTTGCTCAGGAAACAGAGGTGGAGGGATTCCATGGTTATTTAGGAGGGATGATCATTTGCCTCCAGGCTGCCTGTCATTTCCATCACAAGGCACTCCTACCGGGCCTGGGCAGAGATGCACAGGGCAGCTCTGCTTTAGAAGCTGGCCTGAATTTGATCTTTGATGGCTGAGGACTTTGAGATGGATCACATTTTAAAAAAATCACTGGGCCACACCTTCTAACAAGTGGAGAACACTGCTAAGCACAGGCTCACAATGATCTCCAGGAACAGACCTTCTCTTCTCTTGCCTTCTTGGGTACTTTATAATTCTGTAGACATGCCTAATGTCTTCAGGTGAGGGCAAGAATCATGATGAAGTTGCACTTGGCCAGTGTTGGTGTCTTACAAAGTTGATACAATGTGGGAGAGGGTGGCAGAGTATGAATTTTTGTTTTTCCCTACTATAGTAATACTTTGATGTTAGCTAAACTTTTATCAGAGCTCTCAGCCATTGTGACATTTCCCTGTGTCCTTGCAGCCAGATATGGTAGAGTGATGACGGGGTCCATTTCTTTACCACATCACATTCATACCTGATTGTGCCCTCAGCTTGGGAGGATTGTTCTTGCCCCTTGACTTTGGGTTTCGATAACCAGTGAGCAGAAGTGGCAGTGTTTATGTTTTGAGTCTAGACCTTAGGAAACCATGCTATTCCCACTTGCTCATTTGTGATTCTTTGTTACACGAGCTACCCCACTAGTACAAGGAAGATGAAGGACACATGGAACAGAGTCACTCAATTAACACACAGACCTGTGAGAAGTGGTATCATCCCAACCACTGCAGGCTTAACCAGAACTGAAGCTAGCCTGAATGGCTGGTATGAATCCTAGCCGACCAGCAGATATGTGAGGATAAATGCTCAGTGTTGTATGCCACTGGGACTTTGTAGTTGGTTGTTATGCAGCAATAACTAGCAGATACATAGGGAGTGGCCATATGTTTAGGATCTGACCAAATATACGTGGAAGTGATATGTGGAACTCCTAAGCCTGCTCTTTTCCTTCTCTGTTATATTTGCTGTCTGCAAAGTGGATATGATGGCTGGCATACCAGCAGCCATATTGACCCAAGAAGACAAGAATTCATTGTACATTCTAGGGATGGTGAAAAAGAAATATGGAAGGAACCTGGCTCCCTGGGGACTTCATGGAGTCACCGAATTAAACATAGACTGCTCAACTCTAGAATTTTTTCACCTGAGAGAAAATTAAACATGCCTTATTTAAGTTATTGCCATTTGGAAGTTTTCCTGTTATATGAAGCCAGTTAGAATCCTTACTAATACAGGTAATGAAATGAATTGGGATAAGTAAATGGAGATTGAGGGAAATGTGGGAGAGTTTAAGTTACTTTGTTGGCAGGGAGAATTTTTGTGGTCTGTCTCTCTAGAAAGCAATCCAAAGACATCAGAATGACACATTTCTGTTTTATGTATATGCGCAGAGTCAGTCTTATGAATTGATGTGATCCGTTGTTGCATAAATTAGCTAGAACAGACTGTTCTGTTCAAAAATATCTCTCCTTGTATACCATCTTGTGACCTGAAATTTCTGTGCTAGATGTTCATTATTTTAGGTCAAGAGGCACGCACACTGATGCTGTTCTCTAAAGAGGAATGTACCATCTTCATAACTCAGTGCGAGTAAAGTTGAAAGGATGACTTCCTTCTAATTTTCCCACATAGTGATGGTAACAGTGTTGAGCACATGGGACTTCTATGAAGAGCATAGACCTTTTTAAGGTCTGGTAAAGAAGACTGGGTGAGAACTTTCTGGGCTCTGAGGGAGCATTTATGGAGAAACATTTGGAAGTCCATCATCTCTTCCTTACACCTTTGTTTTCTATGATGAGGGGTTTCCTGAAACACCTCCACCTTTACCCCTTGTTTACTCTTCCCACTCTTTTTTTTTTAAAGATTTATTTATTTATGCCTTCAAGAGCTGGGGTACAGGCCAGAGTTGTGGGGATGAGAGGATTCACCAGAGACAGAGTGGGGAACAGAACAGGCAGATTGACCAAAGTACACTGCTGAGGGGGGCAGCAGGAGAGCCAGGAGAGGTCTGCTGCACCATGTGGGTACCTCTGTGGCCAGGGATCGAACTCATGCTGCAGTGGCTGCAGATAGCTTCACAGGTTGCGTCTTAACCCCTTGTGCCACGAGGGAGGCCCCTCCTCCCACTCTTTAAAGAGAATGGGGACAGCCATCAGTCCTCATTTCTCAACAGGTTCTCTTTCACTTACTCTCCTCTTCCTCCTCATCAGTAGGAGCAGGGGGCAGGGGGTGGGGCTGTGTGAAGGTCCAGCCTGGAGGGAAGGTGGATGGCCAGTCCATTTTGGCTTTCACATTAGGCTACGCTTCTCCCAAATTGTCTCCATAGTCTGTGTCCTCCAAGGTGAGGACACAGTCAGGTGTGGCTCTGGGGCAAAGAAGCGGAGCTATTTGTCAATTAACCCTACCCAACCTCAGGAGACTGGGAAATAGCACATTTTGACTGAGGGTTTTGATGAAAGTATAGCTAAAGTAAAGCTGATGTTTGGCCTCCTGCTAACTTTTATTTTTCAGTTGGCCAGAACTCATGCAGGAAATGGGCTGCTATTTATTGGTCTCCCATAGACCTCAGCAAGGAGACTGAATTCAGTGACTTCATCCCAGAAGGACGTTTAGCTTAACAGTTAAGCACACAGATCATGCAGTCACGTTGCCCGGGGTTGAAGGTGGGCTCTGTCATTTACTTGGTAAAAGGCTTAGTTTCCATATCTGTAAAACAGGTATAACAATCACACAGGCCTAATTGGGTTGTTTTGAGGAATAAATCCATGGAAAACACTTAGAGTAATAACCAGCATATAGCTATTATCCTCCTGGTCGGTGGGACGGGGTGGTGAAGCCTGCTTCTAGGGCTTCTACTGTTTGTAAGTTGCTGCTGGCCTGAGTCCAAACAACCTTTCAGCTGACTTCACCTAAGTTTCCTTGTAAAACTTTCCACTGGCCTATAGGAAATGATAGCATGTGCTTATGTAACATCTAGTAAAACCTGGATATGTGCACACCTTGGTTCTTATTAGAACCTTGAAACTATCCATGATTATGCTGTTATACAGTAGGAGAGTCTCATCCAGAGAATTATGAAATGCCTTTGTCTGTATGTCTGTTGATTTTACTGTCTTCCAGCAGATTTATACCTGGCTTTGTTCTGAGAGGTGTTTTAAGCTGCAAAGACAGAAGGATAATAATTAACCTAGCAAAAGATTATCCCTCTAATTTGGACATCATCAGAGTTGATTGTTGCTGGAAAAATTTTCACGTAGAATTCATATATTCATGCAGGACAGCTATATACATGAATATATTAATTCAACCCCTCTTTATAATTGCATGTGCAATTTTATTTAGAAAACAAAAATACCCACCATGCCAGGCTGACACAATTCCAGGCCTGTGAAGGAAACGTGGGGGGATTGTGCACTTTCCTAGGCTCTGCCAGCAAATTAGCTTCCCCAGACTTGGCCAGCTATAACAAAGCACTACAAACTGGAAGGCTTAAAACAAAAGATATTTAATCTCTCCTACCTCTGGGGGTTAGAAAGATGAAATCAAGGTGTAGGCAGGACTGTTCTTTCTCTGAAGGCCCTAGGGTAGGATCCTTGCTTGCCTCTTCCAGCTTCATATAGCCCCAGGCATTTCTTGCTTGCACTGCTAGCACTTCAAGGTCTGTCTTTCTTGCGCATGGCATTCTCACTGTTAAGTCTCTGCCTTAGGACTTCAGTCATATTGAACTAGGGCACACCAATGACCTGATCTAACTGGTTTATATCTGCAAAGACCCAGTTTCCAACTAAGGAGACATTCATAGGTCCTGGGAGTTAGGACTTCAACATGTCTTTTTGAGGTTCACAGTCCAATTCATAACATTCCTCTCTCCTTCTCTCTCTCAAACAAGGAAACTTATTGTGTGTCATAAATGTGAAGATAGTTGAAAGACTGTTTCACAAAGGTGAGAACTGGAGGACTGTAGATGAGTTGGAGACTCAGCTTTGGATGTGCTGCTGGCTTATGGATTTAGTTAGGGTATTAAAGAGGACGCCTTGCTCTTCCTTTGTGGGATCCACTTTGCCACATTGGATCAGAAATGGAGCAGCTCTGGGAGCTAGTGGGTGAAGGTGGTCTGACTGTTGCCGTAGTGATGACCAATGACAAGTGCCAGTTCTCATGCTATTTCATAGGAGAGCTAATCCTCTGATTAGTCCAACAAACTTTTATTGAACTCCTAAAATGTGCCAGGCCCCAAGTTCAGTGAAGATAGGTGAAGAAAAGGAAGACAAAGTCCTGTTCTTGCAGAGCTTGCATTTTATTGAGGGAAACAATAAACAAGTCAATAGATTAAGTCAGAGAATAATAAGCAGCGTAAGAATAAAGCAGGTGAAGGAGGCAGAGTGACAGGGGTGAACAAGAAGCTTCGGTAGGTGGAGTCCCCCTGAGGAACCCACATTTGAGCAGAAATTTGAGTCATGTAAATAATATGAGCCATGCAAAAGTTTGTGGAAAGAGCATTCCAGGTAGAGGGATCAGAAAGTGCAAAGACCATGAGGGGGCATGAATTTGGAATGTTTGAGAAAAAAAGACCATCTAGAGTGACTGGGGTAGGTGGGGGAGGCGGGGGGAGAGTGGGGAAAGAGAAAGCTGAGAAGGTAGACATGGAACTTACAGGATATCTGGATTTTTCCCCCCAAAATATAATGGAAAAGTGCAGTAGGATTTTTGAGCAAAGCCAGTGTGATCTTGTACATGTTTTGAAAAGCAAGCTATGAGCGCTGTGAGTGGGGAGTGGGGAGTATTCTTACACTGCTTATTATTCTCTGACAATATTTGTTGACTTGTTTATTGTTTCCTTTCCTTCTATAATGCAAGCTCTGCAAGGCAGGACTTTTGTCTTTCCTTTTTTTTTTTTTTCCCATGTATCTTTACTGAATATGGGGTCTGGCACATTTTAGGAGCTCAATAAAAGTTTTTTGGATGAATCAGTGGAGGTGAGTGAATTGTAAGGGGCAAGAGTGGGAGCAGAGAATAACTGGAAGTGTTTGGCAGTAGCCCAGGGAGAAAGGACAGTGATGGATTAGAAGAAGGCGGGAGTAGTGAGGGGCGGTCAGAAGTCTTTGATTTGGGATTTTTTTTTTAAAGATTTATTTTACCTATACAAGAACTGGGGTACAGGCCAGATGCATGGGAAGGTGACAGGATTCACCAGAGACAGAGTGGGGAACAGAACAGGCAGATGGACCAAAGACACTGCTGAGGGGAGCAGCGGATGAGACAGGAGAGGTCTGCTTCACCATGAGTGTTGGTCCCAGGCTGTCCGGCTGTCCAGGAATCGAACCAGCGCTTTAGAGGCTGCGGACAGCTTCACAGCACTACGCTCAACCACTTGTGCCTCCAGGGAGGCCCTTAGATTTGGGATTTAAAAAAAAAAAATTTTTTTTTAAATTTATTTGTTCATGCATACAAGAACTGGGGTACAGGCTAGAGATGTGTGTGGGGGGTTGAAAGGATTCACCAGAGACAGAGTGGGGAGCAGAACAGGCAGACTGACTGAAATACACTGCTGAGGGGAGCAGCGGGCGAGACAGGAGAGATCTGCTGTGCCTTGTGGATCTCTCCCTGGCCAGGCATTGAACTCGTGCTGCAGTGGCTGCAGATATCTTCATAGTGCAGTGCTTTACCCCTTGCGCCACCAGGGAGGCCTTAAAATTTTTTTGAAGGTTTATTTATTTAATCATACAAGAATGGGGGTACAGGCCAGAGGTGTGAGGGGTGAGAGGATTCACCAGAGAGAGTGGAGAACAGAACAGGAGGATTGACTCAAACACACTGATGATGGGAGCAGCAGGCAAGTCAGGAAAGGTCTGCTACACCCTGTGGGTAGCTCCCTGGCCTGGGATCGACTCATGCTGCAGTGGCTGTGGTTTGCTTCAGAGGTTGTGTCTTAACCCCTGCGCCACCAGGGAGGCGCTGATTTGGGATTTTTCTTTAGGATATACTGACCGGACTTGGTGCCTATGGGGACACGGGGAAAGCAGGTCAAAGATGACCCTGGTTCATTTAATTGCAGCCTGGTGTGAAGGCTAGTGCAGTCTCTCTAAGGAGCAATAGGTAGCAATTTGGGGAGAAGGAAAAAAAATCAAGAAATCTTCTCTTGGTCACATTGCAATTGCTTTGGTGATCATTAAAGTTTTTTTTTTAATTTTTAAAAAAGATTTATTTATTTATTTATTTATGCAAGCACTGGGTACAGTCAGAAGCGTGGGAGGGTGAGAGAATTCACCAGAGCCAGAGCGGGGAGCAGAGCAGGCAGAAGGACCAAAGTACACTGCTGAGGGGAGCAGCGGGCGGCAGGAGAGGTCTGCGTGCCATGTGGGACCCTTCTCTGGTGGCCCCGTGGCAGCGGGGGCAGGGTGGTGGTGGTGGTGGCCACCGGCGCTGCAGAGGCTGCGGGCAGCTTCGCAACCCAGTGCTCAACTGCTGTCCACCAGGGAGGCCCTCATTAAAGTTTTTTTAAAGCAGTGTTATTGATACACAATTCACAAACCATTACAAGCCCCTCCCTCCACCCCTTTAAAGTGCACAGCCTATTGAATGACTTCTAGTAGATCGTGAATATCTGGGAGGGCTTTCTGTCCATCACATCAGTTGGAGAATATTTTCATTACCCCATAATAAACCCTCAGCTCCTTAGCTCTGATCTGCAAATCCTTCCTTGTCTCTTCCCCTGGAGCCCTAGGCATCCACTATTGTCCTTTTGGTCCCCATAGAGGTGTTGATTATGGACATTTTCATCTCTAAGTAGATGGTAATGTGGTCCTTAATGACTGGCTTTTTCACTTCAGATGTTTTCAAGGTTCATCCATGTTTAACAGTACTTCATTTCTCTTTATTGCTGAATAATATGACATTGTATAAATACATTTTATTTATCCATTCATCAGTTGATAGACATATGGACTGCTTTTACTTTTTGACTATTATGAGTAATGTTGATATGGATGTTTGTGCACAACTTAATGTTTGAACACATTCTCATTTTTCTTATGTGCATACCTAGAAGCTGAAATTCTGGATCATATGATAAGTTTAATTGTTTAAGAACCATTTTACATTCCTACCAGCGGTATATGAGGGTTCTAATTTCTTGAATTCCTCGTCAACATTTATCTATTTAATTTTAGCCATCCTAGTGGGTGTGAAGTGATATCTCATTGTAGTTCTGGTCTGCTTTTTTCCAGATGGCTAATGTTGTTGAGCATCTTTTCATGTGTTTATTGACTGTATATCTTTGGAGGAATGTCTGTTCAGATCATTTGCCTATTTTTAAAAATTGGGTTGTCTTTTATTATTGAGTTGTAATAGTTTTTTAATAGATACAAGTCTCAATCTGATATATGACTAGCAAGTTTTTTCTCCATTCTGTGGGTACACTTTTCATTTTCTGTGGTGTCCTTTAAAGTACAAATATTTTAATTTTGATAATGTGGCTATTTTACACTTAAAACTCCTAATAAGTAGTTGGGTTTGTAAGCCAGGGCTTCAAAAGAGAACCATCCCTGGATTGACTGTATTTAAAGCCATAAAGTTGGATGAAAGCACAGAAGTGAGTGTGGGTGGAAGATAGTGGGCTGATGGCTGAGCCCTGAGGCGCTCCATTATCTAGGGGTCAAGAAGAAGAGGCAGAAGGATGGATGATCAAAAGAAGCTACTGACTCCTGGAAAAACCATGGAGGGTGGACTTGGGATATGGCATTAAATAAACCAAGTCTCATTACTGCCACCGCTGAGCACAGATCCCATTGCAATAGTCTGATATCAAACACACACACAGACATAATTGATGCTACACAAATCCACTGCACCTATTCTGTGAAGGTTTCCTTAACTTACCAGGTCTCTACACTCAAAATCCACCACCACCCCACCCCCAATAAATGCACTTATAGGAGATTTAAGTACTTAGTTATCTAGGAAGATTTATGACCTTGTTGAAATTAACTCTTGCTACTGTTAATGGATGTGATGCTGCAAAGCTTTGATAGAACATATGTCTTGCTTTATTTTTTAATGGAACAGGCTAAAAGGCCCACCCCATAGGATCAACTAATTACACAGAGACTCTAAGATAGAAAGCTCTAAAGGTCTTACCCAGACCACTTTTTCCTTTTGTCTGGGTCATTGTGACTTCCAGGGATTCTGGGATTTCTGCAGTCAATAAAAGGGCCTTTGAAACAACTGTCCAAAGTCACTCAATGCTGTTCCTGCTGAGGTGTGTTTAAAAACACAGAGGCAAGAGGTGGCCTGCCTTTCACAACACAACGTGGATATGGGCGTTCTCGTTCACAAGGCCAGCTGGAACCTGGGGAGTTCTCTTTCTGTAAGATGTGTGATTTTTGTTGACTTTAAATGTAACATGCTCCAGGTGGAAGGAAAAAGTCCTGACTTATGAAAACAGAGTCAAGGCAGACAGATCCCCCCTCTGGGCTGGAGTTGAATCCCAGAAGAACTGGAGAATCCATTTAGCCTTGAGTCAGTTTACTTCTTAATCTTTCAGCTCATCTGCAGGAGAGGGCAACACACCTCTGTGCTGACTTCCCTTCTTCTACCTCTGCTGTCAGGACTGGAATTGACCTATTTGTCCATGTTCTTTTTCTTCTGTCAAATGACCCCAGTCTAACTGGCCAAAAGGAACAGTGGTTTGCACATAGAAACATCCAGAAAAATAGGGCAGAGATCTAAAGAGCATATAGATAAAACCTCATATTTTAATAAGCACTGTGAGCTTGGTGACCTTCTGTGGTAGGTTCTAGACTCATAGTTAGGAAGAGATTAGGAAACAAAGTGAGAACCGGGTGCAAGAAGTGAAAAGGGCAGGCCCTTATTACTGAAGAAAAATGTGGACTTGGTTTCCAGGAAATGAGGGAGGGCTTTTCTGGATGTGTCTGGTTTCTTCTCTGGGATCCAGTAGTAAAGGGGTGGAGTGGGAGAGAGGCCTAGTGTGAGCCAGCAGGGGAGTTTTAAATGATGTGGGGCTCATTGATTTCACTTCTCTGCATCCTGGTTATCATTTACACTCCTGGATGGAAGTGCAACAAATGTGGGAGATCTTTATAGGGACAGCTGGGTTAGGAAAGGGATCACAGGAGGGAGGACTCTCGCCTTCAATCAAAACCTGAGTGGCTTTTCTCTGCAGGGAATGGTGTTGGAGTGTGTGAGGGCACCAGAGGAATAACGGGACAGGCCAAAATGTGAGCATGAAAGGAGACTGGGGTTTTTGACAAAACCACCAAGAAAGTCACCCAAGGAAAAAAATGGTTAGGAATTTCCCCTATGTGGCAGCATTTGCCCTGCAGAACGGGAAAGCTTGCATTTAGACTCTTTAAACCCCAACCGTAGCTCGCTCTAGCTCACAGACCCTTTTGCTACACCCCACCTCCTCACCTGAGCAGCGTCTCCCTGAACCCCCAAAGCGTGCACCCAGTCATAGGGGCCCACCACAGAGAAGAGACAGAAGGTACTGGCGGTAAGCCAGGTCTCAGTCACCATCCCCCTTAGGTCCCTAGACTCCCCTCCCCACCCAGTTGCCAGAACAAATCCCGAGTAATTGTTTTCCAGGAGGAACTGGGCGCGCTCAGTGGCGCCGCCACAGTCTGGGCTCCCCCGGGGAAAAAACCCACTAGCGAGAGCCGGGCGGATCTTCGTCTCCCGCAGGATGAGCTGTGGCAACTTGGGCAGCCCCCACCGCGGCGCCGAGGCAGAGGCAGCTACAGTGGCGCGGGCAGCTCGCCGGGGCTGGATCGCGTGAAGTCCAAGAGGCACCCTGCGCCCAACTGCGCCTCCCTGACGGTCGCGGGTCCCGGGACTCCAGCTCGCGTGCTCGCTAAGTAGCGGCTCTGCACCTGTCGCCCCGGTTCTCGCAGCTCGGCAGGCGAGGGCGGAGAACTCTATAGGTCCCCAGCGCTCAGCGCAACCTGCCGGAGTAGCGGAGCCCCGCGCACCCGCCCCACTTCCAAGGCGGGCGCAGCCGCAGCGGGGGCCGGGGACCGAGCTGGGCGCCGCAGCCGCCCGCGTTGGGGGGCGGGCTGGGGGCGGGGCGGCCAGGGCCGCCTTCCCGGGCGCGATCCCCGAGCGCAGCACCCGCGCGGCGAGCCACCTCCCCCGCCGCCCGCTAGCAAGTTTGGCAGCTCGGAGTCCGGCGCGCCTCGGGATCCAGGCGCATTTGTTTCCTCCTGGCAACGGCGCGCCGGGCTTGGCGGGGACCCTCGGGAGCGATGCCGCTGGATGTGATTTTAGTTGTGTGGATCTGTGTGTGCACCGCCCGGACAGGTAAGCACTACTGGGGCTGTCGAGGGATTCAGGAAAAGGTGGGGGACCCCCGCCGCTGTAACCAGCGCCCATACAGGCTTCGGGAGACCTGAAGCCGAGCGCCACGCTGGTCCGGGTATCGGCGGTGCAGTGTGCATGGGACCCTCGGGTTTCTCAGCCCTGATCTATCCAGGTGAAGGGGTGAGAAGTGGTATTCACTCTGGAAGATGCCCGAAATGAGTGCCCCGGTCTCTGGGGTCGCGGGCTCGCGGACGCAGGAGTGAGGGGCGCGGCCTGGCGGGCGCACCCTCCTGGTGCTACTAACCAGCTTCCGGGGCGAAATCCACATCAGCGCAGCCGGGAGAACCCCACACCCTCGAACTTGCAAGGGGAGGTGGAAACCGCTCTCCCCGCGCCCCACCCGGCTGCGCCGGGGCAGCCGCGGGCGTCTCCCCGCAGAGCGCGCGCTTCCGGTCGGCGGGTGCGGCCGGAGCCCGCCAGGGCGCGGCGCTGGGCGAGGGTTGCGGGGTTCCGGCGAGCCCCGGACCTCGCTTTCTCTTCTGGTCCCCTTCGGGGCTCTGCCGAGGGGAACTCCTGGAGTATGCGCTCTCCCCACAGCCTCCCCCGGCCCCAGGGGCTGGACGAACAATTATCGGGGGAATTGGAATTGGAACCGTGTAGACAATTCGGGGAGATTTTCTCAAGCTCCAAATCAGCCGTCCGTTGCTATAATAATTGCAGGTTGGAGGATGCGGAGGAGAGGGGCGAGGATAATGGGTTTAATTTTCTGAAGTCCGCACTTGATTCTGCGGTCAGAGATGCAGTTGTGTGGACTCTCAGCGCACCCCCATCCTGCCGCACCCCCAGCCCCCATGTCCCCTGGGTTTGGAGACCTGCTCTCAGCCGCCTGCTCCGAAGGACTGGTAGTAGATGTGAGGAGGCTAAGGAGTAGTGGAGTAGGAAATTGGCAAAAAAAAAAAAAAAAAAAAAAAAAAAAAAAAAATCACACACAAAAAAAACCCTGAGCTTTCAGTGTGTGCGCGCGCGTGTGTATATGTGTGTGTGTGTGTGTGTGTACGCGCGCGCGTGTCCATGCGGCGGAGGAAGGGGGAGGTTGAGTGTAGCGAGTTTTTATTCCTGCACTAGCCACCCCCCACCCCGTGCCCGCTGCCGACTTTGCGCCCCAGAATCCGTGTGTGGTAAAACCCCCGGCCTTTATCTTTCCTGTTCCACCACCCTTACCTCCCTGCCTAAGAGGCACAGGCTTTTCAGGCCAGATAGCAAGTTTATCCGGAGAGGACCTTGGGGGAGGAGCGCCCGGATTTGGTTGGCTCAAAAGTTCCCTCCACTCGCCCCAGGCGCCTCTCTTTGACCGTGAGCCCGGCGGGAGGATGCAGGAGTTGGGCGGCCAGGAGCTTCCTGCCAGACCTTCCCGTTTCTCCCGAGTTAGCGGGCAGGAGCTTTGCCTTTGCTTAATCTAAGAGCATCCGGTGTGGACTCTCCAGGGACAAAAGGAATCCCCATTCCCATTCCTGTCTTCAGCCAAGCTTCCCTGGCAGCGAAGACACCAAGGCTCAGTCCAACCTAAAATAGCTGCTTCGGAAGTTCGGGCCTATGATGATGAGGGGTTAGTCTTTTATAATCTAGAACGCAGTGGAAGGAAGCGCCCCCACCCCCCCACCGCCCGCCCCAGATCAGCGCACGCGAGTCTAGTGCAAAGTGGGCTGGCAGCCCTGCGTGGGGAGAATCAAGTGCCATTCCTTTTACTGAGGAATGCAAGAGGAAGACGAGATGGGGGGTAGGCAGAGCAGTCATGGGCCATTTCACATCCTCAAGTGGGTATCACTACCCAAGGTGCCTAAATCCTTTGTTCTCATTACTCCTTTGAAAAAGTCAGCAAAAAGTGCCTCCATGGGGAGTGGACGGTGTCTCCAGGGCGCATGGCTTGTGGACATCTTTAAGAACACATCTTTTCCTCATCTCCACATCAAGCCCCTTTAAACCCCTGTAAAAATTCAGTTGTAGGGAAGATTCATTCATGTATCCATTCATTCATTCATTCATTCATTCATTCAACAAACAGCTGAGTGTCTTGCAGGGTGCCAAGACTGCTTATGCAAAAAAGGAAATGACTTGGTCCTTGACTTCCAGGAACTTACAGTTTACTTGAGAATCTAGATAGAAACTGGAAAGCATTTTTATTATACAACTTAATGGGGGAGGGAAGGAGAGGTGGCATTGTAAGAAGTTTGTGTTAAGGAAATGCAAGGAGGAGCAGTAGGAATTAATATTGGGGAGAAGTGATTGGTGGTGAGGGAGGGTTTTAATCAGGAGATGACATTTGGGGGTCCTGTTGAGAGTTTGCAAGTGGACAAAGAGAACAGTATTCCAGACAGAGGGCACAGCTTGTGCAAAAGCAGGGAGACTTGGCGGAATCTGTTCCACTGGTTGTGGCAGTTGTTTAGGGAGCTTGAATTTCCCATGCTGCTTGGCACTATTTACTGAACACCAGAGGCCACGTTTCTTCTGCAAAACTTGTTGGGAGAATCAGAGAGAGAAGGGGGGATTCTATCTTACTTCTTTCACTTGCAAGTTCTTGTAACTGGAGGGTGTATTATCAGCAGTTTTCTAGGGCTAGCCTTTTTGATTTTGTCCAGGTACCATCATCCTTGCATCCCAGAATCATCCTTCTAAGGTAGCAAAGGGTGCACGATGATTAGTTTATCAGGATCCAAACAGCTGCTTGCAGAGTTTATTTGTCAAGTGAGACAATCGTTGTCTGGGGTGTTAACAGTCCAAGATGAAATAAACATGTGGTTTACTTAGGGAGCTACTCAGATCTCACCGTCTTTTAATGGAAGTGAATAGATGATATCAGGCACATTTTAATTAAAGCAGCTCTGCAGTGTGGTAGAAGTTACATATGAGAAGATCTAATGATAGGTGCCATAGGAAGTTGCTTCAATTGCTCATTGTTCCGAGAACTTGTTTCAACTAAAGTGGAGTGGGGATGGGGCGGTGGGGGTGGGGGGGGGGTGTTCTGTTCTCCAGTTCTTGTTATTTCTCAGTGAAAAATAATTCTGGGATTTCCAGGTACATGAACATTTAGAAAACTACAATACTAGCAATAATAACATACTGTGAACATGAGTTTTCTCCAGTGGCCTAGGGGTGGTTTGAAAGAAGCCCCTCAGGGCCAGGTGAATGCCTTTTGCTGCCACCTGCTGGAAGGAGAGCTTTTCTTTTTGAAGCTCCTTCCAGATTGTTCACTAACTATGCATTGAATAATAGAGCCCAGAACAGATCCCCCAGCCTCCAGTGATCATGTGAAATATTGGCCCACTTGCAACAGGCATTGAACATTTTTTTAAGGTTTATTTATTTATGCATACAAGAGCTTGAGGTACAGGCCATTGGTGCCTGGGGTGAGAGGATTCACCAGAGACAGAGTGGGGAACAGAACAGGCAAATTGACCGAAGTACTCTGCTGAGGGGAGCATCAGACGAGACAGGAGAGGTCTGCTTTGCCATGTGGGTTGCTCCCTGGCCGGCTGGGGATCGAACTCGTGCTGCAGAGGCTGTGGATAGCTTCATAGTTTGCGTCTTAACCCCTTGTGCCACTAGGGAGGCCCATAGAGCATGTTTGTCAGGGAAATTGCTTTTGGGGTACCTCTGTGGTCCAGGGATCCAAATTTTGATCAAATGATTGTGAAATCCCGCTGTTAAACCAGCTCTTGGAGTATTTGTTCAGCTTTATATTCTCCTCCGTGGGGCAGGGGAAAACACTTGCCATCATGGACAATGAGCTGGATTAGATTTGAAGTGAACAGGATCCAGGAGGATTTGCTTGGGAGCTTAGTCCTGGGACCCTGAAGGTGGATTGAGGGGGGCTTGGCCCTGAGCACTCTGGGGGCAGGACTGAGGAGAGACAGACAGCTGCTGCAGCAGCAGGTGTCCTGGGAGATTAGGGTGAAGGCTCTGAATCTTAGGGTCAGGCCTCAAGTGCCTCTGTCACACTGACAGGCTGCCTTGTGGATTTAAAAAATGTATTTCTTCCTCACACATTTTATCCTGCTTAAATCCAATGCCCAGCTTCAGCCATTTGTAGAGCAGTTATAACCAAAGTGGAAAACTTTAAGTGTTTCCTCAGAAAGGGCAAGAGCTCCATGCTTGGACAAGAAGCAGAAACATTAAAATGAAAAACTTATTTCTATGGAACTAAAGTGTCCTACTCTATAAGGTTCAGGAGAGGTCATGTAGATGCTACCTAATGAATAGATTTTCTGGTTCCCTAGGCAGTGTGCAAAGTGTTATCTTTCACACATCCTGCTATTGACACAAGGCATTTGCATCTTGAAGGGGAACAATTAACGAGTGCAAAGAAAACTGTATTTGGATGGTTAATTGATTTCTTTTCTCTTCCTCTGTTTTTATGGGACTGTTTTGTGATAAGAGCAGCACAGTTACCTTAAAGCCCTATAAACCCCCTCCACTTGTGCGTTGCAGGGGGAGCGTGAATATAGGTTTCACATATAGATTTCACAAAGTATTGCCAAGTGAAAACCTTCTGGGTGAGTGGGCATGTGGAGGGCTTGGGGAGGAAATTTTTTTGTTCCTTTCTGTATGATTCCAGTGGAGCTGAAGATCATGTTGCTGGCATGGTCCTGAGAGCTGGTCTACTGAAAGCAGCACCAGTCAGGTGTCAGGCCAAGTTCCTGGCAGTGTTCTCATCCTTATCCTTGAAAACTAGGAGGCTGCGAGGCAGCTAATATCCTTCCCATTTTATGAATGAAGGGACAAGACTGGAAGAAGTGAATTGATACTCCCGAGGGCACAGATTTAGGAGGGGAAGAGGCAGGACTCACATTGATTCTTGGGTTGGTGTTGTTTCCACATTTTCTAGATTGAGGGTGTCTTATGCTCAATGTAAGGTGGGGATTCAAGAGCACCATGGGGGTTGTGCTGATTCTACAGAGTCTATTTTGTTCACCTTTTATTTTATTTATTTATTTTTTAAAGATTTATTTATTTATGCATACAAGAGCTGGGGTACAGGCCAGAGATGCAGGGGGGGAGAGGATTGACCAGAGACAGAGTGGGGAACTGAACAGGCAGATTGGCTGAAGTACACTGCTGAGGGACACAGTGGGAGAGTCAGGAGAGGTCATGCTGCGCCACGTGGGTTTGGGATTGAACTCGTGCTGCAGAGGCTGCAGATTGCTTCATAGTGCGGTGCTTAACCCCTTGCGCCACCAGGGAGGCCCTTGTTCATCTTTTAAGCTTGCCCAGTTTTATGGACAGTTTTGGAGCCTGAGAGACTCCTGCATCTTAAGAATGGCCATCATAGTGGTCTTTAGTTCTTCCACTGGTAAACTCTTGCCGTGATAATATTGCATCGCAAAGCGCTCAAGACTCAAACAAACCAAAAACAGATCTTAAAGCAACAATCATTATTTTGGTTCATGTGTTTGTAGTTTGGTTTGGTGTTTACTCATCCAGGCCATGTTAGACTGGGCTTGCTTTCAAATTCAGGTAGGGTGTCTGTTCATGTGAGTCAGCCTCCTTGGACCAGTGGACACCAGGACCATGCTCTGCACATCTCAGTGCAGAGGTACAAGAGGTACAAGAGAACAAGCCCACTGCACAGCCACCTGGAAACCTGTGCTTGAGTAATTTGCTGACATCCCAAAGACCAAATATGTTGCAAAGCTTAATTAAAAGTCAAGGGATTGGGGCTTCTCTGGTGGCACAAGGGGTTAAGTCTCAACATTATGAAGCTATCCACAGCCACTGCAGCATGAGTTGGATCCCCGGCCATGGAACTCACCCACATGGTGCAACAGACCTCTCCTGTCTTGTCTGCTGCTCCCCTCAGCAGTGGGTTTCAGTTGATCTGCCGGTTCTGCTCCCCACCATCTCTGGTGAATCTTCTCACCCCCACTACTTCCTCACCACTGGCCTGTAACCCAGCTCTTGTATGCATAAAAACATAAATCTTCAAAAAAAGTCAAGGGATTGAGGAATTTTATGCTCGCTCTAGTGCAAAGAACCACAAAGCCACGCAGCATGGGGTAAGGAGGTGTAAAGATTCGAGACCAATAGTTGAGTCATCCACAGTCCTTTTAAAAGATTCCTTTCCCTGAATGCCACCCTATCCTCTTGTGGTGTCTCCAGATATGCATATTGCTTGGAGGTCTTTGAACCCAAGTCAATAATCGTGCATACACTCATCAGTTAGTCAATCAAGTTAGAAATTTAGGGCCATATATCAGGCCCTGTGTGAGACCCTGGAACTCCAGGGAAGCCTCCTTCCTCTTGTGTCCAGCTAGAGGCAGATTCCCCAGACCACCTTCCAAATTCTTGGCCAGAAAATGACCAGCTTGGAGGTCCTCTGAGATCATTCTTCGTTTATTTTCTGCCGTATAGGTAGAGAGCACTATAGATCAAATGAAATATTAGTCCCTTTCTTGTCTTTTCAAGGTCATTACAGAACCCTGGCATCTGAGATCACTTGGAGAAAAACACCCTCAGTCTCTGCAAGAGGCTCATGGAGATGGATGCCCATTAACTCAGTGCTGCTTTTCACAGAGTAGGCACTTGATCAGTCTTTGTGAACTGAGTCTGTGAGAGGAAGGTATTAGACAGGTAGGATGGAAACTCACAATAGATCATAATGTAAATGATGATTTACTCCTCTGTTTAAACACAGGCTTAAAAACCTCCAGTGATCTCCTCTTGTAATTGATATTAGGATAATATCAATATCAACCTCTTAGTTCTGGCTCACAAGGCAGGATCTACTTCCCCCCTCTCCCATTTTACTTAGTTATTTCAATTTCCATTCATTCATTTACTTATTTATTGATTTGACGTAATGTTGCTTTACCTGGTTGTTTGTAATTTAGGCTCTCCCCCCTCGGGTGTAGTTACCAGATTGCACCCACTACCAAGACACCCATCGAGCTGCTTCCCCACTTTGTTCTTGTCTCCCCCCGCTCAGTTCCATAGTCAGTTCTCTAGGCCTTGTTCTTCGTTTAGAGTCTACTCTTGGCTCCTGTTTACTCCCACTCTCCCCCGACCCACTCCACTCCAGCCACACTGGTCTTTCTCTGTTCCCTGAGTACCCCATATTTGTTCTGCTTTGCATTTGCTGTTCTTTAAATCCAAAAGTTCCCCTCACACCCCTCTCCCCCCAGATCTCTCTTTCCATTGCTGGTTTCATCTTGACAAGCAGATTTCAGCTCAGAAGAACTTCCCTGACCACCCTCCACCCAAGTTGCATTCTATTCCATTACTGTTTTATTTTCCTCATAGCATTTATTGCCATCTCAAATGAGCTTTCTCATTTGTCTGTTCATTTTACCCTCTCTTAACCCCCACCCACCCCTGCTCATTTCCCCAGAGACAGCCGCTCAGCGAGGACTTCTTTAGGACCTAGCAATGCGTGTGCTGCCATAAGCACTCAGTAAGATCTGGTGAAAACGTGCTGTGTGAATGAATGAATGGAAAAAGAGTTGTTTAGTTTCATAACAGGCTGCATTTGGAAGGGGACGATTTGCACCTTCAGTTCACAGGACAAGGAAAAGTCTGACCCAGCAAGGGAAGGCTGTGATATGCCGTGTGCCTTTAATTTAACCCTTTGCTTGCCTTGGCAATGACCGGCTTCAGTTCCTAAGAGCCTTCCCTAACCAATCTTCTGTTAACAGAAGCCTGGACTGAGCATCAGTTCCTGCTCCTAGCAGGAAAAAAGAGGGTAGATTTCATCCCCCAAATATGTGGGGTAAGGAAGAAGGACAGATGAGGTTGTAATAGCTCATAATGTCATGCTGGACATTCCTTCAGTCTCTCAGGGACAAATTGGGTGCAAACTCTCCAAATCCTGCTTCAGTGACTGCATTACCACCATCAAACCAAGTTGACAGCTGCTGCTGATTAAAACATTTCCAACTGTGCAATCAGAATTGCACTATTGAGATGCAATAGACGCTGCCTTTGTGAATGGCTTCAATACAGCCCTGGAGAGTGATCTCTTGCCTTATTAATGTAGATCATCAGAAGTCACCTTCTAGTCATGAATGGATCATTCAGCAGAACACCCCCTGGGTGAGAGACAGTCTAGAATGTCCTTTCTCAGACAAGGCAGTGGGGTTGGCGGTGGTGGGGCGCACATTTCCCTGCACTAAGCTTCTCGAACCAGTGTTGTCAGGATGTCTAACTTTCCATTCAGCAATCTCCTTGGATAGAAAATGTGCAACCAAAATTCCTGGTAGTCTCTTTCCTGGCCAGCCCCTCTGCCATCCTTTTCCAACAGGGGGGTTCTTCCCATTGCCTCCCTCTTTGTCATAGGTGGGGAATGGTCTGTGGGGATGTTTGCAGGTGTTGATGGTGTGAGATTTTCCTATTGAAACAGGTAGAGTGGGGCTGTGATGCTGTGTCTTCAGTCCCCAAATCTAAAAAAGCTCCGAAGCACAAAGTTTCCTCATTATTTACCTGACAATGCAACTTACCCTGAGTTGAACTTCAAAACTTGACCCTAACCAGTGATACAAGCCTATTTATACTTAGCCAATTAGAGGAAAATGTCATACCTTTTGCTCCAGAAATATTGTATTTGATTACTCAGTACTGATTCAGACTTTGCTGAGGTGTAACATAAAATGTAATGCCAGGCCATGTTACCTTTCTAACATAAGATACATTCTGAGTTCTGAAATATGTTTGGCCCCCTGGGTATGAATAGGACTTGGGGAGATACATAGAAACTATAGTATCTGGGGTGATGGGGCAGATTTGCCCACCTTTTCTTTTGGAGAGAGAGGTCTCCAACCACAATGGGGCTTTTTTTCTTGTATTCCCTGCCACCTCTGGCCTCTGTAATTTCTGCTCCATGTTGCTGCGAACAGTCTGCATTTTAAGCCAAGACAGCTCTCTGTTCTGTTTCAGTACTGGGCTTTGGGATGGACCCAGACCTTCAGATGGACATTATGACTGAGCTTGACCTCGTGAACACCACCGTTGGAGTCACCCAGGTGCCCGGGCTGCACAACGCCAGCAAAGCCTTTTTATTTCACGGTAATAGAGCCACTTCCTTTTTTGCATGGGGACCAAGCTTGGGGAGGATGGCCTGTCTGGAGAGTGTTCAGCTGGGGTGGTATTTGTTGGAGAATCAATCTCTGCTGTTGCTCTCGTGTTATCGTCATGAAGAATATTCATGTATTTGGCATGTGCTCTAAGGGTAGGGGGCACTCGAGGGCATGGTAGTGAAATACTGATATTTACCTTGATAGTGAGATATTTCCCTGGGGATTTTGGTGGGGCTTGATAGTGGAATGAAGATGTAAAGTCCTTAGAAGTCATTGGCCTACAATATTATTTTTATAGGGTGTTTCTTCAACTATTGTCTATTCTTTACCTATATTACACCTACTCTGGTATCTGTATCTCTTCTCTGATGAACTGATCCCCAACACAGAGATTGTTTGATGGCTGCATTCTCTTAGGGGAGCAGCTTATTGGTTCTTCCCAGTATAAGCTTGACCACAATTCATTAAATCATTTAACATGCATTCATAAAGGCAATATAGGGGGCTCCTTAAAAGCATGGTTCTAGACTCCAACTGTCTGGGCTCAAATCTCAACCTTGTCACTTACTGACTTTGAAACTGGGTGGTTTCCTAGCCTGACTCTCTGTGTGTTCTTTTTTTTTTTTTTTAAATTTTTTTCAAGATTTATTTATTTATACAAGCATTGGGTACAGTCAGAGCAGGGAACAGAACAGGCAGACTGACGAAACACATTGCTGAGGGGAGCAGCGGGAGTGGCAGGAGAGGTCTGTCACACCATGTGGGACCCTCACTGGTGGCCGGGGATCGAACCAGGGCTGCAGAGGCTGCAGGCAGCTTCGCAGCTCAGCGCTCAACCGCTGCGCCACCAGGGGAGGCCCTGACTCTCTGTGTGTTCTCATCTGAAATAATAGTGCCTACCTACCTTATGGGGTGCTTACAAGGATTAGAGAACTAATCCATTAAAGAGGTCAGAACAGTGCCTGATACAGGTAATCCTCAGTGAGTACTAGCTATCATTACAGAACTCCTACTGTGTACCAGGCAACATCTTAATAGTAGGGTTACCAGCAACATACAGTAAATAAGGCAGGTGTAGCCCAGCCCTGAAATATAGTGAGGGAAACAGTCATCGCACGAGCAACTACCAAATTACAAGTGCTGTACTTACCATGAAGGGGATGGGTAGGCTGCCAGGTAAGAATAGCACAAAGAGCTCTACTGCACTGGGGCGGGGAGATGGTCGTGGTCTGAGAAGGGCTACCCTGAGAACAGTGATGTGTCAGCAGAGACTTGTACAATGAACAGGAAGGGAGTGGGGGCCTAGAACATTCTGAGCAGGGGAAATAGTAAGTGTGAAGGTCTTAAGGCAGAACCAGCAGAGAGGTGTCTAGCAGGTGGCGAGTAGCTAGAGAGGGAGACAGGACGAGGTCACATTGGACCCTGTAGGAAGAACTGATATTTAGCCCTGGGCTTGGGTGTCCTGGTGGCTAATGGCCAGTGTTCATTCTGGTAGGTGGGGAACCACATGTTGTGGACTGTTGTACCTCAGCCCTGCCTGTAGTCACAGTGGTGTTTCCTGATCTGTTTTCAGAGCGCTCGGGGCCTTTGCGGAGGCTGCTTCAGGGCAGTGACTGAGCAGACGGGTTAGTCAGGTAGCCTGATGATCCCCTGTGGAAATACCTGGTAGGGTACTTTGAACTTGGTTTTTTGCGAAGGTAGCGACAGGGTTATTTCAGAATCACTGAAACAATGTTATGGGGTGAGTTTTACATATTTACTGTGCAGATAATGTAAGTCTCCTTAATGATATATAGTAAATCTATAGCTATATGGTGATAGGCAATAAGACTGCACATATGTTAGTTTCCACTGAATCTTGCTAAGGAACTGGGGAAGTATGTAAACTGAAATTACATACTGGAATTCCCTTTCTCTTTGCATTGTGCAGATTGCTCAGTTACTCTTGAGAAGCCTTGTCATTCTTAATCTGGGCAGATTATCATCAGCACTGATGATACTTTGTCCATATCTGTGGAAGTGTGGCTTATTTGTTGACTTCATGAGGGCAGAGATCTTGCTTGTCTGTAAACCCCTACATTCTTTAGACCAAGTATTGAGCATGCACATAGTAGTTGATTGATAATCATTTTGAACTGAATTAAAATTTCCTTCATCCAATGTGCTCTATAAAAGGTTTGCAGCCTGCCTTACTCACTATTCATTCACTCATTTGTTATTTCACAAGTGGGCTTCCTTGGCTAGAATTCTGTTCTTTGTCTGTTTTCTGCTTTGGTCACTGCCTTTGGGATGTCTACCAGGTTCAAACTACAGGGAGGAATTTTTAGCTTCTTTGGTAGAAAGAGTAACTTCAATATGGGAGTTTGCTTTCACTTAATAGGACCCCTGTGACTATATGGGGTCCACGTGGGGTATGACTGAACAACCTTTAGCTAGTGCCTCTGAAGGATCAAAAGATAAGACTTCTCAGTTACACTGAAGGCTCTTTGAAGACATCAGATATGTGATTCGTGGATTCCCATAGCCATCTGAGAAGTCAGGAATAGAGATGGGATCTAGGAAATGTTTTGTGGAGAAGCTGCTAGTATAGTGGGCCAGAGACCCTCACTATTTGTGAGCATATTCTACCAGCAGAATCACTGCCAGTTTGGTCTAAAGGAGACAAGAGAGGAGAAACTGAAAGAAAGCCAACTGAGTCCCCAAAGTTTACAGGCAGTAAACAGACTGATAAAACTATTCATCTACTAACACCTGCTACTACTCATGAAAAAGGAAGAATGACTCAGAAACGATCACAGCCCAGAAGACAGAGCCAAGGATCACAGAGTATTAAAGCTCTGGAACCCTATGGAGTTTGTCCTGCTGGCTTTCAGAGTTTTTTTTGGGACTGGTGTGATCTCTTTCTTTTTTCCATTTCCTCTCTTTTGAGCAGGAATGTCTATAACTGGCTTCCTATTTCTGTTGCACCATTGTGTTTTGGAAGCAGATTACTTGTTTTCTAGTTTCATAGATCCATTGATGGAGAGAAATTTGGCCCCAGATGCATAATAATCAGAGTCTCACTTATTCTTGATTTAGGTTATTTAGGTAGTAAGAGTTGCAATATTTTCAGCTGATGAGATTCAATGAAATTTTGGACTTTGAGCTGATGCTCTGACAGGGTGAGATTTCAGGTGATACTAAGATGAGCTCAGTATAGTGGAACAGACATGCATCTTTGTGGGTCAGAGGGCAGAGTTTGTGATAAGCAGAATAATGCTCTCCAGTGTTCAGAGCAGAATTTCCTGACAGTAAATCTCCTAATTTTGTCATCTTTTGCAATCTGGATAGTCATAAAATATATTCAAATTTGTCTTTTTGCTAAGTGTCCCATATGTCCTTTATTCCATCTTTCTCCCTCTTTCTGGTTTCTTTTAGATTAATTAAAGTATTTTTATGATTTTATTTTACTTCCTTTGTTGATTTACTAGCTATAACTCTTTGTTTAATGGTTTCTTTATTGTTTGTAGTATACATTTGTAAATTGTCATCAGCTGTCTGCAAGTTACATTATACAACTTTATATGTATTGTTAGATATTATATTTTATTTTTTTAAAGATTAATTTATTTATGCATACAAGAACTGGAGTACAGGCCAGAGGTGGTGGGGAGTGAGAGGATTCACCAGAGACAGAGTGGGAAACAGAATAGGCAGATTGACTGAAATACACTGCTGAAGGGAGCAGTGGACGAGTCAGGAGAGGTCTGCTGCACAATGTGTGTTAGCTCCCTGGCTGGAGATCGAACTCATGCTGTAGTGGCTGTGGATAGGTTCATAGGTTGCATCTTAACCACTGCGCCACCAGAGAGGCCCTATTTTTAAAGATTTATTTATGCATACAAGAACTGGGGAACAGGCCACAGGTGCAGGGGGTGAGAAGATTCATCAGAGACTGAGCAGGGAACAGAAAAAGTGGATTGACTGAGATACACTGCTGAGGGGAGCAGCAGGTGAGACAGGAGAGGTCTGCTGCGCCATGGGGGTTATCTCCCAGGCCTGGGATCGAACTCACACAGCAGTGGCTCTGGATAGCATTATAGTGCTGACACTTAACCCCTTGAGACACCAGGGAGGCCTCAAGACTATTTTAATAGTATATGCTTTTCTTCCTGACCCCATTTTATTGCTGTTATACATTTTACTTCTACTTATGTTATAAATTATAAACTACATTGCCATTTTGATTTGATAAGTGTATTTTTAAACAGATTTAGATAATTTTCTGTGTTCTTCATCCCCCTATGTTGATTAATATTTTCATCTGTTGTCATTTTTATCCCTTGTAAAGAACTTCCTTTAGCACCGTACTATGGGTGTTGAATTCTTTCAGCTTTCGTGTGTCTGAGAAGGTCTGTATTTTATCTATATTTTTAAAGGAAATTTTGCTGGATATAAAATCCTGGTTAGACACTTTTCTCTTTCAGTACTTTAGAGAGGTCAATCTGTTCTCACTTGTGTTGTTTTTGCTGAAAAATCTGTTGTCATTCTATCCTTGTACTGCCTTAGGGAATGCAAGTATTTTCCCTGCTTTTAAAACTTTATCACTGGCTTTTAGAAGTTTGATTCTGATGTGCTTTGGTATGGTTTTTTTCCTATTTCTTGTGTGTGAGATCTATTGAGAATCATTAAATTTGAAAAAAAAAATCACCATTATATCCTCAAATATTTTTTCCTGTTCCTTTCTTTTTTTCTTTTTTAGTGATTCCAAATATATATGCGTTAAGCTGCTTAAAGCTGTTCCACAGCAAAGTGGTAGCTATTCATTTTTAAAAATAATATTTTCTTTTCTTGATATCTGCTCTTACTATTCCTTTGAGGTCTTCTTTTCTGTGTGTTGTTAGTACCACTCAGTTTTAAAAAATCTCATATAGTTTCATCTCTGTAAATTCAGTTTCACTCTTAAAATCTTCCTGTCTTCATCTACCTGTTTGAATAAATGAAATACTGTTACAATAACTGTTTAAATGTCTTTGAAAGCTAATTCTATTATTTGTACCTGTGCCCAGTTGATTCTGATTATTTTTTTTCCTTGCTACTGCTTCCTTTCATTGCTGGCATTTTTTTTTTAAGATTTATTTATTTGTGCATGTACGAGCTGGGATACAGACCAGATATGCAGGGGGATGAGAGGATTTACCAGAGACAGAGTAGGGAACAGAACAGGCAGAAGGACTGAAATACACTGCTGAGGGGAGCAACGGGCGAGACAGAAGAGGTCTGCTTCGCCATGTGGGTTGCTCCCTGGCTGGCCGGAGGAATTGAACTCATACTGCAGAAGCCGAGGATTGCTTCATAGTTCAGTGCTTAACCCCTTGTGCCACCAGGGAGGCCCCCCCGCTGGTATTTTTCGATTGAACTCTGACATTGTGAATTTTGCTTTGTTTGGTACTGGATGTTTTTGTATTCTTATAACTGTTTTTGAATTTTGCTCTAGGAATCAGTTAAGTTACTGGGGAATAATTGATTTCTTTGGATTATACGTTTAAGATCTGTTGAAGTGACCCAGTATAGCATTAGTGCAAAGAGCTAGAATAGAGTTAATTATTTCCCATCACAGAGGCAAGAATTTCTGTGTATTTTACCTAATGCCCCTTGAATTACAATATTTTCCAGTTTGACTGATGGAAATAGGTATTATTCTCTGCCCTGCATGTATATTGGACACTCTTGCCTTTGGGTGATTTCCCTATCCTTGGATAGTTTTCTTCCACACACTGATCTGTACTGAATTGAGTACTGATCTTGAGAGTCACCTTTAGTTTTCTGTGTTGTTGTCTCCTCTCATGTATACTGTCCTGTGAGATCTGGGTCCTCAACTTTTAGCTTCCTCATCTTGACTTTGGGAGGCTGCTGGGTTCTGCCTGAGTTCCTGCTTCCTACATCCCAGCCTAGACACCCTCAGAGCAGCAGTAAGCTTGGGTGCTTATGGGTCTCATCTCTTGTTTTCCATCTCTCTGGGATCACTGCCCCTCAATGAAGTGATGTCCAGTGTCTTGAAAAACTGCTGTTTCATTGAATATTCATTTCAAATTTAAATTCAATTAAATAAAATAAAAAATTCATTTCCTTAGCCACACCTGTAATATTTCAAGTGCTCAATTGCTGTTAAGTAGCTAGGGGTTGCCATATTGGACAGTGCAGGTACAGACAGGCTCAGAAATTTTACTGTTGCACCATTGTTTAGTTAGTAGGCACAGGCTGCAACATTCTACTTTTTAAAAAGTTGATACATGATAGTAACTATCAAGCTACTTAGGTTGTCTACCACATAGAATCTTCATTTACTCTTTGATAAAATGGGGCAATAATGGTACTATATATGGTTGTAGTGAGGATGAAATGAATCAATACATTTAAAGTGCTAAAACTGTACTTAGTATATGGTGAGAGCTCATTAAATGTGAGTCCATATGTTTTTAAGTCATAGGATATAACTTTGGCTTTTTTCTGCTATGTATATCACTTGTCTTCTGTGTTACTAATGTCAGATTTTAGCCTGCAGAGAGTCTGGCATAGTGGTTAGGGAGGAAGATTAGGGCTCAATCCTTTGTGTACTTGTTTCATTTTCACCGCCACCATACAAGGTGCAAGTATTATTGTTTCATTTTATCAATGAATCAATGAAACTTCCTTGAAACACTACTTAGGACTGCTGGTGTATTGTCTCTTAATGTCTTCAAGCTTCAGTTTCCACTTCTGGAAATGGGAAGACTATACAGAATGATTCTAAGAATTAAATGACTATGAAAATGAATCAAATGACAAAAAAGTACTTTGGTAAGTGTAAAGTGTAAAAAACAAGTACATCATTCTTTCCCTCACTTATTATCACAGTTCACCATTCCAAGTACAGCTCTGAGTTGATGTACATTAAAGGAGTGAAAATATTGACAAATTTAAGTGGAAAACTCACTTTAGTGAAAACACTCCAATTAAACCAGCTCCAAAGCCTAAAGGGATTTATTTGGGGACTACCCAGGTCTTTAAGGTTAACTTTGTCACTCCTGTCCTTCCATGGTGTATAGAATAGAATAAGTAAGGTTTTTATTTTCTTCTTGCCTGACATAAATCATGTTTTACTAGGGATTGAGCATGGGAGCAGAGAGAATGAAGGGGTAGGTGTAAGGTTGGCATAGGTCTTCTCTATGCTGAAAATCATCCTAAATACCAGCATTAGACTTTCAAAGCTTGTATTGAAATCCCTTTGAGTGGGGCTTAGAGAAGATCTGAGGGTTTGGAACTGTTCTCCCCTATTGACAGTTTTTGTTTTTTGTTGTTGTTAAATAGTTGGGAGTACAAGACTACCTACTAGTGTTTCATTTATAAAAGTGATTGGAATATGCATGAGTGCCAGTTTTTTAGGGTTGCTCTCTTTCTGCCAGGAAAGTGATACTTTTTAGGAGTTCCGTTTTATTTTATTTCATTTTTTTAAAAAGTTTATTTATTTATACATACAGGAACTGGGGTACAGGCCAGAGTTGTGGGGGGGGGTGAGAGGGTTCAACAGAGACAGAGTGGGGAACAGAACAGATGGATTGACTGAAATACACTGCTGAGGGGAGCAGCAGGCAAGTCAGGAAAGGTCTGCTGCACCATGTGTGTGGGTCCCCTCCCTGGCTGGGGATGGAACTTGTGCTGCAGTGGCTGTGGATAGTGAAAACACTCCAATTAATAGGTTGCGTCTTAACCCCTTGGGCCATGAGGGAGGCCTAGGAGTTCTATTTTAAAAGACTTTCTAAAGAAAAAAAAATTAGATAATATCTTTCAAGCTGATTGTTTTATGTGACATGAAAGAACAATGGCTAATGGGTGATACTTCAAGGAGAAAATTGAGGCTTTTTGCACCAATTTGCATCCTAGGCTTTGTGGTAGATGTTGGCAAGGACCCAGATGAAATATTCTGCCCTCAGTGAAGTTGCATCCTAGAAGGTCAAAGACAGCATGCCCTGAGTCACTCTAAATGTGGAGGAGGAGAGAACTGGTTTGCACCAGGGGTGCATAAAGTCCCCAGTATGTTGAAGAGGGAGATTTCTTCTCACAGATAACTTGGGGGAGGCTCCTTGGGGGAGCTGGCACTTGAACCACACCTTGAAAGATGGACAGAAATTCAATGTGTGTTTTCTCTTTCTTAGGAGCACTGCCCTTGTATAACCATTTTCACAAAGTAGTGCTTGAAGCTTGAGCTATAGCTCCTAATGCTTAGAAAATGTGAGTAAGATGGAGTTACCCAAAGGGTTTGTTTAATGCTGATCTTCCAGATTTCCTGCCACCCACTATTGCCCAAGTCTGAATTGTTTTTTCTGTTGATTGGATGCGCCTAGTCGCTAATTACCTCTGGGAACATTTACGAGTCAACCTCACTTTGAGTGGAGTGATTTAGTATAACTTTGCATTTAATCAATTAGCGGAGTGATTCAATTCTCATACCCACATTTCCCAAATATAGGTATTTTTACTCTTGCCAAAATAAAACTCAAGCCAGCTGCTGGAGTGGAGTGGGTTTTCAAGTCCCTCTCTGGGGCAAATTAACACCTGCACTGGCATATTCTAGAAAATCATTAAATGGCTATGTGACTAAATGTATATCATAGAGCAAATAAACTCTGCACTTATTTCCCTAATCTGTACTAACATCTGTACTGAAATCTATTCTCTCAGCTATGCTCTTTCTCTCATCAACTTGTATATTCAGGAAAGTAGAGATGAGGGGAGACAGGAGAAAATGTAAAAGATGAGAATTCTTTTTTAAAAACTATCAGATATAGACGTTAATTCCACAGTAACACGTTGAGCTCTTGGGCAGGCTACTTCACCTATGGAATTTGTTTCTTCTTTGGACATTGGGTAATGGTAATGTCCATGAAAAAATATATAGTTAACAGTCAATTTAGAAAATATAAATTCATCACAAGTGATAAAATGTTTAAATGTTAATCAGTATTATTAGGAGTACTTATTCAGAAAGTGTACCTTTTTCATTACATATTTAGTTGGGTACCTCTATGTGCTAGGCATTCTTTCATGTCCAAGGAAATAGCAGAGAGCTATCAGAAAAATTGCAAATCTTAAGGGGAAATAGGTAATAAGCAAATAAACATTAAGGGAGTTGTATAACATGAAATGATTCATGTATTTAAGTTCAGGAAAATATATCATTTTTTCTCAAGAGGTGTAGATTGGCAGTAGCGTAATATGCTTAATACGTACCAAGGATGAATAACTTGTCTGAACTGGATTTTTTCAAAGAAGGGTTATTTCAATTCTTAAAATTTATTTTCCTATTAATCCATCTACCCTCACTCCTATATGTGCACTATTTTTATATCCATTATATAGCTGAAGAAACAGAGACCCATAGTTCCAGCAACTCACAGTAGCTATGCCATCACAGATATAGGATTTGAACTCAGGACTCTCTACCTGCAGAGTCTGTGTTTTAGCCCAAACCCACCTCCTGGTTGATTTCCCCTGCTTCATAGAAGTGGGAATGAATAATTAAGTTCAATGAGGTAGAGATATGGCTTCTCTTAAGAGAAACCAAAGGACGTCTGCCAAAATATCTTTTGGCAGGTATTTTAAATCAACTGGGACAGATGGTTATCTTGTCAGTTGGTGAATTCCATTTAGTAGAATTTTATGATTCCTTCACTTGGAGGAGCCTGCTGAGTACCTGGATATGAATACCTGGTAATTTGTTGGACTGCTTAAAGTGAACATACTGCAAAATCAGAATTAACCACGGGGCTGACTTTAATATGTAACCACTTAGAATGTAGTCTCTGTGGCTGTTTGACCAGGGATTTCTGGAGAGAGCATTGTGGGAGAATTAGATCTGCATTGATGGCAGTGCTCTTTGATGAATGCTGTGAATCTTAATTGGGATTTATTTTAACATATTGGGACTCAACTCTTTTCTGTGGGAACACATCTCCAAAATTAGAATGTAAATCAGTGGAAAAAGATATGATTTGATATGCAAATATTTTATTTAAATACAACTTCTCATGGATGCAGCCAATGCATGAAGTAGAGCCAAGATGTAATGATAAGCTAGGCTGGCTCAGGATTCATGCTTACAGTCTGTTAAAAAATAAGGCATCCAGACTTCCTGGCACTGCAGGGATACTGAGCAGGCATATGGCTATGTGCCTGGGGACATGGGTTCGAGGCTGCCCCTTTCACTGTTGCCTCCTGGGTGTATCATTTAACTTCTCCAGTGCTCCAGGCATTAAAGTCATAGAAATTATAACTTGGTAAGGAATGATTTTGCAAAGAACAACAAGGACAACCACAAAGGATGATATAAGTAACAACCCTACTGCTGCCCCCCAGAATGAACAAATAATCGGATTTTGTTATAATGGTGTGGAACCTTTAAAAAAATTACAGAATAATTGGAAGTTCTTATATTTCCCTCCCAGCTCATCCCTCTCTCAAGGCCGTCACTACCATGCTTGGTTACTATTCAGCCCATGTGCATATGTGTGCGTGTATGTTTGTGTATGTGCATAATCATATATATCTCCATACTAATATATTTTATATGCATCCATATACAAAATATATACTAGTGAGATCATATGTTTAATGCTTAAATGTAGAGCATTAGGTACCAGACTACCTACATTCAAATCCCAGCTGACTTTGTAGCTGTGAAAGCTTGGTCAAGTTCATTAACTTCTGTGCCTCATTGTCCCTGTGCGTGATAGGGGGATGAAGCACTTATCTCATAGGATTGCTCTGTGGATTAAGTGAATTGATTCTTATAATGTATTATGACATTATTGGGCACACAGTAAGCACTCAGTGAATGTTAGCTTTTGTTTGGTATATTTTAAACAGTTATACAATGGAAAAATTAAAAAAAAATAAACAACTGTATAAATGGTATCCTATAGTGTGGGTCTTTCTGAAACTTACTTCATTCATTATTCTTTTGAGGACATAGTTTTGTAGGTTGAACTACTGTTTTATACCACAGTGCATTCAGCCATTTGCCTATTGATGGAAATATGACTTGATTCAGTTTTCTGACACTCAGTACTTCATGTGTGTCTTTGTGCATGGGTCCTTGTCTGTAGATCTTAAATACTTAAAATTCATACCTCACCATAAAGAGGATTGTTTAAGGGTGTCCTTAATTGTCCATCAGTTAGGCTTGGTCACCTCCAGTGATGGCAATAACAATACATCGTGAGGCACCTCATTATTTTTGGACTACTTAGTTAGAAATATATTAAGGAGGACAGATTTTGGTTTAATGCAGTGCCTTCCATTGGTCTCACCTAAATCACTCCAATCACTTGACAACATTTTGGTCCTTGGATAATACCCCAAGATTTTCTCTGACCCACAGCATCATTCCTGCTGGCCTTTTGCCGGGAACACCTCCTAGTTCCTATGCTTCCTGTATCAGCCTCTTACTGTTAAATGTCACTTCCTCAAAGAGGCCTTCTCTGGTTATCTTACCTTTGTGGGTGCCCTATTTTGTTGTCCTCCATGACTTCCTGGTGATTAGTCCTTCGGTGTTCTTATCATAAATTGAAATTACACATTTCTTTTTGTTTCCTGTAGTTTTCATGCCCAGCAGGTTGTAAATACTTCCATGACTATGGATTTCCTTTTCTGCTGTAAATCAGCTGCCAGCACTTGTACTTGTCCTTGGCCTCCAAGGAAGATTTGTCCAGTTCATGAAAAAAGAAATGACTTAATAAGGCACTTGTGACCACAGAGAAAAAGTCTAAATCCCTTCCCTGTAAGATACCCTCTCAAATATTTGCAGACAGCTTGCAAGATTTCTGTCTTTTGTCTCTTCCTTTCCCCAGGCTAAACATCCCTGGTTACTGCAGCATTTCCTGATAGGACATCATTTTGAATTTCTTCATTCTTTTCTCTCATTTGAATGCCTGCTCGTTTGTCTATGTCCTCAGTGATGTTTGATGTCTTGAACTGAATATGATGCTTTCAGTCTGGTCTGACCAGGACATGGCAGCACATCCCCTTCTTGTTCTAGTTCTTGTGATCAAGCCCCACCACAGAATTAATTCCGAATGAGCTTATTGTGGGCTCAGACTCCACAGAAGTTTGTTTTTGTTGTTTCCATTCACTGCTGCTAAGCTCTGACTTCTCTCTTCTTGATTTTATGTGGTTGTTTTTTGGATCCATGTTTATGTCCTTATGTTCATTATCATTAAATTTCATTACTATCTATAAAGGGAGAGGGTTGGATTAAATCACCAAGGTCACTTGCATCTCTTAAAAATAGAAATTGGTTATTCCAGCACAGCATTGTCCAACAGAACTTTCTGTGATGATAGAAATATTCTAAATTGACACTGTCTAATATGGTAGCCACAAGCCACATATGGCTACTGAGCACTTGAACAGTGGCTAATTAATTGAGACACTGAATTTTTAAAGTTCACTTAAATATTTTCACTTTAAATTCAAGTGGCCTCATGTGCCTAGTAACTGCTATGTTGGATAGCATGGTTTTAGAAAAAGTATCAGAATTTTAAACCATGAGATAGTGTATGTAATATATTGGAAGAAACCAACAAGGGCATTGAAGGGCCTGCCCAGGGTCAGAATTAATTTACTCAGTATTGTCTTTAGTCATTTAATGGATTTATTTTCTTTTTGCCTCATCTCGGTGCTAGGCTCAGTAACAGGTGCTAGAGAGAGAGCTGTGGAGACAGCCGTGACCACTGCTGAGGGGACTTCCTGTCTGGTGTTGTGGTCTCAGCCCTGGTTTCACATTCAAATTTCTTGGGGAATCTTAATCAATTCTGATGCTGAGGACCCACCTTTAAGAGATTATGATTATTTTATTTAATGTGGGGCACAAGACTTGGATAGTCTTGTACAAATTTCACAGATGATTCTCATTGGTAGTCAGGGTTCAGAATCTCTAGTCTAGGGGGAAACGAAATGCCTTTTTGGTAAAAAGTCGGAAGAGTCATGTTTAAAGTTCCACTTTGTTGGAGAGGTTTCCTTTGCCTTCTGAATTACCCCCTGTGATAACTTGACATAAATCAGACCTCTCTCCCTCACTAGAAAAGACTGCCTGAAAGATGGTGGTCCTTGAAATGATTACATGGTTTTATTTGTTGTGTAATGGTGTCAAACCTGCAAACACAGCCTCACAATAAGCTGTGAACTCTATCATCTGGAAAAATGTATTATTACTCTTTGAATTAGGTTTCTCTGCCCAGTGCTTTTTTTCATTTTTAGCCTTGGCCAGTTGTCCCGATTTTAGAATTAAGAAACTCTAAAACTCAGCCCCAGTGGGATGAGAAGAATGAAGAGCCAAATGTTTATGAGGTGGAGGTAATATCGGCTTGAACCATTCAAGGAGGAGGAAATTTATGGTGGTCACACTTAGTATAGCTGGATTTTGCTGCAGCTAATAACAACAAGGGCTGACTTCTCGCGACAGGCTTACCATGGGACAGCTGGGGATTCTGGAACAAGCTGACAGAACATCCTTTATATAGAACATTGCCAGTGGTTGTGACAGGAAAAAGAGAACTTGGAAGCATACGCTGGCCCTTTAAGCCTCTGTCTAGAAGTTCATTACTTTTGCTCATAGCAAGTCAATGACGGAACAAGAAAGTGGCCTTTGCCCAGGAAAAGGCAGCAAATATTTGTGAATGGTAATACCATTTTTTTTTTTAAAGATTTATTTATTTATTTATACAAGCACTGGGTACAGTCAGAAGCGCGGGAGGGTGAGAGAATTCACCAGAGCCAGAGCGGGGAGCAGAACAGGCAGAAGGACCGAAGTACACTGCTGAGGGGAGCAGCGGGCGGCAGGAGAGGTCTGCGCGCCATGTGGGACCCTCCTCCGGTGGCCGGGGAGCAGCCGGGTATCGAACCGGCGCTGCAGAGGCTGCGGGCAGCTTTGCAACCCAGCGCTCAACCGCTGCGCCACCGGGGAGGCCCCGGTAATACCATTTATTATAGGCTTCTTTTCTCATCATAAATATTTGGTTCAATCTCCTTTCAGCTCAAAACACACTCTCCCCTCCTGCCTCTCCCTAGGGAGACTATACAAAAATCCTGCCCAATCATGGCAACAGAGTGAAAGCCCAGGATCCTGTGGTGGTTCTTTATATCAGATATTTATTCATCTCTTCTGGCTTCAAATACCCATGGACCAAAAAAAGGCAAATGACCTATTTCTCATAGACCCAATATACAACATTAGAGCAGAGCTAGAATAACTTACATGCTTTTTTTTTTTAATTTTGGAAGGGAAAGAATGGAAGATACACAATTATAACAGTGTTGGGATTTCATGTAGAGATGCAAGGGCCCCTACCTGTAGGGACTGGCATGTTATTTTGCTCCTTGGATGTGGATTTCTAGTCTATTTCTTTGCCCTTTTTCACTTCGCTGGGACTGCCTTCTTTTCCATCATCCTCTATAGCAGCTTAAAAACTCTGTCCATTCACTGCCTCCCAAGGATGAGGCCCCAATATTGTTCTGTATTCTACATAGTCACAGTCTCTTTTATGTAAGAGAGTGTGGCTCGGTGACTATAAAACACAAATAAAACATAGTCATTTTCTCATCGATTTAATTCCGGTCAGTTTTATGTTCCAAGAGCTACATTCACAATTAATTTTGATGACATTGAACTTATCAGGTTTTCATGGAGAGCCAGAACCTTAGCCATTTATCCAGCTGAAAGGATTTCCTGGCTCTTCCCTCATTTATTCAGATGTTGTAACAATGGGTGGTATCCAAAACCTTGGTTTGACCCATGCCTCAAGGCTGGGTTTTGATTGACCGGCTCAAAGTATTTCTCAATTTTATCTTTTATTGTTTGGAGATGAAGAAAAGTTGTCTCTTTTGACCCTAGCTCTACTCCGATGTTTTATATTGAAAGTATGAGAAACAGGTCATTTGCCTTTTTAGTCCATGGGTATTTGGAGTTCTAGAATTTCTGGAATCTCGATTCCCTTTCATTTCCATTTACAAGGTGGCCTATTCTTTTCTCTCTCATTTTATAGTAGTTTGCTAGGGCTCCTGTAATAAAGTGCCACAGACCAAGTGGCTTAAACCCCAGAAATGTATTGGCTCACAGTTCTGGGGGTCAGAAGTCCAAGGTCAAGGTGTTGGCAGGGCTGGATCCTTCCGAGAGCTGTGAGGAAGGATGTGTTCCGAGCCTCTCTCCCTGCCTCAGAGATCATCATCTGCTCCCTATGCCT
This sequence comes from Talpa occidentalis, assembly GCF_014898055.3. Taxonomy (NCBI): domain Eukaryota; kingdom Metazoa; phylum Chordata; class Mammalia; order Eulipotyphla; family Talpidae; genus Talpa; species Talpa occidentalis. Next base: position 23,110,516 of record NW_023603184.1, on the reverse strand, counting down.
CTTCTTATCATTCCCCTCTATGTGCATTTCTGTGTCCAAATTCCCCCTCTTTATAGGGACACCAGTCATGTTGCATTCGGCTCCATCCTAAAGATCTCATATTCACTTGTTTCTTTTTGTAAAAACTGTCTTCAGATATGCTCCTGGGAATTAGGACTTGGTTATATGAATCCCGTGGCTAGGGACAGGAATGTATAGCATCTTTTTCCTTTAGTCCTTGTCAAAAGCAGCCAGTAGTGATCAATATACATTCTTTTTATTTTTCTAGCTCATTGGGTCCATTTTTCACTTTCAATTTATTTCAGATGACAGCCTTCCCAAATGTTTCATCACTGTATAATACGAATCAGCATCTTCTTAGCATTCAATAACAGCTTTCTTCCTGTCCACTGCCAGTAGCCAATGCCACATATTTTTAGTTTATTTGCTGTTGTATCATTATGGTGGCCCTCTACTTCCTGTGCTATAAATGTTTCGACAGGAAGCCTAGGTGTCTGGCAGCCTTCAAAGTTGAGTGATTTGTAATATTCATGTTTTGTTTTTTTCTTGCTCCTACCATGTGTCCATCATGAATTGGCTACCTCTCTTTTTCGCATTTCCTTCTCTTGGACAATCAGCCACACCTTTTTCAGTACCCTGGCCTTTGCTGTAGCAAAGGGAAAACAAGAAAGATAAAGTAGCCACTGGCCCTTGAAGTTCCTGCTCAGAAGTGATGTGTGTCACTTTTGCTCAAGATTCACTGGCCAAAGCAAGTCGTAGGGCTAAGCTTTAAGTTAAAACTAACAGAGAGTACAATTCTCCCCTGGGGAGAGGCAGCCAATATTTCTGAGCCTGGTTACAGCTTAACACAATAGCTGTTTTGATATTTTTAGAAAATGCAGAGAGAGAGTAGTGAGAGTTTGACATCTTGGAATGAGGCAGGACTGAAGACTAGAGCAGAGGGTGAAGGGAAGGACTTTGGCCTTGGCACTGAGCTCTACCTGCAGTTACCACCAGAAGAATCTTTTATCAGAGATCTAACAGGTTGACACATTATGGTTGAAAGATCCTTAGGGGGGCTGTTGTAGACTTTGTATTCTAGAACTTCAGCTCTGCCAGTTAATAATGGTGACTTTGCTCAAGTCACTTGAACTCTGAGTCTCTGTTTCTCATCGATCAAAGGGGACAGCAGTGTCATCCACCTCACAGGAGGGTTTCCTGTCTTTCATCTCCTTTATGTAGTAACCATGTAACCTTGGGCAGGGTACTTCACTTAAATGTAACTCAGTTTACTCATTTGTAAAATGAAGATAATAGTAGCATGTGTTTGATAGGTCGTTAAAGCCACTTCAGGCAGTGCTTGGCGGGTAGTAAATGCTCCATAATGCTATTTGTTATTGCTGCGGCTGGAGTTAACAGAGATGATACATAGGCCCAAGACACACAGCAAATACATTTTTAAAAATTAATTAATTAAATTTTCTTACATTGTTATTCATTTTTGTGCAATAAATGAATAAATTCCCATCAATCTCCTACCACCTCATCACCTGTGAACCATCACCGTAATCCCTTGTGCTCTTCCCTCCCTGTTTTGACCCCTCTCAGTCCCTTGCCCCTGCACACGGGGATTGCCTGGTAAATAGCAATTGCTCTGCACTGACAATTAAGGACTGCAAGTCTAAGAAGTCAGTATCAGGGGAATGGGGACTAACGCGGAGAAGGTGCGAGAACAAATAAGAGGCCACAGTTTCCTGACAGACTGATTGTCTAGTCCATTAGAATGTGCTCACAGAGGTCATGCTCTGTCACCCCATCTCTACATAGTCCATGCGGTCAGAGGGAGAGGGAGAGTGATAATCTGTTGACTCCCAACTCCTTGGGTCCAGATCCCCTCCATAAAGCACCAGCCTCCCTGGACTTCCGGGGGACATGGGCATGGATGCCACAGGAGTTTTGAAGTCGCTGCTGCTCAGAGGCTCAGAGGTACTTGCTGGGATGCCCCAAGTACCTGAGATGATGTGAGGTGGGCGACTGTTGGAACAGGTGTGGGAGACACAAAAATAATTGGGAGCAGTCTCCAAGACAGGGAGTCTGAGTCTGCAGGGCATCAGTGGTGGCAGCTGCCTCTGGCTGCCTCTCCAGGGTATGGTGAGTGGTTGCAAGACCTCTGATCTGAACACAAAGCAAGTGCATAAATCTGGGTGTCCTATAAATATCATCACCCTTTCAGGCAAATTTTATTACTTTTTACATGAAGAAACTAATTCTCAGAGTGGAAAGGATATCTTTAGGGTAAGATACCTTGCAGAATAAAAGTGAGAATTCAGATCTTATGAAGAGTTAGTTCTGATCTTTAGCTCATCTTCATCTGTCTGCCTATACACCTGTCTGTCTATCCATCCATCCATCCATCCATCCATCCATCCATCCATCCATCCATCTGTCCATCCATCCCTCTCTTTATTACTCTATCATCTCTGAACTTGGCACTTACTCATGTACTCCCTTATATCTGCTGCTGTGCTGTGCTGGGCACATTTCACAAAAGAATGGGGCACTAAAAGAGGAAAAGGGCTTCCAGCTGCATTTCTCCTGACTTTATGCTTCCTTCTCGATGGTGGTGGTGAGGAAGGAAACTCTCTGTGGAGCCAAGCCAACAGGGAGGAAATTGGATGTCCTCAGAATGCTGGGTGATGGAATGACTGAGGCTGTCTGAGCCAAGGGGGAGGGAGAGCAGTGTTTCTACCTCTGGCTTGAGCGCCAGTATCTTGGCAACAGCTCATTATAGGGAGGAAATGAATTTCCAAGGATGATGCCCAGCTCTGAATCCTACAGGACCTTGGCCATAGCCTCCCTCATGGAGCCAAATTATCAGAGACCTGGTGATTCAAATTTCAAAGCACTGTGAATTCTAGGCAGGTTAATGATATGCTTCCAATTTAGGAAATGAAAGTTTAGTTGGAAAACAAACTAATGTTTAGAAGATTTTTAATAATAGTATATCATTACTCTTAGTGTCAGCGGGCAAGGGAGCGGGCCTGGGGCCTTGCAGTCTGACCCCAATCTCCCTCTGGAAACAGCTGGAGGAGCTAGCAGCATACCAGCCACTATCCACTTCTCCACCTGCAAGGAGTAGGAGGATTGGTCTGAGGGGTCCTTTTCCCAGACCTGGGGAAGGGCTCTTGAGATCCTCTGGTCAAGATTGAAAAGAGGACTCCACAGACACTGGTGAGGGCAGGCAAGGAAACAGTGCTTATTGATTATTGAAAGATAAAGCAAAGAGTGCTCTAGGGAGACCTCTTAGTGCATGAGAGACTTGGGCGGTACTGGGCACAAAGGCCTGTAGTAGAAGCAAGGCAAAGGACAGGCACAGGGGCTGGGGGCAGACCTCCTGCCCTGCCTCCCCCCGGAATCTTTACTCTCTCTCTGGGCTCTCTCTGGCAGTGTCTCATGGCCTCACCTCCCTTGTAGCCACTTGTCCTCTCTTAGCTGGTCTCTGCCGTGCTGTCTTGTCGCTGTCCTCTGAGTGACCCCACCCTTATATCCCCAGCCTCTAGGCTCAGGTTGCCCACACCATACCAGAGGTGTCCACAATCAAGCATGTGTACCCAATGCCCAGGCTCCCAAGCACCTCCTGCAGTCAAGGCTGCTGGTGTTATCCACAGAGGCCAGTGGCGTAAAAGCTGGACCATCACTTACCCTGCAGGACCTATGTAGGTTTTCGCTCTGAGTTTTAAGAACAAAGGAATTAAACTTTATTAGCTGAGAAAGCAAGGACAGTGGACTTGGCTAAAGTCCATTCGCTGCTGTCAGTTATGCACACCCATCAGCTGCAGCTCTGGGGCTGTGCAGGGCTGGAGGCCATCGCCAAGGTGAGCATCTCTTGGAGGCTGTGTGCCCACAGCGCCAGGTTGAACCAGTCTGGTCTCAAGGTCTGTGTCTCCCTTTTTCTTCTGGGTCTTTCCTCTCCTCTATTCTTCATAGCAATCCATCTGATAAGCTGAGGAACGATAGCTCAGAAATGCCTAGGCTGGGGGGAAGTTAATGAAAACAAAATAAAACAAAACAATGAGCAAAGGAAATGTATAGCAGAAGGTGTCTGGGCTCAAAGTCATCAGGTTTTTTAACCTTTGTTTACCAGCTAGTGGGAACAGTAACATTCACACAGGATTTTTGTCCTTGATTCCTGTCCTGTCCCTCTCCTAGGACCTTCCTGTCTCATGAGTAGCTAAGTTACTGATCTTGACGAGGAGGGACCTGTGTCTCAGCAACCTTGATTTAGAGACTGGATGCTCTAAAGTTGCATGCAAATGCTGTGTGGATAATGCATTCTTCTGGGGAAAGGGACTATTGTGAGCCTCAGATTCCCTCAGGAATTTAAGGCCTTACTACATTTTATACTCAGAGAAGCTGCCTTTTTTCAGATCAGAAAAACCTAGACTCAGCTATGGTGGTTGATGTGGTGTGGTAACACACATCTGAAGAGGGGTGAACCTAACCCCCTAAATCATATGCATCCTCAATAAAATACTACAATTTAACAAAAAGAAAGAAAACTGAGACCCAGAGAATTTAAGTGACAGAATCAGTGGTTGAACAGACATCTCTCTGCCCTTCAACCCTGTGCTTGACCCACATTGCTGTGCTTTATTCCCACAGCAGTAGTGAGGGGAAACTGAGGCAAGCAGTGATTCACCCATCCCTCTGGCTCTGATTTATGCCCAGGAATGGTGTAGGGTTTGAACAGAAAGACCATGATATGAGCCTATACTCCTAAAAATCATATGAAATATTGAAAACTATTGTTACTGCAAAAAAAAAAAACAACATAAAAACATACTATACAAAAAACTCTTAAAAATAAAACAAGAAGTCCACGCTTGGGGGAAAACCCGAGGCTTGGCATCTTTCAGCTTGGAGAACAGTGGTGTGAGGAGACACACCTATTGGTGTCATGAACGTTCATGGGGGTGGGGGAGCAGCTCTCCGAGGTGTGTGATTTCTACCTAAGGAGGAACTACCTGAATTCAAAGGGGGTGATTGACTGAAGGAGGGGTAAAGTCTCCTGAACAATTTGTCTTGAATAGTTTTGTTTAAAATCTGGGGAAAGAAACACAAACCTTTGAAGGCTTTCTTTAGTCATTTTTTTTCTGTGTGGTTCTAACTGCACCCTACTTTTCTGGTGTCCATAGGCCAGTGGTGAGTTAATAGCTGTGTCTCAGCCTGGATTCTCTGGTATCTCCAGCTGCAGTCCAGGCAGGGGCATTTGAAACCCACACCACTTAACCTGGCTGTTCCCCTTGAGAAGTGCGGCCCTGCAGAAACCTGAGGAGGCCTGCACCCCTTGGAGGCTCCAGCTGGAGAGGACTGAGGTGTAACTGGAGGCATAGATAGGCGACTCTGTGGGAAGCTGGGGGAGAGGATAACTTTGACTAGCATCATCATGGAGGAGGGGTTAGAAAAATTTGGATTTGGGGTATATTTTGGAGTGAGAGGATTTATAAATTTATGATAGATTGAATATGGGGTGTGAGGGGTCTGGTGGAATCAAGACTGCTCCCCCAGTGTTGCTGGTGGGAAGAAGAAGGAGCTACTGCTCTCATTCAGCCGTGAAAGGTCATGTCAGGTTTGAGAAGCCTGTTTGGTGTCCACAAAGATCTGTGAGGGAGGCATTGGGTCCTACAAGTCTGGAGCTAAGGAAAGAGGCAGGACTGGGGTGCAGTTCTTGGCACATCATCAGGAGTGGGGTATTTGAGGTGAAGGGAGTGATGAAATCATTTGGAACGGCAGCACCAGAATGTTGTTCTGGACGGGCACCAGCACCACAGCAGGGATGGCCTTTAAGTTAACATGTAATAATGCTCAAAAGAAATCACCCTGAGCAAATTCTTCAACTTTTTTGTGCCTCGGTTTTCCCATGTGAGACAGGGAGACAATAGTAGTGTCTGCCTCATAGGACTGTTGTAAAGATTAAGCACTGTAATTCCTGCACAGAAATTAGCAAGCAGTTGACATTTAATGTGCAATAAATGTCGGTCACCATTCACTTTATTCATATTATTTCAAAATTCTATGATAAATATTCCAAGTGCAAACATTCAGTGTGGGTGAACAATCGAAAAGTAACCGAGAGTTACTATCACCGAGGCAGTGCGCATTACCCTGAGTTGGAGCCACAAGGGATTGTAATCTATATTTATATGTGAATTTGATGTTCTTCCACACTAACTATAAGCTTCCTGCCTTTAAGTTCTTTGTGATGTTCAACAGCTGTATCCTAGCAATTGGGATAGTATTTGTTAAATAAATGAAGTAATGAAAAGCACTCAATTGAATAGCAGAGAGAGGCATTTATACAAACTATAAGCTGTGTGAGAAAATGTAATGTAGAGGATGTTAAGATCACAGAGAATATGTCTGCTGCTGGTGTGTGTGCACACAGTGGTGCACGGATGTATTTTCTGGGACCGTGTTCCAGGAGAGGGTGCTCAGAGCCTTGTGGTAGTTTTTTTTTTTTTAAATTTTTTTTTATCAGGTTGAGAAGCAGGCAGGAGATGTTCTGGGCCAGAGGTATTCTGGGCAGGGATGCCAGGGCCTGGGAGAGAATTGGCACACAGGAGTGCTCAGTGCCGACAGACCGAATGAATGGATGTATGGGGAGGTGCTGAGGAGCTGTCAGCTTGCTGTGTGTGCTGGTGCCTGGGCAGCAGATGATGGGGAATCACTAATGGTTTTAAGCAGGAGCGCTTCAGCTTAGACAGGGTCCTAGGAGAGAAATGCTGTGGAGTTGCTGTGGCAAAAAATCTAGGTCACTTTGCTGCTTAAATTCTTCTAAGAAAATTTGATGTTTTCAAGGAGACTCCCCCCTCCCTCCTTCAGTCTCTGGTAAAATTGAGTAATAGCTTTGGCTCTGGACTTGGACCCAGATTCAAGTCCCAGCTTGACCATGACTAACTTCATGACCTTGGGCCATGTCCCTCACTTGTAAAATGGGGAAATAATACCTATTTCTCCAGGTGTTATGGATTGCCAGTGGTAATGTCTGGGGAGGACTTTGTAAACTAGCTAAGTGTTGTGGGATGCAAGGAATGGGGTTTATTGATTTATTGCCCAGAGGTGGCGGTGGCCTAGGTCTTTCACCCCAGAAAGCGGAGCCAAATTTTGCTGCAAAATTTTGTGTTCCTTGAAAGTGTGAAATTTGTATCGGAGAAGCAGTAAGTGGAGGAGGTGTCAGAACTGGGGCCAGAGGTGTAACCAGGGCTCTTCTAACACCTTTGAGGTACGCTGTGCAAAACTGGAGCCAGAGACCACATGTGGCTATTTAAACTTAAATGAATGAAAATGAAATAAAATTAAAAATTCAGGTTCTTCACCTGCACCCCTATGTTTATAGCAGCACTGTTTACAATAGCTAAGCTTTGGAAACAACCCAAATGCCCAAAAATAGATGACTGGATCAAGAAGATGTGGTACATATACACCATGGAATATTACTCAGCATTCAAAAAAGATAAACACATGCAATTTGCAGCAACATGGATGGCGCTGGAAGGGATCATGCTCAGCGAAATAAGCCAAAAAGAAAAAGAAAAATACCGGATGGTCTCACTCATAGCAGGAATCTAGAAAACTTAAATAAGGGACCAGGAAAATGAATATAAGAAAGTGAAAATCAAAATCAACAAAAAACTATGAACCAGAGACACTTTTTGGGGGGTAGGGGGCGGGAAGGGAAGGATTGGGGTCAGAATGGGGCTTTTGCAATTGTATGGGGGAATATAAAAATAAAATTTATTATTTAAAAAAAAAATTCAGGTTCTTAGTCACACTAGCCACATTTCAAATGCTCACTAGTTTCACATGTAAGATGCCAACTCTGCCTGCCCTCCCTCCCTCCTAACTCTAGGTATCTTTCACTAATCTTAAATTTTCTCCATCTCAGAAAATAACCCCATATCTATTCAGGTGCTCAGGCCCATTACCTAGAGATTACTTCTCTTCATTTTCGTAAATACATCCCTGCTCCAAACTACTGTCATTTCATGCTTGGACTTTCACAATTGCTCCTAACTTATATCTTGTCTTGCACTATTGTTTGTCTGTAGCCCATCCTATATACAGTAGCCAGGTAGTATAACCCTTATTTTTAAAAGTTCCTAACGACCTACCAATGCACTTAAAATCCAAGTTAAAAACCTGACTTGTGAAGCTCTACTTATCTGGTTCCTTCTTATTTTATCCATATCAATATCCATCTTCTTTACCCACTATTATTGACCAGTTTCTCTCTCTGAACATGCTTTAGCACTCAGCTATTGCTACGTAATAAAGTACTTCCAAACTCAGAAGCTTGCAATGATAAGCATTTACTCTCATTCTTACAGGACTACAAGTTGGTTGAATCAACCAATCTAGACTGAGCTTGACTGGGAGGTTCTGCTTTAAGCTGAAAATGCAATTGAACTTGACTTTTTACCATAGTTTGAGCTCAAATATGCTACATGTGTGACTATTCTGGAACCCAAGAAGAAGGAACAGCAATTATTCAGGGCATCCTGAGCTCATGGCAAGCAAAAATTCAGGAGGGCAGGACTATTACACAGGTGTATTTTAAGCCATTGCTTATATCACATCTGCTTATACCCTAGTGGCCAAGTCAAAGTCATGTGGCCAGTCTCAACATAGGGGACAGGTCAAGACATTCTCTTCATAATGGGAGGAGCACAGAAATACATTTGCCAAATGACAATCCAAAGAGTGATATATTGGAAGGTTATTCCTTGCCATGAAGCCTTTTTTTCTTTGCTATTCCCTCTGCCTGAAATGTTGTTTACCTGAATCTTCATGGCCTTCCTTTTGTGGTTCAGTTCAGGCCCTTGGTCTTGGCTGAAGTCACCTTCTCACACACTCTACACCACATTTCCCATATCACTTACTCATACTGACTCTACCTCATGTACTTGTTTGCCTCATGTTTTTGTTGCATGATCCTCCAATGACAGGTAGAGTTTTAGAGGACAGGGTTTTATTTTCTTCCTAGAAGTTTTCTAGTGCATGGAGCAGGACTTGTCACATAATAGGTGCACAGTAAATATTTGCTGTTTGAGCAGCCATTCAATCCTTATATGCCTAAAGCTCACTACTGAAAATTATAGGCCTCAAACACCATGGATTCAAAAATTTATCACCACACATGGTAGGGTTAATCATATGACCCATTATAATCTAAACTGATAATTATGGAACTTAATTATCATTAACTTATAAGCAGTCAGAACAGTAATTCAGAGTCATGATCAACTGAAGATAGCACAAATGATGCCGCTGCCAGTGTATTTGTCCTGCAAACTGTGGGCCTTCCAACCACCTGCACACATTCATACACAGTAGGAACATTGAGTGCATCCTAGTATTTGAGTTCTTAATAAACCAGAAACATTAATTTTAGTCTACTGGTAATAAATTACAGTGATCTACTTTGTCAGTTACTTGTGAGTAATACTTAGCTAGCCATAAAAATAACTCTTTAAAGGGAATGTCCTCTAATCATGAAATAAATAAAAGAACCTTTATTGTTCAGGCAAGCTTGAGGCCCATCAAGAGAATGTCTATGGCCTACCACTGGGCAGTGGGCCTTACTGGTTTGGGCATCAGCATCATCTTCTAGATGAGAGAGAACTTTCCCAAGTATACTGTTTTGTGGGGTTGTAATGGCTGAGCCTTGCTCTTCTAGTCTGGTCATTTGACTGAGCTCTGGGTTCCTTCTCCTCTTCTTTGGACCTCTATGCAAAGTGAGAATGTCTTCATGTGTAAGAAGAATTTGTTCACTCTGTTTAACTCAAAATAAGGCCATTAGATTGGTAAGGGCAGAGACTACGTTATTTCATAGGTGAGAAAACTGAGACAAGCCAGTCAGTGCTTAGGTATACCTTCCGCTGTGGCCACTGTATCTGATACCTTTCATCAGTGTCCCCTGGCAGAGATTGGAGCTCAGGGGCTGTAGGACCTTTGACCTTACTCCTCATTGTAGTCTGATACTGAAATTCTTTGGCAAGCATTAGAAAGCCACCCTGATCTTAAACTCCTCATCTGTAAAATTGGGGATATTGATTATCATCTCCATTAGGTGTGTAGTGAGAAATCAAAGCATGCGACACATAGTAGGTACTTAATATATAATGGTTCTTATTGTCCTTTTTCTGATTTTATTATGTTGGTCATGTGGAATTTTCAGATAAAGGACATTGAAGGTAGAATTTTATTAATATCATTTTTAGACCTACTTTCTTGAACCACTCACTAGTTTTTATATTATTTATCTTTGTGCACTGGTTTTGGACTGTGAAAATCTAGGATGTCTAAGACATACATCTTCCATGGTGGGCCATTCTGGTTCTATACCATAGAACACTTCTTTCCATGAATACTGAAAAAAACTTGCAAAAGACTGACTCACCCCATGCTGAAGTTAATACCTTGCTCACATCATTTCAGGCTGATAAAACCTTTCCTTTTCTTTGCTCTTTGAAGTAGAATTCTCCAGTGGTAGCTCTTGTCTTAGGGGTCTGACCTGTGACTTGATGGTCTGTTTCCTTTTGGTTCAGAGATCTGTTTTGTTCACAGTTTCATACCCGACTTCCTATTTATCAAACACCTGGCACAAGTAGTAATAATTTTGTGGACAATTGAATATTGTCTTAGAGTGATGGGTATGGCTGACCAGGGCAGCAGCTGTATGTATTTAAATAGCAAGAAAATATTAAGAAGCCTATAGTGGGAAATGTACCTTCTTTAAGATTCTGTGTGTAAAAGCTATAATTCAGTGGTCATGCCTGTTTGGGAATATTTTATATGACATGTTTTATTAGTACAAGTAGAATATTTTGAATCATTTTAAATCAGCATGTAAATATTGATTGATTCAGCAAGAAGAAACTGTCTTAGCAAGATACTAAGAAGTCTCGGCATGATGAAAAGGAAGCCCTAGTTTGGCATATTTCTTTTTTATTTAAAAGCAAAAGAAGGTTTTGAGATGGAATTTGGAAGACTTCTGAGCAGAGATTCTGTGACTGAATGGCGATAAGTGTGATCTGATTAAAGGAAAACTTGAATTGTGAGCATCAGACTCTCTTGGTCCTGGTAGCTATGATGTGTGGCTTCTCTTGCTTGTGGCTGGACCCTGAATGTCAGTAACACATAGATCCTTCCCTGTCCTGACTGTTGGCATCAGTGCATGTAGGACAGACTGGTCTAAGAGGTGGTAGAGTTTATACTCTCAGTGACATCCCAGATTAGATTGGTTAGCACAGATTACTCTTCTTGCTCTTGCCACTGTCAAAATGGGTGGACCTTGTACTAAGAGTTAAGGTTTTAACATGTCAGCTCCAATGGAAAGTTTTCATTCCATGGCCAAAGTTTTCTTCCTCTTGCCTGCCCACAATGCAGTTAGAAAATGTTGTATTCCTTCAATGACTTCCCATTGTCCTTGGGCTAGAACCTTAGTTCTCAGGTGGACCATATGGTGTGGCCTTGCCTACAGGACCAATAGAAAATTCTCAGGTTCACTTGCTGTTTCAGTTCCACAAATGCCTCATATTTCCTCACATCTCTCGGTATATTTTGGATGTTTTCCCTCAAGTGTCCGACAACTCACAGTAACTAGCTTAAATAATAAGGGAGATTTACTTGTTATCCCATATAACAAGCAGGAAGGGAAGCTTTGGATTGGATAATTCAGTAGATCAGCGACACCATTAAATATCAAGTTTTTTTTTCCACCAATTTTTTCCCTTTGTTTTTGTCCTATCATTCTCAGACTGTTGGTTTTCTTTTCCTCATGTGTGAACAATGCTACATGCACATAAGGTTGCTGTATTTCCAGGGGTCTTATATAATCACCACAATATACAGCAACAGAATATATTTCCTCTGGTAGTTCTGTTGTTATAGGCTGGAAGATCTGTATCCTGTATAATTTCTGCCATTGGATGTGTGACCTTGATCATGATACTTTCCCTAGATCATGCTCCTTGCTATAGTCATTGAAAGAATAGATTAGATAATCCTTGAGCATATTCTAATTTTGCCATCCATCCATCCATCCATCCATCCATCCATCCATCCATCTATCCATCAATCCATGCATCCATATTTTATTTGACATATGGTTACTGAAGACCTGGTATGCCCCAGGAATTTTTCAGGCACTAGAACTAGAATCAGGTGCTAAACAAGGTTCCTACTTTCACAGAATTTATAATCTACTGGGAGAACAGACATTAAATAATTAAAAATAGTCCAAGATTGCTACATGACTCAGTTGTTCCAGGGGTGTGTGACCTTGGTTGAGTGACAATTCTTGGTTTAGGTAGCTTTGTAATCAGGAACAGAAAAAGGTGGCTGTCACATGCTCTGGTTAATATCAGGGACTATAGTGACCAAAATTATTAGCATCTTTTGGAAAAGAGCAAGAAAATCCAGCTATGTTAATTTTTTCCTCTCTTTTGTAAATTAGGATATAATTAACATACAATAAAGTGAACAGATTTAATTTAGTTTGATGAGTTTTTACAATTGTATCATCCATTAAACTATCACCCAAAAGCAAATAGATAACATTCCATCACTGTACCCTGTACTCTGCCCCCTCCCCCCATGTCAGTTGCTTAGCTTTGCCAGTCTTGACTTTAGACAAATAGATTCATACTGTGTGTTCTTTTGTATTGTTTCATTTTGTTCAACATATTATTTTTGAGATTCAGCCATGTTGTTGCACATAACAGTTCATTCTTATTGCCAATTCATCTTCTACTGTATGAATATATTTAAATTTCTTTTGGGTAAATGTCTTGGAGTGGTACTTCTGGGTCTGTGGATAAGTGTAAATTTGTAAGAAATCACCAAAAAGTTCTTCCAAGTAGCTGAAGGTTGCTCTGCATCCTTGCCAGTATTTAGTGTTGTTGGTGCCTTTGATTTTAGCCATTCTGATTTATACTTAGTAATAACTCGTTGTGATTTTAATTTGTATTTCCCTTATGATTAAGGATGGTGAACTTATTTTCTTGTGAGTGAGTACATGTGTGTATTTTATTTCTATATATGAATGAAGTGTCTGTTAAAGTCCTTTAGCCATTACCATTTTTAAAAAACAATTATTGACTTGTAGGAGTTCTTTATGTATTCTGACTACAAGTGCTTTGTCAGATATATGCATTGCAATTTTTTTCTCCCAGTCTCTGGCTTTTCTATTCATATTCTTTTTTTTTAAAGATTTATTTATTTATGCATACAAGAGCTGGCATACAGGCCAGAGGTGTGGAGGGTGAGAGGATTCACCAGAGAAACAGTAGGGAACAGAACAGGCAGATTGGCCCAAGTACACTACTGAGGGGAGCAGTGGGCGAGACAGGAGAGGTCTGCTGCGCCATGTGGGTTGCTCCCTGGCTGGCCGGGGATTGAACTCGTGCTGCAGAGACTGTGGACAGCTTCATAGGTTGCATCTGAACCCCTTGCGCCACTATTCATATTCTTGCTGGTATTTTCATAAGCAGAAACTTTAGACTTCAATGAAGCCCAATATATAATTTTTATGGCTATTACTTTTTTAAAAAATTTATTTATATATTTTTACATCGTTGTTCTTTTGTGATTATCTTTTTGTGTCTTGTCTAGAAGTCTTTTCCTACTTTAAAATTATGGAGAATTATATATTCTTGAAACTTCATAGTGTTAGCTTTTATGTGTAGGTCTATGATGCATCTCAAATTAATTTTTCTGTGAATTAATTTTTGAATTAATATTGTGAGATGAGATAAAGGTTGAGATTCACTTTTTATTTTAAAGATATCCACATGTGTCTAGCACCATTGTTAAAAAGACTTTCTTTTTTCCTAGTTCATTGACTTGGTCACCATTCTGTTTCACTAATCTGCAGCTTTTAGTTATACATGAAAGCCACACACTGCAACTATAGAATAAGTATTGAAATTAGTATAGGAATTCTCACTTAGTTCTTTGTTTTCAGTATTGCTTGGTAATTCTATATTAATTTTCATTAATTAATGAAAATCAATCTTAATTTTCATTTTAGCATCAGCTTGTCAATTTTTTCAAACATTTTACTTTAGGGGAGGGGTGATTAGGGTCAAAATAAGGAGGGCAGGAATTGTATGGGGAATATAACCAAGGTGAAAATGCATACATTGTGCAAAAATGAAAAATGATGTAAAATATATATAAAATAAAAAAATCTTATAAAAATTTTACTTTGATTTTGGTATTAATTATTTTCAATCTATTTGGGACTATGCAACATCTTAATATTGCATCTTAATATTGACTCTATGAGTCAATCCACAATCTCTTAGCTTTGGTTTGCAGTTTTTAGTATCGTGAACTAGCATGCATTTTATTGGATTTATTCTTTGGTATTTGATTTCTTGTTATTTTAAATGTAATACCTTATAAAATTCATTTTAATTGCTTGTTGCATTTTATAGAATTGCAGTTAACTTTTATATCTTGATCATTTACCTTGTACCTTGCTAAATCTAATTATTTGTTCTGGTAGTCCGTTTATCCTTTATAGATTTTATAAATTTTTATTTATAATCATTTCATCTGTTACTAGTGACACTTTTTCTTCTTTATTTGTGGTCTTTTTTCTTTGATTTCTTTTCTTGACTTATTGTACTCCTTAGGACCTCATGTAAAATGCTAAATAGAATCAATGCTGAACATTTTGGTTCCAATCTTAGAGGGAAAGCTTTCACATTTCAACACTGAGTGCAATATTACCTGTCTCATAAGTTTGTATTCTAGATGCTCTGCATTAGAATGAGAAAGTTGTCATCTATTCCTGGTTGCATTTTTGGGTCAAGTACTTTTTCTGCATCTTTTGAGATGATCTGTGCCAATTCTAACTTTAGTCAAAATTGGGAGAATCCATTTTAACAGCAGGATCTGTGGGAAGGCAAACATTTATAAACATATTTTATATAAATGGCAAAGAAAAACAGACTCTTCTTTGGGAACCTTCTCTGTAAGTAAAGTTATAACTAGTGAAACTACAAAATTATTCTTCACTTAAAGTCCTTTAAACAGAAAATTCCGGATATATGTCTTGTATACCACAAATGTCTCATGTGCCAAGTCTTATCATTAACAATGTCTGGGAGAAGTAGAAGAAAAAGGTGGAAATGGGCTTCATGCTTGGAATAGAAGGTGTAAAATTAACTGGTGATACAGAAACACTTGTTTTCATTTGTTTAACCTTTCAGAAGAATGATTAACATGAAAAAGTGTGGAGCAAACAGGAAAAAGAGGAAATTGAAACTTAATTTAATTATAACATGAAATGAGAACCTCTAAGTGCTTTAAGCAAGTTTTAGCTCTGAGGAACAGATGAATCTCATCCAAAGAAATAAGATGGGTACAGATGTGATCACTGAACCTCACTCTTGTAATCTTAGGGAAATCACAGAGAATGAGGGAACTGCTCAAGGGCTGAATAACTATCTTTATTACTATTTTTTTTAATTTCTTTTTTTTTAAAGATTTATTTATTTATTTATACAAGCACTCAGTACAGTCAGAAGTGCAGGAGGGTGAGAGAATTCACCAGAGCCAGAGTGGGGAACGGAACAGGCAGACTGACAAAATACACTGCTGAGGGGAGCAGTGGGCATGGCAGGAGAGGTCCATTGTGCCATGTGGGACCCTCGCCAGTGGCCGGGGATTGAACCGGTGCTGCAGAGGCTGCAGACAGCTTTGCAAGCCAGCGCTCAACCGCTGTGCCACCGGGGAGGCCCTTTATTACTATTTTTTTAAATGGAGAAGTGGTGGATTCCAGAAAATATAACTTAGCAATCTTAGTATTTTTCCTTGGAAAATTCTAGATTAAAAGAACATTAAACAGTTGGCATCATTAGAAGAGAAATTGTTGGCTTCCTTGAAACTGATTGAAGGATCCATTCAAGTGTCACCATTGTTTAATAGCTTCTTGGACCAGTTTTCAGCTTGGTCTGTGCGCTCTACATTAATTGTACTTGATTCTAGTCCTGACCATACATTTTCTTATAATTGTCCTTAGTTATCTGTTCCTTCACTAGACTACCTCTTTATTTTAAAAGATTTATTTATTTTTACATACAAGAACTGGGGTACAGGCCAGATGTGTGGGAGGGAGAGAGATTCACCAGAGACAGAGCAGGGAACAGAACAGGCAGACTGACTGAAATACCCTGCTGAGCAGCAGGCGAAACAGGAGAGGTCTGCCACGCCATGTGGGTTGCTCCCCTGCCGGCCAGGATCAAACCTGCACTGCAGAGACTGTGGACAGCTTCACAGCATTGCGTTCAACCAATAAATATGAAATAATAGAAATGGTGGGTCTGAACAAATTCACATTTTAAAAGACTCTGACATACCATCCAGATTTATTTGCTCTAAGTCCATAGCCAACTCAACATGGGTTACGTAAAAAGGAGACAGTTAATTGGCTCATGTAACTGAAGTTAGGGGTAGAAGTGTGTTAAGTTCTCCTGGAGTGAGGTGCTCCCAAGATGTCATCATGACTTAATCTCACTTTCTCTCCTTCTTGTGGCTCTGGCCTGTTGTGGGCTAAATATATATATAGGCAGGCTGCCCCCTGGGGAGCCTGGCCTCTAGGACCCAGGCTTATATGCTATTCTCAGTGGAACATAGTGGAAAGATGCCTTTTTTTGGTCAATAAGTAAATCAAACATCTTGGAACTATATCTCATTGGGCGATCATATCACCCACCCTTGAGCCAAATGCTGTGATCTAAAGGATCGATGATGCTGATTGGCCAGGCCTGGGTCACATGTCTACCCATGGAGTTGGAGGGTGGAGACAAAAGCTGAGCTATAGAGATTGCAAGTGAAGGAATGGTGGTACTCTCAAAGAAAACTATGGTGGTGTTCCCAAAAGAAGGGGAATCCATGGTGAACAGGGAAAAAGTCCAAGTACCTCTGGGATCTCAATCAATTTATCCATTGCCATCTTACAGAAAAGTACAAGTAATTTGATCTCAGTGGGTCCTTTAACACTGTCTCAGGAAGCTCTTTGGTGCAGATGGTTAAATGTGAGCTTGCTGAAAATACAGTTCATTGGATTTATACTTGGCTTAACCAACAGCCTTGAAAGAGTTGATTCATGAATTGATGTTGACCTGATGGGGGTCCCCAGGGCCAAGCTATCTGATTTTGTAGATAATCCTTGCTGGATTGGGATTTTTCATCCGTGACTTGAATGAAGATGTTATAGGTTACTTAGCAAACCTTTGGTCAGCAATTCCTAGAATTTGGGATTTCACAGTCTGGTAAAGTTGCAGAAAAAAAAAATTTAGGAAATAATGCGATATCTTTAACTTTTTATTTTTGCCAAATAAGGACACACATATATAAACTGTCATCTATTTACTTCACCAATATTGCTAAAAGAATACATTTTAATATAAAAAACAGGAGGAAGGACATGATCTCATAAAAAAAAAAAAAGGCAGGCCTTCCCAAGAAAGGATAATTGGCTGCCTTATACTGACATTAAAAAATAATGTAATGGATATAACAAACAATTGCAACATAAGAATTCAATTTTCAGAATTACAATGCATCCAATTTCTGTAATTTTCTCTCTGTAGATTTGTCATTTTGGAGATTTATATCTGACAGCACATCTTAGCATGCAACTTTCATGTCAGCCTGAAGATTTGATTGTATTTTAGACTTTGTGGAAAGTTCAGCTTCTTAGAGCTCTGCTGACAAAAATAGACAAATGATGCTCTTAATGCTATTTCACTTAATTCATATATTTTGCATTGTACCAAGAGAGGCACAAGCAACATTTATGCACATCTCTGGCCTGGTACACCTCAGCCTTTTCAGTCCACTTCTTTTCCTGTGGGGCAGAGAAGAAGCTGTGGCATCTGGCAATTGAAGTGTGCAGGAAAGCTGATGAGGGTCAGGGGCAAGCTCACCTAGAGGACTTCTCTCAACTTGGGAGCTCAGGCAAAGCCCTGGGCATTATGAGGGAAGTAGGCAGGAAAGCAGCTGAAAGGGTTGCTGCAAAGTGGAGAAAAATCTAACTCCTTCCTCCAACCCCGAGCCAGCCCAAAACCTCTTTGAAGTTCCATAAGCGAGCTCTGCTTGGAGGTGAGAAAGAGCCGAGAGGAATCACTGCTTCACTGGATGGCAGCCTCAGGACTCTAGTTATCTTCCTGGGCAGGAATGAGGAACTGAAATGACAGGCTGGGATTTTATAGGAATTAATATAAATTTCCTCTCGGTGATTCTGATCCTCAGTTACCTGAGCACAAACCTATCTTGAGAGTAGTTCATGAGGAAAAGAGCTTTTTTTTATTGACTCGACTTCATTCTCAGCCAGAGGAGCCTAGGCTATCACTCTGAGACCACCTTAATAGTAATGTAATGTTTTGTTTTTTCTGCTTTCTCTGTAAGAGATCTCTCAAAATCAGTGGAAATTCTGTAGGTTGGGAGAATGAAAGGGAACGATGAGGAAGGAACTAATCTTTTTTGAGCCAGATGTATGCCATGACAGTCAGTGAGGTGGGCAGTTCTATCCATGTTTTACAGATGAGGAACTTGAGATTCAGAAAAGTCCTTCAGCTGCTCAATAGCAATGCTGGGTCTCAAATGCAGATTTGTCTGACAAATTCCATCTTCTTCGATCTCTCTCGCCCTGGCTCTTACCTAAGAGTGTCTTTCATTATATTTAAACTCAAATTGCCTCTTTTTATGAACCTTAGGTTCAGAATGACGGTGTTTCAGTGTTTGCTTGTAATTTTCTACAGAGCTCCAGCGCAGTGTTCTTCTTCAGGAATGACCTAGAACCTTAGCTATTCAGTGCATTCATGGTACTAATGGAAGAAGTCTGTACTGAATTGCTTTGCTAACTGTGTGTTCCTACTTAGTGCTAGTGACGGCTTGTATTTTCCCCCCTCCAACTTTTTTGATATATAGTTGACACAGGGCATTGTATAAAAATAAAGGTACATGATATGTTGATTTGAAATATATATTTACTGCAAAATGTTTGCCATAATAAGGTTAGTTAATACTTATCATCTCACATAATTACTGTTTTTTGTTTGTTTTGGGGGTGAAACATTTAAGATCTACTCTCTTAATACAACATTGTTAACTATATGCTGTACATTACATCTCTAGAACTAATGTGTCTCATAACTGGAAGTTTGTATCCTTTAACCACCAGCTCTTCATTTCCTCCATCGCCCTAATGGCCCTAAGTCTATTCTAGTATCTAAGAAATCTGTTTTTTAGAGTCCATGTATAATGGGGACTATGCAATATTTGTCTTTCTGTCTTATTTCAGTTAGCCTAATGCCTTCAAGGTCCATTCATGTTGTTGCAAATGGCAGGATTTCCTTTCTTTTTCATGCCTGAATAATAGTCATACATATGTAACATCATGTCACAACATATATCATATCATATCATATATCATATCATATCACATATCATATCTTTATCCATTCATCCATTGACCAATACTTAGTTTGTTTCCATATTTTGGCTATTAAAAATAATGCTGCAGTGAACACGGGAATGCAGATAATTCATACATATCCTGTTTTTATTTCTTTTGGATGTATACTCAGAAGTATGGTTGCTGGATCATATGGTAGTTTTATTTTAAATTTTTGAACAATCTCATTAGTATTTTCCATACTGATTGTATCAATTTACATTCCTACCAAGAGTGCACATAGATTCTCTAATCTCCATATTCTCAACAATACTTGTCATTTTTTGTCTTTCGGATTGATAATAGCTCTGATGGTTTGTTTTAAGGGAGACACAGATGTCACCAGGATTCATGAACCTGTGCATACCAGAGCAGCTACAGCATTGCTAATAACTACAAAATATCTATTCTTGTTTCATTTTGTCTAAGAGGAGCCTCTGTGTAACATCTCAGGCTTTCTGAGGCCCTTTATAGAGAACTTCACCACTCAGTCTGATGGCTTCATTCACCACTGGCCACATTGTTCTTTTATTCTCTAATTTGCTGGGAAAGTTTCATCATTGGTAGGCCTGGTAGAATCCCTTGTGAATCACCACTTTTTTCTGGGTACTGTGCCCAGTGGACTCCAATCTTCAGGGATACAGTATGTTCTTGTTCTGGTTGAAGACAGAACAGTCTTCCCTGTCTTGGCCTGGGACCAGCCCCTGAGGCATCAGAGTGTTCGTACATTCCAGTGGGAGAAGGACGTACTCCTATTATTTCACACTGTCTTCTGGCCATTTATTATTACTTACTTTGCTCAGAATCCACAAACTCTCTCAGGGAAATTTCCCATATGCTGTAAAATCCTGTCTCTTTAGACATAAAAGCTCATACCCTGGCCAAGGGGTTTAGAGATGAGAACAGACATCATTCTCTACTACTTACCGCCGTTATGACAAACACACAGAGGAAACTTTCCTTTTCTCCTGTCCAGTCGCCCAATGAAAAGTCTCATAGCTTGGGGTACCCAGGTGATGTGGTGTTGGGAGGGAGCTTGCCTATTCCTGTAGGGTCTGGGGCTTTGCTCAGCCAGCCACCACACTGTCTACACAAATGGAAGAGGAGATTTCACACTTGCATTGAGAAATGCCCACTTTTTTGTTTTACTTTTTACTTTTTTGTTTTTTATTAATTATTTTTTAAAAAATTACATCAATGTTCATTTTAAAATAATATTTGCTTCCCCCCATCCCCTCAGGTGTAGTCCCCATAGAGTTTCCTTCCCCAAGGCACCCGTGCACCATCACCTCAGTCCCCTGTGCTCCTCCCTCCCTCCCGCTGATCCCTCTCCCCCCTCCTCCCCTGCAGGATGTCTCTGGTTTATAACTGTCCATTTTTGCTTTGTTGTGTTTTGTACTGTTATTATTTTTTTACACTGATATCTTATTTGGTTCCCCTTTATTTATGCTATAAGTGAAACCATGCAATATTTTTCTTTTTCCTCTGGCTTATTTCACTAAGTATAATTCCTTCTAGTTCCATCTACATTGCTGCAAATCACATGAGTTTATCTTTTTTGATTGCTGAATAATATACCATTGTGTATATGTGCCACATCTTCTTGATCCAGTTGTCTATTTTTGGGCATTTGGGTTGTTTCCAGGTTTTACCTATTGTAAATAGTGCTGCAATAAACATAGGGGTACAGGTGTTCTTTTGAGTTAATGTTTTTGTGTCCTTTGGGTAGATCCCTAGGAGTGGAATTGCCAGGTTGTATGGTAGCTCCATTTTTATTAGACTGAGGAGCCTCCAGACAGCTTTCCGTAGTGGTTGGACCAGTTTGCACTCCCACCAGCAATGTAGGAGAGTTCCTTTTTCACCACATCCTCGCCAACATTTGTTGTTGCTTGTTTTTTTGATATGTGCCATTCTTACTGGTATAAAGTGTGATATCTCAATGTGGTTTTAATTTGCATTTCCCTGATTATAAGAGATGTTGAACATTTTTTTCATATGCCTCTTGGCCATTTGTAGAGAAATGCTCACTTTTTCTGTGTCATCAGTGAAAGATTTAGGCTGTTTGCTTGTAGCTGAGAATCATCTCCCATGCCTTCTCACATGTGTTTGGCTCATCCTTTTGGGTGAATTTATTAGTAGGCCAGTTCAAGTCTCTGCTACTCAGAATGTCACTGATCAGCTGCATTTAAAGATTTATTTATTTATGCATACAAAAGCTGGGGTACAGGCCAGAGGTATGGAGGTGAGAGGATTCACCAGAGAAAGAGTGGGGAACAGAACAGGCAGATTGACGAAGTACACTGTTGAGGGGAGCAGCAGGTGAGTCAGGAGAGGTCTGCTGCGCATGTGGGTTGCTCCCTGGCCAGCCTGGGGATCGAACTCGTGCTGCAGTGGCTGCGAATAGCTTCATAGGTTGAGTCTTAACCCTTTGCACCACTAGGGAGGCCCGATCAGGTGCATTTAGAGTTGCGGCCAGAGAGTCCTTGAAACAGTTGGGTACATGCTGGTGTGGGCACAAGTGCAGACTAGTCTCATGTCCCAGATCATTTATCTGGAAGAAGAGGATCTGAAGATCATTGTGCTTCCTCTGTCCTCAAAGGCTTGGGTGGGAGAAGAAGGCACATGGCATGTGCAAGGTGAAGTCAGGGAGAGGAGAGGGAATGACTAACTAGGGCCCACAGTGATAGAGACTGGCTCCCAGATCTTCCAGGCAACACCTTGAGATTTTCCATCTGAGATTCTTTGACTTAAAAACAAGATTTCTCAGATTTCAAGCAATATTGGTATTGGTATACAGAAGTATTGGGGAATCATTTCTTTGTTTCTTTTTACCACTGAACATGAAGTTTGGTGTCTAACCCCATTCAACAATGTCTATGAAAGATTTAAACCCCACTGCCAAATTCCAGACCTTATTTGGCCTCTTTGAAATATTCAGTCTGAAGGAAAGAAGGCTCAGCCAGCACCTCCAAATGGACAGCTCCTCAGAGTGCCAGATGCTATTGTGTGTAATCCTGTGGGAATAAAAATTAGCTCTTTTCATGAGTGTTCAAGCTGCTGCCTTATTCATCTGCCAAAGATTCAGACTCATCTTACAGACCAAACTGCAAGCTTGTCTGGCATACATGTGAGTATGGGGCATGCAGTGACGGTGCAAGGAGAATTTTATTTTTCATCTGTCCCTAATCATCTTTGGGTTGCCTGATAGCATCAAGTAGCAGTCAATGTCAAGATATTGCTTAGCCTAGGATAGTGTGACTGAACTCACCCCTTCAGAAAGGACAGCTGTGTGTGGTAGCCATCCACCTGTTCCAGTCGGTAGAAGGGTCACTCTTCAGGACCAGCTGATGTCTTGGAGCACCTGGAGCACCTGGGTGAAGGTGAAACACAGACTGCAGGCCTGCAGATTCCCAAAACAGTCATCACTGTGTGCCTGCACAGTAAACATGAGAGTACATTTGCTTAAGCTTTTGCATTCTGCTTTTCTCGCCAGATGATTGTGGGTTTTCCAGAGGAGTGTTAGAAATGTTTTGTAGTCTCAGCTTCATCTTACATATTTTTTGGTCAAGTGCCACAGACAGACCTGCAACTTTGGAAGTTTGGCAAATTGCTCATCCAGGAGACCTCAATCTCAGTCCTTCAAGATTGAGGCAAGCAATGACTTTAAAATGTCTTTTTGCGCTTACATATTTTGAAACAAATGCTGGGGGAAAAATTGCATTTGGAACGGAACTTGGAAGCCAGCTGGCTCTATATGTGTGGTAGAACAAGATGCTTATAGATTTGCTTTAAAAAATGAAAGCTTGAGACTTGAAGCCTGAAGTCCCTGGGGCCATATGATAAATGCTGATGGTTTTGCAGAGCCACGCATCTTTCCTTTCCTTTTCACATTTATTTCTTTGAAAGACATACCAGAGACCAAACTTTGAAGGGACCTGGCAGCCTTTGCTAGGGAAAGGAAACTTCTTGAAAGAGAGCCTTGTGGTTGCTTTGAGTGTCTTGCCCGGTGGACACCAAGATGTCAATGATCTTTGCGATGTGCAGTTGCAGCTACTTTGTGCTTCTGATTGTGTATCTTTGAGTTGATTTTGGATGTGTGATTTCCAGCCCATTTCCTCGGGAGCAGAGCCCCCTTTGGCTTTTTGAGCTGTTCCGTAAATGTTTAGAAATATCCTCATTAAAAGACTGCATCAACAGGGTTTCAGGTGCTGTGCCGAAGGCAGGAACTATGGAGTGGTGGGAGGGGGATGGGCAGATGGGAGACAGCACGTGGGCCTGCCTGATAAAAGCCCATCCCAGAAACAAAGGCTGTCGGAAGACAAAAGCTCTTTGTACACGGAGCACGTTTGCTGTTACGGATGAACCCTCTCCAATGGCTGCTATCAAACTTGTCATATTTTATTCATGAGTTGTGGTGTGCCTGGATGAAATAAGAAAAGCAAAGCTCCAAATCATAATTATGGCATAAAAAAGATAAAATAGTTATTATTGTGACATTTTTGAAGAATTCTTAAATCTCTCCAATAATTCATTTGAAAAAGTTGCACGGCACAACAGGGTGTGTGGCACGTCATTTTGCTGTTGGGGTTTCAGGGGTTCAGTTACACCCAGGCCCACACTGACAGTCTCTATGCATATAGTGAATAAGAGCATAATTAAGGCGAGGGCTACAGCAGTAGTTACACATAAATAGAACTGCTGACAGGCATCTTTGCATTTATCATGCTCTCATTATTACTCTGTGGTTGATCAAAATATTGCATTTCTACTTTTTATTTTTGCCTTCTTGAATAGCATGTGGGGTCTGGATTGTTTGGTACACCTGGTAGGCAGAGACTGGGGGTCTGAGGGCAGGAAAAGTCCACTTAAAAGTATACTTACAGCACCATAGTTTGAGAAAGAAGCTGTTGGCTTACAGCATGAATTTGAAAAAGTAAGCTGAAACACTTTTCAAAAAAGATAAAACATCCTCAAAAAAGAAAAAAAAAAGGCCAACTCTTATTCCAGGGGCTTCCTCTGATGACACAGGACCTAGCTGCTCCTTATTTATTAACTGATTGATCCAGACACCCATCAGCCCACACATTCCAATACTCGCAGGCTGCTCCATCTTTGGTCTCTGCTATTTATGGAGTCAGTGTCAGATGTTTATTCATGCAGGATTTATTTCCACCATGCTGGCTTCTAGCCACCTGTTCACACTGCTGGGTTGTAAACTCCTGGAGGGAGCCGTGGGGTGCACTAACCGGAGGTAGACCTCGCCTTGGCTAACACGCACGCTGCTGTGTAGACTCGGACTCTCGGATAAGGAAGACAGAGACATGACAAACGTTTTCAGAAACCATACATGAAGATGACTGCATGTATTGGCCGTGTAGATTCTGTGATGTGAGCATCATCTTTATAGTCGTCATTGCTTCATGGGGGAGAAATTGCAGGTCAGAGAGACTCAGTGACCTGTCACTCAGGTACTAAGTGTCAGGGCTGATGGTGGACCCCAGATCCTCTGATCCTAAATTCCAATTCATCACAAGGCAAGTTTCCCACCCTTTTCCCTATCAGGACCCACCCACAAGGAAAAAAGTCATATTTGTACATTATACTGGGGAAAAGAAATTTTATTTTTCCTGAAGTGTTTTGCTGGGCCCCACCAAGGACTGAGAGGAGCCAAACTTTAGCAGTAGCTGGTACCCCCAGCACCTGCTGAGAGGTATTGGGAGGGGGATGATTCAGAAGAGGACTGGAAGCACTGGTGAGGGCCAGGAAGGGTTCAGGGGGCAAGAGAAGCGGGGTTGTGTGGGGACTCGGTCTGTAGAGGGCCTGCGGTGTTAGCATGAGCTTAGAGGTGTGCTGGGAGGAGTCCCAGTCTTAGACACAGGAGGGTCATCCAGGTGACAGCTGAGCAGTGTGCACCTGCAATGGAATGCAGCCAGTTGGCGATCACATGCGGGTGTGCCACTTCCTCAGTGTCAGCCTTCCCGGCACTGCCGCCTGCAGGAATGTGGGCCCTGTGTTGCCAAGTCAGCTAATTTTTTTCTGGCAATCTGGATTTTTCTATGAAATCTCCCAATTTTTATACTGTATTCTATTGATTCTAAGGCCAATAGACTAATTCAGTCTCATGTCATCAATGGTCTTACCATCAATAGTGTCTCAAAGCGATAATGGACAGTTTATTTTCTTGTTAGGGTACCAGTAATAATGAGGTATCTTACAGTCTGTGGCACTTTGGACTTGGTGAAGTGTGATATGTTGGTTGGGAGGGTCACACCTAGACCAATTTAACATGTTAATGCTCATCTAGTCTGAGATTGGTCAATTGCTACCTTGGACCTGGGATTAGGACATCAAGCAGGACCAAATTTTTCACACATGGCTGCTTGTCACTATCATTTGGGAGACCAAAGGAGATAAATCTGGCTTTTGGTTCCACTACAGACCATTTTCCAGAGTCTCGGGGGAGAGAGGCACCTTCCAGAAGACCCTATTTCATTGGAAAGGAGAGACACCAGGTTGCGGGGGTGGGGGAGTTGGTTTTCAGAGCTTTCCTGGGCAATTCATTTGTAGCTGCATAAGCATTTCATGCATAAGCTAGGCATGATGTTCTTTTTGAGATTTTCTTTAAACAGACAATCTCACATAATTAGAAACTCTCCAGTACACTCATGTGTGCTTCAGTGTGTGATAGGGGCAGGCAAGATGGGGAGAGCAGCTTCCTGGACCCTGGCTTTGAATCTCCCTTTTTTCAAAATGTGACTTTGGAATCCCTTGTCTTTCAATCTTTGAGTGACTGGTTTGAGGAAAATCATTTCTTTTTTGAGCCCTTATCCTCACAGATGCCTCTAGAGCTCGTGTTTGACCAGCAAGCTTTAACTGAAAGTCCGATGGGTTGTGGCGCATCAGCCACAACCATGCTGAGTTCTGATTGTGCAAGAATTTGACAGATGCCCTGACCTTAAGGGGACCTTGGACTAAGTATAGGGAAGAAAGAGCCAGCAATATTCATATCCATGCACCCATCCATCCACCCATTCCTTCATTCAATAAATATTCATTGCACACCATGTGGCAGGTGCTTTTCTGGGTGTTAGGGATGTGGCAGAGAAAAGAGAAAGTCTCTGTATGCATGAAGCTTACCTTCCAGCAGAGGTGGGCAATCACAGAAAATGAGTACTTCAATAAATTAGTAAGTTTAGATAGTAGCGCATACTATGAAGGAAATAAAATAATAATAGGGTAGAGAGAAAGAAGAGAGGATTGACTCTAGGTGGGATTACTGGGGAAAGCCTCCTGCAGAGGTGATATTTGAGCTGATGCCAGATGCAGGAGCCATGGAAAGATAGTATTATTAGTGTCCACTAATATTTTGAATGAAGAACACTTTTCATGGGCTAGACACTGTTCTAAATTCTGTTCAGTCACTCATTTAATCCTTATGCTACTTCTGCAAGGGAGTATGGGACTGTTTTGCAGCCATCCCAGGCCGGGTAGGTTCACTGTCAGTTCAGGCAGCTTCAAAGAGAACCTTGGAGCCCTTGGCATCACCCCCACAGTTTTTTTTTTAAATAGTTTGCAGGAGAAACAAGCCAGCAGGGAGACAGCAACTTGGACCCCCTGTGAATCTCTATATGCTTTTTCCTCTGGGCTTTCTCTGGCATTCTCTTGTGGTCTCTTCCTCTTGCAACTCTTGCTTGTCTTCTCGTAGCCATCCATTCTCTGCTACAGTCATTCTTTGTCTGAGTGACGCCGCCCACATAGCCTCCGCCTCCAGGCCCAGGTGTGCCCACTTATGCATGCCCACAACACACTCCAGGTGTATACAGTCAGGCACAAGTGCCCTATGCCCACGCTCCCAACTGCCTTCTGCATCAAGGCCATCAGCATAAAAGTCTGACCGTTTTATTCACTCTACAGGGAATTATGAGCCCCATTTTACAGGGTGGAAAAGAGAGGTGCAAGGAGGTTAAATCACTGTCCAGGGAACAGGTCTAGTAGGTCTAAAACTGAGAATTGAATCCGGCCTCTTTGGTTGCAGAGCCACATTCTTGGAACAACATAGGCCCTTAGGATCAAACCAGGTTAGGGGCTCCAGCTGGTCCAGTGTGGGCGGAGCTACCAGAAGGGGGCAGAGTGCTCAGCTAGGGCCAGATTGGAAACCTGGGCATGCTTTGTTTTTCAGGCCTAAGGAGTGAGGGTTTTATTTAAATCGTATCAAACACGATAAGGTGGCGGGAGAACTATGGCGACTACAGTGATGTGAGAAAAAAATTAATAAAAAAAATTGCATTGAGGGCCTCCCCGGTGGTGCAGCGGTTGAGCGCTGGGTTGCGAAGCTGCCCGTGGCCTCTGCGGCGCCGGTTCGATCCCCGGCTGCTCCCCGGCCACCGGAGGAGGGTCCCACATGGCGCGCAGACCTCTCCTGCCGCCCGCTGCTCCCCTCAGCAGTGTACTTCGGTCCTTCTGCCTGCTCTGCTCCCCACTCTGGCTCTGGTGAATTCTCTCACCCTCCCGCGCTTCTGACTGTACCCAGTGCATGTATAAACAAAACAAACAAACAAATAAATAAATAAAACATGCCTCTATAAATAAAAAAAAAAAAAAATTGCATTGAGCAGTGTGGTAGATTGAATGACGATCCTCACCCCCCTCCAAGGAGATCCAAGTCCTAAATCCCAGAGCTTGTGATGGTGCCACTTTACATGAAAAAAGTGACTTTGTGGTTATGATTGCGTTAAGGACTTGGTGGTGGGGAGAGGCACCTGGATTACCCAGGTGTGCCCAATGGAATCACAAGCATCCATATAAAAAGGAACAAGGCCAGCCAGCTAGAGGGGCTGTGGAGGAAGCAGAGTGCAGGGTTAGCTGATCTGCTTACTGAGGGTTAAAAGTGGGATGCTAACAAGTAAAGCTGGAAAAGACAAGAAAATGAGCCCTCCCATAAAGTTCTGGAAGGGGTGCAGCTCTGCCCACCCCTTGGTTTTTGGTCCCAAGAAAGCTGCTTCAGACTTCTGACCTCCAGAGGGGCAAGGTAATAGATTTCTGTTGTCTTAAACCACCAAGTTTGCAGTAATTTGCTCTAGGAAAGTAATACAGGCAGCGATTTGAGGGTTTAAAGTGAGGAGTTAAGATGATTCGATAGGATGTGATTTCAGTTTCAAGAAGATCTTGTTTCTCTGATTGTTACATGGGATAGAGCGGAAAAAAGGGGATAAGGGGAAGGTAAGAGAGGGACAGGGGAGGGATAAAGGCAAATGGAAACAAGCTGACATTTGGTGGTGGCTGCTGCGATGTTATGCTCAAGAGGGTTGAGGTGGCGATGGAGGTGGACCCCGGGCTTACTGATAGACGGGATGAGGTTGGAGGCACCCCAGTAATTACAGAAGAGGGCACGAAGGAGCCTTAAAAAGTTACCTGGGGTGGGGATGGGGGCGGGGAGGGGAGGGAATAGGGTCAAAATAAGGGGGTTACAATTGTATGGGGAATATAAAAATAAAATTCATATAAAAAAAAGTTACCAGGGGTGGGAGGAAGACCAGAATAATGCAGTGCCCAAAGGGCAGAGTGCCTCAAAAAGAAGGGAGAACATAACTGTGTGGGAAGCTGCCAAGAAAAGTCGGGGAGGCTGAGGATAGAGAACGGGCAGTTGGATCTGGCAACATGCAGTATGTAAGCTAGGACAGAAAGCGCAAGTGCAGCCAGAAATACTGGCTACCTCTCTCCCAAGTGTGTCTTACTGTAGTGCAGAGTCAGCCTCAGTGGACATGCTCTGTAAATAAGTGTTTGAATTGCATGGTGGACAGGAAAATGGACCCCAGCTGGGGCTGCAGAGCTTTGTGGAGTTGAAGGAATTGGGTTGGGCCTGGAGCTGGGAGGATTTGGAGAGGCATGGAGAAGGTGGCAGGAGTTCCTGTGGGAGAAGAGTGGAGATTACATGCGGCTAGCACCCCACACCTGTGCCCAGCACTGCCCCAGGCACTTCCTGTCCCTCCCCAGCCCCCCCACCCTCTTCCCACCACCTATGGCTTGAGAGGTTTGCACAAGGATGAGCTAACAACCGTAGTTCAGGGAGTCACCTGAGTGAGATCATATCCAAGTAGAAAAGGGTCCTTGGGAACCTCCCAGGCACCCTGTGAGATGAATCATCACAAAGACACTATTTAATACACAGGAGTAATTAACTGAAAAATGACTCTATGGTGTTGCTCTAGCACATGCAAGAGCCAAATTATTTGCAACAATGATCAAAGACCAATTTCCCCCAAATTGACATTTTCATTTCTTTCAAAAGAACTCCCATAAATGGGGCTCAGTTGTAGCTCCTGTTTGGGAATGTAGAGTGGGAAACTGGTGAAGGATTCAAAAGCCAGATAGTGATTGGCGTGGATTTCAAGAACAAGTGTCTTCTTAAGGGTGACTTAATGTTTAAATATGATCAGAATAAAATCAATAAAAGTCATCACTTTTCAAGTGCACAATTATTTTATCCATGGCTCCCTTTTAGGACAGATGCACACACTTCTCGGACTTTCTGTTTATAGCCTGGAGTTCGAGGAGACCTGTTCTCCTCTAAAGAAGCTTTCTAGCAGGTTATCACGTCTTTTTGTTACAACATTGATGAGAAAATAAAATTCCCTCTTATTCAAGGACCTGTTTTTTTATAGGTCATTTTGCTTAAAGTTGTTTCCAAGAACCTATCAGTGATGTCAAGTGAGGACTCAATGTCCTTCCCCCTTCAGCACGGGGTCAGAAGCCCAGTATTCAAGTAGTTTCCCCAGGAACCTGAAAGCCCAGTCTGTGACCAACACAGATAGAAAATAGCCACAGAGACCTCCCTGGTGCTGACTCTGGGAGCAGAATCCCAGAATGCATAGTGACCACACCTGCCCTCCCCTAATTAGCTAACAAGGCATGTAATTAGATTAAAGCACGTGATCTAAGAGCCGACGGTGTGCCTTCTGTAATAGTTCAGTGGGAATAAAGAAACTGAAAAGAGAGCATTATATTGAGGAGTTCCAAATTATTATCCCTGTCAGAAATATACAGGACACGAAGAATAGTAGAGAAAAAAGGACCTTCCAGCAGTCCTGGCTGAGGAATATGGGCCCCTAGGGGGTTTGAGTGGCACACAGGGCTGTGGTTGTATTGAGCTGTGAGGATGCTTTATTCACTACTGAGTTCCTGCTGCTTTACCTGGGACTGATGCTGCTTTATGAGTTGTCCCTGTTGGGAAGTTTTTTCCCCCTCCTCTTCCATAGTGAGGGCTTTCATATTTCTTAGAATGCATAGGGACCAAACCTAACCTCCCCTAATAGGCCAGTTATTTCTGGAAGGACCCCCCCCTAGATGCCCTTACTTGACCTTCAGCTCATTTGGAGAGCAAGAAGCTGCACACTGGAAGCTTGTCAAGTCCGTTCCATATCCCCAGGTACAGACTTGGGCCGTGCCAAACAACTACCTGCTCCTAGCGCTGAGTCCTGCCCCTTACCTTTGACCACTGGGACCCAATAAAGCAGATTTCACCTCCACCCTGCCCTCAATCCCTACTTCTCATTCATTCCTTCACTTCCATCTGAGACTATGCTGCCCAATTGTTCCCCCAGTGCCAAATTTGTTCCATTTCTGGAGTGAAATGTTGCTGAGGTCACCAAAGTCATATCTCATTGAGCCTCTGACAGTTGGCTAATTAATATGATTTTGGTCATTGTGGTCTGTGCTGAAGGTGGAGAAATTTCCCAGGGGTGGGGAGTCAGACATTAATCCACTAAACTGAGTTACTTGTGATAGAGAGAAGACAATTTCATCAGAAGTATTTTCTTGTGGTTTGACATCTAACTTTGTGGGCTGTGGACTTTTAAGAGGGCTTTCTAGTCCGATGACAGGGGTGTCTGGATTCCAGATAGAAAAGATATGTGTTAAAAAAAAAAAAAAAAAAGTAAAACCAAGCTTGGAGCTGTTTGCATATCACAGGGAGGGGATACCAGCTCTATTTTTGAAGCTGGGAAAAGAAATAGCCAGCGTTCTTGACTCTCAGGCTGATTGCAAGCGTATTTGAAAGTGTTGCTTTCTGCTTCTCTGCTACAACTGTCTTTTTGCCCATAGAGCCACGGGAATGTACCTTTGAAACATGAGTTGTTCACCCTAGTAATTGCTCCATCCTCTAATTTAATGAAAACCCATTAAACCGAAACAATAATTAAAATGAGACATCATCTCTGTAGGAGGTTTGCATATTAAAATCACTGTGCATTTTGATGCAGGCAGATTTTTATTTGTGAAAAACCGCATTTGAAGCAACATGTAAAAATGATTTATAATGAATAATCATAAATGAGAGAGCTTGGTGGTTGAACATGATGCCCTACTGTTTACTATTGAATTCTACTAGATGTGGCAAGGTCAAGGCCAACACAGCATTTAAAATGGCTCTTATGCTTGTGAAATAGGACTGTGCACCAAAGGGAACAAATTACAATTAGCTCAACCCCCTGCTCCAAACTTTTTAAGCAGGTTAGGGATTACACTCTCAATATGAGGCAGTTTAAAATGTTGGAGGATAGTTACCTGTTAGGTCAGGGAGACTGGCTTTGGAGGTCTAATGATTCTCTCTTGTTAGAAAGAGCTGCAAAATTGGAGTCAGAAGTCCTGTCTGCTACTTCCTGGAAGAGTGGGTGGGGGTCTTGGACAAATCACTTGCCTTTTGATTCCTTATCCTTAAAGTGAGGCTTTTACTGTCTCCCAGTGGATTATTACAAATATGAAATGTGCTCAAGTTCGTGAACACATTGACAAAGAGTAAAGCTCAGACTTTAGTGTGTAGATTTCTGGGCCTTTCCAAATCTCAGAAATGTCCTAAAGAGAGACCTTGGGAAGGAAAAATATGGAACAAACAGGCTGAATGCTATAGTAGGCAACTTTCACGTATTCTTTCATTACTCCTTACCCAACCCTGCAAGTTGGGTGGTGTTACCACTGTGTTACAGATGTAGTATCTCAGAGATCACGGCAGGAAGTTGAGTTACCCAAGTTCTTACAGAGGCATGTGGTGAGACTGCCTTCAAACTCTGGTGCTGAGACAGATGAGCAGGCTGTGGTGCATCCTAGGGGGAACTATACAGATCTGAGTATGAATTCCAGCTGTGCTACATGGTAGGAAGCTGCTTAACATTTTGTATCTTCACTTAGGAAGTGGAGATAGCAATACAGGCTGCCTCGAGGACTAAATTAGGTAGTATTTTTAGCTCCACAACTAGCACACGACAAAAATTCAAAGATGTTTGAATGTTGGTTGGCCTCTCCTAGATTGGCCCATAGACTGAGCTCTATTTTTCTGAATTAAAAAATAAACTTTAATGTGGCATCATTGAAAATCAGCTTGTATATATACTGCGTTCAGTTCTCCACTGAATGTCTAATTCTGTCATTCACCCTACAGTGGACCCGCTTTATTCAATTTATTCATTCCTCTCCCCCTTTTCCTTTTAGAAAGCACTGATTGGTCTTTGGTCTGAGAGCTTATTTTTGTTTTATTTGGTTCATTTGTCCATTATTTTTCACTATACCACATTTGAGTGAAATCATACGGTATTTGTCTTTGGCTTCTTACACTAAGCACATTACCCTCCAGGTTCACCTATGTTGTTGTAAATGGCAGGAAAGCAGGAGTTGATCTTTTATAGACATATGTACATATTTTATGTACATATACATATTTTATATACATAGATGTACATATCTTTTATATAAATATGTACATTTTTTCATATCTTTAATCATTTGTCCAGGGCACTTTGATAGTTCCTAGCTCTTGGTTATTGTAAATAATGCTGTGATAACACAAGGGGTGCATATCTCTAATTTAGTTTTTTTGTGTCTGCAATTTTTGAGTAATACCCAGAAGTGGGATAATTAGGTTGTATGGAATTTCTCCTTGTAATATTTTGCGGTATCTCCATACTGCTTTCTATAATGGCTGACTGCCCAGTTTTTAAGAGAGTTAGAATTGGCCACGAGCTGAGCCTCCAGTTGTAGCTGGCATCCCCTGCTCACCTGCCGGCTGTGTCCTGCTGAGCCACCACCCTAAATGCGGGACCACAGCTTTGCCTTCATACTAGCCCTGAGGGGCAGATAGTTTTCTTATGGTAAAGATGACGAAGGTGAGGCAAACAGGTTAACTTACCCAAGGCCATACCTCTGATAAGAGCTGAAGCTTGAACCTGAATCCTCCAAGCTCCAGAGCCTGAGCTCTTCACATCCCTCTGAATAGGGTGTTGAAGTTTCTGAGAAGGAACACTTTGGTCCTGCACCAGTCAAATCAGTCCTGGGATGCCTCCTGAGCATGCCCATTCCCTCCTGTTGGACACCCCTGTTGTCATAACAGTGCCCCGATCAGTTTTGAGACAAATTGACATATAACATTGTGCTAGTTGAAGGTGACACATGTGTGTGTTGCAAAATGATTATCACAGTAAGTTAACATCTGTCCCCTCTTAGTAAGCTTTTTCTTGTCATGAGAATCTTAAGATTTACTCTTAGCAAATTTTTCAATATACAACATAGTATTAATTATAGTTGTCAGGCTGTCACATCCCCAGGGCCTATTTATCTTATTGCTGGAAGCCTGTACCTTATACAATATGGTTTTAATTATATTCAGTATACCCTTTCAGCAGTCTTTCCTTTTTATTCTCTTGCTCTGTGATTCAGAGAGAGCAGCCATCCTTTCTTTACATCTCTTCATGCTGAGGTGTTTAATTGAGATGGATGAGGATTAGTGGGGAGACTTGATCTCTGGTGGGTTGTGTGGCAGTGTGGGGAGGCAGCTTAAAGGGGAGTTGTCACTTTGCTAATTTCTTAATGACAAGGGAATGTGTTCATTTTTCTTAGTGATGTTTTAAAACTTTTTTTTAAATAGAAGTAACACTGGTGTACAATTATATAGGTTTCAGGAATATAACATTATAGTTCAACATTTGTGTGCTACATTATAATTGCCACCAAAAGTCTAGTGTCTACCCACATCTGAACAATTTTAAATGTTTAATTGCTTGGCTGCCCGTCCATGCCGATCTAATTAGGAAAATTATGGGGGAAACAGAATCACACAGTAATTACAAAAAATTGATTAATACCATGTGTTACAGGCTTTCTGAGGTTTAGTCCCCTAATAGAGGAGTTGGGGACGCTCAGCTGACTTTATTATTCCTTAGACAGTTCATTATTTTAATGTACTTTTCCTCAACAGGCTGGGGTTATATTTGAGTGTCTTTGGTAAAGCTCCTTTGTTACATTGCATTTCAGACTTTGGAGTCAAGATAGATTAATTATTAATGCTACAGACATTTGTGGAGTCTCTGCCCTGCGCCAGTACTGAGTGCAGGGTGTATATCAGTAAACAATTCCTTGTGGAATTTACAGTCTAGTGGGCATAAGAGCCATTAGTGAAACGATTATGTACAATAAGATGATCATACACATAAAACCTGGGTGATTACAGTAAGTGCAACGAAGACAGAATATAGGGAAACTGAGCTGGCTGGAGTGGTCTGAGAAAGTGGGGAGTTACCATGAAGCTGGCCCCCAAAGAAGAGAGCGGTCACTGAAGAAGGGGAGGTTTCCAGGCATGGAGGAGCCACCCTGGGGAGAAGGGATCGAGGCTTGTGTGGCTGGAACACAGCAGCGAGAGGGTGGGAGGGTGAGAGAGTAGTAGATGCCATGGAGTGTCTTGATGGCTTTGCGGGGACAAGATTCATTTTTTTTTCCTTTGAGGTAACATTGATTTACAACTCTGCGTACACACCCCTCCTACCACCGGAACAACCGTATATAGTGCTTTAGCCTAGACCATGGAGCTCCCTCCCTCCCTTTTATCCTATCTCCCACCTACCCGCTGCGAGGATCCTTAATTCTGCAGTCCTATTTCTAGGGTTTGTTTTGGTTTAGTTTTGACAGTTTCTCTCCCCCTCCCCGCCCCCATATTCCAACTATGAGTGAAATCATCTGGTATTAGTCTTTCTCCTTCTAACTTACTTCACTTAGCGAAACCCACTCTAGTTTCATTCATGTTGGCACCGTCTTCTTTATAGCTGAGAAGTACTCCTTCGCATCTGTATACCACATCGTCTTAATCCACTGCTCTGTCATTGGGCCTTTAGGTGGTTTGTTGAACTTGGCAATAGAATATGAATAATTTTCTAAATTATTTTGAATAAGATTCAATTTTGTCTCCATTCACTTGCTGTGTGACTCTGGGTAAGCTACAAAAAAGGTGTCTGCACCCTAATTTCTTCACTGGGTACATGAGGGTGACCACATGCACCAGGTGCTGAGAGCGCCCACATGGGTGCATAGCAGATGTGGTGTGGTGAAGAGGGGAGGGAGCCCGTGGAACTTGCATGCCAGGCTGGCGTCTCAGCTTCATGGCTTCTTAGCCTGATGTCTTTTAGAAAGCGATTTGCATTCTAAGAGTCTTAGTTATCTCCTCTATAAAGCAGGAAAAATAATGATGACTCCTAAGGTTATTGTAAGTAAGACATGTGCCAGCAGTCAGTCCTGCCTTTGGCACCCGAACAAGCCACACACATGTTTGCTTTCTTATCATTCTGGCTTCTGGAGCTAATGGAGGTTTAATGGGATGTTATTGTGAACTTGTTAGTGGAGAAAGAAATTCCTTATGCATTAAATGGGAGTCTCCTGGTGTCCCCACTACTGTGTGCTTGTGATCTTTTGCAGCTCTGAAAGCTACTTGGGTCAATAACACCTGACCTTCTCAAAGAAAGGCTGCAGGTCCAGAGGTGAGCTGCACTCCAGCCTCCCGGAACAGGAACTGCCCAGTGCATGGTTAATATTACTGAAGCGGTGCATTTTCTCTGTCCTTAGAAATTAAAAACCAACTGCCATTTCAAAGGAACAAGTGTTTTTTTCCCCCTTTGGGGCCCATCTTACCACAAGTTTAAGGGGGTCTCAGACTGGAAGGACACACCAGGTCTTTAGTAGGAATCTGTCAAGTTTTGAGGGCCAAGGTGTAAACATGCTGTATCTACTTAGTGTTGTCTGAATTCTCGGTCAAGGTGGAGGCATGCTGCCCTGGAGTGTTTGTTGTGTCATTTCTGCTGCTGCTGGCTTTTGTTTCCTTGATTCACCTGGGGCGGGTGGAGAGTTCTCGCCGATATCTGGTTGAGGAGATGCTTTCCTGCTGGTCTTCTTGTGAGAGATGCTTGCAGAGAAAGAAAAATGTCAAGATGATGGCAAGCACATGGGTGTTCACATTGTCACGGCGATCCTGCCACAAATGCCCTCCTCCCCCGACCTGGGAAATGCTTATTCATCTTTTTCAGCTGGATTCAAAAAAGATACAGCCTGGTGATGTCATTCCCAGCCTCCACGGCCCCCCTCCCCTTATGACTTGCCCTAGTTTACCATTGTCACCAGGAAACTGTCTTGATTATATAGCTCCTCTCCAGGGCAGAAACAATATTTTTGATTCCCTGGTGCCAGGCACAATGCTTGGCACAGAGAAAACACAGGTACATGTTTGTTGACAGTGAAAATCACCTCCCCCTTCACCTTCTATGTCAAGGAAAAGGATATGAAGTGGTTTCTATATTAGGCAGAGAAGAGTGTGGGAATACCATCCTTTAATTTTTTTTTCTTGAGTGGCCTCCCTTTACCTAACACCTTTTACAGATGCTTAATCATCACATTAGCATTTTTAGTCTTTAAAAATGACTAGGTAGGGTCCTTTCATCCTAGGAAAGAGAAAGCACTTAACCCTGGCTGCTGAGTTAGCGCTTCTCAACTAGATCATGCAAAACCTCTGCATTTTTGAAATGGCATTCTTTTTTTCTCAGACTTAAAATATAAAATGTTCATTGTCAGTGGATTGTTACCTGGATGCACTGGCAGCCTCGGAGTATATCCCCAGAGGTCACAAAACAAAACCCCATGGTCAGACCAATTGCAGATGCTTGACTGATGTGACTTATTTAATTAATTAGAACTTACCAGGAGGAAGCTGGGGAAAGAGATGGAGTAAGCTTACACACTCGGTATAATTGTGTGTGGGGAAATGGGTCATCCCACTGGGTCCTAGGTTATACATTGCTCAGCTACTAAGAGCATCTTTCTCTGTTCCATTGGCTTCCTTGCTGATACTGTGGACACTTGGACTGAAGTGGAGGGCTTAAAAAAATGAGGGTTCAGCAGATGGACATTGCCTGGAGCCAGTGTGCTTCCTCTCATGGAGGGACTTGGGGGCAAGTTTGCCTGACCATGTCTGTATTCACCAGTTGATTTGGGGAGCAGTGATGGATTTTGTTAGCATTTTTTTATTAAAAAATATTTATATAAGAACTGGGGTACAGGCCAGAAGCACGGGAGGGTGAGAGGATTCATCAGAGACAGAGCAGGGAGCAGAACAGGCAGACTGCTGAAAACACTGCTGAGGGGAGCAGCGGGTGAGAAAGGAAAGGTCTGCTGTGCCATGTGGGTAGCTTCCTGGCCGGCCGGGAATCGAACCTGTGCTGCAGAGGCCATGGACAGCTTCATAGGGTTGCGCTCAACCCACTGTGACACCAGGGAGGCCCTTTGTTAGCATGTTTTGCAGAGTGTATGTAGGGCGAAGAATGGGAATGAAATGGGTTTCAGAGATGGCTGTCAGATTTAGGGATGACATAGCTGTCATTCTGAAAGGTAGTGTGATTTGTGCATTATGACTTGGTCCTCCTACCCCATTCTATTTATAAGGAACACTCTTATTCAGTCCTTTTAATCTGTGTTCAACACTTTTATGTTCCATTTATTCAATCTATGTTTAACACATTTCACAGGCTTCTAACTTGCTATATATTTAACACTTCTTAAGCACTCCATTCCATTTGATTTTCTTGTTCTCTAGCAGAATTGACTGTTCTCAAATAACACAGCAAACATACATTATAGTGGTTGATTAGGGAAGTACAATATTCACTACAAGTTCTTATTAATTAGTTTTCATTGGTTGCTCTAGCTTCTGGAAAAAAGGCTACTGCAAAGTAGGCAACTTATCAGTATTCACTAATTGACAATGCTACATTCCTGCAAATTGGGGAAATAAGCAGAGAATAGTCATAGAATCTGGGTATTTTGTAGACAAAAAAATACCTTCCTATCATCCTTTTGCTGTGTGGCTGGGAGCAGAGTAAAGTGATGAACAGAAATGAAATGTTGAGTCTAAAAAAAGAACTATGGCGATCATGGCACAATATCCTTACAGTGTCAGATGTGGACTGTGAGACTCAGGGGTAAAGTCTCCTTATCCGCGGTCACACAGTTCTTTATCTTTAAAACTTGTGTAGTCTTCTGTTCTGTGAAATGCTTCATCTTGTGGTCTTGCCACTTTATTGCAAGTAGTATTGGGATTAGTTTCTTGTGTTCTTCAGTGGCTGAATTATGGTAAACATTTACTTGAATGAGCTTTTCTGAAAAATAAAAATGCACATAAAGTCTCAATGTATCAAAATAGATGTTTTTTACATTTCACTCTGGTGAGTGCTAATAGGGTCTCATTACTTCAATGTGCCAATCATTTTCAAAGAGAAATGAGAAAAGCTGGTAAAAGAAATGTTCAGCTTTTTAGAAGGGATGTTGGGTGAGTAGAGATGTGGTTGGGTTGGATTAGACTTTTAGGTGAGGTGTCTTGTCAAGAAGAGAGGCTGAATTGACAATGAGAAGCATTTAATTTGATAGGCCTAGCACTTGAAATATTCATTTCTAGTTTTCCAAAAGGTGTCATACTATTTTCTGGTGGAAAATTTGTGGTTACCTAAAGTAACACTATAAATGGAAAATGCATTAATTCAGTAAGTCTTTATTGGATGCCTATTTTATACTAGGCATTAAGAAATGTGGCTACAACAATGAATAAATTAGAATGCCTGCCCTCGTAGTGCTTAGAGTCCACTGAGGAGAGAAAGGAAATAAGGTAGAAATGTGAAACAAGCTTACAAGTGACCTAAGGAAATAAACTGATCACAATATATAACTCATGATCAATGGTACGGGCAAAATACCCAGAGTGGTGTTAGATATTAGTGGTGAGCTTGCTTTGGAGGGAATGAGCAGGAGGTTTCATTTGCAGTCAGAGCTAAAGGAGGAAGCAGGCATGTGAAGAGTGCGGAGAGGGCATTGTGGGCAGAGGGGAGGGAGCAAAGACCCAGAGGCAAGAGTAGATTTGGGGGTGGGAGATATATCCCTTTTATCCTGGAAGCACTGGGAAGCCTCTGGAGGGTTTTAAACAGGAAACTGGCCTGACTTTACTTTAAAAAGAGCACTGTAGGTGATACGTGGGAAATGGAGAAGAGAAGGCAGTAAAGAAACAGGGAGATGAGTAGGGAAAGTATTAGAGGTGTTCCAGGGATAGATAATGCAGCTTTGATAAGAATTAAAACAGTGGAATTGGGAAGAAGTGGACAGATTGCAGACTTGAGAGCCTGATGACTTGGTCTTAGATTGGATATGGAATATGGAGGAAAAGAAAGAACTGAGGGCACCCTCTAGGTGTTCTTTTGTTTGGTTGTGTTTATTTTTTTCTTGAACTGCGTGGCTCCGTTTACTGAACTCCAGGGGAGAATGGAGGGTTGGGGGAGAGAACAAGTCTGTTGTGAGCATACACACTTTGAAATGCTTATTAGATATTCATATGGAGATGCTAAGAAGGATATTGAATGAGTCTTTTGGTTAAGGGACATATTGGGGTAGTGGCTAAGTTTGGGGGTCATTGGTCTTGGGAATGTATATACTACCCAGGGAAATTGAGTGAGAGGTGAGGATACCCAGAACTGATAGGATATTCTACCTCTTTCCCCCGGGAGGCATTGCTGGTCAGTCATGGCCCTCTTCTCATTGGGACAAAGCTTTGGAATCCTTCAATGTGTTCTCTAGGGAGCCAATGCAACCAGTGAACATATAAGTTAATCTCAAGGATCAACATATTTTTGTTGGCACTAAATTCTAGGTAGAATTTATTGTGAGGATCTTTGCCAAAAGTCATGACAATAAACTGTTTACAAATATTTACTAATAAACTCAAGTTTTAAAAGTGCTTTGTTCAATTAGTCAATAGATTTGGATTATCATCCTAGAAAGTCTTGAGCTTGGATTTGTAGAAGGTACAGAAGCATTTTCTAAGTGGCTATTTCTTATCTCAACCCTTGACCCAGGCTACTTAGCAGTCAGGTAAGATAGGCCTTTCCTAGGGCAGAATAGCAAATGTCATGAATGTCAATTTTATGTTTGTAGCGTGCTCTGCCAGAGGTGGGTGCCTCTGTTGTAGAGACCAACCCTGCTTCCCCCCCTTTATAACCTAGACTTTATAGCTGGAAGACAGTGGTGGTCTTGGCTATGCTGCAAACTTGACAAGGCATTTCATAAAATTTAAAGAAGGCTGAACTGGGGAGGCCCACTGCTTCATTTTGCAAATGAGAAGACAGACCTAAGGTCAAGAGTTCAAGCACTTCCTATGGTTGAGAAGCGATTCTTTAGGATAAGGTTCATCTCAGTCCATACCAATGTCTGTGATACTGCATGGGCAACAAGGCCTTTGTGAGTCTGTTTATCAAGGTCCCTCACACAGTCCTGGAGAAAAACCATGCAGTTACCACTCAGAGAAGACAGACAGGGTGTGAGAAAAGGCACCAAATGTGCCTTTGATGTTCATTTGTTATCCTTTGAGTTGTTTTCTCTACACTTTGCTTCCCACTGCCAGAAAGTGTACTGTAAAACAACACCACTTGGCTTATCATGCACCCTTGGTGAATCTGACATGAGAGATGTCTCTTCATGCGGATGTTGCAAAAAGGATTCCGGCCCAGGAGCAGGATTAGCTGAACTCATATACCTCTAGGCCTGCCGAAATGGCCTCAATTTTCATAGATATTTTACATGGAAAATCATTTTACAAGGAAAATAATCCACAATATGTTTACAGAGAAATTCCAGGCACGCTTAGGGATCACGAGCACACCTTGTATTTATTCTGTGGGCAGAAGCAGAGTTGTCTGGCATCATTAGAACTCATAAATCTCTACTGGGTACCAAGCAAGGGCAGGTCTCCCTGGATGCATAGTGCACAGCAAGAAACCAAGTCTGTGGGACAAGAGAAAATGGAGCCTGCTGAGTGGCGTCTGGGACCCGCTAGACTGGGGATTCTCTAAATTTAGGATTCCATTTAGCCCACTGCCTCTCACCTTATTTACAGCAACTTAATCTGCTTGCAGCAGGCCACATTGCTCAGTGTCCTGTCAAAATTCCTGTCAGAAAATCAGTGCCTGGCCAATTGTGAACTTGTCAAGGTGACAAGTGAACGTGGTGACAGAGATGGCGTTTCCGGGTTTCTCGGTAAATGAATGCAGCTCTGTGGGGTGGTGGATGGTGCCTGGGAATGAAAATTGTTGACGAGAGGGGAAAATAAAAAGTAGAACTTGCTTCCTTTGGATGAAGTATTTGTTTTAATCGCATCTTTTCTCCTGTTTCTTGTGTTCCTTCCTCCCTTCCCTCTGCATTTCTTCATTTTCCTTCTTGTTCTTTCTCTTTCCTTTTGTTTCTCTTGCTCTTCCTTTTCGACTCCTAGATATGGACAGGGAAATCCATGCAGCCCCTCACGTGAGTGAGAAATTAATCCAGCTCTTTCGGAATAAGAGTGAGTTCACATTTTTGGCCACTGTACAGCAGAAGCCATCGACTTCAGGAGTGATCCTGTCCATTAGAGAACTGGAACACAGGTAAGAAAGCTTGTCCTATTTTTGAAAATCTACTCCAAAGGAATGGACTGTGCAAAATGGAATTTAAAACTGGTAGCTCACAGAAAATGCTGAGCTAACAGACTAATGAGTTTACTTTGCATTATGTATTACTTTGGGCAAAGTGGCTTTCTTGTTTGCTCTCTAAGAGCCACCTACAAATGTCTTTCTCACCTGTCTTTTCCAGTACACTTGGCTCAGACCACATTCTAGCCATGACTTAGCGCATCAAATCATCAAATAAGTTAGTTATACTTAACAGTGACCTTCAGTAAACACTTAGTGTGTGTTTAGGTGGGAACTCTGTTTGACACTGGGAATGTTAAATTGACTAAAACAATTTCTTTTCTGAGGATAACCCAAACTAATAGGGAAGACAGACAATCATAAAACATTCTAGAGGCAATGCTAGAAATCTGTGTTTATGGCATAAAGGTAAGAATGATCAGTTCTAAAAGTTATGTAATGACAAGATTCAAAGAGGATGATGGTCTTAAAAGGAAAAAAAAATGAGTAGATATTTGACAGGCTAAATGGGAATGAATAAGGAATAAAAAAATATTCCAGAAAGGTTTGAAGATAAGCAGGTGGGTGGGAATGACTGGAACATGCAGTGTTGTGAGGAAGGTGCTAAGGAGTTTGGGATGGACAGTGAGGGGTGATATTACAGAAGTCAGTGAAAGTCAGATCATTTCAAATCTTTGATGTCATGTTGAAAAACTTGGATTGAAGTCTCCATAGATAATAGCAAACCATATGGATTTTAAATTTGAGAAAGGTCTATTTATTATGAAATAAATGATTAGGTAACCTAAACAATTAAACATTTTGATATCAGCTTCTTCTGTATTAGTCTATTGAAAATATTTGAGTGGCTCCTCTATTCAAGACGGCATGGCAGGTTTTGTGGGGAAATTGAAGAAACATAACCCAGCAAGAGTTTTGTGATATGTGAGGTAAGGCATGACCAAATGAAAAAGCAAAGAATAAAAGAATTGATAATAAAAAATAATTTAGCAGTATTAGAATGAATAATTTTGAAACCATGAAGGTGTTAAGTTCACTGAATCCAGTACATTAAGGAGTCAGTGGTTAAAGAAGACCACAGAGGACAGTGATTCTTGAACACCAGGCAGAATCCTAGCAGGTAATGGAAGGGTTTATTAAGCATGAGAGCAGTGTGGGAAGTCAGAAGGGAGCAATGAAGGAAGATGAAGATGCAAATTTTCTTTAAAGACATGCAGGAGCAAACTAATTTGGCTGGAGGAAAGGGTCTTTCCATGCCCATTTTCAGCAGAGGTGAGGACCAACAGTTCTTTTTTCAATGATTAAGTTTGCTCTCAGCCTCAAAAAAGCCTTGGTGGACCTTGATCCTTTTGTGGGGATGTTGTCAGGTAACAGGCTGGCAGCTTCGGGGTCATGCAGAGAAAGCAAGGTGTAATATGTGTTGTTGAGCAGGTCCTAGTCAGAACCCAAGTGCTCTGAGAGCTAGGAGGAAGCAGAGCTTCTCATTGGAACTGTTCTTTATTCAGGAGCAGAGGCTCCAACAGAGCACCTGGTAGACTGGATTTATAGATTGTTGACTAGAAAATAAGACACCCAGATTCTTTGTATGGTTCTCTCATGTGAAGTTATATCCATTGAAGTATGGGTAACCACTTCTCCTAGCATCACTTGCTGAAGACTGTTTTTCCCCAGTGTATTGCCTTGGAACCTTGCTGGAGATCAGTTGTCATGAATGTGAGGATTTATTTGTAGACTCTG
Source organism: Talpa occidentalis (assembly GCF_014898055.3). Classification (NCBI taxonomy): domain Eukaryota; kingdom Metazoa; phylum Chordata; class Mammalia; order Eulipotyphla; family Talpidae; genus Talpa; species Talpa occidentalis. The sequence continues at coordinate 23,066,470 of NW_023603184.1, read as the reverse complement.
AGTTCTATTCCATTGATTTACATGTCTGCCCTTCTGCTAGTAATGTTTGAATTATTGTGACATTGTAATAAGGTTTGAAATCAGTTAAGTGTGAGCATTTCTACTTTCTTTTTAAAGATCATTTTGGTTATTCAACTACTATTGAATTTCATTGAATTGTAGGACCAAGTTATCATTTCTGGCAAGGCAGCTGACTTCTTACAGAGGTTACTTTTTAATTTGGCAGGTCATCTTCATAGTAAATCATGTTATCCATGAACATGGAACATTTTCCCATTTACTTAGGTCATCTTTAATTTCTTTCAACAATTTTTTGTGGTATCAGAGTTTCAGTTTTGTGTGACTTTTGTTAAACTATTTTAAATATTTTATTTTGGATGCCACCATCAGTGAAATTTCCTTAATTTACTTTCTGTTTATTCATTGCTACTTCATAGAAATGCAACCATTTGCATAGCTATCTTGTATCCTGGAGCCTTAGTAATCTCTTTTAATAGCTTAAGTAGATTTCTTTCTTTTTTATTTATATATATTTTACATCTTTTGCATTTTTTTTTCAATGTTTGCTTTCTTTTACATACAAGGTCATGCCATCTGAAAATAGAGATATTTTCATGTCTCCCTGTTATTTTTGGAAGGATTTATTTTCTTGGCTAATTTGCCCTGATTAGATCTTCCAATACAATGTTGAACTTTCAATAAGATGTTGAATAGATGTAATGAGAACAGATAACTGCCTTGTTTCTGATCTTAAGGAGGGAAGCTTTAAGTTTTCACCACAAAGTGTGATGTTAGCTGTGACTTTTCATAGGTGCTTTTTAAAAAAAAAGATTTATTTTTATACAAGAGCTGGGGTACAGGCCAGATGCACGGGATGGTGAGAGGATTCACCAGAGACAGAGCAGGGAGCAGAACAGGCAGACGACAGAGATACACTGCTGAGGAGAGCAGCGGGTGCTACAGGAGAGGTCTGCTGCACCATGTGGGATTCTCACTGGCTGGCGGGGATCGAACCCACACTGCAGAGGCTGTCTACAGCTCAACCCACTGTGCCACCGGGGAGGTCCTCATAGGTGCTTTTACCCAGGTTGAACATGTTACCTTCTACTCATTGATGCTCTTTGTCAGTCTGAGGAAGTTGCTTTCCATTCCTAGTTTGAGTGCTTTTATCATGAAAGGGTGTTGAATTTTTTCAAGTGCTATTGCCACATCTATCAAGATCATATATTTTTATTCTGTTTTTCTAATGATGTGGCATATTACAACTAATTAGATTTTGGATGTGTACCAAATTTGCGTTTTTCTATAAATTCCACTTAGACATGTTATATAGTCATGTATTCCTGGATTTGATTTGATAAAGAGGATTTTTGTGTTAATATTGGCAATATATATTGGCATGATTTTCTTTTGATATCTTTGGCTTTGGGATCAGAAATTAGCTGACTTCTAAACTAAGTGAGTTACGAGGAGTAGCTTGGATTTTTTTATTTTAAAGCTGACATTTGCAGACTGCATAACCAGGGCCAGGCATCAAAATTTTTGGATTTTTGGTTTTTTAGATTAGTCACCCTCCTTGATTTATTAAATTTTTATAATTTAATAAATACTGAATTTTGATTCTTAAATTCCAGTATTTATACCAGTGATACCTTTTTCTTGTCTTATGCTACTGGTTGGAATGTCCATAACAATGACTTTGAATAATTGAATAGATCAAAGTCCTCATTAAAGTCAGGAGGAAGACAAAATCCTGTCTATAATGTGTTCTTTATGTTTAATATAATCTTTTTAATAACTGGTAATAGTTTTTTTACCTAACACACACAATGTAAATGTATATGGATGTATGGATATATGCAGTGATGATATAAAAGAAATTTAGTTTTATTCCCAATTTACTGAAAGACCAAGAAGTCAACAGCTGTTAAGTTTTTATTAAATACCTCTCAAAGATGGCTTTTGAGACTGGTGTTTCCCCCATCCTTTTATTTACTAACGTAATTATTTACATTAAGAACCATAATGTTAGACTGTTCCTAAAATCCTCAAATAAGCTTATCTTGACTAGTGTTTTGGTTAACATTTTTGCAATATTAGTAAAAATAATAGTGGCAATAAACATTTGAGCACTGATAAATATCAGGCATTGCTGTAAACATTTTATAGTAACCTCATTAAGCACTTACAAGTTTCAACTCATTAGTGAGAGACAGGAGGTTTTTACTTCTATCCATGAGTTAATTTGAGACTTGTCAATTTTTTTTGTTTCCTAGGCTGGTTTAAATACATAGACAACACCTCTTTTATAAATGTTGTTTGATTGAATTCACCTGGGAATAATATGGGCTGATAATTGGGAAATCTTTTATTATTGAAAATGTTCACTTTCTGTTTTGTTATTGCTCTTCTTAATTTTAAACTCTTATTTGGATCAATTTACATTTTTGTGAAAAATCATATTTCACTGAAATGCATAAATAACTGGATATTCTCTTAATATATTTGTCTTGTGTTTGTGGTTTTGTCTTTAACTTCTAGCATGAAATACACGTATTTCCTTTTTTTCTTGGTGAGACTCATGGAAATGTGTAATTTATTGGTCTTTTTAATGAAACAGTTCTTAGTTTTATTGATCAAGTCTACTATTTTTCATTTTAAATTCATTGATTTCTGCTTCTTACCTCATTTTCTATCACTTGCTGGTATTTTTTTTTTTTTTTTACCAGCTTGAATGTTTAGATCTGTTTTTAATATTTTATGTACACTGAAGGCTTTATATATTTTTGAGTATTGCTTTAAATAGAACCCAATGGTACGGTTGTATAATATTTTAACTTACTGTACTTTCCATAATTCTTAAATTCAATTTGACTTTTTGACCCATGTTAGAGCAGTCTAAAAAGCAAATCAAAGGGATTAGATTTAAAAATGATGGGTGACTTCTGGGTTTGTTAATCGATGATATAAAATATGTGCTGTAAGATTTATAGATTTTCAAATAAGCTGGAATTTTCTTAGTGACCTTGTACATGCTTAATTTTTTTCTTTTGGGGGAACATTTTATAAGGTTGGGCAGTAGTTTTCCATGTGTATAGATACATACAGATGTAACTTTCATGGTAACACTTTTCACTTCTGTTACTCAACTTCTATGTGTTATTTGTTTTTTTATTTTTGTATTCCCCATATAATTGCACCCCCCTTATTTTGACCCCAACCCCTCCTTTCCCCGCAACCCCCCCATAGAGTGTCTCTGGTTTATAGTTGTTTGTTGATTTTGATTTTTTCTTTCTTATAGTTATTCTTTTTCCTGGTTCCTTATTTAGGTTTTCTAGATTCCTGCTATGAGTGAGACCATCCAGTATTTTTCTTTCTGGCTTATTTCACTGAGCATGATCCCTTCCAGCTCCATCCATATTGCTGCAAATAGCATAAGTTTATCTTTTTTGATTGCTGAGTAGTATTCCATTGTGTATATGTACCTCATCTTCTTGATCCAGTCATCTATTTTTGGGCATTTGGGTTGTTTCCAAAGCATAGCTATTGTCAATAGTGCTTTTATAAACATAGGGGTGCAGGTGCTCTTTGGAATTAATGTTTCTGTGTCCTTTGGGTAAATACCTAGGAGTGGAATTGCTGGATCATATGGAAGCTCTATCTTTAGTAGGTTGAGGAATCTCCATACAGCAACACTAATGATAAAGGACTGATCACAAAAATCTACAAAGAGCTGATGAGACTCAACAAAAACAAAGAAAATAATCCAGTCAAAAAATGGGCAGGAGAGCTAAAAAGAAACTTCTCCAAAGAGGAACTGCAAATGGCCAACAGGCATATGAAAAAATATTCAACATCACTTGTAATCAGGGAAATGCAAATCAAGACTACAATGAGATACCATCTTACACCAGTGAGAATGGCACATACTAAAAATCTAGCAACCACAAATGTTGACGAGGTTGTAGAGAAAAAGGAACTCTCCTGCACTGTTGGTGGGAGTGCAAACTGGTCCAACCACTATGTGTTATTTATTTGAACTGATGTTCTGAGAGAGATTAATAGCTTCTACTGTGAATAGAATTTTGTCATCTTCTTGGGATAGACTCAAGGGCAGGTGTGGAAATGTATGCATTACCTGTACCACTTCTCCTTTACCAGCACTGGAAAATTCTGTCTAGCAGTATTTCAAGTATAAGTGAACTTGGATATTGGAATAACTAGGCAGGATATGTCTCAAAGTTGGAGATGATTCCTATTTAGGCTGTGCTCAAATACATGAAAGTAACACAGGTAAGGCACAGCATCACAGAGGGTCCCTGGGGGCCATACCACCAGCAAGTTGTACTCTTGGGCACATAGTATGCATTCACTAAATAAACTTTCACTCTATCAATGATTTGTCTTCTCTGTTTCTGGCTAGTGCTACTCACAGATTTCATGGCCTACTTTAAAGGATTACAGGGGAATATATGGTTTGAGGCTCAGATTTTGCCCTGGATGTACTACATGTGGGAGATGACACAGGGCAGTGAAAGGGACAGAGGGTTTGGCATTTGGTATCTGAAATTTATAATAATTTGCAATTTTTGAAAGACTTAGAAATATTTAGAAATATTTCTAAACACCTAGCATAGTTCTTGACACATAATAAAAAAAAAATCCATGATGATGGTGCTTCTGGTGGTGATGATGTTGTTGAAGGGGTTTTTTGATATGGAGAGTTAACAGAATGCCAATGAGTGGCCAGATGAGCAGTCACTTCTTCAGTGCAGTGTTTAGAGGAAAATCATACCTGTCACCAAAACCTTCTGGTGGTGTTCACTTTCCTACAGACAGTAACTTTTACTGATGAGATGCAATGGGGTAACAGCATTCTGGAATGAAATCTTTCTAGCCATCACGAGCACCCCAGGGATTAATCATCCAATTCCTTTTCTAAAGATGTCAGCCAGAAATCCTGCTCTCTTACTGTTCTGGAAACCATTATTGCCTATTTCTGCTGGGCTTCCAGCTCCTCCCAGGCAAGGCCATTATTGAATTAATGACATAAGAGTTCCCTTTGTGGTTGAATTTGCTTCTAGCCGAAGGTAGGCCTTTCTCTCACCTGGTGGAGATCCAGCAACCAGAGGTGGATCATTTGGAAGGTTGTGATTCTTTAAACCAGAAGTGAACTTCTTGGCATAGCAATATCTTCAAACTCCCTAGGTAACTGAATCAATTGAGTTCCATGAATATCTTAAACAAGTAGATAAAATGAAATGAGAAACTTAAATATAAAGACAATTGAAAATATATCTGAGGTAGCAATCAAATAGATTATTTTATGGAATAGAAGTGGCATTCTTATTAATTCTGACCTATATTTCTAATTTGATTTTCTTTAATAGTACCAATATAGCACATGGGAAAAGGAACAAAGACGAATTTGTCTTGCTGAACTATCTTAATGGCATGGCAGAATTAATGTTTATTTTTCCTGATTCAAATGTGTTAATATAGAGCTTTGTTAAAATGGAAAGCTTGATTAACATAGATTAAACCTAATTGAACATTCTGCCAGTATATGCAACTCTATAAGATATAATGGTAAATCTTCCATTTTTCCATCTTATTTCTAAATTATAGGTAAAATTAAACTAAGTGTAATTAGATAGGAAACAAAAGCTAGGGGTCTAAGGAAAAGCTTTCTATGGAATGTTTCTGTAATGGGATGTGGAGATCTTTTTGGTTACCTAAGAAAGTTCTTCTTTTTGTTAAAACAAAATGCTCTGTTTTTTAAAAAGATTTATTTATTTATGTATACAAGAACTGGGGTACAGGCCAGAGGTGCAGGGGTGTGTGTGAGAGGATTCACCAGAGACAGAGTGGGGAACAGAACAGGCTGACCGATTGAAATACACTGCGAGAGGAACAGCGGGTGAGACAGCAGTGGTCTGCTGTACCATGTGGGTAGCTCCCTGGCCAGCCAGGGATTGAACTCATGCTGCAGAGGCTGTGGATAGCTTCACAGTGCTGTGCTTAACCCCTTGCAGCACCAGGAAGGCCCCAAAATGCTCTATTTCTAAAGAAACTGATAGCTTTTTGAATTCATGGGTTAGAAAACTTTCCACTTGGATGCCAGATAGGTCTGGATTCGGTTCCTGGCTGTATTCATTACCAGAGCTGTTGCAATTGCTTTTCATTTCCCATGCCTCAGCATCCTCCTGTGTGCTAGAGATGTCGATATCATGGAGTTATTGGGAGTGTTAAACTTGGAGAGAGGTTCCTCACAGTATCATATCAAGATACTTAATGCCTTTTCCCTTCCTCTTCTCATGACATTAGTTATTTTCTAATTGCTCCCCAAATTCTTCAGAACAGAAAAAAGTCAATATTCTCACTGTGTGAAATAGGAGTCAAGTTTACACTTCGAGATTTTTATACATAACCCAAAATAATGGATTATACTAATGAAATGCATCCTATAACTCAGCAGATTTATCTTTTTAATGCCCAGTGATTTTTTTTAAGGATTTATTTATTTATACAAGAACCTGAGTACAAGCCAGATGCATGGGAGGGTGAGAGGATTCACCAGAGACAGAATGGGGAACTAACAGGCAGGCAGATTGAAACACACCAAGGGACGCAGCGGGCAAGACAGGAGAGGTCTGCCACACCATGTGGGATTCTCGCCGGCCGACTGGGATCGAACATGCACGCAGAGGCTGTGGACAGCTTCACAGCACTGTGCTCAACTGCCTGTGCCACCAGGGAGGCCCTGACTAGTGATTTTTACACTAATATTTAAATTATTTTATACTTTCTGATAATTGGCTGAAAGTATCAGAAAAGATCTGAGGGTGAGGGGAAGAAATTCCAGAAGTGTTTGTTACATGTTTTTTTTTAAACTTTTTTTTTTTTATAGAGGCATGTTTTATTTATTGGTTTGTTTGTTTGTTTTTTGTTTATACATGCACTGGGTACAGTCAGAAGCGCGGGAGGGTGAGAGAATTCACCAGAGCCAGAGCGGGGAGCAGAGCAGGCAGAAGGACCGAAGTACACTGCTGAGGGGAGCAGCGGGCGGCAGGAGAGGTCTGCGCGCCATGTGGGACCCTCCTCTGGTGGCCGGGGAGCAGCGGGGAATCGAACTGGCGCTGCAGAGGCCGCGGGCAGCTTCGCAACCCAGTGCTCAACCACTGCACCACCGGGGAGGCCCCTTGTTACATGGTTTGATGAAGTCAGCCTAAGCAAAAAAAGTTTTTCCTCGGGCTATTAAAAGTACATTTCCAGAAATTGAGACTCTTATGTAAATCTGGAAGTTTAATTCTTTCCTTAAGGACATAAACCTTAAGGCTTATGTGATTAAAAATGTACCGTTTTACTTGAATTGCTCCCATTTTGTTGGGAAGGAAGAGAGCAAAGTTCAAATTGGAATCTTGCCCTAATGTAGATCTATCCTTGTTGCTTTTGAAGTATATGAAAGGTCTCTGATTTCAAGTAAATTTATGAGCCTATAAGTGGAGAGAATTTAGATTTAGAGCTATGCTCTTAGTGAGCTCCAGTAGACATTAAGCTCCCTTAAAAACATTCAGGAACCAGTAGTGAAAACCTACCCAGGACATTGTGTGATGCTCAGTGCTAGTCTTCAATTGTGAAGCATATGGGGATGGAGATAGTGAATAAGAGAAACATTTCAAAATGGTGTCACTTCTCGCCTGGGAGGGATATGGGGAGCACAGAGCAGGGTGGCTTGCTTAGCCTCAAGGGAATTGCAGTCTTCCCACGGAGAGTTATGGTTAGCAGACTAAAGAGAATAAGTAGAAACCAGCCAGGAGAAGATGAATGGCAGATGCTTCTGGAGGGCACGTGGGAAAGAAGAGAGAGATAACTGTGTATTACAAGAATTCAAGAAAACTTCAGTTATTAGAGTAGGGAAGAAGGGCAAGGTGTGGTCAGAGGTGAACCTGGAGGGTTAGGGAAGAGGCCAGATCAGGAATGACTTCCTAAGCATTGCAGAGGGTTAGCTTTTATGCCAAAGACAATGGGGAACCATGGACATGCAAATGTGTCGTGATGAAATTTATGCTTTAGGAAGATCACAGTGGCTGCTTAGTGGAGAGTGGCACAGAGGGGCCACAACTTAAGACTGAAACTCAGCTGCAAGGTTGCTGCAGCTGTCAGAATCCAGAGGCTAGTTAAGAGGATGGAGTCCTGGACTACTTCAAATAATTGATGCAGGTGGAAGGACGTTGGTTAACTTGAAAGTGATCTGGTTGTACTTTGGTGTGGGATGTTTGGAGACTGGAGTCAAGTGTGACTGCAGTGTTCTGGACCTGGGGACATGCTGGGAGGCACTGTGCTCTGAGCAGACCAGCAGGGGGGTTGTGTTTGTCCTTTCTTTCATCCTGGTATTGTTCATGCCACATTGAATAGTTATTTGAATTTACTTAGTTGAACTTTTTAGTTGAATGATCAAAAAAGTAGAAAAGCTGAAAGTGTATGGGAAATATTCTCTAGTAAATGGCATCTCCTACCTCTGGGTGAAGCTTTCTTTTGGTAAAAGGAAACAGTTAAAAGCTGAAAATGTGCATCTTCTAAAAATGATTCCAAATGTTTGGAACCATGATGACTGGGATTTGATTTTCCATCATTTTTATCTTTACTCCTAGCAGAGTGTAGACGCAGCTCTAAAGGAAAGTTTAAAGGCAGCAGCGTGCATTAGGAAGTGGTAATTTTGAGGCAGAAATGAAAATGGCAGGATCTTTTGTCAAGAAAATGAGGAGGCTTTTCAGGAACACACTAATTAAATAAAGTTTAAATCTTTGTCAGAAGAAATGAAGCTCTTCAGGTGACTTTTGACCTTAATTGAAGATAAGCAAGACACATCATAGCAATAGATTACAATGTCTTGGGCAAATTGCTTGTGCTTGTGTGTGTGCATATTAGATTTGGATTGCCCAGTGTTTGAGAAATAGAAAAACAGCAAATGTAGCCATTAACCTTTACTTCTTTAGTAAAAATACTTACATTATTTTATGCATAAATATTAATGAAATTGTAAGTTCAATGGAATTCTTCTGTAGAATTTAAAATACTGTCTTCTTAGAGCCTTTGGAACGACAAGTTGTGAAACCCTTGCATGTCTGGGTAATAGGTGTTCACTTACTTGGTTCCGTGAAGAGAAATGTGGATAGATGAGACTTGTCGCTGATGAAAGGTGGATTTTACCCCAGGATTCTGTGTTCTGGATGAAAGACATCATGGACTGTCAGTCTATTGAAGATGGAGCACTGGCAAGGGATGCTGTACCAGGCATCAGAAAACATGGACTCTGTCAACGAATACCCTGGGGATTCTGGGCAGACCCTTCCCTGTACCTCAGTTTATTTATCTGTCAAATTACGTTTCATTCATTACTTATCAGATACAAATCTGTTAGACACTAATCTTCAAGTGGGAGCATTGATGGATTCTGAGGAGGTAAAAAGAGACCCATAAGGCCTGTCCTCAGGGAGCCTGCATTCTAGAATGGTGAGTTGGACAATAAATATGGACAGAATTTAATAATACACCAGGGATGAGTGACAGTTCAGTAAAGAGAGCTCAGAGAGGCTCTGAGGATGGGGCATTTGAACTGATTCTAAGGAAGATCCAGCTATGAGGAAAAAAAAAAATGGGTGGACCGGGCCTCACCTGGTGGCGCAGTGGTTGAGCGCTGGGCTGCGAAGCTGCTGCAGCCTCTGCAGTTCAATCCCCGGCCACCGGCGAGGGTCCCACATGGTGTGCCAACCTCTCCTGCCACCCCGCTGCTCCCCTTAGCAGTGTATTTCATCAGTCTGCCTGTTCTGCTCCCCGCTCTGGCTCTGGTGAATTCTCTCACCCTCCCGCGCTTCTGACTGTACCCAGTGCTTGTATAAATAAATAAATAAATCTTTAAAAAAAAAAAAAGGGTGGACCTGGGCTGAGGAGACAGTTAATGGCAAGAGTTCATCTTTTTTAATAGCTGAGTAATATTCCATTGTGTATATATCTCACATCATCTTAATTCACTGCTTGGTCCTTGAGGATTTAGACTCCTTCTATAACTTAACTATTGTAAATGGTGCTGCAATGAATACAGGGATGCATATATCCCTTTGAATTTGTGATTTTTATATTCTTTGGGTAGATAACTAGGATTGGAATTGCTGGATCATAGGGTTTATCTAGGAACTCTCATACACTGTTGGGAAGGTAGACTGGCCCAGCTCCTATGGAAACCGGTGTAGAAGTTCTTCAAAATGTTTTTTTTTTCCATTTATGTAGCCATTAGCAGAAAAGTGAATTATTGTAACCATTTTGTATTAAAAGAACAATTAAAAGAGCTGCTTATTTCAAGAAAAATACTTCATAATTTTGACTTACTTGAGTTATGTGTTGCTGACTGGTCCCCGTGGTCACTGCAGTTTGACTCCCTTTCTAGAGGCTGGAGTCTTGGTGAAATGTTTTAAAAGCAGTTGAGTGACATGCTTAGATTGTTGCTTTAGAGTTCTTATGTGGTTATGTGGAGGTTGCATTTGGCATCTTTGCATCTTTGTTGCTAACCAGAGGAATGGACAAGTTCAAAAATCACTGGAATAAGTGTGGTGGTCTTCAAATTGAGAAAGGATGAAAAAAATCCAAGGGCAAAGAAATGGCACTAACCAGAAGCTCAATGGATTTCACATCCTATACTTTCAGGCAGGATTTATTTGTGAGGCTGTTTTAGATTTCTTCCCACAAATTACCCCAATGGCATTTGATTTTCCTATTTCTGTAGTGGTAAAAAAAAAAATTTTTTTTCAATAGGTCTCCTATTTTCTTTTTCTTTTTTTTTAATTTTATATATTTCTTACACAATTTTTCATTTTTGCACAATGTATGCACTTTTATCTTTGTTATATTCCCCATACAGTTGCACCGCCCCTTATTTTGACCCCAATCCCTCCTCTCTCTGCCTGCCACCCGCCCCCGTAGTGTGTCTCTAGTTTATAGTTGCTTGTTGATTTTGATTTTTTCTTTTTTTAAGTTTCTTTATTATAGTTATTCTTTTTCCTGGTCCCTTATTTAAGTTTTCTAAATCCCTGCTATGAGTGAGACTATCTGGTATTTTTCTTTTTCTTTCAGGCTTATTTTGCTGAGCATGATCCCTTCCAGCTCCATCCATGTTGCTGCAAATTGCATGAGTTTATTTTTTTTAATGCTGAGTAATATTCCATTGTGTATATATACAACATATCTTCTTTTTTTTAAGGATTTATTTATTTATACAAGAACTGGGGTACAGATGAGAGGTGCAGGAGGGTGAGAGACTTCACCACAGACAGAGTGGGGAGCAGAACAGGCAGACGGACCAAAGACATTGCTGAGGGGACCAGTGGGTGAGGCAGGAGAGGTCTGCCTCGCCGTATGGGTTTCTCCCTGGCTGGCCGGGAATTGAACCCGTGCTGCAGAGGCTGTGGACAGCTTCACAGCGCGGTGCTCAACCCACTGTGCCACAGGGGAGGCCCTATACCATATCTTCTTGATCCAGTCATCTATTTTTGGGCATTTGGGCTGTTTCCAAAGCTTAGCTATTGTAAATAGTGCTGCTATAAACATAGAGGTGCAGGTGCTCTTTTGAAGTAATGTTTCTGTGTCATTTGGGTAAATACCTAGGAGTGGAATTGCTGGATCATGGAATCTCTATCTTTAGTAGGTTGAGGAATCTCCACACAGCTTTCCATAGTGGTTGGACCAGTTTGCACTCCCACCAGCTGTGCAGGAGAGTTCCTTTTCCTTCACATTCTCACCAACATTTGTTGTTGCTATTTTTTTAAATATGCGTCATTCTCACTGGTGTAAGATGGTATCTCATTGTATTTTTGATTTGCATTCCACATTTTCTAAAGTCAGAATTTGGAGTCTACTGTCTGAGGAACATTAGGCTGACTTCTGGGTTAGTGTTAAGTTTGGAAGATAGGATATTATTCCTGAAATCATGGAATCCTTGTAATTTGTTAATGACTGTAACTGGACAATAAATTATCCCAGAATAATTGTCTTTGAAAAGCTGGACTTTCTAGTCATCACTGGTTTAGTGGAGTTGACTCTGTACAAATAGTAAATATTCATGATGAGTTTAAAGGACATAGGAAAATGACCATTACTTGTCCATTTGTCTCCTTTCATTCTGCTTTTATTTGGTTGTGGGTACTGAGGTCTCAGCTTTGAAAATATGGAATAATTTCTTTCCTGCATATTCAGTATCTTGAGTTTATCTTGATTCTAGCCAGCAAGGGGGGAATAATGTTCTGTAGATGTTTCCAACATTCAAAATATGATTATATACTTTTTAAAAAGAGCCAATGAATTCATTTGGTGCCTTTTGACTTCTGCATTGTTCATAGAAGACTCTTGGGCTAGAAACTGGACATGGCGGGCTGGCTACCTGTTAAGTGGCGATAACCTTCATACTGAATTTTTACTAAAGAAATTGTGAAAGGGGAAGCGAAATTGAGTGATACCTAGAATATGCCAGATATTTGACCTTCGTTCCTTCATCGTGCCCTCATTAAATGCAGATAACATTGGTTATTATTTTTCTATATTTGAAACCAGGAAATTGCTGCTGAGTTTGAGTAATTGTCCAAGGTTATGCAGATAGTGGCAGAGCCAGAATTTAAACCAACTCTGAAGAATTTAAAATAAGACTCAGAAGGGTCTGTAAAGACTTCGAGCAAAATATTACCTTTAATATTTTTCATCTCTTACCTATGTTATTCCTTTATGTGAGTAATGACAGTTTAGCTGAGTTGGACACATTGTGATTGATGTAACTCCAGCTTGACTCAGGGCAAAGACCTCTGACAAGCATGAAATTCCCCCAAATAGGTTCTGGGGATCCCTGGACTTGCAAGATAGTCTTGTAAAACAAGAATTAGGAGATTCAGTAACTTGAGAAAGATGACAGTCTTTCTCTTCAAGAATCACAATAAATATTAGCATATTAAAGGCCCTTTCATATCATGTAATAAGGTGCTAAGCACTAAGCTAAGCACTTCAAATAAATCATTGCATTGAATCTTACAAACTGATGAAGTAGGTTCTACTATTAACCCCACTTCATGGATGAGGAAATAGCTATAGAGTGGGTTGTTTTATCAGGGGTCACCCAGCTAGTAAAATGATGGAACTGAGAGTCAAATTCGGGCATCTGGCTCTCAGCTCATTTTCTTAAACATGCTATTGTATTGGTTCTTTAAACTTGCTTACCATAACACTTCCTGAACTTATTTTTATCATGCAGTGCTTTGGGAAACATTATTTAAATACTATTTAGTTGAACCAGCATTCTAACAAACACAGGGGAAATGCTGCATCTACCACAGTTATTCCAGGCAACCATGGGCTATCAGTCCAGAGAGAAGCAGTTTGGTGCCTTTGGAGGGTCTTGAAACCCTGAGTGTAGTGGAGCAGTTGAGGATGTTAGGGTAATGGCAGTAAGAGGCTAGAGGGCTTAAGTTCACATGTCTCATTAGTCCTTGCTGCTGGCACTTTGCCTTTTTATGGTTGGCAATGAGATACCTGTTGAAAAATGCTGTTGTTCAAATGCTGTGAGGGTGTCCAGTGCCCAGCAGACTATGGTAAGTATGGAGGGCAATGCTTGGGCACTCTGCACCTTTTGGGGTTCAGGAGCAGAAGAGATGCTGGCCAGCTATAATGTCTGCTCACCAATTATCAGATGACTTTTTAGATTGCTGGAAGTTTTACTTGAGGGTAAGGTTAATCACTCCTAAGCTGTTTAGTCAGTTAAAAGTATAACTCATGGGCTTATTGATGTCAAAAATCCCTCCTGTAAGCCAGTGTGCATCCCAGACATGGGTAGGTTAGCTATAAAAGTCAGATACTTTAAACTTGAAAGCAGTAAGAATTTATGAGAATCTTATCCCATTATTTATTTGCAAAGGTTCTGAAATAGACAGTAAGTCCAGCGACTCCAGGGTTTCAAAATTCCTTCTCTTTCAGATTTCAGAGGACCTTGAAGACTGTTATTTACTCTGGCTGTGTGGTACATCAGGGACAAAGAGATAATCTACCTGATGCCTTGAGCTCCTTCCAGGCAAACTGTTTAGGAAGATCCATAGTGGGTATTATTGGGAAGGAAGATGAGTATCTCAATCCACACTGTAATGACGGTGCAATGTGAAGCCTGTGATGGTATTGAATGTGGTTTCAGTGGCTCAGGCATTGTGAGTGTGAGAAGTTTTGAACAGCCTTTATCAGTGGTGACTCTTGGTGCTCTGTTGTTCCTGGTTGGGTAAAGTTATCACTTATTCCTGTGCTTGGAGAGAGGAGTGACATTTCTGAATAGGCATAGCCAGGACTTAGGGAGGCTGACACCTTTCTGAGAAAGATGAGAGGAAGGCACTCAGTGCCGTGTGCCCAGAGATTCCCATGCCTCGTTCAGAATCTTGTCTGTCCTGCTCTCTCCTCTTCTCTGAACAGTCATTAAACACATTGATAAGCCAGTTGCTGTTGCTGGGGGGAGTGAGATGTGTCTTTGAGGAGACACACCTACCAGCAATCACAGCACACTGGGTGTTATTGAAGAGGTGAGTCATATCAGGCAGCTCCTTTGATTGCTTTCCCAGATTCAGGATAAAATCTAAGGGTTTCACCATGGCTACAAGTCCTTATGCAGTCCAGCCTCTGCTAGCACCTCTGACCTGACCCTCCTACACTGTCACTCAGCTCAGCCACAATAGCCTTCCTGCTGTTTCACAAACAAGTTCAGCTCCCTCTTGCCTGTGACTCCACACTGATGCACCATCACCTTTCCTCCTGCGGGACTTACTCTTGACTTCATTCAGAGATAATTTCATAGGCTTACATCTGATCAGAGAAACCTCCAACCACCTATCTAAAATAGCTTCTGTATTGCCCTGCCAGGCTGTGTTCCAGCACCCTGACCCAAGTGCAGAAACGTCTTAGCTACATCCCACCTTGAAGATTACCTGATGCCTCATAGGTGCCCAGTCAATATTTATTGAATGTATATATAAGGAAAAATTCCTGTGGAAACACAGAAGGAAGTCACTAATTCTTTCAGGGAAGGTCAAGAGAGACTCTATAGAGAAGGTGGCGTTGTCACTGGGACTTGAAGCATGAGACAGACACCAGGGGATACTGTGGAGTGGGATTCTCTTGAATCTGCATGCCTGGGAATTTGGAATCTGTAGGTAGAGGGAGGGAAGGTGGAGGCATTTCTGGACATGACAACAAAAGCAAAAGCATGGTGTATCTCTCCATGCCCCTCCCCTCATCTCCCACATCTGACTGCCTGTAGCATGCAAATTACTAGCTGGCCTCATTTCTGGGAGAGTTTACCACTGAGTATCTTGTTCTTGGGCTCCCGCGTACAGTAAGATGTGTCAAGTGCCTGATTGAGCTTAAGTATGATTATGATGAGGTTGGGGATGAGGTGGGTGTCGTCATTCTTGTGCAGTGAGTATTGTCAGCTTATAACCAGCTCCTAAAAGGAGGTACACAGGGGTTTTACATGCTGGCAGAGGGATTGTAAAACATCTTGAATTGATTGTAGGGTAATAATGTCCATCTCCAAAAGGACTTGTTATGATTGTAAAATGTCCAACTGTTTTCATACATTTAAAACTCAGGATGAAGTTAGATCTCTACTTGGGGCTTTTTTCTCACTCTGACACTTGGAATTTTAATTGAGCCTCAGTAGCTAGATCTTTAAAATGAGATAATGTTCAAACACTGTAATTAAATTTTTAAAAAGGGCAGCAATAACTTACATACCAACAGGCTCAGCTTGGATTCTGTAGTGATTCACATTTTGTTTAATCCGAATATCAGGGCTGCTCTTGTTCATTTTCATGTTACTGGGGAACACTTGCTTAGCAAATGAGAATGAGTCATCAGGGAGCTCTTCAATAGCCTCAAAAGAAAGAGATAGACTGAGGGAGGGCCTCTCTAGATCACCTTCTATAGGCAGCAATAGTAAGTCCAATTGTTTTCTATTTTCATATTAAAAAAAAACTTTATTGAAGTATGATTGTCTTTAAAAAATACTGTATGTATTTAATATACATAAATTGATGAGTTTGGAGATAAATACATACCCAACTATCACCACAAATCTATCATGCCCAAGAATTTCCTCCTGCCCTCTTCATTACTCTGTGTGTATGTGTGTGTGTGTGTATGTATGTGTATGTATAAGCATATGTGTGTGATAGATAAAACTTGTATTGTTAATTACAACCTCTATATTGTTCAGCGCTTTTCTTCTAAGATGCTTATACCAAGGGTATTAGAGTGTTTAATCAGACCACTGTTTACAGGTTCATACTAAATCCAGGAGTGAGCCCTAGTCAGAACAGAGAACCAAGTGGAGCTAAGATTAGATGGGAGCATATGATGACTTGGTGGGGGACATAAACAAGTTGATGATTGGGCAGAGCAGTGGGTGGGAAGTCACATAGAATCCAGGGGGTATGCACAAGTTGAAGAGGCCAGTTAGTAAGCTGGCATCATTGGGTAATGGACACCAAGTCTGCACAGAAAGAAGTCACAGTACAACAGGCATAATGCATTAGCCAAAGGTAATTCTTCTTCAGTTCTCAGGCCCTAACAGGGCATGACATAGCATAAGTGCCTGATGTATATTGATTGAATTTATGAGAAATTTTTTTCTGAGATAGGAAGCCTTTTTTCCCTTTTTGCTAGTGCAGGGGTCCCTCTTAAGGCAGGTCTGTCTGGGGCCTGCAGACATGGACAAGAACATTAGAGAGGTGTTAATGGACTCATCTTTTTTTAAAATGAGAACCACGAAGCTGGATTCTCTGGCAGATAATGACAATTCACCAGTGTCAGGGTTATAACCAAGCTTACAGTCCTTCATTTAGATACTGAAGCTGAGTCTTAAAGGATAGCAATGAGTTTCTAGGTATCGAGGGGTGGAAGAGCATTCTAGGTAGAGGGAATAGCAGTCCCAGATGCAGGGTGGGAAAGTAAAAGTTGGAGATGGAGTTGGGAGATTGGCAGTGGTAGATTTTTGGAATCTTGTATGTTTGGCTTTGCTTGAAGAGCTTGGACTTGTAATATATGCTGAATGAACAAATGAACCTTTCACGTAGGCAATGAGGAGCAAAGAGACTTAAAACAGGTCAGTGTGCAGTGTGGAGGATGATTCCTTAGAGGTGCAGCTAAAGTATTTGACCTGGAAAGGTAGAAAAAACAACTTAACCCCAGGGACATGAGTCATAATAGAACTGTGATGGAACATGCTGCACTAAAGGAGGGAAAAGACAAGGTCTTGGAAGTAGGAGCAGAAGGGAATGTTGACGGTGGTCCAAGGGAATGAGGTCTTTTTGCCACCCACCTCCCATACCCCCATCGCCGCCATCCCTGTGGACTTCAGAGCACAGCAGACATGGTTGAATATTTGAATGACAAGAGGAACTCTTTTGAAATAAAAATTTTAGGTATTGTCACAAATCTCCTGAATCAGAATCCCTGGGACTTTGAGGAATTTGTTTTAAATACGTATCCAAGTGATTGTAACGCCAACATTCTGTGGCAAGTGTGTGTGAATCACTGCAAGGTATTTTCAACCCCTCAAGCCTGCTCTTGAAAAAGGCCACAGAGAGGAAATAGCCATTTATCTTGGGTTAGAAGGCAAGCCAAGGCTCATGGAATAATCCAGAAATCTGCACCGTCATGAGGAATCTGTACTGATTAGGATACAGATTTGGCTGCTGGAACAAAGACTAAAGCACAATAATGGTTTAAGTAAAATGAAAGTTTAGTTCTCTCTCATGCAGTAGTTTGAATGCAGGTAGTCCAGTGTTTTCTCAACACCATCACGAGGTTAGGGAACTAGGCTCTTCTATATTGTGACCCTAGGTGTTGCCCTCTGCCCTCTTGTGCACAAAGGTTCATGCCACTACCCATCTAAGCCAGCGTGAAGAACAGAGATGGAGTTTCTGGTATCCTAATGTGACTTTTGCTTCCATCCTGGTGGACAGAATTTGATTGCTGAGACATACATAGCTGCAAAGAAGGTGGGGATTATGGTCTTTCTGGGCAGCCATGTGCCCTCCTAAGATGATACTACTACAGAAGGAGGGCAGAGTGTATGCTCGGGGGTAGTGAGCTTTCTCTGCTTCGAAGTCTTTCACATCTTTGCTGAGAGAATCTTGGACCTTGTCTATGGGCCTGTAAATGTAAATTTCTGGAGAATTAATTTTTATAGCACAATTCTGGGTGAGAAGCTGGCCAAGGAATTGATATCTGGCCAGGAAATCACCCAGAGACTGGCTCTGGAAGCCAGCTGCTGTACCTTCTCACCATAAAACCCCTCCAAGCAAGAAGGAATTTTGAACAGAGCCCATCTAGGTATTTAGTTGATGCGGTTTAAATTTGCCTCTGCTTTGTGAACATGGCTTTGCAGAGAAGAGGAGAGAGGAGGGGTCTGCAGGAGATTGTTTGTGGCTCACTGGAGGTAGCAGGAACAAGCATCTGCTTAGGTTATGCTTCTTTATGTTAAATGCTTACATGAGATAGTACATTACCTAGCCAGAAGAGCAGAATTTTAGACCTGGCTCTGTTGCTTACTGGCAGTTAGTTTTAACTACTAACTCTGAAAGACTCATGCTGGAATTGCTATCAAGGTCTTGGGGAGGTCACAGAGAAGGAACCATGCCTTGGGTTATCTGAGTCTGTGTCTGCATGTGGAAGGTGGGGGATTTCAGTAGTGCCTGTCAAGAGGTGAACATTAACATCTAAATCCTAATTTCATGAACCCATTTATATTGTTCTATGATGTGAAGAGCCTGGGTGACTGGTGGGAAAATTGTTTTCATTCCTATGATTTAAATTCAAATGAGATAATTACAGAGCTATATAGAAACAGTCAATGCTCATTATTATGTTATCAAATGAAACAGTGGGTAGCTTACTCTATGACTTAGAGGGATTCTCAGGATTTATGGAACAGTTTTAGTTAGGGATTTGCCATGTTTACTTGTTCACATAACAGACCAAAGCAGGTATTTCTGGCGAGGCATCTGTCTGGCAGATGCCTAGATGCTGCTCTCAGCGGAGATTTAGAAACCCAAGCTCAGTCTACTTTGTCACTCTGCCCTCTTCCACATGTGGTGCTCAGAGATGTTCTGGGGTTATTTTCATTCCAGCATCCAGAGAGAGGAGAAGGACCGCACGTGGGAGGTTTAGGACCAGTCGTGGAAGCAGCATCTGTCAATTACTTCTGTTTATATTCAATTGGCTGCAATTCAAGCCCATGGTGACACCTAACAGCAAGAGAGGCTAGGAAATGGATCTAACTCTGTGCCAAGAAGAAGAGTAAATGGACTTGGTGATAAGTTAGCAGTCTCTTCCATGCTGGGTTAATTTATACCATTTTTCTTACTCTTGAAAGCCCTCTTTTCTGCGGGGAGAGTAGAGTGGTTGAGCAAGAGAAACTGCTTAAGTGACTTCCATCTGTTGTGGTGGGGGCAGTACATGAACGTTTAAGTTTCCAAGGAGCCTTTGTTAACTGCCACACAGTACCAACAGTCTTGAATTTTTTCCAATGTTGCTGGCAACATCCTAGATAACAGTGTTATGGAGTAGAAAGAATGTCAATCACTCTGTAAACCTGGGTTCAAATCTTGGATCTACTACCTACTTGGTCAAATCACTTTGAATCTTTGAACTTCAGCCTCTTCATCTGTAAATTAGATAAAAGTATCTGCCTGGGTATTAGTAAAATATTACTTAGAAATTTCTAGCAAAATTATCAATAAGAAACTTGGCTCAATCTGAGGATTTGAGGCATCTGGGACATAATAGGCCCTGACAGCTATTATTAATTTGGCTACTGTCTTTTCTGTTCTTTTTTTTTTTTTTTTTTACAGAGGCATGCTTTATTTATTTGTTTGCTGGTTTGTTTGTTTTGTTTATACATGCACTGGGTACAGTCAGAAGTGCGGGAGGGTGAGAGAATTCACCAGAGCCAGAGCGGGGAGCAGAGCAGGCAGAAGGACCGAAGTACACTGCTGAGGGGAGCAGCGGGCGGCAGGAGAGGTCTGCGCGCCATGTGGGACCCTCCGCCGGTGGCCTGGGAGCAGCCGGGGATCGAACCGGCGCCGCAGAGGCCGCGGGCAGCTTCGCAGCCCAGCGCTCAACCGCTGCGCCACCGGGGAGGCCCTCTTTTTTTTTTTTTTAAAGATTTATTTATTTATACAAGCACTGGGTACAGTCAGAAGCATGGGAGGGTGAGAGAATTCACCAGAGCCAGAGCGGGGAGCAGAGCAGGCAGAAGGACCGAAGCGCACTGCTGAGGGGAGCAGCGGGCGGCAGGAGAGGTCTGCGTGCCATGTGGGCCCCTCGCCGGCAGCCGGGGATCAAATCAGTGCTGCAGAGGCTGTGGGCAGCCTAGCAGCCAGGCGCTCAACCACTGCACCACTAGGGGAGGCCCTGTCGTTTCTGTTCTTAATTCAAGAGGCATGGGTAAAAATTTTCTTAATATCTTGCTTTGTCTTACATGTTTTACTTTTGGTATAGCTAGGAAAATTAGTCAAGATTGAAATCTCTCTAGGTCTAACCTGCAAGCACTTGAAACCCAGGAAAGAACAAATGCATGATGATGGTGATTGAAAGTGTGTGTTAGTGACTGGTGAGTAACCATTCCCATTTTCTCCCCCCAAGGCTTAGAATAGAAGTTGTGTCTATTCAATCCTTGCTTGGGAGAACATGGTTTTATGGAGCTATTTTGAGGTTATCCCTCTCCAATAATTGGTGATCCATGTGTTCTTCCCCTCTCAGACCTTCCCTACAATCAGATACTTACCTAATCACAACTTCAACAAGGATAAAGAGGACTGGGGAGTGTGTGTGTGTGTGTGTGTGTGTGTGTGTGTGTGTGTGTGTGTGTGTGTGTGTGTGTGTCTTTAATCTCATTCTCTTGCTGTCTTTATCTCTTATTCTTTTCCCCAGGAAGTCTCCCACTTAATGTTTTATTTTTCAGCTGTTCTTCTAAGGTTTCTTTTTTTCTGAAACTATGTGACATTGTGAGGTAGATGAGGTAGATTTCATATTTCACACAAGGATGAGTTGATGAGTTCTCTTGATATGTTTTTAAGAATGATGTAATGCCTGGGGGAGATGAGTAGAAACCACAAGCAAAGACCTTGTTGAGGAAAAAGCAGATTCAAGAGAGAATGTCTAGAGGACCATCTTTCCTTTTCCCCTAGAACAAAAAATGTCATTGCTTTCTCCACTGAGATGTCAGCCACTGCTGTGGCCTCCTAGGCTCTGCCTCTGGGAAAGAAGCAGTATTTTATTTTATTTTTTTTAACTTTTCCTTTTGAACTAATTTTAGACTTAGAGGAAAGTTTCAGGGATGGCAGGGAGTTTTTATGTATCCCTCACCTCACTTCTCCTGATGTTAACAACTTGCATAAAAATGGCAAAATGATCAAAACCAGGAAATGAACACTGTTGCAAGACTATTAACTAAATTACATGTCTTACTTGAATTTCACCAATTTTTCTACCCATAACATTTTACTCTCTTCTGTCCCAGGATCCTGTGTCCTACTTTGTACTTAGTTACTACTTCTCCATAATCTCCAAAATGTGACAACTTCTTAGACTTTTCCTTCTTTCATCATGTTGACACTTTTTGAAGAATACCACCCAGTTATTTTGTCGGCTGTTCCTTGATTTGAGTTTCTGATATTTTCTTGTGTTTAAGTCATATGTTTTGGGGGTAAGGGCACTAAAGAATTTTTTTTTTTAATTGCATCAGGTCAAGGGGTTGCTGATGTTAATGTGTCTTATTAGTGATCAAGGTAACTTTGATCACTTGGTTAAAGTGGAGCCTTACAGGTTTATTGAATGTAAAGCTTGTTTTTCTTTATGTGATTAGAGAAAGCTGTGAGTGTATGCCTTTTTGCCCCCTGCGCTTTGGATGAGATACTGGTCTTGAATCATTGGAACAACAGTGTGCTCCTTGGGGCCTGTTTGTGGAAGAAGAGACAGAATGACTACACCTCACTTCCACCCTGGTCCTCCCTCCAATGCTTTATCACCTTGCTTATCTAATTTATTTGTGGTTTAAGTAGGTCAGCAGAATTTCTTTTTTTATTTCATTGTAAGGCATTCTGTTAAAGGACATTATTAGCATGAAAACAGTTTTTTTTTTAGGTCTCCTAAAAGGGAGGAACTCTTAAGACTATATTTCCAAAGTAGGTAGGGATGTACTTTATGTGATTGTGAAATTCTTGACTTGAGGATGCTTTCTTAGTATTTGAAAGCAATTGTCAGTAAAGGCTGATTGCAGAGAAACTCCATAAGTCTATGAGTAGGTCTGTGATCCCCCTACTTCTTGCATTATAAGAGTCAAACTTAGGGAAGAATACCTCCTGAATACCTTCTGATAACCAGGAAATTTCACCTCCACCTTCTTACCTACACATCTTAACTGCCAAACATGTCTTGTAAGACATTGCTACGGATAGTGTGTCCTGCTGACCACCAATAACAGCATCACCCGAGGCTAAGGTGAGGTTCAGTATCTTATCTTCAGTATCAGAGTCCAGCCCAGATCTACTGAATCAGAACCTGCATTTTTTTTATTTTTATTTTTTTTAAAGATTTATTTATTTATTTATACAAGCACTGGGTACAGTCAGATGCGCGGGAGGGTGAGAGACTTCACTAGAGCCAGAGAGGGGAACAGAACAGGCAGAATGACAAAATACACTGCTGAGGGGAGCAGTGGCACGGCAGGAGAGGTCTGCGCGCCATGTGGGACCCTTGCTGGTGGCTGGGGATCAAACTGGCGTTGCAGAGGCTGTGGGCAGCTTTGCAGCCCAGCACTCAACCGCTGCACCACCTGGGGAGGCCCAGAACCTGCATTTTAACAAGATGACTCCATGTATCTTAAAGTCTGTGGAGCTCTCACAGTGCCCTTACCTCCCAGATAAGGTGGGTGGTCTGAACTGATCAGGGATTAAGGAAAAAACAGCTTCAGGATATTGGGGAGCAGGAAGCTTCTCCAATCCTTAGCAAGCATGATGGAGAGGGGGGAATTTTATAGGAATTCTGGCAGCATAGTACAAACTGATCACTTTTTGAAGCCCAGTTTTTTTTTTTTTTTTGTTGTTGTTGTTGAAGATGAGACACTGATTAGACTGGCTTTCTAAAGTTTTGAATGTGAAAGGTTACTCTTTACCCTGGAGCCACTGCATCTACTTTCTGAACTGCTAGAAATTGGACTTGGTTGTTCCAATGAGTTATTCTAAAAGCAATTTACTTGACAACCAGCGTACTTAATGACAATTAGGTTGTGACACTAACCTAAATGTTTGTGAAATTCTTAAAAATTTATATAATGGGTAGGCAAATTGGTTTTAGTTAAATGTGATTTTCAGGTAAGTTGCTTTAGACAAATTTTAGTTTATGTTAGCCCTGGGCAAATTGACCTTAGGTGAATTCACCTGATTCAGGTGTCCTTGTAAGGCAAGGGCAGGAAATTCAAGAGAGGTGGTGGCAATAACCTCACTGATAGAAATATTTTGTCATTTCCACTAGTGGGAATACTGGCTAGGGAGGAGGCTTTGTGATGGCAAGTGGACTGGGATCTTGGTACTTCTTAATGACTCCACCCCTGGAAATGGGTAATTTCCATAGTGGGTGTCTTACTGTGAACAAATATTACCTCTTAGACCCAATTGGGCCCCTGTCTTCTAGACTTATTCCTAGGCATAGTTTCATCTGTGACCCTGTGCTTGTCAATTTGGGTAGCCTTACCCAGTGTGACTTTAACTGATGCAGATTTTGTCATGGGACCATGTTCCATTTCTTCACAGTACTCACCTGTCTTTGCTATTTTACATTTATTAGTGATATATTTTGTTAATGCCCATTGCTCCCACTGAATTGTAAGTTCTGTGAACACAGACTGTGTCTGTTTTTGTTCATCACAGTATCAACACAGCCTAATAAAGGGCCTAAAGGATAGTAGAGACTAAGTTATTTTTGGAATAAAGGAAAGGAAACATTAATGAGCCTCCAGTTTTAATTAACAGTAATTAATTACATAAGGCACACCTCACAGCTTTTTGAGATACATCACATTGCTTTGACATTGATATGGAGAATCGCTGTTGGAGAAAATAAATTTCCTCCTCAAGGAAGCTATTGGGTAAAACAACATTTAAATAATGACAATAGATAACATTTATTGAGTTCTTACAGCAAGCCAGTTATATACATACTTTACTTCCAGTATACTCACTACATTTCATTGAGAACTGAAGTCAGGAATCCTTGGACCGTTTTTTTTCCCTAAGGCACCCGCTCTCAGCTTCCGGCACTGTGGACTATTCAGCACCATGGACAGAGGCAAGTATTACCCTGAATCTGTTCGGTCTGTTTCCTGCTCAGAGTGGCTGGCCTCCTGAAATGCAGTTCTTTGCCCAGGATGTTATCCTTCACAGGACTCCTGTGTTGGTAGCTTGTTTAGTTATAGACAACTTACTGTATATTCTCAAGTTTCTTTCATCTCAGAGCCTCTGAGTTAGGCATTGTCGTCCTAGCTTTCTGTCTTTGGTCAAGTCACTTCTATATCTTGGTCTTTCACTTGCGAAGTGAATAAAATAATTCTCCATGCATAATGTTATTTCAAGAACTCATTGAAATATTGTATATAAAATACTTATCAACATTGCATGTGGTAAGAACCCAATAAATGTTAGCAGTTGTTAGTCATATTTAAAAGGTGTTTTCACTGAACTACCTCTTTGATGAGGAACTTTTCTATAACAGTGATTCTCAATTTCAGATTATCTAAACATTTTGACATATGATACATCACAATAAATGGAGATGCCCATATGTAATTTAGTACTGTTAATAAAACTGAGAGATTTATCATTATGCCCATCAGTTCCAAGATAATTGTCTTTACTATATGCTAGACCCTTTGATGGACTCTGAAGATGAAATGATGAGCAAAACTAGACATGTTCTTTGTGTTCATAGTACTTGAAATCCCACGGGAGAGAAAGATAATAATTGTGTGTGTGCGTACGTGTGTGCACACACACATGCGTGTAGGAAAGGAACATAGTTTCATGAAAAACCCTCAGTGGTTTTGGCAGAGTAAATATTACTGGTCTTCCTTGGGAGGTGATATTTAAGGTGACAGTACAGGATGAATAGAAGTTAACTAGATAAGGAATGGAAGCAGGAACATTACAGATAGCATAAAAAGAATGTAAAAGTACATTGTGGGAGGGAACATGGCATATCCAAAGACATGATAGGAGGTTGGTATGGAGAATAACAAGCTGAGCTGGAAAGATGGACAGGGATTGGAGCATATGAGGGCTTGAGCAGCATGTCTAAGGGTCTTTGTCTTTGCTTAATACTAATTAGAAGTCACTGATAAATTTTAAGCCTGGTATGGAAGATTGTTGGAATGGATTGATAGCATAATTGGATTTTTGTTTTTAGAAATGATTTTTGGCTATAGAATGGATTGGAGGGGCCAGAGTGGATTAAGGGTGACCAGTTGGGAGCTAGGCAGTTGCTAGCAAGAGATGATGGTGGCTTACCTAAAGAATGGTAATAGTAGTGAGGAAATGAGGTGTGGAGGAACATTGTAAATACATAAGGGCAGAGTAATAGGATTTACTGATGAGTTTCACACCAAGCATGTGGAAAAAAAGCGTCCAAGTCAATTTTTCAGTTTCTAGCTTTCACTCTGATAGAACCTATCATGGGTGAAGACCAGATTTAAGGGGGACAATTGGGAGTTACATCATCCTCCTATGAAATTTGAAGAGTCCAAATGGAGTTGTTGACTCAGCAGTTGACTGTACAAGTACACAGCTCAGAAGATAAGTCTCAACATATTAGAAAACAGGCAGGGTGCATTGGAGCTGTTGATTTGATGTGCTTTCTGAGAAAGGGAGAGAGGGCTGTAGTTAGAGGGAAAATGTCATAAAATTTAAAAACTTTGAGTGTGTTCTATGCCTATGAACCTGTTGATTTATCATAAAAATGATTTCACAATCACTTGGCTATAGGATCAGGGTCAAATGTCAGAGATTGGGACAATGAATTTAGTACTAATTGACTGGGCTGTTTCCTAAATGCTCTATTCTTTGTTCACATCCTCAGTGCTCTTCATGCTTGATCTTTTCTTGTTGTCTGAATAGACCAGATAAAAATTTCCCTCTGTCTTACTTCCATTTCCCCTTTTGGATCACTTTCCTCACCCTTCTCCCTGCAATCTAAGTATTGATAGTTCTCCTGTATCTCTCTCCTTTTAGAGCCTTCCCTGAATCACTATTCAAGAGTGGATTTATTCCCTTTCTTTAAAGGTCAGCCTTGTATTGTTTCTATTTTTCCTCTAAGTTTTTGTTTTACTTCACCAAGTGGCAAGGAAGTTCAGGGAAGCATGTATATTAAAGTCTTATTACCATTCAGTGCTTGCTACGGAATACTTAACATTTAGTGCCAACCCTTGCATATGACTTTAAATCTTGCTTTCACAGTCTGTAATCCTGACTCAGTCTTGAGAAAATAGGACATGAGGTAGGAATCATCTTGGTTTGTGCTATAAATCAGCCAGTGATTTTAATTAAGAATGGGAGAAATGTATATGTATATATAGCAAGTAGAATTGGTAAGAATAAAGAAAGTTTTGTGATGAGATCTCTTGTAAATTAAGTTGGAAGTATAGAACAGAGAGAATAGTATGCTAACATTTGTGTTAGAAAGATAGGGAAAATAATATATTCATATTTGCTTTTATTGCCTAAAAACCTCTGGAAGAAAGGATAATCTTCTTATCAAATGGAGCTGAAACATTGGACTTTCTAATACAAAAAAGAAAACTTTGACAAAGATTGTACTTTTCCAAAAATTAACTCAAAATGGACCATTAAACTCAATATAAAATGCTAAACTAGAAAACTTATATAAGAGAACATAGGAAAAGCTCTATGTGACCTTGAGTTTGGTGGTGCATTTTCATATACAGCATCAACTATGAGACCTAAGAAACAAAAAGTTTGGGTTTCATTAAAATAAAAACTTTAAATTGCAAAAACACAAAGATACTGGAAAAAGAAGTCATACACTGGGAGAAATAGGAAAAACCTGTATTTTAAAGGATGCCCAAAACATACACTTTGCTTACTTATTATTGAGTTTTCAATCAGCTCAGTTAAAAAATGGACAAATGATCTGGGCAGACACCTCACTGAAGATGGTATCTAAAGTCAAAGAAACATATAAAAGTTTTTCAAAATCTCTTGCCATCAGGAAATGCAAATTAAATATGAAATGTTATCATATACTGACTGAAATAGCTAAAATAAAAAAAAAAAGCTGGCACCAGCAATTGCTGGTGAGGATGGATAGTAATAGGAACTCATTCATTGCTGGTGGGGATATAATATAGTGCAGTCACTTTGGAAGACAGCTGACAATGTCTTAGAAAACTAATCATAGTCATACTGTATAATCCAACAGTCATACTCTAAGGTTTTCAAATCAATAGAGTAAATGCTATTTCCATACAAAAGCCTATACACAAATGCTATTCAGCTGCTTTATTAATATTCTCCTAAATAAGAGGCAACTAAGATGTTAATATGTGAATGGTTAAACTACATACATCTATAAAATGGGATATTCAGTGATCCCTTCCAATGCCATCCATGTTGCTGCAAATTGCATGTGTTTATCTTTTTTGAATGCTGAGTAATATTCCATGGTGTATATGTACCACATCTTCTTGATCCGGTCATCTATTTTGGGGCATTTGGGTTGTTTCCAAAGTTTAGCTATTGTAAATAGTGCTGCTATAAACATAGGGGTGCAGGTGTTCTTTGGAATTGATGTTTCTGTGTCCTTTGGGTAAATACCTAGGAGTGGAATTGCTGGATCATATGGAAGCTTTATGTTTAGTAGGTCAAGAAATCTCCACACAGCTCTCCATAGTGGTTGGACCAGTTTGCACTCCCACCAACAGTGCAGGAGAGTTCCTTTTTCTCCACACCCTCGCCAACATTTGTTGTTGCTAGTTTTTTTAATATGTGCCATTCTCACTGGTGTGAGATGGTATCTCATGGTAGTTTTGATTTGCATTTCCCTGATGACAAGTGATGTTGAACATTTTTTCATATGCCTGTTGGCCATTTGCATTTCCTCTTCAGAGAAGTTTCTTTTTAGCTCTTCTGCCCATTTTTTGACTGGATTATTTTCTTTGTTGTTGTTGAGTCTCATCAGCTCTTTGCAGATTTTTGTGATCAGTCCTTTATCATTAGTGTTGTGTGCAAAAATGTTCTCCCAGTTGGTGGGGTTTCTCTTTGTTTTGTTATTGTCTCTTTTGCTGTGCAGAAGCTCTTTGATGTAGTCCCAGCTGTTTATCTTTGCCTTCACTATCACTGCTTTGGGTGATGTGTCTGTAAAGATGTCTCTGATGTGCATATCATGTAGTGTTTCACCTATATTTCCTTCTATGTATTTTATGGTTTCAGGTCCACTCTCACCACTGCTTTTCCATATAATACTGGAAGTCCTAGCCAGAGCAATAAGACAAGAGAAAGACATACAAGGAATCCAAATAGGGAAAAAAGAAGTCAAACTATCACTATTTGCAGATGATATGATAATATACATAGAGAACCCCAAAAACTCCACAGAAAAACTAATTCAACTCATCAATCAGTTCAGTAAAGTGGCAGGATACAAAATCAACACGCAAAAATCAGTAGCCTTCCTATACACAAAAAATGTATTTCAACTATGTGAAATAACCTCAATAAAAAGGGGGCTGGAAAAAAAGTTGCTAACCTGAGTAACTTTGAAACAAGTGGAATTTGTGAGACTAGGGAGAAAAGGAACTGAACATACAGATTTCATCCTAGTTGATTAAGTTTACGTGAAGGTACAAGTAAACAATTCTAAAATAACTATACACACGTACTGAAGGTAAGTAAATGGATGGCATATTATGGGAGGCTGGAGAGAAGTATTGGGAAGACTAGAATGATCCATGTGGTGATACATCGAAGTTTAGGATATCAGTGTGAACTCATACTTAGCTTAATTTAGAGCAGACACATAAAATCTTCATAGACATGGATATATGGAGTGGTCATATAGTATACCTTACCAACTAAAGTGCCTAAAAATAACCCTCCATCAGTAATGAGCACACCTAACACCCAGATATTGGTTTCCAATACTAATCTCCAAAACCAACAACCATTTCTCTTGGGAGAAATGACTGATTTTAGGACTAGTTCAGGAAAAATAAAGAAAAGCTTTGAGCATGTTGTGGTACCAGAAGCTAGGAAGTCCTCCAAACCAAAAAGCCCCAACTGATGGGAGTAAGTCAAAGGGACATAGGAACCAGCTGAAACAACTTTGGCTGTCAAAACGGCAACAGACTGAGAGAGAAAATACACCAGCAATGGTTTGTTACCCAAAGTTTGAAAATATAACCCATGAGTACATACTGATTTAGGTAAATGATAAATATTTTGAGAGAGTGGCCAAGTCTTTCCTGTAATAGAATTCCAAATAATTTATGTAGACACTTCATCCTCACGAACATGTGGCATAAATCCCCAATCCCTTAGTGTGGACTTCCATTGAAACAGGATGGTGTGGGAAGGGAACAGCAGGGAGGAGTCAATTTATCACAGAGAAACCTGACAGACAGTGCTCAGCCAGGTGGGTTAACAGCAAGATCAATACCAACAGTGTTGCTGGAAGTTGTGTTGTTTATGGTATCTTTGATAGAGAATTACCCTTCTGTAGCCTTCCTTCAAAATCCCACAATCCAAGTAAGCTTGTGGGAAACATTAGCTAAATCCAAGTAGGAAAAATTCTACAAAATACCTCCTCAATATTTCTCAAAATTCCCAAAGTCATAAATTTATACAACTGTAAGGAATCTTGTATGAAACATAAGACATGACAATTGAATCTAATGCAATATCCTATACAGGATGACACAACAGAAAAGGGATATTAAATAAAAACTAAGGGAATCTGACTCTGAAGTATTGATTTAGTTAATAATTGTGTACTAACATTGTGCCCTGACAGTGAAAACAAGGTGTCAGTAATGGGGGAATCTGAGCATAAGACTTTGTGGCAGTGATTTGCATTTCCCTAAGATAGAGATAAGTGATGAGCATTTCCTCAGAAACCCGCTGGCCATTTGTATGTCTTCTCTGGAGAAGTGTCTCTGCAGATCCTCTGCCCTTTTTTTGATGTCTTGTATTCTGTTTTGTTGTTGTAGGGTTGAGTTACATGATTGCTTTTTGTGTTTTGGTTATTAATCCTTCCTTATATATTTGACATGTGACTATCTTCTCCCGTCTAGTCGGTTGCCTTTTCATTTTGATGAGTTCTTTATTCAGAAGCTTCACAGTTTGATGTAATTCCTTTTGTTAATTTTTGCTTTTGTTTCTGTTGCTGTTGCCATTGCAACAGCCATTGATGCTGTTGACTCCTTTCTCATAAATTAGCTATACATTTGTGGGTTTATTTTTGGGCTCTCAACTCTGTTCTACTCATCTGTGTTTGTTTTCATTACAATACCATGTTTTGTACTATAGCTTTGTACAGTTTGTTTGAAGTATAGTATAGTTTGAAGTTGGAGGGTATGTTATTTTTTTCTCAGAATTACTTTGGCTATTTGGGGTCTTTTGTGGTTCCATACAGATTGCAGTATTGCTTGTTCTCTTTCTGTCAAAAATGCCATTGGAATTTCAATATGGATTGCATTGCATATATATTATTTGAGGTAAAATGAATGTTTTAATAATGCTAATTATTTCAATTCATGAACATGGGATAGCTTTCTGTTTGTTTTGTTTTTCTTTGAACAGTATTACTTTTCAATATATAGGCCTTTTGCTTTTGTTAAATTTATATTTAGCTATTTAGTTCTTTTGATACAACTGAAAATGGGATTGTTTTCATTTCCCTTTCTATTCATTGTGTATAGAAATTCAACAGATTTTTGTATATTGATTTTGAAATTTCTCACTTATTGTTTGTAAGAATAGTAGAGTCTTCGTTTTCTCTGCATGTTATGCCATCTTGAAATAATGATTATTTTATTTCTTCCTTTCCAGTTTGGATGTGTTTTATTTCTCTTACTACTTGCTCTGGCTAGGACTTCCAATACTATGTTGAATAATAGTAGTGAGCATGCACATTTTCTTTTGTTTCTGATCTTAGAAGAAAATCTTTGATGTTCTCACCATTTGATACTAGTTTGGTTTTGTCATATCCAGTTATTATTATGTTGGTATTATTCCTTCCATTCCCAATTTATCAAGTTTTAATCATAAGTGGAGGTTGAATATTGTCAAATGATCTTTTATGTTGAAATGTTGATTTATTAAAATGATCCAATTTTATCTTTTATTGATGTTGTATATCATGTTAATTGATTTGCATATGTTGAGCCATCCTTGCATATCTGAAATAAATCCCACCTGGACATAGTTTATGATTCTCTTAGTGTATTTTTGAATTGGTTTGCTAGTATTTTGTTGAAGATTTTTGCATCTATGTTCTGCAGAGATGCTGGTTTATACTTTTCCTTTATTTGACAGGTTACCTTTTCTGGTTTTGATATCAGGGTAGTGTTGACTTCAAAGTATGTTTGGAAACATTCCTTTTTTGGGGGGAAGAATTTGAGAGGATATTTATTCTTTGAAAGTTTGGTAGCTTTCACTAATAAAGCCATCTTTTCCTGGGCTTTTGTTTTTCTGAAGCCTTTTGATTACCATTTCAATTTCCTTCCTCTAGATTGATCTATTCTGATTTCTATTTCTTCCTGATAATCTTGGAAGGTTGTATGAGTAAGAATTTGTTTCTTATAGATTGTTCAATTTGTTGGTATATAGATGTTATAGTGTCAATTTTTAAATATAAAAACCTATATTCCTGGGCCTCCCCTGGTGGCGCAGGTGGTTGAGTGCAGCACTGTGAAGCTGTCCACAGCCTCTGCAGTGCTGGTTCCATCCCGGCTGGCTGGCAAGGGTCCCACCTGGCGTGGCAGACCTCTGTCACGCCCACTGCTCCCCTCAGCAGTGTATTTCGTCAGTCTGCCTGTTCTGCTCCCCGCTCTGTCTCTGGTGAATCCTCTCACCCTCCGTGAATCTGGCCTGTACCCCGGTTCTTGTATAAATAAATAAATCTTTAAAAAAAACAAACAAACTTATATTCCTGAAGTTAAGGAGTTCTGATTTCTTTGATATGTAATGAAGCACCCCAATCTTATCAATCACCGATTCTGTGAGTCAGAAATTTGGACAGAGTGCAGAGGAGAGTGTTTTGTCTCTTTTCCTCAATGTTTGTTGCTTCAACTTGGAAAAGTAAAGCCCAGGGAAACCATATTGAAGTGTTTTCACTCACTTATCTGGTATTTACAGTGGTGGTTGGCTGGTATCCCAGTTGTGTGCTATGCACCAGAGCATTTATATGCACTGCCCCCATATGGATTGGGCTTCCTATGGCATGGCAGCCTCAGGGTAGGCAGAGTTTTTGCACAGTGATATAGGTGTTTAGGATGAAGTGTTCTGGCAGACAAGGTGGAAACTCCATCATGTTTCATGACCCAGCCTTGGAAGTCACCAAGCGTACCTTATTCTTCTAAAGCTCCTAGATCCAAGGGGAAGGGACACATTGAACCCACCTTTCCATTGGAAGAGTGTAAAAAATCACATTGTAGGAGAGTTTGCAAGATATTATGACCATTTTTGGAAAGTGACACTTGTCAAGCAGCTTGCTTGGATGACACAATATTCTGTCATAATCAGGATAGGAGAGGACTGTATTCGTGCCTCCTGCCATTTCTATTTATTGTCTAGCAGTAGCTTCGTATCCATGGTTATTTTTCAGTTTTCAACCTTCCTCATTTTCATGTTTTTGTATCCCTTTAATTGAATGTAGTTTGTCTAAGAACCTCTAAATCTGTGGATTATCATAAGTTTGTTTCCCATTCACTGTTGGCCTGTGTGAGGAATGATGTCTGTTCCATGCAGTCATTAAGGACCCAGGGATTGTCTATCTAATTATACCACCACCCCCTAAGACCTCAGAGCCCTTTACTGGATTCTTTGTAAACTCCACAGATGAGGAACACCCTCTTTACTGCCTGCCTTTGGTCATAAACATTCAAGGCAACTGGGAAATACAGTCTGTTGTATGCCAGGGAGAAGGATGAGCCATGAAAATTTGCTACTTCTGCCATCTCCTATCCTATCTCCTCCAGGTTCCTTAGTATCCTGGAGACCTGGTATTGCTAAAAATGCAAAGTGCTGAATGAAACTAAGTGACCAGTGATTCAATATCTTTTAAAGTCTGTCAGTTTGCAAAGCAGTAGAGGAATGATAGGAATTTTGATCTGAGCTGGACCTTAAAGATAGTTTGGTGCTATAGTTTAAGATTACTTTTGGAAGTAGAAATCTTTTATCCAAAGGAAATCTTTTTGAGCACCAATTTCTGCAATAGATGAGAGAAAAGCTTCCCTGATTAGAGGAGATTGCAGTCCCATCTTTTCCCTCTGGTGGAGACTGTAACGTCCTCCTGGGTCTATCCACAGAGCCTAACTAGTTTACTTGGCACACAGGAGAAACTAGTTTACTTGGTACATAGGAGAAACCAAGGCAGAGCATATGGGCCATCTGGTCTAGGATTACTCTGTAGCCGATTTGAGGTTGAGATCAAGTGCTTGTTATCCTTTGCCAGTGCTCTTTGTACTACTACTTACTTGAAAACTGTGCCATTGCTTCTTTTTTTGAATGCTAGTGCTGGTCCTACCTAGGTGTGTAGCCTTGGGACAGTTTCTTAACATCTGTGACTTAGGCCCATCTTCCTTAAAATAGGGATGTTAACATCTGGCATATATTAAGATTGTTAGGTTAAAATGCATAGTCGTGCTGTAGAAGTGTTTGTTAAAGAAAATAAAAAATAGACAAGCATCTCATAGGGTGGTGGTATTATTTTGATGTCAAATAGAAAGTCCTATAGGCATTCTGTGGCAGTAATAAACCTCGGTTAGTATTAGCTATTATAAAATAAATGTTAGCTATGTTTCTGATAGTGTAATTATTACCATCATAAAGGTAGTATTAATCTTTCCTGATATCCTAAGTACTATGCTGGGAAATTGAATTTTTTCCTTTGGTATTTTTCAGGACTTAGGGATGGGGTGAGTGGGTTCTGGATGGTCTACCCAGGTACTTTCCATATAGTTGTGATAATTTATTTTCCTTTATAGAAAGCACCTAGAGACATGACCGTTTTCTCTCTGTCCCAATAATCCTTCCAGGGACACACACTGGGCAGGAGTGGGCTTGTTTCCCGAATCCCTTTTGCTTTTCTCTCCTCACCCAGACTCCCAGGAAAAGGTTGTTGGTTTAGGGGCACAGTGAGACCATTTTAGGAGCATAAGCAGGCACAGCACTAACTTTGGAGCTCTTTAGGATATGAGATATTTGTCCAATAACCAATATATATCTCTGTGGAATTGCTGGAAATGCAATTTTCTAAGAAATTTTCACCTTGACTAATGAATTAGTCCTGGATATCATTTAAAAATAACTTCTGCTGTTCTCATCCTTAGTATACAGAAGCAACACATTTACCTAGCATTAGCATTTTGACTTTATAGAGTTGTGCATTCTAGTATCTATATTTATCAAATCTCTATGGATCCCTTGGTTTTGGAGAAAATGGAAAATAAAAAGAACTTGGTTCATCTTGATCTATGTCTTACTTGGAGTTATTTCTGGATTTTATATCCCAGTTATACCTTGGAATTCAGGTAGTCTTGTGAAATTTGACTTTATATTGTGGTAACATATATGTTTCTTATACTCAAGGGTGGACTTTGGAGAATGATTCATGCTGATTTGGATTGGATCTGCCTAGCACTTAAGGACTTAGGTTTAAAAATTTTAGCTATGTAAGCACAGGTGGGAAAGACTCTTCTTCATGGCATTTTGTTTTAAAGACGTAGAGTGTTCGATAAGGGAAGGCCGTATGAGTGCTGTGATACACTCATAACTTCACAGCCCAAATCAAGTGTCTTTTCCTGGATGCAGTGTATTTACTAGGTCAAATGCATGGTGACCAATCAGGGGAAAGATCCGGAAGGAGGAAGACTAGTCCAGGAGGTAGACTAGTCCAGGAGGCCATGTGGTCTAGGCTGGTGACAGGAGTATGAAGCAAGGAGCTGAGCTTGCTTGACCTGAAAAAGATACAATATAAGAAGGATTATCTTTGCTGTTTACAAATATTTGCAGGATGAACAGACTTTTGTAGGTGCCAAGAGAGTTCATTCAAAAAGCATGCTTGGCTGAGATCCAGGGCTAAGGGGAGAAATGCCACTCACAAAATCTGGTGAGTGATTGTATCATCCGTTCAGCTTCCCTCTTCCTCAAACTCCTGAGAAGATCCCAGAACACTTGGGGACTGTCAGGGACAGAGAGCACACTAGACATCCACTTCAGTCACTTCCACTTGGACCCCCTCTGCCTCCGAGCAGCACACAGCTCTTACTTACTCATTCTGGGCATCACATTTCTGCTCCCTCACCGGGACCAGCTGGCCAGGGAGTGCAACACCTGGACACCACTACAGCACTGCTTGAACTGCTGTGCATCTATGAATCGTCTTGGGGATTGTGAAAATGCAGATTCTCATTCAAGTAGTTCTTGGTTGGGTTCTTTCCCATGATCTGAATTTCTACAAATAATGACGATGATGGTCTGTGGACCATACTTTGAGAACCAGGGATTTGTAAATCATGGATCTTTCCTCCAGGCTGCAATCAAATCCCACAGGCCAAATGACTACCTCCTCTAGTTGGCTCTCAGGACTAGACTCACATCTCTATTAGCAGAGGATTACTGCCTGGAAGTGTTGCCTGATTCCCCTCCCCATACTCATGAAACAATTTGAATAAGACACCATGTAGCTATCCAGTGTCCTGTCATCCCTAGGGCCGAGTCAGTAGTTGCCTAATGTATTTAGCCAAATTGTTGGCAATATTTGGGCACTTTTTCAATATGCTCATAATGCTGTCAGAAACTTTACCTCAAGACAAGCATTCCTTTGTTTAACATTAGGGCAGATTATAGCTATGTATTTGTAATTACCCCAAGGAAACCACATACTCCAGATCTTTAAAAGATGGGCTTATAATACACTGAGCACTTGCTTAATGAAGCCATAATCCCAGCAATGATTAAATATGGCTAACTGCCTCCTTTTTTTCTAAATATTATTTGATTCCATCAGGCGCCTTCTAAGTATTTCTAATTTTCTTCAATTGATGTCCTTTCTGGCTCATGTCCCTCTCTACAGCTGTAGCTTATTGGTCACTAAGAGGTTTCTTACGAAGTCTTAATCTTGGTGAGGTCTCAAATATAAAACCATGATGCTTTTCTATACAGGAACTCTGTGGTCATGGGCAAGGTGCTTAATATCTCTGATCATATGTGAACTCATCTGCAAAATAGTATAATATCCATCTTGATGAAATTAATTGAAATAATGTTTTTGGAAGCATTTGGCTCTTTCCTGCACATGGCAGTCGCTCGTGAAATGATAACTTCTCTTGCTTCCTTTCCTTATAGGTCAATTTTTAATATTTTTGTGGGGAGGGACACATTTTATTTCCTTTTCAGTAGTATCAAAGGATTTTAAGTAGGATTATTTTTTAAATCCTTTTTTATCCCATCGTTGTGTGCTCAGTAATAACATGTTAAACGAGACTTGAATTGACCAACTAAGCCCTAAGGTCATCTTGACCTTTTAAGTTCTCTGATTGTTTCGTTCTCCCAATGTTCTAGTCACTTGGGAGAAATTTGGAGAATTTCCATAAAATGATTCTATTAAAGGATTTCTTCCTTTGAAGTCTTGTAAAATATGTGTAATATTTATTATTACTAATAGCGTGTACCTGGGCTCAAGAGCTGGCAGCAATAGATAAGTAACCTCTTCAGTTTATGACCTTGGGCCTGCTTTTGTGTCTAGTGCAAATGAGGTGAGTCAGAGTTTGGTCTCAAATCTGCTTCCCGCACACTGCTCTTTTCGGAATATCCCCATGAGAAATGAACAAGAAATATGCATGTTTCCTGACGTGAGATTTGGGAGTCACGCATAATAGAGACCGAGTTTTATCATATATTCATTTTGATGTTTGTGGGTGAGGCTTTTTGTGTTTTAGATTAAATACAATCTAGCTAGAGGGGTCAGGCCAGCACAGGTGGCTTCCAAGTATAGTTACCTGTCATGGTGAGTGGCTTTTAGGTCTATATGAATGAAATGCTGGGAGATAATCCCGGTTGAGAGTATCTTTACTGCTTGGTCATTGTGCCTCTGAAATGGGCAGCAAATTGGTAGAAAGTGCACATTTTGTCAACTTCGACCCAAGTTTAAATCTGGCTTTGGTATCTATTTCCTGAATCTAGTTTGTTAATACTTAAACATTGATAACAGTCTTTTAGGCTTTGTGGATGATGCGTTAGGCAGCGTATACCAAATGCCTAGTGTGCAATGCTAGACTCTGAGAGGAGGCCCCAGGGTGGTGATGATGATACCACATTGCAGAAGATAGACATAGACCACTAAAGTATCAGCAGGAATGTACCAACATTACCTGCTGCATTTAATGACTAAAGTGAAGACTGCAATGGTGGTGCTAAGAGTTTCTCATAAATCTGGAAAATAGGACAACAATCTGGGGAATGAAAACACTCAGTTGCATGTTTTATTTAATGGTAATTGGAAATGCTGGTCTATATGAATAGCTTCAGCTTTCTCCCGCTTGTTATCTAGTTCTATCAATAGTTGGTCTAGGGAGAACTGAAAAAAAAAACAAAAACAAAAAACACAACAACAGCAACCTACCAACTTTCCCATCTCTCATTCTCAAACTTAATTGCAATCCCCAATATTCAGCATGACTTCTATTTTCCTTTAATTCTTGCCAAAGTAAAAATACCAGTAATAAAATTGAACAAACTATCCCTTGTGCATGGCCTTTATCAAATGATAGAAAGTCTGGACTGTATTTTTTAGTACTTAAGAGCCACTTCCCCAAGCCTTGCTGGCTAGTTTGTGGCTGTTACTCTCAGGGGATCAGTTGATTTCCATTTCAGGGACTCAAAGTATTGCCGGGAGGGGGCTCAGACAATAGAGGAGTTGGGTTGCATGTGGTACACAATTGATTTTGGGTTGTGGCTCTTTGGGTCAAGCTCAGCTAGTTTTAGATTCTTAGAAACCTGGTAATAAATAGTGAGAATGGATGATAGCTCTGATATCCAGAACTCAAATACAACCAACTTTTTTGTTGCTTTATGTACAGCTATTTTGAACTGGAGAGCAGTGGTCTGAGGGATGAGATTCGCTACCACTACATACATAAGGGGAAGCCCAGGACAGAGGCACTTCCCTACCGGATGGCAGATGGAGAGTGGCACAAGGTGGCGCTGTCAGTCAGCGCCTCTCATCTCCTGCTCCACGTTGACTGCAACAGGTATGTCTTTATCTTTGATCTTTTGTGACTCTGCCCTTGAAGTTGAAGCAGAGGGAAGGGGGATAAAATCAAACCCCTCTAAGACTTTCTGGAAAAGGAAAACCAAGGGACCCTAATTGTAATTTAACCTACCGAATGGACCATTAGGCGTGCTGAAATGACCAACCGTAATACGCTAAGAAAACAGTTCGTTAAAGTGAAATAGTAGCTTGTGATTAGGAACAAATGTACAAAAGGTTGATGACAGATTGGGGAATATTAAGTGCACCTCGGTGTGCTCCAGGCACCGGCTGAAATTCCATGGAGCAGTGATCACAGTTAACTGTGATATATTGTTGTTGAGTTCGTTCCACTTGGAAGGGAATAAGCCAGTCTACCTTAGAATGAATCTCAGAAGCCCATGCTACTGGAGCGGCTAATTCTATTTCACTTCATCAAGTGCAGTTTTGCTTAAATAGCTTTTCCAAATGGAAGTTTCTTAAAGAGGCTGTTCTTTGAATCTTTTGGAATTGAGGTTTTCCATTTTCTGCAGAGTGGTGAGTGAGTACTCCCTCTTGCCAGAGGATGGCATATCTGTGGTGGGGGGGATTTCCACAGGAACTTGTGGTTTGGGGAGGAAAGGAAATATTGTCCCCCATATCAGTAGAGTCAGGCTTACTGTTAGTTGAAGAAGGGAGACTATTGGTCTCCATTGGATCGTCTGTGGGTAGACAGCTGGATAATGGTGATCAAGGGGAATGTTTCGATCTCTCCTGAAAATCCTCATGCATAGTGATCTGAGTCCAATTACAGGGAGGTTTTTTTTTTTTTTTTTTTTTTTTTTTTTGGCATTCCAAGCCATGTCCATGCATTGTTGGTTCTCATTAATGATACCATCAAATTTAAAATGACCGTACAGCCACAACACTTGCTCCCTTGGGTCCAGGATAAAGAGCAGGGATTTTGGGGCCAATTTCTCTTCTGGAAACCAACAAGAAAGGGGGATATTCCAAGGTCAGCCAGCTCCATACTACATTTCTGATGAGGAAGATTGGTTGTGCTTGCCACTCCAGCGCTACGGTCTATTTCAGAAGAGGACCTGCAAGGGCACAGGACAGAAACCAGTGTCAGGTTGAAATGAACATTTCTTATCTTGAAGTG
The DNA here is from genome assembly GCF_014898055.3 of Talpa occidentalis. Lineage (NCBI taxonomy): Eukaryota > Metazoa > Chordata > Mammalia > Eulipotyphla > Talpidae > Talpa > Talpa occidentalis. The sequence goes on along the minus strand of NW_023603184.1, from coordinate 23,026,716 downwards.
AGTCTGGTCCATTTCAGTGTCCTCTATTTAAGGTGCTTTCATAAATTCTCAAGAATTGTGACTTGAAGCAGATGTAATATGTGTCTGAACAGAGTTCTCATGTTAACTACTGTGGTCTTGGGCTGGGCACTGCTGTCTCCACTTCCATCTTCAAGAACTTATTGACTCCTTCAATTCCCTAGAACTAAAGTGGCCTGTGAGTTGGCATCCTTGTTCCCAACTGCTCACCACCTATCTGCTCCTCAGACGAGGGAATAGAAGGGTCCTGTGGGTACTTCTGTACACAGGCCAGAAAGGAGCCCCAGAGCCCTCATCCAGTAATTTCCAGCTGAAAGTCCTGGAGACACAGCTGTTTTCTTGCTAAGCAGTGTTTTTTTTGCTTCATTCTTGTAAAAGTTTTATCTTCTTTTTCATTGGAGCCCCCCATTTATTTGTTGCCATCTGGTTTCTGATAAGCTTCCTTCCCCTCAATCTGAACCAGTGATTTTGAAATGCTGAACCAGTGATTTTTCTTTTTCTTTTGTTTTTCTTTTTCATTGGATATTCTTTGGAGAAGAGGAAAAAGAGGGTAGGGGATATCTCTGTTAATCTTCATGAACTCTGATGTTCATGAAATGCCATTTCAGACACTTGTTAGCTGTGTCAACTTAGGCAAGTTAATTTCTTGGCAGTTCAGTTTTTTTTTTAATTTGTAAAGGGGGAATAATAATACCTAGTTCTAGATGGGAATGTTGAATGAAGTATTCCATGTGATATGCTTAGGGTAGTATTTGGCCTTTGCTCTTCAGGCGTGTGTTAGTTGCTGTTGTTATATACTCTGCACATCTGTGGTGTCCTTGGAGTCTGTCATTTTCACTCACTCTATGTCCTTAGCTGCTTAAGTCTTTTTACCAGGGAAGTAGGAAAAGGATGTGAGAGCTGGAGTCCACAATATGCTTCAGAATCAACCCCGTTTATAAAGAAAGCACTGAAGTTTATCTCTTGAAATTATCAATACTTTGACTCAGGGCATAAAGTGTCCTTTCTGAAAGATCTTGGCAAGGCAACATAAAGTCATTGCCAGTTAATGGTTTCATGGATCCAAACCCAAATGAGCTTATTTTTAGATAGATCAGGGGAAAGGCAGGCTGAGGTCCTGGCCAGTGGAGAGGTAAATTTGTATTTTGGTATAGAAAAAGTCTAGAAACACGGTTCCTGAGCCTGACTACACATAAGAATTACTGGGTAAGCTACTGGATTAGATCCCCTGAGGGTGGACCCTGAAAAATTCCATTTTTTAACAAACTCTTCATGGAGATTGATGCAGACAGCATGGGCCAGCATTTCAAAATCACTGGTTCAGATTGAGGGGAAGGAAGCTCATCAGAAACCAGATGGCAACAAATAAACTGGGGGCTCTGGAATGCCAACTGCTTGAAACAGGGTGACCTAATAAAGAGGAGGAAAAGATTACGGGGTAGTATCAAGCACGTGAAAACATACGTTCTTCCCAAGTTCCTTCCTAGTAAGCATCAACCGATTTTCAGAGCAGAAGATCTGGTCCCTATATAGAGATACACGTTTCTTATCTAGGCCACTCTCATAGTGAATTTCACAAAGGCTGAGTTTTTACTATCTACACTGTGGACTTCATACCACTTTGATATACTTATCCCAGCCCTTTATTTTTTATTTATTTTTTTAAAGATTTATGTATTCATGCATAAAAGAACCAGGGTACACAGGCCAGATGTGTGGGAGGGTGAGAGGATTCACCAGAGACAGAGTGGGGAGCAGAACAGGCAGACTGACTGAAATACACTGCTAAGGGGAGCAGCGGGCAAGACAGGAGAGGTCTGCCGTGCCATGTGGGTATCTCCCCGCCCGGCTGGATCAAACCTGCACTGCAGAGGCTGTGGACAGCTTCACAGTGCTGTGCTGAACCTCCTGCACCACTGAGAGGGCCCCAGTCCTTTTATTTTTACACTTTTGCTGCTTATTTTTCTGAACCTCACTGGATTTCCTCTGGTAAGATGAATGGTACTGAGTGCTGACAGTGGTAGTCACAGTGCTAAGCCCTTTACATAAATTTATATCACACTCAAACTACACTTTTTATTGAGGTATAATTGACACAATTTTATATATTCTTAGGGGTGCAATATAGAGATTCAGTACAGGCATATACTACAAAATGATCACCATCCATCACCACACATAGTTACAAGTTCTATTTCTTGTGATGTGAACTTTTAAGACCTACTTTTTGTAACTTTAAAATACACAATACAGTGTTATTAACTACAGTGATGTTGTACATCACATCCCAGGGAATTACTTTATTCCTGGAGTATTTTTCTCACTTTAAAATGATAAGACTGATGTTATATTATGTCTGCAGTCTACTGGTGTTAAGTGTTAGCACTAGGATTTGGATCCAGGTCTGAACCATGAGTACTAGGCTGTGTCCTTGGCACTGAACTGGGACCCCGAGGGAAAGAAAGAGCCTGATTCAGTTTGAGCAGTTGACTCCTTTTTAGTATTTCCCTCCCACATGTCTTACATCACTAATCCTTGGAGTCACACAGTAAGAGTTGTGAGTTTCCTTTTTTCCTTTTTTAGATTTATTTATATGCATCATGAACTGGAGTGTAGGCCAGAGGTGCATGGGTGGGGGTGGGGTGAGAGGATTCACCAGAGACAGAGTGGGGAACAGAACAGCTGGATCTGCTGAAATACACTGCTGAGGGGAGCAGCAGGCAAGACAGGAGAGGTCTGCTGTGCCATGTGTGTCATCTCCCTGGCTGGGGATCAAACTCATGTCGCAGAGGCTGATGATTGATAGCACTGTGTCTTTAACCCCTGCACTACCAGGGAGGCCTGGGTTGTGAATTATCTTAATGGAACCCACTGCATTGGCATGGGGAAAGGGACCCACATTTCTCAAGTAGCTACTGCAGATCAGATAAAGTGCTGGGTGTAATACTTTTTAGGGATAACCATGTGGGAAAAATTTATTCAACCCATTTTACAGATTAGAGATAGACTCAGAAGATTAGATGACTCAGCCTCAAGCACATAATGTAATAAGCATAGAACCAAAAATTCAGATTGGGATCTATTGCCCAACCTTAGTCTTCCACCCCTCCACATACCCTCTGTGAAGTGCCAATACATGTGCTACTCAGGAAATAGTCACAAACATGTCAGAGTCTGCCCAGGGAAGAGATGCTCTAGAAAGTTCAGGGACCATCACGACATTGAAGTCAGGAGAGATTTCCCAGGCAATTCCAGTACTCTGGAGGCCTGCAGTGTGGCAGGATTTTCCACCTTTTCTCAGGTTAGAATTGAGAAACTGAGCCTGTTCAGACCTAATTACACAAATTGTCACAAGAAAAGCGACTGCTATTTTAGTTGCTAGTTTAACACTTTCTGCTTGCGTCTGAGAATCACACTTCTCTCTCTGCTTCAGCTGTTTAGCTGGGCCTATTTAGAAGCTCCCAAAGTGTGAGGAGCAGATCACCTCGAGCTAGAAACATAAAAGGCGCTATTCAGTTGGGTGGCCAGCCTGATTTTCTCCATTGCCTTGGGTTTTTCTCTAGCTATTTTACATGAATAGTTGCCAAGAAAGTTCACAAAAAAAGCCTGAATTAACCTTCCTCAGAGTTTTTTGCTCTACTCTCAGCTCGCCCGGTGGCCTGTCCCTTTTCCCAAGGCACATAATTGTCAACATATGGGATTCAGTGCTTAAGTGTTTTATTCATCATTACGGGGTTTTCTTCACTTTTTATTTGGTAACTTTTAATTTTCAATCAACCCATCCAATGAATGTAATGAACACACTGTCTCTGTCAGCTTGCAGAGGATGCAGAGCCCTTGACATTAGGAAGTCTATGGCTTATTCATTTTGTCACTTTAATTTTTAAAACCACCACGGTACCACACAGTGATAGCTCCTGGCCCCAGAGAAGCTGTGGACCCGGACTGACGGCCTCTGACCAGATTGATTTGACAACTCATACTAGGAGCTGAGTAGTGGAGAGAACTGGAAATAGTAACTCCCAGCCTCTGGTCTCGAAGTGACAGTGGAGTTGAGCTTCTCAACAACTAAGAGACAGACTTAGAGTGTTTTTCCATTCCCGTGATACATTCATTCTTTGGCCAGCACTTTCCAATATGCAGGAGTCCTTCTTTAAGCCAACCTCCTCTGTACCATGACTGAAAAACCTCGTCTCAAGTGCACTCACACTACTGCAGAGCTCTGAACTCCTACCTAATTTGTTCAGTTTTATACAGGGTGCAGTGCACATGCCCTCATGTGTATGTGTGTGTATGTATATATATATATATATATATATATATATTTAAAGATTTATTTATTTAGGCATACAAGAGCTGGGGTACAGGCCAGAGGTGTGGGGGGGTGAGAGGATTCACCAAAGACAGAGTGGGGAACAGAGCAGGCAGACTGACCGAAGTACACTGCTGAGGGGAGCAGCGGGGCGAGTCAGGAGAGGTCTGTTACGCCATGTGGGTTGCTCCCTGGCTGGCCGGGAATCGAACTCGTGCTACAGTGGCTGTGGTTAGCTTCATAGGTTGTGTCTTAACCCTTGCAATACCAGGGAGGCCCCACATGCCCTCATATATTCACACATGTCTGCAGCCTGATTGTCACCCTGGATGGGAGCAAGTGCAATGAGTGTAGTTTAGACAATAAGCATATTTAGACTTCTAACACATGCTATTTATTCACAGCAGTGTATTATGTTTTTCCATAAAGCTGATATTGAGGAGCATGCAGAATGGAAAATAAACTGAGTGAATAAGTCAGTAATTCAAAGTTTCTGTCTAATATTTCAACATAACTTCAGGTTATGAGCATCTGTTTATATTTCTAGGTTTTTCATAATGAAATATGGTGATAATGGCATTTTTCTTCCAGAGAGGTCCTAAAGTATTTACAAACATCATCTTATTAAACCTCACATTGCTTAAGGTAGTTGTTAAGCCACATGTCTAATGCACTACATTGCTTTTGTACAGATATTTTCCCCACAGTACGCTGAGGGAAATTCAGAGATGATTATTAAGGCCATAGCATCCTGAGCCAAGACTATCACCCCTTTGGTTCCCCATGGAAACATTTTTCAATTCAACAGCAGAAACACAAGTACACAGCTCACCATCAAATTTAACTAATGAAAGTGAGAAACCCTCATATGCCTCATATCCAGCTAACCCAGCAGTTCTAGACTTTCTGTTCAGGAAGCGATGAGGAACAAGTGGGGGAAGGTGGGACATACCCGTGTGTGAATTTAAGTGATGGTACAAGAGATGTCATAGGGAAGTACATGATGAATCACAAGAGGAAGAGAGATCACAAGAGGAAGAGCTCCTGGGCACATAGAATGATCTCTCAACTGCTTACCATCCAAGGTGAAAATGCTTGTCAGTTTCTGCAGCTTTGCAGTTTTGCCAACTATGTGCTTTGATTCTGTACCAGGCACATGAGAATTGGACTTGGAATGAAGTTCATCTTACAAGCTTTACAAAGCCAATAATTTTGCTGGTGAGAGAAGAGGGTGTATGGCTGAGTGATAACAAGTTGGCAATGAAAGTCTGCAGGGAGAGATAGAGCAGGAAGAATGAGAGAAGACAAGAAAGGGAGGGCGGAGCTGTTCTCCAGGCCAACAGACAGACGAGCTTTGTGGCTGTTGCTAGACTGAAATGAATACTGGACTTTGGTCTTGATTTTGCCATTTGTAGAATGTGATTTACATGCAAATATGCAGGAGCTGTGAAATCAAGCTCTGTGTTTTTCTCCCTTCCTCTCCCACCACTTTTTCTCTTTCCCTCCCTTCTTGTGCTCTTTCCTTCATCTCTCCCTTCACCAGGTTCTGTGCTTATATCTATGAAAATTGGACTGCCAGTAACTCTTCTACCATAGGGTTGATGGAGGAAGGTATCCAGAGTATTTTAAAAATTCTCAGTAAATTTCAAACTGCTGTATAAACACACAGCATCATGAAAAGATTTTAAAGTATCATTAGAAATGAATACAGTGTGGTCACTTTTTCACCTATATATAGCATGGTTCAGGATTAGTGTGTGTGGATTCATGGTACAATGCAGGGTTTGCAGTCAGCCAGGTCCCTGAGGTTTTACTGGCCATCAGGTCTTAAGCAAAGTTCAGTGGTCCATCTTTTCATGCAAGGTCAGTAGTAGATCACAGTACTCTATGGTTTTTCTGCTAACAGAATCTCTTCAAAACTAATCATGGATCTTTTTAAAATATGTGACTGAGGTGGAATGGGGAAAGAGAAGCCTCTCTATTGAGGAATGAACTTGTTGGTCCTGGTAGGGCCTTTAGACAGTGGCACAACCTCTTTCTCTTTTGATTCCAGTGAGAGAGGAGGTTCAAAAGTTTACTTCTCTCCCTAGCTCAGGAGCAAAATTATATAGCTTTTACCAGGGGATGCAAAGCCAGTAGAAGTTTTCTTTTTTTTTTTTTTTTTTTTAATAGAGGCATTTTTATTTATTTATTTATTTATTTATTTATTTTGTTTGTTTTGTTTATACATGCACTGGGTACAGTCAGAAGCGCGGGAGGGTGAGAGAATTCACCAGAGCCAGAGCGGGGAGCAGAGCAGGCAGAAGGACCGAAGTACACTGCTGAGGGGAGCAGCGGGCGGCAGGAGAGGTCTGCGCGCCATGTGGGATCCTCCGCCGGTGGCCGGGAAGCAGCCGGGGATCGAACCGGCGCCGCAGAGGCCGCGGGCAGCTTCGCAACCCAGCGCTCAACCGCTGCGCCACCGGGGAGGCCCCAGTAGAAGTTTTCTAAGTGAGGCGACTCATTTGTTAAAATTTTCTGGATCTCCAAAAGCCCATACGAATTAAAAAATACATGCTGTTTGCTCCTTTACTTTGAAAATTTGGCTTTTTCGCACAAAAATATACCGGGTAGGAAACTTGACCTATGTGAAATAGTTAGATTTGTATCACCCTGGGAAAGCCATTTACTGCGTTAGGGCCTTATCTCCCTAAATATATAGCAAAGGCTTAGGGCTAGATGGTTTCTAACTCCTCTTCCAACTCTCACCTTCTGGGCATCTGTCTCTGCTTCTGTCACATTAGAGCTTGGTTAGGAGATGCTTTTTTAAATTTATTTTTTGGTTCTCAGGACATTGTAGAGCAACCTGGCCTGCCCTCTTCATAGGGTCATTTCTGCAGTAGACCAGCATGGGGTTTGCAATGATCTGAATTGATATGTGGGTTCAAGGTGCAGTGAAGTGGGCAAAGACTACTTACCCTAGATGCCTAATCTTCTCATTTGCCTCCCTCCTTATAAGAATAGATGCTGAATATACATTTTAGAAGGTACAGGATGTTGGTCGCATGTTGTATCCACTTTGTCTTCTTTAAGAGTTGCTTTACCCAGATTACCAGTGATGTTGAACATTTTTTCATATGCTTGTTGGTCGTTTGCATTTCCTCTTTGGAGAAGTTTCTTTTTAGCTCTTCTGCCCATTTTTTGGACTGGGTTACTTTGTTTTTGTTGACTCATCAGCTCTTTGTAAATTTTTGTGATCAGTCCTTTATCATTAGTGTTGTGTGCAAAAATTTTCTCGCAGTCAGTGGGGTTTCTCTTTGTTTTAGTTACTGTCTCTTTTGCTGTACAGAGGCTCTTTAATTTGATGTAGTCCCAGTGTTTATCTTTGCCTTCACTGTCACTGCTTTGGGTGATGTGTCTTTAAAGATGTTTTTGAGGTGCATGTCATATAGTGTTTCGCCTCTATTTACTTCTATATATTTTATGGTTTCAGGTCTTATGTCTAATTCTTTAATCCATTTTGAGTTGGTTTTCTTGCATGGTGTGAGGTAGTAGTCAAGCTCTATTCTTTTGCTTGTAGTGACCCAGTTTTCCCAGCACCATTTATTGAACAAACATTCTTTGCTCCAATGCATATTCTTTGCTCCTTTGTCAAAGATTAGTTGACTGTAAATCTGTGGGTTTATTTCTAGATTTTCTATTCAGTTCCATTGGTCCATGTGTCCCTTCTTGTTCCAATACCATGCAATTTTGATTATTATGGCTTTGTAATATAGTTTGAAATCTGAGCGTGTGGTGCCTCCATTCCCTTTTTTCTTTTCAGGAGAGCTTTGGCTATTTGGGGTTTTTGGTGGCTCCATATGAATTTCATCAATATTTGTTTTATTTCTTTGAAGAATGTCATTGGAAATTTTATTGGACTAGCATAGAAAACTACAATGAGATACCATCTTACACCAGTGAGAATGACACATATTATAAAAAATAGCAACAACAAATATTGGCGAGGACATGGGGAAAAAGGAACTCTCCTGCACTGCTGGTGGGAGTGCAAACTGGTCCAACCGCTATGGAAAGCTGTGTGGAGATTCCTCAACCTACTAAAGATAGAGCTTCCATATGGCTCCAGCAATTCCACTCCTAGGTATTTACCCAAAGGACACAGAAATATTAATTCAAAAGGGCTCCTGAACCCTTATGTTTATAGCAGCACTATTTACAATAGCTAAGCTAGGGAAACAACCCAAATGCCCAAAAATAGATGATTGGATCAAGAAGATGTGGTGTATATATATAATATACCCAATGGAATATTACTCAGCAATCAAAAAGATAAACTCATGCAATTTGCAGCAACATGGATGGAGCTGGAAGGGATCATGCTCAGCGAAATAAGCCAGAAAGAAAAAGAAAAATACTGGATGGTCTCACTCATAGCAGGAATTTAGAAAACCTAAATAAGGGACCAGAAAAAAAACTAATTATAATAAAATGAAAATCAAAATCAACAAGCAACTATAAACCAGAGACACACTATGGGGTGGGGGAAGGGGAGGAGAGGAGGAATTACAGTCAAACTATGGGGGGTGGGAATTTTATGGGGAATATAACCAAGATGAAAATGCATACATTGTGCAAAAATGAAAAATGATGCAAGAATTATATAAAATAAAATATAAAAATTAAAAAATAAAACATTATCAGTCAAGGTAAGAAAGTAAAAAAAGAAAAAGAAACATTTCAATTAAAAAGATAAACATGAAAAAAAAAAGAGTGCTTTACCCAGATTTATGACAGTGGCCAACCTTTGAGATATGTGGGCTGCTCTGGTCATGGAGGCTTTGGTATCTTGGCAACATACAAGAAAATGCAGTATATATTGCAAGCAGATAATGGATAGTGTTATTGTAAAACATAACACATCTTCTGAATGCTGAAAGAAAACTTTCATTGCTGCCAAGTTGTAGTGACTTAAATAATGGAAGAGTGAATTGAAAGAGCTAGGTGACCAATGTAATACATTCAAAGTTGTAGATTGTTTGGCAAAGTAGAGATGGTTGCTTAATTAAGACAACCTTAGACATTGCAGTGTTGAATGTCTCATTCTGACTGAACACCCAGTAGTTCCACTCATGCTGTGAACCCTGTGGCTTATTCATTCCAACCTCATTAAGTGGGTTCCAAGTCTAACTTTGCTCTCTTTTAATGGCATCAGTAGCAAACTTCTTTCTAATTTTATCTTTATCTTTTCCTCTTCTTCCCTGGTGGGGTTAAATATGCCTTTGGTTAACTGTGGCCTCAATGGCAGGAAGAGGTAGGTGGTGAAAGGATTAATTGAAGTTCATGATGACAGAGTGAGCTGCATTTTCCCTCATCAGCCTGATGCTCCTGGACTTTCAAAGTTGGTAAAGGAAAGATCTAAAAGGAGATGATAGAATCTTCCATTTATCTAGTGACTTGCTGGCTACCTGAAGCAATGTAGATTATGAAGAAGGCACTTTATGAAATACATCAGGACCAAGATATATTTGCAATAGAGAAGACTTCATTTTCCACTCATAGTGGTTTAATCTACATGCCTTCAAAGACATCCTGAGTTGTCATTGCATTGCTTGGACATGGGTCTAAACAGGGTGAATGGAAGGGAAATAGGCTGCAAGAGAAATAAATGTTTTCTTGTAGGAAAGATAATTGATGCTAGTCTCTTTATTGTTATAATTTCACTCTGTTCTTTGGACTATGTATAGTTATTTTTTAAATAGGAAAATGAGGAGAGAAAATTAAATGTTACAACAGAGCAATACATGGACTGGAACCCTGTTTTTTAATTTTTAAATGCAACATTTATATATTGCTTGCCTCTGTTCCTTTATGCTTCACTAGTTAAAAAAGAACATTGGGGAATTAAAAAAATGCACAAGCCATGAGAATGTCATAATTGGGGAAAAAGAATTTCAAATACTGCATTAGTTTTCTAGTTAGGCGGGGGTACTGATATTGTCACTGAAAAGAACTGGTTTTCTCTATTATCGCGAAGAAATTCATCCATCTGTCTGGGAAATCTAATTAAATTAATGTTATAATTAAATTAATGTTATAAATAATAGCATCCAGGATGATTGGATGCAAGGAAACACATTTATAGCTGCACCTGTTTGGCTGCCCTTCTATGAGGAAATATGTGGGGGCTGGGCGTGAGGATGAGGAGGCATGGAAGGAAAGGGTTTCTCTGTGGTCTTCCACCTGCTCCAACCCCAAATTCAGTTGACTTCTGTCCTTCAGTCCATCTTAATTTCATGTGAGTGTTTCTCCCAGCAGAGTTTCTGGAGCGACCAAGCCCAGCTGGTTAATGTGCCTGGGCCCTCACCTGAGGGTTTTCTCAGGCAATTAGAGTGGAAATTATTTCTCTTCTCCTTCAAGGACCCGTATTGCTGTCTCTAAGGCTTCCTGAGGAATGTCATGCTGCATCTCTACTCATTAGAGTCTATTAGTCTGAGGGTATCACTTTCCTGACAGCAAATTTCACACATATGAGCTTACAGGGGTGGGGAGCGTCCGCTGACTTCTCTGAGACATCCACAGGACTGTATTGCCTAGAATGGAATCCAATTCTATTGGAGCTAAGCAGCCCCAGGCTTAGCTTAATCCTTGTGTGTCCTCAGCACAGCCCTGATTCATTTCCTCAGTGCATTTTGCTAATACCTGCTCTCCAGGTCTGATGCTGTCTTTGAAACACAAGCAAGGAAGTTGGGGAATGTATGATTTCAGTTTCTTAATTCTTTGACATCTTGGTCTCAGATTGAGCCCAAGGCTGGGGGAAACTCAGGCTTTTGCTCAGTCATTACCAGGTTGAGGTTTGTGTTCTGTCCTTTTTAGCAATGATGTATATATTCTTTTTTATTTTTTAAAGATTTATTTATGCATATAAGAACTGAGTCACAGGCCAGAGGTGTAGGGGGTGAGAGGATTCACCAGAGACAGAGTGGGGAGCAGAACAGGCAGACTGAAATACACTGCTGAGGGGAGCAGCAGGCGAGTCAGGAGAGGTCTGCTGCGCCATGTGGGTTGCTCCCTGGCCGGCCAGGGATCGAACTCGTGCTGCAGTGGCTGCGGGTATCTTCATAGGTTGTGTCTTAACCCCTTGCGCCACCAGGGAGGCCCCAATGATGTATATATTCATGTGATGTAGTCTAGTCCCATGTGGTAGATGTTCCCGCATATTCTAGATGAGGACTTTTGCCATGCTGTGCTAAAAAGAGAAATGACTCAGCCATGAGTACTTAGTGAGTCCGTAGAAGCCTGGAGCCAAGAGTCCAGAGAGCCTTCCTTATTCATTGTCAAGCTGCTTGTTCAGTCCCAATCCCTCTACTTTCTTTGTTCCTCCACCTCTTCCCTGTCCTTTTCCCTCCTCTTCGTCCTCTGTCATCTTTTTAACCACCATGTGACAAGATAACATCATACTTCTCACAGAAGTATAGACACCCCATTTATAAACTTACCCCCCCCACAAATACCAAGGTCCATAAACTGCTTTTTTTCTTGTTATTGAGGTAAAACTGATTTACACAGTGTGTATGATTTAGGGGAACAGGTTCACCCCTCCTCAGATGTCACCATGCCACCCCTCCCACCAGCACACCATGGTCCTTTACTGTAGACCACTGGGCCCCTCCTCGCCTGTTCCCCCACCTCCAGCCTCCCTTCTTCTCTGACTGCCTTAATTGTCCAGTCCTATTTCTAGGGTTTGTTTTGGTTTTGTATGTTCCTGTTTTGTTTCTCCATATTCCACATATGAGTGAAATAACCCAGCATTTGTCTTTTTCTTTGTGACTTATTGCACTCAACATGATCACCTCCATTTTCATCCATGTTGTCACACATGGTAGGAGAACATGCTATCTACTGCTTTCTTTTTTTTAATAAAGATTTATTTATTTATGCATACAAGAGCTGGGGTACAGGCCAGAGATCCAGGGGGTGAGAGGATTCACCAGAGACAGAGTGGGGAACATTACAGGCAGACTGACTGAAATGAATTTCTGAAGGGAGCAGTGGGCAGGTCAGGAGAGGTCTGCTGCACCATGTGGGTTGCTTCCTGGCTGGCCGGGGATTGAATTTGTGCTGTAGAGGCTGCGGATTGCTTCATAGTGTGGTGCTTAACCCCTTGCACCACCAGGGAGGCCCAATATCTACTGCTTTCTAAGACTGGAGAAGCTGGTCACCTTACAGGCCACTTTGCTGTTGGATCAAAATCTACCTTGTTATAAATTCCCACCTTGGTTGGTCTTGAGTCCCTAGATTCTCCTTTCTTGCTGGAATCTGGACTGTTGATAGCCAGGTTCATGACTTTAAAACCCAGCTATTACATCAGGTCAGGTTGGAATGGCCTATCATCCTCCTATGATTTGTATGCCTTGCGTGCACCTGCTGCTCGTGTGTGATGGCCAAGGACCTAATCTTAAATCACGACTGACTGCAAATGAGCCATTTGACCATTTCTTCAAATGTGAAATAGATGTGTTACACTAGTCTCAGTGTTACATGGTTGGTTTTACACTGTCTCAATATAAATTTTGATATTCGCCATTTCAAGGTGATACAGTGCTGTGTTCTTTAAGGTGACTACAATTACAAAGTTTCACAAAAAACTACTTGTGAAATAAAGGGTTGCATTGGGTGGTGGGGGACCTCCATATAGGAGAGCATTTGTTGTTAATGCTTTTTTTAAATTAGTATCTAATGAGATATGTGCTAGAACTGCAGGAGCTAATAAGAAAGCAAGGCACACGAAGTAGGTGAGCATGTTGAATTCTGATTAATTTTCATGGATGGCAATTTCTTATGGGCATTAGGATGCTACATAATGACTTCACACTGCAAACCTGATCACCATATTCCCTTCTCACCCCAACACACTTGTAAATGCATTTAATGGCCTCCAATACTTTTTAGGATAAAGGTTACAATCCTTAATAAACCTTACAAAAATTTTTGCATAGTTTGGCCCATGTTTTCATCAATTTCCTCTTGTACTAGTTTTCTCTTTCATCTGATCTTAAGTTCTTTCATTTAAGTGCACCATCTTCACTTAAGCCACAGAATCTCTATACATGACATTTCTAGAATGTCAAGGTTGCTCTACTTATAATTTTCAGGATAACAGAGAGTGTCTCTTGTATTTTACAGTTTCATGGTAACACGGTATTCCTTTTATACAGAGTCATGCTTGATCACTTGATGGTGTGCCTTTACCCCAGGTTGTGAGCCCTCAAGGCCTCACCATTTTATTTCCAGCACATATCTGAGCTGGGACATAATCCACAGTCACATCGTCATGAATACCTGAGTGAGTAAATGGAAGAGTTGTAATGAAGGTCTGTCTTTGTGCCTTCTGTTCCTAGACATTTAGATAGTTTCATTAGTTTATTCCATTTGTTCTTTGCCTCAGTTTCCTTCTCTGTACAGAACAGGCATCATCCCTACCCAGTCTTCTTGTACAGCATTATTTTGAAGGTCAAATGAAAACCTGCATAGGAATGTGTGTTGTAAATTTCAATTATTACATTCAAGGAAAGGCATAGATGAAGTAATCCTAGTAATTCTGCTTTCGACTTGGGAGGATTTTTTTCTTGAGGTTGATTTACTATATAAGGTAAACCCAGTCTGATGCTCAAGTTGAATTTAATGTGTCCTGTGTCTGCAGGAGTTGGGGCAAACATGGAGGAAGACAAGAGGGAGTAGAGGAAACTTACAAATAAAATGGCAGAAGGTATTACAGGAAGAGTTTGGGAGAAAGAGTTCCCCTGCTCCACACAGATGGGCACACGTTTTACCTGTATGGTGGACATGTCACCATCAGAAGATTTTGTGGGTCTGCTTCTTAAAACTGCATTTGAGGCCCACAATAAGGGCTTCCTGTCGAGTTTATGAAATCAAGCCTCTTGGGCAGAGTTTTATGGGTATCCCAGACATTTATGGTATAGCCTTGCTGTGAAGCACAATAGATTTATTTCTTCTAAGTTACAAAAGATGCTTGTCTGGTTGTTCACATGGTGCACATCACAAAGTAAAGCAAACCTTTACAACAAGCTATGAGGAACAGAAATCCATAAGGGGCGATATGAAGGTTGCATAGAAAATGTTTGCAATATGTGTTGTTTAACATCTTTATGATAGAATATCTAACTTAAAGCATTCCCTAGGTAAACTGTTTAATACTTAAAATGTGAAAGGGGTGACTTATTTTCAACCATGTGTTAACCATTGCACTGCTTTTAATTCCATTCTATAGCAGTAATCATTAGCAGTTTTATTTCTGTCCTCTAGACTTTTTCTTGGAGTAGGCAAACACATTTTTTCCCCCAATAATGAGAGATACATACTGTTCTTCAGTTTCCTTTTTCACTTGACAGATTAAAGCCTGATTCACCATCACTGTGTAGAGTAGCATATTCAGGAGGCAGGAGGGCTGCTTTGTTTCTTGTGGGATCATCTGGCAGCTCTGTCCCGTGGCAGCACGTGGGGCCGTGCTCACCTGCACGCCTCCTGCCTTGGCGTGAAATCTGTTCCTCTGGCCTGTCATGTTCCGCGGTGACTGCAGACACAGGGCAGGGAGCCAAGAGCCCCTGCCCTCACATCAGCGTGTCCTGTCTGAGCTGTAGCTAGGTGAGACCAGGGCAATTAGCCTGTGCTGAGATGGGAGTTGCAAGATGGAAGTGGGTACGTGATGGGGGTCAGATGCTCAAAGCATGAGCATAGCTCGAAGGCTTATTTTCTGTGACTGAAGTGGAGCTGGTGCTGCTTAGGGTCAGGCATCAGGTGAACTCAATGGGAGGAAGTGTATTTTAGTGGTTAAGCGCACAAGTTTTTGGAACTAGATGATCCTGGTTGGAACTTTGGTCTGCTGCTAGCATGCCCTTTGGCAAGTTACTTAACCTTTCTAAGTTTCCATTTTAAGATGAAGATAATGCCTCTTCATGGGTTTATTAGAATGAAATGTGGCAGTGCACATGCGCCAGACAGGACACTTTTGGTTACAAATAACAGTGGTTTAAAATGTGAGGTTGTATAATGTTTACTAGAAAAGGAGGTCCCGATGAGGCAGTGTCTGTGATATGTTGTCATCTAGAATGGATGCAGCCTTTAAACCCTCTGCTTTGTCACTCTAGGCATTGACTTGAGATGCTTTTCCCTGGCAAAGGGGAGAAGGGTTCACCATGATTGCCACAGACCAAGTGCCCTTCCTTCCACAGTGCTGAATTTCAGCATGAAGAACCCCTTCTCTGTGGGGTCACCTTGAGTTGGCTTTACTCCTTGATTGAAAGCCACCGGACTATCAGGTGGCCCTTTTGAGGTTCTTGTGCTTTCATGCTCAGGATGGAAAGAGTTCCCAACCCTCTTTGTACAAACTCTGGTAGTGCATGCTTAATGGTTTATCTACTCCCTGTCCAGCCTTCTACTATGTTCCCTTTATTATATTGTGAAATTACCAAATATTGTTGCACTGTTTCCCACCTGGACCCCAGTTATAACAGACTCAAAGGAAGAGACCCTAGGTCACTCTCTGTTTTTACCACTTTCTAATTGGAGTGTCCCTTGGCGAGTTTTTAACCTCTTTGAGTCTCACTGTATGGGAACTATAACCAAGATGAAAATGCATACATTGTGCAAAAATTAAAAATGATGTAAAATATATAAAATTAAAAAAATAAAAAAGAAAAAAGAATGCAGTGCAGAGGTATACAAAAAAAGGGGGGATTAGTAATAATCAAGATGGTAAACATGTCATATAAGCTGTAATGTGTGGTGGACATGGAAAGGTGGTTAGCACTGCTGAGGGGAGCAGCAGGTGAATTTTATCTCAATAAAACTGTTAAAAATCACAATGCAAAAATTAAGAAAATTCAAATCTATGATTGAGCAGGGATACATCATGAATCAGAGATGATTGACCTATAAAAGCAACACTGAGATAAAGCCTAGTAAAACTATTTTAAATAAAAGAAAACATACACTCCTGATTTCAAGTGCAAAAGACCACTTTACTTAAACAGGTAAGAAATTCAGGTTGGCATTGGGCATTCTGAAAGCAACATACAAAGGCAGATAAAAGTAACAGTTTTCAATAAAACTTGAGAAATGATACTACAAGACAAGTTTCCTAGTTTGACAGCAGAGTTGAGTCTGGGTGTGTGATAGAGCCAGGTCGGTCTTAAGAGGGACATTCATTTAATTGAAATTTCTTGAATAGTAGTGTTAAATGCCCAGCAATGCCCGGTCAGTTATGTATTACTGAAAGGGGATAGGGGAGATTTGAGATCTATGTGAAAATTTGAGGGCCAGAGAGTAGAGACTGGGAGAATGTACATATAATTCCTTTAGGTATGGAAATGTACCATGCTGTTCATTTCAGAAATTTTTTATTTTTCGAAACATCCTCCTTTAATTGAAAATTTGCATTTCAACCTTTGCATCCACATAATACTGGAAGTACAGGTGGACAATTCATGAAATGGTAAGGGAGCCAAGCCAGTTCATCTGCTGATGATCATTATACAATCAGAGGGATGGCACATCCAGGAACTGATCAGACGGACACAAGTACAACAATGAATGAAAACCATTATTTCTCAGCCTACTCTGTGCCTGGCACTGGCCTAGGTACTGGGATGCCAAGGCACATGAGAGCTGGCTTCTGTGTCAAGTTGCCCAGAAACTCCTAAATGACTAATTACATCACAGGATGTAAATGAAGTGGGCACCAAGCTGTGGTGAGAAGCTCAGGACATACACATGGGTGAGTGGACCTCCCAAGATTCATGGCCCTTCTTCATCTGGATGTAGAATTGTTTGACTTTCAGTGTATCATCCGCACACTTCCATGTGAAGACACTTAGCTTGTAAGTAACAGAAATCATCTTGAGTAACTTGGTCAAAAAAGGGCCAGGTTACCGGATACCCTTGTAGAGTGAACAGAAGAAAAAGGATGTATCTTGGTGACTTGGATGATCTCAAAAACCAGCAAGCAATCAGGTGACCCAGTGTCACGAATGCCATTTCATATCAGTGATATAGGCAACAGTATCCAGAGAAATTCCTATAAATCTCATTTAATCTAAGAAAAATCAAGTAGGGCAGGCATTTTCTTTGTCAAAGGTAGGGAAATAATACCAGAAAGATGAAGTGATCTGTCCAAGGCATCTCTCAAGTTTTGGAAGCGAAGCCCAAAGTTTAGAAAAGGTTTCTGACTCGTGGATCTGTTCTTTTCCTGTTGTCTTCAAAACTGTCTTCTTTGACCAGTATGCAGGCTTTCCCTCTTATAATTTACAGACTTTCTTAGTTTTTCTTTTATCATTCATTTTGGCTTTGGAATTAGTCACTTATGTGCCTTTAATAATATGCTTATTTGAGATGTATCAGAAAACTGTTTTTAGTTTATACCCTGTAATCTGAACATGAAGGGGCCACCGGGAAAGCGGATAATTCAAGGGATGAGCAGGAGATCTCATTTGTGTAGATGATTTTTCTTTTATCCTCCGTGAAATGCCTTATCAGAAATGGGCCATTATAGTTTAAATGATCAGACGGAGTTTGAAAAGGATTTGAAACTTCATCAGACACTTTATGAGCTTGGAGTTGTAGCCTCATTGTTTTCCAAACTCCAATTTTTCCGCTACAATGAACAATAACTTTTTGATTAAACAGCTGGCAGTTGCTATTGAATGCCTCACATTTAATAACAAAAGTCTTTCTTCAGAACAGGAAATTTTATCTAAATTGCTTTGCTCTTCTTAGGTGATTTTGAACTTCTAAAGTCTGACAGTACTGATAGCATGAAAAAATAAAAAAAAAATTCAAGAATGCGATGATTACTTTTTAAAAGAAAGCACCCCAAACTAAATGAATAATTCAGTATACTTGCTAAAAGCAGAAGTCAAGACACACAAGTTGTCCTCTCTGTAAACATTATTAAAAAACAATCAAGTTTGTATTGACACATTTATATTGGGAAGACTCAGACAACAACTAAGAGGGAGGGTAATGTGAAAGCTTCACTTAGTAGTCAAGGACTTCACTAATTTTTTTTTCAATAATAGCAACAAGCACCATTCAGGGAGTGCATGTGCCAAGCATGCTGTGAAGTCCTTTACATGTTAATTAGCCCCACCCCCCATCCACAATCTTTTCCTGTTATCATGCTGGCACTTCCCATTGGCTGGAAACCAAAAGGAGGGGGAACCTATCAGTTTCCTTTGGTCCACAGCAAAAGGGACAAAGAGGAAATCTTTCTGGGTTAAAGGGAAAGATCTAGGTCACCTTTATTTATATTTCTATATGGTATTTCCTAATATTTGAAATTAAATGACAAAAGTTATCCATCCATCCTCTATTCAAGGATATAAGTGGAACATGGTCAGGAGCACTCTTGATTTTTCTATGTGTACCACCAAACATGGGCATCTTTTTACTGCCTTATTTTTTATTAGTCAAAAAGAAAAACCTCTAGAAACAGCCCCACAGTGGAGAATGCTTCTCCTTTGCCTTTCACTCTGCCTCGGACATGCCCTAAGCAGAGTCCCAGCTGCTCATGTCAGGAGGCTTGCTTAGGTGAAGGAGTGCCTGGAGCAGGTGCTCCCACACAAACCTGATTTTGCTGCTTGAGAGCAGACAGTGCCAAGTTGACCTCCACCAGGGATTCTTTTCCTACACTGGGATCAGACTGGTACCTGTAAATCTGATTTTATGAGGAATCTATATTTTTGAAATGCTTTCTAGGCTGTTCCAATGTCCAGCCAGATTTGGAAACTCTCAAATGACCTTATTAATGCTTTCCAAGGTTCTGAAAAAATGTCGAAAATGTATCTCTTCCAGAATCTTGGATGATAATGTTTTGGGTGGAGAGTGGTCTGTGGTTGTATCAGGAGTGCATGGAGAAAGAGAAATACTCCCCTTGTCCCTTACTATTGCTGCTAGACCCTGACATTTCACATGGGTTGTTGGAATTAGTCAATCATCATGCCTTTGGGGAGACATCCATTTGCTCTGGGAAGCTTTAAAATGTTACATGAGGATGTCACTGCACTGTATGCATGACAGATGGCTTTGGGGTGTTTATATAATTAATATAACAAGTAGCAGATGGAGGTTGGATCAGAAGACCTTCAATGTCCTTTCTGACCCTGAGAGTCCTAGTAACCAATGTGAACATTATGACAGCAAAGTTTTGATTTATTGTAATAGTTAAATCTCTACCTAGATGAATAATAAAATGTGGTTAC
Source organism: Talpa occidentalis (assembly GCF_014898055.3). Classification (NCBI taxonomy): domain Eukaryota; kingdom Metazoa; phylum Chordata; class Mammalia; order Eulipotyphla; family Talpidae; genus Talpa; species Talpa occidentalis. The sequence continues at coordinate 23,007,129 of NW_023603184.1, read as the reverse complement.
AGTAAATTATCATCCACTCTTGAGTATCAGTAAATATTTTGGAGACTGTTAACCTGAGATCTAATTGAACATGAAAAGCTGTACATTTTGTCTGAACTTCTAGAAACCATGGAACCAATGACTATGGCTTAGATGCACCATAAGTGGCAACATCTAGAGAGTGATTTAGGATGCTCATATTCTTCTCCCTTTCCTATAAGGTTGTTTACCCTAAACATCTCTTTCATAGAAATTATAAAGCTGACTATGTATTCTTCTCTGAGTATTTAAGCCAATTGGTGTAGAGGAGGGTTTTTTTTTTTTTTGGTATTTTTTTTCCTGAAAACATTTAAAATTAAAGTGTCTTTTAGGTAAGGGTGATCTAAAAGATCTTACCTATTAATATTAAATATGTCCCACTGTAAATAAGGCATTTGAGAATTTACAAAGTATAACACAGAATTGTTTTATGTTATTAAAAACCTGCTGAATTGATATTGTCAGTAAAGTTTATAGGTGACCAAATGGAGTATTAAAGGGGTTCAGTAACTTTGCTTAAGATGGAAAGGACAAATAGTAAAGCTTAGACCCAGGAATTTTTTGTCGGTAGTCCAGTGATCCTCCTAATCCAGTGTATCTCACAGTTTGTGTAACCCACGAGTTGGATAGCCAACTTTTTAAAAGCAGAATCAATAGAGGATTATATGATGATATGACATGGCCGAAGTTTACATCTGGTTTTGAATTTAGACTTCACCATTTACTGAGTGGTATTGGGTAAGTCATTTAATCTCTGGACATTAGTCAGTTGAGTGATATTTTAAGGATTGTCAAGTGTGTAAGTTTCTAGGATATAGTCAGTACTTCAAAAAGCAGCTCTTAAGTTTTTGACCCAGTGTCTGTATCTCTGAGTTTTTGATTTACTGTCCTTGCCAAGAGGTCCTCCGTCATCCACTGGGATGCACTTCCAGACTAGATGTTCACTGCCTCTCAAGTCTTCCCTTTCCCTCTGTTTTGCGTGTGAAAAAAATTTTTCCTGTCTTGAACTGAAAATACCTGCTTCAAACCTACACTTGTAGGTATACATTTTACCTTTCACTGCTACGCAGAACAGGCTCAATGCCTCTTCCACCTGCTAGTTTTCTAAGATTTAAGAGTTTATCTTGTCATCCCTTCATTTTTTTTTGGGGGGGGGATTTGTTGCTATATCTTCAGGCTGAACTTCCTTTGTTCCTTCAACTATTCATCTTTTCATTTGACTCTCAAGTCAAATGGACCTTGGCTAGTCTTTCTAAAATACATCTGTTTATCATCTGAAAAATTCCCATGACTCAATGTGGTAATTTCTAGGCAGTTTGACTCAATAGAACATGGTAATTATCTGCTTCTCATTGTCAGTTTAAGGTCATGACATCCTTTTTAGCAGTCTTATTTCACTGTTAACCAAGACAACTAAGTTTCAGTATGTATTTGTTAAACGTTCGATCTCACCTTTATTCCTTTGAGAAGCGTATTTACTCAAAGCATGGAACCTTTCACTTGTCCTTATTAACTTGCATCTTACTTGATTTGGTCCTAAAGTCTACCTACAAATGTCTCTTTCAATCTTTATGACATTATACTAATCTGTTATGATGGAAAAAAAATCACACATACTTCATGTTTTTCATCTAGATTCAATAAAAACATCTTTTATTATACTGCCAAATTATAGGTAACTATGAAATAGGACAGATTTAGATGTTCTGGTTATTTGATACTGATTTACAATCAGCATCAGTGTGGGATGAGAGTTGAATGATGAATTTTGGACAGAGTAAGGATTAGAAAAATGTCATGAAAGTGGCCTCCCCGGTGGCGCAGCGGGTTGAGCGCAGTGCTGTGAAGCTGTTCGTAGCCTCTGCAGCACCAGTTCGATTCCCGGCCAACCAGCCGGCCGGGGAGAAACCCACATGGCTTGGCAGACCTCTCCGGCCTCACTCGCTGCTCCCCTCAGCAGTGTCTTTGGTCCATCTGGCTGTTCTGTTCCCCGTTCTGTCTCTGGTGAATTCTCTTACACTCCCACATATCTGGCCTGTACCCCAGTTCTTGTATAAATAAATCTAAAAAAAAAAGATGTAATGAAAGGGAGATATTGAGGGCATAACATGGGGTTAAGAAGCATAAGTACCCTTTCTACACAGATTCAAATGAGGAGAGAAAGGGAATACTACAATCCAATTGCTGGGCAAGAAAGAGCATGAGTTTGTTGACAAGTGTTTTCTAAGTGGATGAAGCAGGTCACACAAGGACTTGATCTTATCTAGGAAAACCACTCCTATTTGGAGTGTGTTCACCACCTACTCTGGCAAAGCATCTCCTCCAGTATCTACTGATTGCATTTGAACAGTACTGCCTTGTCATCTACTACAATAGAGGCATCTCCTTCCAGATTTCAACTTTGCCTCATCTTTTTTGTTTGTATTTGTATTTACTCTGCAGCCAGCTGCTAAGAAACCATTTGGAAACCTGCTGAGCCCTGCTATGTATTTAGCTTGGAATTCAATGCTTACATGTTGGGGGCATACGGTATCCATCCCTACAATCCTCTTTGATTACTATATGGGTTTTTTTTTCCTCTATAATGCCAGAGGAACATTTTAAAAACCTTGTGATTGGTGGCATGTCATCTGTTTTGTTAAACAGACTGTAAGAAGGAGACTGCAGAGATTCTCTTTGGGGGCATTTCTCTCATGCCTTTCTGGTACAAAGCTCTGTGTGACGTGTATTTCTTGTTAGCCAATAATTAACAACAGCCAGACAACCTGACGTGGAAATTCAACAGGTGGTTCATCCATGTACACAGTTGGCAATAAGTAGCTGACACTGGGAGTGAGCTTTGAGGAACTATTTTGTGGAGTGAGTGACCCCCAGAATGTGTGCTCAGTAATTGTCAGGGCCAAGAATAATGCTAGCAACACCTTAGATGTCTTGTTTTTCTAGTTCGTTACTTTCACTCGAGTACTTTGTACTTTTCACATTTGCCTACTGGGCCTGAGAAGGGGGAGATTGTGATAGACCTTAATGTCAAAAGAGGGACTCAGCTTCATGTGCAAGGTCACTCACCATCAGTATGCTAATAAGAGGAAATCAGGAGTTATCTTGCATTCCTTAGAGGGAACTGTCTTCATGGAACATCCTTATGTTTGCTAGTGCCTGCTAAAAGGCAGTGAAGCTGAGGCTCTCTTTAGTGAAGGAAGGTCATTGTCACTTTCCTCCTCTGGAGAGTGTGAACACTTTTCAATTATGAGCAAAGCTCAAGACAAACCTCCTCATTTGGCACCTCATTTGAGTTTCATATTGTCTTATTGAACAATCACATTAATACATGTTGATTCACATGATTTACATTGACAATTCATTCTTCCCTACAATTGGGACAAGCACTGTCGAGTTCCTTCAGAGGCCTCTCTTCATCCATGTAAATAAAAATCCAATATTCCTTCACAAGTAGTGTTGTTGAACCACTGTGTTGCCTTGTGTTGAGCTCTGAGAGCTTTTTATGTTAATAGAAAATCAGGTTCTTCATAGAATATTGACTGGTCTATTAAGCAGACAGGAGTCTTGTAAGGGAGGCATTCTTCACTGAAGTCACGAGTAAAGAGGTTGTACCTGGTGAAGAAGAGGCCTCTATGCACCCTTGATTCAGGGCCTGGCTTTTACAAGTAACATGTCAGTTGTTCTTTGCATTGTTCATTCCTCCTAAGTAGTTTGACTGGATGTTTGACTGGATGTTTAGTTTTTGCATAGTATTGTATTAGAAATGAGACACTTACACATCAAAATACAGATAGATATTAATGGCATGTACAATTCCTACATTTCTCCCAACACAGCCTAATAAGCAGCATCTCTTTTGTGAACAAGGTCTAGAAACATGACTAGGAGGGAATTAGGTTTTCTGTAGTTGAAAGGAAGAGTAGATTTTTAGATGGTTGTGGAGTAAATGCATTATTTGTGTCAGATAGCCTATGGGAATGTGATAAATTTGGGCTGATTATAATGCAGTCAACTTAAGCAGTAAATCATGTGCTTAAAAAAAAGGACTATGCTTGATTTAATTAATTCTCAAGTTGCTGACTGTTTCTCTAGCTCTTTATGAAATACGTTTCTGCAGCTTTCCTCTTAGTGAGTTCTGCCTGACAGATTCAAACTTGCTATCCCAATCTCTTTTCTGGGTGAAAAGCAGTGCAGGCTTCATTTTGCTTTTTCTTTAAGGCTGCTCATGTAAATCTCCTGAGCTGGGCATTATGGAGGAAGTCACTTTACATGAGTTATCATATTTTATTCATTCCCTTTTCCTAAGGATTATCTGCACAGTGTCAAGTTTGACTACTTGATTTCTCAGTCTATCTTTAAATTTGTGAGTTGCTCATTATAAAGTCTTTGCCATTGAACTTGGTTAGTACACTCTCTCATCCTCAGGTTAGTATCAGGGAGCTTGGATTCATTCATTGTATGGAGTGGTCACCTCCTTTGGCTTGGGCACTTTTTTGGATGCTAGAGTTTCATGAAAAAGGTCAAATCCCTGCTTTCAAGTTGCTTATTGTCTGATGGGAGGAAACAGTCAATCAGCAAAGAGCTAAGCTAATTATGGAGAGTCATTGGCCTCAATAAGTGTTAACTAAGCTAAGTGATGAGTGGCAGGCGCTGCCTTATACAGCATCCTCAGAGAAGGTCTCAGCATAGGAAGTAACTGAGCAGGTGCAGGGATGCTGTGGAGAGGGTTTTCTTCACACTTGGCAGATAGGAAGTTGAAGTAGCAGTCAGCAAGTGCAGGCACCACCTGAGGGTGGAAACAGCAAGTGATGGGCCCCCTGATAGCAGAGAATATACATGCCTCATCCTTTGGCAGGGAGGGCTGGGCAAGCTGGCTCTGGCAGCACAGCATGCTAGACACCCAAGTTAGTTGTGAGATGGCATGGGGTCCTGTGTGAAGCCCTGGAGAGTTTGTCCTACTGGATGACCCAAGTGGCCAGGGTCTCAGAGGTCAGTAAAGACTCAACTTACAGGGCAGATTTAGGATGTATAAAAATCATACATAAAAGAAGGATGTATAAGGTGAGTCTGAAATAAGATCTCATTGCTAATGTTCCTATTTGCCAAGAAACCTTTTCATCTATGAATTAGCTACATCTAGTGAAGTCCCAAATAGAGAGGAAAGTGCCTTATGCTGGACAAGTTGAAAATGTTAGGAATAGTTTCCTCTTGTATTATACTCACATAAAAACAATGTTTTGTTATGTTTGGTGTTGTGTCCAAAAACACAATATTAACAAATTACAAAATATTTCTTTTATTTTATCCTTTTTCTGAAACCCTTTCCTACTCTTATATGAATTTGTGATGAATTGTCAACAAAAATGAAACATTGATATCAAAGAATTATATCTTCTGGAAGGATGTAAAAGTGTTAAATCATGTTTGCTTAAATTTTGAATACTACTTATAGAAAAGTTTCATTTATGGCTTAAAAGAATTAAAAGAAGTTAATGAGTGACATTTAAAAACAAAAATTAAAAAAACCTTGCAATTTTATGATGTCATAGAAAATAGAATTAGTCCCAAAATTTTGTTTTTAATTCAAAGTTTAGCATCTAAGTAGATAATCAGTTTGCCCCATAACTAATCAGGTTAAACAGCAAGAGAAATTAATGCTGTTTGCCTCTTTACTTGTTTTAGCTTTTAAATTTGTAGAAGGTGAAAAGAAACTTGGGACTATAAAATTTCAGAGTGATGGAAACTTGACAAAATAGACACTGTGTTCTTGGATCAGAACATTGAAATCTCACTTCCTTAAATACGCTCCATGTGGCAGTGATGTCATTTGTTGAAGTTGTATCCCAAAGCACAAGGAGGCATCAAAGTTCCCAGTAATGCCTTCTCAATGGATTCACTTTGTGGGGACGCAGTCATGGGGTGGGAACAGGTGCTGTGTTCTGTGTGGCCCTGCCTTCTCATCACCTCTCAGTTTCACAGCCTGTCCAACCCTAAAATGTGCCAAGGGCATACCACGTATTTTGTCCTCACCATGACCCATTTCAGTTTTTCAAATGAGGTACAGAGAAATCAACTTTGATTAAAGTTGTACAGCTTACTACCTGTACTATTCCAAATGCAGAACTGGAATACGCAATTCCAGTTTGGAAATTTTTATTCCAAATTCACATTGTCTCTGCTATACCACACTCTTTTTTTTTTAATTAATAAATTTTATTTTTATATTCCCCATACACCACACTCTTTGATACTTCTTGGATTTGAAGGCATGTATGCACAAAAGTCACCTTTCTATTCCCTAGTGGGGTATATTTGTAAGGGTAAATGATATTAGCACAACTGTAGAAAACTTTCTGAGGGGTTTAACACAGAATTTTATTTCCTGGGTATGTAAGTTCATTTGTATATGTCTAATTGACAGCAGGCCTTATATTATTCAGGATGCAAGATCCTCTGTTGTGTGCAATGACCAGCTCTGAGTCCTCAGTCTTTTCCTGCCAGCTGAAAGAGAGAAAGTGAAAGATGCCTGAGAGGATTTTTTGGGGGCGGAGAGGAAGCCCTTGAAGTGGTGCAGATCCCTTCCACTCAGACTGAGATGCTTTGTTGCTGTGAGCTAGGAGGAAGCAAAGGTGGCTTCCAGGAGAGCTCATCCGTCTTAGCTATGTGCTTTAGCACATGAACAGCACCTTTCCCTCCTGTTGAGGAAGTTGAATAAGGAATCTTAATTTATTGAGGGAGTAACACAGATTTGGGGGGTCTAGGTTTAAATCCCCAATCTGCAATAATTAGTTGCTTGACCACAGAAAAGTTTCTTTTTTTTTTTTTTTCTTAAAGATTTATTTTTATTTACGCATATAAGAGCTGGTGTACAGGCCAGAGATGCAGGAGGTGAGAGGATTCACCAGAGACAGAGTGGGGAACAGAACAGGCGGACTGAATGAAATACACTGCTGAGGGGAGCAGTGGGCAAGTCAGGAGAGGTCTGCTGCGCCATGTGGATTGCTTCCTGGCTCGCTGGGGATTGAACTCTGTGCTGCAGAAGCTGTGGATTGCTTCACAGCTCGGTGCTTAATCCCTTGTACCACCAGGGAGGCCTCCACAGACAAGTTTCTTAACTTTGATGAACTGAGAACACTTACCTGAAGGTATGGCGAAGATCAAGTGACTTAATATATGAAAAGCTTGGCACAGTGCTTGGCACACAATAGGTGCTGTGTTAGTGCTGGTTGTTCTGTCTGCATGTCAGCTCCGCTTCATTCAGAACTCAGCTTTGGAGAGTCTTGTCTGACTAGGCAGGCAGAATTCTGTTTTCTTCACTCTGTTTCCATAGAGCATTGCATTTCTCGCATTGAGTTACAAGGTGAGAGTGTGCATGTTGTCTGCCTCAGGCTTCTGGCCTGAGGGCAGGGGCTGGGCTGCATTAATTTTGCCTGTGCTTGTCCCCATAACTAGCATGGTGTCATATCCATTGTAGATAGTCAGATATTTGTTGGTGAAAATGAGAAGATTCTATTTCCTTAGCACGCTCAAAGGCAAGGAGTTCACTTTATTAGCTTTGACTTTTCATGACATTTGATTTGGACAATACTAGGTTTAAGTGACAGAACACTGTATACTTTCCATGGTCCAGTCCACCCAAATTGTACCCCTGGGACCAGCAGCTCTTTTGCCCAGATTCTGATTATATTTTTCTGGCATGTTGGTGGCATAACTTCTCGTATACAGGGGTACAGGTAGGAACGTGACAATCCAGTTTCAGTTTATGTTATCAGCATTAGTCTGGGTAGAACTCCTTTCTTGCTTCATTCAATCATCCACTCCTCTGTTCTATCAGCATTTCATTCCCTTAGGAAAGCAGTATCGCTTGCTTATGTGAATCTTCAAATTTACATGTATCCTTGGCTAATAGATAAAAAATTGTATTGGAGGTGTGTATTTTTACTCGGCATTATGGATTTTTTTTGCCCTATTTAAAACTTTATATTTCAATTTTTTTAATCAGACAGAAATTTGAAAAATGTTACATACACAACTGTATATTAACCTAAGTTCTCTCTTTAATAATGTATATGTTGATATAGGTGTATATGTACTTCCTTATATTCATTATTTTGAACCCTTGAGAGTAAGTTGCTGACATCATGATCCAAGTATTTAAGAACATACAGCTTCAGAACAAGACAGTTACTTCAATATGTGCCACCCAATTCTCAAAATCAGGACATGAAAGTTCAACTTAATACTATTTTATAATCTACACTTCTGATTCCAATTCCACCAAATTTTCCACTAATGCTTTCTATAAGAATTTTCTTTCTTGCTCCAGAGTCCAATCCAGGATCCTGCCTTGGGTTAAGTTTTTAATTTAACTTGCAAATGTGCCTCAGCTGTTCTTTATTTTTCATGACATTGATATTGGAAAGAGCACAGGCAGTTACTGGGTGGAATGTCCCTCACACTGGGTTTGTTTGCTGTTTTCTCATGATTAAATTTCCTGTGTTTGGGTTTTCAATTATTTTTGTTAACACATTTTAAGCCATCTTCATTTTGCTATGTCTGCATCCAGTGTGTTGGTTTCCGCCTGCTGCCTGGCATTCCTTGGTAAGGACTGCCTCTTCGGTTGAGTTGACAGAGCCGCCAGGAAGGCCACACCAGCAGACTTTCTTTGGCATCAGAAAGGGATCCTGACGAGTTGCTATCTGACCCTGGAAATCAGCACTCCCCTTTGATACAGGCAATGCTTTAGTTGATAATGGACCTCAGATGTTTGCTTCCTCAATGATTTCTAAGGCACAAGGGGCTTTTATGCTTGTGGAAGATAAGGCAGGATAGGAAGTTGATCCTTCTGACTGTCCATTCTTTCATTCATTTATGCACTTCATAAACATCCGAATAAGGGACAGCTCTGCACTTTAGAGCTCCCTTTGTAGTGTCTTGAAAACCAAAGAAGAAAGTATTAGAATTGAAAGCTTGGACAAATGCAGATGTTTTAAGCGATGGTTTAAGGTAAATAGTTGGACAACATTTTCAGTTTTGATGAGTTTATAACCTTATGGAAAATTATACTTCTGCCTCTTCACTTAAATACAACGATTTCTGTTTCTCTCTGGCCTCTTCTGAAATTCACCAACATGGAACATAAGTTTCCAATCTTTATCTCCATAATTCATAAATAATTTTACATTCCACTTTCCTCCAGTGAAAATTATTTTGTATATTCTTCTCCATATTTCATAACTTGCATATTTATCATTCTTAACGACTGCAGTAAATTCTATCAAGCTGATCTGCTATAACTTATGCATTTCTCTTTTGGTGTAAATTTGGCTTGTTTGTAGTTTTTCACAAACATGAGAAATAAACTTTTTTTAAGGAAAGAAAAAGCATGTTCTGGTGTTAAAGCAGTTTTGACAAACTGATCTAAAATGGTTCATTACAACATACAAAAAGATTGAAATTTTTGGAGAGAAATACAGCCTATCTTTTTAAAGCAAAGTTATTGTATCTTCATGTTTTAATCTAGTTTGTAGAGAAGGACCTGATATACTTAGAGCTTTGCCAGTTGAACACCTTGTGTGATTGTTAGGAAACAACATATTTTCAGTGAGGAACAGGAGAGTAATGGATGATGCAACTATGATACGAGGTGCAACTTGATGACTTCCATCTCTGACAGTCCTGCCATCACTCACTTGTCTTGACACAACTGTACCATCTTTCTGTTCTCTGAGCTTTTCTTCTGAGAGCTACTGGAGGAATATGTCATCCTCTGGCAGAAGACAGGGTGTTTCATCTGGCTGGGGGGACTGATTAGTTATTAGACCTTTAAACCTACGTGGGGATGACTCCACTCTCAGCTCGGAGTTGGGACTGAGAAATTCAAGGAATAGATAGGACCAGCATGAGGAATTACAATTCAAGGATGTGCCAGGTAGCTCAGCCCCACCCACAATCTTTGGAGCATCCAAGGACAAGTCTCCACTCAGACAAGCTCTCCCTCCCCTTAGCAACATCCAGGTGCTGAGTGGCACCTGACAGAGGTGTGGGGAAAGAAGATGGCCCTCAGCTGGTAGTAGGAACTATTTCCGAGAGAGCACATATCTAAAGATTTGTGAGGTCTGGAAAGGAACTTGGTAGGGCAGAACAATCAAGGCAACTGAGTTTTTTAGTAGGTTCTGTAGATACCTTCAAAGACCCCAGGGTGGTTGCCTTTTCTAGGTGATGTTGTCATATATCCTATGAAAATTTCTTCCCGTACAGAAATTATACTGCTCCGTGAGGGCAGGGTTTTATGTATCCAGTTAATTGCTCTCTTTCCTGTTGACTCATGAGAAATTCAACATAAAAAGTGCTCATTAAATACTTATTGATTGGATGGTGATATCAGTTATTTGATTTTGCAGACGAACCATATTATCTGGGCAGCTGCCACCCATTTGTTTAAAGGCTAGAGAAGGGAAGGAGTGCCAGCTAAATAAACCAAAGCCAGGGAGTAGTAGAGTATAAAGGACTTTGGAGCCACGCAAATGGGGATACTTATCCCCACTCTATTGCGCTCTGGGTTTCTTAACTTGGTTGACCCATTTACATTCTTGGAATGTCGGCCTTTTTACCTGTAATGGGGAGAAGACCACTCTAGTCAGAGATTGTGAAAAGTTCATTGCTCAAAGTAGACATTCAAAAATGTTACCCTCTTCCTCACTTCCTGGCAAAAGGGGTAAAGGCAGAGTGAGCCAGGAGGAATGCAGATAATATGTTGAGGTGTTGGAAGAAGTCATATTATGCTTCTTGACCTATTAGCTCACCTGGACCTCAGGAGGCTTCTTATCCTCCTGCCTGTTCTTAGAATGTACATTCTGCCAAACATTTCTAACCTGGGAGTCACTTCACGATCACAGTATTGAGAGAGTTACTGAGGCCAGGTGGTCTGTAAACCACACTGAACCCCATATGGCCTCCATAGAAACTGAAGATTCCAGAGGGTGGGTGGGAAATACACCTGCTATGTAAGTTCCCTTATTAACACTTCCACTGACCAATGCAGAATGATGTGCCTCTATTTTCAGTCTCTCCTTGCATTCTGTGTACGGAGCTAGTTTCAAATTTCACCTGGGGGAACTTGCAAGATTGCACACCAACACCAAGTGTTGTCAAGAAGTAAATAACTAGCTATTTACTAGTTACCTATCTTTTAAAATGTGCCCCATGTTGGCTCTGTCTGTCATAGCAGCAGCTAATGCCATGAGTACTTCAAACAGCATGTGTACCTTTCTGGTTCTGCTTTGAGCTTCTCTGTTACTAACTGAGTTCTTTGTCCATACAGGATTTATGAACGAGTGATAGACCCTCCTGAGACCAGTCTTCCCCCAGGAAGCAATTTATGGCTGGGTCAGCGCAACCAAAAACATGGGTTATTCAAAGTAAGCCCTACTTTAAACTTTTGGTGTGTGCTTTTCTGTGTGTTCAATGTGAATTAAATCAGATAATTGTTACAAAGATTCTATGAAGTAAGTTCTTCATAACAAGGCAGAGTTAAGTGATTTGCCCAAGGTCATGTATTTCACTCTGCTGTCAGGTTTGGATAATGGAGAATGTAAATGATCCTCAAAATGTTTATCATTGTCCTAATTCTTAGAATTTAGGATCATCTTTAAATTGATTTCCATTTTCAGAATATCTCTTTCAGTCAGTTTGTGGTAGGTATCTTAGATATACAACAGGGAATGAATCTCAGTTTCTATGAGCTTTGGTTTTCTTGTATATAAAGAGGTTAATATAACTGCATTATTATACTTCATAGAACATGAGGATCCAGTGATAATATGAATTGAAGTTAAAAAAGATCATGAAGTTTTAAGACAGTCTTGTTCTCAGTACAGCAGACGTTTGTTTCTGGCGTTGTGGTAGACTAGATATTTTAAACATCCTCCTGCTTCAAAATGCCTCTAAATGCTAGATAAAGCAGAACAAAATTCTTTTAAGATTCATATTAAATTTATAAGAAGGGAGGCCCTGTAAGACTAAACATATGGAGGGAAGTGAGAACCAGAGGTATGTCTGCCTATCCCAGGAATTGAAAGTTAAATGTACAATCTGCCCTCTATCCATGGGTTCTAACAACACTATGTCTGTCCTGTACATAGTGTCCTATGTTTATCCTATACAGACTTTTTTCCTTGTTATTCTCCAAACAATACAATAAGCATGAAGCACTTACATTGGATTATAAGAAATTGAGAGATGATATAAACAATATGGCAGGATATGCAAATATGCCATTTTATATAAGGGACTTGAGCATTTGTGGATTTTGGTGTCTGTCAGTTCTTGATACCAATACCCATACTGAGGGACAGCTGTATAGGTGTATAATCTCTCTCTCGCTCTCTTTCTCTTTCTCCCTCTTCCCTCTCTCCCCCTCCATCCATCCCAACTTTATTGAGATGGTCATTGGCATAACATTATATAAGTTTAAGGTATACAATGGGTTACTTTTATATAGTGCAAAATGACTAGCACTATAGTGCTAGCTAACATCTCCATCATATCACATAATTACATGTTTTTTCTGGGTGAGGACATTTAAGATTTGCTTCCTGTAGTATTTTCAAGTATATAAATCCACTGGTTGCCTAGTGGATCATATGGGAGGGTTATGAGTGCTCTGGAGTTGGGTGTAGTGTGGTAAAATATACTTCAAAAGGCATGCATCCTTAAGCCTAAAAATATATACAGTGTTGCAAATCAATGTTACCACAATAAAAGAACTGAAATTGAAATAATTGAAATTAAAAAAAAAATTAAAGACAAAACTGTAACTTTCCAGAAGAAAGTGCACAGAGAATTGTTGAAAAGATAACTTGTTCAGGGCCTCCCTGGTGGCGCAGCGGTTGAGCTCTGGGTTGCGAAGCTGCCTGCAGCCTCAGCAGCGCCAGTTCGATCCCCGGCCCCCGGGTTAGGGTCCCAGGTGGTGTGCAGACCTCTCCTGCCACCCGCTGCTCCCCGCAGCATTGTATTTCGTCAGTCTGTGTGTTCTGCTCCCTGCTCTGGCTCTGGTGAATTCTCTCACCCTCCTGCGCTTCTGACTGTACCCAATGCTTGTAAAAATAAATAAATTAATTAAAAAAAGATAACTTGTTCATAACAGGCAGAAACCGAACTTATAATCGCATATTTAAATAATAATAATGATTTTGGAAAAAATGAAATTAAAAATATTAGTCAATGAAATTATAAAAGGCATGATCTGATTTAAAGTGTTCAAAGTCTGTCCATTGATATGAAAATATATATGGGGGTGGGGAGAACGTGGTGGAGCGTGGTGGAGGACTGTGGGCGCTTTGCAGTGGGAAGGCTATGGTGACCGTACCTGAGCAGAAATAGCCTAAATTGTGAAAAATAAAGATGCTTAAAAAAATAAATAAATGAATAGAGAAATAGGTTAAATTTAAAGCATGCATGTTAAAAATTTAAAACAACAACAAAATAAGAGAAATAGTATAAAACCTCCAAATTGAAATATAAGATAAATCAGGAATTTCTTTAAAAGCCCTGTCAACCCAGGAGAAGGCCAGAAGAGACAATGCATCTGATAAAAGCTAGTAGTTACAATTCTGCTTCACAACATTCACTATCAAATTAAGTGGTTTGCACTGTCACAGAATTACATTGGAGTCATAAAATTGAAATTGTATTGTATGTATTAAATGAAGTAAAAAAATAACAATTCATAAATGTTGAGAGTGAAAACAAAAACAATTATAAACCAGAGGCATTCTTCAGGGGAGGAGGAGGGAGAGAGATCAAACGGAGGGAGGGAGAGGCACAGGGGACTGTGGTGAAGGTGCAAGGGTGCATTGGGGAAGGAAATTCTATGGGGACTACACATGGGAGTGGGGAGGGGCAAGCAAACATTGTTTAAAAATGAACAATGATGTAAAAAATATAAATTAAAATTTAAAAAGTTGATAGTGAAAAAAAACAAATCAGTCTAATTAGGCATGAGAAAGTTGTAGAGGCTGAGGCAATAGAAAACTTCCAGAGCAAAAAGTTTAGCATGAATTGATTAACATTCTTGATGGTGTATATCCCTAACATCTAACCTGAATATGTATATTGCACTGTTAAAGAATACTGGTGAAGTTTGGTCTCAGTCAGGGTGTTGGGGCAACTGAATATCTCTATGGCAAATACCTATGACATTTTTCCCCCACACTATATGCAAAATCAATCACAGGGTATTTTATTTTAAAAATTTTTTTTGAAGATTTATTTATTTCTGTAAATAAGACCTGGATGAGATGCAGGGGGTGAGAAGATTCACCAGAGACACAATGGGAAACAGAACAGGTCGACTGACTGAAACACACTGCTGCTGGGAGCAGTGGGCGAGACAGGAGAGGTCTGCTGCACCATGTGTATTGCTCTCTGGCTGGCTGGGGGTCGAACTCATGCTGCAGAGGCTGTGGATTGCTTCATAGTGCGGTGCTTAACCCTTTCGCCACCAGGGAAGCCAATCCCAGGGATTTTAGATCTAATTCTGTGAGAGGTAAACCAATACAGCTTAAAAAGTTAGCATAGACAAATATCTTTATGACCTTGATGGAAGAAAAATTATCTCTTAAAGAAGACATAAATGTAATAACCATAAAGAAAAAAGGTCGATGTATTGCAATAGATTAAAATTTGGAACATTTTTCAAAATAAGTGGCCAAGAGTTAAAGGGCATGCCATTGAATAGAAGAAATTATTCAAAGTAGTTACATCCTACAGAGGCAGAAGAGGAAGAAATCTGAGTTAAGTGTCATCCTTAAGAAGAGAAAGACAATTAGAATAAATCAAAGAAAATAAAAGGCATTTTAAAATAAGCATATAAGAGCAGAAATTGATAAAATGATGAGTAAGATAAAGTGGATCAGATCAAAAAAGTCTAAATACAGTCCTTTAAAAAGACATTTGGAAGTTTCAGTAAGGACAAAATGAGAGAAGGCACAAAAACAGAATAAAAAAATAATAAACTGCAAAAGTAGTAATCCTTTATTAACAAATTTCTGTTAATAAAATGGAAAATTATACAAAAAGGACAATTTCCTAAAAATAGATTATCAAAAGCACTTAAGGGATAGTCTTAGAATCATTCAAGTATTTTAAAGAGTTCATGATTCAAAATCTATTGTTCCCAGTTACCTTTGGGTGAATTGCAAATAGACTCAAGGCATAGTGATTTGGAACAATGATGCACCAGCTGAGTGGTTCTGTATTCTCAGGGACTCATAAGATTAGGTCAGCTGCTAAATTTTCTGGGGGTGGGCTGTACTAGCATCGCCTAGTTTGGGTGGTTTATCTGCTTTGCATGATCTGTGATTTTCTAGCATCCTAATCTGAGTTTGTATACATAGTGGTGGATTAGGATTTCCTGAGCCAGATCAGATGTGTGCACGGGTTTTGAAGCCTAAACTTGAAATTTACACACCTTATTTATTGTCCAAGGCAAGTTACAAGGTCAGAATCAAAGGGAAACAGACTCTACCTTTTAATGGGATATGTTACAAAGTCATATTATACTGGGATTGAATCCAACAGGGAAAGCAGAGGAATGTGTTCACTTTTAAAACTATCATTTCTCTTCATGAAAAACCTCTCTGTTTAGACAGTTTTACAGGGGAATTCTGTCACATCAAGGAAGTAATTCCCACCTCATATAAACTCTCCCAGAGGAAAAAATAAATGACACTACCCATCTCACATATGGGGACAGTGTGACCTTGATTCCCAAACTTGATTCCCAAGAACTGTATAAGAATGGACATGGGCATGTCAGTTTACTTTTAAACAGAGTGGATTGAAAATTCTAAACAACATATTAACAAATTGAATCCAGGAGGTAGGAGGTTATGGCAGGAGAGAGAGAGGAAGAATGTATGAAAGCACAAGTCATTTAGATGATGCAAGTATGTTTTTATAATCAGGAAATCTATTGATATAATTAGTTGCATTAAACAAAAAGAAGTGTAAAAATCACTAGATGAAACCTAATACCAACACATGATAAAAATATTCTTAGAAAAATAGGAATAGAAGAAACTTCATTAAACTGATTTAAAGTGCATAAATTAGATGTATGTAAGAATCAGACTTATGGGCCTCCCCAGTGGCGAAACGGTTGAGTGCTCGGCTGCAAAGCTGCCCACAGCCTCTGCAGTGCCGGTTTGATCCTGGCCACCGGGCGAGGGTCCCACATCGCACTCAGACCTCTCCTGCTGTGCCTGCTGCTCCCCTCAGCAGTGTATTTCGTCGGTCTGCCTGTTCTGTTCCCCGCTCTGGTGAATTCTCTCACCCTCCCGCGTTTCTGACTGTACCCAGTGCTTGTATAAATAAATAAATAAATAAATAAATCTTGGAAAAAAAAAAAAGAATCAGACTTATGGTTTAAATATTAAGAAATTCTTGTTAAAATCAAGAATCATACAAGAATCACTGTACCATTGTTTCTTTTCAATATTTTGCTGTAGATCATTAGATCAGATCAGAAGAATAAAAAAACTTTAAGGATTATAAAAAGTAATTAGTAAAATTATTATCTACGTAAAAAATGAGGATCCACAGATTATTAGGATTACCAACTTCATTCAAAGACCAAAATAAGTTGCATTGCTGAACAAAATTAGCAGTAGCAGAACAGCAGTAGGATCAACAAAAAGTAGTTAAATATGATATTTCCTTTGTAATATCAACCAACATACACAGTACTTAAGAACTAATCAGACAAAATATGTACATAGAAATTATGAAGCAAATAATAAAAATTTATTAAAAGCTATTATGGCAGACCTAAATGGAGAGAGGTATGCCACGTTCTTGGAGAGAAGGCTTAAAATAATAAAAATATCAATTCTTTCCACACTGAGCGTTAGAGTCAATGAACTTGTTACATGTTCCCAGCAGGATTTTTTCCCCCCAGTAGAATCTTCAAGTTGATTTTACAATTCATATGGAACACTAGGACTAAAAATAATGAAGACATAGTGAAGGGATAAGGAAAAATCTTATTACAAAGTTATAGCAATTGAAAGAGTGATATCAGTAAAAGAACTGACACATCAACTAAGAGAAGAACATAATCGAGAGGCCAGAAAGAAATACTTTCACTATATGCAGAAACTTGGATACATGATTTATAACTGAAGTGGCATTGCTGGTCAATAGGCAGATGTAGTCATCAATAACTGGTTAGAAAATTCAGTTATTTAATTATTTCATATATATAAATTCATGTAATTAGTTTTTGTGCATTGTCAGGAAGTTTCAAATACATATTTGGACAATATACATAAAAATCAATTATAATTACAACTGAATTAAATAAACATGAAAGCAAAAACTTAGAAGTGTTAGAAGATAGCATAGAAGCGTATCTTCATGATTTGAGGGTAAAGAATTATTTAAGCAGGGTTTAAAACGTACAAAACTATTAAAGAAAATACTGGCAAGATTAATATGCAAAATGTTCTTCAAAGAAGATCTTGGCAACACAATCATTTTGCAAAGAAATAATAGCTGTTAAGTGTTGCAAATCACTAAGAGTCTCATAACTCAACAAGGAATCAGACAAAAGCTATGAAGGTTCAGTTCTCCAAAGTGGAAACATGAATAGCCAATAGAAGTACTGGAATTACATTTCAGTAGGTATCTTGAAAATGCAAATTAAAACCACTAAGAGAATCTATTCTTATCCATTAGTTGGGCAGAATTGAAAAAAACAAATCTGGTGAAGGTAGTTGAGCAATAGAAATGTATTCATTGTTGTGGAAACTGGGATCAGGATAACCGCTAAGGAGAACAATTTGGGAATTTTTCTATAAAGCTGAAGCTGCACATGCCATATAACACAGGAACCCAGCTTCTCAGTATAAACATTGAAGATATTCTTCATCCTATACCAAGATATGTACAGTCATCACTGTAGAAGCATCTTTTTTTCTCTTTTGTATTGGAAAAAACTAATTGTCCATCAATCAGAGAAAGTTTAAAGTGTGGTAGACTCACACAAATGCTAAAATAACTGAAATTGAATAGAAATCAAAGAATTTCATCTCAAGTATATTGCTTATTGTTACATATTCTTGGGGGCTTTGGGTCTCTAATGAAGGGCAGCAACTGGTTTCTGACTCTGGAAAGATGTCAGAATTACATGGGGAAATCAAATTTTGTGCTACATTGACTACTCATTGAGAACATGAACTGTGGGTTTGGAATTTCTCTGTTTTTAGAAGACTTTCTCATTGATTTTGATATAGTAAGTTTGAAGGTCCAAATTAGGGTTTGCTGACATGGGTGAAGTGTTGATGGTCTAGACAAGAATTTTTCTTGGTCTCCAGCAGTAGATCCCAGAGGATGTAAGATATGGCCAATAATTAGCTTCTGTTTTTGTGATTCATTCGATTAGTAGCTGTCAAACTTCAGTGTGTACCCAAATCTCTTGAAGGTCATATTAAAAATACAGGTGATTAGATGTCAGCAAAATGGTGGAGTGGGCATTTCTAAGGTCCTTTCCCTTCATAGAAACATCAAAAAAAAAAAAAAAAAAAAAAAACCAAAAAACCTGAGAACCAACTTTCTCAAAACTTTGTAAACATTCAAAGGTGTAAAGCAACCAAGTGAACATCAAAATAATAGGAATGACTTGTGGCATTTTTTTTCCTTGCCCCCCCCATGGATGCTAATCATAGCTCCTGGAAGTCTTAAAAATATCATACTAAGTTTTCAGGGTGGGACAATGGTCCCTGGTTCTGGAGGGAACAGTGGAAACCTTATTTTCCAAATGATTTTGTATACCTGTCCCATCTGGGACTGGTTCTCATTTCCTAGGCCAGAAAAGTGGCAGGCATCTGGCAAATAACTTGCAGCTATGTGGGCCAGGAAGTTACAGTTGATATATAGGAAAAACCACTTAAATCAAGGAGGGGAAGTGGGGGAGAGATAAGCTTTGGGCCATCGGGGCATGGAAAAGCTCTTGCATATAAAAAGCCATATGCATGCCAGAGCAAGGTGCATGTCCAGAAAAGATCTGCAAATACCCTAAGCTTTCCTGTTATGCTAGTCTCTAGATACAGCGCAAGTCTGGCTGTGTTGAAGGAAATTTCCCACCTTTCCCTCTCCCCACTCCTCTCTCTTCCCTACTTCTCCTCTTCCATCTTTTCTCCTCTCTCTCTTCCCCTACTCTTTATCTATAGCTCCCCTTCCTTTTCCTGATACTCAAGGAAATATCTGTCTAAATACTCCTGCAACATAAATCTCTGTTCCTCAGTAGGAACAGAGATTTGTTGACTAGGCACAACTTGGAATAGTCTGCAAAGGTATTTGGGGACTAGGACAGCATTCAACTATCAAACCAAACCAAAAAGAAAAATACCAGGAAACTGTAGGGGAGGGAGAGAATCTGATCTCCAGAGTCATTACAATATTCAAATAGTCAATGTTAAAATAATGTTAAAATAATAAACAACCGGAAGGTATTCCCATTTAAAGGAGCAGCTGCAAAAAACGAACAACTGAAACGAAAATGAAAGCTTAATGAGAAAAACTCAACAGATTAGCGCAGGGTGAAGAAAGATTCACTGAATTTAAACAGGACTGAAATTGACCAGTCTGAGGAAGCAAAAGAAAACTGAAGTCATAGTTTAAGATGTGGAGACAGGGAGAGATTCAGTTTACAGTCATCCTGCACATACTTTCTCGCTGAAACGACTCCATTTCTTTCATCACTTTATTATGGTTTGAGCATAGAGTCAGGGCTGGCTTCCTGGACAGTCTTCCAGGCTGCTGCATGTAGAAAGGGCCCACTGACTTACGGCTCTGCTGTTGCCATCTTCAAGTGCTCGGCCATTTTTTTTTTAAAGATTTATTTATGCATACAAGTGCTGGGGTGTAGGCCAGAGTTTGGTGGGGAACGGAGGGTTGTGGGGGAATTCCTGAAAGACAGAGTAGAGAGCAGAACAGGCAGATCGACTGAAATACACTGCTGAGGGGGAGGGGTGGGCGAGACAGGAGGGATCTGCTGTGCCATGTGGCTTAGCAACCTGGCCAGGGATTGAACTCAGGTCTCAGTAACTGGTGATAGCTTGATAGAGCTGAGACTTTAACCCCTGTGTCACCGGAGAGGCCCTCAACCATTTTTGAAAAGGACCCTGCATTTTATGTAGCTGGTCCTCATTGTAGTTTATATGGTCATTTATGTGTTTATTATTGCTCACTCTAGATTGTGAACTTCGCTAGGATCAAAGCATGTCTATTTCATTTAGCAAGTGCTTACGGCAAGAGCAGACATATAGCTGTCAGACAATATACTATTGAATGAATGAGTGCTTAAGCTACAAATCTTATTTGTAAAGTGGCAAAGATGTGTCTCATAAAGGGAATGGAAATTATCTAGGAATGTACATTAATAACACTGAGCCCTTAGCAGGTTTACAACACATACAGCCTCCTTTCCTGGTGAATTTAACACTCCTTGGTATTTAACATTGTACTGGAGAAAGGATAGGCACTTTTCCTGCCTTTTAGGGATTTCATTTGGGAGTTTGTGCATAAGGAAAGGAGAACCAATTGAGTCCCGTTCTCTATTTCAATGGGTGTGTGTCTCTGTAGATGGAAGGAACCTTGTGAGGAACCCAGAAACCTGATACAGACAGAAACACGAAGGCTGAGCACCAGGCTCTGTTGAATGAATATGCTCTGTGTTCTAAACCTTGTAGGGCCCTGCATGTATTTGCCCAGTTAACTACATTTCACCTTTAGAGAATCCTGATGAGGTGGCTAGTATTTTTGCCACTGTAGAGGGAAAAGAGGCTCAGAGGCAGTGGGGGCTCATTGCGATTAAGCAATTTGCCAATCTCACATCATTTCTAAGGGATAGAAATGGGATTTAAACCTAGGCCTTTTTAAATTTCAGAAACTTTCCTTGTTCACTAAAACATTCAACAGATGTTTTTTCAAGGGCTTGCTCACAACATAGCAGTCACTCTGTGACTACCATCTGGTGGAGACCTTTCACTTAAATACACCATGTCCCATGGAGGAGACAGGTCTTACTGTCTTTTTCTGGGGCTACAGCCCAAAGGAGCAGTTGGTCCCTGGAGTCCACCAGAAGGGATGGCAATTCTGCGCAGTCTGGCTCTGTACTGAGCATTGTGATTCTCCATACCCCGCACTGGCAATTGCCTCTCCCAGTGGTGCTTTAGAAGGGTGCTCACCATGGGGAACCTTTGAAAACTGCTCTGCTATTCAGAAGTCTATATGTCAAGTGCTCCTGGCAGTCCTTTGGTGAGGTGAGACGTTATTTTCCAGGCACACCTTCAGTTTTTAAATTTTTATCTCGTAGAAGCCGTCTCCTAAGTTCAGGAACCACACCTGCTTTATTGTTGCAGAACTAAAAATGCTTGTGATGTGTTTGCAGGCTAAAATATCACTATTCTCTATTTTAAATATTAATATGTAGCTTTGTAGGCAAAGTAAAAGCACAAGCTCTTCACTTGTCAAACCTGATTTCTGGGCTGTGCTGGATCCTTACTAGTAGTGGGATGGAAGTGCTGCTGATGAAAGAACAGAGGGTGGAATCACTTGTTGTGCTCTTGGCACAGAAGCCTCTAGCACTAGGTAATTCCTGTCAGAAACACAGAACTCAAGCCGGGGATTTCTTTATTTCAAAACAGCATTCATTTGAGAATATAGCTGGCCAGTAGTGATAGGCTTATCTGAATCTTCTGATTGTCATAGATTTCATTATCAAGATGGTGATTACCACTCAATTTTCCTTTGATGCTTTCTAAGCTGATTATGCTGTTACTGTTTCAGAAGCTAGAGAAATAAAGCAGCAGCCTTGGTGAATTGCAGTGAGTTATAGGGTGCTTCAGTGGGTTGGGTGTTCTGACAGTTTCTTAATAGTGAGATCTCAGGGAGAATCCCATCCCAGTCTTTCATCCTGAAGTACTCTGTCTCTGCCTCCCCCTCTCTCTGTTTGTCTGGAAATTTGTACCTGAAACCTTTCCCTTACCTGGACATCACTTTCTCCTTAACAGCTGAGCTGTCACTAGAAAGTGAAATTGATTACACTTTTTTTTAATGCCACAGCTGTTGTTTTTACCTCAGCTGGTTCCCATAATTCCACAGATGGTAAACATATGTTTATAGGCACATAGAAAAAGAAGCTGTGTTGGATTCCTCTCATCTAATTCTTATTTTTCCTTTAATGCAGAAAGTCAAAGCCACAGAGCTGGGGCATCCTATACATTTGTAGATTAATATTTCTGTGCGTTAAGACTTTGAAAACAGCAGGATAGCTAATGATATGCTAATGAGCTGACAGTTTTTATTGATCCTAATGAAAGTCGACAAGTGTCTGTCTTGGCTTTTATGCAAGCTGGAATATTTTATTAACTGTCTTCAGGGCAGAAATATATAATTGGTTGCCTTTTGAAAAATCTTCCATGCGAGTTACCCAAGTCTTACTTTTTGTTAGCCAGTTGCCAAAGCTTGGGTCCCTGCCAGTTTATAAACAGAACACATCTTCATCCATAGATTTACATGCTCACCAGGAACTCTCCCCACACCCTTTCTCTTTCCCAGCAGTTTTTTTCAGTGCGTTAGCATGTTAAAAAAAAAAAAAGAAAAGAAAAGATAGAAAAGAAACCATTTTCTTCAGTGTAAACAGAGATCTGCAGGGAAATGAGCTTTAAAGAAAAATTAGCATTTGTTTGGTGGCAAAGCAGCTTTCATTTGGATCAGAAAGTTCTGGGTGTTGAAAGGGCTTGCCTAATCTCAGGTATTCCATACATAAGAGGGTCCTAATGACATCATTTTTCTAGTTCTTTTTTTTGTTATTGCGTCTTCTTGTGTTTCTTACTGTGAAATGAGAAATGTTATTGGAACAATGGAAATAATGGGCATTAGTTCCCCAAACAGAAATCCATAGTGTTCAACCTACCTGGTGAAGATTTATTTTTCAGTGTTTGGAGAGCTCAGTGCAGGAGGCAGAGGGTGGCAATTGGTGGATTTAACAAAGGGCAAACATATATTTTTGTCAGTACTGATAGTGAAAGCTTACTAATTTGGTGTCTGCACCTTAGGAATTTATTTCGATCTTCAGATCAGCTGAGGTTTAGTGTTATCTAACAAGGAGAAAATGGGTTGTTTAGCAAACTAATAGTGTGAATAGGATTGCAGAGGGCAATATTAGGCTACCTAAAAGGACCTGTATTTCCTAGCACTGAAAAACTGTTTGGAAAATGTTGGTATCTAGTGGAAATAATTGATTATGTATGCTTGGTTAGTATCTATCACTAAGGCAGTTAAGATAGAACTTCATTTTGATAATAGAACTTCATTGTAGCAACGTCACTCATGTTTCTATTGGGCTGATGTATGATCTCTTTTTACTTACATCTTGTCATACTGGCTCAGCACTGGTTTTGAAATTAGTAGATTTGAGTGTACAGCCTAGAGTTAAAGTGCCCTTTGGAAAAGCTGCTTTCGTAGGTCAAAGGACCCCTGATCTGGCTCTAGATCAGTGGTCTTCACTAGGTGTATTAAAATAACCTTGAAGTTTTTTTCAAATGACACACAAATGCCATCCCCAAGCTCTTTTAAAACTCTGATGTATATCCCCTTAGTTTAAAAGCTAATATCCTCCATGATTTTCACAAACCTTAATAGCCCTCAAAATGATATTGTTCAGTATTGTATAATTTCTTTCAAGAATTTCATGCTTTTAAGGCATTCATGTGCCTTCTGTATGAAATTTATTGAAATATATTGATGTACTGAAAACATTGAGCTGTGCCGGGCACTGAGATGAAAAAATACAGAATCTTTGTCTTTACTGTGTTTATTATCTAGTAATTCTATTAGTTGCTATTCAGTTCTTAACTGGTGAGATTTTACTCAATTTCTATTTAAGTTTGTGATGTTTTATTTTTAGCACTGTGAACTTTTAGTGAGTAAAACCTCTTGCTCCAAGACAAAATTGCTTGGCATTAGAGCAGGGTTTTTCAGTGTGGTCCTTGTACCTTTCATTAGATTCACATTAGAAAGCATTTAAAATGGAAGATTTCTTTTTCTTTTTTTAAAGATTTATTTTATTTATACAAGAGCTGGGGTACAGGCCAGAGGTGCAGGAGGGTGAGAGGATTCACCAGAGACTGAGCGAGAGCACTGCTGAGGGGAGGAGTGGTTGGGACAGGAGAGGTCTGCCACGCCATGTGGGAATCTCCCTGACTGGCTGGGAATCGAACCCGCGCTGCAGAGGCTGTGGACAGCTTCACAGCGCCATGCTCAACCCACTGTGCCACTGGGGAGGCCCATAAAATGGAAGATTTCTTGACTCACTCTATCCCTACCTACTGAAATGGGATCTGGGGGTTGACCAAAGAATCTTAATTTTAAATTCTAAGTGTAATTGTCAAGAAAGTTGAAGTTTGAGAAATATTGCCATGATGGATGATACAAAATAAAGCATAGGTCTGAAAATAAAAGATCAAGTGAGGTCAGTCTAGTACAGAGCAGCTAGAGTTCTGTTTTCTTTTTCTTTTCTTTCTTTTTTTTTTTTTTTTAAGTATAGATGCATTTCAAGTTAAATGATAAGTAATGGAAGTTCTCTTTTTATCCGTTATTTCTTCTCCTTTGGGAGAAGTTGCAGTGCTTGAGGGCACATTTTCATCTATGGAAATTCTCCTAGGTAATATTTCTGGGAGAAATAAGACAGATTGAGCTACTTTGGTAGTTTATAGTTTTATACTTTATAAAACTCCTTTTTTAAACTTTCTAATGAAACCTAGAGTGCTGTTGGAGGAGGTTCTCAAGGGGGACATGTCATCTGGTGGACATGTGAGTTGAACCGGGGCTACTGAAAGCTCCTTATCTTCTCTGCATCCTTGCATTGTATGCTCTGCTCACCCTACCCACACAGAAGCTTCCTTGAGGACACAGCCTTGGCATAGAATGTGTTGAGGTCATCTGGATGGTATATATGACTAAACTCAGTTAAGATCGCTATTAAATTGTATGTAGGGTAGGTACGGCGGTCTGCTCATTTGCAGGCTCACCCAAGAGAAGCCTTACAAGGAGGTTCTTTTCTCAAAAATGCCACCTACCATTCTTGAGTGGTCTGTCTCTTCTCTGCTTATTCTCCTTGGACATATCTTCACTCAAGGTTAATAGGTCTTTGGAAACTACAAGTTTTAGTGAAATGATATGAGGAAATCAAACTCTAGGCTATTTGATAGAAATGAGAGCTAAATTCCCACAGCCTATACCTGACCAGAAAAGCATCACCAAACCTCTAAATAAAGATGCAAACACTTCTAATATTAATAGTTGCCATTACTTTCCAACCCACCCAGTTCAGAGTCTCAGAAGGCCAGATCCTATTCTGGCAGGTCAGGGCTCATGGTGGGACCCAGCTCTCAACAGGAGACCTTTCCCATCTGAGGGCGTGCTTACACAGGGACAATTAAGATACACTAATGAACCTACTGTGTACATCTGTGGGGTGTGGGAGGAAACTGGAGAACCAGAGAAAACCTGTGCAGATGTGGGGAGAAAGTGCAGACTCCACACACAGTGGCCCTGGCCAGGAATTGATTTTTAGTTCTTCACATTATAGTGAAACATTGAACTAAATGTTGTTATTCAAGGACTTGCTGTATGGGGACTAGTTTTTGAACCAATGGATGCTTAACAAACGATTCTCCTGTTGATAAATGTCCAGGCACCAAATCACTTAGATGGCAGCACAATGCAAGACCTTTTGGCTCTTGTAGTGGGGGAAGGTGCTGGTCATGCACACATGTATGTGTTTACATGTACCATATACACATGTTCAAATCTTTGGGTTACAGCTGGTATTGTGTAGTATATAGTACTTTTCTTTTAATCCAATTTGAAACTATATCCAGTCTAATAAATTAACATTTCCATCTTTTTTTGAAGTACTATTACATTATGACATTATAAGGTACGAGTCTCAGGTATGCATCAGGAGAATCAATGTGTATACTAAATTAAGTTTATTGCTAAACTCTAATTCTGTCTTGTCACTACCATTGTCCCCATATTCCCAATTTTTCTATCCCCTCCCCAATAGTAACCATTAATTGGTATTATAGTCTAAAAGCTTATTGAGTCAATCTCTTTATCTCGTATGTGAAATCATATGAATGTTTGCTTTTCTCTATCTAACTTATTAAGCATGATATCTTCTAGGTCTATGTTGCTGCAAATGAAAGGATTTCATCTTTTTATAGCTATATAGTATTCCATTTTGTATATATATGACATCCTCTTTAGCTATTTGTCAGTCATTGGGCACTTAGGTGGTTTCTAGCACTTTACTATTCTTAATTAGGTAGCATTAAATGGGGGTGAATATATTTCTTAGAATTAAACATTCCCATCTTGATTCATTTGGCAAGAACAACTCTTTATGCCAGTATGTGGGCTGACCCCTATGACTTTTCCTTAGAAAAAATGTCAAGTACTTTGATTATTTTTCTTAACGTGCATCAAGACGATGTCAGATCTTTTCTGTTTTGTTCAAGTCAATATCATTGACTTTTACCTCATGACCTGTATAGCACACATATGTGCACCAGAGATTAAACATGGAAGGACAGAAGTGAGGAGGCAGGCAAGAAAGGTGTGAGAAAAAGAATTTGTTATAACATGACTAAAGCCAGTGGTCACTTAAACACAAAAGGAAAATGACTGTACTACATTATATTGCTACAGGATGAGTGGATAGAATATCCTTTTCAAATGCATTTTCACTTTTGGAAAGGTAATTAATACTGTAACAAATGTACTAAAGGTTTGAGTGCCATTTCTATGACATAAAAATAAGAATGGCTTAGGTTCCTCTAATGAGCAGGCAATAGATGAACTCAATTCATTCCTTGCACATGTGCTACAATGACCCTGTGTTGCCTAGACTCACTGTCTCCATTTGCCCACGAATCTGTTTTAGCACTAATGGTTTCATGTCCTGTGAAATCCTTAAACTCTGGGTTGGTCACTTTTTTTTTTTTTTAAGATTTATTTATACAAGAACTGGGGTACAGGTCAGAGGCATGGGAGGGTGGGTGGGTTGGTCACTTTTAATTCATCCATAGTCAACTTGGTGAGTTAGATATTTTGTAAAGTGATACGGAGTTCTCTATAATAGTGTGTTCTTTGATGATTAGCTATAACTTTGTCCCAGATTAATATTTTTAAAACTTGAAAAGTAGTGAAAACGTATACCTAAATTGCGACAGTTTAGGTGTGGATGTCTAGATCGTTAACCTGGAACTTGAGTGATGGAAGAATCTTTTTTGCACCCAGCATTACTTTGCCAGATAGAACAACTAAAGTTCATAGAAATTGGATGATTTATTACCTAAGTTTTTCCAGTTAGCTAGAGGTGGATTCAGAATTTGAATCAGGTTCCTAACATCTAATTCCATGCTTTTCTCAAATTTCTCAAAAGTATTTGAAAGGTACACTGACTTCTTGAAGTTTGTTTTCAAAAACTGAGCAACTTCACACCAAGAAGAAGGTAATTTGGTTAGATTTTGCACCGTTAATTGTTGCCTAGATTTTCCCTCTAAGAGATTACAAATTAATTTTGAGGAGCAGTAGTAGGGACTTCTTTCCTGTGGGGAGACTGTCTCTTGTAATCACAAACACTGCATCAGCCTTGGAGACGAAGAGGTTAACAAATTTATCTAACTCTGAGGAAGAGGTTTTGTGATCCTGTTGTTGTTATTAATATTTTCAATTAATATTTTATCTTGCAATAATAAGCAGAAAACAGCATTTGCTGATTACCTTCTGCTGTTTAGATGATGAGCACATAAATGTTAAATGTTACTCCCTCTGAAAGACTTGCAGCACTGTCTTAGGCCTATATTTTATTTATAGATTAAACTCAATATTCTGAACCAGCTTCCACATCTTCCATCTGTTCTGTAATCTCTTTCATGAAATCAGGGAAAAAAAAAAAAAAAAAAACAAACCCTAAAACAGAATCTTGAAATTCTACTTAAAAAAATCCAAAAGCCAAGTCAATATTTTCATTGAGAGATGGCAGCCCCAATGACTCCTTAAAATGGTGCTGTTTTACAGACTAAATTATAGAATTAAAGGGCCACCTTTTACTCACAGTGAGATGCTGAGCAATCTTGACACACCAGCAAAGACACCTGTTACTCAATTATCTGAGAACCAAGATGGTCATGGGATTTCCCCCATGTCTAATTTTATTTACTTGGCTAAATGAATCTGTAGGGGCATTATACCCCAATATGTTTCCATTATCTTTCTTCCTGCTTTAAAAGGAATCCTGCATACTTCAATAAAGCCTTTTTTTCCAATAAAGCTTTTTAAAAAATAGATTGTTAAAAATAAGAGGACTTCCAGCTTCTCATCCAGCATGAAAAGAACTTGAGTCATTCCTCTTCTAATAAGAAAAAGTCTTACACATCAATATTGAATACTCCAAGATGACTACAGAATTGAGGATAATTTTTATTGCATCAGTGGGTTTTATTCTGATAGTTTAAGGATATTTACTGATGGAATCTTTGTGCTAAGAGATCATTTACATCAACCAGTGATAAAAAATTGTAGCTTTCTCCTGATGAATTGCAGGTCAAGCTTTCCAGAAGAGGGTGGTTTTGGGATGTTCAATGTGAACTAAGGACAACTCACCTTTTGAATTACTGAAAGAAAATAATCTGCTTTGCAGAGTATGTGACTGCACACAGGGGCCATTTGAAGTGTTTCACAAAAAATTTAATCACCCCTCTCTCTTCTGTTTTCAAGGGGATCATCCAAGATGGGAAAATCATCTTTATGCCTAATGGACATATAACACAATGTCCGAACCTGAATCGCAGTAAGTAGCAACTTAAAACATTGGCAACTTTTTAATATTATGCAAGTGATAGTATTAGTAACATATCAGGAATAATATATGCAAACTACAGTATTGACTTCTGAGGTGGTGGGGAAAACAGTGAGAACTTAGTTTATACCAGATATTTCTGCCTCTTTGAATCATTTAAAAACCTATGCATTTATAGAATTAAAATTTAAAGGTAAGGAAAGTATTATAGTTGCAATTTGGTTCTGATACTTAAATATATTTTGAATATAAACATATTTTTAAAATGTTAAATAAAACTTTAAAAAAAAAACCCTCTTATTCTTTAAACTCATTGCCCTGATTTGAGTTTACCTTTTCCTCTTGTATGATAATTCAGGTTTTTTAGTCAACTCTAATAAAAAGCAGGGGTTTAATTTAAAAGTGTCATATTGCCTTTTCAGTTAAGTCTTTATTTCCTGTTCTTTTCTTTTTGCTTGTTAATAGAAGAAAGAGGTCTAGAATTGAAGTCCTCTGTGATATCATTACAATTGCAAAGTGTTACTTAACCAAAAAAGCAAAATGTTTCTATATAGACAAATACCTACTATTTGAAATTGTGCTTTCTTATACTAGCACTGTATCAACATTTATTTTATATTTTCTTTATTGAGCTTGCCCAACTTGCAGTGATTTCTTAAGCTTGGTGCAAGGAATAATGGATTTACAAGAGCTTTTGGCCAAGATGACTGCAAAAGTAGGTATCTAAATTTTGCTTGAGATATTTCATTTCTTTCTCTATCCTATCTGGAATTTAGAGTGATATGTTATAATGGAAATATTTTTAGCCTTGGCATCTGCAGCATGCTACTATAAAAATGGTTTATCCTTACTTGAAATAGGAATATCTATAGTAAACATAACCATTTACGTCTTTGAAACTATTAGGCTGTATCAGAATGTTTACTTGAAAAATGTGCAGAGTAAAGAGGCAATATGTGTCACTGTAGATTCCAGGGAGTGGAAAGGAACTTGCCCATTGGCTATTACACTAGTAAAACTGTAAGATGATACATGGTCAGTGCTGCTGCTGCTTATATGCTAATGCATTTTGGATGTAAGAATAATTGCCAATAATCAGAAGGGGCAAAATAGCTATTGTTAGGAACAGATTACTGTCACAGGAAGGCATTATGTCACTTTTCTACTATGATTCATTTCAAAACTGGTCCTGAATTGAATAGTGAAGGAGGCAAAATTTGCCTGTCAATGCCTTGAGTTTTATCATTCTGCCTCTCTCTTCTCCATCACCCACTCAATAAGCATCTTTTAACGATCTGCTCTTTGCCAGGTGCTGTGTCAGGCACAAAGGCAATGCTGAACAAGACGTGGATTCTACCATAGAGATGTTCATATCGAGTGGCAGAAGGAAAAATGTAAACAATTAGAGGCTTTACTATATATTCATAAAAATTAGATTCATAATGAAAAGCCCTGAGCCTTGTGGAGAAAGGCGCTGAATAAATAGAGAATGTGGCTAATACTGTTGTTATGATACCAATCAGTCGTGGACATGAGTTCCGGCCTAGGGCAAAGAGAGAATTAGGTTGGACCTATGAGACATTATACTCTGTGAAAGGAATAATTTTAATAACAGTGAAAATGATACATTAATCCTATTCCACCTGCAGCTATGACTGCACCCTGCCAGCAGCCATGGCATATGGGAAAAAAAATGGGTGGGTAGGTTGATGGGAGGGAGAACTATTTTTTCAATCTATGGACTGTGTGGCTGGAGATAGCATTTCTTTTTCAAACTAGGAGTTGACCAATTGTCCTTTTGTCTGAAAAGAAGAGACACAACACTTTTGTCAGAGAAACTGAGCCTTGAGAGCTGAAACATTAGCTTTTCACTTCTGAGTAGAGGGAGAATGTAAAATGCAGGCAACGATTTGCCTTCCCAGCTTGTGGCACGTAGAGGCTTTTATTTCCTATTGTCTGGAGCAGCTTGACCTAAATGCTATTAATTATATTTTAGCTTGCTACCAGTTTTTTCCAACAAGAAACATGCCACTCAGTGTCAGGTGATTGCAGTTCTGCAGTCTGGCTTTGAGGGTGCCCTTCTTCTCTTTCTTTCCTGTTGCTCTTTTTAGCCATATGTTACCTAGGAGCCACATTGTGCTATGTCCTCAAAATATTTCATGTAAAATGGGCATTTGTGAGGCAGAAGATGTTTAATTGTGGGCAATTGCAAGCAGAAAATGGTTTAATCCTCCTTCTAAATCCCCCTGCCCTGGTACTTTGGAAGATTTATAAGTCTGTTTCTTTTTAACCGTGAATAGAATTGTAATTAGAAAACCAAGTACTTTGATTTTCACGGCATAGTTGGGAACATACGATCATCCAGAATAAGAGTTGGTAGACTTTTCCTGTGAAAGGTCTTCTAGTAGATTTCAAGTTTTTCAGGCCAAGAGGCAAAACTGAAATTTAAATGCCTATACTTACTTTATTTAAATATAATTATTTAAAATACAACCACTGTAAAAGATAAAATTCATTCCTAGCTCACAGGTCATGCAGAAACACATGGATTTGGCCTGTGGCTTTGGTTGTCAACCCCTGATCTTGAAGAAACTGGGGAGTTGCTCATACTAGGTTAAACTTGCTGAGCACTTCTGTGAGTTATCACAATGCTTTAACTTTTCACACACCTGTCAATTTTTGATCCTCACAACCATCCTGTGTGCAAGGTTTGTTTTATTAGCCAGATGAGAGACCAAGTTGCGAGAAGTTTCCATAGCGTTTGCAAGATAATAATGGCAGAACTGGGGTGCAAACCGATGCTCTGAAAATTTAATCATAGCTGATAGACTTTATAGTTGGAGAAGAGAAACAAGTAGTTAGAAAGAGAAACAAAGATAAAAAGAAGGAATAACTAATTGAGAGAGCAGTGGTGGATGGTACCAGCAAGACGATGACAGTATTAGTAAGAAGAATGAGCAAATTTAAAGGAAAAGAAGAAGCATGTTCAGATGCTGCCTGTTGAGAGTGAAAAGTCACCAAGGTGCTTGTGGCAGCTTTTGAAGCAGGAAGTTTAGGGCAAGAAAAAGCCTCTGAACTCACCCTTCTGGTGTGTGTGCATCCCCCAGAACCACACAGACCTCCTGATATTACATTATCTCCTTACGGATTTTCAAACTCCAGAGACTGTTCATAATCAAACTGCTAACCTAGGAAAAGCTAGGTGAATTCTCAGCAAAAAATTAAGAATTCTCAAGGAAGATACTTCTCTAGCCATTGCCAAGGTATAATCAGGGTGATCTTTCTATGCCTTGTGCAAACCTTGTTACTGTTCAGTTTACTCTTAAACTGAGGGCACAGTCCTTTGGAACCAGCTTTTGTAGGAGTTTACTCTAAGGTACCCCATCTTTGGGAAACTGTTCTCTAATTACTCGCTGCCATGTCTGCACAGTGCTCAAAATTGGAGCCCTTGGGCAGAACCTTCAGTGCATAGATGGTCGTTAGTGCTTACTTGCCTCCTGGATTCTGGCTGTCAGAGTGCTTTGACCACCGTGGCTTTCCTCCTTTTGTATCAGCTCTGTGATGATTTAATTTTTTAATTTTTATTTTTGAAGATTTTATTTTTTGCACAGAAGAACTGGGATGTAGGCCAGAAGTGTGGGGGGTGGGTGAGAGGATCCACCAGAGACAGAGTGGTGAGCAGAACAAGCAGATATGCTGAGATACACTGCTGAGGGGAGCAGAGGGTGAGACAGGAGAGGTCTGCTGTGCCATGTGGCTTAGCTCCCTGGCTGAGGATTGAACTCAGGCCGCAGTGGCAATAGCGTTGAGACTTAACCACTGGGCCACCAGGGAGGCCCTCTGTGATCATTTTAAAGAGGTTTTACTTACCTACTTTATCTAGTTGGTTCAGTTGGTGAAGTGTTTATAATCTTATTGGTAAAGTATCTAATAGGCCATTTTGGTGGAAACGGAGTGTGATTCACCTTTTTGGTAGAATAAAGATTATTTGATCGGGAGAGAGAAGCCAAAAATATTTCCTGGCTGCAAAAAGAATTGTATGGCACCAAATCTATCTGGACTCACGTTTCACCTCTAGTAGAATAAACCTGTCGTGGCATGATTTACTGATGGATGTGGAGATTTGGTTTACCCAGCAGCTATGGTGAGAGTAGGCTGGCAGGTGGTCATATAGATCCTGGAAGAGATAGAAAATAGGTTTAAGAGTCAGACTGGGCTGACTCTAATTCTCATTTTTATCACTTCTCTGAGTATTTGTATCCTGGAAAAAATCAGTGAACTTGTTCCTGCTGCAGTTTCCCCATACGTAAAATGGTGATTGTTATACTTGGTTTCACAAATATTCTTGAGACCAGGCAGTTGAGGTTTGGAGATCTTGTTTGGTGCATGCACCACAGTGGTGGCGGTTGTTAATTATATATTGTTAAATTTAGAAAAAATACTCAGCTGTGAGGGGGGAAGATGGTCCTTAAGTAAATGCACATCTTCACCAGTGACTTGGCATCACCAAGTCTAGCAGACTCTGCCATTTTCTGTGATGGTGGTGGTCTGGAGCTAGGCACTGGAAGCTTTGGAAAGCAGCCAAAGGACCTCACACTTGGGTCAAGGTGGAAATTATGGCATCTTACTAAAGAACAAACCCAATGCATAGGCTGGACAGGAGTTGGTACCCCAAATCAGATCAACCAAATAGATAAAGACACCAGATCACCAAGGGGTCTGACCTGGAGGACTTTGTGTTCCTTTACACCTTTGAGGTTGGAAATGCCTGAGAGTGATCATTAGAACAGATTGCTCCCCCACTTTATGTGACAGAGGTCACAGTACGAAGAATCCTGGCATTCTGGAAAATCATACTTTTCAAGGCAGAGAAGGTACGAGAAAGCTGTCGCTTGCTTCCTCCCTTGAATTATCCACAAGAGACCACCAACCCCTTGTCTTACCAGAAGTTTTCCCAGTCAGTCTTGGCACTATAGCACTCACTGCCTTCTGGGCTGCACCATAGCAGTAGGGCCAGGCCCTGCCCTGCTCCTGCATCCTCCTGTGTGGTAGTAATGTTCCACCTTTAAGGTCAGGAAGAAGAGATACTGGGGACTGGAAGTTTCTTGATTACTTCTTTGACATATCTATTTATGCAAAGCAAGCCACACTCGGAGTGGCATTTCAGCTTGTAACATATTTAATTTTGAGACTTTCATTGTTTCAGAAAGCTCAGTAGTGATTTTTCAATTAAACTTAAAGGTTTAACACAATAGAAGATTTCTTTTCTCTCTTCCACGTAGCAAATGCCAAATAGTATTTCAAAGGAGAAAAAGCAATTCATCACACAACTAATCTACTCAGATCCATTCATTGACCTCTTCTGTGAAAAAAGCCTCTGTTGTCTATCTCTGAATGTGTAGAGTTCAGAATAAATGATTTGGTCCATGGATGCTTAGATAAATGCATGAGCAGAGCTAAGACAGAATAGAGATGTAGATTTGACACCATATCTATTTTGGATCTGTAGATATTCATAGAGAAAATGGCAGGTAGTGTAGAAACAGCTTTTGAAAATAAATTTGTATAAATTCAGCATGCTAATACCAATGACAGAAAATGTAATTCATTTTTTGATTCAGAGTTGTTTTTCTCCTTTATTGTTGCTACAGAATTTAGCAGGGGGAAAAGGAAGGCAAGATTACATATTAAGTGCCTTGGAAAATGTACCTTTTTGCCTTAATATTCCTTCGCCTTTGTGTTTATCTGATGCACTTTTATTATTACAGAGATTAGGGCTTTTCAATGTCAGAAAAGGCTAAATATATTAAAAAATAAAAACAAAGTTCAGAGGGAAGCAGAATCAGCCCTGAGAATAGCTTTCATTATATTAAAACTGAGGCTTTCCTTAGAATTGAGTTTTATAGGTGCGCGTCGCTCAGCTTTGTTGGATAGTACTGGAAATTGCCAATATTACCCTTAGCAAGCTCTGAATTTTCAGGAAACTTAGACAGATACAGATTTGTCTTTTGGGTCATTTAAGTCTTTTATAACTCCCATAGACACTAGAGTTCTGGAGTTTCAGAGTGAGACAGGCACATTTTTTCTCACAAATACCTCATTCTGAGCCACTTTTAGGAGTAATACAGATCTAGTTCAACTCTTCTGCTTAATGCAAGGTTATACATCAATCACAACCTTATGTAGAAGCTACTGGGACTATAGAAATGAAATAAAAATATTTAAGTTGTCACTTCCTTTGTATCTCTTATCTGCATGTTTTGTGTCACTTGACCGCAACAAATTCCTAATTACCCCAAATGGTAATTATCCTCGATTCTAGAAACTCTATAATTAGGTGGAGATTTAAATATAACCTGTTACCTGAAGTTTTGGAAGCTCTTGAATATTTGATGTGTCACTGGAAACTAATGTTTTCAGGCACAAACAAAATTCTGTTTTGGGGAGCTGATTATGGTATATGTGCTTTGTCTAAGGTGCTACTTAATTTGTTTTCCCTTTGGTAGTATTCACAAAAGGCAAATAAGGCTCATATTTTTTTGAGAAACCCCAAAAGCCTAGAAGAAAAGGATGAAATAGGTGACAAAAACTGAAGTTGGAATCAAGGAAGGATTCCATTTCTTAGAGTGTAGCCTGTTATGACCAATTGAAAGGAGCAGGTATGGAATGGAGCCACAATTAAATATGGAGAGACGGTAGGAGTTATCACCCAGGTTCAACCATTATAGCTAAAATATTGGCTTGAAGTAGTCTTAGTTGAACTAGAGAATTGATCTCCTGTATGGGGAACATACATAAGACTTGGAGGTAAAGGTGTGATCCAGAAGGCAAAGGGAAATTATTCCAATTTTTGGAAAGTGGTATGGTTTCAATCAGGGCAGTTTCCATGTAAGGAAAAGGGAAGAAGGATCGTATCGCTACTGGTTTGAGTTATTCCTTAGAATGAATGTGACCATAGAAAGATATACCAAAGTGTGGGCTTTTGCACCATATTTTTGAAGGCACTTGGGAGTATGTTGAGTAGAAAGTGATAAGGAAAAAGGACTGGAAGCATACCACGGGGAGCTATTACGGGAACCTGGCACTGCTGCATGTGGTCAGAGGAGGTTTGAAGACAGGGTAGCTGAAAGTTTGAAGAGATAGGACTTGCTCAGAATGAGCTGCCAGACAAAACTAGTTATAATGGGAAAAAGGGACCGAGATATTTCACAGCTCAAATCGAGAAAGAAATTTCAAACATCCAGAGCTAACACAAAAGTGGCTTTTCTTAGAAGATACCACTGCAAATGTGCCAGAGGAGATTGGATAAGCACTCCAAGTAGTTACTTGGGAGGACACTCAACTTACAGTCCCTTTCAAATTGGTGACTCTAAGATTCTATGATTAATGATTACAGTTAGGTAACCTAGAAAAGTGAAAAAGGTTCTTTTACAAAATCCTGATATGCCCTAGAGGTTTGGTGACCTCTCCTGACCTCCTGACCTTTTTTATCTATCTATCTATCTATCTATCTATCTATCTATCTATCTATCTATCTATCTATCTATCTATCTACCATTCTGTTTTTATTTTATATATTTTTACATCATTTTTCATTTTTGCACAATGTATACATTTTCATCTTGGTTATAGTCCCCATATAATTCCCACCCCCCTTGTTTTGATCTTACTCCCCCCCAACCCCGTAGTGTGTCTCTGATTTATAGTTGCTTGTTGATTTTGATTTTTACTTTATTATAATTAATCTTTTCCCTGGTCCCTTATTTAGGTTTTCTAAATTCCTGCTATGAGTGAGACCATGCAGTATTTTTCTTTTTCTTTCTGGCTTATTTCGCTGAGCATGGTCCCTTCTAGCTCCATCCATGTTGCTGCAAATGGCATGAGTTTGTCTTTTTTGATTGCTGAGTAATATTCCACTGTGTATATGTACCACCCCTTCTTGATCCAGTCTCCTGACATTTATTTGAACACCACGTGGCTTCTTGGGGGCATTCTGTTTGGAGGACCTGAGCTAGGGAGAAACTAAAGTCTTTCTGTGGCTTCCCTAAGAAAGAAAGCACTCTTCCCACTTTGAACACCATGACACTCTGGAACACGGAAAGGGTGGTGGGAGATAAATGTAAGCACACTGGAGTTCCTGATTAGATCTTCTGTAAACAGTGTAACGAGTCCTTGAGAACACATTCATTATGGAGTATTTCTGTGTGGGCTTGAGCTGAAAGCACACATGTTTATGTACCTCATGAGTCCCTGAGATAGTGTAATGTCTCATTTGGTGCTCGTTAGACCACGGGAGCCAATATGTCTTCAATTTAGAATGATTCCACCTTGTTTTTTTTTTTTTTTTTTTTAAATAACCAAAACAGATGTGGTTGAAAATCAGTGGGCTGCTCAGAATACTTTTGTCTTCTGCTTGTTTTTTTCCGTTGCTATAAGCTTTCTTAGGACAATGCAGTGGTATTACCAAGATCACACCTACTGACTCTTGTTTGCAGCTCAATTATGCAGAGACAAGACTTAGTCAATTGGAAAACTGTCATTGTGAGAAGACCTGTCAAGTCAGTGGCCTGCTCTACAGAGACCAGGACTCCTGGGTCGATGGTGACCACTGCAGGAACTGCACGTGCAAAGTAAGCCTTTTTGGAAAGAAATAATCAGCCGTATGGGGGCCATCTCAGTGGTTACCATGTAATCTGACTTTTAAATAAGTAATGCTGACTCCAGGTATTATCTTTTCACTTAAGTGCCTGTTTAGTAATCTTAGCCATAGTGAAGGGAAGCTGGAAAAGTGTCACTTCATATATAAATACTTGCATATGAAAAGTTGCTCTCCCTTGACAACATACTCTAATATGATTTAATGTTATTAAGGAGCTTACTGTTTGCAGTTTGGTGTATCAGAGAGAAGGGACTAGAATAAATTTTAAAAGGGAGTTTAATTAGTTTTTAGGTGTGATTGTGTTTTACAAGCTGTCCATCATCTGTCTCACAGAATTACAAGAGCTTCCCTTCCATCATTGGTATGTAAACCCTGTCCAGTTGAAATTATTTGATAAATATCAGAAGAATGCCATTGTTTGTACGGAAAAATACAAGATGGATTGTTAGAGGCTCAACAGTGATTGACAGGGTCTGCAAAAGGTGTTATTTATGTTCTTGTAAAAATAGACTTTTTGTTTTCTGCCTAATCTACTTAGCCTGCATGGACAGGTGGAATGAAGTCAGTGATGTATATCAGAAAAGTAATTGAGGTGGCCTGGGTTCGTTCGGGCTGGGAAAATACTTTATTCATGGTCCTGCAGCAGACTGGGAATTCCTCACACAGCTTCCGGTTCCCTAATGAGGTTTCTGGGATGACATGTGAGCATTTTCAACAAAGGGGACTTCTGAGATTGCTTTTCTGTCCTTCTTTTCTCAGAGTGGCACTGTGGAATGCCGAAGGATGTCCTGCCCCCCTCTCAATTGCTCCCCAGACTCCCTCCCCGTGCACATTGCTGGCCAGTGCTGTAAGGTCTGCCGACGTAAGTACTGACAGAGGCGCAGAATGGCCCTCTGTGCTTTGACATTTATCTCTCCCCAGTTTCTAAGGTCCCCACAGACTAATTTTAATAAGAAGCACTAGCTGTTAATATTATATTAAATGTGTGATAAATGCTGTTGCATTTTAATCACTTGTGATATGGACGAATCTTTACATTGAACACATTCTCACATCAATGGTAAATGGTATTCCTCTTCCCACTCCATGTAGGCAAAATGGTGTTCACAGAGATTGAGTCACTTTTCTAGGGTCAAATCAGCTGGTGATGGTGGGATCGACCTGACTTCCAAGGTCTCTGTATTTTGTTCCCTCTCATTAAATCAGTCAAGTTAAGGGCCAAATTCTGTGTTTTGGCTTTCTGAAGTCTTGGCCAGATTTTGTTATTAAAAGCCCTTTTTTTTTTTAGGAATTTGGGGATGAAATGAAGTTGATACTGAACCAATATCCTTCAGAGTTGGCTTGTTACTTAATGATTTAAAAATTCTTTTCTCTCTGTATTGCAAAGGGCAGTATTTCAAGTGAAACAGTGAAATGATCATTGAGATAAGTGGTAACAGCTAGCTGTGATTTATTGTGCAATCCATTACTGTGCTGGATGCTTTAATTCTATGAATTTACCGCATCCTTACCACAATCCTTTAGGTGGGTATTATTACTATCCTTAATTTTAGGAAGCTTAAACTGATGAATGCTTAGGGAAGTTAACTTACCAAGTTTATAAGCCAGTGAGTGGCAGAGATGAGATCTAGAACAATGCACAATGTATGCACGAGTTTTCATCAGATCATATGGTCTTCTGTAGGAAAGGAGTGTTTGGTTGAAGGGTAGCACCCTAAGGATAATTTTCAAGATAATTCTCTATAAAAAACACTAACATCATTGGGTCTTGCGCACACAGTGGGCTCGCTTTTTTCAAGAACTGCATGTCACCTAATCTGACTTTGGAAGTGGGGAGTGCTAGTCTGGTCACCCTAGCCTAAATCTCTATATAACCCTTTCTTTTTTTTTAATTAATTAATTTATTTATACAAGCACTGGGTATAGTCAGAAGTGCGGGAGGGTGAGAGAGTTCACCAGAGCGGGGAGCAGAACAGGCAGAAGGACTGAAATACACTGCTGAGGGGAGCAGCAGGCGGCAGGAGAGGTCTGCGCGCCATGTGGGACCCTTGCCCGTGGCCGGGGATCGAACCGGCACTGCAGAGGCTGTGGGCAGCTTCGCAGCCCAGCGCTCAACCGCTGCGCCACCAGGGGAGGCCCCTCTATATAACCCTTTCAAAAGGAACTTAAAACCTTTTTAAGGTTGCTTTAATACATCCATTACTCTGGAGGAAAAACTTGGAGTTGATCTGAAAAGAGAGGCTCTCTTGTTTCTGTCCCAAGCAATTTTGGAAGTCCTGTCTAGCAGTATAGATAAAGTATTCAGATGTTGAGATTATAATTTGATTCCCTGAAGAGACACAGTTTTAAGTAGGTACAGATTATTTTCCCCGATCTGGACATAGCAGTCAGCAAAAAAAAGTTGGAAAACATTTGGGAATTTCGTCTGAAAACATGAATTATTTTCAATCCATTATTTAAATCCCTGGTGTGATTGTGAATGCTGTTGCTTGGAAGTTGTCTTTTGGATAAGGGAGTAGATGAGTCCTCCAACTGTCTTGTGTTTTAACCTTTTGATTGTTTCTAAATATAAAAGCATTGTGCTTATTGTGTAACATTAGAAAGCACAGAGCAGGGCACCATCCTTGGAAATACCACTGCTTAGAAACAATCACGCTTGACATTTTAGTAGTAATCATTTTTTAAATTATACTTTGTGTACAGTTAAGATCATATTGTACAGATAATTTTTACCATGCTTTGTTGACTTGCTGTTGTCACTAAAGTGTACTACTATATTTTAAAATAACTCTGCATAAACTCATTCCAATGCACTTCGCAATGCCCCATTGTTTAGCTATTGCATGCTATTGCAGCATCCCCTAATTGTTGGTTAATCTGGGTTGTTTCCCATTGTCATGTAATTGTAAATTACTCTTCAAAACATGTTTGGTATAGGGACAACATTTTTGTACTTTATTTTTCCTTAAGTTAGAATTCTCCAGAGAAGAATTACTGGTACAATAGATTGACATTTACAAGACCCTGGATGCATGTCAATTTGAAGTGTGTGGGGTCATTATTTTTTTCTTCAGTCAATTCCTTAGAGAGTTTTGAATTTTAAGTATTTCAGAAAGGAATCCAGTTTAAACCAAGATGCTGATACATTGGCTATCTAAAACACCCATATATTTTTTTGCCTTTGAAATTCATAGCAATTGAACACTTTTTTCTCAGTAGTTCCATTTGGCAGTGTGATATGTTTATAAAGAGGTGATAATACAAATAAATTGAGATCACTAAGCAAAAAAAAAAATAAAAAATCGCAAGACATCTCTGGTAATTTAAAAGCTTGAGAACCTCTGGCCTAGAGGGTTTTAACTTCTTGCTAGTTATTAATAGAAACATGAATTAGCAGTTAGCTAAATATAGGTTAGTGGAATAGGGATATAAGGGCCCGCTCTGCTTCAGAGGACTTGCTCTCAAGTTAGACACATGATTGACAGTGTCCAGAATAATGTCATATTATTATTATTATTATTATTATTATTATTATTATGTCACATTAAAATTTAATGCAATGGCAAATGCAATGTCAGACATGTAGATGGGGTACTGCTTCAACGCAGATAGATGGCTGGTGGAGGGTTGGGGAAGATACCCTAGTAGGTCTGGGATTCTCCCTGGAGACATGGAGACAAGCTAAATGTTGCTAGCCTTCTAGAGGCTCACTGTGACTGATTGAGTTGTGGGATGGAGATAGAAATGATAGGCAGAGTTCTAACACCAGTTGGTATAATTTCCGAAGTTTTCAGATATCTTCACAACAGAAAATGAAATTTGGTTACTTTGGTTTTCCTTTTTATATAAAATTTCCTAAACTACTCTGAGTTTGAGTGGGGCATTATTTGAAGGATTCTCAGGAAGGGTTAGATCTGTCTCAGGAGCTGATCAAATAAAAGCAAATTGTTTTCTCTGCTGACTCGTAAGTTACTCACTTGTTAGGACTTCAGGAGATCTGTTTGGAAATAGGAATGAACTTGGCCAAAGTGTCCATGTATCCTTTCATTGCATGAGAAGAGTACTTTCTCCTGTTGGAATCAAATGGCCCAATCTTAAGCCTTCCCTAAGAGCAAGGTAGTTGTGTACAGTGGAGATAGCAGGTACTGATACGAGCGTACTCCTCTGTTGGGGAGGCATTAGGGAAAACTCAGGAGAGCCTTCCACATTCCTTAACTGTGGGCATGGTTGTCTCGGAAGAGGGGGAGGAGTTTCATTTCTCAAACATTTGTTGAGTGTCTGTTACATTCAAGGTATACAACATACTTAACGCACAGTAGAACCACCTAGTGAATTTAAACTAGAGATTCCCACGGTCCATTTCTGACTGACAAATATGAGTCCCCAGACAGTGGTGTCCTGGAGTCTTTATTATTTTGGAAGCCCTATTTGAGAACTACAGAAATGGAAGAGATCAAGAAAATGGAGAGAATCTTGAGCTGTGTAATACGGCACTGTAAAGCAACAGAGGTCATAGAGGGAAAGACAAATAATCTGTTTGCTATAATGCAGGGATTTTGTAGGTGAGAAATGGAGATAAGGCTGCAGAGCTAGGTTGGGCTGGATCATGATGATGGTTTTCCACTGAATGTATTTAGTCATCCCTTACTGAGTTTCTGTTCCCAAGCAATGTCCCTACTGCAGATACAGCTGCAGGCACTATGGACCTTCTTGTGTATTCATTTGGTTCTTCCAACAACCCAAACATAGGTCCCACCATTATCCCTCTTTGATAAATGAGGAGGTGGAGCTCAAAGAGAAGTAACTTGTCCAAGGCCTTTCAACCTTGGTGGATTCCAAACAAAACCCAGCTGTCCGACGCCAGAGCTGATACTCTTTTTTTTTTTTAAATAAATTTTATTTTTATATTCCCCATACAATTGCAACCCCCTTATTTTGACCCCAATCCCTCCCCTCCCCGCCCCCTAGCCCCCATAAAGTGTCTCTGGTTCATAGTTTTTTGTTGATTTTGATTTTCACTTTCTTATAGTTATTCATTTTCCTGGTCCCTTATTTAAGTTTTCTAGATTCCTGCTATGAGTGAGACCATCCGGTATTTTTCTTTTTCTTTCTGGCTTATTTCGCTGAGCATGATCCCTTCCAGCGCCATCCATGTTGCTGCAAATTGCATGTGTTTATCTTTTTTGAATGCTGAGTAATATTCCATGGTATATATGTACCACATCTTCTTGATCCAGTCATCTATTTTGGGGCATTTGGGTTGTTTCCAAAGCTTAGCTATTGTAAATAGTGCTGCTATAAACATAGGGCTGATACTCTGAACATGTCTCCTCTAAACCCTGCTGTCCAGGAACATACATGCACTCACTGTCTTGTTATAACCTAGTTTTGTAACATGCACAATATAAGAGATGGAGGCAATACAGAGAAAATAGTGACTAACTTTATCAGAAATCTGTGCATGTATGTTAGGAAAGCTCATAGGGGAAGTAATAGCTGAGCAGATGCTGAGAAATGATAGCAGTTTGCCACATGAGTAAGATGGATAAGAACATACCTGCCAAAGGGAATTGCATGTGCAAAGTCATGGGAGTTACTGCAGCATTGGCTTTGTTATTCAAAAAGTACCATCTTAAATCAGACTGATGGCAGAAGCAAGACCGAGGCCTCTTTGCAAAGGCCAGTGCTTTGGAAGAAGTGGTGTGAGTGTAGGATTCAGGGATATCCAGGTGGAGGTAGTGAAGCAGGTGTTAGGAAGGATTAAGTATGAGTGACAGCCAAAGGACCTGGCAGGTACCTACTCTATAATATATATATGGCTATACACAGACAATACATCTGTTGCATGAGAGATGAATTGGGGACAGTGCCTGCAAGAAGTTTCCAGGTTTCAAACAAGAGCCTCTGGGAGACTCATAGTGTGATGAACTATGGCAGGTGGAAGAAGTAATTCTGGGAGTGACACACATTATTTGCATGTGTGCGTTGGAGATGCTGGAGCTTCCACCCATTTGAGGCAGGCATTTCCCTCCAGGAGCTGGTGTCTTAAGTGAATGAGTGTGCTGAGGGAGGAAGGGTCTTTGAGTGTTCAGCCTTTCTCATTTGCCAGTCTCCTTGAAAGTGTATTACAGAGCACTGATTTGGATAGTCTAAGCTGTTGAGTGCTGAGGGGAGGCTGGAGTGTGTGCAGGGTACAAATATCTACATACAGAAAGAGCAACCTCATGTCTTCATCACACAGGGGTGCTGTGTCACACCTGTGAGTTGTTGATTTGGTGTGCACCTACGAGGTGACAGTGTCCAGGCATCGCGTTAGGGAATGTGCCTCACTTTTGATGGACCAGGCGTCTTTGGCACAGAAAGATACAACGGAATAACTATTTCTCTCAATCCCCAGTACATCAGTTTCTGGCATGATGGAAAAGTGTGAGTTGATGTGTGTTGGTGCTGGGTTTCAATTTCATGGTTGGGCACTGTGAAACAGTCTAGTTTGCATGTCCCCAGTGTGACATGAAGGACTTCAGGTATGCATTCACATTTCTACTCGTTCTGAAAGCTGTTGGAAGGGGATCCCAAATGCCTTAACCAAAGGCACTGGAGTCTGACCTTCCTTATGCTTGAATTTCCTCAGACATCAAAAATAAGCCTTTTGGCTGTAGATCAAGAAGTTGGATAATGAGGATGGATGTTAAGCATGTGGAGGACAGTGACAGGGAAGGAGGGGCCACTGACAGAGGAATGGGGTGGTGAGGAGAAAGCAGGGGAAGTTCTTGGGACCTGCAGTGCTGATCCTGAAAGCTTTCCCTCAGATAATGTCATGGGATTACTTGATGTCCAAGCCACAGACATGTTGCGCATCAGGGCCAAAGCTGCAAGTGGCAGAGGCGTGGAGAGTCGCATTGACGCCATTCTCAGCCCCCCCAGGCTTCCTGCTATTTGAGGACATAGAGTTCAGTGGACATTTAATTGTTATGCCTCCCTGGTGGATTTGAGGGCTGGAGGTAGCCCCTGTGTGGTGTGAATGTAAACAATGAGACATTTCTGTCTCCAGATGGGCGTTCTGGGATGAGTCTA
This sequence comes from Talpa occidentalis, assembly GCF_014898055.3. Classification (NCBI taxonomy): domain Eukaryota; kingdom Metazoa; phylum Chordata; class Mammalia; order Eulipotyphla; family Talpidae; genus Talpa; species Talpa occidentalis. The sequence continues at coordinate 22,962,442 of NW_023603184.1, read as the reverse complement.
TCAGAGGAAGCAGCAAATATCTGAAGACAGGGTAACAAATGTGCTCATACCATTGTGGGCGGTGGCAAGGGGCACAGTGAGAAAGAAAAACTGATTTCTTTCCTTCCCGACCTGGGCCAAGAAGCAGATGGCAGAGTCGACAGCAGTGCATTTAGCAGAACCGTCTCTCCAGAAGGAGCCATCCCACCCAGTTGGCAGCAGCTGCATTTGGGAGTGTGGGAGTTCCTAGAATAGGAATTCCAGGCCCTCAGGAGTGCGGTTTTCCATGCAAGTAATTTGGGGAATCCACATCATCATTGGGACCAGTAAGTCAGGGTCAACTGATTTACATAGGAAATTGAGGCAGGAAATAGGATCAGAGATATTTTTATTTAATGAAGGGAGAAAAGAGCTGATCTCAAAAGCTCTCTGTTCTCTGCTTTGTTGTTGCTGTTTTTGTTCTGAAACCTTTGGCATTTGCTTTTAATATTTGACATTGTGTTAAATAGCAGAAAAGAACTCTTATTTTGGAATTAGGAAATTTAACTTTTTTTGCTACCAATTATAGACTCTGTAATTTAAATTTATTGTTATTAATAATAAGCCCAGGGAGGCACTGTGCTTAGAGCTACACACAAAATTATGAATTGTGTAGTCTCCACCCTTACATAGGCTGCAGTTAGCTGAGGAAATGGATAATTAAGTGGGCAGCTGATATGGTGAGGGACCGTGGGTGTTTTGGTGGTAGGAAAACTATAGTGACCACATCTGAGAGGAGAAACCCTATATGGTCCAAAAATTAACAATGATGTAAGAAAAAGGTGCTTCATTTAAAAATTAACCAACTTAAAAATAAATGGGCAATTGCGATAAAATGTGCTGTGTGGTCTATTAGGAGTAGGGCCAGTGCACAGGAGAAGCACTGAGAACAGTTAACCAGGATTACAGGTCAAGAGTGACTTCTTGGGAAGACAGGCTTAAATTGAAACCGATAGATAGGTAGGATAGAAGGACACCCATGGATGAGGCTGAGCATCCCGGGAGAACAGTGTGTTCAAATTCTGGAAGTAAGAAAGCGTGACCAGGGCATATATGGAGGTATGGATGTTTGAGAGGGTGAGTAACACTATAGGAACTGCTGAGTTTTGAAGGGTGAGAGATGTAGAGCTGCCTGTATGCTGAATGAAGCATTTTGGACAGTACTCTGTGGACATTAGTGACCCATAATTTCAAAGCAGGGACATATTTGCTCTTACACAAACAACATGTCTGATTGTTGCATGAGAAAGGACTGGATGAGATTGAGACCAGGTCCTAGGAGACAAGTTAGGACAGGCTGATGTACTGAAGAGGAGGGATGATGATGGCCCCAATGAAGGTCATGTCTGGGGGCAACTGAACAACAGGAAATCAATGGTGTCCTTCTGCATTGTGGCTGAGATTTTGATAAATGGAGTGGATCAGGCCCCTTTACCCACTCATTCATTTTACGGCTGGAAAGTCTAATTCAAAGCTATTGTTGTTGTACTCCATGGTGGTGATGATGCTTCTTCCTAGACGGAGATTTGTATTGCTTAGAACCAGAGCACCTACGTTTATGGAATCTGTCGGCATTTGGATGGTGCCTCTGCGATCATTTGTTGCCTAGCATGACTGTTTGACTCATTTTTCTGTTTTATTACAGCCAAATGTATCTATGGAGGAAAAGTCCTTGCAGAAGGCCAGCGGATTTTAACTAAGAGCTGTCGGGAATGCCGAGTAAGTATCAGTCCTATGATTCCTATCCCTTCTGGGCGATAAAGAGAGAGCTATGTGGGTTTTGCCTAGGGTATTAGCCTGAGTGGGTCCCTGAGGGGTAGGACTGCTGGGCTGAAGTCTAGAATGTGGAGGTCCTGGTCATTGCCATTGTGCTGTTAGCTTGTGGTTAGCTGTGGTCAGGTAACCTTAGGAAACACTATGAAAGCAATGGTGTGAGAAGGGTCAGGGAAGCTAGCAGCTATTGAGAGTTAGGGAGGTTTGCAAGTGCCCCAGGGAAAGGGGTTTGAGCTGGTGTCAGGGGAATCAGTCTGTGATGCCAGCTGTGGATGGCTCTACTTCCAATTGTGTGATAGAATGATAGAAAAATGCCTCTGCGTGCTGCCTACCTTCTCCCGTGAATTTTTTGAAATAAGATGCATAGAACCATGATCTCGTTCAATAGTCCCTCAACAAACATGTATTTAGCAACTGCTGCATACCAGCATTGTGCTGGACTCTGGATCAGCAACAGTGGAGCAAGTCCCTACCTTTACGGAACTTGTGGTCTAGTAGGGGATGCAGAAAGTAAAAATTGTGTTCTATAAAAAAAATATAAAGCAGCCTGAAGGGCTAGAGTTTTGGGCTGGGGTGGCCTGGGAAGGCCTCTCTGTGGAGATAATATCAAACAAAGCCCTGGATAAAGAGTGGGTGAGGTGCTGTCCTAGGAAAGCAAGAGTGAGAGACACAGGAAGGAAAGGAGGGAGAGCAAATAAAGGTGACGCATTGTAGCAGCCACAGCCCATAAAGAGCACAGCTGGTTTTGCAGGATATTCAGCAAAAAGATTCACAGGAATCTCTACATCTCAGAATAGACCATCTTTGCAAATGCTCGCAACCTACACCTACTTTGTTATTTCATTTGCTTTTAATCACATCTCTGGAGAAAATAAAGGAATGCAGTTTATTTTATTTATTTAAAGATTTATTTATTGGGCCTCCCCGGTGGCGCAGCGGTTGAGCGCTGGGTTGCGAAGCTGCCCGCGGCCTCTGCGGCGCCGGTTCGATCCCTGGCTGCTCCCCGGCCACCAGAGGAGGGTCCCACATGGCGCGCAGACCTCTCCTGCCGCCCGCTGCTCCCCTCAGCAGTGTACTTCGGTCCTTCTGCCTGCTCTGCTCCCCGCTCTGGCTCTGGTGAATTCTCTCACCCTCCCGCGCTTCTGACTGTACCCAGTGCATGTATAAACAAAACAAACAAACAAACCAGCAAACAAATAAATAAAGCATGCCTCTATAAAAAAAAAAAAAAAGATTTATTTATGCACACAAGAACCGGGGTATAGGCTAGATGTGCAGGGAGTGAGAGGATTCAAAAGAGACAGAGTGGGGAGCAGAACAGGTAGACTGACTGAAATACACTGCTGAGGGGAGCAGTGGGCGAGACAGGAGACGTCTGCCGCACCATGTGGGTCACCTCCCTGACTGCGGGTTGAACTCATTCTGCAGTGGCCGCTGAGAGCTTCATAGTGCTGCATCTTAAACCCTTGCACCACCAGGAAGACCCCAAGAATGCAGTTTAAAGCTAGCGGAGAACGAGGCACTTAGGCTTCGTAGATGCTCTTCTGGAATTACTAATGAAAGAAGAGCCTGAATCCTATCTTTTTTTGTGGGTGTGGGAAGGCTCATTCCTGTCATCTGTCTTTCATTTGCCAGAATCTTTCCCAGGAGTTACTCCCTTGAACTTCTTTATTGTCTTATTCTTTCTTGGACGCCACTGGGACTGCCAGATGTTGCGTGAGTCTAGGTGGTCCGGTGGTGATGCAGTGTGTGGTCTGTGTCAGCAGTTGCTGTGCTAAGGGGATCCTTACTTAGTGGCAAGTATAGTGTGACAGTGAGGGTGCTATGATTCTCTGTTTTAACCAAGCCTGGGAGGGACAGCCCATTTGATGGTCTCTGACCTGGGGCTGCACAAGTACCATATAGGGATGCAAATGAGCATTTGGAGAATGTAGTGCATAGCAAAAAGTCCTCAAGAAACATGAGCTATTCTTATTTCACATGGCTACACATGTCCTCCCTGCACAGAAGACAAGATGGGAAGTGATTTGGATTTCAAAACACTCATTTTCACCCTTATCTCAGGGGAATCTGGGATGACTAAAGGTAATTTCACCCCTGCAGCTGCTGATCCTTGTTCCTACTATGTATTGTCACTTACCACTGGCAACTTTGACATTTTGAATAGAAGCAGTGGGTGTTCAAGCAAGGGCCACATTTATGTTATCAGAAAGGATCAAGGTAGATGCTGATTGATATGTGAAGATAGGGGCCTGGATTTAAATGTCAGTTTATCAGAGCGGCGCTTACCTCTGCTGCCACATTTGAGGAGCTCTTCACCCTTGGGTTCATCTTTCATTCTTCTTGTTTTATTTTCACAATCTACAAAGAAGTTGGGCAGACAGGGACCACAAGTGAGGGATGTGTGTGTGTACATGTATGCATGTGTTTGCGTGTGAATGCATGTAAATTTCATCCTCTTAGTAGGTCATGAATTTCATTTATTTTATCACTTATTTAGTAGATGAATACTTTGTGCACAAAGAAAAGGGCCATTGATGATATTTAACACTGAGCATTTATTTTGTCGCCACTACTGAAAACAGTTTAAAAACATTATCTCTACCATGAGATACCATCTTACACCAGTGAGAATGGCACATATTAAAAAAACTAGCAACAACAAATGTTGGCGAGGTTATGGAGAAAAAGGAACTCTCTTGCACTGTTGGTGGGAGTGCAAACTGGTCCAACCACTGTGGAGAGCTGTGTGGAGATTTCTGGACCTACTAAACATAGACCTTCCATATGATCCAGCAATTTCACTCCTAGGTATTTACCCAAAGGACACAGAAACATCAATTCCAAAGAGCACCTGCACCCCTATGTTTATAGCAGCACTGTTTACAATAGCTAAGCTTTGGAAACAATCCAAATGCCCAAAAATAGATGACTGGATCAAGAAGATGTGGTACATATACACCATGGAATATTACTCAGCATTCAAAAAAGATAAACACATGCAATTTGCAGCAACATGGATGGCGCTGGAAGGGATCATGCTCAGCAAAATAAGCCAGAAAGAAAAAGAAAAATACCAGATGGTCTCATTCACAGCAGGAATCTAGAAAACTTAAATAAGGGACCAGGGAAATGAATAACTATAAGAAAGTGAAAATCAAAATCAACAAACAACTATGAACCAGAGACACTCTATGGAGGGTGGGGGCGGGGAGGGGAGGGATTGGGGTCAAAATAAGGGGGTTGCAATTGTATGGGGAATATAAAAAAATTTATTTAAAAAAATAAAAACATTATCTCCTATGAGCCTCATAACAACCCTGTGAGGTATAGGTACTATTAATATTATTTTACACATGAGGAAATTGAGAACCCAGAAAGCAAAGCCACATAGCTAGTCAGCTCACTGGGGTTTGCACCTGTGTGGTTGGCTCAACAGGCTCCTCTCTGAGCCTCTTTACTGCTACCTCTGATGATGTCTGTCTTATTTAGAAATCATTCTTATTTCTGAATTTTAAAGAGTAGTTCAGAATTATCTGACCAAATTATCAGACTAAAAAGTGATGAGTCTCTGAGACTGCCAGATTGGTCAGAATAGAGCTCATTGTTTCCCTTGATAAAAGGTAGCATTTATAAAAGGCCATAAAAAAGTTTGGGGCACATTGGGGTGTTGTCGGCAGGGAGAAAGGGTGATGAGTGTGGGATGAGAGAGCTCCTGGTCTTTTCCTGGAAAGCCTGTCTCAAGCTGTAAGTCATCATGTCCTGTGGTGCCATATGTACGTAATGGATTAACTTCCTGCCCAGGCATCTACAGTGGTGCTAAGTAAGTTCTGTCCTTGGGTGAACTGAGCAAATAATTACTCAGATAATTTTCTGTGTTCTATGGTTCAAACAAAGATCCCAAGTTGACAAAAGGCTGTCTGGAGATCCATCCATTTCCATTTCACTGGCATCATTCTAGGGCTTCAGTAATCCCTAGTAGATGAGAAAAAAAAATCATTTCAAATGCTTCTACTAAGAGTTTATAGAAGTTAGCATACTGGTTTTTTTTTTATTAAATCAACATGAATAAACTTCCCTAGCAGTCTTGCTCAATTTTGTGCAATTATTGCTGCCTTGCAGCATATCTTTAGGCCAGCAATTTTTTGACTTAATGATATGAGTTTTATATATGATTAGAAATTGATAATGAAGCACAGTGATTAGTAAATAACTTGAAATTGTTTATATTTGACCGATGACTTGGAGACAGCTGCTCTTAATGAGAAAGGATGGAAGAATTCTACTATTGCAGAGCTCCTGAGGTCATAAATATACCATAATCAGGAGGATTTAAAAAATGCTAATCATCATATACTTCTTACTAGAGATAGTCTTGAAGATAAACTTAAAGGTGAGTGCCTAATTATGTGACAGAATAAAATGGATTTGGTGGCATTTATGCCACTGTAATAGCAGTTATTATTTTCAGATTCATGCAAAGGGGTTGTTCTCAAAGCATTTGGAATTTTGATCTCACTCATTAACTATGTTAAAGGTTGATTAGAATTGTTGACTGATTTAATCAGCAGTCCAAGCAAGTCCTTAAAAAATACTTTTCATGAGTGATTATTTAAAATCTTTGGTAGCATTTTTAATCTTGGTTTTATACAAAGCAAATGTATACTCATATATAAAACTTGAAATAAAGAAGAAAAAATATATGGAAAACACGAAAATCACTCCAGAATTTCACCACCTAGAGATAATCTCTTTTAACAGTTTGATTTTTGACAGCAAGACTGAAATTTATCTTATCGTCTTAGTTTGGATTCTGCCAGAAGCTAAGGATTTCAGTGCAAGTGATTTATTAAGGTTGTGCTCACAGGAGAAAATAGTGAAGGGGGAGGGGGGAGCTGCAGGCTGGGAAAGGGTGAGGAGCTGAATAAGGATGCAATTTTAGGTGAAAATCAGACAGACTCTGATCCCATGAGGGTTCTGGAGCATAAATTATAACCCAGCTATTGTCTCTTCTTGAGAATCTCCTGTGGCTGTCAGTCATCATCTTGGGGTGATGGTGGGGTTGTAGAACAGTAGGTAACTTCTGATTCTATGCTTGGGCAGATGCCCAAGGGCAACCCTCTGAGGTAGAAAGGGGGCAAAGCATCAAAATCTGGCAGATGGACACATAAGCGTTGAATTTCTGCCTCTCTTATACTAGGAGGCAGTAGATTAAAAAAAAACTCATTAATATTTATGCATAGAAGTAAAGGCAGTACTTTTAAATAATCAAGCATGGTGTTTTCCTGTGCATTTGGTGCTGATTGTAAGATTATTCGCTTCTATTGTTCTGTAGTAAGTGCTTTGGTTCTCTGTTGCAGACACTAAGTAGAATTCATAAGGACACTTGCCTTAAGATTGGTGCTAACTCTTGAGGCTAGGTGCTACCCAGTGTGGCCTGGATTGAGGACTGAGAATGGAGTGTAGCTGCATAGTGGGGTTTGAGGGTAAATAGGATCAATTCTCTAATCTTCGGGTCAGTGTTAAGATAGAGTCAGGAGAAAGGCAAGACATAGAACAGGAGATGAAGGGCAAAGGGAAAGAAAAAAAAAAACACACAAGACAAAGAATACTGGAGACTGGACTGAATTTTCTGGGTTGAAAATTATGAGCAAGGAGAGCAGGCAGCTGTGGTGCAAATAATTCAGAAGATGAGTCTTTGGAAATTAAATTAATATTTGGCATTTAAAGTTATGTGTATACTCATATTTAAGAATGGATGTGCTGATATAATGAGATTTGCTGCCAAATCAAATGATACAGGGGCCACTGAATGACAGTCTCTTGGAGATGGGAAACTCGGGATCTTCCACCCCCCTTGACCCTCCAGCGCTAGCCTGTTTTCCCATGTCTGTTGAGAATTACCTTTTGGCTTTAAACAGGACACTCCTTCTCAAGCTTGCTTCTTGGTTGACTTACACATTCTGTTAATTATGGGAGAGAAAAAAATGAAAAGTTTTAGCTAAAATAAGGCATTTTTATAGTAACTCATGGATGGATTTTTAAAATTCAGAGTAAACCTCCATGCAGATGCTAGTAATGTCAACATAGAGGACCTTTGGTGAATAGGTGTCATAAAGATTCACCTGCTGAAAATTTTATTCATATCAAGGGGAAAATCTGGTGCTTGTTTAAATAACCCTCATTCAGTTTATTTATACTGTTTGCCTTGCCTCTTCTGTTTCTCAAGATTCCTACCTGTGGTCCCTTCTGCATAATTTCGCCCCACCTGAACAAAATGAACAGATTCTTTCCCGGCACATAATATCTGTATTAGAGGATATATTTTAGGGCTTTTTTGTACAGTATTTTGCTTCCCAGAATAAGAGATTTCTTTTCCTTCTAATTTAACATCAACTCTTCCAGCTCCAACCAGGTTGCTGTAAAGGGCATAAGTTTATCTTTTTTGATTGCTGAGTAGTACTCCATTGTGTTCACATGCCACATCTTCTTGATCCAGTCATCTGTTTGGTCAGTGTGTGGTTTCTCCCCTCAGGTGTTAGCATAGTTGTTCCACCACCAAAGCACCCAGAGTCCATCACCATATTTCCTTATGCTCCCCCTTCCCTGTTTCTACCCCTCCTTACCTCCTCTACTCCCCTCCCCTCCTGGATGCCTCATATCTGTGATCAGCTTTCAAGGTTTGTCATTGTCTCCCAAAATTAACAATGATGTAAGAACAAATTTACATTTATACAATTTTAAAAATAAATTAATTTTGAAAAAGTGGTTTCCTCCCCCCCACTTACACAAATTGTGAGCTCTTCATGGGTAAGATACCTCATTAATAGTTGTGATCCAATGAAAAATTCATAGAAGTTCACGAGAGTTCACTGCCATAATTTCCTAACCATGTGTTCAGTGGTAGTAATGTTGGTAGCTCACAATCAGCTACCTTTGGGGGACTTACATCACAAAAATCAAGTGTTGTAATCAGGACTCCCTGCCCAACATTTAATTGATAAAAATTTACCAGCACTGTTAGCATCCATCTGCTACAGAGAAGATACTCGAAAACCATTTATAGAAATTAAGACTCTTGATACAAAAAAGAAAAATTGCCTTTACTTCCAGGAGTCTTCTCAATTTAATCTGTAAATTTGTCATAATTGCTTGAATTTCTGGAAGCACTGTTAATTATTGTGGGTTGTTATCACTGCAGGCTGTTCACAATGAACATTATATACATTTGTATCATTGACTAGAAATATGAACTTTTTTTCCTTTCCTTTGACTTCCAGGGTGGAGTTTTAGTCAAAATCACAGAAGCATGCCCTACTTTGAACTGCTCAGAAAAGGATCACATTCTCCCAGAGAACCAGTGCTGCAGTGTCTGTAGAGGTAGGTGGGGATGGTGGTGGGCTGTGCTTGGGTGGGGCTGGACATGGGGTGTGTGGTGTGAGGGTTTAATGAAAAGAGTCAACATAGTTGCAAAGGCCCCTGTTACTTGGAAAATAACATTAACTCTTTCTGAGTCATACTCTCAATTATAAAATGAAGGTAATAGTTTCTACTTCAAAGAATTGCTGTGTGGATTAAGTGATATAATGCATTAGGACCTTGCATCATGCCTGGCACATATACATATAAAATAAATGTTAATTTCCATAATAATGATAGTGGTCGTGCCTGCAGTAGCAGTTTTTAAAATAACCATGTCATCATCATTACATGTTTCTCGTAAGTGGGAGAAACATTCTTTTCATCCCTTCCTATGGCACAATTCCTACATCTGTCAGAGGAAGACTTATAGTGGATCCTTTCTTACCTTATATTTATTTTCACTTCCTGTAAGGAAAAAATTATTCAAGTAAGTAATACCTCATTGCTTTAGGAAAAATTATTTGGCTTCCCTTTACCCCCAAATTTATTCTTTCTTCAAACCCCAGCTCAAAATATTACACACATGCTCTCTGAAATGTCTCACCAGGCAGACTTAGATGGACTAGGAGAACCTAAAATTTATTCAGAATCTTAAAAAAACCCAAATTCAGCTAAATCTATAGCTATTGTTTTGAAAGTGTACCCACCACAGATCTTTCTCCACATTTTCAAATGCCCAGGAGCTAAATTCTTCTTGACTTACCTTTAAGGAATGTAGACACACAGTTTAGCTTAGGCAACCTCAGATTTTACTTTGATTTTCTTATCTTTTTTTTTAAATAGAAAATATCTATTAGGGGTTGGAAAATATCTATTAGGGGCCACAGAAAAGAAATATTCTAAACATTGTAGTGTTAGAAGGTTTCTGTTGCATCTACTCAATTTCACTGTTGTATTGCAAAAGCAGGACACACACTAGGTAAACTGCATGGGTGGCTCTGTGTTCCAATAACATTTTATTTACAAAAATAGGTGGCAACTCATAATATGCTGGGTTCTCTCTTCCCCCAGTACTTTCTGATATATAAAAAGGTTGCAAAAAAAAAGTTGCATATTTTATCATGGAGTATATTCAACTTCATCTGATTTCTCTCTGGTTGGTTATGAAAGAACTGTTTATTTTGGTAACCTAGGAAACTTTAGTATGTTGATAACCAAAAATGCTTGTTAGAATGAGTGACATGCTAACCATGCCATCAGAGTACCTCCCTTGATTTATCTGCTTTCGTGGAGATAAATATATTTGCAGCTGAGATGCTCTGGAAAGATTGACTGGACTTTTCAGAGGGATGCATTCACTGGTGACTGATATGATTGTTAGATAGGTCTTATAATTTAATGCAAAATCTATCAGTTGCTATTTGTTGAGGTGACAGGTGGGACTCAGTGTATGTAAATACTTTCTGATTTATGGTTTCATTAGAACAGTCATTGATTATCTCATAGACAGTCACAAAGAATTTCATTGCTTTGACCCATTTTAAAATAGACCAGGTGCTGCTGCTTCCGCTAGCACTTCTCCAGAATGTACGCATTTCTGTACCAATGAAGACATTGACCAATGTGTTATTTTACTGAAAAGTTGACTCAGACAGGATGCCCTTTGTTGGCAACATGTGTCTCTTACCAAACCTTACTTGGCTTTGTGGGAAAGCTGGGAGACAGGAATACATCTTCACAGATTAAATCATATCGAGGGCCAATCTGAAATGAAAGATGTTTTTCTTACAGCTGCTTTCTTCTCAGCCAGGACACTACCAGGCACTGGATGCAATGTTTTGGAGATGATTACATGAGAGAGGATAGAGAGAGTTATTCATGCTCTTTGATATCTGTATTTTGATAGGAATCGAAGCATGTCTTCAGAAAAGATAAGATGGGGAAGGTCTTTGTATGGGGAGTGAGTTGAATGAAGTCATTGGGTTCATGGGTTTTTTTGGGTTTTTCTATTTATTCCCTTGTCATAATTCAGTCTGGGATATAGGATGTATTAATTGCTGACCATGGCCCCTTTCAAGATCACTGTTGCCGATGTCTCCTTTTCTGTTGCTCCACTGCAGAGAATCCGGAGCTCCAGCTCACCTGTCTGTGTGCTGTGGGTTGTTCTGCACCTCAGTCAGTTGGAAAGTGACTAGGCATAGGTGATTCCCTTTCATGCACACCCAAGATTTTTATGATAATTAATAAAGCCCCCTACGTGGAGCTCAAGTCTGTTGTCGCAAACTGTTTTCCATGGATTTTACTCCCCATCTCCTAGTTCCAATTTCTTTCCCAAGAGTGTCTCTAGAAGTAAATTAATAGTCTCTAACAATATTGTGGGCAATATTCTTCACCTTGACTTCTAGTTGTCTTTTACCTTTTCCTCTGCATTCATGCTTCCTGGGTGGAATCTTGCCAACAGGAGGTGGGAATTGGACAGTTACTATTCTGATGACTGGACAGTCTAGTGGGTCTCCTCAAAGGCACATTATTGAGTTCTCCTCCTCCTCCTGCCTCTTCCCTCTCTAAAACAGAAAGCAATGAAAGGGTGAGAAGCACCCAATTTCTATTTAAAGCAATTTTTATCTTGCATAGAAATAGAAAAGCCATGAGCTTTGTGGATTGAGGTTGTCTGGTGGGCAGCATGTAAGTGGAGAGGTGACAGCCCAATGACCTGAAATGCATATTTAAGAGACTAGCAGGGTGCTGTGATTTCAGCTGTATGCTCTGACACCCTGATGGTATTGATTACTGAAGTGGCTGTGGCTTCTTTCAATACCTGCAAGGAAGGCTCTTCAATTAGCATATTTATCATCTCTCCCTGCTCCACGCTCCACTGTGAATGTCAACTCATTCGTTATCCTATGACGGTATCTTTCCTCAGAACTCTTAAGTCAAAACGTTGCTCATGTCTGCTTGGAGAGCTGAAGTTTTCTAAGGTTTATTTTCATTACGATTCCAATGGACCCAAAAAGGAAGTTCAGAATGGGAATTTGGGAAAGCACAGAGGGGATTTTTTTGGTTTTCTGACCTTAATTGGCTGATTATGTAATATCCATATAGCTCTCCAACTTGTAAAAAAAGAAGTTACAATGATAGCATTTTGTGAACTGATTCTGGAATGTAGGAGACAAGGTATTTGAAAATGGGTTTCTACTGTGTAGACTACATGATTTCTATGTCAGTGACTTTGAATGCGATTATGTTAATACCATCTAATAGGCTCTAAATATTGCCTATATGAAATAATGCTAAAACCCATTTTGATGAGTTATAATTTGTTTTCTCAAGTTATAACTAGTTGGTGGAGTAAAAAACTTTTTTTTTTAACTGAGTCATACCCATTTACTTACATGGCTAAATAGCTTCCTTCCACTCCCATTGGCTTTCAAAGAAAGAAAAAATAGACTATAGCTTTGCGGAGATTTTCTTTTGGTGGAAATGAAGCCAAAGACCTTAGAGTCAAGAATATGAAGCTCTGACTGACTGAGGGTGTTTATTATATCAGTAGAACAATTACTAAGATTTGGGGCTTGGATACCTTGCCTTTGAAATCTTGGGTCATGCTAAATGATGTAACTAACTCCTATGCCCTGTAGAGAAAAAATGAAGGTAAACCAGTGAGGAAGTGGTTAAATCCCCAGGGCTATTAGTATGTAGTTAGACAATCCCTAAGGAAAGGACTATAGGCTTTTTAGGAAAGGCACACACAGAATCAAGATGATGGACATAGTTCAGGGAGAGGCTAGGGCCCAAGGACTTGGCCGCCTAGAAGCACCTCACAGAACAGCAATATCCACAGCTACAATTTCTCCAATGCCTAGAACACCTTTTCCCAGCAGCATAAGTTTCTTTACTCTCATCATTATCTTATGATAATTGTTGTCACAGGAGCTGGTCTTCTTGAAGTTGTGAGACCATGAGATGAAGAAGGGGTAGTGATCCCACCTAGAAAGAAGGCAGAAAATCAGGAATGTGGTCCCAACAGGAAAAGCTTGCTCAAGTATTGCCAGTGCTTTCAGTGAAAAGGGGGGACCTAATGAACTGTCTTGACCATGTGTTCTCATGATTACTCCAGGAAAACACTAATCATTTGATGCATCTCAGAATTCTCAACACATTCCTTAAGGTTTTATTCCCTCATAATTGTCTCTAATTGTGTCTTCAATGTTGCCAATGACTTTGGAGGGTTTTTCTGCATATATAAGACTTTTGGTATTGGGGAAAAAGTTCTTTCTGACATCTGTTCCCAATGTGTTTATCTGTAATTTTAATTCATCGTCACTTGCCTTGTCATCTGGTCTGGACTGAAATTAGTTGAGATTATTTGTACTATTGGAGATTTTTATGCCCTTCAATTAAAATCTCCCAAAGGGTCTTGGCATCACATGACATTCTGCTTCAGTCTTGTTCATCATTTTGGGTGAATTGGTGATTGAAATATTTGAGAGTGAGAATTTCAGGGAATTTGAGGTGAAAATTAGTCTCACAAAGAGGCACTTAATGAGAATGTAAGCTACTGTCTCAAAAGAGAGACTGCCGGTTTGCAGGTGGGATTCTGACCTATTTGCATATTGATATCTGGAATCTGATCAAAACTCCTGCAGCCATGCTGGAAAGACAGGGTTATCTTTTTCCATCCTTAAGACTGGAAGTGGCTGTCACAGGAGCTGTCTTAATGATTCCAGGCGACTACAGTCTCGGGGATTCCATGGAGTCTGTAGCCCTGAAAGTGCACAGTTAATGGTCCAGGCAGCCTTCTGAAGAGAGAAGACCAAAAGCAAGGCTAGGCAGCCTTGGACAGGAAAACCTGTAAGTGTTCATGAGCGTAGAAGAAACTAGTTACTTTCTAAGGCAGGAACTGTGAGAATCCAAAGTCTAATAGGTTTGGGATCCTCTGTCGATGAGGAACTAAAGGAATATCTCAACTCTCAGGGACCCAGGCTTCTCTATTTCTTTGCTGTGGAGCACATCAGGGAACCAGCTCTATAAGGACCTTCAGGGTTAGTTTTTCAGCTTGTCTTTATCTGCACATGGTAGGTGTTTAGTATAAATTTGTCAAATGAATGAATAGCACCTTTTCTAGGAACTAAAATTAAGGAGATTGTTGAAATAAGACATGGAACCTCATTTCATCAGATTATGTGTCTTCCTCTGTGATCATTTTCACTACTCCAATGTAAGTTAAATGGTGGTCTTTTCTTGGTATCTCATCCATGTTGTGTGATAGGTTATTTTTCTTCTGACTTTGAGTCCTCCCACAGTAAGTAATAATGGAATGTGTCCTAGAGAAAAAAAAAAACAATCAAGGTTTGTTGTTTTGAAAAGATTCCAGGCATGTCATAAATTAGAAAATGCTAATGGTTGATGGAACACTGGTCTCACTAAGTCATAGGCAGCATTCCTTGATGAAAATCTTGAGGATCAGAGAGTCATTTGGAGTGGTGAAGGGAGACTGATCTTAGAATCATATTTGGTTTGTATCTTTTTCATCCATAATGTAGTAGTTGTTTACCCATACAGAAAGTAATGAACACATCTGAGCCTTGGCTTGCTCATTTTAAAGGCACTCTTAATTATTATTTTGAAGAGTTGTAATTAATTCAACAAGTATTTATTGAGTGTCTAGAAATGTGTTGGATATCACCTTAGGCACAAAGTGAATATACTTGCATGATCATTTCCCTTGAAGATATGAGCTTCTAATGGGGAGTTAGAGATCCAGTATATAAAAAAAATAAATACATAATCAATTGTCATAGCTGCTGTGAGCAAGAATAAGATCATGTGGGAGAGAATAATGGGACTTAATTTAGAGTTGGGCGACAGGGAAGTCTTTGAGTCAATTATATTTAAAATGGATTGAAGAGAGTGGAAATTATTCTAACAGGAATGAATGATCATGTTATGAGTTGGTGAAACAAGTTGCAAAGATGCTAAATCAGGAGAGAAATTGGCTTGTTAGAGGAATTAAAAGAAACATTGTATTGAGGAATACTATATAGCCATAAGAAAGGAGAAAATACAACCATCTTCAACAAAATGGAGGGAATTTGAACAAGTTATATGCAGTAAAACAAGCCAGAATGATAAAAATAAATATTGAACATTCATATAACAGTTCAATAACATAAGACATTTCAAAAACCATTGGACATCAACAAGCATCCAGAAGGCTCCTCATCCTCCCAACCCCTTTTTCAACCCTTTTTACCTTGCACATTCCCTCCACACTATTGAAACATGCTGAAAACTGATCTGCAAGCAGACAGCATTCCACATTCCCTTTGCCTTTTTTCTGTTCCACAGGAGATAGTGGTGAGGAAAAAAAAAAAGTGCTAATTTAAAAAAAGAGAAAAGAGAGGCTGAAATGGTAGGAAGAACAAATGACAGAGATAAAAAGAAACTTGTTTGTTGTTCTAAGTCAAAGTTAAGGTTTTTGTATTTTTCTTAAGTAAGGTGGAAAAGATTTGTCAGGGAAGAGTGGCATTATCCAGTTTGTTTTAAAAGATCCTTTTGTGTGCAGAATAGGTTTGAGACTAACAAATGGAAAGCTCTGAAAGATGATAAAAGTTTGCAGCAGGGTGGGTTTTTCTTATTGCTGTGGCACAAAGGAGAGGGATTCAGGAGATAACTGGAAAAAAAAAAAGGAATAGAAATTGGAAAGGACCATTATTTAAGGAGTGAGGACAAAGAAGACTCCTACTTTTCTCACTTGGGTGGAAGAAGATGCTGCAGATTGATGTGGAGAACCTGGGGAATGTGAATTTGGGAAGATCCAGAGTTGTTTTGCATGAGTGACCCATGAGATGCCTATGATGACAACCAGATGAAATGTCAGAGGACCATTGGCAATCATTACATGTCATATGTCAAGTGGGATGTGGTAGTCATTGTTACTTCCTGTGCTCTTAGAAGGTACTGTGATCCTTTATTACTGCTTCTAGACAGTGGACATTCTCAACCACAGGCCAGAAAAGATTTGGCAGAAGCACTGGCATAGTTCAATTTCTGCTAGTAATAGATTGGCAGAACCTGAAGTGGGGGCTAAATGGACCTATTTCAAAAAGTGTACAGGCTAGAAAAGGGTTGCAATCCACAAGTATCAATGAATAATCATTAGTAGTCATTTCTGCATCCAAGTATTTAAATCATAGAAGAATTTTTTCCTTAGTGTTCTTACCAAGAACTTGAACATCAGGTCTTGAACCTGCCAGTTGCTGGGTTTGTTATCTCAAAAAGCGTACTTGAAGTCTGTCATGTTTTCCTCAACTGTTCATCTTTAGGGTAGTCTTGAGGGTTTCATGTGTAACATGCTTGGCTCTGTGCCTGGAATGTTACAAGAACTCAAACAGAATCTTTTGTAATTAAGATACTCTGTGGGCCAATGTGGTTAAATGGTACCACTGTGCTCTTCTAATTATAAGGGATTGGGGTCAGAATGGGGGGATTGCAATTGTATGGGGAATATAAAAATAAAATTTATTAATTAAATAAAAAATAAAAATAAAAAGGGATGAGAAGCAAAAAATAAATAAATAAATAAATAAATAAATAAAAAGAAATAATTATAGAAACTCTAGCATCAATTATTAAAAAATAGTCAAGTAAAAGAACTCCACTTTTGACAGTGTGTTTGTGAGTTCTACAATCTGGTTATAGCTTCTAATTCTGAAAATAAAGGCAATAATTTACGATAGAGGGTGACATGCATTGGATTATGTTGATAACCAGCTAATAACTAGAGGATTTGAGAATGAGACTATAGGTAAAACTGAAGACAAATATCCAGGAAGGGAAGGATCCATATCTTAAATACTATAATACTCAGACACATCAGATAAGAAAGACAAACCCGTTAGAAGTATTCTGAAATGTGGAGAACTCGTTGAGGACTTACAACTTGGTAGCCGCTTGTTGAGGTGGGATCTTAAAAATGATGATGATTTGGCATGGGGGATGGTGATGATGACTACACAATTAGGTAAGCTTAGGAAAAATAATTTATGAAACTGTCTTTATAATAGGTGAATTTTATGCATTATACCCCAATAAAAATGTTTAAAGAAAGAAAAATGCTGACTAGCTAACCAGTCACAATGACCTTCCATTTGGTTAAGAGGGATATTAATTAGCACGTTACAGAGTTATTTATCTATTTGTTAGTTTACCCACACATATTTCTGTCTATTTTTCCACCTCAGCTATCTATTCATCTATATTACTACTCTTGTTTGGGAAGCTCTTGTTTGAGAGAAATGAATCAGACATAAATCCCTAACTTAAAGAAGTTGGAGTTACAAAAGTTAGGATTTTTTGTTAAGAATATTTAAAATTACCTGGCAGAAAAAAAATATTTGGGGAATAAGAAAAAGTCTAAGTTATAGTCTATTTGAATCTATTTGTGCAAAAAGGATATTGTATTTATCCTGTGGGCTGTAGAATTTGTAGAATTTGTTGCTCTTGGAAGGATAGTGGAAAATCACAGTTATCAAGAACTCTGGCCTCAGTCAGATCTGAAATTGAGTTCTGATTTTGTGTACTTTCTACCAGTTCACTAACTTCCCCATACTTTAGTTACCATATTTGCAAAATAGGGGTAATTCCAGTTTTATGGGATTGTTAATAGAATTAAATGTGATAATGTTTATAAAAATTTAGTTGAGAACCTTGCATATAGTATGTGTTCAGTGTATGCTAGCTACTGTTATTAAATCTGTGCCAGGTCATATGATTCTCTAAATTCATATCTTCTCCTCAAGGGTTGGAGCCATTCTTCCCACTAGGATCTGTGTCTTGCCCCTTCTCAAGTTTCTACCTATGATAAACCCAAGGTCAAATTTTGTTTCATCTAGAAGTGATTTCTCATTCTCTAAAACACTATGATGATTTGTACTGCTTAATTCTCGACATGGATTATTTTGTTTTGATGCTATCCCTGTGTTTGATTTATCTTCCCCATAGAATTTGTATTTTCTTGGTGGGCAGAGAATAGTTCTCAAACATCTAATTGGCCCTAGAAGCTTGCATGCTGTTGCAGTCCATAGAAGTGGTGCCTCAAAATATTGAGTGAATGATTATTCACGCATGTAGAAAGGCAAGCAAGTATTGAATAAATACTTCTTGAATGAAAGCCTGTAATAATGGAAAAACATGTGTTTTTGGTTCAGTGATCAAACCCAACTAAAGTGAACTTGACATTAAGGCTATGTCCTTTGTCCTTGAAATACAGTTTGCTCAACTCCTTGCATTGTGAATTGATACAGCATATGCTCCACAGAAAGAGGCATTGGGAGCTTAACAGTGTTTGAGGAGCTTTGTTCTAGGCTGTCAAAAGCCTGAGGAAGGAAAAGGGCAATTGCAGTCTCCTGGAAAGAGAGAGAAAAGGATCAGAGACAAAGAATACATGTAATAATGGGTGGACACTGAGTAAAACTTCATAATGAAAGAAAAGACAACCTAATGATTATTTAATTCTGATATGAGAAGGGATGTCCGGCCCTTCCTCTTGTAGAGAAAGTTGATACGTAAAAATTGTTTCTTTAGTAGCAGAACCATCAACTGCTTTTTGTTGGAATGGCTATTGTGAGTCGTGGAAGCAATTGTAGAAATGTTCTTGGCTGACAAGTTTCAGATGTTCAGTAAGTTAAAATCTTATTTGATTTTGGCTGGGCAATCATCAGGTAAATGGTCACTGTTGGTGAGATTGAATGTGAGCCTTTGCGAACCTATGCCTATAGATCTAATATCTGAAGAGTGGCTGGATCCTTTACTTTTTATCACTAGACTATGTTATCTGAGTATATATGATGTATCAATAGTAACAAGAACGTGAACTTGGTAGTTTACTGGACCTAAATTAGAACCCTCTTATTTGTGCATTTGAGCTTTTCTTACCTTGAAGTTGAGTATGATAGTATTTTCAGGTCACATTAAACTTGGGTTATCTTTGCCATCATCATAGTCATTGTTCTCAGAGTGGCTAATGTCTTTTGTAAGAATTGTTCTAAGTGCTTTACATGGATTATCCCATTTAACTCTTTCCATATGCATGGATAAAGTATAAAATACTAGTTTTCCATCTTAAAATATCTAGATTAATGCAAGGCATAATGTTGATACATGAATTTTATTGTTATTTAATAAGTTTGTGTTTTTTAAACCAAATAAACTCTTAATATTGTTGGTTTAAAATTGAATTTCAAGGAAAAAGAGTTCTAGAATGTCATTACTGAAAAGAATTAAAGTTGGAGTTTGTCTAGTTTAATGATTCTGTGTTTTTTAAAGCCAGAAGCTGTTGTTCACATGATCAATATGTCAAAAATATAAAAGAAGTGCTATTCCTTTTGAATTGGTTGTGGGGGACTTGAGCTTTTCCAAACAACTCATCTGCTGTTTAAAAATCTCCTTTCTCAGTACAGTACCTAGATAGTGATGTGATTTGTAGTGTCTGTTGCTGCAGACACTTCACTATAAATTAGATCTTCTAACTCTCAGACCCATTATTTTCTCTGAGGTCACAATATGGAATGTTGTGTTACAGAGAAACCCCAGGGGGGAATGAGTGGCCTGAGTCATTAGTCCTAACTCACATTCTTAAAAATTCAGGACAAGACCCAAAAGAAGACACACAGAGAGGAAAAAAGTTTATTCACAAGGTGAGTGAGGAGAGAGAAGGAGAGGATTAGTTGGCCAACAAGTCCTATCACCAACACTATCTGAGCTGGGACACCAGGATGCAAGTTGAAGAAGGAAAACAAGAGTCGGCATGCTTGTGTTCAGTTATAAGCCCAGTATGGCCATTAAACTCTGCCCGAAGTTTCCAGTGGTTCCCTGTCCAGGTAGTCAGGCCCATGGCATGCTGGGATTTGCAGTCATGGGCTCTTGAGATCTTGGGTGACATGGAGATGGGAGTGGAGTTCATTCAGAACATCATTCTCTGGCTCTATCAGTTGCACTAAAATTATTATTCACTAAAATATATTGATTTAAAGATAATAGTACATCTTTGTACACTACCACATTTGAACTGAAAACTTGTGGTAGATATAACCTATTCTTAGTTTACCCAAAAATTCTTATTATATGTGTTTTTTTGAAAATGTGGTTGAGTTGGTAGTGCAGACTAAGAAAAAAATCAAACCACAACTACTGAAAAAGGGGGCTCCATTGAGATAAATAAGCACATTTAATGCATAAATCAAGAACCTTATATGGAAGAGAAAAGTTGATATTCTTGAAAGCTTATTGTGTGAATTTATTCTGCTTTTATGGTCTAATCCTTTTGCCCTAAGGCAAAATGTAGTTTGAAGTTATCTTAGGCTGATAGTTCTCTCAGTCACCTGACAGGAATAATCACAAATCCTCTGTGAAGAAATGCAATTAAAGACTCCAAACCTCAAGTAACTTCTACAGATGAATTTGTGAGCTTATATATATTTTAGAATTTTCAGAATCACTCAAGACACAAGAAAATCATCATCATTCATGATACACAGTAGCAACAACAAACTGTAAAATCAGATGCACAAACACTGAAGAGTTTGGATTGCTAATTTAACAGATATATTTTAATGTGTTTTTTAAAAGGAAATTTGAAAAAAATGAAAGAAAAGGAGACTATCAAATTTGACCAAGGAGACTAGAAAAAAATTAAATAGAATTTTAGTATTTAAATCTGACAGCATCCTGTCTAGTTGCCTCAGGGTCTTGCACAAAATGGAGGGTTTTTATAGACCTGTGGGCCAAAGTTATTAGCAAAAGAAAAGATAATTTCAGGTGAAGCCACCTTCCTTCAGGGCAAGGCAGGTGGGTATCACCTGCAGATGACCTCCTAGTGCTGATTGGGAAGCTTCACATTGACTAGTTTAATATATACTTAAGCATAATAAATAATAATTCTGGGTGGAAACCCAGCATGAAAGACTCCATTTTTAGCCTGGTTTTTCTATTTTTTTTTATGATTTACTTATTTATGCATACAAGAATTGGGATACAGGCTAGTGGTATGTGTGTGGAGTGGTGGTGGTGAGAATATACACTGGAGACAGGGAACAGGACAGGCTGGCTGACTTAAATACACTGCTGAGGGGAGCAGTGGGCTAGAGAGGAAAGGTCTGCTGTGCCATGTGGGTAGATCTCTGGCCAGCAGGGGATCAAACTCATACTGCAGAGGCTGTGGACAGCTTCACAGTGCTGTGCCTAACTCCTTGTGTCACCATGGAAGGCCCTGGTTTTTCTATTTCTAACAAATGAAAAAAAAAAAAAAAAGAATATGGATGACAGAAATAGAATGTGACACAGCACAAGTGAGAATTACTAAACTGAGTGGTACATCTGGAAGATACACAGAATTCGGCATAGAGGAACAAGATAGAAATGTGAAGCAAGTTTAAGTAATAGGAGAACTTGAGAGGGATGACATGGATCTAATTGAAATTCCATACAGAGAAAAGAGAAAATGAAGAGAGAACACTTGAGGAGATGATAGCTGAGAATTTTTCACATAGATGAAAGATTTAATCAATCTTTAGATTCAGGAATCCCAAGAAATCCTAGGAGTAAATTACCTTGGAGTAAAATCAAAGAATACAAACCAAATCAAAACATCAGCCAACTGAACACACAGAAAGATCTTCAGAAAGCAACAGGAGAAAAGTTTGTCACTTAAAAAGGGAATGATTACCAGATTTACAATTGACTTCTCAGCAGTAATAATAGAAACCATAAAACAATGGACTACTTATTACCTTCAAGATAATTGAGAAAAAAATAAGTATATCCTCAATATAACTATTCCTCATATATGAAGGTAGTCTAAGGATAAATTAAAATTGAGCATAGTAACTAAATGTCTTCATTAAAGAAACGTCTAAAGGTAACTTAGGAAGGCAAATAATTATTCTAGAAGGGATGTCTGAGATTTAAGAAAAAAAGTTGGACAAGGGGCTTCCCCTATGGCGCAGCAGGTTGAGTGCCACACTGTGAAGCTGTCCGCAGCCTCTGCAGTGTGGGTTCGATTCCTGGCCAGCTAGGAAGAAACCCACATGGTGCAGCAGACCTCTCCTGTCTTGCCGGCTGCTCCCCTCAGCAGTGTCTTCGGTCCGTCTGCCTGTTCTTCTCCCCACTCTGTCTCTGGTGAATTCTCTCACCCTCCCACTCCTCTGACCTATACCCCAGCTCTTATATAAATAAATAAATCTTTAAAAAAAGGAAAAAAATTCTTAAAATAAAGTTGGACATTTTATTTTTTTTAATTTCTAGTATGTTTACTCTGCAAGAAACAAAGGAGTTTAGCAGAAGATAACATAACTGCAGTTATCAAAATGACACAGACATTATTATCTTTTAATCTGGTGCACAGATTCTGTTTAGCTTTTTCCAAAAACTCTATGTGGGATATTTTCTCCAAATTCTTATTTATGGAATATATGTAAAGTAAAATCCCAAACAGAATTATAGATCCTTAAATGCAAAATTTACTATTACTGTATTTACAATAACATTGCTGCACTAACCTCCTTCCCTTTCTAGTATCTACAAAATTATTCTTTTTTTAAACCATTTTTTATTTTTTATTTTTTAAGGTTAACAAATGGTTTACTTACAAGGGAAGGGGAATGAGGAAATGTACAACTCAGGGACAAAAGAGGGAGATAAATTCTTAAATGTGTCCTACCTGTTCTGCCGACCTGGAATCCCAAATGACCTGCTGAGACCAAACCTGCCCGGCCAAGAGCTGGAGCCAGGTGTGCCCAACCCCACTAACATGGCTGGTTTTTATTTACAAACAGAGAAAATGGCTGCTTAACTCACCCTTAGGTCCTCTCCACTTCCCTTTGGGGATCCTGGGATTTGTAGTTCCCGGTGTCTTGATGGAGTGGGGGTGGCATCCACAAAGGCTGTTTGGAATTAGCTTCACTTTTTGCCATCATTTCCATGGTGTTGAAGATCAAATGTATGGATGCTGGGGTACAGTCTCAGATGAAATTTTTTCTCAGGGTTCCCATTGGAAAGCACACCAGTCTCTCCAAGTATTGTCCATTGTGGAAAGCAAAAGTCCTCTATTCCTGGGAAATAGTTTATCAGTCCAAGCCAAAACAAACAAACAAACAAACAAACAAACAAACAAAAAACCAAAAAAACAACAAAAAAAGAAAACAAAAAAAACCTCCCAAAATCTGAAGGCATTAGCCAAAACAAAACAGCAAAGATATCAAATCACAGGAAAAATATTTAAATTGATTCAACTTATGCAAAAACAGGTTCTCTCAACCTTGATCTCAAATTGTTTTAACAGTGTAGCAAAAGTTTGCAAACCAAATCTACTTTTAAACCATATTACCTATTTTTGTATAAAATCACAGGGCAGAATAACTAAACAGCAATTATAGCTTCTTTGTTGGAATACTCCATAAAGGATCAGAGCAGACGCTTGACATCCAGTCCATGTAGGCTTCAAGAACAAAGTTGGTCTCACCAGACTCCACCTGGTCAATTAAATGGATAAATTGTAGGATATTAGTGCTGTAGAATATTAATGCATTGAGGAATCAATTATAGCTATAGGCATTAACATGGATGTATAGAAATAAAACACCATTAAAGGTATGTACAGTACGATATCACTCATGTGTGGTTCAAAATTGGTAAATTCCAATGATATTTTTAGGAATAAACACCTATATGTGCAAAGCTAAGAATGTGCTAGGGAGTGATTAACACAAAATTCAAGTTAGCTATCAGGGGATACTGGTAATATATACATATGTATTATGTTATTTTCTTTTTTTTTTTAAGATTTATTTATTTATACAAGCACTGGGTACAGTCAGAAGCGTGGGAGGGTGAGAGAATTCACCAGAGCCAGAGCAGGGAACAGAACAGGCAGACTGACGAAATACACTGCTGACGGGAGCAGTGGGCGTGGCAGGAGAGGTCTGTGCGCCATGTGGGACCCTCGCGGGTGGCCAGGGATCGAATCGGCACTGCAAAGGCTGCGGGCAGCTTCGCAGCCCAGCGCTCAACCACTGCGCCACCAGGGGAGGTCCTATATTGCCTTCTTTTCTATGGAACAAAATAATTATAAAATTATCAGTCATATGAAAAGGTGGTGGGAGAAGGACTGAGGATCAGCACAGATAGAAACCTTGAGGATAAACGGTTTGAGTATCAGAAAAATGCTCTCTCACATGGGATAATCAAGAGTTTCCTATTCTCACCCCTGTCCCAGCTCATTCTTACATATTGCCAAGGTGCATTTTCATGCATGGTGATAAAATAAAAAAAAATCATGCTTTTATTATTTGCATGTCTTCTCTTCTCTTCTTCCTTGATGTAAAATTATATATATATATATATATATATTCCAGGTCATAACTTTTGTGCAGAAGGACCTAAATGTGGTGAAAATTCAGAGTGCAAAAATTGGAATACAAAAGCTACTTGTGAGTGCAAGAATGGTTATATCTCCATCCAGGGAGACTCTGCCTACTGTGAAGGTAAGTCAGCTATTTTTAATGAAGTCATTTGTGAGAAATGTATTCCTGGTAGACATGATTGAATACCAAAAGCCATCAGTTGGCTCAAGTCTACAGGACCCTATAAGAAATCATATTAATTACCTAGGGTGCTCTGTTCTGGTTTATCCAGGCTGTTTAGTAGTAAAAGCAAGATCTTTGAAATTAGTTACAAGACACAGCAAAGCAACAAACAGAATAGGGCTAATAAGAAATCATATTAATTACCTAGGGTGCTCTGTTCTGGTTTATCCAGGCTGTTTAGTAGTAAAAGCAAGATCTTTGAAATTAGTTACAAGACACAGCAAAGCAACAAACAGAATAGGGCTATATCAGATCTCACTTCCTGTTGTACTTAATAGTCATCAACAAAACCATAAACATTGTAATTTCCTTTGTTCACTTGAGGAAATTGCCATCTCCAAGTTCAATTCAGTGTTATATGGTGGACCCTTTTTTTTAAAGATTTATTTATGCACAGAAGAGCTGGGGTACAGGCCAGAGATGGGGGGGGTGAGAGGATCCACCAGAGACAGAGTGGGGAACAGAACAGGCAGATTGACCAAAGCACACTGCTGAGGGGAGCAGCGGGTGAGATAGGAGAGATCTGCTGTACCATGTGGGTTGCTCCCTGGCCGGCCAGGGATCGAACTTGTGCTGCAGAGGCCACGGATTGCCTCATAGTGAGGTGCTTAACCCCTTGCGCCACCAGGGAGGCCCCCCTCTTTTTGAATGGTTCTTTGATACTAATCTAAATCCTTTCAACAACAAGATTAGCTCTGACACTACCCTAACTGTATGGTGTATTGTATAAAAAGGTAGTGTATAGTGTAACTGTATTAGAGCCTATTCATTTCTCAGGTATTCCACAAGAATTTGTAGGCTATTGCACAGTAGATCTTATTAGTTTAGTGAAACTCTCATAGGCAAAGAGAAACTCAGCAGTTTCTCTGTCCCAGTTGTACCCAATTACTCTGCTATCTTTGTGGTCAATATATTGAGCCATGGTGATCTGTCAGTCAGGAAACTCGGAATGAATGCTGCAGAATCTTGGTCACTCTCCAGTTGGTTTCATTTTCAAGTGGGTCAGGTATTCTCAAGGTAAAGACAATATTAATTGGCATGACAAAAATGTAAATTCCTTTTCATTCTGCTTTTATATTTTTGTTGACCCTTGCTTAACTTTTTGGCTTCGACTAAAGATCTGTCGAAGGAAACGTGAGTAATCACTCCTGCTCAGTACCTGGTAGGTAGCCTTCTTTTTGTTTCTTCTGGAAGACTTTCTCCATTTCTACCTTGGTTCTCATTAGTAATGCTAATTAATAGGGTTTCCCCCTCTCCTTAGCTTTATTTTGTTTACTTTGATAGATTTGAACTTGGTTAGAAAAACATGCCCCTGGAGAGCTTGAACTGCTCCTTTAGTTATAAACCTTTTCATGTACCCTTTAATATGTTAACTATTTGTCAATCTGAGGGAAGGGGAATATTCATTTCAGTACTCCAAACTGATATTAATTTTTCATATCTTACCTCATGCTATTTTCTATGTTTAGTCAGAAAACTAATTTTAACAATTAAACATGTGATTATTATCCATTCACCACGGAAAAATCATACAGATAATGATCCCCAAAATTGACTTACCTTCTACTATGAATGATTATAAAAATGGTAGCAGGGGCCTCAAAATAACCTGACTCCTGATGCCTTTTAATTAGCTGTTGGAATCCAAACACCTCCCACTCCTGGTACTCTCTCCATAGTTACTGAGGCCTGGCAGTACCTAGCAGGAAATTGTTGGTACAAATGCTATTTGGGAATCTTTGATTGTCATTCTCCTTGTTGGTACTATATTTTATTACAGATACTCAACTCCATAAGGAGCCATTTATGATATTAAACTTGCCCTTTGTGCATGATGTCTTATTTTATTGATTATGTTGAGCAATGTTAGGTCTAAATCACTGTTTTCTTGGCTTCTTCTCAACTAAGTGTATGAAGCTGGCCTGAGGCCAGTATACTTTGTGTTACCTTCTTGGATAACAGTGATGTGCTCAGACTTCAGTAGTTTCTCTGTTATCATGGAGACTTCCCACAAATTCCAGGGGATTGTTCACGGAGAGAAGAATTGCACCTGTGAAGAAATAATTAAGTATTGGAGACTATTTGGGGTATAAAAATGTAGTTGAGGGGGTAAAGCAGGGTTCAAATACTGGCATCTGCATAGAAGGTTTTGAGAACCAAGTATATTTAATATCCACTTTTATTTTTTAAAGATTATTTATGCACACAAGAGCTGGGGTACAAGCCACAGATGTGGGGTGTGGGGGTGTGAAAAGATTCTCCAGAGACAGAGTGGGGAACAGAACAGGCAGACTGACCGAAACACACTGCTGTGGGGAACAGCAGGCGAAACAGGAGAGGTCTGCTTCGCCCTGTGGGTTGTTCCCTGGCTGGCTGGGGATTGAACTTATGCTGCAGAGGCTGAGGATTTGTTCCACAGTGTGGTGCTTATCCCCTTGTGCCACCAGGGAGGCCTGAATATCCACTTTTAGAGTGCACCTCCTTCTCTTTATATTTTGCCAAATTGAGCCTTTTTGACTTTGAACTTGCTTACTTGTGGTTGCATGATTGCTGCCAATAGCCACTGCTTAGTGTGCTCGCACTAGCATCCCAAGAAAGGAAAGAAGGAAGGAGTAGGGGTTAAACATCTCTTTACATGTTTACAGAAAGTCCTTCCTGTAAGTTCCCTCTCCCCTTCATACTGAAGAAATCCCCTGTGTAACTTTTCAAACCTGGGTTACGTCTTCCCCATTCCTACACCAATGAGAACAGAAAATGGGATGATGACTGTCTCTGGTTTAGGCTAACTGTATTCATCCTCTGGAGCTGGAGTAGGGCTTGCCTTCCTTCCCTACGACCAAATAATCTTGACCTTTTGACTGAACCAAATAGGGTTCTGGAAACAGGAAGAGGGTAAGCATAATTTGGAGTGGGCAAAAATCCAGCTGTATTCATAATGGCCACATTTAGTTTATATCCACTTCCCCAGTTCTGTCTTCAGTATTACCCCATAGGGTGGTCTGATAGACGAGGTGAGAGGCCACTGAGCTCCTTCCTGAGTAGCAGAAACTCTGCTAGACTGAGTTCATTGTCTCACCATAGCCTAGAGAGAGTGGATACTTATGAACTGCCTTGGCAAGTTATTTTTTACTCTGAGTAAATTGAGGGAAAATGACCCATATTGTACAAACCACGATGAACAAGACTGGCTTACAAATTAAAACAAAATATTACACCCATTGTTCAGGCTATCTCGAAAAGCCTATTCAGGCTCTCAGTGGAAAAAGAAGCACAAAAGGCTTTCAATTTTCTTAACTTCCTAGGGTACTAGCAGAGATAGTGTATTAAGGACTCCTGCTCTGCAGAGATTGCTGTAGAAACTGGCATAGAGAAGATATTGGAACCCCTAGCCAATCAATAGAAGATAATAAGGCCCTTTGTCAGCGATGATACAATTCACAGGAGGTCATTTTATTTTGCTTCATCTGAGCCAAGCAGGAGAATTCCCCATTTGGAAAACTGCTTTAGTTGAATTTTGGTGTTTTATGAATCTGGTCCACTGAGGCCCTTTACCTTGGTGATGACATTTTCATTGCGTTGGTCTTAAACAATTTCTGATGCATTAGTTTAAATGTTAGATAGTGTTTGAGAAAAGTATAGCAATGAGGTCCTACTTGTGATCTTACTTCTTGAATATGGAGTCTACATAAAGTCTCATAAACTTCCTTTTGTAGTAATGTTACTTAAATTATGAGTGATGTGATGTCATATACATCATGCAATCCTGAGGCATGGAAAGTCTATCAGTTACCTACTATGTAAAAGTTACTACAATTAGCACTAAATAAGACTTTCCTTGTACTTTCCTTGTAGAGCTTTGTGATAAATTTGAGGAAAGTGACAACTTTGTCTAAATTAGCTCTGTTTTATAAGTGCAGACTTGAAGACTATGAGCACAAAAGTGAAGATAATATAAAATCATTTCTACTCAGGCTAGATGTCTGAGCCTTGCTGTCTCCCCACACCTCTTCCTGTACAATTTTGTAGAGTTGTTCCAAATATTTGCTAACCTCCTTGAACCAATGAAATATGAATGAATGTGACATGTATCATTTCGGAGTAGAAGCTCTAAGAGCTATTACAGTTTCCACCTCATTTTCTTTTCTCTCACACAAAACTGGCAGTGTTTCAGAGAAGAACTTTTCCTTAAGTTTGGGTCCCAGGATAAAGACGGCATGGAGCAGTAAACTCAAAGGTGATGGACATGTGTACTAGTGAGATGTAATTGTGTAAATAACTAAAATTTTGGAGGGTGCAATTATTTTTACCTTAGCGTCAAGTCCCCTGAATTAGTATATCTGCCTGAATTAGTTAATTGAAATCTTGTGGGTTTTGTAGAATACCTCTAGCTCAGTACTCACAAATGAAAGCAATTTTTGTACAGAACAAGCATTTAGTAGAAAAAGTACAAGTTGTGTGGATCATTAACATTCTGTTCTGGTTCTGCTCGTATGCAGTTATTTTTTGCAGGTCACAGTTGTAAATCTGTGCATTGTTATGGCCAAAGTCAACATGGGGAATTGGATTTATCAATTAAGACAATAACGAGACCAGTGCATTTCAAAAATTTAGCAAACTATGTGGTAGTAGCTAAACATTTAATGTATCACAACAGTTATCACCGTCATTGTCATCATTATTATTTGTGCAGCTCTTGATATTGGAAGAGTGTACACATTGAGGTCAATATTTTGAGGAAGGGGTTTCCCATATCCATATCTTCAGGAGAACTGGCAGGTGGCTGGGAAGAGTTTTTTTTCTTAATAGGAAGGGCCAGGCCGTATCAGTTCGTCCAGAAGCATGTCGCTAACAGTAGAGGACCACGTCTAATAATTTATAGTGACGAGCTCATCCCTTCCTTAGAAAAAAATAAAAACATGAGTAGAGCTGTATTCAAGGAAATATGGAACAACATGCCCTGTATTGTGTATGAATTTAATAATTTCATGTAGCAAAACTACTGACATGCCGCACACTCAGCAACCGGTTAACACAAAGTGATTCATTGCTTCTTTCCCATGACAGGAGCTGACCACACAGGGTCTGACCTTTTGAATGTTCAGAGACTGGGAAAGCAGCAGAGAGATCAGACTTCAAGTAGAAAGCAGTGTCCAGAAAATTAAGGGGAGGGTAGAAGATACTTACTGCATGCAGAGATTAGCATGAACACACCTCCATAGAAACCATACCCTGTAAATTTCTGATTAAGAGAATGCATGGGAAAAAGACTGGGATACGTAATTGTATTTCTAATCATACAAGGATTAATTGTGTAACTCTTGTTTTGAAGTCTTAGAAAATGCATGAGTATTGTGTTCCCCCTACCAAATTTATGCTCAAATCAGGGCTTCCTTCTCCACAAGTTCTGCTTGGAACAACAACACAGGGACCAAAAACCTCTTCCGGTTATTCATGTTAGCAAAATCTTAATGATAAGCTCCTGCTCCTATTTATTTCCAGGGATTCAGAATACTTGAGATAAGAATACCTTGGGGTGTTTTCTCTTTTTTTGTTTTGTTTTTAGCTGACATGACTAATGGAGAGATCCTCTGGTACCCAGATATGCCACACCACCCCCTCCTCACCACTCTCCAAGACACAGATCTCAGGCCTTTGCTTTGCTCTTAATAACCCAGATGACACCTCTCTCAAAGCAGCAGATATAGATAAGACTTCTTCCTGGACTGTTGTTTTTTTTTTCCCCCCTCTGCCTCAGCTTCTTTACTCTCAAGGTTACTTTGCAAAAGCATCTGCTTCTGCTCTCCCGCCCAACATAGCTCAGGTCTCTTCTTAATCATCTCCTCCCATTACTTTCTTTTTGGAATTACAATAAAAAAGAAAACCAAATTCCAAATCCAAATCTTGCTTATTGTTCATGAATCAAGGCAAGGAGTTCATTGTTAAGCTCCCTGTTTAGAAAGGAACATACCAAGCCAGCAGGGACAGAGCTCAGGATGGGGGTGAGGAGGGAGGGAGTAGCACTGTATATTTTTTTTAATCATGTTTTAAAGATATTATTTGAAAAATCTTAGTGATTTTTTTTTTGTGTGTGTGATTAAGATGTTTTGTGTGTTCATTAGGTTTTCAGGGTAGCACATGGAAGCCTAGGTAAGGAGGCATCATGTCATGAACTGTTACACTGCAGAGCTCAGCTGGGTCCTAGGGTCCTGAGAACACAAGACCTTTTCTTTTCTTCCAAAGTCAGCTTTTGCTACTTCCATTCATTTAGCTGCTCAGGTCACAAGATGTAGATGTCATCAATTCCATGCTTCCTTTACCTCCAACATCTGCATCAGGAAGTTTCCTTGACTTTATCTTCAAAACGAGTCACCGAATCTCTGTTGTCTCTCTATTACCTTAGTCTAAGCCTCTTTTGTTGGCTAGTGAGTTCAGTGGGTATCTCCTCTTGCCTCAATTCATTCTGCAAGGCATGTATTAGAATGAACTTTAAAAATGTGAGTTATCTTTATTACCCAGGCCACTCCTTTTTTTTTTTTTCAAGATTTATTTATTTATGCATACAAGAGCTGAGGTGTAAGCCAAAGGTGCCAGGGAGTGAGAGGATTCACCAGAGACAGAGTGGGGAGCAAAACAGGCAGATCCACTGAAATACACTGCTGAGGGGAGCAGCTGGTGAGACAGGAAAGGTCTGCTGCGCTATGTGGGTCACCTCCCTGGCAGGCCAGAAAATCGAACTCATGATGCAGTGGCTGGCTTGACAGCGCTGTCTTTAACCCCTGAGCCACCAGGGAGGCCCCCATTCTTCAGTTTTTAATTGTCTAATGAATTACCTACCTCTCAGAATAATATCTAAGCCCAGTTTTGTGTATGATCCTGTGCAAACTGAACGTGCCTGCACCTCTGTATTTGTCATGAACAACGCTGTCTTGTATTCTCTCCTCCCACCACACTGTAATTTTTCCTATTGTTCTTTCCTCAGCCTGGGATGCCTTCCCACAGATCTTTGCAAGTCCTCTTTCTAGTTATTACTTGAATTGCAATTCAAATGCCACTTTTATAGAAAAGTTTATCTTCACCACCTTCACTAAATTCTGCTACTACCTTTAGCTGTTCGCTGTGATATTCTTATATAATTTTATTTTCTTCATCACACTTTCAATCTAAAATTGTGTTGTTCTCCTACTTAACAGTTTATGATCTGATTTCCCCTTTAGAATATAAACTGCACAAAGGCAGACATTTTATCTTACTCTTTATATCCCCAGCACCCAGAAAAGAGCATCGTGTGCTAGATACAAAAAATCTGTTTAAAGAGTGAATGAATGAATTCCCAAGCTGACTTATGCCTTTATCTATCTGATGCTGTCAGATTTGCCTTGTTAGTTCAAAGGCTCCTTTTTAAAGTGCAGAATCTATTCATCAGGGGCTGATTCTGCTCATTTTTGCTAATGCCCAGTCTATGTAATGCTGAAGTGCTGCTTGCTCTCTTTATTCTTTGTAAACTACACTGCTTTGAATTGCAAAGAATGCCTTGTCTTCCACACATGGCCAGGGAGACATTGTAGTTCTCTCTCAATTTTGACAGTGAGAGAATCATTCTTTAAATTTGTTTGGGTCAGCACTTATAACAAGAAAAATTCTCTGGGGCTTAACTCAATAGAAGTTCGCATGTCCATTCCTGTAAAGATTCACATGCTTGCTTCTGGCAGTTGACTTTCCTTAAAACTAATATTTAGGAACTCAGACTTCCTCCTGCTTTGGCTCTGCCATGTGTAACATGTGACTTAGAGGTCACCATGGAAAGGAAAGAAAATAGAAGTTAATGAGTGGGAGGTGTTTATATGCTCGGGCTGCTGTATTCCACTGACCTCTTGATAAGACAGACTAGTCAATGTCTAGCTATATGTCCAGGAAGAAAAAGAATCTGCTTCAGTAAATCATTTTCTAGTTGTGCCATAATTAGCTCAATGAAAAAAAGCTAATTATGTTTTTATGTCTTGTTTTTTAAGCTGAACCCACCAAATAGGCTTCTGATTTAAGCTGATTTTATTGCAACTTGCCCACTTGGCAATCATTTACAAGTGTGTAGAAGATTGTTTAGTTAAATAGGATTGTTTAGTTAAATGGTTAAATAGGATTTAACTAAACAACCTCACTTCCACTTTTGTGTTTGTGTTCTCTAAGTTTTCCTATGCCTCCTACTGTATCACCTTCTCTGGATTGTTGTAGCCTTGACATACCCTGTGTATATCCCTGTGAGTCCTGAAGTCACCCATCTCTTCCTTGCAAGCAAAATTCAAAGCCTGTCATGTGCTCTAGTTTTGAGTTTCCTGCTTGGAGGGAAGCAATTCATGGAACAATCCTCTACACACTTGTAAATGATTTAGTTCCACATAATGTCCCCAGAGGTAACTGTATTTTTAAAAGAGGATGCTTGTTAATTAAGAAAATCCCCAAACTGTTAAATTTGAAGTACTATAGAAAAAAGAAAGTGAAATATGAAATCACTGTGAATGTGGAATAGCGAACTTCAGGCACTGGGAGTTCTTAGTTTTTAAATGGAACTAAGCAAATCATTCTTGCCTGAGAGTTTACCTTGGTAGTCAGCTACCTTCAAATAGTTGTGCTTTCTAGCCTATTCCCTGCCTTCATTTTACTTTCTTGACAGTTCCCAAGGAAGTGACATTGTAAAGGAGTGTTGAACGAAGGATAAGGAGATCTTGATTGAGGTTGACTTTACCACTTCTTGCCTGGGTGACTTTGGAAAGTCACCCAATTAGTCTGTGTCCTATTTTCTCATGGCCCAACTAGGACTTTTAAACAAACCATAAACAGTGCCCGTTTTGTGTGAAGGTTAATTATATTTTTAATGTGAAACCATTTTCCAAAGGCCTAAGCAACATAGCTTTGCAATGTAACTGTCTTTGATAATTTCATAATTATCCATTATGTAACTATCCATCAATATAATAATAATAAATATTTTCATCATTGGCAATGTTTGGACTAGAAGGTGGTCTTCAAATATTCAGGGTTAAACACACATATACCCCACCCTGGATATGTATCAGACTGAGATGGTTTATTTTTTTAAAGGTTTGTTTACTTATACATACAAGAACTTGGGTACAGGCCAGAGGTGTGGGAGGTGAGAGAATTCACCAGAGGCAAAGTGGATAAGAGAACAGGCAGACTGACTGAAGTACACTGCTGAGGGGAGCAGTGGGCAAGACAGGAGGGGTCTGCTGTGCCATGTGGGTAGCTCCCTGGCCAGCTGGGGATCTAACTCATGGTGCAGAGGCTGTGGATAGCTTCACAGTGCTGTGCTTCAACACCTTGTGCTACTAGAGAGGCCCTGAGATGGTTTATTTTATGCATAAGTGGTAGAGCATCATTGCTAAATGTGTCTGTGAGGGTGTTTATGGAAGAGATGAACTGATTCAGTATACTGAGAAATGAGATGTGCTTTATCAGTAGGGCTGCAATCATCCAGGCTGTTCAGGGCCTGGATAGAACAGAAAAGCAAAGGAAGAGCTAATTCCTTCTTTCTCATTTTGAACTTGGGTGCCCGTCTTTTTCTGCCCTCGCACATTGGAACTCCTGGTTGAACTTCAGACTTTGGTACTTAAATCAGTGGCCTCTTGGTTCTAAGATCTTTATTTATTTATTTATTTATTTATTTATTTATTTATTTATTTATTTATGTGTGCAAGAGCTGGTATTTATGCATACAAGACCTGGGGTACAGGCCAGAGGTCTGGCGGGTGAGAGGTTTCATCAGAGACAGAGTGGGGAGCAGAACAGGCAGACTGACTGAAATACACTACTGAGGGGAGCAGCAGGTGAGTCAAGATAGGTCTGCTGTGCCATGTGGGCCACCTCCCTGGCTGGGGATCAAACTTATTCTGCAGTGGCTGCCAATAGCTTCATAGAGCTGCATCTTAACTCCTTACACCACCAGGGAGACCCCCCCTACGATCTTTAGACTCAAACTGAGTTGGGCCACCCAGTCTCCTTGTGCTCCAGTGTGGAGATGGCAGATGGTGGGACTTCTCATCCTTGATATAGGTGTGTACCGATACCTATAATAAATCTCCTTTATTATGTCATACTGATTCTCTTTCTCTGAGAATCCTGACAAATATATCTACCAGCATGTTTATATTTTAGTCATTGTTTCTGTGTTGAGCCCTCTGCTATTCTGGAATTTACAAAAGTGGGGCCACATACGGTAATCAAGCTGGATGGTAACTGCTGGAATTATGCAGCAGTATGACTGGTAGATTAAGAGTTTTGTTTTATTCTTTTAGTGGACATCAAGAAATTTCTGTGACTGGATCCTGTGTTGTCTTTGAGTAATGCAAAGATGACTAAACCGTAGGCCCTCCTCTCAAGGAACTCATAGACTAAAGCAGAAGAGCGCCTTGTGACCAGATAGTGAAAATATAATAAGATTTCTTCCATCCTAGGAAGTGAATGGTG
Source organism: Talpa occidentalis (assembly GCF_014898055.3). Taxonomy (NCBI): domain Eukaryota; kingdom Metazoa; phylum Chordata; class Mammalia; order Eulipotyphla; family Talpidae; genus Talpa; species Talpa occidentalis. The sequence continues at coordinate 22,927,166 of NW_023603184.1, read as the reverse complement.
TCTTAGGAGAACAATGATGGGAGCAATGCATTCTGCCAGTGGAAGCCTGTGCTGGCTGCCCGGAGGTGGTGACATTTAAGTCGAGTCCTTAAGAATGAGACAGTCTTCAGAAGGTGTGGGGAGAGGTCATCCTTACAAATAAAAGCACAAAATGAAAAGTTTAGCTTGGCTGGAACACAAGGAGAAATGAGGATGGAGAGCTGTCTGGTGGTGAGATGGTGAGGAGCACTGTAAGGTTAGGCTGGTGTACACCTGTATCAAGCATCACAACAGGTGGAAAATTGAATCCATGAGGATGTGGATCAGAATTTTCATTTGTGTTGATTTCCATTTCGTTCTTGTAGTTTCCATTTTGGTATATATTGTATGATGTGCATGATAGTATAATAGATGGGTATTTTCATATAGGAGGTATTTTCCCCAAATTGTTATCAGCAGGGATCCATGATCAAAGTAAGAAATCATTACTGGGGCCTCCAAGTATCTGGTGGAGGGTCTTAAATGGATAAGATTTTATTGGGTTGATCCTTCAGGAAAGTCACCTTTATGGGCACATGGAGATAACATTTGGGAGGGGAGATACTGGAGGTCGGGCGCCAGGTTTGGCAACATTGCTTAAATAGTTTGTGTCTCTATGGGATCTCATGCTTACTCATGGTGGATGCTGAGGAGATAAGCATCTTGAAACAAATCAGGATAAGCTTGACTACCCTTGCTTGTTGCCTCTTCTCAAATCCTTGCAGACTTGTTGCATCTGATTGTTGACCATGACTTCCCTCTGAGCGCCATAAGCTCTGTTGCCTGGCATTTCCCTGAGTGAATCTTTTTTTTTCCCCATAGTTTTTTAAATTGAGGTAAACTTTGTTTACCTCATTGCCATTATGTTGGAAGTATAGAATGCCTTTCCCCCCTCCCATGATTTACCATAGTTTCGCTTTGCTCTTTGTTGAATCTGTCAGAGGCTCTGGGTGATATCTCTGTATGAAGCCTGCAGATGGGGTCTTACATTATCTTTCAATGATGTGTTTTCCACCTAAGGAACTCTTAGTGAAACATGTTTGTCTCAGTGTATGCTATTTTAGTACTTTAAAGTATCTCCTTGAAAAACATTGTGCATATATTGTGTTAGATACAGTACTTAGCAAGAAGAAATAAGAGAAAAAGGACAGGAAGGAAAAAAAAAGTTTCTACTTACCTCTCAAGGAAAAGTTCAAGTTTTTGAGCTTTAAGTGTAAATAGAATCTGAATAGACTGAAACTTTTTTGTTATTTAAGAAATAAAAACCTCAGCTCTCTTCTGAACTCTAGACAGGACTGAGAAGAATTCAGTACAGTGAGTTTTATTGTAGCTTGTATAGTACTTGCTGTGTCTTCTGCTTCTTGCTTTTTGCCTGGAAAAACAAGAATTGTGCACTCAGAATAATTAGGAGAAACAGCCAGGGTATAGCAGAAAGGTTCATCTGATGTCTGGAACACCTGAGTTAGAAATTCTGACTCTTCCATTTTTTTTTTTTTTTGACTTAAGCAGTGAACTTCTTCATGCTGCATTTTCCTTTGTAAAGTTGGCCTGTTAATACTTTTCTTAGTAGTCTCTTTTTAGAATTGCTATAAAAAAATCAAGTAATCAGAAAGGTCTAAAGCAGGAACTAGTACAAAATAGGATTTTAATAAATGTTAAGTTTGTATCTGATAACTGCTCAATTAGGCATAATTAAATCTATATTTGGCTCAGAATGTGTGTCAGTGAGTACAAGGAATGGGGGAGGGCTGGTTCATGAAATTAGCAGGAAAAGCCATGTAAGAGGAGGATCGTGAAAGTTAGGACATCGGTGTCTGTGATGAAGATTTGATGGGGAAGTCTGGGTTCCTTGGGAGTTTCAAGCTGAGACCCTAAGATGAGATGGAGTTAACAAAATTGGAGGGAGGGTAGAAAGGAAATTGATGCAGGAGTTGGGAACAGCGTCTGTGATGATCTGGAAGTTTGAGAGTGCTAAGGAATTTGTAGTTTGGAACCCAGGGGTGGGATACAGAGAGAAGAATACAGAGGCAGGCAGAAGTGGGAGGAAGCCTTTCTTGGCTTTGGAAATGTGGATTTTGTTGTAAAGGCAATAGGAAGTTGTTGAAGGGTTTTATAAAGAAGCAACGAGATTCTCTTTGCATTTCTGAAAAATCATCCTGGCTGCAGTGGAGGACAGGATGAAAAGCAGGCCAGGAGCACCAGTTGTCAGTCAGCAGTCATCTAGGCAAGATGTAGTGGGGGAACGTGGTGGTGGAAATCAGCCAGGAGCTGGTTGACAGGAAGGGAGGGATAGATCAGAGATTATATGAAAAGTGAAATTAGAATACATTCTCTGGTTGTTTCATCAGTGCTGCATCAAACTCTAGTGTCCTACTTTGTGGCTCCCTCCTCTGGGCCCAAGAGCACTTTGTTTAAACTTTCATTAGAGTGCCCATCACACAGGATCTTAATTACTATTTAAAGATACTTTTTAGGTGAAACACTATCCAAAGGCCAGAGCTGTGCTTTTATTCATCTTTGTATCCCGGAGACCCAGCATATGGCCTGGAGCATAGTAGATAGACAGGGAATACTTTCTGAGTTCTCTGAATAAACAAAGGCATGGTTCCCTGAATAAATGTTAGTGCTCAATGAATTCTTTCCACGAAGACATTTAGCCTCTCATAAAAACATCTTATTTATTTTCCAATTTTAAAGTGGAAAAAACCACCTTGAAATGTGTTCAATTATGGCTTTGCACATCTTTACAAGAACTGTCTCCTCCTCCTTTGAGTACTGAAAGGATTTGCAGAGAGCCCCACGCTAATAGCTTCTAAGGTGCTGCTGTGGAAATTCAGGAATGTCTTCTTATTCATTTCTTTATATTTATCACTTGCTGCTGTTGAATGCTGAGTTTTGTCTTTTGATGCTAACACCTGGCTCCTCAAAACTAATGGGAACTCTTCTGCATCCACCTTAAGAAATGTGCTTTATCATAGCAGGAATTTAGAAAGCCTAAATAAGGGACCAGGAAAAATGCCAATTATAATAAAGTAAAAATCAAAATCAACAAGCAACTATAAACCAAAGACACACTAGGGCAGGGGGAGAGGAGGAGGGATTAGGGTCTAAATAAGGGGGGTGGGAATTATGAGGATTATAAGCAAGATGAAAATGCATACATTGTGCAGAAATGAAAATGATGTAAAATCATATAAAATAAAATAAAAAAATTGAAACCACACAAAAAGAAATGTGCTTGATCAGATTATTGTTCATTTGGTGATGCTTCCAGCATTGTGCAATCATGTTGTACTCTTGACTGACGAAGAAATGCCTATGGTTGTGAAACACAGAAGTGAGCATTCTCTTTCAAGTAGTAGAACATAAGTTTCTTGAGAGGTGACTTGCTTATTTTGTTCATTCTTGAGTCCCAAGCACCTTGTACAGTGCCTGCAAGGGGATGACTGCTCAGTAAGATATTCATTGAATCAATGAACAACTTGTGGCAGAATGTGAGACACCTCCAGAAATTTGATTAAGTTTACCGGGCGTGCCAAACAGGTCTTGGAACTTGTTATCTAATGACTGATCTCTTCTCAGAACTAGGAGATTGGAGCAACTCAACTTTTAAATTGTGCAATTTCTTGAAATGTTAAAAAGGTGGGATTGTAGGAGATCAAAAATCTGCCACTATGAATATATCATTTTGGCAAAGTTTCATCTGTTAGGAGTTGAAATATCTACCTGAAAGGTGTATTCCTTCCCTGTGCTGGAATTCAGTGTAATGGAAAAGGTGTAACTTGTATCTGCATAGCAGTCATATCTTGTTTACTGTGCCTTTCCTGGCAACATTTGTTAACAAATCTTTTCCTTCTCCCCTCCTGCCTTTGTTGTAGCTAAGGTTTTTTTTTTTTTAATAAATTTTATGTTCCCCATACAATTGCAACCCCCTTATTTTGACCCTAATCCCTCCTTTCCCTGCCCCCGACCCCCCATAGAGTGTCTCTGGTTCATAGTTGTTTGTTGATTTTGATTTTCACTTTCTTATAGTTATTCATTTTCCTGGTCCCTTATTTAAATTTTCTAGATTCCTGCTATGAGTGAGACCATCCAGTATTTTTCTTTTTCTTTCTGGCTTATTTCGCTGAGCATGATCCCTTCCAGCGCCATCCATGTTGCTGCAAATGGCATGTGTTTATATTTTTTGAATGCTGAGTAATATTCCATGGTGTATATGTACCACATCTTCTTGATCCAGTCATCTATTTTTGGGCATTTGGGTTGTTTCTAAAGCTTAGCTATTGTAAACAGTTATAGCTAAGGTTTTTAAGATGTCTGAAGCCACTTGGAAGTGTTACTCAGTCTTCCTGGGTCTCTCCTATGTATACGAGAGATATAAATGTTCTCATTAATATTACTGATATGTTGCAGGCGCATGACTTTAAAACATATATCTCAGAAGCGTAGCTTCTGCAGATATGTCACTACACCACCCACCAACAAGGCATCCGTTGTCTTTCACCACTGTCCATTGAACATGCCCACACTTTGTACTCCACACTCCCCTCTGGAAGCCTCAGTTTTACAGTTAGATTTCTAGGGTTTGAAACATCTTTTTGGCTTAAAAAAAAAAAAAACACAACAACAACATCATACAGGTAGCAAATGACTGAGCCAGGTTATAAGCTTAGATCCTCCCAACACAAAAAGAAACACATATTCCTATGGAATGAGCCAAGTAGAGGAAAAAAAATCACGCCAGTTGATTCCTATTATGTTTTTTTCATTTGCCAGGATACATTTGACAAGATGTTCATTTTCTCCAGTTCTGGTTTGGGGCAAATTTCTCTTTTTTCCTGATTGTTTATTTATTTGGTTTTAGAGAATCCTTCAATAAACAGACTCTAGATATTTCTGTCAGCTCTTAGATACAGTTTGTATTTCTATACATTTGTAGTATACCTCTGAGGCATGTCACTGACATGTTTGCATACCTTGATACAAAGGGAATAGTTCTGAGGTAAAGGATATAAAGAATTAAAGTTACTGATAACTTTGATGAAAAAATATTAACACCTGTAGTAAAGAGCATAACTGCAACAAATTTTTTTTTGTCTTAAACAGAAGTAATATTTTCTCTAAATAGATGCTTACCTTTCCTACATACCAGCTCAGCATTTTATGGCAAGCAGTGTAAGCAGAGCATTCTTTCCAAATGGCAGAAAAGCTGTGATAAATAGCAATTCTCTGGATCCTGAGGAATATTTCATTAGCTATGCTTTCCTGGGCTACTCTTCTGGAAATACACAGGCAAATGGCAGCTTTTCTCACAGTGAAGCTCTGCTACAGTAGAAGTTACCTGAGAAATCTGAATCTTCCATAATATACCTACTAATGGCCTGGGGTGGTGGCACTCAAAAGGCATCTGTTTAATGTAAAGTTTGAAATACTTAAATTTTAAAAAGATAAGTAGTTTTAGTACTTTGTACATACCAGTATCTCAGTTGACCTCCAAAATGCATATTCTATTCTAAATCACTTTGATGCATTAGTCCTTTGTAGGCAAGGATTATTCACTATTATTCACTAATGCTGTTCCTGAAAGTGATTGTGGCATTCCTTTTAATGTGTCTGGAAATATGTAAGTCATTATTATTCTCCCCAATCCACTGTCAAAAGCCTCACCTCCCTAGACTGTAATTGGAGTCACCTCTTACTGTGTTACTATGTGGTTAGTTCTGGTATAGCTCCAATATTAGACTCATCGTGTGTGTGTGTGTGTGTGTGTGTGTGTGTGTTCGTTCAGGTTGGGTTTTTTCACTTTTGAACATATTGATAATTGGTACTATATTTTAGTATTGACAGTGAATATCCATGATGCATAGCCATTGACCAGAGGACATTGGGATTTGACTGTGAAATGACAAGCAGGCCATTAGTGTCTCCCTTCTCACCCCACTTTGCCTGCTCTGTGGTTATCCAATTGTCATTGATGATTGTGTAGTGTTTTTTTTTAATGTTGGTATTTATAATAGACTTTATTGTATTTTCATTGCTTTTTATCTTTGTTACTCTTTTTGCATAGTTTATTTTGAAAGTTTCAATAATGTACAAATGTAGAAGGTTTTATCAATTAATTGATATACCCATTACCCAGATGTAAAAATGATCAACCATTTCCAATTTTGGCCCACTTGTTCTCTGTTACTTTATATCATTTTTTTTTATTATTGAAGTAATATTGGTTTAGAATCCTGCATATGATTTAGGGGAATTAGGTTCACAACTCCCCAGATATTACCACACCTTAACCGCCATCAAAGCACCCTTATCCCTTTACCACAGACACTGTGTCGTCTTTCCTAACTTTGTTCCCACTCTCCTCCTCCTCTGAGAGTCTAAGTTCTCCAAAGAAGACATGCAGATGGCCACCAGGCATAGGGAAACATGTTCAACATCATTTATAAGGGAAATCAAAATGAAAACCAGTGAGACACCTCTCACTTCATTCAAAATGACCCATATCAAAAAAGAAAAACAAAAACCAGAATCAACAAATGTTGGCTAGGATGTGGAGAAGAAGGAACCCTCCTACACTATTGCTTTCTTAAAGTTTACTCCACTTTTCTGAAGAATGGAGGCAAGAATGATGGCTTGTTGAAGTATATTTAGAATTTATTGCATATGAGATAATAAAATTGCATGTAATGATTTGGAAATCCCTTAGAAACTGTTTAACCTCACATCTGTTTATTTGTACATGGAATTATCTTAATGAATAGGTGGATCAATTGTCATTCTGTGAAACTAGTGTTCTGCAGAGCATGTATTCAAAAATTGTCCTCAATGTGTTTTACTGTATTGTAGATTCTGGCAATGTTTACATATCTGGGGATTCCTAGAAATCTGTGGATATTTATATCTCAAATGGGATCTTTTGGTGGAATGTTACTGAATATATGACCACTAAGCATGTATATAAGTAGAATAAATTTGACAATGACAGTTATTTTTATGGTACATTATAACTTATAAAGTACTTTAATATTTAGTATTTCTTTAATCTCCTATCAACTCCCATAAGATATGAACTCTCATTCTTATAATATTTTATAGTTGAGAAAATTAAAAGTCCAGAGTAGTAAAGTGGCTTTTCCAAGCTCCAGAGCCAGGTCTTGAACCCAAGTAAATTAAATCTTAAATCTTAATCAGGTCTAGGGCCCACTTCATGTTGTCCTCTCAAAACATATTGAAATTATTTTTAAAATTTTGTTTAAAGATTTATTTATGCATACAAGAGCTAGGGTACAGGCCAGAGATGTGGGGGGTGAGAGAATTCACCAGAGAAAGAGTGGGAAACAGAACAGGCAGACTGACTGAAATACACTGCTGAGGGGAGCAGTGGGTGAGACAGGAGAGGTCTGCTGCACCATATGGGTTTCTCCCTGGCTGACGGGGGATTCAACTCGTGCTGCAGAGGCTGTGGATTGCTACATAGTGTGGTGCTTAACCCTTTGCGCCACCAGGGAGGCCTGTATTGAAATTATTTATTGAATAATTATAATAAAAAAGGCACACTTGTTAGCATGTAGAGCAGGCTCCAAGGGGTCAGGACTTTTGGCTGCTTCCTTCCCTGGTGAATTTCTAACATCAGGCTTTGCCTGGCATACTGTTGAGTGTATAAATGAATAAATGAACCACATAGTAATTTTTGCTAATGTTTATTAATCCATTTTATATATTTACATGTTAAATGCCTTACATGCTTTTTCATCTCTTTCCTATTATACCCTAAAAAGTATATTGATGTTCTCATTTTACAGACGAGGAACCAAAGCTAGCAAATGTCAGGTGACTTACCTGAGGTCTCTCAGCTACCTAAGGAGTAGAGTTTGAGATCTTTGATACTATAACCCTAGTTCTCATATCTACAAGGTAATTGAGGTGCAGATGTTAGCCTTAAACCTGCATCATTTTATACCTAATGCAGCTGCTTCTGTGCCAAACCACATTGTTTTTCTAGATGTAATTCCAGCCATATGGTGAACAAATAATGAATGCCGCTATTCTGTGATAGTCACTGTGCTTAGCAGTTGATAGGCATGGTTTCATTTAATTCTCACAATTACACAGCTAGGTACTATTGTGATGCCCATAAAACCAAGGGTAGGAGAGGACAAACGACTTACCCAAGGTGACATTATTAATAAATGGTATGCTCATCACCCTAATATCCAGATTTTGTCTCCATGGAGGTAAAAAAGGCAACAGACCAAAAAATGAAGATGATTTGTTTGAATGTTTGTTTATTTTCATTTTCTCTTTTTGTAGTGGGTCCTGGAAACATGATTTAGATAGCTTAGAGAGAGGTGATTTGGGCAGTTCTTATTTCACAATCTTAGGTCTTGCGGCTAAGGAGAAAGACCCTTTTCTTGGTTTCAGTCACATTTCCTCTGTCCTTTCCTAGTCCCTCTCCTGCATCTGTCCACCTTGTCAGTCCTTTCTTCCTCTGTCAGGACTCAGGAGTCCTGGCCTTTGTTTCTTTCCTTCCTCTGTGGGTTACCTGCTAGTCATGGCTAGCCATCTATTCTGTTTCTCTTCTCTTTCTTATTCCTTCCCCAATTCCTATTTTCTAATTATTATCAACATCATTGGTGCTTAGTGGTTATTGTGCTAGGACATGCTATTTATAATGGCCACAGATAGTTACACTTCAAATGGAACAAATGGGATTCAGCATACCCGCTGGCATATTTACTGGAGAAAGACAAAGGATTTAAATTAAAGGATTAATTGGAACTCTCATAGGTGCACTTAGTTTCTGGTTGACTGAACCAAGTTTTTCTCTTGAAAGGTCAACTAGTTTTTCCATGATTTTTTGCTGTTCTGAGAAAGAAACTGTAAATCTTCCTGTTTATTTGCTTTATAAATCTCCCTTCAGCTCATTTAGTGAGGGGCTGAGTATAAGAAATCCTTGGCTTTCTTAGAAAAAGATAAACCAAGTCTCCATAAAAGGAAAGCTCCTCTGATGAAACTCCAAGTGCTACCTCTTCCTGACTAAGATATATTTGTATGTATGTGTGATGTGTGATGGTGGTGAGGGGTGTATAAAATTTTTGTGTTAGAGTGGGCCTCCCCATTGGCACAGTGGGTTGAGCACAGCACTGTGAAACTGTCCGCAGCCTCTGCAGTGTGGGTTCAATTCCTGGCTGGCTGGGGAGATACCCACATGGCGCAGCACACCTCTCCTGTCTCGCCCGCTGCTCCCCTCAGGAGTGTATTTTGGTCCATCTACCTATTCTGCTTCCCACTCTGTCTCTGGTGAATCCTCTCACCCTCCCGCACCTCTGGTCTGTACCCCAGCTCTTGTATAAATAAAAATAAATCTTAAAAAAAATCTTTTGTGTTAGGAAAAAACCATACCACCAGTCCTGCTTGTATTATCTCCTACACAAACAGCAAATTTCCCAAAGGAATGAAAGTCTTTACTTTGAAATCCCTACTTTAAACCATACTACACCTTCAAATTGGAAATAATAGAAAACAATAATTAATGATGTGCTTGGAGAACAGCTTATTCCAGTTCACTGGAATTTTTGGTTCTCTGAGGAGAATGTCTTCGTTCTCTTGAATGCCCCCTTTTGTGTTGAAACAGAACATTTTAAATTCCTGAATCCATTTTGTGGTCTTGGAGTGCACAGGGCCATGGTCATTGTTGAATTTCTGTGTGGTGACTGCAGATGCTCACAGGGCCACCAGGCATTGATCTTGGACATTGATTTTCAGTCTCCTCTTCATAATAGGTGTGTGCGACAGGTGGAGGCTTATTGCCTTGTGTGTATCAAGGACAGAGGTTTGGAGGTTATTTTTGTGCCCTAGTTATCAAGCTTTTCCTCCCTGAAGTGGCACACAGCAAAAGGGAAAATGGGCTCTCGTGAAGATGAGAGGGGATGTCGTAGTCACTGTCGCATCTACAGCACCTACCACTGAGCGTGGTGGTGTGGTTACAATGTATTCTTCTACACAACCAGTGATTTATTTATTTTTTTAAAGATTTATTTATTTGTTTGTACAAGCACTGGGTACAGAAAGAAGCACGTGAGGGTGAGAGAATTCACAAGAGCCGGGAGCAGAGCAGGCAGAAGGACCGAAGTACACTGCTGAGGGGAGCAGCAGGCGGCAGGAGAGGTCTGCGCGCCATGTGGGACCCTCCTCTGGTGGCCAGGGAGCAGCCGGGGATCGAACCGGTGCTGCAGAGGCTGCAGGCAGCTTCGCAACCCAGCGCTCAACCACTGCACCACCGGGGAGGCCCCACAGCAAGTGATTTAAAAAAGACATTTGAATGGTTTAAGTTTTGAGTATTTTGGGGTCGATCTTTCTCCCTCTTTTTCTAAGCAATTGAGTATCTCTTGTTCCCTGTGGTATTAAGACCGTCAGGAAAAAGGACGAACATTTCCTCTGACCTGTACCACAGTTCTTGCATGCATAAATAAATAAATCTTAAAAAAAAGAAAAAATAGGAATAGAGCCAAGGCAAATGTTTCAGGCCTAATTGAGTTTGTCAAAAATCTAATGTCTCTTCCCAACAGACATTGTGTTGGGTGGTTTTACACTGTTGTCCTAGTCCCTGGTCAGTCACATTACACTCTGCTGTAGATTTTACAATCCTCCTATTTTCAAAGGAGGACTCTGTCTCCCAGAGGGGTTGGGCCTAGGTCCACCCATATATTCCTTGTCATTTAACCCTGTGGTGTCTGAATGTGGCTGATCAGCAGACTCTCCAGGGGAAGTCTGTGAAAATTTAGATTCTTAGGACCTTTCCCAGACCCAGAGGCAGAGTGAAATCTTGAAGGACTGTAACCACTGAGAAGTTGGTGTATCCCTTCCACAGATAATGCAATCTTTAAAAAAAATAAATAAATAAAAAATATGTGTAACTGCTCTCTGGGTAGCTACTTTGGAACTTAAAAAATATCTAAAATAGTTTGTCTTCAAATTTAGTTTTCTCTCGCCTTTCTTTTGGCTTCCCTTTTTTCTCTCTTTCCTCCTTCCCCTTTGTCTTTCCTGACACCAGACCCCATATCTGACTATTGGAGGACTTAGCAGCTCCCAGATCTTGGGATTCTGATGCACAGCTATTGGCAGATGACTCAAAATACCTGGTTCTACCCCTTTTAGGCACCAAATGTTTCCCATGGGAGTTGGAGTTCTGGTAGAAGTGATTTGTTGCTTCTCAGCCAAAGCATTTAATTGGAAGTGCACAACCTCCAAAATTCCTCCACTTTGGCAGCAGCAACCAGTGATGTCAAATGAAGGGCTGTTTTGTCAGCCTTGGTTACTGGGATTCCGATGATCTGGGCCTCTCTTCTGACCTGCAGTGGACTTGCAAATGTGAATTATATTAACTTTTGTCGTTTAAAGTTGTTGATATACAGTGATTACATATTATCCTGTAATCATTCAGCGGAACCTGTGATAAACCGTATAGGGACCTACAGCTTATGTTATACAGGCATTTGAAATAGTTTTAAAGGCTGAGCAGTATTTTTCCAGGGATATGGGGAAGTAAAAGGATGCTGGACAGAATACTTCCTTCATGAGATTGAAACTAATCAAGTAAGGCAATAAACAAAATTACTATGTAGTCAAAGATATTTTGGAACCATTATTTCTCAAATTCCTTTTTTTTTTTTTGCTTTGAAAATGATTTTAGAGGATTTTATAGAAATTAAGATCATAATTTTATTAGGGACCACCAATTAACAGTGGGTATCTCAGCCATTGAAGGAATAAAGGAGTATCAGAAAATAGACTGGAAAGTAGGGCATGACGTGCTGGTGATGGTGAAATACATCATGTGTACTATACCAGGTATGAATAGTTCATTCCACCCAGAACATAAATTTTATGTGGGGGAGCGCTAGGAGGTGAAGCAATTTAAGTTCTTAACTATGGTTATTGATAGTTCTTATAGACTTACCTCATCTGGGCAGAGCACTACCACATTAAGCCTCCTGTAATTTTGTAAATGCTTTGCAAAAATCATTAGATTTTTGACAAACTCACTTAAGCCTGAAACATTTGCCTTGGCTCTATTCCTATTTCTTTTTTTTTTTCCAAAGATTTATTTATGCATATAAGAACTGTGGTACAGGTCAGAGGTGCAGGGCATGAGAGGATTCATGAGAGACAAAGTGGGGAGCAGAACAGGCAGATCTACTGAAATACATTGCCGAGGGGAATAGCAGGCGAGACAAGAGGCCTGCTGCCCCCTGTGGGTTAGCTCCCTGGCCAGGGATTGAGCTGCTGCTGCAGCCGTGCTGCAGTGGCTGCAGATAGCTTCATAGTGCTGAGACTTAACCCCTTGTGCCACCAGGGTGGCCCAGCTTATTCCTATTTCTTACTTCTGGTTTCCCTTAACAATAAGCTAAGAGAATGTGGAAAGATGGTAGATTCAGAAGTGCTGGCCAGAAATTTCCCCCTAAAATGTCAGTGAAATAAAGAACTTGTGGTAATATAGAAGCTCACTGATTACACTGGTTAGGGTTTTTTGATATGCGAGTGGCAGATACCCAAAATGAAAATGTCTTAAGTGGAGAATATTTATGGACTGAGATAACTGAAAATTCAGGTGTAGTATGACTAGTCATTTCTGGGGCCCAGTCACATGCCCTGCAAAGTAACATGAGGGGTCACTCAATCCATATGGGCTGAGAGTCAGGGAGAGATGTTCACAAAGGAAACTTAGGTATTGTAGCAGAATATCCATTTTCTACTATGATGTCTTTGAGTTTTGTAGATGAGGAAACTGTAAAAATGATGATATGGTTGATAATAAAAACTTGGGTAACATTGAACTTATATTTCCGTGCCTGAACTTAAACCCCAATTTGCCACTATTGGCTCTGCAATCCAGTCTCTTGGTGCCTTAGTTGCCTAACCTGTTGAATGGGTGGAATGATAACTCAGTCCATAAAAGGCCACTTTGCAGAGAGTGGGGTAACAGGAATTACTCACTAGGTATCTTTAGAGATTATCCAGCCACTTCATTTACAGATGAGTAGGGCTGAAGGACTTGACCAAGGTCATATAATCACTAAGGGCAGAGCCACTAGTGCTGTCTCTGACTCTGGCATTAACACCAGAATTTTACTAGCAGTCATAAAAGTGCTCTGGAAGATTTTAAGAATTAAGCTGATGTGATGTGCTACATTAATTTATCATCTGCTATTTTAAAAAAGTTATTTGTGTATAAGATTTTTACTAAATTTAATGTAGAGCTTGTAACTGAAAGAATTTCTATGCTTAATCATTTAGAATATCTTTGTTGCATGGAAAAAAACCTCTAATTTACCTTTGTTTTGGTAAATATTTTTCAGATGACACCTTGATTAGCATAAGCTTAGATTGACTTACTATATTAAAATGAAATCTTGATTTTCATTGTTTTTAGCATATTGTAATGGAAAGAGAAAAAAAACTTGTGGATCAGAGAGACTTGGGCTTCAATTTCAGCTTGGCTGCTGTTAAGCTTTGTGATTCTGGGCAATTTATTGAATCTCTGGGGGCCTACAGAACTTTGTCATTTTATATTAATACCCTCAGTAGCATTCTGAACTGTCCAATACCCTCCCCACCTGCAGCTACAAACACTCCACTGTGGCTGATTCTGAAATTCTTGCTCCCTCTTCACTCATCTCCTTTCCCCAGCCATTAAGTGGTGGAACTCCTCAAATCTTCTTCCTTGACATTATGTCTGCTTATCCTGTCCTTTCCTCAATTACCAACATCAGTGACAAATGCCTCCCTGAACCGGCCCCTCTGAGGCCTCCGTGCTTGCCACAGCCTTTGATACCTTCTGGAGGTGAACCACAAGAGAATGGTAAGGCAGATCCTAGAGAACTGGGACAGAAGGAGAGACTCAAAATTCAAAATATACCACATCAAGATCACAGATGGTCTTTGTCTTTGTGAAGGAGCAGAATTTGCTGCTCCACATGTCTCTCACCCACATGCATCTTCCAAGTGTCACTGCATTCTCTCTTCCATGTGTCTCCTCTTCCAGTAGCACCAGAGTACAAGCCAGAGTCCAACAAGAGAGTTTGAGCATGCATATGTTCCGTTATAAGACAAGCATGGCCACTTCACTCTGCCCCTACTTCCCAGTTCAAGAAGTCAGGTTCATGGCATGCTGAGAGTTATAGTCATAGACTGCCAAGGTCTTATGGGGACCTTATGCGGATGGTGGAGTCCATAATGTCATCAGGGGATGGAGCTCATTCAGAGCATCATTCGCTGGCTTAGTTTATTCCTTACTGTTCCTCTAACAGTTTGTTTACCTCAGTTGGGTGAATGACTAACTTTTTTATGCTGGACCATCATCTAAGCTCCATGCCTGTAGGTCTAATGATGTATGTGATAGCTCTTGGATGTTTCCCAGGCCCTCAAATATTTCCCAGGCCCTCAAATGGTCAAAACAAATGTTTTCTTTCTCTGGGACACCTCTCTTCTTTCTGTATTTCCTCCATCTGAGTGATAGCACTAACCCTCCTGTTACTCAGTTCACAGATTTATGAGGCATCTTTAATGCTTTCCTCTGCTTCACCCCACTGTCCAATCCATCACCATGTTTGTTTTTTATTTTCTATGAGTATCTTTCCAATCGATCTTACCTCCCCATTCCCTGGTACCCTTTAGTCCCAGCTTTCCTTTTCTCACATCTCGACTATGGCACTGGCTTTTTCCATCATTTTGGTTTTCTCCAATTCTCTGCATGTAGAGTAATACTGTCAAAATGCAAAACTGATCATACCGCCCCCACCCCAGCCTTAGTGCATGGGTTTTCACTGATCGACGGAAACAGGTGCATCCTTGTTACAGGTCACAAGGATCTTTTTCTTGATCACTTTGCACTGGACTCCCTCTTGTCTCTTTTCACACTAGCTGTCTCTTACTACCAATCTGCTAGTTCCTTTTTCTGCTGCATCTTTTCCTCTTTCTTACAGCTTTCACTTGGTTATATTCTTACCCTTCCTTCAGATCTCAGATCATTTACCTACTTGGCAATTGACTTCACTACCTGGGTTCGATTTTCAATACCTACTCTCCTAGGACCGTATAGTTCTTCTTGGTTGTACCTTTACAATACCAGTTTTGTATTTGTTCAAATCTTTCTTGATAATTCCAGTTATCTAGAACATTTTATCCTAGCACCTAACAAAGTGTTTGATGTATTAGGTAAGTGAAAAATAGTTGAATCACTTATTTCAGTGAAAATTCATGACATCTGAAGTAGGACAGACCTGGATTTATGTCCTGACTTTCTTACTTATTACCTGACTCAAATCCATTACTTGAAGTCTGTGGGGTCTCAGGCCTCTCATCTGTAAAATATGCTAGTATTTCTATAGCACAGATTGGAAACCAATGCTAAAATGAGATTAACTACCTCGTATGGGACTTGATGCGTGGTGGAACTAAAATAATGTTCATTTCTCTTTCTTCTCCCATCTTGATCCCCTTAGAAAATGACAGATTATATATTACAAATACTGGGAAGCTCTTCTCATTGCACTTTCCCAGTCTTTTCATTATCTCCTTTTTCAGGCAGGGATGGGCATCTGTATGACTCCTCCTGGACTCTGTTCACTTCATTAGTGATGAGTCATCAACATCCCGTGTCCTCTTGGTGGTCCGTGCAGAATCACATGGCACCATAATGACCAACTTTTATGATGATGGACCATTTGCATGGAGATGGGAGTCATTTGCTTAGTTTTGAAGGTACATTAACTCGCTTTGGTCACTAAGACTTGATGATTAAATTTCTTCGTAGAGTCCCCAAATAGCATTTCTACTTGGACCCACTTTGATTTCAAACCAGGTTTCAATGAACTAAAAAAAATTCATGCTGTATTGACCAAGTTAGTGATTTCCTCCCAGTTATGCTGATTATCCTACAAGGTTCTAGGTTGACTAAGTCAGCAATTTTTTGCTAAAAATTTTAGTAAATTAATCTGACTTACCTGGTCAACTCATCAGAATATTAAATCAGGAACCTTGGGTATCTATAAATGAGAAGAGATGGGAGGATGATGAGGTCAAATAATGTTAATTTTCAATCCATAAAGAATATGAGGGGCCTCCCTGGTGGTGCAAGGGGTTAAGACGCAACCTCTGAAGCTATCTACAATCACTGCAGCATGAGTTCAATTCCCAGCCAGGGAGCTGCCCACAAGGTGCAGCAGACCTCTCCTGACTCACCCACTGCTCCCCTCAGCAGTGTATTTCAGTCATTCCTCCTGTTCTGTTCCCCACTCTGTCTCTGGTGAATCCTCTCATCTCCCCACACTTCTGGCCTGTACCCCAGTTCTTGTATGCATGGATGGATAAATCTTTTAAAAAAATGAGGTGGTTTATAAGAATATGAAAGTTCAGTAAAATATTAGAAAAAATATTAGAAATTCATTTTAAAATAAAATCTGGGCCTCCCTGGTGGCGCAGTCAGTTGAACACCACACTTTGAAGCTGTCCGCAGCCTCTGCAGAGCGGGTTTGATCCCGGCCAGCTGGAGAGAAGCCCACATGGTACAGCAGACCTCTTCTGTCTTGCCCGCTGCTCCCCTCAGCACTGTATTTCATCAGTCTGCCTGTTCTGTTCCCCGCTCTGTGTCTGGTGAAACCTCTCACCCTCCTGTACATTTGGCCTGTACCCCAGTTCTTGTATAAATAAATTAATCTTTAAAAAAATACAATGAAATCCCACTAAGCAGTGAAATCATGGCTAGTCTAGAAAAAATACCTGAATGTGTTGGGCAAAGCATTACATAATTAGTAAAACTGGAATATACATACTTTACTAAGCAAAAATAAGACCCCTGATTAGCTGCAAAATCCACATTATCCATGCATAAAAAACCAGGACATTTTTTGGGGGAGGAGGAAACCATTTGGATTCAGGGTCACTGTCTTGTGAAGTTTTATTAAGGGATTTTAAATTTGACCTTGGTTTCCTTATCATTAGGAGCTATGGTCAGAATGAAAAGTCACAAATTGGCATCCAAAGATCACATTTGGTCTGAAGACATTTCTCTCTAGCTTGTGGGGCACTTTGGAGAAACTAATTTGCTGCCTCTTGGCACAGTTTGCTGGCTAGTCATTTCCCATATTTTCCTTCACCCCCATCTTGTGATATTCCTGGTCCTCTTCTCTGGAAGCCAGAGAGTCCCCAGCAAAGCAACCAAAGAAGTACCTCAAGCTAGTCTCAAAGGAGTAGTTGTTTGATCAGGACTTCCTAGGATCCCAGGATCTTTCTTTCACATACTACCATTTTACAGTCTTGCCCCAAGTCCAGTCTCCACTGTGACATTGACTGCTTGCTTTTGAGATGGGGATGAAGGAGAGATTATCAAAAAAGTAGACACTTGTCACCCCCCCCCCCATTATGGAGTTTATCCTCTTGGCTCTTCTTCTCCCTCTGAGCTTCTAGTAACTATAATCTGTGGCATCTGCTTAAGGATCCTGATGTCTCAGGTTTTACTAGGTGCTGGAAAGTTAAACTTGAACCTGTATCAGAATCTCCTGGAGCCACGTGTTTGGGTCTCATCCCCAGAGTTTCTGGTTCCTTAGGTCTGGGATGGGACTTGATTCATCAGTGCTAAAAAGTTCTCAGGTGAAGTGGCATCCTCATTCATTTCTGATGACAGGAACGTGTTTTGAGAACCACTCAGCACTTGGATAGCTCTTTATATTTCTTAAGCCCAATTCAGAAAATGGTTGTCTGCAGACATCATAGGTTTTACTCTATAATGATGGGGAGAAGATGGTGCTCTCTAAGAGAATCAGAGAATTCAGCTATGGCCAGCTGACTCTTCTCCCTCTGCCATCCCTATCAACTTTGCAACCTTTACTCACATAGCACTGTAGAAAAGGGCATTTTTTTCTATGTAAATTTCAAAAATTACAAAAAATATTTATTAACTGGATTGAAAGTTAAATATTTTAAAGAATTCATCTAGGAAAAAATTGCAGAATGTATAATACAATATTTGCCTAGCATAATCTCTTGCAAAACTCCAAATGGCTTTTTTTAGCAGATAAGAAACTCCATAGCACTGAACCATTGCCTGATTCTAAGGAAAAAGACCAAAAACATTTCAGCTGTGGTGGATTTTGCTCTAGACACAACCTAGTTAATTTATTCTCTTTGTAGTCCTCCTAATTCAACCTTGGTTATACTTATTCCCATCTAATTAAAATATGTGTGGCCTGGGCTCTGAAGACACACTGCCCAGATTTACATTCTTCTACCAGTTACTAGCTATGGATATTGGGGGATTCCTTAGCTTGTCTTGGCTTCATTTTTCCTTATCTGAATAATGGGGGGTGATAATAGTACTTAACTCAAACCACTGTTCTAAGTATAAAATAGTGAGTTAATACACGTAAGCCATTTGGAGTAATGCTTAACATATGTTTTATTTATTTTTTTTTTTTAATATTTATTTATTTATTTATTTATTTATTTATTTATTTATTTATTTATTTATTTATACAAGCACTGGGTACAGTCAGAAATGCGGGAGGGTGAGAGAATTCACCAGAGCCAGAATGGAGAGCAGAACAGGCAGACTGACGAAGTACACTACTGAGGGGGGCAGCGGGCTCAGGAGAGGTCTGCACGCCTTGTGGGGCCCTCGCCCAGTGGCTGGGGATCGAACCAGTGCTGCAGAGGCTGCGGGCAGCTTTGCAACCCAGCGCTCAACTGCTGCGCCACCGGGGAGGCCCATGTTTTAATACTGTAGTGGAATTCTTGTCTACTTCAGGACACAGAGGATTTTTGTGGAGATGACTTCTTGATTCTAAAAGCCACGACGAATTGTTTCTCATTTAGTAAATAAAACTAAAGCACAAAAAAGTCTGGTGTTTGACTGTGCCTCCGAAGACCAGTAACCGTCCCCAGCTCAGCCTCCCCCTGTGCTGCTCTTACTACTTCCCTTAGGAAACATAAATATGATGTTGTATCTTTATATTGTTGGATAGTTGGAATCAACTGTTGTTTATTTTTTTTAAAGATTTATTTATGCATACAAGAGCAGGGGTACAGGCCAGAGATAGAGATGCAGGGGGAGGGGTGAGAGGATTCACCAGAGACAGAGTGGGGGACAGAACAGGCAGATTGACTGAAGCACACTGCTGAGGGGAGCAGCGGGTGAGTCAGGAGAGGTCTGCTGCGCCAAGTGGGTTGCTCCCCTGCTGGCCGGGAATCGAACTCGTGCTGCAGAGGCTGCAGACTGCCTCATAGTGAGGTGCTTAACCCCTTGCACCACCAGGGAGGCCCTTGCCTGTTGTTTACAGAAATGTTTCCTTAATTTAATAAAAATTCCTTTGCTTTTCCTGCTATTTTATCGCATAGACATGGTCTCCCATTTTAGACTTAGCATCCCTTCTTCCAAGCAAATATTAGTCATCTTACTCAGAAGTGAATGACCTATGATGGTAAATAATAGCTGTGAATTTAATCCCGCAAGCCCTATTATCATCTGCTTGTAGATAATAAAGGCAGCATCTTAGGTTCATGATACTCACACAGATTTTCCAAAGCCTTTTTTTTTTAATGGGTTGTCAGGTCACCTGAGGAAGGGTTGCCATATTCTCAGCTGGTCTCACAGAAAGAGTTTGCGCCCACAGACCTCTGCTCTCCACTTGACTCCTGACCAGCTAACTAGCTCTCCTCAGGCGAAGCGCTTAGCCTCTGTGAGCCCCAGGTTTCCTTTTATTTTTTCTGTCAATTTATACCTTTTTTACTTGCTATTATATGAACTATTGCAACATGTTTTGGTCACAAGTCAGACAAAGAACACATATTACTACCTTTGCATAGTATATGGTTAATTTAAGATAAGAAAAGGACTTTGTAAAGAGTTCTATATCTTTTACTTAAGAAAAAGTAGAGTAAATCATTTACTGAATATTGAATGAGAATATGAGAACAGTTGTAATATTTTCATTGCTTTATATTTCATTTATTTTTTTCTAAATTGTCAAAGCTATGTTTTAATTATATAGCTTGGATTCTTTATTGTACTTTGCTTCATTTTTTTATTATAACTTTTTTTTGAGGTAACCTTGGTTTACAACACTATGATTTAGGGTAATACATTCACAGCTCTTCAGATGGCAGAGGGTATTCTTTAAAATTGTATATTCCATGGGAGAGTAGAAAATGGAGCTTAGGAGAGCACATTAGACTATGGTGGAGGGCTGCGTGTGCTTTCCTGTTGGCAAATTATGGTCACCACATCCAAGAGGAGAAATCCTATTTTGTGAAAAAGTAAACAAGGATGTTAAGAAAATTGTTTGAGGAGGCGTTGGTTTACAACATGTATAACTTTAGTTTACACACCTACACATATGTGTGAACACCACACACACTACCAAAGCACCTGTCATCCTCTACCATAGTCCGTTGGGCCCCTTTTCTCCTGCCCTCTTTCCTGTTCACACCTGGCGGGATTCATGGTGCTCTGTCTTGACCCCTGCTGCTCCCTTGGCCACGTCCTGGCACTATGTCCCGGTGCCTTCCTCTCCTGGATTTCTCTGCTTGTTCTTATCCTGACTCCGCCCTGATTCCTGGAAACCAACTCTGGTGCCTGCCCATCAAGTGAAGTGTTCTCAGATGTATTCCAAATCCTCGGAGGAGGGATTAGTCTAAAGAACTATCCAAATAGGATGAGAGTGCCCCATAGCCTGGTGAGAAAGCCTGGAATCATTAGCCTTCACCGTGGGAGGGGAGTCTTGCCTACTGAGGGAACATGTGTCCTAGAATGTCTTTTCCTGTCTCATTATTTCTGTCTCTGATACCAACATTTCTGGCAAATCCTGTTGTTGTAAAACACCACCTTTGGTCTTGCAGCTCAGTGGGCTGGTTGATGGTATACATCTACTGTTTAACAGCTACCGAGCTTGCTCTGGTATATTTTCTTTTTTTTTTTTTTAAATTATTTATTTGTATATATTTTATATCATTGTTCTTTTTATTTTTTTATTTTTTAAATTTTTTTTTTAATCTTAAATTTTATTTTTATATTCCCCCATACAATTGCAAACGCCCCATTCTGACCCCAATCCTTCCCCTCCCGCCCCCCACCCCCCCAAAAGTGTCTCTGGTTCATAGTTTTTTGTTGATTTTGATTTTCACTTTCTTATATTCATTTTCCTGGTCCCTTATTTAAGTTTTCTAGATTCCTGCTATGAGTGAGACCATCCGGTATTTTTCTTTTTCTTTTTGGCTTATTTCGCTGTTGCTCTGGTATATTTTCAACAGGGGAAAGGTAAAGTAAGTTAACCTTTATTAAGTGCCTCTGAAACTTCATACATACACATGCTCTCACTTAATTTTCTTTTGTGCAGCAGGTAGACCTTATCTCCCATTTTAAGGAGGTGCAAATTGAGGCCCTGAGAAATATTTCCCTGTAGACCCAATCTGGCTAGAGCTTGGAAAAGAATGAACATCCTGAGTGGCCGGATTCCCAAATCCTTAGCTCTTCCCACTACGTAACAATGAAATGATAGCAAAGGAGGCATTTTGGGTCCCACCAGCACATTGGCATCTGCGTTGGGGTGGCTATTTGTTTGTTTAAACTGGCATGGACTTTAGTAAACACCTCCTGGCACTTGTGCTGACCTCCTGGGAGGACATGAATGGCCAGTTCCACACCTAGTCGATGGCTGCCCTTGAACTGGAAGGTGCTTTGGGAATTCTGCTTGCTCGTCTCCACACTGGCTCCCCATTCTCCAGGCTTCTCATTATGCACATTACTCCCAGCAGCAGAGGAAGTTAATTTGGCAGAAGGAAATTAAACTCGTCTCTTATTCTCCATTCCCCCAGAAGTGTTGTACTTGAGGAGAATCACATTCCCAAGGTGACAGGTATTGTGCAGAAAGGGCACTGCATCCTCTCTCTTCCTTCCTTCCTTCAGAGCCTGTGTAGGGTACAGAGGAAAAAAAATGCATAAAATAGTTTTATTTAACCAAATAACATTTCTATGAAGACTAAAATATTTGCATGCAAGGTCATTAATTCAAAGTTACAAGCTGCTGAATATGTAAGTAAGAAGAGTTCCTGGGGCAACTCTGTAAACAGGGCTTTGCTGACAAGGAGGCTGGACGAGAGACCGTTTCCACTTAAATGTGATCTCAATTACTGCACACATACCCGAAAAATAAGACTGGGTTTCTGGATTTCTTGCTAAGTCTACGATAGTAATTTCTGGCCTTGCCTTTATTGAATTCTTTACATATTTATTGCTGCCCAAGGTGCTGGAGGCTAGGGTTTGCAGTCAGCCAGGGGGTTGAATTCTTTGGGGTAGTTTTGAGTGCTGCCAGTTGGAATTTTAACTTTAGCACTGGGAAATTTAGATCTCAGGGATCTTTGGAAATTATTTGATTTATCTCTCACACATCACGGATACAAAGACATTAAGTACCTGGGTTCTAGTTGTAGTTTCTGTCACTCACCAGTTGGTGGCATCTCTGCCTGGTGAGGCTTGAGGACAGATGAGTACTGATTGGCATAGCCCAAGATAGAAGTCTCTGTCTTCTGACCCACGTCTAAGGCTCTTGCCACTGGATCGGAATGAACTGCTACTCTTTTGGTCTGAAGTGTTTTCAAGCTACTTTCTGGAAAGGTTTAGTTAGAGCCATGGTCCGTATCTCTACACCATTCCATGCTTTTTTTTTTTTTTTTTAAAGATTTATTTATTTATGCATACAAGAGCTGGGGTACAGGCCAGAGTTGCAAGGGTTGAGAGAATTTACCAGAGACAGAATGGGGAGAAGAACAGGCAAATTGACTGAAATACACTGCTAAGGGGAGCAGCAGGTGAGGCAGGAGAGGTCTGCTGTGCCATGTGGGTAGCTCCCTGGCCAGGGATCTAGCTTGTGCTGCAGTAGCTGCAGATAGCTTCATAGGTTGCATCTTAACCCCTTGCACCACCAGGGAGGCCCCATTCCATGTTTTCTGACTGCTTTGAATAGTCTCTTCCTGCTTATGAGCCATGAAAACTCTTTCATGATATTCCTGAACTTAGATGCTACTTTCATGAAGCTTCTCTTGATTCCTCCAGGCAGACTTAGATATTCTTTCTACTGACTTTCCCTTTTATATGTTTTACTATTCATAATTCACTTAGTATTTATTCTTCATGATTTCTTGACTCGTGAGTGATAAGTTACTTCCCCCGGTGACTGTTTCTCTCCTAAGGGCAGGCACTTAGCAGAGGGTTGGTGCTCCATGCCAGCTTGTTGGCTGACTAAATGAATACACATCAGTACTGAGCTGTGGTCAATACATTAGTGAGACTTTCATTGTAGCAAGCTAGGCACCTTCCCATCACTTCTGATTTAGACATAGCTGGGATGGCTTTTGGCTAATGTCTAATGTCTATTAGCTTGGCCATCAAATGGTTTCAATAAATATATTTAATTGTATTTTTGTATGGCAAATAAGAATCAGTATGGGTCATTGTGACTTATTAGTAATTTATCTTTGGTCTCTGTTGCCTTCTTCTTCTTAATACTTTAAGTACACAGCTTCTAAAACCCTTGGAATCTTCTGAAGTGCCTCTTTGTATGCTAACAAGATGGCTGGTGACCAGGAGCTCCTGGATGGTCTCTGGATGGGGTCTGGTTGCTAGGAAACCAACAGGATGATTAAAAGGTCGGAACTTTTCAGGTCCACCACCACCTCTACAGAGGCTAGTGATTAAAACTTCCGTAGTACTCTAAATGGATTTCAATGACTTTCCCACTGGCGAACAGTAATGCATCCATGTGTTGAGAAGGTGGTACACTCCAAATTCCACATGGAGTTTGTTCCTCTTCTCTGGATCCTTCCAGACCTCACCCTATGTATCTCTTCATCTACCAGTTCATTTGTGTCCTTCAAAATATCCTTTGTAATAGATTAATAGTAAGTAGAACATTTTCCTGAGTTCTATGAATCCTTCTAGCAAATTGTTAAATTCAAGGAAGGAGTTGTCGGGATTTATAGCTCATCATTCAACCTGGATTTGAATTAGCATCTAAGTGTGGGTTAACTTGTAGGAAACGTTAACTTGTGAGACCTAACACTAACCCCAGGCAGAGAGTATCAGATGGAATTGAATTTTAAGACACCCACCTGGTGTCTAGAGACTTGATCAGTGTGGGGCAAACCCTACACACTTGGTGTCAGAAGTGTTTTTTTAGTAGAAGAAATAAGAGGGGTTTTCTTCTTATGTAGTTTTTCTTTAACAAGGCATTACCATTTTGTGTAACCTCAATAAGTTTTGATAACAAAATTAATGTGATTCCTGTATTCCCCCATGAACTCTGGTGATCATATAATCTAACTAGCTTACAAAAATGCCCTTTTAAACAACTTTTAAGGCATCTTATTTACTTTTGATTATGTTTGCAGCATATCCAGGTTTGGGACCAGGTTTAGTAAATGTTCAGGATTTGGATGCTGGGTTTGGAGACACATAGACCATTTCTCCCACATGCAGCACACTATCAAAAACAATCATGATAGAAACTCAGCAGGCCAATTTTGAAAATAAGCACTGAGCATTGTCATGAAAAAACATGAAGATTCCTGGATAAAATGCTACAATAAAAGAAACTCGATGAAACCTGTGTGAGATCTAACTGTTAGAAATATCTATGGTGCATCAATCATTGTACAGGCTCACAATAGCATGCCTATTTTTATGATCCGATGTGTTATTTGCTGTGGTTGAGAGAGCAAAACGCCAGTCAGCTAGAAGTTATGCTTTCTAAACACCAACAATTAAAAGTAAGAAAGAAGTGAAAATGCATTGCTAATGAATAGAAATTTATGTGGAAAAGTGTAAAACCAAGCAGTGGAAATTCGTGGGAAAATATAAATTATACATATTATGCCCATGCTCACTGTAGTAGATTGTCTGGGTTTCCCAAATCTGCCATTGTACTTTCAAGTGAATTAGTTTAAATTTTATATTACAAGAGCTAGACCTTAGAAGGGCTAAACTAGAATTACTTGTTGTCCCCTGGAGTTACTCTAGTTATTTCGGTGCAATATCCTGCTGAGAATTATATGAAAATGAATTTTAATTTCTAATAAGGTAAGCATATGCTTTGGAGGGTGTTAGAACAAAGTGTCATAACTAATTATTGTTTCTAACAAATTCAACCTTGCAACAATCATATCTTATTTTAACAACCCTTGTTAGATTTAGATGTTAGCCCTTTCCTGTGTTTCCACCATGCTTCACTCAGAATCCTGATACAACGAACAGGAGAGATACATGGTGGAAACTTTTTTCCTTCTTCTTTATCCTCACTTACATAATGTTTTTTATTTTAGAACTGCAAGTTCCACAAAGGAAGCAGGCAGGTATTCTACAGACTTAATGCTATTTTTTTCACCCCTAATTGCTGCACAGAAAATTGATTGCATTAGGTACAGTGTGTGTGAATTGTCCAGAGGAATTAACTTGGCTCATCCTTTTCCTGTGATTAATAGTAATTAATTTCAGTAACTGAATAACTAAGAGTCAGAAGGAGCTGCAAAAGAATCCGCTTCCATAAATAGTTTCACTTTTCACATCCCAGAAGAGCAGAGTAGCTCCATTTCTTATCTTAGGTCTTCCCTTTTTTACCCTTCGGCCAGCTTCGCCTTACGGTGTGTCAATCAATAAGTCAATTAGCACATATTTGTGTGCTGTCCTGTTGGATGCTGGGCAGCCAGGGACATCAAAAGATGAATAAGCTATGGTCTTTACCTTCTGTAAGTCACTGCCTTAGAGCTTACCAGTCTCCCTGGAATGCTACAGAATTTAAGTGAAGGGAGAATTCAGAAATGTTAGGTCACAGGGGACTGACTAGATGGAGGTTTCATGGGAAGGTGAGGGGTGAAGAATCACCAGCATTTGGATTTAAGGACAGAAGAAGAAAGATGTTCTATGCTCATCTTACCAAGATTTATTTTAACCTAATAGATTCATCTACAGGTTGCCATCAATACCCGGCAATTTAGTGTATTAAAATTTATTTTCTTCAGTCTGATCTGCCCTATTCTTGATAAAAGAAGGGGAGAGGGATGCCCAATTAGTAATTCTTGGAGTTCTGTTAATTTATTTTTATTTTAATTTTTTTAAAGATTTATTTATTTATCCAAGAACCAGGGTACAGGCTCGATGTTAGGGAGGGTGAGAGGATTTACCAGAGACAGAGTGGGGAACAGAACAGGCAAACTAATGAAATACACTGCCGAGGGGAGCAGCAGGCGAGGTAGGAGAGGTGTGCTGAGCCATGTGGGAATCTCCCTGGCCAGCTGGGAATTGAACCTGCACTGCAGAGGCTGCGGACAGCTTCATAGTGCTGCGCTCAACCCGCTGTGCCACTGGGGAGGGTAGTCTTTTATCTTGACAACTCTTGCTCCCATCTCTGCTGTCACTGGGTCTGTTGGTTCTTTAAGACCCTATTGCTACCCCCATTTGCTCACTTACCTAGACTTTGAGATCATTCTGCACCTCACTCTTGTGACCTCAGAAGTTGTCATACTCAGTAATCTTCTCATGGTGGGGACCTGGATGCCATCCTTTTTGTTCTCAGGATCCGAGAAGCACTGATTCTGTCTCTACATAAATATGCCATGGCCACAATTTCTGTTCAGCTGTAACTTCACTGTTGTCATGGAACACACTGTTTGAGGATCTCCTTCCATGCTTCAAAACAACTAGGCAGCACATGCCTGCTTCTTTCATCTTTCTCTGCCCCCTCTACGGCTTTAATCTTCTCGATGTCACCACCACAACAAAGCTAAAATACTGGGAATGTTGGGTTTTTAACACCTTCATTCTATGTTTTCTCTGGATCCCCCCACTTCCAGGCTGGCTGCCTTCACCCCAAAGGCTTCAACCTCCTCATGTATCCAGTGAGATTGTCCCCTCCATCATATTCTTTCTTACCCTGTGACCGTATCTTGCATATGACTTCGGCAAAAACAAAGCAGGTAGAGCTACTTTAGATTTAAGATTTCAGTTTCCTTGACACCAGGTCAGTCACATGAGTGCAGCAGGGGAAGATTGGTTAATTTGATATCATGAAATAGCTAACGGATGAGACATGTGGACTTTAGGGTTCCTCTGTACTTTATAACTCAGAGAACTGGCATCTGATTCAGAGCCCTTCTCTCCAAACCAGCTCGAAAAAGAAAAAAGAAACAATGCTATCTGTAGCATTTTGCACTTGATGGAAGGAACCCTGATACAGATAAGAAATGTTAGTTGAAAAACCAATGAAATTTGAATGAAGTCAGGACTTCATTTAATGGTAATGTACCAATGCTAGTTTCTTCGTTTGGACCTATATGTGTGCTCTTGTTTTGTTCACATGCATTGTTTTTAATAGTCGTGCATATATGAAGCAAAGGGGCCTTCCTTTCTAGCCTTGCTGATCAATCGATACTCCATAAAAACGAAGGCCATCCCACAGTCCACCAATTTAGTTTAGGTAACATAAGTTTTTTCATCCAATTTCTTTTACTAACAGCTGATTTTTCTTTACTGTTTCTGAAGTTTCTTTTGTATGATTGTATTTTTGCTCTTTCAGTTTACAATCTCTTTTTTTTTCCCCCACAAGGATGATGGTGGCAGTTTTTATTAAGTACTTCACACATTACTTTCTGCCATTCTATGTACCTCCAGTCCTTTTATTACCAAAATTAATTTTCTTTCCTAGGTGTGTAAGCACCTTGACACAAAATGCATCTTGTGAGCTATTGAGCCGAAGCAGCATCTAATTTAATGGCTTTGGCTTGGTCAATAATGTTGACCAGTAGGAAAATTTCAGCTGTCTTCCATCCTCCCAGTGGTCAGCATTATTAACTGGCAGTCTAATGAGTGCCTGAAAATTGCTAGCCATGGGTGCTTCTGTGTAAGTAGAGATTGAATTAAATTCCATATAGATAATGCCAAAAATGTTGAAAATTGCATGTTTTCTTCCCTCCTGTAAAGGCTGCTTTTGTGGAATTCTTCCTTTTTCCTGTAAACTCAGCCTTTCTGAAAATGAAATACACATTTTTCTATAGGAACTAGTCAAAGGATAGCTCCTACTGTCACTTGATAAGCAACAAATGTAACTTGATAGATCAAATTAAATGAGATTCCTATTATGCATTAGGCTAGGATCAGGTTTGCAAAAACAAACAAAACAAAAACAAGACAAAACAAAAACTCCTGGCATTTATATGCTCTTTTTATTCTTAAGAATTTGAAGACTTTAAGGGAAACTGAGGAACATCTGTTGAATTCACCTTTTAAAATTAGTAAGCCCCCCTCTATGACTGATTTGGTACTAATGCCACATTTCCAACAATAATGGTGGAAATTAAAACAGGTATTTTCAAAAGCATCACATACTTACTAACAGTCTATCAGACCTGTTATTCTAAAATAAATTTATCAAGAACTTTGAAATGCCTGCCAAAAAAGCCAACTTCCCTCTTGAGTTTTGAGTTTTAAGCTGTTTTTAACTGGAAATGTGCCTCAGCTTCAAATAAGGTGACTTCTGTTCTTTTGTTCATTACGGTATCAAAGTTTTAGTTTCTAATCTCCCACCTGCTTTGTAAAGGACATTGATACTCTAGAGTGTGTTTGCTAATTATATTTGATTACTTGAAAGGTCATATAAAGACTTTGAGTGTATGTGTTTGGATGGGGGTGTTTAAATTAGAGTGTTGATGAATGATGTTCCTCAGAGCTCCAAAGGGCAAATAAATGGGGTTGAACAAAGGGTGTTGGCAGTGACTGACTAAATCACAGTGAAAGATGTGGATCTGGTCTTGGGACATTTTGTAATCAGTTGACATTCATAGTTGTTGTTTGACCTTGTCACTGGGGGATGGTAAGATTCAAGATCACTATGGAATGTTTGAGTGTCACTTACTTAAGAGCACCTTTTTGGACAATCTTGTAATCCAAATTATGCTTTGTGAAACCCAGAGTTAGAATCTCACAGTTGTTGGTTATTGATCTTCATCCAGAAACTTCTGAAGGTGCTAGAATTTTAATGTGCTTTCTTCTAGCACGTGTGGGCATACATACATAAAGAGAAAACAAAATAGCTAAAGAAAATCTAGGAAAGGCAACACCATCTCTTAGTAGTTTTTAAAATCCTCTTATCTTCTTAAAGTCAAGTGACTCCATAGGAGAAATCAAGAGTGATACCTCCAACTCATCCCAGTGGAGTACATTTGACCAGGCTTTCTATAATGAGATAAATTGCTTTTTCATAAGCTACTGCAGAAAATGAGGGTTTTCATAGCAATTGTTTCTGAACTTAAATGTTTTAAATGTAGCAGGATGATAAAATATGACTCTGTCCTATGGAGGGAAGCTTACAGGCATATGAGAGTGACAGGTGGCACTAAGTCCCTTATTCCAAAGTGAGATTCTGTCCTGCTTAAGTAGGGCTTAGAGATGTCTGAGAACTCTTTACTGCCTACTACCCATTCTTCACCTCAGGTTGGATAGGGGGAGAGAAATTGAAGATTGGAGAAAGCGTTACCTGGGACAGAGTTGCAAATCTCTTCCTACCACTGGGAAGGGAAGAGGAGGATTCCCTTTTTCCCTTCAGCCTAGTGAGAAGAGCTTCAGGAAAACCCTGGAGAGTTTGTGCATTTCTTTTTTTTTTTTTTTTTTTTTTTTTTTTTTAAAATATTAAATTTTATTTTTATATTCCCCCATACAATTGCAAACGCTCCATTCTGACCCCAATCCTTCCCTCCCGCCCCCCACCCCCCAAAAAGTGTCTCTGGTTCATAGTTTTTTGTTGATTTTGATTTTCACTTTCTTATATTCATTTTCCTGGTCCCTTAATTAAGTTTTCTAGATTCCTGCTATGAGTGAGACCATCCGGTATTTTTCTTTTTCTTTTTGGCTTATTTCGCTGAGCATGATCCCTTCCAGTGCCATCCATGTTGCTGCAAATTGCATGTGTTTATCTTTTTTGAATGCTGAGTAATATTCCATGGTATATATGTACCACATCTTCTTGATCCAGTCATCTATTTTTGGGCATTTGGGTTGTTTCCAAAGCTTAGCTATTGTAAACAGTGCTGCTATAAACATAGGAGTGCAGGTGCTCTTTGGAATTGATGTTTCTGTGTCCTTTGGGTAAATACCTAGGAGTGGAATTGCTGGATCATATGGAAGCTCTATGTTTAGTAGGTCCAGAAATCTCCACACAGCTCTCCATAATGGTTGGACCAGTTTGCACTCCCACCAACAGTGCAGAAGAGTTCCTTTTTCTCCACATCCTCGCCAACATTTGTTGTTGCTAGTTTTTTTAATATGTGCCATTCTCACTGGTGTGAGATGGTATCTCATGGTAGTTTTGATTTGCATTTCCCTGATTACAAGTGATGTTGAACATTTTTTCATATGTCTGTTGGCCATTTGCATTTCCTCTTCAGAGAAGTTTCTTTTTAGCTCTTCTGCCCATTTTTTGACTGGATTATTTTCTTTGTTGTTGCTGAGTCTCATCAGCTCTTTGCAGATTTTTGTGATCAGTCCTTTATCATTAGTGTTGGGTGCAAAAATGTTCTCCCAGTTGGTGGGGTTTCTCTTTGTTTTTGTTATTGTCTCTTTTGCTGTGCAAAAGCTCTTTAATTTGATGTAGTCCCAGCTGTTTATCTTTCTCTTCACTATCACTGCTTTGGGTGATGTGTCTGTAAAGATGTCTTTGATGTGCAAATCCCGTAGTGTTTCGCCTATATTTCCTTCTATGTATTTTATGGTTTCAGGTCTTATGTCTAGTTCTTTAATCCATTTTGAGTTGATTTTTGTGTATGGTGTGAGGTAGTGGTCAAGCTTCATTCTTTTGCATGTAGCGACCCAGTTTTCCCAGCACCATTTATTGAACAAACTTTCTTTGCTCCAATGCATAGTCTTTGCTCCTTTGTCAAAGATTAGTTGACCATAAATCTGTGGGTTTATTTCTGGATTTTCTATTCGATTCCATTGGTCTGTATGTCTGTTCTTGTTCCAATACCATGCAGTTTTGATGATTATGGCTTTGTAGTATAGTTTGAAGTCTGGGAGTGTGATGCCTCCATTTCCTTCTTTTTTTTTCAGTAGAGCTTTGGCTATTCGGGGTTTTTGGTGATTCCATATGAATTTCATCAATAATTGTTCTATTTCTTTGAAGAATGCCATTGAGATTTTGATTGGAATAGCATTGAATCTGTATATTGCTTTTGGTAGGATGGCCATTTTAATAATGTTTATTCTTCCAATCCATGAGCAGGGGATGTCTTTCCATTTCTTTGTGTCTTCTTCTATTTCTTTTAACAGTGTTTTATAGTTTTCTTTGTATAGGTCCTTTACCTCTTTTGTTAGATTTATTCCCAAATATTTGATTTTTTTTGTTTCGATAATAAAAGGGTGGTTTTTTTGATTTCTTCTTCTTCAGATTTATTGTTTGTGTATAGGAAGGCTACTGACTTTTGCGTGTTGATTTTGTATCCTGCCACTTTACTGAATTGATTGATGAGTTGAATTAGTTTTTCTGTGGAGATTTTGGGGTTCTCTATGTATATTATCATATCATCTGCAAATAGTGATAGTTTGACTTCTTCTTTTCCTATTTGGATTCCTTGGATGTCTTTCTCTTGTCTTATTGCTCTGGCTAGGACTTCCAGTATTATATTGAAAAGCAGTGGTGAGAGTGGACATCCTTGTCTTGTTCCAGATCTTAATGGAATTGCTTTCAGCTTTTCACCATTGAGAATGATACTGGCTGTTGGCTTGTCATAGATGGACTTTATGATGTTGAGGTATGTTCCTTGTATCCCAAGAATTTCAAGGGCTTTTATCATGAATGGGTGTTGCACTTTGTCGAAAGCTTTCTCAGCATCTATTGATATTATCATATGGTTTTTATATTTCTTTTTGTTGATGTGTTGGATAACGTTGATTGATTTTCGGATGTTAAACCATCCTTGTGCCCCTGGAATGAATCCAACTTGGTCGTGGTGAATTATCTTATGGATACATTGTTGGATTCTGATAGCTAAAATTTTATTGAGGATTTTTGCATCAGTGTTCATTAGGGAGATTGGCCTATAGTTTTCCTTTTTTGTGTTGTCCTTATTCGGTTTTGGTATTAGTGTAATATTGGCTTCATAGAACGTGTTTGGTATTGTCCCTTCCTTCTCAATTTTTTGGAAGAGTTTGTGAAGGATAGGCACTAATTCGTCTCTGAATGTTTGGTAGAATTCATTTGTAAATCCATCAGGTCCTGGGCTTTTGTTTTTGGGGAGGTTTTTAATTACCATTTCAATTTCGCTGCTTGTAATTGGTCTGTTTAGGTGTTCTATTTCTTCTTTATCTAGCTTTGGGTGATTGTAGAGTTGTAGGAATTTGTCCATCTCCTCTAGATTGTTGAACTTGTTTCCATATAACTGTTCATAGTAGTTACTGATTATTCTTTTGATTTCTGCTGTGTCCGTTGTGATTTCTCCTCTTTCATTTATGATTCTGTGTATTTGTGCTTTCTCCCTTTTTTCCTTTGTGAGCCTGGCTAGGGGTTTGTCTATTTTATTTATTTTTTCAAAGAACCAGCTCTTGGTTTCATTGATCTTTTGGATTGTTTTTTTAGTTTCAATTTCATTTATTTCTGCTTTGGTTTTTATTATTTCTTTTCTTCTACTGGTTCTGGGGTTTTTTTTGTTGTTCTTTTTCTAGATCTTTGAGCTTCGAGATTAGGTTGTTTCTTTGAGTTCTTTCTTGTTTTTTGATGTGAGCTTCTATTGCTATATATTTTCCTCTTATTACTGCTTTTGCTGCATCCCATACATTTAGGATATTGGTGTCCTCCTTGTCATTCAATTCAAAGAATTTTTTAATTTCTTCTTTGATCTCCTCGTTAGTCCAGTGGTCTTCCAGTAGTGTGGCTTTTAATCTCCATGAGGTAGGATAGTACCTTGCCTTCTTTTTATGATTTATTTCTAGTTTGATGCCTTCGTGGTCAGAAAAGATGGTTGGTATGATTTCAATCTTGGTGTATCTGTTGATGTTTGTCTTGTGCCCCAGTATGTGATCAATCCTGGAGAATGATCCGTGTGCGCTTGAGAAAAATGTGTACTCCGTTTTTTTTGGGTTTAGTGTTCTATAGATGTCTGTTAAGCCCAAATGCTCTAGGTCCTTATTTAGAGCTTTAGTTTCTTTACTTATTTTTTGTCTTGTTGATCTATCCATTGTTGATAGTGGTGTGTTGAAGTCTCCCACTACGTATGTGTTTTCTCTGATGTCTGTTTTCAGAGAGGACAACAGTCGTCTGATATATTTTGGTGCTCTTTCGTTTGGTGAGTATATGTTAATGAGTGTTATTTCTTCTTGAAGTATTGTCCCCTTAATCATAATGTAGTGACCATTGGGGTCTCTTTTTATTATTTTGAGTTTGAAGTCTGTTTTATCTGATATAAGTATAGCTGTTCCTGCTTTCTTTTTTGGCCCATTTGCTTGTAGGATTGTTTTCCATCCTTTGACTTTGAGCCTATTTTTATCTTTTGTAGCTAAATGTGTTTCCTGGAGACAGCAAAAGGTTGGGTTTTGTTTCTTAATCCAGGCTGCAACTCTGTGTCTTTTTATTGAAGAGTTTAGTCCATTTACATTTAGAGTTAATATTGATATGTTAGCATCTGTATTTGCCATTATGTTTGTCTTTCCTTTGATTTTATTTATTTATTCTTTTAATAACTTTTTTTTTTTTTTTGGTCTTCTTTCGTTGTTATTCGTCCCTCTGAGGTTCTGGCTTTAGGATTCCTTGTAGTATTTTTTGGAGTGGGGGTTTAGTCGCAATGAAATTCCGGAGTTTCTCTTTGTCTGGGAAGGTCCATATTCTTTCTTCATGGAGGAAAGAGAGCTTTGCGGGATAGAGTATTCTTGGTTGGCATCTGTTTTCTTGGAGTCTGTTGACTATGTCCCTCCACTCTCTCCTTGCCCGTAGTGTTTCTTCAGAGAAGTCTGATGTCAGCCTGATTGGTTTTCCTTTGAATGTTATCTGTTTCTTCCCTCTTGTCAGCTTCATTATTTTTTCCTTGTCCTGGATTCTTGGGAGCTTTACTATTATGTGTCTTGCTGTGTTTTTCCTTTCGTCGTGGAAGTTTGGTGTTCTTCTTGCTTCTTGTATATCAATTTTCAGCTCCTTCTTCTCATTTGGGAAGTTCTCTTCAATTATATCCATGAATATTTTCTCTGTTCCTACATCTCTCTCCTCTCCTTCTGGAATTCCTATAACTCTTATATTTCCTTTCCTCATGGAGTCAGATAGTTCCCGAAGTCTTTCTTCATTCTTTTTCCTTCGTACTTCTCTTTCCTTTTCTGTTTTGGTTCTTTTTATTTCTGTGTCTTCAAGATTACTTATTCGTTCTTCCATTTCATCTATTCTGCTTTCATTGCTTTTCCCAGAGTTCTTTAGTTCCTCCATTAATTCTTTGATCTCCTGCATTTCTCTTACTTCCCTCTTTAGGGACTCAATTTCCTTCTTCTGATCTATCACTTTTTTAATCATGGCAATTTTAAATTCTCTTTCTGGAAGGCTCAGAAGTTCTTCCAAGTTGCTGTCGTTGCAATCTGGGGAGTGGTTTTCTTTTTGTGGTGTGCTTCTTTCCTGAGGAGTTTTTAGGTTGCGTGTGGTTCTTCTACTCCCTACTGTCTGTTTTCTAATTTGTCGTATGCGTTGGGACACTGTGTTGCTTGGACTGACTGACATCTTGGGTGAACTTCTCCGCTCCCCTCTGGCTCTTCCAGGAGCCATCTCTGTCTTCTGGGGGAGCTTTCTGCTGGTTTTAGGCAGTTTTTACTGAAGAAATGTTCCTGTTCTCAAATGGCGAAGCGGGATGCAGTCCCTGCGCCTCCGGTTTCAGGTACACTCTTCTGCGCACCCAGTCTGCCCCAGACGTGGGTGCCTGCTCCCTCTGTGGGCTCAGACTGCTGGTCGGAAGGGGCCTGGCGTGGAATAACTTCCCGGCTGGCCACTGGGTCCTCCAGAAACCTTCTGCCCTTTTCAAGCAGTCTTAAGAAATGTCCTGTTTTATAGGGTGTTAGTGACTTTTTTTTTTCCTGGTCGCTAGGTGGCGCCAGAGATCTCTCCTATTGTCCTTGGGGGGCTGTTTTTCGCCTCCCCCCACCCCGTGGGACAGAGAACAGAGCGGGAATGGTAGGGTACACCTCAACAGCTTTGGGGTGCTGTGTCTGCCTTGTGCCCCACCGTCGTGGAGAAACCACGCCCCGAATTTTCGTGCCCCGGGTCTCAGTTCAAAGCCCTCAGTTCCAGGACGCGGGCTGTAGCCCAGTTCAGTGGCGCGGGAATGGCGCCTTTTGCACTGCTCCCGTGCCTGGGCGCCTGGTTCCTGCTCACTCAGGGAGGGACCTTCACCTCAGTGAGGACCTCCGCGCATCTCCCCGCAAGCCTAGGTCGCAGGCGCGGGGACCTGGGCAGCCGCGATCCAGGTCTACACTTGCTTTTCAAGCGCTGAGCGCGCCGCGTTTCCGCGCCAGCTTACCGGCAGCCCGGGCTGTGTGCGCGTCTCCCGGGGTCTTTGTTCTTCTCTAATGGCGCCCGGAGCCGTTCGCTCACCGCCGCGGCGGATCCTGCAGGGTTCGCCTCAGCTCCCGTTCACGGGGTGTGGTGGCTGCAATAGTTCCTTTCCACTCACAGTCCCGCTTGTGGGCCGTTTTGGTTTGTTGTTTCCTCCTCTCCACCGGTCGGAGAGTGCCGCCTCTGTGGGCGGGGGAGGGGAGCAGGGTTCTGCGCTTCCCTCCCTTCTAGTCCTCTTTTATGGCCAGTTTCTTCTTTGGGCAGTTCGCTGGCGTCACCCGTTTATCTTCCGTGTCCCAGTTCTCACTGGGACCTGCCGCTTTTCCTCCCTATTCACTTTTTTTAATGGGAGATCTTACTCGCAGCGTCTCCTCGCCGCCATGTTGCTCCGCCCCCTCGAGTTTGTGCATTTCTAAGAGCTTGGGGAAGAGAGTAGATTCTTGTCTGACTTGTGCCTTGCAAACGTGAAATGTGGAAGATGACCCAGATCAACCCTCAGCAGTGGATGAGGGGCTCAGGTCAAAAGAATCTGTACCCACTTTGGACTCCCATTTCAGATACCCTTGGGGTCATTTGGGCTATTTGGGATGCAGATGCTGCAAAAGAATTACATGGACAAATGGTTTATTGGGGAGCAGGGGGATTCCTGTGAAAGATGAAGTGGGAAGAGAAGCTTTGTTGGGCAGGGAAAGCCCCGAACCCCCATGGAGCCCCGGGAAAGCTTTGGGCAATCAATGGGGATCCCACAACCCAGAGGGGTCCCATGTGTCTGGCAATTTCAGACACGAGGGAGGGCTGCCCAGGAGAATGTGGCTGGGCTCTAATATTGCCACACCAGAATGGTGCTGACAGACACCATAAGCTAATTTTCCTTTTGAGGCTGAAAAGCAAGGTCTTTATTGAAGAGGGATCAGGGTGGCACATCTCTGGCTACTAGGGATGGCATCCTGATTATCCATACATTTTCTAACCATTTTTTCTTCTCCACAGTTCTCATTTCTGAGAAGTAGGTAATGATTTGGAGTTATGAAAGACATTAGAAAAATATGAAGGATGAGCAAGAATATTCTTTAACAATTCCCTAGTCTAATTTCTGAACAAAGTCTATGCAGATATTTGGACTGTTTTTGATAAATGTTATGTCCATAGCAGTGAATGGGAAATGCTGAAGGTGGGGCGTAGGTGCAAAGTCTTCTTGCTGGTCTAGACAGTTTATTTCATTCTGTCCTATTAAGAGGCTTTCATATTAATAACTGAAGAGTAGCATGATCCTGCAGAGCAAGGGGGAACTACACTTGGTCTGCACCTTTCTCACCAAAAATACCTTTCTTGACCTGTATCGAACCTGCCTCCCACATTCCCACCCTACAGCCTGCTCTACACTCACTCACAAAGTGGAACATGTAGCAGGGCACAGGGACTGCTTTATGAGACAACTGTCCTTTCTGTGACTATCTGTGGATAATGTTCCCTCTCTGCTAAGGCACTTTGGTGAGGCACACTGACCTTAAGCATGTTTTACCAATCCTACTTCCTTCGCAGAAATTACATGCTGTCTCCTGCTATTACACTTGCAGTGGCATTCCTTCTATAATCTTTGTCTATGCTATGGGTCATTTTGAATGCTAAGAAGTTCTCCTAAGTCCTTCCAAAATCCCTTTGCCTCAAACCTTGGAGAATGGAAGTAAATGGCTCAAGGCCTTGTCTCCTGTAAATAAGAAACTGGAACTCTGTTTCCTTCACACTCCTTGTTAGGCCTTGTGTTGGTCTGGAGACCAACTTCCAGCTTCCAGGAAAGTTGGAAAAGACTTTGCTGTTGAGTAAGCTGCAGGATGTGTTGGATCTAGGATCCTTCAAGTCTGAGGGCCTCTGACTCCCGGAAAAAAGCTGAAGACTGATGACCAATTCTGTTTTGTGTTTTATATAATTATTAGGTTTTCCTGAGCTTTGCAGGCTTACTTTCTTTGGAAGTGTTTGAATATAAAATGCAGATGAATAGTTCTCCTTGAAATGTGGAGTGATGGGTGTGAGAAAGATAGAAGGACCCAGCTATATATTCTTGCATTTCTTTTGCCATAGATTCCTTCCTCCTCTTCTCTACCTAGAGAAGTTTCATTCCTCTGTCACTAGTGCTCTGTATCCTGAGTGCTGAACTAATTGTCTTCCCATTTATGTCCAACTATATACTTTGATGCCCATTATGGCACATGACACTGAAGGCTCCTGTCTATTTCTCTCTCTTTCTCTTTGTCTCTGCTGTGAGTTCAAGTAGCAGGAAACAACCATATTCATGTATACATTCATCTCTACATCTCTAAAGTCTATCACAGATGCTGGTACATAACAGCTATTCAGTATGTATTCATTCATATCTATTCATTTAAAGGATGAATAATAAGATCTAACTTAGAACGAGTTATACTAAGTGTACAGAGTACTATAAATAGTAACAAATATTAATGCAGCCCTTTTTTGACTACATAGTATTTTTGTTTATTGCCTTCCTTGGCTAATTTCAGTCTCATGAAGGAGATATTGTTAAATACCCTGTTGATATTTTAAAAAGCACAGAATCAGAGGAGCCCTTTTTATTTAATGTTACATTTTGGAAAAGTTGGGATTCCAAAGTAGGACTCCCGGTTCCAAACAGCAATGCCCTAACCTTTATATGGAGAGTTTTGAATACCGGGCAGGGGCTGGTGCCAGTTAGTTTTCATATGTCCATGATTAAATGAGAAAAGAAGAGCAGTGATGAGGGTTTTTTTTTTTTTTTTTATAATGTTGAATTTAAGATAAAGGATCAGGGGCCTCCCCGGTGGCGCAGCGGTTGAGCGCTGGGTTGCGAAGCTGCCCGCAGCCTCTGCGCGCCGGTTCGATCCTTGGCTGCTCCCCGGCCACCGGAGGCGGGTCCCACATGGCGCGCAGACCTCTCCTGCCGCCCACTGCTCCCCTCAGCAGTGTACTTCGGTCCTTCTGCCTGCTCTGCTCCCCGATCTGGCTCTGGTGAATTCTCTCGCCCTCCCGTGCTTCTGACTGTACCCAGTGCATGTATAAACAAACAAACAAACAAAACAAGCAAATAAATAAATAAAAAAAAAACATGCCTCTATTAAAAAAATAAAAAAAAAATAAAATAAAGGATCATTCTTTGTTTTTATTTTAAATTGCCCATTTTAAAATGAAATGATAGTGGTAGCATAGGTATATGAAAAAAAAATATTTTCCTAAAAGGGCTTTAGGTTTAATTTGTAAGACATACTTTATTAATTTTTTTGAATAGACTTACTTAGTGGTCTACTAAACCCCAAAGCCTAGGAAAAAATACATCTACCCCGGTGGAACACCTCAGGTACTTAATTTTTTTCCACACCTTCTTTGTGAAGCAAATGGTGAGAAAAAAAGCTCCTATCAGAAATTTAATTAACACAGCATTCATCCAAAACCCATCAAGGGCATGTCCTGGAATCAGAATGTACCAAATCCAGTTTCTCATATTTGTTCTAGCTATAACCCTGGAAAGTGAGGGCTCATATTCTGAATAATAACTGTACTCATATTATTATGATCTTGTATTTTATTATTATAATATTTACTGATGCTTAGGGGTGGTTAAAAACATCTCTGTGATGATTTTCCACAATAAGAATTAAAATCAAGTTTATTGCTTCTCATTTAAGCTTCACCTTAAATTAATAGTCTATTTTTTTTCCGGAGTATTCTGGACAATTGCTTATTTGTATATGCTTGCAAATTCAGTCACTGCACAGATTTTCCCCCTTTTGACCTAGAGGCATATACTGGGAGTGGAAGGTGAGTATGGCTTTGTCCAATACTGCATTCCTACCCTGTGACTGTTAAATGAGACACTGGCAGAGTTTTGCTCAGGAAGGAACACTGCTGGGTCACCATGTTGGTGGCATTTGGAGCCCACCTCACAGCTGAGGGGTGCCACTGCCTGATCACTGGCATTTTGCTGCCTCTTGGCCCTTGTCATTATGAATGAGTAACATGTATTTCCAATCTCTTCTCTTCTCAATAAAGATGGTGTTTACGAGCGTCGGCATTAACGGCACAGTTTTGCAGCCCTGAGGTTAAAAGCTTTCCAATGTCTCATTAACTCACAATGGCATTTCATTTTTAATATTGTCTATGCACCCTTGCTTGAATCATCACAGTTCAAATGACTTTAATTTGCAGAGACAAACTTAACGGTGATGAATGCTTTGGAGAGGCAAACCCAAGCAGAGGGTGCCATTGTGGTGGGTTTATTCTTGGCTAACGATTGTTCATGAGGCTAAGGACATGACGAAGTGGCAGTGCAGTGGCCTTTGGGCTTAGACTGACCTGGGTTTGGATCCCACTTGTATCTCTTACCAGTGGCCTTGGACAACTTACCTAACCTTGAGTCACCTTGAGCTTATCTCTAAAAATTGGTATTGTGCACTAACTTCATAGATTTCAGGGGAAGAAAAATACATAAATTTAGTATCCAGCAAAGTGAGCAAATGGGTCTGTCCTGTTCTTTTATCTTCCTGATAATGCTCAAAGAACTTGTTATCAAAAGCTTTGCCTGGTCTCTCTAAGACAGAACAGCAGCACATGCCACTAATTAGAAGTCTTCCACCTATGTGTGGTTGATCAAGGTAGAATCTCTGTTCTTTATGGAGGATGTTGAGTGTGGAAGTCTTGACTCCTCTCTCCCAATATTTTCTTGCGCTTAAGAAATGGGACTGTTGATATGACTGGATCATCTTCTATCTTAGTGACAGAACCCCACCTTCTTGCAGGTGGGGTCCCTGTGCATGACCATTGCGCCCATTCATCTGCATGTAGTGACTGAGTCAGACCTTGCTCTCTGAAGAGATCCAGACATCTGTGGTCTTTAGCCCTGTCTTTTATCACCTCTCATTAGTATTCATACATTCTTAGTGACTGGGCCTCATGCAGCCAGCCACACAAGCAGCCACATTCCAAGAATGTGTGCAGGGTGGAAGCCACCCACTATAACCCATTTATCTGAGAGCTTTGCTGATGGTGTTGTGGCTACTGTGATATTACTTCTTGTCATGGCCCCTTCCATCACTGTTTCTCTCTGACAACTTCATAGGAAATTGCACAGACTCTGCCAAGAAAATTCCTTGGTCTTTGAGTGAGGTAGATACCTCTAACAGCCTCTGGCAACCTCTAGCACTTATGAATCACTGGGAAAGCAAGAGACAAAATTAAAATTGGGGTTTCCTTTTTATGGATATCTGCTTGCTAGTGGGCTAGCAGGTGCTATATTTACATGTAACAATGCTAGCCGAGTGTAGACTGACTCTGCTATAGTCTTGGGACTAGAATGGGAATTTCACAGACCTTTTTTCTTGAACAAGGCAACATTCTTTTCCAAACTTAACCCTACATCCTGCCTCATAACTAGGGAACTGATAGAAACCAGTCAACTCACTTAACATCTTTTGCTGATTCTCTTATTGTCTAGTTACATGTTGTTTTCCAAAGTTGGGACGGGGGCCAGCAGTTTTGAAATTACTGGAACCTTTAAACTTTTCACAAATGTCAGTTCTTTATGACATACTCTCCCCAGAAGACATAATAGCATGTGACATATTGATAGGATTGGGGCATTCACACCCAGCGTGTATATATCAAGCTTGGGATGAGGAACTGCAGAAATGATTGGGATGAAAGTTATTGCTAGCTGGGGGCTGCTCTCTGCTGTTACCACTGCCACTCTGCTTTGGAGCTTTCTGTGTGCATATTTTACACACCTGCCAGCCTTCCTCACTAGCATTCACTTTCCTCTCTTAGAAATTTGTTGTATTAGTAACAAGGCAACCGGATTCCAGCTTTTTGGTGTCTCAGTGCTGGGTTTGTGGAGGAGGAGATGTGCACATTCATATTCATTTGCTATTGCAGGCCTCTGCAATAGTGATTTAATGGTGAGTAATTGGATCACATACTCTAATTCTCAAATTAAAGAGCAATGATAATAGGATCAAGATGCCCACTTTAAAACAAGCAATTTTGTACAAGCAACAACAAATCTTGGTGAGGATGTGGTGAAAAAGGAACTCTCCTGCATTGCTGGTGGGAGTGCAAACTGGTCCAACCACTATGGAAAGCTGTCTGGAGGCTCCTCAGTCTACTAAAAACGGAGCTACCACAGGACCCGGCAATTGCACTCCTAGGGATCTACCCAAAGGACACAAAAACATTAATTCAAAAGAACACCTGTACCCCTATGTTTATTGCACCACTATTTACAATAGGTAGAACCTGGAAACAACCCAAATGCCCAAAAATAGATGACTGGATCAAGAAGATGTGGCTTATATACACAATGGAATATTATTCCGTAATCCAAAAAGATAAACTCATGCCATTCACAGCAATGTGGATGGAACTAGAAGGAATTATGCTCAGTGAAATAAGCCAGAAGGAAAAATATCACATGGTTTCACTTATAGCAGGAATATAGGGGAACCAAATAAGACATCAGTATAAAAAAATAATAACAGTACAAAACACAACAAAGCAAAAACAGACAATTATAAATCAGAGACATCCTGCAGGGGAGGAGGAGGGAGAGGGATCTGAGGGAGGGACGGAGGAGCACAGGGGACTGAGGTGATGGTGCACGGGTGCATTGGTGAAGGAAACTCGATGGGGACTACACCTGAGTGTGTGGAGGAAGCAAATATTGTTTAAAAATGAACAATGATCTAAAAATTTAGTATGAAAAAACAAGTAATTTTGAAAACTAAGGTGTGGTGGTCTCCCCCGGGGCCTGGGAGTTAAGTCTCAGTACTCTCGCCTCTAAGGCTTGAGTTCGATTCCCGGTCAGGGAGCTACCCACATGGCACAGCAGACCTCCCCTGTCTCACTTGCTGCTCCCCTTAGCAGTGTATTTCATTAGATCCATCTCTTCTGCTCCCCACTCTCTATCTGGTGAATCCTCTCACCACCTGTACCTCTGGACTACACACCAGTTCTTCTACACAAAAATAAAAAGAAAATATAAAACTAAGATGTGAACCACTGAGGTGATTTCTGTAAAACTTAGCAGATATACCTAAAGATGTGAAAGTAGGAATAGAAATATCTACCTCTGTTTATTTACTGAGAGTCAGAGAAAGTTCATGTCCCAAATGAAGTCTTCTGTGACTTATAATGGAAACATATCAAGGATTGCAGAGCTGGAAATAACTAAATCATTTAAATCAACCTTTCATTTTCTGGTAGGGGCAGTAGATGCCTAGAGGAGTGAAGTAAGTGAAGTTACCTCAAGCTCCTTAGCAGAAGGGATTGAACTCAGCAGGTCTCACTAAAGTGTTTCAACTCCTGTAATAATTATAGCTCGGACTCCCCAAATTATTAGAGATTGGATTTCCAGTTTTGGAACTTTTTACATTGTTTATTATTTCATATGTACAGACATGTCTAACCTATTTCACTGGAAACCTGTTGAGAGAAGAACATGAGAAAGCTCTTTATAATGAAGTCTGATGGATACTGTTGATTTAGTGACAAGATTTAATAAATA
This sequence comes from Talpa occidentalis, assembly GCF_014898055.3. Lineage (NCBI taxonomy): Eukaryota > Metazoa > Chordata > Mammalia > Eulipotyphla > Talpidae > Talpa > Talpa occidentalis. The sequence goes on along the minus strand of NW_023603184.1, from coordinate 22,883,990 downwards.
TTTGATAGGAAATTATCCAGTTACATTGTCTTCATGAATCTAAATAAAAGGATGCTAGGAAATTTTTAAATATATCTGAATATTTTAGACTTCTTTCTGATACAGGGGAATCTAGATTGAGTCTAATCCAGGGAAAAACTGCATTATGGTGATCTTTACATTCACAGCGCCTGCATATAATAGGTGCTGGAAGCTGTTGAGTAAATGAACAGAAAATGTGGATAAATAATTAAGAAAAAAGCTCTGGACAGAAGTTTGGGGACAGGAACAAGTATAAACAGCAAGACCAACTTGTCCGGACACCCAGGCCCCCCTCACATGTATATTAGGCCAGAATGTGAGACAGTCAGACTCAAAAGGTCTCCCTCCTGGGACTTGGCCAGGGAGAACTTTCTGTTATATTGTCGTGCCAGCTGTTCTACCAACTCCCTGACCTTGCACACTTGAGAGGGAAAGTAGAATTTAACCTACAGGGGAAGAGGAAGTTTCAAAGTCTTATCAACTGGGGCAATTTAAAATCCTGAGAAAGGTAGCCTCCACTGACTCCAAAGGGATTCATCAGACAGTGTGTGGCACTTTAGTTGCTGGGCAGTGAATGATTATAAACACTTTGATGTCCTTGGGCCTATGTTTCTTTGGTATGTCCCAAATTACTGTACTTCAGCTGACTGTTATAATTAACACCCCTTACGATGGGACCCAGTCATGGACATTCTGGCCCAGAGTTCTCACTAGCAGATTTGTTGGAATCCCAATCACTCTACTCAGCATTCTCCTTGGCATCAATTCCTATAGTTCTCTGTCATAATCTTCAAGTGCCATCACAGTATTTAGCTTGCTGATTCATTCTTTTATTCAACACACATCTATGTAGTACATGGTGTGCAAAGTGATGGTGGTATAGAGATGAAAGACACGTTCCTGTGCTTGTGGTCCTCACTGTGAGAGGAGTGTGAAATAAGACCCCCCACCTTAATTTGTCCTCATAGTAGTTCCTGTCTAGCTCATAGGGTAACAGATGGTTTCAGGAGTAGAAAGCAGCATGATCTGTTACCCAGAGACCACACAAGGTGGCACTTCTTCTGGTACACATCACCACTGCCCACGCGGTGCATCTTGCTGCCTTAGAAACCTGATTTTACCAGTTACCAAGAGGAACTCCATCTCTCAGGTACAGACTTATATTTGACATGCTTGTAGAACTTGATTATATATGATATCTCAGGTTGTCAATTCAATAATGTACAGGCACCGTCAGGCAGGTTAGATGTTTATCTTAGACAGACCAGAATTTTCTCTCCTTGAAGGCAAGGAAAAGGGATAGAGGATTTCTTAATGAGCCTGAGCTCAGAGGTAAGGCTGCTTTGCCACTCAGGCCATCTCTGCACAGCACACCTACCCTATCCAGAGGTGGCTCTTGAGTGGCCTCCAGACTCCCCTTCCCCCAGGATGGGTCCTGCTATCTTCCCAGACTACTGTCCTTGTGCTCCAGGGATGTGGCTGCTGGACTGTCTGTTCTGTTTCATAGGGGATAGGAGGTTTAAAGTATTTAGCAGAATGTCTTTTAACTGCATGTCTTTCATACTAAGCTACAGTAATATTTTTTCTCTTGGTAAAGCATTATTTCACATACATATTTTCATCAAAATACAGCATTCACATTTGAAAGTGACACAGTGTTATATACCTTATGATGCAACACAGCCGTCTACCATTCATCCCTTTCCACACCTTCCCTAAGGACATTTCTTTCACTATTTCCTGCTATTTTCTGTTTGTAATAGGTGCTCATTTTTTTTTAAGATTTATATATACAATAACTGGGGTACAGGCCAGAGGCATGGGAGGGTGAGAGGATTCACAGAGACAGCGGGGAGCAGAACAGGCAGATGGACTGAAAACACTGCTGAGAGCAGGAGCGGGTAAGACAGGAGAGGTCTGCTGCTCCATGCGGGTATCTCCCTGGCTGGCCAGGAATCAAACCCGCGCTGCAGAGGCTGCAGACAGTTTCATAGCACTGCGTTCAACCCACTGAAGTGCTTTCATACCACCTTTTATACAGTTTCTATTTGTTACCAAGTATCTTTATTGTTAATGGGGGTTTGGCCTGCTGACTATTCTCCACCCCACCTTGCCTGCCCCTTTTCCTCTTCTCACCCTTCCTGTAGAGCTGGGAGTAACAGGAAACCTCATGTGAGGTTTGAATGGGTTGAGCTATGCACATACCATGCAGTTGTCAGCCCTAAGGCCCAGGGTGCTACGAACCAGGGTTTAAAACCCCAGTCAGACCTAACTATTAAGGAGCTGGGCAAGTTACTTAAAATTTAGGATGCTGAATTTCATTCTCTTCAAAATGGTAATTCATCTAGAAAGTGAAGCTAAATAATATAATTGTATGATACACACACACACACACACACACACAGTGCCTAGAAACAGGCTATACCTTAAAACAGGCTAACCTGAGAGTAGACCAGAGAGGATCTTTGCAATGGTGAGGTGCCACAAAGAAAGAGTAGAAAAATATTTTACTGAAAAATTTTTACAGCAGGTAAAAACACTCCTCTCATGTCCCTCATCATTTAAAAAACAAATCAGCAAGCTATCCTTAGCTTGCCCACCTTTGAGTCATATCACCTTCTGGAATACTTTCCGCCTTTGGCTGCCCAACCCCCTTGCTGTTCCGTGTCTCTCTCTAAACAAGACACAATTCCATTGATTAGGCTTCCTTCTGCTCACTAAATTACAATCACAATGCAGTTCTCATTCCTTGAAATTACTCCAAAATCTTCTTGATTGGGGTTTTCCATGCTCCTGAGTTCCTCAGTCACACATTTTCAGACATCCTCTAGGTTTTATTTTCCCAGACAGCTAATCTCACCCACTGTATGTGGATTTTATGAGTTTAATTCTCATTGGCGACCTTATTTCCCTTCTCTCAGCTTCCTTACATCAAATCAGCTTGCCAAAAATCAAATTAAGAAGTTCTTTGGAAATGAAACCTTTTTGGATCTCCCAGCTAGTCAAAGTATACTTGCTACCCATCGCTATGGAAAAGTTCCCTTTTTCCTGTTTCAGGGTGGTTCTCTGCAAGCAGGTGCTGTGGGGATGGGGTCTGGGGTGCAATATGCTTTTATAAGATCAATATATTGAGGAAAGTCAAGGAAGCAAGGTCAGACAAAAGGAGAAGTTGTGATGTTGACTAGATAAAGATCTGGAGCACATATTGGGTGCCAGCATTTTGCTGTGTTGGACAAACTGACCAAACTTAAACCTCTAGTTGACTCTGCCCAGTGCGGACTGTTGAGCATACAGCTGGTTCTCAGACCTGGAATCTCTCTGCAGCCATGGTGGACCCTGTAAGAGTGGACAACTGGAGACTGTCTGCATCGGGCAGCAAGTCCTCCCTTTAGGGGGATCTTAAGTGCCCATCTTATCTATCTCATATGCAGAATACTAATGTCATTTTCTTAGTGAACCTCTCCCTGTGGGTAATTTATTGATTATTATTCTCCTTCTCCAAAGATGTTGCACTCACTCAACTGAGAGTTTTTGCTCATCATTTCCAGCACCTAGAACCTTCCTGGGCAAACATTGAATAGTTATGAAACCAGTGTTTATCTTCCAGTTCAACTTCTAGAGTTGTTTCTAGTACTGTAGACATCAATGTAATTTGAAGGGCAGAAGTCTAGTTCCTGAACCCTCTTGGAGGTCAACCATAGTGCTAGCAGCCTTATGTTTGTAAATCAATTTCATCTTCATCTTTTCATCCTTCACCAGGTTAACGTTATTGCTTCCATGTTACATTTGAAGGGATGCAGCTCAGAAGTTGTGACTCTCTGAGTCACCCTGGGGGTTGTAATTACCAGTGCACTACCTCGCCTGTGCCAGTGAGACTGGGCTTCTAGGCACCATGTTGACAGCACTTCTGGGTTTGTGCCTGTATCTTCTCTAGCTCCCATGTTGCAAACTCAACTCAGTGTCAAAGGGCATAGGTCACTGCTGAGATGGCACTGCTGAGTTGTAGCCACTCTGCTTATCAGTTTTTGCCACACTAGGGAAGAACACTTGGCTCCTTTAGAATGCTCATACAAGAGCTGGGGTACAGGCCAGAGATGGGGGGGTGGAGGGTGAGAGGATTCAATGGAAACAGAGCAGGAAACAGAACAGGCAGACTGACTGAAACTCACTACTGAGGGGAGCAGCGGGTGAGTCAGGAGAGGTCTGCTGCGCTGTGTAGGTTGCTCCCTGGCTGGCCAGGGATGGAACTCATGCTGCAGATAGCTTCATAGTGCAGTGCTTAACCCCTTGCGCCACTTGAATGTTGTTTCTTACAAGAGGCACCTGGACTTACAAAGCTTCAAGTTCATTGCTCTTTCTGATTACCACCCTGAGATTATACCCCGCATATTGTCTGTGCTGTATTTAGAGCTGTTCTCCCTGCCAACCTTCATTCAAGGCTACGGAACTATTCCCTTGGTTCCTTTGCACTTTTCCCAACCCAGATATTGTCTTGGAGTGAGGGGCATTGAAGCCAATGAACCTTTCATTCGGCCTGGGAGTCATGGCTGGCATCCATTAGGAGCAATCCACTATTCCTGATGTTTCCCAGGAGAGTCTTTGTGTTTTCATACTGGCAGATCCCTAACTATCCCCTGGGAAGTGCTGGCTTGTGCCCATGTTGAAGTGGGGACTCAATGACCCTCATCCTCATTTTGATCCCAGGGTATAGAAAGCAGTGCTGAGGATACCAGCCTTAGAAAGATTAGAGAAACTGCAGCTTGTTAGGAAGAACCTAGGAAGGGGCCAGATTGGTTTCTAATCTTGCGGCAAATGGTGAAAATGATGAGTGGGTGACTGTTCCGTGAAGGAAGCATCAAAGAAGGGAACCAAACCATCCAGGATATAATTATCAGAGCCTGTGCCAGGAGAGCCTGGCAGTCTGCTTGGAGGAGACTGTCCCTGGAGGGCATGGGTGCGAACCAAAAGTGTGAAGATGAGAAGATTGTTTGTATGTAGTAGTAGCCAGGGTCAAGTCCAGTGTCGAGAACCAAAAGCGCAGTCTCTGAAGGCAGGCCATTTGGATCAGAATCCTGACTCCATCAGGTGTGTGATTTCCAGATGGTTCCTTCACTCCTCTGCCCTTTTATCTCCTCTGCAAAATGGGGATGTTTCTGTCCACTACTTTAATCAGTTGCTGTGACAATTAAATGGGTCCTACATTTATCTGTCAAGGATGTTTCCCCCCTCTCTATTTTTCTTTAAATGAACTTTTAATTTTAGAGCAGTTACAGATGTGTAGCAAAAATGCAACTTTAGTCTCGGGTTCTCAGTTTCCTTGTTACTTACATCTGGCTTCAGCATGAGGAATTTGTTAGAATCAGTGAACCAGTATGGACAGTGTAGTTTAAGTCCATACCTTTATTGAGATTCCTTAGTGTTTGTGTGATGTCCTTTGCTAACATCTCTCACCCACAATCTCCCTTATATTTAGTGATCGGGACTCCTTGGGCTCCCCTTAGCTGGGCCAGTTTTCTTGTTTTTGATGGTCTTCACAGTTTTGAGGTCAGATATTTGGAAGAAGGTCAGATATTTTAGCATGTGTTTGGGGGGAAGAATAATGGATATTATGTTATGCGTTGGCTTGTAATGCAGTGCTACTTTATTTTGTTGCTCTAATTGTTCAGTTCTGGCACATGAAAGCTCTTTCAGTAGGCTCCTGGGACAGGAATTTTAAGTTTGACTCAGTTAACTAAATGCTTTCTTTGGATTTGACACAATAGGCACCTGGGGTCCTACACCGGGGTTGCCTGAGCTCTCATTGCCTTTGATAGCTTTGATGCGATTCTTCCAGTTGCAAGTAAGTGTTAAGTCATATCCCCTGTCGACCTTCCCAACCTCTAAAATGGGAATTCTGGGAATGGGGTAAAGCGTGTTCACTCTGTTTCCTTATCTACTCTCCCTGTTCACAATGTAAATCCTGCTGAACAACCTAGATCCTCCCTAGAACAGATTAATGATGAAAGGTAGATTAATGTACCATTTCTTAAGCCCCACAGTGCTGACATTTCTCATAGTCTGAACTTTTTCTAGCCAAGCATCAGACAGGCTTATTTTCCAGGTAAGTTTTACATTCATGGGACTGATGAGTCCGTAATTCAATGTATGCATAACTCCTGGTGTGAACATTTATTTTTCTGTAATTATTTGCTTGCAGACTGCTTGTATCCTAGGACACAGTGAACTCACGGAAGTCAGAGACTGTATTTTACACCTATTTGTGAATCCAGTGTGGAGCACAGTGCTGACTTAGGGGTTTCACAGTATTGATTAAATAAATGAAGAATTAGAAACATAATGAATGCATTTCCCTAGCTTGGTGAGCTTACAATTAACGTATATAATAAAGTTAATTGTCAAGAAAATTCATAATTTTTTTTTGCCTCCCATCTTGTGACTGTTCTATTAGCAACTTCTTAGGTACCTTTGGAAAAAAAAAAAAAAAGCCTTATTTTTGCCTCTGATTTTGTTAGCTGAACTTTCTCTCTGCTTTTGTCAGATACTTTTCCTCTTGATTTTTACTTAACACTGAACATACTTGTTCACTGAATTGAACTTTGTTGTTATTTTGGAGCTCTGTCCTTTTTTCTTATTAAGTCAACTCTGTTTTTCTTTCGTTAGCCATCTTTTGATAAATGTTCTTTCTGTTCACCAGTTTCATTTCTTTTACCTACCCCCCCTCATTTTGAGATTGTGTCGCTCAGTTTTCTTCCAGCTTTAACATCAAGTAATTTGACAAATATATTAGTTCTATTTATGGCTGATGCCTTGTAGAGGGCAGGACAGGACACAGTGCAGGTTCTCTGATCCCATGCATACCGGGTAAAGGAGGAGTCAGGGTCCTCAGTGGTTTTTTTGCAGGTCTTTTTTGGGGTTCACCAGGCATATGGCAGGCAGGGGTGCTGGCTGGGGGGCTGGCAGGCCTCCCAGCCCCCAGCAAGTCTTCACTCTATCTGGGCTCTCTGGCGTTCGTTCTGCTTCTTCTCGGCTTCTCTTTCGGCTTCGGCTTCTACTGCTGCTTCTCGGCTGCTGCTGGCGTCCCCGTGATGCCGCCCTTAAAAAGCAGTCTTAGCTCAGCTGAATCCCATCTACCTATGCCCACACCCTATTCCAGGTGCCCACCATCAGGCATGCATTCAGGACAAGGATCCATCATCTATCCTGATGGTGGAAGGGCAGAAAAGCCTGACATTTTCTTTACCCTACATGCCTGTACAAAGAATGAACAGGTCTCTTGAGACCCAGCTATGAAGGAAGCCAGTCTGTCAGTGAAGGATCCAGAAGAGGGAAGAAAAGAAGCGATTCATTCTTGTTGTTGAAATTCTTTCTGTGGTTAGTCAACATGACTTGCTCCTCAAATGAGCCCCTGCTTCCCCATGCTGATAGTACTGCCTACTTGGGAGTGAACTTAGTGATTATGCCTGTCCAGGTTTCTGTTGGTTGACAATGTATTAGCCTTTGAAGATCAAACTTCTTTCTCCTTTTCACAATTTGCTTTAACCTGATCCCCTGAAGTGACTTTATTTGCTTCATGACTTTTTTTTTTTTGTTCCGTGGCTGAATCAATGCAGTTGTGAAAAGGTCAGCAGCTTTTGAAAGGTCTTTGGTTTGTAATAGAATATAAGGTCCATTTTCAAGATTCCCACTCCACCCTTTCCCTCCCACCAAGAATCGATTCCAGAGCCCCATCTGTGCTTTTCCTCAAAATGGTTCTTCCTTACAGGTGTTAACATTGCCTCGAGGTGGAGCATTGCATTGCCCTCTTTGGAGCAGGCGCATCCTGTGGGAAACACAGTGTGTTGTCCCTTCCCACAACCCTCCTGGTAATTTCTTTGCATTGTCACTGCTTCTGGGTGACTGTTCTGTTAGATAAATGGTCGTGTTGGCCTGATTTATATGGATATACTGTGTGATGCTTTTGTGTCTGAACACTGAGCTGCAGGATCCTGTAGCATTTGCCTTTTGTGCTTCAGATATCAGCAGAAAGTCACTGTGCCCCTAGATCCTGTGGTGGAAAGAGGATCTTCCATTGTGGTGCTTATTGGCATTATTGACACTAATGGATGGAAACCAGGTAAGGAGTAGATCAGAAGTCTAACCTTTCTGCTTCTTTTGTGTGCTGGGATAGATAGGACCAATCAGAGCAAGGTGATTCTAATTACATGCTTTCTTTTTAATGAAAAATCAGTTCTGGCTTAATTCATCCGCTTTCTCCCTTCCAATAGCTAAAAATAAATTAACTAGAGAAACCTTGAGATAAATCAGGTAAGTGAACTTAGTGCTTACTGTCTCAGGCCGAGGAAATATTTGGTTGGGTGATCTTCGTAAATATAAACCATGTACACCGTGACTAGCTAGTAGGTCCCCAAGCCTCTGTAAAAGGAAAAAGATCATTGATAGGTCATGACTTAGTTGCACCATCTTTCTAGTATTCTTCTCCACACTCAGTCCACATGTACTCTATGTTCTCACTGTAGGGAAGAAATCAGTTCCTGTAGCAATCATGCGTTTCACCTTCACATACATTGTGCTTTTACCTTTCCTAGTGTTTCCCTACAAAATTCTCCCACTCTGCACCAGAAGCTTCAAATTCTTTTATTTTTTAATATATTTTATTTTATGTATTTTTTTACATAATTTTTCATTTTTGCACAATGTATGCATTTTCATCTTGGTTATATTCCCCGTACAATTCCCACCCCCCTTATTTTGACCCCAATCCCTCCCCACCCTGTGGTGTGTTTCTGGTTTATAGTTGCTTATTGATTTTGATTTTTACTTTATTACAATTAGTCTTTTTCCTGGTCCCTTATTTAGGTTTTCTAAATTCTTGCTATGAGTGAGACCATCTGGTATTTTTCTTTTTCTTTCTGGCTTATTTCACTGAGCATGATCCCTTCCAGCTCCATCCATGTTGCTGCTAATTGCATGAGTTTATCTTTTTTGATTGCTGAGTAATATTCCATCGTGTATATGTACCACATCAATTTCTTCTGCTGCCTTCCAGCCCCTGGCTCATGTTCCTTCCTTATTCAGCCATCAGTGACCCCCTTCTTTACCACCCAGAAAATTGACCATTCTCATCTTCACACCATACCTATACTTAATGCATTGTTGTACCTGTCATAATTCCTGGCAATTTTTGACCTATTTGTCTAGTGTGGCCCAATAGAACTTACTACAGTAAAGGGAATATGACCAGAATGGTAGCCAATAGCCACATGTGACTATTGAACACTTGAAATGTAGTTAGTGAAAGTGAGGAACTATAGGTTAAATGTTAATGAAATGAATTTGTACATTTGGCTGCTGATACCATCTTGGCTAGGGCAAGTCTAGACCATTGGTTTTCAAACTTGACTGTATATCAGAATCACCTGGAGGGATTATTAAAGCAGACTTCTAGGACTCACCCCCCATCCACCCCAAGTTCCTGATTCACTGGGACCAGAGTAAGTCCTGAGATTATGCATTTCTAATTCCCAGGTGATATTTCTGATTGAGCGTTTATACTTTGAAAACAAGTAATATAGACCAGTGTTGGGATAGTACAGTTTGCAGGCAAATGTAACCTCTCTCTTGTTTTAGAAAATGTTTTATTAGAAACAGTCTGCTTGCTCATGTATGTTGAATGGTGCAGGTTGAGTAGTTGTAACAGAGATCATATGACTTGTAATGTTAAAAATACTTGGTTTTTATAGGAAGAGTTTCTATGAATTCAGAGAAAGGTCTCTATATGACTTTGTCGTCTCTAGCTTTGGATCCCGCAGTAGCGTTTGAATGAAGAAAGGAAGGAATGAATGAAGCATTATATAGAGTCCCAGTTGAGAATAAATACTGACTTTATTTATGAGAGATTGTTGTAGGTTTTTCACATACTTTGACACAATCCATCTGCGTCATTTTTACTTGAGCCTTGTGCCATTTAAAATTAATGTCCCTTAGCAATGTGATCAAGGGGAAAACTCTGAGTAAAGGACAATGACATGAACAATATTCTGATAGGTAGGAATATTCCATGTTTAACCTATTACTCTATCATTAGTAATAAATTTCAGGATTCTTATTGGAGAGACATTTTATCCTGGAATGAGCAGGATGACATTCTTTTCAGATTGGGAAGAACAACTTTGAGGACTTGATCCCAAAGCCTCTGCTGTGCCCTTCTTCTAGAACAAAAATTAGGGGAGCTTTCCAATTGATTTGTCTTGGCACAACCTCCAGGCCACTGAAGTCACAGGTGTGTTGAGCAATTTCAAGGTCCAGAGACCAGTAAAGAAGGGCTTTTTGGACTCCCATTTAAGTGAAAATTGTAGCCCTTGAGCATTTTCTATCTTGATTCACATGGTTTATTTGAGAAAAAGAACAAGTTGGAGTAGTCTTAATTTAGCAGCATCTAAGTTGGTTGTCTGATGTGAAACCTGCATGTTATTCATGGTCTCTTTTTGCTATTTTCTCAGATCAGCCTGGTGGTTAAATATGGGTAAAGCTTGTCATGTGACTGCCTGGCTTCAACATAGTTGCTCCACTTGTTATACATTATCACCTTGGGAAAATTACTTAATCTCTCTGGTCTCAATGCTTAGGTGTCCCTGGAAAAGTCACCTGAACTTTCTGTGCCTTTGTTTCTATGCTGGATTCTGGCACCATTATCCCCTCCTAAAGGCCCCATATCTGTATATTATAGAGAAGCAGGAAAACTTTCCCCAGATGTATTCCCTCTGTGATTTCCCTTTAGAGGCAGCTAATGACAGGTACTTGTGCAGGTGTCAGGAGGCAGGAGCCAGAGAAGCCACTGTCCTGTAGAAGCAGTTGTAGTAAGACCCCTGGGCAGTGAGAGCACTGGTGATTTTCCACTGATCCCTTACTGATGGCCTGTTTGCTGCTGCCACTGTAAGCCATGGTAGAAGATTTCTAGAGATTCTCTAGATTTTGAGCAGCTTCTTGGTGAACACATGAAAGAACTGAGATCCATGGTGGTTGAGCCCCAGTTTCTTCTCTAGTCCTTCCAAACATTCTGAACACCTCTTTTTCATACCAGAATCCATATCATTGTTTATTTTCCTCAATCTGACTGATAAAGTTAATGCAGATAATAACTACCTATACATACTATTCCATTTGTAGAAGATGGAATATCCCTTCTAAGATCATCCTAAGCATAAATGTTCATTTCTCTCTACTTCTATCCCTTTGAGCCTATTCACCAGGTTTAACTCAAAGTACTCAAATAATTGCAATTTTGTCTTCTCCTGAATTCTCTAAGATACTAGTGTCAAGAGCATTTTCTTATTTTTCTTGGTATCTCTAATGTAGGGAGTAGGATAGAGTAAGTTTCAATAATACATGTTCAATGAATGAATGATTGAACACTTTCATATGAACAGAGGCTTAGAACTTCCAAAAGAGTACATTTGGCCATGGGGGAAAATTCTGTGGTGTTACAGACTCTGTCAGTCTGTAAAGTCAGTGTCCAAGTACATAGAATAGTACATACATAGTACAGGAAATACTTTGGCCACTGGGTGCAGAGACCAATTTGTTAAACTGACAGGACTGTGGACAAACTGTTTTTTGCTGTGTGACTCTAATAGTATCTAATAGTGTTGGTCTTCCTGATCTAGAGAATATGTAATTCTTCAGGAAGTGCTGTTTGCCTCTGGCAGCCTGGCTGTCATCCCTGCCCTGTGTTAGTGGGGCAGGCACATTAAATCTTGACTGTCTGGTGGTTGGAGGTCCTGAGATGCTGATGTCAAGATGAGGCCAATGTACAATGTGCTGTTGTTTCCCCAGAAGCTGGTGCAAGAGAAGATGTATATTTTCTGTGGCTCTTTAGCTATATTTGGAAATTTTTACCCAGGGGGTTTACTGTAGGGTTGCTTAGATCTATTATTTAGCAAACGGTGTGTGTTAGAGATGGATGCCTTGTGACAGAATCCTTATTCACTTCTCATCTGCACAGGCTGCTTCCCATTCAGCTCTTGTGTACCCCTTCATTTTAAGTATTCCTAATGCCTGGGCATCTTCTACTGTCTTTTCAGGATGATTTGGTCATCAGAATGCAGGTGGGAAGTTTTCACTTTCTGCTTTAATTGGTCTTTTGAAAGCTTTACTCCCCTAGGGGTAGCAGGGAGCTATAAAAAAAAAAAATTAAGACCTAAGTCCTGGGCTTGCATCCTAACTTTAACACAAACTAGCTCTGTGACTTTGGGCAAATTATTTAACCTTCCTGAGTCTGATGTTCATGCTCTTTTAAATAGGAAAGATTATAATTGTGCTTCTTACCTCCCAGGGTATATTATTCTGATTAAAGCATTCTGGTTGTAGGGCAAAGGTAGAACTGGCACTTTTTTTCTCAACAAGTGAATTCTAGCACAGGAAACATTGACACCCAGGCAGTGAGTGAGACATTGCTGATCTTGAGCACCACTGCTTATCCTGCCCATCCAGTGTGGGAGAAAGAGTGTATCTGACCCAAAATGGGGTACAAAAGTGAGGGTGTCTCACCAGGCAGTGTGTGCTTTATTCTGATAATGAGGAGAGAAGATTCATTGTACATGCTGGGAGATATTCTTGTCTGATTAGGGGCTACATGTGTTTTCTTGGTTATGAACTGGGGGCAGTTTTTCTTCCCAGGAGGCATTGGGGAAAGTGTGAAGACGTTTTTCATTGTCACAGCCATAGGAGAAGGCACGGAGTGGTGTGGGTAGAAGGCAAAGTTGATACAATCTTATGATGCACAGGATAAGCCCCCAGAACAAAGAATTACTGCCCCCTCTCCATGCCAATAATGCAATGATTAAGAAGTGCTGATGTATATCCTGTTTAGTCCATCCCCGGTGTCCCAGCATCATTCAAGATGAGGAACATTCAGATGCAGAGAACCCAGAGAAAGTGATAAATGCTCTAAATGGCTTGCTTGAGGGACATTTCTTGGTCAAGTTATGGACCCAGCTCCTGAATTCTCCCCCAGAATTTCAACCTGATGCACCCAGTACTTATGACATAAACATGCATTAGAATCTTCTCTGCCCAAATTGTTCACCATGAAATAGTCTTTTGCATCAATATGACTAATGGCATAGAATTTGAACTTTACAGCTAGAGCACCTTCCATGAATCCTGATCTGTCATCTATTAGCCATGTTATCGCAGACCACTCTGAGCCTCCTTTTACTTAGCTATAAAGTAAAGCTATCAGTACCCCTCTCATACACTGTAGTCCAGTGAACATTTGGAATTACTAATATTTCAATTAATAAGCACACATAGACTAGTGCTTGACACTTAGTAGAAAGTACTTAACAGTTGTCTGACTATATACTGCAGAGCCAGTGCTGGCCAGTATAGCATCTCTATGTGCTCCCCATATCGGTTCAGTCCAGTTGGTCAAAGCTTTATTTGATGCCATACCTTGTGCTGGACATGGTGTTGAGTGGTGGGAAATTAAAAATAAAAACACACAAACTCACAAACACATGAAGTAAATTTACTACCATATGAGAGTATCCTAGAAATGTATGTTCTATGCTGGTAGCTTGAGATTAGGTGTTTCAGAGACATCTGGGAAGAAAGTTTATTCTTTTCTTCTTGGAAGGTTAGTTTTTGAAAGATAACAAAGGAGACAGGGAGAAGAGGTTTCCAGGTACAAGGCAGAAACTTCTCCCATGGGCTGAATCCAAGATGGTTTATCTCATGAAGCTTCTCTACACATAAGCTGCTCTGTGCCCCCTGATTGGTATCATTTCCCTGATCTGTAGTAACAAGAAGACATTACTCTTTCCTGTCTCTCTGCACTATTTCTGTTTGATAAATAAGCTTGTGTCAGAGGAGACATCTTAGCGTGAAGGGCCTCTGAACAGGTTCTTTTCATCCCCTTTCCTGTTTGGAGGAGATACCGCTGTAGGAAGCTCAAAAACGACCGCTAATTTTGGGAGCCCAGTGGTAGACCAGCTGGATGTTGTACCAGACAGCAGTGATCTGTGGAGTTGTTTGAACTGGGCCTTGTGATGATCAGGAAAAAATCCTTCCTGGTAGGGATCATTGGCTGATAGTGAGGAGAGAAACTTAGGACTTCAAAAAAACATTAAAATCTCTTTCCTGGAGTTTTTAGGCCTTCAGAAGAATACCTAGACTACAAAGGGCCCTTTCACAGAGAAGCAGGGATTATGTTTTGCTTGTGACTGTATTTTAATGAGCTACATTTGCCTTTAGAGTTCAGATAAATGTGTTTTCATATCCAATCTTACGGGCAGTCTCTTGAGCTAAACAGCACATGCCAAATGCAACTTTGATTACTCATGTTTGGCTGGATGGAACTGTGGCTGGGGGGAGAGGTATGAATCTGGAGAGTTTTTGAAACTTTAATATCTCTTTCAAGTTTATCTGAGTGAGAGTGAAAATGTGAGTGAATGATCAATTAATTATGACCCATACAGTGATGGGTAATTGCTCATTCTCTATCAAAGAACTTTGGTTCCCCAAATAGTCCCTTCATTTTAGGCATGAAGCTTAAAATTACACTTATTTTGTTTTTATCATCAGTACATGTCCTAGAGAAGACAAGTCAGATGAGGGTTTTATTATTTCTAATTATGATTTCATACCTTTGGGGAAGCACCTGTGTTGATTGCATAGGAACTGCTGTTCTTCCTTGAATGTATGCAGATTGCATTATATACAGGGTACTTGGTCTCTTTTTGCATAGCAAGCTGCTTCTGAGATGTGAGATGATACTTTCAGAGTGATGATAGGCCCATTAACAAATTTGTTGATCATAATTAAACTATCAAAGGAAAGTATGATTTCACTTGAATTTCAAGGGAACTGACTTCCTTAGCACCTGGTTTGGACTGACCCACGATCAAAATGTCAGAAACAAAGTGAAACTCCTGTCCTAGACATCAGATCTTCCCTAACCTCTCTTCCGCTGCTTACTGAAAAGTGTGACTTCAGGGTTCCTCAACCTTGGCATAATTGTCTATTTTCTGTAGTGTCCTGTCCTGTGCTTTGGTAGGGTGTTTAGCCACATACCTGACCTTTATCCCCTACCAGCCAGTAACATCCACTCTCCAGTCCTGACAACCAAGATTGTTTCCAGACATTGCCAATGCTCCTTGAAAGGTAAAATTGACCCTGGCTGGAAGCTACTGTCTCATTTGATGCTCTGTTGATATAGAAAAGAAAGGAATTTCTTACACTGTGGCCCTTGGTTGTGTGCTGGGCAGCATGGAGTACAATGATACAGCTTTCTATGAAGAATCATCTGTACTAATTTGTCTAAGATGTCCTATTTCACTCCTGTTGTTCCATCAAAATTATGAATGGCATCCCCTTTCATTTTCAAAATGTACAAATTTGAATGATAAAATGTGCAGACACCCTAGGCTATTCTGTCTGGAGGACTGAAAATTCCACAGGAAAGCAGGCTTCAAAATTCAAGTGACTATCAGGATTCACAGCTTCTAAATTGTCAATAAACCTTGAAATCAGGAACACTTAGGTCCAGAGTCTTACTGAAGGTTTTAATTTTTCTGATTTCCTTGTAACCATCTAGAGTAATTCAACATCAGGAGGATTTCAGAAACAGCTATGGAGGCAAGGTGCTGAAAGAGTGGGCCGTTTTTGGTATCTAGAAAGAGAAGCGAGTTCACAGTCAGACTGTCCTGGATTCAATTTGAGTATCAGCCTTTCCTTTTTGAAGACCTTGGGAAAATGCCTCCTCTATTTCTGCTCTATGAAATAGATGTCATCATTTGGCACACGGCTTACTTAAGGGTTAATTTAGGTGATATGTGTTTAGTGGCACCTGGCATCAATTATGCATTCACTAAATTGTTGGGATGATTAGTATTAACCTAAGAGAACAAAGGGCTCACAATAAAAAGGAAAGCAGTCAGAATCCTAGGGGCTGAGGTCTGCTGTCAGGGCTTTGGGGTTCCTTTCAGAAGTGTATATCTGCAAAGAGTACAGATTGAAATTTTGTCACCCGAAGCTTAAGTTCTTCTTCCCATCTTCAGATATTTCAGATTTATAGGATACTGTTGATTGGGGTCAAAATGGGGGGCTTGAAATTGTATGGGGAATATAAAAATAAAATTTATTATTAAAAAAAAAAAGAAAAGTACAATACCGTAAATAATGTGAATAATGGTGGGAATTCACTACCGTCAGTCTTGACAGTGCTAAACCTGTTGTTAGAAACCAGCGGTGTAGTTGTGCTCACAGTAGCTGTGTGATGTGGACATGTTATTTTCCACCATTGAGTCTTTGTTTTCTTACTCTGAAAAGAATCGGAACTAAACTCTAGTGCCTGCCATCCTACCAAAAAAAGAGACTCACAAAAACAATTTAATAGCAATATTAAAAGAACAGCAAACTCTATTATTCCTCCAAATCACCTGTACTAGTTTCACTTGTACTTTGATTTTAAAATTCTGTGAATCTAAAGGTTACTCTGGGTAATACAATATGGGGGGATTTCACTTATTTATAGGTTATATTTTTCGAATGTACAATCATGTACATGTATCACTTTTCAAATCAGAAAATATGTATTGCTTCCACATTCTTTCTAAGGCTATTAATCTGAAATTTAATAGGCCAGTTGGGGGGAAATACTCCCCACAGAGAAAAAGACTTCGTGAGTGATAAGATTTAGCGTCTAGGCAGTGCCACCCTGCTGGGGCTGTGGACCATTACCAAATGATAATGTACCGTGGTACATACTAATAAAGACCATGCCTACCACTGCCAACTCTGACCCCCAATTCCCAGCGGTGTGCACATGGGGAGCTGACGTGATGTCTTTGTTCTGGCCCATCACTCTGGGGAAGAGAGACATGGATGGCTTTTGCCCATTTTCTTTGATGGGTTTTAGTGCACCCCATTTTGCCTTTTGTTCATTTGTGTATACATTAGTAATGGCAAAGTATCACTCCGAGGCAATGCGGCATTGCATAGAAGCTTTTCCACGGATACAGGTACAAATGTTTGTTGACATCCTGCCTCCAAATAAAGATGGCTGTTAGGTTCTTAAATGAAATAACAATTCTCATCTTTTACAGAGAAGAGATAAAGAAAAAAAAAAAAAAGGATGTTTTGCTGTTCCAGAGTGTGGGAACTTATGCATTCAGCTTTACTCAAATATTTGGAAACTTTTAAGATTGTGCTGATTTCTTTCCCTCTTTATTTTTTTCTTTCTTTTCTTCTTTCCCTCCCTCTGCTAGATCATCTTGTTCCTTCTCTCTATCCTCCTCTTCCCCTCTCCCATAATAAAACAAACATTGAAAAGTCCTTCTAAATGGATTTACTTAAAATCAAGTAAGTCAAGGGAATGGTTTTGATGGTCATTATCAATAAATTGACTGAATTCTCTTTGAGTTTATTTACCTAACAGATTCTTTGGAAATTGTCAGTATCTTTGTTGTGTTTTATACTGTTACTTTTTTTTTTACACTGATGTCTTATTTGGTTCCTCCTATATTCCTGCTATAAGTGAAACCATCTGATACTTTTCTTTTTCCTTCTGTCTTATTTCACTGAGCATAATTCCTTCTAGCTCCATCTACGTTGCTGTAAATGGCATGAGTTTATCTATTTTGATTGCTAAATAATATTCCATTGTGTATATGTGTCACATCTTGATCCAGTCATCTATTTTTGGGCATTTGGGTTGTTTCCAGGTTCTACCTATTGTAAATAGTGCTGCAATAAACATAGGGGTACAGGTGTTCTTTTGAGTCAATGTTTTTGTGTCCTTTGGGTAGATCCTTAGGAGTGGAATTGCCAGGTCGTATGGTAGCTCCGTTTTTAGTAGACTGAGGAGCCTCCAGACAGCTTTCCATAGTGGTTGGACCAGTTTGCACTCCCACCAGCAATGCAGGAGAGTTCCTTTTTCACCACATCCTCCCCAACATTTGTTGTTGCTTGTTTTTTTGATATGTGCCATTCTTACTGGTGTAAGGTGTTATCTCAATGTGGTTTTGATTTGCATTTCCCTGATTATAAGGGATGTTGAACAATTTTTCATGTGCCTGTTGGCACATTTTCTCTTTGGAGAAATGTCTGTTAAGTTCTTCTGCCCATTTCTCGATGGGATTGTTTATTTTGTTTTTGTTGAGTTGTGTGAGTTCTTTGTATATCTTTGTTATCAGTCTCTTATCAGTTGACTGGAGTGCAAAGATTTTTTTCCCAATGAGTGGGGTGTCTCTCTGTTTTGGTTAATATATCTTTTGCTGTACAGAAGCTTTTCAGTTTGATATAACCCCAGGTGTTTATTTTTTCCTTGACTTTCTTTGCTTTGGGTGATGAATCTTAAAAGATGTTATTGCGATGCATGTCTTGTAGTGTTTTACCTATATTTTATTTTATATATTTTGTGGTTTCAAGTCTTATGTCCAGTTCTTTTATCCATTTTGAGTTGATTTTTGTGCATGGTGAGAGGTAGTGGTCTAGTTTCATTTTTTTTGCATGTGATGGCCCAGTTTTCCCCACACCATTTATTTTACAAACTGTTCCTGTTCCATTGCATATTCTTTGCTCATTTGTCAAAGATCAGTTGTTCATATAAGTGTGGTTTTATTTATCAGCTCTCTATTCGGTTCTGTTGGTCTGTGTGTCTGTTTTTGTTCCAATACCAAACTGTTTTAATTATTACGGCTTTGTAGTATAGCTTAAGGTTTGGAAGTATGATACCTCTTTTCACCTTTGTTTTCATCAGTAGGGCTATTTGTGGTTTTTTGTGGTTCCATATGAATTTCATCAGTATTTTTTCTATATCTTTGAAGAATGTCATTGAGATTTTTATTGAAATAGCATTGAATCTGTATATTGCTTTTGGTAGAATGGCCATTTAATAATGTTAATTCTTCCAATCCATGAGCATGGGATATCTTTCCATTTCTTTGTGTCTTCTTCAATTTCTTTTAACAGTGTTTTATAATTTTCTCTGTATAGGTCTTTCACCTCTTTTGTTAGGTTTATTCCCAAGTATTTGATTTTTTTTTGTTTCAATTATAAAAGGGATGGTTTTCTTGGTTTCTTCTTCAGATTGATTGATTGATTGTGTATAGGAAGGCTACTGATTTTTGTGTGTTGATTTTGTATCCTGCTACTTTACTGAACTATTTGATTATTTTGAGTAGTTTTTCTGTGGAGTTTTTAGTGTTCTCTATGTATATTATCATATCATGGGCAAATAGTCATAGTTTTACTTCTTCTTTCCCTATCTGGATTCCTTGTATGTCTTTCTCTTTTCTTACTGCCCTGGCTAGGACCTCCAGTATTATATTGAAGAGCAGTGGTGAGAGAGGACATTCTTGTCTTGTTCCTGATCTTAAAGGAAAGGCCTTCAGCTTTTCACCATTGGAAATAATAACAGTAAAAAACACAACAAAGCAAAATCAGACAATTATAAACCAGAGACATCCTGCAGGGGAGGAGGAGGGAGAGGGATCAGAGGGAGGGAGGGAGGAGCACAGGGAACTGAAGGTGATGGTGCACGGGTGCATTGGGGAAGGAAACTCTATGGGGACTATACCTGAGGGGGTGGGGGGGAAGCAAAAATTGTTTAAAAATGAACAATGATGTAAAATATATATATATATTATTGAACAAACTGTCCATGTTTCATTGCATATTCTTTGCTTGTTTGTTTAAGATCAGTTGTCCATATAAGTGTGGAGATATATATACATATATATATATATGAAATTGTCAGTATCGTAACTTCCTGACTCCCACGGTCTCCACAGTATGCCTTGCAATAATCAAGGGCTTAGTTCTGGAGTGAGAGTTCTTGTCCTCCCACTTAGTAATGTTTATTTAAAATTGTGTCATTCCAACTTTCTCATTGATCAAGTGGAAGTAATAGTAATGTCTATATTGAAAGAATCTTTTGAATAACTGCTTACAGATTATTTACTAGAGTACCTGGCATAAATTAGACCTTGATGACTATTTGCTTTTATTTTTTTGTTTTTAAGCATCCTTGTTTATTTTTTTCAGCACCAGATTTCTCCCCTCAGGTGTGGTCACCATAGTGTTCCCACCACCAAAGTGCCCACAGTCCTCCACCACACTCCACTGAACTCTCCCCCCTACCCCTTCTCTGCTCTTCCCTTCTCTCTCTCCCATCCTCTCCCCTCCTGAGTCTCAGATCTGTGGTCTGCTTTCAAGGGTAGGTCTTACTGCTGATCCTTTATTTACTTTTATTTTGATAACTCCTCATGAGGGAACTTGCATTCTATGGCAGTAAACATGAAGCAAACCAGCCTTCCCTACAGCAAGACTCATCCAGGCTTATCTAGGCTACCCTTGCTATTGAGGTTTTCTTCGTTGTCAACTTTCACGTCTATTTTACAGTGTTACCTTCTCTTTCTCTGATTTTGCCTGTGCCTTCTCCCACCCCAAACATTTCGATACTCCACCTTTAATGTGATCCTGTTAATGTATAATCATATATTGTCATTTATCTCCCCAGAAAAGTTGATAAGCATTATCCCAAATGCTATCTTTTAAAAAGACACTCTTTCCCTTTTATCTTGTCTGTTTATGTAAATTCTTTTTCATTTGGTAAGTAAAAGTCACCAAAAACTTTTCTTTCCATCTAATCAATTAAGTGTTCTCTACTCATTTCAACTCCCAGTAATTTGTCACTTCTCTGCCATCTTTCTTTACCTCAGTCTCTCATTATTTCATCCATGAAACACTTGAGTGCCTGCTCTGTTACATTCTTTCCCCAGATACTGAGAATATTGTACAAATCAGACTAAAAAGGCCATTGCCCACAAAGATCTTGTCTTGGGAATCATGATCGATACCATATATTTGAAATTTTCACATAGAATCCTTATAATGTGGTAGATTTTATTCTCTTTGCAGCATGTGAACAGTAATTTGTGCATCCACTGTGGGTGTTAAAAAGTACTTGAAGAGGGCCTCCCCGATGGTGCAGCGGTTGAGCGCTGGGTTGCGAAGCTGCCCGCGGCCTCTGCGGCGCTGGTTCGATCCCCGGCTGCTCCCCGGCCACCACAGGAGGGTCCCACATGGCGCGCAGACCTCTCCTGCCGCCCGCTGCTCCCCTCAGCAGTGTACTTCGGTCCTTCTGCCTGCGCTGCTCCCCGCTCTGGCTCTGGTGAATTCTCTCACCCTCCCGCGCTTCTGACTGTACCCAATGCATGTATAAACAAACAAATAAATAAATAAATACATAAATAAAAATACATGCCAAAAAAAAAAAAAAGTACTTGAAGAATAATAGTTTTAGAAATTGTAGTTATTCTTTACTGATCATTCTGAGTACCAAGCTGTATGCTTTCCATAAAGAGTCTCCTTTATTTTTTTTAAAAAGATTTATTTATTTATTTATACAAGCACTGGGCATAGTCAGAAGCATGGGAGGGTGAGAGAATTCACCAGAGCGGGTTACAGAGCAGGCAGACTGATGAAGTACACTGCTGAGGGGAGCAGCGGGTGGCAGGAGAGGTTCTGTGCGCCATGTGGGACGCTTGCCTGGAGGCTGGGGATCAAACCGGTGCTGCAGAGGCTGCGGGCAGCTTCGCAACCCAGCGCTCAACTGCTGTGCCACCTGGGAGGCCCAAGAGTCTCCTTTAATCCTTACAATATTGTGATGTTGTTTATTTTATAGTCATGGTCTCAGGGACTTAGCAAGGTTAAATAACTTCCCAAGACCACAGACCTAGTTAGTGGAAGCTCCTGGATTCCAGGTCTGTCTCATTCTAAAGTCGCTGTTCTGAACTGCTTTGTTTTTCTAGATGGATAGGTGCCAGTCTACAGAAGGAGATGAGTGAATGTAACCCAAGGAAGCTGCAGGTTACATATATATCCCCTGTTTTTCCTCAGTAGTTAATTCTTCTGAGTCTCCTTGGCTGACTCTGCTTTACCTTCCTGGAATATCTAACACCCAAGTATTTCTCTGGTCTCACTTTTCTTTTTTTCTTTTTTTTAAATAATAAATTTTATTTTTATATTCCCCATACAATTGCAGCCCCCCCCATTCTGACCCCAATCCCTCCCTCCCGCCCCCGCCCCCTAAAAGTGTCTCTGGTTCATAGTTTTTTGTTGATTTTGATTTTCACTTTCTTATAGTTATTCATTTTCCTGGTCCCTTATTTAAGTTTTCTAGATTCCTGCTATGAGTGAGACCATCCGGTATTTTTCTTTTTCTTTCTGGCTTATTTCGCTGAGCATGATCCCTTCCAGCGCCATCCATGTTGCTGCAAATGGCATGTGTTTATCTTTTTTGAATGCTGAGTAATATTCCATGGTATATATGTACCACATCTTCTTGATCCAGTCATCTATTTTTGGGCATTTGGGCTGTTTCCAAAGCTTAGCTATTATAAATAGTGCTGCTATAAACATAGGGGTGCAGGTGCTCTTTGGAATTGATGTTTCTGTGTCCTTTGGGTAAATACCTAGGAGTGGAATGGCTGGATCATATGGAAGGTCTATGTTTAGTAGGTCCAGAAATCTCCACACAGCTCTCCACAGTGGTTGGACCAGTTTGCACTCCCACCAACAGTGCAGAAGAGTTCCTTTTTCTCCACACCCTCGCCAACATTTGTTGTTGCTAGTTTTTTTAATATGTGCCATTCTCACTGGTGTAAGATGGTATCTCATGGTAGTTTTGATTTGCATTTCCCTGATGACAAGTGATGTTGAACATTTTTTCATATGCCTGTTGGCCATTTGCATTTCCTCTTCAGAGAAGTTTCTTTTTAGCTCTTCTGTCCATTTTTTGACTGGATTATTTTCTTTGTTGTTGTTGAGTCTCATCAGCTCTTTGCAGATTTTTGTGATCAGTCCTTTATCATTAGTGTTGGGTGCAAAAATGTTCTCCCAGTTGGTGGGGTTTCTCTTTGTTTTTGTTATTGTCTCTTTTGCTGTGCAGAAGCTCTTTAATTTGATGTAGTCCCAGCTGTTTATCTTTGCCTTCACTATCACTGCTTTGGGTGATGTGTCTGTAAAGATGTCTTTGATGTGCAAATCACGTAGTGTTTCGCCTATATTTCCTTCTATATATTTTATGTTTTCAGCTCTTATGTCTAGTTCTTTAATCCATTTTGAGTTGATTTTTGTGTATGGTGTGAGGTAGTGGTCAAGTTTCATTCTTTTGCATGTAGCGACCCAGTTTTCCCAGCACCATTTGTTGAACAAACTTTCTTTGCTACAATGCATAGTCTTTGCTCCTTTGTCAAAGATTAGTTGACCATAAATCTGTGGGTTTATTTCTGGATTTTCTATTCGATTCCATTGGTCTGTATGTCTGTTCTTGTTCCAATACCATGCAGTTTTGATGATTATGGCTTTGTAGTATAGTTTGAAGTCTGGGAGTGTGATGCCTCCATTCCCTTCTTTTTTTTTCAGGAGAGCTTTGGCTATTCGGGGTTTTTTGTGATTCCATATGAATTTCATCAATAATTGTTCTATTTCTTTGAAGAATGACATTGAAATTTTGATTGGAATAGCATTGAATCTGTATATTGCTTTTGGAAGGATGGCCATTTTAATAATGTTTATTCTTCCAATCCATGAGCAGGGGATGTCTTTCCATCTGGTCTCACTTTTCTTTCTATCTATAATCCATTGGTTCTCTCCTCCAGCAGCAACTATGTAATAGTGATGTCCACATTTACATCTGACTCCAGACCTTACCCCTGCACCCAACATTTTGCACTTTATATCTTCACTTGCTGTGCCAGAGGCATGTGAAACAGTGTACCTAAACTTGAGCTCCCTTTGTTCCCCATGGCCTATCTTCACCATCATGCTTCTCCCTTAGTCTTTCCCTTCAACCAAAAGCCAATCATTCCAGTTGCATAGGCTCCAGAGTAACCTTGATTCCAGTTTCATATCTTGCACATTTATTTCATCACTAAGTTCTGTGGACTCAACCTTCAAATTATATCCAGAAGCTGTATGCATCAACTGTAATTTTTTAAAGATTTATTTATGCATACAAGATCTGGGGTACAGGCCAGAGGTGTGTGTGTGGGGGAGAGGATTCACCAGAGACAGTGGGGAACAGACAGGCAGATCTACTGAAATACACTGCTGAGGGGAGCAATGGGCGAGGCAGGAGAGGTCTGCTGCACCATGTGGGTAGCTTCCTGGCTGGGGATTGAACTTGTGCTGCAGCAGCTGTAGATAGCTTCATAGGTTGTGTCTTAACACCTTATGCCACCAGGAAGGCCTGCATCTATTGTATTTTTTATTGACGTTATCTGTCTCACTTCTGTCTCACCATCATCAAGTCTCACCTCTGTCATTGTGACTGCAATCGTCTCTTACTCCTCCTGTTTCTGACCTTGACTGAGCCACCCACCCTGCCTAATCTTCCTCGCAGTACAGCTAATGCACTCCTGGGAAGGTATAAATCAGATCATGTCATTCATCTGCTCACACCTCTTCAGCAACTTAGGAATCACTTAGAATAAGAGCCAACTTCAAAGCCTGGCCAGGTGTGCTATGCCCTTATGTCCCTGGTCTCATCTCTGCACTGTCCCTAGACTCGGCCTCTTCCTGCCTCACTGACGTCCTTGTTGATCTGAAAATACAGCAGACACACTTCTGGGCTTTGCAGTGACTCTGTCTTCTGCATGGCTCATCCCCTTACCTCTTCCGTTTTACTCACAGCTGACCAAATCACGAAGGCCTTTGCTCACCATTCTCTTCAAAATTGCTTATTATCTTCATGTCTCATCCCCTTTCTCCACTTTCATACCATCCCCAAATAAAACACAGTACAGTTTTTCAGTAGATGTCAAATGATACAGAAGCAGGGATTTTTCTCTATTGTGCTTTTTGCCCCTGCCCTGGAACCCTGTCTGGCACCTGCTGCCCTCTCATTAAGCATTTCCTGACAGAAGGAATTGTGTGTTTACTTTGTGTGAGGCACTGTGATGAGCATTTTGCATTCATTATTAAATGTGGAAGAATTGCCCCCATTCTTTAAGTTGTCTTATTACTCATGCTTTACCTATGAGAAAGCTGTGTTTGGAGAGACTGAATATCTTGGTCAAAGTTACACAGCTAAGGGTACACTTGGATGTGTTCAATCTCAAAACTCTTGCTCCAAATTGTGGCTTCTGGCTTCTGTCTGTGTGCCCAGATCCCTGTCCTTCCTTATCTGAGACATGAACTACCTTAGCCCTCTGGGGGCCCTTCCTTTTGGTGAACTGGACCAGGGCATTTCTGTGCCCTGCTTAGGACTAACCAGCATACTCTAGACAACGGGAGGAGCATCAGCACTCATGATTATTTTTCCTTCGCGAAGCATAAGTGGGTGGGTGGGAGAAAGGCTTAGGATTGAAATTTATTTGTAGGGAAATATTAACCATTTTCTTCTAGTTTTCACCAGGCAATAATCCACCATATCTGAGAGTGCCAGCTGGTCTCACATGATAGCAGCTATGCAGCTTACAAGGCAGCTCCCTTGGTTACTTTGGAGGAAAGTCTGGCTTCGCTGTTTCATTTGTATTTTCAGTTTTTCTACCTAGTTTTTTCAAGTTCCTGAGGGGCAGGGACCAGGTCTTATATTATTGGCAAGTGAAATGCTAGTGACTGTTAACAAAGCGAGACAAAACTCCATTCCGAACTGGTAGAATAAAGGAATACACAGCTGCACGGAGTCTGCTCCTGAGCATTCGCTCTCCGAGAATCTTCACACCAGGCCTAATGTTGATGCTCATCTTCATGCCTGTTTATTTTTCACTGTACTGTTAACTTTCAAAGATATCAAGAGGATTATGTGCAAATAAAGCTTTGGTTCTCCCCAAGTTGTGTTGTCTCAGCAATGTCTGAGGTGTTGAAATTCTTCCAATGGGACCAGAGGGCAGAGGGTTAGTTTTAAAGAGAAACTTTTTTTGGCTTACAATTCTTAAAACACTCTTTCTTCTTTGTTTTTATTTTGAGCAAGATGCAGCTTAGTTTCCCTGAAACTAAGCAGCTCGTTTGTTGGACAAAAATGAGTATTGGAAGAACATTACCAGGGTTTGTCCTGCTGCATGGGGCAGGCCTGGCACTGAAGAGGATGCAGCTGAGCTAAGCTTCTGGTGTCATTTAATGCACCATTCCTGCTGCAGCTTAGCCTTTCCACTATCTGCTCTTGCATGCAAATTAAAAAGTCAGGTGGATTCATGTCTGCAGGGACGGTATGTCTCCAAACCTGGACCTCAGAACTCAGTTCGCTCCAGAACCTGGCTGACAATGGGGCAGGGGGTGGGGGTGGGGAATCAAATTATATAAAATCCTATGTTCTTCTACTATAGAAGCGAATCTACATGTTTGAGGGGATGTAAGAATGCTTTTTACATAGTGCATCACATGTTTGGGCTATTCCTGGGAGATTCTGATTTAAATAGTCCAAGGTAGTTAGGTAGCAGATTTTAATATTCTCCCTGTGGTGCAAACTCACATGCAGTCAGGATTGAGGACTGCTGCTATAAGCGATCTCTGGTCTTGGTGCTAAGAGAAACATTTCGTTCTGTAGACTTAATATATGGTTTGGCCAGAGAAAATGTGACCCATTCAAAGCTTTTAAGATAATTAGGAAGTGCAGGGGCTTTAAATTAATGCCTCTATGCTGAAGACCAAGTCAGCATTTCAAAGGTGGTGATAACAGGTGGTGCCCTATGATGAAATGAGAAACTGGGATTGGTAAAGAGGCCAGTTTAATTAATTAATATCTTAACTAAAAGTCTGAGATTGTCTCCCAGTCTGATTTTATTATAGCCCCCTTTATTTCCTCTCTCTACCTCTTTCCTCTCCTCCTCTCATTTGCATCCATGCATATTGTACTTGTTTCTCTCTTCTTTTATCTTTCTTCTTTGATTTATAATGCTCCACATTTCCCTCTACTTTTCTTATTCCTTTATTTGGCCAGAATATGAGATAAGGTACATTTTATGTTGTCTGCAATACTTACTGAAGAATTGCTCGTTCCCAGGGATTAATTTTAAAAGCAAATTAATTGGATGCTTTATATTTCTCTTAATTTAAAAAGCTCTCAAGTTATTATTTTTTAAATCGACACATTGTCCTGAATAGTTCACATTTCCAAACCTTGTTCTTCCTCTCTTGTGAGTTGCTGGAACCTAATGGAAATAGATACCCTCCCAGGATAGTGCAACTTAAGTAAAATTAAAATCACCCAAATCAATCAACACTCCTTTCTGATCCTCTGTATGATGGACCTCAAGCACAGCGCTACACATATTTTCCATTTGTCTTGATAATAAAGGGATTAAGTGAATCATAAAATGATTTACTTCCCTGTAAACACCCTGTTTGGGTGTCAGAGACATGCTAGTTCTGCTATACCTGACATCCTTTGAAGGCAGAAGAGACAGGAGTATTGTCTTGAATAAATGGCCAAGTTAAGCTTAATTTAAACTTCACATTGTAATTAGGTCTGCACTGTCTCACTTTGACTTATGTTTTTGTCAATTTGGTGTTTGTATAACAAGCTTGTTTCATAGTTTCGTGTTGGCTGACTTTACCACCTCTTATCACTTCTTTCATGTCTTCTTCCGCCCTTTCACCATCTTAACTGTCATCATTGTCACATCATCGTGGCATCCCTGCCATCACTGTGACCACACAAAGGCACTAGGAAAACCTAGCTGAGATCTGCGTTCTTGGGCTTGACCTGTCTGGGTCCTGCCTTTGAAAACACCATGTCAGTGGATTCAATTAGATTCATCTGATTTTCTGAATTCTGAAGTGTTTTTTTTTTGTCCCCCCTGAATTGCTTGCTATTGTGAGTCTTGGATTCAGAATCATAGTCCAAAGAAAACTGAGCAAAAGAAGGGAGCTTAAGAGGGGTTGAATAAAAGACACAGAAGAACACTTCAAAAAAAAAGAAAGTTGATTAAATAGAGGAAGAATCACTTAGTCCGTTAGCTCTCAGCTTTCAATTCCTTCTCCATTCATCCATTTCTCTAAATAGAAAGAAATGGAAAACCATTAACTGCTTTTATTTTGATGGCAGGAACATTATACCTGAAAACAAGATTGAAGATCTTAAAATTTCTCCTTTCTCAGCAAGACATCTGGTGACTTGACAAAGAGGTTACTTGAGAGATTGCTGGCTGGGATAGAGCTACATGAAGTGATTGGGGCCCCTCATTATATATTAGATGATAGGAATGCAAGGCTTGGGACATGAACTGAAGTTTACAATTTCTTTAGGGGTCGGCAGAAGAGACTATTGTATATGAAAATTGTTATCACCTTGCACATCAGGGTTTAAGAACTGTGGGTGACTAGGAAGACTCCCTAACTTGTCCTGGATCAGGTTAAACCTTTTCAAGATTAGAAGATCGGATGTGTCTCTGTGGGTGGGTGGTTTGTCCTTCTCAGACAACATTTGACCTTTCGGTTGTCTAGACAACTGTTTCAGATGAAATGTCTTGGCTGAAGTCCTTTTTATAGGCAGCTTTTTTTTTTTTTTTTTTTTTTTAAATACTGAGCTAATGTTGTTGAACTTTGGGAATTAGGAACTTTCTGTGTTTAGTCTTCAGTGACATACCTAGGGCAGTTAATATATTTGAGTAGGATATGGTGATGAGAAACAGCTCATGACCTCCTATGAATTCATTTCAGAGGTATCTCATCTTCATGTTTGATTTATTTTCTTTTGATTTTATTTTCTCCCAGCATGTTATTTTTTACCCTCCCCAGATATAATTCATGCTTTGACATATTGACTTCTAGGCTTTAAGTAGCATGTATCTCTCATCATTGTCAGTTTTTATGTCAACATCTATATTTGAATAAAATGGGCATCCTATTTTTAATATATTTCCCCTTAATATAATTAGCATTTTCCTAAGTATTAAACATTTTTTTTCAGAAAATGATTCATAATGCTAATGTGACACTGCCATAGACCAATTTCGGCACTACTCAATTTGGTTATTTTCATTTTCATAAATAATGCTTGAATGAACATCCTTGTATATAAATCTTGTTTAAATCTCTGACTATTCCCTTTAAGGATATTCTTTTGTTTATGTTTAGAATTATTTTCAGATAAAATGCCATTTCAGTGGGCTTGCTAATTCTGTAATTAAATTTGTTGATAGGTGTAAGATAAATTGTGTTCTGGGAAGAAACTGAATTAGTTTTAGATTAGATGGAGGGCAAGTTCTGTTGCTTCTTAGTTGTGTGATTTTAGCAAGGTCATTAACTGCTCTGCTCTTTTCCCCTTATTTGCAAAATGGGGAATATGAAACCTACCCTTTTGTTCCCTGTTGTGAGAATCAAATAAGGCACTTTATAAAGTTTAAAGCACTTTTGTATTTTTTGCAAATATTTCTTTGTACAGCCAGTACTTTAAAGTAGGGGAGATCATATTTATTGTCATAATTACTAATTCAGGTGGTATACACTCCAGTTACATCGCCCTATCCTCCCCCAAATATGTACGTCTCCATTAGAGAAGGGAACCTTGCTACCTTATTGGTGGAAATAAAAATTGGTGTGGCTTTAATGGAAAGCATTATGAAGATCAAATGCTTAAAAAAAATAGAAATTTCATATGACCCATTTACCTCACATTGGGGGATTTATCAAAAAAAAAAAAAAACAACCACTAAACTTCTAATTTGAAAAGATATGTGTACCCACATGTTTACTGAAGTGCTATTTACAATGGCCAAGAACTGGGAACAGTGTAATGTCCATCAGTTGAGGAATGGATAAAGAGGATGTAATAATATGCATGCAGTAGAATATTATTCGGTTATAAAAACTGAAATCCTGCCATTTTTAATAACATGGATAGACACAGGATATGATGCTTACTGAAATAAGCCAGAGAAAGATATAATTTCACTTATGTGTGTATAGAGAAAACAAACAGATCAACTAAATAATACGCACAAAAAAACTTTCAAACTACCAGAACAATTAATGGTTACCAGAAGGGAAGAGGATGGGTCAGTCTGGAAAAAGAGGACAATGGTATGGTAATGAATAGAATTTTTATTTTTAGCAGTGACCTTGATGTATATACAGGTGTTGATTGTCAATAATGAACATTATGAAGCTTGTGTAATGTTATACTGCATTATTACTTTAGTTTAAAATAAAACTGCCTCATCATTCCCAGTATGTCCATATAACTTAACTGACTTTAAATTTAAACACTTTTTTTTCTCACTATTTCTGGTTTTAACATCTCGACTTTAACAAAATCTATAGTTACTATTTTTGTCTTCCTAACACATTAGTTAGAATACTTTAAGTCTAAACATAGTCAGAAGTTTAGTCCTGTGAGTTGTTACTGACATTATTTTTTTACATCGTCAACCGTTGGTATGATTTATTCACGTGGTCTTTCTAACAATTATTTCCTACTTCTCAGTCTTTTTTTTTTTTTCTGGTGTATTTCCCTTTTGTCAAGTGTATTTATGAGAAATTCCTTCCCTGAGAATTATCAGTGATATACACATTAGTGTTTGTTTGAGAATAGCTCTTTCATGTGCATTTTTTAATAATTTGTGCCAGTAATTATTAATGGTTGTCAATTTTTCTCTCAGTATTTTGGAGGCATTTCCCCTGGTGTCCTGGCTTCCCCTTGTTGGTGTGAAATCTATTGTAGCTGATACTTTTAACTATTTTTCTTTGATCCTTTGTAGTTTTATGATGATTTATCCAGATATGGGTTTCTTTATAGTCATCCTGTTTGGTACTAATTTTCTGAATTTGAGAGTTGGTGACTGTCATGTGCATCATTTTACGCTATCCTTTCAAGTATTATCTTAGTCTCTCTGTTCTTTTTCTCTTGAAACTCCAATTTAGGTTTTGCCACTCTGCCTTCCATGTCTATGTACTCATATGGCCATACATTTCATCTCTGTGTTGCATTATTGGTAGTTTCTTAGATACTTCTACTAGTTAATGGATTCCTTTAGTCCCTGAATTTGTAATTTCAATCACTACACTCACATATCACATGTACTTTCACACATATACATATTTCTAGAAGTTCTGTTAGCCCTCTTTTTAATTGTAACTTTTTTTATTGAAGTAACATTGGTTTACAGTACTACAAATTATTTTGGGGTACAGGGTCATGTCTTCAGATGTATATTACCATAACATGCCTACCACCAAAGCAATGGTCCTCCACCAGAGTCCTTTAGAACCAAAGTTTATTTCTCTTTATTTATCTACTTTATTTCTCTTTCTCCCCTCCTCCCCTCTGGTTGCCTCAATTCTGTAGACATATAGAGTTTATTTCGTTTTTTTTCTTTGTATTCTACAACCCCAGTGAAATCATAATGGTGTTTGTCCTTCTCCTGACTTACTTAGAATAATCACCTCAAGCTCCATTGTGCCATAACTGGCAAGATTTCATGTTTTTTTTTTTTTTTTATAGTTGAGTAATAGTCCATTGTGTGTAAATATACCACATCTTCCTAATTCCCTCATCTATCATTGGACACTTAGGTTGTTGCCGTAATATGACTATTGTAAATCAAACTGCAATAAACATAGGAGTGTTTTGGGTAGATACTGAAGAGTGAAATTGCTGGATCATACAATGGATTGATTTTTAATTTTTTTAAAAACTTCCATATTGTATACCATAGGGGTTTTGAACCATTCTGCATTCTCATTAATAGTATTTGAAGATTTCTTTCACATTCTTGCCAACATTTGTTGTTTCTCATCTTGTTGACATGGGCCATTCTCACAGCTGTGAGGTGACTTCTCATTGCGATTTTGATTTTCATTTCCCTGATACATGATGATGAATTTTTCATAAGTCTGTTGACCATTTATGTGTCTTCTCTGGAGAAATGTCTGTTTAGTTTTTCTGCCCATTTTTAGATTGAGCTGTTTCTTTTCCTGTTATTGAGTTGTATGTGTTCTTCGAAAATCTTGGATATTAGCCCCTTGTCAGATGCACAATAAGCAAATATTTCTCCCATTCAATAGGGTGTCTTTTCATATTAATGATCATTTCCTTCACTATGCAGGAGTTTTTAGTTTGATGTAGTACCCTCTCCTTTTTTTTCCCTTTTGTTTCTCTTGCTGTGGGAATTGAGTCCCCCAAGACATCTTTGAAGTCAATGTTGCAGAGTGTTTTGCCTATGTCCTATGATTTATTCTATATATTCTGTGGTTTCATGTCTTACATACAAGTATTTAATCAATTTTCAGTTAATTTTGGTGAACAATGTAAGACACTGGTCCAGTTTCATTCTTTTGCAGGTGTCCATTTTCCCCCAGCACTGTTTTTTGAAGAGACTATCTTTGTCCATGGCATACTCTTTGTTGTAAATTTGTTGTCCTTGTAAGTATATTTCTGGTCCCTCTATTCTATTGATTCTATCCCATATTGCTTTGATTACTATAACTTTGTAGTATAAGTTGAGGCCTGGTAGAGTTATATCTCCATTTTCTTTTTTAAGAATTGCTTTGGCTATTTGGGGGTCTTTCGTGGTCCCATATAAATTTCAGTAGTGCTTGTTCAATCTTTGAAGAATGTCACTAAAACTATGATGGGTATTGCTCCAAAATTGTATATTTCTTTGGGTAAGTTGGCCATTTTAACAATATTAATTCTTTAATCCATCGGTAAGTGTTATCTTGCTATGTCTTTGTATCTGCTTTTTTGTTTTAATGGGACAAGGCTAATTATGTTTCATTTTTTTCTTTTTAGATTATGTTTATTGAGGTAAAGTAGGTTTATCTATTTGTATTTGTCCTGAGGGCTATAGGTCCAAGCCCCTACAAACTGCCCACCCCTAGTGCTCAAATAATCCTTCAGCATATTCCATTGGGCCCCTTACCTTCTCCACACCCACCCTGCAATCCTTTCCCTCTGGTTGCCTCAATTTTATGATCATTTGTTTACTATTTATTATGGGTTTGATTTTTGACCGGCCCTTTGTCATGTTTCTCTATATTCCATATAGAATGAGAACCTCCTGCATTTGTCTTTCTCCTTTTAATTTCCTTAGCATTATCCTCTCTAATGCCATCCATGTTGTCGAACCAGCCCAAATAGTTATTGGAAAAGGATTTGTTACATTCATCCGACATTACTGTTATGAAATAAGCAGTTATCAGCACATTCTGTCTTGTTGCTGGAAATGAGAATGTCTCCAATCTTTTTGACTGAATTCTTTGTCATGGACAGATAGTAGAAGCCTTTCTTGCTGGGCATAGAAACAACTGTTAATAGTTAAATTACGGAATAGGAATGTAAATAGGTCTTTTTCTTGCATCATTAGTTCATGAATAAATAGATGAAACATGGTACTTTGTATTGGCAACTGAATACTCTTTACTTATTTATAGTTAGGGTTTAACATACCTGGCTTATGAACAGTCTACAAGCATCTTATTTTTCCAGCTGTATCAAAGTACATAGAATTACTGATAGGTAAGCCACAAATCCATGTTGTGAAGGTCAAATTACCTTATGAAGCTGTACATAAAACCTGGAAAATGATTGTGTGCTCAGTCAATGAGATAAAAATTTATCAATGCTTTTTCTGTTTTATTGTTTTAAATATTTTTTTGGAGGATGGTCTTTGTTTGAGTCAATTGCTGCTAGGTGGTTGATACATTTTCTATTCCCCTCCATTTTAAAATGCATTTTTGAATTAATGGCTAACACAGGGAAAGCTATATAAAGAGAGATAGTTTGTACTAGAGAGAGAAGCACAGGAGTATAATCTGGCTAATAAAAACTAGGAGGACTAACAGAGATGGCTTCTTTTCTGAATCTTATTTTGTTTTTTACTATGGACATGATCATTATCATTGTCAATAGTCACTGAATACTTCCCACAGTCCAAATAGTATTCTAAAAGTTTATTAGCTTTTTGTTTAAATTTTCAACTATTATATAATGTAGGTTCGATAATAATCCTATGTTCAGTTGATGACATAAGCACAGTTTAAGAAAATTGATCAAAATAATACAACTCAATAACTGAGATTTTTTTTTTAAGATTTATGTATTTATTTACACAAGTATTGGGTACAGTTAGAAGCACAGGGGGGTGAGAGAATTCACCAGAGCCAGAGCGGAGAGCAGAACAGACAGAAGGACCGAAGTACACTGCTGAGGGAAGCAGTGGGATGCAGGAGAGGTCTGCGCGCCATGTGGGACCCTTGCCCGGTGGCCGGGGATGGAACCGGCACTGCAGAGGTTGCGGGCAGCTTCTCAACCCAGCGCTTAACCGCTGTACCACTGGGGAGGCCCATGACTGAGATTTTTTTAGACTTTTTTATTTATGCATACAAGAGCCGGGGGTGCAGGCCAGAGGTGCGGGTGTGTGAGAGGATTCACTAAAGATAGAGTGGAGAGCAGAATAGGAGCATCTACTAAAATACACTGCTGGGGGGAGCAGCAGGTGAGCCAGGAAAGGTCTCCTGAGCCATGTGGATCACCTCCCTGGCTGGGGATCGAACTTGTGTTGCAGTGGCTGTGGATTGCTTCATAGTGCTGAGACTTAACACTTTGTGCCACCAGGGAGGCCCCAGTATGACTGAGATTTTAACCCAGACTTCAGTAACTAACTCTTATACATCATTTCAGAAATACTTTGTCATCACACATATGATTTCTGTCATTATAGAATTGGTGGTGTAAGGTGTGCTTTCTCGTAGAGTAATTTTTTTTTTTCCCTTAAAATAGCAAAATGTATGGATGCTGGCTCAGGGATTGCCTCAAGGATCCAGGTTGTTTTGTTTTTCTTCCTTCAGTCCTTATGTTTGTTTTTATCCTCAGGCTTGCCTCATGTCTTATTGCAAAATTGCTTCTGTACTCCAGACATCACATTCTCATTCAAGGTAGAAAGAGGGAGAAAGAAGTAGCAGCTATGTCTGGTTTTTTGTTTTTTTTTGTTTTTTTAATCAAGAGAGAAAAGGATCTTTCCCTAAAGCTCCTACAGATTTGATCATGTCAGTGTCATTGGATGATACTGAGTCACTTGGCCACCCCTGCCTGTAAAGGGAAGTTGGGAACTTTTGTGTCTCAATTTTTTTTCAGGTAGAAAGAAGGCAAGGAAAGAGGTGGGAAGGGGTATTGAGAGCATTAAATTAATATATTCTACAGTGGGTGCTGGAAACTTAGATGGAATCTATTTGGTTAGATGGATTTCCTGGAAATCACTGGAAAAGAAAGTCACAAAGCACAGCTCGGGAATCCAACGTCAGTTCTGTCTTCTTTAGGCTTGTATTGCTGCAGGTTCAGAGCAGTTTCTTCTGGAACATTCAACCCCAGAACCAAGTCCAGACACCTGTGATTTGGCATTAATCTTGTTATCCTAACACCAGGTTTCTGGAATGCCTCTCTGAATCTCTAACTCCTACCTATTTGCTGAGCGTTCATACTCTCTCTAAATATCAAGGGGCTTCTCTAATTCCAATGGCTGGTGTTCACCCTTGAATTCTTGACTGTATTGCAGATACTCCTTGGCACCCCAGCATGCTGGGCAGAGGTTTGCACACCTGGATTAGTTTTATATAGCCCCATCCCTTGATGATGCTTAGTGAATCATGATACCATCACTACCAAGAAGGTCCTGCTGTTTGACTGGCTGTCCGAGCTTCCACCTATGTGTTGAATAAATTCCCCAACCTGGCAGACTCATGTTATTTATTTTGGGTAAGATAAAAAAATTACATAGGGAGAATCTACATAGATTCAAGAATTTAGGGGCTACACAAAATGGGGTCATATATGTAATTTTGGACAAAGGAGAAGGGGATGAGGTTTAGGACTTCAAAAGGAAAGAAGGCAATTTTATTGGAATATGAGAATGATCTGTTTAGGAAACAAATGTTTGCTGGGTCTGCAAGAAATCAGTGTGACAGAGAGGGATTTTAATTAACAGCATCAGTTAGGTACCTCCCTGTCTACCTCCCCTATCTTGGTTTCTATTGTATCTAAGGTGATACCTTCCTTCCTGGAACAGGTCTTCTTTTAAAATTCTTTAGGCTGTGGAGGGGAGGGTTATAAGCTTTTCCTGATTTTCTCGAGCCTTGATTGAATTCAGCTTGAAAAAGTCATATGTCATAACAGCACATCTTGGGGCAACCAACCCCATACCCCATCAGTTGCCACTAAATTTCACATAATTTGTTTCAATCATGATAGGAAACAAACAACTGCAATATTTTTTTCTAACAATTTTTACCCTAAGCAGGTTCTCAATTAGAATGAGACACATACTTACCCTACAACTTCTAATCAAGTCTCAGGTTCCCTTTTCTGACTTTCACATCTTGTCCTTCCTCCTATTACATGTTTTTTGCCCAGATGCTCAAGCTGTGTCCATTTTTAGAACAAACCGTCTTATGTCCATACTTTCTCAGATCTGGACGGAGATGGACAGCTTGTGTCCTAGGCTTTTACTTGAGTCAGGTTTAACATGGTCTGATACTTCCTTGATGATCCAACAACTTTGTATTCTACTTTCTTTCCTGAGAGCAAATTTAATAAAGGTGGATAGAGAATTTGGGGTGGGGGGAGGAAAGAAACAGAAATGTGTGCTTACAATTTTGTCGTATTAACTTTGATGAGAAAAATAGTGAAATTGTATTTTGTCCATAATGTCTGAAGGACTGAAATAAAATATTGGTATAATGATCAACATAGACAAAATTGAAAAGGACCTCAGAAAGGTATATGAAGGAATAATAAATATTGGACTTGCTGAATGACTTTTCTTTGGAGTCATTTTATCATTTATGATGCTGGTTCTCAAATGTTTATCTGGCCTTGATACACTGGAATTACCATCAGCACTTGCTAAAAATAGATTCCTGGGGCCCATCCCTTCCAATTTCTGATGTTTCACTAAGTTTGATGCGTAATTGTTCTATAAAGCTTCCTTTGCTGGTGCCAATGCATGATGGGAACATGCTGGTTTATCATACATCTTTGAGGATCTATCTATCTATCTATCTGTCTGTCTGTCTGTCTGTTTGTCTGTCTGTCTGCCTATATCTATAAAAGCAACATCTGATCATGAAAATTCTGGACTGGCAAGAAAGCAAACAGTAAACTGGTGTATGTGTCATGTATTTGATGAGTAAGCCACTTATTTATATGCTGTTGAATAAGTTTAGTTTTCATACCTAAGGAAAAAAAATTAGTCATCACAAAACTAGAGTTTGCTTGTATTTCCATATGTTGGAGTCGATATATGTACTAACAATGTTGTCTTGGTGTTGTGCTGAAGGAGAAAAAACACTGTATTTAAAACAAGTGGGTTCCAATACCAACTCGACTAATTTGCTATAGCAGTGATGTGCTAGAACTAAAATATACTGATTTATGAAAGCCAATTATGAAATCTTCAGGGATCTTGAGAGCCAGATTAACACATTATATAAATATACAATTTAAATAAGTAAAAAATACTAAAGCATCACTTCATAAATATTTTTCCACATTTTACTATTACTATCTATAATTTTGTAGTTGGTAGATATGCTATAAAATGGCTCAGTGAACCAAATTGTGTCCTCCCAATATCTATATTGAATCCTTAACCACCAGTGTTTGGAGGTAGGTAAGGAGGTAATTAGGTTAAATAGGTTATCAGGGTGTGGTCCTGAGTGGGTAGGAACAGTGTCCTTATATTAAAAGACACAAAATAGCTGACTCCCCCTCTTTTCTATGAATCCAGAGAGAAGGTAGCTGTCTTAATGTCAAGAAGATAGCTCTCACCAAAAGCAAAATTAGCTATTACCTTAGCTTAGATGTCTCAGCCTCCATAATTGTGAGAAAACAAATTTCCATTGTTTAAAGCACCCAAACTATGGTGTTTCGTTTTGGAGGCATTGAGCAGACTAAGACTTAGCATTTCTTCCTAACTTGAAATTTAGTGACGTTATGTCAGCGAATTAAAATTGACCATGTTGGAAGTATTTGTATCACAGATATTGGCCAATGCTACAACTCAGTTTATTTGATTTCTTGTTTTGTTAATTGCCTAGAGCAGGTTTTGACTAATTATGGTTCAAGGAACAAAACCAGCCCAGGACTGTTTTTGTGTAGCCAGTAAAGTAGGTGTGCTATTTACATTTTTAAAAATTGTAACAATAAGCAACAAAATTATAGAAATGGGTATGTGGCACAGACAGAAGACTTGCAAAGCCTAAAATATTTAATATCTGGCTTTTACAGAAAAATTTTATTGACTCCTGGCCTAGACTATACAAAGTGACTAAGAAGGTATTAATAATAGAGTAAACTTAAAAAACTTTTCATGTCTCTAATTCGTTACATTGTGAAAAGCAGAAAAAACAATAAGTTTTTTCTGAACAATAAGTGTCCAGGATTTAAAAACTATTTGGACATTTCAGCAAAGAAGCATCAACACTGACAAATGAATACCATTTTGAAATACGTCTCTTTTTCACTTTCATCTTACTCATAGGTATAAATTAAAAAAAAAAAATCAACCAACATTTTTGTTAGAATGTTGCTTGTGCATCTTTTGCAATCATAGGTTGACTATGATACAACAATTCAACAAAAATCAACAAAATCATTTTGTGCTTTTAGAAATTGAAACAAATTCTACATTTAGAATTTATTGACTATATAGAATTTAAAGTAAGGATTATTATTGCATGTTTTATTGTACTACTGCATGTTCTTTATGGTGGCAAAACTAATAAAAGTATGTACCTATGTGTCATACATAGGTGTGTGTATATATATATATGTGTGTGTGTGTGTATACATACATATATGTATATGTATGTATACACACACACACTTAGGAATTGCTACAGAGTTGATTACTATGGACATATTGACTTAAAACAACGTACATGTATTATCTCACAGTTTGGGGGGGCAGGAGTCCGACACAAATTGGTTGGATTCTCTGCTCAGAATCTCACAAAGTTGCAATCAAAGTGTCAGCTGGGCTGCATTCTTGTCTGGTGGAAAAACTGGGAGAATCTGCTTCCAAGTTCCCTCAGATTGATACCACTAGTCTATGAGAAGTAAAGGAACTTACTGCAGAATATAATTCAATGAAGTCACTAAGTATACTGCTTATTTCGTTTAGTTTTTTCTCTCCCTGTTTGTGTTGCATTTTTGGTGGTAAGACTTCATGAAAGAAGTGGTGTGCTGATTTACATTCCACTATAAACTTCTTAACTTGAGAACTGTAGTACAGATTTGCCACTATGTGGAACACTGAACCTGTTAAAGGCTGAGAAATATTGAAAGGTCAAAGAGGTCAGGAGACACTAGATGTCAGGTCAGAGGCGAGTGGATAGTACCTTGTTTAAGAGACAGGAGGAGAGCTTTAGCTAATTTTTTCCTTTTTCACTCTGCCTTAGAGAAGTTTTGCTTAAGACCCTGAAGACAAAATTACCACTGCTGGATGATTTTCTGGAAGGGGCCAAATTCAGTATTCTGGGGAAGATTTGCACCAAGATCTCTGCTAAAAAGCCTCCATCGTTATCATTGCCAATTAGTTTAGTATTCAATGTGTAAAAAAAATTAAAAAAAAATTCAATGATATAGCAGATCTGATGTTATTCAGTTCTCATGTGGTGGTTTAAAGGAGATGAAAATCCTCTGCAATGCATGGAACCAAAGTGGGTGGGTTTCCAAGGCATTCTTAGTCCTCTCTGGGCAAAGTGCTCTCCGGTGCCCTCATTTCTCTGATACATTCCTTCCTTTGGCTTCTAGTGCCGTAAAGTCCTCTTTTGAGGAGAGCTCAGTCCCGTTGCAGTGCATGTAAGAGCATTATTAATTTTGTGGAAATGGTGTTATGTAATGTTTTACTGATACAAATGCAAACAACATGTGGACTTCAAACTCCATGGAAAATACAAATTAAAGTATGGAAAGATTTCCTCCTAATGTCACCACTTAAAATTGTCAATATTTTCATGTATTTATTTTTTCTGTGCACCCATGTACTTTCTTTTACATAGTTGAGATCACTTAAACCTTTTTGAAAAATATGACTCCTCATGTCAAAAGCACTTATGTCTGTAGACTTCTTAGCAGACTTCGATTTAATGGCTGGACCCTGTCCCGTCACAAGGATAGAGTAAATTACATAATATTACATTTTTTTTGACATTTAGATTGCTTTAATTTTTTCTATTATATATTACTCAGTAAACATCTTTTGACTTTTTTCGTAAGTGCATATTTTGAACTAATTAAACTGTAAGTTGTTATGATACCTATTCACTATAATAACATTTTTTAGTATTATGATTTATTATGATGAATTATAATCACATTATATTGTTATAAACTATTTAACTGGGTTTTTGCAAATGTGTTATCATATATCAGAGTCCCGCAGTCCTCTTATCCAGTTCTTATGTCCCTGCTTTGATTACATTTGTATTGCAAAAACCGTGGATTCATTCAGTAGTCCTGACTTGGCTCCTGTCTAAGATGGGCATGGGGACGGCTCAGATATACCCTAACTAGGGACTATTATGTTAATAGTACTAGCTGGTCCTTGACCTCTTTGACCCCTATAGCCTGTCTTGGCAGAAAAGACAAGAGTGAGCTGTTCCCTCAAATTGAACAAAAACTCAACTGTGCCTACATTTTTGTAGTGAAAGCTTAAGCCACTTATCACTCATATTATCTTGGGTCATTAGAAAAAAATAACTGTTCTCTGGCTTAATATAATTTCTAAAGCCATTACACAATCTCTTTGCAGCATGAATTAGTAATAGACTGAAATCTAAAAGGATACAGTTGTGAGCAGGATGTTTAAAGGAGAGAGAAAAAATAGAATTGTTAATGTCAGTAATCAGTAAAACCAGTGTTCCCTTAAGTTAAGCTTTTCTTTTGCAAATTTCTGTTGTTTTATAAATATATACATTATTTATGAAATAGCCAGGCCCCTTTTTGTACCTGTTGGCAAGCCGCAATATAATATTACATTGAACACACTTAGAGAAGGCTTCCTTTGATGGACAGAGTACAAAGAAGAGCAGCACCCGAGGGAAAAAGAGGTGGAGCAGCAGATCCAAACTCAACTCTCGACCCTATAGCATCGCATGACTCCCAGGAAGTCTCTTAACTGCTTTAAAATTAAATTTCCACATCAACAAGACTAGGCTAATAATTCCTTAATTACTTACCTTTCATAATTTTTATATGTGAACAATTGCTCTAAAAATATAAAGGGTTAATACTCACTGCATAAGCACAGTGGATATTGAGTTCCATTTTTCAGGGAGTTTACTAATGATAACCAAGCTTTATTTCTCATGGGCTAAAAGCTGGGTGATTAGCATGTGTCACTTTTCATAATGCTTAAAGCCATTCTAGAACTGTGGTTCAAAGGAAATATGTAAATTGCTCTGTAAGAGCACAGCAGTAGTTGCTGTCAGAGCTGAGCTTTGAGCTTATATTGCTCTAATTCTAAACATGCTTTTTATACTATTGATAGATAAGTGTTCACACACTTAAAGGGAAAAAACTCCACAAACCCCATAGAACTTGATTAAGATAAATTTACCATAATAGTTCTTAAATATGTATAAACATAACAAAGTATGTATTCCTAATCATTTAAGCTCTGATGCAACTGCAAAGGCAAACCAAATTAGTACTTAAGTTTGAACAAAACCCAGCCCTATAAAATTCAAATGCCATTGATTCCTCATGACAAAAATGCAGTTTTGCTGACATTAAACCAACACAAGCAGCGTAGACCTTACGGAGCAGGTTCCTGGCTTTTGGCAGGTGTACACCACAGGCCTTGGAGTGAGGACTCATTTGTCTCTGCCTCTGTTTTAGAACCATTGAAAAATTTTTTTTTTTTTTTTTAAATCTGTAAACTTTTTTTTTTTCTTTGAAGTACCATTGGTTTACAACACTCTGTATGGTTTAGAGGTATAGGATCACTGAAAAGCTTGCTGTAATTACCATCTGGCCTTCATTTGGCTTAATACATCCTTTAGCAATCAAGTCTACCTCTTTTCTCATTTGCTAATAGTACTTAAAATATAAGCAGTTATATATAAGCTTTTCACCATTAAATAAAAAACACACAAATGGAAATAAAAATTGCATGGATATACTTAGTTACAAAGAGCTCACCCAAATAATACCAAATATACTTACATGAATATGTGAAGATTATTTTCAAAATATTGTATAGGACTCACAACCCCCTAAAACCATCCATGTTTTCCTAGTACCCCCTGGACCCATTTTCAACACACTGATCCATTTTGCTCTGCTCATAAATAAACCCATAGGGAAGGCAGGGTCTGGGAGGCAATGGGACAAGTGTTAAGAAAATAAATATTCACTGTCTTACAGAACTTAGTAATTCTATGGAGCAATATTCATAGAGTCAACAGTGGCCATAGTTCAGTGACCTATGTCCTGTGCTAACAGCTGAGTCTGGGCACAGAGTCAGAAGTCTCTGCACCAGGTGCCTGAATTGGAAACCTGCTCTGGTAACTGCAGCTTCCTCATTGCAGCTGCCTCTCTTTCCACTTCCTATTGGTGAAGCCAGCCCTTTGCCATGGGGGCCTGGAGACATGCAGGTGATGATGATGCTACAGCTTCTGAGGAGAAGTGAATGGGTGGTCAGGGAACTGTTGCTGACAGATTCCAAGTCATGTATATTCCATCGCCCTTGGAAATAGAATTTTGCAGCAGAGTATTTGGCTTATCACTGTGATAACAGTTGCATGATAAAGAATCTGCTTTTTGAGATTTCATTTGATTGAAATACACATTTTTTTTTCATTTTTAATGAATCAACTTGTCTTTCAGTAAATCAAGGATCTAGAATAAATAGTAATTGTGGAATGGTGTGTGCATTGAAGCAGCTTTTGAAATTGTCATAAACACACTGAGAGTTGCTTATAGTGATAATAATAACTCACAATGGTGGAAAGGGAGCATAGCTATGAAAAATATTTTTCAAAATGATTGACGATGGATGCAAGAATGTTTGATAGTCTGCCTCGGTTATAAGGGGCAAGGAGAATACTTTTGTTCATTCACTAACTTGAAATGTGAATCTGGAAGTCTAAGCACTTTTGTGTATTGCAGGAGATACAACAGTGGAAAGATTTCTGTAAGACTTAGTGAAAGTGATATTCTGGTGTAGAAAGTGAATATTAAATGAAAAAAAAAAGTGTGTGCAGATGTTAATGAGTTTTAGAAGTCAGGGTCTTAAGATTTCAGAGAACATGGTAGGTTCTCAGAGAATTTTTGCTTAGGATAAAAAGGGGAAGAGGCGGATCATGAAGTTGAGGAACCTAGCAAGGTCCATGATTTGAAGCGCTTGGGGCTAGATTGGGGAATTTTTGTTTTTCCCTAAAAGTAAAGATTCACAACTAAAAGATGCTAAGTGGAGGCAGAACATGTGATTTAGATTTTTATATGCTCCAGTACACCTTTATGAAGAATTGTTGGAGGAGGTCACAGTGAAGGGAGGACTCCAGAGAGGCTTCCCCTAGGAGAAGGAGTAGTGACTGGGTGGTAAGCAGTAGAGAAAAGTGGGTGGTTTTGAGATTTTTTTGAGATATCTTTAAATAGATAATACTCAGATATGGATTGCATATGGTGGAGTAAAAGTGAAGGAGTCAACGATGAGCAGAAAGTTTCTAGTTTTGGAAATTGTGTGTATTTGAGTATCACTTTGACAGGGGAAATTTGAGGATTCTCTCTGGGACTTGTTCTACTTTAGATATCTGATATATTCATGTTCAGATGAGCAATAGGAGTTTGGGCATTTGAGTCCAGAGTTTAAAAATTTCTTCCTCAGAGATACAAATTTGAGAATTATCACAATATGAATGATAATTGAAA
Organism: Talpa occidentalis; assembly: GCF_014898055.3. Lineage (NCBI taxonomy): Eukaryota > Metazoa > Chordata > Mammalia > Eulipotyphla > Talpidae > Talpa > Talpa occidentalis. The sequence goes on along the minus strand of NW_023603184.1, from coordinate 22,840,090 downwards.
CCATGAAGATGGCTGATATCACCAGGAAAGAACAATACAGGCTCAGACCAAACCCTCAGGACTCTAGAAGCTTTGAGTTTGGATGAAAATGGAGATGTCAAGGAGGAGGAGTGATAAATTTTTCCTAATGAGGTAGAAGGTAACTTTGGTGAGAAGACAGATGCCTGGGGAAGTTAATTCAAGATGGGAAATTAATTCTGTCCAGTGCTGCTGAGAAACATGTGGAGATCAGAAAGGTACCTTTTCTTTTCTTTTTTTTTTTTTAAGATTTATTTATACAAGCACTGGGTACAGTCAGAAGCACGGGAGGGTGAGAGAATCCACCAGAGCCAGAGCAGGGAGCAGAACAGGCAGATGGACCAAAGTACACTGCTGAGGGGAGCAGTGGGCGGCAGGAGAGGTCTGCGCGCCATGTGGGACCCTTGTCAGCTGGCCCGGGATTTAACCGGCGCTACAGAGGCTGCGGGCAGCTTCACAGCCCAGCACTCAACTGCTGCACCACTGGGGAGGTGCAGAAAGGTACCTTTTCAATTAGACAAGAAGTTAGTTGCTGGTGATTTTGACAAAGAGCACATCCCAGGGGAGGAGTGGGAGCAGAGGGCTGCCAGGGTAGGTTGAGAAGAGAATGAAAAGCAAAGTCATAGAGAAAGCATGTGCTGGCAACTCATTAAATAAGTTTTGAAGGGTAGCAGAAAAACATGTCAGGAGCATAGACAGGTCAAGGGACAAGCTAGGGTTTGTTTTTGTTGTGGTTGGGTTTTGTGTGCATTCTGGTATGCTCATTTATTTTATTTTATTTTATTTTTTTTTTTATTTTTGTATTATCAGAATTTATTTATTTATTTTTTATATATAGAAACAGCACATTCTGTCTTGGGCTCAGATGCAAATGATGTTGTTATTACTGTTCCATTTGATTTTGGGGAAAAGCAGAAAAATGCTCTTGGGTAAGTATAATATGGACTTTATCTATGCTTAGTTATAGGAAATACAAATTTCACAATATCACTATAGTAGAAGATCAAATTTTATCTGAAAATACCTTATACAATAAAATTATTTGTAAATACAATGTGTATATTTATATAGGTAGATAGTATGCTAAAAAACGTGGTGTAATGATCATTAATATTTCCTATCTTTTATGAAATGCCAAAAGAACATAATAGTAGATGTAGTTTCATAGCTTTTTTGATTGGAAATGTTTTTAATTATCAGGTAAAGTTTATATTTATGGATCAGTTTGTCCTAGTTTCATGTAACTAGCATTTATGTGGGAATTATATAAAAATACGGAATTTTAGAAAATATTTGCAATTATTTTTTCTTTCTCCTTAGACATAAACATCTAAACAGAAAGTTGCGTTTAGTTTTTACACACCACTAGGTAAATTTAATTGGTGAGCATGCATACTTTTTTTTTTTTTATCTTAAATTTTATTTTTATATTCCCCCATACAATTGCAAACGCCCCATTCCATTTATTTTTAAAAGATGGAAATAAAATACCTTTTGCAGCAACATGGATGGAGCTAGAAGGAATTATGCTCAGTGAAGTAAGTCAGAAAGAAAAAGAAAAATATTGGATGGTTTCACTTATAGGAGGAATATCGGGGAACCAAATATGATATCAGGGGAAAAATAATAGCAATACAAAAACAACAAAACAAAAGACAATTACAAACCAGAGACATCCTGTACAGGAGGGAGCCAGGAGAGGGATCGGAGGGAGGGAGGAGCACAGGGGACTGTGGTGATGGTGCATGGGTGCATTGGTGGAGGAAATTCTATGGGGACTACTTGAGAGGGGAAAAAGCAAATGTTTAAAAATGAACAATGATGTAAAATATATATAAATAAATAAAGATGTATGGAAATAGCAGAGCACCTATAAATGTACAGGGATAAGATCCAATGGAGGAGAGTCTTCTGATGTCGGAGACAGGGGATCATTTAGGGTCAAGTGGTGTGACACCTAGATTGACATTGTAGAAATTGTCCAATGATCAAGGCATGGACATTTTTCTTAAGTGAAAGGTGAATGTGGGTAGCACTGTTGAGCGGTGATGGAAAGATGCATGTTTCTATGTTAGGAAGTTTAATTTTCAATGGAATGTGAGTTGGGGTCATTGGGTGAGGGCTGGGGAGTGTCTATAGGTGAGAAGTTCGAGGTAAGAGGAGACAGTTTGACTCATGTTTTCAGAGATGGGGAGTAGATGTTAAAAGGAATGTGCTAGGTGTGTTCACTTGATACTCCATAAATGGAGAGGAACAGATGGTCAAGGGGATTGATGTTAAGGGAATAATTAAAAAGAAAGACATGGAATCTAACTTCTACAGGGTAATTGATGGGAGAAAGCTGATGAACTGTGAGAAAGTAAATAGTACATTAATGGATTAGCAACCTCTGTGAGGTGACAGAATTACAGTGAAAGTGAGGCAGTGCAAGTGAATGAAAGCAGGGGAGATAGTAGTTTGAGTGTAAGATGCTTGAAATGAGATTATTGGCGGTGGTGCCATATCTGATGAGGATGAGTGAGGTGCAGAGTTGGGGTGATGATGTCAATGGCTCACATAGATTGAGGGAAAAGAGAGGTTCAGATCAAGAACACAGAGCCCAGGGAGACTCTTTCATTTGTATTATTTCAAGAATTTCTCAAACTGTATATAATCATGTACAGGAGATCCATTTTTTTTTTTTTACTTTAAAAAAATTCTACTGTTCCTTGAGTATAATTTACTGATGATCTTTTTTTTTTTTATTTTTTAAACTCTTGATTTTCTTCACTATGTAGGATTTCCTCCCTCAGGTCTAGTAACCATAGTGTTCCCCCAATTAGAAGGGGAGAGTAGAGAATGGGGGCTTGGGGAGGAGATGAGCATGGAGGATATGTTTTAGGAGTTTCCAGTTCAGACACACTCAGTACATACTTCATACCGTTCCAGTGTTCCTCTTCCTCATACAAAACTTGTATTTGTACATAGTTGGCACCATGAAATTCTGCTAGAAAGATTTCTGTTAATTAAAATTTTAGAACTTTTTTCTAACCACATCCTCATTTTTTACCTTTTGCTAGACTTTCTTGACTATTCTCTTCATTTTATTCTTCCAGTCTAATATGGTTACATTACAGTAATAATCCTGTGCGGACTTTAATTGAAATTGAATTAAATGTATAATTAAATTTTAGAATAATTGCCTTTTAAACATTAGTTTCATCACCAATGTGTTTTCATTTATTCAAGTACTCTTGAGTTCCTAGGTAAAGTTTTAGTTTTACCCCCCAACATATGTCCTTTTAGAATATTTCCTGTTACTGCTATTTCTGGTTATCTTTTGTTGTCCTGCTAATATGGTGATTATCTTTTTCCATTATATTTTATACCTTTTTACTGCTGATGTTTAGAGATGTTATTGATTTTTTGTGTGTTTACTTTGTATCTGTCTTTATTACTGAGCTCTTATTAGTGTTAATGGCATTTTAATTGATTCTGTGAGGCAGTGTAAGGCATAGTAAGGCACAGATGGACTGTTAAAGGAAAATAATTTGAACAACTTATGAAGAGTTAAATTATTCTTGAAGATTAGTAGAATAACATTCCTAAAATATAAAAACCTATAATTAGAAATACACTTCTTATTCTGATAGCCCTTAATTATAAACCACAAAACTAATAGATGTCGAATTAACAACATCTATTATATGCAGTTAATTACATTATTTTGCTGAATTTGAAGCCCTGCTTGTGATGTGACAGTGTGCTGATTGCTTCAGCAGAGCCTTTGGATTTGCTTGCTTTGAATATTATGTACTCTGGGAGGGTGCAGTCCTGGGTTTTCTTCCCGCGCCCCCCCCCATCCCTACAAAGCCTTTATTCATGTCATCTCTTGATGAAAGTGCAAAATTATGTCATGTCTGACTTTGTTCTTTTCTCATCAGCACTCGGTAATGAAAACGGTAATAGTTGGTGACAACTGTGGCCAATTCTGTGGCCATTTACAGTTACATCACCTTTACCTGTAGGTCACATCTACCCTTGGCTGGCCATTCATCTACTTTAGATTTTTAAAAAACTTTGTTTACTTTTCAGATAATCAGAGAAATAAAACTAGACTGTAAAATCACTATTGATTCAGAGGATTCCTGAGAATGTACCCTTGAATCTTTAGGGTTCCATGAATCCAAATATGAGAAATGTTGCTATTGACAAGTCAAGTTTAAAAACCCATGTATTTTATATGTGGTTTTTTCATATCAAAATTTGCCAATTATCTTTTCCATATTAATTGCTCTCTCTAGTAGTTTACTGGTAGAACATTCTGATGACAATTAATGTTTTTTCCTTAAATAGTAGATGTATTGTTTTATTCACTTATGATTTTAATGGGAATTCCATAGTGTTTCATGATAATCTGTGTAAAATTTCATCATTTTAGCCATTTACATGCTGATCCTATTGCTAATAAATTCATGATTTCATGTGGTATATCAATAGACTTTCTAATATTTAGTCATTCTTGAATTACTGGATGGACCTTTTATTTAGTAGTAATTCAATAAATCAACCCTAAAGTTTCTAGAATTTCCAAAAACATTATTTTCTAGTATCTCACAATTCTTTATTTTGATGAATTTGCCTTTTTTCATGGAACTATTTTTCTGATTGCTTTGTGTTGTTGTGTTAGGTTTGGCATCCAGGCTTACAAAAATAGCCAAATGGATGAAGAAAGTTAAGCTGAATCATTACTGGTTGGTTTAGATTCAAGACTGATTCAAGGTTGTTTTTGTCTGATTTAGCTACTGGGCCAGATAACATGTAATCTGAAGGATACAGTTAGGGATGCTAGCAAATGACCCCAGCTCCCTAGTACCTCCTTAGTTGTCCACTCAAGCATGCTAGAATTTCAGTGATCCACACAACCTGTAGATAGGTGGGTCCTGCAACTGAGAGCAGGTCAGTGCTGAGGGAGAGCTTACATCCCCGTTGAAGGGTCTCTTACCATATCAGACTTCTTCAGTTCTTGTCTTCCTAACTATAATGATCTGTGTCTTTCCTCATTCAGTCTGACATCTTTTTGCTTCTCTTGGATCATATGACCTACCTGTTGCTTCTCTCTGTTCCTCAAGAGGAGTTTTTCACCTACTTGGTTGCTTTAAATTTTTAGTTATTTTGACTTAGGATTGGCCTTTTTTGATGTTGTAAATAAATATGATTCTTGCTTTTTTTCAGGCCTATGCTGACCATGTTTACTGACTACTTTTGGTTCCCTTAGGAGGTTTCCTTTCTTATTTTTTATACATGTATCATCTTCATGCTTCTGATAGCTTTTTATTTTTCTCTGTTGCCATTATCCTGCTGCCCTTTGTTATTGCTGTGAGCTTCAGTTCCCCAGAAAGCATACTCTGACTTGGAGACATATATAGGGATTTTATCAGCAAGTGCTGTTAGGATCAATACCTGTGAAGAAATGAAGGAAGCCAGATTGGGGAAGGCAAGAAGTTGAACTGTCATGTAGTCACAATAAAAGCCTCAGCCTGTCCCAGGGGAAGCTCTGGAGCAGAGATGACTTGGCAGAGTTGTTCTGCTCTGAAATCCCTTTAAAAGGATTTCATCAACCCTGCAGGGACCAGTCATTGGATATGACCCTAAGAAGGGGATGTGTCCTTGGTGAGGCAGTCCTCCTCAGCTCAAAGAAATTTCTAGAAAAAGACTCAACTGGGAGCCACTGGCTGCCAACACTCCTAGAATGTGGTAGAATAATAAGTGCTTGAGTCCTGAAAAGGGAGCTGGCACCTTAGCCCCTGCGGCCATTTAAGAAGTCTCACTTGTCCTTTTCAGCCTTTGCTTTTATTGTTGGAACTTCTGCTCAGTCAGCCACCCCTGCCTCAAGTGTTTCTGAATTTAATCTTTCTCCCTACATTATATCACTTTCAACTGACTTTAGTTGATTTTCCATCTAGATGATAGTGGAAACCATGGCAACTGGAAATGCCCATGGATCAAGGAACTTTATAAAGTATTCTTCCCAAGATAGGAGCTAGGTAGCATTTGATGGAAATTTCTAGGAATATGCATAAATGCTCTCTCTGCTAATGAGGTCTGCTCTTTACAGGATCTATTTTTCAAATCTCTACTGTAGTAAACCGAGGTATTGACTCAACTTTTGCTGAGTATCAAGCCACCCTAAAATTGACTGTCATGTATCAAAAGTGTGTGTGATACCTTATGTTTCTTGAGGTGATAAGAATGACCTGGATGATCTAGGAAGGCTCTGCTTACACGGCTGGAAGTTGACTTAATGGCAGGTGGAGCCATGGAGTGAATGTGCTGCTTGGGCTTGATTACTTGCTGATTTCATAGTTCCCAAGAGTAGCAAGAGAGGGCAACCCCCAACATACTCGTACTTTTTAAGCTGTTTTTGTAATGATTGCTGTTGGCCTATTAGCCAAAGCAAGTGGCAAGGCTAACAAAGTTAGTGTGGTAAAGGACCACACAAAGGCATAAGGAGGGAGATTATTACATAATTGCAACAATATACTTTGATGTGAACTGTTGAAACTTTCTGAGCTTCATTTTCAGAACATACATATAACACTTCCTAAGCATTTTCTTGCTGAGCCATGGGGGAGGAGAGAAAATCATTTACGACTGGATTTAAGACATGACTTTAAGGTCTTTCTGCTCCTGGGTAAGTCTCAGAACATATAGTTTCATCCCCAACAAAGATCTTAGCTACATAAAGCTTATGTAGCTAAGCTCTTTATGTAGCTAAGATCTTTAATTAATGAATTAATTCTTCTGAAGACCCACACAGCTCAGTATTTTGTGGTAGTTCTCCGTTGTAGGCCTGGAGTCTGCACTTGAAAAGTTAACATTGAATATATGTAGATTAGTGAAATGTTAGTTTGACAACTGATGCCACAAACAAACACAGATGGAGATGTCAGTCATTGTGACAATGGTTAGGCTGCATTTTAAACACTTTCAGAGTTGATGAGTAAAAGGTTATAATTGTCTGCCTTTGTCAGCAGTGTTATTGACTTGGCTTCCCCCACCCCCTCCCATCACATAAGATGATATGTATAGTATCATTTAGCATCGTAATATCTGCAATAGATGGGGAAGCTGAAAGAAAAACTTAAAGGGTTTTTTTTTATTCTTTTAAAGCTTGCTTCACTCTTCTGTAAACTAATAATATTCATCAGATTCTTCAAAGTGACAATCTGAATAGAGATTACTTAAAACTCATAAATTATATAAATGTAATTTTTGAGATGGTCTATTTTAAATTGGCTTTTTTTTTAACAGGAAGCTGATTTAATAAGATGTCACGTGCATCTAGATAGCACAGACTTGAAATGACTGGCAGAATTAAAATATGCAGTGTTATCTGACTCAGACAAGCGGAATTATTTCTAAATCTGTGGTGACATATAAATATGCAGACCTACATCTTGGATCAGCCTACAGGCCCATGTTGGGTCAGTAAGAGACTCTGGGATAATTGTTTTAAAAGTTTTCTGCTTTAATGTTTGTATCATCTCTAAGTGGGATGCGGAGTTACCAGGGTGACCTCAGAGTCACCTCACCCCTCTGGACCTTTGTTTTCTCGTCTGTGAAGTGAGGGTTTTGGACTGTAGGAACACAAAGAGTCCATCTGATTTTGACATTCTGTGATCTGCAATCTTTCCTAGATAACCAAGTGTCTGTACCTCTGTAGACTTGGGGTTCAGGGGGGCTATGCTTAACAGTTGCTCTCTACCTGGTTGATTTGCAGGGTTGTCACTGTTGATGATGTCTGGATCATGTTACAGGAAAGAGACCCCAATGACTAGAACCTCACATTGGAAGCCCTCTTGCTTTCTCAGCCCGTACCCATTAAAACCTAGTGATTGCATTTTTCTGGCATAAGTTTAACTATGGGCATCCTATGGGACATGGTACATGTTATTTATAGATTCCAGGGAAGGAGTGACAGGGGTATAAGAAAGTGATATTAATTATTTGTTTGACACAAATGGCGCTAAAGTAAGTAACTGTTCTGGCCCCTCATCTTGGACTCATTCTTCCATTCAGTTTAGATCTTGAGAGCCTGTCATGTACCAGGCATTGTCTAGGGGGTTGGAGGCAGTGAACAAAACTGACAAAGACACCTGCTTCTATATGGTTTATATTCTAGTAAGAGGAGATAGAAAATAAACTCAGTAAATCAAAAGATGATCAACATTAGGAAGAAGAATATAGCATTCAGGTGACTGGGCAGTGCTGGTGATGGGTAGGGTGCAATGTTCAGTAGGGTGGTTAGGGTGGCCTTCTGAGAAGATGGCGCTTGAACACACTTGAAGAGAAGGAGACATGTAGGTATCTGGAGAAGACAGGTGCAGTCTGGGAATAGCCAGTGCAAATGCCCCAAAATGGGGATGTTCTTAGTGTGGACAAGAAGCATCCTGGAGAGAATGGGATGTGCTGAGAGGCAGAGAATTGGAGGTCATGCAGACTGATAATGGTGCCTGATTTCTCCAAGACCTTATGCATCACTGTAAGAACTTTCGTTTTTACTTTGCATGAAATTGGGACCACAAAGGAGTCTGAGTCACAGAAAGTGCAGGAGAAACTACCTGCATTGCTAAAGGAAAAAAAAAATCCATCAACTTTCCCCTCAGTTGTTTCTGTTACTTTCAAGAGTCTCTTGCCAGAGTATCCATCAGTCAAAAACAGAGGCAGTTGGAGAATTAGTCAGGCCTGGGAAATTTTCCCTAAAATATAATTGTTGGGCAAAATGGCTTCTTTTTGTATATGTGTCCTTGTTTATAATGGGTCTCCTTCAGGCTGCCCTAACTTGAGAGATTGTCCTTCTCTGATAAACCAGATTCTTGGTCAAATCGATTCCTGCTTATATGAAATCTAAGCAATAGGAATCACAACACCAGCAAAGATGGTGTGTTTTTGCTATTTTAGGGTCTTTCTACATATCTTTCAAAATAGGGTTGCTTTTCCTGATTTCAAAATTAGTTCATTTTCATGGTAGAAAAGTTGGAATGTAGAAAAATCTCCAAAGACAAAGTAAAACCCTCCATAATCCTGTCACCCAATGATGAGCTGAAGTTAACATTTTGATACAAACTCTTGCTCTGTCTCTATCTATTTATCTTTCCCTCTCTAAAGCGAACACTTTCTGTATAAAGTTAGTATCATATTGTACTTGCTATGTGACTAGATGCTTTTCCATTTAATAATAATTACCTCAATCTTAAATTTTCAAGACCATAATTTAAATGGCTTCTTGAATTATGTGCATACTGGTTATCTGTACTGAAATTCTTTAGTGTTGAATACTTATTAAGCAAGTGTTATGATGAACTTCTATACACATTTTTGTTAATATCTCCATTTCTCTTAGAACATAGTGCATAGATTCGGACGTTTTAAGATTCTTGTGAAATACTCCTAAATTGTTCTCAAAAAAGGATCTCACCGTCAACTGGTTTTTCTACTAATGTGTATTTAAGCATATAGGTCCCTATTCTGAATAGACACTTCCCTTCTTTTGTAACTGGTTGTTGTTACAACTAATACTTTAGTTTTTGAGCCTTTGTAATTTGTTAGGTAAACAATTACTAGCTCACTGTTGTTTTAATTTACATTATTAATATGTTAAATATTTTTATATGCCTAGTATACATTCCTATTTTTTCTTTTGTGACGTGCTAATTCATGCCCTTTGCCTATTTTTTATTGGTGTATTCCTTTGTCTTTTATATTTATGAAGAACATGTTCTTCATAAATTTTTTTCAAGTATGCATTTTACTTTTAATTTTGTTTATGGTGTTACTGTATTTATAGAAGTTTTTGATTTACTTCACATCTTTAAAATATTAGTCATCATTGTTTTTTTACTTTTGTGATTAGAAAAGTGTTCCTCCCTGGTTGAGTAATCCATTTCTACATTGTATTAAAGTTTCATTTTAAATAATTATTTGTGCTTTATTTTGCCTTGATAATGAGGCAGGGATAAAGCCTTATTTTTTCTCAAATAGTTTGTGAAATACACCAGAACTATTTACTTTATTGCTCTTTTAAAATACCTTTTAAATATTTTTCATATGAAATCATGATTTCATATGAAAAAATTACCTATACCTACCTGTCAGTATTTCAGTTCTTGCAGTTTTACATTGTGCTTTCAATATCAGTTTCTGAGTTTTCAGTTCAACTCATGCTTCACTTTTTTTTTTTGTTACTTAAAAAATACCTGACTCTTTTCTTAATGATTTATTCCAGAAGTTGTTTCTAATAATTTTATCAAATTTCATATATATATATATTTATTTGAATTACATTATATTTAAAAGTAATTTTGAGCACATTGGCATCTTTACAGCAATGATATCTCTCTTTTGCAAGTCAGCATCCATATTCTGTAATAATATAAGAAAAGTTTTTTTTTTTAAAGAGTTATTTTATTTATTTATTTATTTATTTATTTATTTATTTATTTATTTATACAAGCACTGGGTACAGTCAGAAGCGCGGGAGGGTGAGAGAATTCACCAGAGCCAGAGCGGGGAGCAGAGCAGGCAGAAGGACCGAAGTACACTGCTGAGGGGAGCAGCGGGCGGCAGGAGAGGTCTGCGCGCCATGTGGGACCCTCCTCCGGTGTCGGGAGCAGCCGGGGATCGAACCGGCGCCACAGAGGCTGCGGGCAGCTTTGCAACCCAGCGCTCAACCGCTGCGCCACCGGGAGGCCCAAGTTTTTTTTTTTTTAAAGATTTATTTATTTATTTATACAAGTACTGGATACAGTCAGAAATGCGGGAGGGTGAGAGAATTCACCAGAGCCAGGGCGGGGAGCAGAACAGGCAGAGTGACGAAATACACTGCTGAGGGGAGCAGCGGGCAGCAGGAGAGGTCTGCAGGCCATGTGGGACCCTCGCTTGGTGGCTGGGGATCGAACCGGCACTGCAGGGGCTGCGGGCAGCTTCACAACCCAGCGCTCAATTGCTGCACTACAGGGGAGGCCCTGTAAGTTAACTTTCTTATAGATCTAGTATATATCTTTATCAATCTGTGTTTTTGAGCATAAAATTCACTATGACAAATAGAAACCTTGCTATTTCTTCTAAATATATTTTTCTTTTTTAAAAATAATTTATGCCTAGAAGAACTGGGGTACAGGCCAGATGTGTGGGGGATGAGAGGATTCACAGTGACAGAGTAGGGAACAGAACAGGAGGATCTACTGAAATACACTGTTGAGAGGAGCAGCGGGCTAGACAGGAGAGGTCTGCTGCACCATGTGGGGTGCTGCCTGGCTGGGGATCAAACTCATGCTGCAGTAACTGTGGAAAGCCCCATAGGTTGAGTCTTATCCCCTTGCACCACCAGGGAGGCCTAAATATATTTTTCTAAAGAGGATTGTTGGTCATATTTAACAATCATATTGATCAGTGGTTGTAATTTTTAAATTGGTTTCATACTTAGTGAAGGAAAATACTGAGGCTACCTAATTAAGCATGACCCAAATGAGATCCCTGCATCAGCGATGTCACCCACAAGAAGACACACCTCCATGTGGACAGTTTGTTTCATCTTCTGTTCATTATCTAGCTCAGCATCATTCTGAGCACACCATAGAAACACAGCAGAACTTGTGTAGAAAGTACATGCTGGTTATTTAACTAATCCTGTCTGACTTCTGCTAATAGTGAGACAGACAAAGAATAGAGGCAAACACTGTATGACTTACTAGTAACCTTTCCCTTATAGAATCATTTGAAAACTTGGAATAGTTTATGTAAACTTAAGGCAACTTTTCAGTAACTCTAACAATGTATGATTCTATTACAACCTTCTTGGAGACCTGCCTTTCAAATCGGAATTCAATTGAGACCAACAATATTTTCATGCTGAGCAGAAAGCTTATTCATTTAATACATCAAGTTGATTTAGTTTTCTACATTAAATTCCACCTTATTTTTCATTGAAGCTTAAAATCTGCTCCCCTAAAATATAAACGCACACTCAATGGAAACCTGTATTTGCCAATTCATAGAATCAGTGAATTTTAGAACCAGAAAGACTATTAGAATTGTCTATCACAATAAGGAAATTGAAGCTCAGAGATGCTTTATGACTTTCTGACATTATATAATGATTAGGTGGAAAAATGTGATTCAGAACCACACTGGACTTCTGGCTACAACTTATATTACAGTAACAATTTCCTTGCTTAAAAATATTTGTGTAGCAAAGGCCTAAAGAATTGAAGAAATTTCTAAAAAAAAAAAAAGCTTTAGAAAAGGGGTTTCACTGGTTTCAAAATTCGGAGACCTTAAAAGCAAAGGACAAATAACAAATTTGAAACATAAACATACACACACACACACACACATAAAAAAAACTGAGCGTATCCTTAATATACTAAGAATTTCATCAAATCAGTAAACAATGTTTTAAAGTGGTATAAATCAAAACATGTGAGAACACATTTCCTAAAAGAAAAATAATATAAATGGCCCACTAAAATCTGTTAAACTTCTTTGGTATTCAAATACATGCAAATTAAAACAATTTCATGCCATTTTGTCAAGTATCAAATAAGTCAAGATGAAGGTAAAGATAACACTAGCAGGAACATGGACACCTTTGCACTTTCCTTTTGGTAAATAGATGGAAACTATTTTTTATCAGCATAGCAATTTAGCAGCACTCACCAAGAAAAATTTTGCATCTCTGAGCCAACATTTCACTCCTAGGAATTTATCTTTAGGTCATGGTTACAATTTTGCATAATTACCTACCTGGTAAAAATTGAAGAAGATTGAAACAAACAGCAGCTAGTAGCAGTAAACTGGTCTGATGTCATTTGTGTACTTCCATATAATAAACAAAAATATAGTCCTTATAATATCATAGACAATATGCAATCAGAGAGAGAAATAAACATTGCTATGTTATTTTTACAAAAAGCAAACTGAGGCTTTCCTGGTGATGCTAGGGGTTAAGTCTCAGTGCTACCACCATTACCACCTAAGTTCCATGCAAGGCCAAGGAGCTAACCCACATGGTGCAGCAGACCTCTCCTGTCTTGCCTGCTGCTCCCCTCAGCAGTGTAATTTAGTAGATCCTCCTAATCTGCTCCCCACTGTGTCTCTGGTAAAGTCTGTCACCACCTGCATCTTTGGCCTACACATCAGTTCTTCTATGCAAAAATAAATAAAATCTTTTTTTTTAATGCAAATTGCAAATGGGGTGTTAAATGAAATCCCTCTTTAAAAAAATTATGACATTATTTTGAAATTTACACCTGAATTAAAAACTGCTTACAGATTGTAAGTTTTATTTTTTATTTATTTTTTAAAGATTTTATTTATACAAGAACCAGGGTACAGGCCAGATGCGCAGGAGGGTGAGAAGATTCACCAGATAGAGCGGGGAACAGAACAGGCAGACTGACAAAATACACTGCTGAGGGGAGCAGCAGGCGAGTCAGGAGAGGTCTGTTTTGCCATGTGAGATTCTTGCTGGCCAGCTGGGATCGAACCTGCGCTGCAGAGGCTGTGGACAGCCTCACAGTATGGTGCTCAACCACCTGCGCCACCAGGGAGGCCCCAGATTATAAGTTTTAAACAGTTTACCTGCGTGTATTCCTTTTTCTCTAATGGTCCTAAGTAATTTTCACCAGCAGGAATAAATGAAGTAGTGATACCTGTAAATGGTTTAAAGAAACTGTTACTACTTTCCTTATGCCTTTTCTTATATGCAGAAAGTATATTGATGAAAACCATTTATGTCATTTGTTTGCCATCTTCCACCCAATGTAGATGGAGTATAAACTCAGTGTCTGATGTATAGATGATCCCAGAGTATAAATAATGTCACTGTGTATAAGGCATGTCCTCTCTCTAAGGAGATTTAAACACTCACCGGTGGGCATGGCTCCCATAATATGTTACTGACTGATTCATGGGCAAAGAACTGTTGTATGGGCTCTTGGATATCAACTGAAGCAAATTTGGTTAGGCTGAGAGGTTCATAACTTCTTTTTAAAAATTTCCAAAGGATCCAAATATATTTTGAATGAATCTAAAACTGTTTTATCATCTGTGTTCCTATCTTCTATTATAATAAAATAGCATGGGTCTGATAGTCATCTTCTGAAATGAAAACATGATTTAATGAAATGACATTTTCCAAGCTTTAAGTGAAGCAAATGTTTGGAATAACTTAAATTGTTGTTTTCTTTTGCTCTTGTTAGTAAGCGCACGGTGTCATTTCTTGTTATACTGTACTGTGGATTGAGATTTGTTTTGGTAGCCAGATAGGTGACTTTTCAGCAATTTTCCCTGCTCTCATGGTGACAGGCTAAAGCCCCAGTGGTGCCATTTGTGTTTATCCTGTGCTAGTAACACAAGGTGATCTCCCAGATCTGATAGCAACTTTACTTTTTTCTTTATCCACAGTGCCAAGTGCATTTTCTCTTGGTTTGGGGGGAGATAATTAACTCAGATATAGCAGTGGATTTGTATAAACAGGGCTTTAAAAGCTGTAGAACAGCTTATGGAAATGTGACATCTAGTTTTGTTGAGGGTGACTGGTCTTATATTGAACCATTAGTGGGACTATGAACTACAGAATTTGCAACCACTTGCAGGACCTAATTGATTTCCTCCAACCTTTTTACTGTTAGGCTGTCTCTTTGGTTTTATGTTGATTTCTAGAATGAGATTCATGATTTCTCTGTAAGGGGAAAGTTAAACTGCAATGAATGCGTATCCAGAGTCACCTTTGTTGGGCAGTGGCCACACACCATTTTCTGTGGTCTCGTCTGATTGAGTCCTGTCAATTTTTGCATCCCCAGCACCTAATCCTTTATGAGGAACATGATGAGTAATGAATCCCTGCTTATCCTTTGGGGTTCATTGCTAAGATACTCCATGGTAGAGTAAAATTCTCCTTAACTATGTTCTGGTAAATTCCTATTTCTTTTTTTAAGATTTATTTATACAAGAACTGGGATATAGTCAGAGATGCAGGAGGGTGAGAGAATTCACCACGGACAGAGCGGGGAGCACAACAGGGAGATGGACTGAGGACACTGCTGAGGGGAGCAGCAGGCGAGGCAGGAGAGGTCGGCTTCACTATGTGGGTTGCTCCCTGGCTGACTGGGGATCAAACCCACACTGTGGAACCTGCATACAACTTCACAGCACAGTGCTCAACCCACTGTGCCACTGGGGAGGCTCCTTTTTACATACTTCTTATCTTGCATGGCAGTTAATTCTTTTTTTTTTTTTTAATTCTCCATTTCCACATCTGAGTTTCTAAGCTTCCTGAGGTACAGTCCAAGTTTTCATCACATTTTTTATCTTCAGTGCCTAACTGAAAGTGCATATTCGATGAATAGTAGCTACATCTGTTGAATGGAGCCTTGTTAATTTCGGAGCTGCTTTTGGTCTGCATTCTGATTCTATCCAAGACAGTCCTTCTCCAATGCTCCTCTCACCTTCACTCCCCATGAGAAATCTTGCCTGTTCTCCTGGCTATTAGTCTTGATGATATCAAAGGGCATCTCAATAAGAAATTCTTAATTAATCTAATGCAATATCTTATTTCACCAAGTAAAAGAAAAATTGTTATCTTACCAATGCAGAGAAATTAAGGATTTGTGTTATGATACACAGCAGGATCTGAAAGTGATGAACATGATGTGGCTGGCTTCCCATACTATCAAGGACATCTGTCATCTGTTCTTTGCCCTATGAGAATGATAGGGCATGAGGATGGATAAATAGGTCTGCTCTCCACTAGTGCTTCTAATACTGCTCTCACTGGAACTGAGTGCTGTAGGCTGTTGCTGAATCAGATGTTTTCTTAAATTTGAAAAATTAGTTCAGTTTATGATATTTTTCAAGAGTCCATCTGCATGGGCTCAGCAGACCAACCACAGTGAAGAATGTTTCATGTTAATGAACCACATGGATTGGTCACATTAACTAGGTAAATAGGAGCTGAGTATCACTCCCTGCTTCCACTATGAAGGCCATATTGTCACCATTCTTTCAAGCCATTTCCTTAACTCCAGTCTCAATTGCACATCTGTGGCTTTGGACTTATACAGCTCTGGACTTGCATCCTGGCTCTGCTTAGTAGCTTTGGGAGTCTAGTCTCTGCTTAGTAGCTTTGGATGACTTGAGCAAGTCACCTTTCTGAGTCTTGACCTTGAGTCTGGGACCTTGAGCAAGTCATCTTTCTGAGTCTCATCTTCCCTTTCAGTGATGGTTAATCTATGAGTCAACTTGACTGGATGAAGGGATGCCCAGAGAGTAGATCATTATTTCTGGGTGTGTCTGTGAGGGTGTTTGAATCCATAGACTTAGTAAAGCAGACTGCCCACACTATGTGGTTGTGTATCACCCAATTCACTGAGCAAAATGTTGGAGGAAGGGAGCATTCTGTTTCTTCTTGAGCTGGGTTTAATTTCTCCTGTCTTTGGACATTGCCATTTGAATTCCAATCCAAAGCCTCTTGAAGTTACACCAGAGGCCCTCCACTTTCTCAGGATTTCAGCCTAGAACCGGTGATTATACCATGGGTCCCCTGAATCTCATGCATTCAGGACTCAGACTGACTTTGCTGATAGTCCAGTTTACAAACAGCAAATGATAGGACTTCTTATCCTCACAACAGCACATCTCTTCTCTTTATATCTCTTATTAGTTTCTTTCCTGGAAAATAATGACTAACGTACATTCTGAATGATGGAAGTGATGTTATTTAGTTCATAGGAATGCTATAAGGATTAAACTAAACCACACATATTAAAACCTTGGTAATTATAAGCACATAAATATATTAGCCATTATTGTTATAATAACTTAAGTCATTTCATTTCCTGTGAATATATGACTTAACCATGCCATCATTATTTGGGGGGGGGTTGGTTTTGGTGTGGGTATGTGTTTTTGCATAATGTTTCAACCTCATTCTTGTTACACTTGAAGATATCTGGTAAAATGTTATATTATTGATTTCAGAATCCTGTATCAAAACAATGAAGCAGAGCAAATAATGAACCAGAGTGCAAGTTCCAGTAAAATACAAAAGAAAACAAATTTGAATTTTCTAGGATCATCTCCATTATATCTACTGAAAGTTGTTGTGTTTGTGGCCCTCCTTCAATTTTATGCCCACAGGGATGTGGGCATTGCAAAAACTAATAAGTAGTCTGACTCTGCTTGTGGAGTTGTTCGTTCTTTCAGCGATATGCAGGTATCACTGATTTAATTAAACCCTGGAGATATAACTGTAATCAGAAGTCAAGGTCTTTGCTCTCTTGCAACTTATATTTTAGTTGAGACGGTAAAGCAAGCAAATATGTAAATGGTGTATGTGTGTAAATTTAAAATTATAAGACACTAAAATAATCAGAGTAGTGAGAGAAATAACAAGTGGAGTGGGAGTAGGAAGTACTTTAGTTAGGAGATCAGGGAAGGTTTCAATGAGGAAGCGATATTCAGTCCAACCTTGAAAGGTACTCAAGAGTAATTCAGGTGAAAAGAACAGAGAAAACTGTTACATTACAGAATTTCAGTTAGGAAATTAGACTTTAGGGTCAAATATTTGACTTCCAAATCTACTACTTACTGACCTTGGACAAAGTACTCAAGCTTACTATCCTGACTTTAGTCTACTTTTCTGAAAAGATTAAATGAAATGTATTTCTTAAATTGCTAGCTAAAGGCAAATTATCTGCCATTAACATTTGTGAAGGCTTTACCGTGAGAGAAATGAAGAGAGTCCTTTCTACTTCCAGTTGTGTTGTAAACAAGAGAAGTAAAGTTCCTTTTTACCTGCCCTCTGGAGATTTAGAGATCCTGGGATTTCTGCCTCTTTCTACTCACCCCTACAATGTGACTCATCAGATCCTAAACATCTACTTGGTCATATTTCACCACAAGAGGGTCAGTCTGTCCTGTGGGAATAATTTCTCTTTAAATTGGTCAAATCCCTCACTCTCCATCATCCCTAACACCTAGCCTCAGGCTCCTTCATGAAGAAAGCTGTTAGGCAAGACCTGACTCTCAGGCCAGCCATTCTGTACTTTATTTTTTATAGCAGGTTGGTTTATTTTTTACACAATGGTCTCTGACTTCTGGAACAATCCTAGTCAGGGAATAGGTGCAAAGACCTGAAGGCAGAAATGTTCCTGTTATGATCAGGAAACATCCAGAAAGCCAGTGGTGAACACAGCTGGGAGAACAGTTGAAGATAGTAGGAGAAGAGGAAAAGTAGAGGTCATGAGATGGTGTTTTGTGTGGGGCCTTGCAAACAGTTGAGCTATTGTGCAGATTTGGAATTTTATTCTGAGTGAACCATTCCATTGGAGAATTTTGAGCAGAGGGGTAACATGAACTAATTTCCTTTGAAGTAGATTTGCTCAGGCTGTAGTGAGCAAGAATGGAAAAAGGGAGCCCTGTTAAAAGGCAATTGTCTTGATCCAAGGGAAAATGCTGGTGCCTCGCAATAGGGTGATAGCAGAGGGGACACATGAGGCATGGTCAGATTCAAGATATATTTTGAAGGTAGATTCTGTAGACTATGGTGGATGTTGGCGAGTCAGGGATTGAGTGGTTGAGAGTGGGACTAGTCTTTGGCTTTCTTCTTTTTTTTAATCATCATTTTATTTTATTTGTTTATTTTTTATTTTATTTTTATATTCCCCATACAATTTCAACCCCCTTATTTTGACCCCAATCCCTCCTTTTCCCACCCCTCCCCCCATAGTGTGTCTCTGGTTCATAGTTGTTTGTTGATTTTGATTTTTTCTTTCTTATAGTTATTCTTTTTCCTGGTCTCTGGTTCATAGTTGTTTGTTGATTTTGATTTTTTTCTTTCTTACAGTTATTCTTTTTCCTGGTCCCTTATTTAGGTTTTCTAAATTCCTGCTATGAGTGAGACCATCCAGTATTTTTCTTTTTCTTTCTGGCTTATTTCACTGAGCATGATCCCTTCCAGCTCCATCCATGTTGCTGCAAATTGCATATGTTTATCTTCTTTGAATGCTGAGTAATATTCCGTGGTGTATATGTACCATATCTTCCTGATCCAGTCATCTATTTTTGGGCATTTAGGTTGTTTCCAAAGCTTAGCTATTGTAAATAGTGCTGCTATAAACATAGGGGTGCAGGTGCCCTTTGGAGTTAATGTTTCTGTGTCCTTTGGGTAAATACCTAGGAGTGGAATTGCTGGATCATATGGAAGCTCTGTCTTTAGTAGGTTGAAGAATCTCCACACAGCTCTCCATAGTGGTTGGACCAGTTTGCACTCCCACCAGCAATGCAAGAGAGATCCTTTTTCTCCACAGTCTCGAGTCTTTGGCTATCTTCTAGACCATGGTGAGGTATATCACTTTTATCCTAGGTTCTGTGGAAAGTTACTCAAGAGTATAAGCAGAGAAGAGCCCTGAATACATTGCTGTCATACAAATGTCACTCTGGAAAGTCTGAGAGTGAAGAAGGGGAAAGGAGAAAGAGCAGATGCCTTTCCCCCATGCCATCCTTTCTGGGAGCAGAGGGTATGGCATTTACATTCCTAGTAGGTGTTAAGTTCTCATAAATTAGAACATACAACCCACTTTATATTATAAGCAAATTAAAATAAACCCACATTCTATATTACATAAATATTTTAATGAAAAAAGTCTTTTATTTTGCTTTTGAAATTACTTGACCTGGCTTAATTCGTGGATACATGATTTCTCAGCAATCAGGCTTGCTCAGGATAAGAAAAATCTAACTTATCGTTGCTTTCAGATGGAAAGGTATTTTTACAAATGTAGATTTGAATAATTTGTGGAATGATGTAATGGTGCATTTTAAAGAGAAATCAAGACAGTAATATTGATTGTAGAGTTTTCTTTTTGTATTATTGAGCACATAATTTTTTATAGGTCTCAAGGATTTTTTATAGGTTCCTATAAAGCTTATAGGCTCATAAGCCTAAAGGATTAAATGACCCTGGGTACTAGAACCATCAGGAAGCTTGTTTCATCTCAGAGGTTCCTTATAAGAGGATCTTGTTCCCACTGGTTTCATGAAGCTGGACTTTAGGGAAGTCCAAGTATATATAGTGTCCTCGCTCTTGTTTTATTATTTCTATATTTCATTTTTAGAAGTCACCTTGTGTCTGTTAGACCCAATGATCTTGGATTTGCTAGGATGAGTTGATGACTTTGCTCCTTTACTCATTTTGCTGTAATATGGTTTGTTGATGTCACTGTGAAATTATTTCCAACCGTGACTCAGTGAAGATAACTGCAGAATTATTAAGAGACTTAAGAAACATATAAAAACACTGATTTTGTTTTTACCACCCATTCTGTTTTCCTTTTACTTGGATATTGGGCATTGGGTTGCACGGAGTGAATTCAGAGAATTCTAGTCCTGGCTATGTTATGCAGGGTTAGATGTTAACTGTGGAGTAAATAATTCTAAGGGGATATTGTTCGTTTTAACTCTGAATTCATTTTCAGTTATTATAAAACAGGGCAAAAGGTTCTGCAGTGAGTCTGGGAAGAAATGCCTTTCCCCCATTCAACTGAATAAGTGCTTTTGTGATTAAATGTTCTGATATTCTGTGTGCTACAGAAAGAAAATATCAGTAAAAAAAAAAAATCAAGCCAGCAATGTTTAAAGATCAAGTGTGTTCCCCTGATTGTACAGAATGCGCTGGCTAGGACCATTTTTAAACATTTTATTCCTTTATAGTGGAACCTAACCATGTCTGCCCTAGGTGTCCTTTACTCATTTACAGTTTTGAACAATACAGTTTATCTGATTTGCAGCCTTTTTCTAGGTGTGAATCCCACTTCTACTTTTAAATGCATATAGTTCTTCAAAATTGATATTTCATGCTCATTTGCTCTGGAGTCCTTGCTGATATTTAAACAAAAGGCCTTTCAGGCTGGATATCTTAATGACAAATGATCACACCTTTCTCCCTTACCCCCACTTTTAGCTACCAATCTCATCATAAAGAGATTCGTTCTCCAAATTTTCTTAGTAGACCCCTTTCGTTGCTAGGATAGAAATAACCTTAACGGGCAATTGTGTTCATCCTCTGATCAGCTCAGTTTGCATGGGCAACTGTCCACGACCGATGTTTTATCTGCTTTTCTTACTGTATTGGACTTCATAATGGGATGTATTTTACTTTTTTTTTTTGGTTAATATGCCATAAAAATGTACAGCAAGAAATAGTGGGGGAAATATGAGATATAGATTAAGAATTTTCTATCTGTATCTTTTTTGGTCTGGGTGCTTTGGGCAACTTAATTTACTTGTCTTCGTGCTCATCAGATTACTGATCTGTAAAATGAGAGTTCTGTCATTCAGTGTGTGTGCCAGGCTGTGTCTAGGCACCTGACATATAATACCGATGAAAAAATCCCTGCCTTTGTGGACCTTAAATTTATACTAAGGCCTGAGTGAGATAGGACATGACAGTGTCTGATACATGTTACTTCCTAAGTACAATGTCACTTCCCTGACTTTCCCTCCATTCACAGAAAAGGATTAGCATAAGGAAAGTGTATTTTTAATTTTTTTATTGTTTTGTTCTGTTTTTGTGATTAAGATTTCATTTATTTTTGCATACAAGAGTTGGGGTGCAGGCCAGAGGTGTGGGGGAGTGGTGAGAGATGATTCACCAGAGACACAGTAGGGAGCACAGCAGCCGGATCTACTGAAATACACTGGTAAGGGGAGCAGCAGGCAGGACAGGAGAGGTCTGCTGTGCCATGTGAGTCAACTCCCTGGCCAGGGATTGAACTCAGGCGATAGTGGTGGGCCTCACTGGTGGTAGAGCTGAGACTTAACCACTAGGCCACCAAGGAGGACCTCTGTGTCTTTTTTTTTTCCCTTCTAAATCCTGGAACAGAATTTTGTGGCAGTCATATTTTTTTTAGCTTGAGAGTCCCTAACCAGCAAAAGGAAAGCATATGATCAAGGGATATTTCAGACAGCACATTAAGTCAGATGTCCTAGATTTTGACTGTATGTGAGAGCTGAAACACTCTAAATTTGCAGACATGATAGTTTCTGAAAGTCTTGGATTTTAAAGTAGGCTTCAATCTCCCCGGCCCAGTCTGGGATGAAACAACCTGTCTCTAATTGGAGGAAGGCTTGCTCTGCTGAGGCTTTCCAGATATTGGGTGGAAGACAGATCACAATGCTCAGAGATTCATCACCAAGAATGTCTTTGGCCAAGGGGAAACATGACAAAGAAGCAGTACAGAGAAGAGTTTCTTTCTCCATTGAGGAAAATTGCATTAACCAAGGAGTCTGGAGATGAGTTAAGAGGCAAATGCAAAATCACTGCAAAATCCACTGACTAGGTTATACCCTGAATAAAATATATTTCCAAAACCACATAATACTTATTCTTTACCTCCCAGATGTTTTTCTTTACTTGTTTTGAATAAATTCTCCTCCTATAGGGTGATATGTTTATTATGGTTTTGGAGGTGGACTTGGGGTGTTTCCTAGGCCCTTCACAAGGATGGATACAAGCATTTTTGTAGGAAGGGTCCTGCCAAGAGAGCAGAGTGATGATGAGAACAGTGGCTTCCACTTCTGAACCTTGTGCGTGTTCTGTGCCTTTTATGTGTTACTATGATTTTTTTTTTTATTTTTGCATAGAAGAATTGGGGTGTAGGCCAGTAGTCTGAGGGGTTGTGATGAGAGGATTCACTAGAGACGAGTGGGGAACAGAACAAGTGCTTTACTGAATATAACACTGCTGAGAGGTGTGGCGGTTGAGAAAGGAGAAGTCTGCTGTGTCATGTGTGGGTCACCTCCCTGGCCGGGTATCGAACGCATGCTGCAGCGGTGATAGTACTGATACTTAACCCCTAGGTCACTAGGGAGGCCCCTTTTTATGTATATTACTTCACCTGCTCCTCAATGGATATTCTCCCCATTCTAGACATAGACAGAGAGAGCTTAACAAATTTTCCCCAGGCCATTGATTTAATAGTCAGCATTTGAAGCAGGACCTTCTGAGTTCAGTGCCTATGCTTTTCCTTTTTGTTAGATAAGCAATGGATAATTCTGTGAGGATGAGAATCAACAGACTGGCCTACAATAAATACTGAAGTTGAACAGTAACTCTAAGAGACTTACTGTCTGTCTCTTCTTCTTTGTCTTTCACCACACGTGCATGTGCACGCATGCATGAGAAGAAACATACATACCCTCAAACATACATGTTTTCCAGACCTTTGATTCCTTACCAGTTTAGATAAATAGGTAGATTCAGTGGCAGGGGGGCTGCTGAGAGTGCAGTCTGTATCTCTTTGAAGAATTGTATGAGGGGACAAAGAGAAAAGGCTAGTCTGTTGGCAAAACAGACTCTATTATTGACAAACATTCAGGAGTCCAAGTGCTTACAGTTGTTGTGCAGTTTGGCTGCAGGCAAATTGAATAAATCAATCTTGGGACTGGATTGATTGTGCCGGACTGCCTTTTGAATACCTTCAGTTTGCTTGAAGGAAAATTCCCAGGGTCTCATAAAGTACTTAATGTTTATTAAATAAATAAGGCTTTGGGGCCTTGGGGAGCCCCTGAGCTAGGACTGTGGCAGAGCAATGGATTAGCTCTAAACATGTGTATGTACAGGTATAACATGCATTCCTTTGAGTCCTAAGGGGCTTGAGTCTTACAGAACAGAGCCAGAAGTTGCCTCTCACTCACAAGGTTTTGGAGATACCATTTGGCTCTTACGGCCTAGAATTGAAATCAGAGAATGTCTCTGTCCACTTGGCAAGAACAGAAGGCCTTAGAATTCAGAAACAGATGTATTTGTTTTTCAAGTCCTTTGAATGGCTTGTTGCATGGATAATTATTACACACTGTCCCTTCCATTTGTGGTGAGGGCTTATGGAAGCTGTCAACATTAAAGATCCCAGGATGTGTAGTCTTTGGGGATGTCACTGCTCGCCCCTACCTTCATGATGCTCCTCTGGGAAGGAGGTGGGCAGGAGGGCATGTAGTGGAGAGGAAAGGAGAATCTGTACATTAAGTCCAGTCACTTCCACCTTTTGTTGAGTTGGGAAACCTGAGGTTATTTAATTAGGCCCTTTCTTCCAACAAAGAATTGTGTGGCATACATTTATTATTAAAGATTTTAAAATTAGATTTTTTTAATGTGTGGAGCATTCTTTGGAGAGCTTTAGAATCTTTCTTGAAAGGATTGTGTTATTACAGACTGGGAATGAATAGGGGCCAGAGGAATATATGGAAAAATAGTGACCTTAGAGATGGAAAGTCAAGCTTTCCTCTCAACTGGATGACTTTATTGTCTCTGTGACACTGCTTAGGAAAGTTAACCTTTCTGAGCTTCTTTCAGTTCATCATAACCTTCAAAAAGATGAAGCGTGTGGGGCCTCCCTGGTGGCGCAGCGGTTGAGTGCTGGGTTGTGAAGCTGCCCGCAGCCTCTGCAACGCCGGTTTGATCCCCGGCTGCTCCCCGGCCACCTGAGGAGGGTCCCACATGGCGCGCAGACCTCTCCTGCCGCCCGCTGCTCCCCTCAGCAGTGTACTTCGGTCCTTCTGCCTGCTCTGCTCCGCTCTGGCTCTGGTGAATTCTCTCACCCTCCAGCGTTCTGACTGTACCCAGTGCTTGTATAAATAAAAATAAATAAATCTTAAAAAAAAAAAAAGATGAAGTATGTGGGCACCATGTCTTAACACACAGTAGGTCCTTTTAAAATAGTGACTTTATTTTTTCCCTTCTGTGGGATGTATAGACACTCAAAGACAATTATGGTGCTGTTAGGGTTACATGGTCAGTTAAACTAAAGGGGGAAACGGAAACTAGTTTTCCTGTTTCAACTGGCCTAAGCATTCATCTCATTCCCCAAGTAGCCTCCTTACCTGGTGACCCCAAGGTAGTGTTTTTGAAATAGCTTGATCCCAAAAACTTGTAGCTAGTGATTGCATTGTGGAGCATTGTGCTAAATTAAATGAGTAGAAAACTAAAAGGAACCTGGCTGTACACTACTATCCATACACATCCTATCTCCTTCAGGACTCTCTTATTTAATAGACATAGGAAATTTGGGGAGTTAAAAGACCTTGTAAACAAAGAAAGTTTTCAGAATTGGTAGGCTTGCTGTGTGAGGATCCTGGATGAACATTAAATTACAGTTATTTATTCTCTCCAAATGTGTTGCTAAGTTGGGCTCTCAGAGGCTGCAGTTAGAGCCAAGAAAAATTAGAAGTGCATACAATGGGGCTGTTTGAAAAGTAGTAAGTCTATTTTAATTTTTCCAGGGAATCCCCGAGGATTCTACTAAAATTGAACAATTATATTCTTCCCCTGATTTGCATAAATATCATTAATACACAGAATGTGCTAATTTGAAAGATGCTGTGCCCCCACACTTTATCTTAACTTTGTCACCTGCTATTTCTTGTCTCACATAGAGCCTGGTATAAACTGATGCACACAATTCATCCCAATATTATTTGCACATAACATCTCAATAGTTCCTCATGAATTGCAAAGAGTCCCATGATATCAAGATTTGCATCTGAAAAAAATCTGAGAAGCATTGTCTAAGATCTGAGCTTCAAGATGCCTTAGGCAGCTTCTCCAAGTAGGAGATATTCTTAGCTGAATCATATGTCCCATTTACCAGGTGGAAAATACCAGGCTTGCTTAAAAACTAACAAAGTTCCTGTTGTAAAGATATCAAATGCTCTAAGAGCCAACCTTGCTTCTCCCCCGCCCTCCATATTACAGCATCTAGATTTGCCTCAGAATCTCAGAACGTCAGCACAGCTAAGAGGTTAAGAACATGGTTTTGAAAACAGGATAACTTGGTTTTAAATCCTGCCCATCACTCTTTCACTCTGTAATCTTGGGCAAGTTTTGAATCTCAATTCCACCACTTGTAAATATAAATAATAGAACCTATTAGAAGATTGTTGTAAAGATTAATCAGAATGTGTGTGTGCTCCCTTTGGGGAAGGATTGAGAACAGTTTGAACATTTTTATAATCCCAGTGTTCCTGGAAGATACTAAATATTACTTAAGGAATTAAGCATAATGTCAACCAAGCTCTTACCAATATATCTGGCATGTATGAATGTCTCAATAAATGGCAAGGATGTAGTAGTAATAATAGTGTTACTAGTATTCAGTCACTTCATCTGACTAAACAAAAACTACATGAACATTTCATTACTAGAGAAAAGACTAAACACCTTTCAAATGGTGTCTCCCAAAGCAGCTTTCTGTCATTCAGAACCCTTTTCATGTCATTGCTATGGCTTTGGGACATCTCTGGCCAACTGTTACTTCATCAGGAGGAACTTTGAGAATGACTAGACTTCTAATCATCTCACTTTAACATGTGTTTTCACATGGTTGAAAGTGGCTTGGGACTTAGACATTTGGACTCAGAGCCTGTCTATACGAGGAGAGAAAATGGAAAGGTCTGAGTGCTTTTGTTCAATACGTGACTTAATGAGACAATCACTCCAGGGAACATTTTCATTTCCTTCCTTAAAGAATGAGAATCTTTGAATGAAAGTATTTAGCCCTCTTTCAGTCCTGGGACCTTTCATGTTTATGTAGGGCTATTTTATTCTCTGATGACTCAGTTTGTCTCAACATAATGACCAGGTGCTGTCTTCTGCCCAGCTGAAGAGCAGATGCCCATGAGAAGCAAAGAAAATTGAAAGCCCCAATATCTTCCTGTTATCAGGGTATAGGATTGCATTGTCACCAATCTATGCAGAAGAGAATGAATTTAAACTGGTGACTAAGGTATCTTTATCAAGTCTTGGACTATTAACTTGTTTAGCTTTGTAGTGGAAGCCATTAGTCTTTAATGTGGCAGGTGAACTTCTGTAGAGCTGGTGCTGCTAATAGCCAAATGGCATATAATAATCAAGTCAGTAAATGTGGGCATTATTAAACACAAATGCAATGGGCTGGAAAAGAAGCTTTGCGTGCCTGTAAATTACCCTATTGTTATTTGAAGGAAAGAACAATACAAGTTGAAATATTGAAACCTCATACATCACAGTTCTCTTGCTATTGTTGTCTTATACAGGGCAATATCTGGCTTTTATTTATAGTTCTCAACTATGTTTTTTTTTGCTCCCCCCAGCTGCAGAACTCTCGCTTAAATTCTATTTTCATGTTAAACCTAAGTAGTTCACTGTGTAAGAGCATTCTTTGGCCCTGAAAGTTCTTGGCATTTCCTATGAGTAATACAGCACAGTAACAATTCTTTATAGGCTTGGGAGAGATAAAAATGACAGACTAAAGATAGGTGGTTAAGTTGTAACAAAACACAGCACATAAAACTTGGCAAAGATTTACACAGAGAAACAGAACTACTGTTCATGCCAGAGAAATCAGTAAAGAGGAACTGAAAAAGGAATGAAGAACGTATGGTTCAAAGCTATAATGAGACATGGCAGCCTCAGGCAATATCAGTAAGGAATAACATGCCCCAATTTTGTTGTCTGAGTAGCAAAACATTTCTTTTTCTGTTGATTATTCAGAATATGTGCCATTAGCCATATGTGTACGTCTTGAGTCAGCTATCTGGCTATGGACCACATTTCATTACCATGTGTTCTGCTTCCCGCTCAAATACACAACACCCAGAAATATGTCCCTGACCTTTTAATCTAGCTTGCTCTTTCTTCCTTCATTTCCCCATCATTTATAATACCAAAGCTCTTTCTAAGCAATCTCCCTCCCTTTTTTTCCTCTGCTGTTCTCTGTGTAAGCTACTCATTGTCAATTTGGTAGATGACTGGAAGCAGATCTTCTTAACACCTGGAAGTTATATTGAGTGTCTACCTGGGCTCATCAGTTTGGAGGTAAATAACAAATCTTAATCAGTGCTAACAATTTGCAAATAATCTTTGGTGATCATGGGCTGTATTTGAATAGATTATGTAGAATTGATCTGGACTCTCAAAGTATAGAAATTTTAAAGAATCAGAGGGTGCAATTGCCTGGATGGCTTGGCTCTGCCATTTTCCTGAATGGCAGAGAGAAATGTACAGAGGCATACTAATTTTTGTGTTGCTGCAGTCTGACAATTTTGGTGGGTATGCATGGATGTCAGTAAGTATAATTATCTAATGAATGAGTTGATGATTTTCAAGTTGAATCCTTCTGTAATTGTTCAGTGTTGAGTCAAAAGAGATGTAACCCCTCATATCTGCAAGTCTTGTGCACAGAGAAAGACCTTGATACATAAATCCCAGCTTGGCATCACAGCCCTGTGCTATCAAGGGCTACCTGATGAGGTCTGAAGGTAATACAGTGGCTCACAGAAGCACAGTCAGGAAGCCTTCCTGGAGGAAGTAGCATTGAATTTGACATTTGAAGTCAGTAAAGTGAAAATAGTAAAAGGAATTTAGTTGCTTTATTATTTCATGTTTTAAAAATATATTTCTAAGCTAGGTTTAACCTATCATTCAGTGTGATAAACAAAAAATAAGTAAATCTTTTTCATTATATGTTGAGAAATGTTAAAAGAGAGTGGATATAATTTTAAGAGACTTCTTTTAGGGAAAACAGAAAATAAGATGCAATGAAAAGGGGAACTATCTCCTTCCCTTAGTTTTTGAGTATAAAATAATCAGGGAATTGAAAAAAAAGCAACAAAGATTGGAATTAAGTATTAGAGAACTGGAGTAATTTTGGGAAGACCAGTCTCAAAGCCCTAATAGTTGAGGGGAGTTTTTCTTTTTTTAAAGGGAAATGTCATTACTAAGGAATCCAGGATCTTTCTACTCCATATGTGGCCTAGCACCAGGAAGTATCAGTATATCTGGGAGTTTTTTAGAAAGACAGAATCCTAGGAACCCCCCAGACATACTGAATCAAAATCTGCATATTAGCAAGAATCCCAGGATATTTGTGGGCACTTTTGCCTCTGAGAAGCACTTCTACAGGAAGCAGCAACATTCCAAGGTGGGCAGCCTGTTATATTGCGGAGATAACTAATTGACAACCATCAGAATCAACTGGGTAGTGTTTTTTTTGTTTTTTGTTTTTTTTTAATTTTTTAAGCAGTAGCTCAGATCTAATGACTCCAGGTTTGGAAGTTGATGTTTGAGATGACAGCAGTGATGCTTATCCCTCCTGACAGCTCACTAGAATGACTTGTGACATTAAAAAAAAAAAAATCCCAGTGATAAAGCCAGGCTTCCAGAGATAGTGATTTTAATTGTTCTGGGGAAGAATTTTTATGTGAATATTTCAGTATCAGCTTTCTTGAACATTACACAAAGTTCTTCCTTACATGAGTATTTTCTTAAAGGTTTCTAAATGATTCTGGTGTGAAGCTGAACTTGAGAACTCCTGGATGAAGACCAGGAGAAAAGTAGTATACTTTCCAGATGGAAGATCCCAAAATATTTTAAATCTGGGCACTGACCTGAGTGAAGATGTATGTCAATATAAGAGACAATGATGTTAGAAGGCAGAATTTACAGGATTTATTAATTTCACATCGAGTAGAGAGTAATTCAGGAGTCCAGGCTTATGTTATTTCATGTGATGGACAGAGGGACAGTGTTACTTATGGGCTTCTTTACCTCTTCTCTCTAGAGGATTACTTCTGATGTAGAAATTAGGAGTGCGTGGCATATTTAGAGCTTTAACTCATCTAGTATGACCAAAATTTTGCAGGAGCAACAGTTGTCCATACCCTAGAAGTCTGTGAACACATGATCTTAGTGCCTTTTAAATCTGCAATTACAGATAATCTACTTTTTGATCTATCTGATGTCTATTGTGTAAATTCTTATAAGTACCTCCCTCTACCTCCCCTAAAGGTGAGTTAGGACAACTGGTGCAGGTGTTGTCCTGAATGCTATCATTTCTGATGCGTCTTTTTTCATTATAATCGATTGAGTATGAGGAGAATTCTTCATACTCGAAGCCCCCATGCGTGGTTGATGCAGGTTAGTCTTGGCCAGCATCTCAGCGCTATAATGTTTTGGATTCACTTATTGTTTAAACACATAAGGTTATAAATTTCCTGCAGTGTTCACCTTAGCTTTCTTTCCATTTTTCTCTGCTGGGTTATGTGGTACACATTTCAGAGGAAACATCGTTATTATGAATGGTCAGGAGAGAAACCTGGTCTTATGACAGGTTAAAACCTGTTAGAATCTTTAACTCTGTCTCTCTTGGGTTCTTACTGATTCTGGATGAATTTTTATGAACATAAACAACTAAAGATGACTAAAGAGTTTTCCAGAGTCTGGAGGAAATTTTATTGACTGTAATGCTTATGGGTTGGATGAGAAACACAACTGTGGAAATGGTCTTTTAGTCTCTGTGTGTGATCAGTGCAGCTAATAGGAAAGTATTGAAAACAGCTTCACCCACCTCAGTATCCATGTCTGGCTTGGCTGTAGTCTGCGTCAACCAGAAGTGGGACTGACGCTGTAGAACAGGCATATTCTGTCCTGAGCTGGACTTCTCTCTTATCTGCCCCCCACTGGTTTCTCACTTGCCTTCCCTAGAGACTGTAAGCTAATTATCAAGCATTGTTGGCATCTGTGGTTATTTCACATACACTACTGAAGATGGATCCTGTGCAGAAAATGACCTGGAAATAGTGGAGGTGCTACAAATGATGGTGTTTGATAGGCTAAATTATGTTAAAGGATGACAAGCCATCTGAGCTTGCCAGGAGAAAAATCTTTTTTCAGAATCATGGAGTGCAGCAGAGAAATCAAGTGAGATATTTCTCTGTGAGTGCTAGCAGAAGCTGCACTGGGTCCATGTCCACCCGCCTTCCAACCGTAAATGGTGAGACTGATAAGTACCCAAGAGAATGAAAGTGATGAGGACAATCTAACTTGGTCCTGTTCACTCAAACTTATAGGAAAAGGAAAGTAAATGAACATATTTAAAAATTCAGAGACTGTTATGTCAGTATTATTCTAAAGATACAGAAAAATTGCTTACCTTTGCAAATGGTGCTCTGCAGGAAACAAAAGTCAGTTTTAGGTGATACCTCATTAAGGTAGGAAAATGGTATTTGACCACAAGCAGGTATCAGAATGCTATAAAATCCAATAAGCTGAAGTGCATTTTGAGATGATAGATGTACTAAATAAGAGCACACCACTACAAGAATATTGAAAAATTAAGAACACAATTAAAATTCCCACAGATGAATGCACAAATAAAATGATAGAAAACAGAATCAGTGGCTGATACTTTAAACCTGAAAAGTTGTCTTTGAAGGCAAAGGGAAAGAACAAACAAAAAATAATGAAGAAGAAAGAAGATGGATCAGAGGGTAGCAGAAAGGATGTAACCAGAATAGTACTTCTCAAATGGAAATAACATGAATTAGGAATTTTTATAATTAAAACTTATAAAACTGAAACATGTATTCATATTTAGAACAGGAGACTGCAGGTAACAAAAGCAAAAAGATGTCTATATCTAAATATATTCTAATTTTTTTCAAAGAAAAAGAATTTTAAAGTTCTGTAAGATCCCAAAGAAGGAATAAAAACAAAAGTATAGCTTCAAAGAAACAAAAATCAGGCAAGTCTAGACTTTTACTCTGCCAACAAGTTATCAAAGATAAAAGAAAAATTATGTTGAGTTTTGATGGAGAAAATTATGTGACCCATGAAATGCATCTCCAACCAAATTGTCTTTTGCATATGATGACAACAAAGTCTAAGGACTCAAAATTGGAAGTGGCACTCACACAACCAGAATGTAATTTAAAATACAGAACTCAAGAATGGAGTAATTATTTTATAATACAAAACCAGAAATGAATATCATAGCCTATTGATCTAGGATTGAAATGTAAATGAACTTTATGTAAATTAATATCTAAGGAATAACAAAAAGAAAATATAAGCCCACAGCTTAAAAATGCTCTATAGAAAGTGGAGGTGAAAGAACACTAATTTTTTTTTTATTTCACATGTTAACTGTAAACAGATTGTTCTTTCCCTCTCTCTCACGGACAAGTGTACACACACACGCCCACACCCCATTATCTATATGGCAATGCATATATGTGTGTATGCCAATATTTCTGTGTACATGTTTGTGTGTGTTAATATTTGTGGAGATTGAGAGGGAGAGGGATATTTTGCTTTGGAAAATCTTAAAAGTAAAATACTAGTACAATTAAAGATGAGGGGCCAATCTTTACCCCAGAAGTTACAAACAAGTAATTACAGATTTCTTAATAAAATGAACAAGTAACAAACAAATAATTGACAACTATGGGAGATGATAGATGTTAGCCAAGTTTTCTCTAGTAATCATTGATAATATATACATGAATCAAATCATAATTACACCCCTTAAACTAATAAGGTGGGAGGAAGAATTAGCAAATGTAGTACTGAATATATGACTGCTTTTTAAAACAGTGAAGAAAATGCTCACACTAAAATACTTCAAAAAATTCTAAAAAGTTAGGGAACCTAAGATATAGAAAATGAATCATAAAGTAAAAGATCAAGCACATAATATAAATTAAACAGAAATGGTTAAGGCAAAAACTCTACTTGTATTTTAAAAATGAACTGTGTTCAGATTATGAGAGCTGTGACTTTAAGATGAAATTCTGGAATTAGGCCAAGGAATATCAAGCAAATTTGAACAGAAAGAATGCAGGGGAGTCAATATTAATATCGAAGTAAAATTCAAGGCAAAAAGTATTAAGAGAAATGAGAACAGTTACTTCATATTGATGAAAGTTAAAATCTATAATAAAGACATTTTAAATATATATTTGTTTACTAATAAAACATCAAAACACATAAAGCAAAATTTGTTAGGCAAGCTGGAAGGAATTGACGGAAACATAATTACAGTAGCAGATTTTAATATACTGCTCTCAGTCTGTGATAAAACAGAAAATAAATGAGCATGTGATTTAACTATTAATAAAAGTGAATAGATAATCTCAAAGTATGTACCCTATAGAGAATGTATGTTTTTCAAATATTTGCAAAACATTACCAATGATGGCACTGATAAACACATTTTAAGTCTCTAAACCAGAAATTTGTCTGACTATACTTTTTAATAGCTGGCACAGAGGAATTCTGAAAAAATGACAATAGCTTCAAAATGTAAAAACCTCAACTATTCAGAAATGTATATTAAAAATAATCTCCTAAATTACTATCTGTTCAAAGAAGATTGGAAATATAAGCAACAGATTATTTTGAAATGTTAGAAAAATAAATTAGTTTGAATAAATACAGCACTGCATACCAAATTTTTGTTAAATGGCCAAATCTGCATTTTGAAATATTGATACTTTTGTTACAGTAGGAAATGTAGCCAGTGGCACTGGTTAGGACAAAGGTATGCTATGGGAAGTAAGAGGACAAAAGCTGAAATGGACACTGTCAACTTTAAAGAGTTCTGAATGCTTGTTGGGGAAGGGTGATATTAGAGATTCTTAAGCAGTGGTACCTTTTGAAAGTGATGTGGGTGTGAGGAGAGGAAAGGATAATTGGTGGGGAGAATGATGACCTCAGTTTGGACATACTGTGTAGGCTTCTGATTCCTTACTACAAAGTAATAATGTAAAGATAATAGATAATAGCAGTAAATATTTTTCGCATAAACTGAGAATGTGCTAGGCACTGTGCTGAATGATTTACAAATATGATGTCAACTAAACCTCATTATACCTCTATAACTAAAAACCAGGTAATTATCTTCATCTTATTTCTTCTTTTAATAAAATGTAATGGTGTTATTTTAAAGCAATAGAAGTATATCATTAAAATTCAAACTTCTTAAGCAATTATTGAATAAACTGTCATCTCTTTGGCCTTTCATAGACCTTCGGTAGCATTCCTTAGAAATAACTACTTTTCCTATTTCTTGGGTGTTGTTAGAGTGATATGGCATGCATATTTAGGAAAATATGTACATATGCGTTTGTGCACATGTCCCTTTTTATTTATACAAATTGAAGCACAGTGTTTCTCTTTTTACTCTAAAATATATATTATATAGAGTCCTATGTTGGCGACATACAGAATCATCTTACTCTTTACATGTCTATGTTGTATTCCTTTGTGCAACCCTGGAATGATTTACTTAGTGACTATTTCAACTGTGTCCATGATTGTTTCTATGAAAATGTTTCAGTGAATATCCTCACATTTTCTTCTTTTGGCACGTGGTACATGCTTATATTTTCTATAGAAAAGATTTTCTAAGTGGATTGTATCAAAGGTATGTACGTTTTGGTAAATGTTGCCAACTTGTCTTATGAAAAGTTTATAGCAAAATTGTTGTCATCCTCAGGATCCGCACCATCTGATCATCCCAACCTTTCCCTGCTCTTGTTGCTATTGTTTGATGTCACTGTCCCTCATCCATGTAGCTTTTCATTCACTGTCTTTCTCTTTTCAGTGGCCATCATTATTCTTGATTACTTCTGTATCTGCTCAAATGACCCTATCGAGGAGGCTGATAACTCTAATTTCATCAAACTTATTTCTCCTCAACAGTAGCCATTCACCCACCCCTTCTCATGCTTAAACCACAGATTTGTCATTAGAAAGAGCACGATTTCTGAAATTTGAAATTATTTCACTCTCTGGGCAGAACACCCCGTCTCTCTGCCTTGTTCAACAATTCTCGTAAAAACAAACCCATCGAACAAAAAACCTTATTTGAAACATTGCTTTCACTTCTTTTTCATGATTCTTAGATCCTCTCAGCCTTTCCTTTGCTTTTTGATTCAAACTAAGTTCCACATCCATCATTATAATCACTTTCTTGAAAATATTCCTCAACCCTCATGTTCTTCTCTTCCATGTTATATTTATTTACCTTAACCTTGATGAACCCAATTATCCAACATCTCAACATTGTTTCCAAGTAGCTGAAGACAACCATGCAAAGTAATAGGACCAGATGAATGGATGACATTTTACACTTAGGATCACAGAATTTCACTTAGAAAGTCAACATAACTCAGAAATCATCTAATATTCTCCTAGTAAGTCTGGGTGCTTTATATTTTCCTCCTCATACTGTAAGGTTGTCCTCAATATGCTGTTGCTCCAACCCTTAGTGACCTTTTCTAATATGTCATTGAGAAAAGTAGAAATCTGCAGAAGACAACCACCTCATCGCTCAACCCGCAGGCCCCACACATGTGAGTGTCTAATGCCCCTGGCTATGGCTGCAGAAAGTGTCTCTTAGCTGATAAAAGGTCAGTCCTTTGATGGTCTCTGCATCCTATGCCCTGTCAACCTCCCAGGGATCTCAGTGTTTCCTCTGCATCATTAGTTTCCCTCTCTCCTGAATTATTTCCATCATATTCTCTCCTTATCTTTCATCCTATTAAAAATTCCTTTTTTTGTCCTGTACTCCACATTTCTCAAAAATATCTCTATAGGTTGTTTCCTATTGTTTACTCACATCCATTGTCACATCTTCTAATTTCCCACCTCACCACTCTGCTTTGACTTACGTTTTGTCTGACCCACGGTACAGCTCCTATTTGTGTCCCTCTTATTTCACCTCTCTGCAACATTTCTTTCACTTCAGTTACAT
The DNA here is from genome assembly GCF_014898055.3 of Talpa occidentalis. NCBI lineage: Eukaryota > Metazoa > Chordata > Mammalia > Eulipotyphla > Talpidae > Talpa > Talpa occidentalis. The sequence goes on along the minus strand of NW_023603184.1, from coordinate 22,804,460 downwards.
TCCTCTCTTTGGAACAGTTTCTTATTTGTTTTTCTAAGTTACTTCAATTTCCCTCCCCACTTCTTCTTAATAACTTTGCAGATGCCTCTTCTCTCTAAACTCAACATTATAGCATTTTCCAGACTTCAGACTAGTCTTTTTCTCTTTTTCACCTGTAAATTCAAACTATGTAATCTCAGGTTAATATTTTCAGTTCATATCTTCTCTGAGCACACACCTTCATCCAATTGCTCACCCAATCACTATTTGGACTCACACTACGGGCACTCCTTGCTTCCTGTGCTTCACCTTATTAAGCTTCACAGTTGTGTTTGTTATAAATTAAGGGTGAAAAATGTGTTGCAAATCCTCTGTTACTCTCCCAGTTCAAGCTGCCATGATCTCTTTTGAGGATTAGTGAAATAGCCACCTCTCTGTTCTCCACATTGCCCCTTCCTGTTCATCCAGTCTGTTCTACACCCAGCAATGATCTTTGTTTAAAAAAATGCAAAATCAGAAGAACCTCAAATCTGCAATAAGTGATGTACATGATTTATCTTATTCTTCAAATGTCCTTATGAGGTTGGCACTACTATTATGCTATGAGGGGTAAGTAATTCACTCAAGGTTTCAATCCAGGATGCTTGGATCTAGAGCTTGCTATCTCAACCACCAGAAAATGCTCTCTGACAGAAAGGTTCAGTTTTCCTCCTAACAGCAACTTGAACTCTCATAGCTTAATAGTTCATCTGTATCACCTCTGGGGACCTGGGAAATTACAGCTAATTCTTTACAATGGTGATTGTTTTGTTTTGTCTTTTGTTTTTGTTTTTTTTCTTGGGGTATGCAACAGCAAAGGAATCTTGTTTTAGTTAACTGAATTAAAGCAAGCTTATTGGACTTCATCCAACATGGGGGTTCCATTCAGGTGGGTGGGGTTTTATACACACTATTTTTGTGATGCTGTTGATGTGGGCTTAGTATGAGGGAAAAAAACCTCTTTCTCTGAAAGTACCGATTAATTTAGAAAAGTACAAAGGTGATTCTATAGAAATAACATATTTACATACTCCTCTTCTGCAAGTGCAGAGTGCCTGCTGGTCTCTTACCAGTTAATCATAGTAATCAGGGATGCAGAGACAAACTGCTGTCATTATACGACAATTTCCCCATGAAGGTCTGCACAAAAACAAGTACCTTTAGTTTCTTTCCTCCATTCCATCCTCTCCATGCCGCCAAATTCATGTAAAACACAGCCCAGATTGAGAAGTTCATGTTTTAAACCTCAACCACTTCTTACCACTGAGTGGACAAAAGTCAGAAACTATTGATTTTTGTCATTTGAGACCCTCAAGGACCTAGTTCCTGTGCTGTTTTTCCCCAGACTGAGCTCTGCCTGTTCCCTTAATGTATATCATACTTTCAACAATGAACTAATTGCTTTTTCTTATACAAACTCATATTTTCTCACTTCATTTCCTTGTTCACTCAGCTTTTCAGTTAAAATGCTTCTCACGCTCCATTGTCTACATTTTAAAATCCTTATTTAAGGTATCAAAAAAAAATGACATGCCTTACTTAAGATACAGTGTTAGCTAGGTATTAAATTATTATTGCTATCTACTATTTTTTTTTAAATGATGTTACTTTTAGTAGAAAAGGGACTTGGAAAAGTGGCAAGCAAGGTACAGAGGGAAAGTTTAGGGGTTCTTTGTGTTGACAGAAATACAGAGAGCAGGGGCTGGGCTATACTGGGCATCTGGTCCTTGGGCTTGGAGAATGGTGAAGGTCATAGAGTCATCTTGTTAGTTCCCAGGTGAAGCAGAGAAGAATGCAAGTTCCTAGTTGAAAATGAGGTCAGTGTACATTTTTATAGATCATTGGGCAGGTCAAAATGACAGGAGAGACCCACAGGGACATTAGAAGAAATTGGTCAGGAGTGCAGTGGACAAATGACAGCAGACAACAGATTGCTTGGGGAGTGTTAGTGTGTGAGGCAGCAGATGACCTGAGGTCAGAGGCTATTGGAGGGGTTTGGTAGACAAGGATCCCTCTCCCCAAACGTTGTAGGTAAATTTCCAAAAGAATCTTTTGGAGGAAAAAATGATTTGGAGAAAATTATAACTTTCTTTTGTACACACTGCTACCTGTATCCCTGATGGTGCCAGTGTCACCAGAATTTACCCTACTCCTCAGAATAGGTGCTGCTGGCTCTTACATTGTGAATTGTCTATAATCATTATTGTCTGTATTTGTTGTACAGAGCATGTATGTGCATTAGACTTCTCTGACTTACTTGCTGCCTGTTACAAGCTTGTACCCTTAAACTCTATCAATTTTCTACCCTCAGTCTGTAAATTCTGGTAATCACCATTTTACTGTGTGTTTGTTTTTAAATAGGTCTAACTTTTTTAGATTTCTCATATAAATGGTATCAAAAAGTACCTTATCTTTTTCTGTCTACTTACCTTGCTTAGCAAAATGTGCTCAAGGTACATCAGTATCATGTATAGCAGGATATCTTCATTTCTCATGGCTGAATAGTATTCCATGTTTATAAGCCACATTTTCAAAGTCCATCCATTCATGGAAAGCCGTTGGGTTCTTCCACATCTTGGCTGTTGTGACTAATGCTATGGTAAACATGCATTTGCATATATCTTGTTGAACTCTGTTTCCATTTCCTTTGTTATAAACCTGAAAAATTTTTAAATTTCTGAAGAACCTCCATATGGTTTTCCATAGTGGTTGGAATAATTGCATTCTCACCAACACTGTGTAAGGGTTTCCTTTCACTATGTGCTCACCAGCATCTGTTGTCCCTGCTCTTCCTGATGATAGCCATTCTTGTTGTTTTTGACTGGTATTTCTCTGATGATATTAGTAATATTGAGCACCTTTTCTTGTCCCTGTTGCCTATTTTGATCTCTTCTTTGGACAAATGTCTATTCTTCTGCCCATTATTTAATAAGTTTTTTTTTTTTCTTATGAAGTTGTATAAATTCTACATACATTTTGGATATTTTCTCTTTATAGATATATTTTCCAAAAATTTCCTTCTGTGATATAGATTGTGTTTTCATCTTTTAATTGTTGGATTTGCTGTAAAGAAGCTCTTGCTTCTTTCATATAGTCCCTTTTGTTGATTTTTTGCTTGCTTTGTTGGTTGTACTTTTGGTATCATGTCCAAAAAATCATTTGCTTGACTAATTAATATTGCTTCTTCCCTAATATCTTCTTCTTTACATTTTTTTGCTAGCAGTTCTATGATACCAGGTCATATGAAACTTAGATCTCATTACCAGACCTCATTGCTATATAGTTAGTCTACAATGAATTAATGTACATTAAATTTTTTGTAATTATCATGCCAGTGACATAATGAAAATGCACTACTACATTAAAAGTGTCATTTTTGTGTATGCTAAACATGATTACTGTTTTTATAAGCTTATTTTGAAATTTCATTTAAAATAATGCACATTATTTTAAAAAGTAGAAATGGCTTGGCAGGGACATTCCTCCTATTAGTACAGGCTGCTTTTTGCACAGCTCCGGGGCATGCTGTTCTTGTCACAGTTATCACAGATTTGTAGTATTGTTATGGCAACTTTCAGGTAAATGGCATTGTGGTGTCTGGAACAAGGGGTACTTTTTTCACCCTTTTTTTATATAGGTTGTGGTTACAACCAGCAATGGGGATATGTTCTGAGCTTCTGTTGATTTCTAGGTGCTGGTTATATCTATGTCAAAGTTATAGTCAAGGGTAATCACAATTTCCTAGTACTTATAGCTATTCCATTTATGTAAAATAGACCAAATAGGCCACTATACCTATACTTTTCATCTAATGAGAAGTGATGAGAATAGCACCTATTGCATGTGATTATTAGGAAGATTAAGCAAGACACTAAATACATTGTAAATGTGGTATTTGACTTATTATGTATTGGTTGTGTTGGCTGCTTAATTTATTGACTAATGAAATTGACTCTGGGCTGCATAACCTAAAGATGAGGGTCTGGTTCTCTAGATCAGGATCAACAATCACTTTGGTCCAAGATGGAATGATAGTTTGTTGAGCCAACTCTGCTTGGGTATAAAGTGGTAGTGGAGTCATGGCCATTTTTATATAGGAACCATTTCTTTGCAGTGGTTCATGTGTACCAGACTGCCCATCACTTACTGTCTTTGGTTCCCTTTGTCCTGATGCCACAAGAAGAGTGCATTTGGATCACATTCTTCTAGCCCTCCCCACAATACTCTTGTTGGGAAACTTGATGCCAGTATTTGCACAGACACAGACAGGTTAAGAACACAATAGGAGTTTTTGCTCAATATGGTAAGGGTTAAGAGTGCATGCTCAGAGTAAGACTATCAAGTATCAAATCCTAAATTTGTCCTTTACTAAGTGTGTGATTTTGACCATGCAATACCTCGTTTCCTCAGTTATACATTGGATATAGAGAATTTATGCAATGGGTATACACTTTGAGTGTGGAGGTTAAATACAGTGTGCTTAGAGTAGTGTTTGGCACCTAAACTTAATGTTAGCTCTTATTCTTACATGTGTACATACATGGTTATTCATTAAAATATCTTTTGAGTACATGTCATATATTTGATACTCTTCTGAGTAGTGGAGGTGCAATGGTGAAAATGAAAGACAAGGTTCCTACTCTCATGGAACCCTTAGGCTGCTGGAGAAGACAGACAACAAAGAAAGGAAATAAATGAGCTCTGTATTTCAAGATGATGGAAGGCTGGTAAAAGACTAGGGAAGGTGCTAGTTTATTTAGGTCTTCAGAGATGTACTGTCTGAGGGGGTGACCCTTGAGGTAAGACTTGAAAGATGAAATAGTACCAGCTTTGGGCAAAGGGTATTCTACCTAGATTATTTAATTCAGAGAGAACAAGAAATGCCCCAAGTCAGGAATGAGTTTCTTATGTTGAAAGAACAGATTGAAAAATGGTGGTGTTAGTGAATTGGTGAGAGGGTGGAAGGAAAGACTGAATCAGACTATGTAAGGACCATGGTAAAGCTACTGCATTTTTTTCCTAAATATAAGGGGAAAGCAAAAGAGTTTTAAGTAAGAGGGTTATTATCAGATTTAAGATAAAAAAAATAGGGAGGGCTGCTTTGTCAGGAACACCCATGAAGCAACTGTAGTTTATTTTCATACCCATGAGTTCGTGAAGGGCTGCAAATTGTCTTTCTATGTCTATGTTTGAAATGCCATCGTCACTTAGTAAATGCTGAAGAAGGAATAAATGGAATGAACCAGGAACCTGTAAGTTCTACTTATAGGAAGTGCTATGTTCTCTACCCTTTGTGACAGGGGCTATGCCCTATCCTCAAACAATAACCCAGTTGTTTTTTCAATACTATAAAGTGACCTTGATTCCCAAGGTCACAATAATGCCAGATAAGTGGGAAAGAAGAAAAAGAGTGTTTTGTACTTTTTTTCAGCCTCTACATTTCCAAGCAATGAACTTTGAGACATTAAACAGTTTTTCTTTGTACTTGGGCTATTTTAGAATAAGATTTTATTTTTGCACTTCTCCAAAAATGCTAGTGTTTTCCCCTCAACTTTAACCATGAAGTAGGTTGGAAATTAAGAGCTTTCTTGTGTCATCACTGCTACAACTAGTAGAGAAAATCAGAGGGCTTGGCTTTTACCCACAGTGGACAGCTATCACCCCAAACTTCTATATTTTGGGTAAACTTAAACTGCGAGCCTGATGTCCCCAATTGTGTCTGAGAAGGTCTTCTTCATTGTCAGTCCTTGAAGCTTTCACTCACTTCATAATAATCCATTAATCCTTTATCGGCCTTTACCTGAAAATAGGTTCTAAATCCATATAAAACTCAGCATGACTTTCAGATGAAAAGCTCCAATTTTAAAAGTAGATGGAAAAAATCTTGAATAGGAGGGAAAAAAGGAATGAGTAACCACTGAACTATTGAGCCTTAATGGAGTGGTTTTTAACTAAAGATAAAGCTTGGCTTTGCCATTGAAGGCAGGAAAATGAAAATGCTAGTTTTATTTCAAAGCCAGAGGCAAAACAATTAGAATGAAATTTTTCACTAGACTTCAAGTATGGAACAAGGAAGGGTGATAAAATTTTATGTGTATATCTGGGAACTTAAAAATAGTCTTTCTATTTGAGTCACCTCAGGTTATGCCTGAGGAATGTAGTGTCTGTGTGATCTGGAAAGAAAAAACAATATGAAAAGAATTCTCTAGTTAGTAACATTATAAATTATAGTTGATTGCCAAAATTTGTTGAAAATATCTACTTTTTTTGTCATTGTCATACCGGAAAATGCTGTTATTGCATAAAAGTTAAAGTGGATTTTTTTTAAAGTGCAATGAGAATTGGCTGTCTTGCCTTAATATTATTTGATTGTTCCAAATTTGATATCTGTAAAATTGTTTCAACTTGAGAGTATTATTACTTGAAATTCCAGGGTTAGCTCTAACATGGCAGGAAGGAAGGCGAACAAAAGATGTTGATTCTGTGTATATGACTTTCCTTTAGATCAGGGCTCTGCAAATTATGGTCATTGTGCTAAATCTGACCCTCTGCTTTTTTTTTGTAAATGCTTTTATTGGAACACAGGCACACTCATTTGCGTAGGTATTATATATGGCTGTTTCAATGCTATAGCAACAGAGTTGGGATGCTATTACAGAGATGTGACCCACAAAAGCTATTTGCTGTCTGACTCTTCATTGAAAAAGTTTGCCAATCTTTAATTTAGATGCAGGTTTTACTCTTTGCCATGTTTAATTCTAAAATCAAATTAGCATTTACTCAAAAGAATTGAAGATATATATCCGCACAAAAACCTGCACAGAGATGTTTCTAACATCTGGCTCATAATGGTTTAAACTTGGAAGTAATGTACATGTAAGTGGATAAATAAACTGATAAATTCAAACAGTGTAATATTATTCAGCACTAAAAAGGAATAAGGACTCAAACCATGAAAAGACAGGGAAGAACATTAGATGCATAAATCTAAGTGAAAGAAACCAATGTGTATAATTCCAACTATGTCACATTCTACATAAGACAAAATTAGGGAGTCAAGAGAACAGTGGTTGTCATGGTTTATAGGAGTATGATTAGATGAAATACAAAGGAATTAGGGCAGTGAAAAATAATTGTGTATGATACCAAATCATGGCTGTATGTCTTTATACGTTTGTCCAAACTTAGAGAATATGTAATGCTAAGAGGGAACCATAATGTAAACTATGGACTTTGGATGGTGATATGTCTGCTGTAGGAACAATATTATTCTGGTGGGAAATGTTAGTGGGGGAAGCTACACCTGTGTGGGGACAAGGGGAATATTAAAAACCTCTGTAACTTCTCAATTTTTTTTCAAACCTAAAACTTCTCTAAAGAGGAGTCTTAATTAAAAAAACACATGAAAGGCAAACTGTCAGTCTAGACTGACAGCTTGTTTGCTGTGAGTCCTTGTGACTGTGTGTGTGTGGGGGGGGGGGATGGGGGTGGCTGGGTGGTGCTGAGTAATTTTTGTATCTCCAATCTAGTCTCCTGTTCCAGAATTTATATATATCTGGCTGTAGGAGTTTATCGATAATCATGACTATTTCCCAAAGGGCATGACTCAGAGTATGGGCTTCGAGAATATATAGCAGTGGGTATGGGCATAATTATTATCTCGATGGGAGTAAACTGCTATTAAGAATGTGCTTTTGTATGTCAGCATCTGTGTTGTACACTTGTTTCCTCTTTAATCATCATAAGAACCCTGCAAAGTAGAGTTAGGGTTTCAGCTAAGGAAATTGAGGCTAGAGAAATTATTTGCTTAAAGCAACTAATATGGCAAGCCCAACCTCAAGCCTGAACTTGATCCCAAAGTTCATACATGTCTTTTTTACCACTTCATTTCATCTTCCTGGGTAAACTGTATATGGAAACTAGATAATTCAACAGATTTTTACTGATAGCAACAAGTCATTTTTTCCTTAACTTCACACTATATTATGCTGCATGTATAAATCAAGTAAATACACTTTTTTCCAAGTACAAAGTGAGAATGTATTAGTTTCTTACCAGAGACTGCTATTCATAGTTCATGTCTAATTTTTCAAAAGTATATCTTCAAAATGATTGTAGAGGTCAATGTTCATACTTTGGAGAGTCACAACATATTTTAGGCAGGAGAGAGTCAATCCTCCTTCAGAATTCTCATCAGCATTTAATTTTTCAAAGAGGTTCAAAGCCCTTCAAAATGCCACAGCTAAAGGTTGTTGGGGGCACAGGGAATTTGAGATCAATTATATGGCTAGCCTGCTACGATTTATCATTTGAAGATAACATCTATGTGAATTTAAAGAGAGGCTAGTCAATAGCACAGCACAGAGATAGGACACAGCCAGTGCAAGAGTATTAGAAAAAAGAGAGAGAGATGAACCCTCTTCCCAAATGGATGGTGGATGGGAAATTGATTAAAATGCTGAGAGCGGCAACTATTTTAACATGATTGTTCAGAGTAAAGCAGTGCTATGGCAAGAATTGTTCATTTTTGAGCATAATAATCTCGTGTTCATCCTGACTATAGCAAATCAGGTCTAATGGATTATAAAAGTAAAATATGTATTAGATAAATGGAAATTGGTTTAATTATATTAATGTGTTTCACTTTTCATTCTCTTTTTCAAGGTGAGTGAAAGGCATGTATAAAAATAACCAAAGTGGTAATCCCTTGAAATTTATCTAATATTTGAAGCATTAGAATTATCACTTAGTCTAAAATGAAGAATTGTGGATATATCTTCCCACTTTTGGACTATGTCATCCCTCTTTTAATGCTACTTCTCATGGATGGTGAGGTGGGTTATAAATAATACATCAGACACTTTCTAGAGGAAGCGTGTTGGTATGGCTCGAAATCACCAGAAAGAAAACTAAGTCAAAATTAACACACAGCTGATTTGTCAACTTGCAATAAGGAAATTTGTTTACCTTCACTTGTATTCTATAAAGATTAAAGCTATTAGGAAGAGTATATAATTTTATAGAATAAAAGCAGGAAAGGCTGAGTTAGTCTCTGGTTGGCAAGCATACTGTTAAGGCAGGGCTTTTGGAAGTGGGGGAGGGTGTTTAATGTTTAAGGACATTACCCATTCTTGTTTTCAAGAGAGCAATTTAGGGATATGTATATATATACATATAATGTATTTATTTTTCCATCCATCTGTCCATCCATTCATCCATTTGCCCATCCATTTATCTATCTATATATCTGGTTAACTTTAGGGGGTATTTCAAGAGAGAAAGAATTGTTCAGTGTTAGGGATTGAAGACAATCTGTGACTGGCCATTTTGTAGAACAAACCTGGGCTAAAGAAGTGCTGTTTGTCAGGTCAGATGATCATAGTGGTAGGAGGTGAGGGGCTGAAATGGGGTGGGAGAATTGCTATGGCAGGAAGTTTATCAGTGCTCCTTTTCCTCTGGCTGTGGAAAAGGAGGGAGGCTGGACTTCTTATGGTACACAAGGCATTTGTGAACCAAATGTCCTCATCTCTTCTTTGAGTTCCATTTTTCATTCTATCACTTCCTGTATTGAGATATACAATGATACAGAAAATAAGGAGTCTTCAAAGAAAGAACTGGCCAAGAATGGGTGTTAAATGTCCCAGAAACATTTGGTCTCCCTGGGTTTATAAAAGCTAGTTCATTTCCCCAGTGCATAACAGAGAGTCTTTGGGCATGGTTGATGGTGGGGGTGTTCACAGAAAACTTAGGATTAACGTAATTAGGCAAGCAATCTTTGGTCATGATGTGGGTCATAAATAATGGAAAAAGGTACTCAGTTTCCCCCATGTTGCTTAGTCCTTATTTTTCTCTCCAGAGGTATTTTGTTGATGGTGGTGTGGCATATTTCTGGATAATGAACCCTGGCTTCTGTGAGTTTGATATTTGGATTAGGCTCTTGAGTTTTCAGCTGTGTGACCTTGAGCTCATGGAGAGGCTTCATACCTTGATTAGGATAAATTAGGAGGTATGAGTTCAGGGCAGAGAAGTGTGCATAAACTTTCACCCTCTTTACCCATTAACTTATAAAAGAAATGAGTTTGATTCTTATGAACCTTTTAAAATCTTCTTTTCATCACAGTAACATGGGTTTACAACACTGTATATGTTTTAGTACTATACAGGTTCACACTTCCTAAAAAATATATCACCACACCACAACCACCATCAAAGTTCTAATAACCTTTCACCACAGTCCATTGGATCCCCTTCACCATTTTCTCACACGCTCCCTGCCCACCAATCTTCCCATCAACCCCAGTAATAGCAGTTAAGTTTTCAGAATCCAAGGTTTTGTTTTGTCTGATCCTTTGCTCTGTTTTTTTTTTTTTAATATCTCACAAGGATGTGAAATCAAATCATCTGCTATTTGTCTTCCTCCTTCTTATTTATTTTGTTTAGCATAATCCCTTCCAGTTCCAATCATGTTGCAGCAAATGTCAAGACTTCATGTGTGGGTGTGTTTTTTACAGCTGAGTAGCATTCCATTATGTGTAAATACTATATTGTCTTTACCTGCTGTCAATGGTTGTTTCCATGAGTTGGCTATTGTGATTGGTGCTTCAGTAAATATAAGCGTGCATATATTCTTTAGAATCGGTGTCTTTGAACCCTTTGATTAGATACCTAGAAGTGGAATTGCTAGATCATACAGTAAATACATTAAACATCTCTGAGTTCGTCTGATGGGCAATTCTTTCTTTCTTTCTTTTTTTTTTTTTTTTTGGTTTTAGATGGAATTTGGGTATGAGGCAAAATCTCTAGCTCCTTGAGAGACAAATGACAGGCTTACTCAGAGATAGGATGTATTGGTTTGGTAGGAAGAATGCTGGTATAAAATGTTTTCTCTCAACCAGCTATCTCATTATTAAATAAAGTCTCATAAAATAGACGTGAATTTCAACCCTAGTTCTACTCTTGCTAATCATATAATCTTAGAAAACTTAATTAACTTTTCCAAACCTTAGTTTTCATTTTATAAAGTAGAAAATTAATATCTTGCAGAATCATGTAGATTAATCTGATGAATGCACATGCATATTTTCTAGCACGTAATAGGTATTAGATAAACTATAGCATTTTTATATGACATGTCTTTAACCCCAGCCAGTATCAGGTGGTTCATTTGTGGCTAGATACTTTCTCACTGATTAATGCTCCCCTCTCTGAAGACTCTTCTGAAGCTGGAAATGCAGCTTGTTTCTCAATAGATTGTACTACACTACTTAAAAAGCTAAGATGAAGATATTGAAGCCTTTGCTTAGCAGCATAAAATATACTTAAAGAAATTTGAGTTAGTTAGAAACTGACCTTCATCTAACTCTAGTTTAAATAACCCTGTATTTGAAAAGCCTAGTACATTGTGACATTTAGACTTAGTCAATAAATTAGGTTATTTTTAAAGCTGATAAAAATGCACAGGAGCATAGATAGGAGTGGGTGATAATGTATGCAGGTTCAGTTTCAATTTTAGGGGGCAAATATTAAGATTTTTTTGTGGGTCTCCAACTGGGAACTAGGCAGTAGAGAAATTATTTTGGGACCAGTTCTTCTAATTTGGAAATTTAAGATTTTTATCATATGTCTGTCCATTCCCGTGCTTACTATACATCAGTTTGGCTAGTCATCTGTCCAGTTATTCCTCTTCAATAATTGGCTTTCAAGAGTTACTTAGACCATTTTTATTTTGGGTGCTATGTATGATGGCTGTTAAAGACACAGAAATTTAAAACATTCCCTGCATTTGAAACAAAACCAATGGAAAACACAAATGCACAAAAAGTGATGATAAAATTTAAAGAAGTTAACTTTATAGATGTCAGAGAGATAAGGTGGTTCTTCTATCAAGGTAGTCCTAAGTCAGGAGTATGTGTAGGCCCATGGAGTTCCAGTGGCAGGGCAGAATAGGACGGCAGGGCTTATGTTGCAGTAAAACTTAAGATGGACTCTGAATGATGAAATTATCCTTGTTAAAATGCAAACTGAGTAGGGTACATCAGGTCAAGGGAATATCAGGAGAGGTGACATTGAGTATTCTGAGGTAATGTAGTTTATCTTTGTTTTTGTTTATTTAAGCATAATATTTACTGAATAGCTTTATTGTTCTCTTTCTCAAGCCAGTTTACTAGGACTCAGTAGCTCAAGGTTTTGGTCAGTAGTGACATGGATTGGATTGGCCAGTTAGGTAGACTAGAAATAACCATGGTGAGTAGGAGGAAAGAGATGAAGGAATAGGGATTTCTGGGAAGAGAATTCAGTAGTTAAGAATACAGTAATTAAGGGCCTCCCCAGTGGCGCAGTGGTTGAGTGCTGGGTTGTGAAGCTGACCACAGCCTCTGCAGCACCGGTTCCATCCCCTACTGCCGGGTGAGGGTCCCATATGGCGCGCAGACCTCTCCTGCCACCCGCTGCTCCCCTCAGCAGTATACTTCATCAGTCTGCCTGATCTGCTCTCCCCTCTGGCTCTGGTGGATTCTCTCACCCTCCCGCGCTTCTGACTGTACCCAGTGCTTGTATAAATAAATAAAATCTTAAAAAATAATAATAATACAGTAGTTAAGTGAGTACTCTGAAAGCTGACTGGTTTTGGATCTAGTAGGATAAGCTGTAAAATCTTAGGCAAGTTACTCAACTTATTCTGTCTTAATTTACCCCATCTATAAAATATGATACTACTGTTTAAAGTTCTAGTGAGAACTAGAGTTTGTACATGCAAACAGCTTAGAACAGTGTCCACCACATAGAAGTACTGTGTACTTAGTCACCAGTATTACCATCATTATCTTCTCCCTTTTACAGAGAATGAGAAAAATTAAGACCCTTTTGAACTTACTTAGGCGCTTTGCATACTTTTTTAAAATTTATTTTTTATTTTATTTTTAAATTTTATATATTTTTTCATCATTTTTCATTTTTGCACAATGTATGCTTTTTCATCTTGGTTATAGTCCCCATACAATTCCCCTCCCCCTTGTTTTGATGCTACTCCTCCCCCACTTTAACAATTAACTCTCAAAAACTGTACGATGAGGGTATTTTTGCACAACTGCCATTTTTATGGAAAAAAGACAGACAAAATGTATTCCAGGGGCATACACATAAGAAGGAGAATCTGTATTCAAATCTGTTCATCTATTAGTACTTACCGTGCAGAGAACTGACAGCTAGAGGACATGGTGGCAGACAATCAGTGGAGGGTTTGGAACCTGGGGAAACCATAGTGAGAGTACCTGAAAGTTGAGGAGCTAGGAGCAGATCCAGTGAGATCTGTGGGCTCATCAAGTTGGTCTGGTGGGATCAGAGCAGAGAAGAGATACCTGGATTCAAGGACATCAATCTTGTTTCTTAAGTTCTGAGAAAAATGCAAAACACACAGTGGTGTGTTAGTAAATGTTTAATATTGGTTCAGAGACTGGGAGGGCAGGAGGTATCATTAATAGTGTTTGTTGATGTCCATAGGGGTTACAGAGCCAGCAGTGTGAAGTCACTGATGGTAGATTTGGGAAGACAGGTGATTCTCATGAGTCTGTTTAATCTCTGTGACACAGCACTGAAGGTAGTGCCCCAGATGGCAATCTGTAGTAGCTGTCCTTATATCCCACGAAACCCTTCTTGCACCACCTGGCACCTGGGCAGATTATTCTTAGAGATTTATCTACTTATCAAGATACAGCCAGCACTTATTCCTCCTCTCTTGGTCAAAAGAATGCTCTAGCGTTCAATTTGGTATCCCAGCAAAGGTTGACTTGTCAACTGAACAGCTTCATTAGCCTCTGACATTACCTGAGATAACCCCATATCTGTCATCTTTACTCACTGAACAAACTGCCAGGCCTTCTTTTCACTTATTTTTCCAATCTTATCTCGTGTATGTTTAGAACTGATTCTTCTTTCTGCCTATTCTTTTTACTCCTGCTGTACTGTCTTCTCTGGAACCCTGATTATCTTGTTAACAAATGCTCCCACATTCTCAAACTCTTCACATAATGTTCTCCCATCACATCTTTGAATTCTGCAGAGGGGCCAGCTTTTCTCCAGCTCTCTGACTGGAGACTGCATTTACTTTAGTATCTAATATACCTTGGAGTCCAGAGACAGCGTTGGCTTCTCCAAGGATGACTTTGCTGTACCTGGAGTAATTTCTTCCTTGCACATACAAAATCTTTTTTTTTTTTTCTTTTGAAGTCTCAGCCATCTGCTCCTAATACCTACTATCCTTTCTTGTTGCTGTCAGTGACAAATCTCCTGGTTACTCCCCTTCACTGCCAAGGTCTGAGGTACCTCTCAGCTCATACTTCATCCTCATGCTAAGCTGTGTTATCATTCTGGGCAAAAATCCAGCCTTGAAGATTTTTAAATTTTGAACTGCGACAGTTATGTTCACTCTCACACACTTCATTATGCTCCTGACCTTGCCATTACTTCCCTGTTCTGCCCCTAAAATCATAAACTCCCATCTCTAGGTAGAATCTTTCAACTTTATACCTGCCTGCTCACAAACCAAAATCACTGCAGCCAGACTCATTCTACAGCAGCTGTTCTTAATTAGTGCAACAGTGCTGTCCTGTCTGAGTCCCCTCCATATGCTGCTAGAACTACCTTTTAAAAAATTCATCAGTGATTGTGTCATGCTCTAGCTTGCAAATACAGAGCACTCCAGTAGTTCTGTATTTATTCACTCACAGACACTATCAACAGGTGCATACATCACTTTCTTTAAGGATGAAATTCTGTTCCCTCCTATAAGTTGCTGCCCTCAAGTAGCTTGCATTTTTGTGCTGTGCCTATCTCCCCATTGAACTCAAAAGTGAAGTTACACTTCTCAGCATGGTGCTCAAGGCCTGCCTCCATCACCTGTGCTGTGCTCATTGTCCCTGTGTTTCCCGAGTCTGCCCCCTAGTATCTTTAACAGCCTTTCACTCTCTGGAATCCCATCCATGGGTGGGTCAGTGGCTTGCCTAGGGCTCTCCTATGATCATCTTTTTTTAAATATTTATTTATGCATGCAAGAGCTGGGGTACAGGCCAGAGATGCGGGGGGTGAGAGGATTCACCAGAGACAGAATGGGGAGCAGAACAGGCAGACTGACTGAGATACACTGCTGAGGGGAGCAGCAGGCAAGACAGGAGAGGTCTGCTGCACTGTATGGGTAGCTCCCTGGCCAGGGATCGAACTGGTGCTGCAGAGGCTACGGATTCCTTCGTAGTGTGGTGCTTAACTCCTTGCGCCACCAGGGAGGCCCTGATGATCTTTTTTTGAGGTCCCTTTCCTTCCTTTTCCTTCCCTTCTCCCTTATGCATCTTGTGAACATCTCATCTTTTATGACAACTCATGTTGTGCCCTCTGCTAGAGAGAATTGCTTATGATGTTTCTGTGACTGTTCATGCACATTTCCTCCCAATGTCTCCTACTCCAGTGTAGTTCAAGTGTTCTTTATGTCTTGGTCTCCCATTAATCAGTGTGGAAATAATAGACAAACTGTCCTCCTCTCTGTTGCCCCATCTCCCAGCATAGCTTCTGACCAGCTGAACTCATGAGAGCTAAGGGAACATCTAAGTGCCAGGCATAGGCCCAGGTAAGCATTCTCTTCCTTTAGAACTCCCCCTGAAAGCACCTTCCCCATGACTGCTGGCCCCAAATATTTGAGCAATCATTGGAAGACCAGTGGTTATTCTCCTGAGACTTTTTAGAGAGCTCCAAATGGTCCCACTTGGTAAAAGAATTTTTACCTTGAATTAGATGCTCCAGGGGCATTCAAGGTGCAGTTGTTCTTGATTGAAATCTGGTCTTGTTTTCCTCCTTCAGTTTATTAGCAATGATTTTTTTTTTTTAGATAAACATTTGTAAGCAATATCTCCCAATTCTATCTTCGCCTTCCTTTTCTCTGTCTCTTATTCTGTGTGTGTGTGTGTGTGTGTGTGTATGCATGCGTGCGCATGCAGGGTGTATATTTTAAAATTTGTTGGCAATTCTCATGCATGTCTCTGAATTAGGCATTTTTTTCAACCTCAAAGAAGCAGTGTTATTATCATCATCATTATTATGAACACTTTACTATCATTATGCTATATCATAGATATTTTAAATTTATTTTTCTAAGATTACCCAAGGTAGAAATTCTAATTCATCTTTGATATTACTCTTTGTTTTAGTGAATAGACTTCTCTTTAATTTTGCTGCTCTTACAGAGAGCTTACAAGGTGTAAATTCTGATTTATTAAATTTAAGCATTTTAACTTTTCACATTATAGACCACACATGTGCAACCACCCTTCTCCCAAACAGATGTGCTGTCATGTCACCCTGTAGTGGAAGGAAACACAGCTGGTCTTACGAAGGAAGAGTAAAGCCCATTTGCCTGAGTAGGACCTGGCAAGCCTGTTGTTGCCAGTGGGGAACTGCAGGGCAGGGAGGCAGAGAATGATTCCCTTTCATCATCTTGTGAAGGAACAAGTTAAAAGTCATGAACTGGTTCAGCAGATGAGTCAGCATAAGCACTGTCAGGCAGAGGAGCTAAAGTAAGGAGACACTCCCATGTGTTGGATCTCCACAGTCTTTCTGGCAGTCTGTCCAGAGTGGCTGCCTTGCACCATTTGCCATTCACTCAGGTAAGATGTGGAAGCAGCTTAAGTGTCCATCCACAGTCAATGGGTAAAAAGATTGTATACAATTCATACAAAAATGAGGAAATTCTGCTATTTGCGATAACATGGATTGATCTTGAAAGCATTATGCTAGGTGAAATAAGACAAAGACAAAAAGTATGTGATCTTGCTTCCATATAGAATCTAATTGTTTCAATGTAGAATCTAGCTTTTATTAGGAATCATAAAAAGAGATATAACATAAGGTTGCCAATAGTGGAAGGTGAGGGAAAATTGTAGGAAGGTGAGTAAAAAGTACAAACTACAAGCTATGAAATAAGCATTTGGTATGCAAGGTACAACATGATGACTATAGTTCAGGCTGCTGTATGATACATATGAATGTTGTTAAGAGAGCAAATTCTTAAAGACTTAGATATAAGAACTACAGCAATAATGTACATACAGTGAAACATTGGCAACGCATTTCATGACATCAATAAGAGAAATATCTTTGGAGACTCGACCTCAGTGGCAAGGGAAATAAAAGCCAAAATAAACAATTGGGACTACCTCAAATTAAAAAGGCCTTTACACAGTGAAAGAAAACATTAGCAGTTTAAAAACAGTTTTAAAAATATTAACAATACTTTTATGCCCCTAAGTGCAATAAAAACAAACAAATGAAAAACACCTACTTATTGGAACAAATAGTTTTGCATAGGGAAAGAAGCAATACAAATTAAAAACTTAAAGAGAAGGTCGTTTTTGTAAAAAAGTTGTATGAATATCCAGTGCTGAATGGGAGAAGATAATCACACATCACACAACTGACAAGGGTTTAATATCTAAGGTACATAGAAGAAAGACGTCATCCAACTTAACAACAACAAAAAATTAGCGACCCAATTAAAAAATAGATACAGTATCTGAAAAGACAATGTAGCAAAAAAGAGAACCAACAGGTATTTGGGGATGCTCATTATCAGTTTTAGTAAGGGAGAGGCACTTCAAAACCACATATGGCATCTTCTCACACCTGTGAGAATGGTATCTATTTTAAAAGATTTCCAGTAACAAGTTCTTGGGAAGATGTGGGGAAAGAGGAACGCTTATACACTGTTGATGGAAATGTAAATGTGTGTGCCACCATTTTGGAAAGCAATCTGGAATAAAAATAGAAATATGATCCAGTAATCCAACTTTTGCATATAGTTCAGAAAATACAACACCATTTACTAAGAAAATTGTTTGTTCCACAATGTTCATTGCAGGATTATTTGTAATAGCTTACATGTCCACTCACAGAGGATTGGGTAAAGATATGGGGTGATTGTCATAATGGAAATACTGCTCAGCAATAAGGAAAGATGGAATGGTACCGTTTACGGCAAAATGGAAGGGGCTTGAGGGAATTAGGTATATAAAAGGAAGTCAAAATGATAAAGACAATTATTGAATAAAATGAGTAAAATATGAACTCAAAGCCAATGATATGACAAAACAAAATAAGTAGAACATATCAGGCATTGATAGCTGAAATGAGGCTCTTGAGATTAAGAAGGAGGGGAAAGAGTAAGGCCCTAAATTTAAGTGGTGGAAAAATTATAAATAAACAAGAAAAAGCTATTTTTGTATCTATATGAGCTGATGGATACTAACTAAACTTGCTGTTTTTATTTCACAGTTCTGTACCTATATCGTACTTAGGAAATGTATATATATATATGTCAAACTATTAGGGTATACACTTTAAATTTATAAAGTGACATATGTCAATTATTTCTCAATGAAACTGAATTTGAAAAAGAATGGCTGCCTTTGAACCAAAAAGGTGAGAAGCAGCAAACTAAAGGCTTTGTGGTCGCTGAAGGAGGGATGCATGTGTGGAAGGCACACACTCTCACTGAATCTTCTTGACAACCCTGGCTTCCTCAGATGTAGAAACACAAGTTCAGAAACACTAGGTAAATTACCCAAATTAACACTCAGCAGTAATCAAAGCTAGGATTTGAGCTTAGGTCTGTCACATATTTTTTTTTTTTCTTTCTATTCATGTGCCTTTCCCCTATTCAGGGATGTGCCTATTTTCCTCCTCTCTGAAAAAGTAGAAATACCCACTTGGGATGGTTTCCTTCTTGTTTTTAACAGTTTCATTGAGATATAATTCACATACCAAACAATTCACTGATTTAAAGTGTACAAATAAGTATTTTGTGATATGTTACATTATTTGACAAGATGTGTTAAAATATATATAACACAAAATTGACCTTTTTAGCATCTTCAGATTTATAATCTAGTGGCAATATTCCATTTCTTCATCACCCCATAGGAACTCTGTCAACACTAAGGGGACATACTTCCCTCCCTCTAGCCCTTGGGAATCTCAAATCTGTGGTGCCAGCACAGTGGAAAACAGTTCTGGGCTTTCTAAAGATCCGATCAGAATTTATAGATGGCCCCAAATTTCATTTCTAGGAAACCACTTAAAAATGGGGTCTTGAATAGATACTGCATACAGATGTTCAGTCTTCAGGGCGGCCTTATTCACAATAGCTAAAAGGTTGGTTGTCTTCCGCATCTCTTTAGCCCAACCACATGCCTGAGCCTCTTTGTTAGCATTGGCTGACTCTTTTTTCTTTCATAAAAATATTGTTAACTATAGTCACCATACTGTACATTAAGTCCCCAGGATTTATCTTATAATTGGAACTTCGTACCTATTCATCACCTTCTCCCATTTCAAATCCACTCCTGCCTCTGGCAACCATCAGTCTGTTCTCTGTATCTGATTGTTTCTGCTTTTGTTTTTTTTTTTTTTTCCCCAGGTTCCACATATAAGTGAGATCACATGACACTTGTTTCTCTCTGTTTGACTTTCTCATAATGCCCACTAGGTCCATCCATGTTTATGCAAGTGGTAGAATTATTTCCTTCTCCTCTCCTTTCCACCCTCTGAGGTTTACGACTTTTAAAATTCCAAAGTTGCTGAAGTAAAAACTGTAAAGCTTTTTGCTTTCTTTCATACTTCTAAATGCAATAAAATCTAACAAGTGAGAAATTCCTGTTCATAGGAAAAAATAGTTTTGTGTGTGGAAAGAGACAATGAAAATGAAAAACTTAAAGATAGGGGCATCTCGTTAAAAAGCGCATATGAATGTCAAAACCAACAGGGTATTTCCCATTGAAATGGTATCCACGTGGATTTCCAAGTACACTGTATTCTGTCCTGCAATGTCCTTGAAGGTTCTGTCATTGATAATTAACAGAGTCCTTTCTTTCAAAAAGAAGAAAGAAAGAAGTATTGTAGAAACAACTCAAACTCTCTCCTCCTGTCACTCATGGTCTCTGCTTCCTTGAGCACCTATTCATTTGTCAGAGCCTCCCTTACCTCTGCTGCTAAATTGACTTTGACTTCTTCTGCCACCTCTACCTCTGCCATGACTTCAGAACCCACCTTCACTTTTAGGCTTGGTCCAGTCCAAAGAAACTTTATTTCCATCAATTTCACCATCTTCCATGCTCTCTTCAGTGGCTTTGGCATCTTCCTTGCTGTTGAAGTTGACAAAACCAAAACCTTTTGGAGGATCCAGTCTCCTGGTTGGTTACTATCATTGCCTGAATAGGGCAGTCACACTATTCCTTTAATGTTTTCTCTGTGGTGTCTGCAAACAGACCTTTAAAAAAACAGTGTTTGAAATGGTTGATTTGTCTTGCATGATCCTGTGGGTCCTTGAAGTTCTGCCCTCAATTACCCTTATATAACAGGAATATGAAGCTGCTTTAGAATCTTCAAATGAAGTAAATTCCATAAACGCATACCCTTTGTATTTGCCATTTTGGTTCTGGGGCACTCTGATACAGTTGACTTCTCAAGTACTTCCTGAACAGTTTCTACTGTTGCAATGTAGGAAAGATTGCACAAAGCCAGAGAATTCTGTTCATTGTTTTGACCAAATAATATTCCACTGTATATATGTAGCTACAAAATATAAGTAAATATATACATTTATAGCTCACATTTGTTTATATCCATTCATCCATCAGTGAATGGGCTTATAGGTTATTTCCATATCTTGGTATTGTAAATAGTGCTGCAGTGAACATCTGGGTATAGATGTCTTGGTGTAGATGTGATTTTATTTGCTTTAATTAAATACCCAGAAGTGGAATGCTGGATCATATGATAGTTCTATTTTTTTGAGGAAACATCATACTTTTTTCCATAGTGGTTGTACCAATTCATATTCCCACCAACAGTGCAAAAGGCTTCTTTTTTCTCCACATCTTTGCCTAACTGTTCTTATTGCTTGTTTTTGATGGTAGTCTTTCTAACAGGTATGACATGATACCTCTTTCTGATTTTGTTTTGCATTTCCCTAGTGATTAATGATGATGTACATCTTTTCATGTACTTCTTGGCCATTTGTATGCCTTTTTTGGAACAAAAATCTATCAAGAACACATTTTAAAATGAGATTATCTTTTTTTCTGTTGAGCTATATGAGTTATTTATGTATTTTGGATACTAATCCTTAACTGCTACGTGATTTGCAGTTATTTTCTCCCATTCTCTAGATTACCTTTTCATTTTGTTGATGGTGTCTTTGCTGTATAGAAGCTTTTTAGTTTGATGTAGTGCTTAATTTTATTTTGTGTATTGGGTTTCCAACTTAGATGTTATTCCAAATGAAGGCAATTTAATACAGAGCAATGTTTAACCTTTTTTTCTTTATCACCCCCTAAGGTGCCTTTTAGATAATTTTTTGCCTTATCTCCCATGAAATTTTAATACCACAGCTATATTAAATATCAGCTCGTGTACTGTGGCTCTTAGGAGAACCATAAACTTTTTTAATATCTAAGATTATTTTGCTCCCCCATGAGTCACGTGCAGGTGATATCACTCTGGTTGAGAGTACATGGTGTAGAGCCTAAGTATCATCTTGGGGACTAGATCTGCTTGGACTTGCATTCTGGCTCTGTTCCTTGTTTGTGTGACCTTGGGCAAGTTATTTAATCTCTCTGTGTCTCATTTTTTGTAGACTTGGGATACTAAAAATCAGTACCTACTTCTAAGGGTAATTATTAGGAGTAAATGAATTAATATATGATATTTACAAAGTACTATACTAGTGTTGTTTTTTTTTTTTATTTTTAATAGAGGCATGCTTTATTTATTTATTTTATTTGTTTGTTTGTTTTGTCTATACATGCACTGGGTACAGTCAGAAGCGTGGGAGGGTGAGAGAATTCACCAGAGCGGGGAGCAGAGCAGGCAGAAGGACCGAAGTACACCGCTGAGGCGAGCAGCGGGCGGCAGGAGAGGTCTGCGCGCCATGCGGGACCCCTCTCCGGCGGCCGGGGAGCAGCCGGGGATCGAACCGGCGCCGCAGAGGCCGCGGGCAGGTTCGCAACCCAGCGCTCAACTGCCGCGCCACCGGGGAGGCCCCGCAATGGAAAATTTTACCATGTTTTATTTTTTTTTATATAATTTTTTTAATTTTTATATTCCCCATATAATTGCGAACCCCTTATTTTGACCCCAATCCCTCCCCTCCCCGCCCCTCACCCCCCATAGAGTATCTCTCGTTCATAGTTGTTTGTTGATT
This sequence comes from Talpa occidentalis, assembly GCF_014898055.3. NCBI lineage: Eukaryota > Metazoa > Chordata > Mammalia > Eulipotyphla > Talpidae > Talpa > Talpa occidentalis. The sequence continues at coordinate 22,782,205 of NW_023603184.1, read as the reverse complement.
TTGATTTTTACTTTCTTATAGTTATTCTAATGTTAATATTTTTAAAAGGGTTTTCCATTAAAAATTAGCTTGAGGTCTCATAGATCATATGAAATACAGACTTTCTTCCATTTCTCTCCTTTTGGGTGGGTATTTTCAGAGGCAAAATAGAAGTAGAAGTCATTATTGGTCCTCAATTTTTTCCCCTATTTATTTTTGTATTTTCTCAATAATCACAGTGCATAGAAGCCTGGACTTTGTGATTTTTAAGGACCAGCTTAATGATTTGGTTATATTATTAGAGTACATAAATCCAATTAGATCTGCAAGAATTTAAAGTTGGAACAATGTTCATTTCAGTTCAAGAAAAGTATTTCATCTTAGGAATCTCCAAGGGGGAACACATAAAGAAGTAGCTGGCTTTCCTGAGTACATTCAACTGGTTGTCATTTGTCATCTGGTGGTGAAAGGCAGGGACTGCTTTTATTGAATCTAGTTTGTGCTCATTAACTACCTGCTCACAGATCCATAGACCCCTGTTTGTTTGTATAATTCAAAGTCTGATATTTAATCACTGGTTAATTTGATGCTGTAGTGAGTCAGATCTAAACCTCCAGTACCACATCACTTATTTTTAAAAGACAAAAGACTGTTCACTTTATTTTGACTGTGTGGGGAAAGTGGTGCATGAATAATTTGACCAAGTGCTACAGGAAATTACTATTTAATTAACCAGGGAAGGTAGATATTCTTATTGAGAAGGGGGAAGCTAAGGTGATGTTGTAGAGAAGCAGAATGAAATAGATGCCTCTGTTTTAAATTCCCTGAGGTCACCTTCCAGGTGGTAGTCCTCTTATGCCTCTATAGAATAAAGATAGCAGTATATGTCTGCCTTTATAGATATATAGGTAGATGAAGATGAAATGAATTAATGCATGCAAAGTGCATGAAACTATACTTGACACCAAGTTGTGATCAATAAATAGTACCCATTTTTATAAAGAACAGTTGCCGTGAGAGATAGAGAGGACAGAGGTGGTTTTGCTGCTGATTGTATATTCTCCTATCTCATTCACTCTGGGCTGATATTCCTTTATCTTTTTGAAACAAAAGAACAGTTGCCCACCATCTCATTTTCTCTGCTCCTAGCCCCTGGTAGCCAGTATTCTAGTCTGTTACTGTGAATTTGTCTTTCTACGATTCCACATGCATGTGGGTTGTGTTGTTCTTTGTCTGATTTATTTCTCTTCGCATAATGCCCTCAGGGGTCATCCCTGTGATCACAAATGGCAGGATTTCCTTCTTTCTCATGGCTGAATAGCATTGCTTTGTATATGCAGAAGAACCTGGGCTTATGATTTTGACTTGATTTTTTTGATATGATGATGATGTAAAAGCAATAAGCATTCACTGGTATGATATGTTCTCCTGATGTGGGACTGCAGTGAGCTGCATCTTTCAGGTAGCTTTTTTTCATTCAAGAAATTTTCAATGTAGTAAGCTTTTTAATGAGAAATTCATACCGTTTTAAGTCAAGGAAGATCTGTATATACTACATCTGCCTTATCCATTCATGTGCTGTTGGTGAAAGGGTACATATTCCCAATTAGAAGATGAATAAGTTCTGGGCATCTGTGTACAGTATGGTGAATTTAGTTACCAATATGGTATTACATGTTTTGGAAAGTTGCCAAGAGAGTTGATCAGAAATCTAAAAAGAAAGGGTAATTCTCTGACATGATAGTGTTCACTAAGGATATGGTGGAAACCATTTTATAGTATATAAATGTATCAAATTGACACTGTAGACATTAAACAACGTCACATGTTAATTTTATCTCAATAATTCATGGGAGGGGGGAAGGGGAAGAATGCCTTCCTAATTCAATCAAAGTGATATGGGATAGCCAACAACATTTTATGAAGGCATTTTCTTGCCTTCTCAAGTCTCAAAACAATGATCTGGGTGAGTCCTTCCCCATACATTTTGTTGAAATTACTGCATGTTTTTCTAGTAGCTTGGATTGTGCTGACAGCGTTTTCATGCAGCTGGCTCTGCTGAATTAGGACATCTTCTGTATTATCTGACTGTTTTCATATAGTGCAAAAACTAAAGGTAGGAGACAAAGTTTCACTGATCTTTGGAAACTGCTATCTGTGGAATCCAGCAGTCTCTCAATACCTTTTGAATCTTGAATTTCCTGTCTCAGTTTCAGAGAAGACATGAGAGCATTATAGTTTGTACATTTCCAGTGTGTTCTTCGATTAGTTCAATTCACAACTCATGAGTAAAATTCACAACTCATGAGTAAGCCTTGGATTTCTTTTTTTATTTTTCATTTATTTATGCATACAAGAACTGGGGTGTAGGCCAGAGGTGTGTGTGGGGGGTGGGGTGAGAGTTTTCAGCAGAGATGAAGTGGGGAGCAGAACAGGCACATCCACTGAAATACACTGCTGTGGAAGCAGAGGGCGAGACAGGAGAGGTCTGCAGTGCCATGTAGTTCAGCTCCCTGGCCAGGGATCGAACTCATGCCACAGTGGCTGGTAATAGCTTGATAGCACTGAGACTGAACCCCTGTGCCATCAGGGAGGCCCAACCTTGGACTATTTTGGAAGCACTCACTAGTTTTGTTGGTGCACTGTTGGCTGATGTAGAGTTCAGACAATAGATTCAAAGAGGCTGGGCCATAGCTTGAGATAAAAAGTGAATTAATCATCTTTTATTCAGAGTGCTTCTTTCTTATAGAGTGTCAGTATCAATTCATGGACATTCATGAAGGTAAGAAATGCCAGGCTGGGGGAAAAAAGTCATAGGGTGGTATCTTATGATGCCTTTCCAAAGTCAGCTAGAAATTGGTATGCTGTGATTTCTATTGGCACAAAGAGAAGTGTTACTTTATGGCAGTATTTGATTTTGAAATTGAGCTCAGCAGGGGAAAAAAAAATCTTTACATGAATTTCCAAGTATCTGACATAGCTATATAGGGAAAATATTTTTAAAATGTGAAAAACCCAACAATCTAACTTCTATCTTATGGTGTATTTAACTCAAAGAAAACTTTGCCATGCATGGGATGACTAAAAGTTTATTTAAATTTTTAATCTGCAAATATTTGATCTGGCAGGCAACATGTTTATTTGACATATATCATAGAAGATGTTGTAAAAATCCATTTCACGAGGTAAATGACAAACATAAAGGGTCATTGTGTTAGTCAACTTGTAGACTCGATGACTTAAACAACATAAATTTATTTGCTCAGTTCTGGAATCTGGAAGTCTAAAAAAAGAGTGCCAGCCTGGTTGGTGGCTGATGGAGTCTTGCTCCTTGGCTTACAGACGGTGTCTTCTGCCTGTGTCCTCACAGGGCACATGGGCCAATAGTAAGCTCTCTCCTCTCTCATTAGACCACCCCCCTCATCATGGTATCACCATTCTCATGATGTCTTCTAAACATAGTTACTCCCCAAAGACCCCACCTCCAAATGCCATCAGATTGAAGGTTCGAGCTTTAACATGAATTTTGAGGGGACAAAATTCAGTGCACACAAGTCATTAAGCCCTCTCTCTAGTTTATAACAGAAACATTCATGGATTGACTCTGATAGGTATGTTTTCCTTGGTTCATAGTGTTTGAAAAAATGGAGCTAATATTAAACTATTAAGTGATACTGAGTTATACAAATCAGAGATCTGAGATCTAGTTTACAGCCCCCAAGAGGGAATTCTTTTATTTTTATTTTTAACATCATTGTTCATTTTTAAACATTATTTGCTTCCCTCTCCCCCTCAGGTTCAGTCCCCATAGAATTTCCTTCATCAGTGTACCCGTGCACCATCACCACAGTCCCCAGTGCTCCTCTCTTCATCCCTCTGATCCTTCTCCCTCCTCCCCCATGCAGGATGTCTCCAAAAGAAATTCTGTAGAGGGAAGTGTGGCACCGACTCCAGAGCCATGCCACCTGAATTTGGATGCTGGCAGTGTAGGTCCCCCTGGGAGCTATGTGGCCTTAGATCATTTTTGTACATTTCTATGACTCTAACTTCTCAACTGTAAAGTGAAGATGATTCTATCTCTACCTCATGTAGCAAATTAATAAATGTGAAGCACTTAAAACCATGCTGAGCACACAGTGCTATACATGATTACTCCTGTAACCCTTTGCAGCATCATTTGACTGAGTTCCGCAGTCCAAATTCTTGCAGTTGTCTTCCAACTGTGACTCAGTGACACATTTATGTATCATTGTCCTTGTACTGTGTTTTTTTCCCTTAAAGAGGAAACCATTACTTTTTTGTTCTTGGAAGTAGGAAAATGAGACTGAGAGCATGAGAAATATTGATTGAAAGATTTATGTTTTAAGAAAAATGAAGACACTTAATTTCACTGTGGAGGTGATATATCTTGTACATATATATCTTCTACCAGCCGCCTGTAGTTATTTGGTTTATATCTCTTGATGTATGGGTATTTAATTTTTCTTCCCTTGTTTTTGGAAGAAAACTGTACACAGAACTGTGCATCACTGGATAAAGCACTAATTCCAGAGCCGGAACACCTCAATTTTGTTAGCAGGCCAGTGCTTATCTGTGTACTATTGGGCCTGTATTACTATCTTCTCTGGATGTCTATTTCCTTACCTGCGAAAGGGCATAATAATAGCCAACATCTTATCAGCTTCACTGGAATTTTTTAACTGCAAATCAGAGATTATGCTCTCACTTTTAAAATATACCCAGGATGACACATATGAAAGCACCAATAGCTCTAATAACAACTGACAGACCGGTGCTGCTGTGTTTTTATAATTCACGTTTGCTGCTGAGTTAGGAGATTAAAGTCTGCTAGAATTACTCTGTAATTTATCTTACTAGCCCATGGAGGACTTGACCAGAGTCATGATTTTTGTGGCTATCTGTTTACTAGTCCTAGCTGCTCTTCATTTTCAAGGGAGAGGACAATGCAATTGACACAAGTATCAGGAAGTGTGTGGAGACTCAGGTAATCTCAGTATTTTCCTGTTTTGTGTCTTGAGAAAGGTTTCTGTAATTTCTGCAAGCTCTTTGACCCTGGGGGAGTGGGGTACTCCAAGAGAAATTGTTTTAAAAGTAGGCTTTTAGAATGAGCAGACAGAAATATCTGAATGTGCAAAGAACTTTCGAACTAGAGAGGTCTCTCAATGCAATCTGGTCCAGTTGCCTCATTTTATAGATGGGAAAACTGAGCTCAAAGTCAAGTCCTGCTCTGTGCTACAGTTAACGAACAGAAAAATCAAGAACAGAACTTGACTCTTAATTGCCTGCCCTTGGTCCAGTACACAGAGTGGAGTAATTATGCTTCTTGGAGTCACACAGAACTGGGTTGAAACTCTGGGTGTTCTACATGTAGTTTGTGATGCCAGTCCCTTGGATTGTTGGAATTGATGAGATGAAATGCATACAGTTCTTGATGCAGAGCACAGACTCAATAAATACTGGTTTTCTTTCCTTACTTGGTTTCCTTTGTATACAGGGAATAGGGTATAATGTCCCCTACCTGCCTTCCCTGGGGATCAGCTTCCTCTGGTTGCCTTTTTCTAGGAAATTCTTATGTAACAAATATGAATGATCACACCATTTTATTAGGATAATTTTGGATTTGCTTCCATCTTTGCTACTGAGATCCTGCCCTTTGTTTTAATGATGATGTTGCCAACTCTGGGTCTGTTTTTGCTCTGAACTCGCATGCAGATAGAGGCTAGTGATATGTGAAAAATCATCATGCCACATCAAGTTTCATTTTAAAGTCTATAAGTATACCTTTTTAAAACAAAAACAAAACTACTTCACCATCCTAGGGAGGGACATAAATCGTGTATTTTTATTACCTCCAAAGACCACCAGAAGATGAGCTCTAATATTTCAAAGGTGACAAGCAATCTATACGAATGAATCACAATTTAAGCCCCATTATGCTTCAGCTGATAGATACTGCAGTGGAGTTTATAGAATTTTCTCTAACAATATTTAATAATAAAAAAGCCAGGCATTTTTGTCACTAACTTCTGATCCTGTAGGAGACACTTGATAGCCTTAAACAACTTGAACAGAAACTGTCACAGTCTGATCCAGCTGGGAACAGAATGGTGACACTTGTTTTGGGGGTCCTTTGCCACTAGAGCCTAATGTGTGAAAGTGTTAGGATTTGATTTAAAAGAGCCAAGGAGGCTGCAGTGCTTCATGCAGCTTTGCTACTTTAACAGAGAACATTATTTCAGAACAAATATCCTGAAGAATATTGGACACAGACGTACACTTGGGAGGACTATTTGTTTCTGTAATGGGGTGGTTCCCAGGGAAAGGGGAGGTTCCAGTTTCCCTATGCCACCTAAAAAATGGTAGAGCTGAACAGGGAGGAGAGAAGCTGGAGATGAGATTGGAGAGGGAAGGAAGCAGGATGGAGAGCCAGAAGGAGACCTGGAGGAGGCATCTGGAGCAGAGAGACATGTGAAGAAGCTGCACTTGCTTCTTGGTCTTAGACTGGTTGAAACAGACGTGGGTCAAAGACCCGTGGGGAGGTTAACAATGGCAGCTTTTATCTTGCTTTTGCGCCTTCTGTCTCGAAAGTGCTGGGACCTTTCTGTCCTTTCTTATGGGTCCCCACCAGGAGATGCCTTAGACTTGTGGCAGACTTTCAGGCTTTAGTGGCCCTGCTTAGGGCCAACCCTGTTTGTCTGGGCATTTACCCACAAAGGGAGGGGCAACTTGAGCTGTTTGATTTGGAAACTATATTCTTTGTGTTTTCTTTATTGCACACTAATTGTATTAAAGTTTCTTTTCACTAAAGGTCTGATGCACTAGAGTATGTTTTGTCTTGAGGCAGCGAATGGCAGAATCTATTTAGAAAGAGCAGGTTTGACGGTTCTGGGGTACCACGCTCCCTGCCCTCTACCATTTCCAGTACACGTGGCAGCAGCATAGTGTGTATCTAACATGGCGATAGGCTAGAAATGGTACAGTGAAAACAATGTCAATTTTCAAGATTGTACATTCAAACCTAGGCTCTTTGCTTATGCTTGGGGGTAAGTAACTGAATAATCGCTAAGTCTCAACCACTTCATCTTGAAGTGGGCATGCTGTACTTCTTAGAGTAGTGAAGAGGAGTAAAAAGCTATTAGGTACTACCTGTAGAGTACCTTAGCAGGGGCTCTGATATATAGAAATGATAGATCTTTGAGGATTAACTAGGTGTCAGGGCCTACTTCTGTTTTAACGCTATGTGGTTCTTTTTTTTTTTTTTTTTTTTTTTAAGATTTATTTATCTATTTGTACAAGAACCGGGGTACAGGCCAGATGTGTGGGAGGGTGAGAGGATTCACCAGAGACAGAGTGGGGAGCAGAACAGGCAGACTGATGAAATACACTGCTGAGGGGAGCAGCGGCAGGAGAGGTCTGCTGTGCCATGTGGGACGCTCACCGGCCGGCCAGGATCGAACCAGCGCTGCAGAAGCTGCAGATAGCTTCACAGTGCTGTGCTCAAACGCCTGCGCCATCAGGGGAGGCCCCCTATGTGGTTCTATACCATTATTCTCTGATTCATCTGGGTGCACCCTGTGCCCAATGATATGGCTTTTAGCCACTCATTCTTACTACAGAAGTCAGGTTAGGGGTGGTTTTTAGAAAAGATCTCCTGGCTGATGCAAACCTTTAACTTGAGTCTGGCTTGAGTGTGTTCCACCTTGAGGGCCAGCCTTAGACTGGGCTGTTTCTTCTTCAGGGCTTTTGGGTGACTATCATCCTGGGCGGGATCATTACTTAGGAGAGAGATTTGCTTCAGGCAGAGGCAGAGAACTGTCATTCCCTGGGTAAAGGTCTGCAGGCACTTCAGGCTGTGGTTAGAATTCTCCTTAATGTTTGTTTCTGAGCACAAGTTCCTTTTTTCATTAGAGAGTTCCCTTTGAGTTTTTAATGCTTGATTGGTAATTATTCATTACTTTTCATAACATTTTGAGAACAAAAGGCAACATTTGTCCTAGACTCAGTAAATAATCAGTTGTTTGCTATTTCTCAATATATTTCACTTCCCTGAAGATACTGTTTTGATTCTCTCTGTGGTCAAATTTTCTTCTGAAGGACTTTGAATCCCACTGATACTGTCGGTGGGGGTTTGCCTTTCCCTGAGGAAGGAGAGTTATTCTTTTTTTTTTTTTTTTTTTGTGGAATGTGTTGTCACTCCATTCTTCAAACCCATCCTAAAACCATGAAGCTATCAAGTCCTACCTTACTCTGATCATCTTGTCTCAAGGGACTCAGCTGGATGTGTCCAAACACTTCACTTTATTTTCCTTCCTCCTCATCATTTATTCCAGGTAGTACTTTTTATATCTGATAGTTGCAAGGTGGAAGATAAGCAACAAAGATAAGGTTGTGACAGTTCAATTTTTCCGGTTACAGTTATCAACTATTCTGTTTTATTTTGGTGTAGAGTTTTTCTGGAAAAACTCTGGTTTCCTGGTTCCAGGAAATTATTAGGCTATAGCTGAAATTACCAGTGCTGTGAACAGAAAACAAAACCTCCTCAAAGATACATAAGCAGAACATTGGGGTAGATCGCCCTGGGGGTCCTGAGTCACAAGAGCAAACATTGGATAAATCCTTGTGATAAATTCTCATTCTCACTGTTTTTTTTTTTTTTTTAAACCATACCCTTGTCCAGTTTTTGAAATTATTCAGGTCCTTAGATTCCTAAGAAACAAATGATTTGATTTGACTGTTTGAATCAAAACAAACTTGTTAAGCCAACTACTTCCAGTCTAGATGAGGCAGCATTTTCTCAGTCATTATACAGCAGCAGACATGAAATGAGCCAGGAGTTTCTTTCTAGGTAGAGTTGACAGGGTCCACCACAGGGAGACATTCATTGTAATCAGTAGACTGGTTGGCAGCTGTGACCTGTGGGCTGAAGATTGAATTGCCTGCAAGGCAAGTCCTGACTAGTTTCTCATCTGAAAGAATGACGAGGCATCCCAGCAGAATGAGTTGGAGTTTAGTGTGGCGAGATCTCTGTGAATAAAACACCAATGTGAGTTATCCCTCAGCTTGTCCTGCTCTCTCTATTCTCTTCAGTACATGAGAATATGTTAAAAACAGAAATTGGATCATGTCACTGCCTTGACTAAGCCCAGACTCCTTCAGTTGGGCGAAGTCCCTTTCTTAATTAATTCTTCTCAAGCATGCTTTTCTGTCTGGTATGTTATTCCTGTCTCCTTTACCTGTTTCACTTCTATTTCAGGTCTCAAATGGAGTATCATTTCTATGGAGAATTGTTCTCTGATCCTTTCAGGCTATTAAGTCTCATTCTTGCTGGAATGTAGAAGTGTCACTCGGTGTGTGGATAGTGTCAGGTCCGTGATGGCATATTGCTCATCACTCTGCCTCAAGTCTTGGCTGAGGGTAAACTGATGTTCAAGCTTAGTGTGTTGCCATGTTAACTCTGAAGAGGATGAGGAGGTACCATTGTATAATGTCCCCAGAAGGTGGAAACCTGGTAATATTTAATAAACATTATGAAGTAACTCCCTTAGTACCTGACTTCTCTTGGGATCCCCAACCTCCCACCTGCTATGATCCATCTTTTACCGTTCCATAATCATATGAAAGACCTTGTGATCAACAATAACTAAATTGGGGCCTCCCCAGTGGCGCAGCGGTTGAGCGCTGGGTTGCAAAGCTACCTGTAGCCTCTGCAGAGCCAGTTCGATCCCCGGCTGCTCCCCGGCCACCAGAGGAGGGTCCCACATGGCGCGCAGACCTCTCCTGCCACCCACTGCTCCCCTCAGCAGTGTACTTTGGTCCTTCTGCCTGCTCTGCTTCGCGCTCTGGCTCTGGTGAATTCTCTCACCCTCCCGCACTTCTGACTATACCCAGTGCTTGTATAAATAAATAAAAATAAATCTTTAAAAAAAAAACAATAACTAAATTGTGTCCAAAATTTTAATGTCAAGCACACCATTCTGGGGCTCCATCTTTTAGTGTCTGGAACCAGCACTCAAAGGTCCTCACTGTAATAATTCCTTGCCTCCATCAAGATTCCTGTTGCAGTTTGGGTTCCACAGAAGATGGAAACTGGCATGTCCGAAATTGTAGGGACTCCTATGGGATGAACACCTCCGGGGAAGGGAAGGAAACAGGATTGGACAAAGGGAAAAGTTAGCTCACGCCTACTGAGTGTTCTGAACCTGGGAGAGCCTATTGAATTATCCCAAGCTGGGGTAGAGGAGAACCAGTTTTTATTGCAGGTGCCCTGAGCATGTGACTGTGGTTGCAGCAGTGCTTTACAGCCAAGTGTAAGTTCCTTAAGAGGTGAACAACTGAGGGCCTCCCTGGTGGCTCAGGGCCTCCCTGGTGGCTCAGCCTCCCTGGTGGCTTAGATCCCCAGCCAAGGAGCTAACCCACATGGCATAGCAGACCTCTCCTGTCGTACCCGCTGCTCCTCTCAGCAGTGTATTTCAGTCTATCTACCTGTTTTGCTTCCCACTCTGTCTCTGGTGCACCTCTGACCTACACCCCAGTTATTCTATGCAAAATTAAAAAAGTTTCTTAAAAAAAAAAAAAGAAAGGTGGACAGCTGAATATTGTTAGCAGGTAATACTACCAGCAACTGGGGATTAAGTTCTTTCGTGTTTGAGAGAGGTTGAGCAGTGCAGCGCAGTGTCCACCAAATGTCTGATCCATTTTGACTGTCTCCTCTCCATGTCCTCCTTCTCTCCCCAGTAGCTACCATTCCTTGCATCTCATCACCTCTTTCCTCACACTTTTAATTTTCCTTTCTTTTTAACCCATACTTGCCTGAAGTTTGATGTCTGCTTATACCTAACTTTATAGTTACTTTGTATCTGCCCCAAATACCTGAATGAAATCAGAAAAACAAAAGTCTTTCTGACTTCTCTAACTCCACATTTTGTGACCACAAATCACAAGCGGACTCCTCAGCTGCCGTGATACTCTCCCTAGTAAATACTCTCCCTTCTCCCAAAATGACTATTTAATGCCTTCTCCTCTCTCCTTTAATGTCCAGTACCTCTTCTCTTTTCTAATTCTCAATTATTATTCTCTCAGCTCATTCACCGACAAAGTGAAAACAAACAAAAGAGAACTATTTGATCTCACCACCAAAATATGCCAGCCTTTCTCCACCTCTTCCTTTATCTCTTAGCTTCATTCTTCTTGTAAAGATGACTCCCTCCATCTTGCAGTGGGGCTCAAATTTTCTTGCCTGTATGGGACTTTGCTCCTGTAATGAACTGCTTTCTTCTGTTTCCTAGATAGTCTTCACTCATATCGAGTTATTCTCAACAACATGCAACATTACAATGTTTTCCATTGGTAAACAGAACTCTCTCATGACACCAAGTCTCCCGGGGGTGACTCCTGCTTTTTTCTTCTTTTTATGGCAAAATACCTCAAAAGGTTTGCCTGTGTTTGTCTCTGCTCCCTCTTCTTCCATTCCTTTTAAAATTAACTTTGCTCAGGTTTGCCCCATCACTTTCCTGAAATTATACTTAATGAGTGAAGGTCAGTAATGAGCTGCTTGTCAAATCCAGGATTTTGTCCCTTTTTTAATCTAATTCAACTCAGCAGCATGTAACAACATTAATCATTAACCCTTTTCCAAAACTCTCGTCCTCTTGACTTTCAAGATGTCCATTCTTCTGTGAAAGCAAAAGGCTTAAATGCTGCCAGGAACCAATGTGTTAAATAGTTGTAATGTCCTGACTGCCAGAAAGATCTGAACTTCATCTAATATTTATGTGCAGCTACTATTGTATCTCAAATTCCTTGGTGAATTTCCTCTATGCCCTCGCTTGATGTGATCTTATGTAGTTTTTATGTTCCTGTTACCCATTTGTTTTCATTATGCAGTGTCTTGGATCATTCTGGAAGAATATGGTACTTGTAGGGGAACATGATATTATTTGCTTAGTTATTGCACTAGTTTTTAGTCTTTTTTGTTCTATTAGAAAGTTTCAGTAATAAGGAGTCTCCTTTTAAGACCTCAATTATTCCACAATAACTTTTATTTATAGACTGACAGAATTTAGCACTGAGAGAATTCTGATGTCATTTCAGGGTTGCTTAGTAAGAAATACATCCAATCTACTTTTATTTTTAAAATAAAGAGATAAGTGAGTGAGTTGTCTAGTAGCTCAATATAGCTGTTGTTTCTATATATGAAGGATGTTAGGAATTTAATTATTATCTTCATATTTTAGTAATTATCATTCTGAAGATTTTCATGATGGAAACCCTAGTTTGCAAGACATTTATTTCTGAATTTGAATGTTGTGTATAGTATATTCTAACTGGGTGAGTTTGTGCCAGATCTTTTACTTTGGTAAGTCTCAATTTTCTAGACTATATTCATTTATTTTTTAAGATTTATTTATTTATTTATACATACAAGAACTGGGATACAGGCCATAGGTGTTGGGAGTAAGAGGATTCACCAGAGATTGAGCAGGGAGCAGAACAGGCAGACTGAAATACACTGCTGAGGGGAGCAGTGGGAGAGAAAAGAGAGGTCTGCTGCACCATGTGGATTGCTCCCTGGCTGGCCAGGGGTCAAACTCGTGCTGCAGAGGCTGTGGATAGTTTCACAGTGCTATGCTCAGCCCCTTGGGCCACCAGGGAGGCCTCAATTTTCAAGAATTTAAAATGAAGTTAGTGACTCACTGCACTTATATAATTTATATGTGGATTAAGTTAGATAATGCACTTAAAGATAGAAAGTGGAAGGCTTAAAATTAATTCTGATGCAAAGTATCAAAGATTCTGGATCAGACTGGTTAAATGCAAGTCATAGGCTAATGGTTGGCAGAACCAGAACTAGAGCTCACATTTTCTATCTTGGACTCCCAGGCTGTGCTTCAATCCCTCCCTTTCCTTCGTTGGTACATGTGCAGCCTCAGAAAAATGAACAAAAAGCCAGTTTTGAAAAAATAAAAACCTAGAAAAAGACCAAACTCTGTGCTGAAGGTTGTAGGTTATTTTAATTCTTATCATGATCTTTTTTGAGAAAACAGTTGCTGCTCTGACCTCCATTCCAAAGAGAATAAGATCTTTTTGTTGAGTCAGCTCACTCTTCTATCATATGGGATGGATCTACAGGTCAAGGGATGAAAAGAATTAATTTGCATCAGCCTAGAGCTGCTGTCTGTATTCATAGTACAAGACAGGAGAAATTGGCTACACCATCATTTTGTAACAGATGGATTAAGGCATGTCTTAGAAAGACACACACAAGCAGAGTGGGTCTGTATTCCCTTGATCTCTCTGATAAAAACTACACCATGTACAGTGGACACCTGATAAATATTAATTGATATCAGTGCACTGGACACAGACTCCTTGATTTGGGACATTTAAATCAAACCTCTTCCTTGTTAAGACATTAATAGCATATTCAGTCTTCTTAGTCCTTGGATCCTTAACTGTTGTGTCTTACCATGGATCCTTCTAGACATACTTTCAACTCACGATAACGTCTGATGCCCCAGCTGATTTTTCATTGAAGTTTAATGCATCTTGCTTTATTTCCCCCCTTGGACTCAGTGGACATTTGTCTTTTTAAATTTTATTCTAAAGTGCTTGCACTTAATTTTAATCACTTGATTAACCCTGCTATTGCTTTTTTGTGTGTCCTTCAGATATCGATGAGTGTGCCGCTAAGATGCACTACTGTCACGCCAATACTGTGTGTGTCAACCTGCCGGGGGTCTACCGCTGTGACTGTGTCCCAGGATATATCCGTGTGGATGATTTCTCTTGCACAGGTGAGCTTTCAACATTCAACATTTCTCTGCACAATATCCGTGTTGTTACATTTAGCTTCAAGTGTCTTAATACTGTTTTACCTACCAAATATTTCTCTTGCATTATTTTACCCCAAACTCGTGAGAAAAAAGTAATCATAAAAACATATCTGCGTATTTTATTTTCATTCCCAGTATCTCTGTGTTTTTGTGTCTGCATCCATGGGCTTATGATTTAAAACTGAAGCTCCAGTTGCCTATAGTAACACCAAGGTACTTAGAGACATCAGTTCCAAAAATAGAAAAATTTTACACTATTTTCCTCCCATCATGAGGACATGCTTTTGTATGTAAGAAAATGTACAGATGGTCCCTGACTTACAGTATCTTGAATTATGAAATTTATAATGGTGTGAAAACCATATTCATTCAGTAGAAACTATACTTTGAATTTTGATCTATTTCAAGGCTAGAGATGTGTGGTCTGATAACTCTCATGACTGGGGTAGCAGTAGTGAGCTGACACCACATGATCATGAGGGAAAACAACAGAGAGTCTACAGAAAACTTTTCACTTTCAGCATAGTATTCAATAAGCTGCAAGAGGTAGTCAATGCTTCGTTATAAAATAGACTTCTTGTTAGTTGAGTTTGCCCAGCATAGACTATTGAACATGTTCTGAGTTTTTCAAGTCACTTAGGCTAAGCTAGGATGTTTGGTAGGTTACATTAAACATTCTTCTTGTGATACTTTTGACTCCTGGTGGATTTATTCCTCAGCTCTGTTGTAGGTTGAGGAAGATCTATATTTCATTCCCATTAGGGAAGATGTGGATTTAATTTAAAGGGGGAAGCTGAAGTACCTGGTTGCCAGGGAGTGGGACTATAGGAGACTTTGGATTGATGTTTATTGTCACATCCCCTCCTCTTCTCCCTGTTTCACTGGGATCTCAGAACTAAACTGGAACCCCAGGGGCCATGGTTAGTACCCCTGTGTGAATAGTGCTGCTTTGTGGACATTTGGTTTGGGGTTCCATTTTATCTGCAGTTATGTAAGTGGAAACATGAGCAGCAATTGTTTAAAGGTTGTAGAAGATTCTGAGTCAGTCTTCTTTTGGATCAGATGTCTTCAAATGATCGATCTGGAACCTATGGAAAAGGAGCAGCTTGAACAAAACAATTCAGTTGTGTTTTACCTTTCCCCCTGACTCCATCTTTCTCTTTGTCCTAGTGATATTGGCATTTTCAAACGGAATTCTTTACTCAGATGGATTGCCACTCTTCATGTGTTTTATTCTGAATGACCTTTTCAGAAGTGCAGAAAGTGACAAAATTTAAGAAACATTTTGCATGTCCAAATGCCTTTGCCACTGATTGCTCATATGTTACTGTTCTTCAGCTAAGAGGCTGGTCATACCAGGTTGATGCAGGTTTCTGATTTTCACACAAGACCAAATCTAATCTCTATCTTATATATATTTTAACTAAAATTCCTAGAGAAAAAAAATGAAGTTGCTACAGGCACAGCATGCTGAGATTTAATTATTTTAAGAGTATAAAACTTTTGGGCCTGTAACCAAACACAGTCTAAAAATCAGTGATGTTGTAGATGACTATTGCTCTGTTCTTGCAGTAAATCCAGATCTGGACTTATTGTAACCCTAAGATTAGGAGGAGCTTGGTTCCTTTTAACCTGTTTAGCTATATATTATTTCTAGATCCCTTCTCTGAATCTTATGACTTAATATCTTCTCTAGGTCAGTAGTCTCTAAATTTTATCCAGTTTCATCTTTCTCCTGAGTTTCTGAATCATACAGTCAACTTGATATCTTTACATAGTAGATAGATAACAGACCTTTCATATTAACATTACAAGACAAAACTCATGCTTTCCTTCTCTTCTGCAAACTGCCACCTCTTTCATCTTTCCCCATCTTATTAAAGGAAAGCATCATCTACCCAGTTTTTTAAGTTAAAACAAAGTACTATAGGTTATAGTTGATTTCTTTTCTTCCCTGGCTCTTTCTTTTCATCTATATACCAGTCATGTGGACTCCATACTCTGTCCTAAATCTGCCTACTTTTGTCCATATTCTTTGCTTTCATTCCTCTGGATTTCTGTGATGATCACCATGCTGGACGTTCTCATCTAGTTAAGTGCCATCTTAATTCATTCCAGAGCAAATTTTACAAAACACAATCTTACAAACCTGCTTAAAACTCTCATGTAGTATCCCACCATATATCAAATCTGTATTCATTTTCATATTAACCCTATATGGATTTTTTCCATTTTGCCTCCCTGACTTTATTTTGTAGCATTTCCATTCTTGTTCATTAGGAGGTAGCCACTCTGACTCTTGACCTTTATTCTTTTCAACAAGTTTTTTATATTATAGGACTTTGTGTGACCTGCTGTTCCTTCTTAGAAGTATTTTCTTCTTGCTGTTTACATCACTGACCCTTTCCATTTGTATCTCATAATCAGAGAAAGCTCAGAGAGTTTGTGATATTAATAGTCACCTATTTTTCTTATGTCCTGTCACCTAATTTTTCCTCTTTTTTTGCTTTATTATAATGTTTGTTTTTTTTTTTTTGCTTTTTATATTTTACGTCATTCTTCATTTTTGTACAATCTGTGCTTTCTCCTCTCAGGTGTAGAACCCGTGATATTCCCACCACCAATTCACCCACGCACCATCACATGCTCCCTTCCCTCTTCTGTCTTTATCCTTTCCCCTCCTCTTCCCCTGCAGAATGTCTCTGATTTATAGTTGCCTGCTGATTTTGATTTTTAATTTGTTATAATTGCTTTTTTTTTTCCCTGATCCCTGATTTGGTTCCTCCATATTCCTCCTATAAGTGAAGCCATCCAATATTCTTTTTCCTTCTGGCTTATTTCACTGAGCATAATGCCTTCCAGTCCATCCATGTTGCTATGCATGGCCTGAATTTATCTTTTTTTTTAATATTTATTTATTTATACAAGCACTGGGTACAGTCAGAAGCATAGGAGGGTGAGAGAAATCACCAGAGCCAGAGCGGGGAACAGAACAGACAGACTGATGAAACACACTGCTAAGGGAGCAGCGGGCGTGGCGGGAGAGGTCTGCACGCCATGTGGGACCCTCATCGGCGGCCGGGGATCAAACCAGCACTGCAGAGGCTGTGGGCAGCTTCACAGACCAGCGCTTAACCGCTGTGCCACCAGGGGAGGCCCTGAATTTATCTTTTTTGATTGCTGAGTAATATTCCATTTTGTATTTATACCACATCTTGATCCAATCACTTATTTTTGGGCATTTGGGTTGTTTCCATAGCTTACTTATTGTTAAAAGTGCTGCAATAAACATAGAAGTGCAGGTGTCCTTTTGAATTAATGTTTTTTGTGCTCTTTGGGTAGATTCCCAGGAGTGGAATTGCTGGATCATATGGAAGCTCTATTTTTAGTAGTTTGAGGAACCTTCAAATAGTGGTTGGACCAGTTTGCATTCCCACCAGCAATGTAGTAGAGTTCCTTTACCTCCACATCCTCACCAACATTTGATGTTGATTTTTTTTTTTTTTTAAATATGTGCCATTCTCACTGGTGTAAGATGGTATCTCATTGTGGTTTTGATTTGCATTTCCCTGATTACACGTGAGGTTGAACATTTCCACCTAATTTTAATCCACTGAATATCACTATCTGGAATTTTATTATTTATAAGTGATTTTGGAAATACTGTCTTTCTATTAGAATGCAAGCACTGAGAGAAAGGATCTTTTGTTCACTGTTCTATCTTGGTTACTTAGAACACAGCCTAGCACAGAATAGTACTATTTATTAAATGAAGGAGTAGATAAAACTACTTAACTTTGGGGTAATTGTTTATTGTTCTTACTCATTTATAAAATACTGCTTTTGTCTGAAATACTTAAATACTTGGGCACTTATATCAGTCAGAATAGGATGTTCTGTGGTGACAAATAACCCCAAATATAAACAGCTTGAAATTACAAGATTCCATTTTTTGCTCATGGAATATATCTGTCAATACTGAACAGGAGGGGGGTACAATATCATAATGACTTTGTGTACAAGCTGATGTGAACATTACTAGTCACCAGTATGGGGAATAGAGAGTCTGGTGGGTCTTTCATCAACCATTGGTTGTTCTAACTAGGGAATGGTACCTCATACTCCCTTCCACGACTCACTGAATAGAACTAGGCAATAGTGACTATAAGGTTGAGAAAATGTGACCCTACCATGTGTGGTGAGAAATCTGGAGGACCAGAAATATTTAGTGAATGCTGCTGATGAATATCAGAGTGACAGCCACTTAATAGTATCAAATTGACACTTACTGAATTTCACAAAAAAATTAGTTTCCTTTGACATAAGGAGCTTTTATTTAAAATAATATATTTTTCCAACAGTAGTTCATGCTGTGATGGGGAAAGTAGTCTCAAAAAATAATCACAATATAAATCATGTTGTGCTTAGTCCTATTGTGGAAATATACACACAATGCAATGAGAAGCTCCTAATTGCCAGGATGAAGTGTTTGAAATGATTCTTGCCAGCCAAGAGGAACTTTTTAGATTATATTGAGGCATGTTAGCCTGTAGTGAGGAGATTGCATTAGGATTCTGCAGTGGGCAATATGGATAGGAATGAAGAGAGCTAAGAGATAAGCATTTCCCTGGCAGTCAGTTCTCTTTTAGACCAGATTCAAGGACCTCCATTAGATACTTCCATAAGTAGGTCAGATCTCTGATGTCTACCGTGGTCTCCTGGAAATAAACCTGTTACCTCAATGTGTTCTTTACTCACCATGAGAGAGGATGTCTCTACCTCTAATTGGTCATTTCTCTATCATCAAAGAAAGCTTCTTTCTTCAAGTGGTTATTTGCCTTTGTAACAAATGAGGGGTATAATTGATGTCTGCCCTGTAGGGTAACTTTTCAGATGTTTTATTTTCAGTAGACATTTTGTTGGCAGAAATAGATAAGCCTGAAGGCATCATTTGTTTTCCCTGAGTTCCTGACACAGCATTTCTGGTTGACATTCTTTATTTCCAAAGATCATTCTAGTCTCTATCCCAAATCATTTAGCACCTGCTGTCACCATTCAGTTTACTTTCCAAGAAAGTTGAGGTCACTTTTTTCTTTTGTTTTCTATGCCTTTAATCTGACAATAATATTTTAGAAGTCAAGTCATATTGAAAAAATTCCACTTAACCAAAATTAGTGAGCCAAGAGTTAAAGATGCTGTATGAGCTTTGGTGATATGCTGATTTGAGTGATTCACTCAGTCACCTATTTATTATTTCATTCGCATATACAATATATGTTAGTGGCTGTCATAAGCATTAAGAAATATGGTCTTAAGTTATTAGGAAATTACTGAAGTTGGTGACAGATGGCCTCTGTATCATCTGTGTCCAGAGTTCCTCGTTATGAGGCAACATCTTCAAATGAGAAAACTCAAATACTCTTTCAATATTGAAAATGTTTCAGTGTTTTCCATATCAACCCCTCTTTAAAGTCTTAGTAGAGATTAGATAAATATTGGGTTCTTAAGCCCCTATAGTTGTTGGTTCTTGACAAGCTCTAAAGAAGGAATCTCAAAATAGCCTTTTCTATTTCTATGCTGCTAACAACCATCCTTTCAGAAGACTTTTCCCTGCAATAGATGAAGAATGTGGTACTGGTAGAAAAGGAAAAACATTGAAAATGCACACACACACAAAATTTATTTCATGGGATAATAAGATTCTGATGATTCAATAGTGGGAATAGTTATGTAGAACTTAAAAATGCACTATAATTTATTCATTATCCCTGGTGGCTTGGAATTCTCTGGCATGAACAAGTATTACATATATGGCTTTGTATTTTGCTAGGAAGTTTTCCTTTGGTCTTGGGAAGGGTAAAATTTTGAAACATTTGACCTTTGATACTTGGGGAGTTTTTGTCCTTGGAATTTGTATGTGAGTGTAAATCAGGTTTTCTCCTGTAGGAGATCTCAAATTATCCTTGTTCTTTAATGGATTTTGAAATAGGAAGAGTCCCAAAAATTGAAGATTGGGGAGATCCTTTTTCCTACACCCTACACTTTGAGTTTTGGAATGGTCAGGCTGCTTGATTTATTGGTATCTGACTTGCATTTATCCCCAGCTAAACTCCCCATGTTTAGTTTTTTTGATAAGATGTTATCATTAGATACTCAGGCAGCTTTAAAGGAGAAGACCTGTGATTTATGAGAAAAGCATGCAGCAATAAGACAGGTACTTGACAGTAATGGGTAAGCATTCATTTTTATGCCAAAAACTTCCCATGAATGTAAGAAATAAAGGGAACAAGTGAGATAACAAATATCCCATGTGATTTCCACTACCTTGCTAAAAGGCTTTTTATTTTCTTGATAAAGGCATGGAAGGAAGACTTGAAGGAAGTGTATGTTCGGAATGCTTTCAAGTAAGCTTATTTAAAGTTAGATCTAATAGTCTATTAATTTAATGGTTTAAATTAAGTACCCTATAATGAAAAGAGCTTTGGCAACAGTTTAAAAGACTTGGAGTAAAAAGTTAGCTATTAGAAATTTTAGACTAGTTCTCTGGAAAATGCTCTCTAAGGTTGTTGAAACAGAAAATTTTGAAATATGAGATACTTGATTTTTTCCCTTTGAGCAATGCCCTGTGAAATGCAGTCAAAATACCACAGTAGTTAATTTTTCAGTGGTTGTCTGTCTCTTTTTCTAGTACATAGCAAGTACTTGCTTTGGACATGCTTGTTTTTGTTTGCTTTTGACTATCTAAAAGCAAAGGGATAAGTTATTAGTTCCTTAGCTTTTAGTTTCAAAAGAGGTGATAAAGCTAAGAGAATGGAATTCTACTTGAAGACCTGTAGACTTTCTCTTTACTGAAGTCTGCTCTATTAAGTGCTTTCTTGGGCTCTGGAAACCAATTCCAATGGGTAGAGGAGTAGTTTTCTTTGTACCAACAAGAAATACTCTGTATACTAATAAATTGTCCTATAATTCAACCAATTCTGACACTGTCTATCAGAAGTAGTATCAAATTTTATGGGTTGAGTATTCAGTTCAAGATTTTCTCCTACCCCCCATCTCAGATGCCAGTTGCAAAGGTCAGGGCTTTTTCCTGTACTTCTGACTAACCAGCTATAGATTAGAGGTCCTATCATTTCTCTCCTTGAGGTCTATTGATTCTCTAGAGTGACTTAGAAAACCAGAGACATTTTACTTATTGGATTACTAGTTTTTTTATAAATGGATGTGATAAAGGATACAGATGAAAATCCACATGAAGAGATTCATGGGGAGGGGATGTGATATTTCCACACACCTCCCTGTGTGCCACTCTCCTTGTATCTCCAGGGCTCACCAACCTGCAAACTCTGCAGCTCCTGTCCTTTGGGACTTTAAAAGGTGGTTTTAGTACATAGGCATGACTGATAAAATAGTTGGCCATTAGTGAATTAGGTCAATCTTCAGCTCCTCTCACTTCTCTTGACATCCCAGGGATCTGAAAGGCTCAATCTTCTAGTTACAAAGTTGGTTCTCCTGGCAACTAGCCCCATCCATAGATGAGAGCCAAATGCCACCCTATTAACATAACAAAAGCATCATGTCATTAACATGACAAAAACACCTTTATTTTCTGATTACTTTGAAAATTCTGCTTTTGGAGTTATATGCTAGAAAAAGGATAGACCAAAGATATAGTTGTTATAAATCACAAGATCACAAGTGGAAAATCATATTAGCAATCCAGAAAACCTTTATTCATGTGTTGAATAAGAAGTCAGAAAAAAAAGGCATGTGCCTGTGAATGTTTAAAACCTAACTTAAAGGTTTCTTGATGATCATTATGAGACATTTGTCTTTTGATTTGATTTTGATTTAGTTGACTGGTATATCCTTTATTTTCTTCCCTTTATTTAAATAGTTAATTGATACTGCTACTTCTTCCTTCTCCAGAGGAGAGATGTTACTGTACCAAAAGCAGGATGATTCTTTAGGCCAGAATTTTTCAACCCTCACCTCAGGGTAGAATCACTTAGGGCATTAAAAAATAGGTTGATGCTTAAGACCTACCCCTTGGAGATTTTGGGTTTTATTTGGTGTGGGATTGTGATTTGGTTTCAGCACTTTTGTTTAAATGTCCAGATGATTCCAGGGTGTGGGCAATGTTGAGAACCACTGCTCTCCTAGAACAGAGAGAGTTGGAGTATGGAAATAATGTCAGAGGGGAATCAGAAGGGAGAGTTGCCTCCTATATTGTAGACTGAAAATGGTTCCCTTGAATTGGTGTGGAATTCAAGGCATCAGGAAGTAATAGCAGTGGATACTTGAATAATTCCTGGAGGATGGGCCTGCCTCTGAGGCTATACTCTGGAATGTGTAAAACTCTGGAGAGAGAAAAACTAGGGAGCATCTCTGCAGGTGTGGCTTCATGGAAAGATCTGGAATCTTCAACTGTGACAAGAGTGCAAGAGCCAGAAGATTAATGGGATATTTCCATGGTGACCCTTCTGTTCCATGTGCAATGGCCAACCTTCCTTCTCTGCCAAATTCTTGGTCATTTATCAATAGATTACTCCAGGCCATGACATACCCTGATGGGGCCAGGAAACCCTCCAAATGACAGAAAATATAACTGGGTCCCTTCCATTTTGCAACAAAGAAACCTTTGCTAGACTGAAACTTTACTAATATGTGGAATTAAACTCTATCCGTCTTTTGTTCTCTCGTTCTCCTACCTCCTCCTTGTAACTAATCATTAGCTTGCTCCAGCTGCATTCCTGAGAATGTGGAAAACAATCATTTTTACATCCCTATGAAAAATTCTGTATCCCTCTGAGGTTGATAGGGGTATCAGAAACAGAAATCAACTGGTTGTTGAGAAAACACCATGGCGGAAAAGTGAAAGACCTTGACTCAGTTATAAATATCTGTCCTCAATTTTTTCCTCCCTTATATATTCAAAGCATTCTTGCCATTTGGGGAGCCAGCTTTATTAGGGTGCTAACCAGATTGTTAACTCCCTTGGTAGCTACCTTGTATAATACACTTTTCTCTGCAAAGGCTTTGTCACGGCTTAGAAATTAACTTTTGGGTATGGTGTGTTTCCTTGCACTGACAGCTCTGCTACCCCAGTAGCCCAGAAGAATAGAAACTCAGAACCACTTAAATGAATTGAAGAAATTATAGAAAGTTATAGTACTTGGCATTACATATTTATGACTGGGCTTTCTCTCCATGGAGTGAAATAAACAGTCAACGAAAGGAGAAAACAGGAAAAATTAAGAGGTGCCTCTAAATAGGGCTGGTAGAGTGAAAATACATGGGAAGTTTGGTTTTCCAGGGAAATTTTTGTTTTCTGTACATAGTATTGGAAGAGCCAAAGAGAAAATATTATTGCAATATTTTCATTATAGTAGTGTTAAAATAATGTTAAGGTTATTAAACAGAATTTGTCTAAGGGGAAATATAAAGGTCATTTCTCTGAAGGTTTTGTGATGAACATAAAGGTGAAGGATTGTCCAGTGTTTGGCTTCTTTGTGAGTTCTTTTTTGTTCCAGAAAATCTTATAAAGGATCTGAACCACATTGGCTGCTGCAAAACAGTCAGGATGAATGATGGAGCTTACCCCCAGGGTGTTTGTGCACATACCTCTAAAGTACTGTGTTGCCCTTGACCCAAATTCACCATAAAAGGCTGGTTAATATTTCTGTACACTCTCTTATTGGAGTTGTGCATTCAGAATCACAATTAAGCTTTCATACAAAGGCTTTTGATTAAGGGTGCTTTAGCATTTGCAACACTGAAGAGGCAAGTCTTCCAGGCCACTTATATCCGTATTTGGGTCAATGAAATGAGTGGACATTTCTGGCAAGCTAGCTTTCCGACTTGAGGCCTTGAGTAGTGCATGCACATGGCTATTTCTATGCTTTCCTAAAGGATAGGCAGGTGTCTTTGGGTTGTATTTTCTTTATTGAAGGTAACTGAGATACACAATACGTGTTCTTGGGCTAGTATGAAACCCCTAAATTCTCTTGGTTATAAATTATGTATTCTTGGGCTAGTATGAAACCCCTATATTCTCTTGGTTAAAATGCAATGTTTGCATTATTGTATGAATTGTACTGATTACCAGCCCCTTAATTCATGAATTATATGTAAAAATCATTTTTAAGTTCAGTTTTTTCATTCATAGCCTATATCTTCACCAATTTGTTGAAGGATAAAATAAGACAATGTAGGTATATTAGTTTAGATAATTTTAGCTGACATAATTTTAAAAATCTGACTCAACTGACTTAATACATTTACTCTCACAGAGCAAAACATCTAGAGTTTTGCATATATTCTAATTTCAAATTCAAATATATACTAAATTCTAATTTCTAATTATTGAGTGCACTCTAATTTCCAGTGTTAGTTAATTCAAATGCTCTATGATATAATCACTGACACAGATTGTTTCCAACCTTTTATTTTATTTTCAGCATAATATAGAACCTGATCTCATTCCATCAAGGTATCGAGGTAGCTAAAGCAACCCCAAGCATCAGTTCTTGATTTAGCCCTGTCTCTGTTCAAAGTCAGAAGGGAAAATAGGATTCTCTTCCTAGGGAACTTTCATTAAAATACCAAAGGTAACATTATCATAAATTCATTCTCCACCCCCAGATTTGTTTTCATGTGTCAAAACTATTTAACATAGCTATTCATAAAATTTATTTTAGACAGGAAAATATAATTACCTTGGATCAAGATTTATTTCAAGGCTGGAGCAGGACCTAGTTTTCTTTATAGTATTTAGTTAAATCTGGACAAAATTTGAATTCCATTATCAAGGAAAGTAAAGAGGTGTGTGTTGTGTGTATGTGTGTGTGTGTCTATAAGTGGGTGTATCTGTGTGTGTTTAGTGTGTTTAGATCCACAATTATATAAGTAACTGACAGCATCTGTTAGAATATAGTCAAAACTTGGAAAACATTTTCTCAAGCTTTCAAGCTTAGGAGTAATTAAAGTAAGTGTAATTAGGTACTAATTATACTAAATTTATGGATGTGACTTTCTGTGTATAGCTGTATAGATAGATATTACAGATTTACATATATGTCAGTCACCCATTTCTGGAGGTGGTTTATGAAATAGACCCCTTCACACATTGCTGATAGGCATGTAAATCGGCATAACCTTTCTTCAGGATAATTTGACACTATAGTAACAGAGTATCTGTGAGTAGATGACATACGTGATGCCCATTTTTTCTACCTTATGTGTTTTCCAAATTTTATGTGGAATGGACTACATTGCAATGAGTCTATATTATGCTTTATCAGAAAGCGCTATTAAAATATTCGGAAACAGAAAATGCTCGGCAAAGGTGACTCTGAGTTAATTCCTTTAAAATCTTCAAAATGTCATCCTGCTAAGTTTAAAAACTGTGCTTCAGACTTGATAGTGCTAATGCCTTTCATTTTTAGAGATAGATTATGGGTCTGAACTAAAGAGTTCAAAGGCAGTGGCTTTGCTTCCTCTTGTTTCTGGAGAACATGGTCAACATAGACATGGAAGGTTACTTGCAATTTTTTATTGCTATTTTGCTCCTCAGAGGGATCTTAGACTGTGATTTTTATAGCTGAGTCTATCTGTCTTATCTTTAAAATTTTTCTGATAAGCTTCCAGATTCAAGGCAGTTGGTCCAGTTTTGTCTGAACTGTGTCCAGGACACAGAGGGATACTGAGGTGTCAGAAAAAAACTAGGGTTTCCACAGCAAAGTGAACACTGGATAAAAATCAGGCAATAGAGATTCTAGTCCTGCCCTGGCCATCAGTTGACTGAACAAGTGCTATCAACCTAACATTTTCCTTTGGACCTTGTAATATTAATGTTTAACTCAATAGTTTTCAGTCAGAGAAGTTGAAATTTCAAATATGTCTTGAAAAGAGTTCAGCTTATTAAAAAAATAAGATAATGTTGCAAATGACTACTTTTCTAATTCTGTAAGCTATGGCTCCTGACCTCTAAGAGGTAATGGTCTCTTTGGGAGATATAAAATTTACATTTAAGGAGAATAATTTGATAGGACATATAACTGAGTGCAAAATTGTGAGGTAAGGGCCATAAATGCTGGGGAAAGTGTTGGGAGAAAGAAGAACATTAATTACTGGGTGATATAGGGAATGAGCTTCACAAAGAAGGTGTTTGAAGAAATTTGAATTTGATGTTGGGTGGAAGATGCTTTAAAAGAAATGAAAAGTAATATGGTACCTGGAGCTTGAGAAATTGATCTGTCTTTGTGTTCATTGACCTGTGATGTGACCAGGAAGTGGTGTGTGCATAAGTGGTTAAATGGGGCCTTGAGTTAGATAGGCCTGATCCTGTCCTAAGTCAGAGCATTTCTTAGCAATGCCAGCTTGAATCATTTTCCTTCTAGAATCTTGTATGAGTAAATGAAGTAACATTTGTAAAGATGAGGGGTCAATGCACAGGAAATGGTCAATAACTATTGCCATTATTACCTCAATTTTATTTTTTCAAATGATGTAGCATTGATTTATACATTTGCAAGGAATAGGATCACACCTATTCAGGTGTGTGTTATCACACCACAGCCACTACCAACATACCCATAGTCCTCTCCACAGTCCCTTGGCCCACTCCATACTTTGCTCTCCACTGTCCTCTCCATCTGCTAGCCTCAAATTTGAAGTCCATTGAAACCACTAGACTTTATCCTTCACCTTTTCACTTCTTATGCTTAGCTTAATCCCATCCACTTCTGTGTTGTTACAAATGGAACGATTTCTTCTTTTTTATGTAGCTGCAAAGTATTCCATTGTGTATATACAGCACATCTTGTAATCCGCTGCTCGGTCTTTGGGTACTTAGGTTACTTCCATAAATTGGTAATTGCAAATAATGCTACGATGAACATAGGAATGTGTATATCCCTTTGAATTGGTGTTTTTGATACTTCGGGTCAATGCCTATGAATGGACTTATTGGATTCCTGTATGATAGATCTATTTTTAATATTTTAAGAATTCCCCATAGTGTTTTGCATTGGCACCAGGCAAGTCTGCATTCTCATCCGTTGTGTACAAGGTCTCCTTTTTCTCCACATCCTAACCAATACTTGTTTCTGATCTCTGTATATACAGCCTTCCCAGGCTTAATTCTGTATCTCTGGTGATAAGGATACCCTCTATGCTTCCATTATAGGCAGGGAAACTTTCAAAGAGGAGTTCATCTTCTTCCCATGACACAAAAGATGGTCCAAGTGTCCTTTTTGCTCTAATTATTAAATAACTTTAATTCAAATAATCAGCATGCCAGAATGGCATATTTTTGGGTGGCCTATTTTGCTTCCTCACAGAAATGTCATTAGAGGAATTTTGCAGCACCCAGAGAGATATGTAAAGAAAACGGCAAGTTAAAAATTATATAAAAAAAGACTCTCTCAGGGCCTCCCCTGGTGGCGGCAGCGGTTAAGCGCTGGGCTGCAAAGCTGCCCGCAGCCTCCGCAGGGCATGTTCGATCCCTGGCCACCAGGCGAGGGTCCCACATGGCGCGCAGACCTCTCCTGCCACCCGCTGCTCCCCTCAGCAGTGTACTTTGGTCCTTCTGCCTGTTATGCTCCCTGCTTTGGCTCTGGTGAATTCTCTCACCCTCCCGCACTTCTGACTGTACCCAGTGCTTGTATAAATAAATAAATAAATCTTAAAAAAAAAGAGGTTGTGAACAAGTTACAACTATGCAAAAATATTAAAAAAAGGACTCTCTCAAATTATAAAAGGCATATGCAATAGCATTAAAAAAAACTCCAGAGACTAAAAACTATACATAATTTAACCCTGCAAAGACAGCTTCCATTAACATTTTGGAGTAGTTCTTCCTACTCAGATTTTTGTGTCTAAATCTTTCTTCTATTACTAGTTAATGTTTCATTTCCCCCCCATTTAGCTGACTTCATGAGCATTGCCCAAATTAGTAAAGTTACTTAAAAAAAATACAACTGTTTTATGACTGCAAAATATTCTCTGCTATGGGAGCATTATTATAGCTTTTAGTGGATTAGAGAAGTATTAAGAGCAAGTTGCCTCTGTCTTCATTTGTCTTCGCCATATGCGTGTGTTTATTCCTGCTCCGTTAGGACAGATGGTGATTATTGTCTTTGCCTCTGTTTGGATGAAGCATGAGTCACAGAGTTCAAACCAGCCCCATACAGGAAATGCACATGTTTAGGGGCTCATGGAGAGAAAGGGTAGTTTCTCTGGGGTTATTAAGGAGCATCTCAGGGAAAAGTTGGATCCTCAAGAGCTGTGTGATTTTTTTCTGCTTTTTTTTTATTGAGATAACAGTTTACAATACTATATGTGATTTAGAAATATTCGTTCACGCTTCATCAGTTGCATGTTATTATACCCACCATCAAAGTGCTCATAATCCTCCCTTACAATGCTCTAGGTCCCCTCCCCTGTCTGCTTGTCCCCAGTCACACCCTCTCCCCTCTGGTAGCCCCAATTCTATAGTCAGATTTGTAATAACTACAAAGAACTTGTGATCTTAACACCTATCTTGGTGATGCAGCAAGCCCCCATAAATTAATTTACTTGGGAATACTTTGTAACCAGACAGTGATGCTCCAGTGAATCCCTGACCTGCTTGTGAGGTGGGTTTTCCATATTTATATTTTCTTATTGAATTCCTTGTCCTTTAAATTTCAAAGAGCAATTTCTAGATTGGATAGATATTTTCTCATTAAGGAAACCTTTTCCCCCTTAAGAGGGCCATTTAACTTGGTTTCATTAAAAATGTGGCAGTTATCAAAGGGAGGTATTGTTAATGCCCATCGGTGTGAGAAGGGAGTGAGGCAACAATTCCTGTTTCAGCCTGCCTGTGTGTGCATCTGTGCTTGCGTCTGTGCGTGTGTGACTTAAATGACTATTATGTCACAGCAGCTATTATGTCACTGTAAGCAAAGTGGCTTACAGTGCGGTGGGGGCGGGGATCAAGTGACGACACACTTTGCAATGCTTTTCATGGCCTCGAGCAAACCACTAAGTTTTGTGGGATGGTCTGGAACAACTCACAGTTGTGGAGTAAAGCCCCTGAGGGACTCCAGAGAGCAGTGCCCTCTATCTATTTTTAGGATTCAGACAATCAAAAAGTCACAAAATAGGACTCTCATGTTACCATGTGCACTGCTCAAAGCTGCTGGAGTTATGAATTTATGCCTTTACTAGTTGGACATAATTTATTTAATTTCATCTCTTTTCTATTTCCTTTTTACTTTTGATCCTCTTCTCTTAGATGTGCTATTGTAGCTTTACTCCTTGAATCTTATTTTGTCTCCCTGTTACATTTTCTTTGTTAATGTGTTGTTATTTATGGCTGAACCTAAATAAATGATGTGAATGAGAGATCGAGAATCAAAAATGGCATGCAACAGAAATTAACAAGAGTTGGCAGGAATATGGAGAAATCTCGAACTCTTGTGTACTGAGATGGGCATTTCCTTGACAATGCCAAAAATGACTTTAATGTTACATGATCCAGCAATTCCTCTTATGGATATATATGCCCAAAATAATTGGGAGCAGGATCTTGAAGAGATACTTCTATGCCTGTGTTCCTAGCAACATTATTCATAATATCAACAATATAGAAGCAGCCTAAATGTCCCTGGGCAGATAAATAGATAAGCAAAAAATGTTGAAGAGAGAAAATAGTATTCTTGTCAGTCTTAAAAACTGGAGGAATTTCTGATACACACACCAATATGGATGAACCATAGACAACATTATACTAAGTGAAAAATTCAAATACTGATTCCACATGTATGAGGTCCCTGGAGTAGTGTGATTCCTAGAGACAGAAAGTAGCAAGTGGTTACCATAGTTGAGGGAGGAGAGAAAGGGTAGTTATTGTTTTATGGGTATTTAGCTTCAGTTTCACAAGATGAAGATTTCTGGAGATGGATGGTCGGGATGGTTGCACAACACTGTGAATTTATTTAATTCCAACGAACTCTACACTTAACAATGGATGTATGATAAATTTTATGTAATGTGTACTTGATGACAATTTTTAAAAACTTAGGGAAATACTGTAAGGATCAATCTCTTCTTTTTACTAAGTCAACGTTAGAGATAACATTTACCATAATTCTCTTAACATGTGTTAGGCATTGACCTGTTTTTCAGCTCATAGAGTGATTTATTCATTTATTATTTTATTTACTTATTCATTGAGCAAATATCATCTGAAAACTATATGAAGTATAAGGTATTATTCTAGATTTTAGGACTATATCAGTGACTAAAACATGAAAATTGACTGTCAGTGGAACTTATATTCTAGTAAGTTGTATGGAGCCTAGCCAAGTGATAATAAGAACTAAGGAGAGAAATAAATTGAAGGAAAGCAGATGGATGTGCTGGGTGGACAGTGCTATAGTTTTTATGGGGTGTCCTGGAAAGTTCTCACTGAGCAGGGACATGTAAGTAAAGCCATGAGGTAAGTGAGGGAGCAAGCTGTGCTGGTCCATGGAAAAACAGTGCTCCAGGTTGCAGGAAGAGCCGATGGGCAAAATAGTCATGTCTTCGGTGACTCGGGTTTAGATAAGGCTTATTAAATTAATAAACACCAGTCATCCCTTCTCCCTTCTTTATTTTAACCTGTTCCCTGGTGAAATGAAGTTCTGGGCTCTTGTAGCTGTTCTATGCCTCAGAGACTCCTTTCACAGACTCTAGATCATAGCTGCCTTCCCAAGGATTAAAGATGACAGAAGTCAGGTCACTGGATAAATGGGGTGTTACTACATTATTCCTATAAATGGAAAGCAAGCCCCAGTCATTACTAGACAATACCCCTTTTAGAAGAAGAACAGAGCCCCACAAGGGCACTTTGAACACAGCATGGCAGAATTTAGTGCTCATGTCCCATTATCGCTAACAAGGTCTTCACATTTAATTCTGCAGGGTAAATGTGGCAACTGTAGACTCAAGGCCAGAAAATATCTCTAAGCAACCAGGAAGCTGAAAGAACCTGGCCTTTTTTCTTTATTTTTACATCTGTGGGTTTTTCCATTTTTTTCCCTGCTGATGATGAATAATTCAGAAAAAAAAAGAAGATTGTTAGAGAGGCCTGACTTTTTAATGCAGAGGACAAATACATTATGCAGCTTGTCCCCAAACTCGTGCAGGCTTTTGCACAAAGGTCAGTATTTTGTATTTCTCACTTGGCAGTATGTTCTTCAGGGCTTTGCGATCAATTGGCTTTGTTCTTATTGCTGGAAGAAAGGTGAGGACTGTTTGTAGGAAATGCACATAACTAAGGTTGGTGTATTATCAAAGTCCCTAAGTGCGCTGCTCAGCACTAGGTAATAGACAAACTAGTGGACATTGGTGGGCGGTGCTATTTCTCAGAAACAAAGATTATCTGAGAACACTGAATGACATCAGGTAATTGTCTTGAGATCCAAGTGGACATGGGCTACAGAACCACACTGAGTGTCGGGAGTCCAGTGCCTGCTGGCAGTGGAGGAAGACATCAGAATGCCTCATGAGGGGATCTTTTACTCCTGTAACTACATTATCCCTATTTACCCAATGATAGTGACTCCTTATCCACCTCTGAAAATGAGTTTGCTATTATCAGGATCATAGTAATGATATATGCCACATTTTACATATATATTCATGTATTTAGAAACTGATTTCTATAGGTTATAATTGACTGATTTGTATTTAGAAACAATGTTACTATCCATGTGATTAGCAGACACTTTGGGTCAACAAACTGACAAATAGTTTGCTAAAGGGAATGGGGTAGAGAGGGAAAAATTCAGTTTTGGTTCCTAGAGAGATTTATTTTAATCCAGACTAACACAGTACATAACATGGGGAAGTTATTTCACCTGTTAGGGTCTCCGGTTCATCATCTCTAACAGGAGAATATCAGATTATAAATTGAGTCTCTGAGTTCCCATTAAGCTCTTAACTCTTTGAAGTCAAGAACCATGGCCTTTTATCTCTTTATCTGTAGTGAGTGCCACAGAGAGGCACTTTATTCTTTGCTTAAATGCTCACCTGTAATCATTTGGAGCATTGAAATTGCTTGCAATTTTGTTTGTTCTGGAGACATTTTCATTTTTAAAGTTTCTTTTTAGTTTTATATTTAAAACTTTTTAACTAATGTTTCTAAGCAATGTGTGAATATCATTTTGACATCCCCTTTCTTTGGTGATGTTTGTTTCATTGAGCATTTCCTGTAACTTTTGCATATTGACTCAGACCATGGTGATGTTTTATTAACTACTATTGACGTGTGACTTGGAATTATCATACAAGTGATCAAAGAGCCTTCGTTTGCCCATCAGGAGGTTTCTCTGAAGGAGAACTGGAGGCACAGGTTCAGGATGGCCAGCTGGGCCTCCCTTTGAAGTCCTTTTCATGCTGAGTTTTATAGACGCTTGTGAACACTTGTTGGCAAATGTTACCCACCCCCAGCTCCCCCTCACCCAGCACTCACCCTGTTCTTTGTTTTAACTGGTACCCAGAGAGCCAAAGCAGCAACACAGGTGCTTGTGGTGTCATATTGACTGCTGTGTCTTTCCTCATGGGCTGGCCTATATTGGGGTACTGGAGGGGGTGAGAAGAGCTTTTGGGGGATTGTGAAAAGAAATGAAACTAAATATCAGAAGCCCTGAATTCAAGTCTCAGCTTTGATGTTACTACATTGTGACTTTAGAAAAATGCTTTATCAAATTTTCCTCCTTTTTGTTTGGTTAAAGGAGAGTAGTGGTTTCTGTTCTAATGTCTGAAAATTCTGTGATTGTAAATGTTGGAAGTGACTAAGAGGACCATAGGAAAAGCAGTTCTGCAGACTGAGATGAACTATAGAAGTTTCTTTGAGTTAATAGTTATGGAGCTGTGAAACAGAGTTTTTTATTGCTATTGGGACAGCAAGGAGAGACTCTCAGGAGGGAAAGCATGACGGGAGAAAGACCCAGCGCCTGCGTACACAGGGGAGAATATTCTCACTTCACTGGCCATGAGAGCTCTGGAGAGGGTGGGAGCCTCTTACCCAAAAGCTGCTGTGCTCCTTTGGTCTCTTTCTTTTCACAGGCATGGTTCTGATAATTGTAGCTATCACCCCCATCAGTAGCAAGTATTTAGTGTTACCTGTGTTTGAGCTTCACCTTTCTGTGCTCAGGATGAAGGGATGGAAGAGAGCCCCTGCTCTTATTCAAGACATTTCTTAGAGACGTCGGCTACCTTGGTGTTTAGTTAGGGCAGCCATTCTGTGGTATTGGCATGAGCAGAGGAAGCATTTTTGCAATTTTAGGTTTCATTTAATCGCACTGCTACTGCTCACTGGCACTCCCTGCCCTCTTCTCTGGTTCTTAGTCATGCCAACTTGCTCTTAGGACTATTCAACTGGGTCTTCTCTCAGTTTTTTTCTTTTTTTTTTTTTTTTGTTTCATGACTTTCTGAAGGTCATGATCTGATCTGAGCTAAGGAAGAGGTTGGAGAATGGGGGACTCCATCTCCCAAGGGCATAGCCCTTGTACGTCACTACATCTGTATGTTCATAGCTGGGACCCTGAGAAATGACAGCACTTTCCCCAGTAGGTTTCAGTGCAAACTCATCTTTGTTGGCATCTTCCAGTGGCTCAGCTATACCAACTTTGAGATTTATATTCTGAAGCCTCCCATGGTGGTCAGTGCACTGTTTGCCCCCTTCCAACAGAAACCAGATGTTCTCAAAGTATATGGGACCTGCCCCACTTTTGATGTACTTCATTTTAAGGCTGAAGACTTAAATTTGAGCCTCTGTAGTCTTGTCTTGGAAAAGAATATAAATGAACTCAATACAAGTCATATGAGTATCTGATGGTTCTGGGGAATATTACAATCTGTGAATAGGACATTTGACCAATTCCTCTCTTGACTCACTGGGCATTATCCAGATGGCAAAAATCCCTAGCATAGAGGATGGGAAGGGGCCAGGTGAACCAGATAACAATGTTCAAATACTTGAATGTACACAGTGAAATGGAAGCAAAAAATGAAGAGATGAATACTTGGCAGAGACTAAGTTCTTGCACTTCAGATCTGTGACATCTATGACATGGGTTTCATTTTGACTGATGTACCTCTTTCAGGTACCTGTACCTCTATACAGGTTCCAGCCTGTAAAGAGTAAGCAGTTCTGGGTAGAAACATTGAGTATGTCACACTGAGTCCCTAGTGAGCACGATGGCCAATTAAAGTGTTTTGAAAGAATGAGCTTCATGAGAGAAGCAAGGTAAGTCAACCACAGCAAATAAGTCTGTATAAGTCCTCATCATATAAAAAATGGAACAGTCAAGAGGATAACCCTTCTAGTGCCTCTGAGAAAATCTCATCTGTGAAGGTGATATGAGGCTCAGAGCTACTAGAAAACAAAGACTTTGGGAGGTTGTTTTGTTTTATGAAATAGTAAGAAACATGTCAGTCTACAAAAAAAAAAAAAAATTACTGCATCAGCAGTAATCTTGCAACAATATCTGCCACTCAAAAGCCTAGAGCTACGGAATGCAGCAATCGAGGGCCAGGATCTTTGAGCTCTAGAAGTAGCCTGAGGGCTGCTGTGACCCTGAGATTGTTTCCCAGGACCTTGAGTTTGTCCCCTGCCACAGAGACATGGAAACATTCCCAAGCAAGAAAAAAACAAAAAGCGGGCCTCCCCTGGTGGCGCAGCAGTTGAGCGCTGGGTTGCGAAGCTGCCCACAGCCTCTGCAGTGCCGGTTCGATCCCCGGCTGCTCCCTGGACACCGGAGGAGGGTCCCACATGGCGCGCAGACCTCTCCTTCCGCCCGCTGCTCCCCTCAGCAGTGTACTTCGGTTCTTCTTTCTGTTCTGCTCCCTGCTCTGGCTCTGGTGAATTCTCTCACTCTCCCGCGCTTCTGACTGTACCCAGTGCTTGTATAAATAAATAAATAAAATAAATAAATCTTTAAAAAAAAAAAAAAAAAAAAAAAAGAAAAAAACAAAAAGGGACATTTTATAATATCAAGATATGAGTGTTAGCCCTTCCTTGTCTAAATCAATCCCATCATATCTTTTTAATATCTACCATTTAGTTAGCCTCACCTAAAATAGTTGCATTAAATCAATAACTCTTTACTTATTTTTGCTGGCATAAAGTTGGTCGATAATACTGTACGTGATTCACTGGAAAAGGTTCATACTTCCTCAGGCATATGTCCCCACACCTCACCCACCATCAAAGCACCCATATTCTTTTAACCTTGGTCATGGGGCCACTTTCCTCTTGGCTCCCACCCTCCCTTTCCCCCTTTAAGCAGCCTTAATTCTGTAATCATATTTTTAGGGTTTGTTTTGCTTAGTTTTGTCAGTTCCTTTCTTTCGTTTCTCTGTATGAATGAAATTATCTGGTATATGTCTTTTTCCTTTGGACTTACTTCACTTAGCATAATCCCCTCCAATTCCATCCATTCAACCAATAAATCTTATATGCTATTAATGGAAGAAAGTTACCATAACCTATTGAAGAGTATATGTGTTGGGGCCTCCCCAGTGGCACAGCAGTTGAGTGCTGGGTTGCAAAGCTGCCCGCAGCCTCTGCAGTGCCGGTTCAATCCCCGGCCACCGGTGAGGGTCCCACATGTTGCGCAGACCTCTCCTGCAGCGCCCACTGCTCCCCTCAGCAGTGTATTTCGTCAGTCTGCCTGTTCTGTTCCCCGCTCTGGCTCTGGTGAATTCTCTCACCCTCCTACGCTTCTGACTGTACCCAGTGCTTATATAAATAAATAAATAAATCTTTAAAAAAAAAGTGTATGTGTTGGAATACAAAGTCCAATTACATGATTATTGGAGGTATGAATGTTTAGTGCTTTGAAGTACCAGAACTAGGTTTACTCCCTAAATAACCTGTGTAAATTTCTTAACTTGCTTAAAGTTTGGTTTCTCATCTTCATAGGTAATTTGAAAATTTTTAGTTTTATAGGTTGGTATTGAGGAATAAATTTAAAAAAAAAAAACACTGAATGCAAACACTTTACCTGATGCATAGTTTATAATATGTTGTTACTGTTGTTGTTAAAATTTAAATTTTTATTATTTAAATTATTTTGTTTTCCATTTAGTATTTAACATATCATCACAGTACCTCTTTAAAGGGGGAAAGCACAGTCACCTTTATTGTCAATGAAACTCAGTGAGCACCTTGGTTACATAAGGAGTATGTGAATCATATGACTAAACTCTTTGTAGCTCTTATAGAAATAATCTCTTTGTAGATTACTTGAGTGGGGGGAAAGAAAGAAAATGATTTCTCTTCTTCGATTTGATGGTAATTGTATTTTTTTAGAAATGTTTAGACAGGTCCTATGTGTATTAACTAGTGAAGGGCCAAACCAATATCTGGTGCAGCAGGGATATTTAGAAAACAGAGAAAAGTAATTCCAGAAGCATTTGTTCATATGGCCAGATTTACTAACTAAATGTAGGGCACAGGGTATAGAGTTGACCTCAGGCTTGAAAGCAAAAGACATGAATTTATATCCTAGCTCCACAACTCATGTGAGCTGCAGCTGGTAATCTTACCCCATCAAGTTCCATATTTGCAAAATAGAAACCATAAAAATAGAAGTACCTGTACTGTGACATAATATGAGGGTTAGGTCAACTACTAAATGTGAAATTTGTGGAGAAATATGATGCATAGTATCAGGTAATAAAACACTTGAGTAGATGTTACATAATACCCGTTCTGTTGCAGTTCTTTAATAAATAATTGACTTTATTTCTCCCGCAATTACTCAATCTACTTTACTTTGGTTGTGTAGGTTTGAAGTAAAATGTTTGAGATGCAGCTTTTAAGATTGGAAAATATTTATCAGGTTTTTTTGTATCTGAGTTTGGTGTTCCATTTGAATGCCTGAATCCTTACAAATTGTTATCAGATTCTAACAACTGAGCCTCTTCTCTGCTGCTGTGGATAGAATGTGGATTGTCATTTATCTGCATGACCTTGAACAGACACTTAGTGCTTTATTATCAGCCTGATAGATTTTAAGAGTTGAAAACCAGATCTTGATGATGTTTGTATCAATTATTTATTCCACAAATATTTGAGTAAATGCTATGTACTGGATTTTGCTCTTGGAGTTAGATGTATAGCAGGATATAAGACAGACCAAATCCCTGCTATCAAGGAACTCATATTCTGGACAGGGAAACATTGATTAAAAAAAGAAAACAAAACTTATTTCAGTTATAAGTTCTGTGAAGAAAAAAATGATGTATACTGGGTTGTCAAATTCCATCGTTTACTTCAGTGGCGTTTCATTTATAACAT
The DNA here is from genome assembly GCF_014898055.3 of Talpa occidentalis. Lineage (NCBI taxonomy): Eukaryota > Metazoa > Chordata > Mammalia > Eulipotyphla > Talpidae > Talpa > Talpa occidentalis. Next base: position 22,745,038 of record NW_023603184.1, on the reverse strand, counting down.
TGATGAGAAAGAAGCCAATTCTGACCCATGCTAAACTAAATGATGGCATTTGAGGATATGGGTTTGTTATACATCATTTCACTTAAAGTAGCAGTTTGCAAGAACTTACAACATTAAGCAAGGACTTACAATAAAGGATTAGGAAATGATTGGTATGACCGAGAGGGCTATTTTAGAAAGGATCATAGGGGAATGTCAAATTAGTCACTGGTCTGTTTAAATCAACAACTGAATTAGGAGACAGTATAAGTCATGCAAAATTCTTGTCAGAGGAAATACTGAGGGCTAAATTTCTGAAACAGGATTATTGAGCTTGGTGTGTCTGAACAAAAGAGTAAGGGCTTTCCTGCTTAGATTGAGAGAGGAAACTAGTAATGTTAGATCAATAAATATCAGATCATCGAAGGCTATGTGGATCTATGTAAAGAGTTTAAATTTAATTCTAAGTGTTATGGGAAACCTTTAATAGTTTATCCAACTATAGCAATGATGGGATAGTCAACTTTGTGATTGTACTCTGCTGGTCAATCACAATACATTTATGTAGCATTTTCTATATTTATAGCGCATTGTTAGGGATGGGGAAGGGATAAGGGATTATGAAGTGTGGGCTAGTTAGAGAGGTAGTATGGGAAACATCCCTGCCTGTAAGTAGCTTAATATAAGAGTTTAGAGATAATTGTTTCATACATGGGTTAAATATACAACAATGCTCAAACTGTAACACAATATTTAAGGAAAAAAGGAGGAAGAGGACCTTGTGGTTTGGAGCAAAGTTATAAAGAATATTTGGAAAGTTTTGAGGAACAAGATATAGAGGGCATGTAAGTCTTCCAGAGTATGTTAGGCATGAATTGGTAATCAGGAGCCATTGTAACTTCTTAGCTAGGTATTTAGATAATTCATCTGGCAGTAGTATGCTTTGGAAGAGGGATTCAATGTGCAGACTAATGTGTGTATTGTACAGTAAACTTGCTCATCAAAGTCTGGATAAAGCTGTTGTGTTGGTGGCAGATTGGGTAGACTAGAGAGAAATAAAGAAAACCATTTTCACAATATTTGTATTTTGTGAGAGCAGAAAGATGGATTTCCATGAATGGAAAAAGCATTACTGGAAATAAATTAGTCAATCTGGAATAGAACAGTATGGGTCATATTTGTAGTGATAATAGGATATTTGTTCAGTCATATCTAGTCAGTGGATTTTAGTAAAGCAGAATGGTATTACATAATGTTTAACCAGAGGATTTGAGAGTGATATATAAAAACTCAAATTTGATGATGACAACAACTAATCATCATCATTGTCATCATAATATTTTGGGTTAATGTCCATTCATCTAGTACAAAGCTACTATGGAAAAAATGGCCTATAATATTTTAATCCCAAGTTTAAGTGGAGACATTTCTTCACCAGTCAAGTTCAAATTGTATCATCCTTTCTCTTTTATGGAACCAGAATATTCAGTGTTCACCAGTAAAGAAACAAAGAGAAGAGGCAAGTTAACTGGGCCTGTCTTTCCATGAGTCAGTCTACCTCAGCTGACATGGCCCAGTTACTGCCTTCAGGTATGACTGTTTGATTGGTATTCCCTACTCTTAAAGAGAAAGAGTAGTGAGGGATTTGGTAAACAAAGCAGAGGAGATCTCCCTTCTATGGTGAATTTACCTTATTTGTGGATAGAAGTACCTTTATACAAAAGTGAGATATTTGAGATGGAGAACCGTGTCATCCTGATGCACGTATGTGAATTATTTTCTAAGAAAGTACATAGAGGAAGGTGCTTAAAGACAGTGTTCTGGAAGGGAACCCCGTATTGAGACCTTGGGTAGAGGGAGAAGTGACATTGAAAATGGCGATATAATTAGATGATAAAATGGAAGTAAAAGGAAGAAAGAGTTGGTGGCCCATAGTCTTGTTTGACGATTATACAGAGACAGAAGGGTGCACACCTAAAAAATTCATTTTTATCTGACAAGAAGAGAGACATTGGCACTATTGCAAAGAGCACAAGTATTGCTATTTCTAATAACAGGATTTACAGAGATATTTTTTGACAGAAGTTTGAACAATGGTTAGAATTTGGGGAAGCTTGGCAGTCAAGGGACCAGAAAGACTTGGAGAAAAACCTGAAGGGGACAGAGAGGTCAAGGAATATATATTTTTTTCTACCTTCAGCCAACTTTTGAGGAGGTGTGAACCTGTTCATCTGCATCATATACAGTGATGTAAACTAATGTTACCTTAAACAAACAAATAACAAGTAAACAGCCAAAAAGAAAAAGTAGAAGAATATTTGAAGACTCCCTGAGAGAAGTAGATTGCAGATCTGTAAGAGGAAGGCCTTTTCGTGGGCAGGCTGGGTTTTGATGAAGGAGCTGGTTTGGGGAGTAAAGATGGCACCTGATTATTCTAAGGCTGGAAGGAAAGGTTGAGGTCAGAAGCAGGAAGAGGTTTCTGAGGTGAAAGCCTTTGGAGTGAGCCATGGCTGGCAATACACTGATTCCATCTTTCTTTTCTCTGTTTTTTTTTTTTTTTTTTTTTTTTTTTTTTTTTAAATATTAAATTTTATTTTTATATTCCCCCATACAATTGCAAACGCCCCATTCTGATCCAATCCTTCCCCTCCCGCCCCCCCACCCCAAAAAGTGTCTCTGGTTCATAGTTTTTTGTTGATTTTGATTTTCACTTTCTTATATTCATTTTCCTGGTCCCTTATTTAAGTTTTCTAGATTCCTGCTATGAGTGAGACCATCCGGTATTTTTCTTTTTCTTTTTGGCTTATTTCGCTGAGCATGATCCCTTCCAGTGCCATCCATGTTGCTGCAAATTGCATGTGTTTATCTTTTTTGAATGCTGAGTAATATTCCATGGTATATATGTACCACATCTTCTTGATCCAGTCATCTATTTTTGGCATTTGGGTTGTTTCCAAAGCTTAGCTATTGTAAACAGTGCTGCTATAAACATAGGAGTGCAGGTGCTCTTTGGAATTGATGTTTCTGTGTCTTTGGGTAAATACCTAGGAGTGGAATTGCTGGATCATATGGAAGCTCTATGTTTAGTAGGTCCAGAAATCTCCACACAGCTCTCCATAGTGGTTGGACCAGTTTGCACTCCCACCAACAGTGCACAAGAGTTCCTTTTTCTCCACATCCTCGCCAACATTTGTTGTTGCTAGTTTTTTTAATATGTGCCATTCTCACTGGTGTGAGATGGTATCTCATGGTAGTTTTGATTTGCATTTCCCTGATTACAAGTGATGTTGAACATTTTTTCATATGTCTGTTGGCCATTTGCATTTCCTCTTCAGAGAAGTTTCTTTTTAGCTCCTCTGCCCATTTTTTGACTGGATTATTTTCTTTGTTGTTGCTGAGTCTCATCAGCTCTTTGCAGATTTTTGTGATCAGTCCTTTATCATTAGTGTTGGGTGCAAAAATGTTCTCCCAGTTGGTGGGGTTTCTCTTTGTTTTTGTTATTGTCTCTTTGCTGTGCAGAAGCTCTTTAATTTGATGTAGTCCCAGCTGTTTATCTTTCTCTTCACTATCACTGCTTTGGGTGATGTGTCTGTAAAGATGTCTTTGATGTGCAAATCCCGTAGTGTTTCGCCTATATTTCCTTCTATGTATTTTATGGTTTCAGGTCTTATGTCTAGTTCTTTAATCCATTTTGAGTTGATTTTTGTGTATGGTGTGAGGTAGTGGTCAAGCTTCATTCTTTTGCATGTAGCGACCCAGTTTTCCCAGCACCATTTATTGAACAAACTTTCTTTGCTCCAATGCATAGTCTTTGCTCCTTTGTCAAAGATTAGTTGACCATAAATCTGTGGGTTTATTTCTGGATTTTCTATTCGATTCCATTGGTCTGTATGTCTGTTCTTGTGCCAATACCATGCAGTTTTGATGATTATGGCTTTGTAGTATAGTTTGAAGTCTGGGAGTGTGATGCCTCCATTTCCTTCTTTTTTTTCAGTAGAGCTTTAGCTATTCGGGGTTTTTGGTGATTCCATATGAATTTCATCAATAATTGTTCTATTTCTTTGAAGAATGCCATTGAGATTTTGATTGGAATAGCATTGAATCTGTATATTGCTTTTGGTAGGATGGCCATTTTAATAATGTTTATTCTTCCAATCCATGAGCAGGGATGTCTTTCCATTTCTTTGTGTCTTCTTCTATTTCTTTAACAGTGTTTTATAGTTTTCTTTGTATAGGTCCTTTACCTCTTTTGTTAGATTTATTCCCCAAATTTGATTTTTTTTGTTTCGATAATAAAAGGGGTGGTTTTTTTGATTTCTTCTTCTTCAGATTTATTGTTTGTGTATAGGAAGGCTACTGACTTTTGCGTGTTGATTTTGTATCCTGCCACTTTACTGAATTGATTGATGAGTTGAATTAGTTTTTCTGTGGAGATTTGGGGTTCTCTATGTATATTATCATATCATCTGCAAATAGTGATAGTTTGACTTCTTCTTTTCCTATTTGGATTCCTTGGATGTCTTTCTCTTGTCTTATTGCTCTGGCTAGGACTTCCAGTATTATATTGAAAAGCAGTGGTGAGAGTGGACATCCTTGTCTTGTTCCAGATCTTAATGGAATTGCTTTCAGCTTTTCACCATTGAGAATGATACTGGCTGTTGGCTTGAACGTGTTTGGTATTGTCCCTTCCTTCTCAATTTTTTGGAAGAGTTTGTGAAGGATAGGCACTAATTCGTCTCTGAATGTTTTGTAGAATTCATTTGTAAATCCATCAGGTCCTGGGCTTTTTTTCTCTGTTTTCTGCAACATATCTTTCTTATTTTCTACAGACACTGTGAATACCAGTTCCTCTATATGTAAATAGAAATGTAAGCTTTGTTTCCCCTGGAGGGAACTTTGAATGTAGTATACAGTTTATTCCTCTCTCACATTCTCAACACTTTGTTTTGAGAAGGTACTTTGCTCTCCAAAAATGGGGAGAACCCGATGGTATTGTGCAGCAACTAAATCTGGGACTGAAAGCTCTGCATGAATAACATTTAATTCTTATTCCCTCAGTGCTCTTGGGGAAGTATCATAATTGCTCTCTCAGTCTCCCCATCTGCAAAACTGGTATAAAACTGCCCTTTTCCTCCCTAGGGTATTAGGGGGATTACTAAGTTAATGTCTTATAAATCACCAAAAATCTTCTAAATGCGAAGTGTTGTCATTACCCACCTACTAGACATGATGGCTCTCGTAATGATATATTTATTACCTCATGTTCATTTCCGTGGCTGTAGCCTCTGCATTTGTAAAGAGATTATGCTTTCTCTGCCAGGGCAAAGCAGAGGCAGACCATCTATCACCCAGAGACACATCAGCAAGAAAATGAAAAGTGAATATATGGTTTGTTTTGACCTAAATGTTGTTTCAGATGTAGAGCCTGTTGTGAAATTTTCTCTTGAAAACAAAAATTTGCCCCCTACTTTGCCAGGAAATTATTTAAAATAAAATGAGGCATGAATGTTTCTTGGGACATGCTGGGTTTGAGATGTCAGCATATGAAATTACATATCCAACTGTGAATAGGTGTGGTTTATTGATGAGTGCTTAAAAACTTTTACATCACTTTCAAACAACAATAAAGTCAAGGTTCTGAATAGTAATTAGGAAGGTGCAGTAGTTTCTGTTTGAAAGGTTGGCAGTGGGGGAGCAGACTTCCTCTGTAATGTATCAGCACCAGGAATTCTCTGAGTGGTGTGTCAAGCTTCTTCAGCTATTAAGGATCTCAGGGTGCAAATCATGTTCTCAGAAATATTCCATGCTTTCAATTAAGTCAACTAATGGTGATGCGTTTGTTAGGAATGTCTTCACCAACACAGTTTTGTAAGAGCAATGGAAGTGGGAAATACTGAATACTTGTGCTTCTTCTGGTATCTCTATGATTGTCACCTGTTGGGTGATGCATAGATGGCCTGAATAGAATCAGGACTGAACCACTCCATCCTACCTCTGCCTATAAAATACTATCTTCTTGTAGGAGAATGGACCTTCTTTATAAAGCAATGATTTGGTACTTTTTCATGTGTTCTCTTTGTTCTCTTTGCTAGTTTCTAAATGTGTTCTGTGACCTAGGAGGACATCAATTCAGCACCATCCTGACTGCAGTCCATGCATCCTCTGTTCCTTTACCTGCAATACTTCCCCTTGATGCTTCCAGGCTCCATCCCTCCCTTCTGTCTAACAAAGGTCTCAATCTCAGTGAGGCTTCCGTGTCTAAAATGTGTTCCTACATCCTTTCCCCACTCTCTGTTGCCTTTTTCATCCTTAGAATGTATCACCATCCACCGTACAATCTAGTTTACTGAATACCCTTATTTATGATATGGTTCTCCCTCTAGAATAGAAGATCCATGACGACAAGGGTTTTTATCAGTTTTCTTCAGTGCATATCCCAGCACCTAGGTTCATTCCAGGTACATAGTAGGTACTTAATAAATAGTTGCTCACATTGTAGGTTGCCAAAAAATGTGACCCATAAATAGTTTATATGCTTGGTACTGTGGTAGATGCTAAAGATATATTCAATCGCAGGTAGTAGAAACCTAACTCAGAAAGATTAAATAATAGTGTGAATTACTGACTCAAGTGCTTAAGTCCAGAGGTGAAGTTTTTGAGGGCTGTCTTGATATACTGTTGCATGTGTGTAACCTATTCAAAACCAGGAGATAGATAAAGAGGAAAAGAAATGGATGATAGAGAGAGAACTACAAAACCTCATAGAACAGACAGGATCACTTGTTTCTCAGGCTTAAGATATACTGAAGGAGTTAAAAATGTAATTTAGGACAGGTTAGACTGGGCCTACATTTATGTGACAGGTACTATGATCTGGGAACATGGCTGTCAGAGTTTCATACAATCGCATATGTAAAGCACTTGGTAGGTTGCATACATTGGAATTTAATAGCTGCTCTTAAAATTGCTGTTTTCAATACACAGAAGCATGCAAGTGTCTGGTGCTGGTTATCTTTTGTCCACTATCAGCCTTGGACCAGGATTTAGCCAAAGGCTGGAAATATGTAGCTAATTAACCCTTAGGTATTTGCTTCAGCTCATAAAGCTCTCACATGGCAGAAGTGATCTCATTATATCCTAATTAGGTGATTATTGTGAAAAATTGAAATGAGACTTTAAATTGTTTAGATTCAGAGTGATAATATGTGGTCAGCTGTTTGGTGAAAACCTTGAATTAGAGACTTTAAAATTAGAAGGCAGTTTGGCGGGCATCTTTATTCATTTTATTGGTGAAAATCTGAAACCCAAGTACACTCATTTACTGTAAATTTACTTAGGGAATTATGACAGGATGGGGATTTGAACCCAGATCATCAGGCTGATTGAGTTTTTTCACAGATTATATATATGAATTTTCTGTTTTTGACATTGGGGAGAATATATGAATATATACCTTGCAAAGTAGTCTACCAGTATCCCAAGAGAGCAAGAAACTAAGTGCTTTGAAAGATGTAATTTTCACCGATGAAAAATGTTCAGTTTTGTCAGCTTCAGAGATTAAAGACTCAATTTGATTCCATCTTGTGCCTACATACGTGTCCATTGCACATATACATGATGCACTGGTAGAGAAAAAATCTTGCTTGATTAAACTAACATCTCAAAAATCAAATTTGAGATTTCAATGCTCAAAAGAAATAAAATGTTAAAAAATAAAAGTCTCACCACAAAACTTTTAGCCCTCGATAGCCAGTTAATTCTTCCTTCAGAACACACCTGGAGCCAGCTGCCCTCCCTCAGTTTGGTGGTTTCTCTCTCAGTACTTAGACCAGGAGCGTTTCTGGGGGACTCACATACTATTGACTTGGCATTTCCTGTTGGTGTTATATCTTTCTGCCTCATTGTGTGGCCTTGGAGGAGACAGCTAACCTCTCTGTGCCCTGCATAATAAAAACGTACCCCACCCCACCACATGGAGATGTGGTAAGGATAAATTATGCTTCAGTGAATTTTGAATAAGAAATCTGTGAAGATAAATGGATGGTAGTGTTTGAGCCTTATAAATCTAAGGGGGGAATGATAAGGGAGGCGATTAAGGAAACAGAACAGTAGCTGAGAGCAGAGGGCAAATTGCCAGCAGCTAGCGACACAGAAAGCAATGGGAAAAAGACCAGTTCACAGTTCCTCTGTCCTTTTTCTATCTACACAGCTCTCGTCACTCTTGACTAGAGCCATGACTCAAAGGTCAATGCTCTGAAACCAGATTCCAGCCCTGTCCTCTTTTCTAATCCTAGCAAATGCTGCCAGTGAGATTATCTGCTGGTCAATAGAATATCCCTTCTTAGGATGAACTTTTCCATTCCTCTCAAGAGAAAAATGCATTGAATGGTAGTGGACAGACATTTACATTGTGCTGGGTGGTGGACAGTGGCTTGTCTCCTCACACAAGCTCTCCTCCCTATTCCATAGAGGATGGGAATAGAGAATTGACATTTCTCAAGCTTCTTTATTAGGGTCCTCGGTATGAGCAAGCGTGACTTATAATCAGACAAATTGATGAATTCTTCAAGGGTTTGATCTCTGAGTTGTGTGGGAACAAAGGAAGTGATGGAGGTTTTCATTTTGCTGTTTTAAATCATGACAGAGGCTTGTGTGGGTTCCCTGCTTTTTCCGGAGCCTCTCTGATTTGACAACTTACATATCAGGCAGGCGGGGTGCTTCTGGGCTGTGGCACCTTTCTGATTCTGCAGCTTCCTGATTGTGGAAGAGGCATCCTCCTCCTCAGTGGCTTGGAGAGGTATTGCTGGAAGTTCAACCTGGCTTCACTTCTTCAGCCTTTATGTCTTCCCTTGTTCTCACCTGCAGTAGGATATAATGAAGGAGTTTGTGTTCTGCTGGCCACAGAGCCTGCTGCCTGCCTTTGAATCATTTTACATGAGAGAGAGTAGAGTTCTGTATTTAAGCACCAGTGTTCAATCCACTGTTCCTTGTTGCTGAATTTAATCCTACTGATATGCAGGTCCTGTGGAAAAGGAGCAAAGTATTTGCCCCAGTTATCTGGGAGCTGAATGTGGTTCCTCTGGGTCCTTGGGTTATATGAAAGTAAGTTGACATTGGAACACTCCTCAGAAATCGAGAAAGACAATCACGCCATTTGCAGCAACATGGATGGAGCTGGAAGGGATTATGCTAAGCAAAATAAGCCAGAGGGAGAAAGACAAATACCAAATGGTGTCATTTATATGTGGAATATAGAGAAACAAAACAAAAGGTCACATGAAGACACACTTTAAAACCAACCCTTGAAAGTTTATCATAGATCTGAGGTATCCAGAGGGGATGGGTTGAAAACAAGGGGTAGAGAGAGAGCACAGTGGACTTTGGTGGAGGATTATGGGGGTTCAGTGGTGGGAGTGCTCTGGTGACTGCACTTGAGACAGGAAATCCTATTCTCTACAAACACAAGAACGTAAAACAGTGATACTTCAATTAAAAAAAGAAACATATGCCAATAGACAAATAACCTCAAAAGAACAGTATGAGTGGGATACAGGGAGAAAAGGAGGGTACAGGAAAGGATTATGGAGGGGGAATGCATGTGAACTTCCAGACCAAACTCCCTCCTTAGGCCGTTACCAGTTACTTTCTTGAGACTGTGTTTAGCCACTAGGGGAAGAGGCAAAGATCACTTTGCCCTACTTTACTGGAGCTCACATACAGTTTAGGCTACATTTTGCATCATAGCACAACATTTTTATTATCTTAATTGCTGGCAAGGAATTTCCTCTTAAAGAGTGATTTTTGCTTAGGAAAATGATTCAGTAAGAGCAGTAGCTGGAATTAAGGGAATGTAAGGGAGAGGTAGATTACTGTTCCCTAGAAATGAAAGGGAATTTGATGGAGAATGAAAGAGAAGGGTGGGGACAGATTAGCCAAGGACATGGTATGAAGTTATGTGAGGGTGAATCCTCTAGCAAAACAATCCTCAATGCTGGAGTGTCAAAGAATTTCTCAGAACAAGGATATCCTGTTATGCTTGCACATCTGAGATAGAAGCCCTCATCTTCAAAAAAAAAAAAACCTCGTAAAAATATGTTATAGGGTATTTTTCCTTCTCTTTTATTCTTTATTTAATTCATTCTGAAATTAAGGAAGGGCCTGGATTTCATACCTAAAATTGAGAAAAAATAAAAACACACCTTACCCAGTAAAATTATTTAGGGATTTAATTTATTCAAATTTTGCACCTCAGCTCCAACCTGTTAAAATTTATGTAAATCTTACATCTGACTTTGACTTCTATGATTATGCATTAGGGGTGCCAGCCAGTCTAAAATTCAAGGGAATCCCAAGCTGACAATTAGTTTATGTTTCTTTCCAAGGAAATATGTGTTTGTAGACAGGTTCCCCTTGAGGAGACTAAAATACCAATCAGTGTTCCGATACAGAAGCCAAGGTGTGACTTTAAAAGGTAAGAGATTCCATGTTGACCAGGTCAAAGAAATGTGCCAGGACCAGGACAAGAACAGAGACCAAGAAGGGCCTTGGAACTATGAGTAACAGATGGGTAGAGGGGAGGAAGATAAATTAAGGGACAGATCCAGGCAAACAGGTAAGGAGTATTTGTAAATTCTGGTTTGAAAGAAAGAATATACATCCTATCTCAAAATGTATCTCAAAACAAGAAAGGAAGGGTGGACAGTGGAGTATACGGGAATTAGTAAGGGATACTGTGTGTTTAAGCAATGGGGACAATTACAAGCAAGCAGCTTAACCTGTACAGAGCAGAATAATTATATGAAACTTCAGGTGGCCCGTGCGATGGGCCAAGAGTGATGCTAAGGAGGATGAAGGGAACACCTTGGGCCAAGCTCCTGCCAAATGGAAATTAAAAGTAAACTATTGTTTTTCTTGCATATTTATTTATACTGAAGGAGAGTTGTAGGATGGTTTCATCGTATAATCTGAAGTATGTGAAATATGCATTCATGGTCATGGAGTTCTTGCGTCTGTTTTAACATTGGAAACTTTGACTATGAAAATAAGCTGTTACAGACAACACACGTGAAGCTTCAGATTTGGCGTTAGGTGGCAATCAGACAGAGAGGTAGAAGGAGAAGGTGAACGCTTCATGTGATAGCAGGAGCATCCCGTGTCCTTTGCTGTTGTTTTCCTTTCTGCTATGTCACTGGGCTGCCTTTGCAGGGGATGGCTCTGAGTATAAGAAGGAGAACAGCAGACCCCAAAAGTCTGCTGTTTTTAGTCTGGCTAACTCAGCAGTCTGATGGGCCATGATGGTAGCAGTCATAGCATATGGAAGGCCCTGATGTCCTTTGCAAGTACTAAGCTTTATTCAAAAACTGAGAGAGTCACTGAAGAATTTACCTGAATAGAATGCTAATGTGAGCAGCAGTGACAGAGCATCATAATAGGAGAGAAAAGGGAAGAAAGGCTGGCAGGTCCTGAAAGCCAGAAATGAGGTAGTTTTTCCCATGACAAAGAAGTTCCTAAAATGCTGTTCCCTGGTGCTCTTTATCTCAAGTTCTGGAATATAGTGAGTTCTGCCCTTTATTGGCATGCAACTTTGGCAAGTCACGTCAATCTCGCTGAGCTCCAGTTTCCAGAGTCACCACCCTTAAGGAATGATAAATTTACCATATAGGGTTTTTATAATGATTTGTGAGTTAGTACATGTAAGACACTTGGGAAAATGTCAGGTCTATAGTGTTATATCATTACGTATGTTTATTAGTATTATTGTTGTTGTCCTGTCCCAGGCACATAGGCAGTGCTTAATATATAATATCCAATGTAATTGTCAATAATTCTATGAATAGGTATTTGTATTGTCTCCATTTTATAAATGAAGAAACTGATTTAGAGAGGGTAAGAAGTTTATCCAAATGGTAAGTGTTGAAATTGCACTTTAAAACCAGACAGGTGAAATCTAGAGCCCCGGTTCCTAATCATATAAAGTGGTTTAGGTATCTAATACATACTAATGGTTCAGCAAAGAATAACTATGACTATAGTCATTTGCAGTAGAATTGGTGTTGGGGATAGTGAAAGTTAATCCAAGCAATCGAGGTAGATGGCTGTGAGTAGGTAGTACTTAATACTAATCAGATGTCTTACGCAGAAGAAAAACATGTAAATATTAATGTTTGAGACTTACATAGATTGATAGTGCTGCTGCTATTCTTAATTATCCAATTATATAAGGTACACAGTTCAAGAGCCAAGTAAATTTGATCTTTTTTTTTTTTTAAAGGCTTATTTATTTGTGCATACAATAACTGGGACAGGCGACAGGTGCAGAGGGTGAGAGGGGACAGAATGGGGAACTGAATAAGCAGACTGACTGAAACACACTGCTGAGGGTAGCAGCAGGTGAGACAGGAGAGGTCTGCTGTGCCATGGGGGTCAGTTCCCTGGCTGGGAATCGAACTTGTGCTGCAGTAGCTACAGATTGCTTCACAGTACAGACGCTGAACCCCTTGCCCCACCAGGGAGGCCCCAGTAAATTTGATCTTGGACAGGTATTTTAAGTATGATTGAGTAGGTCAGATCCTGGAAAGTGATGGCTGTGTGGTGGGATTGGGACTCTTTTCCTTGACTTTGGAACTTGCCCTCTAGAGTCTGCTTCTTGGGAGGAATGTCAGGATGATGGACCAGCTGTACCAGGAGTCTGATTTTTGTTGATTCTAATTTTCCAACATTGAATGTCAAGGTTGAAGTTATTTCCTTTTACATGTCTCCCCCACTATCCAAAAGTAGAATGTTCCTATTTGATATGATTTGTCAGAGTTTCTTTTTGGATCTGAAAATACATTTTTTTCCATATAAATTAATGGTAGTAGCATTTGCAGAATCAAAAAGTAACCCAAGTCATACTGATCAGGAATCTTCTGCTTTTGGATCATGGGGAACCCTCCACAACACCAGAGATCTGCCTCTGTTTCTCCTCTTTTCATGTCTCCTCCTCACTCTGTCTCCAGAGTTTAACCCGGGGCTTAAAACATGGTTCGTTCAGGGCCTCCCCGCTGGTGGTGCAGTGGTTGAGCGCTGCGCTGCGAAGCTGCCTGTAACCTCTGCAGCACAAGTTCAATCCCCAGCCACCAGTGAGGATCCCACATGGCGCGCAGACCTCTCCTGTCACGCATGCTGCTCCCCTCGGCAGTATATTTCATCAATTTGCCTGTTCTGGTCCCCGCTCTGGTGAATTCTCTCACCCTCCCACGCTTCTGACTGTACCCAGTGCTTGTATAAATAAATAAATAAATAAATAAATAAATAAATAAATAAATAAATAAATAAATAAACAAACAAACAAATAAATAAATCTTTAAAAAAAAAAACAACATGGTAAGTTCACATGAAGTATTTATTAACAGACTGTGTACCCTCGGAATGAATCTGCTTCAGCCTCTCTTGTACTATATAAACCAAAGCAGATTATTTCAATGCTCTTGGTTTTATTCTATTTATTTGTAAAATGGGACAGTAATGCTTATCATCAAAGGCTGTAACGATTAAATTACATAACATTATAAAATCCTCTTGTGTTGTTCCTGATGTACCAAGAGTGCTAACAGATACCAGTTCTTTTCCCTGCTCTATCAATCAGGGTTTGCCAGAAGAAAAACAAAGAAAATGATCCCCAAATGGTTGAAATAAAGAGACGAATGATGGGGCTTCTTACAGATTCATGGCTGGGGTTAAGAGTATAAAAAAGCAAGTGAATCATCCCTAGCACCACCAGGAGCCTTTGCTGGCCTAGGGAAGGATGGTGGGGCCAGAGGTCAGAGATCAGGAGCTGGGCAGCCCAAGGCATGTGTCTTATTAAGGCATAAAGAAGTGGCACAAAGCTAGGACAGGAAGTGGAGAGAATTACTCTCCCTCTGTCCCCTCCTGCCCTCTAAATGAAGCCAGCAGCAGGGAGTATGCAGGGTAATACAGCGCAGGGCAGAGAGGGATAGTGATAGATTTGGGAAGGAAGTGAGTAGTAGAAATGGAGACACACCAGTGCCCACACCATATAGTTAAAAAAAATATACAGGGGAGGGAAAAAAAACAACTTCTACTAATCTAGAAAAGCATTATTTTCTGCTTCATGGCATAGAGAGATTCCCCTGCACTGGGCTTTTAAGAGTGGTACCAAAGGAATTTACTCAGAACATCTTTCAGAGCAACAGTAGTTCTGTGGGACCTTAATAGCTGTTATTTGTAAAAAAGGTTTCCATGCTTAAATGAATGTGGGAAATGCTGAGTTGAATAAAATTAAACGGATTTATTTACTGAAAGTTTTCTCAGAGCCTTTACTAACTAAGGAGCATTTTGAATTTCTCTGTGGGAGATGTAATGTATAATATTCCCTCAAATGGTTTTCTTGGAGCATTTCATGGACAAATGCTCCTTGGAATACACTGAATGAAATTCTGGTCTAGTAATAAGAGCACAGGGGGAGTCCATTGCTGTCTTACCTTTGCTTTTCTATTGTGAGCTGCCTCCAGATTCCCTGGTCCCAAAACACCATGGCCATAAGTAGATCAGCCTTTGGTAGTAAATGTCTCTGTATTGGATACCCTTTCCATTTCTCTGATCCCTTACAAAGACAGCGGCCTCGGATTAGTTTGGCATTAGCAGGGGCATCTTTAAAAAGAGCTAAGCCATGCAAATAGTGGTCTTCAAGCTACTAAGATCTTTGCTAACAAAAATGTATCCCTGTTGGGCCTCCTCAGGGCAAACTGGGTATGTTCACATTCCTGGTGTCATTTGACAAGTATCTTAAGTGTATAGACACTGAGGGATACAGAAAGGGCTTGACACTGGCTGTGTTGCCAAGGAACTCAAAATTTTGTTGTGAAGTGATATAGCAATATAAACGCATAAACCACTCAGGAAAAAAAAAATCAGATCGCCTTTGATCAAGTGCCAAAACCCTTTGTAGATCCAAGAGCTATTCAAAAGTTGGTTGTGGTTGTGCGTATCAATAAAGTCAGCTTCTAGAAGCCTTTACAGCCTCACTGGGATCACAGGTGGTGTGATTTTAATAATGAGTGAAGGAAGGGGAGATTAGAAATATTGCAGCAGAGGGAGGGGCGTTTCAGGTGGAAGAAGCTGCAGCAATGGTGGGGGAAGAGAGATTTTCTTAAGTGAAGCTCGTGACATATCTTTCAGGTGACAGATCCACGGAAACAAAGGAGCCGACTCTGACTGTTTTACTTCTGAAGTCAAACTGACTCTGCTCTTGGTGGATTTCACTTAAGAGGAGTTTATGAGCCTCACTTCAATCAGTTCCTTGAGTTGCTGATGAACAGTGTGGGTTCAAATTCTCCCTGTGGGCTATTAGTGTTCTTTTCACCCACTGAAAGTTAATTAGAGGAAACAGCCCCCTGCACACCTTTCACACTGATTCATCTGTAAGGAGCCAGTAAATTGGATTGGGGACCAGAGTGAATTTCACTTGAGGTATTTTCTTACTGCAGAGAGATAGCCAAAATAGAAGCCTTGTGAATTTCTGAGTTTTGAACAGAATGTTTTCCTTTTCTAAAATTTGTATGATAACACCATTCATGGTTTTGCATTAGCTTAGGGGCCACGTTGTGGTCTTGGAACATTAATTATGTGTATGGAGAAATAAAGGCTCTTTGATATGGGGGTATCTATTTGGTTTGTTAGTGTTTTTATCCCCTCTCCTCTTTTTCTAACACCTGTCCCAGCGTGCAGAAATGATACCAGAGAAAGTTGTGAGACTTTCGTGGCAGTTTTACTCAGTGACTTAGGTAGCACTTGTGAAGGGAGGCCATGCAATGTAAAGGTTACATGCATTACTTAGTCATTCCATGTACCTTACCTGAGTTCGACCCTGCTTGTTAGTGACTGGCTGCTAAGGAATTTTCAGTCTACTCTTTTTAGTATTTGATACATCTCCTTCCCACTGTGACATGTAGAGTTGTATTTCCTGTCTTGGATTTCCTAAATCCTAAGCAAACAGTTTGCTCTTCATTTATTTCTTCATCCGTTTCATCTAGTCAAATATTTATTGAATACCCACTATGTGCCAGTTGCTGTCAGTAGGGAAATTGACATGGACAAGAGGCATAGAGTTTTTATTCCTGTGGAGTTTATGTTCTAGATGATGAAAGGGTATAGGTAAATTGCATAGAGAACAATTTCAGGTAGGAATAATAATTATTTTAAAAATATTTTTTTTAAATTTATTTATGCATGTAAGAACTGGGATGCAGGCCAAAGGTGTGGTGGGTGAGAGGAGTCACCAGAGACAGTGGGGAGCAGAACAGGCAGATCTACCAAAATGCACTGCTGAGGGGAGCAGCAGGTGAGACAGGAGAGATCTGCTGTGCCATGTGGGGCAGCTCCCTGGCTGGGGATCAAACTCAGGCCGCAGTTGCTGGTGATAGTTTGATAGTGCTGACACTTTAACCCCTGCGCCACCAGGAAGGCCCAATAATGATTATTTTTTAAAATACCAGTTAGATTAGTACCATGAAGAAAATGAAACAGGACAAAGCCAACAAGTGAATAGGATTAGCAGAAAGGGCCACATTAGATTCGGTAATCAGGGAAGTCATCTCTGAGGTGGTGCCTTTTGCAGTGAAGAATTAGAACGAACTAGCTATGCATAGACCTCGGAAGAGAGTTTTTCAGAGGGAAAGCAGTTGCTAAGGTCCTGTGGCCGTGGGAATGAATTTCACTGGAGTATAGTGAAGCCAAAGGGTGAGTACTCAGGCTGGGGAGATGCTCTAAGAGACCTTTGGACTGAAAGCTGGAAAGCTTGTGGTCAGCAGAGACAGGTTTACACATTGTCAGGGACTGGCCTTGCTTGGTGTCCTTTTGCCATGGCTGCACATGCCTTGGCATCTCTTACCCACAATGCAGCCAAAAACCAGACTTCCCAGGCTGGCATGGGGGCAGAAAGACCTCAGTCTCTGAATTGGTGACTATAGCAGCTTCCTGGTTGGTTCAGATTTATTGAAGCAAGCTAGAAAGCTCCCACTCAGTCCCCTGGTCACAATCTCAGTCATGTCCTCCAACAGCTAGGAGAGGGAGGCAGCTGCAGTGGGTTAGCCCTAGCTGTTACCTTTTTCTCACTGCTTGGCCATGGACTCAATTTGGAATATGCAGCAGGAGACTGAAATCAAGATATACCTAGAAGAGCAGTAGACATTGTTCTCACCCTTGACTGCATATTTTAATTGTCTGGAGTAGGTCAGGACTTTTTAAAATACTGATACCCAAGATTCCACCCTGCCACTCAAAGATTTCCAATTTAATTGATATAAAATGAGACCTGGACTTAGATGTTTTTCCCAGAGTTCCCGGTTAACTGCCTATGCAACCAGTTTCTGAACCACAGTTCTCAAGGGACATACATTGCTGCTTTATTTGTTTTTGGCTTCCTAAGACATTTCTGCATGTCTTTGACTCAAGAACCAGAGTCCTTTATCAAGTGACAAAAACCTGCTCATCAGAAAGTGGAGCGGAGGAGGCATCCCAGGAATTTCTGATAGCAAACTCAAACAAGTGAAATGTGTATGTGGTATGTGCATACACATACATGTACGGGATGTTTACATGTGTACTGTGAGTACATGCATGCCATAGATATATGAGGTGTGTGCTATATGTGTTTAGGTGTATGTAAGGGATGAATTGTGTGTTTGAAGCATGTAGAGATGCTATGGGCATGGCGCATGTGGTGTGTCTGGGTGTGTGCATTCTGTGTATGATGGTGTATGTGTTGTGTGAATTTCCAGTGGATCTTGCACACTAATTTAGTCACTCACACTATGTAAATCACCTTGGTTCAAATTACTTTACCTGTCTCAGCCTTCACGTCCACATCCGAAATTTGGAATGTTCCTGTAAGGGTCTTTGCCTCTTATGTTTGTGTGAAGGTTTAAATGAGAACATTCATATAAAATTCCTTAGTACGATGCCAACTACAAGGTATGCCCTTGATAAAATGTATGTGCTAGAAATGAAATCTTGATGAGCTTGTTGAACCTTCCTGAGTTCTGCCTTCTTTATCAGTTAAATGGGAACAACCATTGCTAACAAAGTGTTTTTTGGCCAAAGGAAAAAAAAATAATAAGTGAATTAGTATCTTCAAACATTCATTCTAAGTTTCAGCCCTGCACTGAATTAGGCGTGGCTATAAGTCTCACTCTATGG
This sequence comes from Talpa occidentalis, assembly GCF_014898055.3. Taxonomy (NCBI): domain Eukaryota; kingdom Metazoa; phylum Chordata; class Mammalia; order Eulipotyphla; family Talpidae; genus Talpa; species Talpa occidentalis. The sequence goes on along the minus strand of NW_023603184.1, from coordinate 22,726,861 downwards.
AAACATCTTCCTCCACCTATCTGTCTGGTCTAATGTCTTTGTGCAGATAAATAGGGCTTGTTGTCTCTTTCACATATTGACTATAATACTGACTGACAATGTAGAAGTGAGGTATAGATGCTGCACTCCCTGAAAGTGAAGTGCTTGCTTTAGTGTGCTCGGAATATCAGAGTGTGTTAGCCACCTGAAGGACATGGGACAATCAATTTCTAATGCCCTGCTGTTGCTTCTCACAATTTTGTATTTTTTTCCAGGGAAGTCAATAGGGCCAGGGTTTGGGGGAGAGGGTGGATAACTTTTTTAGCACCAGCCATTTGTTGTCCAGCAATGGTAGCATCAGTGGGATGGAGAGAATTTATACTTTTAATCTATTTCCTGATCCCAATTCACTTATCACCACCCCTCCTCTCTGCTGCTTTTCCCAGTGTAGCTCTTTGGCAAGTGGTATGTTTTTACTTGACACTGATTAAAGGTCCAACTCTATCGCTCAAAACGAAGTGCATACTGAATGTGGAGCCAGCAAAGTAATTTTGGCTGAGAGACATCGTTTCAAATATGTTTTTGAAAAATTTTGTCTGCAGGTATTTGTCAAAGATTCTTGGCATGTTGGGTACTGGAGGGAGGAAAGCATGAAGGGGCTTGTAATAGCAGTGACATTGATGAGCTGTGATCATGCGTGGCCACTTAGATGTAAAGTTATCAACATCTTTGTCTTAGAAATGTCAGTCTTAGCTTTTGTCTGTTTGATTGGCAATCGTGAAAGGGGTACTTAAACTTAGAATTCCTTCAAATGAGTTTCTTTTTAATTAAAACACGTAAATAAGAAATGATAGGAATTCTTTTTTCCCCCTTCTATGGTCGAACATGAGAATGAAATATTTCAGGCAATGGTACTTCACATGTTTGTGTTCTGTTTTTAAGCAATTTATTCCCAGGAGCATTTACCTAATTATATCCTGAGAGATTTAGTGATTTGGCCTAAACAGCTTCCCTTTCTTTTTTGTATTTACTTAGACTTTCCCAGAGGAAAGTCTGATCTCAGACCAGATTTATTTTCTCTAATTTCATTTATGTCACCTCTTAGCATCTTAGAATGATTTTTTAAAGTTATGTTTTTCCTGAAATTCATGAGATGATTCCTTCCTGTTGTTGCAGATGGCACATAGACATTTGGGACTTTTTATGTTCCCCTTAACCTTCTTACAGAAAATGGATTTTAGTCTAGGCATTTAAAATGTAATCGTGCTTTTATCAGGTATTTTATAAATCATAAAATTGCTAGTGGGCTAGAAAGTCATTTTTAGTTTAGTCTGATGAACCAATCATTAAGTCCATCTTAGGTCAACAGAAAGGCTCTCAACAATGAGAAAAGCTTGGTTTTGGTTTTGTTTATGAGTTGTGTGTGTGTGTGTGCAGGTGCATGTGCATGTGCACACATGTGAGAGAGAGAAAGGGAATAAATATGTACCCATATGGCCAATAGGGCTCAAATAACCCATAATTCCATAGTTTGGTGTGGTGACAGTAGGTGCCACCAAAAGTTCATTATTTGTTTCATTGAATAAATCATTATTGAACACATTGCTATGTATTAGATCCTCTACTTGGCACTGGGGGTACAAAAGTGAACAAGACAGCATATCTGTCTGCCCCCATGTAGTTCATCATCAGTAGGGATTTGGGGAGATGAAACTGAGTGAAAAGAAGAGAAATGTCATTTATATAGTACTTAGAATATACTTGATATTCTGTTAGAAGTTTTAACACAGTGTATCACTTTTTTATTGTGGTTATAACTAATAGTGCGGTAGAATTATCCTCATATTACCAGTGAGGCAAATTGAGGCTTAAGTATTAATGTCAATTTTCTTAGAGTACACTATTAATAAGATATGGATCTAGGATTGTTCGATTCCAAAATCTGTATACTTTCTACCACCATGCTCTTTCTCTTTAGAAGTTGAGAGAGAGTTCTTGACCCCATAGAAATCCTGCATCTAGTCCCTGGAGGCAGCCATTGATTTATCAAGTCCTTTTGCTAGGATTGAGAACCATTCTTTGGGCAGTATTAAAGAGTTCATGTGTGACAAAACTCATGGTTCTTTCTATCTTGCCATTTAGTGGGCAAGATGAAAAGAGCTGTAAAAATGGGATTAGATTGCCCGGGTAATAAGCCATGTGGCTCTGTGGCTTGTGCTGAAAGGTTTGATTGAACTGAGACCTGTTGTGAGTAAAATGTTAGTCTTTTTAAAAGGGTGTTTAATGAACTGCTACCTCTCATGATAGATTATTTCAAGACCCCATTTTTAGATTTATGGAACTCTTCAATGATCAAAAACAAATGCATGTGTCTCAGAGCATATTTTCTCACCCTGGGGCATAGTGAGATTGAGCCTGGGATGACCGATGATTGGCCCATGGTTTGACGTAGCAAGGGAAGTCTATCTTTGCAGGCGTCTCTGAAAAACAAAACTCAGCTGTGAAATCTGATTCAATTCAATCCATCAAACATTTATTGAATGATTATTATCTCCCAGACTTTATGCTGAGTTCTGAGAAGATAGATAAATAAACCACAATTTCTTCCATAAAGAACTCTTGTTTAATGGGTGAATCTGTGCAATTACAGATTCTCTTTCAAAGTGATCAGGGAAAAAAAAAATTCAAGTTTCTTGAGTTAAATGGAGGAAGAGAAAAGGAACTGATGAAAGGCTTCCTGCAGGGAGGTGACTTTGTCACCTTCCTGGAGAGAGGGTTTTATAGAATAAAAAGACATAAACCAGACAATCATGGTGCAGTTGAGAATGTATTACAAACAGTGCAGCTATAATTGGAAATCAAATACCTTAAGAAATCAGTTTAGGAAGTGTGTGGACTTCTGTGTTATTAGCACGTAAAATGTAGAAGAGGGAAAAGATGAGGATAGGTAATGAAAGGTTAGTCAGCCATGTCAAAAGAACTTTGTATTGTGCAGCACTTATAGGACTGGGTTGCAGCAATGGGTCTGTGGTTGTCTTGTGTGTGAGATTAGAAGTAGAAAACCCACGTGAAAGGCCATTGTATTATTTCGGGTAGGAGATAGTAGACTGAATTAAGTTAATGAGGAAAGAGTGTATAGATTTTGCCTAATATGGTGGCTGAGTTCCTGGAAATTGTTGGAATTATAGAGTATGTGAATGAAAAGTCAGCTGAGAATGACATTCAAGTTCTGATGAAGAGACTTGGTGAATGATGGTGCTACTAATCAAGAAAAGTATCCAGGAAGAGGAGTTTGAGAATGGGAACAGTAAAGATCATTTTTTCCATTTGGTCAGGTTGAGTGAACTTCAGAGACCCTTTGGAAGTGACATGGAGTTGGGTAAATGGATATGTCTGAAACTCTAAAGGCCTGGACATGGAGATGTGTTTCTGGGTGCTGTCACATAAGAGTTCCATTTAAAAATGAAAAATAATTTGATGTAGTCCCAGCTGTTTATTTTTGCCTTCACTATCACTGCTTTGGGTGATGTGTCTATAAAGATGTCTTTGAGGTGCATGTCATGTAGTGTTTTGCCTGTATTTTCTTCTGTTTATTTTATGGTTTCAGGTCTTATGTCTAGTTCTTTAATCCATTTTGAGTTGCTTTTTGTGCATGGTCAAGCTTCATTCTTTTGCATGTAGTGACCCAGTTTTCCCAGCACCATTTATTGAACAAACATTCTTTTCTCCAGTGCATATTCTTTGCTCCTTTGTCAAATATTAGTTGACCATAAATCTGTGGGTTTATTTCTGGATTTTCTATTCTATTCCATTGGTCTAAGTGTCTGTTCTTGTTCCAATACCATGCAGTTTTGATGATAATGGTTTTGTAGTATAGTTTGAAGAGCTTCTGCACAGCAAAAGAGACAATAACCAAAACAAAGAGAAACCCCACCGACTGGGAGAAAATTTTTGCACACAACACTAACGATAAAGGACTGATCACAAAAATCTACAAAGAGCTGATGAGACTCAACAAAAACAAAGAAAATAATCCAGTCAAAAAATGGGCAGAAGAGCTAAAAAGAAACTTCTCTGAAGAAGAAATGCAAATGGCCAACAGGCATATGAAAAAAATGTTCAACATCACTTGTAATCAGGGAAATGCAAATCAAAACTCCAATGAGATACCATCTCACACCAGTGAGAATGGCACATATTAAAAAAAACTAGCAACAACAAATGTTGGCGAGGTTGTGGAGAAAAGGAACTCTTCTGCACTGTTGGTGGGTGTGCAAACTGGTCCAACCACTATGGAGAGCTGTGTGGAGAGTTCTTAACTACTAAACATAGAGCTTCCATATGATCCAGCAATTCCACTCCTAGGTATTTACCCAAATGACACAGAAACAGTAATTCCAAAGGGCACCTGCACACCTATGTTTATAGCAGCACTATTTACAATAGCTAAGCTTTGGAAACAACCCAAATGCCCAAAAATAAATGACTGGATCAAGAAGATGTGGTACATATACACAATGGAATATTACTCAGCAATCAAAAAAGATAAACACATGCAATTTGCAGCAAAATGGATGGAGCTAGAAGGGATCATGCTCATGAAATAAGTCAGAAAGAAAAAGAAAAATACTGGATGGTCTCACTCATTGCAGGGATTTAGAAAACCTAAATAAGAGACCAGGAAAAAGACTAATCAGTGCAAAGTAAAAATCAAAATCGACAAACAACTATAAACCAGAGACACACTATTGGGGGGAGGGAGGGAGGAGTGGGGAAAGGAAGGACTAGGGTCAAAATAAGGAGGGAGGTGCAATTGTATGGGGAATATAACCAAAATGAAAATGCATACATTGTGCAAAGATGAAAAAAGATGTAAGAATTATGTAAAGTAAAATATTTAAATAAAAAAATAAAAATGAAAAATATGTGAACTTACCTTTGGAGAGAACACACACCACTTAAGGAATTTGAGGAGGAGGAGAATATAGCCAAGGAAACTGAGAAGTAGTTAATAGGTGAGGAAAACACCAGAAAAGTGTTGTGTTTGAAATGAGAGATAGAGTTTCAAGGAGGAGAGAATACTGTTCTGAGAGCTCGAGAGTCACCTTATAAATTGTCAGCTGGATAAGCACTTGGGAACAGATTGTACCCTGCCCAGGGCAGCGCTGGGAACTGGGGGCAGAAGCCTACAGACTGAAGGGAGACTAGGTGATTAGGAAGTGATGAGAGCAAGTTTAAAATGATTTTTTTTCAAAGAGCTTGGATAAAACGAAATAAGATAATGGATGATGGCAAGTGGGATTTGGGGAATAGGGAGGAGAGTTTATGACTGGTTACTTATAGAGGGACTTGAGTTTGTCTTTAGATGAAGACAAGGTTTGAGTAACAACTCAGAAGCTGAAAAAGGACAGGTTTGAATAACACATAGATGGATAAGCTTAGGGAGAGAGCACAGTCTTGAATAAAACAGGATTTATTCCCCCTGAAAGTCTGTAGGGCAGGAGGAAATTATGGGTATCGCAAAGAGCTGGAAATGTGTAGTTGGAACAGAAGGTAGGAGACTGAGGGGGTTTACTGCTAGTGGAGGTTATTTGCTGAGAATTGAGGAGAGTGAGGTTACTCAAATCTGGGAAGGGAAACTTCGCAGAGGAAGTTAAACAATAATAGAAAAAAAAAACAATTTGAAGGGTTGACATTTCAGGTGTAATGGAAAGCAGAAGGAAAAGGATCTTTCTCCATCAGCGCTCCGTTGCCTTTGCAGAGACAGAAAAAGTAGGAGTGTGCCTTCCCTGGGTTTCAGGGTTGGGGGTGTGTCAGTTAGCAAGATAGGCGTTTAAAAGATGGACTAGGGAGCTATTTTTCTAAATGCTCAGAAAATAAAGGGCGGGGGGAACAGCATAGGACCAGGGCCCATAGATTGAAGAGCAGGTATAGTAGAGTAGGGATGTGGGAGACCCAGAAGGAGAGAAAGTTGTGATCAGGAATCAGAGTACTGGAATGAAAGGTTAAAGGTCACTTTAAGGTCATGGGAGTACCCATTTGTGCATTTTTCAGGATTGAACTGCAGAGGATGCTTGTCTTCATACTTTCTGGAGTAACCTTTCTTGCCAAGACATGGGAGAGCAAATTTTCTCCATCAAATGAAAACCGCAGGCTTAAAATTGATTACATACATAGTCAATTTTGAGTTCATGTTTTGATGTCCTTGTTCTTCAGTAACATATTTTTAAAGATTTTTTTATGCATACAAGAGCTGGAGTGCAGGCCAGAGGTGTTGGGGGTTGGTGAGAGGATACACCAGAGACAGAGTGGGGAGCAGAACAGGCAGACTGACTGAAATACACTGCTGAGGGGAGCAGCAGACAAGACAGGAGAGGTCTGCTGTGCCATGTGGGTTAGCTCCCTGGCTAGAGAACGAACTCGTGCTGGGATAGCTTCATAGTGCTGACACTTAACCACTTGTGCCACCAGGGAGACCCTTTTTTTTTTTTTTTTTCTTTTTTGACAAGCAATATGGCAGTAGTTTGTAACATCACTCTGGAGCCATCCTGCTAGGGTACGAATCTCACTTGCAACCTCTCATGAATACATTCGTTTAATCTCTCTGGATCAAAACTAAATCAAAGCAAACCCTAGACATATGGCTGGAGAATTGAGGCTGCCAGAGGGGAACATGGGGGGCAGTGAGCAAGGGGGGTGGGAGCCCCAATGAAATATGGTGGGGAATTATGGGTGTGATGTTTGTGGGTATTTGAACCTACACATCTGAATCACACAGTATTGTAAAAGCAACATTACCTCAATAAAAAATACACACAAAATGAAAATGAATAGAATTGAAGTGGCACCTGGTCATCTTATAGTTAGTATTGAAGCGGCACCTGGTTATCTTATAGTCAGCTGTGTTTAACTCTAAGGATTGGATGATGGCCCAACACCAGAACCCAGAACCCAGGGGTTCCTCATGGTTTCAGTGGTCTCTCCTGTCATCTTATGTCCTGCCAGCTAACCGCTTACAGCCAGAAGAACAGCCCCATTCTTGTTTTTTCCCCAAATAGAACTACATTTGGCTTTTGTTAAGTGGAAGTGTACAGAATACAAATGGGAATGCAAAGGATGCATCTGTGTGTCTGTTCCCACCTCTGCACCTTTGAAATTGAGGACAGGTGGATGCCTCAGGGGGTAATTTAAAGTATCAAAAACTGCAGTATTGTTCCATACAGCAGTGTCCTCAGTTAGGGACTGATTTTGTGTTTTGAGGACATTTTTCTCAGCTAATATTTCTTTTGCTCCTGTCACAAACCCCTGAGTGTTTCTTGAAATGTTTGCTGTTTGTAAATATCATCTGACATGGCGTTCTCTAGGTTAATTATTCAGAAAGGAGAGGAGTTTTTATTTTAAATCACTTTTCAGTGTGTGGTGTGCTTTAATTTCACCGTGTGCCCTTTTGTTCCTGGATAATAGTTAAAAGTGGACAGAATTTTTCCAGCTATACTAGACTCTCGATTCTATTAAAATTTGTATTTTTGTGATATTCCACAACTGGTACTTATATCTGTGTGTGCATAATCATAACATTTGAAATCTCTTTATTCTTTTGTTTAAAGGAAACAAATGGAGCTTTCAGGGAATGTAATTTATTTATGAATATTTTAGCAGGGTTTGAGTAATGCATATTTTATTTCAAGGCAAAAGAAACTGCACTAATACTGTGTTTTCATGGAAACAAAGGAAACTTATACATTACTATTTCTAAACAATATTTGTTACCCAATTCATATTCTGTTTTGACTGCATGAATGGTCATCTCTTCCCTGCATGTATTATTGCAGAATCCTTGGGATATAAGGTGTTTTCATGCTAATATATAGAATCCAGTTAATTTCTAATTCAACTTTTTGTTAGAATCAAATTTTATTTTATGTATATATATATATATTTATTACATCATCCTTCATTTTTGTACAGTGCATGATTTCCCCATGAAATTTCCACCACCACTTCACCCATGTACCACCACTATAATCCCTTGTATTCTTCCCTCTTCCTCCCATACAGAATATCTCTGGTCTATGCCTGTTGATTTTGATTTTTACTTTATTACAGTTATGCATTTTTTTCCTGATCCCTTATTCGATTCCTATACATTCCTCCTATAAGTGAAACCATCCAATATTTTTTCCTTTTCTTTTTGGCTTATTTTGCTGAACATAATCCCTTCCAGCTCCATGTTGCTGTGAATGGCATAAGTTTATCCTTTTTGATTGTCGAGTAATATTCCATTGTGTATATATACTACATCTTCTTGATCTAGTCATCTATATTTGGGCATTTGGGTTGTTTCCATAGCTTACCTATTATAGAAAAAAATGAAATTTTAATCATTCGTGATTGTTTTTTAAGTTTGTAAGTTTCAGGAGTGTAACTTCACATGTCAGTATGTGTATGTAGCACACCACACCCTCCGCTGAAACTCTGGTGCCATTCATAGTATCAAATTGACCCCTCTACCCTTTCACCTCCTCTCCTTCTCCACTAATAACTGCCATGCTTTGAATCTAGATCAATTTTTTGTGTCTTATTAATTTATAATTCATAAATGAGTGAAATAAACATTTGTCTTTCACTTTCTGACCCCACATTGCATCCATATTGTTTCATTTATTTGTGTTTTAACTGATTTTAGCCTTTGGCAATGCTTTGCACACTGGCATTTATTAGAAACACTTTTGCTTAAAATTTATTAAGATATATTTAAGATAAACTGAAAGATGTAAGGAATATGCTATGAACAGTTCATCTCAGATACCCTTCTGCTGTGCTTTCTGACGTGTTGTGATGAAAGAGCCTCTTCCATCCATCCGGGTTATTGTTTATTTCTCCTGGTCAAACTCCCTCTGTTTAGAAATGTCACCAGCTTCTCTTTCCTTTTCCCCAGCACTGTTCAAATATAATGAGAATCATGTGCACATGCACATGCACGTGATACTAAAATTTAAAAAGTAAAGAGCAGTTTTCATGATGCTTTTTACTTAGTCTGCTGTATCCAAACTAGAGTAGTTTAAAAATGGAATTGGTACAGAAGTTTTAAAAAATATTTTGCATTCTTTTTTTCCCCTTCTGTACACCAAATCTTCGAAATTAGGTAAGTGTTTATACACATCATCACCTCTAAATTTGTACAAGACACATTATTGGACAGTGCAGCTCTAAGAAGCAAAAGTTCCTTCTCATAGCTTACCTCAGGAAAGAGCCACTTTAGCTCACACTTGTCAATGTTTAGTTTTCCTGTGTTAATGTGGTCTACAGGGTAGAGCAGGCATTGAGTGTACCTTGGATTGGGGAATGATACCTTTCAGTATAAATAAGATAAATAAGGGGACAGGCAATCAGGGATGACTAGACTAATAGACTAAAAGATACAACCCTTCCAGATGGGTCTACTGGTTAACTGGTTTGTGTTAGAGTAGTGTAATATGCTTGTACATTTACCTATTTCTAGGTCTGACCAAATTTAAATATTCAGTATGATTCCTGTGTCATTGGAAAAAGGTACAGGCTATTCCTCAGGAATCTAAGTAAAATTGATAGTCTCACCTTCAAGTTCTTGAGCCTGCTGTAAACATTATGGAATCACTGGTGAGTTAGGAGGTGGTCTCACAGAGACCAAGCAGAGCCAAAAATTATGTATGCATTTGGGCTCTTTGAGTACTGTGGACAACAGCCACTAGTGTAGGAATTTGTGCAGCATGTTCTGTCTGTATAATTGTATATTTTAAGTAATTCAATTCGACTATTTTATTGAGACACAAAGATGCAGAGACACATAAATCCCAGCTGCTATATACTCAAGATGTTTATAGTCTAGAAAGGAAACATGTCTTATTGTGAAAGTAAAGTACTATAAAATGTTATAATTTAAAGAGATTGTACTGGAAAAAAAGGGGTTAAAGCTGTCTGGGAGTATTGGTACCCTGTTTTTGACCAAAGACCAGGTGCTTAAGAGATGGGAAAAGTAGTACAAGGAGAAGGTCAGGAGGGGGATCTGAGTGCAATTTCAAGTAAGGTGTTATCAGAGGTGTATGTAGTAGCAAGAATTGAGATGGAACAGCAGGAGGACTCAGGTCATAAAAGGCTGTATCCATGGTACCAGGAGCACAAGCCACATCTTGAGTTGTTGAAATGCCATGATTTAGATGAGGATGGATAGAATGAAGACAAATGGATTCAAAATGTTGGGGCAGATTGGGTGAAAGACAGTGGTGGCCAGAAGTAAGTCAATGGTCACTGAAATGGGTTTGTAAAGTACAATTTCAAAGAGAGAAATATGGGACTTGGTGACTATTATGTATAAGTTGTGTGACCCCAAAATTCTTAGATTGAAGCCCTAATCCCCAATGTGACTAAATTTGGAGATGGAGCCTTTAAGAAGGTGATTAAGGTTAAATGAGCGCATAAAGTTGGGTACCTAATCATATAGGACAGATGCCCTTATAAGAAGAGGAGGAGGCTTTAGGTGTATGTGCTCACACAGGAAGCAGTCATGTGATAAGACACAGACTTGGAGACTATTCGCAGCCAAGGAGAGGCCTCAGAAGAAATCTCATCCATAAATACCTTGATCTTGAACTTGCAACCTCTATACCTGTAAGAAGATAAATTTCTTTTATGTAAGCCAACCCTTCTGGTATTTTGCTGTGCCAATCCTGGCAAGACTAATACAATGACTGATTTTATGTAGATGTCAACTATAAATAGTTCTCATTCAGGGACTTTTTCTTTGTTTTCTTAGATCCCTGAGAAAATAAGCTTGCTTAAATACCTTGTAGGATTTAAGAAGGTAAAATGGCTAAAGCAGAAGAGTTCATTGAACAACTGAAGTGGAACAGTTAATTGAATTGTGAGGCTCAGTTCTACATGCAATGTTTCTGCTCAGCCTCCACAGGCTATTGTAATTCTTTGAACACCCATCTCAGATATCTGTATTATTGTGTGTTTATTTCCTCATCAATTGTACTGTCCATAGTCAACTGCATTGGCCAAGTCCTGTTTTTCTCTTAATTGTTACGTTACAAACATAAGATACGATGCTTTTAATCTTTGATCCAAAGTGCCCCACTGGCACTTGTGAAAGAAATCATTCTATAAAATCATTCTATAAAAGTGTATTCATCACTATGGCTTTTAAAAAATAGAATAAGTAAAACAGAATAAATCTTTTTTTTTTAGAACATTCAGAATCTTTTTAATGCATACTTGTCAAGAGGCTAGAAGGAAAGCTAGAATCCTTCGGTTTGTGTTTCATTTTAAAGAGATTTACTCTATTTCTGTTATGAAGTCACTTCATGGGAAGCAAGTGGAATCAAAGATGTGGAATCATACCTGTGTCTTATCACTTGGTGTTTCTCTAGATGATTTCATTTTTAGCAAACATTCCACACTCAGAACTTTCTATTTTCTTCTGATTTCTATTCAACTGAATCACTTTCTCATTAGCATTCTCAGGGTCCAGATTATTTATTTCAAATATTTTACCATTGAAGTCTTCTTAATTTATTGCATCCCATTGAAAAAAGCAAGTCCAACTATTTGTGCTGAGTAGTTATTGCTAATTTTCAGAGGATGACTTCAGAAAGCACGACAGTATTTTTCAGCGAATGGCCTCTTGAAGCTTGTATCAGAGGCTAACACTTCTCTGTAGTGATCTTCACTCCTTAGGTCCTGGAGTTTGCTATTCTCATTCCAAACTGCTGAGGTTTGTGTACTTAGAAGTCTCAGGACCTTAGATTAGTAGTAGGAACTTCCTCGCCCTGTTGATCCTATGTTGTCCAACATCTTTAAGTACTCTCTATATGCTGGTGACTTCAAAATTTGCATCTCTAGTTTTGAATTCTTCCTTTGAATCTAATCTTGTAAGTCCAGTAGCCCAACTGACAATTCTGCCTGAGTATCAAACATTTCAGATTTAACTCATCCATAAATGCATTTTTAAATTCCCCCCAAACCTGTTTCATTTCTACTCTTCCCTGTTTCTATGAATAACACCATAGTCCATTCAGTAGCTTAGCTATGGTATGTAACACTATGTATGATTTATAAGTGTAGGATCATTATATTACCACACCATACCTACCACCAAGTCTCTCATAATCATCTACCATGGCCCACAGGACCTCCATTTTGCTTTCCATTCTCCCCTTCTCCCACTGGTAACATCAATTTCATAATCAAATTTCTAGGGTTTGTTTTTGGGTTGGTTTTGTCTGACTCTGTTCTGTTTCTCTGCATTCCACATATGAGTGAAACCATTCTGTAATTGACTGTCACCTGATTCGCATCATCCCATCCAGTTTCCTCCATGTTGTCTCAAATGGCAACATTTCATTATGTTTTTAGGTGTGTAATATTCTGTTGTGTAGAGATACCAAGTCTTCTTTAACCACTTACCTTTCATTGGGTCCTTATAGACAAAACTTTGGATCAAATGAAAGAAGAAGTGTCCTGGCTTCAATTATACAGCATTGATCCAGTCTGAAGCAAAACCTCTTTGTGTGGTCTTTGAATGTCTATTAAATATCCACATGGCTTTCAGTTTTAAGTACTAAGAGAATCTACTCTTAGAACAATTCAGACAAAAGTGCTGATATTAAGTGTTGTTGACCTTAATTGACCTGACTTGTGCTTTCACAGTAATTGTGAGCACTGCAGTTGACTTAACCAGTCAAGGCCCACTCCTTGAGAAGATATTGGATCAATTTTTCCTAAACACCAAGTATTCACAATTTATGATATTGTTAGAGGAGAAAGAGTAGCTCACCTATGAGGTTGGCAGTTGACAACATCTCATTACAGATGCCTTTAAAAAATACTGTGTTTTGGGCCTCCCCAGTGGCACAGCAAGTTGAGTGCAGAGGCTGTGAAGCTGTCCACAGCCTCTGCAGCGCCAGTTCGATTCCCGGCCGGCCAGGGAGAATCCCATATGGCAAGGCAGACCTCTTCTTTTTCACCCACTGCTCCCCTCAGCAATGCATTTCATCAGTCTGCCTGTTCTGTTTCCCACTCTATCTCTGGTGAATCCTCTCACCCTCCTGTGACTCTGGCCTGTACCCCGGTTCTTGTGTAAATAAAGCAAATCTTTTTAAAAAAATACTGTGTTTCCCTTCCTACCTGTTTCCCTTCCCTGCCAGTCCTGGTATCCTTTTGCTCATTACCCCACAGTTATGTTGGTATTCTTTTTATTCCTTGGATATTTGTACTAGCTGCTCTGTCTATCTGGGAGTCTCCTTTCCCAGAACTTGATATGCCTGGTTCCTTCTTTCTCTAGATCCCAGCTTAAAATTACCTTTTTATCAATAAAATACCCTTCTTTTGACCACTTACCTAGAAAAGAATAGATGGTACCTTCTACGCACCTCCTCACACCAACTTAGTTACTTTACATCATCCTACTTACTGTGTTTATAGTATTCATCAAAACCTGTAATAGTTGAACTCACTTGCTTATTTAATATTGTCTATCTCCTTGTTATAGTTTAAACTTTATGGAGATAGATTTTATCAGTCTCATTCCAAGCTATGTCTTAGCATGGAGAAAAATGTCTAAGAACACAACTGCTATTTAATAGGTATTTGTAAAGTAATAGATGAATGGGTTCCTAAAGCCATAAAACTCTCTGTGTTTTAAGGGAATTAAAAGGTCATCTCTGACAAATTTCTGCCTTAATAACCCTGGTGACATGGAATTTACTATCTCCCCAGGCATTCCATTCCATCTTTGGATATCTTCACAACTATTAGGATGCTCATCATTTCTTCATATTGAATAAAAAAATACTACCTCGTCATGACTCAGATATTCTGCTTCTGTTTTTCGAAGTCCAATTTGTATATGAAGTTGAAGTTGTTGAAGACTGTCATCAAATCCTTATAGCTTCCTTTATCTTTAAATTTAGATTTTTTTAAATTTAGATTTAAATCTTTATATTTATCTTTCCCTGATTTCTTCTTTTTTTGTTATCTAAAAAGGCTTTGACTGTCTTCCGCATCCTTGTGACTCATCTATTAACATGCTCTGCCCTGTCTGTTTTCAACTATGCTCAGTGATCACAAATGATATGTCATTGTCCATTGAGGGAGACCTTCTCCTGTCATGTTTTGGATACTGCAGTTTTCTGAAATCTTCCTAAAATCTTTAAACTACTGATTCCAGGTGAACTTACGGTCATTTAAAGCTCTGAAGTATTTTTCTTCAAATGCTGCTGTCAAACCTCATGGCCATCAACTTATAAAATTATACATGTTTTTCAATGACTCATCTTTCTATTTGATGGAAGAGGCAGAGAATTGTTTTCTCAGGAAGATTTTGTGGGCAGGGCAAGTGGCCAGTCAGGTATTTGCATGGGTTAAACTCCCTGAGTCCTGCCAGAGGACTTTTTTTGCTGCCTTCTTCACAGATATTTGTCAGAGATATGATTCAGTTCTCTTTTGGTGATTGAGTATACCTGCTGTCTGAGTTCTGACAAGAGATAAAACCTTGACATCACTATTATATGAATCTTATCAAAAACTTGGGGTTGTCTGAAGGATATTAAGTTCCTATGTCACTCCAAAGGCTCTAAATTATACTTTTAATTTTACCAGATCATTGGAGTGATGTTTATTGGGACCTTGGTGCTTCTTTTTTCCCCTTCTAGAACTGCTTTTGTCAGTTAGTTCAACTTATACCAGTAATCAACACTGAGCGATGTGCTAGGGGAAACCAAGTAAAATATTTGTGTTTATTTTTGTGTATTGATGTTGTCAAGATTGTTGTCTAAGGTACCACACTAAGTACTCTCCTTTTTTATTTTGAAGATCTAAGACATTCTTACACTTCAATATCAAATTGAAGAAAAACTGAAGCTCTCAAAAAGAATGCCTTGTTCTTATTTTATGTTTTGTATCAGGTAACTTTTCTATATTTCCCCCTTTTATTTGACTATTAATTAAGAAGCTCAGAGCTACAGCTACATTTTAGCTACATGTAATAATTATACAGAACTATATGGTTCTGTTGACATTAATGTTGACTATTCTCATACTCATAATTCCTTAAACTTAAAACATAAAATTTTATTTGTGGTTTTTTGGTATGTGATGAGTTATGCTAACTTATTTTATCAAGGAGCATTTTTTCCCTATCTCCTTTATTCTAATATGTTATAGAAACCCCTCCCTAATGGAACAGACAATCATAATTCCTTTTTCTTTTGGCACACAGGTAATCATGTGCTTAGTGTGATCCATGGGTGGGCACTTGAATGATGCCAGACCAATTACAATAATCTCATATCTTCTCTGTTGAAGATATTGGAAAAAATTCTTGTCCTTTTCAATAGCTGTAAGAACGAGCCTAGAACCACATGATTCCCACATTGCTGGTCAATGACAATGTCTTAAGAGAATTAGGCCAATATGTAGATAAAACAGCCAAACAAAGATGACAAGAGAGCAACTTGAAGACATAATTTTTAAAAATATTTATTTATTAATGCATACAAGAACTGGGGTACAGGCCAGAGGTGTGGAGGGTGAGAGGATTCACCAGAGACAGAGTAGGGAAGAGAACAGGCAGATTGACTGAAATAGACTGCTGAGGGAAGCAGCGGGCGAGTCAGGAGAGGTCTGCTGTGCCATGTGGGTCTCCTCCCTGGATGGGGTTTGAACTCGTACTGCAGTGGCTGCTTCATAGATTGTGTCTTAACCCCTTGAGCCACCAGGGAGGCCCCCTGAAGACATAATTTGAAATCCAACTGGTACTGAAGGCAGATTCTTCCTTATATGCCATGTACTTTGCAACAGTATATCATTACATTTCCTCTAGACAAATTGGATTTCACTTTTGTTACTTTCAACCAATATATAATGTTCTCTTTTTAAAAATAGTATATTCATTTTTATAAGCTTTCTTAAATACTTTGTTGGATAACTGTCCCATGTATATGTGTATGTATGTATATGGATGACATGTATGTCAGTATATGTATAGGGGCAATTACTTTTTAAAGACAGAAATGAAAAAAATTACATTTATCTACATATGGCTGCATTTTGTGACACTCAGCCTCATCTTCTTGGCCTGCTGTGATACTTTTGTATTTACCTCCTACTATTTAATACTTTTCCTTTTACCTGCATGTTGTTTGTCCTCTGAATATCTGACCAATATAACATAGATACTCATGTAAATCATTGAACATCATGATAAATACAGGAGATGGGTATCCATTTCTCTTAGACCACTCTGCTGGTAGGAATGCCCAGCATTTGGATAAGTTATTTTTCATCAGTAAGTTCTTTGGATAAGTTATTTTTCATCATTGAATCTAAATATAACCAGTCTTGACCTAATGGCTGATCACTAAGATGTTTTCTTGGTATTTTGAAACATACTCATTCTAGTAGTAGAATGAACTCACAAAACTGATAATTAGTTCCTTTAGCACTGCTTACAAATCGTACAGTTTTTAGCCTCACAGTTTTATATTTTTCTGATCATAAAAGAAATTCACATTTGCTGCAGAACTTGTATCTAATGTAATATATACATAAAGAAGAAAGTAAATTCATCCAGAATCTCATGTGGTGATAATTTTTTGTTCTTATTCTAACTTTTACCATAGAGTCTAAAGCCACTGAGGTTTAAACTCCTTTGCGTTTTGAATCAGGAAATATATGCTGTTTAACTTTCCCCTCAAAAAACCTACCTTCCTCCTATAGGGTATTTTTTGGTGCTGGAAATGGGAGTTTCTGATATTAGTTCAATACACCAGTATTCTTTGGGGGCTGTAGGATATGTATTTAGGTTTCCGATGTGTTTCCCCTAGTTCCCTCTCCCATATTTTCTCTAAATTAGATCATTGTCTCTTAATGCTTTGTTATTGCACTTGCGCTGATCTTTTCTCCGTAAGAAATTTTTATTACAATGAAAATAAAGTATTTTATTGTGACTTTGGGAATTGAAATTATGTTTGCATCTTTGTGAACTTCCTTTGAACCTGGGCAAATGTACTTTATAATGATCTCGTATTCATAGACCCAAGCAATTGTAGACCAAATTTGTTTTCAACCATCACTCACTATTTAAATAGTGGTGAACGTCCAAAAAGGCATTTTAAAATTATATCCCAAAGTCTATTTTATAGACCATAGTATTGAACACCTTTAGGGTCATCAGGTCTAATGTAGCCTATATGAATCCTCAACTTCCAAATCTAAAATTATAGACTCTGTTTTTAGATTTCACAGCAACAATTCCCTCAGACAGTACCCCATCAGTGGGCCCAGGAATTGCCAAGTTTCAGTTGAAGCTTGTTAGCTAATGATGGTTTTCTTTATGGCTTCTGGTTTTCTATATCATGTGTTAAAAACCACTTCTCAACCAGCCAGGCTTACCGGGAAAGAGGCTGGTTTTCTGCAGAGTGAATTTTCTGCTGATAACGTCTTTGTCCATCATCATATGCTTGATCTGAACTCTAAATGTGCTTTCTTTTTTCCTTTTCTTATTTTGAAAAAAGAGCCATTATTTTAACTATTATCCACCAGATAGCTTTATTTATGCATTTTTTCTGGGTGTGCACCATGACCTTTCCCAAGGGAGCAGTCTCAGGCTCTATTTTAAATCACCTTTTGTCTCTTTATTCAGTAATGATTGAAGACCATTTAAGGGGTATTAGTATATGCCATACACTGTGCCAAATATTTCATGCACATGGGTAAGGCTAAGGTTGTTTTTGCTCATTTTCATATGCATAACTTTTATCTAATTCCTTTTCAAAGACAGATTGCTGCTTAAACTAGATCTTTCTGAGTAAAGAAGATGAGGTAAAAGGGCTATTTAATGTTGCCTCTTCACAGTACTTGGAAGACTTGACTCATTGACAGCTGAGAGCGTGTGTGTGTGTGTATGTATGTATGTGTGTTTGTTGCTACTTAATTTGATTTTATAGAATACTCCAAATGTAAGTTCAGGTTTTGACACTATAGGAATGCAACAGTCTGATTTTTTTCTATTAATATATTCACTTTACAGTAGAAATTACTACAGATACCCTCAGTAACTAACAACCCCCCAACTATGCATTACAGATTTTATAAGATTCCCCCAGGTTTGATTTTCCTACAGCTTCTCAGGAAGCTATGTGCAGAAACCATATGAGTCACACTCTGTTTCATGTATCTAGATTAGATATTTGACTGCAGAAGGCAAATAGGGATACATTTCAAGTTTCACTATAGAGAAAAGAAAGGGAATAAGTAAATTATATGGACCTTTTGGGCAAGTTTTCAAACTCCCAGTTCTCAGTTTTGCTTATAATTAGGTACATACAGTGTCATCGGTTCATGAGACACTTTCACATTCCTTTTCTAGTTGAACAGCTTATGTGCTTTGTCACATGGAGATTGGCATGTTCTCTCTCCCCTGCCTATCAAAACCCTCCCACACTGATACCCCACATAAGTTTCTCTTTCTTCTGAATTCTTTCCTCATTATTGCAGGGGACAGTGATATCCCTTTGCTTTTTAAAAATAATTTAAACATTGTATTATGTGCTTGAAAATAATAAACAATGCATAATTCTCTTTCAGTATATTATAAAACTATCTTAAGGTTTTATATCTAAAGCCAAATTCTTTAGAACTGCCAAAAACATGTTGTGCCATTTAAAGATATGCTAGACAAATCTGAGGGTTTTTTCCCCTGCAAAGTGTACAATGGCTTCATATATAAATAGTATAATTCAAAATACAAAGTGTCTTTTCTAATTTTAAGCCATTTTTATTAAATGGAATCATCTTTTATTGAGATGACATTGAATCCTTCCTCTTCCCTCATTTCCTCTGGCTTCCCTTCTCCCTCAGTCCCTTTTCCTCACTCCCTTCACACCTCTCCCCTTCCTGTAAATAGATAATCAAGAGTAAACTATATGCTAGGCAAGATGAATAGTAAGATAGGACATATTCCCTGTCTTCAAGAAGACACAGCCCACAAATTGTGCTTGGTACTGCACCTAATAGGTGGTGAGTGGCATTCAATAAATATTATATGACTTGATTATTGTTTTGCTACCTGGTGTGTGTGTGTGTGTGTGTGCGCGCGCCTGTGCATGTGTGTGTGCGTGCGCCTTTAGGCATTCAGTGAAAGGGACCTGACCCAGCCTGGAGTTGTATTTGTCTTGGGAGCAGGTTCACAGAAAAATCTTAGAGTAGCTAATTCATGATATATATCTTATATGATAACAATAATTATGGGTATTTCAGTGTGCCAGCTACTCTTCTAAATATTTTACATGCATTAGTTTATTTAATCTTCGTATTGATTCCAACGAAGTGAGATTTTTGTTTTCCTTTCTATATAAGCAAGGAAGCCAAATCTCCGAGAGGCTAAGGAACTTGTCCAGATACATCTGGCCAAAAGGATCTGGGAACCAAGATTTGGATCCACAAGACATCACCCTCACTGAAGTATATCTGGTATCCGTGAAGTTTTCTTCCAAACCAAGTCACTCTTGAGAGTGCTTGAAGATGCTAGTTGCAAAGTCAGGAGGACAGACAGAAACTGTCTCAGGCAAACTGGAACGCAGTGCCATCCTACCTAACAAAGTCAGCATTTCCCACGAAATGTTTATGGTATCTTACAAAAACTATGTCTGACAGCATTTGAACTTATTCTTCTCTATCTTCCAGTGACTGGAGTACACAGTACATAATAAAGAAAAAAGTAGCTGCTGACCTTGATACCCGACTGAAGCAATCAGATGGTCTAGACCCCTGTTAAGACATGAAGTGCAGACAATGGGGGTGGAAGAAAGGAGAAAAATAACTACAGTTGTGGCAAGGATGTGGGACTATGGAGGGATTTGGAGGCGGGAAGGAGAAGAAAGAAGCAATGATAATTCATTTTATCCATGTAAGATGGGAGAATGCCTAAGGCCTGGTAGCATCTTTTGTACTAGAGCTCATGTGATAAATAAATTCTCTCAGATTAGTTTCAACCCACACCCTTTATGATTTCTCAGTCTGGGCTGCAGAATAGATAAGAGAGGCAGCTGGGTGCATGTAATTAATCCCTGTAACGTAACTCCGCTTTTTTCTCTCCCTCTCAGTATAAAATACAAGTGAATGAGAGGGACTTCATGATTGGAAGAAACTTGAATCCATTCTTACTGACATTTCAGGAGTAAATCATTCTAAGTTTCTGTACCTTAATTATAAATAGTTGCAAATTACTTGCTGCTCACCTCCCATACAAACAGGTCATGTTGGCATGTTTGAAAATCTAGACTACAAATAGAATATCTTGCAAAAAAAAATCAAGTTTACTGACTTGCAATCTAAATTTGGAAGTGGAACAGTTCTGGCTTTCTTTGGTTTCCAAAAGAAATATCCTATTTGCTGAGGTTTTTCCTCTCAATTCTGCATTCTGGGTGTGTTTATGAGGTGGTAGTTCCATTAGTACCTGTAGATGACATCTTCTCATTTGTTTGCTTTCTGTATCTTTCTGCACTGTTGCATTTTCATTTCTAACCATTCTTCAATTTCATGTTTGTGTGCTCTCTCTTTTTCCTGAGCTCAAGAGTCTGTGTTAGGACTCGATTTTATTGTGAATGCACATGTGTTATATTCTGATACAAAGAGATATGAGAGGGGATTTGGACAAAGCACACTTAATCACTGTAAATATTTCTTGTTGTTATTGGAAATTCATGATGAATTTTAATCAGGTGGAAAATGTCCTTAATTGGTCCAATTTAGAATTCAGGAGTAATCCACTGAAATAATGTGTGACAGTGCTGGGTTTAAATTTATGCATTTCTCATCTTTAAGGTAAAAAATGAGTTGCTAGATAGATATCAATCTTTCTCCATTTAGCTTTTCAACAAACAGGATGATTAAAATGATTGTTGGCCACTCTGATGCTACACAGTACAGGAAGCTTCAGATCATCAGGATTGTCACTTATTTCTCCAAGTCATGAATTCATGTTGAATACATTTAAATATGGGACCTAGTTTCCTATGATTGCTTTCATAGTCAGCAGAAAAAGTCAGGCTTTGTGCTCTCTAATTCTGAATTCTAAGGTTGTTCCTTGAGATTTTCAGTCAACAAACCCTTTATGCTCATCCTGAACTCATGTTTTCCTCCTTGGCTTTCATACCAAACTTTACCTTCTCTACCACTTTTACTCCAATGTTGAGGTCTTTCCTACTAAACTTCCTTCCTTCCCATTAGACTGGCCTAATATTTCCTTCTTGCCAATTCTAGCAATGTTTGCATTGAAAGGGAATGGATTGTGGTATGTAAGTTGTCTTCATCTCTTTCATGGGTTGCTATGAAGAATAAATAGGCTACTCTGTAGAAAGCAATTCGGCACAATGCATGGTAAGTGCTTCCCAAGCGGAGATATCCTGAAGTTTTTCTGTCTTCATGAACTTTCTGAACCATCCAGTTTAGAACCTCAATATGCTCCACTTTGTTGAAAACTCTCCCTTGGTCATTCCACTGATGTAACCTTGGTTTCTCCCACAAGAGAGATTAGCTCATTCTGCAGTTTGTGGTATTCCCAGGGTGATGGAGGAGATGCTTGTCGTGGGTCCCTTTGTTTTCCTCATGTGGGATGTTGGAAATGTGACTTCATTTACATCTGTAAGTCACAGGGGGACTCCAGAAAGCCCACCTGAAGTTCTGGTCATAGGTTATTCCTGTGTGACAGCCTCCTGTCAAGTGGCATACGCCTAGAGCCAACTAGTAATTGACTGAACTGGAATAGTCAATACAGCATTTCTAGGCCTTTCAATGGATTCCACTGAAATTACCTCATGAGGTTGAGTAATAATGATGGATGGATTGTTTACAAGTGAGAAAGAGGTGACCCAGCCTCCTTGTGGAATTTACTGGCATTTGTGTAACATCCAACAGCTGTAGAACAAGTATGGCCTTCTCTTCAGGGTCATCAATCTGTGCGTTTCTGATGCGAATCCTCACAGTAACTTCTTAGACTCATGTGTTTCTGCCTGTGATTACAAACTCCTGCAGTGGAAGTGAAGAATTTCTAAGATGAGCTGACTAATGGTAAATCCAGGAAGAATGAGTTCCATGGTGGGAATAAAATAGAATTTGCCTAGTTAAATTATTATACTTGTAGGAAGAGTACCACCCAAACTTAGTTTTCTGTTCATAAGTAGCCAAATAAGTTTTCTTCCTATTGGTATGGTCACCCACTTCAAATATAATGGTGTGAGACCCCTTGCAAGTAGCAGTTTTGCCTGATATATTATCTTTTCCTGCAAGGCAAGAGGTATCACCTATGTTTAGTTTGCTGTGGCAAAGACTATATTCTCTGAGTATTATGTCAACAGGTAATGATTTCAATGATGCACACACTTTAAACTGTGTAGTAATTTCTGGAGGACTTAATGCAATGCTAATTCTGGGGCATCCACCCCAGAGATTTAGATTTTGTCAACTGTTGGTGACATCCAGTAGTCTGCCTGGTTAGGTCTCCTGGTATTTTTGATGCAAGTGTGCTTTGCTTTCAAAATGACAGTACCTCAGGGTATGTAGCTGTTGTGGTGGTTGCATTGCAAGAAGCACAAACATATGTGCTGCTTTTTGATTCAATGCCCTCTGAGGTCAGATTCCGCCATGACCTTGCAAACTGCCCAGTGCCTTAGTATTGTCTGAGAACTTATGATTATGTAGCCTCCAGAAACCCAGAGGGTGTGTCTTTTTATAAAAGAAGGTGGAAGGGTCCTATGGATACTTATTGAACCTATAGTGTGGATCTGACACTGTACTGATTTTGCATATGCGATTCATTCATTTGCTAACTCATTAGAGCAGAGTGAAATAGGTGTTACACTCTGTTTTACAAATCAGGAAACAGATTCATAGGGATGATGGATATATTCAAGATCACCCAAATGATAGATCAGATCCAATGTCTTCCTTCTTTAAAGCCCACACCCTTGTTGTTGCAAAGAATGTATAATGTATTAATGCATTTACTTTCTTTTTCCTTCATTCTGACCCTTACCCAAAGCTTTGGGAGAGGGTTGGCAATACTTTAGGAGTGATAACATGTTATGTGTTTCTTGTACACTAATATGAGTTCCCTAGAATTGGTTAATAATCTAGTAAAGGAGGTACTGCTAGTTTTTTTTTTTTTTATTCTTTTCTAAAAAGAATTTCCTTTTTTTCCTACAATGTTTCTCTGTTTTGATGACTTGGTAAGCCTCCAATTACCAAATATTTAGTGAGATTTTATCTTCATTCTCATTGAATTTGTGATCTAGCAAAGCTGACAAAAATACTTATTGCATCACCCAGAGCTTCCCCCTGTCCTCTCTACCCTGGCAGGAGTGCCAGTGCACACCTGACTACTGTAAAGGCACTTTGCTAGAGCACCCGTGAATACTGTGGCTACGAGTAGCATAATGGGAAATTCACTTATTTTTTTGAATTCTAAGGTTTCTCTACTAGGTACATTTAATTAAGTTAAAAATTAAAAATATTATGTAAATGATAGTAGAGGCTTTTATTGTTGTAAGGTGAAACCTGGAAGGTAGTCTATGGAAGCTCTCAGAGAAGAGGATGAATTGATATTGTAGATGACTGAGATTTGTGAACTGCTGAAGAGCCATATTCTGTGGGGTGAGAAGTAAGTAAGGCACCTATCCCAGATGCCCCAGCAGCACCTACAAATAACCCATCTTCTCTCCAAGTGGGAACCACTGATTTGTAGAAAAATTATTGTCCATAAATTCCATCCTTCAAGTAGCAATAGGGATGGGCTTATATCTGGATGGTTTAAATATTAATTCTTTAAATACTATTCAAATAAGTATGAAATAAATATTAATTACATATATGTTTATTAAACATTAGATGTAAGAGATACCGTTCTACTTTCATAACCCATTAATTTCACATGTTAAAGTCTATCATCGATTAAATTATTGATCTTAATTCTTCAAACCCACACCCTTTGTTAGGTAACTTTTTAGTTCCTCCTGCTAAAGGAAGAGTGTATTTCTTTGCTTTTTTATTTTGTTCTCAGCAGTGTGAGTTGTTTTCACCAGTGGATGTTAAAAGATATGACATAAGCAGACTTGAAATGTGCCTGCATCCATGTTTTAGGATTGTCTTGCACTTACCTTTGATATAAAAAAAAAAGTACCTCTGCTCACCTGCTTTTTTTGAGGAGGAGAGACATCTGCAATAGACATTCACTAACCCACTTGTATCAGGAGTCAAGTCTGCCCACCTCAGCTAAGCCACAGTCCACACCAACTCATTTTAACCTGTATTGCATAATCTCTGCTTTATATCCTATTATCTGGAAAACAAACCAAATCTGTGGTTATTCTCAAAGCTGAGTTTATAGTAGATGCTTCCTTTTTGTTGTGCAAATTAGCAAGTGCTAATTGGAAAACAAATTTTTAGATAACCGAAATGTGTTCTGATCTGGAACTACTAATTTGTGCTGATTCTATTTGCCAAGATGCTCCTGAATCTTATCAAAGCATTTACATAGATTTTCATTTGGCCTCTGACATGATTTCTGAGCAATCAGAATACTTTTAGACCTAGAGTAGATAATTTTCTATTCTGTGTAAGAGAAATGAGTTGGCAAATAATGTAGAAATAAATCATCCATTTCTATTTATTTACAGCTGGGAGCTGTTTGGGGCTTAATTTAGAAGGGAAAGTTTTGTACTTATCTAGCTAAATAGCAAACACATTGGCCTAGTCCTATTTCTGAATTTTGTCTCAGAAACACATTGGCCATGATTTGTGCGCTTCCTTCATTTGTCTCTACCGTGTTTCCTGTGCTTTCTCTGGGCCATTACTTAGGCATCCCTGTCTCGGTCAGTCCTCTGGAAGCCTATTGCCAACCAGCTCTTCTAGAAAGAAACTTTCCTCCCCAAAGTCCCCTGATAATTAAGCATCATGTTTTTAACAATGTTTTGCTTATAATACTGCACCTTCCAGGTGAATCCCCAACCTCACCCTCATTTATCTTACCTCTCCATTTATGTAGCAGATAAAGTTAGCACCACATCAAAGGAGTTTTTCAGAGTCAAGATAACCCACATTTGTGCATGTCCTAATTAAAATTCCCAAGTAAGCTGGATCCTCTCTCTTTCCAGAGGTACCATTACAGGAGCTAGACCAATTTTAGGCCTTTTAAACATAATTTATAAGTCATCTTTGAGATTCAGATTGATATGTTAGAATGAACCACAATTTCGTATTGCATTTATGGGGAAAAGCAGAACTAGCACATGGTGGAACTAGGTGAGTGCATTTATTCAGGAAATAGTTACTGAAGGGTGAGAAGTAGCTGCTGTTCATGGAATGGCTAAGTGTGAGGGTTCTGGGACTCTGAAGATGCTAAGGAGTTGGGAACTGGTCTGTCTCAGAGGGAGGAAATGGCAGAACTGAAGTGGGACCCTGATTCCAACTCCAAAGCTCATTCTCTTCCCACATCATAGTGACACATAAGCAGTACATATTGTCTGAAGAGCTGAAAGCTACACTTCTTCTTATATTGTCTCTGAATTACAAGCTGAATAAGAAGTTTGGATTTTTAATACTATTAGAGAAAATGTCTCCACTTAATTTTGTTGACAGTTGCTACTTGTATTTTTTCTCAATCATCACAAGTCTTCTCATTTCTTTGAATGGACTGCATCAAAATTGCAAAAACCTCAAATCTTCACTAAATGAATAGAAAATGCAACATGTTAAATATCATCATTATTTCTTCACTGCTAGTGCCCCAGAGGAGATATACTAGTTTCTGAATGTGCATAATTCATCCTCTGAGAATAGTAGTCAAAATTTTAATAGTGTTTCTATGAGTTAGGCAGCATTCTAATGCTTTGCAGCTATTGACTCATTTAATTATCTCACAATTTTATGATGAAAACATAGACTGAGAGGTGAGCCAACTTCCCATCTGACTTGATATAATCACTAAGTGGTAGAGCTGAGATCCAAACCCTGACAGAATTTAGTGTCAGTGCTTTTAAGAAAATGGGGTCTACTGCACTTTGCAATGAATCATCATGAGATAGAAACATACTAGCTGTTTTAAGAGAAAGAGTTAATATGATGAGGTTGAGGTGACAAGAAGCAAGTGCTTTTATAGGTACAGTGCACAAGGATTGGGGGTTTGACTGTTGTTTGTCTTCAAATCGTGTCTCTTGCTGATTGGCTGGCTCCTTGGGACTCTCCTAGGCTACTGAGGCCCACTGAGTTTTTCCACATTACCCAGCCTACATTTCTGAAATCAGCTTTCATCTGTTGCTATTGTGCTATTATGTTTGTGTTCTCAACATTCATTTTAAGTTGAATGGTGGGGGGCAGAGGGACCCTTCTGGTCTGCAATTGTTTCTCAATTGTTTCTCAATCAGGCTGATAAATGGACTTGGACTTGGGACATGCTTTTACTAACTGACTACCTGTATCCATTTCTTAACTTCCTTCTTCACTATTACTGTCTGCCAGTGGCAAAGTAATGTCACAAGTCTGATATATGGGCATCTGAGGAGGAGCTGCTGGCATTGATACCTGGGGGTGCTCTCATGATGGCTCTTTACAGGGTGATTGAAGATGGTTGGCAAAACTGATAACTGGAACCAAATCCTACTGTTGACCAAAAGTTGCTGCTTTTGGATTGAAGAATCATTGCTTCAATGATGCCAACATAAAGGAAGCAAAAGGAAAAAAAAAAAAAGAGAAGGTCACTTCATTATGAAGCCCTGCTGTCCTCCACATATGCACCTCTGGGGCAGAGCCTGAATTGGAGTATCTGGCAAGAGTAGAGCCCTGATTTAGTGTCACAGTCCCAGTACCACAGGACAGAGTGGGACTTGCCTCAAAGTGCAATTTCCAAATAAGGAAATCTGTCCCAAGATTGAGTGAAAAAAAGTGTGTTCTTGGTGAATGTTATTGGCATCACCACAGTGAAATATTGAACACTTTTTATTTATTTTTTTAAATAAATTTTATTTTTATATTCCCCATACAATTGCAATCCCCTTATTTTGACCCCAATCCCTCCCCTCCCCGCCCCCCACTCCCCATAGAGTGTCTCTGGTTCATAGTTTTTTGTTGATTTTGATTTTTACTTTCTTACAGTTATTCATTTTCCTGGTCCCCTATTTAAGTTCTAGATTCCTGCTATGAGTGAGACCATCCGGTATTTTTCTTTTTCTTTCTGGCTTATTTCACTGAGCATGATCCCTTCCAGCACCATCCATGTTGCTGCAAATAGCATGTGTTTATCTTTTTTGAATGCTGAGTAATATTCCATGGTGTATATGTACCACATCTACTTGATCCAGTCATCTATTTTGGGGCATTTGGGTTGTTTCCAAAGCTTAGCTATTGTGAACACTTTTTATGATTATGGTCTGCCTCTCTCTCAGTGTATTTCAGATTCTCTCAAACATTGTGTGACTTAGCCTTGTTTGAAGGATTATACACATAGTAGGTCTAATCAGGGGTTGTTGCTGAAGTGGTTTCAAAAAGCTCTGAGTTTAGCTCTTCCTCTTAAAAATCACTTTTACGGGTTTCAGAACATCTGTGCATAGGGCCGGCTGAACAAATAAACTTGATAATGAGTATGTTATTCAGGGTATGGGCCTATTAGATCTCTGAACACCCAGGAGAGCTCCAGTGTTTGCAGGGAAGTTTTACAAAGATTGAAACAATATCCACTCTGTCTTCCCTGGTGAAATGATCCTTAATTAAGCAAATTGAGCTATCGATCTGTTTGAGGACATTCCATCAGCAGAGCCATGGACTGTGAAAAGGCAGGTGGAGATTTTCATTCCTATTTCAGGGATGTTTCCTAGTTGGAAGGCAGTGTTCTGATCCCCCATGTTACCTGTCAACTGATAATGGATGCAACGAGTGGGAACAGCACTGACTTTCAATAACCATTCTTACATTTTAATAATGTGATTGGAATCATGTTGGTGGTGCTCAGTTGGACATAACTAGGAAATCAGTGATTTCTTTGATCAACAACAACAAATGTGAGAGAGAGGAAAGTTAAAAAGAGAACTTCATTAGTATGAATCAAAAGAAGAAAAACGAAACATCTACGTTTTCTGTTAGCCCGATTCTCCTAACAGAAAAGCAAATAAAGAGTAGATATTGTTTCAATCTTCATAAAACCTTCCTGCAAACACTGGAGCTCTCTTGAGTGTTCAGAGATCTAATAGGCCGATACCCTGAATAACATACTCATTATCAAGCTTTATTTCTTTCATGTTTTCTTATATTTTGGCCCATAGTGTATTTTCAAGTTGAGTGGAGGCAATGTGGTGTAAAGATGTAGCACCACCCCAAACCAGGATGCTCGATTGTGATCCCCTAGTTAAGAATTGCTCTGTGAGCTTGAATAAGTCAGTTGATTTCATGGGTTTTCAGTTTTCACTTTTATAAGCTCCCCTTCAGGAACTCCAGATACAAGTGTGAAGGGGACATGAATGCTTGATGACGAAAAAAGACCAAAAGTCAATGACGGGGAGTATGTGCATGCTTGCACTGTCTGTCCCAACATGATTTTATAGACTCTGAATCCATCAATCCTCAGTCTTTATCTCTGTAAACTTAAGGGTCTTGATTGATTTTAGTTTGTTCTCTTAAGACAACCTTTTCCATCTCCTAGGAAGTTTTAATTGCTCATTGCTGGCCCTTTTCCAAGTCTCGTTAAGTCTTTATTGAGCTGTGTCTATGAGAGCTGCACAGTGTTTTGTGTGCTGAGGTCATATGATTAGTTGCAAATAGAGGATAATATGCTTGGGTTTGTGTCCAATGCCCTTGGTCAACATTGATGGTATTTATTGGAGGATAATATGTTTCATTTTCATCTCACTTGGGTCTTGAGCAATGTAAATCTTAGTGGCCCTGGAGAGACCTCGCATTTTTTAAACAGAGGCATATGAGCAAATAATGGAATTATTTGATGTTACTTGGGAAAAGGGAGAAAAATAAAGATCCACATTTGTGTATACCCCCAATCTGTTCTTTTAGTTTAATCCAGGTTGATTTGGTTGTCAGTTGTGACTTTTGAAATATGTCAGCTTAGACAAGTCATATTAATGTTGAAAAGTTTGCTTTATTATCAGTGAAATAGAAATAATATTACTTAGCTTGACGGGATTGAGTGTGATTCCATTTATGAAGACTCCCTCGAGGGTGTGAACTGTGGAACATGGTAGAAGTAGAATTTGAAAGTCCTGTTTTCTTTTACCCTTGCATTAAAGTGACAGGGGGAATCTGAAATGATTGGATTCACTGAATTCTCATTCAAGAGAAGTCTTTATAGAGGAGGTGAACCTGGGAGAGAAGTGACAAAGTGGCATTATGAACAGAAGAATCAACATATCTAAAAGTTTGAAGTCGGAAAGATCAACCCATTTTTCTTCCAGGTGTCAGAGTAACTGGTGAGACCAGGATGCAAGATGGTAGGGAAATACCTGCTCAGGAGTTGACATTTGATTTAGGAAGATCCTGTGCTCAGGAAGCATAAAATCAAATGTAGTTCTTAGATGATAAATCATCCATAATGACCTAATTATTTTAAGGAATAGTTTGACTAGTCTATTAGGAAATGAATACTTTTCTTTCACAATTTTGCTTATTTATTTTTAAACTTCCTACAATACCTCTCATAAATGGTGTTGAGTCTATTAGTTGTCAAAGGTTCTATTCTAAACTCATCTCTCCAGCTTGTCTGAGAATTGTAACTGTCTTCTCCAGTGTCCTTTAATTCAGAGTCACACCCTTGTGGACAAGCTACTGCAATCCAATTTTGAGATGAAAAACCAGGATCTGAGAAAGGACATGAAGTACCAAAAATGATGGACTTTTAGAAGCATTGCATAGTAGAAGAGGCCTTTATATTGGGCATATTTCTTGTGTTTTAATAAATGCAATGACTTGGAGATGTTATCTGATCTTTGGAATTCCAGTTTCCTCTCTGTATAGTTGGGTCGATAACATCTGTCTCAAAGATGATTGTGGACCTGAGGTAAGGAAATGTTGGGGCCAGGGTGCTGAGGGATCCCATAGGTCCTTGACTTTGGCATAGGACAGAATTAGCACATAAGTCAGAGTAAGTGAGACAGGAGTGGAGCTTTTATTGCAAGTGATAGTACACACTCAAGGAACTTCAGGCAGATTCAAGGGAGAATAGTGCCTTGGGTCTGGAAGCTATTGGTATATATGCAGTTAGTAGTAGGCTCACAGATGGGGTTTTGAACTATTTTGACCATTCTTTCTTGTTTAGCAAGACTGTTGAGTCATAACACCACTCCGGAGGTTAAACCATGATAGTTAAATAAGTAACATTGGGGTCATCTTCTTACCCCTGATTGTTCAGACATTTTTCTAGAATAACTGGAAGGGGGTAAGAGGCTGAAGTTTACCTCATTGCCCCCTCAGATATTTCAGTCCCTTTCTTATTTATTGAACCTCTTATTTACCAGCCTGATGAAAAATAGTGGGGAGAACAAAGTCCAGTCCTTGAGTCCTATCTCTCTGTCTCTGTCCCAGGACACTTTCTGTCTCATTTCCCTTGAAAGAATTTCCACCCTCTTTATCTCTGAAAGTGGTAAAAGGACAATAGTTGTAATTTCTGAGGCTACTTCCTGCTGAGTGTGGGTGAGGCCCAGGTCTAAAGGGTGAGGAGTGAAATTCTGTCTCAGCCTGAGAGACAGACAGCTCAGGGTCTGAGACTGGTTAAACCCCCTGTAATAACATTTTTGTGCAGTTGTTGAATGTTTGACACCAGGAGTTTGAACAGACAAGACCCCGTCATTAAGAGGATAAGTAACTCTCAGGACCCATGTGAGTGAGGATGCCCAGTCACAGCCATGGATTTGACATCCCTTGAATATTTCAGCCTTTTCAAGACCAAGGGGACTAAGTTAAGGAGCAAGGGTCTAAGATCAAAAGAAGTCAGCATATTCTGCTAACTCAGCCACAGAACTGAATGAGTCCGTCAACCCATCCGAACCAAGTAGAAAAGGTTTTGTTTATAATCAGAGTCCAGAACCAGGATGCAGTCTCTTTAAGAGGCTCCACTTCTGAGAAGCCACTTCTTTGTATTTGTTTCCATTCAAGGTTGTTGCTATTAATCATCTGTAAATATAAGCTTCAGAGAGAAAAAGATAAGCTTTCTCTTTTTTGCATTCCTTAAGGTCTCAGAGGCATTTGACCACTTAGCCTCCTTAACAGACACACATGGGGTTAGTCCCATTCCCATCCTTTGAGAACTGATTCATGTTCTGAAATTTAAGCCGAGGGTTGTGTCAGCCCTTAGGTGAGGGGCACAAGAGAAAAGGTAAAATCACAGGTGTCTAAGGGGAAAGCAGGTGTGTTTCTTGATTCTGCTCTTTTTTTCATGGCCACTGTCATTTGGGGGCAGGAGGTGAATGGCATTTCCTCCTTAGTTGCTGTGTTTGGGGGTGGGACTCTGTTCATGATTCTGGTAGAAATTCAGGCTGACATTTGAGGGGTGAGACAGAAGACTGCCATCTCCATTAAGAATAGCTGCACCCCAGCCTCCATTCCTTCACATTCTGCACATCTTTGGCTCTCACTGAAGAAGGTTTTTGTGTTGGCCATTTGGGCAAAACAGTTCCTTCCAGCAGGGACATGTGAAGACTGTCAGATGGCCCTGAGTTTTGTTTTTTTTATTTTTTTTTCTTTCACATTTACTTTTTTTCTTTCACATTTACTTCTTGGGTCTTGAAATTTACAGCCTAAAGGCTACAAAGGCTGTTATCCAGAAGTAAAAGAACTACTGAGTTGGAACAGTTCCCCCTCTGTTAAAAAAAAAATCATTGAACTGAAAAAGGAACAGAAACAAAAGCAAAAAATAATATGCTGAAAGTGGCAGTGGATAGAGGAACGATATGCAAATGAGGGAAAGTAGATTTTGGTTTCAGAGTTTCCATTCACCTGCTCTGAGGGTGACCGGGGCCTGCTCTGGCTATGTGACCTGGGCCATCAGATTTTTAGTATTTCTAGTATTTAGTATTTTTAGTATTTCCAGCATCATCTCTTTGTGACACCATGAGCATTTTCTTGAAATTGCCTTGAAATCTCTTGGCTTTGTCTCTCTGGCAGGGAAAACTTTCCATATCATATTGGGTATATTCTAAGGCAGCAGTGTAATAGGATGGTTTGAGAGTACGGATAGAATTTGGAATCAAATAAATCCATACTCAAGTCCCAGCTGTGTGACTTTCTAGCTGTGTGTCACTGTCACAGGCATAATAATGGTCCCTGTGACTGCCCCCTTAGCTTCCACCCCTCCCTCCTACCCTTCTGGTAGTCTCAGTTCTGCAGTCAGATTTCAAGAGTTTGTTTTGTTTTGTTTTCTGGTTCTTTGCCTTATTTTTATTTTTCATATTCCACATATGAGTGAAATCATCTAATATTTTTCTTTCTGATTTATTTCACTTAGCATGAGCCCTTCCAGTTCTACCCACATTGTGGCAAATGATAAGATTTCATTTTTTAAAATTAACTTTGTAGTATTCCGTTGTGTGTGTGTGTGTGTGTGTATATATACACACCACATGTTCTTAATCCTCTCATCTGTTTTTGAGCACTTAGATTATTTCTATTACTTGGTTATTGTAGATAGTGCTGCAATGAACACTGGCATGCCCATATCCCTTTAAAGGAGTGATTTTTGCATTCGTTGGGTAGATACCTGGGAGTGGAATTGCTGGATTTTGAGGAGACATGAATGGAGCTATGACCAAGGAATTCAGGGAACCTCTAGAAGCTCAAAACGTTAGGAGGCAAGAAACAGTCTGTTTTACAGTTCTCACCCCCAAGGGAACACAGCTCTGCCAACGCCTTGCTTTCAGCCAGTGAAACAAACCCATTTGGCTTTCTTACTTTAAGAACTGAAAGATAATACATTTTTTATTGTTTTAAGTTTTTGGTAGTTATAAGAACAGCAGGAAAGTAAAACAATCCCCTTTTAGCTCTCTGTGCTTCAGTTTTTGATTTTGTATAGTGATACATTTTAACAGAGTTTTCCTCCTATGGTGGTTGTAAGATGTAAGTGCTAGTACAAGACACACTTTGCTTTCTCTAGTAAAACTCAATATTTGGACAAGAAGTGAGATGACTCGACTTTTTGTCTTAGGTGAAATGAGGACAATTGTGATTTCCTTATAGAATTTCTGTGAGAAGCCATTGAAATTGTGTCTTAACCTTTAGTTTGGGATTGACTGCTATTCAAATGTAACCACTTGTTATAATTTAGCTCACCCATTTCAAGTGGAATAGTTAGATAATATCAAAGGCAAATATACAAAAAGGCAAATTACTGCAATTGAATCTCCACTTGATTACAGGAAATAGTGGAGTTATAACCAATATTAATTACAATGATTGGTACTGAGTGTTATATTTTTCCTTTCAGATAGTCTATATTTATAGCATTTTCCATTTCCTATTTATGTATTATATTTTAATTGCAACCTTTGCGTGGCAATGTCTGAGCGTAAGCACAATTACAGTTATTTAATTTGATTGAGGATAAAGTAGAAGAATCACTTATTTGGTCATGAAAGAATCAACCTACACCTCTAATACTTATTTGAATGTTTTAAAAGATGTGTATTAATTTTCAATAAGTGGAATGGCAAAGTTCTCATTGTGCTTTTTGCTAATGATTAAGTATCCCACAAATATTTATTATACATATTGATTAAATATACAGTTAAATAGGTAAATTTAAGCAGGTGTAATAGAAGATTTATTTTATTTGCTTTTGAAGGTATTCCTTTTTTGACATCAGTAGTACCTCAGGTGTTTTTGTCTGTGTATGGATAAAAAAGTGAATATGAAGCTATTAAAATAGCGTTTAGAAGTGGTTTTCACTATTTTCATTTTCAAACACCTATGACAACATGAACTGTTGGAGTCATTGCTTTCACATTTCTCTTCGTTTGACTCATGGGCACAGTTAAAGGGCACATTTTTCAGTGATAGCTTTTAAAAATGATTTCCAAAGGGCCCCTACACCCCAATGTTTATAGCAGCACTATTTACAATAGCTAAGCTATGGAAACAACCCAGATGCCCCCCAAATAAAAGACTGGATCAAGAAGATGTACATATACACAATGGAATATTACTCAGCAATCAAAAAAGTTTAACACATGCAGTTTGCAGCAACATGGATGGCGCTGGAAGGGATCATGCTCAGCGAAATAAGCCAGAAAGAAAAAGAAAGATACCTGATGGTCCCACTCATAGTAGGAATTTAGAAAACCTAAATAAGGTACCAGGAAAAAGACTAATTAATACAAAGTAAAAATCAAAATCAACAAACAACTATAAAGTAGAGACACACTGCAGCAGGTTGAGTGGTGGTGGGGAGAGGAAGGATTAGGGTCAGAATAAGGCGGGGGGTGCAATTGTATGGGGAATATAACCAAAATGAAAATGTATACATTGTGCAAAAATGGAAAGTGATATAAGAATTATATAAAATAAAATATTTCAAAAAATGATTTCCTGTGGGGACTCTATGAAGTAGAAGTTTACTGAGATTCTGTACTAGATGTTTATCAGAAATTTCAGTGAAATATCAAAGAAAGGGGATGTGGTGAAACTTCTCTCAGGAAACAAATATCCCAGTTACTAGTGGTGACCTCAGGGCAAGCAGGTGAGCTGTTTCATCTGCTTGTTGGGGCAGACATCAAAAATGTACTGATCCAGATCAAAGACAAGGGGCAAGGTAGTTATCTTGGAGTCTTCAATGACTGAGGTTTTTGTAGGACTTTCAGAATTGCTCTTGGTAAACCATGTACTACTGAGGACTGATAGCCATTTATATTACTAAATGAGCCTACTATCTAAAATGTAGTATTTAAAATGACTGTGACTCTCATGTTTTGTTTTTGTTTTCTCTTTTTCATTTATTTTTTTAAGATTTATTTATTTATACAAGAACTGGGTTACAGGCCAGATGCGCGGGAGGGTGAGAGGATTCACCAGAGACAGAGTGGGGAACAGAACAGGTAGACTGATGAAATACACTGCTGAGGGGAGCAGCAGGCAAGGCAGGAGAGGTCTGCCGCACCATGTGGACCCTCGCCCGCTGGCCGGGATCGAACCAGTGCTGCAGAGACTGCGGACAGCTTCACAGGGCAGCGCTCAACCGCCTGCGCCACCAGGGGAGGTCCTTTTTCTTCTCTTTTAAACATGAAGCACAGGGCAGAAAACCTCCTTATTTGACACCACCTGTTTGAGGAACTCTGCCTGAAAGATGCTGGGTAGTTTTGAGTTGTGCCTCTGCAAAGTTACCAAATCCCTGGAAATTTCACAGATATGATGTCCTTTTATTTGATGTTCCTCAATTTTTGTTTTCAAGTCACAGAGATAAAGAGAAGGTTTTGGAGACTGATGCTTTCACTTTTGGCACTGCAAAAAGAGAAATCAGTCTCACATTTTCAGGTTCCTAGCATTTGTCCTACTTTATGAAAAATAAATCATGTGATGTTTCTATTGGAAACTCTTGGCTTTGTAGATTTTACAGCAGTAGATGCTAGCTACACTGGGTTTCCTCTGGGGGAAGCTCACAGAGGCAGATCATTTCCATTGTATCACATTTCTCTCCTGTTGAGCCAATTGATAGTTCTAATGTCAGTGTCCTTCACATTGGAAGACTCTGCAGCAGTGAAGTAAAGGACAGGGCTGAATACACACTGACCTATTGTTGCTAGGAGAATGTCTCCATGGGGCAGACTGGTGAAGTCTCATCTTGTCAGTTGCTGGGTACAGAGTATCTGGGGACTCTGTCTCCTGAGACTCTACCAGTCCTATGACTCCAGACCCTCTGGCTCTTATGTAACACTCTGTGTTGCACCCAGACTGGAGTTCAGCCCTGAAGCTGCCCCTGTCCTCAGCGAATCCATTAAAGCTTAGCCTCTTGACTGGAGTGAGCATCACTATTTTCCCCTTTTCTATATTTATTTATTTATTTAGATTTATTTGTTTTTTATACAAGAGCTGGGGTTCTAGCCAGAGGCATGGGGCAGTGAGAGGATTCACCAGAGACAGAGCGGGGAACAGAACAGGCAGATTGACTGAAAGACACTGCTGAGGGGAGCAGTGGGTATGACAGGAGAGATCTGCCACGCCATGTGGGAATTTCCTTGGCCTCTGGGAATTGAACCTGTGCAGCAGAGGCTATGGACAGCTTCACAGCACTGTGCTCAGTCCACTGCACCACCGGGGAGGCCCCCCTTTTCTATCTTTTAAGACAACTAGGTGGAGGGTTGAACAGAGAGGGCAGGTAGCTCAGTGGTTCTCAAACTTCACTTTTATTCTGTCAGTTTTAGAAAGGCTTATATCTGTACCCCACTATCAAGATTCTAATTTAGCTGATCTGCTCCAGTACATAGCATTGCTAAAAAGCCCCCCAAATGATTTCATCTGTGGTTAAGAAGATCTGAGAATTGGAATTGTGTTCTAGACTTTAGATTTTCATAAGGTTCCTGAGGCAGCAGTATCAGCATCACTCATGAAATTATTGGAAATTCAAATCCTCAGGTTTCACCCAAGACCAGCTGAATCTGAAGCTTTTTAAACACAGGGCTCAATAGTTGGTGCTCTAATAAGTTCTCCATATTCTGATGCATGCCACAGTTTCAGAACCATTGATCTACACAAACCTGATAAAGTGGGGAAAGGACGTGAGGTTATATTTCTTTTTTTTTTTTTTTTTTAAGATTTATTTATTTATACAAGAACTGGGGTACAGGCCAGATGCGTGGGAGGGTGAGAGGATTCACCAGAGACAGAGCGGGGAGCAGAACAGGCAGACTGATGAAATACACTGCTGAGGGGAGCAGTGGGTGAGACAGGAGAGGTCTGCTGTGCCATGTGGGACCCTCGCCAGCTGGCTGGGATCAAACCAGCGCTGCAGAGGCTGTGGACAGCTTCACAGCGCGGTGCTCAACTGCCTGCATCACCAGGGGAGGCCCTTTCAAGGTATATTTCACTGATATACTGTATATATCCACCCAGAAGTGGATCAGCCAGATTGTGACCTTGGGAAACAACACAACACAGAGATCTGTGCTGGTAGCCCAGCATCCCAGGGAGTTCTGCCCTCAGGAGGATAGTGCCTGAGTTCAGAAGGTTGTGATTAGAGTGGGCTTTGGAAATCTAAGATACTGGACCCAAATCCTGGATATTTAAAAGATGGGCTTAGGAGACAAGACCCTCTGAATTTCATTTTTCATATAGGCAAAACAGGGATGGTAATTGCTACTATCGAGGTTATTGCAAAAAAATGGGATAAAATTATGAATGCAAAATATCTAGCAAGAGTAAATGTCCAGCACAGGCCCAGTGCAAAATCCATTCTCTAGAAATTATTGATATTTTATTATTCCCAGAGAAGAATAATCATTATCTTATACATGAGCTACCACATTCTCTTCCTATATCCATGGCAGGTATTATAAATTAACCCCAGCAGACTTCCCAGTGAGCTAGGGCCTTGAATCCTTTCTAATATAGCATTCCAGGCAACCACAATCAGACAAGCAGACCTGGCTTTCAAGATAAATCTCATTTGTTGCCCCTGGTTAAGAATGCAAAAATCTTCCTACACATCCACCCATTCTTCCATTTATATACTACCCACATTTCAGGAACCCCTGATACATCAGGGTGAAGTAAGTGCGTGATGCTAACCACGTGTATATTTAAACTTCCCTTGTAGCCGTGCTATGAAAGTAAGTAGGAATAAATTAAAAATCTTGAAACTTAGTGCAATATATCAAAATATTGTTATTTTCATTTATAGTCAATCTGAAAAATACTGAGCTATTTTGTACTCTATTTCATGGAACACAGTCTTGAAGTTTAGTATGTATTTTATAATCCAGACACTCTGCAGTGCAGACTCATTGTATTCTAAGGGCTGAGTAGCTCCTGTGGCTAGTGGCTGCCATGCTGTACAGGGGAACTCTAGGTCCCAGACCCAAGGCGTGGCCGCAACCCCCACAAGCTCACCATTTATCCAGTGACTCAGTCACCAGCAAATAGTAACATTTTCCTGCACAGTGTTTTGTTCCTTCCACAGTGGATGTACATGCAGAGTAAGGTAGTCTGTGTGAAAGCAGAATGCTTGATGTCTTTAGACTTCCTTTTCTAGTTACTACCTGTTGCAAAGTGACAGCCCGCCCACCTTAGATCGCACAGGCCATACACTGTCTGACCACATTCTCTCCTTGGGTGAAAGTTCCACTAAATGTTGCTGATGAGGAATGTGTGCCTATTATCCTGGCAGGACAACAGTCCATAATAGCATGACAATCCAGCCCTTATCAGCTGGTGCTGTGTATATTGGTGGTCACCGTGCTAAGCATTTCATGTAGAGAGGCATGGGGAGCTTATAGTGTCTTCTCCCAAATTAGAATACAATCCTCTAAGCTTAAAAGGACCTCTGATGACTACTTAGAAACCTAAGTTCCTACCACCATCCCATGTCCTGACTCCACTCCTGCCACCCAAAACTTCTAGCTGGTCTTCTGCCTCAAGCCTTTTCTGTTTCATACTCTCTACCAAAAATACTGGCCCCCAGGTAAATTCCCTAGTTTTTTGTCTAATATCATAGGTCTTTGTTTAAATACCACCAGAGAAGCCTTCTGAGCCTTTATGATTTTTAAGTACTCATTGCTCATTATTCCTTTGCTCTACTTACTTTTCCTCACTAGTTATTACTTCCCCAAATTGTGTATTTGTCTGTGTATTTGTCATTTGTCTCTCCCAGTAGAGTGTAGTGTCCATCCTGGCGGGGAAATGGCACCTCATTTGTCCACTGCTTTGTTTTTCATGCTTAGAATGTTGCAAGCACATAGTAGGGATGTGTTAAATATGTAAATGACATCACATACATGCTATCTCCTTTAATCTTCATCCAGTCTTTTTTACTAATGGAGAAACAGTGTGAGAGATAACACATTCCAACTGTAAATGGCATAGTCCTTTAGTAGTAAAGGTGAGACCACTGAAGATTGTGTGTGTCCAGAGCTCAGGTTTCTAATCACTGTAATTCCTTACCTCTACGGAGGACAAAGCTCTCTATCTGACCTCTCTATGTGCCTGAATGCCTGTCAATTCTCCAGAAAAAAAATCCTTGGTTTCATTGATATGTTTTTCTAAGTCCTCCTCTATTAATAGTTCTTAGATAGTATCAGCCAGAGGTTCTGAGCATGGAGTGTGGTGACACGTTTCAGCAGTTCTATCAACATGTGCATTGATAGTCCTAGGGTGAAAGTTTACCTGCTGATGAAAATGTATTTTAATTGCTGCACAGTCACCCTTCTTTGGGTTCATTTCAGAATCCAGATGTGTTAGGTGATCATTGAAGGCTTTGCAGAGTGAAGACAATGTGAAGCAGGGTCACCCTTTAATATACCTCAATTTGAAGATGGAAGACTGTCTCAGAGGAACAAGCAGTCTTTCCCCAGGTTCTTTGATTTAATTTCAACTTAGTTCCCTAAAATCTCACTGAGCTCTGGATTCACACCATGCCCCAGGCTCAATTCTGGGATCTTGGCCTGGTTATCTGCTGTTTTGTAGTAGCCACCTCAAACTTAGTGGTATAAAACTACCACCGTGTTAATATGCTCATAAATTCTGTGCGTGAATAATTCAAACAAGGGTCTGTCGGGATGGCTCATATCTCTTGATATCTGGGCCTTAACTGGGAAAACTTCAAAAATGCGGACGCTGTGACAGCTGAGAAGTAGAGCCTCCCAAACACTTCATTCCTCACATGTCTGATTCCTGGGTTGATATTCTTTGAAGACTGGTTTTTTCTGGGACCAAAACTTGAGCATGTGCCTGTGCCTGTGCCTAGGTCTTCAGCTTTGCACAGCATGGCAGCAGAGTTCTAAGAGGTAGTGTCCTGTGATAGTGTATCCAGAGACCAAGCAATCCACGAGCTGACAGACTTCTGACCTGGCCTGGGAAATCAGGCAGCATATACTCTATGCCATATTCCCTAGATTACAAACGTGTTTCTAGGATCAACCTTGATTCAAAGGAGAATAATTCGGCTAGACATTTTGATGGAGAAAGGTGAGGTTAATTCAGAATAACATGTGCCATGAGAGATAATGTTGTGACCATTTTTAGAAAATCTGTTATAGACACAGAGAAGAAAATGCTCTATATATTTGTTATTCCTGTGATCACCAGGAATTAACCATTGGTGGAGAGACAGACTCACTTATTTCAGGCAGTTTCATTGTTTTGTGGGAAGAAATCCTGCCCCACAGTGTGCAAGTTATGTACACTCACTGGGTTTTTTACTCTGCCTGTTTTTTCTGTTCCAGTGTTGGGACAATTGTAGATCTTTCACCTCACTGTGTGAATTTTGGTGGTGTTTTGGAATGTGTGAGCTGTACTTATTGCTTTGTTTTTAAATTTGAATCTTTATCTTGCCTGATTAACTTCTGTTCAATCCTTTTTTAATATGTCACTTCCTCCAGGCAGTCTTCTTGGATATTTTCCCTGCATGACTTTTCCCTGCTGTGTAGTATTATCTAGCACTTATCATCTGGGATTAGCAGGAGGTGTTATATTTCTAGATTGTAGGCTCTATGTTTTTCCTTGCCCTTGTGTTTATTCCCTGTTCCTCACACATTGTTAGCACTCTTTAGGTACTGAATAATGACCTACTATTGAAGAAAGTGGCTTTTTTAAAAATCCACTCTTTGACATGACTGGAGGGAAAAAAGGCAAGAGAGGGCAGGGGGGAAGACTAGAAATTTATTATATTATTTCTCTTCATCTTCTTTCCCTCCTCATACTTGTTCTTTTCCTTCTTTCTCTTCTTTCATGGAGGAAATCATTCACAGAAACCTCCTACATACTTACCTTACACACACTGGGCCCCAGTCAGCTGTGGAGCAAGGTTGAGGCATCACCCTCTATGATGGATGAACTGGGCCAGCAACAAAGAAGAGAAAATGGGCAGCATCTTATGGGTGGACAAGCAATAAAGTAAGCCCCCAGGCCCTGAGGCTGAACACATGTCTTCCTCTGCCCCAGGAATTCTCTTGTTAATGCAGAGTCCCTGGACTGCTCCTCAGAGAGTTGACAGTTGAGCAGATTCTAAGCCTCTTTCAATCTTAGTAAGTGTATACTTTAATAATTCTGGGGTGGAAGGTTTCCTTTGGTAGTTCACCTGTTATATCTAT
Organism: Talpa occidentalis; assembly: GCF_014898055.3. Classification (NCBI taxonomy): domain Eukaryota; kingdom Metazoa; phylum Chordata; class Mammalia; order Eulipotyphla; family Talpidae; genus Talpa; species Talpa occidentalis. The sequence continues at coordinate 22,685,564 of NW_023603184.1, read as the reverse complement.
TCTAGTTTTATAATTTCACAGTCTACACATAGCTAGTGGAAACAAAACCTAACCATTGCTGAACATCCACTCCACCTCAGGCACTGTGCAAACCTTCCTAATTCGGTTTGTTAATGTAACTCTGTAGTGAGATGGATTGCGTTCTTTCTGTTTTAAAGATGAGGAAACTGAGCCTCCAAAGGCTTAAGGGTCATACTGATACTTTTGAGCTGCTTCATGTGGAAACTGGTTCAAACACATTCTGTTCTTTCCCTGACCCCAAACACAGTCCAGTGATATCATTACAGACTTGCATACCCAAGCTCCTTTTCCTCAATCCTCCAGAGTCTCTTGTAGGAAAGGGTGAAGGGCATGAGACCTGGACTGCTCCCTGTCTTTTCAATAGTTCATACTGTGAAAAATTACACATAATGTTGGCATATGAGTTTCTAGCACGGCCATCAAAAATTCTTATATACCAGCTGGCTTAAAATAGCAGAAATCTTTTCTCTCTCAATTTGGAATATAAAATGAATTAAGAATGAATCAAAAATGAAGGACTCAGCAAGGTCACATTCCTTCCAAAAAAAAAAGAGGAAAACCTTCCTGGCATCCCCCAGGTTCTGGGGCTCCAGGCATTCCTTGAATCCCTAAAGCATCACCCCAACATCTGCTCCCCTCTTCACATGGTCTTATTCCCTTGTCTCTCTGTGTTGTCTCTTTTTAAAGGGCTGTCAGTTGTCAGATTTAGGGTCCACTTCAATCCATTGTGGTCTCATCTTAAGTAATTACATCTGCAAAGACTCTGTTTCCAAATAAAGTGGCAGCCTAAGTTCTGTGGACCTGCCTTTGGGAGGAACATTGTTCAACTCACTGCATTTGGGTATGGAGGAAGAATTCAATAGGAAAGAAGAAATACTGTACAAAGCAGGGCAATACATCCAAGCACATTTTCAGGTTTCTGCGCTTTCTTTGATTCTATCCTCTTTTTGTTTGGGACCTCATAAGTCAACTGAACCTCCAGAGCCCCTGACAAGGAATCACAACCCTTGATGAAAGAGAGACTTTCCCCTTTACCAGTCTCTCGCTCAGCTTTAATTTTTTTTTTGTACCCTCACCTTGCTCGAGAAAGGGGAAGAATAGCACATTCATAGCAACAACTCCTGAAGGGGAAGGCAAACTTCTGTGATAAAGAAAAACATCAACACAGCATTATTTTTCTTGCTGCATTTCATACTTAGACCATTTTCTTCCGCATTCCTCTGGGTAGCCGTGGAACCAAAGGAATACACAAGCCAGCCTCTTCACAGAGAAAGATGAAGGGCCTCAGAAAAAGGGTCACTTTGGGGATGCTTATGTGACTGTTACATAAAAACAAAGTCAAACAATGGTTTCACTTCTTTTTTCATTCTCCTTTCAGATATTCCTTTTGGACTAGGTGTTTAAAAAAGAAACCCAGAAACGTTGGACCACAGCTCAGCTCTTCACTAATTTTGTAGTTTAATGATGCATTTCTAAATAATCCCTGTGGAACAAAACTAACATTTGAGGAGTCTGTATGACTTGGCTGGGGTGCCAGAGGACACATTTTCTTTGCTTTCTCATTAATCTTTCCAACAGCTCTGTGTGACAGATCTTAATGCTTCCATTTTGGGGTGATAGCTCTGATAACATTAACTTTACTTGACTTAGATAACAGTGGATTTGGACACACAGCCATGGAGACATAGGTGAGAGTAACAAAGCTCCTAATTAAATCTTTTGGGAATGATTTAGAAAGAGTTCATGGCAAATACACAGCAAGACCACACAGACATGCTGCTGCTGATGCTGCTGATGGTGGTGGTGATGGCCTTTGCCATTTTTGGGGAACCTGCTATGCACCAAAAATGATAAGTTGTTTTGCCAACTTTATTTTTTTAAACATTTCATTGTATAAATGTTTCAGTACACCCTCCTATATCAAAATATGTTTGGATTTGAGGAAACTGAGACTAAGCCATGTTTTCTACTCTTTTGTCATGGTGTCATTTTCCATATTGACATGCAGTCATCATCCTTTGCCAGACCTCTGTAGGATTTGCATCCACTGCTAGGATTTGTACTCAGATTTGTCAGCCTCCAAAGTTCTGTCTTCTCCATGCAAGTGTGGATGTAGCTGGAAAACATTTTCATTCTTTCTTGAAAAAAAAATAAAAACAAAAAATCTCTCTTGTTTAGTGATACAAGGCATATGTTGGTTGTAAAATATTCAGAAGTACAAAGTAAATGAAATAATAAGCAGTATAAATGCCACTCCTTTACCCTGTATCCGCCCCATCCCCACGTATAGTCACTTTTACTATTTTAATGTAGGTTATATCTTTGGTAGGAATTTGGGGTCTTATTTTTTTAAAAAAGAACATTTTTTAAAAGATTTGTTTATCCATTTATGCAAGAACTGGGGTACAGGCCAGAGGTGTGGGGGGTGTGTGAGAGGATTCACCAGAGACAGAGTGGGAAGCAGAACAGGTGAATTGACTGAAATACACTGCTGAGGGGAGCATCAGGCGAGACAGGAGAGGTCTGCTGTGCCATGTGGGTTAGCTCCCTGCCTGGGGATCGAGCTCGTGCTGTAGTGGCTGTGTATCGCTTCATAATGCTGTGTCTTAACCCCTTGTGCTACCAGGAAGCCCCCCCCCCCAAAAAAAGAGTATTTTGGCACTATGAAATCACTTCCAGATTTGTTCATTTAGCTTGAGCAGCATCTAAATAACTTCCAACTTCTCAGTAATGTGTTGGTCACCCCCAGTATCTAGAGTCATAAATGCTAGCTACAATGCTCACTCTATGATCTATGCAAACTATTCAGTCTTTTTAGTTCAATACCTTCATTTTAAAATGAGTCCAACTTATTTCATATGTTTGCTGGAATAAATAATATAATACGTGTGCAATATTTAGCTCAATGCTTGGCACTTTCTAGGCTCATTAATGTCACATGAAGTAATAATGGGCAAAGTCAGGGTTATAGAAAAGATACTATAATTCTTTAAAGTTAGCTAATGAGGCATTATTAATAATACTCAAAAATATCACCACCATGTATTGTGATACAATCACAATCAAAGATGTAAAGGCATTATATTTGAAAAAGTTCAAAGAAAGGTATTATTTATGTGGTAGAGAAAGCAACTTTGGTAAGATTCACGGGTATGAAGTCAGTTTGGAACCAGGCATGGACACAGATATTCCCACCCCATCACTTGAGAGGATTTTAAGTCAGGGAAACAAGGCAAACTAGTGCAGAAAGAAAGAGCTCATCCATATGCAGGACAGCAGTGAGGCCCCCCTCATCACAGAAGCAGGTTTGCTTCAAGAATTTTGAGGCTGTAGGGTGAACGTGTTACTCCTTGTACTTGTTTTATCTAAGCACCTCATTGCATATTTTAAATAATCTTATGATTTTGCTTTAGAAATCAGGGGAGGGGGAACCAGGTCCATAAGCATGAACTAAAATTTGAGAAGGTTGCATAAAACCATACTTTTCTCCTTGCTGTTTCTTTGCCTACAGTATCCCTTCTGGAAATCTGACTGAGGAGACATTCATGATTTTAAAAGATCAGTTCAAACACTTCCTCTTGCAAGAAGACTTTTCTCCCTACTAAAAGGATTTTTTTTCCCTCCAATGAACTCTCATTCTAGTTTATTCTTATCTTACATGACCACACATGGCTGGTTGCTTAGGTCATTCTGTGTTACGCCTTTTTATCCGAGCATAATTATTAGCAGAGCCCCTTGCACTCTAAAATATGTTCTGTTTGTATGATAAAATAGAAGGTCACTTGCTTAAGACTCTTACCACTTCATCGCTTTGTTGCAGTTAGCCCATAGTGACAACTGGAGGCCGGTACTCATACAAGCAGAGGATATGCTACTTAACTTTGATTCCTAGTACAAACTCTAAAATTGTTCATTAAGTGAATTGCAATAAGGATATTAAAAATTCTTGGTATCTGAGTCTGAATTTCTTAGACTTTTGTGGGTCCCTAGCATCATCTGGTACTGCTCTTGTACATACTAGGTGCTTGATGGGTCTGGAAATTTGATCACTGGGTGGTACTGTTTCTGGAATGTGCTGGTGATGACTTTTGCGAAGGCTAGCAGTGTGGCTTCATAAATCTTGTCTCCCTTTTCACTGCTTGCTAACCTATACACGTGTCTCCCTGACAGTTTGGGATCATTTTAAGGCCTAAAGACAAATTTTCTTGGGAAAAGTCAAAGTTTTAAATCAAGAGATGTGCATATCTATGCTTTTCTTTTTTTTTTAAATAATAAATTTTATATTTATATTCCCCATACAATTGCAACCCCCCCATTCTGATCCCAATCCCTCCCTTCCCGCCCCCCACCCCCAAAAGTGTCTCTGTTTCATAGTTTTTTGTTGATTCTGATTTTCACTTTCTTATAGTTATTCATTTTCCTGGTCTCTTATTTAAGTTTTCTAGATTCCTGCTATGAGTGAGACCATCCGGTATTTTTCTTTTTCTTTTTGGCTTATTTCGCTGAGCATGATCCCTTTCAGCGCCATCCATGTTGCTGCAAATTGCATGTGTTTATCTTTTTTGAATGCTGAGTAATATTCCATGGTGTATATGTACCACATCTTCTTGATCCAGTCATCTATTTTTGGGCATTTGGGTTGTTTCCAAAGCTTAGCTATTGTAAACAGTGCTGCTATAAACATACGGGTGCAGGTGTTCTTTGGAATTGATGTTTCTGTGTCCTTTGGGTAAATACCTAGGAGTGGAATTGCTGGATCATATGGAAGATCTATGTTTAGTATGTCCAGAAATCTCCACACAGCTCTCCATAGTGGTTGGACCAGTTTGCACTCCCACCAACAGTGCAGAAGAGTTCCTTTTTCTCCACACCCTCGCCAACATTTGTTGTTGCTAGTTTTTTTAATATGTGCCATTCTCACTGGTGTAAGATTGTATCTCATGGTAGTTTTGATTTGCATTTCCCTGATGACAAGTGATGTTGAACATTTTTTCATATGCCTGTTGGCCATTTGTATTTCCTCTTCAGAGAAGTTTCTTTTTAGCTCTTCTGCCCATTTTTTGACTGGATTATTTTCTTTGTTGTTGTTGAGTCTCATCAGCTCTTTGCAGATTTTTGTGATCAGTCATTTATCATTAGTGTTGTGTGCAAAAATGTTCTCCCAGTTGGTGGGGTTTCTCTTTGTTTTTGTTATTGTCTCTTTTGCTGTGCAGCAGCTCTTTAATTTGATGTAGTCCCAGCTGTTTATCTTTGCCTTCACTATCACTGCTTTGGGTGATGTGTCTGTAAAGATGTCTTTGATGTGCAAATCACGTAGTGTTTCGCCTATATTTCCTTCTATATATTTTAATGGTTTCAGGTCTTGTGTCTAGTTCTTTAATCCATTTTGAGTTGATTTTTGTGTATGGTGTGAGGTAGTGGTCAAGCTTCATTCTTTTGCATGTAGCGACCCAGTTTTCCCAGCACCATTTATTGAACAAACTTTCTTTGCTCCAATGCATAGTCTTTGCTCCTTTGTCAAAGATTAGTTGACCATAAATCTGTGGGTTTATTTCTGGATTTTCTATTCGATTCCATTGGTCTGTATGTCTGTTCTTGTTCCAATACCATGCAGTTTTGATGATTATGGCTTTGTAGTAGAGTTTGAAGTCTGGGAGTGTGATGCCTCCATTCCCTTCTTTTTTTTCAGGAGAGCTTTGGCTATTTGGGTTTTTTTGTGATTACATATGAATTTCATCAATAATTGTTCTATTTCTTTGAAGAATGACATTGAAATTTTGATTGGAATAGCATTGAATCTGTATATTGCTTTTGGTAGGATGGCCATTTTAATAATGTTTATTCTTCCAATCTATGAGCAGGGGATGTCTTTCCATTTCTTTGTGTCTTCTTCTATTTCTTTTAACAGTGTTTTATAGTTTTCCTTGTATACTTCCTTTACCTTTTTTGTTAGATTTATTCCCAAATATTTGATTTTTTTTGTTTCGATAATAAAAGGGATGGTTTTTTTTTATTTCTTCTTCTTCAGATTTATTGTTTGTGTATAGGAAGGCTACTGACTTTTGTGTGTTGATTTTGTATCCTGCCACTTTACTGAACTGATTGATTAGTTGAATTAGTTTTTCTGTGGAGTTTTTGGGGTTCTCTACGTATATTATCATATCATCTGCAAATAGTGATAGTTTGACTTCTTCTTTTCCTATTTGGATTCCTTGGCTGTCTTTCTCTTGTCTTATTGTTCTGGCTAGGACTTCCAGTATTATACTGAAAAGCAGTGGTGAGAGTGGACATCCTTGTCTTGTTCCAGATCTTAATGGAATTGCTTCCAGCTTTTCACCATTGAGAATGATACTGGCTGTTGGCTTGTCATAGATGGCCTTTATGATGTTGAGGTATGTTCCTTGTATCCCCAGAATTTCAAGGGCTTTTATCATGAATGGGTGTTGCACTTTGTCGAAAGCTTTCTCAGCATCTATTGTTATTATCATATGGTTTTTATATTTCTTTTTGTTGATGTGTTGGATAACGTTGATTGATTTTCTGATGTTAAACCATCTTTGTGTCCCTGGAATGAATCCTACTTGGTCGTGGTGAATTATCTTATGGATACATTGTTGGATTCTGATAGCTAAAATTTTATTGAGGATTTTTGCATCAGTGTTCATTAGAGAGATTGGCCTATAGTTTTCCTTTTTTGTGTTGTCCTTGTTTGGTTTTGGTATTAGTGTAATGTTGGCTTCATAGAACGTGTTTGGTATTGTCCCTTCCTTCTCAATTTTTTGGAAGAGTTTGTGAAGGATAGGCACTAATTCGTCTCTGAATGTTTGGTAGAATTCATTTGTAAATCCATCAAGTCCTGGGCTTTTGTTTTTGGGAAGGTTTTTGATTACCATTTCAATTTCGCTGCTTGTAATTGGTCTGTTTAGGTGTTCTATTTCTTCTTTATCTAGCTTTGGGTGATTGTAGAGTTGTAGGAATTTGTCCATCTCCTCTAGATTGTTGAACTTGTTTCCATATAACTCTTCATAGTAGTTACTGATTATTGTTTTGATTTCTGCTGTGTCCGTTGTGATTTCTCCTCTTTCATTTCTGATCCTGTTTATTTGTGCTTTCTCCCTTTTTTCCTTTGTGAGCCTGGCTAGGGGTTTGTCTATTTTATTTATTTTTTCAAAGAACCAGCTCTTGGTTTCATTGATCTTTTGGATTGTTTTTTTAGTTTCAATTTCATTTATTTCTGCTTTGGTTTTTATTATTTCTTTTCTTCTACTGGTTTTGGGGTTTTTTTGTTGTTCTTTTTCTAGATCTTTGAGCTTCGAGATTAGGTTGTTTCTTTGAGTTCTTTCTTGTTTCTTGATGTGAGCTTCTATTGCTATATATTTTCCTCTTATTACTACTTTTTCTGCATCCCATACATTTAGGATATTGGTGTCCTCCTTGTCATTCAATTCAAAGAATTTTTTAATTTCTTCTTTGATCTCCTCATTAGTCCAGTGGTCTTCCAGTAGTGTGGTTTTTAATCTCCATGAAGTAGGAAAGTTCCTTGCCTTCCTTTTATGGTTTATTTCTAGTTTGATGCCTTCATGGTCAGAAAAGATGGTTGGTATGATTTCAATCTTGGTGTATCTGTTGATGTTTGTATTGTGCCCCAGTATGTGATCGATCCTGGAGAATGATCCGTGTGCACTTGAGAAAAATATGTACTCCATTTTTTTTGGGTTTAGTGTTCTATAGATGTCTGTTAAGCCCAAATGCTCTAGGTCCTTATTTAGAGCTTTATTTTCTTTACTTATTTTTTGTCTTGTTGATCTATCCATTGTTGATAGTGGTGTGTTGAAGTCTCCCACTACGTATGTGTTTTCTCTGATGTCTGTTTTCAGAGAGGACAACAGTTGTCTGATATATTTTGGTGCTCCTTCGTTTGGTGAGTATATGTTAATGAGTGTTATTTCTTCTTGAAATATTGTCCCCTTGATCATAAGGTAATGACCATTGGGGTCTCTTTTTATTTTTTTGAGTTTGAAGTCTGTTTTATCTGATATAAGTATAGCTGTTCCTGCTTTCTTTTTTGGTCCATTTGCTTGTAGGATTGTTTTCCATCCTTTAACTTTGAGCCTATTTTTATCTTTTGTAGCTAAATATGTTTCCTGGAGACAGCAAAAGGTTGGGTTTTTTTTTCTTAATCCAGGCTGCAACTCTGTGTCTTTTTATTGAAGAGTTTAGTCCATTTACATTTAGAGTTAATATTGATATGTTAGCATCTGTATTTGCCATTGTGTTTGTCTTTCCTTTGATTTTATTTATTTATTCTTTTAATAACTTATTTTTTTGTTTGGCCTTCTTTCGTTGTTATTCGTCCCTCTGAGGTTCTGGCTTTAGGATTCCTTGTAGTATTTTTTGGAGTGGGGGTTTAGTCGTAATGAAATTCCAGAGTTTCTGTTTGTCTGGGAAGGTCCTTATTCTTTCTTCATGGAGGAAGGAGAGCTTTGCGGGATAGAGTATTCTTGGTTGGCATCTGTTTTCTTGGAGTCTGTTGACTATGTCCCTCCACTCTCTCCTTGCCCGTAGTGTTTCTTCCGAGAAGTCCGATGTCAGCCTGATTGGTTTCCCTTTGAATGTTATCTGTTTCTTCCCTCTTGTTAGCTTCATTATTTTGTCCTTGTCCTGGATTCTTGGGAGCTTTACTATTATGTGTCTTGCTGTACTTTTCCTTTCGTCGTGGAAGTTTGGTGTTCTTCTTGCTTCTTGTATATCAATTTTCAGCTCCTTCTTCACATTTGAGAAGTTCTCTTCAATTATCTCCTGGAATATTTTCTCTGTTCCTACATCTCTCTCCTCTCCTTCTGGAATTCCTATAACTCTTATATTTCCTTTCGTCATGGAGTCAGATAGTTCCCGAAGTCTTTCTTCATTCTTTTTCCTTCGTACTTCTCTTTCCTTTTCTGTTTTGGTTCTTTTTATTTCTGGGTCTTCAAGAGTACTTATTCGTTCTTCCATTTCATCTATTCTGCTTTCATTGCTTTTCCCAGACTTCTTTAGTTCCTCCATTAATTCTTTGATCTCCTGCGTTTCTTTTGCTTCCCTCTTTACAGACTCAATTTCATTCTTCTGATCGTTGATTATTTTTCGCATATCATTGTTTTCCTTTATGACTTCTGTCAGTTTTTTAATCACAGCAATTTTAAATTCTCTTTCTGGAAGTCTCAGAAGTTCTTCCAAGTTACTGTCGTTGTAATCTGGAGGGTGGTTTTCTTTTGTGGTGTGCTTTTTCTCTGGAGATTTGCTAGGTTGCGTGTGGTTCTTCTACTCCCTACTGTCTGTTTTCTAATTTGTTGTATGCATTGGGACACTGTGTTGCTCGGACTGGCCAGCATCTTGGGTGAACTTCTGCGCTTCCCTCTGGCTCCTCCAGGAACCATCTCTGGCTTCTGAGGGAGCTTTCTGCTGGTTTCAGGCAGTCTTTACTGGAGAAATGTCCGTGTTCTAAAATGGCGACCCGGGAATCAGTCCCTGCGCTTCCGGTCTCAGGCACACTCTTCTGCGCGCCTGGTCTGCCCCAGCCGTGGGTGCCTGTTCCCTCTGTGGGCTCAGACTGCTGGTCGGAAGGGGCCTGGCGTGGGCTAACTTCCCAGCTGGCCACTGTCTCCTCCGGGAAACTTCTGCCCTTTTCAAGCAGTCTTAAGAAATTTCCCTGTTCTATGGGGTGTTAGTGACTTTTTTTTTCTGGTCGCTAGGTGGCACCAGAGATCTCTCCTATTGGCCTTGGGGGGGGGGCTGTTTTTCGCCTCCTCCCACCCCGTGGGACAGGGAACAGAGCGGGTATGGTAGGGTAAACCTCAACGGCTTTGGGGTGCTGTGTCTGCCTTGTGCCCCACCATCGTGGAGAACCCATGCCCCAAATTTCGTGCCCCGGGTCTCAGTTCCAAAGCCCTCAGGTCCAGGACGTGGGCTGTAGCCCAGTTCAGTGGCGCGGGAATGGCGCCTTTTGCACCCGCTCCCATGCCTGGGCGCCTGGTTCCTGCTTACTCAGTGAGGGACTTTCACCTCAGTGAGGGCCTCCGCGGGTCTCCCCGCAAGCCTAGGTCGCAGGCGTGGGGACCTGGGCAGCTGCGGTCTCGATCCACGTTTGCTTTTCAAGCGCTCCAGGTGTGCTGCTTTTCCACGCAAGCTTACCGGCAGCCCGGGCTGTGTGCGCGTCTCCAGAGTCTCTTTGTTCTTCTCTAATGGCGCCCGGAGCCGTTCGCTCACCGCCATGGCGAATCCTGCAGGGTTCTCCAGAGCTCCTGTTCCCGGGGTGTGGTGGCTGCAATAGTTTCTTTCCACTGACAGTCCCGCTTGCTGTGTAGTTTGTTCTTGTTGGTCGTTTTAGTTTGTTGTTTTCCTCCTCTCTGCCGGTCGGAGGACTCTGTGGGCGGGGGAGGGGAGCAGGGTTCTGCGCTTTCCTCCCTTCTGGTCCTCTTTTATGGCCACTTTCTTCTTCGGGTAGTTTGCTGGAGTCACCCGTTTATCTTCCGTGTCCCAGTTCTCACTGGGACCTGCCGCTTTTCCTCCCTATTAACTTTTTTTAATGGGAGATCTTACTCGCAGCATCTCCTCGCCGCCATGTTGCTCCGCCCTCTCTATGCTTTTCTTTATGTTATGTATTTGTTGGTGACTAAAACAGCTGTGCTTTGTGGAATTTGAGTTTTCTCATTATTGGGTCTCTGTTAGGAAATTTAGAATAACAGTAGTAAAGATCATCAATACTTGATCTGATTGGTGCTGTGATGTAAAATTTACTTAATATAATCTATCGAACTTTTAGTTTCGTTTAATGAGTGTTATTTTTTTTTTTTGGGGGGGGGGTGGATTTCTCACTGGGATTCCCATGCTTTTTTTAGCTCTTTTTATGACTTAAGTAACCGTATTTGATTTTTCTTTTTAAAAGGAAATAAAGGCCATGAAAGCCCTCATGTTGTTTATTTAGTCATTTGAATGACTGTTTAAAATTCCTGGTGATGGAGGAGGCTTGATTTGTAAGTCATTTGGAATGTTCCAGTCCATTTTGAAGCATAAGATCTATCCCCTTTTCCCCCATGTTTGGTGGATGTAGTAGGCTGCATGTGTTTGACTATATATACATATTACTGCACATCAGAGGTCACATAAAAGCTAAATTCTGAACCCTAAGAGAATGGCTATGTGGAACGTTAAACTGCTGAACACAGTCCTGAGAGTAAATCCCTTTCCTACTCAGAACACAGTCCCCTGCTGTCCATGTTCTTTTTCCTGTGCTAATCCTTTGATACAGCTTTCAGGGAAATACTTCTTTGCTAGACTGTGTTAGCTGAGCCCGCCTCTTCAGTTTTTTCCTCTTGTCTTCTAAAGAAGTTGGGAAATGTCTTATGGGAGGGGAGGTTGGTTCTTTTTCTTTTTTTCTTTTATTTTTTAACCTAGAGGAAGGTTTCCTGACTTTTTTTAAGTGTGTGATGGTGGATTCTCTTGTGTATTTCTTGTGTATTGTAATCTGTTTAGCAGCATGCTGGGCCATGCACACTAGGTTCCAATAGTATCCCCTATACCAGATCATAATACTAAACATATCCTCAGACATTGTCAGATGTTTCCAGGGGGAGGAGATGTAAAATAGCCCCTGTTGGGGAGCCTCCACCTTCAAGCCTCTGTAGAAACCTTTGTAGAAGGGGAATCACAATGAGCTGAGCACAGCACATATACTCCTGTGACCTGCCTAAGTCCCTTGGCCTAGCTGACACAGTTTCTTCCCCAGCAAGGTGGGGATAAAGACATCCATCTTGTAGAGGTGTTGAAATTCCAACCGCACCAGACACAGCAACTTCTAGGCATGTGGTGAGGACCTGATGCATTATAGTCAGTGCTGTTGGGTGAGTTTTAGTTCACTTTTCTGACACTGGTGATTTGGCTTTAAGAGGTCTCTCTCTCTCTCTCTCTTTCTTTGCAACAGAGCACGATGAATGTGGCAGCGGGCAGCACAACTGTGATGACAACGCCATCTGCACCAACACTGTCCAGGGACACAGCTGCACCTGCAAACCGGGCTATGTGGGGAACGGGACGCTCTGCAGAGGTAGGTCTTTGTGGTGACCTGGCAGTTGTCACCCTGCTAGAGTCCTGAAGAGGTTGTAGATGCTTGTCACCAATCTGGTGGCCCAACATGACCCATTTCTTTCAGCTGGCAGGGGCACTGTGCCTCAGAGGTGAAAAATACTTTGAGTCTGTCTTTTGGCTTGAATGAAAAGGGTGAGGGGTGGGGGATGGGGGGAGGTTGTCAGGGGTGTGGTTCCATGACTAGACGCTGTGACTGTGTAGCTTGGCCTCTTGCCTTGAGTTTTTGAGGGAAGCTCTGATTCCTGATTTTAATCCCTGAGAGTTTTTCTCAGGGAACACCTGGGCACTGCTCACAGCCTCCCTTGGGTACTTTCTTGGGCAGGAAGCTTCAAGTTTACACCATGCTCTGCATTTGAGAAGATTTCAGGGATGGAGAGGTCAGTGTTGTGGCTTCTGTCTGCATTTATAATCAAATGCAAATTCCTCCTTCTGGTCTCTGAGAGTGTTCAGAATCTGGTCCTTTCACCTCTCAGATGACATCCCCTTATCCTAGATCTTTCTTTGACCACCCTGAAAACACAGCATCCCCACTACCTCTTAGCCCTATACCCTCTTTTTTTTCTTCACTAATACAACCTGACAGAATATTCTATATCATTGTGATTCTTTTCTATATTGTCTGTTTCCCCATTACCATGGAACCTTCATGAGAGAGACCAGTTAGTCTTGCATCCCTGCTCTGTCCCCAGCAGCTAAAATGATGCCTGACACACTTTATAAATAAGCATTAGCTGAGGGACTCTACCAGGGGAGAGGGACACAGTCATGCTGGAAAACAGACAAAATGAATGTATCAGAAAACCAAGACACAGTCTTATGAGCTACATATCATCATGCATCAGTCATTTTCAAGGTGACAAAGCAGATAGAGAGGTTTAGTAACTTCCCCAAGGACACACAGTACTTACCAGGACTCCTTGGCAGAGAGGACAGGCTGGTGATTTGAGAGCAACAGCCTTCAATAACTACGTCACTCAGGATTCATGCTTCAAATCAGGAGAGGACTTGTAGGTATTGATTTTGCTTTATGTTGGTGAGATGGCTCCACACATGCCTGACAGTTAAACTGGTGAGAATTTTTGAGTGGTAATTGCACAAATCTATCAAAATTTAAAGTTAATCCAAGAATACTATAGGAATCATATTTTTAAATCAAGTTTATTGATTTCCCATTTGTTTACATAATTGGAACTTTGGGATCACAACATCACATCTGAGTGTGTACATGCTTCACTCTCCCTCCAGAAGTGCAGGGATTCTCTGGATTTCATCTCTTTTACCTCTTGAAATGTGTTACAGAAAATGAAATGCTCTTGAGAAAGAAAAGTATACATAAACTGATATGTGCACAGTATTGTTTGTATTCATTGGGCCCCAGAAATGGCTAAAATATCAATTAGGAATGGAATGTTTTAATTTAGCTTAGTTATTTCTTGGAATAGACTATTACTGAAAACTCTCAGTGTGTGTATATGTTAATGCATGTCCATGCACATATAATCTGAGTGGTCTCTGAGACATATTTTCAGAAGATACATAAGATCAAATTATAGGGAACCCTCACATATATAATTTATTATTTACAAATATCTGCACACATATTTAGGTAAAGGCTTAGAAACTGAGATCATGCACTATGCACTGTGTTACACAGAGGATTCTGTGTTTGTGTGAGACAGTGTGTGAGTGTGTGTGTGTACGTGAAAGACAAAGACTATTCACTTGTTGCTGTGAATTCAATATTGTTTGCATTTCTTAGAACAGAATTTATACCTTCAATATTTGTGTTATTTCTTGTAATATTCTGTGAAAAGAAATAAGCTGGTGCTCAGCTTTCAAAAGAAGGCTGAAGATATTTCCAAAGCAGAACAAAAAAACATAAACATTAATATAGTTCCATGGATTATCCAGCCCACTGCTGGTTCCTGCATGCTAATGCTATAAATCTGAGGAACAACATAGGGATTTGATTTTAATGCATTTTTCAGAATTATGTTATCTCATAAAATAATATTAATTGTACTAGTCCAGTGAGTTTGTGTTTTGTCAAGCCCTCTTGTGCTATTGCAATAAGTGGTGTCTTCACCTGTGTGGAATGTGAAAATCCAACTGTAAAAAAATAGATCTCAAATAATGTTCTTGGTATCCACAGACTCTGAAAATATATATTCCCTTAAAAATGATGAATTAGATAAAATCATTTTCTCAAAGTGATTTTCATGGTCACTTGTGTTGACCTCAATAGACCAGGGAGAATCCTGTGTTTTATAAATATTGCCCAGGGAGGCAATGTAGTATAGTTGATCTAGTGGACAGAGAGTTTGGGGTGTTGGGAGTTAGACCTGATTTCATTACTGGTAAGTTCTAATGTCTATGCTTTTCACAAATTAAAAGTGGGTTCATACCACCTTCTGTGTTTATCTGACAGTGTTATTGTAAAAAACTACTAAGCAAATGCATATTGATATGTTCTCAACTGTCAAATGTTATAAAAAGTGAAGAGGGTGTCATTAGTTGTACAAAGATAAAGAGGCGGAGAGTGTTCAAGAGTTGACTTGAACCTTAGGTTTTTGACTGTGGTACCCAAATAAACATGAGTCTCAGGACATACATTTTATTTATTTATTTTTAAAGATTTATTTATGCATACAAGAACTGGGGAACAGGCCAGAGGTACAGGGGATGAGAGGATTCACCAGAGAAACAGAGTGGGGAACAGAACAGGCTGATTGACAGAACTGCCCTGCTGGGGGTAGCAGTAGGTGAGGAAGGAGAGGTCTGCTGCGCCATGTGGGTAGCTCCCAGGCTGGGTATTGAACACATTCTGCAGTTGCTGTGGATAACTTCATAGTGCTGCATCTTAACCCCTTGCACCACCAGGGAGGCCCCAGGACATACATTTTATATAACAGTTTTTTCCAACTGAAACATTTACAGAGGGAATTGGACCAGGATAACCAGACAACTTGAATTAGTTATTTTATATATGAAAGCTTTTCTGGACTTGGTGGTGTTCATGGAATTGACTACACCTGGATAAAAATAAATGCTGTTAACACGTCTATTAACATGTAGAGCACAAGCCAGCAGTTTCTTAAACAATACTAATTGGTGTGAATTCATTCAGATGGACTTTCCTGGTGGCTGATGCCTGTGCAAGGAGCTTTTTCTTCATGTGGATGGAAAGTACCCATCTAACTTCAACAGTCACCAAACTGTGTGAAAAACACCTTGTTTGGCGTGTTCACATAAATTGCTTCATTTAGTTCCCACCTTAACCCTGGAATGTTGATCACATTATTCTATATCACAGATAAATCATATAGTTGAATGACTTAATCTGTTTAATACCATGACTTTTAGTTCCCCCTTCCTTCCTGTTCCTTTTTCTTCTCCTTCCCTTTTTCTTACTTTTTTTCTTCCTGGAAGGCTTTTTTTCTTTCTTTCATCATTTAACTCTCATTGTCGATTAACAAGAGGCTATAAGGAAAACAGAAAGGGAGGAGATGTTGAGGTGAAAATCTATAATTAAATTGCTCACCTTTTTGATACACAGACTAAAGTACTTTTGAAACTATTTAACATCTGTTGCTAGGTATTTGGGGTTAAACAGAGAGCACTTGCAAACTGTCTCTAATAAGATTTGCATAACTTGACATGAGGTTTGGGCATGTCTACAGAAGAGTGTTTGTCTGCTTTCCCAGACCTGCATTAACCTGAGGCCAAAAGGGCTTACAAGAAAGCTGTCAATAACTAAGCCTTTCCCTTGTCAGTCATTAGGGCTGGGTAAGATGTCCTGATCCTTGAACACATTCTTGTCTTAATGACTGATAACATTGACATCAATTTCATAAGCAGTGAGTTTGGACTCTGTGTCTGGAGCATAGTTCTGTGGCACCGAAAGAGCAGAAGACCAAGAAGAGAAGTCTGTTGCAGATTTCACTGTTTCGCATGGCTGAAAGATTTGAATAAATGTTTCCAACCCCACAGAACAATATACACAATGGTATCATCTCATGTGAAAGAGGCTTATAAAGCATTATTCAAAATATAGAACCATGTGAGAGACATATTATGTGTTAGAAATCTTTTGGTTGCAAGCATCTGACAAAAGAGCTGACATTAGTTATGCAATTTGCACAATAAAGTAAAAGTGTGGGATCCTTGTTCCAAAAGTAGGCAATAATCTACCGTTTTAAGATACTAAAGTCAACTGCTTCTATTTTTCTTCTGTGGTCTCTTTCTTAATCTTTCGTGGTATTTTTCATTTGATACTTAATGTTGCTCCCTTGCCTCTGGGAACACTATTAGGATAGTGTAGACCTTCTGTGGATCAGAAGGTCGAGTTGCTATACTGCTACTTGCCACATGTGTGATCCATGACTGCAGAGCTCCTGGATGTCCTGGCCAGCGCGCTGCCCTCTGATCTGGGGCAGGGGAGTTGAACAAAGTCTTTCCCTTTCCCTCAGGCCTCTGCCCCAATCCATAGCAGATGTACAGCCCAAGGGGATTGCAGTCTCCTCACTGGTTGTCTAGATAATCTGAACTACAGTACCTGGTTCAATTAGCACAGAGTGGGGATGGTGCCAGTGGGCTCCACCTTAGGGTATCCAGAGCCTCCCTGTGGGCAATTCAAACCCTCCCTATGTCTGTGCCAAGGGCTCTTCAGGGGCCACAGGACTGCAGTGGTCTATGGGTGGGGACTGTGAGGAATGTGACACAGGGAACAGAGTATTGAGAAACCATCCTGGTGAGGTGGAGAGGCCATTGGAAGTGGCTCCAGTGTCCCCAGCACATGTCCCTTGTTCCACTGAACCTCACAATGCAGGTTCAAATATGAAATTACTAAGTTCAAGGTGATGACCACAGAGCATTAACTGCTAAGTGTAGGGGCCTTCTGACTGGGGGCAGCCTGGACAGCTGCACTGGTTGTGTGCTTGTAAAGTTGGGCAAGTCTCCTGCCCTTAGTGAGCTTTCCAGGTGTCAGAATCTCAGAGGAGATTGGTGGCTGGGACTTGGGAAGAGATTGCTCCTGGAGCTGGAGTGCTAATAGTACCCTCCTTTCTGCTTCTTTGTGGGTTGACTTTATATTTCTCATTACCGGCTGGCTTTCTGTGTGTGTTTGTCCATATGAGTGAGGGTCAGATCCTCTGTTTTGTAGGGTCCAGGTTTCTGATACAATTAGTGTCTTAGGGACCACTATATTTTTTGAGAACTTTTTTTTTTAAAGATTTATTTATTTTTATACAAGAACCGGGGTACAGGCCAGATGTGCGGGAGGTGAGAGGATTCACCAGAGACAGAGCAGGGAGCAGAACAGGCAGACTGATGAAATACACTGCTGAGGGGAGCTGCGGGTGAGACAGAAGAGGTCTGCCATGCCATGTGGGACCCTCGCCGGCCGGCCGGGATCGAACTGGTGCTGCTAAGGCTGTGGACAGCTTCACAGCGCGGCGCGCTCAACTGCCTGCACCACTAGGGGAGGCCTGAAAACTGTTTTGATTTGAGGAGAATGTAAAAATGATACCATTGTTTTCCCCACTTGCATTCAGAATCAGTTAAGAGAGAAAGATATCAAGCAAGTGGAGACCAAAATGTCATGATTCCTGATAAAGATTATGCCAGAGAATGTATGGGGGTAGTGGCATTCATAATATCAAATCCCCAAATTAGACAGCCTTCCAGTTGCAGTGGATGGGATAATCCATGGAGCATCTCCATGTGAGTGTCTTCTGCACATGTTCAGGCAGAAGGAATAGTCCAGAATGGGTGCTTCATTAGGCATAAGTTTCTCTCCTCCACTTACCCTCAGCATGTGAAGGCAGATCCAGAGGTGGAAACAGCAAATCACTTATAGGAAAATTGGGTAAATGGAAAAGAAGCATCCCCTTTCAAACTCGAACAACAATTTCTAGCAAGGAGTGACACAATGAATGTCTCTAATCTCACCTTCTGTCTTAAAAGTATTCGGGTAGGGCCTCCCCGGTTGAGCGCTGGGTTGCGAAGCTTCCCGTGGCCTCTGCGGCGCCAGTTCACACTGGGTTGCAAAGCTGCCCACGGCCTCTGCGGCACCGGTTTGATCCCCGGCTGCTCTCCGGCCACCGAAGGAGTGTCCCACATGGCGCGCAGACCTCTCCTGCCGCCCGCTGCTCCCCTCAGCAGTGTACTTTGGTCCTTCTGCCTGCTCTGCTCCCCGCTCTGGCTCTGGTGAATTCTCTCACCCTCCCGCACTTCTGACTGTACCCAGTACATGTATAAACAAACAAACAAACAAACAAATAAATAAAAATACATGCCTCTTTAAAAAAAAAGTATTTTGGGGAGCCATTTTGTAAAATTAATAATTATTAAGTGAAAAATCAGAGCCACCACGTTATCTGGGGGACTTACTGACTTGCCATTGTTTTGTCTGCTGCCACCATCTCCACTGTAGAAATAGATGTTATAGATACTCTTCTAAAGTTGGTATGATGCCCTTCTTTAGAATCTTGTATATTTCAGGAAACGGGTGGCTTCACAATCCTATTGTCCCCTCAATACCTTTCTGTTGTCTGGAGAAGTAGATTAATTCATTTTCCTTTGCCCAGTTCCAATTTTCAAGCCATGTGAGGGGGGCTTTTAAATGATTTTACTGTATGCAACTATGTCATTTCGTATCTCCTTGCTTTTCAAGTACAGGATCCTCCTCTGATGCCTTGGGCTGGGTGAGCACCACTTCTCTGTGACCCAAAGATACCCTCCAAATGTCAGCTAATACACCCAACCTGCCCTTGTATGCTAATTGCCTGCTAATTGGCCAGGGCTGTATATTTCAGTTTAACCAACATTTAGCACAGAGCTAATCATGTTTTGTGCTCAGAAGTTTCCAGGGGAGTGAGCATGTAAAGATTCCTTTCTAACAGAACATGCACTTGTGTATCTAGAAGATTTTTACAAGAAAGCAAAAACCTACCTAAAACACAGAGGTATTTAGCCTACTCAAGCCTTATCCCCAGCCCAAGGAAACCATTGCCCCTAAAGATAGATAACCCCACTGACTTGAATGTGGAAAAAACTCTGTTAATGCATGATTGGCTTTCAAAGAAAACCATTACAATAAAAATCAACTCACTATGAAAGAGGCTGTAACTTAGGTGCATCTAATTTGAAGGCACTTCCGAATCTAGCAATTTTCAGAAGTCTTTCATTATGAGTGTGTTTGTGATGAGATGTGTGTGCAGAAATGCTGCTCCTTGGAAATTTCTTTTTGATAGGATGCTGGATAACTTTTCTGTGAAGGACCTAGGGAGATGGGAATGGAAGCCCAGGGAAGGTTTGAAATCGATAGAAAGAGTAATGTGACAACTTACGCTAAAATGTAAATGAAATACTGAATTTAAATAAGTAGATATCTCACATGTTTGATAGATGCTTTCAGAGACTCACAGACAATATGGAAGGAAAGGAGAGGGAAAAAAAAAGTTGTTTTAGTAAGAAAGCACTGAAGACAATGAAATTGATAAACTACTGTGTCGTAAATCAGAAAAGTTGGTATTTGGGTATTTTGTAACAAATAGCAATGGGATTAGGAATGCCTTGGGCAAAAGTACTCACAGAACTCCAGACATAGTTTTGAAACATGGTTAATGTAATGAGGAAGAATTCAGTAAGGTTCTAATCTAAAATCTTGCCTTTAGGTATTCAGGCAAACTATTGGAGAGAATAACGAGAGGCAAGATTGACATTGTAGGGTGCTCTGACCCACTTAGAAGCAGCCCCATTAGTAGAAATACATTCATATTGATAAATAGATAATGTTTGTAAGTATGTTACTAAGAGTGCTTCTCTGGTTATAGAGTAATTTTATAACATTTCAAGGAAGCATTTGAAACTGTAGCCTATATACCTGAATCATTTATAAACTCAGAAAGCAGGAGGTTATCATAGAAAGACAAAAAACTCTCCCACCCCTGTTACTTCAACCCCAGAAATGCTCACCTATTTTAGATATAGTATTATTAGTCATTTTAAAAGTATACAGGCAGTTATGTTAACACAAGTATTTGAGTAACAACGGCAATATTAAGCAGTACAAAATAACTTCAAATCTTTAGGCAAACTCACTCTCACAGAGCGAGTGCTGATGATAAGTACAGACATAGGTGTAGGGTAGGTAAAATGGGATCCTATAATATTGACTAAATTCTAAATGAAGAATATCTAGGCCCAGGGAAATTTATGATACTAAGACTTTCTGGACTTTGCTTTCCTATGTTAATGCTTCCTTTAAAAATATGACTGAAACTAGAAAATGGAGCTGATTGTCTAACTTATCAAGAGACGTTGATGTGCATCAGCTTGCTAAAGCACTGCAGGCTGACATAGAAGCTGTGTTGCACTCTTGATATCAGCAATAATGCATTAATATGATCAACAGGAGGGAGACAAGGGCAGGGAGTTATGTGGCACAAGACACTATATATTGGCTGTGTTATTTTGAGTTAACAAGGTCGACCTTGACAGAGTCTTACCTTGGCCTTTGATATTCTTTCCCTTCAAGTGCATTTCTAGTGGGCAAAAAGAGTCTCTTGGATGCACTTAGAGCACTTTCCATCACTTAACAAAGTCAGTGCTTACCTTTCAAAGTTTGCCTCCCACTAGACAGTAACTATATCCCTAGAGGTTTGAGGGTAACATGTTAAACCAGCTTGTATCTCAGATGGAGTGGAAATCTGACACTTAGGTAAGTGCTGCTGCTTTGGAGTGCATTTTGAGGTTGCACTTTGGTGAGCTACATAGCTGTTTGTTGTTCGTAATTGTCACATCTGGAATGACATATGAGATTAGCACAGCCATATAAATATATGCCAGTCAATTTTATTTTAAATCAGGCTACCGAACATTGACTTTCTGTTGAACAGTCCAGATAAGACTGTTTTTCTTTCCTAAGTAATAATTTTCCATGGGGAGGAGGCTTTCTTTAGGAAACATTATTGGAAGATGTGATAGTCTGCCCCTTGGCTATCTGTTGGATGATGATCTGATTTGAGGAAAAATGATTTGCCACGTATTGAAAGTGTTTAAATACTTGGTACTTTCAGAGTGTCTTCGGTTGTACTTGACATCCTATATCAGCCCAGAATATGATCAAAATATACTTATTTACCTAATGTAGAAACCCAGAAATATAGTACCTGATTGGGTGTTATAAAGTAAGGTAAGCTCAAATAGATCTGGTCCCTTGGAATGGCTACTATGGTATAAGAACTAAGCAGATGAAAGTCTAGGTCATGTACTATTGCTGGGTCTGCCTGGCCCACATACTTTTATGAACTTAAAGGCTCACATCTTTATGAAGACAGCAAAAGATTCAAAGGAAAATATTTGTGAATAATGTCTGAGTGGCAGCATATTTTGGTGGTAGTGCTAGCTGTAATCCTTAATCAGTAGGATATTGATGGGACACCTAGCTGCCTAGTAGAATGTGTTGTGGCTCACACTTGCCTGCTTTCCCATTTCTGTCTTCTACTCCCAACCAAGTGATGTATTTCTTCATTTCAGCCTTGGAATAAAGTTGGACACATTCACAGCAGAGTTGCCTCAGCTCTGTTGACAGTGCTCATAGCTTAGACCTTAATATGTAGTTATCTTCCAACTCAGTCACACTGAATTCCCTCTCTGCTCCTGTTGTTTTGCCTAATCTTTTCATTTATAAGGAGATTTTTATTTGCCAGGATATTTAGGTTTTACCTTGCCTCATGATAATGAGCCACGCAACCTGTTATTGCTCATTTCCTCACTTGTTCATAGAATGAGATTTTCAGATTTCTTCTCACCCTCTACTCCTACATGAGAAAACTGCTCATGTAAATAGCTAACACATGTGAACCTTGTGTAACTGGTGTAGCGGGTAACTACCCTATAGTCAAGCTCCAAAATTTCAGTAGATCCGACATAATTCTTACTGACTACACAGAATATTGTGTAGTAAGGATCAGTGCTGGGTGGGGCATGCTCTACACTGTAATTCAGGAATCCACTCACCTTCCATCTTATGGATCTGACCTCTTTTTGGTTGTCAGGATCCCCTTTTCATCTGATAGGGAAGAGACTTAGGGTACACATGGGAGTTTCTATGGGACACACCTGAAAACTGTGCTTATCATTTTGTTCCTCACTTCAATGACCTGAACTCAGTCCACACACAACTATCTGTGAGCAGTAGCACTTTGTGTTGTGCTGCTGTTGTAAGGAGAATTCTTTTTTTTTTTTAAGATTTATTTATTTATTTATACAAGCACTGGGTACAGTCAGAAGCGTGGCAGGGTGAGAGAATTCGCCAGAGCCAGAGCAGGGAACAGAACAGGCAGATGGACCGAAATACACTGCTGAGGGGAGCAGCAGGCATGGCAGGAGAGGTCTGCGCGCCATGTGGGACTCTTGCCGGTGGCCAGGGATCAAACCGGTGCTGCAGAGGCTGCGGGGCAGCTTTGCAGCCCAGCGCTCAACCACTGCGCCACCAGGGGAGGCCCTGTTGTAAGGAGAATTCTAAGTGAATAAAAAGTAACTGCATTGTGCTTTCTAGAAAATAAACCTCGGTATTCATTTCTGAAATGGATTCTGGCTGAGGCACTATGAAGATCACGTGTAGACCTCAAGTAAGAAAGAGGGAGTATCCAGGGTTTAAAAATGTCTCCAGCTGAGTGAACTCATTCCTTTCAAACATGTCACCGCCACTTCTATCTGGCTTCCATCAAATTAAAGACAGTTCAGTTTTTATCTAAGCTTTTGATCTTCCCAGTTTTAAGAAAAATTGAGAAACTGCTTTATGGGTCACTTGAAAGTAGTGCAAAGAACTCAATCTTTAAATATCTCTTGAGTAGAACTGCTAGTGACAGAGTAGAATAACTATCCTCCTGATCCCTGGACTTCTTATAATTCCATTACTAAATAATTGATTTCCACTTGTTAATATGACAGTTCCCTTCCAATGCCTAGTCTTTATTTTAAGTAATTTTCCATTTTTTAAACTTAAAAAAAAAATTGTGTTGGTTGCATTATACTCTTAGTGCATCACTTGACTCATTTGTGTTTTGTTTTTTGATGTGGCATTTTCTATATGATACTGGGCAAGACAAGGCCAAAATTCAGGTGATTATTCAAATCCTTGTGAACTACATTTTTAAGTTTGTGGTAGGCCTAATGAATTAATTTAAGTATGTGGTAGGCATAATTCATAAAATGTGGGATATGGTAGATGAGATTGGAAAATGGTTTAGAGTCAGTGTTGTAGACTATTTAAAGCTATGAAAAAATCTCTGGAGTCTAGGTGGCAGAGTTCGACACAGTTAAGGATATTGAACAATGATATTTTCACATATAGTATATCTTGGAAGATGTGATTAGGTAGAAGAAAAGTAAGGTATAACCAAGGTCTTAGAAGAGGACTAGCTTGGAGTTTAACAAAACAAAGCAACACACACACATACACATGCACGCACACGCACACGCACATATAGAAATGAATGCACTGAAATGAGTAGAAGATACAAAAGTTCTGGAACAGTATTGTCCTGTTAATCTGTGTAACCCTGTATTTTAATTTTGCTAGAAATTACATTAACACAAAGTAAGAAGGAATTCGCCTCTGGCCTTGAAAAAAAGGAATTTCATTAACACCATGAAACTAATATAAACACTGTAATCTTAATCAGAAACTAAGTATTTCAGAAGTCAAAGTTTTATAACAAATGAATTGTCCTGGTGCCAAAAAAACAGGATAACGTATTTACAGGTTTCTTTGGGAGAGGGGGGAGGGAATATGTGTTCTGAAACAGAATAGATTTTTAACCACTTAGTATGGAGAAACCAAAGTTGGGATCTCCTTCTAAACTCTCTTTACCATCTTCTTTCCATATAAATAATCATTCTCACATTTTGTGGACATAATGGTGGCATAGGAAATAAATTCAGAGCACCTCAGTTTAACTTAATGTGGATTTTAGGAATAAACAATGATAGATTCTTTTGGAAATGGGAGCAATAGACGTATTACAGATTATGATGATTGCTGTCCTCCCTGCTTAGCGACAAAGATTAAGAGGCCTTCATTTTCTCCTAGAATTCTGTACTGTTCAAGTCATAACTTAGCTCATACAACCGAAATTTAAAGTCTCTGATAGCAATCTTTAAAATATACAACTTCAGAAACATAGCTAACCATTCAATAGGAAGAAACACCAGGTTTGCCACATCTCAGTTCAGACTAAGCACAGTTCAGACTAAGCTCAATGGCTACCTGTGAGTAGCAGTCACCCCAACAGTTCTAAAACCTTCAGGGAAGGCTTTGATTATGAAGAAATTATTTTAGCCCTCTTAAAGTTGTACCCCTGAGCACACAGAGAAGATCTTTGTAGAGGCAGCAGGACACCATTAAAATAGGAAATGGTGCTTTCCATGATTATCTTTGTTGTGTGGAGTAGCCCAGCTCTGTCTTTCAGCTGAATGCAAAACTGCAGTATTTACTAAGCAGACAGATGGCTGGGATCCACATACCCAAGGTTGAGAATATCTAATTCCTTCTACAGTATAGCATTTCCTGTCTCAGGATAGAATAGCACCATAAAGTCAGATATTGAATAGAAATGAGTCGCATTCATCAAAGCTCAAATTATCCTAAGAGCGAGTAGAAGAAAAAAGAAAACAAGTCTATAACATTTACTTTTGTTGCATCTCAAGATCAATTTTGTGTTAAAAACAATTCATAAGAGAGCAGACATAATGTTTTTCATAATGACCTGCTACTGTGTTGATGCTTATCAACTTTAAATAGTGACTTGCTCTGCAGTCTCTCCTTCTAGTGATTAGCCAGAGGAAAACACATGTATTCTCCAGGCCAGGGAAACATGACAATGTGTTGGGTAATAATCTGACACACTTAAACAAGCCACTTAATGGGATCATATTTGAATGCTAAATTATAGAGAATAAAACCTTATGACTATAGGCCCATATAATTTGGAATTTTTAATGATTTTTTTTGAACCTGAATTAGCAAGAGGCAGCCCTGAACGTGATAAAGAGCAGCACTTTTGAATCTGACATTCTTGGAACCATATCTTAACTCTGACAGCTCCTTGTGAACCAGGGCAGTCTCAACTTCTCTGAGTTTCCTTGCCCCCTTACAGAGTTTGAAAGAAATGACCCTGATTTCCTAGCAGATATTATCAACCTGTTTGCCCAAGTAGGTCTGCTTTGCTGCCCATCCAGCCTACAAGCAGAGTCAGCACATTTCTCCATAGCCTGCTGCAGGCTGGGAGGCACAATGGTGAGGACATGGCTCCTGGATCCAGACTGCCCGCTCAGTAGCCTGACTTTTCTACTTAGCTAGTGCGCCCTATTGGACGAGCCACTCGACCATTCCGTGTCTCACTTTGGCAGTTGTTTACCTTCCTGGTTTGTTTTCAGGTTAAATGGAGTGTCAGTGCTCAGGGCACTGCCTGAGGAAATGTGGGTGGTGCTATTGAGTATCTGTCTACTCTGGACTCTATGCTGAAGGTTCTCTCTTTCATCCTTGTTGCTTTCAACCTGGAATTCTCACTTTTCAATTCCCACACTCACTCTAGCCTCCCTTCCTGCAGCTTTCCTACAAAAACTCCTCTGGTCAAACTATTTGTAGCCTTCCAAGGCTACTGTACTGTGGAGCAGCTCAGGGGTTAAGTGCATGGATATTTGGAGGCTGTCTGCTAGGTCCAAAGCTGCTGTCTAGCACTTTGCAGATCTGTGACTGTGCACATAACTTAAACTTCTGTGACTTGAGGTTTAAAACAGTGCTTGTGCA
Organism: Talpa occidentalis; assembly: GCF_014898055.3. NCBI lineage: Eukaryota > Metazoa > Chordata > Mammalia > Eulipotyphla > Talpidae > Talpa > Talpa occidentalis. The sequence goes on along the minus strand of NW_023603184.1, from coordinate 22,659,601 downwards.
AATTCTTGGTTGTTAAGTCTTCGTTTCAAATGGATATTTCACCTTTTTTATTTGACTTTTGCTTGTCATTTAAAAGGCTGCTCAAATTTTACCTTCAGCCCTGCTCGGCGATCCTGTGCATCACTCTCTGTCTTGGCACTGACCACTCTGCTGTAGTGGCTAATTTGCTTAATTCACCTCCCTCGCTGTCCCAGGAAAGCAGGCATACCCTTTTCATCTTCGTGTTCTGAAGCTTAACACATAGGGGTTATTAATAAATGTTTATTGAGGGGGAAAAATAAAACAGTTGTTGAGAGCATTTAGTGGAATAATCATTGATGAGTATCTGCCCTATTAATACCAACTCAACAAATACTGATTTCCTTTCCCTTAAATTAATTATCTATATCCTCTGGGGAAAGGGCTTCAAACTCTACTGAGAAAATTAAGAAAGTCAAGGCACAAACATGGTATATTTGTTCTCTATTTGATGTGTCTTTGGACACGAGAGGAGCGACTGAAAGGGTTTGACACACTAGATTTAAGTTACTCCATTTAATATATATTGTAGTTTCTCTTTATTCAAAGAAGGTTGAAACAATATGAACACAATCCTATAAAGAAATGTATGTCCTTTTACCTACTAACCCACCCCTATGACAAAAATAACAGCTAGCATTTATTGAACACCTGTAACCCAGGCACAGTGCCATGAACTTTATATCAAAAATCTAATTTAATCCCTACCAATTCCCTATGAACAAAGTTGAATTATTCTCTTCATTTTATATGTGAGTAAACTGAGAAATAGGAAGGATAGTTGAGGCAATTAGCTTGTACTCTTGGCCGGGGATAAGGTTAGGTGTGGAGAAAGGGTTTTATGTACCTTGGAGTTAACGTGTGTATACCAGCATTGACAATACTGGAGAATGCTGAGACTTTCCATGGAAGCTAAGTGACATGGGAATAATACACTTACCGAGATAATTGTAAGGCAACCAGATTTTTCAAGTCTGAATAAGAACCTAATCATTGCTGGGTTGTGGAGTAAAGCATCCTTTGAACAGATTGAGGATTTAGAGAAGTTTATCTCCCATCCTATGAAGTTCTGGGAGTGTCACAGCCAACCAAAATCACTGGGACTCTAGGAGCAAAAGAAAAGGGAAAGAAATCACTAGCTCTATTATAGAGTTTGAATTGAGATGCATGCAGGGTAAGATTGCATTTTGGGTGATAGCAAATGAAGAAACTGGTTGACTAACCTCAGCCTTCCTATGATGGTTCCTGAGATGGCATCAGTTTTGAATAAACTGGATTAAAGAGAACTGAGGAGAGAAAAGCTGATGAAAGGCTGAGGACAGCTAGTGGAGAGAATAAGGCACCTCTTGGCTTTTACCTCGAGCATTCTTTTGCCCTATTGGTAACCATTCCTGGAATTCCCTCTGGAAAACATCACTCACTTTCAACCCATATTTTCTTAGCTTTGGATCCGTGATCTTTCTCTAAGACAATTAGAGAAATCTGTTCTCCTGGCCACGAGAGAATAGCTTCAGGGTTTGAATTATCTAAACAGATCCAATTAGTTTTTTTTTTTTTTTCCTGGTTATATTGGACAAAGTGTTTCCTTTCTGTTCTGGAACTTCATATTGAAGAATATGACTAGGAGGACTTGAGGCCATTTTGTGATCATGGGGAGAAACTGACTGAGGATGAATTCAACACAGAGAATTTATGGAGCGATGAAGCTGAACAGGAGCCAAATAATATTGTTGTAGCATCTGTATCTAGCCAGGCCTGAAATGTAGGGCCCCCTCTCCTTTTGCTTAATCCTGTTTGTTTTTTTTTTTCCTGTCATTGGCTAGCAAAGTGCTAACTGCTGTTAATGGTGGTAACTCAGCTGCTTTGTAAAGAAAAGCAGTAAGAATCCTCAGTATTGTAATAGAAAAGTCTTTGCATCTTTAAGAGACTAAAATGTATTTGGAGTAAAGATTGTATGAATCAGGGTGGTCACCATTCTAATATTTAAGCCAAAAGAAAGGCAGTGTTTTAGAGGGAAGAATAATTAGCATATGTGAGTACCAACTTGTACATGTCTTTCCTAGGGCATGCCCAAATTATCATCAATCTCAATATTCTTGAATTAAGATATTTTTCTTATTCACTAAAAAGTTTCTTTATTATATTAATGCCTATGTGGGATTTGTAGAGGCCTCTCTCCTCTCCACTATATTCTGAAATCTTTTAGTTGAGGGTAATAAAACAGCCATCACTTTGTATCACACATACCATTCTCAAAACCTGCAGGGCTCTTCCTTGCTCCTGACTGTTGGAATTAAAATATCATTTCTCTCTCTTTTAGAATGATGCTGCTTTAATTCTTTATGAGCTGCAAGCTGTGTTTGAAGGTCCATAACCTAATCATCCAGACTGGTAGGGAAAAGTTGTCATATTTTGTCTCTGGCCGCTAGGAATTAGACCACAAATCAATTCAAAAGAGTTACCCTATGGGCAAGATTAAACCAAGACACTAAATTGAGATGATCCCACAAGTTGTTATTATTTTGAGCAAAACATTCCATCCCTTGACGAGGCAGAGAGTAAATATCGAGAACACGGAGAAAACAGTAACTCCCAATTTTACATCATGACACACATAGAAAGGATGATATCTGATAGACACATGTATGATTAAGAAGCTATGGGTATTAGTAGATCAGCACCCCTTACCCTATTCCTGGCACTCTGCTTGGGAAGCCCCTGGATTTGTCAAATATTTGAACTGGGTTTTGGTCCTAGTTCAGCCACTAAACTCCCCTCTGCCCTTGGGACATTCTCTTTTTCTATCTCATCTTCAAGTTCTGCATCTTTAAATGAGAAATCTGAGATCTATCCGAAATGCACATGTCTATATCTGGAGCATTATCACATTTAATAACTGGAGGTGGTGAGTTAAAGTGTGGAATTTTGTATGAAAACATCAACAAGAAGCTCTTTGCTTAGACTTGTTTAGTGCTAAGGATACTCTTTTAAAAAATCTCATACTTAACATTATTTATGATATCTACTCAATAGCATGTGATGCACAGTGTCTGAGTTAAAAACTCAGAGATTGTTTGCAGAATTTTTGAACTAAAAGGAAGTGTTGAGGTAATTTACTGACCAAATACAAAGTTGTTCCTCTAAACATCATTAGTATTTACATCATCATGAAAATACACAACTGAGGATACTTAGAGACAACTCCTCCTTGTCTTTTGTTAACATAAAAGGAAGTAAATGTAAATTCATAATCCATGCTATTATCAATCCCCTCCTCCTTACCAAAGTCTTTAGCACATAGAATTAGGACCAATTTCTGGACAGATAACTTACTACCAGCAAGAGCAGGACCTGACCACTTTGATGGGAGAGGGCAGCACTCTCTTTACAAGGGAGACAGGTTAGGGAGTAAATGATCAGGGAATAAGGAAGTCGAAGAGACAAAAGTTGGGTTTCAGGGCTGTAATGAAGTTCAGGATCAAATTCAAGATTAAACTTTCAGGCTGTCAGTGGCACAAGGACAAGAAACAGCATTCCTGAACAGGACTCCATAGTGAATGCTCACAGACACAGAAGTTAATGAAAGGCGTGGAGAGTTAAGTGTGGGTTCTGTGCCAGTTATTTACAGACTGTTCAATTTGATCCTTGACAAATTCCCAAAAGATAGACGTTATTATTTTTAGAGATGACAGAGACTTAGTAACCTCCTTCATCACAATTAGTAAATGGCAGAACCAAGATTTGAACCCAGTTTTATCTGACACCACAGTCCATTCTCTTTTCACTAGTATGTAAGAAAGATTAGGTCACTAGAACGTCAGCAGTCCAGGGATCTAGTCAGTTGTCTAATGCTAATACTGATCTAGAGGACTCGTCTGCCTTTTGCCTTAGGTCAGGTTTGAGCCAAGTAGTAAAAAGTAGAGATAGATTATAGGTTCAAGGTCCCAGCGAAGAGACATGGGGCTGAGTTGTCCACGCACAAAATGCCTTTCAAATCTGATGAAAATCAAGGAGTTTTCCACCTGAAAATATTATGATCCATTATATTATAGTGGCAGAGTTTTACTTAGAAATGAGCCCAGGTATGTGTTGATGGACATTACTAAACTGGTCAGAAATAATGAACTCCTTCTTTTGTATCGGGTTGACAATTGGGAATTACTCATAAATGAAGTTAAAACACAAGCTTTTCATACCTTGATAAACAAGTGCAGGTTAAGGTTTTGCTTTCTTTTATGTGTTCAGCCCTTTAAAAGAGATAGCAAAAGATGGGAGATAATTCAAGTAAGTTAGATCATAGGAAGGATGACACAAGACTTGAGTATTAAGTTTACTTTCTTTGAAGGCAGCTCTGATGACTTCAACTTGGTTTTGCATTCTGTGGCTTCTCAGTGTCTCCCTCTGGATCAATAATTTCACCAACTAAATAATTCCTGAACATGGAGTCTGCAAATGATAATTGAAAAAATATCCTACTTTGTATTTTAAAAGTATTTACATTAGAGTAAACTCACAAAAAATTTATTAGTGTAAGTCAAATGTCTCTATGGATGGGGTTGATCTAGAAATAGTATGAAACATCACATTTATGGATAAGCAAGGCACTTTTAGAGCTAAAAGGACTCTTAGGGATCACCTCTCCTCTTTACAGGTCAGAATGCCCTGGGGGAAGGACATGTCTATAAACTTTTAATAATGGAGTGAGGCTAACAACCCACATTTTTAATTCTTAGGAATTTTCAGTATCCCATTACATATTCCTAGACCTTTTGTTTCACTGCTCTTTCTGCACTACTATATGTACTTCAGCTATGGTGCTAGAGAGGGAGTGTGATTTCCTGAGCAATTCACCTTTCATTGAAGCAATTTTCACTCTTTTCTCCAGTATTCCTCAGAATAATCTTTGAGCAAGATAATTGGTTTCCACTCTACTATGTAGATGGAAAGCAACTTGTTCAAGGTCACATATCCAAGACATTATAGTGCTAAATGCTCAAGGCAGATTCTTTGAATACAGCACATACTCCAAGTCCAATGTATTGATCAAAAGGGCAACCATGTGACTTGTGACACTTTTGAGAGGAAAAGAGAAAACTTTTAATGATTTCACAAATGTCCAGAACAGTCTGGTCATCCCATAATTCACCCTGTAATTTTTGGCCAACCAAGAACATGTTAAATATTTAAATTAGGAAGGTAGTGGTCAAAATAAAACAAAAAAAATGCTACCTCTGACTTTGGAGTGAGAGTGGTAGTCATGCAAGCAGGCAATCACAATGCAGTATGGAGCACACTAGTGGAGAATGCGGAGTTCTCTGGGGACACAGAGGAAGGACTCCAGCCTCCTTTCAGTTCGGGAATAGAAGTCTGGGAAGGTTTGAGTGAGGTATTTTTAAATTAATTAGCAAATAAGGTTGCATAGGCACGAATGTAACAAACAAGATCAGAGGTTGCAGAAGGTAGGGGGTTATGAGGAAAAAGAGTTGTATATGTGAAAAGAATTGTGTGGAGCAATGGCAACATAAAGCCTAGCAAGAAGAAGCCTCTCCTTCTCCACATATCAGCCATTCAACTGCCAAAATTACCTAAGAAACGTAGGTTACTGTTTAATATTGAGATTTTCTTGTATAACACTAGGCAAAGAAAATAATAAATGTGTCTTTGTGAAGTCAGCATATGTTAAATATGAGACTAATTGCGAGACTAAATAGAACATGCATAATGGTACCTGAAAAAATTATAATGATGGAAAAAGTCATTTCCTTCCTATCCAAGAACTTATTTTATGGAAATTTCTCCATCACAATGAATTAATAGATGGCTTAAGAAAATTTAGTGCCCAACAAACAAATGTGTAAATTAACCATCTTGAGTGAATTTATTGTTGAAGTGGCACATGTTCAGGTTATAGAAAAAGGACTTTGCATAGAGGGAGTGGGTGGGGAGTAGGTGAAAGAGTGCTTTGGAATTGGAGGCCAGGACAGCATGCCCAAGGGATCTGCAGTTCATCAGACTGCAGATTTTCCAGACAGATCATATTTCCTCTGTGCAGAACCAGCCATCTTCAACTGTCTCAGGCCATTCTTGACTTGGTGTTAAGTCCTTGGCTGTAGAGGTGGCAGACACACTGGCGATCTCTGATGAAAAAAGCAGCAAGCTGCACTGTGCTTTCTGGTCGATGAGTGTCCTCTTCGCCAGCAGTGGAGTTTTGTTTTCCCTGCTTTTCACAGTATATTTTACAGCATTATCTGAAAGAGCCCAGCTGTGCAAAAATGGCCACTTGGGGGGAAACAGTGCAAATGTGTGCAGCTCAGGGACATCTGAGAGCAGCTGAGCAAGCCCCCAATCTTCACACATTCATTGAATTGCTTTCCAGAAGAGCATCCCGTCTCCTATCTTTGACATGGAAGGGAGCAGAGGGAATGGTTATGATCTGAAATGACAGACATACTAGACAGGGATGAGCTAATGGACAGGGGAAATGCAGTCTACAGATTAAGAACAAAGAGACTAAGAGCCCAGTGGCCTCTTGAGGCCTTTAATGGAGCCTAGTGAGAGTATCCTTTGTAGTCTGTAGACTGGCCTTAGGAGAATGCTTGGGAATATCAACATTTCCCCCCAAAGTGGTTGACAGAACTTTTTGTTTATCTCGCCTGTCCACCAAAGCTGAACTTCTAAATCTGATACCTCAGCTTTCTTAAGATTGTTGACAATTTGTGCTCTTCATACTTTGTTACCCAGGAAGGAATTCCCTTGTTCTGTCAGTGGTTGAAATACAGAGAAGTCATCCTTAGGATCCCCCCAGGATATATTGTAAGGTAAATAGTCTTTCCTGCTCGGATCATCTACTACAGAGCTAACAACTAAATGCAACATTTAATAGTAAAATTCACTTTCAGAACTAGATTTGGAAGGAGAACAGGAGTACAATTGGATGCAATTACATCCAAGCAAACATATGGGGAGAGGATAGAGGAAGCCTCTTCAGGATAACTGGGAAACTGGAAATGAGGATGTGTTAGCCAAGCTGCTTCTCCTACATCAGTTTCATGATCAATCTCTGTCTTCTTCCCAGTTGCTGAAACAGACTGGTAATTGTGTATCCTAATTGCAGATTATATGTTTCCTATTTATAGATAAAAATATCCTACTGAAATAAAATTTAAAGCCTACCCATTTCCTTCTGCAAAGGCTAAATTTGCTTGGACCCGCTTGTTCAGATTTGTATTTGACCCTCCTCACTTCCATTTCTATTTGGGAACACCCTATAACTTTCTCTGCTTTCATGCTTTTGTACTTGCTGGTATTTATGATTGGAATTTTCTACAGGTTTTAACTGTTGAAAAAAATTTTCCTTCCCTTTAAAGTATCAACACAAGATTTACATTCTTACCAAGGACTGACCCAATTCCCTTAGCTTTCAAACATATTCCTTACTCTCTGCTCCCAATACAAGCAATTCTTACCTCCATAGCAACACCTCGCCTATTATCACATCCTTTCTGTATGTAGCTGTCTCTCCTACCAGACTGTGATTCTTTGTCTTTCAGCTGAACTAGTATCTTTCGTGTCTTCATCACTTAGCACAGTGATTGATCTAAAAGAGCACACAGTGAATGAATATCCAGTACTGCCCATTCTTGGTTGTGGTGTTTATTTGTGTATGGTTCCTTCACTTCATATCCATATGACAGGCAATTTGTACCTCTACTGAACAATCTTTATATAATTATATGTTTGCTCTTGAAAATAGCCAATGATAGAGACTCATGTACAGATACGTATATTCTGCACAGAGTGGATTTCCTTCCAACCTATATAGTTAACAGTCATAACTGATCAGCTGCTGATCTGAGTCTGAATCTAGATAGAAAACAAATCCCACCAGGTGGCCGTTAGTAGTGACAATTAAGAACTGGGAGGCAGGACCTCCCTGGTGGTGCAAATGGTTAAGTCACAGCACTATGAAGCTATCTGCAGCCACCACAGCACCGTTAGATCCCTGGCCAGGGAGCTACCCACATGGTGCAGCAGACCTCTCCTGTCTCGCCCACTGCTCGCCTCAGCAGTGTATTTCAGTAATCTGCCTGTTCTGCTCCCTACTCTGTTTCTGGTGGGTCCTCTCACCCCCCACTCCTCTGACCTGCATCACAGCTCTTATATGCATAAATAAATCTTAAAAAAAAAAGAACTGGAAGGAAGATCTACTGTTGGATCTACATGGACATTTTTCTTTCAAAGACAATAAAATTCTTCACTTCAGCCTCAGGCCACAAGTAGTTTCAAGTAGGCATCATGCTTTGCTCGATCAGTCTGAAATATATAGCAGGTCTCAGTTTGACTTGCTGGAGTCTTGCATATTCATGCTGTCAAACTGCCAGTGACCTAAAAGTGATCACTTTGTTAGCCTGTGGCACCTGGAACCATCGCAGTGGGTATTTGATTGCTGTCACCAGTGACTTCCTTTCCTACACACTCTTGCTCTAGGCAATGGGTACAAACCTGGAAGGAGAAACCCAATGCATCAATACAGTGGCAATGGAATGGCATGGATAAGTATAGGTGTACCTGCGTTTGAGTTGTTCCAGAAATATGGACTATCAGAAAAAGATTTGAGTTCACAGATTTTGTTGGGGAGGAAAGCACAGTAAACACTGGTAGGAGAATGGGCATGTCAGATAGGAAAGGGACAGTGGCCAGTATTGGATTCCTCATATAGGAGAAGTGAACTACAGCTGTGGGCAAAGGAGCTGACTCCTGATGGGAAGGTTTGGAGAATGGTGCCCAGGGTTATCCCACCCAGGTCATTGTTGGATGGCTGCTCCTAAGAAAAGTTATTTTGCAGGAATCCACTTTTTGAGCTTCGTCTCAGACTCAGAGATGTGGGTGCTGACATTGGGCAACCCGGCAGTTACATGATGCATTGGCCAGTCTAAGGTGATATGGGAGAGGCAGCAACAGTTTCACTGGAAGAAGACTCTAGACTAGGACTCCTCATGTTTGAATGTGACCCCAGGATACAGTCAGTGTGCAATTTCAAAGTGAGAGACCAGAGCACTAACTGGACATTTTACATGATTATTTCAAGCCAGTTTCATGACTCTTGAACTTCTTACCTGCTTCAGTATATGGATAGTCCAAGATCCTGGGGTTAGGGTTTTTAAGAACTTTTCTAGCAAAATCTATCCTGCCAGCTGCTTTGCCCCCAAATGTGCCTGTATCTTTCTTCGTACAAAGCCTGGGAGCTCTTTCATCAGATCACTTGGGGAGCTACACTTGAAGTGTCATGACATGATGAACTGGAATCTGTGTCCTACCTGAAGACACCTAGAGTGTTGAAAGGCAAGCTGCTGGATGCTTTGGAGCAGAAGTGAAGGTGAGCATCTGCCATGCCAGGAAAGAATGCAGACTCTGAAGCCATCCGAGGGAGAGCGATAGTGCTGCTGTGGCCGTTCAGCTGCACTGGAGCCATTTTAAGTTTTGCCAAGAATATTGCAGGGAAGGAACAGTGAAACAGTGGGGCGTACATTGAAAGAGAGTGGGGCGTACATTGAAAGAGAAACAGGATTGGGGCAATAGTGGGCACCTGGAGGAACGTGCTTGCCTGTGGCAATACTGTGGTAAAAGGGGAGACCCACGAGAGTCACGACAGTATACCTGCCCTCTCAGACTCCTACCCTAACAGCTGCACCTACCATTTCAGACAGGTTCTATTCTCCTAGTGTCTTCTCTTCCACGTGATTTTGGAAGGTTGAAAAAAGATACGTAGCCCTCTGGTAAACAGTAACACAATTAAGGGCTTCCCTGGTGGTGCAAGGGGTTAACCACCACACTATGAAGCAATCCGCAGCCTCTGCAGCATGAGTTCGATACCCAGCCAGCCAGGGAGCAGCCCACATAGTGCAGCAGACCTCTCCTGTCTCGCCCCTGCTCCCCTCAGCAGTGTGCTTGGATCAGTCTGCCTGTTCTGTTCCCTGCTCCGTCTCTGATGAATCCTCTCACCCCCCTCCTCACCTCTTGCCTGTACCCCAACTCTTGTATGCATAAGTAAATAAATCTTTAAAAAAATAACACAATTAGTTGGGGAAACAGAAAGGACAATGTCCCACTACAAGAGTCCAACCCCAGCACACCAGCACATTTGATGTTGAAACAGACTTGGAGTTTGATTAATATTTGGAGCTTAACATATGTTCACAAGATTTTCTGTTATCTAAGAGGGGGAAAGGAGTTCCAAGACTTAACCATGACTAAAATTTCAGCCAGAGGCAAGGGAGAATCTTTCTTCAGAGTAAGCATCAAAATGAACTTATTCCTTTATTACATCCCATGGGTGATGCTTGTGAAAGCGTGGACTTTGCTTGGATTTTTTTTTTATCTTATTGGCAGTGTGGCCTTGGTAAAGCTCGACTCACTGCATTATAATTCTCTAGAGAAACACATCCAAGAGAGAAAACACACATACACATACATACATGCGCACATAGGCAAATAAATATTCAAAAAGAGTTTAATTCTAAGAAACTGGCTTATATACTAATGAAGAAGTTAAAGGGTTAGAGTCATAGGATCAAACATAGGTCAGCAATCAGGGAGCAAATGTTCCTAAGATAAATTCCTGAGATAGGAGGTATTTGAACTTAAAGTAAATCCTCTTGGTCATTTATATTGTGCTTCTTGGAAAAGAAAAAAAAAATGACTGATTTAACATGTAAGTATTTATTGGGCATCTACTATATACCAAATACTGCACTAGATTTTTTAGAGTCAAGAACAAATAAGATGTCATCTTTGTCCTTGAAGCTGTTATAACCTCTGATGGGTACTTTTGACAACTTTACAATTCTATTATGATTTAGAGGAGTTTATTATAAAGCTCAGTGGGAGTGATTTGCTGTGAGAGAGAGGTCAGGGAAGGATTTATAGAAGTGGTCACCTTTTATCTGAGTTTCAAGGGACAAGTAGGTGTTTGCAAAATGGTTATGAGGGGTAGACGTGTTGGGCAGAGGAATAGCATGAATAAAGTCATAGAGATACAGTTGTTCATGGTGGTTTTTTGGGGAACAAAGTATAAGGTCATGATGTTACAAATTTAGTAGAAAAAAGATGAAAAGAGTTCCAGGAAGAGTCTAATGGAAAAACTGGGTTGATATCCAGGAAGTCTTGAACATTCTGCCAAAGAGTTTGAATGTCAGTCCTTACAGAGTAGAAGAGTGCCATGACCTCATTAGTCTTACAGAGAATATGCGTAAGACCAGGAAGGATTTTCCCCAGAACACTGAGTTAAGAAAACATTTTGTTTTTCCATTTTCTCAGAAATGATTTCTCCTCTAGGATTTAGCTTGCCCCACTTTTGGGAACACAGCTTATATCATTGAATTGATTCATGCCACTTAGAATGAATGGTTTCTTTTCTTTTTTTTTAGATTTATTTATTTTTAATTTATATAAGAACTGGGGTACAGGCCAGAGGTGTAGGAGGGTGAGAGGATATACCAGAGACAGAATGGGGAACAGAACAGGCAGATGGACTGGAAGCACTGCTGAGGGGAGCAGCGGGTGAGACAGGAGAGGTCTGCTGCACCATGTGGGATTCTCGCTGGCTGGCCAGATTTGAACCTGCACTGCAGAGGCTGTGGACAGCTTCACAGCGCTGCGCTCAACCTGCTGCACCACTGGGGAGGCCCCCACTTAGTAGGTTTCTATTTAGCTTAAATTTGAATAGTTGTCCGCATCATATGTTTTAGAGTAGAGTCAAATGAGGGGAATACATTCTGATATATAATTTGTGTAAAATCAAAATAACCATCCAGTTCCTCAAATCCCCCATAAAGTGCAACTCAGCACAGCTTCTCAGTCATTTAGACAGTAGTTACTGAGTGCCAGAATTTGTTCTAGGTAGGGGGAGTATAGCAGAGAACCGAAAAGAGGAAGCCCTTGTGGCTGGGGAATTAGCAAGTTCAGATACGTGTGCAATATGTTTTCAAGTTAGTGATATGTACCAAACCCTCCCCCCCTGCAAAAAAAATGGAGTGAGTAAGAACAGTAGGATAAGCTACAGAGTGAAGTAAAGCTTCTGAAGAAAGGAGGCTGTTCTTGAAGACAAATAGCCTTTTTGATAGGGTGATACTTACTAGACACAGAAATAGTTAGCAAGCAAATGGGGCAGTTGTCTAGGAATACTGTTGCAGGCAGAGGGTAAAGTTTCTGAGACCAGAGATGCTTGAGGAACTGCAAGTAGGCCTAAGTGACTAGAGAAAGTGATCAAAAAGAATGATCATGATGCATTGATAGGCTCTAAGGCCAGATCAGCAGGGACAACGTACATCTTGGTAAGGCATGTGCTTTGGGTTTTATTCTGTGTATAAAATGAAGTTAGTTTTTTTGCTGAGAAAGGTAGCAGCATGATTATACTAGTATTTTTAAAAGAATTGCTCTAGTCACTATGGGGATTTTAAATGATAAAGAGACAAAACTGGAAGCAGGGAGGCCTGGTAGGAGGAAAACAGTGGCTCGTATAAGAGATACTGGAACACAGTTGCAGCACTAGCTAAGGTCTTCATGGTGGGATTTGGGCAGTAATTTTTTTAGTTTATTTTTATTTTTTAGATTTATTTATTTATTTATACAAGCACTGGGTACAGTCAGAAGCGTGGGAGGGTGAGAGAATTCACCAGAGCTAGAGCGGGGAACAGAACAGGAAGACTGACAAAATACACTGCTGAGGGGAGCAGCGGGTGGCAGGAGAGGTCTCGCACCATGTGGGACCCTCGCCAGGGGCCAGGATCAAACCGGTGCTGCAGAGGCTGCAGGCAGTCACAGTGCAGCGTTCAACCACTGTGCCACCAGGGGAGGCCCTATTTTGAACTTAGAACCAGAAGGGTTTATCGAGGAGTTATGTTACATAAGGGATAGTAAGTTGCCCAGATTGATGATTGCAAAGCTTTGGGTGTCAGCCAAAAGGGAAGAAACTATTTATTGAGGTGGGCAGATTGGCAGGACAAACATCTGTTGAACTCTGTCCTTTTTTTTTTTTTTTTTTTTTTTTTTTTGCAAAGTTGGAAGAGATTGACGCTTTAATCAAGCACCAGAGGAAGATTTTCTCATGTTTTGGAGCCACACTGAAATGGCAACCAAATATAAATGCTGTGTGTTTGAACATTAAAAGCACATTCATTAAAATGCCACTGCTTTTAGATGTATGAAGAAAGCATGGAGACTGATGTAGACAATAACAGATTCCCATATCCTGTCTTATTTTATGGCAAATCCTCCAACGTGAGATGGAATGGGCAGAGCGAATCATGAACAGTCCACAATATTCCTTCCTTCCAATGTTTCCTCCTCCAATCTGTCGTTCTCTCCCATTTCCCTCTCTCCCCACCACACATGTACTTTTTTTGCACAGAACATTAAATACACAAAAGTTACTCCACTGCAGGCTGAACTTTTTTCTTGATACTCTGTTCAACTGCCATGGTTAGTTAAATGCAAAAGAGTGGGCTTCTCCAGGTGAGATGCATGGAAGTAAAATGCTATTCTTACTTTTCAGACACACATGCTGACATTTCACTTATTTTCACATATTTTATGTAGATTCAGAGCTGATGTCCAACCTTCCAAAATATTTTTATATCAAGCAGTTCTCAAGTAGTCCACGGGTATTATGAAGCATGGGCACTCTCACCTGTGACGCAATTTAGTTTTGGCAAACCTGGCACATTATATATTCATCTGAAAATAGTGACTTAATCTTATCATATAGTATTCTTCCTGACACTCAGACCTTGATGAGTACCACAGACAATGTCTCCTAGGTTTTTCCAGTGGGCTACACTATTATTGCATTCGTTTTATATCAGTTCACTGGGGACATGTTAACAAGGTACTAGACAAGTGATAGGTTCCTGCTCTTCTGCTGGTAATTAGATTTGACAAGAATATTGCAGGCTGCCTCAGGAAACAGAAAGATTACTGTCCATGAGGCTGCTTTGGCATCATAAGAATGTCTTCATTGTATGTCCCTTTGTACAGCACGAGGAACCCAGGGCGATGGGGCTGGCACTGTAGATGCTCAAACATGGCTCATTAGCAGTGTGAGCATCCTAGTGTATTTCAATTTACACACAGTGCCTGGAACTTTGGGGCAAAAGCTATATAGAACATTCATTTTAAGTTGGCCGCTTAGGTATGCACATTCTGATTCTTTGACATCCCATACCAAATTGGAGCTCAGTAGAGAAGAGTGCTTTAAGTTGCTGGAGAATTGTCTGTCTTCTGGCTGGTAACCCTGTGGAATAATAAATGTGCTGCAGACAGAGCTTTTCTTCTGTAGGAGGGAAAATGATATTCCATCTAGAGGGTTATTGAGGAGTCTCTCACATTTATTCAGCGTACTTTACGTGAATGAATTTTAACTCAGACTCATATTGGTCCTAAATATTAAAAAAAGAGTCAGCTCACAAAATATAAAGACAAGTTTTTGAATAATTTCTTTTAGGCAGTAGGGGAATTATAAACAGAAGACAATTTATTGTCCCATAGAAGATATATATATATTTATATTTTCCATCAATCTTTCAAATTGTTAAGTGGAGGAAAGTTAGAATAATTAAGGGCAGTTTATATTCTTTAAGTGAACATAATATATATTTATTTTATTAATATTAATATATATTAATTAATATTAATCTATACCTTATTGAATAGATAATTCAGTAAGTAATCATAGTAAGCAACTATTCTGTTATCAAAGCACTGCTTAATAAGTTGTTACTAGGTAGAATCTTTGTTGGTTGTGAGAAATCTTAAGTGATAAGTTTGGTTCAATATATGTAATTCAGAGTTAAAAAATGGAATGACATAGTATATTAATTTCTTTTATTACTTAGACTGATACAATATACCCCCAAATATAGCATTTGCACTAAAAGTAATGATCATATATATCCTCAAATACTGCAATTGCACTTAAAATAGGCACTGTTGAAATTGCATGTATTTAACCCACACAAACCTCTCTGAAGAAAATAATACCCTCATTTACACAAAAGGAAACTGAGGCAGAGAGATTTAAGAAATTTTCTCAAGGTCAAATAGTTACAAATAAAAGGGACAGGATTAGAATCCAAGCAGTTTGCTGACCATTAACCCTATGCTTTGCTGCCTCAAAGAAACAATCTAGGAACATTAAAAATTTAATTTTATTTGTATAAAATTCATATACATGTGTTTTTTAAAGAGATCATTTTTTTTTTGTTTGTTTGTTTTAAGATCTGGACTCAAGCCCAGCTGTCTTCTTTCTTTCTCTTTTTAGATTTATTTATTTATACAAGCACTGGGAATAGTAGAAGCGCGGGAGGGTGAGAGAATTCACCAGAGCCAGAGCGGGGGGCAGAACAGGCAGAAGGACCAAAGTACACTGCTGAGGGGAGCAGTGGGCGGCAGGAGAGGTCTGCGCGCCATGTGGGACCCTCCTCTGGTGGCCAGGGAGCAGCCGGGGATCGAACCAGCATTGCAGAGGCTGCGGGCAGCTTCGCAACCCAGCGCTCAACCACTGCGCCACCGGGGCGGTCCCGAGATCATTGGTTCTTGAAGGCTTGATTGAAAAGATTAGCAGCCTGAAAATCTTTGCTCATTTTCTACCTATAGATGAAACAAACAACTTGCAGTACTTTCAACAATTTCTTTTGGTATTTTCATCCATGTCTCTAAAGAGCATGTTTCTTTGCGGCTTCTTTAGATTTTCAATTTTGGCATTATTTCATTGACTTTCATCATAAAATATAGGGATTTGGCTGTCTTTCACATGCCTCTACACACATCTTTTCATTATATCAATATTCTGTGTTTATGTTATCGTGACAATATGCCTGCTACTAATAGATTAATTGAAAATACAAGATTTCCTTTCTTGCACAACTCTTTGTTCCCTCTGTCATTAATAATCATCTGGATTATTCATCTTATTGCTTATCCTACTGTGGATTTATCATAATTTATCCCCAAATGCTCACCCTCAAAGGCACTAACCCTTTCATGTCTTGAATAAATCTCCCCCAACTATATCAAACTAAAAGTCTTCTTTCTGCACTGTGAAAGAAACTATCACTTCAACAGAACATACCCTACTGAATGGAAGAAAATAATTGCACATCATACATTTTGACAAAGAACTAATAATCAAAGATCTACAAAGAACTCATATAATTCAAGGAAAATAATACAAACAACCCAATCTAAACATGGGCAAAATTGCCAGATAGACATTTCTCCAAAGACATACACAGGGACTGTAGACACATGAAAAATGCTCATTGTCACTTATTGTAAGGGATGTACAAAGCAAAACTATAGTGATATTCCACCTCATACCTGTGAGAATGGCCCATATCAAAAAGACTAGAAACAACAAATACTGGCCAAGGTATGGAGTAAAAGGAACCCTTCTGTAATGTCAGAGGGCATGTAAACTGATCCAGTCCCTATGGAAAACAGTATACAAAATTCCCAAAAGATTATAATGAATCTACCATAAAACCCAGCAACTCCACTCCCAGGTTACCTATCCAAAGCATAAAAAACCACTCATTCTAAAGGAAACATATTCCCATGTTCATTGCAGCACTGTTTATAATCATCAAACTGTGGAAACAACCTGTGCCCAAAATCAAATGAGGGGATCAGGATACTGTGGTATGTATACATAATGTAATATTCAGCTATCAAAAAAACATAAACTCTTGCTTAAGGCCACATGGGTGGAGCTGGAAGGGATTATTCTAAGTGTAATGAATTAGAAAGGGAATGACAAATACCAGTATCACTTATATGTGGAAAATAGGGAAACCAAACAAAAGATTAGATAAAGCCAAAAGATTAGAGTTAACATTAGAAAATTTATTATAAAACTGAGGCTACCAGAGGTATTATGGGGGAGGAGGTGAGAGCAAGGTGAGGAGGGAGCACAATGGAATATTGTGATGGCCTCAGGTATCAGTTGGTGGGTGTGGTGTGGTAACAACACCTGAGTGGGGACCTCCCTGGTGGCACAAGGTGTTAAGATGCAATCTATGAAGATGTCCACAGCCTCTGCAGCACGAGTTCGATCCCCAGACAGCCAGGGAGCTACCACATGGCGCAGCAGACCTCTCCTGACTCACCTACTGCTCCCCTCAACAGTGTGTTTCTGTCAATCTGCCTGTTCTCTTCCCCACTCTGTCTCTGGTGAATCCTCTCACCCCCCCCCCACCACACACACACCTCTGGCCTGTACCCCAGCTCTTGTATGCATAAATAAAAATAAAATTTAAAAAAAAACACCACCTGAGAATTCTCTATAGTTGTAATCCACATGTGAAGTTGTGAACCAGTGTTAACTCAATGAAAAAGAAATTAATTAAGAAAAAAGAAAGAATGAATCTTCCATGAAGGTTGGTTGGTTTCCATACTCTTTGTCTAGCTCCTGACTGGGGAATGTCTTCACCTTGATTTGGGGGATTCCCTTTGCCTCTCCCTGGGATGGTTGCCTCTATTCCTATATCCCATGCATACTCTTTCTTGGCTTACTCCTCTGGCTTGATGGAACTCATTCTGCACTAATTACATGAGAAGGAATACATGGAAGAAAACAATTTGTGACCTTCCATCTCTGAAAACTGCCTTTTATTGAATGAGTTAATATATAAAAATTGCTTCAAAAACTCTCTGGCACTTAGTAAACCAGCATTTTTATTAAGTAATTCTGCCTTCCTCCTTGGCTGATTATTTGAAAAAGCATTGTATGTTGTATTTTAGGTTGTGAATCACTTTTTCTTCGAAACTTCAGAGACATTTTCCATGGTCTTTCCACTATGGAATTTGAGAACGTTGATGCCTTTATGACTGCCTATTCTGTGTTTTGAAATCTGCAGTTTTCCATTTTACGATGGTATGTGTCTAGCTTTCCTTCATTCCACTGGGCTGCTCTGTGGGTCCATCAGTCCTGATATCCTTAACTTCAAGGTATTCTTGTAAGTATTCTTGAATGGTCTTTGATGACTTGTCCTCTGCTCTCTCCCTCACACTTGTCTCCTTTTCTGCTTTCTGGTTCTCCTGTTGTTTTGATCTTTGAACAACTTTTGTTTTTTAAATTTTCTACAGAGCCCTGTTTATTGAAGTTTTATTTTCCTTGTTTTGTGTTTGTTTTGTTTTGTTCTGTTTT
Organism: Talpa occidentalis; assembly: GCF_014898055.3. NCBI lineage: Eukaryota > Metazoa > Chordata > Mammalia > Eulipotyphla > Talpidae > Talpa > Talpa occidentalis. The sequence goes on along the minus strand of NW_023603184.1, from coordinate 22,641,381 downwards.
ATTTATTCTTTCAATTGAGGTATCATTAGGATCCTCCCTGTCAGGTGTTGCCATTCTTGCTTCTCCAATTTTTCATTCCTTTTTCCATTTATTTTGCTGTTTCATCTACTATCCGCCACTTTATCTTCTAACCCTTTTGCTGAAGGAGATTTTTATGACTGCTGTCCCCTCTTTTCTGTATTTCAAGACCACTTTTTTCTCTTTTCTCATCATATGTATTTCATAAGCACTGTGTCCTCTTTCTTTGAGGGCATTCATGATAGTTTATTTGAAGTATTCTCTTAATGGAGTCCCTGAATCATCTTCACTGCTTCTGTGTATTAATTTGTCTCAACTTCTGTCCTTTATATACAAAGCTTCAACTGCTCTTCACTAATACTTGAGAACTGGAAAATAAAGCCCTAATTGACAGTTCTGTGCAAATGGGGATGTGATGTTTGACAATGGGATACAATAGAAGGTGGTTTGAGCCATTTTCTTGAGAAACATTTGTCAATATCCGGAAATATTTTTAGGCTGTTGGTTTCCTTTCTCTTGACAACTCTTGCCCAGGGATTCTAAACCCATCATCCAGCATTCTCTGTGTTATGTAAACTTTCATTAATTCCCCCTGAATTCAAAGTGGAACTTACACTGAACAGAGCATGCTATTCCCCAGTATTGAGAATATATGTCCTGTTTTGTCATAGGTTGGTCAAGGGGCACTCTTGTAACTGAGCAGAATAGGAAGAGGATCTGAGTATCTACTCATTTCTTAACAATGCCTTTGACCCATCTTTGCCTGCCAAATCTCGGAGATTTCTGGTGTTACCAATTCTCTAATCTTTTCAGTTCAGCAGTATGATACAAAATGTTTCTTGGCTTTCTTACTGAGTGGGATTCAGATTTTATTGATGTGAAAAATCAGTCATCATTCCTTCATCTGCTTTCCAGTTTCTAAAATTTTGTTGTGTCCTCTGTTATTTTCATTGTCCTTTTGGTATACAGTTTAAAACAAAAAATAAATAAAAATAAATAAAAAGAAAGAAACAATCTAAGCTTAAATATAACTCTGTTGGGATTTCAAGAAGGAGTAGATACAAGTGCATGCCAACTATATTTAACTTAACCAACTATATTTGCTTGGAAATTTGTGTATTTTTTTAGTTTTGTCTTATCAGTTTATCTGTTAGATGCCTGATATACTATAATAGGGATCTGGTTTATGCATGAGAGAATGCTTTCTTTCCTTCTTAGGAGTGGATTTTAATGGAGGGGGAAGTACTTGGAGTTATACAAAAGCACAGAAAAAAGAAAACCCGCACGTTACAGGAGAGAGGGTACAAACATGAGATCTGAGTCTGAATCATCTGTTGACTTAGCCCCAGTTTTTAATCCTCATGGCATATCACTTTCCTTATTTATAAAGTGATCCCTAGTTCCTAACTCGTAATTGCATGTATCAGACTGAGAGAAGGTGTAACCAAAATATAGCCTTGGCTATGGTGCCCGGGAGAGACTATTTTCCATGTTGAATGAAGGGAGAACATTTGGAGTCAGTGGGGTGGGGAAGTTGCAGGGAATACATTTGAGAACATTTTTAAATTTTATATTTACACCTAAATGTAATATTAACCAGGGATAAATCAGTTGCTGGCAACTGGTAGTCCCCTTTAATTTTCAGATTCTGTTATTATGGTAACCTCATTGTAAAAATTGGGCTGCACTGGTTTAACAACTGCAGTCTGCTTTATAGGGACTCGGATTTGGTGCTAATTGAAATTGAAACTTTTGGGGGAAACCCACAATGTGTGGCTGTCTGAACTTCTGTCAGCAGTTGTGGAGTTAGAGAGAGAGAGAGAGAGAGAGAGAGAGAGAGAGAGAGAGAGAGAGAGAGAGAGAGAGAGAGAGAGAGTGTGTATTGAACTGAGATGGATATAACAAAGAACTTTATTCATTCAAACATCTAATAATTAGCACAAAGGGATTCTTTTCCCTTATCCTGCTTAAATGGAAAGCCTCCAAAAGACAGAATGGTTGAAGAAAAATATTAATCACACCTGTGAATATTTCTTAGATGACCATATTCCTGCTAGAAGAGAGAATTCGGAATGGCATAGGCAAGGCCCTACCTAATAGAAAACCATCTAATAGAGTTGTTCTTGTGGCTGTAAAGTTTAGTTAGAAGGGATGATAAAAGATAAGCTGTTTCCAATTTACCTGTAATCTTGAGTCTTCACCTGTCTTCTTTTCAAGAAAGCCTAATGTAGCTGCTTAAGTATCGATTTCGTGACTAGACTATAAATTTCACTGGTTGAGAACACAAAAGCCTATGTGATAACATGGATAATGTGAACTCTCTGCTCCTCACCTTGGTACTCTTCACTTGGGGTGGGGGGTGGGGAGGATATATTTCTTTTAGAAAATGAAAACTGTATCCAGAAAGGTCTTCTGAGTATAAACATAAGTGTAGCTTTTCCTCAAGCATGGCTTCCACAGTGGGTTTGCTGTCATAGAATATGTGTGCTCTTTTGGAAAAGAAGGAGGTTGTTTCTGGATTGCTTGAAAATCCAGCTCTCCACAGTACTCTGTGAGTAACGTAGCAGATGTCAGCTCTTTGGTGGTTATTCAACAGTGATGGGAAGACAGGTGAGAAATTGAGTCAATTGCGTAATAGAGAAAATAGAACAAATTTGGTCTCTGCACTTTGACCTTTTAAGAAAAATTATTGATGAAATGATCTTCCTAATCAGTTGGTCCTATAGGACAGCATGAAGTGGATGTCAAGAGTTTTCTTGAGTGTGAATGTGTGTATGTGTGCTTTAAAATTTCTACTTTCATTAAGACACAGCTTTGTTATAAAGTGGTCTTGGACATCAAAAATTTACTGTCCTATTTTTAAGTGCATATTTTCCTTTTTTAAAGTGGTATCATTCAAAACCTTGTATTTTTTACTTCAAAAACCTTAAATGTTTCCCTACTGCCTGCAGGGTATCATAAATTTCTTTAGTTTGCCATTCCAGATTCTCTTACCCTCTGACCTCAATTTACTCTCCCCTTTTGTCTGCCATTATTTTCCTACATAAACCCTTCTACTTGCTGAATGGTCCTTCTTAGTGTCCCCTCCAGGCCTTTCAATTTTGCCTCCATCTAAGGAATCCTCTCCTCTCCTGTGTACTTACAGGCTGCTAGCCTTTTGTTAAGATTTGACAAAGACCTTTCCCTAACCTAGGTAAAGAGCAAGCTGTCCTCTTTTCTTTTATGTCCTATCTAGGTTACTCTGGAACCATTTAATATCAACTGCATACATTTCGTTTAACCTGCCTGGAATGTAAGCTCCTTGAAGACAGTCAGTTTGTATACGTTTCACAACATTTCTTCTTTCTACTTTAAAGATCCTCTTATGTGTTTTTTTTATTGCATGTTTGATTGTATGTATGTATGTATGTATGTATGTATGCACATATGTATGTAAATATCTATCTGTCTCTTTTGTTGTCTGCTGTCACTAGAATAAAAATCCAACATTGGTCATGAAACTTGCAAAGGTTACAGAGGTCATACATTGCAGGTAATTTGACTCTATAGTTCATGTCCTTAATCACTACTCAACCAAGTTTCATAGAGAATGTCAATGACCCCATCATTTCCATTTCTAATTTTGCTTAACCTCTTATCAGAATATTCGCACTGTTAATGAATTCTTCATTCCTTCATTTTTTTTTTCCACTTCTCTTGGCATCTGTAACATTCTCTTCTCTCTTCTCCTTCTACCTCCAAATCACTTCTCCAGTCATTCCTTTTCTAAAAGTTCAAATGCTAGGAATGTTTGTTGTTTCCAGTTTTCTCCTTATCACTTTTCTGTGCTTTGTCTACAGTCATCTTCCTAGCTAGTACCTCTTGGCCTTAGTGATATGACCCATTACAATGTTACAATGAGTCTTGGGCATATGTCAGAACCACTCAGTTACTCCTAAGCTTGTGAACGATTTATTTTTTATTCAGTTAGGCTCACCTTAAAGTTGCCATCACAGGGATGTCAGAGTTACCAATTTGCATTTCAATAGTGTGTGTTGCCTGCATGGGGAAAGGTGGAATCAGAGTCAGCTGCAAGCTCATCCTTCATAGTCTGTTTGATGTATGCTGAAAATTCCCATGATCTATGGTTTTTGATGTGTCATTAATAGAACAATTTTGAAATACTGTATTTTGTAAACTGTAGTTGTGTTTCTTTGATTTTACCCATGGATACATTTTTGAAAAGGATGAGAGATGAAGAAAGCATCTCTATCTAAAAAGCATGGAAATGAGGATGAGGCTGTAGATGTAATTTCCAAATTAAAGGCAATGTGACATCCAAATGATACTGCAATGATACTGTTTATATTAATACCATGAATCAATATGAATATTATTTGCTTTACTTTTTAAACATAGCATGGATTTTTTTCTTCATTAGTATACACTTTTCTTATATTACCTATAGAGGCTTACTTTTCATCTTTAAAATATAGTTTCATTTTTTTAAATATTATTTGCCATATATTTTCCCCTCAAAAATTATACTTTAAGATTGTACGCATGATTTTACTAACCAGTTTCTAGTGAAATGCTTTTGTAAAAAGTATGTATAGCAAAACGTATAAAAACAGTTCGGGAACTCTTTATTTGTTCAACTACTTTTGTTCCTGCTGGGGATGTGTCTCAGGTGAATGTCATTCATCAGCTGTCACAGTGAAAGAGAAGTTGAAAGCCTCTGCCTGGGTTCACTCATATATTCCTGTGTGATTAGCTTTCTCCCCTATGTTGACAACTCCTGAATCTGTTTCATCACCCACAATCCTTTCTCTGATACTAGATGCTTATGGGCTTCTTTATGTGGATGTCCTGTCGGCTCCCCAAATACATAATTTCTGAAACTGAACTCATTTTCTATTGTATTCCCCCACCCAAATACTCTTTTTGTACTGTTATACATTTTCATTGTGTTATCATTTCCCCTTGTTTATGTCTGTTAAACACATGGAGGATGATCCTCAGTGACTAGGGCAGTAGCCTAGTCCAGTTTACCTCCTAAATATTTCTGAAAGTATATCTCTACTTTCTCACTGTCTTCATCTTAATACCACTGCTCATCATTTCCTATCGGCCCTATTTCATGGCCCAGTGATTCTTAAATTTCAGCATAAATAACAATCATCAAAACACAGATTGTTGGGTTTCAACTCTGGACTATCTGACCCAGTAACTCTAGAGATAGTTCCCAAAAATTGCAATTCTAACTGGGTCCCAGTGATCCTGATGCTGCTGGTCTGGGGATCACTACTTGAGAACAGTGGTAACGTAAATTAAGTAACCTCTCTGCCACTACCATACCATGTGTTGTCTAAATTGCCTCCCAAAGGTTTATTTATTTATTTTTTTAATGCAAGTCTTATTGTATCTCCTCCTTCTTAAACCCCTTTTATTGTCTTTTTAAAAAGACTTATTTATTTATGCATATAAGAACTGGGGTACAGGCCAGTGGTGCTGGGTGGGGTGTGTGTGAAAGGATTCATCAGAGACAGAGTGGGGAACAGAACAGGCGGATCTACTGAAATATACTGCTGAGGGGAGCAGCAGACGAGACAGGAGAGGTCTGCTGAGCCATGTGGCCAGCCAGGGATCGAACTTGTGCAGTAGAGGCTGCAGATAGCTTCACAGTGCTGTGCTTCACCCCTTGCACCACCAGGGAATCCCCGATTTTTTACTGTCTTAATGTCACATTTACACTCAAACATGTGTAATCTTGGCATTTTTGTTCTGCTTATACCTCTGTAATATCTATAATATTTCTGTGCCAGTGTGACTAAGAATTTTTTCCGTTGTCCAGGGATGTTTGTCAGTCAATCTGCTATTAATATCTCAGCCATCATCCAGTTCATAATTCCAGTTTTGCAGTTTCCTTACTTTGTCACCCATATCTTTAAAAGATTTATTTCCTTTCTGTTGTTAGGAAGAAGGTTGAGGTGCATGCTTATATCAGGGTATCTCACTGATAGAAACTAATTTGTGGTTGGTTTAAGTCATTTCCTGATATCATCTGCTCTGGACTCTAGCACTGGGTGTAGGTAAACATCTATTAGCAGTCTTTTGTGACATAGTAAATAACAAACAGATACCTAGCTGGTCATACATAACAGTCTTCTCTTGTCATCTTTTGGGAGGAGAAAGTGGCACTATCTCCTTTCTTTACTCCCAGGAGACTACATCCAAAATCACTACACACAGCAATCCACTAGATATTGTGAGGAGCTAAAGATAAACCCTTGCTACTCAAAGTGTGATATGAGCCCCAGTAAATTTGCACTCAGGAGCTACTTAGAAATGCAAATTTTGCACTATCCCTCCATATAACAACTAGAATCTGCATTTCAATAAGATTCTCAGGTGATCAGTTTTGTGAAGCAAACTGAGGCCTCTGGAACCCTTAGAGGTTTTCACCTCACTTGTGACTATTCTCTGTTTATTTATAATAATATAAATTTCTGGGATTTGTGACAGCCAGTTTCTTTATCTGTAAAATGGGAACATTAACAGTTAGAATGAGGGGTACTCAGGGGCCCCAAACTCTTAAGCTGTGCATACTCTAAAAGAGGTTCAACTATCTTTTCACAAAAGCAAAGGAAGCGTATCCTTAGTGTGAAATTTCTTTCATAGAATTAGTGTATGTAGAAAAGAAATATTAGTTTCCAAAAAGAAAAAAAAAAACAAAACACCACCACAATAACCCATCCCCTCATGGGCAAATGCCCAGCTAAGCAAGCCTGGCATGAATGGAGGCTGCTGAGCCCCAAGTTTGTCTAAGGTACTTTTTGGGTGGGGAACTACAAGAAAGAGATTAGGCAGTTGTCAGAAACCTGGGACTGAAGAAGTGTATGAGAACTCAAACTATACCAAATAATCCACCATGAAGTCAGGACAATGGCTGTCATTGTCACTGCCAAGGACTGGAAGCAGCCCCCTTACCTGCCCTTGTCCCACCCCATGTGTCTCTCATCTATCTCACCTGTGTATCTCTTCCAAGAGTCTCTCTATGACTCTCCTCCATGACTCTCCTCCAAGTTCTTATGTACAAGTTGAAACTGGGAAAGGAGGATATCTGGGCTACCTGGCTTCTATGTTTTACAGTACACTCAAATCTACCATCATTTCCCAGCAGCTCTCCTACTCAGAAATTCCAGATCAAGGCATACTTGGACTTGTGATCCAAGGTGTCTACATGTAAGTGGAGGTAGGGGAAATGGTGCCCGTTCAATATGCAGTGCTCCTCCCCTTTTCATGGAGAATGCCTCTATTACTATCCTGCCTTGATGGCTTATGATGTGTGTAAAATATACAACACAGCACCTTAAAAGTGGGGGCCATTTTGTAATGGTAGCCATTATTAAGTCTGCATCTTCATTTTCTTGGATTTTATTAGCCCTTTGGAAATCTTCATAAATAAGTCACCTATCTTCCCTAACACACACTAATCTGCATCAAGGGCGTTGGTGCCTGAAAGTTTAATAAGAAATATCAGATGTTTATGCTTATAGCTCTGAGCTGGGAGAATACATTAAGGATGTGAAGATACCACAAATCTCTTACATTGCTGGTAGGGGTGTAAGCTGGTACAATCATTATAAAATCTCTTATAAAGTTAACAACAATAAAAAAAGAAAACTCTAGCTACTAGTAGAAAATCGGTAAGGACTTAGTTGAATCCAGCAACACCATTATAACTGTATATAACTGACATGTGTTTGCTTCATCCAACAACATTAAAACACACATTCACCAAGAGAGATCACATTCTTGGCCATAAAACACACCTCAGCAAGTTTTAAGAAAATGGAAATCATATAATGTTCACTCTCAGACCACAATGGATTTAAAGTAGAAATCAATAACAGAAATATAACTGGAAAATTCCTAAATAAATATTCAGATTAAACAACACACTTCTAAATAATATATGGGTCACAGAAGAAACCTCAAACTTAAAAATAGTTTGCACAGAATGAAAATGAAAGCAGAGATTATCAAATGCAGAGAGAACAGGCTTCTAGGGAAATATAAAGCAATAAACGCATATGCGAAAGAAAGTTCTAAAAACAGTTGTAGGGGAGTGAAAACATGCCATTGCAAAATAAGTGTTTTTGGCAAAAGCTTGCTTTGGGGGAGGAGTTCTGAAGGCTGGGTGGAGGTTTCTATTGATTTTTAGATGTAAACTCCTCTCTGTAAGGAGTTTTGCTAGGAAGACCTAACATCTTTATCTTTTTGGTGGAGAAAGCAGAACTTAAAGTCACATAGTTGACTTTAAGTTCCAACTAAAATAGCTAAGACAGAGGTCTGGGGTGGGAGGGGTGGAAGAAGGAAGGATGCCTAAAGTGTTACCAGGAAAGTGCAGTCAAGATCTGCAGATTTAAGTTCAACTTAATGTAAAGCTATACTCTTGGCATTGGCAGAAGATCAAGTGAATAAATCATTGAAAGAGAAAAATGAGCCCAGAAATAGATCCAAGGAGTCAACTGATCTTTATCAAAGGAGCAAAGACAACACAATGGAGCAAGGGTAGTCTTTTCAACAAATGGTGCTGGTACACTGGACAAGACACATGACAAGACAGTAATCCAGACACAATGTTACAATCTTCACAAAAGCTAAGTCAACATGGATCATAGACTTAAGTGTAAGATACAAAATTATGAAGCTCCTAAAAGATGAGATTGGAGGAAACCTAGATGACTGTCGGTACATTATGGACTTTTAGATAAGGAACCAAAGGCAGGATCTATGAAAGAGGCAATGAGACTTCAATGAAATTATAAAGCTCTTGCTCTACAAAAGACAATATCAAGAGAGTGAGAAGCCAAGTCATCAGATCGGGAGACAGTATTTGTAAAAGGCACAACCATTAAAGGATTATTATCTAATATATGCCAATAACTCAACAGTAAGAAAACAACCCAATTTAAAAATGGCCTAAAACCTTTGAAGATGCCTTATCAAAGAAGATATGGATACATCTTCTTTGATACAAAGAAGATGATGGATATATGTCATCCAGAAAGACAAACTAAAACAACAATGAGATACCAGTTCATGAGTGTTAGGATGGGCAAAATCTAGAACACTAACACTGCTCACACTGCTAAGGATGTGCAGCAACAGGATTTCTCATTCATGGCTGGTGGGAATGCATAATGAGATGACAACTTTGGAAGACAATTTAGCAGTTTCTGACAAAACCAATCATGGTTTAACCATAGGATCAACAGTTCTACTTATTTAGTCAAAGGAGTTGAAAGTTCTGTTCACACAAAACTTGTACATGAATATTTATAGCCACTTTATGCATAGTTGCCAAAACTTTGGTAGGTGAGTGAATAAGCTATGGTACATGTAGACAATTGAATTATACAGTACTAACAGAAATTAGCCAGCATTTTATGAAAAGTCATGGAAGAAATTTAAATGTATATTTCTAAATGAATAAACCAATCATGCACTTTAATTATATTACGGCATTTTGATAAATGCAGAACTATAGAACACTAGGAAGATCAGTGGCTACCATGAGTTCAGAGAGAGAGAGGGATGAATAGGCTAAGCAGAGAGAATTTTTAAGACTTTGAAAGCACTCTGTGTGATACTGTAATTATAGATATGTTATCATTTGTCCAAACTCAAAGAATGTATTGTACTAACAGTGAACCCTAATTTTAAACTGTGGACTTTGGGTGATAATGATCTGTCAGTGTGGGGTCATCAATTGTAACAAATGTGTCACTTTGGTGAGGGCTTTTGATGGGGTAGTGGGGCTTTATCTTTGGGGGGGCAGACTCTGTATGAGATCTCTGTACTTTCTATTCAATTTTGCTGTGAACCTAAAATATTCCTACATATGAAGTCTACCATTTTTTTTAAAAGAGTTTATCTTACAGAACTGTGCACACTGGATGTGCCTAATGAGTTTCTCTTCAATTTCAAAATGTATTTTCTACTACATAACACATCCCATATTTTCCTGATTAGTTCTTTCTCACTGCAGTCTGTTCAAAATAGAGTACAGAGAAGGAAAGCCAATTATGACCTAAGAAAGAATTATGGATCTAGAATTCCACCAAAAGAAGCCAGTTCAAGGTGAGAGAAAGAAAATGTGTTCTTATGTACATTAATTTTCCACTTAATAATCATGGCGCTGAAGACTCTAACAGCTGTGAGTTGCTCTGTGAAAACTTTTTTCCAACCTACAATTCTCAAACGTTCTTGGGAGATTCTGCTTGGCCATGAGATCTCCATGAGGAGTTCTTCATTTCAGAAGAGTATTCCTCCATCAGCCAAATATGGTGGGCGGCACACTGTGACCATTATTCCTGGGGATGGCGTTGGTCCTGAACTTATGCTTCAAGTCCAGAATGTTTTCAGACATGCAAATGTGCCTGTGGACTTTGAAGAAGTGAAGGTTAACTCCAGTTCTTCTGAAGAGGACCTTCACAATGCCATCTTGGCAGTCCGTCGAAACCGTGTGGCCCTGAAGGGTAACATTGAAACTGACTACAATTTGCCTCCATCTCACAAATCCCGCAACAACATCTTTCGCACCTGTCTAGATCTCTATGCAAGTGTTATCCATTTCAAGAACATGCCAGGTGTGGAGACCTGGCATAAGAATATAGACATCTTAGTTGTTCGGGAAAACACAGAGGGTGCATACAGCATGCTGGAGCATGAGAGTGTGAAGGGAGTGATAGAGAGCTTAAAGATCGTCACCAAGGTCAGGTGCATGCGCATCGCCAAATATGCCTTTGAGCTGGCCCAGAAGATGGGGCGCAAGAAAGTGACAGCTGTGCACAAGGCCAACATCCTGAAACTAGGAGATGGTCTCTTCCTCCAGTGCTGTCAGGAGGTGGCGTCCTGCTACCCTCAGCTCACCTTTGAATGCATGATTGTGGATAACACCACCATGCAGCTGGTATCCCAGCCCCAGCAGTTTGACGTCATGGTGACACCCAATCTCTATGGCAGCATTATCAACAATGTCTGTTTGGGGTTGGTTGGGGGAGCAGGTCTTGTGCCAGGTGCTGCCTATGGCCAACTATTTGCGGTTTTTGAAACAGCTGCAAGACAATCAGGCAAGAGTATAGCTAATAAGAATGTTGCCAACCCTACTGCCATGCTGCTGACAAGTTGCATTATGCTGGATTACCTCCAGCTCGAGACCTATGCCACCACCATTCGTACTGCAGTCTTGACTTCCTTGAAGAACAAAGATACCTTTACCCCAGATATTGGAGGCCAGAGTACCACACTGAACACCATTCAAAATATCATCAGTCACATCAGAAATGCCAAATAAATGATCGGTCCTTTGGAGACTATGCTATCCCAAGCATAGCCCCAAGTCCTTCCTGCCCACTCTTTACCTCACACTACCTTCTGAGAACCCCCTGCCAGCTTCACTTGAGTAGACTTCAGAATTAGCTGACTCCTGCCCCAACTAAGAAGTGTATGTATGGATGGGGAAGGGGAAAGGGAAGGGGTACAAAATCAACTGATTTTTAAAAAATATTAAAGTGTTTAAATGCCATTATTGCTGCTTATTTAAATTAACCATACCTACTGTGTTGTAAGTATATTAAGGAATCATTCATTCTCTATTTTAATCTTCAATTCACACTTCTCTATAATTATGATACATGGAGTAAATCATCTGTGCGTAGAGTCCTGGGCCTTTTCCAGAACCTTACACACTGATTTTTCTCTTTTGCTGGGTCATTAAAATTCAGCAAACCAGTCTGCAGAGAAGTCTGGCTTCTCTCTAGAGGTTGTTAATGAGTTAATTAGTACAATAAAATTTGCCTACAAAATATACATAATAACTGAAATAATAAATAAGATACCATAAAGCTAAGCTAGTACAGACTGCTTTTACTTCCTCCTAGCTATCCTATCTTTCTCACCTTCTTGCTTATGTTAGGAGAGAGTTTTGACCCTCTTATTTTTCACACAAGGCCTTCCTTGGCCACTGCAGCTCAGCTGCAAAGGAGAGTCTTACATTCCTTCCAATTGGGCTCAAGATTCTAGAGGTAAGATCCCCACGATTCTTTCTATACAAATAACCTTGGGCTCTAAACTTTATTTGAATGCTCAGTGCTTCACAGTTTACCATGCTTTTTAATTTTAATCTTGCAAAGAAAGAGACACATAAGAAAATGAAAACACTGAACTCATGTAAATGTTTACTGTCATTTTATTATAATATATTTATAGTATTTTTTAAGGCCATAGTGTAAAGATACACAAGCAAAAATGATCATTTTATTAATGCTTGGAAATTAATTGAGTATGAAATAAAAACAAGGACTATAAAATTTTACAGTAGTTTTATTGATATTAATGGCCTGCACATAGCAAGATTGAGAAAAACAGTGAATTCTTAATAGTGTTTTGGAAACATCTGTGTATCAGCTAATACCTGTGGATTCTCCATGTTTCATGCAGCTTAAGTTGAATATATTTGTCTTAGACCCTTAAAGTTCCTTAGTTTCCAAAAGGCCCTGACATATCATATTCCTTGAGCTCACCTATCTGCATTACATCTAAGTCGGGAACAGGGTTTGAAAACTTGAAGATAGTTTCAGGAAGGAAACTTCAACAGGGAAGTAAGCAAGCTAATCATGTATTCCCTTTACTGAACAAGTCCATTTGCCAGAGCTGCCACTGCTCATATGGTGCTTTCCTCTGGGCAGATCTAGGCCTGCTTCAGAGACATGATGTGCTCAGTGGAACAAGAGTTGGATTTTATTTGAAATGCCCTCCTTCAGATGCTGCACTGACCTATACTACCTTAACTCATCTACCCACTCTGTACCCCTGTTCTCCCATGAAGAAGGGAATTTATTCATGGCGCAGTCAACCTATCTGCAACCCATCTGCAGACAATAGCCCGGCTATTGGCTTCTATTTTACTGTTGGAATATGTGTGCTGATGGATGAATCCTTAGTTAAGATGGTCATTTCCAGAATCCTTCCTCAGTTCTTGGGCCAGACTGCTGTGATGACACTTAGTACATCATAGTAGAATATTACCACTTCTCAGTACTCAATTTTTCCACTTAGCTATGAATGTTTCCAGGGAAAATATCATGTGTTTTTCCCTTGTCCTCTGTAACCACTATAACAGTGACTGGTACATGCAAATAAGTAATGTTATGTGTTTATTGAGTGAACCAAAATTGAGTGATATAGCTAATAATGTGTCACATTTCTTATGTGTAAAGTGAGATCATTGTACCCACCTCACAGGGTCACTGGGAAGATTGAATGAGAAAATACACATAAAGTACTGTGACTGTCACATGGTAAGTTCTTGGTGTGTTGTAGAAATTTTTAGATTCATCATTACCATTACATAACAATCTAAACAGTAATTCTATGGAAAAATGGATGAATAATATCATCATATGTTATGGGTTTGTAACAGACTTTAGGGGAACAAATCATATTTGCTTCTTCACCAGGTCCCCAAATCTTTGTTTCTTGAATTCACCTACTCTCTCTTTCACTGACACCTCATTAGCCTTTTGCATCATTAGTAACTTCCCAATTTATGTTATTGCAAATATAGCCTCCTAGCTCATGTTCTGCCAATAATTTATCCCCTTAATTTTTTCTGCATTGCATTCCACATGATCTTTCTAAGAGGAAAGTAGGATCATGTGACTTCCTTCCTTAAAACCCCTTGTTCAGAGATTTTCATTTGGCCTAAAGTCAACTGAGCATAGCATGAAACACCTCCCATATTCTATTCTCTGCTTCCTTCTGCAGACTCACCATTTCTAGCTCTTCTCCTCAAGACCAGCACAGTGTGGCACTCCTAAGAGAGTACAAACCAAATTCATTGTTGAAAGACCTTCCACTCTTTTTAGTTCAGACCTTTGTAGGTGACCTTGGTTACTCTCACCTTTAAGAGGTGAAGATGATCTACTTCTCATCCTAAATGTCTGCACTTACTCATTATCACCTTTGGGAACCTTCCTTGACTAACTCTTTTCACCTTCCCTGCTGTGTTTGAGGGGGTGAGTCTCCCACTTCCCCTTGAGTTCCTTGTATATCCTTCCTAGTGTCTCTCTCTCTGATTGTCTCCAGTGCTTTTCTAGGCAACAGGCGTGATAGAGTGATTTGTCATGATAGCTTCAGAACCTACAACAGAAATAAGCTTAGTTTATGCTTACTGTAAATAATTATGAAAGGAAAGTAGGGAGGAAAAAAAGGAAGAATAGCTGATATTCACATGTAGAAGAACTAAATCTGTTGTAAAATATTCTCATCTGGTTTCAATCTTTGAACCTTTCTTTACAAGTTTGCTTCTCTCTAAAGAACGCTAATGCCCTCAAGGCAGTAAAAATAGGTGATTGACTGCCTCTGTTTCTTGAGATTTCTGTACTCCATATTTTGGATAATTTTGTCTTACACTTTATCAGTTTACTCTGTTTTGTTTAAAATTCTGATGTTGGGCCTCCCCTGGTGGCGCAATGGTTGAGCGCTGGGCTGCAAGGCTTCCCGCAGCCTCTGCTGCGCCAGTTCGTTCCCCAGTCACAGGTGAGGGTCCCACAAAAATAAATAAATAAACAAACAAATAAATAAAATTCTGATGTTACAGGAAATAGCAACTACACATTATCTGATATTTTCCTAATAAACTCCTCATTTTGATTTTATTTTAGTTAGTAGCCTTACAAATCACTCAGTCCCTCAGGTTGCATTGCTTACATTCTTCTCAGTTCTACTTAGAAGCTGTATCACTGGATAAGTTACTTAACCTTGCTGATCTCTAATTTGCTCATCTACGAAATAAAGGTAAATACTTTGGCAGGATTGTTGTAAAAAAATACTTTTGTTCCCTATCACGCATAAAAAGCTACTTCAATAATTAGTGGTTTTATTTATTTTTTAAAAGATTTATTTATTTATGCATACAAGAGCTAGGGTATAGGCCAGAGGTGCAGGGGGTACAAGGATTCATCAGAGACAGAGTGGGGAATAGAACAGGAGGATCTACTGAAATACACAGCTGAGGGGAGCAGCGGGTATGGCAGGAGAGGTCTGCTGCAACATGTGGGTAGCTCCCTGGCCAGTTGGAGATCTAACTCATGCTGCAAAGACTGCAGATAGCTTCACAGTGCTGTCCTTAACACTTTGCACCACCAGGGAGGCCCTAATTAGTGGTTTTAGAGACGAGATTATTTTACCATGAGTCTATAGATTGACCAGATGATGCTTCATTTCTTCAGTGGGAGAGCGGGGATAGCAGGCAAGTACAGCATGGCCTCATTCACGGGGCTATCAGTTGGTGCTGATGGCTAACTGTCAGGGGCTGTAGTTCTCATCTCCTGGCACTCATAGGGAGACAGAATGGCACCTAGGTTCCAAGGAATGTTAAAGAAGTAAAGGTCACAGCTAACGATCTCTTAAGGCCCAGTCTTGGAAATTAATCAATACAATTTCTACTATATTCTTTTGGTAAAAATAGGCAAGGGAGGGTGCAGATCATTTTCAAGGATGTAGAAAATAAACTACACTTCCTGATAGGAGAGTGCCAAGGTCTTACTGCAAAGGGGCACACAGGATATGATCAACTTTAGAAAATTTTAGAGATATGATCAACCAAAGTGAAAATGTACTTAAAACTCTTACCATAGCTCGAATCATGTGGTCATTGCTTAATCAGTGACAACTGTTATTATCTGTATCTCTTTTCCCTTTACATCTTATCTCCAATCATTCATTCTCTGCCAATTTTGCATCCATTATGCATCCTGTGTTGCTTTTCTTCATTTCATCTACATTTATACATTCTCAAGGATTTATTAAAAATATCACCTAATATGAAATGTTTATATCAATACAAGATTGATAACTTGACAGAATTACTCTGTAAATATCTCTCCCCACCTCTATATTCATAAACTTGCTTTTATAGAAATACTTTATGAATTTTTCCATTTGCATTGTATTTTATTACTTGATGTTTAGTTTTCTTTATTCAGTTTTCTTACATTCTCTTTCACTAGAACCACTTAAATCAGACGTTAAAAAACAAAAGAAAAAATGGGCCCTCACATTCTTTTCTTTCATTCCAGACCATTTCAACTTTGACATCAGATAAATATCCTTAAAGCACTATTTAGGTAGTCATTACTGTGTTCAATCCACTTGAAAAGCACTCTCAATTTGGAATGTATTCAAGGTCCTCTAAAATTTTAGCCTACATGTTCTTACCTTTCTTAAGAGGTTCTGCTTTTCTTAGATAAGTCATGTTTCAGCCCAAGTAGATGCCTTCATTTATCTAATCTTCATCTTTTCTTATTTGTCTGCCATATGATTTAGTTCCCCTCATTTGGATAATTCCCAGTTTAGTCTCTGCTTATTAAAAGTTTACCATTATTCAAGGCCTAAATCAAGTAGTACCTCCTTTATGAAAACGTGATTATTGTCACCCTGATACATTTCCTCAAGCCTTTCTGAGCCCACATAAACATTTTATTGGACTTTAAACTCCTTCATTTTACATTCTGTCTTGAATTAATTGTTCACCTACTTGACTTGAGCCTTAATAATGCATCTTCTCTTTGAGTATAGGGACAATGTTTTAGTTAGTATTCTGGATCTTGTCTGAAAGCATAGTGCCTAGCACATAGTGGTCAGTAATTAAACGTATACCAAACGAATTGAGGATAATAATGGCTATAGCTATATGACTTTTTTTTGTGTTTAATATGTGCCATACATTGTTCTATGTGGTTTGAATTTATTCATTTACTTCTCATATAAAACCTCATATAAATTCTAAGATTATTGTTATCATAATCCTCATTTCATTGATGAGAAAACTGAGGCATATGGAGTTTTAAGAAATTTGTCTGAGGACACATATTAAAAAAAAAAAAACTAGCACAACAAAGATTGGTGAGGATGTGGTGAAAAAGGAACTCTCCTACACTGCTAGTGGGAATGCAAACTGGTCCAACCACTATGGAAAACTGTGTGGAGGTTCCTCAGTCTACTAAAAATGGAGCTACCATATGACCCAGCAATTCCTTTCCTAGGGATCTAAACAAAGGACACAAAAACATTAATTCAAAAGATGCCTGCACCCCTATGTTTGTTGCAGGACTGTTTACAATAGGTAAGACTTGGAAACAACCGAAATGCCCCCAAATAGATGACTGGCTCAAGAATATGTGGTGTAAATATACAATGTAATACTCTTCAGCAATCAAAAAAGACACGCTATTGCCATTCACAGCAATATGGATGGAGCTAGATGGGATTATGCTCAGTGAAATAAGTCAGAAGGAAAAAGAAAAATATCAGATGGTTTCACTTATAGGAGAAATACAGGGGAACCAAGTAAAGGATAAGGGAAAATAATAACAATAAAAAACACAACAAACCCATCAAAAATAAACAGACAACTATAAATCAAAGACATTATACAGGGGAGGGGGAGGGACAGTGATCAAAACAAGGACAAGAAGAGCACAAGAAACTGTGGCGATTGAGCTTGGGTGAATTGGTGGTATAAATTCTATGGGGACTACACCTGAGAAAAGAAAGCAATCATTGTACAAGAATGAACAATGTTGTAAAATATATATAAATAAAATATTTTTAAAGAGTTGCCTGAGGACATACAACTAATAGATGAAGCCAGATTTAAAATTCAAGCACTGTAGCTCTAGAACCCAAGTGTATAAATGGTCCTGAGGATTTGTGTATTGTGAATTTCTCCAAACATTACATGAATCCAGATGAAGTTTCAGCCAAGGATGAATGTTTTCTCATGCAAATAATTCCATAAACTCAGAGTTAAAGAAATGGGAAGAAGAAACATTAAGTTTTCAGAAGCCATGGTCCAAGTCGTAGCATATTGCTTCAATATCATGATTGATACATAGTAGAGGCAAGATGAGGATCCAAGTATTCTGATCAGATGATGTTCTCTTGTCATTAAACCACTAGGGACTCCCTTGGTGAAACATGGGAAAAAAAAAAAAAAACCTGCTAACATTTTGAGAACACTTGCTGAGTATAAAGTACTGTTTAAATGGTTACACGTATTAACCACATGAACCAGTTATATTGACAAAGAAACAGAAATACAGTAAAGTTAACTGATAGGCTCAAGGTTAATCAGATAGTAAATAATGGAACTGTGATTAGAATCCAGCCATTATATAGCTACCTCCACTAGAACTGATTCTCGGAATTGTGGGTTAACTATATAATGCAGGAAGAGAAGGCAGAATATCCAGACAAGGGAGAAAACTCAGACCATTTGTTGTCTGAGCTGACCATCAAATATTGGAGATGACATTTCAAAAATAGTAACTCAAATAGTCAAAGTACTTCTTTGGAGTGATGGCAAGCAAAAAGAGACAAAACTAAGAAATTATATGTTCATGAAACAAAATAACTAAAATTATTTTATGAAATGGAAACACAAAAAAAAACACTAAATTTTGCAGAGTAGAATTTTGAAGATATTTATCCAGTTCTGGATCATTACTAACATTGCAAAAAGCCGACAGTATTACTAAGGGCTCACTTGGGAATATGCATCATTTCTGCATGAAGCTGATTACAGAACTAAAAATGTTTTGAAGGAAGGCACTTTACTCCTTGGAGTTGCCTCGATACCTTGCATAACGCAGGAACTCAGTATAATAGTGTTCTTCACATCAAAATGAACTTGCTTATACTGATACGGAAGCTACATATATTACATTTCTGATTGCTCCAAGAAATACAAGGTCTAGAGAAAGCATACATATTTGAAATGGGGAAAATGGCTTAACTTCACAAAAGAAATTTAGAAATTGGAATGCCTTGTTGCCAATTTGGCAAATGCTTAAATCCCTGAGCAGCCTGAGTATAAAGTGTCTACTGAAGGGGACAATAGCTCTGGTCAACTTAAGCATCTGGTTTGTTATAGTTCATGTCAAATTTCCCTAATGCAAAATACATGTAAATGAATGAATGTTACCAAAAGAAAGAGACAATATTGTATATGTACAGGTATAGGTATTACTTTCCTTTTCTATGCCTTAGAGCAAAGGAATTACCTTAAACTTATATCCTTATAAATATTCTCGCATTACCAGGTATCCTTTGATTTATTTTGAAGAACCAAAAACTATATGGAGGAAAAAAAATTGCTTTAGCTAAGCTAGTTGGGATTTTTATAGAAATTATCTAGAGAATACATTTTTTAAAGAGGCCCAAAAATTCCTCAACAAAGAAATAGTAATTATTCCTGGGTATATGTTTTCAGAATCATAAGTACAAAATATCATTATATATGTCTTATAAAAATCATTTATAACACAGATCAGTGTTTGGTCATATCTATAGGAGATTACAGACGTTTACCTTGGTGAAACAAGAATTCCTAATATTATATGATTTGGAGTCTTATGACTTCACTTGAAATTTCAAATGAAAGCATCCAGTTGGCTCAAAAAGTACCTTATCTCAAATATTAGATGGGATGATGATGAGTTTGGAATACTGTAGAATTTCAGAAATGGCTCTTGGTTGGGGAAGAGTTTCAGGTCAAAATTCATAGGCAGAGAATAAATGAAATTATTTCATCTATCATGGTAATGGGAAAAGCCATATTTCTAAATTAATCTATAATTTATTATAGTCTATTAATACTGTATCTAAGCATGACATGACAAAATCCGTAAGTCAAATGTTATACATTGTTTTCCATATAATATGTTCCTCAGAATTAACTTTTCCTACAATATTTTTCCCTTATTTCTTTTTTTAGTTCTTATCATTGAATAAAAGAGGATCATTTTTCCTTATAGGTGGGCTTATTCCTACATAGGTATTTACATTATCTCCTAAGTGAAACCTTCTGTAGCAAAAGGAAAGAGATTTTGAAGTTCCTGTACAGAAATCTGTAGTAGCAAAGTAAAGAGTTGAAATTTCTGAATATATAAATAGTATTATGATGTGAAAGGCAAGGACATCTCAAATGAAATTATGTTTAACTCTTTAAGGCTGTGACTAGACCACAACTAGCATATTATACTTAGTTTTGATTTTTCAAATTGATAAAAAAAATAATTTCTTTGAAAAGATAATGGTGGCGAAAATCACCTTTATGCCAAACATCGGATAAAGATGTTAGAAGGCCTGATAGAGAATTCATTTTCTCCAGGTTAAGAAAAGCCTCTGGGATTGATCCTCTTCAAAGTTTTCATGTTGTGAAGGAACTACATTCTTTTGCTCCCACTTTTAAAATTAATCTTGCCATTGGCAAGATACTTATTTACATCTAACTTCACCCATTGGTCCTTTCACTTATTTACTTCATCTCCAGTATCATTTGCGCCCCACCACCACCACCACCACAGAGCACTTGGTCTGAGCTGGGTGCTGAGAAGTTGGACTGAAGATGCAGCTTTGAGAAGCCCCATGTTCTTTCTAGGATTCCACAGAACTGAAGGAATCAGCGATCATTGGACAGTTATGGAAAATAAGAAATATTGCAATACTGATAAAGCAGGGTAAGATGAGAGTACACAAGAGAGTGAAAATAGCCAAGAGAAAGTGCCTCGAGGATGGAGGAGAGAGGGAGAAAGGTAGAAGAGAGATAGGAAGGCACACAGGGAGGGAAGATGGGGGAAAGTATGTGGAAGGGGGACAGAGGATGGGAGACGAGGGAGAAGAGATGTGGTGAGGAGGGGCACATTGTTGGAGGGTATCTTATTTGTTCACTCATTTTCTTCCATCATTTAATTTTTGGACAGCATTGATTTCTCCCCTCAGGTGTAGTCCCCGTAGTTCTACCACCGCCATAGCCCTCATGACCCATCATCATATTCCCTTGTGCTCCTCCCTCTCTTGTTTTCCCCTCCCTCTCCTTCTGCTGCTATCTGTCTCAGATTTCTGGTCAACTTGCAAGTTTTGTCTTTTCCTGACCCTTTGTTCAATTTCTCTATATTCCACCTTTAAGTGAAACCAATCGATATTTATCTTTTCCTTCTGACTTACTTGGCTTAGCATCTTAACACAGCTGGAGAACTGCTCTCTCAAGTCACCATCTGCCCATTAGGTTATATGCAAAGCTTTTACTTTTCCCCATAATTTCTTATTTTGTATCTAATTATTATCGAACTCATTTTACTTACAAAAATCTTGCCCTGGTTATTTTTTTAATCTATAAGGTAAGATCTTTTTTTAATTTAAGATGAACATCTGATTTTCATATGAGAAACATTTTTGGGTTGATGAACCTTTTACATTGATTAATTGCCTGATTAGACACCTCATCAGAGTTGCCTCTAATTCTTGTGATTAAGAGGATTTATTGTTTTCCATAAGGTGCGTGTCAGCCCTATTACTACCCCTTCAATGCCTTTCTATTCTTTTTCATTTTTCTCCCTGTGAACACATTCCACTCTTTTGGTTTTTTCTAGCATACTTGTCCCCTTCATTTCTTCTCAAATGCCTCTTTAAAAGTGAAATATATCTCTAGAAACAAATTGTCTTCCCTACCTTGGTGCTCAGCTCCATAGTGAAATCCTTACTCTACTACCATTTGGATCTCTCATTCCTTATGGGAATGGCCTTGAAGTTGCAGGGACATCATCTCTCTCACCCTCAACTGTCATCTCCTCCCCCTGCTAGTGGCAGCATCTAGTCCCCTGACTCCCTGAAAAGCTACAAGTTGTCCACTCTGCCCAGTGTTTATCATGGCCCAGTTATTCTGCAATAGTAGCAGACTCCTGTCACTAGGACCTCCCAATGGCCAAGACATTTGCCACCCTCCTCCATTTCAAGCAAATAAGCTGCAGCAACCACTACAGCTGCATTTCAAGTGAGAATGACCCTATCATTCTTCCACCTGATTCTTATTCCAAGAAGTCACTTTCTACAAAAGAGCTTGTCATTCTCGATGACCTCCTATGAGGCTGTGTGGTATCTCTTCACAGCAATCCAGAAATGGGCAGCTTGAGGATCTTAGCATTACTTGACCATGGTTATTGTTTTTATCCAGATTGACAGATGCTTTTTACATTCTCTGACTGAATTTCATGGGGAAAGAGCTTAAAATGCACAGGAGGAGGAAAGTACTTCTTTCCCAGGATCCCCGCTGAGCTGATAACAGTCTATGAGAAGTCATCTATTTAAACAGAAATAAACATGCCTCGGGATGCCAGAAACCGATTTTCAGCTTTATTAAGCTATTTTCAGCTTTATTAAGAAATCTGTGTTTAAGTTTTTCAAATATCTCTAATCTTGTTCATTTAGTTCTTCTCGATGTGTAGATCAATTAGAAGACTTAATAAGAATGTAGACGTTGCATTCTGTTCCTTATAGAAACACAGTGTGTTTAGAGGAAAGCTGGAATCATTCCAAGGGCCTTCGTCAAAAACTTGTACTTCACTGGCTTTCCATAGGCAAAGTAGTCCTGGTTAGATGTTGCTTATATTTTGGTAATGAGAAATACCACTTTTGGCTGTTATTTCCTTGAAAAAAAAATCTTTGGACCAATATAAATTGTTGACCTATATTAAGTCAAACTCTGCTCTAGTCAAGGCAATAGTGTGTGTGTGTGTGTGTGTGTGTGTGTGTGTGTGTGTGTTTAAAGGTTCAGGTAGCAACTATTCTATTGACCATAGTTCAGATAGCAACTATTTTATTGGTCTCCATTGCAACTATTCAACTCTTCCATTTTAAAACAATAGCATCCATAGATAGTAAATATGACTGTGTTCTAGTAAGACTTTATTTGTGGACACTCTAAATATCATAATTCTTATGCCATATAATAGTGGATATTTTAAAATTTTCCAACCCTTGAAAAATGCAAAAGCCCACTTGTTATTTAAGTGCCTTATAAAAAGAAGTCTGTGGGCTCTAATTAGTGAACTCCTGTTTTAGGCAAAAAGGCAAGAAATAAACAGGATAGAAACCCTGATCTCATGTGACTTTGTTTTCTAGGGGAGAAAACATGTACAGGCAGATATATATTATGTCAAGTTCTAAGGATTAGAGAGAAGGAAAAAACAGAGCTGGGTGTATGACTGAATAACAGGTTGCAGAAGGAACAAGGATGTGTGTCATTTCAGCTGATCAGGTGAGGACTCTCAGAGGTGGCATCTGACTTGATCATTGAGTGATGCTAGGGAGATTTGAGTTTCTGGTCCAAGTTGAAGGCACAGCGAAAGCAAAGTTCTGAGTCAGAATGAGCTAGAGGTGTTTGAAGAAATCAGATGACTAGTTGGCTGGAAAGGTTGTTGCAGAGGGGAATAGGAGGCCATGTGATGAGAAGGGAACATTAAGACAGTTCAGGCAGGACACTGGACTAGAGGAAGGGTTTTGGTATTTGTTCAGACTTCACTATTAAGCAGTAGGTGGTTTAAAGATGGAGACTGCTGGAAAATGGTTTAGAACTTTGAATAGGACACTTTGGCTGCTGTGTGGATGAAGGACTGCAGTGGTGGGGGGAACAATAGTGGAGGCTAGAAGGGCCACCAGGAGGCTGGTTCAAATGAGTTGCTTTGTAATGTACTCTTCTAACACTTCTTCACATGTGTGTCTTGTAGAGACTAAGGAGGTGGTGAGAAATAGTGATGTATAGTGTTGAGGATGGTGCTGATTGGCTGAGGTGTCTCTGTTCTTCTCCATGTGACATCTCAGCTGTTGTTAAGCTAGAAAGACTTTTTTCCTACATGGTGAGTGGGCTTCAAGAGGGAGCATTGTGGAAAGGCAAGTCCCAATGTGAAAGGGCCTACTAAGCTCTGCTTCCATTACACTTGATAATGTCTTCATTTCAGAGAATGTCCTATAGCCAAGCCCAAAATTAAAGCAGAAAGGTGAGTTCATTAGGAATCACCTTTATCAAACACAGTTATCCTAGCTTCTGCCTTTAGATAGAAAAGTATGGGAATGATTGGCTCTTTAGTGGGATAGCTGCACTCTTCTCAGAAATAAAGGATAAGCTTTGTGCCAGGTACATACAAACACAAGCACGTGTTTGCTTGCCACATATTGGGCTCCTACTACGAGAGAATCGGTATGCTAGAAACGGTAGGTGCAGAAGAATTGATGAGATATGTACTTCCCTCAAGGTATTTTGAGTCTAGAAGAAAATATTATGCTACCAGGTGAGGACCTGCAAACATATGAATGCATGTTTTTGGATAGAATATATCCCTTAAGATATATTCCAGATTATTCTTTAAGGGGGTTAGATGATATTCAGAAAGATGTTCTTATGAAATATATGCCTTTGTTCTGGTTGCTATGATTTTCTGTATCATCAAGGGAAGTGAAGCATTTATTCCTCTAGAAAATTAAAGGACATTGTGATAAGTCAATTTTTCCAATGATGAACTAATGTGCAGGTTAGTTCAGTGTTTGAAGAAAGAGAATTTCATCTGCTGCCATGACCTCTAACTTTATTTGATCTCTGACAGATTTAGGTCACAAAGCTTTATTGATTTTTTTTTCATTGGAACTTTCTAGGAGTCAGCTTCTTAGAAACATAATTGGTATGCACACACACACATGTGCGCACACAAACATACCTCATTAGCATGAAAAGTTCCAATCTACTCAAATCTAGCAAATCTAGCAAATCTCTGAATATAAAATTTTGCATATAATAGGTGCTCTTTTGATGTTTAACATATAAGCTAGGATTTGCTGTCCATTGTTATTGTATAGGCATTGGTAGTCTAATGAGACTTTTAAGTAGAACATAAAAAGCTATCATACCACATAATATAATATGCATGTAATATTTCAGACATTTTCTTAATGCCTTCCATCTACCATTCCTTTGAACTTTCACCTGTCTGTCATGTAAGTGCTGTAATTATCATCATCTCCTAGATACCAAGGTTTAGGTGAAGGAGTTAGAGACAGAGACAGAGCCAGAACTTTTGATTCCCAAGGCCATTCTCTTTACCACTATGTAACACAGAAGTAGCGATGGAAAGAAACTGGTAGTGCCTTCAGAAGACTTATTTCTGGTTCTTAGGGTTGAACTAACTAGCTGTGAGATCTTGGACACATCAACTTCTCTTGCATGAAAAAAAATTAACTCTCTTCTCTAAAGTGTAGATGTTTGAAGCCCATATTTCTAAACTAACTTAGAAACTAAATTTTCTTCAGTTACCATTGTACTTTTTGCACTTCTAATTTCTCTTGCCCTGCCCTGTATCTGTCACCTTCTAATGTGTTTCAACTTTGCATCCTTATTCCCCATTGTTTGTTGTCCATCTCTCCTTTCCTAGATTGCAAGCTCCGGTGAGGGTAGGGATCTTTGTTTTGCTTAAAGATGGATCTCAAATGCCTCCAAAGCTTCCTGGCACATGGGAAACCCTCAGTAAAGATATGGTATACTTTTTAGAGATAGGGATGACAACATGGCAGGAGGAACTGGCATCCCAGGAGGAAGAAATGATGTCAACAGGGACAAGAGGACATTGGACAGCTTGGTCTTTGGGGTAGTTTAATTTATGTAGGGGAAGCAATGAGTGAAGATGGTAGGATGGTGGGTTGCACATGGAGCAAGTCTTCAGTGTCATATAAGAATCCGGATTTTGTGTGTGTGTGCATGTGTGTATGGTTTTTAAGAAACTATTTAATTTGTTAGGTCATAGAAAGCCAGTTTGACTTGTTAGGGCCAAGACTTTTTAGGGCACCAAAATTCCAGGGATGCAATGGCTTGTTCTGAAAGACAATCCTAGAGTCTTGATTGTATTTGGAAGTAATATTTGACTTTTTTGCTCAAATGTGTGGTCAGTTTTTCTTGTAAGGAGACCCCTCAAGGAAATAAGAAATTATGTTATATTCTGAGCTCAGTAAGAGAACTGTACAGATGCAGATGTGTTATTCCTTATTTATGGTAATTGAATTTTAAATTTAATTTAGCAATAAAAATCTGCAATTGAAAGAATTGTTACACTGTAAAAGACTTGAGAAACACATAGATTCTAGGGGTACTTAGAGCATCATTTGATGTTTGATGGTTTACAAGCATAAATGCATCCAAATTAATCTTAATTGCCATTTTAGCAAGGAAAATGCAGCAATGTGTTTATCAAAAGGACATTTCCAAAAAGATATGAAAAGAATGAGACTCATAACAAAGCCATATGGGGAATAGAGGCTACCAAACTATATACACAGGATGATCTAGACAAAATAGATTTTATGTAC
Organism: Talpa occidentalis; assembly: GCF_014898055.3. Lineage (NCBI taxonomy): Eukaryota > Metazoa > Chordata > Mammalia > Eulipotyphla > Talpidae > Talpa > Talpa occidentalis. The sequence continues at coordinate 22,615,122 of NW_023603184.1, read as the reverse complement.
ATATTCTATTATAATCATTTCATAAGCATCATTTCAAGAAAATGTAGTTTCTAAATTAGCATAGAAATAAATAACTGATTATCATTCTATTTTGAGCATTTCAATCATCATCTTAGACTTTTACATACTTTTGGTCATTTCATTTCCCAAGTTTTCATGGTAATAATTAACACTGCAATGAAAATCATTGTGCACTCATTTATCCGTAATAAGAATTCTTCAAAGAGACCATGCTTCTGGTGAAATTACTGATTCTCAGGGTATGAATTATTTTGCAACTATTTTTTTTAAGATTTATTTATTCATTTACACAGGAACCAGGGTACAGGCCAGATGCGCAGGAGGGTGAGAGGATTCACCAGAGACAGAGTGGGGAACAGAACAGGCAGACTAACGAAATATACTGCTGAAGGGAGCAACGGGCGAGACAGGAGAGGTCTGCCACATCTTGTGCGACCCTGTCTGGCCCGCCGGGATGGAACCGGTGCTGCAGAGGCTGCGGACAGCTTGACAACGCTGTGCTCAACCACCTGCACCACCAGCGGAGGCCCTATTGCAACTATTATCTTTGCATTCTCAAATTATCCTCGCAGGTAATTTGGTTAGCAAAACTTAGTATTTGTTAATCTTTTATTAGGAATGAGATTGGAATTGTATTGATTGGGCAGTTGTTTCTGTTGAAATGCCTGTTGATGCCCTTGCAAATAGGATCTATGGGAACCCAGTGATTTTCATTTGACTATCATAGTCAGAATTCAGTCAAGTCAAATAGTCCATACACTGAAACAATTAATCTATTCATTAAAACAATTTGTCAATCTTCTGACGTGATGGGCCATTTAATCTAATCAAGAGGATCAATTTAGTGAAAGACCTGGTGGAATAAATGTGTGCCAATAAATCATGTTCACAATTAGAGCTGAATATCAAAGAATAAACTGCATAAATTAGTTCATGACTTGTTCAGGAGTTCATAAAAGTACATCCATTGTGGTATAATTATATTCTAGATAAAATCCTTATGAAAAGTTCAGTAAACAGACACTGGGGTCTCTGAAATAATTGCACTGTGTTGATGTTTTTATCTTCTTACAATTTGGATGTTCTGAGAGCAGTCTTCCCCTTGAAATTAACATCCTCAGTTCTCTCCTTTCAGCAAACCTTAGCCAGATGAAACTCTTGGCTTCATTTAATAAGTGAGAAACTCATCCCCTCATTTATCATAGGTGGTACTCTGCTATTGGATTCATGCCAGATCCAGAGATAAAAAGATTATAGGAAACTATCTGAAATTATAAGTGCAAGGTCACTACACTAGGGGTGAGAAAAGGGACTTTTCTTTCTCTCTGACTCTGGAATTTTTTTATTAACAGTGATATCTCCCAAGTTTGTCTTAATGACCCTGAATTGTAATAATATTTAGGGACAATAGAAGCTGAAACAGTAGGCATAAAAAAGGTCAGAGTTCCTTGAATATTATTCTGTGGATTGAATGGGAATTAGATTTTTCAATTATGTTTGCTCTGTGAAGAATTACTGTGATGAATTTGCAGTGTACCGGTCCCCATGGTTCCTATTGAATTATGTAATTTATTTAGGTGTTTCTTTGAATAGTTGTTCTAAAAGTTAATCTGACTGTATTGCTGGCGCATTATTGCTCTGCTGGGATGAGCCTTGGTGACCCTTTAGCAGGGGATACCATTTTTTCTTGGCAGGTAGCATGGCTATCAACATTGACAGCTCTTTGACTGATTAAAATTTAAAAGATGTCCCTGTCCCTGTAGCTTTAATAGAATTAGAACTGATCTTCTCTAGATGAAAATATTCCTATCATTTAACTCATTGACAGTCAGCCCCAAGTACACACACGTGTGTGTGTGTGTCCCCATCCGTATATTCACAAGACAAAAGTTAAATTGAGATAATGGAAAATGAAAAATTTTTGTATCTTTTTAAGAAATTATTTTATACCCATTCCCAAAGATACACCCACTCACCCCCCCACACACATACATTTACAGATATACTTATATAAGAAAACACCTCCCTACAAAAGACCAGTGACCCCTAACAAATGTATATTTGTTTTTAATTCAGCCAGGCATGGTTCCCTTTCTAGGCTCCAGCTAAAGAAATGGAACAAAGATAGAGCTACATCTCTCAAACACTGGCCTACAACAGACACATTGGTTCTATGATCTGTACCATGATCCATTGTAGTGACACTTTATGTAGCTTAGTTCTAAGCTAAAAGTCAAAGCCTCATATATATTTTTTTAATTTAAAATTTTTTTAATTTTATATATTTTTACATCATTTTTCATTTTTGCACAATGTATGCATTTTCATTTTGGTTATATTCCCCATCAATTCCCACCCCCTTGTTTTGGTCCTACTACTTTCTCCCCACCACCCTCATAGTATATCTCTGGTTTATAGTTGCTTATTGATTTTGATTTTTACTTTATTATAATTAGATTTTTTTCCTGGTGCCTCATTTACATTTTCTAAATTCCTGCTATGAGTGAGACCATCCAGTATTTTTATTTTTCTTTCTAGCTTATTTCGCTGAGTATGATCCCTTCTAGCTCCATCCACGTTGCTGCAAATTGCATAAGTTTGTCTTTTTTGATTGTTAAGTAATATTCCATTGTGTATATGTACCACATCTTCTTGATCCAGTCATCTATTTTGCTGCTGGTGGGAGTGCAAACTGGTCCAACCACTATGGAGAGCTATGTGGAGACTCCTCAGTCTGCTAAAGATAGATCTTCCATTTGATCCAGCAATTCCACTCCTAGATATTTACCCAAAGGACACAGAAACATTAATTCAAAAGGGCACCTGCACCCACCCCTATGTTTATAGCAGCACTATTTACAATTGCTAAGCTATGGAAACAACCGAAATGTCTCATATACATTTTTTTCCAAAGGGAGGGCCCTTTGAACCTCTGCTTGAGACAATTTCAAGACCTTGAACTTGAATTCAATCTTGAATTCATATTGAATTCAAAATCAAATTTTATTTGGTGAGTGATAGAAACAGGTAAACCTGGTATTCCAGATTATGACTCCTGTGTTTCAGGAAGCCAACTAGGTTTGGAAATCATTTTCCATGCTAAAATACCAAGAAAGCAAGCTGCTAAGAATGAGGGCAGATGAAGCCTCCCTATACCCTTCCCTGGAGAGTTACAAGGAAGATTTTCAAGAGGCCGATAGTAGATCTGTCGGACCCTACTCTCTTACCACAGAGCACATGGTTCCATTTCCAAGTTTTTTGTGACTTTGAGGAAAAAGGGTGTATTTGAAGGGAACATCAAGATTTTACTTTTTTTTCTTCCATTCCTCCAAAATTCTATTAATCTCTCCTTTCCTCCCCACATACTACCAGTTCTTCAACTTTACTCTGAAGTTTATCTAGCAGTGGGAAACCAATTTTTAAATGGCATTATCTTATGCTAACATCATTAGCTGCTGACATTATTTCTAATTATACACACAGTAAATGGTTTAATTTCCTTTTTGAACTGCTTGTGAAACATGTTCCTTTTGATCATCTCATGGGATTAATACCACATTATAGGAATTTTATCAAAGAAAAAAGAATTTTGAGCAGGCAGGCTCTAAAATGCCTTGAAAGAATGCAGAGTTACTTGTAGGAGTTATCTTTCAGGTAGATCCAAGTACCTACCTTTTTTCACAGTTTGCACTGAGCCACATTTATGCTAAGATACATACTTAGCATATAGCTTTGAGTTTTACCTCAATTTGTAGAGCAAGTGTATATTCTTGTTTTGCTTAAGAATTAGTTGAACCTAGAAACTTGATCACTCCTCTTTTATTCCAGGACAATCTACAGACGACTTCATCTTATAAAACATAAATAACATTTTAAATATATATATATATATATTTAACATTTTAAATATATATATATAAAATAACATTTTAAATATCTATATCTTTATCTATATATATATATATATAGATATGTGTGTGTGTGTGTGTGTGTGTGTATCTATCTCCTAAATGTGATTGGGACTTCCTGTCATTTCTTAGGAAGACTTTTAAAATGTTTGACCTCCCTGCCCTTGATTACTTACATTCTACTTCTGTGTTGAGATAAGATCTGACTTGAAAACACATATCTCTTCAAGAAGAGTTGATCTTTAGCCCTTTCTAATTGGATGAGTAGTTTGGAACTTTTAGAAAATGTAAGTTATTTCTAATTTTTCATGATGAAAACCCAACTTCCTCTGCATTCTAATCACTATTATGCCATTTTAAGGATCTTTTATGGTTTATATTACACAAAATAGGGATCAGAGCTCTTATTCTTCTTAAAATAAAGACATTTCATTTAAAGTTTGTAATATGTAAGGGTTGTAGTAAGTGCATTTTATGCATTTGTTTAACTTTTCAAGAACTGTGTTGGAAAATTGGTGTTATATGTAGTAAGTAAGCAAAGTGAAGTTCAGAGGAACTATTTCCTAGTTCAAATATAGAAGAGCAGTAAATAGCAGAGCTGAGATTAGAAACCTAGATCTGCCTGAGCCTTAAGTGTGTGCACTTTCTTTTACACTTACTGTAATAAGTAATGTTAGTGTTCACTCTCACTGTGAATTAGAGTCTAACTGGCTGGTAATTAGAATATTATCTTGAAGGGCCTCCCTGGTGATGCAGCACTGTAAAGCTAACCACAGTCAGTGCAGCATGAGTTCAATCCCCGGCCAGGGAGTTGAAGGTTGGCACAGCCAACTTTCTCTGACTCACCCACTGCTCCACTCAGCAGTGTATTTCAGTCATTCTATCTGTTCTGCTCCTTACTTTGTCTCTGGTGAATCCTCTCACTCACACCTCTGGCCTGTACCCCAGTTCTTAAATGTATAAATAAATGAATCTTTAAAAAAGAAAGAATATTATATTGACATTTAGCGTTGATTGAGGTATATCATAAACTGGCATGCACCAGTTATTCACTGAGTGGCCACTGTCCATGTGCCAGGCATTATTTCAGGCAATGGATCCAAAGCAAAGCACAAACAAACCTGGTTCTCTCTGGTCTTCATAATCTGGTGGGAACAGATAGCAATTCAAACAATGAGTGAATGACATTTGTGATCTATGTTGTGAAATAATACAGAGCATCGTGAGAGGGATGTGACTATAAACTTGACCTTGTTCCCTGTCAACAAAGGCTATCATAGCAAACAATCTTAGGTGGAACTAAGAAGAGGGTGTCAGAATGAGCTGATGCTCCTTTTATTCATCCCTTGGTGTTGATGTCACATTCTGGGAATTTAACAGAGGATGATGGTTTGGAAAACTGGCAGCCTAACAGAGAATGGTGTCCCAGTCAGCCCGCAGACTCAGAAGCAGAAAGGAGAGAAAGCTGATGGAATGTTGCAAATTGGAGTGGAAGGAGAGAAGGTTGTCCAGGTAACAGAATCCTGAGTGCTTGTTAGGCATTTTTATCTGTAGCTGATGGGCTCTGAGAATCCATCACAAAGCTAATTTGTGTGCAATCTGTCATTCAGGTTGGCTGAGCTTCCCTTTCATGCTCAGTGTATGGACTGCAGACACTGGGAAAGTAACCCATGTAGTGGCTTTATGAGCTGAACATTAATCTGTGTTTCAGTAACAAAAATCTGTAGCTTTACTGGTGTCTCACATAGCGTTTAATGACTTTAAAGTAGCTTATTGATGCTATCAGGAAACTGATACATTTGTAAAGAGAAATGCATTATCCATGCTATAAAATTAAATGTTGCATTGCAAAGCAATATACTAAATATTTGCTTAGTCAATTTTTGTAAACTAAATGTTATAAAATTATATTGGAGCAAAGAAGCAGTAAATATCCATGGGGAATGTATTTCTTCAAAAAGTTTATTTTGTGAACCTGTATTGATTGGCAGGTTTTAATTACCTTTTAACAAAGTGTATTTCCCATGCCTGGGAAGATGTGCAATCTATTGCTTAAGTTGTCCTTCATATTTGTGTGTGATATTTGGGGGCTTTCAGGGCATATGTACTTTAAAAACCATGTTTTTAATATATTTGGTATCAAATCAAATATATAGTCTTTAGCTTTAAAAAAAAAAGATTTATTTATTTATGCATATAAGAGCTGAGGTGTAGGCCAGAGGGGCGGGTGTATGTGGGCAAGAGGATTCACCGGAGACAGAGTGGGGAGCAGAACAGGCAGATCTACTGAAATACACTGCTGAGGAGCAGCCAGGAGACAGGAGAGGTCTACTGCTCCATGTGGGTTAGCTTCCTGGCTGGGGATTGAAGTCATGCCATAGTGGCATTTATATAAATATTAATAACATATCCATGTGTAGCCAGAATCTTGTTTCAAGACTTCTAAAATAGATCATGACTATAAGTATCTGGATTAACTTTGAAAGAAAAAATTGGTGCTATCCCCAAAGCATTCTGAACATAATTCTGTATGATGTGCAGTCCCCAAATTTTGCATAAACAGAGAATGGCTAACATCTTCTAATATTCAAGAAAATTACTAACACTTATGAGACTGTATTGAGTGCTGGTCACTTGACATGTTGTCTTAGTCCTTGCAGATAAAGAGGTAAATAATAACATTACCCTGTTTTATAGATGAATAAACTGAGGTGTAGAAATGCTACATAATTGATTTTGTCCACATAGCTAGTAAGAGTTGGAACACTGTAACTTCTTTTGCATAAATCCAGGCAGTTGGACTGAAGAGTTCCTACTGGTCTTACCCACATTGCACAATTCCAGGGTGTGATGACTATTTCAGAAAGGATGTTTCTTTTCAGTTAGTTTTTTTTCTATCACTTTTTCTTTTTGGATAGGCTACTTTGACCTTGATATTTATCACAAGCGCCCACAAAAAATCAAGGAACCCACACAAAATAACTGAATTATGGCACTGATGATGATGAAAATGATAGCAGCTACCATTAATCAAACTCTGTGTTCCAGATATTAGGCTTAGTACTTTGCATTTTCTCATTGCTTTCTTAACTCTATGAAGGAGGTATAAAATTATTCCCCTTCATAGATTAGAAACACAGGTATAGAGGATTGAAATAATCTGTCTTTGGAGTGGAAAAGGTAAGAATGTTAATTATGTTTTAAGCAACATGTAAATCCAACCCATGTGCTTAACCCAATAGAGAAAATTGTCTCAAATAGACATACTTTATAGAATACAAATATGAACAGGTATAAAAGTCAGGGATAGGTGAGAAAAATATGTTACAGTTTATCAAAATATGAAGTCTGGCACTATAACTTCTTTAAAACTCAAATATCACCTTTAATAATTTAGTTCATCTTCTCATCTCTTATGGGTCATGGAGAACACAGGAGACCTTTTAACTAGCTCTTTGCAGTAGGAGATTCCCTCCATAGCCTTCCCTTCTCCATGATGAAGAGACCTGAAATCATACATGTCCACCCATATGATTTCTCTCCCTTAGGTTGTCAGCCAATTCTTTATTTTAAAGATTTATTTTTAAATTATTTATGCATACAAGAATTGGGATGTAAGCCAGAGCAGTGTGGGGGGCATGAGAGGATTCACCACAGACAGAGTGGGGAGCAGAACAAGTAGATCTACTGAAATACACTGCTAACAGGAGCAGCGGGCAAGACAGGAGAGGTCTGCTGAGCCATGTGGGTCACCTCCCTGGCCAGGAATCAAACTTGTGCTGCAGTGGCTGCAGATAGCTTCATAATGCTGAGACTTAACCCCTTGTGCCACCAGGGAGTCCCCAATTGTCAGTCAGTTCTTAAGACCTTCCTAGTTTCTTCCCATTCCTTATAATTCAGGTTCTTAAAATCTGCTCCAATTGGAGCTTGACAACCTGACCTCCTGACCCTGAGCACTTAACCATGGGACAGGCCCAGTGTCAGCTGTCAGTCAGGAATCCCATGAAATATTAAATTCGGTAAAAAAGGTAGAAAAACCCAGAGTAAATGTGACCTGTTGAATGTTCTATCAGGAAGATGACCTCCCATTGCTATAATAGGGGTCTTATTTTCCAGGCTTTCACCTCTATGACCTTAACTATTTTCAACCAACTGCAGAGATGGTAATAATTCTGCTTTGCTGATAACCAATTTTGATCTTTTACATCTGAGAATCAAATCTTTAGGCACTATGGAAACAGACAGTGATTCTATTAATCATTCAACAGCTGTTTAAGGCACATCTCTATTTTTTTTAACATATGTTAATATCCTTTATACTCAAAACCAAAGCTAGTGTTCTTAATATTTAAATGTTTTTCATTTTATTTTACTCTTTCTGCTTACAAAAATTAAATTCTACTTGTAGTGGCTGAGAACACACATGGTAGAGTCCTTTTTCCTAGGATTATATCTCCATTGTCACTGGTTAATTCTGCAACCTTAAACAAGTTTCTTAGCCTCGTCTGCCTTAGTTTCATCTACAAAATGTGGGCAATAATGACATTGATGCTGTAGAGTTGTGTGAGATGATATGAATGAATCACTTTAGCACAATATCTGAGGCACAGTAAGGGCTCAATGTTAGCTGTTCTTGTCAATAGCAGCATTTTACAGGTACACCACAGGCTACAGTAATAAAATGATGAGCAAACTCAGATGTGGTCCCTGCTCTCTTGAAACCAATGTCTGAGTTGTTGAAAAGAGACTCAGCATGACTGGGGCATAGAAAACTCGGGAGATCATGATAGACTGAGCAAAGGGACATGAGGCTGGTACATGGAAAATTTAGCCTTAATCCTTAAATAATGGGAAACCATTAAAGTGGTTTAAAAAGGGAGATGCCATTTTAAGTTTATATTTGGAAAGATTACTGAATGGATGGACTGGAAGAGGAATATAGTAGGTGCAACAAGAAATCTCTTAATTCTTAATATGAAATTACCTCAACTATTAATACTTCCGCAAGCAGTAAAGTATGGTCAGGTGTAAAAGCCAGGAAGGGATAAGAGAAACATTATCTAGTTTATTAAAACAAGTATCCCAATGTCACACAACTAGTGAGATTGGAATGCATCCACTCTCTTAGTCACTTGATTTTGCTTACTCCAGTGACCCAAGCAAGACACAATGATAGTTTGGATGAGTGTAGTGGCAATGATAATGGGAAACAAAGTCCAGTCTCAGAAAGTATTTAAATCAACAGATGAGCAAAACTTGATGAAGGGCTGGCAGTAATAGAGAAGCCAGACTCCTGTGTCTATGTGACTCTACTCAGTGTAATGCTCAGGAAGTGTCTGGTAGAAGCTCACACTGTAGGAAGTGAGCTTCATTATGCTATTAAAATATCAATCTTGGCTAACTGCAACAGTCTGAAGACATCCTCTCTAAATGGTTACCACATTTTAAAGACTTTTCTCCATAGAACTGCTTTCAAAATTAGATATAATAAACAGCATTTAACCCTTTTTTAGATTTGATGGTGGATTTCCCCCTCTATGCAATCTAAATGTGTTGTAAATATTTCAGTTAAGTGTCAAAGGCAATCTTTATGTAAATTAGTGATTTTTCAACTATTATCTTACAGTGTTACCATGTGAATGTGTTAAGTTTGTTTCTCATTCTAGAGTCCAATGTTTCTCACTATGTATTTCAGACATTTTCTGAGTTAGTCCATATATGTTGACTTTTAGAAATATACTCAATACGCCAGCTTTCTCTTCCCATTGTGTCATCCATACCTCTCATCCTTTCTGTTCCCACAGCTAAATCCCTGATTTTTAAATCTGCTGATATGCAGGGGACTTCTTTTAGAAAACTAACATGAAAAAAAATAATTATGACTTTCATTTGATATCATGCCATTGAAACTAATTGCAAACACTTGAGGAGCACCCACTGTTTTACACATTCAAAAAGTCTCCTTTTTTGCTCATTATGAAGATTAGCATGTGAGTTAAGCAATCTCTGAAAATACTGATGGGTAAAAGGAAGGAGAAAAAACTGCATACTATAGCTCGTTAGTCACTAGCACTACTTGCCAATCTTCTGTCTGTGTTAATATCACACTTTCATGGAGTCACAGGTGGCATGATTTTCTGTTTTCTCCTTGTCAGGTCTCATGTGTCCAGAGCTCCCCTCTAGTCTGGGAACTGAAGGGTTTCCTAAATCACTGAATGGAGAGTTATTCCTGCAAAAGATGGGTTACCAATGACCTGGGGAAAGTCTCAGGTTGCTGGGGAGTAGCATTTCTGCTGGATCATTTCAGGAAAAGTGGTGGCAGTTGGTTCTTGCTAGCCAGGACTAATGAGAGATGGTCCTGATGAGAGAGAGAATCCTGGTATTAACTACTATCAAGTGGAGGCTCTGATTATAGATATGGCTTCCACCTACTAATAGAGTGGAAGGGGGGAGGTGCAAGAAATTGGGTGGGTACTCAGGCTATGATGGAAATATTTCCTAAGTGTAATGTCATATGTAGTTAGTGTTTTGATTTAGTGTGTTCCTTAATTATTTCATTAGTTATGGTTGTGATCATAATATATATTTTTGTCTATGTGGAACGTTGCTTTATCCCTAGTAATATGGATCATCTAGTATAGATATTTCATTTCCATAATTTAGCATTAATAATAATATTGGTGATGAATAATCATAATTTATAGTTATATTATAATGCATAGGGAAAATTGCACATTATCACACAAGTAGTAAGTGGTAGACCTAAGGTAGGAACTAGAATTCATTCTCTCAGTCACTAAAAGCTACTCCCAAAGCACTTGGTAAACTTAATTATAGTTGCTACCTCATATTCCATTGATCACATAAATTAAATTTTTCTTTTTTTCTTTTTTTTTAAAGATTTATTTATTTATTTATACAAGTACTGGGTATAGTCAGAAGCGTGGGAGGGTGAGAGAATTCACCAGAGTCATAGCGGAGAGCAGAACAGGCAGACTGACGAAGTACACTGCTGAGGGGAGCAGTGGGCGGCAGGAGAGGTCTGTGCGCCATGTGGGACCCTCACCTGGTGGCCAGGGATCTAACCGGCACTGCAGAGGCTGTAGGCAGCTTTGCAACCCAGCACTCAACTGCTGCGCCACCGGGGAGGCCCTAAATTATAATTTTCTTAACCATTTTCCTTCTGAAGTAAAGAACTCTTATTAGTTTATTTCTTCTTCCTATTATAAATAATGCCATCATAATCACTTGATACATAAAGTTTCATTGCTTTATATTGCTTTATATATATATATATATATATATATATATATATTCCCCCTTAGGATATAGTCATTAAAGTGGGTTTGTTGATTCAAAGGTTATAAACAAATCTATGACTTTTGATATATATTTAACAAAATGGTTTTTCATTGCCGAGGGGTTTACTTTACACTGTCATCAAAGATTTCATGAAGTTTCTGCTTTAGATACTTTGTTATTCTGACAGTAACACCCATGCTAAACCAACTAGTTGGAAGGCACTCTGCGAGTTGTCAAGGTAGCTGTCATATTTCCCTCAGGAAATTAGATATTTCCTTGTGGCATTTGACAATATGTACATAAATCTGGCTGTGGGAAGTAAGAAGAGGAGGGTAGGAAATAATTCCAGACAGAATACACACTAGTAGCTAAAAAGGTAAAGACCATGATTTTGAGTTTTAGAACACAGGGTTTACTCTGACTGTATGTAGGTTAGGTGACTCCAATAAGGGAATCTGACCCTGTTCAAGTCTCTTTAACTCTTTGGCATCCACTGACTATGCTGTATAAAGCCAAGAGAACATATGATTATAAACTCCCTTATAGTTCTAATATTATTCTCTAAACATGCAAGTTAAATTAAAAAAAAATTCCACATCTTGTAACAGATATTCTGTATAATGCTTAAATTATAAAAATATGCATTTCTGTGGCATGGGAGGTAGAGGCTCTATGTGCTTTCCAATGAAAGCTCTTATTTTCAGGAGATAACTAATAATCCTGGAAGATCAAAAGGGGATATATGTCCATTTGTGAACACTTTAAAATCCCAGAAGTTCTTGTTTTTCTCGACAGCCTATAAGGGTGTTCATTCATTTCCCTGACCTTGATTGGATTCTGTAGCACAGCATGTTCTTTCACTTGTACTGTGGAACGAGTTTCTTAAAAAATTAGGGGACGCATAAATCAAGCCAAACCTGACATTGGCACACAGACTTAGGGCATTGTAAAATCCATGTTCTTAATCCAGGAGGCACCATCTGCTCTTTGGGATCAGGGAGCCAGTGTTTTAGGATGGTGACCAGTTCGGTTATCATGTTGTGTTATTTGCAGGGTGCAGAATAGCAACTCTCTTCCTAGAAAATCATTTCCTGAGGCTTATCCATATTTCTGAAGTTATTACCTTGTAATTCATTTGAAACAAGGTCAGTGAGGCCCCATGGTCACACCACAAATGTCTTAACCATTCTTCAAAGGCCACTGAAGTGCTCCCTATTCCCTGGATGCTTCTCTTTTTCTTATTATTTGTTGTTTGTTTACATATCTCACTTGCTAGTGTGCAAATTCCAGAGCAAAATGTGGCCAGTTCATCTTTGCATTCCTAGCACCCAACCTTTAATGGGTATTCAATGTATGTTAAGTGGATATAGGAAAAATGGTAGAGGAATCTCCCCAGTTATTCTTGTCCTTGTGTTCCTACTATACTATTTCTGCTTAAAGTGAAAAAACTATTTAGGGCCTCCCCTGGTGGCACAGCGGTTGAGCGCTGGGTTGCGAAGCTGCCCGCAGCCTCTGCAGTGCTGGTTCGATCCCCGGCCGCCGGTGAGGGTCCCACATGGTGCGCAGACCTCTCCTGCCACCCTCTGCTTCCCTCAGCAGTGTGCTTCAGTCCTTCTGCCTGTTCTGTTCCCTGCTCTGGCTCTGGTGAATTCTCTCACCCTCCTGCGCTTCTGACTGAACCCAGTACTTTTATAAATAAATAAATCTTAAAAAAAAAGTATCGCATTTAAAAAAAAAAGTGAAACATACTAAACATACTAAGCACACTTGCCCTGGAGTCAGATCTTTTGGGTGAACTCTGCCACTAATTCTTACAAATTGTGTGACTGACCATGATGAGTAGCTAAATTCTTTGTGCCACAGTTTATTCCTCTGTAAAATGGGATTATTTTATAAGACTGTGTTTTGGATTAAATGAGATACTTATATTGGGCTTAGAATAGTATGTTACTTGTTTTTTTGCCGTTATATATGTATGCGTTAGGGTGATTTATTAAATTAGAAACTTGTTTAAAGCCTCATTCAACTTTGCATCTTAGTTCTCTACTAATAACGAGATCTCAGCAATATTTACTAAATATATCAGGCAGTGATTTGGAAGGTTCAGCCCGTCAAAGCATCAATAACTATTAAATTTGTCAACCTTATGAACTACTTTACACTGTAAGCCCCATGAGAGCTGAGGTTGTATCTTTTTATATTTGTGCCCAGCACTTAACCCAATGCCTGCTATATTCTGATTTAATAAATGCTTGTTGACTGATTCACATATGTCAAACCCGTATACTAAAGACTGAAAGAAAGCTAAGACCTGATTCCTGCCTCCAAGGCACGTTAGAATAGTCCTTGTTTGAACTAGTTTATGCAATTCAGCAGGAAAAAAAAAAAAAAAAAACATAGTCCAAGAGTATGAAGTGTGATGGAGGGAGGAGTTAAGGGGGCTTTCAATAAGTCACAGAACTCCTAAATCACTGCAGATACTTGGGCTCCTGTCATATCCCCATTGTCACCCTTAGAAGCGTGGCTTTTCCTCTCCCCTCACCTGCTGATGGCAAGGTTTTAACTCACAACCTTGGCTTAGTGGCGCATTTAAATCAAAGATATTTGGATAAGGACCTGTATCACTGACATTATTTATATTTTTTTACATGAAAATAAGATTTCATTTTAGTATTATTTATCGGCAAAAGATTGGCTGCCGCATGCTCTGGCTCATATTAAATTTAAACATTGAACACATTTCAAAGACATCAAAAATATAGTGAACCTGAAACTGCAATATCACCACAACTGAATCAAACCATAAGACATAAACTCCCTGTTGCCAATTAATTTTGTTTTCCTCTGAAAATTGAATGCAAAACTCTCTAATAATCTGCTCTAGAGAGCATGAAAAGAGGCGAAGTCTTCATCCTTCATTAAAATTCTTGAAACCTATCCTTTTTCATTTCCATCACCCCCATCATCTGAGAGGCACTAAGCTTCTTTGAGATAGTGATGGAGTTTTCGAATGAACATTGCATATACTTGCTGTGAACACGGTGTTCTGCTGGCAAGGAACTCAGTGTGTACTTTCTCATACATGGTTGTGTCCTCACAATGTCCCTGAAAAGTAGATGGCGTGATTTTCATTTGCCAGATGGAAAATCTGTATGAAGAGAGTGGTTCGAGCTGCAGTTTTTCCCATCAGGGCAGGCTCTACAGTGCTCTTTCCTGGTCTCTGATTTTTCTCAGCGGACTGGGAATCTTCCCTGTGTTCTTCCATTTCTTTGGTCCCATTGCCAGCTCAAGAGCAGCAGTAACACTTCCTTCACTTGAAAGGGAATCCTGACTTTCTACTGCTCTTTGCCAGGATAAACCCCCTGAAATATGCTTTCCGTGCAACTTAAATATTTTATGTTAATAGTGATTGAAGTCAGATTTCAAGTAATACTTCCTGTGGTTTATTGGCCCAGTTAATTTAACATTAAGAAAGAAACGAGAATGAATAAAGAACATTGCACATTTCCATATGCAAATGTGTGCCTGGAGGAAGCTGTTAGATATGGGGCAATCAATAAATTCTAGAAATTTAGTAGAATTGCACATGACTCTGACATTAGTTTCAGCAGGTTCTATAGTTCATTTTAGAACTCTTCCTTCATCTGTTGCCTTCCTTTACAGGATCTGGTATTTTCTGCACCTCTGAAATTCCCTGACTCTGAAAATGCTTCATCTGGTGCTGTGCTTGAGCAATGGGGCCCAATCTCCCAGATTTGTAATTACGTGCCTCTGACAGGTGCTCATTGCAGGGCTTCATTTCCTGCCCGCCTTCCGTAATCCATCTCTGCCTGAGCAGTCATCCTGCCAGGGAGAGGGAAAGGTCATACCCTAGGGGAGTCATTTTCATGCAGACTTATGATCAGCCCTGGGATTGCTTAGAGGTGATTCAGGGGCCATTTCCAGGGGCAAGAAGGAGGCCAACCAGTAGCACTTCAGCTATGTTTTCCTTTTTTTATCTCTTATATATATGTTATCTTAGAAAGTCAGAATTTACTGAGTTAAATGTCAAAAACCACTGATAAAGAATAGAAGAAAGAAAGCTAGTGATAGCCAATACTTACATATATTTGCCATATCCTGGAAAGTATGCTAAGCTCTGGATTTAATTATTTTTTTCTCCTCTAAAAAACCCTAAGAATATTTCCATTTTATGAAAATACTGTATATGATGTCATGTGAATTAATGTGTCCAAGTCACATTGCTTATAAGTGGTGCGCGTGGGACTCCTTTCCTGTCATTTGTTTCTTTACATAAATCTGTATTGGGCACTGGCACAGTCCTACACGTGGTATGAGATACTGAAGATGCAGCCATACATGAGAAGCATATGGCCCCATTCTCATGGACCTCATACTCCAGCAGGATTTGAACCCAGTTCTCTGTGACCATGGCACCTGAGCTCTTAACTCCTCTACCTTATTGATCTAACCACTGGCCCCCAGGGCTTCCTCATAAGTTATGTCTAGGGGACTACACACACATGCACACACATACACATACACACAAATATTTGTAGGTAACAGTAAGAAATGCATTTTATTTGATGATTGACTGTACAAGCACATTTACATATCAGAAACATGTTTCATAAAACCATTACTTAGGTATTATGCTCTTCCATAATCTATTGTATTACCTCTATTCCAGTCCATTCTATTTTCATTTTTGTTGAAGCATTGACCATGATCAAATAAATTGATTTTACAAGCCACTAACTGTGCCTGGTTCCATGAAACTGGACGACCAAGGAGAGTTTCTCAAGGTTAAACTGTATCTGTCTCCTGCTTCTTTTTTTTTATGGAAGATTAAAAAGTATATTTATTCTCCAGAATGCTGTGCAAATGCCTCATTGCCTTCTGGGATGGTTGTCCCTCCTTTTCACTAGGCTGGCAATTTCTCCCAATATCCTGCTTTGCCTCCACAATGCTATTAGGCCCTCTACTGTCCTTTAAGTGAATCAAAAGTGTTCCCTTGGTTAGAAGTGCAAAACATTTTTGTATGAAGAAGTGATCAGCCAATTCAGTCTGGAATAAAACTGTTTTACTCAGTCATCAATGGACTCTTTAAATTTCTCTAATGCATGGAGCTTAACTGGAGAGAAAAAATAATCACCTACATTTTGTCAGTACACACAATGAAATAAAATATCTGGACAGTGTAAAATAGCTTTGTGGTCAGATTGATTTCTTTTCTGCTTGATGAAGATGATATAGTAACTTATCAAGTCTGTAAACTGAGGTTGAGATCCCCAAAGACTTAGAAGAGCTTAGGCAGTGACACTGACTCATGGTGAGGCAGAACAGTGTATTTAAATCCCAATGGCTATAAAGTACTTCCTCACAGGACTTGAGTTTTGTTACTTGTGAAGCTAATAGCAAGTTCAGGGGAGAAGGAAAGTGACCATTTAGTCAGTTTTATTGGAATACTTAATTTCTGGTCTTCTCCCCTGTTTTCATTCATCACAGGCACCATTTTGCTTTTATCTCCATTCTTAGTGACTTAGGAAGCACCTATAAGTTTAGCAACATGTTCAGCTCCTTGTGGTTTCCACTGTATATTCTTACTAAGCCTCAACCCTATCAGTTATTTTTTTTTTCCCTCCAGGATTATTTGCTTCCCATCTCACCTGTCATTTACCTATGATATGGTTTCACATTTACTGTTTGCTTCAATAGCTCTCAGCTGAAATGTCACCTCAGAAAAACTTTTTCTCACCTCTTTGCTGGACAAGTTTCCAGAGTCTCTGTCATATTACCCTTCTGTTTCACAGCACTTTTTACCATCTGAAATGGTTTTATTAATAAACATGTTTATTATTTGATACCTTCCAATGGCTATAGGTTGCACTGGGGTATAAGGGCTTTATCTCTCCCCCCTTGCATTACAGATACAGGACAATTCTGATAGAGTTGAGGCTCTTTAAGAATATACGAGTCAAGGGGCCTCCCTGGTGGCGCAGTGGTTGAGCGCTGGGTTGCGAAGCTGCCCGCAGCCTCTGCAGCGCGGGTTCGATCCCCGGCTGCTCCCCGACCACCGGAGGAGGGTCCCACATGGCGCGCAGACATCTCCTGCCGCCCGCTGCTCCCCTCAGCAGTGTACTTCGGTCCTTCTGCCTGCTCTGCTCCCCGCTCTGGCTCTGGTGAATTCTCTCACCCTCCCGCGCTTCTGACTGTACCCAGTGCTTGTATGAATAAATAAAATAAATAAATAAAAATAAATCTTTAAAAATTAAAAAAAAATAAAAAAAGAATATACGAGTCAAATTAGATATTTACTGTTCACCTTAAAGCTAAAAATAATCTCTCTTCAATTCTCTAAGGACTTACAGTCCGTCTTAGATGGTCATTTTTTTTTTTTAAATAATAAATTTTATTTTTATATTCCCCATACAATTGCAGCCCCCCCATTCTGACCCCAATCCCTCCCCTCCCACCCCCGCCCCCTAAAAGTGTCTCTGGTTCGTAGTTTTTTGTTGATTTTGATTTTCACTTTCTTATAGTTACTTGTTTTCCTGGTCCCTTATTTAAGTTTTCTAGATTCCTGCTATGAGTGAGACCATCCGGTATTTTTCTTTTTGGCTTATTTCGCTGAGCATGATCCCTTCCAGTGCCATCCATGTTGCTGCAAATTGCATGTGTTTATCTTTTTTGAATGCTGAGTAATATTCCATGGTATATATGTACCACATCTTCTTGATCCAGTCATTAGATGGTCATTTCTTATGTAAATGTTGACATCTTCTGCTAGATTGTTTGCTTAGGGGAAGAAAGATCACCATTTTATTTAGGAAATTACATTTCTATGTGGCCAGTTATGGTAGTGGAGACTGCTAGCATAATTTTATTTAATCTTCACCACAACCCTATCGAGGTGGTCATGATTACCCTGTTTTGCAGATGTAGTAAAAACTTAAGTGGTTTGTCCAATTCATTTAACTAGTAAATGACAGTGTTGGGATTCAGCTAAAAGAACATTTGGTTCTACCTATTTTCTCTATTATATTTTTGGGGGCTCCACATGGAGAATTATGTTGTGTTTTGAATATTAATTAATTAAATTTAAAACAAAGTAGCTCTATTCTTAAGTCTCTAGGTTAATACCAGCCATGTCCCACAAACAGTCTTACATTTTCTTCTGTTACTTTTTTCCTCCATATTCTTCAGAAACTGTTGCTAGTTAATGGTACCAAATACTTCCTTTTTCGAAGATTCCTAGTGGCAACTTCCTTGAAACAGGTCAAAGTTTTTTAGTCAACATTGAGATTGGGTAGGTTTCAGACAAAGTGGCATGAATCTTATGAAAGAAGATTAAACAAATACAGAACCTGCTTATTCTCAAGCAAATGCAGCCCAGTGGAGAGATTTGGTTATTTGGATGTTCTGAAAAATCCAGGCAGGTGTCAGTTGGTTTCTCCCTGTCAAAGTGCTAGAGAACAGAGATCATTGTAATGTAATGGTGCTTCATTCTAAATATACAGATAACCAAAGGGGGAAACGTGACCATCAAGTGAGTGGGGAGAAAATGGGTGAGACTAGTAGGAGGAGGAAATGCATGTTACAGAATAAGGCAAACGGTGGGTGTATTTAATCTCTACTGAGCAATGCTTTTTGTTCTTTCAGTTAAAGAGAGTAATCTATCTTATTTCCTCTTTCCTCTGTGCTATGAACTTTCAAATCTTACTTGCTTTTCTCCTTTTTCTTTTTTTTTAAGCATATTTGCATTCTGTTTTCATCAGATGACTCTGACTTTGTCTATTATTCTTTCTGTGTGTACTTTAAAATAAGGATTTCTTTTCCTTTTGGAAGAAAAATCTACTCTTTGAGGAAGTTTGAAAATTACAACTATAATTTCATCATTCAAAAGAAAACACTACTGTTAATTTCTTTTCAGTATGAGCACCTTTTTCTCTCTGCATATCATGTTTTGTCATAATGAATATATAATTCTGTTTTCTGACTTGTTCCTCTTAGAATTCCTAAGCATTTAGATTGTTCAGTGTTACCTGGTTACAAATAATGCTTCAGAGAATATCTTTTTACATTAATCTTTGTCTACAGCTCTGATTCATTGTCTCCAAGTAAACACTTAAAATAATTATATCAAAGTCTTTCCATAGAGGCTAAATAAACCAATTAAGTTTCTCACCAGTATTGCATCAGGATGCTGGTCTTGCCCCTCCTTGCCAGCATTGAATATTATTTCCTAATTTTTTTGGACATATCTCATTGTTTTAAAGTGACTCTTTTGGTTAACTATCAATAGTATGGTTGACATTTTGTTTCCACGTACGTATTGGTCTTTTGTATATGTTCTTATGATTAACTTTTCCCCCTGTTTTAAAACCAGTTTTAAAATTGAGGTGTTGTGTGTGCTTATCTCAAAACCCACAGATCAGAAGTCTGCTTTCAGACAAGCAATGAAGAATGCCTACACTTGTGGGTTTTTTTTAATTATTATTTATTTATTTATACAAACACTGGGTGCAGTCAGAAGCGCAGTAGGATGAGAGAATTCACCAGAGCCAGAGCGGGGAGCAGAGCAGGCAGAAGGACCGAAGCACACTGCTGAGGGGAGCAGCGGGTGGCAGGAGAGGTCTGCGCGCCATGTGGGACCCTCGCCTGGTGGCCGGGGATCAAACCAGCACTGCAGAGGCTGTGGGCACCTTCTCAACCCAGCGCTCAACCGCTGCGCCACCAGGGAGGCCCATACACTTGTTTAATCCCATTACCATTAGCTAGAAATCATTCCCATCACCCAGAAAGTCCTCATGTGCCACCTTTCAGTTGCTGATACCTCCCAAAGACAATCACTGATCCAAATTCTTTTACAATAGCTTTTCCTCTCCTAGAACTATATGTATGGCTCCCCCTTAGTGAACTATATGTATGGCTCCCCCTTAGTGACCCCACCATTACCACTCCTGTCCCACAGAAAAACTCACACACCATCCCAAAGTTCAACTTTCCAATTTAGTACTTTATTTTGGGGCCTAGGAAATGAATTTGGGGCCTAGGAAATCCTAATTTTCATGTATTTTTCTTTTTTTGTATTCCCATAACCAAAAATCTACCAAATCATACCTAATAGAAATGTTCAACTGTCAGATACCAGGGAAATCTGTCAATAAAATTATGTTTTATATAACTCTTTTGACAAACTCTTTAGCTCAGGATAATGTTTTTGAGATTCATCTATATGGGGGTATTGATAGTTTCTCCAGTTTTATTAGTAAGTAGTATTTGATTGCATTTTTATCCAATTTCCTATTGAATGAAATTTGCATTGTTTACAGGATTTTGACTTGTGGTAAAAGGAATGAACACTCAAGTTTCTTTTGGGGTTCAAATCTATACTATTTTCTATTTTTCACCTCTTCTTTGATCTATTTTTACTCATTTCCTCAATTCTTTTTAGATTAAAAATTTTTACTTTTCCATATTGTTTCCTCTATTAGTTTATTAACGGTGTTTCTTTAATTTTTCAATGGTTGCTACATGGTTTGCAATATGCATATTTTACTTATCACAAGATTCAAATATTACCATTCTTGTTCATATATAAATTGAAATCTTTCAAAGAGTATGCTTTAGTTTCTCCCTTCCAACATCTGTTTTTTTAGTATACATTTTACAACTACATATATTCTGAACTCTGGCGCATTATCAGTTTTGTTTTATATTGTCAATAACTTTCTTTAGAAATATTAAAAGTGATTAAAATATCTTCTATATTGTCCCCCACATTTACCATTTCCTGTGATCTGTATTTCTTTGTTAAGAATCAAGTCGCCATCTGATACTCAGGAAGAACTTTCTTTAATCAAGTGCGTATTTGCTGGTAAAAACGCTCAGCTTTCATCTGTCTGAAAAATTCTTTATTTTGTCTAGGATTTTGAGACTATTTTTACTATATATAGAATTGTAGGACATCTTTCTCTCAATACTGTCATTTCTTTGTCATCAGGTTTTTATTTAATAAAATTTATTATTTTATAATAAATTTTTCAAATTCAGGCTGCAAATCTGTTTTATGACTGCATCTATAAACTGTTTACATTAAATGCTGTTTTTCTGTCTTGTGTTTTTTTATTTCACAATATTTCTTGCTAATGCCATCTTTACAATTATTTTTCTAGTGTAACATTTTAATTTTTCATTATATGCTTTGAGGTTTTATTTATTGATGTACAACTTACCATATGTATCTTAATTTGAGAGTTTATGTCAGATATATTCTCATTTAATTCCAGTGAAATATGTGGCTTTATTTTTATGTGGCTTTATTCGCTCCTTTTTGGTGTCATCATTGTTATACATGTCAAATATCTATCTCCCAACAAGGAAATACTATATTTATTTCTTTACAGATATTACATATATATGTTTCTCTGTGTGTATATGTATAGGTCTATATGTGCATATATGTAATATTTTGTTATTTTTTGTTACAGTAACTTTCCTTTTTACTATTTTTGCTTGTCTTTATTCCTTTAAATTGGTGACTATCAAATACAATTTCCCTACACCAACATAGCTTTGTTTACACCCACTTCTTTTTGGTGGTTATTGCCATATGTTTTATAGTCATGTATGTTATAGGCCTGACAATACAATTTCAGACACACTGTTTTATGCAATTGCATTTTGAATGTCATGAGAAAAAAGTAGAAATAGGATATGATAAATGCATAATTACCTATAATGGTGATTTTGTTCTTAATGTGAGTTAGAATTCCATTGGGGCCTCTTGATTTAAGCTCAAAGAACTTCCTTTAGCAGCTCTTGTAAATGAATTAGAAACAAATTCTATTTATCTGGGAATATCTTTGTTTTTTTCTTCATTGTTGAAACCTAGTTTTGCTAGGTATAAGATTTTGTTCAGCAACTTTATTCTTTTAGCACTTAAATATGTCATCATACTGTCTTCTAATTTAAATTATTTCTCATGAGATGGGAGGTATTAATCTTAATTGATATTCTAGTGTACATGATTAATGATTTTTCCTTTCCTGTTTTTCAGGTTTTCTCTTTGTTATTTTCAACAGTTTTACACAACTGTCTTATGAATTTCTTGTACTTTTCTCTTGGGAATTGTTGGGCTTTTTGGATATATACATTAATATTTTTCATCCAGTTTGGGAAATTTTAACCATTATTTCATCAAAATTTTTTTTAGTTCCTTTCTCTTTTCCTCTCCTCTAGTACTCTAATTATGCATAGTTGTACACTTAATGGTTTTCCTCAATTCTGAAACCTTATTTTTCTTGCCTTTTCCTGTTTTTAGATGGAATAATCTCTATTGATCTACCTTCAAGTTTGTGGTTTCTTCTACCAGTTCAAATCAATTATGGAAAACACTTAATGAATCTTTCTTTTCTAACTGTTGTAGTTTTGCATTTCAGAATTTTTATTTGGTTCTTTTATAATTTTATTGCTTAGCTGATGGTCTCTATTTAATGAGACTTTGTAATCAAACCCTCCTTTGCCTCTTTAAGCATAGCTTTCTTTAGCTCTGAGCATATTTATTGTAAGCACTTTAGCATCTTTGTTACATTCAATATTTGGACATTTTTGTGGGCAATTTCTGTTGTCTAATTTTAAAGTTTTTTCTATGTATGGTTCATACTTTCCTTGAGTGTCTCATTATTTTATTTTTGTGAAGAAGTGGGCACTTTTGTTAATACATTGTTGCAACCCTGGATATTGAGCTCCACCCCTTAAGGCTATTTTTTGTTTCATTGATTGTTTAGTGATTTGCTGGGACAATTTTAGTGAAGCTAGTTTCCTTTGAAGTTTGAAGTCTGTAAGTTTCTCCCCAGTGGTCAGTCTTGGGTTTGCTCAAGCTTTTCAGGGAGATCAGAGAGAGGGAGTGACTCAGTGGGAGGCTTCAGCTGGCCTCTTTGACTCTCCCATCTCTTCATTACCCTATATTTTTGCAAACACAGAGTGTTAGATGCTCCTAATTTCTGATTGATTGCCCTTTTGATTTTGACAATGCTATGGAATGTAAATCGATCCACAGTCCGATCTGAATAAATTCAAGCTCCTCTACAGGATATTTTTGAGGTCATTGTTTCAAGTGTGCGAGATCTCTTCTTCACTGTCTTTATCGCGGCTCTCCCTGGAAAACTCGCCAACCTATATTTTATTTTGTTGATTTATTAAAAAGATTTATTTATTTATGCATATAAGAACTGGGGTACAGGCCAAAAGAGTGGAGGGTGAGAGGATTCACCAGAGACAGAGTGGGGAGCAGACCGGGCAGACTGACCGAAGTACACTGCTGAGGGGAGCAGCAGGCAAGCCAGGAGAGGTCTGCTGCGCCATGTGGGTAGCTCCCTGTCTGGGGATCAAGCTTGTGCTGCAGTGGCTGCGGAGAGCTTCATTGATTGCTTCTTAACCTCTTGCACCACCAGGGAGGCCCTAGTTTGTTGATTTTTATGGAGGTGTCTGTTTCCTCTTAATTGCTTCCCCATCAAGATCTCCATTGTTGAACTTTTTTTTTTTGAGCATTTATTTATTTATATAAGAACCAGGGTATAGGCCAGATGCACGGGAGGGTGAGAGGATTCACCAGAGACAGAGTGGGAGCAGAACAGGCAGACTGACAAAATACACTGCTGTGGGGAGCAGTGGGAGAGACAGGAGAGGTCTGCCCACCATGTGGGATTCTTGCCAGCTTGCCGGGATCAAACTTAACGCTGCAGAGGCTTTGTACAGCTTCACAGCACTGTGCTCAACCCACTACACCACCGGGGAGGCCCCACTACTTACATTTTATACACAGATTTGTTTGTAGTAGAAGGAATAATCTTGTATAATTAAACTTTGTCATAAGTGAAAGTCCTGGCCTTTTGGGGTATAATGTAGAGTTTTCTTATTTATTTGAGAGAATACTTCAGAAATTCAGAAAATTGACCTTTGTTTCTTACCTTAATTGACATTTTTCTTGTATGTCATTTGCTTTTTTTAATGCTTTCAAATCAGTGCTGTTTCATAATCTTCATTTTTCATACAACTATATAGGTTTTTTTTTTTTTCCCGCAATTTCTTTTCACCAAAATTCCTGAATTTGCCATGAATTGTTGTGGCTTCATTTTTTCTCTTTATTTATAATTCAACTGAGATTAATTTTGATACGTGTTCTAAGATGTTTGAATTTTCTAGGTCTTTTGTTTTCAATTTCTTCACATCATTCATTGAAAAAGGCATTAAACAAACAAATACCATAAGAAAGTGGTTACATGCCATCCATTATTTTAGAATTTATATGTCTCAATCCTCTGTCAAGGACATAAAGGTATTCTTGGGTAATACGAGATTAAGACAGATCATAGTGCATGTTTCTTTGTAAAAGATCAACTATGCTTAAAATCAGTAAAATAGAAATAAGAACTTAAAGACTAGGGCAAATACTGGGGGCAAAGCATGAGCCAAAGCAGGTAATTCTAGCTTAAGGCAATGCTTACAATGATCAGACTTGCAACCAGAAATACCTACATTTGAGTTGTGTATCTGTGACTTATTACCATTATTAACCTCAACCCCATTCTTTATAGGTGAAATCAGACAATGTGGATAAACCAGTTCATGACACATCACTTTTGGTCACTATCATTGTTGTGATTGTAGTCATAAAATCAGAGAGGTAAAAGGGTGGAGATGGAATCTAAGTGATATGAGTCTGCCAGGGCGAAAGAGCATGGTCCGACCCTTGGTCATTTATAATAAAATAGGATTTTGTAAATTTTGTATTTCTGAACTTACTGCCCTATGTATATATCCAGTATTTAGCATCACCACACAGTACCTCTGCATCTGCCTCTTTTTATTTACTGTTGCCATATAATTCAGTTCCTGATCTTTGTGTAATTTTCACTGTTAAGCAATGAAGCACTGGCTGGAAGCAAGGGGGATGGAGGACAGGGAGAAAACAGCAGCCCACGGTGTCCAGGACTTTCCCTAGCCCAGTCAGCACTGCTCTGCCTGGTTTATTGATTCTCCATAGACATGTGTAAGCCAAGATAAAACTGACTCTTTTCTTCTTTTGCTCAAAGGTAACATGTAGTGAAGATACATTAGAATTGGCCTAGTGGTCACTAAATTGAAATTCCTTTTTCTCCACTGTTGATTTCTGTGATTTTGGTCTGGTTCCTTTTACTCTTTGGTCTCCTCTTTGCTCTTAGGAAATAAAGGCCAGAGAAAGTCTGCATATGTATCAGAGTTCATTTATTAACTTTTAAATCAAATCCTGCTAAATGATTTCTGTAGATTATGTGCTGTGTTTAATAGAGAGGGCACCACTGTGTCAAAATCAGAGCTTGTCCCTACTTTGAAGGAATTTGTTAATCTAGATGGACAGACAGCATTAGAGAAGTGAGTCTTTGTATAATGAATGTTGCAAAAGGAGAAGTGCAATGTGTCATGGTGAGAAATAGTATGTCCTAGGGATTGACAAATATTTTCCGTGAAAGTAAAGATAAGAAATATTTTATGCTCTTTGGGCCAACAGGCCAAATGAAGTCATTGTTCTTACCAAAAAGTCAATATTCATTTACGTTTTACAGTTTTTAAGATTTATTTATTCACACAAAAACAGGGGTACAGGCCAGAGGTGTGGCAGGGGAGTGAGAGGCTTCACCAGATACAGAGTGGGAAACAGAACAGGCAGATAGACTGAAATACGCTGCTGAGGGGAGCAGCAGGTGAGTCAGGAGAGGTCTCCTGCACCATGGGGATAGCTCCCTGGCTGGGGATCGAACAGTGCCGCAGAGGTTGCATATAGCTTTATAGTCCTGAGACTTAACCCCTTGTGCCACCCGGGAGGCCCTACATTTTACCTTTTAAAAAATATTTTTAAAAATTAAGGTCATGTGGGCAAAACAGCAATTTGTAGTCCACTGACCCCTGATTAAGCAGGCGTCTGTGCATGATGCCATATGTGGGTGTATAACTCTATCCAAGGAATGTAAATCACTCATTTTTAAGGATTTGGCTGAGTGAGGTCTCCCTGACCTGTTTTCCCCTCTCTCCAACTGTCTACACCAAATCCTTAGAGTTGCAAGATGTGATTAGAATACATGCAATCAGGTTGACCAATAATATTTTTAATAAACATATTTTAACTTTGTTTAGCAAAAGGTGTTACTGGGAAGAATCAGGGTGTGGGCCATAGGCATGAGGATGGAAGAATTCACCAGGGATTGTGTAGAACAGAAAAGATAGACTTATTGAAATACACTGCCAGGAGAAACTTTGGGCGAGGGAGGAGAAGTCTGCTGCATCTTTTCTAATATTTTAATTTAACTATCTGTGTTTCTCCCCCCACCTTTTTCTAAAAGTAAACTTGATTCCAAAATTGCACTTAATAGACTTTACTTTTGGAAAAGTCATTTCAGATGTATCTCCCCACCACCTGCCCCAAGATAGCAATGTTTTGCCAAACTCCTACCCCAGTAAAATTTTTTTTTGGTGTGCCAATGTTATGTATTAACGTCCCCACACTTGTATGAAGGAATTAGCTGTCATGCTGATTCTTATATATTTTTACATATATTTTAATTTGACTGCCTATGTATCTCTTCTGAGAGCGGATTTAGCCATCTAATTGGTTTTCATACAGTGTTCTGGTAAATGTAGTGGTAAATTAGTGCAACTGTGTAGATTTTCATAGTAGCTGTGTTAAGCCATTGATATGTTGTATCTGCTGAGACATCTGGAAAGGGAGATTGAGAGCTAATACTTTTAGATGCAGGCAGAGGAAGAGAAAGGAACAGCAAAAATACCTACCAGCCCCAGAATAGGACTAGTAAACATTATCATTTGACTTCTCATTGTTTCCTATACTAAAAATATCTATTTTTACTTAATAGAATCAGAGACATGATATTCTCTGTGACCACATTCAAGGTATTTGGAAAAGCCCCCAAATAGAAATTATATGTAATTAGGGAAAAAAAGTTACATTAAAGAACTTTGTAAAACTCATAAAATGAATGGCATTGCAGAACATAAAATATGTCATTTTTAAGTGGCATTTAACATGCCTGAAACACTGAGAATATTCTGAATTTTATTTTCTTAAAAGTTATCTTCAGGTTTCAAATATTCCTTTAGGTGCCTCTAAGTATATTTTTACATCTCTGGCCAACTAGAAAAGAACAAATATCACAAATGCATTCAATATGACTTTATCATATTTTTTTTATTTCTTTTCTTTCCTTCCTTTCTATTTTTCTCACTGTCCCCTTAGTTGTTTCAGTGTTTGACATTTTCTGTTTGTATTTTATTGAAACTTGGTTAAAAAGCTATAACTGGGTAAAATGCCAAAGATCTAATCAGGAAATCGTCAATAATAACCATGTGACTTAAGTCATAAATCACTTTGGATTAAGTATCACCCTTCATCTGGGTATGAAATTTCCAATGTCCTTTATTTGTTATCTGCCAATGGAAATTAAAATGCTCCTTCCTGGGAGATCTTTAAGAAAGAAATGGATTCCAGCTTTCAGGAAAGCTACCTACCTGAAGACAAATAAACTGATGTCATTGCTGGGTCCTTATCTTCTCTGAAAACTTGAATCTGTTTCTTATCCAACACCTAGTCAGAAAAAATTTGGTCAAACCTGTATGTTTTGATATACATGTTATATATGATGTCAAATGCCTCTTAACAGATTAGCGATGAATCGAAGGATGGTCTTAGTGTCATGTATACTTTGCACATGTGTGTGTGTGTTTGTGTTTACATGTGAGCCCTATTTGCCATCTGGATGAATTTATTCATCCAACTGTAAACTGATATTTACTGAACCCTTGCTATGTCTAGGTATTAATTCTTTTGCTGAGAATATGTCTCATCTCATTTGATTTTCTCACAATCACCTGTGAACTAAATCTTTACTGTTACTGAAGAGTTCCTTAAAGAGGATGTCAGTTCAAGGTCATGCCAATTTTAAATGACAGGGCCAGGATTTGAACCCAGTCTCCAAATTATATGCTCCTCAATATTATCAGGGTTTTCATAAGTTGCATTTTATATTTCTCTGTGTGAATACCTTTTTATAAAGCTCACCTCCTCTCTAGTCTATAAGTTCCATGATTGCAAGATTGCTGGATTCTCTACTGTATTTAGAGTCTGGGATGGTGTTTCCCACACAGTGGGAAAACAATAATAAATAGCGAATGGAGAAATCCTATGGGCTTTGTATTGTATGGCAACAACACCAAATATCATATTTGTATCCTGCCTTGTCAATGACAAAGTATTTTTATCACAGTTAACAGGGCTCCTCCATTTGTAGCTCAGGGTGGTGACTTGACAGAACTTTCAAGTGTTTATTGATCTAATGATTCCAGCTGCCACCATGATTACAAGCTTTACCCCATTGATAGCCTGGCTGTGGAATGACATGACCACAGAGGTTTTCACAGATAAATCACTTGTCTCTCCCTCTCAGTTCAGGTCTTTCCTATCTCTCTTGAAACTCTTCCATTCCTTTCCAATAAGAAACACAAGTGAAAACTTTTATTTGTTTTTCCTTTTGAGGGATATAATTTTAAGCTCTTTTTTTAAGTAGTTTTTAGCCAACCCTACAAATCATAGTCCTCTGATTGCTGACTGACCATAAATCAGATACCATTCTCAACATTTTATAGTTATGAGCTCACTTAATTCTCACTTGAACCCTATGAAATGGATACTACTCTTCCCAATTTTTAGAGCTGGGCACAGATACAAAGTGCAAACAATATGTCAGAAGTGAGCACCCCAGAAGTCTGGCTCTAGAGCATGATCTCTGACTCTCACCCCTCTGTAACCAACAGCCTTGCTGACCTCTGGTCAGAGTTTATGACCTTGGGCATATCCTCTTTGCTAAATGTTTTCCTTTTCTTTTTTAAAGATTTATTTATTTTCTTTTTTAAAGAACTAGGGTACAGGCCAGAGGTGGGGGGCATGAGAGGATTCATCAGAGACAGAGTGGGGGACAGAACAGGCAGACTGACTGAAATACACTGCTGAGGGGAGCAGTGGGTGAGACAGGAGAGGTCTGCTGCACCCTGTGAGTAGCTCCCTGGCCAGCAGGGGATTGAACTCCTGCTGCAGAGACTGAGGATAGCATCACAGTGCTGTGTTTAACCCCTTGCGCCAACAGAGAGGCCCATGATTTCCTTGTCTTGAAGAGATCCCACAATGTCAGCCAAGCAGTACTATTATTTTCTACATTTTCATAGGAGGAAATTAAGACTCAGAGATGGAAACATTGTGTCCCAGTTCACTAATCAGCCCTAGTTCATACTGCTAATCAAAATCAAGCCCAGAGGAAGAAGTGATTGGTTTGAAAGCCTTCCTCACCTGAGCAAAGGTGCTTCAGTTCTGTTTGAATATTAGGACTTACCACAATTTGTCTCCAAGCTTGTTTTAGAGTTCTAGTCCTTTCTAAAATCAAAAATTGACACTTGTGTAGTTTTAGTTCATATACTTTACCCAAACTTTAAACATAATCATCCCCATTCTTTAGATATGACCTTACTCTTTGATGAGAACTGTAATTGGGGTGTCAAACCTTGTTTCTTATAAACTGCCTGAGGTCATGGCATAAACATGACGACAATATAAAAAAGGTAAATTTGAAAACACACACACATACAGATGAAACACCTTGTGAAGAAGAAGGTGGAGCTTGGGGCAATGTTTCTATAAGCCAAGATACACCAAAGATTGCCAGCAAAGCACAGGGATTATGTTAAGTGAAATAAGTCACCAGGAGAATGCGGATGGAGACACTTAAATGTGGAATACAGAGAAACAAAACAAAGGGTCAGGTAAAACCAAACCAATAACAAACCCTAGTAATCTGTAGAATTGAGGCTACCAGATGGGAAGAGGGGAGAACAAAATGGGGAGGAAACACATGGATTATAGTGTTTATAGAGAACTATGGGTGCCTTTATGTATGTATGTGTGTATACATACATACAGACATAGCTACACACACACACACACACACACACACATGCTCAGTATATATAGACTGACTAGTACTTCCTGGCCCCTCAATTTATGGTCCATGTTTAAGAAATATTATACTCAGTGTTCCCAAGTCAAGCATCATTAAAAATCACCATTTCATTGGAAAGATTCTACCTGCCTGGTTGTATAAAGAAAGCTTTCCACTAAAACAATTTACAGGAGAGTCCCTTCTCACAACATCAGTCTATCCTAATGATCACATATTGCTGAACTGAGCATAACACTGGCTGAATTTTCACATGCAAAATTGGTCTCAAATTTCAACCCAGCAATCTCTTTATATAAAGCATTACCCTCTCAGCATCTCAATAAGATCTTCAAAGGGAGTACTTTTATTCCCGTGATTTGGGGAATTTAACTACTTCTTGCTATAATCCTTGAATATAATAACTTCAGCAATCAGAAGCTTTAAAGAGTCACCTGAGAACAGCAACAAAATACAGATCATATAACTTTAAAAAAGTTGCTTAAGTACAAACTATTTTCTTTTCCTATTTGTTTAACACATGTGCCTGGGGCAGATGCATGCATGAGATAATACAGTGAACATAGTGCCAAAAGCAAGAAGTGAGAGGGGAAAAAAACAAATTCTGGTCCTGCCTCTGCCTGTTAATACCTTTGACCTTGAGCAAATCACTTGCACTATTTGTGGTTTTTTTTGAAGACTGTTGGGAGAACCAAACAATATTGGAAGGTAAGGTAGAAAGAGCCCAAGTTCTGAGCAGAACAATCCTAAGAATAAAACTCCACTTCCCTAATTCACTTTGGCTGAGACACTGGCTTCTGCACACCTCAAGTGACTCATTTGTACCAATGGAGATCAGCTTACTCCACAGAGTTACTGAGTGATTCAATAGGATAATATATGTGAAAGGTTTTAGCACAGAGCCTGGCTATAGTAAACACTAAATAAATGTGTTTCTGTAAGGGTTACACAGATGTGGAATTTTATTATTACTCATAAATAGATAAAAAGGTTCCATGTAATAACTATTAAAAGGCATGTTTATGCCATGACCTCAGGCAGTTTATAAGAAATAGGGTTTGACACCCCAATTACAGTTCTCATCAAAGAGTAAGGTCATATCTAAAGAATGGGGATGATTATGTTTAAAGTTTGGATAAAGTATATGAACTAAAACTACACAAGTGTCAATTTTTGATTTTACATAGGACTAGAACTCTAAAACAAACTCAAAGACAAACTGTGGTTAAGTCCTAATATTCAAACAGAACTGAAGCACCTTTGCTCAGGTGAGGAAGGCTTTCAAACCTCACTTCTGCCTCTGGGCTTGATTTTGATTAGCAGTATGAACTAGGGCTGATTAGTGAACTGGGACACAATGTTTCCATCTCTGAGTCTTAATTTCCTCCTATGAAAATGTAGAATATAATAGTACTGCTTGGCTGACATTGTGGGATCTCTTCAAGACAAGGAAAGCATGGGCCTCCCTGTTGGCACAAGGGGTTAAGCACAGCTCTGTGATGCTATCCTCAGTCTCTGCAGCAGGAGTTCAATCCCCTACTGGACAGGGAGCTACTCACGGGGTGCAGCAGACCTCTCCTGTCTCACCCACTGCTCCCCTCAGCAGTGTATTTCAGTCGGTCTGCCTGTTCTGTCCCCCACTCTGTCTAGTTAATACTTAAACAGCAAAACATTTTGTCTCACAGTTCAGGAGCTTGGAAATCCAAGGGTTGTTTCTTTTCAAGAGCTATGAAAGAGAATAAGTTCCATATAGTGCTCCCCTAGCTTCTTGTGTTTATTCCTTGCTTAGATGCTGATAGAAAAGAGAGACATTTTATTAGAAAAGCTCGCCATTCTAGCAAGGCCAGTCTAATTTGTACAACGCAAGTGATCAGCTCTAGCAGACTATCACATGTCCTGCATTTATGTTGCAGCTCCAGGAAAGGGAGAGCCCTACACAAGCTTTTAAAACTGTAAAATAAACTCCTGACTGTGGGGAACCCTATTTTATCTCTGTGGTTTCCTAGTAGTGCCAAAAAAATGAGTTCATATTTTGTGTATTTTGTACTTATTTTTGAATTCTCACAAATGGGTTTGTGGCAAGCAAGGGGGAATCTTATTCCAAATGGAAAACTCAGGCATTTGTAAACAAGGCCCCATGTTGATAATTCAGAGTAATTAGTGTTTATGACTGTGGGAGTCTGCAGTGTATGTGATGAAATGTATTAATCTGGAGTGAATTTATTCTGGAGGGAAAAAGAATAATTTTTTCAGCTAAGCACACATGACCAGTGGCTGAAACTTGGCTGGTTCCCCAGACCAAGACATTTTCCCAATCAGAAGACATTTATTAAGTGTTTATTTGCACATAATATTAAGCTAAAAGTATAGACAACTAGCTCTTAGAACCTATACTTCATTGTTGAAGATATAAATGGAGGTACTTTAAAATTTGCAAGAATATATTTGAGTAAATATCAGCTCAAATCAGGCAGCACCAAAACAAAAGTCTGAAAGCATGTTTCCCAGTAGGAACTAAGGTTTTCTTTCTTTTTAAGATTTTATTTATTTATGCATATAAGAACTGGGGTATAGGCCAAAGGTGGGGGGTGAGAGGATCCATCAGAGACAGAGTGAGGAGCAGAACAGGCAGATTGACTGAAATACACTGCTGAGGGAAGCAGTGGGCAAGTCAGGAGAGGTCTGCTTTGCTATGTGGTTTGCTCCCTGGCCGGCCAGGGTTCGAACTCTTGCTGCAGTGCCTGCAGACACTTTCATAGGTTGTGTCTTAACCCCTTGTGTCACCAGGGAGGCCCATGAAGTTAAGGTTTTTATACAGCATATGTGGACACAAAGCAAAGGAATTATTTCACTGACTGTAGGTGAAGCTTCTCTCATTTGGAAAAGCCTCCTTGACTGTGAGTGGTGGTAGTTAAGTTTCTATTCCTTTTTGTTTCTTTTGAGGTTGCATCTTTTATTTATATAAATACTGTTTCCTTAGGGACTGGAACCCGTCTACATTGCCACCAACAGTGTGAGGGGGTATTCTTTTTTCTCCATGCACTTGCCTACACTTATTTGGTTTTTGTTGTTGTTTGTTTATATGGGCCATTCTCACAGGAGTAGGATAGTACCTCATTTTGGTTATGATTTGCACTTCCCTGTTGATAAGGGATGATATTTTTCGTGTTATTGTTGACATGTATATTTCTATTTCTTAACCTTGAGGCATGTATAGAAATTGACTCTGGCTTCGATGGCGGTGGGTTTGCTAACATCAGCTGCCAAGGCATTAGAGGAACTTCAGTCTCATCACCTCCTTGTTTGAATACTTGAACACTTGATATGTGGGTTTTGGAGCAAACAAACAATACATGGGATTTAGAGCTTCAAATAATGGAATTTGTATACTTGACAGTACTTTTTTTGAAAAGAAACTAATTGAGATCTCATTTTCCTTGTTTAGAGTTTCCAAATATTTCAGTTAGGGGTGATGAGAATTTCTTTAAGTATATAAATGACCAAAATATGGAATGGACTCAAACTCTGATTTTTTGCTTCTAGTCTGTCTTTTCACAATGCTCAGGGTTTTGTTCAGACACATGAGGATGTACTCTCTCTTCTGTGATGTCAGGGCCCAGTCTGAACTCTTTCCACTGGATTTTGAGTCTTTGAAGAAAACTTGGGTGAAAAGAAGTGAATAACAACATCTGTTTAATGAGAAAGCCCTTCTTCTGGCCAGATTCAGTGAAGATAATTTCTTAGGCATTCCCATAAGGACACACCAAAACTTTTTGAGCATCTATCATGTTCCAGTTCTCTGCTAAGTACTATTAAATAATCCTAAGGGAGACCCTTTCCTTCTTTGTATCCCGCCCTTCCCCCATTTCACTTTAAAAATGGTATAATAGAACGTATGTATGCATGTGTGTATGTGTGCGGTGTAAATGAATATATACATCTATGGATTTATGGCAGTAGAAAGAATATAAAATTAGTTTGTAAGTGAAGAACTTGGCACTGTGTCTGGCAGAGAGTACATTTTTAGTTATCTTTCTCTTTCATTTTGCTGCTGTTACTATTCTGTTTTTTCCCTTATTGTATTTAGTGTCCGCCAAACATGCTTCACCATGTCTTTATATGCTCCTGTTTTTATCAGGTATATAAAGTGATTGTGAAATAAGCCAGAAAGAAAAAGAAAAATACCAGATGGTCTCACTCATAGCAGGATTTTAGAAAACCTAAATTCAAAACCAAAATCAACAAGCAACTATAAACCAGAGACACCCTGTGGGGGGGAGGGAGTAAGATCAAAGCAAGGGGGGGTGGAAATTGTATGGGGACTATAACCAAGATGAAAATGCATACATGGTGAAAAAATGAAAAATGATGTAGAAATAAATAAAATTTAAAAATAATAAATAAAAAACAAAAAAAAGGAATTGATTATGAATGCTTTGATAGAGACTGTGGCATGGTAAATACGTCTGATGAGGTGTAAACCTATACTTCAAAATCATATAGTGTTGTAAACCAACACTATCTCAATGAAATATAGTAGATTTAAATAAAATTGAAAGTGACTTTTCAATTTTATTTTGAAATAAATCTGAATTAGTCCTCTGACAAAAAATAGTAAAGTGATTGTGAGAAATGAGTGCTGTTTTTCAGGTTAGCGTAATTTTATTTTTTAAATATTTATTTTATTTATGCATAGAAGAACTTGGGTGTAGGCCAGAGGTGCAGGGGGTGAGAGGATTCACTGGAGACAGATTGGGGAGCAGAACAGGTGGATCTACTGAAATACACTGCTAAGGGGAGCAGCGGGAGAGACAGGAGAGGTCTGCTGTGCCATGTGGGTCAGCTCCCTGGCCAGGCATCAAACTCATGCCCCAGTGGCTGGTGATAGCTTGATAGTGCTGAGGCCCAGGTTAGCATCATTTTAAAGTGAATTTTTCCTTCCTTTAATATTAATTGAATGTAAATTTCCCAATAACCACAGCTTAGACTCCGAATATTCATAAATTGGACTATTGAATTGTCTCCTAATTCTAACAGCTATTATCTTGTCTCTTAACATGCATCTTCCTCTTGGTTCCAAGAAAGATATATTGAAGATATCAATTTGACTATATAGCCTATGTTCAATCTCATCAACAACCTGAATTTTCATATATATAGAGCCCAGACTCCTAGAAAGACAAAGGAGATGCTCAATGACTGGCCCCTGCTATCTCATTTGGTCCTATGTAAGTTGCATATCCATGTACATATGTGATTTTCTCCTACAACTCTACATTTTTGTTTGTGCAGGTCTTTCTACTTTGCAGCCTTACCTGCTTATCTTTCTTTGCTTATCCTAGTCTGCTTATTCTTGCAGAAGTAACTCACATATCACTTATTTCATGCAGCCTTAAGAAAGTTTAGGAACTTTCTGGTTTATCAATTTCTTCCTGATTATCAGGACATTATAGGCTATTGTGTTTAAATCACCCATAAATGTTGGTTGCTCCCCCAGTTGTCTAGTGCATGGGTCAACAAGCTTTCTTTAAAATGTCAGTAGATGTTCTGTTCTGTGGGGCATGTGTTCCCTGTCACAACCTCTCAGTTCTGCTGTTGTTGCAGGAAAGCAGTCAGAGAACAACACAATATTATGAGTGTGACTTTGGCCCAGTGAAACTTTATTTACAAGAGTAGATGTAGGCTGGATTTAAACTGGGGGGTCATAGATTGTCAGCTCTCGATAATGGGACTCGTAGCTCATGTTTCTTAGTATCTCCAGAACCCAGCTTGATTCTTGGAATCCAGAGGTTGCTCAATGTTAATGGAACTCAGTGTGTTAGCCGCCACTAGATCATCACATGCCAAGTGCGTATTCTTGGTTATATTCTTGTTTTTATTTGGAGTACAGTCAGGTTGCTGTTAAACAATTTTCAATTTTGTATCCACCACGTGTGCCTTGTTTGAGAACCAGAAGCGTGTCAGTACTTACTAAATTATCAGGTCACACTCCAATAAAGAGATAGGTCCATTCTGCCTGAGCACCTAAGGCTTCTTGCTAATTTTTTCAAGTATTCAGTTGCCCTCAGGTTTTTCAACTCTCCTTGAAACCAACCCCGGTGTTGTCTGTGACCTGTTTATTGAAAGCTGTGTAACTAAGTACAGTAATAGAATTTTTCAATCAATACCCAATTGTAGCAGGAGCCAGTGGAGAGATTTCAGGGCAGCAGTAACATGCTGAGATAACTTGGTGTCACTAAAAAATCAGGCAGCAGAGAGCAGTATTAATTGAGTTCCATCAATCACACATATGGGCACTGGGCCTGAAATTCGTTATAAAAGCAATAGTATTGCATGATGTGTATTTGGTTGTGTAAACTCAGACAGCAAACTCATCTGAACTTTGTTGAATGACACTCAGACCTCTCATAAGAGTTTTCTTTTCTTCCTCCCTGTTCAAAGCCTTAGCAGCCACCTCTGTGTGCAAAACAAGAAAGGAAAAGCAGGAGCACCTACTGGTCCCTTAGTTAGTTAGCACCAAGAGGGAATATAGCCCAGTAGAGACTTGGGAGTCAAAAGATCCCAAAATACAAATTTTAGCTTTGTACCTACCATGTATTTTGAGTGAACGTCAGTCAGTTTCCCTGTCTGTACAATGGGGAGAATGCCTGACTGTTTCAGCTAAGTGTTGACATGAATTTTAAAGCAGTCTTTGGCTGTGAGAATGACAGTTATATTATCAGCACCCTAATTATTCTGCTTCTCCAGGCAGTGACGTGTCAACCCTAAATGAATTTTCCTAGTACTTTATTTAATCCATTAAGTGTCAGAAGTTTATTTTGAACAATGTTTATAAAAATCTTTCACATAAAAGAATGCATAATATACTGACTGCTTCATTAAACCAAGTAGTCAGTATACATTTAATCCATTTGCTGCCCAAGGTTAATATTGGAAATTCTGCTTTTACAGTGTAGGAGCTGCGGGAGCTGCTAGCTGTGGGACTGACTTGTCATAGGACTCTGGTTTGAGAAGTAACTTAACTTTAGCCTTTTGGAAAATCCCAATTATTGACCACTTTGTTAATTTGGCCAATTTGCTTCTTTTCCATAAAGGGAAAGTGCAGACCTGGAGAATTACTGAAATAATGCAATACTCAGAAAAATCATTTAATATTATTGAAGTCAATTCCTTCTTTGAAAGAGATAAAATGAGATCCCAAGTGTTTAATGATTTGCTCAGAATCACACAGAAAGTGAAAGTGACAACTTATACACAAACCCTGGTCCCCTGATCACATTAAATTGGTTATGGATATTTACTTATTTAAAGATTTATTTTTATTTATTTATGCATACAAGAACTTGGGTGTTGGCCAGAGGTGCAGCAATAAGAGGATTTGTCAAAGTCAGAGTGGGGAGCAGAACAGGTAGATCTATGGAAATACACTGCTGAGGGGATCAGTGGGTGAGAAACACCATGTGAGTTAACTCCCTGGCTGAGGATCGAACTCAGGCCACAGTGGGTGGTGATAGCTTGATAGTGCTGAGACTTTAACCCCTGTGCCACCTGTGAGGCCCAATAATGGACATATACATGGAGCTTCATAGTTTCCCAGGCATCTGCCTCATCCCTGTCTTATTAGGACCTCTCTGAAACCCTGTAAATTTGACAGCAAGGGTCATTCCTCCATTTGCAAAATGACTTTTCTAAGGTCACCTAGTGGGTGTGTAGACAGGAAGGGTGCAGGGACACATGTCTTCTGATCACAGGTTCCACTTTCATTCCAAGGCACCACATTTCAGGCCACTGAACATGCCTTTTCTACAATAGCATGCAGCAGCAGCACTGCATGGCCTCTCGGGAGGTATGGCTTTGCCAAATGTTCTGAAGTATCTCTCTAAATCAGGAGATGTCTTCTCCCAAATTGTTCATCATGTTTCAGAGCAGTTTCTCCAGTGTAGGTGTCTGTGTCCTCAGACTGGTTCTCAACACTTAAAAATTTACCTGGGAGGTCTATACCACTAGCAATAGCAATCATTGGCACTTCCTATTAAGTCAGCTTTTACCCACTTAAACACACAGTCAGTCTGCTTCTGCCTCCAGCCTCATTTCCCATCACTTTTCTCTTACCACTTTAATTTCCACCAGGATTAAATTAGATGAAGTCTCCAGATACAGATGCCTGTTTTGCTGTTAGTAAAACTTGTGTCACATGAAAGTGAAGCCAGCCCCACACAAACTGGCTTAAGCACACCAGGGAATATACTGCCTCCTGAGACTAATACTGAGACATAGATTAGGCATTGCTCAACTCGAGGTTTCCAAACAAGCATGAGGAAAATATCTTTCCCTCTTTTCCCATCCCTCTAGTCTGAATCTCTCTGGGTTAAATTTCTTTCTCAGTCAAGGTCTCACAAGTAGAAAGAAAGATGACCCAAATCTATAAGCTAAGCATTTCCACTAGAATGAATGTACTTTCCACCATGCCCAAATGTATGGGAACATCTGGAAAGGTTCCCTTTGAATTATATGTCTATTCTTAAGACTAGGTCATGTGGGCCTCCCTGGTAGTGCAAGGGGTTAAGCACAGCACTATGAAGCTATCCACAGACTCTGCAGCATGAGTTCGATCCCCGGCCGGCAGGGAGCAACCTACATGGCGCAGCAGACCTCTCCTGCCTCTCCTGCTGCTCCCCTCAGAAGTGTATTTCAGTCAGTCTGCCTGTTCTGTTCCCCATTCTGTCTCTGGTGAATCCTCTAGCCTGTACCCCAGCTATTGTATGCATAAATAAATAAATCTTAAAAAATAAAGACTAGGACATGCAATGAATTCAGCCCAAGCCACATGACCTGAAAGTAGGCATAAGAAGGACTCTGAAAATTAAAAAAAGCAACATAACAACAACAACAAAAATCAAAAACAACTATAGTAATTGGCGATGAATATTGAACAGGCAAAACCAAAAATAAATCTTCACCTCACACACTCACATGCTTATTCCCATATTCACTCTGCCAAAATACCTTGCTTTACTTTATTTTCCTCAAAATCTCCTATTTATCTTTCTAAACCCTACTCACAACCCATTCATTGTGTAGATGATTTGGGGATAAGTTAGTTAACTCCGTATGTTGCAGTTTCCAGTCTGCAGTGTGGCATTATAATAGAAATAATCAACTCACTCTTATGCTAATTCTGGAGATTATATACCCAATTTAGGAAAAGTGTTTAGCACTGCTCTTAGTAAAAATTAAGTCACTCTATAAATATTAACTATGAGGCTGCTGCCGCCACTATAAGATCATGATGAGACAGTGCTGTGAAGGGGCAGGTGAAGGCAGAGAGAGTGGCAGTGGTGCCGCTCGGGAAGGTATGAGCTGTGGAGAGAATTTCAGCAGACACAGCATCGAGTGTAGAGCAGAATGCAATGAGACTCTGAGCCACATGAGCAATTTGGGGACAGATAATCTAGCCAAGGGAACAAAGAGCGAAAGCCCTCAAGGTGAGTAAGAATTTGTCTTTTTACCAACTGGAAACAAATGAAGACATTAACCAAAGATGCTCTTTTTCCAAAGACATTCGGTGTTAACTTTTAAGAGAATTGTAGACATATGTACTACACTGAGTCAGGTATAGGTTTTTCCAGACAGAGTCCTGGGAGGCTGAGTGGAAGTTGCCTCCCAGGTGCTTTATCGTGGCAGCAGTGAAATATGGATCCCAAGGCCCAGAGGTATCCAGAGAAATGCTCAGTTTCAACTGGAGGTAGCTGGTTCCAAAGAAGGTGAAGTTCTTCAGGGCTGGAAAGAGAGCAGAGGACAAGGACTATAACCTGAAAAGGTAGGATCAGGAGATGTGGGGTAAGCAAGGAGGAGGAATTGGGTCCATATGGCTGGAGCTCAAGCAGGGTGAAGTATTGCTATGCAACTTGGACTGAATGTCTTCTGGAAATTTTTTTCTGTTTAGAATAATATCCCATCTATTAGAAGGACTCATTAAGCTAACAGTAGGAGGTAGAAGCATGACCAAAATATTTCCACAATGTTGGTTCTCTTCTTCAGTACAATGAAGACATTAGGCCTCAGATGCAAAACTAAGCTAGGGTGTTTTCTTTTTATTTGCCATCCTCTCACCCACTCATTGAGCACATGCTGTTTGTGTACCCGATGTGTCTGACCCTCTGCTGGGTGCTGGGAAAAGGTAAGAAATGAGGGTTTCAGGGCTCTCTCCCTCTTTTGCTGCTTAGTTTACATGTGTGTTACATGTGAACCAATAATTTCAATGAAAGGGACAAGGGTGCAACTGCTCAGGAGCTAGGTAAATATGAGAAGGTATTTGCCCACTTTAAACCTCTGTTTGCATATTTGTAAAGTCAAAATAATAATGGCAGCACCATATAGTGTTGTGGGGTAGGATAAAGGGACAGTTTTAGGGCTTAATGCTCTATTTAAGCACATGCAGCTTAACGCTGTGTTTTCCTAAGGACTTTGATAACAGCAGAGTTTTTGGATAGAAGAAATTTTTTCTTACAGATTTATTTATTTATTTATACAAGAACCGGGGTACAGGCCAGATTCACAGGAGGGTGAGAAGATTCACCAGAGACAGAGCAGGGAACGGAACAGGCAGACTGATGAAATACACTGCTGAGGGGAGCAGCGGGAGAGACAGGAGAGGTCTTCCGTGCCATGTGGGACCCTCACTGGCCAGCTGGGATCGAACCGATGCTGCAGAGGCTGCAGACAGCTTCACAGCACTGCGCTCAACTGCCTGACCCGTCAGGGGAGGCCCTGGATAGAAGAAATATTTTATTTTGGTCTGGGAAAATCCCTGCATGAGGGTTGGCATTTGAATTGATAAGTGGGAAAGAGCATTATTGGGTGGAGAATCATGTGAAAAGCTATGAAATATTTTAAAGGAAAATTTTGTTAGAATTAGGTTGAACTGGGCCTCCCCGGTGGCGCAGTGGTTGAACTCTGGGTTGCGAAGCTGCCAGCAGCCTCTGCAGCGCCGGTTCAATCCCCAGCTGCTCCCCGGCCACTGGAGAAGGGTCCCACATGGCGCGCAGACCTCTCCTGCCCCCCGCTGCTCCCCTCAGCAGTGTACTTTGGTCCTTCTGCCTGCTCTGCTCCCCACTCTGGCTCTGGTGAATTCTCTCACCCTCCCGCGCTTCTGACTGTGCCCAGTGGTTGTCTAAATAAATAAATCTTAAAAAAAAAAAAAAAAGAATTAGGTTGAACTTAGGGCCTCCCCTGGTGGCTCAGTAGTTGAGCGCTGGGTTGCAAGGCTGCCCGCAGCCTCTGCAGCGCCAGTTCATTCCCTGGCTGCCGGTGAGAGTCCCACCAAAAAAAAAAAAAAAAAAATAGTTTGAACTTATTGGTGAATAAGGGAAGAAATATTAAAATGATTGGGCTGGGGTTAGATTATGAAGGATTTCATAGGTCATGCAATGGATACTTCCTTAGATGATGAGAAGGAAGCCTCCACAGGTGTTCAGGATGAAGATGAAGTCCTTGGATATGACATGTATCTGAACAAGTAGCAATGAGTTGGAGGGAAACAAGAATCTTAGGTGACCATGTTCAAGAGTAGAAAGATGGAGGATTATTTTGTGTGAGACCTACAAGTCTTAAATGAATGGCAAGAAGTAACAGAGAAATAGTGTCTCTTGGTTTGAAAGCAGGAGTCATATGTGTGGATGTCTTAGATGATGCTAGGAGATGAAATTTACCAGTCATCATTGATGTTACTCTATGGGCGCTGGCGCCATTAACATACCCGAGCATAGTAAACCTATCCTTGGTTGTATAGTTGCAGGGAAGTGTAATTCACCTGCACCTGTCTGAGTGTGTTTGACAAGTATTGGCAACCCAACTTAGTTTTAACAGCATGAAATACCGTTAAGGGAATGCACTGCATTCAGAAAAGTGTTTGCTGAAAACCCTAGAAAATGAAATTTGGAGTTTCATGGTGTTCTGGTTATTGCTTTTATCTGTAATGCTTTGTCTCACTCTGAAATTTTTTTCTTTTGTAGAAAAGAAAAACACAGAACCAGTCTATCATATTTCCATAGAAAAATAGTT
This sequence comes from Talpa occidentalis, assembly GCF_014898055.3. Lineage (NCBI taxonomy): Eukaryota > Metazoa > Chordata > Mammalia > Eulipotyphla > Talpidae > Talpa > Talpa occidentalis. Next base: position 22,572,767 of record NW_023603184.1, on the reverse strand, counting down.
CCCTTTTTATTTAGTGGTGACCCAAAGGTACAGATATATTTTCATCATTTGAGTTTTGGAATATATATGTTAGAATGGCTTTGATGATAGATGCTCCTTTTTGTGTTTGTTTTGTGTAAATACACAGTGTAGTTTTCATTATATCATTGTATACTGATATAGTACTTTAGCTTGATGACCTAATGTAGTGGACCTCAGCGTGAGGACTCAGACTGGTCACTGTGTCCCCAGCATGGTTCTGTCTGATTACAGTAGCTCCATAGGAAGCAAGTAAAATGAACTGATTTGGCTTTTTATTGGATGTTTCACAATTTTCTAAATTGAAATCAGTGCCATTTACTATGGAGTCCTTGAAATAAGTAAGACCTAGTCCTTTGACTGACTGCTTTTGACAAAGCCAGCAGGTTTATAAATGCTAGCCAGTGGGATATCCCTGTAGTCAGGCCCAGGATGTGCTACGACGTGTTCAGAGGACTCCTAGTCTGAGACTGTATTTCTCTTTTTCCATATATTATTCTCATCTTCATGTGGAGAAGTGGCATCAGTTGTCTGCTCCCCGCTTCTAATCTGTGACATGGTTTCTGTAGGGCGAGTTCTATCTCTCTTCCTTTTCTGTCTGTCACTTCTCAGGTTCTCAACTCTTATATCTAGTGATCATTCAAAACCTGTTTTTGGATCATGGCTTCATGCACTCAGAGTGGTTGCCTGAATGTTTCTCTTGAACTCACTACTTTGAAACACTACTTCTCACCAATAACTTGGCTATAGCGGCTGGTGTGGTATCCTTCTGAATGTTGCAAGCTCCTGATTCCATGCTTTAGAAACAGCAAATGGGCAATGACAACACTGTGAATGACTGATGAAAGGAGGAGATGATCCAACTATTGAGATAGATTTTATATGAAAGTTTGAAAACTATTTATATTGAACATATGCCTCTCTTCTGATGGTTAAGGATTCTTTTATTCCCTTGCCCAATTGGAATATAAGTTTATTTATGCCATATATGCTATTCCATTGAAGAAGAAGATAAAAACCAATAAATGTTAAAAGACCACCCTTTAGATGCAAACACCTGAATATCCTCACTGATGGCAATAGTAAGTTTAAATTGTTTAGAGAGATTCAATGAAATTATTGATTTTTTTAAAGATATATTTATTTATACAAGCACTGGGTACAGTCAGAAGCATGGGAGGGTGAGAGAATTCACCAGAGCCAGAGCGGGGAACAGAACAGGCAGACTGACAAAATACACTGCTAAGAGGAGCAGCGGGTGGCAGGAGAGGTCTGTGTGCCATGTGGGACCCTCGCCGGTGGCCGGAGATGGAACCGGCACTGCAGAGGCTGCGGGCAGCTTTGCAGCCTAGCGCATAACCACTGCGCCACCAGGGAGGACCAAATTGTTGATGGTTTTATAAGTCTGGCATTTGTAATTAATTTATTTAATAAACAGTGATTGTTATATACCAGGAGCTGTGCTTTGGAAGTGGAGACAGAAAGTTGTAAGATGTGATCTGTATTCTTGAGAAGCTGAAATCTGTTAGGTCAAATGATCAGGAAGACATTTAGAAGGCATTATGGCAAATGTTATGATGAACTATGCTGGTGATTTCCTGGACGAATGAACTAGGGAACCTTTACTGTGCTGAATAGTCGCCCCCGAAAAGGTATGTTCAGGTCTTTATTCCCAGTGCCTATAAATTACTTTATTTGGAAATAGGGTCTTGGAAGATCTCATTAAAAATCTTGAAGTGATACCATCTTGGGTTTAATATAAGCCCTGAAACTAATGACCGGTGTTAATATAAGATAAATGATAGGGGCACAGAGAAACACAGGGAAACCCCCATGAATATAAAGGCAAAGATTAAATTAGGTAGCTATAACCCAAGGGATGCCAAGAATTCTGGTAGCCACTAGAAGCTAAGATGGAAGCATGGAACAGATTCTCTCTCTGTGCTTCTGGAAGAAACCGATTTTGTCCACATCTTGATTTCAGACTGAGAGAGAAAAATATTTTTGGTTTGTTTTAAGTCACCAAGTCAGTGGCAATGTGCTGTGGTAGCCCTAGGAAACAAATACAGCCTTTTATTTATTTTTTAAAGATTTATTTATTTATGCATATAGGAATTGGGGTACAGGCCAGAGATGTGGAGGGTGAGAGGATTCACCCACCAAAGACAGAGCGGGGTCCAGAACAGGCAGATTGACTGAAAACACTGCCATGGGGAGCAGCAAACAAGACAGGAGAGGTCTGCTGCGCCATGTGGGTATTTCCCCGGCTGGCTGGGGATCAAACTCATGCTGCAGAGACTGTGATAGCTTCATAGTGCTGTGCTTAACCCCTAGGGTCACCATGGAGGCCCAAATACAGCCTTTAATGTAGATGAGAAAAGGGTTATCCATCATAAATACTTCAGGACATGTTTCAGTTGAGATTTGGAGACCAAGTAAAACTGAAGCAATTTACCCGTGGGGAAAAGAATTCCAGACAGAGAAAATACATGTGAAATATGGTCCATCTTGTTGCCAGATAAAAATCCCACCCCCGCCCCAATGCCTATTACTGTAAGGATATTTCTATTACCGTGTCTATTCTGCAGAGTTTCCCTGGTGCAAAAATTAGTGGAGGAGTCATTGACTTTTCTTATACCCCTACTTAAGTCACACTGGTCAAGGGGAACAGGAATTTCTCGTCTGAATTGTCTGTCTGGTCTGTCTGCTTTCTCTACTGCCCGTCTCACACCATGGTCTATTTCCCTCAGTGCAAAAGCCAGAAAAATCCTGTTAATAGCTAAGTGGTTTTATGACACTCTTTAGCATAAAATGTTCCCTTTAATTCATTCTAAACAGGAAACCAAAGCCTTTAAATGTCCTAACATCCCAAGGAGAACTGATGTTTCTTGAACATTCTGTTACCATCTCCTATGACCCAGCCCCTGACTCACTCCCCTGACTCAGCCGCCAAACCTGCACCTCTGTATGTTACGTCTGCATCAGGATCTTTGCACTAAGCAGTTCCCTTTGCCCAAATGCTCACTACCCCAATATTTGCCTGGCATGCTCTCTTTATTCTTTTGTATGTCTATTCAAATATTAATTTATTAGGCCTCATATCTACCCTATGTAAATATTAATCCTTCCTTATAGCACTTACCTATTGCCTGGATTTTTGTACTTTCATTTGTTTATTGTTGTTTTTCTTGTACTAAAAGATAAGTTTAGATGAGGGACATGATCTGTTATGATCATTGTCCTGTGTTGTTATCGTGTGTTTGTCTGAAGGAGCACTTGGCAAAATGATCTCAATAGATTATTTTAATAGAACTTCATGAAGAAATGAAAATGCTTGCTGGGAATTCTGAACCCATGCTTTACTAAAATATTAAATAAATTCTAAGGATAATATTATAGGAAACAGAATACTAAAACCTGCATTGGGTTCTCATATTAATCTCACATCTCTTGTCACAAAAGAAATAAATAAGCAAACAAAAAATTTTTCAGATAGTTCTTAATGTGGCTTTCATAATAGATTTCATCCATTCTTGATCTCTTCTCAATGATATCCATCATAAGCTAGTTTTTATTGCAAAGTACTTTGTTTTTACCTGTGCTTCCTTCCTACTTCTTACTTTTATTTTCATAAGCAAAGAATATAGTCTTTGAGGTTCAGGTGATTTCAGTGGAGACTGCTTCTTCCCTGTGTACTGTGCAAACGCTGGCTAGACTGTGAGAAGCTGCCTCTTTCTGTCCCTCTAACTTGGCTACTCTGTACTTGTTGTTTCTTAGTTGGGATCATAGAACACTGCTCCAGTCCAGCATTTTCTGCACTCGGTGGATATGGGGGAGAAAATTTAAAGTTTTCCCCATGAAACGATCAACTTCTAGCTGATAGTCTAAGCTGTGATCACTTCCCCAGTTGGGTAGAAAGGTGGACATCATGAAAACTTCTTTATAATATTCTCAGGAAACAGTTAGCTAGTTGCATCTTGCATATTCCTTTCATGGACAGTGTCCTGTGGGCTATCCACATGGGTATCAAAGCAAGCCCAGCATGTTTGGGTTACTGTACCTCATGGGATAAGACCAGAGACAGATCTAGAGAGGAAGAAATTGTGTCTGGCTCTCTGCCAGTTACCCTTCATATTGATCCAGTTATTTAACCTTCACCACAGCTTAAAGAGAGCTAGTCATGTCTCCATTTCACAAGTGGGCAACTGGGATTCACAGATGAGGGAATTGCTGAAAGCCACGCAGCTGTTGATTTAATCCAGGTTTCTATGCTTCCATGAACTCTGCTCTTTTACCAGCATCATGCTACCTATAAATTAGAAATACATTTTGAGGGAGTTGAGCCTAAATAGTTTAAAATTAGTTCAAGAATGAGGGCAGTTGGGCCTCCCCGGTGGCACAGTGGTTGAGCGCTGGGTCGCGAAGCTGCCTGCAGCCTCTGCAGCGCCTGTTCGATCCCTGGCTGCCAGTGAAGGTCCCACATGGTGCACAGATCTCTTCTGCCACCTGCTGCTCCCCTCAGCAGTGTACTTCGTCACTCTGCCTGTTCTACCCTCCGCTCTGGTGAATTCTCTCACCCTCCAGCACCTCTGACTGTACCCAGTGCTTGTATAATTAAATATATAAATCTTTAAAAAAAAGAAAGAAATATAAATCTTATTAAAAAAAAATGAGGGCAGCTCATGTTGCAGATGAGATATAGCTAAACATCCGGAAAGACAGGTAAGCATGCATGGTGGAGAATCCAGGCCCGGCGGGCGTGCACAGAGTGAAGCAGCTATATATCAGACTTGCTCATGTACAAGGACCTGGGTTTTGACTTTTTTTAAAAAAAAGATTTATTTATTTATGCATACAAGAACACTGGGGTACAGGCCAGAGGCATGGGCGGTGAGAGGATTCACCAGAGACAGAGAGGGGAACAGAACAAGCATATCTACTGAAATACACTGCTGAGAGCAGCGGGTGAGGGAGGTGAGGTCTGCTGCGCCATGTGGGTTGCCCCCTCGCCAGCCGGGGGTGGGGGTTGAATTCATCTGCAGAGGCTGCAGACAGCCTCACAGCGCTGTGCTCAATCCCTTGTGCCACCTGGGAGGCCCTGGGTTTTGACTTTGAAGACAGCCAAAGAAAGGTCAAATGTATGTCTTTGAATTCTCCAGCAAGTAGAGTTCTTTGGAATTCTTTGCTTTCTACAACTTGACAATTAATACTTCTAACTCTGAATTTTTTTGTTCAGGCCATCAAGCATGGGATTGGAAATAGTCCATCTCCAGCAAAACACAAATGACAGCCTGATAACCCTACAAAGAAGGATTTTCATTAACATTAGTTTCCTCTGTCAGTGTAGTTTCCCCCTTAGATGGGTCTGCCCACCAACCATGTATATACACATATAACTAATAGTCATAATAATGTAAATAATAGTAATTTTTGAGCCCTGGAACTAAGTGTCCAAGCTTTACTCTTCATAACAGCTATCTGAAGAGGCTTCTACATTCACTTTCCATTTTGTCAGGAGGAACATAAGGTTTATAGATGTTTCTGCATTCGCTCCAGTTTACACAGCTAGAAAACGGCAGATCTGAGGTCTGCACCCAGACTGCCCGTGTTCTTGAGCCTGACATCTGAGGATCTAGCTACCTGTCTATTTCTGTTCCCCGCTCTGTCTCTGGTGGGGTGAACAGTGACTGGTGCCATCTCTCACTGCAATTACCTTTCTTCCTCTATTCTGTCTCCTTTTATGTTGCCTTTCTTATTTCTATCTTTTTTTTCCTTCCTTCCCTACTTCTTGAAAGTCCCAAACCAGTTTCGTTCCATTAGGAGAATTTGACATACCTTCCCAAAGACCTGTGGCTCTTTCATAATCCAAGAGCCTAGCATTCTTCGTCTCTGCTTCCTCACTAACTTTCTCTGGATTCGAACTCCTCTCCGCATGTCCATTTACAGAATGAAGATGCCATTACAAATGATCATTTAAGATTTTAGAGGAGCTCTTTTTAAACAAAAGAACACATTGCTTTACAGATCTGAGATCTGAGCCACAACTCAGGTTTCAAGATAGAGACGGGAATGGAAAAGCCCTCCAAGAACTCCGGTGCTCCCACATCACCCAGCTACTATCACGGTATCATCTCTCGCTTTAACATCTAATTCCACATGGTTGTATAAAATCACAGAATGCTTTTTCCTGGGAGAGCCTGGTGGAATTTATTTCTTTACAGCCTTAGTCTGTGACCTCCAGGGCTAATCTATGTGTTAGCTCCGATGCGGCGGTACAGCGGGAAACCTCCGACCTCCTCACCCGTGGCTCTCTCTATAACTGCTTTTCAGAGGTACCACTTTCTGCTCCCATTTCTTAGTGCCCCCCATAAATGCTCAAGACCAAATTTTGAATTGCTTTCAGAGTTTTTGTTGCAAAAGATATAATTTGACTGTTGTCTTACTTTTTACATCACAGGGTGCCCTGAACTAACTTCCCTGAATTTTGCTTTTTCAGATTTGAACATCATCTTTTATTCTGTTCCTCTTCTTAGGATTTTGTCTTTATCCCTCATCATTTTCATTCAATTGATTTCTTGTACTCAACAAGCTCTCAAATTCTGGCATTGATTTGTGCACTGGGAAGAAAGGGCAGACTGCACAGCGTTTTGATATTTGAGAAGAAACCTTGTTGTACTGTATTAATTAACCTAGAGAGAAAGAGACTGATGTATATAAGGACTAAAGTTTACTGAGTCCTTATTATGTGTGGGTGCTATGCCAGGTCCTTTATTTGTGACATCCTATTCAATCCACTTGTGGTAACAGATGACATGGATTTCTTTGGACCTAAATCAGATAAATAAGAGATAAAAAGTACGATGTATAAGGACATCAAGTAACTTTCCAATGTCAGACGTGTTTGTAATTAGTTTTCAATATATAAATATATCAGCATATTGACCTTCTTAAACTTAAACAGTGTTATATGTCAATTATAAGTCAATAAAGCTAGGGAAAATCAATCCACTAATAAGGGATGAATACACAGCCAGAACCTGCATCTCTAATACCAGAGTTATGCTCTTAACCTCTCAGTAAGCCATATATTTTACAGAGTAAGCACCTAGGCACCCGGGTTATTTGGGTAATGTCAGCGATTAAGGTGAAATACAAGGTCTTTGCACAAGGTCAAGGTCCTTGTGCAGCAGCTCCAGACTGAATATTCTTAACTCCCAAGTTCTCAGTAATTTCCAGTTGAATTGCTATTCCTTTTACATGATTGTCCCATTTCTACATTTCAGAGATGTGTAAACTTATAAAAATTGATTCTTATTTGGCATTTTGACTCTACCTTTCTAGAAAAAAGCCAACACTGTTATGTAAAATTGGAATTGCAGAAAAAGACAATAATATTGACAGTCCTAAATCCTCCATAACGCTCAGTAGGTACCTCATAAGAAAGGCAAGACAGAAGTGACCCTTTTGTGAAATGATCCAAATGCTATCTGAGTTTGCAAAATGGTGGGTTGTTGGAAAAGTCATGACATACTTTTTGCTTGAAAAACATAGAAAAAAATATGTCGTGACTTTTCAACCACCCAATACCAGCTACAGTCAATGCTCATCCTTCCTCACAGCTTATCTTCCAGTGAGCTGGAGCCACCTTTGCTTCTACCCAGTAGTTCTCACAACCTCTATACCTTTACATAATCAGTTCCCTCCTCCTGACTTGAACATCCTTCACCCCAGCCCTCATACCAGATTTTTCATTATTTATTTGTCTGATTCAGTTTTGGTGTCAGCTCTTCTGTAGAGCTTTTCTTGACCTTCCAGGCAGAAACAATACTTTCCTCTTTCTGTCTCCTTTCGACCTGGTCCAGGCAGCATCACTAAAATCTGTAAGGCACTATGGGACCTATATACTCCTTAGGGCATTTGCACTGGCCCTAATTTCTGCCTGGAATATTCTTCTGCTTATAAGTACACAGCTCACCCTTTATTCTCTTTGGGTCTTGACTCAAATGCCGCCTTCCCCATGAGACCTTCCATGATCACCCTGTTCACATACAACCTTCCTCACTCACACGCTTCTCATTCCCCTCTCCTGCTCTGTTTTCCACCATATCTCTGGCTATCATCTAACTTGATATATCACTTACACATATATTGTGTTATCCTATATCTTCTCACACTAGACTATAAACTTATACATTGATCTGTTCTCTGTGAATCCCTGGTTTTCAGGATTATCATTGGTACAAAGGATGCTCAGTAAGCAATGTTGAATGATTAAAAGACTGTCTTTTATCAACTTTAGCACTGTTGATATTTGGGACTGGATATTCTTTATTGAGGGTTATCCATGCATGTAGCATCTTGAGCAGCATCCTTGGTCTCCACCCACCTGTAGAGTCACCAGTAGCACATCCCCACTTTGACAACTGAAAATGTCTCCAGACATTGTCCATGATTCCTGGATACTGGAGGCTGTACCCTCAGTGAGAACCACTGTATTTGACTTTTGGATCATAAATAACAGGGATTATATCTCAGTGGAGTAGCTACTATCTAGTCCATATATGTGCTTGATACATTTTTTTTTTTTTAAGAATTCTGACATTTTGGACATAATTTTTTAATTGAGTGAGATAAAGAGATTTTAAAGTGCACTAAATGTTTTTTTTTTAATTAATAAATTTTATTTTTATATTCCCCATACAATTACAATCCCCCCGTTCTGACCCCAATCCCTCCCCTCCCGCCCCCCACCCCCAAAAAGTGTCTCTGGTTCATAGTTTTTGTTGATTTTGATTTTCACTTTCTTATAGTTATTCATTTTCCTGGTCCCTTATTTAAGTTTTCTAGATTCCTGCTATGAGTGAGACCATCCGGTATTTTTCTTTTTCTTTTTGGCTTATTTCACTGAGCATGATCCCTTCCAGCGTCATCCATGTTGCTGCAAATTGCATGTGTTTATCTTTTTTGAATGCTGAGTAATATTCCATGGTGTATATGAACCACATCTTCTTGATCCAGTCATCTATTTTTGGGCATCTGGGCTGTTTCCAAAGCTTAGCTATTGTAAACAGTGCTGCTATAAACATAGGGGTGCAGGTGTTCTTTGGAATTGATGTTTCTGTGTTCTTTGGGTAAATACCTAGGAGTGGAATTGCTGGATCCTGTGGAAGCTCTATGTTTAGTAGGTCCAGAAATCTCCACACAGCTCTCCATAGTGGTTGGACCAGTTTGCACTCCCACCAACAGTGCAGAAGAGTTCCTTTTTCTCCACAACCTCGCCAACATTTGTTGTTGCTAGTTTGATACATTTTTAACTGAATGGATCTGACTTGGTCAAATTTTTGTCTCAAATTTTATGATAAAGTTACATATGAGGGTACTATCTTGAAATTTAATATTTTTTTTCATATTTTACTCTAGTTTAGTGTCCCCAGAATTCAAGGACATTAAGTCAATTACAAAGAATGTGTTGAACAGTGATTTTATTATTTTATTTTTTATTGCAATCTCATTGGCTTACAATATGGTATATGATATAGGTTAACACCTTCACACCTCTTCAAAACTGTATTACCACACCATGCTCACCATCAAAATACCCATATTCCTCTACCGTAGACTACTGAACCCCAACCCTTTTGTTCCCACCTGCACCCTACCCCTCACATGCTAATCAGGGAAGTGCATATCAAAAACACAATGAGATACTATCTTACTTCTATGAGAATGGTCCAAATCAAAAACAAACAAACAATAATTCCACACAACCAGAGTCAATAAATACTGACAAGGATGTGGAAGAAAATGAACTCTGACATATTGTAGGGAGGGAATGTGGACTCGTCCAGTATATGTGGAAAATGACATGGAGGATTCTTAAACTACAAAAAAATAGATAGGCCATATGAACAAGTGATTTTAAAACTGCTGACAGTGGATTGAGAAAGAAAGTTTGTATATAGATGCATTTTATAACTTATTAGAATGGAATGGAATTAGAATAGAGTAGGGTAGAATACAAAGAGTATACTGTAGACTGGAATAGATTACAGTAGAATATAAAACAATAGAAAATAGCAGAATGTATTGCATATACTATGAATAAATTTTATATTTCTGGTGGTATTCATGATATACTCTCATATAAAACATATCTTTTAGTATTTCCTATAGTTAAATGTTTAGCAAAACACAGTCTTAAAACAGTAACTAGAGCAATGGCTAGAACAAAAATCTATATGCATATCTCTAGGCAGAACACTATTGTGCCTTAAGATACCTAGCAATCCAGAAAGTGCATAGGAGATGGGAAGGCAGATAAAATGATTAACAGATTCCAAAATGTTGCTGTCTCCCTGTGTAGCTTATTGCATTTCCTTCTAATACTCTCTAAACTTGACATGACTTACAAATACCTGTTCATTTTCTGCTTTCAGTACTTTTCCACAGAACAAAACCTTGACTTGAACTGTCTCTTTCCCTGTACTTCTGTACCTGGCGAAAATCCCATTCATTCTTCTAAGCCAAATTCACACGCCAGCTCTGTTGCAAAGCTTTGCCCTTGGCTACCAGGCACAATTAATCATGTTCTCCATGTTCTCTCAGTGCTGTGTTCATTCTGCTCCAATAGCATTTATCATATTTTATTATACTTGGTTTTATATATTCCACTCTCTGTTGTTCTGTTGCCAACTTCTTTGGGGTTAGGAACAAATTTCATGGCTAGCTATAGACTTCTCGACTCCTAAGATGTTACTTGCACACAGTAGGTGGCTGAGCCCTAAACAGAAACACCCGGTGATCTAGGTAAGCCCTTGGCTTGAAATTTGGATGCCACGTAGTAGTGGAATGACTTTTGGTAACTTCTCTATATGAGCTCTACTATCTGACAATGAGGAAAACATGAATAACGCACATTTCTGTAGGGGTAAAATGGAATATTTTTCTATAAGGCATTTAATAGATCTCCAGTAAGTGGAATTTTCCATTTGTATTGTTATCACTATTGCTACTGTTGAAACAGAGAATGGAAAAGCAAATTGATGTGGCTGATACAAACACAGTAAGTGATAAAGGGTTGAAAGTGATTTTGAGACCAATAAACAGATAATATGTCATATACTAAATGCTTGAGACCAGATTAATGTTATGAAAAGTGAAAACTGCAGACATCTGGGTCTTTGGTTTTATATGTTAGGCTAGCCTTCTGGATGATTTTAACTTTTAACCTTTTCTCTGTACTTTAAACTTGTTTGCAGGGAAAGAGCAGTGCAGGAGGAAAACAAAGAAGAATTAAAACAATATAATTTTGCTCCTGGAGACACTTAATTGGGTAAAGTTGGAGCAGAAGTTCTTAACTTCAATATCATGAGCATTTGGTGCCAATAATTCTTGGTTATGCAGGACCAGCCATACCTGGAGGACATCCCTGTCCTCTAGCTAACACATGCCAAGAGCACACTGAGCCACTCACCATCTTGCAAGAACCAAAAAATGTTTGCACGGGGCCTTTGGCAAATATCATGTTCTGAACAAAGTGAGGAATAAAACAAGGAGCAAATATGAAGGTGATGATATCACCTTTATTATTGACAGACATGGATTGGAGAACTTGAGTTTAAGTCTCTAAGCCAAGCTAGTTTGCTAAGGATGAACACAGAATACAGCAACTTACCCACTGAGTTTCAAGGAGGGTGCCATTGGAGAGGCAAGGAAAACTGATTTGGGCTGCTCAGTCCCAAGAGAGATGAATATTTCCTCCCAACCCTTTGGATTTTGGTTTATATCATCAAATTAGTTATAATCATTTGTTCATAAAACCCTGTAGCTTTTGGCCCACAAGGGCCAGCTTATTATTATTTAGATATCTTGATTTTTATTTTAATAAATTCATACTTAGTAACTCAAGATCCAAAATATAGCTACAAGTGTGTCAATTAACAATTATATGGTGCTTACTAAGCCATCCTTTTGCTTTCCTCACATGAGAAGCATCATCCTGACATATATATATTTGCCCCAGATTTACCAACAGAATAAATTCCTCTCTCTCTCTCTCTAGGGGCAGAATAAACAAATCAGGAAAAAAGAGATAAAAAAATGAGCTTAAGGAAAATACTTCCTCAAGGAAACCAGGAGGGAGGAAAGGGTTTCCATCTAACAGATGGTGCTGAAATTTGTATGTTTCCTTATTTTGTCAGCATTCAGGGTGTCCCTTGGAACTAAACATATGCCAGTAAGACTTTTGTATATATTTTTTGCATAGAAGAACTGGGGTGTAGGCCAGAGCTGTGGGGGGTGAGAGGATTCACCAGAGACAGAGTGGGGAGCAGAACAGGCTGATCTACTGAAATACACTGCTGAGGGGAGCAGCAGGTGAGACAAGAGAGGTCTGCTGCGCCATATGTGGGTTAGCTCCCTGGCTGTATCAAACTCAGGCTGCAGCAGTGATAGGATAGTGCTGAGATTTAACCCCTAGGCCACCAGGGAGGACTGAAACTAAACATATGCCAGTAATACTTTTAAGAGGATCATTGACAGTATTTAGAACTTGAAGGGCTGTTACTTTATATTAGTGTAAAACTATCTTGGTCAAATTGAGCACATGGTGGTGGTACTGGGAATCCACACACCTGGACACCTGCAAACCCACCTTCTCATTTTGTTACCTTTAACATCCAGGTTTCATATCACATACCAAGAAGTTTTGAAATCAAAATGAGCCTTTCCATGTATCAAATCTCCCTCAATTTAGAGTTTCATGATTTTCTTTTCTTGCACAACAGAGAGTCCTTTCAGATTTCCATCTTACCAGTTTAGAGTTGATTCAACCCATCATCTCCCCTAGGATGGTAAATTAACAAAACAACAAACAGCACATTAGTGGCAGATTTAGGATTGTAATCTCATTCTATATATAAAATCTATTCAAGCCACACTTAGAATTCTGGAAAGATGTTGACAAAGAAGCCACATACGTGTGATGCCTGAGTTTTTCTGAGTTTGCAAAGAAGGAATGATGCCAAGTTTCATTGTAAACAACATGTTATCACCAAGGTCATCAAGTCAAAGGAGTGATAATGAGCTCTCACTAAAGAATATGCTCCATAATACAGGAATTTTTTCTGCCTAATTCACTGTGGCATTTCCAGTATCTTGTACACACTGGTGCATAATAATACCATTATTTGGAAAGACAGAATCCTAGTGATAAATAACAACAATCATATCCAGTTTCTGAGCACATTACACTTGCAGTTACCCTATGCTGACAGTTTACTTCAGTACTTTCATTTAACTTGCACTGCAAGGATGTTACTATTTCCGTTACTGCTTTGCTCTTAAAAAAACTGAGGTCCAGAGAAATGAAATAATTTGCTATAGGTCATCCAGCTAACACATACAGAGTGTTGATTTAGACCATGTAGTTTTTACCACCCCAACTTCTCCCAAGATAGTAGCAACTTGGTTTTTTGTTTTGGTTATACCATAAGCTCAGTAATGCAAATTATAGCTGCTTGGAATATCAAGGCGCTTTTCTTTGAAGTAGCAGATTTTTATTTTTCAGAAAGAGACTATCCTGATATAAATACTCTTCAATATTTCTTTTTTGTTTTTTTTAAACATCCTTGTTTTTCCACAGTATAGCATTTCTCCCCTCAGGTGCAGTCAACCAGTTTTCCCACCACCAAAGTGCCCACAGTCCTCCGACTCACTCACTAGGTATAACAAAGAAAATTTGCATTGATTTTTATTTCTTCAAAGTATAGTTTGCATGACATGTTCCTTTTTTTTTGGCTCTCATGTTTTCTGAAATCACTTTGTCATGTCATCTAAGGTTCTAGTAGACAATGAATTTATTGTTTAGGACAGATAAATTCTATTAAAAAGTTGAGTGTGCCTAGACAGGGTAAAGTATGAGTGGGTTCAGACAAAAATGGGTGCTAGGGGACATTGGGGTATGGTATTACCACCATGGTGCATCCGTCACCAACTCGCCCATACTCCACCACCACCACCATCACAACACATTATCCCTCCCTCCCTTCCTCTAAGCCTCCTTCTCTCCCTCTCTCCCTCTCTTTCTGTCCTTTACCCTCCCCTCTTGGTGTCTCAGTTGTGTAGTCAGCTGGCAAGCTGAGAAACTAACCCTACTTCCCTTCTTTAATGCAACCTGTGCATTTGGACATAGGATCCTTCTTTCAATTGGTAGTCAGTTCCCTTAGCTCTGAAGGATATATTACAAAGAATAAAACTGCACATGTGAATAATGGATTAGATAGACTTGCCCTGAATAAAAAGAGGTAGATAAAAAGAGGTAGATTTTTGAAGCCAAAGTTTTGCTTAAATCTTGCATAAAAAGAGGTAGATTTTTGAAGCCAAAGTTTTGCTTAAATCTTGGTCATGCTGTCTAATAGCTGTGCACCTGCAATGAGGATGTTTGCTCTGAGTCCCTGTAAAAAGATTTATTTATTTATGCATACAAGAACTGGGGTGTAGGCCAGAGATGCAGTGGGTGAGAGGATTCACCAGACACAGAGTGGGGAGTAAAACAGGTGGATTTAGTGAAATACACTGCTGAGGGGAGCAGAGGGCGAGAAAGGAGAGGTCTGCAGAGCCATATGGGGTCAGCTCCGTGACCAGGGATCAAACTCATGTCCCAGTGGCTGGTGATAGCATGATAGTGCTGAGACTTAACCTCTTGTGCCACCAGGGAGGCCCAGTCTCACCATTTTTAAAATGGATGTTATAATGCCTATCTGATACTCCCTTGGTATAAGAGCCAGTATTTATCTTTTTTTTTAAGTTTTTTTTTTTTTTTAAAGATTTATTTATTTATTTATACAAGCACTGGGTACAGTCAGAAGCACGGGAGGGTGAGAGAATTCACCAGAGCCAGAGCAGGGAGCAGAGCAGGCAGAAGGACCGAAGTACACTGCTGAGGGGAGCAGCGGGCGGCAGGAGAGGTCTGCGCGCCATGTGGGACCCTCCTCTGGTGGCCGGGGAGCAGCCGGGGATCAGCCGGGCATCGAACTGGCGCTGCAGAGGCTGCGGGCAGCTTCGCAACCCAGCGCTCAACCGTTGTGCCATGGGGAGGCCCCCAGTATTTATCTTATTAGAAACTAAATTCAACATAACAGAAAAGTGATACCGTAAGCCCATCTTGTTGAAGCTGAACACCTTGTGGGATGGGTTACATTATCTTGGTGTTAGATAGTTGTTCTTGGCCCATGCTTCATGGTCTTAACAGTATTGCTTTGAAATAATGTTATTTAGTAAAATGCTTGCACAGCATCATGTGCCGAATGCTATTTTAAGTCTTTTGTAAGTACTAACACATTTCTCCTCATCGCACCTTCTTTGTTATGATATACATACATTTTATAATATCACAAGTAGCTCATGCTTTCTTCATGTTCACCTACTGCTGTTTTTTTCTAAGCATTGAGTAAATCAAGAGCACACATGAATTGTGAAATAACATCTAGTCTCCTAAGCAGATCTACAGATGTCCATATGAACGTGTGCAGAGCTCTGGATAAAGTGTTGATTGTGCCACCACAGAAACCAAAGCTGAGCTCCCTGTTTTCAAGCCCCTACTTTTTTTGGTGCCTCTTGAAACTTTTCCTTACTGCTTGCCATCTGGCTAACAAAGATGCTTACTCTTCCGTTAACTGTTCTGCAGAACTATCCTTGAAATGTCGTACATGTAATGCCTGCCACGAGATCCCAGAATGTGTGATTTTGGGTGACAAAAAATTTTATGTACATACATATAGATATAGTTGCATATATTTTGGTTTGTGATAAACATGCCAAGGCAAATATTATCTTTTTTTTTTTCATAGACTCAAGGTACTAGTCTCTGCAAAGAAATGTTACAAATAGGAAATGGTATTCAAATACCCAGGTACAGACTGTCGTCCTCTGGCAAAAGCAAACAAGTTTGCAATTGATTGCTAAGCTAAAGAGTGTTAAATCATCCAGAGGATATTAAATGATGTGGAAAATGACAATATTGTCAGAAGTTATATATACTTGAACTAGTGTTCAACTATCTAAAGACATTAAGTTAGACTCATATTATTTATGATGATGATGCAAAATATAAGCCTGATATTTTTCCAGGGTGACATTTTCTAACTACAATTAAAAATAATAACACTTGTTCACCTAGTTCTCATCTTAATAAAAGAAACTAAGGGTTGACAAATTGCAATCATCCTCATTAATGAGAAATTTCACAGGTTTAGTAAATTATTGGTTACCCAGCAAGATTTGATAATAAATTATTCTGCATGAAAGTGTTATAGAATTGTTATGGTAGGAGTTTTTCTATCAGAACAACTAAGAGAATAGAGGTTAATTCACTCAGCAAGTATTTGTGGGCATATACTACATGCTCAAACACTGAGATGATGGTGCAATGGGGACAAACACAATCGTTAGATTTGGCCTCATGTGTCTTACAGTCCAGGGGATGAGAAAAAAGGTGGTAGTCAGTTATATATCAATGTCTAATTAAATTTAATATTTCAAAGGAAAAGTAAATGGAACTATGCTATGTAAGTGTGTAAGAGGGGAACTAACCCACCCTGGAAAGACTAACAGGTAGAACTAGAACTCGGGATAACTCTGCAAAGCTTACTTACCAAAGACTTATCTAAGTCCTTCCTCTTGGATACAGTATTTTCACATTGAGGTATTTACCCTAACATAATAACACACTGAAGCATTTTAAGCATATTAGTTATAAGGCATTATTTTTATAACAGAAATGATGTTGGCAGTGTCTTCAATATTATAAGCAGTTAGTTACATTTATTATGCTATCAACATTATATTTACTACTCTGAAGCTTTTAAATATAATGCAAAAATGCCTTCATTGTAATAAAAGATGTTTAGTGAAAAAGAGTACTTAGAAAATAGTATTTTAAATGCCTTTGCCTTTATCCCAACTCTATCCTTTCTGGTTACTCAACTTACTGTATTTGATGTCAAATCCATAACAATAATAGCAACAGTAATAGCTGCTCATATCAGCCCTGTGCTAAATATTTTACATTCATTATTTCAATTGAGCTCATGTAAACCAGTGAAATAGATATAACTACATTTATTTCTGTGCACTAAAACTTAATTGTGTTACCATAGTTATGTATTCCCTAGGTAATGAAGAATTGTTTCAATGATCCAGCCTTTTATGATGATTTTCCTTATTTCCAGTTTATCTAAGAAATTCCTCATTCTTTTCCTACAGCATTCTGTGAAGAGGGCTGCAGATACGGTGGAACATGTGTCGCTCCTAACAAATGTGTCTGCCCTTCTGGATTCACGGGAAGCCACTGCGAGAAAGGTAACCTAAGCCTGTTGCTTTGGGCAGTGGGACAGAGTCACAAAGAATGGAATCCTTTGCTTGTTGACCTGATATATCGTTTACATGGTGGCTATGGCTCTTCCAAAGTGGATACCTTTTGATTATTTCCTAATAGGCACCCTCCCTCTGAAAATAGAGCTTCATTTGCCCTCCCACCCACGTGTCTCATTTAACAAGGTTGAATTGTCTCTGTGCTATAGTTTTCACTGTGCATTTTTAGTGCTAATTAGAGATAAAGCCTGACTAACTGACCTGCCCCACTTATCACCTATTGGGTAGCATCACATGCAACTATTGGAGTTTTAACAATCTGCTGCATCAACAGAATCTAAATTAGAGCTCATGCTCCTTTGTAAAAACATTTTAAATAACTCCCGCAGCAGGTTTATTGTTGTGCTTGGGATTTTATTCTAATATTGGTTTATTAGGCACATTATCATTCATGGACCTGATACTATAAGCCAATTAGTATTGGTAAGATTCCTTTATGTGTACCTTTCTATTTGCAATATATGCAGTGCTTGTGATTGGTGCTGTCTTGTGAAATACAGCCCTTTGATTGATTGAGAATGCCTTCTACCTGTGTGCAGATGAAATCTAATATTCAGTGACATTGTGCCCATGAATGTAGCAATGCAACCAAGGGAATTATGCTTTGTAAAGTGGAATATGTCTATGAATTTGCCTGTGAGTTTTGTTAGGCTAAAATTACTGTTTTTCCTGAGTCAGAAACATCACTCTTGGTGGTTCTCAACAGTATAGATTAGAAAAATGGAAATATGGTGCTAGAATCATTATCCTATTATTAGATGAGGAGGAGGGTGTCTTTATCTAATGTCAAAAGTCTAAGCAAACCTCTTGTATCATGTTCTTCATATTTAAAGGTTTCTGATTTTACATAATAATTTTTTGAATGGACCAATTTTTTTTATACCATAAGTTATTTGAATATTACATTTCACTGCTTGTACATTTATAAGGCAGCTTGATCCTCTTAAAAACATGTCAAATTTTAACTATATAAATTATTCAGCAAGGAAATCAGCATACAATAAGTGTACCATTCTTTCTATATTTTGTGATATTATCAAATCAAGTCACATTTATTAAATAACAATTAATTGGCTTATCCATAAAGACATGTACAAGAGTCAAGTTCTCCCTTTGAGCAGGATAAGAGAATTACCACATGGACTTGAAGGATTCTTGCCAAAAGCAAAGAAACTTAATGGTAACTTAGTGCACATGCCCTTATGCATTGCATTTGATTTTAATTAGGCTTTCTAAGATAAAAATATCTTAAGAATTCTCATTATTTTCTCTGGAACAGCAGTGTTTTCCTAAGTTGAGTGCACAGGAATTAATGGAACAGTGTGATGATGATGGTGGTGATGAAGTTGAGGATGATGGATCCCACTACTACTATTCCTAATGATATGCCATTTATTATGTACTAATTAGGTATTGGAACTTTTAAGTGCATATTTTAATATTAAGCGCAAACACAAGAGATAGATATTACTACTATTTCCTAGATGGCAAAATAAAGTGTAGCTAGATCAAGTAACTTTAAATAAGTTATAGAGTTAGTGTTTTATCATTGATTTCTTAATTGATTTCCCATCAATTTACAAAATTATGTAAATTTCAGGGAAAGGAAAAGGGAGTGGAATGAGAGCCATATTAGGACTGAGAATTTAACTCAAATTACATTCCACAATGCCTGTATTATAAAAAAAAGCATGTTTTTCTCAAGGATAGTACTTGGACTTCCTATTAATATCCAAATTCCTGGGTAATCACCCAGCTCTGGGCACTCAGAAGGTCTGAAGTAGAGCCCATAAATCAGCACTTTGGCCAAGCGCCTCAGATTGTTATGAAATAATTATTCTTATATAATAAATTTATTTTATTTATTTATTTTATGTTTCTGTGATATTTACCCAGAGAAAATACTATAAAGTTCTTATCCCTTTTATATTATAAAGAATTGGGGTTGGGGGAACATTGATTAGATCGGGGCACAAATTAGATGCAGCCCAGGAAAAATTGATTATGGTTTTTCATGGCTTGTTGATTTGGCCTCTGTCCTTTACTCAATAAATGGTTGATTAAATCAATGCTTACATTCCGGTCCATAATGTGGAGTGGGACAAATAGAGATAAAGATAAACTCAAGACCAGAGGCAAAGGTAAAACAGGCAGGATATAATTTTCTATTCAAATATTAAAGTAGAGCTTGAGAATCGTGTATTCTTGAATTCATACAGTTTCTATATAAATAAAACAAAAGAAAACAAGATTTCTCTGTGTATGATGAAATGGCCATCTGTAGCAAAGCCATTCTATTTTAATATTGGTCAATAGTCTTTAATTCTAGGAGATTTTTTCTTTTGCGTGTAGGTTAAAATACATAATTTCTAACCACTTTATAGAAGGGATCTAGATGAATTATAGGTTGAACACTGAAAACCTATGCTATACCTTATCTGAATTATTTTGGCATATTGATTGTGAGCAAAAAATATCAAGTAGTTCTATTTGGCATTGAATGGTGTTGCTAGATGCCTTGAGACTCAGGATGCCAAGGAAAGATGCAAATACATGTGAATGTCTTGTGGCATGATTACAGGAAATCTTTTATTTGGTTTGTTTTAATTACAGGGCTAATTAAACAGTTCCGTTTGGACTATAGAAAATCCACTTAAATTTAGACTTAAAAAACTGTGTCCCTTTATCCTCCTATTATTTATTTTATTCATTGCTTGTGATAATCAGCCTTTCAGAATTCAAATAAACAGAGTGAAAACATTGGAGTTACTTGCTTAAAAATATGACTCTCTGTAATTTATGAAGTTAAAAATCTCACTGTGTGCAATATGTAGCAAAAAGATGAGCAATTCAGCATTTATTCTGTATTGATGAGATTTTGTTATACAAACTTTCAGAACTCCATTAAGGAGAAGCAAATATTTTACCTCCTTTGGTTTCTGGACAATTCGTATATTGATTCTTCTCTTACTCTTTGATTTTTCTGTTCCCATAATTTTGATTTGGTTTCACACTGAATATGGAGATGTACAAAGAGACAGATGAGTGAGAAATCAGTAATAAGAAGAGTTTTGTTACTTTTAGCATAGAAAGGGGCTGTTGATGAAAATTCTCTTCTTAGTAAGCTCTCTAGGAGAGTTAAAAGGATGTGATGACACATTGACATAATATTACCACAAAATAAAATGAAACAATGCAACTTCTTCCTAGAAACTTTTCAAATAAGAAATCAAATAGCTACATTACGTCCAGAGTGTTACCTACCATCAAACAACAGAACATCACCCTCCAAGAAGTAACTGAAAATACCTTTTCTGCTAGGCATTAAGAAATTTGCCAACAAGAAGTTTAGATGGAATGTGTGCTACTAATCCTGTCTAGCAAAGGCTTCCTAACCTTGATACTCTTGGCATTTGGGACCAGATAATTCTTTGCTATGCAGGACCATCCTGTGCACTGCAGGATATTTAGCAACATCACTAGACTTTACCCACTAAGTGCTATTAGTATCCCCACACCCAGCCATGGCAATCAAAATTGTCTCCTGACTTAACCAACTATCCCCTGGGAGACCAGATCACCCTGTTGACAATAACAAGTCCCCATTCTAGATACAGAATTTTTAAAAAATCCTTTCAAATTATATGTGCATGCATGTATATAATTAGCATTATTTAGTAATAAAATATTATAACCATTCTTAGGAGATAAAAAAAAATAAGCTTCTCTTGAAGTATTTAGGGTTTACTGTAATTAGAAAATTATTGAGTATTCAAGATCCAGAGGCTGGCACATTCCCATCCTGAGCTATGTGGGGCAGACCCTTTTTTAGTCTTAGGAAGCAGATTGGTGCAGAAGCTGGGCAAGGAGAATCCTAACATGAAATTTTCAATGTTTGTAATAAGAAGATAATTTCCTTTCTACTATAAAAGTTAGACACACTCATTGTAAATGGAATTTCTTTTAAAATGTGCTCTCTAAGACAAGCATAATGTATCAGCGATTTGTAGTAGGGATTTTGCCTGGGATATAAAGCAAGAGGATATTTATGATGGTGCAGACAAGTCAGTAGTTGTATGCATTTCTCAGTTTGCATATTATGTGACTTATAAATTATATAAATGCAATTGTATAGACATCAGGTATCCAAAATGGAGTCTTGTAAAGCAGTGGGGTTTGGAAAGGACTAGGCTACACCACAGTCTAGTGCAAAAGAATTGGAAAAAACATGCTGGTATTATAAAGATAGTACACTTGCCTTTTGCTCACAATTGCTTTAGAAATGGCTTCATTTATTTATTTTTTTAAATAATAAATTTTATTTTTATATTCCCCATACAGTTGCAACCCCCCTTTCTGATCCCAATCCCTCCCCTCCCACCCCCCACCCCCCAAAAAGTGTCTCTGGTTCATAGTTTTTTGTTGATTTTGATTTTCACTTTCTTATAGTTATTCATTTTCCTGGTCCCTTATTTAAGTTTTCTAGATTCCTGCTATGAGTGAGACCATCCGGTATTTTTCTTTTTCTTTTTGGCTTATTTCGCTGAGCATGATCCCTTCCAGCGCCATCCATGTTGCTGCAAATCGCATGTGTTTATCTTTTTTGAATGCTGAGTAATATTCCATGGTATATATGTACCACATCTTCTTGATCCAGTCATCTATTTTTGGGCATTTGGGCTGTTTCCAAAGCTTAGCTATTGTAAATAGTGCTGCTATAAACATAGGGGTGCAGGTGTTCTTTGGAATTGATGTTTCTGTGTCCTTTGGGTAAATACCTAGGAGTGGAATTGCTGGATCATATGGAAGCTCTATGTTTAGTAGGTCCAGAAATCTCCACACAGCTCTCCATAGTGGTTGGACCAGTTTGCATTCCCACCAACAGTGCAGAAGAGTTCCTTTTTCTCCACAACCTCGCCAACATTTGCTGTTGCTATTTATTTTAATATGTGCCATTCTCACTGGTGTAAGATGGTATCTCATGGTAGTTTTGATTTGCATTTCCTTGATTACAAGTGATGTTGAACATTTTTTCATATGCCTGTTGGCCATTTGCATTTCCTCTTCAGAGAAGTTTCTTTTTAGCTCTTCTGCCCATTTTTTGACTGGATTATTTTCTTTGTTGTTGCTGAGTCTCATCAGCTCTTTGCAGATTTTTGTGATCAGTCCTTTATCATTAGTGTTGGGTGCAAAAATGTTCTCCCAGTTGGTGGGGTTTCTCTTTGTTTTTGTTATTGTCTCTTTTGCTGTGCAGAAGCTCTTTAATTTGATGTAGTCCCATCTGTTTATCTTTGCCTTCACTATCACTGCTTTGGGTGATGTGTCTGTAAAGATGTGTTTGTTATGCAAATCACGTAGTGTTTCACCTATATTTCCTTCTATGTATTTTATGGTTTCAGGTCTTATGTCTAGTTCTTTAATCCGAAATGGCTTCATTTAAGAGACTCACATAACCATTGAGCCTTTCACCATCTCCAGGCTTTTCCAATGCATATTAATACCCTAATCAAGAATATTCAGGAAAATAAATAGCAATAGAGGATCAGCATTACTTTTTTTAAAAAAATTATTTATTCATGCATACAAGAACTGGGGAATAGGCCAGATGTGCGGGAGGGTGAGAGGATTCACCAGAGAGAGTGGAAAGCAGAACAGGCAGATCCACTGAAATACACTGCTGAGGGGAGCAGCGGTAGAGACAGGATAGGTCTGCCACGCCATGTGGGAATCTCCCTGGCAGGCTGGGAATTGAATCTACTCTGCAGAGGCTGTGGACAGCTTCACAGCCCTGCACTCAACTGCCTGTGCCACCAGGGAGGCCCCATTTTTTAAAAATAATTTCTAGTAGTTACTTTTCTCCTATTCTGCTTATCTGAATTTTTAAAATTTTTGTGAGAAATATAAATTGGTTGTAATGAGGACTAATACCTTAAATGCTTAAAATAAGAGGAACATAAAATCCATGAAAAGAATTTTTTTCAGCTACTTTATTTTTTTTTTAACTTTTACAAACTGGAAGTGACTTTTTGCAGGATAATTTATTCTGTTCTTTTGCCTTTACCTCAGGGACTTGCAGATAGGTGGACTGGGGGTGATAGTTTGCCCTGAATATATTATTCATCCACCAGGTTAAAAAAAAATGGCCAGGAAAAAAGTCTATGTTCTTTAAAATTTTAA
Source organism: Talpa occidentalis (assembly GCF_014898055.3). NCBI lineage: Eukaryota > Metazoa > Chordata > Mammalia > Eulipotyphla > Talpidae > Talpa > Talpa occidentalis. Next base: position 22,549,142 of record NW_023603184.1, on the reverse strand, counting down.
ATCATCTGTTCACAATTGCTTTGCTTACCTCTTCTTCCAGAGTAAAAAGTTTAAGTCTTCAATATAGGATGAAAGCACCCCAAGACTAATACTGAGAATATTCAGCCCACGTGCATCTAAACCTTATCTCTTCCTCACTTCAGTTTATTCCACACTCAAGTTTCTTTTTTCACCTGTGATGGAGCTATTGGGTTAAATGTCCAGCACACTTACCCATGATTCCAAAAGGCCTTCTAACTCAACTATTCAACAAATTGGAGTTATTTCAAGAACCTTACCTGGATCCTGCCAGGATCACCATTTTTGTCAGGTTTTTGACATATGGAAAAATACCTTAAACCATTTTTCATTTTCATCTCCTTGATGCAAAGAAAGTTTTTAAGTCATTTCATTATAGCTGTAAGGAGGGATGTCTTATTCACATGCAGGGCTTTGGACTATACATTAAAGATGTATAATCCTGGAATTCTGAAAAGAGTACTGGACTAAGGACAGAGACCCTAGCTGTGACACTGGATCTGCTACCACAAGTTATTCTGCCTCTGTGAAGTGAAACTTGTAATAGCCCGTTACCCATCTCGTGTGAATCCCAGACTTTTGCATGTCTTATTTCTCATGAGGCAGCTACTTCTACCCTATCAAGCATATACAAGGATATCGTCCACTGGACTGAACCCACATTTCATATTATCATATTAACCCACTTTCTAATTATCAGTTCCCTTTTTATCGCATCATCTATGTCCAAAGGCAATAACTCTCAATAGATGATGTGGGAAACCAAATAAAATATTTTCTTGTGAGTAAGAAGCCATAATTGCATACAGGATTTTGTGCCTCATTTTGCACCTGCCTTTACATATCTTTGTTGTGCCTAACACAGAAATAGGAAAAGAAAAATAGGGCTTAGGAGCATAATCTCTGAAGTCATACTACCTCAATTTAAGTTGAGGCTCTGCTCTGTACCAGCATCCTTGCCATTGGGTCAGATATATATATTGACTCAAGCTTCAGTATGCTGCCAGCAAAAGATATTGATATTATCTTGTATATTATTATGCAATTAAATGAGGTCTGCCATTGAAATCACTTTGTAGGATATCTGGTACACTGTTGCTGTCTGAAAATGATGCCTGGTGTTAATTCTATCATCATTGTCATGAGTGATAAAAATGAGACTCCCAAAATAAGAGGCTCCTTTCCCAAGGATACTCAGTACGTGAATGGCAGAGCCATGCCTGTTCATCATCCATTGCTGAATTTGCGCCTTCCTTCTACCAGCTCTTGTAGAAGGAAATGTCTCTATGCATGTCTAGAAATGTCTAGAAATGTCTCTGTGCAAAATGTCTCTATGCACATATTATTTGCCAATTTATATTCTCTCTGTTCCTATAAACATTTTTCTGAAACATCCTATAAAGTTGATAGGTATTAATTTACATAACATTATGCTCTGGGGAGAGTTAATTCATCTGAAATTATGGCATGTTTAGCCATGGTCCTTGGGAAGAAGGGTTTTTGTTTTTTGTTTTTGCTGTTGTTTGTTTCTCACTTCTTGGAGTTGATATTGAAAATTTAACACCAAGTTCTCACTGTATTATTGATAGCTTAAAGGTCTTTGTACATAGGCAGAGCTGAGGCCTCAGTGAAAAGTTGATTCTCCCCTCATCTCTGCAGATTATTTCCATCACCCTTTGTTGTATCACCAAATTCACCCAGGAAACAAAACCCTCCTAATTCTTAACTTGGAATCCAAAAATCCTGCATTCTATCCCCAGATTCCACTATTAGTAATGCAAGGTAGAATGTCAATTTTCCTATGTAAAACAGGAATAAGCATCCATCCAGAGAAATGAGAGTTGTCCATACTCTTTCATCAGTTATTAGGAATTTATACTAAAACAATATCAGAGATGGGTACATGAATGATACTTGAGAAAACACTTGAAATCTTTATAGGATGGCATTTTAAACTATAATACATTAGAAGCAATCCAGATATATTACAATAGAGAATTAGTAAAATAAATTGTGGGTAACTGTTCTAGGGAGCCTTTAAAACCTATGAAGGAAGACTAATGATGTGGAGGATAAAATATATGTTTAGGAACTAGCTGTAAAAAGCAGACTGTCAACATTTGAATCCCAACTCTGTGATGTTAGGAAGTTGCTAAAAACTTCTGTGCCTCAGTTTCTTGAATTATAAGGTGAGAACAGACACTTTACTGCCCAATAGACAATATTTTTAAATTTTCCTGTTTTTTACTAGGCATTCTACTAAGTACTGTTTATTATTAAGTTAGAAGTGGTGTGTTCAACATGATTCGAATTTTTGGCACCAAAATAGACATTATACAGAGAAAAAATGCTGACAGGATATTAACTTCATTGTGATTTATCAGGTTTTTGTGTGACTTGGATCCTTTCAACATATAGAAGAAAATGTCTCATTTAGACATTATGACTTTCAGTAAAATATTTAGGGCACCCTCAATTCTTCCTTCTCCCTGAAATCCCTCATTTATCTACCACCCTCTATATTAGTTCTCCTTTCAGAATCTCTTTTAATTTTCCACAAAATTGCTATTCCTCTGCCATTTCATTCATTATATTCACTATCATTTGTCATCTCAGTTTTTGCAAAAGCTGTCCCTCACACCCTCAATATAAAAAAAAAAGAAAATGTCTCATTTAAATAATTAATAGACTTATAGATAAATAAAAACTTCTCATGTATCAGCATATTACATTTGGTGAGGAATAGAGTGAGAAGCAGTTTTAAAGTTTGTTTTTTTCATTCTGTATCATATGTTCAAAGACATGTGTCATGAGTTTTACCTCAGAGTAAGAGACTATGAGACCATTATGGAGAAGGTCTCATGTGACAGGTATAATCTTCATCACCCATCTCTGGCTGTGCCATGTGTAGTTGGTAGTTCTTCTACTCTGAGGTGCTTTTGGGAAGGGTCTTTGGTCTCTGGAGAGTTCCAGGAAAATTTCCTTTGATTTGGACAGTTCTTTCATCCTTCTGTAGCTCTGACTCCATGTGCCTTTGCTACTAGGCTTGTAAATGTCTCATTTCTCTATTATGGCATCTTTGCTCTGTCAGGTTTGCTATGATTAGGATAATGCTGTCTTGTTGTACCACAGCAAACCCATTTTCCCTTCTGTCAGTGCAAATGCAACTTATATGGTCATTTTGTGGTTACTTTTTGTTCTTTGTGCTAATGCTGCCCAGACCCATATGTTGACCTTTAGACTTTTAAGGCCTGGGCTCAAATATTAGTCTCCATGCCCCTTACCCTCCTGGGGACATTTGGAAATATGCTTCAGGCTTATTGTCCTTAGACAAGTTTACAAAGGAAATTCCCCTGAAAAATTATGAGTTACAACAGTCAGCTTGCCTAAGAGCTGTCTCTAAAAAGGTCCTCACTTTTGGCTTCATCAACATTCTTTATTGAAAGTCTAGGTTTTGTTTACAGAGCTGGAAGGTGATTAATGCTTAACACAGGCATATAGTTGTTGAAAGTGCTGTGAAAGTTTCCAACCTTGGAACTTGGGAGTCCTCAACACTTACAATCTATGAAAACTCTAATGTAGGAAAAATCCAGTTTTAGAATTCTGCTATCTTTGAATTCAATAAATACTTGAAACGTGAATCAATGAGTACAGACTGGGCCCTGCGTTTCATAGAGTCCAGGATTTTTCATTTTCATTTTTAGATCACAAGTTCTAACTCCAAATCACATTGAAAGACACCTGAATTAAAGTATATCATACTGAGGATTGAGGAGTGAAATGCCATTAACAAGAATGCCATATATAAGAACAGTGTAGAAATTTTATGTTTTTCCAGTAGCTTTGTAAGCATAACTTCCCAGAAAGCAAAGTGAAGAGAATCAATCTTTTTAATAAGGGATTGACATTTTTCATGAAATAAATTAAAGCTATTTGGGATTATTAGAGATTACCTTGTCTAGTTAGTAAAGCAGAAAATAATTCATGACTATTTAGATAACAAGCAGCTATTCCTCCCACTAGGCAAGCTTATACTATTGAACTGCGAAAGTTAGGAATTTGGTGCATGCACTCAGTTTTAATCCCAAGTCCTGGAAAATACAAACATGACTGTAACTTGGAGAAAAATAACTAAAGGAGGGAAATCCAGGTTTTCTGAAACTATGACCACTGGAGTCCAAAACTTATAAACCCCCTCTAGTAACTAGTATCCAAGGATTCTTTACATTTAATATGCACTTTAGATCATATGGAAAAAGGCTAATTAAACCAATAACCAAACTGAAAAGCAATATAACTCTTGAGATTTATATCACTCTCTCCTAATAGGATCCATTGATTGAAAAATGTAGTCACTTGCAAATTTTCACATGGATTCAAAATATGATGAATTAAATAGCAAGATCTAGGCATTCCTTTTAACAGTGGTTGAAAAGATAAGCAGTTTATAGATTGGTGGACTAATGTGTTTTTAAAGAATTCTCCAGTATAACAGAAAACTTGAAGCTATCTATAAGTGGCAACAATTTTAGCAAGTACACTGATTCTACAGAGAGAGATTCTGAAAGATTATTTTATTAAATAGTATTTTGCTGAGAAAAATTTTCAGTACCTCCTTATTGCTTGCAAACTGAAGTTGAAATTCCATGCTGTGATACATAAAGATCTCCGTGATCCTATCTGCCTTTCCTGCTTTCCTATTTATCCTTTATATATATCCTAAATAGAGACCATTCAAAAACACTAAAATGCCCCTTATTTTTTTCAAATCCCTGAGGTTTTGCTTGGTTTGATTTGATAAAATTCTGCCTGTAACATACATACAGACATACTTGCTGATTACAAATATATAATATTAAGTTAAAATAATAGAAAAAGTTGATTATTGAGGCTCTTCAATAATCTAAACTATTACTGGTCTCCTCCCTTTCAAATTACTCACCCTAGATTCTTCCTCATCCTGGTTGATGACAATAGTCTATCCTGGGCCCTGCTGCTTTTATTTCTCTGTCCTTATCATTAAGTGTATACCCTCCCCACCCCCGCCGCCATACACACACACACACACTCACAGTGTTACTTTATTTTACAGTCATAATTGTGTCCTTGATTTTCTAAGAACTTGCTAGTCATGTTTTCCAGCTGTTTGATTTGTTTGGAATATTCTTCCATTCACTATATTTATCATAAGCTTCCTCACGTCATTTAGGTCTTGAGTCAATGTTACCATCTCAGAGAGACCCTCACCCCTAACTAAAATCACAAGTCCCCTGCTTGCTGTCACTGTGTTAATGACAGAGCCTTTACCTCTCTCTCTGGCACAGGAAGTTTTTTTTGATAAGGCCCTTCTGCCCTAGAGCATAATTTGATACTGGTATATATTGCAAAATGATCAACTCAAAGTCAAGTAGACATGTCACCATACATAGTCACAAAATACATAGATCTCCACTTAAACTTATCTTTAAAAATATTTTTCAGATACTCAGAGAAGGTAAGGCCCCTACAGTGTTTCTTCAGATAAACTTGTTTTTCTCTTAAAAGTTATCACATTGAATGGCCTGTTTATCTGTTTCACTTCCCTTTCTACCACCCATCCCTGTAATATAGCCTGTAATACAGCCAGAACACATGTCTAACTTTTCCCCCCAACAAATTCCTATAAAATATTAACTGGGTATAGCAATCCACTCCCAGTATCTCCAAACCAAAGTGGTTTAGAACTAACAATATTTCTTCCATCCTTTTCCTGCTGATGCTGTTCTTCCCACTCCAAACCATAGGTGACAAGAAATATATATATATATATATATATATGAGATTTGCTGAACGTGTTTCTAAAACATTATTATAAATGAAGGTAACTTTGATAAACATACACTAGATGGTCTTCCTCCCTTCTTCCCATAGACAGGCCTTGGTCTGATAGTACATCTCTTACCCAGCAAATCCTGCCCAAATCAAGCACTTTCCTGGTTCTTAAATTACCATTTGGCTCTCAATAAATGATAGGAACAAAGTGCTATGCACTGTACTTTTAAGTACTTTTTGATTTATTGTCACCAATTATAATAGCACTCACTGCCAATAAATATCAAGCACTTAATGGCAAGCTTTAATTTTCACAGATGCTTGGTCTCCAAATAAGTGGAAATACCACCCTCATTTCTGACATTTCTGAGTTTTCCTTAAACTTCATGCATTACAATTTTGGAAATGCTTACATTTATTTTTATACATATTTTTCCAGCATCTCATGGAGCATTAATACTTTTCTAGCTTATGAAGATGTTTAGTCAGAATACTGACTAAACTAATACTGACTAACCCACCTAACTATTAATTTAATGTTTAGAGAAGGCTCTAATTTAGGCTCGATCTCCAGGTTCTTTTTTTCTTTTTTTTTTCATTTTTTACTTATCTTTGCATTTTTTATGCCAAATTTATTTTTGAACCATACTTTATTAAGTTTCTTCTGGAATCTACCTGCACACCTATGTTTATAGCAGTACTATTTACAGTAGCTAAGCTACGGAAGCAACCCAAATGCCCCAAAATAGATGACTGGATCAAGAAGATGTGGTACATATACACAATGGAATATTACTCAGCAACAAAAAAGATAAACACATGCAGTTTGCTGCAACATGGATGGAGCTAGAAGGGATCATGCTCAGCGAAATAAGTCAGAAAGAAAAAGAAAAATACCGGATGGTCTCACTTATAGCAGGAATTTAGAAAACCTAAATAAGAGACCAGGAAAAAGACTAATCAATACAAAGTGAAAATCAAAATCAACAAGCAACTATAAACCAGAGACACACTACGGGGTGGGGGGTTGTTGAGGAGTGGGGAAAGGAAGGACTAGAGTCAAAATAAGAGGGGGGGTGCAATTGTACGGGGAATATAACCAAAATGAAAATGCATGCATTGTGCAAAGATGAAAAAGGTTGTAAGAATTATATAAAATAAAATATTTAAATTAAAAAAAAATTTTCTTCTGGAATCTTTTTCTTCTGTGCACCTCCTCTTTTAGGTTAGAAACAGTCTGCTGTGGTTATACCAGCTCTCAGAATACCATCTGGCACTTAGTGAGCACTTGAGAAAAATCAATTGAATGAATAAATGAATGATATCTTCATTTACCAAGTAAATTGAGATTAAGAACTATAAAATAATAGATCCATAATTATAGGGCTAGGAAGTGTCAGAGCTGTGATTCAGTTTCTGGGGCCTGAAGGCTTTTAAACATTGTCTTCCATTGACCTTCTCAAAAAGACAAGGCTGATTAAAATGTTTTGATAATTGTCAGAGCTCATATTGTATTTCTCAGTTCAACTGTAATTTCTGGAGTGTGTGCTGCTCGAATTCTTCTCTATCATCTACACCATGTTGATGTTCTGAGCAAATAACTTTCCTTCAGATAATATTCTCTTAGAAGAGACTGGAATAAATAATAATATTTCATTTAGTACAGATCTTTGTAGTCTCCAATGAATATTTTCAGGCACTATGTCATCCTTAATCTCAAATGACTCTCTTTGGGTTATGTTATCCTCATCCTATTTTACAGACGAGGCTAAGAGATTAAAGAAATACTCAAGTTTATAAAATTAATAAGGGCGGTAATTGGGACTTGAATATTTCTTTACTGGCTTATAATGTTAACACTTTAAAAAGAAATTACTCATTAAGCCATGCTACTCACAACTTTTCTCCTCCTGAAGTGTTCATCTCCTGTGACTTATACTTATTGCTGTGGAGATTTAACTTTGAAAGTGTCATAAAGATGCCACTTTAATACCTTTTTACCGATAGGCTTTTCCTAAATCAGGACATTGGGGGCACAGTATAACCTTTTGAGCTGGGAATCCTTAATTGTTTTTTTTTTTTTTTTAATATTTATTTATTTATACAAGCACTGGGTACAGTCAGAAGCACAGGAGGGTGAGAGAAATCACCAGAGCCAGAGCAGGGAGCAGAACAGGCAGAAGGACTGAAGTACACTGCTGAGGGGAGCAGCTGGCATGGCAGGAGAGGTCTGTCGCTCCATGCGGGACCCTCGCCAGTGGCCGGGGTTCGAACCGGTGCTGCAGAGGCTGCAGGCAGCTTCGCAGCCCAGCACTCAACTTCTGCGCCACCAGGGGAGGCCCGAATCCTTAGTTTTTCACCATGTGGCACTAATGAAGTTATAAAACTCCTCAATCTTCAGTATCTGTCAATGGTGTCATGAGGATTAGAGAAAATCTCATTAGCAAATAGTAGGGGATGATAATTTTGTCAGTAGTTAAGAACCACATAGTTCAGACTTCACATGTCCCTTCTGTTTTTAGGAACAATAATATCAATTGTAGGGTAGGTAATACTTACATTACTCTATAGTCACAAACAATTTCAAAGGTATTGTTTTTTGAGTGCCTCAAAAAAGCATAGCAAATTAAGAGTCATTTCCATGTTGGAAAGAAGCATTCACATAGGTTAAAATATCCAATTTCATATTTTTATTAAGGTCTGAGTTGGTATTCTAATACATCTTTCAGTTCCAAGATAAGAACATGAAATGTAATAAAAGCAATCCGGGTCTCCCACTGATGAAGCAATTCCACAGGGACTAATAAATATTATACTAAGGAAAAAACCCATACACATTAGGATTAAATGTAACACATCTTCAGAGAAATGAAATTTAAAAAATCAGAAGTTCTCTGAACAGATGTTCACGGATAATCATTGTACCAACAATCTGGGAGATTCAGGAGAGGTCAGAAGTTTGTTCCATATGTACCAGCAGATCCTTCCCTGACTGAACACCCTTGCTATTTTCCTCAAGGAAAACTTATTTTAATGTCAAGTAGACAGATTTTCAAGGAGTGTACCATCTTGCTTATATTTTAGCACCCAGGTTCTGGACATCTGAGAGAAAAAACATTTTCTATTTCTCAGTCTATTAGCATACCTACAGCTAGTGTTTTTAAGGTGGTTGACTCTGTGCCAGCCACTATTGTAAGGACATAAATGGATTCTAGGATAGATACTCTAATTATTCTCATTGTATAGATTAGGGAACTGAGGCTTGAACAGCTGCTAGATTTGTGATTGGAATTTGCTTCTATAGCACAATAGGCAGTGTTATTCTGGTAAGTTCCTAGCTATCTGCATTGCTGAAGGTATTCCTGAAGAGCATTTACTTTAATGATTTATTCATCACTCTACTTTTTTCAGTTTCGACAACATTTAGTGGAGTTACTATGTAGGAAAACTTTTGACCAGTAAATGTCTTACTCTACCCCTTTTATTTTTATAATTTAATTCTGCTCAATTTAAGTACCATTATATTACAACCTCCTTACTATTTATTTTTTATAGAATGTGTATTTATTTAAGAAATTTTAAGTCATACAAAGATGAAAATCAAAATTCCAAATGAGTTTATAAATAACCAGACTCTGTTGGTAGTTAATAACTCATCTATCAAATAATCTATGACTTTAGAGTAAAAAAGATTACTAACATCTATTTTCAGCATAGAAATAGTAGGACTCGGGCCTCCCCTGGTGGCGCAGTGGTTGAACGCTGGACTGCAAAGCTGCCCGCAGCCTCTACAGCACCGGTTCGATCCCCAGCTACTCCCCGGCTGCCTGGGCAAGGGTCCCACATGGCGCGCAGACCTCTCCTGCCACCTGCTGCTCCCCTCAGCAATGTATTTTGTCACCCTGCCTGTTCTGTTCCCAGCTCTAGCTCTGATAAATTCTCTCATCCTCCTGTGCTTCTGAGTGTACCCAGTGCTTGTATAAATAAATAAATAAATCTTTAAAAAAAAAAGTAGGACTCAATTTTTTTTTCTGTAATTGCATTTCCTTTGGTTTTTTTCTTTTTTTAATATTTTATATGATTCTTACATCTTTTTTCATTTTTGCACAATGCATGCATTTTCATTTTGGTTATATTCCCCATACAATTCCCACCTTCCCCTTATTTTGACCCTCACCACCCCCCATAGTGTGTCCGTGGTTTATAATTGCTTGTTGATTTTGACTTTTACTTTATTATAATTAGTCATTTTCCTGGTCCCTTATTTTGGTTTTTAGATTCCTGCTATGAGTGAGACCATCCAGTATTTTTCTTTTTTCTTTCTGGCTTATTTTGCTGAGCGTGATCCCTTCCAGCTCCATCCATGTTGCTGCAAATTACATGAGCTTATATTTTTGATTGATGAGTAATATTCCATGGTGTATATGTACCACATTTTCTTGATTCAGACATCTGTTTTTGGGCATTTGTGTTGTTTCCATAGCTTAGCTATTATGTTCAATTTTAATAGATACTGCCATATCATTTCCCAAAATGGTTGTTTCTAATTATTTCCCATTAAGAAAAAATAAGAATTCCCATTGCACTATAATATTATCAGTGTTTATGTATTAGCTGCCTTTTTTTCATTTTAGCCCTACTGCTGTTGTGGTATTTTGGTTTTAATTTGCACTTCTCTGATGACTTTTATAGTTGAACATATATGCTTATTGTACATTTGATTATACTGTTCTATGAACTACTTAGTCAAAACTCTTGCCCTTTTGTCTCTTGCACTGCTGGTCTCTTCCAGTGAGAGCAATTTAAAAGTGAAACGAGTGTGTGTGGGGGAGAATTCTCCAGCATCTGTGTCAGTCATTTATTTCACCACACATTTAATAATAATATGTATTGTGTTTGCTTGACACATATATGCTAAAATAATTATATATATGAATTACTTGATTTCTCAGTTTTAGTTGTTATTTATTGACTACCATGTAAGACAAAGATTTGACTTTTTGCCAACTCCTACAGTGCATGCACAGACATACACACAATCCCTCCTTATCTCTGTCTTCACCCCCCTCCAAACACACTTACACACAAACTCTCTCTTCTCATTCCCCTCTCTCTTCAATTTTTGGCCATATCAACACTCAATATTTGCTCTATTATGTATATGCAAATGATATTTAAAGGTTGCTATCATTTCCCTAATATATAACTGTTTGCTTTCCTTTAATGATGGTCTCATTTATTATTGCTTGTTTATTCAAAGTATTTTTCACTCAACACTGTTTCAACTAAAATTTTCCTCAAGTAATAATACCCATCCAGTACACTAAAATGTTAGTGTATTTTATAGTTGATAACTTTAATTTGATGAAGAGCTTTTTTTTAAAATAAATTTTATTTTTATATTCCCCATACAATTGCAATCCCCTTATTTTGACCCCAATCCATCCCCTCCCTGCCCCCCACCACCCATAGAGTGTCTCTGGTTCATAGTTGTTTGTTGATTTTGATTTTCACTTTCTTATAGTTATTCATTTTCCTGGTCCCTTATTTAAGTTTTCTAGATTCCTGCTATGAGTGAGACCATCCGGTATTTTTCTTTTTCTTTCTGACTTATTTTGCTGAGCATGATCCCTTCCAGCGCCATCCATGTTGCTGCAAATTGCATGTGTTTATCTTTTTTGAATGCTGAGTAATATTCCATGGTGTATATGTACCACATCTTCTTGATCCAGTCATCTATTTTTGGGCATTTGGGTTGTTTCCAAAGCTTAGCTATTGTAAACAGTGCTGCTATAAACATAGGGGTGCAGGTGTTCTTTGGAATTGATGTTTCTGTGTCCTTTGGGTAAATACCTAGGAGTGGAATTGCTGGATCATATGGAAGCTCTATGTTTAGTAGGTCCAGAAATCTCCACACAGCTCTCCATAGTGGTTGGACCAGTTTGCACTCCCACCAACAGTGCAGAAGAGTTCCTTTTTCTCCACATCCTCGCCAACATTTGTTGTTGCTAGTTTTTTTAATATGTGCCATTCTCACTGGTGTAAGATGGTATCTCATGGTAGTTTTGATTTGCATTTCCCTGATTACAAGTGATGTTGAACATTTTTTCATATGCCTGTTGGCCATTTTCATTTCCTTAATGAAGAGCTTTTTTAGAGCCTTCTGTCCTCCTCTGTTCTATAGAACAATATGAATTTTGTAGGTTGAAACTGTTTTGTCTACAAAATAGATGCTTTCTTCAGATCTCCTTTCAATCTCATCTCTTTCTTGTTGAGTATTCTGTTTCCATAATTTTGTCTATTTTTCCTTTTTAAATCATACCCTCATTTGAATTACAGGTAACAGATAATCAAATAACTTATTTGGGAAGAGTGCGTTAAAGTAAATTCTTCAGATGTTATGTGTCCAAATGCTTTTACTTTACTTTGTACTTAGCTGATTGATTGCATGGGTATAAAATTCCAGGTAAAGAAGCATTTTTTTTATATAATAATGTAGGAACAATTCTGTTTTCTTATTTTTTAATGTACATTTTAAGACCAAAGGTGCCACTCTATTCTTGATCACTTGTGTAACACATATTTTTCTCTTTCTAAAAAATTGTGATCTCTCATTTTATTCAGTGTCATAAAATTTGATAATGCTGTATCTTCATGAAGGTTTAATATTAAGTTAATATCCTAGTGTTTTCAATTTAGAAATTCCTATAGATGAAAAGTCACAAGGAACCCTGGCCTACGTGTACTAAAACCAGTTGTGAAATTATTGTGATATTATAAAGTGCTTCTCTTTCTGAAGGAAGAATGTTTAGGAGAAGGGATATAATTTTACAAAAATCCCATGATAATTAAATTCTTTGTAAAAAAAAAAATTAGAAGAGACTTCCTAGGAAGATAGGTATTTTTCCCTTTGGAAGTAGAATACCTATCTAATTTCAAAGATCAATAGAGCATTATTTAAGATGTTCAATGTTTGAGTTATTCCATTAAATTTGCAGGATGTTATGGGAAACTGGGACTATAAATTGCTGTTCCACTAAGGGTAGTTAAATCAGGTTTTAAAACATCAAGTTATTTCACATGAAATTTCATTTGACTATAATTTCAAATGATTCGAAAGTGAGTGTTTCAATGGCTTGGGAAATGACCAAGGGGATGTAAATAAAAAGAAATGTTAAAGGGAAATGTAGTACATAATTGGGGTTGAAGGACCATCAAGATACCACAGAGATGAGCACAGGGCTCAGACTTATTTAACAACTTCATTAATGATCTAGAAGAAGGAAGATTCAATAAGTTAATTAAATCTGCAGATGGTCCTTAGTGGAAGTCACAAATACCAGAGAGAACTGAGAAATAATATAGAAAGACCTGAGGGTCAAAAGCTTTGATAGCTTTGGGCAAAGAAGAGCAAAATTAAATCTGGCAAGGATAATTACAACTGAATACACTTTATTCAATGAAAAAATAAGAATTAAACTGCAAACAATTAATGCTGAATAGAAAATAGAGAAAGAAATTCTGTGGCTGATGAGCCAATTGTTTTGGCAAGTACAGGATGTTGTGACTCTAGAAATAAGCTCATTTTTAAAAGATCTACTTTTTAAATATTTCTTGTGTGACTAATATTCATAAAAATTTCATCACTAGGAGATGTCTGGCATTATAAGACAACTGAGAATTGTACTAAGTTTCAAATGTACTTACATTCTAGTAAATTAGAATCTCACAGAAATGCTATAATGGATTAGTGAATGGCGTAGGAGAACATATTGAGAGTGGATTGACTGTGAAGTATTTTAGGTCTCCTTCTAAATATGCACTGTCTGTGGATGTGATGGGAGGCTGAGTGGACTGGCAGGCTATTTTATACCTGCCAATCCCAGCAGTGCAATCCACAATAGACAGCTTTTTCAGGTCTGGGTATGAGAATATCTTGTCTTATTTTGGTAGAGTGATCAGTAGAATGGAATACAGTCGAGTCTGGGGTTAACAGATGACTACCTACTTGAGTTCATAGTGATAACCATTAGAATGAAAATTATCTCTATGCAAAGACACAATGTGGGCAAGATATGAACCACATATTGAGTTCCTCTCCTCTATCAATATTTTCCAAGCACTTTGTATAAGTTAACTCCTTTAATTCTCACATTCATCTTACAGGATTAGATATTATTTGCATCCTTATTTGCAATTAGGAAAAGTGAAGCTTACAATAGGTAAGAAAATCACCTAAGGTTAAGTGCTAATAAAAGCATAGGGAAGTGAATTCAAAGGGAGGGACTGCCTGCTCCTGTATCTATGTTGTTTTCCAAATTTTCTCATCAAATATTAGTATAAATAATATATGCAGAACTCATATGTGTGTACATTTTGTCTGTCCTTTGAAATTTCAGGTACTTGTTCTAGGCAGAGATTTTTCATCTGGGACTCTCCTTGACAGAACTGTTCTTGTATATAAAGTGTGTGAGCAGAATTCAGTCAGCAATTTCCAACCAAAGTCATCTTAAAGGATGAGAGTTTTATACCTGGGTTAATTGATTATGTTTCTTGGGAGGGGAGACACATTAATTAACATTAGCAGAAGTTATATCATCTGAGCATGCTATTCCCTACTGTTGTCACCCAGTGTAGATGCCTAAGACTACTTGTCATATTTTAAACTTTAAGTATTAATTAATTTTCCAAAAGGTAGTGCTTACATATGTTAGAAGATTCAGTTATTACACAAGTTTACTTCAGAAGATATATTGAAATTCATTGTTTTCTAACTATAAATTCCCCTACTCAGAATGAACAATTCTACACCAGTTTCCTGTGTGTAGAATTGTAGGCCACCAATTTTAACAGAACTCATATGAGGTGGGTTTGTTTAGAGCTGAAAGGGATATGTTGAGATACATATAATTTACATTAAGTCGATTAGAGAGAATTAAGAAACACCTCATCGATTTATCTGGAAGCAGTTAGAATGGGAAAATTCCCCATGAAAACTCTCTAAGAGATGGGAAAAAAAATGGAAGGATTAAATGTGAATAGCTTTATTGGAAAGTGGGCAATATATGAGAGGGAAATTTGAAAGATTAGCAATGAGAAAAGATATCTGCTGTGACTGATTATTTTAGCCTTTCGGAATCTGCCCTCCCTTTGAAACTAATCAGAATTCCTGGGCTTCTGGAGAATGAAATCTTGAGGTGAGGAGAATTCTTTGTTTGTAATAAAAGTGAGGTGGTTTGAATTGCAACTTAATCACATTTAGGAAAGCCAAGTATCCCTTCTGGGAGAGATCAAGCAGATTATGAAATGATTTTAGTGAACTGGTAACACACTCATTCTTTCTAACTTTTGAATCTGTATTTGGTCAAGTAAAACATATGGAAAGAAATTCCTGTTCTGGTCCCTGGGGCAGGAGACCTAAGAAATATTTCTTTTTCACTTTTAAAATGACTCATTCAGGGCCTCCCCGGTGGCGCAGCGGTTGAGCGCTGGGTTGCAAAGCTGCCCGCAGCCTCTGCGGCGCCGGTTCGATCCTCGGCTGCTCCCCGGCCACCAGAGGAGGGTCCCACATGGTGCGCAGACCTCTCCTGCCGCCCGCTGCTCCCCTCAGCAGTGTACTTCGATCCTTCTGCCTGCTCTGCTCCCCGCTCTGGCTCTGGTGAATTCTCTCACCCTCCCGCGCTTCTGACTGTACCCAGTGCATGTATAAACAAAACAAACAAACAAATAAATAAATAAAAATGAAACATGCCTCTATAAAAAAAAAAAAAAAAAAAAAAAATGACTCATTCAGTTTCCTGGGGCTCCCTTCACTCAGTAAAATGGCATCAGTGATTGTGGAGTGGAATCCCTTCTATTATTCAAGTAATAGTAATTTCTCCATTATTTAACACTAGATAGAAAGAATCTCAAGTGATGCTACAATGTAGAACCTTGAAAAGCAGGAAATATTAAGAACATTATTCTACTTTTTGACATCAGTAGAAATTACTTTGGCCTCTCTGAAAATAGCAGCTGAATTGAAGTTTCAAAGATAAGGGAGCCTGAAAAAATAATAAACAAGAAACATCAATCCTCAAAATCACCCAAGTATGAGAATTTATTGATTAAGGAAAAAAACATTACCTGAGATGGCATTTGACCTAGAGAGACCAGGTCACTTCATGCAGGATTTAAATGTCTTTTCAGTCCCTTCTTCATTTCCAGGAGTGTGTGGTTTCCAGCTTTGGCAAAAGCAGCTTTTACTAAAAATATCTGAAAATGAGGCTTCGTTCATCACATAAATAAAATTTTTCTCCAGTGCTTGTCATCAAAGTATCAGTAATTGAGTAACCCATGCCCTGTGAACTTATTCACCTGCAGTGTTACCTTGTTCCTATGGAGAAAAATCTTTAGGGAAGCTTGAAGGAGGGAAACATTTGAATGCAAATCTTTTCTAAAGCACTTTCCAAAGGCAACAAAATGCAATCCCCTCATTTATCAAATTACTTAACTCATTCACGTATAAAAATTTTTTAAAAATCTGTGATCCATTTAGTAAGTAAAATTGGTTTCAGAAAATTAGGTGATCTCAGCCCAGTAACACAAGAAATTTGTGTGGGGAAAAAAAAGGCCAATAATACTAAGACTTGGCAGCTAAGGCTTCTTGTAAATTGCAGAATGCACAGGAGTTCATTTAGTCCATAAATGGTTACCAGTTACTTGCTATGTAGAAAAATGATTTGCAATAAATGCAGATAGGGAGTTACCGTGGGAGTTGAGAAACACATTATAAGTACTAATACATGGTTTTAAAATGATAAATTCTGTATGGGAGCCATAAAGATCTTTGGTAGGATTTTAGAAAAGAAGTTTTACTTCTGTTTGGGAGGAGTGGAGAAAAAAAATAAATCATGAATGATAGGCATTTGGATAGAACCTTAATAATAATATTGATACATCCAACTCAAAGTAGAGGAATGGTTATCCAAGGAGAATGGCATGAACAAAATTTTGTAGTGTGAAATTGCAAGAACATCTTGGGAAACAGATCTTTCTCTTTCTCAAGATAGGCTGGTTGCTCAGATGCAGAAGGATCAGTTAATCATATCATTGGGGTGCTCACACCAACATACTGCTATTTTAAGTAATTAGTGAAAAGTTTCATAATTAGCTATAATGTTTGCAGTGAATTTTTGATATATCACTCTTTACAAATACCTACATTATGTGTTATATAACGGTATATAAGGAATATATATGCCTATGCATACACGTACATATGAGTTATAATGACCACACTAATAATGGACCAACATTTTGTGCAAGGTATATGAATGATTTTCAGTTATTTAAAAAAATCAACATAGTATAAAATATTTGAAGACTGGGTCTTACATCAGGAATGAATGATTACATTTTTTCGCCTATCTTGAAGATTCTACTGCTATTTGCACTTAAATTTTTGGTTAAAAATGATACATTTTCATTGTAAAAAAATGAAAAATAAGAATAAGTAGAAAGAGAAAATTTAAGTTATTCTCAATCATAAGGGGAAGTACTCATTGTTTCTCCTGGCAAAATTTTATGTATGTGTATTTTTTTTATTTAAATATAAGCACTTTGTACAATATTAAGTCATGTAAACATATGAAAGTATATAAATTAAATATTTAATAATTATACAAGTAGGTGTCAGAGTCATGTGCTTTAGTCACATTTTGAATTATTTAAAATCATGCACTTTAAACAGTACTATTTATGTGAAACATGAAATTCTATATAAATTAAGATATATTTTGTTATTAACAAGTTAGCCCATAGTATAGAGATTAGCCTGTGTTTTGTTTTAATAGAGAATCATAAACCATTGCTTTTTTATGGGGGAATTTATAGTAATAATCATTATAATTACAGTAACAAAGCATGGTGTATGCACCTGAGGCCTGTGTCTTCCCATTCCAGTGCCCCTGGGTGCACCTAATAGCTGTGCACTCTAGTTACAAGTATCAGTCTCTGAGCTTAGCCACTAACTATATCCCCTGAAGCTCACTGTTCTGTAACTATTCTTTAGAAACTATGTCATGTATGGTTCCTCCTGTTATAGTAATTTGGAGATCTTGTATAATTCATTCTCTGTCTCTCCACTCATGTTGGATAATTCATAAATTCATGAGTTCAGCTTTATGGTATTAGTATCTGGGCCTATAGGACTAGATATATTTTCCTTGAGGAGAGGAAGACTTAAGAGGTACTTCTAACTGGTGTTGGAGAAAATTGGAATCAGAGCAGAATCAAAGGAGACCTGACCTCAGGCAAAAGCAGGCATCCATATAGAACCTCAGAAAGGTCCATTGTGAGGAGGGCTGGTGGAGGAGCATTAGACCTCATTTGAACAAAAGTTAAGTTTGTTTTGCTAGTGTCACCTGACCTTACAGCACTGGATACACAGTAGATGCCAAAAAATGGTCTCTCAACTGAATTCTAAATTCCTTTATATGGTGCTTGCAAAGCTACTTTTTTTTTTTTTTTTACTTTATATTCATGTTTGACTACTTGTAAAGATTATTCCTATTCCATTCTGGCCTCATGTACTCATTTCTCCACTTCCCTTTTACTTCCAGCTCCTTATTCTTTAAAAGGAGAGCTTAGAGTCAGTGATTTTTTTATAGCACTAATTGGAACTGACCGTTTCAGTTACTCAGCAGTCATTAGAAACACTGCTCAGGATGGTTATTACAATATTCTGACTTCTCCGTTACTTTGGATAGCATCACCTCTGGAATAAAAAGAGATCAACTTAGGTGACCTCGGGAGGTGTAGTTAGTTATATTTCCAATGACTACTAATGAAATTAGCCGTCAAGACCCAAGGAAAATAAAGCACTAGAAAGATGGTAATGGAATAGGAAACCTGTCAATTTCAGGACAGTTGTGTGTCTGTAAGTGGACAAGAAATCGTGATTGGTACATGGATAAGAATGAATGAATGTTCTGGTTGTTGGGTTGCCTTTTGTTGAAGTGTTTGTGATTGACAGTTTCATTTTAATATTATTATTTTGATGTTGCCAATTAGTAGAACTTAAGTAGCTAAGGAAAATATGAATTTAATGGCAAGACTAGACTAGGCCTTGAATTCTGATTTCAGCACTTCCTTTTTGTTCTTGGGAAAGTTTAAAACTTCTTTTGCTTTCAGTTTCCTTATATTTCAAGTTAGGATAATTAAGTCTCAGTGAAATTCTTACGGAGAAGTAAAAATAATAATGGCCTGTGTTTAAGATGGAAGATTTACTCTGTGGCAGATATAAAGGGTGTTTTTACATATATTTACTGGTCTGAGTGTTAGAATGCATACAACAATTTCCCCCATTTTACAAATAAGGAAACTGAGGTGGAGCATGACTAAGTAATTTAAACCATTTATGGAGATGGAATTAGGGGGTAGAACCAGGGTTTTTTTTTAAGTACTTTAACTACAGAGCCTTGATTTTAACCACCACACTCTACTGCCCATTACTGTGTAATAATGCCTCTCATTTGTGAAAACTATGATGATGGGAAATGATCGTGATGCTGTTGATGGAAGATAATGGTAATGCTGATAAGTAAAGTTGATGGAGATGGTGATGTAAGTCAAGGAAAGAACATCACTTATCATCCTTACCCTGGGAAAGTCAATTTCTTTCCCATAGCTCTTTCAATGGAACATTGCCAGTTGACTTAGAATTTCACAATGAAATATCTATACAAATATCAAAGGTTATGAGGTTATGTCTGTATACATTATTGATGTATAGCTTGGTATATATATATACTACTTTAAATTAACTAAATGTTCCTTTAAATTTAAATAGATACTTTCAATTATGGATTTGTGTTCTTTTTTCCCTTTATTTCCATACTGTTGAAAGAAAGTAAGCTTTAATAAAATTCTAGCTTGGATCACAGAATCCTTCCTAGAATCTCAGTATTGGAGATGTACATCAGCTCTTCTTATTCACTTTCTACCTCTTCCCTTAATCTCCACAAGACTATTTTTCTTATTAACTCATTCTAATCTGCTTATTGTGCTTGTTTGTTTTCTGTGAAATGATCTCACTCCCACTGAAGCAAAACATTTAATCAAATTTTTAGAATCATTCCTTATTTTCAGGTGAAATCTGCTTCCTTAATATTTAACTGCTCATCATAATTCTCTATTTTGGAACCAATTAGGGAACTAAGTCCTTCTGTGTAACTACTTTCTAGTAGCTAAGTGAAAAAATTTAAATTTATTTCCATTTAATTTCCCCTTTTAGATTTGACCCTCAGGTCCACACAACCAAGTTCATTCTGGATCATAATTGTGCCATCCTATGTATTCACAGAACTCCTACCAGTTTCATGTTCTCTCTAAAGTCGATAAACACACTGTGTCTTCTATGCCTCTCTCCATTTTTCTGAGTCGAGGGAAACTTTCATTTTTGCTCTGCCAAAGTCAGATCACATTAGAAAGCTAAATTGATTTATAATTTTCATTAGTATATCACACTTTACATCTATCTTCCTATTTATCTGTACTGATTTCACCTCTTTCTCTTTGTAAGTCTGCCTGCTTCTGTTAATGATTCCTGTCTGCATTTCACTGCCAGGATAAGCAGTAGGTATAGAAATCATAGAAAGAGAGAGAATGTGAGAGGAGAGACAGAAAGGAAGGGAGGGAAACAGAATTTGCGAGGACTCATGTCAAAGAGAAAATAACACATTTCAGACACCAGTAATGGCAGCAAAGACAAATTTCACAGTGTGTCTTTGAATGTCATAGAACTATAGAAAGAATATGGCAAAGAAAAGCAATACATTTAATCTCTATTCCTTTCTTTCTACTTTAAATTATACAACCCTTTCTGTAATGTTGACGGTTAAAGCTGAAATACCACTTGCTATAAAGCAATCTCAATAGAATGTACAAAGTTTCTTTTCAGTAAAACTGTAAAAGATTTTTAACAGATTGACAATCCCAGATCTTCAGCCAGAACTCCTTGGAAAGAAAAATATATATACATTAGGTGTGTATGTCTCCTGCACACCATGCAGCTGCCCAGGGTACAGCATAAGAAACAGATAATTAAAAGGGGCAACTGGGAAGATTTGTTTCTTCGACATAGAAAATGGCATCTTTTCCAAATTGTTAAATGCAAAAAGCTTACCTGGCAAACTAGAGCCCACATGAGGATTGTGAAGGACTATCACACTTAGGAATTAAGTATTTGTCCTGCATCCTGCTAACATCAGCAATTTAGGGGAGTTATACTTTGTTCCCTGTGGTGATACCACCCACAATGTGCAAAATGACCTAGAGAATCATTCTGAGGTCCTGCTGGGGCCAGGCTTAGTGCATAAACTCAGAATAATGCCGAGGACCCGTGAGACAAACTGGCAGGTGGAACTGTGCAGCACTGAAACTGAAAGGAGGAGGCTGTAGCAGATTTGAAGGGTCAGAGAAAACAAGGCTGACTCCCAGCATTTCTTATTTAAGGCAGTCTTGGATATGAGGCATGTTTGACTTTACAGCAGGTAGTGCATTGGAGCAGAGAAGTGAATTTCAAGTGAGACATCCTGGGCAGTGATATTGGTCCACCTGCCAGTAACTGTGATATTTGCAAATTCACATGTTGTCTCCAAACCTAGAGTATAAAATGAAATAATAGCTTCTTCAGATACTGAGAAATGAATGCAGCTTGTATGTGTAAGAACACGCCTTGGACATCACACTTATATTATCAATGATACAGAAAAAGCATTTGATGAATTCAGTGAAAACTCTTAGCAAACTATAAGGAAGGAAATTTCATTAAGGTGATAAAGGTTATCTATAATAAAGCAATAAAATGGAATTTTGGTCAAATATTCAAAGTGTTTCACCTGAGCTGAAAAAGATAAGAATGCTCACATCCCACTTTAATTTGGTTTTGTCTTTGGGGTCAAGAGTAAAGCCAAAAATAAGAGTAACATAATAGATGGGAAAAAAAGACAGTGGGGGAGGTTAGACATTGGGGTGGATGGACTTGAAGATTCCAGAGCAAGCCAACCATAAAATACAATTAGCAACGTTAAACATGTGTATAAAACATGGTGGATCTTGAAGGTAACTTTAATCATTTTCCATCCCTCTCTTTTGATTTATTTTTTTTTTAAATATGGAAGAGCAATCCTGTCACATATTTTTGAAAAGATGTTCAAATCTGATAACAATTTGAAGTATTTCTTCCCAGAGTCTTGAACAGATTAAAGCTTAGTTCATTGACCTAATCTCTAGTCTGTCCTGCTGGTGACAAGAAGTGGCCATTGTCATGCTGGGTTTCTTCTCTAACTTCCCTAGAATGAGCTAGCTCATGCTAAATTTTTATACAGATGGACTTTTGATACGTATACTCTAGAACTATTTTTTCCCCTTATCTCTTTCCAAACTTGGAACACCCTCTTTTCCTAATAATCTTCCTACTTGGGGGAAAAAAACTAGAAAATCATATTGCTTTACAATAGATCAAATAACCCTTACTGGGTTATTCTACACCTATATATTACACTCAATATTCACTGTGAAATATTACAGACTTAAGCAGAAGCTTTTTCTTTTAGCATTTGCATTTGACGAGAGATGCCATTTTGCATGTCACCCATGTTCTAATGGTGGAATTTTAGACATTGTCACAAACTTATGCCTTGTCAAGTATGCCTGGGCACCCACATATTTGTATAATGTAGCCACTCATCTTCACTGCATTATCAGGTTGCTAAGGGGAGAAAAGCAGAATTAAGATGGAAAATTGAAACTATAGTGTTTTCTAACCAATGCTTGGTGGAAATCTCACTTTTTTAATACAAATTCACCTACTTATCTAGAATGTATCCTTGGTACCTTGGTCTCTACCACTCTACTTAAGAATAAATAGACTTAATCTCCAATGCTAGGCTGTGAGAGGAGTTGAGCTACAATTCTTTTTTTATTATTATTTTTTATTTTAAATATTTTACATCATTTTTCATTTTTGCACAATGTATGCATTTTCATCTTGGTTATAGTCCCTATACAAGTCCCACCACCCTCCTTGTTTGATCCCACTCCCTCCCCCGCCACCCCTGCAGTGCATCTCTGGTTTATAGTTGCCTGTTGATTTTGATTTTTACTTTATTATAATTAGTCTTTTCCTGGTCCCTTATTTGGGTTTTCTATATTTCTGCTATGAGTGAGACCATCTTGAATTTTTCTTTTTCTTTCTGGCTTATTTCGCTGAGCATGATCCCTTCCAGCTCCATCCATGTTGCTGCAAATTGCATGTGTTTATCTTTTTTGAATACTGAGTAATATTCCATTGTGTTTATATACCACATCTTCTTGATCCAGTCATCTATTTTTCGGTATTTGGTTGTTTCCATAGCTTAGTAATTGTAAATAGTGCTGCTATAAACATAGGGGTGCAGGTGGCTTTTCGAATTAATATTTCTGTGTCCTTTGGGTAAATACCTAGGAGTGGAATTGCTGGATCATATGGAAGCTCCATCTTTAGCAGGTTGAAGAATCTCCACACAGCTTTCCATATTGGTTGGACCATTTTGCACTCCACCAGCAGTGCATGAGAGTTCCTCTTTCTCCACACCCTCACCAACATTTGTTGTTGCTTGTTTTTTTAATATGTGTCATTCTCACTGGTGTGAGATGGTATCTCATTGTAGTTTTCATTTGCATTTCCCTGATTATGAGTGATGTTGAGCATTTTTTTCATATGCCTGTTGCCATTTGCATTTCCTCTTTGGAGAAGTTTCTTTTTAGTTCTTCTGCCCATTTTTTGACTGGATTATTTACTTTGTTTTTGTTGAGTCTCATCAGCTCTTTGTAGATTTTTGTGATCAGTCCTTTATCATTAGTGTTGTGTGCAAAAATTTTCTCCCAATTGGTAGGGTCTCTTTGTTTTTGTTACTGTCTCTTTTGCTGTACAGAATGAGCTATAATTCTTTAATCCTAGAGTCTATGTGTGAGCAAAGATTTCCTTAGTCTTCCTTCAGCAGCCTGTGAAACCATGTTTCTGCACCTTCCCATTCCCTTCTGAAGTCATCTTGCCGTAGACCTGAGCAAGACAACTCTTTTTTTTTTTTTTTAAAGATTTTATTCATTTATTTTATACAAGCACCGGGTACAGACAGAAGCGCAGGAGGCTGAGAGAATTCACCAGAGCCAGAGCGGGGAGCAGAACAGGCAGTCTGATGAAGTACACTGCTGAGGGGAGCAGTGGGCACAGCAGGAGAGGTCTGTGCACCATGAGGGACCCTCTTAGGGGGCCAGGGATAGAACCGAGGCTGTGGAGGCTGAGGAGAATGTGGAGGCTGTGGGCAGCTTCCCAGCCCAGTGCTCAACCACTGTGCCACCTGGGAGGCCTGACAACTCTTTCTTTCAATCAGATAATGATGCACATTGAGAACAGCTAAGAGGTAGGTGGCCCTATTGATATTGGCTAATGCCTGAGGAATTGAGCAGTGACTCTGTTATCAATATCAACAGGGAAGCCACTGACAGGATCAAGTGAAAGATAGTTGACCTCCCCTGGAGGACAAGTTTTGCTGTGGAAATGAGTGCTAAATTATTCTACATAGATTCAGGTTTACAGGACAAGCCCCAAAGTCCATTTCTGTCTTAAATTATAACCCTATTATGAGCCCCTGTTTTATAAACTGATGGAAATAGAGCCTTGACTATACTGAAGAGAGTTGTTTCTCAAAACCCTGTGAAGATCTAGGGGTCTAATGGGGTGCAAAGCATTTGAACATGGCTGTGGTATACTGCTCAGTGTCTGAGAAAGAAATCAGATTCTGGGTCATATAAAAGTTGGTTAAAACTAATTGTTATCTTCCTGTACTATTTCCTTCCTTAGCATTTTCATTAAGTCCTCTGAGCATCAATTAACACCTCCTAAACAGATTACTCATTAGTCTACATTCCTAGATCCAAACTTTCCAAATTTTACATCCACATGCTGCTTTGAATTTGATGTATCAATGTGTTGGAAGACCCTAGGCCAGGTCAAAAGTGGACACATCATCTTTCCCCATCCTGAATACTTCCCAATTAAAAATCTCATTTTCCTTTTTACTGACTCCCCCTATCTTTTTTGGGGGGGAGGGAGGATAAATCTCTTCCTAGTCATACCAGGAAGGGCACACCTATAACTAAATTAAATTCTCACAAATTGAAAAATGCTTCCTGGACCAACATGGGCATTAAACACACCTTGAGCCAAGAGTATTCTGTCTTTGAAAGATTTCAGGATGCAGATGCCCACTGGAATCTTATAGTCTTACACGGGAAAGATGTGATGCTAGAGAAAAACAAATTCCTAGAGAAGCATAAATTAGGACTTTGTAAAGGACCAGTCTTCATCAGCAAAAAAGAGATGGCAATGAGAAAACTATGGAAAGAATAGATTTCTTGATGATTATCTGTTTCCTGGGAAGATTGGTAATACCTGCTGTCATTGGGCTCCTCTGAAGTTATTCTTTATACATTTTAATTAATCATACTATGCCTTGAATTTCTTTCAATAAGATTTTGTCCTTTTCCTGAATTGTCTAATAATTTTTAGTAGATTACTGAGTGATTATTCTTTTCCAGTCGTGGAAGTGCTTTACCCTAATTAACTTCTCAATTTCCAAACCCCCTTGTGTAATAAGTATTATAGTCTTTGTGTTATAGGGCAGGGAGAGGGGCAGCCCAAACCCCGCAAACCTGCCTATTCTAAATGGGTTCTGCCATCCGCCGCATCAACACAAACATAGGAGACTTTAATGGGAAGGAACTTTAATAAAACTAGGAAACAATACAGGTAAGGCAAAGAGTCTAGTTTCTAAATGAAGCACCCAAAGTTACCTGTCCCCTCGTGGGTAAAAGTCCATCCATATGGGATTGGCCCAGAACAAGGCCCCAAAGCCTGCCACAAGTCTAAAGCATCTTCCAGTGGGGACCCACAGAAAAGGGTCAGAAACAACCGGACAAGCCCGGAAGGAAAAGAGCAAAATCAACATCAAGATAAAAGCTGCCATTGTCACCTCCCCACAGGTCTCACCCACATCTGTGTCACCCAGTCCATGACCAAAAGACAAGCGCAGTTTCTTCACGTGTCTCTAGGCTCCATGCACCTCCTCCAGGGCTCCTTCTGGCTCCATCCTGCTTCCTTCCTCAGTCTCTTCTGCAGCTTCTTCTCTCCCTGCTCAGCTCCACCCTCTCTTGGGTGGGGCAGGGAACCTCCCCCTTTCCTGGGGACCACCCTGTTATATTTGCACAGATAAGGGGAGAGGATAAGTTATAAAGAAATCAAGTGTTTTATCCAAGGTTATTTAAAATTATGTCTGACTCCAGAATTAGGTAACTAGTCACCACACTAAAATATCTTCTTATTTCTGGTAGTGCTAACTTTTATTACTAAGGCTAAAATATTTAGTCATTTTAAAAATTACTTATTTCATATTATTGACATCCCATTAATTCTCTGTAATTCCTCTTGAAATATTCTGTCTTTAACTCTGTCTCCCATTTCCCCTAGTTTACATATTGCAGTGGCAGCTTGATTTTCTATAAAGACCTCCATCAAATTTATTCTTTGAATTGTTTGCTAGGTTTATCCTCTCAAATCCCAACTCTGATTATCAACTTCACTCTTTAGTGAATACTCATTATCCATCAAGACTAATAATACATCAAACAATGCCTTGTCCATGAGCTCCCCAAATTACTTTTCTTACTTCATGTGTCATCCTTTTCATGCATTTCCTTCTTAAAAAGACAGCTAACCATTGTTTATCCAAATAGAACTTGGCTGTATCTATGCTTTTGTTTCTTTAGTTTCCTCAGACACCCCCAAGACCCTGTCTTTTCTTTGCCCATTGAGATCCTTTTAATTTTCTATGATTCATTTACATGTTCCCTCTTCCATAAAGTATTTCCTGCTTTTTTCAGTTGGAGATGACCTCTCATTTTCTTCTTGAAACTTTCAACTCTGTTCTTTATGCTTATGATGGAAATCTCTTCTTTTCCTTGTGACACAGAATTGTTAATTGCACGCATAGGCTTGGCAAGTGCTTGGCATGTATATGATTGCTGTACACACAGCTGGAAGCATTAGTTCACTCATCTCCCCTTTCTGGGAATCATTCTAACCTCACATTCAAGGAAGCCACTGCCAACTGAGTGAGTCATCCTGCAAAATGAAACTTGATTGGCATTCTCATGACTGAAGCTATCCTTCACACATAGTGTTTGGCATTGGAACCAGCACAGCTGCAGAGAGAGTTCCAGACCTTTGCTCGGATTTGTCCCTCTCCTGATTCTCCATTTTTTTGTAGGTTAGGGCACTCTTATAAGCTGAAAAGGAAAGGAGGTCAAATGGCCCAGGACTTTGAGTCCTTTTGCTACAATTTCTCACTAGTTCTACTTAAAAAAAGAGACAGGTGCTGAATTATTAAAAAGAAAAAGTCAGCTAGCCTGATAAAGAACTTGCAAGTCAAAACACGTGTTCTAATGTGAGCATTGATTTCCAATTGCAGATTACAAGGTTACTTTGGCGTGACATTTCTTCCTCTAAGATTTTGTCCTAGGTGAACAGATGCTGGTGTTGAGACAAGCTGTCCCTTCGTGAGGTCATAATGGACATTGGAAGAAACATGTTGTGTGTCACACTCTCATATACACATATACACATGTGACATTGAGCACACACAGACTGAAAGAATGCAAGAAAAAAAGTCGGGAAAAGATTCAAATAGAATCTGAATTTTTAAATTTAGGACAGAGTCATCCCATTAGGATTTAATTTATGTTGAAAGTAATTTTTACACTAATCACATATTTCAGATGAATATCTTTAAAAGAACCACAAAAACAAGAATAAAGCTTGCTTTATTACTGTTCTTAACCACTTCCTACCTTGCAATGTTTTCCTGCTTCTTTATTATGTGGGACATTTTTCCCCCTTCTGATGCAATGGCAATGTCAATTGCTTTACCTTCTTCATTGTTCCATCATGTAGACACAAGAAAACAAACCTGTTGGAGAGAACAAGATGATTAATGTCTACGGTGCATCCAGTATTCACTGCTTGTGTCATTGGTCTCACTTTGATTCTATAGCAAACTGAGAAGCCTTTTGTTATTAAAGTGCATTGCCAACTAAGGGAATACATCCTGAATGAATTTCAGGTTCCATCAGGTTTTGCTTTAAAACTGTTAGAGGGGGCGTAAGGTTCTTTATCTTTTTTTGATTCTTTTATACATATCCTGGTCTGGGCTCCATTCCAGCACCATATTCCCATGATTCAATAATTTATAACTTAACATAAATCAGATGCCAGTCACAGTTAAGTATGATTTGTTATATGTGTGGATTTCTGTTTATGATATCTTTATTGAGATGTTCAGCAATAAGATGTAATATGTAATCTCTACCTATTTAAAGGCTTCATGCTGTTTGATCACAAAAATGATTTGCGTCCTTCTTATCTCAGTGGAAAGAATATTTGATACAAGGTTACCTACCATGAAGTCCCCATGGTGTAGTCTGCCTGGTGAGCTCCCTGCTCTGCGCTGGAGCAGACGGCATTGCCGTTTCTGTGGGATTAGGGAGGCTATGCCTGGTGCCTGATAAACAGCAATTTAGTTGTGGAGGGAATTGGCTTAATATAAACCCAGAATGTCTCCCCTTCTGGTCTCCCCCAACAGATGGCTCATATGGTGATATCATCTGAAGAAAATATAGTCTGGTCAGTTTGTTTCTCTTAATACACCAGATGTGATCGAGGTAGCACCAATTTGGGAGTTCGATCACCAAAGCTGAAATACCGGTTCCCTTACAAATGATGATTGTATCAAGGGAAGCATAGTTATAGGACTTTCTGCTTTCATTTCCCTCATCTGAAAGTCAAGAAAATAATATCTAATTCACAAAGTTGGAGAGAATTAAATGGGATATGTGTAAATTGTCTTTGCATCGTGTCTGCTATAGAGTAATATTCAAGAAAAAGAAAGTCTTGGCATCATGCATATATGGAAGGGGGGTGCACAAGGATGCAGGTGGGTTTGCAAGCACACATGATCCAGCCCTGGAGAACACACGCGGGACACTGTGGTTGTCTGGAGGCTCATTCAACCTGTTCGTGGGCTCGGCTTTGCTGTACGGTTCTCAAGAATTCCTTTGTTGAAACCACAACCTTGAGGACCATTTGTGACCATGTAGAGGCTTCATTATTACCACCTCTTCTTGAATGGGTGCCTACCATGGCTAATAAAACCTAGTTGAGATTAGGGGAGGGTAAACTGTTTAGTGGAGCTTCATGTTAAAAAAAGTTGGGAAGTCCCAATAGTAATATTGGACCTAGGGTGAGGTGAGGGAGGCACTGCCGATGCAAAGTCTGTGGTTGCCAAAATACTAATCAAGATCAGTAATATTGCAAGGAAATGTTATTTTAAAAAACACAATGCATGGAAAAGAATCTGCACAACATTTTAACAACAGCGGCATCTACCTGACACAGGTGGGATCAGGTGAAGTGGCCAAGTAGGTGGGAAGCTGCTGCAGGTACAAAGCCCAG
This sequence comes from Talpa occidentalis, assembly GCF_014898055.3. Classification (NCBI taxonomy): domain Eukaryota; kingdom Metazoa; phylum Chordata; class Mammalia; order Eulipotyphla; family Talpidae; genus Talpa; species Talpa occidentalis. The sequence continues at coordinate 22,519,723 of NW_023603184.1, read as the reverse complement.
TGAAGGTCAGAGGCACATCAGAGGAGGCCAGGGTTGGGATTTAAGTGCTGGTTGGGAGACTTTGGAGAACTGGTTTGGCAGAACTTGCTTCATGACATTGGTTATCAATAGGGTGTGAGGTTTGTATTGAGGATCTTGTCCATCTTATTGTTTTCTCAATGAGCCTCCTAAGGTGTCTGTGTTTGTGGTCCCTTAGCTGAGGTCAGTGCTGATGACTCATTTTCAAGGACAGTGTTGGCAGCTTTGCAATTAAGTTTCAAATGTCTAGAAATTCTCACATTTGGGGAAAATATTACTCTACATTTTCCAAAGTTTGATTGTCTCAAAAGTTTGATTAATGAAAAAATGCTGGAATAGTATCTTTCCATCTAGTTATTGTCTAATTTAGTTTCTAATTCTAGTTTATAATTATGAAAAATTATGCTTGAAAGAAAGAAATCTTTTCTTCATTGAGTCTAAGTGTTAGAAACTTGATGATTTTGTTGGGATTATATTCATTAAATGTATAGGTTAATAGAAATTATTATTAATCATAACAGCTTCTGAATGTATGAGTTTGCTGAAAGAGGGGGGCAGTGGGAGGGAAGAGATCTGTCTGGTTCTGCTTTGGAAGCTCTCCTGAGTCTCACCTACCTTCCCTGCTTGAGTCTGGCTACTGCTCCCGTGTCCCTTTGCAGCCCTATCCCAATAGGGAGGTAACACAGGCTGTTGCCAGTAAGCCTCTGGTTCTGCAGACATCCTGGGCAGTGATCCTGGCTCCTGGCATTCTTTTTTCTCTAATTTTATTTTTAGAATGTAGCCTTCTGGCTAGTCCAGTACTTTGGTTAATAAAGAAAAAAAAAAAAGGGTGGAGTAATAACACACGTGATAAACTTTACTAAATCCAGTAGCACTCTCAATGATCCATTCAGAAGTCTCCCAGCCCCTTGCAGTGCTCCTGTCACTGTTAGAAGTGACAGTACCACTGTGTGACAGCTGAGTCATCCAGAATTCTCTGAACTGGGGTTCCAGGGTACAGTGGGATGTGCTGGCCTTTAAGTACCTACCCTGCGGTCACTGAAGCTCTGCTTTGATGGCTGCACCTCGTAGGTTCTTGTATCAGGTTATCGTTTGCAGAAAAGAATTTGTTTTAAAAAAAATGAGTTTGAATAAATCTTCAATCAAATCCTGTGGTCCAACAGTGTCTTGCCTATGACCTGACACTGGGTCAGTAACATGATTAAACCAGGAACCTAGGTCTCCTGGCTTCTGGAGTCAGGTTTTCTCCCTCTTTTGGCCTGTATTTGCCTGCAGACCTGGTCCCAGGCATCTCAGCTACCTTGTCACCCATACTCCTTGAATCTGAGTTGTTTGTCATCCGTGTGGCATGACAAAGCAATTCCTCTGATGTAGAAAACTATTTTTTTGAGGCTATGGCAAGATATCCACATTTATTTCCTCCCATGACTTGTCATGATTTGAATCAATCCCACCAGAGGTAAAATGTGAGACATATTTCATCAACTGTCAGGAGGCAGGGGTCCTCCTTGGGGGCGTGTAAATGGCGTTTTGCTTTATATTCCTCCTATAGAGGCAGTAACAATATGATCAAGCTTTTGTTGCACATGATGGTAGTAAAAACTTTACAGCCCTCCATTTAATGACAGGCTGGTCTTTCTGAAATCTTCCAATACAAACCTACCCAGAATTAGAGAGAAATTAGGGAGAAAGAAATTCATGAACTTGAGCAACTGTGATTATCGTCCAGAGAGACTAATTATGTGCTTAATGAGCTTTAAGCAGGTGGAAGATGCATGAGAGTTCTGTGCCGCTGTTTCTAGTAAAGGGTCTCTGGAAATCAAGTTAATTTGCATATTTTTATGAAATGGGGTGGGCTGGGCTTGGGTCAAGGAAGAAAGGACCGGCAGGAAGAGGGGGATCGTGCAGGGTCTCGGCGGTTTCTTTTTCTCTTTTTGGTTCGTGTACGTGAACATGCACATACACCAAACTTTGGAAAGTTGATAGAAGCTGAGAATGAGCTCCACTAAAATATTTGCATATATTCCCTGAACATGTTTGATAATGAGGAAAGGATTTTAGCAATGCACTAAAGACTCTGCATTGACCCTGAGGCATCCAGGGGTGATGACATGAGAATCACAGATATAGCAGAAAACAGATGCAGTAACTGGGTCCTTTTGATGTTTCTCCTTTTCATGACACCTGAGCTCCCAGAGGGGACTTCTCATCCCTGACTGTGCTTAACATTTGCCTACTATTTGTTTGCTAATGGAAGATTAAGTGAAAGGAGAGGGGCTGGGGATTTTCTGTTCTGTGGCCCTGACAGTCTCTAAGCAGTGCCCGTCTGAATTCATACAGTGGTGTTACTCTTTTATTCTGAGCTCATCTTTTATTAATTTATTTTTAAACATCTGTTTTTTCACAATATAGAACTTCTCCTACCAGGTGCAGTTACCATAGTTTTCCCATCACCTAAGTGCCCACAGTCCTCTAGCACATTCCACTATGCGCTCCTCACCCTCCTTATTCTCTCCTCTATGCCTCTCCCTTCCCTCCTGTATGCCTCATGTCTACAGTCTGCCTTCAGTGGTCAGTCTTACAGTTTGCCTTTGTGTGATCCTTTTTTTTTTTTTTTTTGGTTTCTCCACATTCCACACTTAAGAGAAAACATATGACATTCATCTTTCTCATTTTACTTAGAATAATCCCTTCCAGTTCCATCCATGTTGCTGCAAAGGGTCTGGGTTTATCTTTTTTGATTGCTGAGTAGTGTTCCATTGTGTGTGTGTGTACCATAGCTTCTTGATCCACGTATCTGTTCTGGAGTATTTAGGTTGTTTCCACATATTGAGTACAGTAAATAGTGCTGCGATAAACATAGGAGTGCAGGTTTCCTTTTGAATTAGTATTTTTTATGCCCTTTGGGTAGATACTTACAAGTAGAATTGCTGGATCATATGGTATGTCTATTTTTAATCTTTTGAGGAATCACCACACTGCTTTCTAAAGGGGCTGGACCAGTCTACATTTCTATCCATAGTGGAATAGGGTTTCTGTTCCTGCACACCCTTGCCAGCATGGTTGTTTGTGGCTTTTTGGATATTGGCCTCATAGATGTGCAAATATTTTCTCCTGTTCAGTGGGGTGTCTATTCTAGTCCCTGAGCACTTCTTGTTTCAATGAGAAATCTCCAGACCTTTCATAAATGTGCTACTCTTCTCTTCCTATATATTATCATTTTTCACTGCATCCTTTGGATTTTAAAAGACATTTTAGAATGGACATGGGAATCTTTGAAAATGGGCCTTTGGTTATCAATTCTCTTAACATAGGCTGGTTTGGGTAAAGGGTCTTCGCTGATAATTCTGGAATAGTTTTAATTGTTCTCTGCAGGGCCTTGCCCTCCTCCCTAAACTGCTAACAGATACCCATGTTTTCTAGAGCCATTTCTCTCTCTTCCTTCCCTTTGCTCAACCCCCGAATGAGACATTAATAAAGAGATGCCCCAAAAGAAAGGCATCAGCAGGAAATGCAGAAAAACACAGGACCAAGATAATCCTAAATACTCAGCTAACCAGCCAAGTACGTGTGGTCACTGTCATCTAAAAAGACAGTGAGCAGGAGCTCTGGCTGGGGAAACTGAACTTGTCTGAGAAACTCTTGTCCTTGAAAGCACAATCGGACCATCATTCCCTGCACCTTCCTGTGCCCTTGTTCTCAGCAACATTATGGAGAAGGCCAGGGCCATTGGAGGAAGATGAACACACAAGCCTCTGCCTACCAGTCGCGCTCAGAGATGCACAGCCATGGCTGCCTCAAAGCCAACTGCCCTGGAGAGAAGCAAGTGATTTAGGCAAGGTGGGTTAAGTGCCTTTCCCAGACTTAAAAAGGATTGACTTTCTCAGTATGGGGTTGATAACACCAGGCCATCACACTTTTTAGCAGTTTGATGGACAAGCTCCTCTTGTTGAACCTGGGTGTGCATCCAGATTAAAAATGTAATGACGAAGCCTGCTTTATTGATCTCTCTTTCTTGTGTTTGCTTGTTTGGCTTCTCATTCCTCTTCTTTCTTTCCCCTCCCCCTGAACCTTTTTGATTTTTGCTGCAGTGCTCCAGGGCAGTGACAGTGTCCCTGTGATGTCCCTCCATTTGATGACACCTGAGCACCCCACATCCCTTACTGTGCCTAACATTTGTCTGGTGTTTGTTTGCTAACAGAAGATTAAGGAACAGAAGAGGGGCTGGATTGTTTCTGTTCTGTGGCACAGACACTTGAAAACAGAAAGAGGAAGCCTAGTTTTTGGGACTCAGAGACCCATGCCAAGTGACATTTTAGTTGTCACTAATTAGGTTCCTTTCATCAGAAACTGGTGCTTCCACAGTCCCTAAAATTGAGGATGTCCCCCATCCTCAGGAGTGGGTGGGAAGTGTGGAGGGAAATCTCTTAGTCAACCAACTTCTGATGTGTGACTGCAAAGAAATGATGCCTCTTTGCAATGACAGAGCTATGAGGTGTGTTGGCTCCCAAAGCCCCTGCTGCTACAGCGTTCCAGGAGGCAAATATCTTTCCCTAGAGAGAAAATAAAACTCTACAGAAGGTGCCTCCAAGTGCATGTTGATTCTCCACTGAAAACAAAGATTATCGTCTGTTTTTTTTACCCACCCTTCAACTGTAGTTGAGCAAGCTTGCTCAAGCTTGGCAACAAGTTAAGAAAAGATAGAGTTTTAAAAAATGGTACTCGTAGCTGTGTGATAAGCTAAAATGAGTATTACCTTGGATGCAACAATTTGGTGTTCCTAACCTCGGGGTGAGGCTGCCTCCCTAGTGATTAGTGAGGTGACTGACCCTAAAATGGTGGGCAATGTGGGCATCACTTCCCCTTCAAAAGTCATTCAGCCCCTCTGCCAGCCCTGCCTGTGTTCAGTTGCCATTTGTAAAGTGGGGTGGAGTGTGCGAAGGAAGCATGGAGGCAAATCTCTTAGTAACCAACTTCTGATGTGTGACTGCAGTGTTGAATCTTCCCTACCTTCCCTTCACCCCATTTCACTTCATTCTTTCTTTCTTTTTTTTTTTGCATGGAAGAAGAGGTGTAGGCCAGAGTTGCAGGGGTGGGGTGAGTGGATACACCAGAGACAGTGGGGAGCAGAGCAGGTGGATCTACTGAAATACACTGCTGAGGGGAGCAGCGGGCGAGACAGGAGAGGTCTGCTGTGCCATGTCATTCAGCTCCCTAGCAGGGGACCGAGCTCAGGCCCTTGTGGTGATAAGACCGAGACTCTACCCCTAGGCCACCAGGGAGACCCATTTCACTTTATTCTTAAACTAGAAGTTGTTACTCCGGTGGTTTTACATGCAAGATCTCTGATCACGGTTCAAACACAAAACCGTATAATGGGAATCAAATGTTCAGTGTCATACATCTAAGCCTGGGGACTGATGACAAGGGAGCTAACAGGAGATGACACTGGAGGCAACTTGTGAGCAGCCTGAACAACCTTCACTTGCTGTGATGCAAGTGGAGTGAATTTTACATCCTTTGTTTTTCTTGAATATTTAGTTGAGTCAGGGCAACAGTTGTATAAAGTACATTTCAGTTTTCAACTTATCTGATCCTTTCAGAAATTAGGAGTCTATTCCTTTTGGTGGATGAGGAAAATTAGGCACTAAGAAATGTTGTAATTTGCCCAATGGCCACAGCTAGGAAGTGACAGAATGGGGACAGGACCCAGACAGCACAGCACTTAAATGGTATGATACACTCTCACTATGAAATGAGTTGACGTATTTGAAGGGTTTAGAACAGAGCTTAGAAAGTAGTTTGTGTCACAGGAGTATTTGCTGTTACTGCTCCTTGCTGCTGCTATTTTTGTACACCTCTTCCTCCTCTTCTTACCGCTTCTTCTCCTGTTTCTCTTTCTCCTCTTCCTCCTCCTACTTCTGCACTTAATAATAGCGATACATTTATTTTAATAGATGACAGCGTCTGTTAATGAGTTCCATTTTGTACCATTTTTGTGACATTGTTCAGAAATTACTAAGAGATGTGTCTATTTCTGTTTGAAAATTTCATGTATGTCCCATGCACTTGGTGATTGTTTTCATCAGAGATATTTATGAGCCTTTTTTAAAAAATTCAGAATCCTGATAAGGAATGTCTAAGCCAAAAGATTAATTAGCTTGTTTCCAAAATAAGGCTCTGTATGTCTTTTTACTACTAGATAATTATCCATATGATGATAATATATATGGTTTGCTAATAGATGATTAGCTGTGGTGTACCTATTAGAGATTTTATAGATCACATTGCTTTTACCACATAATGATCATATATGTTCAGCATTTAAATTCAAACAAAGGAGTTGATTGATTGAAGAAGCATCATTGGTTATTTCCAGGGCTGGATCTCACCCTATTCTAAATCTCTAATTTGATTCTTTACCAGAGTCAACCCTGATTCCTGAACACCTCTACTCTCTATTGGCCCCACCTCATGATCACTATCCATGGAATTTTAATTCAATTAATTGGATAACTTCCTCTCTCCATAGCATTATGCTGATTCTTTTTTTTTTTAAGATTTATTTATGCATACAAGCGCTGGGGTACAGGCCAGAGATGCAGGGGGTGAGAGGATTCACCAGAGACAAAGTGGGGGACAGAACTGGCAGACTGACTGAAATACACTGCTGAGGGGAGCAGTGGGCAAGACAGGAGAGGTCTGCTCTGCCATGTGAGTTGCTCCCTGGCTGGCCAGGATCAAACTGGCGCTTCAGGCTGTAGACAGCTTCAGAGTATGGTGCTCAACCACCTGCACCACCAGGGGAGGCCCACTTGTCCTTTTTTAAAGGGCCTTTTCCTTCCAGGTTTCTAAGCCATTCCATAGTATGTTCCTCTCCATGAAGACTTACACTTCCAATCCTGGGATAATCAAGTGTGGTCATGTGACTTAACTTTGACTAATGAAATATACGCGGACATATGTGCAATATAGGGAAAACAAAGAATAGGATAAAACCAAACCAAAAACAGATCCTGGAAATCTGACTGTAGAATTAAGGTTACCAGAGTCGGGGGGGTGGGGGTGGGGTGTCGATTGCGGAAGTAAAGTGAGATGGCAGCACAGTGGACTGTGGTGGAGGACTATCAGTGCTTTGGCGGTGGGTGTGGTGTGGCAACAACATCAGAAGGAGGTGATCCTATACCTCTAAATCATATAGTGTTGTAAACCAGTGTTACCTCTGTTTAAAAAGTATCGCCTCAAGTATCCTCCTCAGCTTCTTCCCAGTCACCTCCATTCCCAGTCACTGTTCCATGCACCACTATCCTAAATTTAACTTTTTAATTTACATATACTAAAATTCACTCTTTGTAATGTAAAACCATAAATTAAATACTTTTGATAGTAGAGCTAAATGAAGAAATCTTCCTTGTGTAAAGGAAGAAGAAAGATTATTGTGATTTTTCTTTTATATATTCATGGTTTGGAGCTAGTCTCAGGTTGAATATTGCCTTATAATCTTACATTCCTTTTGATTTGTTTTATCAACATTTATTTCAAAGTTTAGATGATGACCAACCAAGTATAAACCGTTTATTTCCAGCAGATCTAAAATACAATGCATAATGTTTGCACAGTGTGTATTTAAAAACAAAAATATAAGTAGAAGTCATTGCCTCACTGCTTAGCAGCAGTTCACTTCTTTCTGTTTCTCTCTCTGTCATGAGAATTGCATCTCCAAAGTGTAGGTTGTTAGTTCTGTCTGGTTTAGACTGAAGAGGAGTGGAGCGGAGCTATAGCCACAAACATGTAACGTGAGTGCGAATTGAACAGGCGTGAAAACAGAGATAGCGGGATTGTGTAATACTGTAGTATGTCTCACCTAAAATATCTTACCTATTTCTCGAGAGCTAGAAGGCAGTATTCCTTGCCATTCTACTCTTGAATAACCCCTGCTCACATTCGTCGGGTTCAGAAAGTCTGAAGGAGTGAGGAGGATTTGGATGTGGGTAACACTGCCTCCTTTGGTTACCCTGCACTGTGACAACAGTATCTTGGGCCAAGTCCTTCATATGTGATTACTAACCACAGTGCTCAGAAATAGAGGCAGCAAATGCTGGTAGAGGTATAAAAGCTAGTAAGAGAATAGGGTCTCAGCAATAATAAAGCCTAAAAGATATTTTATAGTCCTGTTAAGGAAGTTTTGAGGATCCTGAAATTTCCACATTAAATTGAAAAAAAAAAAATCCTGTCAGCTGAGTTCCCTCTTCAGTTGTCATGGAAACTGTAACATTTTTGTAAGATACTGAAACAATTAAATGTTAACCTGAATATTAGGAGTGAGAAACTGCTAAGTTGCGGATAGAAAAACCTTGGATGTGTTGCAGAAATAGAGTCCCAATCAGTCAGGAAGTCAACTTTTCTCATAAATCTCTGTAGCCACCATTGTCATCAAAGACAGGTACTGAAATCCTCTGAGGAACCTGACACTCTTGTCTGAATATTTTCTATTACTGGTCCCAAGGAGGAGCAGTTTTTACTGAAAATCTTAGCTTGATGCATTTATTTACATTATGAGTCCAGAGTGTAACCTTACTCAAATCTTTGGGAAAAAAATTACTGAGGTTGTCACTTTAACAAAGAAAAAGGTGAAATAATAGGAATAGTACAAAGAGGGTTATCAAATAAATGGTTTTGGAAGATGATGAAGAGATTAATTCCATCTGAGAAATTTAGCTTTCAACACACACAGAACACATCATAATAAAAAAAAAATGTTGCTCATTGCTATGTCTTGTACATGTTCTTCCTATTACTAATATTTTCAGGTCTTTTCTTGACAATGTGTTATACTCCTACTTTTCTGTCACTTTTGAGTTAATCATATCTGCCTCTTGATATTTCCATGTTAGATGGGCTATACTATTGCAATATTTTTGAGAGTGCTTTGACTCATGTTCTCTCTCTGTTTCTCTCTCTCTCTCTCTCTCACCCAACACAGTAGAAGCCTGGTATGTTGAAGAGCATGTTGAATGAATGGATGGGTGAATAAATGAATGAAATACATACAACTAATATTGTAACTGTTTATCTCAACTTTGTAATTTTGAGCAGCAAGTCTGTTCATTTCTGTGAAGATATGCCTACAGCATTGACCTGTGCATTTAATAACAAAATAAATGAAGATTCCTATTAGTCACAGTAATTAAATACATGTGCTATATCTACTCTTTCATCATATCCCCAGGAAAAGTTACAAAAGTTACATAACTAACAGTGAGAGGGATAGGAAAAGGATATAAATATATCAGTATGAAAAGAAAATAAGGACTGAAAATGGCAGATGCAAAGCAGCCAGACAAATGGAAACCCACAGCCAATTCGGGAAAAATGAAACTCAAGAGTCTGAATCTCACTGCTTGTAGAGAAATTTGGAGAGAAAAATAAGGGAGAATAAGAAAATTAGAGGATGTGTTCAGAAGGATAATTCTGAATATCAGAAGTTCCAGAAAGAGAAAGTAGACAAACTAGAGAACATTGTTAACAACTCATGAATAAAAGTTCCCAGAATGTAAGAAGAGTTGCCAAACAAAACTCACTAAATATTAAGTTTTGATTAAAAAAATCACATCACTATAAAATATCTGAACAAAGAAAAGAGTCTAAGTGAAAGATTCTAGTCTGTAGTCAGCCTTCAAGGGTGGGGAGGAGTAAGAACAAAGAGAAAAGGAAGCAGAATGGGTTATGGTGGTGGACTGTGGGTGATCTGGTGGGTGGGTGCACTACAGTGGTGATACCTGATGGGGAGGATCCTGATATTACATCAATTAAAAGAATAAGTAAATAAATTTAAATTAAAAAATGAAGATTCTAAATGAAAAAGGGAAAAAAGCATTAGGATCTAATGCAAAAATTAAGTTACTTTTGAAGAAAGTTATTCATTGTCTACAGTACTGTACCTACCCAAATATTAATCGATTATAAAGATAAAGACAATGCTAGATTTATTTATTTTTTTAAGATTTATTTATGTGTACAAGAGCTGGGGTACAGGCCAGAGGTTTGGGGGGTGAGAGGATTCACCAGAGGCAGAGTGAGGAACAGAACAGGCAGAGTAACCCAAGTACACTGCTGAGGGGAGCAGTGGGCGAGTCAGGAGAGGTCTGCTGCGCCATGTGGGTCATCTCTCTGGCAGGGAATTGAACTCCTGCTGCAGTAGCTGCTGATAGCTTCATAGGTTGAGTCTTAACCCTTGTGCCACCAGGGAGGCCTGACAATGCTAGATTTAAAGCCAATTCCCAAAATAGTTCCAGGCTTGCTTTCTTAGGAAGCAACTGGAATGTGTTTTTCCAAAATGAGGATATAAACATTGAATACATGAAATTTGGTAAAGTGAGCATCCACACAGGAGAGAAGTTTTAAAATATATGATATAATCATAAAACAATTTAAGTCAATTGTAAGCAATGTCTGCATAACGGTAATACTGTTAGACTAAATATTGGCAGACAAAATTTGTGACAAACTATGTTGGGACATGCAGGTAGCAGAGAACTAAAAGGTATCTTCATCTTACAAATGGAAGTTAATTAAAACTGATACAAATAGCAACTTCAGGAAAATAGTAATATCAATGAAAAATCAGTTTGAAAAATGAATATGCTTGTCTTTGGAAGCCAGAAGTCAGAAATAGGAAGGATTTGACAATTTTAAACTGTTTACGTTTTATGTAGGATTAGAAAAATACAAAAGAATTTCAATAAGATTGCAGAGGAAAAATCTTTTGTTCAGTAGTGAAGGACCTTCCTCCTTTTTTAAATATTTCTACACTTCCTTGAAATTAAGTTTTCTAACATTGTAATGTTTGATATCTGTGTAGGGAACTGTTTCCTGCGTTAGCCCCTGATTTCTGTATTCACAGTTCAGGTGCAGTGGTGTGCACTTGGCACATAATCTGCTTGGGCTGAGTTCTGTGTCTCATTCATCATTTTATCTCAGGGTCTCGTAAAATCCCTGGCATACAATATATAGAGGTTGCATAAATAAAATTTTGGCTGAAAAATGAATGAATGCATAATCATTATTATGATTTTATGAGCATCATAAATCATAGATTAATATGAGAAAGAAGATACTTTTAAAGATTTTTGTGAAAGTGTTCAAAAATTCCTCGAGGTAGATTAGTACAAATTTCATATCTATATAGGAATACACATTGTTTTACCTTCAAAGCTTCAAGTTCATTATATAGTTATGCCCACTTTTAACATGGATCCTTTGTACTGTTTGAGTAGGTTGGGACCATAAGTGAATCCTGATAGTGATGTCGGTTGCTAGACACAAATAAGTGTTATACTGCCAGTTATATGGAGTTGACCCCGTGTCCAGTTGTGATACACTCTTGATAAACGTGGCAAGTGTTGGCAGTGGTATGAAACTGTGATGCTTGCAAATATTTCAGCCTATAGAGCAATTTTATCATACTTTATAATCATTTATATTTTTATATGTTACAATTAATAGGCTTAAAAACATTGCATATGTCTTGAGAGTGAGAGAGTAAAAGGCAAAAGGCATCTTGGACTTGAGGTAAATCCCATCTTTTTATTATTATTATGTAATAAACATTTACTGAACACCTACAATAATGAGTGAAATAGGCATGATCCTTAGCCTCAAAGAACATATAGAATCATATTCAGGAATCCCTGTGACATTCACTTATATGGAATTTTTTTTAGTTAATTTTAATTTTATTTAGTTCATCTGTTTTCTCTACATACTGCATTTCAGTGAAATCATAAGGTGTTTGTCTTTTTCTGTTTGGCTTATTTCACTTAGCATAGTATCACTTAGGAAAATCCATGCTATTGCAAATGGCAGGATTTCATCTTTTTATAGCTAAATATTTTGTTGTGTATATATACCACATCTTCTTTATTTATTAGCCCGTTGGTGGATTAACGTTGTTTCTAGCTCTTGACTTCTGCACATAAAGCCACAATAAATACAGAGCTGCATATATCTCTTCAAATTAGTGTTTGTATTTTGGGAAAAATAGCCATAGGTGGGATAACTGGAATGAATTGCTAGTTTCATTTTTTGGGGGAATCTCCATACTGCTTTCCATAACCACTGCACCAATTTGCATTCCCACTGATGGTGTATGAGGGTACCCTCTCTCTGCTTCCTCTCCAGCACTTATTATTTCTTGTCTTTTGGAGAATAGTCATTCTCACCAGTGTGAAGTGGTATCTCGTTATAATTTTGGCTTGTATCTCTCTATTAAGACAGATGACTAGTAGGCATATGAAGAGATGTTTATCAAATGCTATCTTTATTAGATTTAACTAACCTCTGTGAGTGTATTTGTAAAATAGTATTGCAATAATTCAGTGTAATAAATGATTCTAAAATACAGTGGCTTGCAAGCCATAGCAAGCATTTGTTTTTCTACCCACTGGTCTTCAGGTAGGCTAGAATTCTGCTGTGCTTAGCAAAAATTGGCTGGGTTTGACTTCAGGCAGTGTTTGGGTTTAGGATAGTCCAGGTGTCTGTTCCTTCACCTTGGACATTCAGCCACTGGATGTGTTCTTCCCATGGTGATGGCAGAGTACAAAAGCTAAGCCAACTCAAGTAAGAATGGTTAAGACCTCTGCTGTTTCATTCTCTAGTCTTTCTTTCATTGGTCAGTGCAAATGGTCAAGCCTAACATTAATGGAATACACAACAATCAAAGATTAGTTATAAAATAATGAATTATAAGAATTATGGAAGTAAAGGTTTTATTACAGTAAACTGATCTTACACCAATGAAGAGCTGGTCAGTGAAGGGCAAGGTTTTAATACAGTAAACTGATCTTACACCAATGAAGAGCTGGTCAGTGAAGGGCTGATAAAGCAGTCATGAGGAATCAGTAGAAGCCAAGGTCAAGGTTACACTGATGAATCAGACCTGGTTATGCTCTCAAAGAGCTGGTATTGAGGCTGGGTAGAAAAGACTGGAGTACACGGACTTGTTGTCCAAGTTATAGTGTTGTCTTCAGATAAAAGTACTGGATTTTCAGCAGTTACAGTGTATCAAGCAATTGGCTTTGGGAAAGCTTTCTGGTTTAAACTTACTTGAGAGAAAAGGAAGAGGGCAGTTTGAGAGGTCTGTTTGCATGATCTCAGATGGAGGGAGAACATCCCAGACTGACATCCAATGGGCTTCATTTTCTTAGAATCCTTAAAAAAAAAAAAAACATACACGCACAATTTTGGTTATTTATGGGTAATAATCACTAGTGCAAATAATTTCCTGGAAAAGGAGTAAGAAAAAGGGTTTTCTGGTCTCATTCTTGGCTACTTTAAGAGCTCTGAAGTCACAAATTCATTTGTGGCACTTCTGATGAATTTATTAGTTTTTACTCTGGGCAGAGTATTTGGATTCACTTACTGATTGCTAAACATGCCAGGAATACTCCTTTGTTTCACTTTCCTCTAACTTCCCTATTTACTTTTTCTGATGGAACATTTCAGATTAAAAAACAATAATTATCCTGCTTTAAGAGAAAGGCCTCCTTCACAAGGCATTTGTTTTTATAGGATTTATGGGTTAGAAACTCTTTGCTTTCTTAAAGGAAAAATAGTGACCCCTCTTCGTAGGTGAACTGCCACTGTTCAGGAGAGACAGGGTGATCTCTATGGGAAAAGTGCTAAGGAAGAAGAAAAGAAAAATGTATCAAAATGTATCTATAAAATAGGACCCCAAAGGGCCTCCCCTGGTGGCGCAGCGGTTGAGTGCTGGGATGCGAAGCTGCCCACAGCCTCTGTAGCACCGGTTCGATCCCCGGCCACCAGACGAGGGTCCCACATGGCGCGCAGACCTCTCCTGCCTTTCCCACTGCTCCCTTCAGCAGTGTACTTGGTTAGTCTGCCTGCTCTGCACGCCCCCCCCCCGCCCCGCCCCGTTCTGGCTCTGGTGAATTCTCTCACCCCCTCCCCCCGTGCTTCTGACTATACCCAGTGCTTGTATAAATAAATAAATCTTTAAAAAAAAAAGCATCTTAAAAAAAAAATAGGACCCCAAAGTTGTGAAAGCCCAAGCATGGTTAGGTGATTTAGGTGTTCTGAAAAGCATGACTTTCTCCACTGTGATAACCAATGAGCTATCTGTAGATGATCACGTGGATATCTAAACTGCTTGGCATTGCTGCTGGCCTTTTATGTGTGGGGAGTAATCATCTATATTTGCTTCTTTATAAGCCTCCATATTGCAATATCTGGTTCATAGCTAGCACTTGAAGTTTTAGATTCCAGACCAGTTCATTTTTATTCTCTGGTCCTATAATTCCTAATGACATGGCATTTTTAAAGCACTAATATGAGTTCCACACTTCCATTCACGGGGAGTGTTTTCAATTTGCTCATGCAAAAAGAAAGAAATTGGTTTAATAATTTGATTGCTTTGTTCATTGAAATAGTGGTTTTAAGAGACTTAATATTAAACTGAAAAGTCAAAAATGTTTTAAAACATCTTTAAGACAATTATATAAAGCTCATGGGCTTAAATTTTAAAGTAACATTGACATGTTGGGAGGAATGAAAGATAATTTAAATATCTTAACTGATTTTCAATCACGGTCTTGAATCTGAGTTTGCTATTTTAGCTTTTAAGCTGATAAAGGGGAAATATTTGACTTTATTAAAATCACTATATGCATTTGGAAGCTCGTATATTATAGACATGGAAGCCATGTCATGCAAAGGGGCTTCAATCATTTCTTGGCTGCCAACACCCAACTTCAATTCAGTACTCAGCAAAAGTGTCCCATTCCATGCAAGGTTTCCCTTCCAAACCACACATTCTGGGTTCCATCAACTTTGAAATTCAAATGCCAGCTCATTTGGAAATCAATTTTGAGGAGGAAAATATATTGATGTATTTTCCCTTGTTGAACTGGATTGATGACAAAGGCTTTGCATATTTACCAGTAAGAGGCTGTGAGCAGGATCATTCGTTATCTGTTTGTAGATAAATTGACCAAGTTTGTAGAATTAGGATGAGGGTTCACAAGCTTTCAAGAATGACTTTGCCAGGAACTCTAAAGCTTCAGAGGGAAGCCTTTTCTTTAGAAGTAGGAGAGCTTCCTAGTATTTTATTTACCTTCAGTTTATTGATTAGTAATTTGATGAAAGTAACATCTATCCATCTACGGTAAAAATTAAATGCAATAGGTACAATTTCTCTGCAGTGCTTAGAACATCTTAGATGCTTGTTACATATTCATTTCTACCTTCCATTTCTAGATACCAGGTTTCACTTGTGGTTACTGACAGGTAATATGAATCCATGAAGCAAATACATGTAAGACAAAAAATATTAATTATTGGTATCACAACTAAATATGACAAATGCTCATTTATGCTGCCTGTTAAATAATATCTTGACTAATAGTAACCCACCTTTCCAATGAACAATTTACTTAAAATATAACCTTTTTAATGATTCTTGTGTCCCTTTAGTTATTTTACTATATTTGAATATTTGGGGTGCATTTTAAGGTTGCATTTACTTTGGCTAAAAAAACACTTCCTACCTGATTTTTATTACAAAATTTGTAGTGTTTTATGATTTTTGAGAATGTTTTGAATTCTTGAAAGCATCTTTTATATTTTATACAAATCAAAAAACAAGAATTTTCAGACATTTTGTCTATAAAACTATAATTTTTAATGTGTCTAATTTTAATTTTTAAAGGCAATCTGAGCCTCAAAGAAAACTGGTTCTAGAGGAAGATTTTATGATGATGTGCCATGTTATCACCTCAAATATGTATTCAATCCCTCCTAAAAAGAACCTGAGTCTCCTGAGACATAATAAGGTTTTTTTTAGGTCACAACACTTTTTGCAAGGTGAGACTGGGCCACCCCTCAGGTTTCTTGAACTTTAGACAAGTGGTAAAACTGAAAACAACTTAACCTGCAACATAGGCACCCAAAGGCCTGCTTTCCTTCTGTTCTAACCCCAGCGGGGCACCCTTTGTTTCAGTGGCCATCATCATCCCCTGCCTCTTTTCCATTCTTCATCATTTAGCTCAACTCACTCCTTCTAAACGTTTAATGGTTAATCATGCTATGTCATGTACTATTTTCTGTCTCTTGAGAGGAATAAATTTAAGGGTTTATGAATGTGGATTCTAAATTCAAATTTCTTGTGTTTTATTTTGAACTCATCATTACTTATTAGATGTGCAACTCTGGATGAGCTATTAGTTTTCTGTACCTTAGTGCTCTTACTTACAAAATTGGAATAATGTTTGCGTCTTTTTTGTAAGGCAGTTTATGGATGAATAAGATCCTATGTAAAGCACTTATAACAGTGTGTAACATATAGTAAACTCTCAAGTCTCAAAATCTGAAGAATAAAATGAAAGCTATTTTAGTTTTGGTTTAAGTGTGCTATAAATTTCTTGAGTGTAAGGTCATGGAGTGTATTCCCTGTAGGACATAATAGCAAACATTACCTTTACTTACTAAATAATTATGTGTCTCTTCAGTGTCCTGCTTAGTTGGTTTTAACTGCTGAGAAATCAAGTGTTCTCATTATGTCTCCACAAAAACATAAAACAAAATGAATTTCACACACTGATGATATTAGTTCCTATTATACTAACATCACTTTGAGAAATACAGACTGAAAATACGTGTCATTGGTGGTTCCTTGAGCTATTAGCTTCCTGATTCTCTGCCTTAAACCTTCCATCCCATTGCCTGAAATCTTAGCAACTCTCAACACCCACCAGCTAGAGAATATCAGGACTTAACTTGTTGTCAAGTAAAGACAAGTGCATGAGTGGCTGTAAGACAGGGTCGTGGGAGTTACAGGGAATGGTTGCCTGGACAAGATTGTATTGAAATAAAGCTTAATGTTTCAGTCTTGTGTTAGGTGATTTGGGAAGGTGTTATGGGGATTTCTTTCTGGATTGAATACTCTAGTGAGGATAGAGAAAAGCATGCTATGGGTAATTTAACAGTTTTATGTATGGATTAGTAGAAATTGAACAGAATTAAAGTCATAAAGTAGTAGCAACTGTTACCTGAGAGTGGGGAATGTTTTGGAATTTTTGTCTGTATTGTGTTCTTATTTTATGTGAGCTTATATATAACCTAAAAGGGATATCACTTTGGTCTTACTCTTTTCATGTTCACTATAGAATTTTATTAAAATTACTCATGTTCAATACAAAATCATAGCCCAAATATTAGAGCCAGGACAGATACCAGGTGAAAGCTTTCAGGTGTGTTCTATTTCTGTTTTGTTTTGTTTTGTTTTTTTATCTACAGCTTTTTATGGTTTTGCCAACTTTTCTACTTTATTCAAACTCCCAGGAATTTCTTTGGGTCTTGTTCTGATATTCCAGTCATCCACAACCATAAACATGTAATATATATTATGATGCTCTGTAGACTTCATGTTTTCTATGCCTAATCCAACAAATACAGTTTCCCTTCTATTTTTAGATTAGCCTCAAGTCAAGGTCAAAGTCATGTCACCTTTTGATTCATCTGGACAACATTAGTGACTTTTATAATTTGAGAGGAAGCCTTAAAGCTCATCAGAGCTCCACATTATGCCCAATGCTATCTATCCTCTCTTTCCCCCCTGGATGGTATTGCCCAGGCTCTAGTAAATTCTGTGGGAGCACCTGCCCAATCTTCCCAGGAGTTCATATATACAGTAATGAGATTGTTGGTCATGCAGGTATTTTTTTATCACCCAAACAAGATGGTATTTCTCACTTTATTTTTAATCCCTCACAAAACATAGTACAGTAACAAGCATTCCAGGACAGTCAGGAAATACTTTACAAAATGAGCAGTGAGGATGGCAGAACAGAAATTCTTTGCCACTTTGCAAATGGGCCATCATCTAAATTTTTTTCCTGGGTTATAACTAATATAATTGGTCAAATGTGGAAAGAAAAATTAAACACTGCTTTAATTTATGATTCTATCACTTTTCTTTCTATTACACACTTCTATTACACACACTTCTATTATTCTATTACACACTTCGGCAGGTGTTCTCCTAGCAAACCCTCTTCTTACATTATAATTTGGGAGAATTTTCAGATTTTCTAATTTTTAAAAACTCAAGTAATAGTACTAAGTAAAGACAGTGCTTTCTTGTATTTGAGAGCTTTGTACTTTTATTGGTCAGTGATCACAACCCTAAAACTACGTAATTGCATCTACAGTCCAATTGGTTACAGTATTAACTATAAATATGTACCATTCCTAGTAGGGAACATTCCAATTTCATACATATTTCATGTCTGTATTGTAGGTGTTGAGTGTGACTTCCATGTGGATATCACCCACTCCCTTCCTTAAGGTTGAAGGGACTTTACTAAATCTTCTATTCCTTCTGTATAACCTAAGATCACTTATTCATGACCATTTCCAGCTATAGACAGTACTAATCTTGTCATTTTTTTATTATAACACATTGTTTAGCACAATCTAGTGACAGATACAATATTTAGATTCCAGAGCTGGGTGTTCTTGAGAAAGAAAACATGAGATACAATATTTGCCTTTCAGGAACTTTCCTTTTTCCAAAGTGTGGCATGATGAGAATGAAAAACAAAGGACATGAAAAGAATATTGTTAGTGCCTGGAACAGAGTAAATGTGAAATGTTTATTAATTCACTGGTAAGAGTCTTAGAAGAACTTATGTGTCAAGAGGGAGGCAGTGGCAGTGGCAAGCAGTGTCCAATGTGGCTCAGTTAAGGGGAATGAGAAGGAAGAAATGTCCTGGGGATTGAGAAAAGAGTGAGTGTCCTTTTTGAGTATTTTCTGAAGAATGTTGGAAAATCCCAAAACTGATTACCTTCCTATGAAGAATCCATAGCTCTCATTTATTCCTTATAGACCAAAATTTTGATGTTTTTCCTCAGACAGTCACATTTAGCTGAGTTGTGAAGCTCTGTAAAATTTATGAAAAGCGGGAATCATAGGTGTTACCTATACTTAGTTCACAGCTCCACAGAGCCTGCTGTGTTTTTGCAAATTCTTGAAACTCCATTATTATTAAATCTCTTTCATCTTGTCTCCCACATCTCACCTACTAGGATCATTCCAACATCAACATTGAACTGACTCTATACTACAGAACACAGAACACACAATTTTGCTTTCCTAAACCAAACGTTGCTTCATATTTCTTATCTCCAAGTCCTCGTCTTCCTTGTTCTGCCTTTAAGAAAATACCCTTGGGCCTCCCCTGGTGGCGCAGCATTTGAATGCTGGGCTGCGAGGTTTCCCGCAGCCTCTGCAGCACTGGTTCATTCCTGGCAGCCAGCGAGTGTCCCACAAAAAAAAAAAAAAAAAAAAAAAGAAAAGAAAATACCCTTTATAATGTTTTACAGGACAATCATCACTCATCATCTCTTATATCATCCTGGAGGGGGGTTGGTGAGTGTGTGTGTGTGTGTGTGTGTGTGTGTGTATACGCGTGCACACACACCCCCCACTCATTTGTCAATTAACATTCTTTGTTATGTTCTGAATTGCCTTTGATGCCTTCTATCCTCCCAGCTGTATTACATAGCAGGCTGGAGTTAGGATCACACTTTGTATTTCTTTGTATTTTCATAATATGCTGTGCTAATATTATGTGCACAATCATTAAAGACTTTTGCATTAGACAAAACTAAATCACAGTTCTCAAGCCATGATTTTCCAGCCAGCTCTAAGATGGGGATAAAGATACCTACATCTCGGGTTGGGCACTTGAGTTTCTTTGTAAGTGACAGTTCCCTGTCCTTGTCAGTTATTTGATTGATAACATCTGGCATCAGTAGGCAGTCTACATCTCCAACAAGATGTTTCATTAAAGCCTTTACTAAACAGATCATCCTACATTAAATTTATTTTGACAGTACAAAGTGGATGCTGGACTAAGGTGGAGAATTATGGTGCATTGGTGGTAGGAGAACTCTAATGACCACCTTTGAGCGAAGAGAATATATATTGTGAAAAAGATTAACAATGTTGTAAAACAATGGTCCTTCACCAAAATTTGTTTATCTTAAAAAAGACAAAGTGGGTTCAAGTTAAAACATGATTAACAAGTGTTTGACCTTACCAGTGGTCTTGCTCTGTTATTTCTATCATATCACAGGTAGATATATTTTAATGCATAGAAATGATTTAATTAAAATAGTTAAGAAAATATAAGGATATCTACAGGTTCCTATAATGTAAGTTCATCTTCAAGTTCTTTAAGTTCTTTTGGAGTTGTCATAAAAGACTAATTTTTGCTTTACTTATCAAAATAGAAAATACAGCAGGCTTTTTTATTAATGATTTGCTGCATTCACCAGTTATCTGTTCACTTGGTAAAAGGTCTGTTTCTTCTTCAGGTGTCAATTTAGATAAATCTTTAAAGCTATTCAGATTGCTTTGGGTTATGAGTCAGATCCCATTCTTCTGGAATCCTATGAATCAACTCTAGATTAACGCAAGCCAAACACTTTCTGATTTGTCTGCATGCAACAATAGAAAATAAGTATCAGGATTACTTTTCATCTTCACCACTGATGATCTCCACCACCTAGCACTATACTTCCCTCAGAAGAAACACTCACTAAGTAGTTGTTGAAGGCTCTGAGCAGTGGATCAATAGGGAAGAAGCTGGATCAGATTAAATGTAACTAAATATAGTTATTCAAAGGGGTCTATTCTATTTGGGGGGCATTGAGGTTTAGTCCCTCAATTGTTAAGCATATTCTCATATGCTGGATACCTATTAGGTGCATGGAAACCAGATTGATTTAGCAGAGGTGTCTCTTGTCCTCAGAGATCTGCAATACAAATCTGTACTCAACACAAGCTTGAAAGAGGCAGGTGTTTCACAGAGCATTGGCGCTGAGGTACCCCAAATTTGAAAATGACCCCTCAATATCATGTTAGGGGATTTACCTAAGTGAGAGGTGAGGCCAGTAGTGTAAACTCCCTGAACATTGATAATTTAAGATCCTGAAGTGAAAATTGGCCACAACTAGCTTTACAATCCCTAGTAAGTAGAAATATCTATTGTCTTTTTGCATTTTTGTTTGTTTTCATCCTATACTTCCTTTTTGTGCACTGATTATGAGTTCTCAGAATAGCTAATGCTTAATGATGGTCAATGTTCAAATTATTGAATGAGTGTATTTGTTTATATAAAGAAATCCTGGGGAGTAGCAAAACATGATATTCATGAAATTGAAGGAAATTTTGTCTATGTTTTTATTTTCTTCAAGATTGTAAATGAAAGTTTTTTGTTCTGATTTTATTTAAAATGGAAATAGATTTTTTCCTGATTATAAAATGTGCTGCAGCTTCATTGTAGAACATTCAGAGATCATCATAAAAGGAAAAATAATAATCACCCTTTGCTTCTCCAGCCAGAGATAATCCAGTTAACATGTTGTATGGACAGTTACAGACATTTTCTCTTTGGATGCACATACACACACTCCTCCCAATTGCTCCTTCCGAAAGTATATAAATTAACTCTTCATTTTAAAGCTAAAAATGAGATCACGCTATAAGTAATTTAAACTTTTTGGGTTTTTTTTTTTTAAAGAATATCTCCATTTTTTAAAAGATTAATTTTTATTTATTTGTGTATACTAGAACTTGGGTGTAGGCCAGAGTTTTGGGTGGGGTGGTGATGGTGAGAGGATTCACTAGAGGCAGAGTGGGGAGCAGAACAGCCAGATTGACCCAAAGTACACTGCTGAGGGGAGCAGCAACCGGGACAGGAGAGGTCTGCTGGTGCCATGTGGGTCAGCTCCCTAGCTGGGGATCAAACTCAGGCTGCAGTGGCTGGTGATAGCTTGACAATACTGAGACATTAACCTCTGTGCAACCAGGAAGGCTGAATTTAAACTTTTCTTAACAGGATATCATGGGTATGTTTTTAGACAGTAGGCCTACCTATTCATCATTTTAAACAGGTTTTTACTAGTGAACAACAGAGAACAAATTGATAGTTTCCTAGCTTAAGAATTGCCATGATCTTCTATGTACTTCAGCTTTGCACATTTGTTGACTCATCCTCAGAGAAAATTTCCAGAAATAAAATCATTCCTGATCTACATAAGTTTACAAGTTCACCTTTCATTCTACCCACTGAGTCTGTATATTTTCCATTTTTAACCTACTTTAAAAAAGTGATATCTTAGGAATTTTCGAGGCTATTATAATTTATCTGTAACTATTATCTTAAGTGTTGCATACTACTAAACAAATGCATGTAAAAGTTCACTTAAATACACACACATTATTTTAACACTTTTTATTTATTTATTTTTTATTTATTCATACAAGCACTAGGTACAATCAGAAGCCGGGCCACCAGGGGAGGCCCCAAATGAGAACATATTATTTTTTTAAAAAAGATTTATTTATTTATTCATCCAAGCACTGGGTACAGTCAGAAGCATGGGAGGGTGAGAGAATTCAGCAGAGCCAGAGCGGGGAACAGAACAGGCAGACTGACGTAGTACACTGCTGAGGGGATCAGTGGGTGTGGCAGGAGAGTTGTGCACGCCATGTGGGACCCACGCTGGAGGCGATCGAACCGGCACTGCAGAGGCTGTGGGCAGCTTCACAGTCCAGCTCTCAACCACTACGCCACCAGGGGAGACCCTATTTTAACACTTTTTTTGAGGTCTTATTAACATAAAAAACATCTGCTTCAAGTTTACAATTTGTTGTTTTTATGAATGGGCATGCACCCTTAAAACATGATCACAATCAGGAGGTGAAAGTACCCGTCTATCCTAAAATTTCCTTGTCTGTCTTTGTAATTTATTCTCCTCTCTGCATCCCCTACAGCCAAAAGCTACTAATCGGCTTTCTCTCACTCTATACTAGTTTGCATATCCTGGAGTTCTATGTCAGTGGACCCTTACAATGTACACTCTTTGATGTGTTTTACTCAGAGTAATTATTATGGTATCTTGTGTGTATGTGAGAGAGAGAGAGAGAGAGAGAGAAAGAGAGAGAGAGAGAGAGAGAGATGCATTTACCTAATGAGTGTCAATGTTTGGAATCATTTCATGTGCTTATTTCCATATAAATCCTATTGCGAGGTTTCTGTTAAACTTTCACTGCCTTTTTTAAAATTTTTTTGTGGGACCCTCGCCAGCTGCGGGGGAACGAACCTGCACTGCAGAGGCTGCGGGCAGCCTCTCAGCCCAGCGCTCCACCGCTGCGCCACTAGGGGAGGCCCAAACTTTTACAGTCCATTTAAAAATATGGGCTATGATTTCTTTTCATTGACTTTTAAGGGGTCTTTATATATTTGAATTAAATTCTTTATGTTTTTTTTAATATGTGCCATTCTCACTGGTGTAAGATGGTATCTCATTGTAGTTTTGATTTGCATTTCCCTGATTACAAGCGATGTTGAGCATTTTTTCATATGCCTGTTGGCCATTTGCATTTCCTCTTCAGAGAAGTTTCTTTTTAGCTCTTCTGCCCATTTTTTGGACTGGGGTTTTTGCTGTGCAGAAGCTCTTTAATTTGATGTAGTCCAAGCTCTTTATCTTTGCCTTCACTATCACTGCTTTGGGTTATGTGTCTGTAAAGATGTCTTTGATGTGCATATCATGTAGTGTTTCGCCTATATTTCCTTCTGTGTATTTTATGGTTTCAGGTCTTATGTCTTGTTTTTTGATCCATTTTGAGTTGGTTTTGTGCATGGTGTTAGGTAGTAGTCAAGCTTTATTCTTTTGCATGTAGCGACCCAGTTTTCCCAGCACCATTTATTGAACAAACTTTCTTTGCTCCAATGCATATTCTTTGCTCCTTTGTCGAAGATTAGTTGACCATAAATCTGTGGGTTTATTTCTGGATTTTCTATTCAATTCCATTGGTCTGTGTGTCTGTTCTTGTTTCAATACCATTCAGTTTTGATGATTATGGCTTTGTAGTATAGTTTGAAGTCTGGGCGTGTGATGCCTCCATTCCTTTCTTTTTTTTGTCAGGAGAGCTTTGGCTATTTGGGGTTTTTGGTGATTCCATAGGAATTTCATCAATAATTGTTCTATTTCTTTGAATGACATTGAAATTTTAATTGAAATAGCATGAATAGCATTGAATCTGTAGATTGCTTTTGGTAG
The DNA here is from genome assembly GCF_014898055.3 of Talpa occidentalis. NCBI lineage: Eukaryota > Metazoa > Chordata > Mammalia > Eulipotyphla > Talpidae > Talpa > Talpa occidentalis. The sequence goes on along the minus strand of NW_023603184.1, from coordinate 22,495,558 downwards.
GATGGCCATGTTGATAATGTTAATTCTTCCAATCCATGAGCAGGGGATGTCTTTCCATTTCTTTGTGTCTACTTCTATTTCTTTTAACAGTGTTTTATAGTTTTCTTTGTATAGGTCCTTTACTTCTTTTTTTAGGTTTATTCCCAAGTATTTGATTTTTTTGTTTCAATAATAAAAAAATGGTTTTCTTGATTTCTTCTTCAGATTTATTGTTTGTGTATAGGAAGGCTACTGATTTTTGTGCATTGATTTTGTATCCTGCCACTTTACTAAACTGATTGATTAGTTGAATTAGTTTTTCTGTGGAGTTTTTGGGGTTCTCTATGTATATTATCATATTGTCCACAAATAGTGATAGTTTGACTTCTTCCTTGCCTATTTGGATTCCTTGGATGTCTTTCTCTTGTCTTACTGCTCTGGCTAAGACTGCCAGTATTATGTTGAAGAGCAGTGGTGAGAGTGGACATCCCTGTCTTGTTCCAGATCTTAATGGAAATGCTTTCAGCTTTTCACCATTGAGAATGGTATTGGCTATGGGCTTGTCATAGATGGCCTTTATGATGTTGTGTCTGGAAAACTTTAAAGCAGAGCAGAACAAGCAACAAAAACATTGTTAATTCAAAGGAAAAGACTTCCAATCTCAGTCTGCTGTAATGTGTTTGGAAATGCATCACATCAGAGTTTTGAATATTGATATTTATAGCTCTAAGTTAAGAATATGGTTTATACTATTGAGGGATAATTGATATGTCATAAAATGATAGTAATTGCAATCTGGATGAAAATTTAAAAGGATAGGGTCATGTCTTAGAATTCCTAACAACTCTAAAAGTACAACTGGAATAGGGAAAATATTTTTCTTGCACTGAAGGCACAATTTCCCTCTTGAAATATCATGGTTAAGTCTAAATGATGAGTTCAAAAGAAGGACTCTCTTATTTGAAAGAAAGTAACATGTGCCCACAGGAAAGGGGGAGTGGAACTAAACACAGTGTGGGGTCATTTCAACATCTGTTATGATTCATAAAATATTTTTGACATTCCCATTACAATAATCTTCCCTGATTTTTATTCAGCATAGATTGCTTGATGTAATACATATATTTTATTAAATGACTGCATATGTAGACATATCTGTGTGTGTATATTTTGCGGGGGACAAAAAGAGGTGTGCTTTTGTGTCAGGTATGGTGCTAAACATTTCATTTGTATCTTATGATTCAATTCTTTGAATAACTAGCAAGACTGATATGTTCACTAACTATAAAATTAAAGTTAAGATTGGTTCAACAGCTCAGAAAATTAGTGAGTGTTAGAATTGGCTTTTATTCTCAAAATTTTATGATTCCAGAACCTGTGTTTTTCCTGAAGGCAATTACCCAAATATATTGATTATTTTAACGTGACTGTGAGCCAGGTTAAAATAAAGCTCTTCTTCAGAGACTGCCTTCAGAATACGAATTTGGTGATTCCATTTATGTTCAGTCCCCAGAAAGAAATGTAAAGTTTCTAGGAAAATAGGATCATAAATTCACATTAAATGATATTTAGTGGATTAGAAGAAAATAGCACACATTTTATTTCAACTTGTCAGGTGCTAAAATGTTTGGAGTCAACAGAGACTTTAGGAAGGCATCTTTTTCTCTCATTGGAAATAAAATTCTTTTAAGAAATTTTTACATTAGTTTCTGTGGGGTGGTTGGGGTGTGTGTGTGTGTGTGTGTGTGTGTGTGTGTGTGTGTGAGAGAGAGAGAGAGAGACAGACAGACAGACAGACAGACAGATAGGACAATGTTGTCTAAACATGGTATTTAATTTCATCCGCAGCTAATTGTGAACCTAGGCTATGCTGGGGAAAGCTTTCAGAGCACAACACATGCTATCTTTTAAATTGTTTTGATATGTAAAATTTATCACCAGGAAAGAAAGAGGGGTAGGGAGGGAGGAAAGGAAGTTTCTTGAAGTTTCTGTTGTTATACTGGAGATTTTCACACATGGAACCTCATTTGCTCCAAACAATGTCTGAGATAAAACTTTCCTTTACAAAGCAGATATGTTCATTGTCATTCGTTATCCACCGTCTTGAAAACAGTTATTTTATATATTTTGCCTCAGTAACTTGAAAATTTGTGCTAGGCCCCAACATGCCATTTTTGTCAACAGTGGAAGTCATCTTTTTCTTGAATAACTTTGCAGTTGGTATCTTTCCAGGAATTTGTTGATTTGATCTAGGTTGTTTAAGTTATTGGTATATAATGTTTATAATAATCCTGGAGTAGTCACTTGACATCTCTAAAATGTGTCTGTTTTATGTGCTTTCTTTACTCTTGATAATTCTGCCAAAAGGGCTATGAATTTCACTGACCTTTCAAAGTAATATTTTGAATTTGATTTTTCTCTAGTGTTTATCCATTTTTTCTGTATTATTTGTTCTTATTTTCTTCTTTCTTTACTTTGAGTATACCTTTTTTTCTTTAAATCTAAAGTTTCTCAGGGTATAAGTTTAAATCATTTGCTTGATATATTCTTTTTTTCTTTTAAGGTTTCATTTATTTATTTATGCATTCAAGAGCTGGGTGTAGGCCAGACGTGCGGGGAGGGGAAGGTGAGAAGATTCACCAGAGACAGAGTGGGGAGCAGAACAGGTGGATTTACTGATAGACACTGCTGAGGGGAATAGCAGGTGAGACAGGAGAGGTCTGCTGTGACCTGTGGGTCAGCTCCCTGGCCAGGGATTGAACTCAAGTTGCAGTGGCTGCTGATAGCTTCATTGTCCTGAGACTTAACCCCTTGTGCCACTAGGGAAGCCCCATATCTTTCTTCTTTACAAAGCTTAAGTTTCCCTTTACTCACTTGTGCTGTTCCTCACAATTTTACATTTTGTGGTTTCATTTTCATTTAACGCAAACTATATTATAATTTAGTGATTCTCTTTGAACCAGGAGTATGTGTGCATGTCTTAGTTTGTAAATACTTGGGAATACTGTAAATACATTTCTATGATATATTCACATTTTAATTAGGATTCTGTGATAGAACATTATCTTTGTGACTAAAATCTTTAAAATTTATTAAGAATTGTTTAATAGTCCGGAGTATAGTCTTTGCTATCTTTCATATGCATTTTTGGAATCTTAGGTGGAGGATCTTACAAACATCAACTATAGGAGGTTGGGTGGTAGTGTTTTTCAAGTCTTTTGTAACATTACTAACTTATTTTCTACTTGCTTTAATTATCAAGTGACTAGTCTTAAAATATCCATCTCTAATTGTAGATTCATCTATTTCTCCTTTAATTCCTTCAGTTATTGCTTCATGTACTGTTACCTGTTAGTATGTGCATACACCCAAAATACACATTTGACATATTATTATGTATGTGACTTATTGATTATTTGTCCACTTTGATCACTATCTAGTATTGCTTCTTATTACTATCTTTGAAGTCTACTTTGTAGTTACTCTAGCACTTTTGTAATTACTATATGTATGATATCTCTTTCTATATCTGTATGCTCATATTTCACTGATTTTCTTGTACACATATAATTAGGTGTTGCTTTTTTTTAATCTAATCTCACAATATCTGCCTTTCTTAATTGGAATGTTAATCTATTTGTATTTAATAATTTCATTTTTTAAATTGGGTTTTAATCTACCTTATTGCTGTTTGCATTTTATTTATAGCATTTGTTCTCATTCCTTCCCCACTATTTTCCCAGCTTCTTTAGATATTTTTTATTCCGTTTTATCTTCACTTTTAGCTTGTTAGCTATAATGCTTTATTTTTTTTTCAAGTTACTGCCCCAAGGCTTACAATAAACATTTTTAACTTATCACAGTCTACCTTCAAATAATATTAAATTACTTCACATATAGTATAAGAACCTTATAACAGGTTCTTTATACTTTTTTTAAAGATCTATTTATTTATGCATACAAGTACGGGGGTACAGGTCAGAGGTGTGGGGGGTGAGAGGATACACCAGACACAGAGCGGGGAGAAGAACAGGCAGATAGACTGAAATACACTGCTGAGGGGAGCAGTGGGCGAGTCAGGAGAAGTCTGCTGTGCCATGTGGGTGAACTCCCTGGCAGGGGATTGAACTCGTGTTGCAGTGGCTGTGATTGCTTCAAGGTTGTGTCTTAACCCCTTGCACCACCAGGGAGGCCCATATATTTATGCAGAGGTACGTTATTATTTCCCCCTTTTCAACAGCTGTGCTATTTTTGTATTACAATTTATTTCTGCATGTGTTAAACACTACAAAGTATGTAACCATTAGGTTCTTATAGTCACATTATATTTTCTAAGTTAAACATGGGGGTGGAAAGTATCTTATATTTAATCACTTGATTGCCATCTTCTGAGTTCCTTATCTTTTTGATTCACATTCCTTATGGGTAAAGAATTTTCTGAAAAGTCAATGTACTGTAAATTACTTGGTGATTGATTCTTTCAGCTTTTGTTTGCCTAAAAATACCCTTTTACACTTAAATTGTTGAAAGATATTTTCATTGATTGTGGAATTATAGGTTGACAGTTTTTCTTTCAATACTTAAAAATGTTCTTTCTTTTCTTTTTAATTTGAACATTTTTGAGAGAAATCTGTGATCATTCTTATCTTTATGCCCTTTTATAACATGTTTCTTATTAATCTAATGGCCTTTATAATTTTTATGATTTTTCCCCTCTGGTTTATGTCCATTTGATTAATATGTGCCTTAGTGGGATTTTTCTTTTCCTGTTTGGGGTTTGTTGTATTTCATGGATATGAAGTATTATGGTTTTCAAAAACTTTAAAAAGATTCCTGTCATCATTTAGTCATTATTTCTTCAAATAATTTTTTAATCCTTTTCACCTCTTTTTTTTTTTTCCTGGAATACCATTGTTTTTGTGTTAGATGTTTGCTATTGTTCTGAGCTGTCTGAGATTGTGTATTGTTATCTCTGTCTTTGCCTTGCTGTGTGTGAACAGATTCCTTTGTGGAGCCCTTCAGTTTTAACTGATCTATTACCAGGTTGGGGTTCCCTCTCTGTCTGCACTGTAGCCTGAATACTGACAGTATATTAGCAACAATTACTTGACTTAATTCCTATTTTCTCTTCTCTTAGGAATCATTGCTCTGCACTGCCTATTTTCTGTAGTCCAAAAGAATTATTTCATAATTTTTACATGTTCTGTTTATTTAATCGAAGACTGAGTTTCCTTTTGAGATAGGATAGAAAGGTTCCTTTGGTAGATATTGACACTATTTTTTTTCATTTGGATCTTCTGTTTTCATGTTTGACATTTTCATAAACAAATATTTATTGGGATTCTAGTACACTGTGCTTTATTGAATCAAAAAGAGAAATAAGGCCCTGAATCTTTCCTTGTGGAGTTAGACACCTGTGCAAACAAACAAACAAACAAACAAATGTTATAAAGAATAAGTCAGGGTTTGTAGAAGAATTGTTTAAAGGCTGTAGTCCAGGACATATAAGAAATATGGGTGAATTTCATCAAGAATATCTGTGTGGTGCAGAAGAATATATACGGCTGTTTTCCATTAGTTTGCAAGACCATACAAATTTAAATATTCTTCTAGATGCATTTTTTAACTGGATATATTCAGAAGGCCAGGATAATGTCTCTAATCCCTTGGTAAATTCCCTAAACTTGAGTTGCAAAGACAAATAGGAACAGCATTTCTCTTAAGGGGCTGCCAATTTAGCAGAGAAATAATATACGAATAAATAAATTTAGGGAAGTACTGTTGAATAGGCTGAACTGCATAAATGTTGAATTTTAAGCATGGGGGAGGAAAGGATCCATTAAGGAATTTTCTGTGGAGTTGATTCCAAACATTGAATAGTTCTTTGCTGGAGAGGTTGTCATAATGTATGTTGTGTGGGTGGGATGAATTGGGAATAAATTGAAAAGACATAGGGATATCAGTCATATTGTTGTGCTCTATAATGTAAAAGAAATTTGAAATGGAAAGAACACAGAGTGTGATAGAAATAAGCATAGAAAAAGACTGAAGTGTATGTGGGAGTCATTTGTATAGGGCTGAACATTATTTTGTAAGATTTATTGATTCTTGATTAAGAACAGTGAGGTCAATTCATTACATCCATATTTTGTTTTTAGCATGGGCATGGGTAGAGATGCCCTTCACCAAAGCCGTCAGTACATGAGGTGGGGGAATGAAGACAAAAACGAAATTACTTCAGGCAATTATACTTTAAATTCCCAAGGATGTCCATGAAATAAATTCACCAGACATCCCACAATAATATCCAACTTAGGTTGGACTAAAAGTCAGGTTTTGGGATTATCAGCTACAGACTGTTGTCATAGCCATTTATGTATATTAAGTCATGTAGAGGAAATATAAGAAAGATACAGAGGACCTGAAGAATTCCCCTGAGGAGAGTATTTAGGGAAAGATGAAGAAAACTGTCTTAGAAATGAGGCAAGTGAGAATTTCCAGAAAAAATGTTAACATTGTTTCATGCCTAAATTCAATACATAATAAATGACAAGAAGGATCTGCTAGACTGTGTGGGTAGGAGGTCAAGGTAGCATTTGCTAAGTGGAGAGATGGAGACCCAATTCAGATGACATAGGAAATTAGGTGACACTGATCAGAGTTGACGACTCATCGCTCCCCAGGCAGCCTGGCTGTCAAGGGAAGAAGAAGAAGATGGTAACCAAAAAGAAACACTGAGTAGAAAATTACTATTGTTAGTAGATAAAATACTTAAATATATTTTTAACTTTTGTCGTAGGAACTCATAGAGTGAGAGAGGTTGAAAATTTAGCAGGATATGTTCTTAATGACATTGTGAGTATGTCGAGACCATCTCTTTCATACACAGTTGGTGGGTGTATAAATTGGTATAATCTTTCTGAAAAGCAATTTGATAATGTGTATAAAGAGCTTTAAAATATAGTTGTTGACCCTCTAAGTCTGCTTATAGAATTCTACCCTGTGGATAGAATCACAGATGCAGATAAAGATTTATGTGTGAGGATAATAATCACAGCATCATTTATAATAGTGAAAAATGGAAACAATCTTTATGCCAAACAATGAAGGCATAGTTATATAAATTATAGTGTATTCTTAAAGCTGTACACAAGCATTGACAATCCTATTTTCAAAGACTTGAAAATTATTGGGGAAAATGTTCTTACAATACAATGTTGAGTGGAAAATGAGAAACAAAAATATAGAGTAATCCAAAAGTTGAAAATAGAAACAAAAAACTGCAAAGTGAACATATGGCAATAAGTCAGAAGAAATAGAAAATAGCCTTGTTTCAGCATAGAGTGAAAGAGACTAGATTACAAAGTGGCCTAAATGTTCGTTTTAGACAGATAACCTCTACCTCAAAGGGGAAATTAGAAGCCAAGTTAGATATGAGAAACAAAGGAAATTAAACATGTGTTTCCATTAAATTTAATTCCATCAAATTATTTACATTAAGTCTTTCTTCCTCACCCTCCTCATCACTACTCTACAATATCAATAATATCATATGAGTATGAATTTTTTGTCACATTTTTGTATTGCATGCCTTGAACATTCTATCTAGTATGAAAAATAAGCAAATTAAGTCCTGGAGAAGATAAGTTATACTCAGTGAGAAGTGGTGGAACTCAAGTTCATATTGTTTTTATTTGACTCCACAGTCCAGCCAGAGCCCTTTTGCTGAGACTGGTGTGGGGCAATCTTGATAAAGAGAAATTTAGTAGTTATATAGTAATCCCCATGGAAAATTGAAAGGAACTGAGCAGAGATAACAAGAAAAAAGAAATGGCTGAGTTGTACCAAAAGTCTTCATAAGATCACATGTTTGGAGTGCCACCGGTTAACTAAATTACATGTTATTTTCTCCAAATGCAGTTCCATACCTTTGTGTAGGAGAGAAAAATTGAGAATTTTGAGTTAGTTGAAAGGTATAGTTTAGTAGGTAGGTTTAATACAAAGAGTAAGATTTTAAAATGCTGGGATGTTAGCAATAAAAGAGATGAATGGGATCTAAGCTTAATGTGGAATACAGATTTTTTTTATAGTGGATGAGGGTATAGGATGAAATAGAAGGATCAAGGGTAAGACTGTAGTGCTTAAGAGGGCCAGTGTTATTGTGCAAAGGGCTGACATGGAAAGTTGAAGCTATTTGTTAACATGAAGAAGGTTGACTTTGAAGTACTATCATTCGATGGATGAGCTATGAATAAAGCGAAAGATTACACCCTCTCTAGGATGGTCGGAATCAAGAGGGGAAACACTGGGGCATATTTCAAGAGCCTGGTCAATGAAATGTTATGACCAGAAAAATCTCTAGATGATGGAGAGAAGATGTGGAACAGATGTGGTAAGGTAGGATGGTGAGAACCTTGAAGAATGAGAGGGGCTTGCATGAGAATAAATGAAATAAAGATCTAGGATCAGCAAAGGGCATGAGGTAAATGATGCTGGACTATAGAGCAGTAGGGGATAGGGAGAGGGGTTTTCTTGGAGAAGAGGCAGGTTTTAGTCCCATGCTTAGAGCATCACCTAGTGCATCATTAATGCTGAATGCCAACTCTTCTCCCTTTATAGACAAATGAAAGAATATAAAACTAATGGGTCCACACCAGAAGGTGGAGAGATTCTGGGAAGAGTTCAGGATATGGTGAGATGAGGACTATTTACTTTGGAATAGGGGTTACAGATAACACAATAGAAATATTGACTGAGAAGACCAGAAATTAATGAAAAAACACAATGAACAAATGCACAGATTAAAAGATGACTACAAGACATATATAGGTTTATTAATTGGAAGGACTGTGTTCGAGACATTGACTGAGGATGTCAGGCATTAAGAATGTGGCTTTCACGGACTATGCTGAGGTCCCTAAGATTCAGTGGCTGGAGTCTAAGTATTCATGAGAAGCCAGCATTGTTAGAAGCCTGTGGCCTATGGTTATTACTCAAATGGCAACATGTGGAGAAGCTAGTATGATGTTTTCTAAAGTCAATTCTGCCTTGGTTATTGGAAATGATTAGCTGCTCTCTTAACTGCTCCATTCCCAGAGGAATTATTGGCTTAATTGTAGCTTTGAAACAGGTTTTTTTTTCTCCTGACAAGAATTTGGGATATGGATGAAACTACCATTAAGTCTAGCTCTTTCTTACATGACTGTGGATGCACTTGACCATTTTCTGCAATCCCTTAGATCTTAATTCTATAGAGAAAGACTGCTGGTTATTAAAAGGCTAAAATCTCCAGTTCTGCCAAGAGCCTAGTTCTGTTTTTCTGCTCTAACAATTTGATGAGAGCCTCTCAGGTGGCGTGACTGCTTTCAGTAGGATGCATATAAAAATGTGGGGAAAATAAATATATATATATATATAAATCCTGAGGCAAATAAGTGAACTAGATGAATCACTTGGAGAGAGGGCAACACCCACAGCTCCCTCACATTGTCACTGAGGTAATATAATTTTCCAAAGGAAGAATTATTGACTTGTGGTGAAGTATGAAATCAATATCTATATTATGTACTGAGCACATGCTGGGCATTTTTATCAGAATCATTGATAAACATCTTCAGTCATAAATTTTCCAAATCCTTGCATAGATTTGTGTTTTAATTAACATTCTTAGCTAGAAATGAGAAGCAGATGGGAAGCACTCTTAATAATTCCATAATTGATAACAATCACTTCTGAAACATAGAAACAGCTCATAGCTTGCTAATTATTTGACAGAAGAAAACACTCTAGATTGTTAGGAGAAATACTCGGTAACATGGGATGTTGAGTATTCATCAAAAGAAGACTGGATCAGAGGCAGAAGATGCCCTGATCCCATTTGAATTAAGAGCCACTACCACTTGTATGGAGATGACATTTGTCTTCTCTAAGCCTTAGTTTCATCATCTATAAAATGAGACTAATTATGACCTTCACAAGTTGATATCAAAAATAAATGATAATGTGTCTTTGAATGACCAGGCACAATGCCTGGCCCAAAGCAAGTCTTCAGAAATAACCTGAGGTTAATACAGGTGATGTGAATTGGCCCTGTGGTTCTCACTATCCAACATCTGCTCAGCACTCAGCCCTCAGAACAATTCAATTTTTCTTTTAATCGCTTAGATTTCTACCTTGAGGACCAAGGACAAGGATTTCTTTTTCTTTTTTTTTTTTTTTTTTTTTAACGAAAGCTTTGGATAGTCCTGAATTTAAGAAATCAGTTTAAGCTTATTTAACCCAGCATTACCCAACATGCTTAATACCAGATCCTTCTCCCAATAAAATATCTTTTAGGGAATCAAAGTTCCTCAGGCAATGGAAAAAATCACTGATTCAATGTTTCTTCCCCTTACTATGTCAGTGGGTTAAGGTAAGTAGCAATGGACAAAAGTTTATTAAGCAATCACTCTGAGCTAGGTTCTGTTTTAGGAACTTACTCTAGAGTCTCAATTCTTTCAATATCCTTCAGAGTCAGTGCTGTTACCAGCGCTATTTTGAAGTTGAGGTAGAGACATGAAGAATTAGTATCTTGCCTAAGTTAACAAAAGTAAGAGGCAGTGGAAGATGATCTGAAGACAGCCAGCTTCTCTCATCACAATACTAATCTGGGATTTCATCAGCTAGTGTGGCTCAGTGGATGCCAAAAAGATAATAAAGACCAAGGATCTACAGAGGGAGCCCTGGCGTGTCTGGAGTGTTTCTATGGGACCGAGGAGGTATGGGAGCTAGGGCAGCAGAGTCAGAAGCGCTGAGGGTTACTTCAGTTCACTGACTTTTCAGCAAAGGAAGCATATATATATATATATATATGTATAAAATATATATTTGCTTACATATATTTACATATATACATAACATATGTCTATGTAAATTTAGAGAAGTGTTTTCAGACTGAATAGGAAGGGATTTGTGATAATTAACAGGCTATTAGGTAAGTATTTGACAAAATTCTGGAAAGCAGGTGCAATATGATTATATTATATATTCCATGCCTACCACTGGTAGAGATGACATTCAAGTTAACAATAAATATCTGTTGAATACATGAAAGAATACTTTAGAATAGAAGAACTCCAAGGGAGGATATAATCTGCTGTTTTCTAAGCATCCCTATGATTCTTGAAGAGGTGATCTAGGGATCACCTTGATTAATAATGGGTCCTAGAAGTAGTAGGATCCCTAGATCAGCTCCCCTTGTATTTATTTCAGTTATTCAGTCTCTTACAAAGATTTAAATTGTGAAAATTCTACTGATATAAAAATACCAGTGAATAGTAGAAAATATTGGCAATAATAATGTCTGTGAGGAAAATGAGAGCCCAAAATAATTACATAATTTGCCCAAAGTCACCCAATTAGTAAGAGACTAAACTGGCAGTCAATCTGGAAGCTTCACACTCCAAATCCTGACCTGTTACTAAATACAACTTGCTAATGATTCACTGGAAACCGGGTCCTTAATTTGCTGTGAAGTTCTCCCATGCATCTCCTGACAATAACATTTGGCATCTCTCCAGAACTTATTACAACATTTTCATTTTATTTCTGAGAAGCAACACTTGACATTTCAATCATCACCTTATAAAATTCCCTGCCGTCCCAATTTTTTCCTCTTCCTTCGTTGTGCCTCATCCGTTCACTTTTTTATTAAATTCCTTGGACAGTCTCACAGACAGTTATTTTTTGGTTTAAAGAGAAAAGAGGCACGGGGGCTGTATTGGACAAGTAGACAGTAAAATCCAGGCAAAAGCTAATTCTAAAATACATTTTCCTTCAAGCATTGTTATCACTGCTATTGTTCATCCCATTCCATCTGTTCCCTTGAGCTGTCATCTCCTGCTGATACTTTAAAGACTTTAAAATAACCCTGGTGGCTTACTTGCATGTAAAAAAAAATATGCTACCCATAGCCCCAGAAAAGTATTTCTTGCTCATCTTCACCTGACTGCACCTGGAACCCCAGTGCATGAAAGGAATAAAAAGAGGGCTGCTCTTGTTGGCTTTCGGGAAAGAATAAGATGCCTCTGAGGCTTCAAGCATCAGAGATTGGATACCAGAACCTGCCAGCAGATGGAAATTTGAAACCCTGTGATGGTAGTTTTGGATTTCATACTTATTGGAGGGTATTGTTATTCAGAAGGCAGGAGCCAAGGATATCAGCTTCCCTGTGATCTGGAGTGCAGTTCTTGCCCCACATTCTACATCCTGGATATGAATATCTCCCCTGACATTCATGTAGACGAAACAGCAATTTTTAACTAAGCCTAGAAACCTATTTAATATATGACAAGTAGTATTTATGGTACAGTTTTAATACATGCATTTTCCAGAAATGCAACAAGTGGACTTATTGGGGGAAGAGTGTACTTTTTGTTTTCTTAGGAGCTTCACTAGGAGCTGCTCACCAAGAACATAACAAAGGTTTAAGTCAAGGTTTCAGGTATTAGACTGCTGTGCTTTGAATCCCACAAGCTACACTTAACTAGCTGTGTGACTTTGGCCAAGGTGCTTTATCAGTCTGTGTCTCGGTGTCCTTAGATGTAAATTGGAGATAGGAACAGTACCTATCTCAAAATGTTGAGAGAATTAAATAAGTCAATAATGGCATGTGCCAGGGACCTCCCCAGTGGCACAGCAGGTTGAGCGCCATGCTGCGAAGCTGTCTGAGGCCTCTGCAGTGTAGGTTCGATTCCCGGCCAACCAGGGAGATACCCACATGGCACAGCAGACCTCTCCTGCCCTGCCCAATGCTCCTATCAGCAGTGTCTTTGTCCATTTGCCTGTTCTGTTCCCCGCTCTGTCTCTGGTGAATGCTCTCTTCCTCCCACACCTCTGGCCTGTACCCCAGTTCTTGTATAAATAAATAAACCTTAAAAAAATAATAACAGCATGTGCTTAGAGCAGTATCTGGCACAAAATCAGTTTTCTGACTCTCTTGAAAAATCCCGTTACTGATGGCAGTGATGTTCCTGATATTTGTGGCTCTAATACAATAATACCTCTAACCAGCAGTTGCAGCTGTCACCTTGCTGGTGATTATGTTGTGAATATGGATACTTATATTTATGTCTGGTTTAAAAATATCTACTATGAGAGAAAGTATTGAATATAAATCAATTGAATGTTATCCTATTTCATTGAATATAAACTTATCAGAGGTAAACGTCTGACTGCTTTATCATGTTTTCTAGGGTAGCCTTACCTAACCTTTTTACATGTGAATCATCTATTATAATTTACTTTCATTTTCTCTCTGAAGTGCAGAGCTCCTGTGAATTTTTTTCAAGATTATGTTTGTAAGCTAATTATATTACTTAAAAATTTAAGAAAGCATTAGAAAATAGTTATTAATAGCAGGGGTCATTGGTTGTGAATAGATAGGGAACCACCGCAGCAGGTCAGTGAGAATCACCTGGATCTTTTGTGTTTATGTCAAAAGAAAGCAGAGCTGTTGTAAGTAGGCAAAGCTAAGAGAAAACAAGATTTCTCCAGTCCACTCTGTTTTCCTCTAAGCTGCTACACATCCTTGAGGTCTCCAGTAAATACTATTTGAAGGTAACTCTAGGACAGAGTTCAAAATATGTCTGAAAATATATCTTAACTCCAACCAGCAAGCTTCCTAGTATACTAAGAATGAAACCAAAAACAATGGAATCATTTTCAACTGCATTCACTAAAGGCTCTTGACAATTAGCATATTGAAAGATTTATAAGAATTGCTAATACCCGCTATTTCTGCCATCATTAGACATTTCTCAAGTTTATTCAAGTTTATTCATTATCTGGTTAATACCAAAGGTTTGGCCAAGTTGAATAACTCCTCAACTCACATAGACAAAATTCTTAGAGTTAAAGGGAAAGGTGCTTTGTTAACTATCATTACAGATGGTGCAAGTTGGTTACGACTTTTAATTACTACTGTTTTTGACATTTAATTTTAAACTACTATTAATTATTAATATTAGTTTCTTGTGAATTATTTAAGCCTATCATTATATAGTAATACTCATTTTAATAGTATTATTTTGGGCCAACAGTGTATCAATTGGAAGAATTTTAGGTAATTTTATTTTAATTAAAATGAGAATTATCTATATTCAGTCCAATCCCCAAATTGTTTTCACAATGGTAGGTTTCTATTCATTAATTTAACAAGTTACTACCTGACTGGAAATGGAAAACAAAAAGCTTGGATAGAATGTAGCTCTGCCCTGATAGAACCAAGGTTGACAACATTTAAGGGCTCTCTTTAGATCAGAAAGATAAACTTGGAGATGAGGCATGGGTGGGGAAGACCAGAGAGCCATGATACCAGGTAGGAAATGTAGAGAAAGTAGATGCCCATTGGACTCAGGGTCTACATTTTTTTTTAATCTGAAAGTGTATTTGTTGAGCAAAGCAGGCAGAATGGGCTCAACTTCAGAGGAATCAAAGTTCTGAGCATCTCTCTGGAAAGACAATAAATAGACCAATCGTATCTGAAGTAGCATGTCTTTACACTCAGACTCTTGAAATATTTTTCTTTTGGGAATCTGGTTGTTTTTTGTTTTTTGTTTTTTAAAGATTTATTTATTTATTTATGCAAGTACTGGGCACAGTCAGAAACACGGGAGGGTGAGAGAATTTTCCAGAGCCAGAGCGGGGAACAGAACAGGCAGACTGACGAAGCACACTGCTGAGGGGAGCAAAGGGAGCAGCTAGAGAGGTTTGCGCTCCATGTGGGCCCCTCGCTGGTGGCTGGGGATTGAATCGGCACTGCAGAGACTGCAGGCAGCTTCACAGCCCAGCGCTTAACCACTGCGCCACCAGGGGAGGCCCTGGTTTTTTGTTTTTTGTTTTTTTTTGAGTGGGATTTCTTTCATTCATAAACAAGAACAACAGACATCTTCAGGACTTATCAGGAATACCAAGCAGCTCTGTGTTATTAAAAATGGAAATACAGATCCATCAAATTATGGATAAGACTGGGATTTTCAGGGGTCTGCTTATTTTCCATCAGAACATGTATGTAATTTTCTGAACTATCTAGGAGATCACATTCAATGCAAGTGCAAGATATTTTTTTTTTCCCAGTGGCCTTTGCATGAGTTTTAGAAGTGAAAATGAGTAGATTGAAATCTATTTGCAAGGAAGGTTTTGCATGGGTAACCTCACATTGACTAAATAGAAAAGTCTTGTAGCTTCAGTTGGGAAATGTCCCTTATGCTTTCTTTGAGGCCTAGAATTCTATAATTTCAGAAGTAACAAGTGAGATTCCTACTAATCTTATTCTGGTCACTCTAATCCCCTTTGAAATATCTCTTTGTAGTTTGTGACAGAAGCTAACAGTATAGGTTTCCTTTTCCTCTTACCCTTACATTGCAATTAAAATGTACATTATCTATACTCATTAGCAGAAATTAATGACCTTCTCTATGCCACATATTTTTTTAGGCTTAAGGATACAAAGATAGGAATGTGACATGAAATTTCTCAAGTCCAGGACTTTCCTGGTCTAGAAAAATGAATGTTGATTATAAAGTAGATAGAATTAGCACTGCACTAGACATAAGTAAGATGTCCTATGGAAGTGGAGTATGTTGGGTTACACCAACTTGTCTCCAAAGGCATAGTAAAAGTATAAGTGGCTCACACTATTTAGAAAGAGATTAAATAGGTCTTTGTGCATTTCCATATTGCCAGGTTTCTCGCCCTTTTAAAACTAGATCCGGACACAATGGTCCTCTTACAACTGGTGAGATTTATCTCCCCTTCTTAGGTTCTTTATCTGAAATGTAGAGCTTGATTAATGCTCTCCAACCTTCATCCATAAAATACAAACACTAGTTAACTCTTAGTGGGCTTACTCTATACCAGGTATTTGCATGGGAGAGTTTCTACGTGTACTCATTTAACTCTCACAACTACCTTATGATGCTGGTGTTCTTTTTATTCCCATTTTATGGAGAATTGGTGTAAAGAAATGTGCAGCAACATGGCCAAGTTTGCAAGGCTAGTACAAAGTAACATTACTGTCTCCAAAATAATGCATCTACAATTCAGATATAATCACATCACTCTTCTGATTAGGAGCCTCAGTGATGGGCCTCCCTGGTGGAGGCAAGGGGCCAGGGAAGAGACCCACATGGCATAGACCCACCCACATAGCAGACCTCCCCTGACTCTACTGCTGCTCCTCTCAGCAGTATATTTCAGTCAGTCTGCCTGTTCTGTTCCCACTCTGTCTCTGGTGAATCCTCTCATCCTCCATACCTCTGGCCTGTACCCCAGCTCTTGTATGCATAAATATAAATTTATAAATCTTTAAAAAAAAGAGATGATCAGTGGCTCCCTCTGCTGAGACTCAAAAAGGTAAAGTCCAGTGTCCACAGAGGATAGCTTAGGATCTCTGTGATCTAGCCTCTCCTCTAGTCTCATCTCTTGTCTTCTCCTATCTTATATTTAAGTTTATATTTCAGCTATACATAGAAGTCTTTTTACATTTTTTGCCATTATCATTGTAAATGATGATACAGAACTGATAAACAGTTCTTACTCGCCTGTTCTTTGTAGACTTAACTCCAGTATCACCCCTACATTTCCCTGTAGGTCCCAGCCAGTGGTGATGCTTGTCCTGTAATTTCCCTGGCAGTCTATATATCTTCGTGACCAGAGCTTACCATCCTGCACAGACATTCCTTTATGTGTCTCTCTTCTGTGCTAGGCAGTGAATTCCTCCAGGACAAACCCATTCCTTAATAATCCTGGTATTGTCAGCACTGGGCATGATAGAGCAGCGTGGATGTTCAGAACACTTTGGCTAAATGTCCTGATCCATTTAGGAGTCTGACTCTTGAGTCCAGGTCTTGCTCTACCGCTTACTGCTGTGTCACCTTAGTAAATGATTTATACTCTCTCAGCCTTAACTTTCTCATTTGTAAAATGATTTAAAAAAATTACCTTCACCATGAATGTTGTAAAAATTAAAACACAATGTGAATATAAAATACATAGCCAGTTGTTGTCTACCAAGAGTAACTATAAAGGTTAATTGCCATCAATCCTTATTATTATACTTATGAAGGATCATACCATGTGCTCTTCTAAGACAGGACCACATCTGTTAACAGCTACAAAAGCCTTTAGAGAAATTCTTCCCAGATTGATTTCCTCGCCATTGCTAAGATGAATTTGTAATTCTTGCAGTCAGAAAACCGCAAAGAAAAATGGCTGTATATGAGGGTCTGATTGTGTATCACTCATTTTCTTGTTCTTTGTACAATGGTCTCTTTTCGGTGTTTGAGAGAACATTATGGAAATTAATGACAAGGTTATAGGAAACTGGAAATGGGAATATGAATAAAGTTAAGCCTAAGATAAAATGGTCAGACTTGCTACTTTTTCAATCTTGACCATTAGGATACCCTTTAATAATAATGTTGCTATCTGTGTTCCTTTCTGATTGAATCTCAGTTTCTTCTGACCCAAAAAAAGCCATGTTTCTAGCTGGAGAGCTAAGGATATTGGTAAATAAATAACAGAAGCATATTTGTCTTAAAAGATAAAGACTTTAAAGAACTAAAATAGTTTCAAAGAGCAAGTGAATGTGATATATTAGTATCATTATAATAGCTACCTTTTATTTGCTTACTGTGATAAGCACATTTCTTATCACACTGAATAATTACAACCAAGCAATGAGGAAGATACCATCATAATTCTCATTATAGAAATAAAGAAATGGAGACTTACAGAGCTTAGGACTTGTTCAAAGTCAGTGGTTAAAGAGGCAAGCCTGTAACTCTGAACCAGTTCTCTGTGACTCACAAGTTCATGTTTATCACTTCAACAAAAAAGCACGCACACACACACATGCACACACACAGTCATGCATATGCGTGCATATGTTAAAGAATAGGAGATTTTAGCTTCTGTGGAGTACGTAGCACTGCAATTGAAATATAAATGACTTTTTTTTTGCTTCACATTAAAAGTCTGTGTTGACTCTGGTCAATAATGTAAAGGAAAAAGTTTTCAAACATTTACATTAGCATGTGTCTAGAGACCATGAACTTCAATTGAGTTCAATTTCAGGAGTGAATTTAGCATTAGTATCAATGGGAAACAAGACTGGCATTTAATTTTTCTGATGGCCTTTGAGTTGCCTAAGCTCCCAGAAGCAAAACACAAGGTTCACTGTGTTTTCCATACTTCTCTGTCCAGCTGACTCACTCACTGCTCAGTTAACACCTCCAGTCTCTGGAAAAATTCAATTGACTCTTTTCCCTGATTAGCAAAGCTCCTCTGCCTCCAGCTCAGTTCATCATTAGTGTGATTGTACTTCCAGATACCTGAAACACCATTTGTTTATCAATGGTGGAAAATGTTTATCAATGGTGGAAATCAAATGATTTCCCTTAACCTAAATTGTTGAACTTTAAAGATTTGGAGCATTACTACATTATTTTAACTCATGCCACTAAGCACATTACTCTTTCAAATATTATTGAGTTATAAATCATTCCCTGGCCTTTACCCACTGCCAGGTTCGCAGTTAAGTATTGAAAGCATATTCTGAGGTGCCTTTTGGAAAATGAAACTTTCTTCTACTTCTGTAAGTTTTGTTACCTCATACTGAGAGGAGGCTAAGTATCAGTGCAGTATTTGAATCAAATTAAGTGGTATAAGAATTAAAAATAAATTCCTTCAAAAAGATGACAAAGTTTTGCTTTTCTTTGACAGAATCTGTGGAATCTCTGTTTCTGATGTCTGCTGAGGTGACAGGAGTGTCTAAGAATAAACAATCAGGAAATGTTGCTAACAATTCCTCTCTCCCTTCTTTCCCTTCCTCACTAGTCGTTGGAGTCTCCTATGGATAAAGCACTATGCAGAGTTTCTACATTTAGAAAATGGAGATACAAAGATTAATCAAATTTAGTCATAGCCCCAAGGTAACCGAAATCCAAAGTGAAATGTATTCAGTGCCATAGAGAGATAAGAGAGTCTTCCTGCTGGGAACCAGGGAAGCTGCATGACTATGGCAGTATTTGACTGGATTATTGAAAATATAGCAGCGTTGGGGATGAGGGTAGGATTTCAGGTGGAAGAATGTCAAGGCTTAGATTGCTAATAAATCTCACGTTTCCATCAGTTCCCTCATATCCCTGCCATGCCTCTGGACCTGTCAGCTTACAGTCCTTGAGTCCTAAGGACCTCAGACTCTTTTCTATCCCTTTCTCCAAATCAAACTCATTCATTCTGGGTGGGCTGTTTAGGGCCTGCTAAGTGACCAACTGGCTATTGATTTGCCCACCCCAAATGTATTGGTCTGTTTCATCATTCCTTTAAGGCTACTGGTTCATACTATAATAAGGAATTTCTGAGACATGATCTTGGCTCTCTACATAGAGCATTAGATTATTAGGGTACCTATTGTTGCTTTAGGAAAGGAAGAAATGCTTTTAACTTTTCCCCAGATCAGAACAATAACTGGCATTCCCTTGGTCAAACATTAATGGGCACAAGACAACTTGAACAAGATCTGGTTTTTATGGGCAAGATAGTTTACAGATAACCAGTTCAATTTTTTGGTTGACAGATGGTTAGGCAGAAAAAAATGAGGTTTATATGGGGCACCCTGTCATTTGTTAGAATCAGATCAGGCTTAGAAATCAAATAACTTTCAACCCACTGTATTAAAAAGAACAAAATATCCCTTAGAGTTGCACAGATCTCTGTGTTCCAGGCATCTCATGGTTCAAAGGTTTTTTAATTCAGCTATTCTCAAACTCAGCTTGACTTGACCACAAGAAGGATGAGGGAAGTAAAACATCATTCTTAAATTATTAAACATTTTCATATTTTCCCTAATAACATTTTGCACCATGTACTATTTCTAAGATATTCCCCTTTACAAAACTGCCTGCTGCTTTATCATTCCACTCACATTAAAGTGTAATCTCTACCTGGCCCTGTGAGATCCTGCATATTCTGGCCTCTACTTACTTTCTTCTTATCTCCTGTCACTATGTCATTGACTAACATTGCCTAAGTGACAATGACTTTCTTCATTGACAAATAGCTTCATTGTCTCCTTGAGATTTTTGCCCTTCTCTATCTTCTGCCTCAAGTGTTTGTTGCCCAGGGAACTGGTGGCCTCCCTCTCTCTTCATTCAGGTCATTTCTCAGAGTGGCCCTCACTCACCATCTGGTCTGGTATAGATCTTTTCCACCCCTGATGTGGGCTGCTTTCTGCCCATTTGTTTTTCTCTTCCCCCCATTTATTGCCCCCTGATATGATGGTGTATCTTACTACTGTTTGGGTTCCTCTGTAGGATGTGACCACCAAGAGAATGAGATTTTATTTTTATGCCAAATTCCCAAAGTCTACAACAATGGCCAGCACATAGATTTTTTTTTAAATAGATTTATTTTTATTTATTTACATACAAGATCTGGGACATAGGCAGAGGTTCAGGGGGTGAAAGGATTCACCAGAGACAGACTGGGAAGCAGAACAGGCTGATCTACTGAAATACACTGCTGAGGGGAGCAGTGGGCCACACCGGAGAGGTATGTGGCGCCTCATGTGGGTTAGCTCCCTGGCTGGTGATCAGACTCCTGCTGCAGTGGCTGGTGATAGCTTGAGCACTGAGACTTAACCCCTGTGCTACCAGAGAGGCCCCAACCACATAGGTTTTTAATCAAAATTTATTAAATTAGAGGTAGGTATCTTTGCCCCTATCTTACAGAGGAACATATTGTCATCAATGTAAAGAGCTTGGAAATTGACTCAAAATTGCCAGCCTCATAACAGAAGCAGTTGGGAATCAAACCTTAAAGCTCTTTCCCCTTTCCCTGCACTAAATTAATTTGAAAAGAGCATGCTATAGTAAATTCCTTCCTTGCGTTGTAGAGTTTGACATAAGTGATATCTTTCCTCTACAGTACCTCTGTCATAATTAGGCATTTGTTTTTCTTACTTCCCATTTCAATAAAATTCATTCTGTGTTGTCATCTTCTGTAGAGTAATTATGGAGAGTCTATTGCATACAATGATCATTAATTAATGCACAAACTACATTAACATTAGCAGATACAAATAAACTCTCTCTCACTGTCTCTCTTTCTCATATCTGCTCTACCAGTTTTTTGCTCCCCCTCTCCCCCAGCCCTCTCTCGGTCCCTTTCCCTTATTTGACAAAGGATTTTTCACATTTCTTATCTCAGCTCAATGCCTATCAGAGCTGGAAGGCATCTGGAGAGACCCCGTGTAGAAAGGGATTCCTTTAAGTAACTTGCGCATTCCTGTAGCGGGTGCTCCTGTACTTTCTGATATGGCCAATAATTGTCTTGTAGCCTGAATATGAAAAAAAAAAAAAAGGAGGGAAAAAAACTTAAAACAAAATTTGTTTTAATGGCCTAATTTTTTTCCCTTTTTTCCCTTTTCTCATATTAACATTTGTCATAACCCAACTTCATTGAAAGCTCTTCTATTTATTTTATCTGTCCTTTTTTAATTATGTGAAGACATGACAGAGCCATAGCTCAGTGTGGTTGGTTTTAATTGGAAGTATTGATGTCTAAAGTTGTACTCTGCTGAGAAAAGTTTAATTATAATCCAGATGTCCCCAGCCTAAATGGTCCTATGGTAAATTGTAATGTTTCCATTTCCTTCCCACCCCTGTGCAAGGAACAAACATCTGCGTTCATTTTTTTTTAAGATTTGTTTTTATTTATTTATGCGTAGAACTGGGGTGTAGGCCAGAGGTGAGAGGATTCACCATAGACAGAGTGGGGAGCAGAACAGATGGATCTTTTGAACTACATTGCTGAGGTGAGCAGCGGGGAGACAGGAGAGGTCTGCTGCACCATGTGGATTAGCTCCCCGGCCAGGGATCGAACTCGTGCTGCCCAGTGCTTGGAGATAGCTTGATAGTGCTGAGATTTAATCCCTGTGCCACCAGGAAGCCCCCAAACATTTGTTTGCCATATCCTTGCAGTCCTCTCCTAATGGCAAGACTGGCCATATGATCTATTTGGGCCATCAGAAGTGAGCGACTAAGATGTAAGAGATCCAAGCAGGAGATTCCTGCTGCAAGCAGCAACACTCTCTGCAAAGGGACTACGTCTCATCTTGATGCCCAGAATGCAAAGACAGGTGGAGCAGGTACACGGGAGACTTGGCAAAGAGCTGGGACTGGCAGCCTTCATGTAATAGGTGCTGGAACAAATGTTATATTTTGTTATGGCAATCCTTTGAGAAATGTCAGGTTTGTCACCAGAGCAAAGGCAGAATAACAGAGGATCAAAAAAGGTAATGAAAGAATTATAAAATATCAGGGTTGAAGATACAACAGCAGTCATTGAATCCTGGCCTCTAGCCAGTGTAGCAGTTTCTCCAGAATATCAAACCAAACTACCATCAGGCCATCAAATCTCCACTCACAAGAAACAATCTTGTGTACTATTTTTAAAATAACTTATTCCAGTGATACTTTTAAAATGGTGCTGCATCCCTGGCAGCACAATTGAGTTGTTGTACAATTAATTATTTAGGAAATCATTTAGAATTCTTTATAAGCAAACTAACTTTACTTAATGAGGCTACTTGTCACCACTGCAGGAAATGGAAACCCACTATCACTTACCTTAACTGAGGTCTTTCAGTAAAGATACATGCTACAGAAATGCAATGATATTATTTATTCTAGTTATGCAATATTGATTCCTACAGCTATGGGCCTTTCTTTTTACTAGCAAGAATTATTAGGAAGTGTTAAAGAATTGAGCCCTACACCTTGTTACCAGAGAGATGGAAAGTAGAATCAATAACAGGAAACTTACTCCTGGTGTGATTTATGGCTCTTGCTTCTGTGTCTGTCCCTGTGTGGACCGGAAGAAAGATACTCCAAAAAACTGGACTGGAGGGAGCATCAGTTCTCTTAGGGACAGTTATGAAGAGCTAAACTTTTTTTACAACTTCTGCTATGGTTATCTATTGATATCATGAGTATTGACTTGGATTAAATTTTAATTCTCCTTTCACTTAATTCTCCTTTATATGATCTCTAGACACATGTTGCATCACCTTTACTCTAGGATAATTATCTCCAAGACAAGCAGTTTCTCCTTATGGCCTGTGGTTTCTGGATCCTTCCCACCCCTTCCTGGATGGTCATGTTCATTCCCTCTGGTACAGAAATCAGTGGAACTTGGGTCTAAATGATTGAATAGGTCTGAAAGTTTGTGTAAAATCCTATCATTTTTTTCTCTATCTTTCTTTTTCATTAGGATATAATGGGGGATGTGTAAATCAACAAATAACCAACGATTGACTCTAAGAAAATTACCTTTCTGAGAAAAAGAAAAATACCGGATGGTCTCACTCATAGCAGGAATCTAGAAAACTTAAATAAGGGACCAGGAAAATGAATAACTATAAGAAAGTGAAAATCAAAATCAACAAAAAACTATGAACCAGAGACACTTTTTGGGGGGTGGGGGCGGGAGGGGAGGGATTGGGGTCAAAATGGGGGGGTTGCAATTGTATGGGGAATATAAAAATAAAATTTATTATTTAAAAAAAAAAAAAGAAAGAAATTACCTTTCTGAAGTATGAAGAGTAATGTTCCTGAAGCTTTTCCTAGGTGCTTAGGAATCAGCAAAATTTGAACCTTACCGGGCACTGTGAGGACAGTATAGCTCTGTCTTGGGCATTCTATTACCAGGATGGAAGCAAAGAGAATGTTTTCACTAATTGCCTTACTATTCCAAAAAAATGCAAATCATTCAAGTGAGACTTGTCACAGCAGGATCCAGTCACACAGGGAAGGGAAGAAGGGCAGTTCACAGTGAGGGAAGAATCTGACTGTCACATACCTGGAAGACTCTTTTGTAAGTGATGCTATTAGACTGTCCATTTGGCTTGACAATGTCAGCCACAGAACTGCTAAATTGTCACACTTCTCTGACAAAAAAATCCCAGGCAGTAATTCCTTCTTTGAGTTAGAATAGCTTTCAGACCTCTCTGGCTACCAGGAATCTAACTGGACTGCCCTGCAACAAATGCTGATTAAAGCTCCTCTGTGCAGATAATAGGAAAGAAACCACTCTTCTCCATCCATGAACTGTTTATTAGTAATACCTGCTTATTAATAATACCTGCTATAATTATATGCCAATAGCACTGAAAGAAGAAAGAAGCCAATTTTAATATAGGATACTGTTTTAAACTTTGTATTTTCCTTAATATTTCCCTCCAGGGAGGTCTGAATAACCCACTAATTGAATTTGACTGTTGTGGCTTGCTACCATTTAGCTCTCCCACACTAGCTTCTTTTCTAGCTCTTAGCTATGTGTCACCAGTCATTTAACTTCTTTGAGCCTCCATTTATTCTCCAATAGAATGGGAATTTGCAATATCTTTCACAAAAGGGAATTGCTATGTTTTTTTTTTAATTCAATTTATTTTTTTACAATGTTGGCTTCTTTTCTCTGGTGTAGTCCCCATAGAATTTCCTCCACCAATTCACCCGTGCACCATCACCATAGTCTCTTGTGTTTTTCCCCAGCCTCACCCTGGTCTCTTTCCCTCCCCTCCCCTGCAGAATGACTCTGATTTGTAGCTGTCTTTTTATTGTTGTTTGTTGTGTTGTGTTTTTTGTGGTGGTGGTTGTTCTTTTTTACCCTTGGTTCCTAAATATCCAGTGAGAGGACATGTGCACATACCCTAGGATATTGCCTCTGCCCATAGTAAGTGCTCAATAAATGGTATTTAAGTCAGAATCAGACTGTATGAAATATTAACTCAGGTTCCTCTAATGTGAATGCCCCACAGGTAAACTCTATCCAGAGTCAAAGAGCCTTCAGGCTAAGTCCACAAAGACAGCTTTATAAAGGGCTACACACATTATTCATCATTTCTATTCACACAGTACTTAATGACAGTTGAAGAGCGTGCAGAAAAGAGCAGTGAAAATAATGAAAGGTCCATGGGGTCATTTCTCTGAGGAAAAGGTTAGAAGAGATGTGTTCTTTAATCTGGGCAGGTGAAGATTGCAGCATGACTTAATAATGATCTTCAAGTGTGACTGATGCTAGTAACTGACGGAATAATAGAAGAGTTGCATTCTTTTCATTCTCCCAAGACATGCTAGATATGTCCTAAGTGCACAAGCAGATGAAAGAGATTGCTAATACTAATGACAGTAGCTCTGAAGCTGGAATTAAGGAGAAACCCCCTGCGTGTGTGCTCATCAGAGGCAGGGTCTAGATGGCTGTGGCTGGATGTGTTTGAGAATGCTCTGCTTTGTGGACTTTTAGGAAGTTTCACAGTCACTGTGTACAAGCTGATCTTGTCTCGTAATCTAGGCTAGATCCCCAATGCCCCAGACAGTGCCAGACTCACTATAAATGTGTGACAATTGTCTAGTAAAGTGTTTACTCTTATCTTTTGAAAAATGGAGATAATAATCTACCCCTAGGATCAATACACATGACATGTACTGACATGACAAATGCTAGCATTCTTTATAATAATGCCTGTTGTGATAGTAGTGGTAAGAGCAATTGCACCATGGGAACCGGATAACTTTCATCTTTCCCTAGACTGTGAACTCCTTGAAGGTGTGCTTACTCTCCAGTGTTTAAGTTCAGTTACTATATGTTAGAATTTCCTGGGGAGGTTATTAAAAAAAACAAAAAAAAAAAAAAAAAAACTTGAATCCAACAACTCAAACCAGACCATGAATCCAAATCTCTGGGTATGAAGCATTGTCATTTTTATAGGGGCAGTCAGGTTTGTGAGTCATTATTCTAGCTGAATGCCAAAACAGACCTGGGAGGATATAAAACAGGTGTGTGTTATGAGTTTTAATAGTCTTTATCTCAAAGAACATGAGCTCTTGAATGTTCCAGATCATTTTGAGAGAACTCTTGAATGTTCCAGATCATCTTGAAAGAACAAATGTACAGTTAATTTAGAGTGCAGTGGACTTTTCTACTTACCCTCTTAAAAAAAAAATATTTATTTATTTATGCATAAGAGCTGGGGTACAGGCCAGAGATGCGGGGGGTGAGAGGATTCACCAGAGACAGAGTGGGGAACAGAATGGGTGGATGGACCGAAGTACACTGCTGAAGGGAGCAGCGGGCAAGACAGGAGAGGTCTGCTGCACCATGTGGATTGCTCCCTCAAGGCTGGGGGACCCAACTCATGCTGCAGAGGCTGCGAACTGCTTCTCAGTGTGGTGCTTAACCCCTTGCGCCACCAGGGAGGCCCTCTACTTTCTCTCTTAACACTGACCCTTTCTGAAAAAGACAAGAGAATGTTCAGATGGGACTCTGATTTTTTTTTACACTTTCTATTTTGATTCATTGCTCATATAGATGCTAGAAATTGTTTCTAATCTGGGCAAGGAAGGAAGGCTTTTGATATTCATCTTTAGCGGAGTTTTATGTCTCTTGATTTTTATGCCAAATATCCCTAACAGAAAAAAAAATTGTAAACATCTCATATATTCTAGAGCTAGGATATATGGAACCAGCATCTGTTGTTGACATTTCACATTATCTAAATTTACATGCCAGAAAGGTATCTGAATTTTCACTGGGGCCACAGGCAACGAGTCTTAATAGTATTAGATTGACAATTCAAAATAACTAAAATAATGCAAATGGGCAGCACTCTGTCAGTTGTGGCATTCAGTTTGCTGTGTCTTAAAGTAAATACCCAAATCCTGGCAGTAAACGGGAAAAATAAAGTATTTTTTTCCTCTCATTATTTCCTTAGAATATGGATAATAATTTTCCATGAAAAATATTACTTAGTTGCAATTAACAGTGCAAGACAGTGGGTGTCTTTTTAACTGAGGAATTTAGTATGTTTAAAAATTACCATTGAAATGAAAACAAAAGCAGTATTGTCATAAAACTTTTAAACACCCAAAACTTCATTTCAGAATTCTCCTGGCTTTATAAACTCCATTCGATCAGTGGTGATTGACTATATTGTGATTACTTCTATAATCTGTGGTGTGCTAGCATTCATCTGAGGAGGGGTGAACTCACACCTCTGAGTCATATGCAGTCTTGTAAACTAGGGTTACCTCAATTCAAAAATTAAAAATAGCCTTAAAGTGTTTTTTAAATTGTTATTTAGTTTACCCAACTGCTTCTCAATACACATAACACACCAGTGAAGTCAAATTAGTATTTGACTAATTTAATTTAAATTGTCTTTTTCCACCTGACTTTTACAAACTTCTTATAACTTGTATCATCTCTATGGTTCTATTTATTTATTTATTTATTAAAGATTTATTTATTTTTTATTTATTCATACAAACACTGGGTACAGTCAGAAGCGCGGGAGGGTGAGAGAATTCACCAGAGCCAGAGCAGGGAGCAGAGCAGGCAGAAGGACCGAAGTACACTGCTGAGGGGAGCAGCGGGCGGCAGGAGAGGTCTGTGCGCCACGTGGGACCCTCCTCCGGTGGCCGGGGAGCAGCCGGGGATTGAACCGGCGCAGCAAAGGCTGCGTGCAGCTTCGCAACCCAGCGCTCAACCGCTGTGCCACCGGGGAGGCCCTCCTTGGTTCTATTTAGGTAATATTATATAGTCAGGAACTGAATTAACTGAGAACAAGTTATGATGGGGTAGTCATGTTTTCTGGTTTACCTGGGATTATCCCTGTGTTCTTTTCTTTTTTGGGTAACATTTTTGTTGAGGTAACAAATTAGTGGTTACTCGAAGGGAAGGGAGAGAAAGGATGGGTCCATTCAGTGAAAGGGGTTAACTGTATGGTGAAGGACAGAATTGGACTTGTAGTTGTGAACTTAATGGATAAACCATAATTTATTCACTCAGGCTTTGCTTCATTGATGAGTGTTTACACTGTCTGTTGTTTCAGCACAATCAACACTCCAACACTCCGTAAATATAGATATAGATATAGATATACCTATACCTATAGATATATAGATATATGCATTCTGAGTTATTCTGAATAACTAAAGTTCTTATAGTAAGTGCAATATTTTGTGTATGCTGTAGTTTTTTTTTTTTTTTTTTTTTTTTTACCAAAACCGTTTATATATGTTGATAGAGATGGACTTTTAATATTTTCCTATTGAGACCCTGGGAAGGAGACTTTGTATTGGTCAACTCTACTATAAAGAGGAACTGTCTCCTTCTCTGAGGTGAGAGTATTAAATCCCCTAGTTCAGCTATCCCATGATCCTGGGGGACAGGAAATAGCAGGTGCTTCCAGGATCATTTGCATAAATTTATTAATGCCCTACCCTGTGGGTTCAGGGATTCTTGGATCCCAAGGTTTCCAGGAATCACTGTGTCCTCATCTCTGACCCAGGGTTATTCAGTGAGTCTGCTTATATTTCAAACCCAGGACAGGATAGCCTGTGCCTGCAATTTAAATCAGCATAATATAGATCCGGCATAACATGCATGTCTTCTAGGACCTGCATTGCTCAAGAAAAGATATATGTAGTTGGATTGGAACTGAAAGAAGGAGGAAAAGAGATATATTGAGGCATTTTTTCTTTCTATAATCATTTATTTCAAATTTTATGATAATTTTTTTATTTTTATCATCTGAAAAAAAACTTTAAATTTTAAAAATCACATACAGACAGCATGGCATAAAACTACCATCTTCCTTTTTTATAGCACCCATCTCACCAATTAATTACTAGCTTGTTTAGCTGTAACTACTGAGCAAGCACATAACACTTTTTTTTTCCATTTGTATGATTTTTTTATTGAAATAACATTGCATTATAACATTATATGTGTGCATCATTATAAGTCAACATTTGTATTTACTACATTAAGTTCAGCATTACTTCTGTTGCTAGAGTTCTTATTAATGCTACTCTTGATAACACTGTTGGGCCAAAAAGTATGTCCTGTGATGGTATTACAAAAGCTGCACATCATTTCCCATTTTGTCTCCAAGTGCTAAGCCAACCTCTAGTGTCTTCAGCCTGTTTGCTTTTCTTGCAAGATAATAGCTCATACTTAGGAACACTTGCTTTGTGATTTGTCCTTATGACCTTAGGATTTTATTTCCCCCACATTATTTATTGTCAGCTGCAATGGAATCCTCAACTAATTCAAATTGCATTGTTTTGAAGTGCTCTGGGTGGCACTTATGTATACCTTCTTTTTATTTTCAGTACCCAGAACCACCACTTTAATTCTAACAAGGGTTAAAGAACCTTGTCCAGGTTCTTTTTTTTTATAAGTTAGTCTTACTAGTGGCAGTGACATAACACAATGCTTCTTACAGTATTGTTGGAAGGTTTTTTTGAGATAGTATGTTTACAAAGTTTTTGAACAGTTTGTTTACAGTATTTTCAGACATGTTTTAACTTCCACACTGCTAAGAAGACATTGATTTCTATATTATAAGAAACTGAGGTTCAGCATTACACCAAAAGTTATTAAATATGAAACAGGACTCAATCTGTTTTTTCTGATTTATATCAGTATCATTTTTCCCTCCTTTGTCATATTTCAATATCCAAGGCACTTAGGTATTTACCCATTGTAGGGGATTAATTTTTGCCAGTGACTGCCCTCATGGTGCTAGAAGACACTGTATATTGTTTTTGCCTATAAATACTGTCATGGCATATCATAATATAAGTGGTCCCTGAAAGTATGATTTTGCCACTTTGTTACTGTGAATGATCTTTTGGTTTTCAAAGGTGTGGGGGGAGGGAGGCGGGAGATGGAGCTGGGAGCTCCACCATGCTCAGTGAGTTTTTTATGCTAAAGATTCATAATATAATAGTCTCTGGGATGAAATCATTTTGCCTTTCTGGGTTTTGCAATTTAATGAAGACTTATTCTATTTCCCTATCACTTTTATTCTTATCCTATCCAAAAAGCAACTGCGGATGTGTGATTTTATGCTGGCAAATAGCCCTGCAAGTTGTTTGCTTGGGACCAGGTGTTATTAGAGTTTGACTCACACATCTTGGATACGCTGTTTAAAATCTCACAGTAACTTGTTACTTAGTAAGACTTTCTTTTTCTTGATATGTGTTAACATGGATCACATTGTGACAAATATTATTCCATCTCACCTGCATGTCTCAACTGATGATGCTGTGAGGCAAAGAAGCAGGAAGCACTGTATTTTTTAACTAGGAACTGACAAAGGGATGAGTAATCCACTATGGTAAATAATATATGCTCTCCTGGGATTTAAACTAGTTTATAGCATCTGCTCTAATTACTACAAATCTGTCATGAATGATTAAAAAGGATTTACCACTTACTGCTTTCCTGCAGACGATGATCTGGAGTAGGTCAGGGTTTTCTCTGTGTGGCCTTAGTTCTCCATTGGAATGAGTGAGGATGTATTTGTTATAAGGTACGTGGAATAACTAGAGTAAACCTTACATACAAAGGTTGTCTAGGGTCAATTATGTTTGCATTTTATTGCTTCTCTCACTGCACTTTCCCCTGCTCCAATATTTGTACTTTCCTCCCAACTCCCAAAAGTTTATCTGTTTCAATACCAGCCCTACCCAAAGCTCATCAACACTCTTATTAGTCTCTTGTCTTTGACACACAGTGTCCATAACTTTGAAATCTATTATCCTTACTCTTGGTTGGTGCTAAGTCTCTCCCAGGAATTGAACTTGCTGCAGGCCCAGAGTGCAGATGCTGGTGGCTTCTGATGATTTGCAGCTGATTTCTTTTAGCTTCCAGTCCATTGATTTATTATTTTATTTTTAAAGATTTTATTTATTTATTTATACAAGCACTGGGTACAGTCAGAAGCGAGGGTGAGAGAATTCACGGAGCCAGAGCGGGGAGCAGAGCAGGCAGAAGGACTGAAGTACACTGCTGAGGGGAGCAGCGGGCAGCAGGAGAGGTCTGAGTGCCATGTGGGACCCTCCTCCGGTGGCCGGG
This sequence comes from Talpa occidentalis, assembly GCF_014898055.3. Lineage (NCBI taxonomy): Eukaryota > Metazoa > Chordata > Mammalia > Eulipotyphla > Talpidae > Talpa > Talpa occidentalis. The sequence goes on along the minus strand of NW_023603184.1, from coordinate 22,464,613 downwards.
GAGCAGCCAGGGATAGAACCAGCGCTTTAGAGGCTGCTGGCAGCTTCGCAAGCCAGCACTCAACCGCTGCACCACCGGGGAGGCCCTGATTTATTATTGATAGTGTGATCAGTAATAGAGGTAGAAGATGGTATGATAAAAATTCACAAAGAATGGAGAGACGTGAATAGGAATTACTAGTTCAGGGTAGAAGCCTGCCACTGTGGATTAGTAGCCATGTAGTTTTTATTGATAGCTTGCTGTTGATTGTCTGGTATGGGGCTGTATAGAAAAACTAAGGAAAAGAAGGCCACAAGGAAAGTAAGTAGCAGAATTCAAGTAAGAGATTCTGGCTCCAAACCTCAAAATCTTTGCATTGCAAAATACTGTAGAAAGGTAAAGGTTGCTTAAAACACTGTTTATTGCATGTATTCTTATCCTGATCATTTGGGACTTTCTCTGCCTGATGAAGGCAAATCTGTTATCATCAGCACTTACCACATGCCCTGTGGAAGTTAAGCATAGCCTGATTCATCAGAATCTTTTTCAATTTGATCTTGAAGCAAGTTATGCTAAAAATACATCTGTTGCCTTTGAGTGTTCTATTCTTCCTCATCTTAACTATGGTTTCCTGCTTTTCAGACAATATTGAGCTTTAGGTTTCTCTTGGTGAGCAGATACATCACAGTGTCTGACTGGTTACATACTCACATGGAGTCCATAGGAAGGACGAGAACCAATATAGCAAAGGTGTATGGTTTTCTTCCTTGAGCTGATCCTTGGAAAGCTGGGTGCTATTTATAATTTCTTTTCTTGCTTTGTTCCCAAAGAGAGAGCACACACAGCATACATTGAATGGTAAGTAGAAAATTGAAAGAAATAGGTGTGGTGCCAGAATGGGCACTGAGCAGGATTTCTAAGATCAGAGCAGACCAGACTCAGTAAAGGAGAAATCCTGGAGCCCTTGGTGGATTTCTCAGGCTTTCCTGAGATTTACATGTAGTGTGGCAAACAGGTACACAGTAGGCAGTGGTGCTGGGGACCTGGAGACCTCCAAGGCCCGAGCAAGTCTTCCCTGTGGGCTTCTCTGGAGTTCTTTCTCCCCTTTCCTCCTCTTCCAGCTTTCTTCTGCTTCTCTTGGTCACTATCTCAATACCCTTCCTATGGCTCACAGAAGTAAATAAGACAGTTTGCAACAACGTAACAACTGCTGGTACCCCATCAGGCAAGACAATCCTAATGGTGGGAGGGCAGAAAAGCCTGAAAAAACCATTTACCAAACCATTTACCCTACATAGGCATATATATGAAGGGAGGCTCAGGTTTATGCCCTCTTCTTAAACTTGAGATTCCATGTATCAGCCACATATCATTTGAGATGTAGGTGGGAACACTGTAAATGGATATAGCAGTGTTAAGGAGGAAATAAAAAAAGGACAAATATCAAATAAGATATTTTCTCAGCAACAGAGAGAATTGGGTATTCTGGGTTTGAATCCTGTTCTAATGCAGAATATTAGGAATATTGTTAGGAATATTGCAGAGTCTTCTTTCCGATTAGACTCCGTTTCATCATCTGTGAAACAGAAATAATCCTCCTTAGGGCAATTTTAAAGTATGATGTCAAAATATGTACCAATAAAGGGCAGATTAATTATTAGTTTCCTTTTCCCCCTCATCACAAGCATATGTAAACTAGAGAGAGTGGATCTGATGATCTTTAAGTTTCTTTGAAGTTCTGTTACTCCCTCTGAACTCTTGACCTGTGCCTTTCAAAATGGTAGACACAGGCCAAGTGGTTATTGAGCATTTGCAATGCAGCTAGTACAAATGGCCAACTTAATGTATAATTTTAATTTGTTTAATTAAAATTTTCAATTAAAGCAATGAAAAGTTTTATTTTCCCTTTAGCACAACTTTATTGTTCTAGTAAGTCTACATTTCACTTAAATCACTGCATCCTCTTAGGCTATTACTGTGAATGTTATATTATCACTAGGTTCTTGGGCTATGTCTCATATCTCATGAATGAATGTTTTATATTGATTACATGTTGAAATGAACACATTTTAGATAGATTGAGTTAAAATATCTTATTGAAATGAACTTTTTTACTATTGTAATGTGGTTTATACAAAATTAGAAACTTCACACATGCTTAGATTAGGTTTCTCTTGGACAGAACTTTTCTAGGTTGGACAAGAGATGCCTCTATACCAAAGTCAACATCATCTGCAGTCAAGAAGACGGCTATAAATATACTTCAAGAGTTAGAGGAATGGGCTGGACAAGCAAACTATGTTGTGTTTATTATAAATTCAGAGTCTTTACTGTGTCTAGACCTTCTACCAGGGGTGCTCAGGTGACATTGACATTGCTTCTCAACTTGAGTAACAGTGTAAACCCAATCGTTTAAAAGCCACTTTAAGTGAATTACACACTGGAAATAATGTCAAATTCAGACAGTGCCCCGATTTCTCTCCCTCACTATACACTAGTGATTCTGTTGTCTTATTAGTCGATTTTGGACTCTGTTTCATAATTGTGACAGTTGGTTCTCTTTAAAATTTCTTGACACCCAGTAGTTGATTCTCAAACCCTCTTCCCTTCCACATTTTTCCTGGCTTCCAAATTTGATAAAATGGACACTCTGACATCAGCTCGGCTTATCCCCTGCCTCAGTGCTGAATTCAGGAACCCCTGCATGAGTAACTCGTGACTTCTTTTCTCTCACTGTGAGAGTGTGGGATCCTCAAGAGCTCCATGAGAGCAGGGACCTTGTTTGTCCACCAGGAGTTAGAGCAGCCAACTGGCAATAGTGTCCAGTAAACATTTTGATGGAATAATTGGAAGTTAGGGGGCTTTTTCCAAAGTGCATTTAACTTTTATTGTGATAATATCATCATGACAATGTCTCCTATTTGTCAAGGGCTTTGTAGTTTATAAGAGCATTCACATCCATTATTTCATTTGATCCTCCCATCTGCACCATGCAGGCATTGTTATTTCATGTTTTGTATTTAGTGGCAGAAGTTCAGAGAGGCGAGTAAGCAGTGGGGCAGGAGTTGGAACTCGTGTCTTTTGATCACAAGTCCATTTACTTTCCTCTACTCACACAGCTTCTCCTGCTATCTGACTTCAATTTTGGTGCATAATTGTAAACTTGCAGGGTGCCTTTGTAATTCTTGTCTTAATTAACTCAATGCTTATCACCATGTACCTATTACAGACTTCGGAGAATTTGGTTTACAAAATTGCTGATTGCACTCTTCCTAACTTTCTCCTGGTCCTGTGGGCTTGGTAAATTTTTTTTGGCTTTTCCTTTGACTTTCAGATAGATTATACCTTCCTAATTTTAAGATCGATGAATTTTTATTTATTTTTAACGTATCCACTCACTAACTTGAAGTGGAGATTCCAAAGTCATGTTGACTCTTGTTTCAACCCCAGGCTGTCAACCGATGATACACATCCCACTCTTAAACCTCTCCTCTCTCAGTTGTCACCCTTGCTGTCTCCTTTGATTAATTGAACATAGTGAGATTCAGAATTAACACATTGTTTGATAATCGTTGTTTTGTGTGTGTGTGTGTGTGTGTGTGTTTTAAGTATCAGTAATTTATCTTGGTAAAAGTGATCAAGACCCCTTGCCATCCTGGTTGTTACCTTGAAAGTTGATTACTTTTATTAGAAGCAGGGTTGGTTGGAAACAAAACTATCATTTTCTTGTTTTCAACCACCCCTCCTTTAGTCTTTGTTAACTCATGCTTTCAAGTAGTCTTCTCAAAATAGAAAGGCAGTTACGCCATGTTCTTGCTGGAACATCACTGGATGATGTTGTGGGCTTTGTATATATCTCATTGCTCATCAAGCACAGAAAATGTTTGCCCCATTCCCACGTTTGCATGGAAGACTGTTCAGTGGAGTTACATCTGTGAGACCTGGGCCACACTCTCTTGTGACAGTGACTAAACTAAAACAACTCAGTCAAGGTCTTTTATGGGGGAATCCCATCCTACCTTTTAAACTCTTCTTCTCTTCCTCCATATGGCCTGTCCCCCACCACAATGGACCCCTCAGTTTTTCCTGAACACTTGTTTTATTTTTATCCTTTATCCAGGTTTGTGTTTGTCTTCATCATGTAAAATTCTACTTGCCTTTCAGAGTTCCTTGGGCAAGAGAGAAACAGCTCTTTTGGCCTATGCAATGTTTCTAATTCTCATCTATTTCCATTGATAACTCCTCTTCTAAAGCTCCTTGAATCATCATGTCTACTTCAACATTTAGAAAACTGTTGTCATCATCTGCTTTTCTTCCATTAGACTATGAATCTCAGGTTTAAGGACCATGTCTTTTCCACACGTATCTTCTGTCCCTAGTTCTTACTCATAGTAGGTCTTTCAGTAAGTGATTGATGACTGAAAAGAGGTTGGAAGTCTGAATTTTCCTCTAGGTACATACATACATCAAAATCCCAAAACCATCTGATTATTTCAGGGCACTGGCTTGTCACCGTCTCCTAATAGGAACATCCTAATGAGATAAGACAAGCTGAAAACTAACTAAAAAAAATTATGCTGGTGTATGTGATGAAAAACAGAAAGGCTTTTTTTTTTTTTTTTTTTTGCTACTCAGGTGTGCAATCTTAAAATAATGACTTTTCAAAAGAAAGGTATATACCCAAAGTGGGTTGGATTATTATCCTTTAAATACCTGTCAATTTGACTGCCATTGAGTGAATTTTTGCATTTATTTGGACATTCTCAGAACACTCAGAGCAGTCTGGTAATGGTGATCCAGAACTGCAAAGTCACATCACAGCTGCTGTTCAGTCAGTAATGCCAGCAATTCACATTCCGCTACTTAGAGTATTTAATCATGGGTGGGATGACATGTTTATGACTTTCAAGCCTAATAGGTCTCAAGACACTTAAAATAATACAGTCTAATGCCTTTGTACTCTTACAGGGAACCACTTTTATGATTTTTGAAGTAGGATCTGGAGTAAAATGACCTGGGTCTTAATCCAACTTTGATGCATTCTCATTAAGTGATCCGGGACTTGTGTTTCCTCATCTGGAAAACGGGGCAATACTTGACGCACTTGATGGAGGGATTAAAGAAGATAATAGATAAAATGCACAGAACAGTGATAAGTACAACCTCACAACACATATTGAGTTTATTATGTCCTCACCTCCCAGAGATAGATGTTAGACCCACTCCCACACTCCTAGGATGTGACCCTCCCCAGCGCTGCTCAGCATGAAGGGGCTCGGTATTTACTGAATTAATGCAGTGGTTTTAAGATTGTGGCCAAAGAGACAATAGACTAAGCGTCTTTTCATCTTCTGGGTTGTCCTTCTCGCTTGCCCAAGGAACAAGTGGAAGTACAGAAGAGCTTTCACATGATTGGAATGTGTGTTACTTTCTGGGTGCTCTGTTAGGTGAGCAAAGTCTTATTAGCTATATTTAATATTTGCCCTGACCAAGGAATGTATTCTCCATACTTTTAGACACATACTGAGGCCTACACCCAAACAAATATAAAATTTCTTTTCAAGTTTTTAACTTGCTTCTTGTTTGGAAGGAGCAGGGATTCAAAATCAGAACTGCTGAAACGTTTCTATCAAGTTCCAATGTTCGGAGCATCTGAGAAAAATGCATCTTCAGTTTTTTAGAGTCTTTTCTCCTTTATTAAATATCTCGTCTTTACATATAAAAGACATATTCCAGGGAAAAATGAAATTACACATATTTTTATGATCTGGGAAAAATCAAATATCAAAGATCAACTTAAAGTTTTTTTTTGTTGTTGTTGTTGTTGTTTTTGTTTTAATATTTTTCCTCCTGGGACATCTGGCATGTGGGTCTTCTAATCCTAAATTGCCTATTCAGCCACATTTTGTTACCTACGGTTTGGTATTCCTAAGCAAGGTCAGAACTGCACGGTCAGTAAGTTATAGGAGCCCAGCCCTGCAAGGTGCCTTTCAAACCAATCAAGGGCATGAAACTGGATAACCCTGGGAAGGGTAAGCATCACAAGGTATGGCCGGGAATGCCCCTGGGGCTGATGATGGATGCATAAACTTATTCCCGACTTAGACATTAGGAGGTATGACAGGGAACATGGGGGAGGGGGTCACTAACTGCTGTATAACTGTATAACAAGGGCCCCCAGAAGCTGATCAGTGGAATGCCTTGTTGATAAGATTGGAATCATGGCTGACAAACTAGGGCTTGATCTCAATTACAATACCAAGTAATCAAGCAGATGAAAAGTGCCTGGAGAGCAAACTCACAACCTCTGATACTATAGATGACAGCACATTTTCTAGTTACACACCTCCATTTTCCTTTTTTCCTCCTTCCCCTTACAACTGATGCTGTGTGGTTATTCTATTAATAAAAAGGCCAGGGTCTTACTCTTCATTAACATCCTGCTAACTGCGCAGCCTGCTCCAGGACTCCCAGATTTCTTTATCAATGTGGTGTTGATGTAAAAAAAAAAAACATAAAATAAAAATAAAATGTGATGTTGCCAACGCAACATTTCAGAAGCAAAAGCTCATTCTTTCCAGAGGAACTTATCATCAATTCAGGTCTAAAGCAGTTCTCACAGATGTAGCACCATTGAACAGAATCTTTCATTCAGAATCTGTAAATAATTTGAACTGGAGTCATTAAAACAATAAGCAACAGAATTACTGGCAAGGGTTTCAGAAAATGCAATTATTGGACCCCAACAGTTATTTTAGGAATTAAAATGTGGAATTAAGTTTGTTGAATACAACTTAAGTGGTTTTTTAAGGTGCTTCAAATCCCTTGTGGAGAAAAAAAGAAAGGTTAAAGTTAATGACAAAAGCTTACAACTTACAAAGTTAGTGAAAAAGCACAGAATACAACAAAGACACTGAAATCAAAGGCAGGGGAAGTAGGGATGATAGTAAAAATGAGCAAAATGAGAAAAAAAATGTTAGAGAATCATCAATGTTCTCTTTGAAAATATCAATTATGTCAGCAAAATTCTAATGGTACTAGTCAAGGAGAGACAGACATAAATAATAATTATTAGTGCTAAAAAGTAGATTTAAGTACAGGTACAACAAAAATTTATTTTTGATAATTTATAGTAAATATTATAGTAAAGTTATGTTTGTTTATATTACAAAATGTCTAGAAATTATCCCATAATAGAAACAAAACAAGACAAAACATTGAAGTCATTCTATATTAGCATAAATTGATTTCTGTCCATCAAAGAAATCATCCCCTCAAAACAAATGAAAATGTAAGTTTCATAACTAGAAACCCAATATTTGTATCAGATATAAGCCAACAAAGGTAATATTTAGAAACTATTAATACCTTTTAGAAATCTGTAGGGAAAGGAAAAGTAGAGGAAAATCATAAACATAATTTACAGAAACAAAATATCAATACGCATATGGGGAAATGATACGTTTCACTCGTATTCAGGAAAATTTAATAAAACCACAATGAAATGCTACTTGACACTGACAGTGATAAAAAAAAACTTCTGACTATACCAACTATTGACAAAGATAAGAAACAACAGGGGAAACTGCATTTTGACCTGGAGTACGCATACACGTAAGCCTATTGTTTGGTGCTTTGACCCAGCAATTCCAATTATAGGGATATCTTGGGAAATCCTTGCACACATACCAAGAACACATCAACAAGCTTTGTTGATTGTGATTGCAACAATCTGAGAACTAAATTTCAATCAAGGAGAGGGCAAGATAATAGCACAGAAATTGAACAAATTAGGCTGACACTCCTCTCAACTTGAGTAAATGTCAAAACAATACTGAGTGAAAAAGGAAGTTACAAAACCGGGTGCAGCCTGATAACATTTATTTTGTTTTAAAAATGCAAAGGAACACTCTCCATTGTTTAGAGATTCATACATAAAGAAATATATAGGGATGATAAAGCTAAAATGAGAATGCTGGTTAATCTTAGGAAATGTGATCAGGTCAGTATACAGAGGGCGCATCAAATATATTAGTAATGATTATCCTTTTCACTGTGCGGTAGACATTGGTGCTTTTATTAACTTTTACACTTTTTGGGTTACTTTAGCATTTCATAAATATCAGTATAGGTAAGCAACAGAGTTTAGTATTCTCATTGCCTTCATGGTAATGAAAATGAATTCAGATACTGCTGAGGATTACTACTATAGATTTTCTTTTTAAACCTATGTGTGATCTAGCAGGAGAGGCAGTGCATGCATGTATACCGTGACAACCCTTGAACTCAAAGTCTCATTTTGTAGTCAAGTGATAGAGGCCTAATTACCATCTGGGCACTTGCGTTGAATGACAAGACCTCTTTAGCCCACTAGGGTCTTTGTATGATTCTACAATGTTGGCGAATGCACGACTGGTCACATCTTGTTTCCAATTATAGATCGTAAGCCATAATGGATGCCTTCTAAAAAATTGTATTTATAAATGTGCAGAGAGGCAGAGAACAGTGACTATATTCAATAAACACCATAAATAACCATGCTGGAATGGAGCACAGAATCCAAATGCTATTTACATGTGCTCTTTGGAATTTGTAAAGCATTTTCTTAAAGCAGAACTGGGCAGATTCCCATTTGCTCTTTACTTGAATTGTGAAGGAAAACTCGATCTAATCTTTATTCTTGGTGTTGAGCTTTCCTGTCCTCACACATTGTCTAGTTGAGGGCTGAACCTCGATACAATTTGAGGGAACACATTTACATTGCATTTGGCTTTGTAAAGTCTGCCAAAATGCCATGATTCCAATCTGTAGGATATGTTTAACCTATAGCATGAATTCTCGGATGATGAAAATATAGCCCTGTGACCATGGGCCTGATTCCCCAAACCTCCATCGTGCTTCCTGCAAAGAGCTCCTTATTTGTGGCCACACCTTCTTGTGTTGTATTTTATTATGTGACCTGTCTGGGGTTACCTGGTTACCAGTCATCTACGGACATCTATACACCATGTCTCCTAGCTAAGACCTTCTTGGCTTTTCTTTCTTTTAAGGTAACTCTTAATGTGTGTTGGCTATTTCCATGACTTGATTTGATATATTATAGTGCAGAGAGTAGAAATAGACTATCATTATTTTGCTATCACCTCCTTCTTTTAGTTTTGTGATCTTGGAAAAGTTGTTTACTTTCTCTGGGACTGTCTCATCTGCAAATAGGAGATAATAGTATCTATACCACTGGGTTACTGAGAAGATTATATGAGCTAAATCATTGAAGTATTTAGAAGAATAGTTAGCAGAGTAAACCCTCGGTATGTGCTAATAGTTGTTGTCACCACTATTGACATTAGGATGTTATCACTAAAATCTTGAAATCTGACTGCAGAATTGAGGCCACCACGTGATGGTAGGGAGTGGGGAGCAAAGTGGGAGAACCCCCAATGGATTATGTTGGAGGATTATGAGTGCTATGGTGGTGGATGTAATGTAATAACATGTATTTAAAGAGATGTGAACCTATATCCAAAAACCATACACAGTGTTAACTGTTACTTTAACAATAAAAGTAGTTTTTTATATTTTTAAAATGGTATCTCTAATATATTCCAGCCTAAGTATCTACCAGAATAAATTTCTACTTCCACCAATACACCCTGGTTTCCTACAAGTCTCTTATTTAGACTTTTCTTTTGATTTACTACTTTTAAAAAAAAAAATATTTATGCATACAAGAGCTGAGGTACAGGCCAGAGATGCAGGAGGTGAGAGGATTCACCAGAGACAGAGTGGGGAACAGAACAGGCAGACTGACTGAAATACACTGCTGAGGGGAGCAGCGGGCGAGACAGGAGAGGTCTGCTGCGCCATGTGGGTTGCTCCCTGGCCGCCGGCTGGGGATGGAACTCATGCTGCAGAGATTGCGGATTGCTTCATAGTGCATTGCTTAACCCCTTGCGCCACCAGGGAGGCCCTGATTTACTACTTTGTCTATACTACTTGCCCTATCAGGGCCCAGACAGTGACCCAAAGTAGATTTCCTGTGAGCTTACCATGCTCACCGGCAATTATCTAGAATGTGGGTATATGGTGACAAACAAGACAGAAACCCTTGTGCCCTTGTGGGCTTACATTATAGTGGAGGAAGGCAGGCAGTGCCCCAACATATGCCATTTTATGTCAGATACTGACTAATGCTGTGGTGGAGGGTGAGGTAGGGAAGGGTAATTGGAAGTAGACTGGAGCGATGAAGCCACTTCAATTGGTGGTAGGGGATTCTTTGAGAATTGACCTAAAGTCCTAAATAATAGAAAGAGCTGGTTGTGTATATTAAGAGAATCCTAGGAAGAGAAAACAGCTAGTGCAAAGTCTCCAAGACCATATTTTTGAAAAGACCAGCATGTCTTTGTATAATAAGCTAAAGGAGAGTTACTTGGATGAGATGAGAAGGGCCAGATGTTATAGGAAATTATAACATAGTTCAAAGCTTCTACTGAAATCTGGTACATTAAAACCCATGCATTAGAGAAAATGCACCTCAAATTTTACGTTTTGTGAAATGCAAGGTTACTGTCTCACAAGAGTGAGGAAATGAGTCTGCTCAGGTGAATCAGCTCCAGGATCTCAATCCATCCCATCCTTGCTGCTATTTGGTGCCATCTGGTGGCGACTGTCCTCAGGCCTCAACATCACATTGAGGCTGCATCTAACTTCAGGCCTTGACTGGAACAAGCAGCTGTTTCAGAAGTGTCCTAATGAGTTTGTGCTCGTTGGTGATTGTTCATCTCAGAAGATGTGCTAAGAGAATATTGGGCACATGGGAACCATTCTCATCCCCAAAGCAAGGCCGCCTCCTGTTTACTTGATGGTCTTGCATTCCTTTCTTTTTCCATCTCCCCAAGATAAACACTTTGAGAATAAGGACTACACAGAAAATGAGAGCCAAGTGCTTTCTGCAATTTGCATTAAATTTGAATTCATGTTATCAGGGAGTCTGCCATCCCAGAATTTTAGGATGACTCTGGAGTTGTGATTTTACTGTTAGGATGACTATATTATAACATCTAATATTTTAATTACATATGTATTTGTTTCCATAAAGGTCTACAATGCCTAAACAGAAGGAACAGGTCTTGATGAACTCTGCAATCCTGGTAACAAAGGGATAAAAGAAAATCACCAATTACAAGTGGTATATCATTTCTTTTAACAGTTACAGAAAAACATCTATGAGCAAAAATTATTGTCTCTGTTTTAAAGATAAGGATGAAGAATCCAAAGCTATACATCAAGAAAAGGGACCTTATTAATTCAAACCCAAGCCATCTGAAAATACAAACTATATGAATTTAAAAATATTTCTAGGGCCTTCCTGGTGGTACAGGGGTTAAAGACTTAGTGCTATCAAGCTATTGCCAGCCATATAGCATGAGTTCTATCCCCAGTTAGGGAGCAACCCATATGGCACAGCCGACCTCTCCTGTCCCTCCTGCTGCTCTCCTCAGCAGTGTATTTCAGTAGATCTACCTGTTCTGCTCCCCGTTCTTTCCTCTTTACCCCACTCTGGTGAATCCTCTCATCCCCAGCACCTCTGGCCTACACCCCAGTTCTTATATACATAAATAAATAAATAAATAAATATTTCTATTAGATATATAAGAGCAGACTCATTTATATTCCACCTCACCAAATCTACTGGCTTGAACTCCCAAGTGCACTGCTGCTACATGGGTATTGTTCAATAGATAATTGATGGGTTATACATGAAAAAATAATTTAGTCATTTGAAGTAAGAAAGTGGGATTAGTGGCACTTGTTTTTCTAATCAAAGTACACATCCAAGATTAATGGACATCAGATTTATTCTAAGGTAGTAAGGTCACACTCAGTCCCAACCTGGGCCTCAGGCAGCCCTACTGAGGCTCCTACAGTGAAAGTCTTGCCAAGCCGCTCATTCTATCCCTGCTGTTCAATTAGGTTCTGACTTGTAATTCTCTTCCCACCATCAATGTCTTAGTCAGTGACTTGTGATTCAGCACCACAGGAAAATTAATTCCTGTGAAATAATAGCTGAGTAAAAAGGAAAGATGCCAAATGCAGACAGTTTCATTTCTTAATAAGGATATTATCTTTTTTTCCAAAAATATTATGAAATTAGCCTTTTGCTTTTGCAAATAAATCATTCCTCGGTGACTCTGAATGTGCATGTATAAGGCGGGGCACTGGTGGCTAGATATTTGAACAAACTTACTTTTGTCAGATGATGATGATTGAATTTTTTTACTAGTCTACTCACAGAAAGTCATTCTTTTCAACTTTAAGAAGATATATATTTATGTATAGACTGTGGATGTTATGAAAAGGAAGAAGTAAAAATACCAACTGCGAAGGTTTTGCAAAGAACTGCCAAGGTTCTGAGCCCATCAGATATAATCATGTTGTTAAACCAGCTAAAGTAAAAAATAAGAAAATGAAAGTTACCTGTTGCTTTTGAGCATGTGCTCTGATTTCTGAGATGAACAATCAGTTTTCAGACTTTATATCTTTTTTTAAGATTTATTTATGCATATAAGAACTGGGGTACAAGCCAGAGGTGCATGGGGTGAGAAGATTCACCAGAGACAGAGTGGGGAGCAGAACAGGCAGATCTACTTAAATACACTCTGAGGGGAGCAGTGGGCAAGACAGGAGAGATCTGCTGCACCATGTGGATAGTTCCCTGGCTGGGGGTGGAACTCGTGCTGCAGAGGCTACGGATAGCTTCACAGTGCTGTGCTTAACCTCCTGGGCCACCAGGGAGGCCTTGAGTTTATCTCATTTAAACATCACAATGATGTAACCGTTGTCTCCAATTCAGTTTCCTGGACTGAAACTTATAAAGCCTGGTAACCAGTAGATGGTAGAGCCAAAGTTTGATCTCAGCTTTTTATTTTTTTAATTAAATTTTTTAAATTGAGCACTTGTGTCTTAGAGCTGCACTGTGCCATATCCTCACTCCTACTGAGTATGTGGGGGTGCTGGTGTCATGCACCCACACCCACAACGCTAAGCTCATTTCTGGAAACATGCATGCCACCCCATCGATCATGACATGTTAGAGCTTCCATTATATTAGCATCTTATCAAAAATAAGGGCATAAAACTTTATAGCCTTTAATTGTAAGCAATGTAATGGCAAATAATTGCCCTGGCAACATCATTTAATTAGTACATATAATGGTATATGATTCAAAGCAAGAATTCTCAGAACCAGTGTAATTAATACTGTTAATTTAAAATATTCATTAAAACATCTACCTTATGATGTTTAACTTTGTGTATGTTTGGATATAAAAATGCTTGTATAGAAGGTATAGAGTAAAAATGTAACAACGTGACACCATCTAAAATGTTCTTTGATCTTGACTCATTTCTCATCATGAGGTCAGCCTCTCCAGGCTGGTGTAACAAAGTCACTTGTCTGTCAAGCCTGATATCATGAGCCAGGAATGAGTTGCAGTGCCATTGGGAGTTTGAGCACCATTTAAAGGTGGCAGCCACCACTCATCTCCTGCCAGTCATTGTCATGTGGCAATGTGGGTCCAATGTTGTCAGATCAAATTTGTTGAGAGATGCCAAGAATCTAAAATTTGCATGTGAGATTTTCAGATTTTTGCTGCTAGATTTACTCTATTTGTTAAATATAACTCTGTTGCCAAGCAAAGCCAAACCTCATGCGTGGCTGTTTCCGGCCCTAGGGCTGCCCAAGTCATATATTCTAAGGCCACAGAAATAGGTATGGGGCTCACACAGATTTCTTTGTGACAGGAAAGCCCTTCTTAGGAAACTGTTCTTTTTATATTATTCAGTCTTGCCCCATCTTATCAGGGACTGATTTCCAATTTATTTGTTCCTTGGCCAGTGTCTTTTTTTCTTTTAATAAGCAATTAAAATATTTTTAATAATTTTATTTTTTTATTATGTATATATTTTACATCATTTTTCATTTTTGCAAAATGTATGCATTTTCATCTTGGTTATATTCCCCATACAATTCCTACCCCCCTTATTTTGACCCTAATCCCTTCTCCCCTCCTCCACTTAGTGTGTCTCTGGTTTATAGTTGCTTGTTGATTTTGATTTTTACTTTATTATAATTAGTCTTTTTCCTGGTCCCTCATTTAGGTTTTCTAAATTCCTGCTATGAGTGAGACCATCCGGTATTTTTCTTTCGCGTTCTGGCTTATTTCGTTGAGCATGATCCCTTCCAGCTCCATCCATGTTGCTGCAAATTGCATGAGTTTATCTTTCTTGATTGTTGAGTAATATTCCATGGTATATATGTACCACATCTTCTTGATCCAGTCATCTGTTTTTGGGCAGTTGGGTTGTTTCCATAGCTTAGCTATTGTAAATAGTGCTGCTATAAACATAGGGGTGCAAGTGCCCTTTTGAATTAATGATTCTTTGTCCTCTGGGTAAATACCTACGAGTGGAATTGCTGGATCATATGGAAGCTCCTTGGCCAGTGTGTTTAAGAGAAGTCAGAGGTTAAGTGATGAAAGTGCTAATAATGTGAAGATGATGGCATTGGATGAGCGAATGCTTCTCAAAAGAAAGGTTTCCGGTAGCTTGGAGGTGAGGTAGGATGAGGGTAGGGCAACCAAAAAGTGGCTAGCCTCTCTGAAAATTGACTTTACGTTTCCTTGACAATCTTGGGAGGGGCACAAATTATTTATTAATTCTTCTTTCCTGTTTGTTTTTAATTATACTTTAGACACTTGCATTGTTTTTATACTACTGGCCTTCACAATGTCCTCAATATATACAATGACGCCTGGGTTTCTACTTGTTTTTGAAAATCGGTCTTTGGCAAGTCAGCGGGGAAGAATGGAAAGGGAAGTGGAAGTGGCTTGTGACAAAATCACAAGATGAATAAAAGCTCAGCAGATGAATAAAGAACCAAAGGGGACAGCAACAGAAATCAAAATCCCACCATTTTGTATTACTAATTCTCTCTTAGGGAAACTTCCTCTTGTGTCACTAACTCCTATCCTTTCTCACCATAATGACAGAACGGTGAGTCTAGGTGGCTGCAGAGAACACAGATGGGAATCAAAAGACCTCACCTGGACCTCATCTTGAGCAATTTCTCTCTGAGCCTTAGATTCATCATGTTTGAAGGGAGAATTTGAACACTAACATGCACAACTCACTGGGGGGGGGGGGAGTGAAGACCAGACAAGATAGGGTGAAAGCATGTTAGATGGGATTCCACATCTCGGCTGCCCTAAGTGGTGCATCTGCTTGTGCCCTAAGTGGTGCACAAGGTATAGCACTTCACATCAAATGCCTCAGGAAAGTCCATGATCTGATTTTGAATCTGAAGCCAGAACATTCTCTCGAGGTTACAAGAGGTAGGTTGGCACTCTACTTTGCTTCATGCAGGTGGGAAGCTCTACTGAACTCAGTCAGTCACTTCTTGCAGACCTGCCACTGGGTGTGTCCCCATAAATGTTGTTTCTCTGTGTAGTTGGCACTGAGTTTCCCCCAAGAGGTGTTTGCTTCTATGTCTGTCTCCCTCAACGGACTGAGAGGTCCTTAAGGGAAGAGACCATGTGAGGTCTCTTAAGATTTCATAGAAGCAGTCAGAAGAAAGCAGCAGTGTTGCTCTGTAGAAAGAATGCTATTTGCCATTTAAAAGACCTGCACTTGAATCCCAACTCTCCGTGTACTATCCTGTGGCCTTGTGAAAGTGACATGTACTCTTGGTTTACTGATCTGTAAAATGGGAGCCGGGGATAAGTCATATTTCTCAGGGCTACCATGGAGACTAAATCGTATAATGCCTGGAAATGAATAGACACTAAAAAATGTTCATCCTCTTCTTTATCTTTCAGCATCTAGCAATGTCCCTGGGCATTAGTTAGGCAGTAAATTTATGTGTATGTACTTACAAATGCATATACATACATATGCATACTTATACTGACATCCTTCTATCTGTTCCAGCTTGTCTGAATTATTTCTCTATTGCACAGAAAGGGGGGCAGAGGGAGGGAGGCACTGTTCTTTTCTCCCTTTCAAAAACACAAATTAAAAAACTTTGTGGATTTGACAAATAAATGATTTTACTTTTTCCCTGGATAGCTTTTTCATTATGATGGCTGCTTGTCTACCATTACACAACATAAAAGAATTTTTCTCTGTATGTAATCAGATGGTGACAGAATTATGGTGAAGCTTTCTAAAGAATTGACTTGCTTAAATTCTTCATTTTTGTTAGTGGGGGCTAGAGCCTCTCTGTTTCATTTGGAGGTAAATTATCTTATTTATCATTTCTGCATAAATATCTTCACTGAACAACACAGATTATAGGAATACTCAAAGTGGACTTGTTCTTAAAGAGATAGGTTTATCTTCTTGCAGGAATAAATTAAAACCCAACTGTGGGGCCTCCCCGGTGGCACAGCGGTTGAGCACTGGGTTGCAAAGCTGCCCGCAGCCTCTGCAGCACCGGTTCGATCCCTGGCTGCTCCCCAGCCACCAGAGGAGGGTCCCACGTGGCGCGCAGACCTCTCCTGCCGCCCGCTGCTCCCCTCAGCAGTGTACTGCAGTCCTTCTGCCTGCTCTGCTCCCCGCTCTGGCTCTGGTGAATTCTCTCACCCTCCCGCGCTTCTGACTGTACCCAGTGCATGTATAAACAAAACAAACAAACAAATAAATAAATAAAACATGCCTCTATAAAAACAAAAACAAAAAAAAAAAAAAAAAACCCAACTGTGTTTCTCCTGTTAAGCAGGGAATTAAAGCATCGTTCATTCTTAACCAAAGACTCTTAAAGCTATCAAGATAGTCAGGATTAGATATAATGGAATAAGGGAAAAAGTAAAACATGACCATTTTGTTGCCCTGATCATCTCCAGGCCTGCGTTTTGGTGAGAGTAACAAGTGGGTCCTATTAAAAAAAAATAGAATGGCCTACTGACCTTTTATAATCAGAGAAAAAACAATTTGGATCTTACCAAATACTGAGCACCAGATGTGTTGCCATGTGGAGATTATTTGTTCTCTTAGGGCTTGTAAAATGGAGATAAAAATATTTTGTTGAATACTCGTGTTTTTTGGCTACAAATAATAGAGAACTCAGTAATTATTACTTTAAAAAATCCTTAAGTATATCTCATGACAAGAAACTTTGTAATAGGTAGCCCAGGGTTTGTTTAGCATCTCAGTGATACCCAAAGGCTAGTTTGGTGTGTCTGTGACTTTTTGAGATTTCTCCCATGGCACTAATGTGGCTGCACATCCAGCCATCCAGTCCTTCATCTGGCCTGCAGAACAAAATGCATACAGCAGGAGTCTGTCATCCCCATGAGAGGCAGCTCCGTTCCCACTTGCAAGATAAAAATGTATAGTGATTGGGTATAATATTCAGCTGGTGTCAGTGGGTGGTGTTCATGTTTCCTACATTCTTACTGATTGTTTTGGTATCTATTTAATCATCCTATGAATTCCAGTCTAGATAGCCTATCATTACTAAAGTAGTAATATTAAAATCTCTAGGTTTGTACATTTTCCCCTTCACTTCTTTGGTTTTGTTTCATCTATTTTGCAACTTTATTTTTTTAAAGATTTATTAATTTATGCATACAAGAACTGGGGTACAAGCCAGAGGTGTAGGAAGGGGGAGGGTTGGTGAGAGGATTCACTAGAGTGGGGAGCAGAAGTTGCGGATCTACTGAAACACATTGCTGAGGGGAGCAGCAGGTGAGACAGGAGAGGACTGCTGCGCCATGTGGGTTAGCTCCCTGGCCGTCCAGGGATCAAACTCATGCTGAAGTGGCTAGGTAGTACTGTGTCTTTAACCCCTGTGCCACCAGGGAGGCCCCTATTTTGAAACTTTAAAAATTGAAACTTTTCAGTACTTAAGATTGTTACATGTCCCTAATGAATGGAGTCTTATATGCCATGTTTTTTTTTTTTTTTGACTTTGCTATCTTTCCTTACTTTTGAAGTCTATTTTTTCTAATATAAATATAGCTATTCCATTTTTTCACAATATATCCATATATCAAGTCTTTGTTTTTACACTTTAAATATATTACAAGTTTGTCCATTTTACCTCAATCGAGCCAAAAAATGCATATAGTTATTATAGCTTTCTTATTATTCATGCCTGCATGCTAAATTTTTCCCTATGTTCTTTGATAATTTTTTTATGTGTTTTCATCTACAATAGATAATTGGGTCTTGCATTTTTCCTGTTTAGACAGCCTTTGCCATTGAGTGTTTAGTAAATTTATATTTAATATAAACATGGATATTAATACGGTTGGGTTTGGTTCTACCATTCTGTGGGGTTTTTTCCTATTTGTCTCACTTGTTTATTCAAATATTTTAATTGTATCAGGTTTCTTGTTTTTCCTTTCTTGAATGTTTTTAGCATTTGCCCTAGAGGTTACAATATACATGTTTATCATTCTACTTTGCGTTCCTGTTATTCTAGATTAGCACAGTTGCTTAGTGGACTAGATTAGTCCTTATTTCATAGACTATTTAGGATCATATTGTCATACTTCAGCTTACTTAGCTGCATTCAGCAGCTCCCTGTCCTTTTTGCTCTCATTGTCATTTGTTACATCTACAGTAACCTAACTTTTTTTTTATTTAAAGTTATTTGTATCCTAAGGAAGTTGAGAAGAAATATAGCTGTAATATTTCATATATTTATCGCTGACAATAAGCTTAATTTCTTCTAGTGTATCTGAGATATAATCTATCATAGCTTTTCCCCTTCAGTCTTAAGAACCTTAGCATTTCTTGTAGTGTCAGCCTGCTGAGTTTCTGTTTTAGTTTATCTGAAAATATCTTTATCTTTCCTCTATTTTTTGAAAGACAGTTTTGCTGCATGTGGAATTCTGGAGGTGTAAACCATTCACATTCAGCATAGTACTGCTATGTTTAGGTTTATGTCTACATGTTGCTATTGGTTTTCTATTTGTCCCATCTGTTTTTCATACTTCCTACCTTTTCTAAATTTTTTTTGAATCAATAAATTTTTATGATTCAGTTTTATTCCCATTATTTCCTTATTAGTTCTACATCTTTGTTACTTTATATATTTCTTTTGCGTTTACAGTACACATATTTAATATAAGAACCGTATGACAGTATTCTTTTATTTACTCCCTATTAGACTTTATGCTACTATTGACATATATTTTCTTTCATATTTTAAACCTCTAAGCCATTATTTTTATATAAACGGTCAAAAATCCTTTTAAGAGATGTAAATGAGAAAATAATTTTAAATTTTTAATAAAACCACATAATTTTCTGTGTTTACCATGCAGATCTTTCCAGTGTTCATGCTTTGTGTACATCCTGTTTTATCTTTAAACATTTTCCTTCTGCCTGAAGAACTTCCTTTAACATTTCATGTAGTGTAGAGAGGACGGTAATCAATTCCTTCAGCTTTATGTGTCTGTAATTTCTCAATTTCACTTCATTTATTAAATTTATTTTTGCCAGGTATAGTATCTTAACATGACAGGATTTTTTTTTTCTTTCAGTGATATAAACCATTACTTCACTGTCTTTTCCCTTGTTCATCAGCAGAAATATGTTGACATTCTTATCTTTGTTCCTTTACATGTGGCATATCTTTTTTTTTTTTTTAAATTGACTGCTGTAGATTTTTCACTGCATCACTGTTTCGGGAAGTTTGATTATAATGTGCCCCAATGTTCCTTTCTTGAACCTATTGTGTCTGTTTGCTTATAGATTTTGATACACATGAAATATTCTTAGCCAATATATCTCTAAATTTTTTCCTCCCTGCTCCTTCTTCAGAGGCTCCAATTACATTGAGTCATATACAGAGCCACTTTTTTTTTTTTCTATCCTTTAGTTCTCCTTTAATTTTTTTAAGTCATTATTTCATTTTGTGTAGCTACTGTTGCTGTGTTGTGACGTTCACTAATCACATAACCTCCAGACTAAAGACGAGATACAAACAAATTTTTTTAATGGAAGAATTTTGAAAGACTTGTTTAGAGAATAAACAGACAGAATGAAAGACTTCAGATATAACATTAAAAAGGAACAACCAGGAAGAGAAGGACTTTCTCGCAGAGAGCCATGTAACTCATGTGCCTGACACCATTATTCTTTTTTTTAAAGAGATTTATTTATTTATTTATACAAGCACTGGGTACAGTCAGAAGGGCGGGAGGGTGAGAGAATTCACCAGAGCCAGAGTGGGGAAGAGAAGAGGCAGACTGACGAAGTACGCTGCTGAGGGGAGCAGCAGGAGGCAGGAGAGGTCTGTGCGCCATGTGGGACCCTCGCCTGTGGCCGGGGATCGAACCCGGCGCTGAAGAGGCTGTGGGCAGCTTCGCAGCTCAGCCCTCAACCACTGCGCCACCAGGGGAGGCCCCTGACACCATTATTAACAGAAGGCACCTTTCAGTTTAATGGACCAAAACTAGTTACTAATCAGAACTTTAAAGGAGAAACAGTAATAAGGAAACTGCCATATATTTTGTGTAGCAATTAATTGACTTTCCAGATCTCAGTCATATCTTATTGTGCTTTGTTTGTGAGACTGAGACTCACAAAGCCTTTTTTTTTTTTTTTTTAATTGCAATTTGGCTAATGAGGAATCTGGAGTACAAAGTGGCCACCAGAGCCTTTTAGCAATCCTTCAGCTGGTTAGTAGCAGATGAGGGCCTAAGCATAAAGGACAGATCTCTCACTCATCAAGAGGACTAGTGTGTATTATATAACACATTTATTTTCTATGTGAGGATTTGAAACCTGGAGATTGGACTCTTGGTATAGACATGTGGCACCTCCACGGTCAAGTTGAAATTGAAATTTAGAGAACATTGTTACAGGCCTAAGGAACACCTGCCCAGCATTGTAGAGCAGCTTTGCATTGATCTCATATTGTCCTTAAATCATCATTATAAGCTACGTGAAGTCACCCTCTTTTAAGAGCCAAGGAAACTGAAGCTCAAAACAAACAAACAAAAAAAAGAAACTTGCTTGGGGTCAACAGCTGGGAAGTATTCGAGTGAGGACTCAAACTCAAGGGTCTGACTATGAAATCTTTTCTCATTTGCATGTTGTTTATTATTATTTTTTTAAGATAAGATTAGTTTATAACATTACATAGATTTCCTGTGTATAGCATTGCAATTTGGCATCTGTATACCTAACACTGTGATCACCCCTGAAAATCTAGTTTCCATCCTTTACCATGCAATTGACTTCTTCTCCCTTCTGTTCTGGTAACCATCATTTTGTTCTTGCTGCCTAAAAGCTTGTTTTTGTTTTGTTTCACTCGTTTGCTTTATTACATCCTTTTCTTCCACAGATGAAAGAAATCGTACAGTCTATTTCTTTTTCTGTATGACTTATTTCACTTAGCATAATCCATCTAATAATCCAGCCCCATCCATATTGTCGCAAACGGCAAGACTTCACCTGTGTGTATCACAGTAGTATTCCATTGTGTATACATACCATACCTTTATCCACTCATTCCTCACTATCATTTCGATTTCCAAAAATTGGTTATAGTGAATAGTGCTACAATGAACATAAGGGTGCATATATAACTTTGAATTAGTGCTTTCATTCTTCAGGTAAATTCCCAGAAGTAGATCATATGGTAGATTTACTTTTAAGTTTTTGAGGAACCTCTATACTCTTTTCACTGGTGATCAGTTCCTGCCACTGCAAGGCCCGAGTCCTCTATACTCATTTCCATCGTGACTGTACCAATTTATATTCCCACCAATAGTGCACAAGGGTTCTTGCCAATACTTATTATCTCTTGACTTTTTGGTAATAGCTGTTCTAACTGGTATGAGGTAAAAATCTCATCATGGTTTTGATTTGCATTTCCCCAGTCATAATAAGTGATGTAGAACATCTTTTAATATGCTATTGGTCATTTGTATAACCTCTTGGGTAAAATGACTGCACATTTTTCAGTTGGGCTGTGTATTATTTTGTTGTTGAGTTGTATGATTTTTTTTAACGTATTTTAGATTTAAACCTTTTGTCTAATATATGCTTTGAAAATTACTTTCCCCATTCAGTTTAAGAGTTTGCTATGCTATGCAGTAGCTTTTTATTTTGATGTAGTCTCTTGTCTATATTTTGTTACTTTTGATGTTGGAGACAAATCTTCAAGACATCATTAAGGCTAATATCAAAGATCTGATCACTTATCTTTTCCTGTATGTATTTTATGATGCCAGGTTTTATATTCAAGTCTTTATTTAGTTCATTTTGAATTAACTTTAGTATATGCTGTTACTGATCTAGTTTCTTTTGATTGTAGCTATCGAATTTTCCCAGCAACATTTATTGAAGAGACTGGATTTTTGCTGGTGCATCTAGGCTATTTGCCATATTGGGGCTCACTGAGGCAGCAGTATCCCACATTGCCATGAGATAGGCTATCTGCTAGGGGTGTGGCACTCAGCTTGCTAGCTGGGTGGGAGGCAGAGACTGGAGTAGCTGGGGCTGCTGGCAGCGATAACTGTGTTAGTCACTATGGAACATGGAGGTTGAGGTCAATTGGTGCCAGTAGGAGTAGCTAGAACTGTGCTGGGGCCTTGCAGGCATGAACTGCCTTTTGTTTTGATGTTTCTTTGTTTGTTTTGCTGTGCAGCAGCCTTTTAGTTTGACATAGCCCAGCTTACTTAGTTTTGCTTTTGTTTGGCTTGCCATTAGGGACAAGGCCACAAAGATATCACTCTGACCAACATCAAAGAGTTACTATGTTTTCTTCTATATATTTCATGGTTTCTGGTCTAACTAAAGTGTCAAAAGCTTACCATGGAGAAATAATAACTTCTTCAATAAATGGTGCTGGAAAACTAGAAACCACAAGAAAAAAATAAAACCAGACTACTGGTTCAATCATACACAAAAACTCATTCAAAATGGAAAAAGACTAATACATAAAACTGGAAACCATAACATACATAGCAGAAAGCAAATGCTTATCATTACCTTGACTCTTGATTTTTATGACAAAACTTCTGCCACTACTTTAACTGCCTAAAGAATTGGTGATCAGTGCTGACATTTTTCCTTGCTCGTTTTCCCTTGTTTCTAGAAATTGTGTCTGTCTGAGTTCTGACTAGAGAACAGTTTTCCCCCTTATTTTGCAAAGGGGTCTATCAAAACAGGGAATTTTGGCTGTTGCAATAAAGCAATCTCAGACTGTGTAATATTCAAAGAATCTGTGACAGCTTCAGCTTTGTGGAAGGACTCCACTCTACGTAGTCTTATAGGCAGCCAGACAGATAAAGTCTCTGCTATTTTTATTAAGGTTTCCCTGTATGATAGCCTTCCATGGGCAGGTAGTGATAATGTGGAGGTTTGTGTGAGATATTTTCCATAGACCTCAATGGAATTACATTACTTCTTAGCTCTAGAGCTAGAGTTCAGTCATGTGGAATCAGCCACCTATAAATGAGTTCTACTCAGAACATAACCGTTGGGACCCCAGAAAGAGGAGCTGAAAGGCCTAGCCTATTGCTACCAGAGTGTCTGTTTCATTTATTTATCTTTTTAATTCCCCTTTATCATTCTGATACATATTAGGTTCAGTAAAATCCTAGCAGTCAACAAATATTAGGTAATAATCAGGTTTGTGTTTACTTTGTTACTGATTCTACTTCCTTAAAATTTATATCATTTGGGAGAAAACTCATGTTTTTATGGGGTATATATTTAGAATTATAGATTCTTTTCCTGGATGTTTTGCAATGTTACAATTAGCTCAAAATAACAAACAAATATTTTTAAATATCAAGACATTACCTCTCAGTACTCACTAATTTCCTGATTACAGATTAATGTCTTTTTGTCTTAAGTTGTATTAGCAGTGATACATGGTCAAAAGATAATATCTGGTGCTGTAGAAAAAATGATATGTTTTTGATTGAGTTTTTTCTGTTCAACAGTCTAAGAAATTTGATATTTTTATCCCCAATCTTCAGATGAGAAAACAACGAATTAATGTGTTAGTGGTCAGAAGTTTGTAGTTATGTTTGTTCCCAAAGTCCATGTTTTAAGCTATGGTTATCACTTTCATTCCAGTTTTCCCTGATAGATCTAAGTGTCTATAGGACAGGGGCTTTTATATTTTCATCTCTGTAATCAAAGGACGTGTGAGCACAATGAATTTTGAAAGAATGAAAACAACAGAAGCTTTTCTCATGACTCAACCCCCTCACTTTACAAATCCTTAGAAAAGATATAATCTAGCTGCAACTTAAGCCAGTATCTCACTGCAATGAATGTGAAATACACAGTTTCTCCTTGAAAATAAGCTTTAAGAAAAAAACTTGATTGATCTTATAAATTGCCATAGAAAATATGAGAGGGAGGAGATCAGGTGAATAGAGATTTATTCAACTCAAGAGTCAAAAATTTTGCAAGAATACAAAGATTTGTTTGCATATGGATTTTGATAGCAAATTCACTGTAAATCTGAAATAGGATTCAAAGTTTTGCTTAGGACGAATCCTATGAAAAAAATTTGAGTAGTTACTTGTTTATGGATGTGAATAAGAAACTCAATGTACAGGTGGGATTCTTCATTGAAGGCAATTACAATATGATTTTATGTTGCCTGCTTTGCCACATTAAAAATATTTAAAGATCAAGCATAGAAACCAAATATTAAGTAGAAACTACCTGCCATGTTTTAGAGGTGAATAACAAACATATTAAAATAACCCCATTCTATTTAGTCTTACAAAATGACATCACATCTTTGTGATTTGTGAACATCAGGAAATCCTGTGATACTTTGAAATCTGTTACACTTTTTCATTTTGCCTTCCAATCCACTGCCATTTGCAAATTCTTTCATTTCCACATACTTTTATGGGGTGTCTTCATGGTTAGCAGTGAGATGTTGCCTGTATTCTTGGGCAATTTGCATTTGAGTGATGGAGACTAAGAATCCTGAGTGCAAGATGCATGCTAAGTACATGTGTGTGTATAGGCTGAGTCACAGGACAGGGAAGACATGCGTGTAAGGAGTTGAAGAAACTGCTAGTTGTTGGGGTGTGAAGGATGACTATGTGTACCTCCTCCCCCTGATCAGAGTACCTGGATTTCTGGAAATTTCCCTTCACTTCTGCACCTGTGACAACACAATACTCATTCTTGGCACATATTTTCAGCTCACAAGATACTTAGAGAATCAAATGAATGTGTTATCTTTGCGAAATCTTCCTTTTAGTTTGTCAACAAGGTAATATAACATAGTGACAAACACAGGTCCTAGCTAGTTTTGAAGCTGGCTTCACCATTTGTTAACTGTGTGACTTGGGCGAGATGGTGAGCTGCTTGTAGCAGACACTTGGCACTAATGATGCAGGAAGGACTACACAGAATCCCCACTCAGGTATCCCCAGCAGCCATGTTCCCTGTGTCGCATTTTCAAGTCTGTATTGGATCAAACTGGGATTTAAGCAAAATCCTAGGACTTGATATAGGAAAATAAAAGATTTTTTTTTTGGTTTGTTCTTTTACTTGGGATGGTTAGCACATGGTGTGATGCAGCCAACCTCACTAATTTGTCAGAACTCGAGAAAGATTCAGAATTTTATAGTGAACTCAGATACCCCATGCCCAGACCATATGATTTACTTGTTTGCTTGTAGCAAGTGCTCACTGTGACAAACAAACCTGTGAGACAAGGGTAGCCACACCTATTTATGATTTTAAAACCCCCACAGTGTGCTGAAAAGCTTCCAGTTATTGTCTATGTTGGTTGCATCTCACACTACCGGGACTACACAGAAGAACCTGCCAGTGTTAGGAACACATTGAAAACCTGAGCACCTTGCAAGAGCAGTGTGGTTGTATGTAAAATGAAATGCCTGGTTACAGCTTAGAGCCCTTGCACAGAGAGGAGAAATGTGCAGTGCTATTAGCAGGTGTGCAAAGAGTCCTAGTGATTCCTCGTGAGTCCCGGAAAAGTGCAGTTCCCAGGCAAGGGACAGCACCACTACTTTTCTCTTTTTCAGTGCCAGCCAGGTATTTTCTAGTGTCTCCCTGGAAGTTGTAGATGTATACCTCTGCTTGTCTTTACTCCTTATAAGAGCCCCCTGTGCTACACAGATAATGTCTGTCCTGTTGGAGCACAGCAGGTTTTTACTAGCCTCATGGTTTCATTCTGGGAATAGAAACATCAGAAAATGGGAAAAATTTGCATAGCATTTACCATTCCTGCTCCTGCTAGAAATTTCCCAGTGAATCAAGGACAGGAGGAATTACTTATAAAAGCTATTTGGAGAATGTATTCTCCAAATTGGAGTGATTTGGAAAGGGGCAGTTGTTTTAAACTACGTCTGCCCAAGCCATCAGGACATAGGGTTATTTTGGTTATCCAAGAAACTTTCATTCTTGTATTTCCTGCTTTACTGCAAAACTTCTATGGCTAGATGGTTGTTACCTAAATCCCATTGGTGGTTGAGAAGTGACAGGATCTGTGTGGATAGTAACTAATTTGGGGGAGCTTTGGATATAAATGTTTGAGGTAGAATTTGCTGTTGCTTCATTGCAGGGAGGTTCTTTCAGCCTAACACAGAGAAGTTGTCTGTGAAGATTAATCTAGTTCTATGTGTCTCTGGGTGGCCTGTCATCAAAAATACTGAATTAACTTCATTATCCAGGGTCAATCCTCCCTTTCTGGGAGACTTATTCTCCAGTCACTTCTCTATTTCAAACTTTCAAGCAGTTGGTGATCCAAGGTGTGTCCCACAAAATCACATACCTGTACGATGTCAGATATGACTGGCTCAGAGGCTGCTGAGATTTCCTGGAGATTAACAATAAATGCACACATAGTCTGACTGCAGCAGAGGAGGAAGGTACTGGAGAAGCACCATATGCTGAGGTCTATATTTACAAGCCGTGGGATGCTGGATGTCACAGAAGTATATGTTCTGAGTGATATAAATCACAAGGAAGAAGATGACAGTTGGCAGGAAAAGGCCAACTGGCATTGCCCAGAATAAAAGGCGATATCTTTTCTTTCTACTTGGCTGGAATACCAAGAGAGGAGAAGGTCAGGTTTCAAACCACATTCATAGCCCAGTGCACAACTCAGAACTTGTTAAGGTCCAGGAATCACTATAGCTGATTGTCCCTGAGCTGCTGTGTCCAACAGGACACTGTTGGGGGAAAAAAAATCCAACATGCTAATTATTCTTTATGTGTTATATGCCAGTGTTAATTAGAGGTCTTGTCATATAAGACTGGAATAGTTTAGATATTTCCAGGAGAAGTAGTAGAAAATTCCCAGGCAAAAATGACTATATTCCAAGAAAAAATTGCATGGAGACATTTTATAACAAGGTGATGCTAGCATGCAGTCTCCAGCTTGTCTTTCTGCAATGGTGTCAACTTCCTTCAGCTCAGAGGCAACGCTTTGGGCTAGAGAATTTATGTATGATCCAGGTGTCTGCTGATTCTAAAAAGCCAGCTCCTGGAGCAAGGAATGCTTAGAAGAACTCCTTTTAGCAGGAATGACTGAAAAATGAGTCTGGTTGACTATCATAAATCGAGTCTTGAAGTCAATCAGCAGCTTTAAAAGAATTGGAACAGTAGTTCCCACACTCTGCCTCCTCCTCATACTACTTTCATGTGAAATTAATGGCATGACCAATAAAAGCACTCCCCAATCAAGTATATTTGAAAACATTGCATATCCTTTTTTTTTAAGATTTATTTATTTATTTGTTTGTTTATACAAGCACTGGGCACAGTCAGAAGCATGGGAGGGTTAGAGAATCCACCAGAGCCAGAGCGGGGAGCAGAACAGGCAGAAGGACCGAAGTACACTGCTGAGGGGAGCAGTGGGTACAGCAGGAGAGGTCTGTGCACCATGTGGGACCCTTGCTGAGGGCCAGGATCGAACTGGTGCTGTAGAGGCTGCTGGCAGCTTCGCAGCCCAGAGCTCAACTGCTGTGCCACCGGGGAGGCCCAACGTTGCATATTCTTATTAAGTTTTTCAGGGTTTATAAATATGAGTATTTGAGACTGCAGTACTAAAAATAATGAGTTTAACCTAACCAAGAGCTTCCTGAACTTATTTTTCATAGATAAGTTTAAAGAACACCAAATAATGTCTTGGATGACTATTTTGGGAAGCAGTGAATCAGAGAAAAGTCATTCAGGACCAAAACAGTGCTGAACATCCTCAGTTAGTTTTTGTTTTGGTGATTCAGAAGCTAGGATGGCGTCTGCAGTTAGGAATGTCTTCATGACCACCTGCTCTCATTCACTGCTCACTATATAAGTGTCAAAAAAAATGATGCTTCAATGTGTTGAACTTCTGGGGGGAAAAAGGAAGTTGGTTCATTCTGCAACTTTCACTTTAGGTGACTAACCAGGTCTAATTGGTATGTTGACATGAGCATGTTTTAGGTGTTTACTGAAAGGTTAGTGACAAAAGAAATTAATGTCCTGGTGGGCTTGTGTTTTTCTCTGAGGCAGATATTGATGAATGTACAGAGGGAATCATTGAGTGCCACAACCACTCCCGCTGCGTTAACCTGCCAGGGTGGTACCACTGTGAGTGCAGAAGCGGTTTCCATGACGATGGGACCTATTCACTGTCCGGGGAGTCCTGTGTTGGTAAGCAGCTTTCAGCCATGCCCTCCATCCATTTGCACTTTGCAGGAGGGGCAGCCTGCTTTTCATTCTATTCCGCTCCCAGTGTTCAGATATGATCACTCCAGTTAAATTTATCAAGTTTCCTCCCTCTGCCATTCTGGAATTAGGCCAGGGATTATGCAGTGTGGGGATTAGAATTTTATACAGAAACTGAAACAGAGGTCCAAAGCCTAGGTGGGTATGTCATGGTCTCTTGTTCTTTCCAAAGGAAGCCAGGATGGCTTGTTGAAATTTTGAATAGTATGAAAGGCAGCTGTGGGAGAGAAGGAAATAAAATGGAGTTAGAAAGTTTAGTTTAAATCCCAGCTCTTCCACCAAAAAAAGCCTGTGAATATGTAAAAATTAGTATACTAGTGTTCAGATGTTGTTAGGATTAAATGGGACACCATATATTTAAACATCGTAAGCTTTGAATTGATGCACA
Source organism: Talpa occidentalis (assembly GCF_014898055.3). Lineage (NCBI taxonomy): Eukaryota > Metazoa > Chordata > Mammalia > Eulipotyphla > Talpidae > Talpa > Talpa occidentalis. The sequence continues at coordinate 22,435,512 of NW_023603184.1, read as the reverse complement.
CATTTGACCTATTGGCATTAACCTAATTATTTTGCTATTACCACCACCATCATCCTTACGAGGTCTCTTTTCATGATTGATATGCTTCTGGTTATGTTAAATGCTGAACAGAGGAAGTTAACAGATGGAATTCTTCACCTTCTAGACCTTACAATTTCCACGAAATCCAAAGAACGGATCAAAAATGTAATTGTTTCTTTGACAACCTTGGCCAATCCAGCTTTTTCCTGTAATGTGACCCAGCTGAATTCTTAATACTGACTTGTTCAGATTGCTGAATTAGGAAATGAGAAGTTGATTTTTGAAAATTTGTTTTCTCTGCTCGTTGCATACTTTTTTTTTCCCCTAAAAGTTGCTGCTGAGACCCAGGCAGTGTTTTTCCCTCTTCTACCCTGAGGTTGCCCGAGAGCAAAGATAAATCATAGAACAAAGGGCATGTAGCACGAACTGTTCTCCACCATCTTGCTATTCCTGTTGAGAAGCATACAGGGTTGTGGTTAAAACATGCAGACTTGGGCCTCCCTGGTGGTGCAGCGGTTGAGCGCTGGGTTGCGAAGCTGCCCGCAGCCTCTGCAGCATCGGTTCGATCCCTGGCCGCCTGGCGAGAGTCCCACATGGCGCACAGACCTCTTCTGCCCGCTGCTCCCCTCAGCAGTGGACTTCGTCAGTTTGCCTGGTCTGCTACCCGCTCTGGCTCTGGTGAATTCTCTCAGTGCTTGTATAAATAAATAAATAAATCTTAAAAAAAAAAAAAATGCACCCTTGAGCCAGCCTTCCTGCAGTCAAACTCCAACTCTGCCACCGCTAAGTAGCTTACTTTGGGCCAGAATCTATCTCGTCTCTATCTCAGTTATCCCCTCTTTTCAATGGAAATATTGATAACTAGTTCATTTAAGTGTCAGAAGAATTAATTTAATTAATGTCTGTTGGATATTCTTAAAATGTTAGCTTTTGTTATCTTAAATGTTCTTACCTTGTCAACATTCTGTCTCATACTCTTTGTGTTCCTTTTACTCATAAAATAATGACTTGCAACATTTGGGTGAGGTTTGTATTTATCCTGGCTTTTCACATACCCCTTTACACATGACCAGGATCATTCCTGTGTACACCTCAGTGTAAATAGATGTTATGTGAATAGATCAAATGACTCTTTTTGGATGGACATAGAACATTAACATAGATGGTAACTAAATTTGGAGGCTAAAAATAATTTTGAAAACTGTAGTTGACACCATTCAATCGGATACTGTTAGCTTTGTAGTGTATTGACAACTAGATCACCTAGTTGATTTATTTTCTTACCTCCTGGACTTTCCATGATGTTGCACCTTCTTTGCTTTTGTATATACTGTCTCTCTGGCTGGAATGGAACAGGAATCTGAATCAAAGACGACCCTCCCTTTTTCTTGATCATGTGGATTCCCATATGAATTTCAATTCAGTTTCCTTAATACAGCTTTGTTTTCACTAGACCTTCATAAAGCATTTTTGATCTCTTCATGGGAGTCATCACCTCTCTTCTTTGCTAACTCTAGGCCTCTTACCCTGGTGTGTGTTTATGTGGCTTCACTTGTTACAAATCATATAAATTATTTACTCCGACTTGACTATGGACACAAGATAGACTTTTTTCCTTCTGTCTCTACAGTGATACCATTTGGTATTTGGTGTTCAGTGAAAAAATGTATTGACTTCATGTACCTGATTAAGTAACTCAGTCTCAGAGAGGAGGACATGTTGCTCCCAGACACAAAGCTGGTTTGATACAAGTTGAGACTCAAGGTCAAGGGTAACTATATCCTACATGCCAGGGGCAGTCCTGATTTTGGCCTGTTGATCTGATGTAATTATCAGTTGCTCTCTGTCACTCTCACTAATCATCCCACGAGAATGACAGACATCAAAGTCACCTTACCTGTTGAGCTCTCTCTGCCATGCCCAGAGGTGGGATATAGGACTCCTGCACAACCTAGGAGGCTCTTTATTCATCCATGAACTGATCCCTGGTCTCCATGGGGATGCTTCAGTGGATTGGAATCCTTGACAAGAGAATACAATTGTTTCTATTAGTGGCACTTTTCATTTGTGTAATTGCTAGTGTGAATGATGTTTCCTTTATACACTTTCCGAAATAACTTTTAAAATGGCTTTAATAAGAACAAACATTTGACCATCATTTAGTTTTTCTTCAGTAGTTGAGAGTACTGCGTTGCTTTAGAATTTCTCTTGGTGAAACATGTATAAATCAGGTCATTCACTTTCTTGTTACCACCTTCTAACACCTTCCCATTGAATGGAAAGGAAATTTCTAACTTCTTTGCATGGCCTGTGTCACTTGAGGTAATATTGTTCCTACTTAGGCTCATTGTCCCTTCTTAGATTCATCTCCTACATGCTAGTATTATTTTTTTGTTTTTTCATGCTTCAAATACGACAGTGAACTTACCCAGATTCAGAGTCTTTGTCTTTGCTGTTTTCTCTGCCTGAACTATTAAACATGTGTCTTACTGCATGTATTTCTTCATGTTTTCATTCTTAGCTCAAATGTTACTATTTCAAGGACCTACCTGACCATATTACCTGAAGTTATCCTTCTCCAGTCACTTCATTATATCACTCTGGTACATCTTATGTAGCATTTCAATTCCTAAATTTACTATGCCTACACGCCTGTGATTGTCTGCCACACTATGCAAATTCTTTCAGGACATAAGCCTCATCTTTCTCAACACTGTACTATCAGCCCCCAGAACAAGGTAGATGCATAGAAAAGGTACAGTGCATAAATGGCAAGTGATTGAAATAACAGAAAATCAAAACCACCAGAAAAGGTCAAACCAAACAGAAAATAAATATGACATCAGTAGTTGTATTGGTTGTGATCCATAAGATGTTACCTATCACAAAATCATGTATTTTATCCCAGAAAAAAATATTAATTATAACTATTATACCAGCACTGTGTTAAGCCTTCTGGAAGTGAGTGTGAACAACAAGATCTCTGTTCCTGAGGGATGTATGACCTTGAAAGATTCTGAATCATAATAAGATACTTTGATGGCAGGGGAAATTAGCACCTCAGAATAAGCCCTAAATAATGTCTGCTTTTTTACTTACATTTTTAAAAAAGAGCAGCATTCAAACAATCTTGAAAATGTTTAGAAAGGGGTTTTACAACATGTTCTTTCCCCACCCCGAGAGTAGTGGGACTGGCATACATTAGAATTTAAAATACGGAACTTGTAGGCTTTAGGAGAATAGTCTCATGTCAGTCCATGCCATCTTTTGTTGGATGAGGATAATAACACCTGCTCTATTGACTCCATTGGTTGACTGTAAGCATCAAATGTTATTATGCCATTTAACAGCACCCAGGCAAGATTTATTATTTCATGAGTGAAAATGTTTCAGACTTGTCTCTTTTTCTTTAAGCAGTTCATGATTGAAGAAATGACTAGATCTAGGTATTACAGAGGCAAACAAAATCCCCATTCTTGGGTTTATCACTTAGTCTCTCCGACTCTGTCTCTCCCATTTGCTTGTGTATCTTTATAAAGCCAGGAGCGAGGGAGCGGCAAATGTTTGCCAACTGGCATTCGCAGAGGAGTCTGGCAGATGACAGGATTGTGTTGTTCCTGTAGGCTACAGTGCACTCTGCTTGCCGGCAGTGGTGGGACTCAGGGAGCTTCACAGTTTTAGCATAGAAGTTGCACACAATTGCTTTTTTATCTAGGCATCATTATCTGGGTCATTTAGAGATGAGAACTGTTAATATTTAATTAACAGTGGCATGTGTAAAGTGCAGAGTTTTACATATTTTTGAATATAAAATTCAAACTCCCCCAGATGTCAACCTCTCTCTGCTCTCTTTCATACTGTGTGTGAGTACACAAGCCTGCTCCAATTCGTTCATGCCTTTGCTTGTTTGCTTTTCCCTGACCATTCTTATATCCTCATTTCCACTTGTCAAAATCCTAATGAAGTCCTAACCTAGTGATTCTCAAACCTGTTTCACAGTATATTCACTTGAGCAGTTTTTTAAAAATATCCATGATAGACTATCATGCCCTGGAGATTTGTGATTCAGTTGATCTCCTGATGGACGTGGAGACTTAAAAAAGTTGTTCTAAGTGATAATATTTAGTTAGTATAGACAAGCATCATCTTATATTTTTCTCTAATAATAAAAAGTGTGCCCCACTTATATGTCCGCCACAGCCATTTATTTGCATCTGTCTTATGGAACTTACCAGATCAGACTTGTCATCTTCATCAGTTTTTATAGTCTATAGTAGAGTTGAAGTCTTTTGGTATCTTCTATGGAACTGTGTTGAATTAAGTTGTATTGGTCACGTTCTTGTCTTTTAATCAAATAGAGTTTTCAAATCCTAGTGAAACTCATCTTCATCAGGGTACGCTTGAGGCTGACATACAGCTGCTCTGAGGCGATGTGGTGCGTCTTAGCTTCCCATGATTCCTTCTGCTGCAGAACGTGGTTGGGTAAAGCAGGTTCCCAGACTCAGGAGTTGCTTTCTGGTTGCTGTAAATGTCCCGATGAGAATTTTTTTGTTGGAACAGCTGTTGCAATTGTCATCAACATGCATAGCGACATAAAACAACCTGGAGAGCTTCCACTGCAATCTGGGGAAGGAGATTTCCGTTTTAACTTGTTGTCACGTCAGAGTTGACTGAAATGGCTTAAGAATAATTTGGGTTCTGTTGTCACTGCCCTGTGCCTTATTCTTATTTAGTAGAGATTAAAAAGGCTGTAATCAGGAGATGCTTCCTGTGACAAACCTCAGTGAGGGGTAAGAAAGTAATGAGGCCTTTGAGGGAGTAGAGCGCAGGCTTGGATTCAAATCCTCACTCAGCTCCTTTCTAGTGGCATATAGCAGGACATTTAACCTTGCTAAGCCTTAGTTTCCTGAGCACATAATGATTAAAATAACACTGAGTTGACAGAAAAGTCATGACGCATTTTTTCTGGTTTTCAAGCAAAATGCATCATGACTTTTCCAACATCCCAAAACTTAAATGTTGGGATTTTTCTAATAGGACTATTCTTATATGCAAATATTCTGGCAAGTAGTAAATAATAGTCAACATTTAACCTCCCTTTACTTCAAAGTCCTCACCCATCAAATGAAGACAACAACAGTAGTAAGAGCTAACATTTATGGTAGCTTTATTGTGAGAGCTTACTTTGTGACAGGTAGCTGCTCTATCAACAATTTATGAAAGTTCCAATCTTATAAATTGCCATGGAGTAATTGTGAGGATTAAGGTAACATAGGCCAAGAAGTACTGAACATTTGGGATTGAAGTGCTGACAAGTATTAGCCATCACTGACTACCTCCACTGTGTGCCATACACTGTCCCAGGGGTTTCTTGCATTATCTAATTTAGGTCCACATCCCAGGGAAGGCCCTCTCACTATCTCTGCTTTAGAGAAGAAGAAAATGAGGTCCCAAGGATTGAGATAATTTGTCTTGAATTCCAGGAAGGCCATCATCCAGGTATATTGATCCCAAAGCTTCTGCTTTTAATATGTTAACACGGTATTATTTTCTGGAAGGGAGGAGACCAGTGCCTACCTGAAGGTAGGGATTTAAACTCTGGGGCTGGAGGCCAAATGAGACAGGACAAAGAGAAAATGAGAAAAAAAAAATGCATGAGATTCAAATGGATAGTTGTTGTCTTCTGTCTGAATCAACAACTCTGGGGAAGCATTTTGTCTAGTGGACTTGAGGGCTGTGTTTGGGGGCCATCCTGCTAGGCCAGAGGCAGGATTTCAAGGTGGCAGTTTCTGATAATCTGCTATGAAAATCTTAACCTTGTCAATAATGTCATCTGATTGATATGAAACCAGAGTAGAAAAAGGAAAGGAAGGGGCAGAAGGGTAGGGAATAAAAAATATGAAAAGTGGTGATAGGTAAGTTTTTGCCTTATTAAGTGTTTGCAAGATAAACTGTGTCAATATTATGAACATCAAAGACTTTTACGAATATCCTGAGAGTTAGAAGGGAAAATGAGTTATATAAAATATTCCGATTTGAAATGAGGTTGCATTAAATATCCATAAGACTCAGGTATGTTTCTCCTCTATGGCAGAGAAGAGACATTACAAGGTGTTTTAAACTAAGAAACATCTTTGTGGACCAGGGTGTTTTAAACTAAGAAAGTTTACGATGCAGATGCATGGACATTAATCCTGGGACTCTAATTGGATTTCCTCTTTGTTGAGTAGTAAGATCCACCATTCTAAGGTATTTCCATTTAGATGAGACCCCTCTCAGCCTTTCTTGATAAGATTTAGTGGAATTTCATTGACCTCAAAATTGATACTGGTTTCTAAAGAACTTTAGATTTGGGTTTTAGTCAAGTAATAAATTCTATTATTGAATAGCCTTCCCAAAGGCAGGTGTCACCTGGACATGGAACTGTTTAACTTTATGCTTCTAACTAGAATCAGTGTGAAGTATAAGGAAGTGGGGCTTGGAGAGCCAGAGGACCTCAGTTCCAAAATTGCCATGTCATGATCAAGTTGTGATGGACAGAGAGACCCAGCACAGACACCACCTGGGTGTGAGTGGAAATAGACAAGTATCAGTATACTCGGGACCCAGGATAGAGAAATTAGGAACATTTTACACCATCAAATGAGGTATCTTCTGGATCCCCTAGAGAGGGCCATACAGTGGGTATTGATAAACCATTACAGATATTAAATCAGATGAGGAATGGGTCCTATTAAATGCACTGAATGCTTTCTGCTTCCCTTCAAATTCAGCCACTTACACATAAGCCTGGAGTTGTTCAACATGTAGGGTAAATTAGATATATTCTGGAGACTTCTCAGGGAAGGCAAATTACCTTCTTAGTTTCAGTGATGAACCTTCCCAAAATGATGTGCCAATAGGGTTCACTGCACTAAACTGAGGTAGAAACAAGGTACATTAGTCACCCTCAGCCCATAAGGGGAACACATAATGCCTATGTGCTGTTCTTTACTTTGCAACTAAAACTTGACATTTTGGGGGATTATTCTAATAGGAGCTGAAACTAATTATCGGGTCTGTCCTGTAAGCAACTCCTCTTCCCCAGCCTCATTTTGTATTTTTTCAGCTGCAACTCCCCTATTCTTTAAATACCTTCCTAAGGCAGTTGTGACCAGAAAATTAGAAAATTATTTAACAAAACAACTCTCCATAAATACTCAGACGTTGCAATTACTACATCCACAAAAGTAAAGCTCAGAATTCACCCCTTAGGGACCCTGACACACTGTAAAATATGCAGGTGATTAGGGAGACAAGTGCTCAAAGAGCATCAAAGAAAAGTCATCCAGACTGGGAATGGTTAGACTTGAAGCAATAGAGGGTCTTTAGTAAGTATAATAACAAAAATATTAGTTATAGCTAAGATTGATTACTTCATGCTGTAGGTACTCTTCTAAGAGCTTTATCCTCAAAACTACTTCATCAGATGAAGGTTGTTATAATCTCTGCTTAATGAAGAAGAAACAGACACAAAGAAATTTGATAAATTGTTCATGGTCATAGAGCTGTTAACTGATCGATTTCTTCTAGAAACTGTTAATCATTATTCTGTATGAGAACTGTGCACGTGTAATATTTTTGAAGTCTTAAGCAAGAATTTTTCTTTATTGCCTGCTAGAGTCTTGTTGCACAAATGGTAATATGAAATCTCTAGTATATCTATTGAATGCCAACTGTGTGTCAGTTCACCTTCAAAAACTCCTTGTGAGCTCGGTAGCAAATGAGGGGAAACATCAAGTAGCACAACCATGTGTGAAAGAGCCTGTGTTCTTTCTGCTCCCCCAACTGTCTCTGTCAATTGTCTATTAATTGGAGATAAGATATGATAGGATTAAACTAAGGCCTGAACAGGAATGATTATTCAGATAACAGCCTCATATTCTACTTCATCATATACTTGTAGATTGACCCCTGCTATAAAATCCATGGTTTTTTTTATTTATTTATTTATTTTTACAAATACTAAAAGGTTTATTGTAGATATTTTTGTTACACAGTTATGTTACACATTATGATACAAATACATTTGAAACATTAACACATATGGGGATTGTTAAATCATTTAATGTTTCTTTTGCAAAAAGATAATTTCTTTTAAGTGTTCATACCTGTAAATAAGTCCAATCCATGGTTTTTAAATTTAGTTGATCTCGTGTGTGCACAGATGGACTGAAGGTCTCACTTATCTGAACAGGAGAGAGACTGAGGGTGGTGGCCCTCTGGGCACATACATGTTCCCCTGCTGTGAGGAAGCCTATAGGTGGTGAGAGCTTCTAATATTGCTATGTGATGTCCATTGTCAGTCATGGGATCAAAAGTTCCTGAGTTAAAAAGACAAACATACCTATGAACTGTCGCTGACACAGTCTGCTTAGCAGCTGAGGGCCAAGCAGTTTGTTGTCCTCTGTCCCCAGCTGCTCTGAAGTAAAAATCTGTGCTTTGGAGACCCTCTATTTGTGATGGGGGTCTGGTTTTTTGCATGGCATAAAGACAACAAAGTGATTTTGATCAGCTGAACCTTATTCTTCTTCCTATCATTGGCATCAGGGTTATGACCCAACTGGGGTGGTACCTCCAATAGAGTGTTAATCAAATGCTAGATCTTTGGACACTAACACTGGTGTATTTTTCAACAAGGGTTCTGTTAACTAATATATTGGTGGAATTCTGAATTAAATATAAGTAAGCTGGCTTATCAAATGCAGAAGTTTTCAGAGCTGGGCCTATACACTGCTAGTGCCCAAATGCATTTGAATTTAAAACCCTTCTTTCACCCAGGTGGCCTATGGTTTTTGGTTCCGTAGTATAAACTGGCTAGTTAAGTATGAATAGACCCCGCTCTAGAAGTTTCTAGAAAATCTTATTTTTTCAGTATCATTGAAATAGCTGTTCAAAGGAGTTTTATTTCAGTTGTGAAACAAATTCAATTTTGTCAGGGAATCATTCAAAAGAATGTCTTTGTTCCATATTTTCTTTTTTCTTGTCATCTTTAAAACTAAATCACTCTACTCTCCTAGATTGAGTGATCTTCTCAAGACTTCCTGGGTATGTCTAGCTGATTTGTCCCTAAGCGCAATAGTCTCAGCCCTTATATTATTAACAAACATGTCTCTTTTCATATTGCCAACCTAACCTCTGATTTTTTTTAATGCTACTTAGAAGCATTTATGCTCTCCTTTCTTCTGTGGTGAGGACTTGGTGATGTGATGTTTCTGGCACAGCCACTCAAAGACAGAAATTTCAAGCCAGTTGATGATGGAGACTCTAGGGATATAAAAAGGAATGATGGGGATGTCATGGTGCCCATGACATGCTTGTTTTACATGAGTGGGCCCAGTGGGAGTTCTGAGAAAAGAAAGTCAGTCTGGATGGGAGCTGTGGGTGAGCAGGCTTTATCAGAGGGGTGAGCGTGTACTGACGGGCATAGGAGAAGTAACAGTTGGATAATATGCCAGGAAGACTGATATTTTCCCCTAAAAAGTGTTTGGCAGAGCTATTAGGGTTTTCTTTAAGGCCTCTGTAAGGGCAGGAATGGACACTGAGCAGGTTTTCCTGATCCAGCAGACCGGGTAAAGGAGGAGTCCTGGAGCCCTCAGGGGTTTTTGCAGGGCTTTTATTGGGATTTACCCAGTACACAGCAGGCAAGGGTGCTGGGGGGCCGGGAGGCTGGCAGGCCTCCCAGCCCCCAGCAAGTCTTCACTCTATCTGGGCTCTCCGGCCTTCTCTCTTGGATTCTGCTGCTGCTGGCGTCCCCATGACGCCGCCATTAAAAGCCCAGTCTTAGCCCAGGTGAATCCCATCTACCTATGCCCACACCCTATTCCAGGTGCCCACCATCAGGCATGCATTCAGGACCGCAAGGATCCATCATCTATCCTGATGGCAGGAGGGCAGAAAAGCCTGACATTTCTTTACCCTACACCTCCTTCTCACTGTAAACTTGACATATTTGGAAAGACCCACAATCGCAGCACTTTGATGTCTTTCCTGCATAGAAGTTGGAAGCTTATAGTATGCAAAATCTAAGTTTGAAATGACCTCTGATTTTTCACTTCCTGACTAGTTGGCTGTCCCAATTAGCAACAGCAGAATGAGTGGGATATTCCAAAAAAATTGTTTCCTAACTTTACTTCCTATGAACTCAGTTGCATGTAGCTGAGGGCAGTGGTGCTAGAAATGTGGTACTTGGAATAGCAGCATCACCTGGGAAGTTGGTGGAAATCAAACTTTTTTCCTCCATCCCTGACCTATGGAACCAGCAATCTTGGAATAGGGCTCAGTAATCTTTTTTTTTTTTTTTTAAAGATGTATTTTATTTATGCATACGAGAACTGGGATATAGGCCAGAGGTGTAGGGGGTGAGAGGATTCACCAGAGATAGAGTGGGAAGCTCAGGTGGCTCCACTGAAATACACTGCTGAGGGGAGCAGCAGGTGAGATAGGAGAGGTCCGCTGTGACCTAACATGTGAGCTAACTCCCTGGCTGGGGATAGAACTCATGTCCCAGTGGCTGGTGATAGCTTGATAGCACTGAGACTTTAACCTCTGCACCACCAGGGATCTTTCCCAGTAATCTGTTTTTTTAAGGAGCCCCTTTTAGGTTGCCCACCTAAATTGAAAACCAGCTGGGGAGTTTTATTGAAAGCTTTCAGGGGGATCTGTGAATGCCCTAAAACTTTCTGTAAGCTTGTATATATGTGCACACCTGCATCCTTTAGAGGAAGCAGAACCTACTTTTCTCTGGAATCTCAGGATGATACTGATGCCTGTGCTATGGAACACCAGGATCCCGCCTCGGTGTTTCCAGCCATCATTCTGCTCTAACTCCCCAGTGTTTTTCGCTAGGGGGCTACAATTAGATCTCAAGGGAGATCCAGCTGCCATCCTCTCTCAGTTTCTGAGCACTCCTACATATTGAATTCTATGTAGTTGTCAACTTCCTGCCTCTTAAAGTGCAGTGTGAGCAATTGTTTCATTATAGAAACTTCTGGCTTGAATGTTTTAGAGCCAAAGATCCTATCTATGCAGGAACTCACAGATCAGCATCGACAATTTCTTTGCAATGAATATTGAAGTGTTTGTTTTAGTCTGAGGCTACTGGTGCTGCTGTAAAATATTTTTGCCTGTGGGTTTATAAGCAGGGGATTTTTCAACAGTTGTCACTGTCGGTGTAAAATCACTATTTGTTGAACAAGCTTTTGATAGGTCTACTCTCAATTAGTTCATGTGCTAAGTTTTAGGCACACAGAGAAAAATGTTCTTCTGGTGAGGAATGGGGAGATAGGAGTTGGACAGTGGTTGAATTGTGTGGTTATAGAAATAAATGAGACCAAAGAAAAACTAGTTAATTCCTTTTGGGGTTGAGGCATGTGGGAATGCAATGTGTTTGGGAATCTTTCATTGAAAATATGATTTTTACTGGTTCCATAGAATGGGAAAGATTTTTTCCTGGCAAAGTAAGTATTAATGTAAATATTTTAAACAGGAATAGCAGTCTGGCTGGAGACAGTCATAAAAGAGATCCAATTGCATCTAACGGATAGTGAGTTTCATGTAGTGGATGAGATGCCTGATGTAGATGAATGTGTTAAGGATGCAGGATTGTTAAGGAAAGCATGGCAGGAATAGGGATGGAGACCAGATTTTGAAGGGTCTTATGGTCTAAGCTAAGGAGGTGAAAGTTAGGGCTCCTATTTTACAATACCAGTATTCCTCAATGTTGCTGAAGTGATGGTTTTGTTATGAAAACAGACATTTTTTAAGAAACAGCTATTTTAATATAAAATACAGTTGTGTAAATATTTCAATATTTCCCACAAAACTTAAAACCCTCTACCATGCATGTATCAATATGATTTTCTGCATCTGTTCAGTTTTGCTTCTCTAAATCGTTTTACTTGGAATATCTCTCTTCTAAATAAAGCAATACTAGAGGGTTGGCCAGCTATTGAGGGTGATTATTATCCAGCACCGACCCTGTGCTGACATTTTGTCTTGTTCTCACAACAATCCTTCAGATTTGAAATAATCCATCATTTTATAGATGGAAAAAATGACAGAGTTCTGTTCTCTGACACAGAGAGTAACAATTTCTTAGCCCAAGAAGTTGTAAAAAGGTTTACTAAAACAGTCAGTTGGAGGACACATATAAGTAAAATATGGATTCAAATACAACTTTCTGCCAATTCCTACAAACAGCACCTTGTAGCAACTCAAACTGAGTCATTTTCCTGCTTAAAAAATCCTTGAGATAGTGAGATTATTATGACCAGACTATTAATCTAGCTTCTCTTTGAAGACACCTACAGAGGGAAATACAGTAAAATGCTATTGTAGTGGTCGAAGAAATGCAAATGAAGAGTGAATATGTTGCATTATGGGGGAATGCAGCCTTATCTGTGGGTTTATAAGCAGGGATTTTTAAACAGTTGTATTCAGACCAAATAAAGCAATGTCTGCTTTTTTTCCAACCTGCTCCAATTGCAGTGTTTTTCAGAGAGGCAGTCTGCCTTGTTTGGTTTATTATTACCTTTTGTGTATTGCGAGCATCAATTAATATTTAGAGAATCTGGGTATTCATTGGTATGTTGGAGATTTACCATTTGATCTTTGTAGAATGTTGCTTTGTTTTCTCCAGAATGGGGACCCTGCCATTACGTGATGACTTAAAGTCAAGATGCTTGTGTTTGTGTTCTGACTCAAACTGCTAGCTGTGTGACCCTGGGTGTGTTTCTTGGTCATCTATTGCCTATTCCTGTACTACTTACACAAGGCACACAGGCTAGAAGGGATCTTATTCTACTCAATGATTTAAGGAGGAAGTGACCTTTCTCTCAAAATAATCTTGATTAAGAGGCAAAAATGATTTTTGGTCTAGAATAGATGAAATTTCAAATAAATTTCAAATTCATAATTTCCCATTCATGTATGTCCAGGAATCCATTTGGTGGTTATTTCTATAATGGAGATGATGACAATGCTAACATTCCAGGTTTGTTTTTTTTGAAGGACAAAATAGATAACAAATTTGAAAGGGTTTTGAAAACTCAGTGAGTACAATGGGTAAAAGGTTATTAAATTATTGTCATACATAATAAAATGATATTTCTATTTCATAACATGTGTTAATTACAAGTCAATATAAGTGCCTGGGGATGGCTAGGATATCAAAAATTTCCAGGTTCCTGATGAAGACATGTGGAAGGATTATCTATTCCCTTCCTTACATGATTAAGGTGTAAACGTCCTACAAACTGAACTCTATTTTTTTTATTTTTATAGTATCCCCAATGCCTGGAACAGCATCTGACATATTGCAGGTGCTCAATAAATATTTATTGAATAAGTAAATAGAAAAATTAGAGAGCAATTGTTTCCATTGCTAATGAGGACATTGACCATTAGTTTCTACTTTCTCTGAGGAGCTGAGCTGGACCACAGGTGAACTGTAAGAAATCTTTTGTTTATATGCAGCAGCCTGAGTGGTGTGAAAAATAAAGAAAGCCAGGCATGGTTAAAGTGCTAAGGACTGATTTTAATCGGTAATAAACTATTGCACTAGGAAGAAGGCTTAGCGTGAATTGAATTCAACTTTGATTTGTACAGAGGTGACTGGGCATTTTAAAATGAGAATGAGGGAGTAGGGAGTCAGAAGACTAGGGGCTTGAGAAGAGGAAATTTAGAAAAAGCTGGAGGGGTTCTTGGTGCATGTCAAAGCTCTCAGTATTTGATAACTGATTCTTATTAAACTTAAACACCTCCTCTCACAAGACTGTGAGGCAAGGATCGTTTTCTCACGTGTTGTCTGGAACAAATAAATTTATTTTTGCAGCCTTGAGCTTTCCCAGGCAGGAACTTAAGAGTGTCAAGTCTTCATCCTAGCTGCCTTCGTGTGTTATAATATATGCTATCGTTTGTTCAAATCTTTTAATGTGGTAGGGTGTGGTAGGCAAAATTATTTATTCTAAGAATCTGCAGATTTCACATGTTGAGGCCTAGTCTAATCAGGGCTCAGAGGAACCTAATTACTAGAGTATAGTCAAGAAGGAAATGTTTGTCAGTGGGCACCTTTGATTTTGTTTGGAAATCAATTTGGTTTTGTCACATTAGGTTAGCTAAAAAAAATTCAAAATAAACAGATTTTAGGGTCTCCCTGGTGGCACAGTGGTTGAACGCTGGGCTGCGAAGCTGCCCACATCCTCTGCCACGCTGGTTCGATAGGGTCCCACATGGTGCGCAGACCTCTCCTGCCGTGCCCACTGCTCCCCCTCAGCAGTGTACTTTGTCAGTCTGCCTGTTCTGTTCCCCGCTCTGGTGAATTCTCTCACCCTCCCGCGCTTCTGACTGTACCCAGTGCTTGTATAAATAAATAAATAAATAAATCTTTAAAAAAATAGATTAATCTCCTAGAAGTCCAGAGCAGAGTGGACTAAACTCTCCTACTCCTTACTTTGTTTTCCCTTAACTCTACCAAAAATCATCTAGATATTTCCAGAGAAAAGGAGCTCCTTCAAAATAGTAGTTGGGCCTGAATTTTTCTTATCAAGCCAGTCGACTAGGAGAAGGATATGAAGAGAGGAAGAAAAATTGGAAGGGACAAAATCATTGAAAGAAAGAAAGCATGGGGTAATGGAATTGATTTAGAGCTTAGTTTTCTCTGTAGAAACTGCCCTTTTTGGCATGGTGGTTTTGTTGTTTTTGATCAATCTCCTAACTCTCCTGCCACCAGGACAGAGATTTTGGAAGCACTCTGACCTCTCCTGAGCAATTAGGGATCATGGGGAAATAGTAGTAAAAAAAGATAGTATGTGATAGGCATGAAAGGTGTTTGACCGCTTAGCTCAGACTCTCTTGTTATTTAGATATAGTTTAGATACAGACCTGGTTCTAGAACTGTATTGGAAGCAATGTTTTGTTAACCTTTGATTTCTTTGGAAGTTGCAGGATGGTTTTGGTAGTGACTGAAATTACTCTGCAACCTATCTGTGCCTTAGACCTTTTCTTAGTATAGAAAAGAGAAGAACCTATTTCTCATCTGACAACTTGTTTGAGAGAATGATTTGTCAAAATAGTTTTCGGGTTCACCTGGGCTGGTTTCCTGTGCATACTTGTCACCAGTGGTCATGTTGCCATGACTTCAGTGCAGACAATAAAACCAGGCTTATCCCACTGTTACTTTCTTTACCTCTTACTTGTAAATGTTCATTCATTAAGAAAGTGATGTTTCAATAAGTACCGAATGTCCTTCTAAGAAATATCCTTGTTAACCTGATGCTGGGTTCTCCATTCACCTCTATCTTGTTTTCCATCTGTCACCTCTCATGCCCTAAAACTGTAATTACAAACCCAATCCTACAAAGGTAAAAGTAATCATATAAGGTTGGAAATGGACATGATCTTAGAAAACATTTTATTCTATACCTGTATTTTACCATAGATAAAAAGCAAGTCTCCATAATTATCCCTCTTTTTAAACCATAACTCAATCAGATTCAAGTATAACAAATGTTTATGCATTTCTCAGAAAGTGAGAGATACCACCATGGGTGCTAGGGGATACACAAAGATAAGTAAGATCTGCCTCTTACTTCTGAATGGGTAAGGAAGATAGAATACCATGCTCACGGCTAAGCATACCAGGTAACAACAAAGAGATGCAGGAACCATAAAATTAAAGTGCAAAACGGTAATTTTTTTTTTTCAGTCAAAGTTGCAATTTGTAAAAGAGATTAAACAGCACAATGACTAGCAACAAAATGTGTATGGCCCATTGTTTGGCATTTTTGTAGTTAGTAAAGAAATACCTATTCTACTTCTATAATGCAGACTGAAGTTACAACACAGCCCACCCTCCCACCTATGAAGAGATACATAAAAAATATAAATCTAGGGTTGCTGGCCTTTACACTGTAGCCTCTCTGTGCAGTGGAATTTTCTTTGGATAGCAAGTTTTTCTGTATTTATAGATTTTTTATTTATTCTCTCCACTGGTCAGAATTGTATTGATTTTAAACAGATTGAATCACTAGTTAAAGGATGGCTTGTTCATGGCAGAAAGTAAACCAAATTGGTTAATTTAAAGACTACTCTGTGTTTATTCTACTCTATTTTTTTTCTACTCTGCTTTCTTACTTAGAAGGAACTATTTTGTTCACCTGCAGTAAAATACTTCACTTTGTGCAGCCTATACATTAGATGTAGTGATTGACTAAGGCAAGTTCATGGAGTGCAAAGTAAAAAATTCTTCCAATATTAGCCGTTAACACAAGATTTACTTGTTAGGACTCAGAGAAAACTTGGAGTATATCTTTTCTGAATTTGGCTAACCAGTGTACAGTTCAAATCTACAAGAGGGAGAATTCAGAAGTCAAGTGGAAATCTTCAGTTAACAGATGAAAGTGTGAACTCACTACACAGTGAGAGCTCAGAACTGATGAGTATATAGAGATGAGATGAACTCTGATAGGAAAGTATATAGAAATAATATGAACAATAATTACCCACTTACCATTTTTGAGCAAATACTGCATAGTAAGCATTATATTGTGTGCTTATTTAAATTATAAGGGATTATTTTTGGTCCACATTTTCCAAATGATGGGGCCAGGGCTCTTAGATCAATTTTTCCAGAGTCAGAGAACTGATAAGTTTGAGGGAGTAGACAACATGCAGTTGACTCAATTTATTTCCATTCACCTTTGAACTTTTCGGGTGATAGTACTGAAAGTGACCACTTGAGGATCCTGCTCAGTCCCAGAAAAACTGAAACAAGTCACATTTACTGGACCTCACTGCTGCTGAATTCTAAAGCTGAAGATTTTAATTATCCTGAGAAGAAAGATGATCAGAGGTCAGAAGCAAAAACTTGGGAAATGTTAGTAACTTAAGGTCTGTACTTAAAGGACCAAGTATGTTTTCTTTTGCACATTTTACCCCTGGTCTTTAGCACTATGGTTAGCACAGAGAAGATGCTCAATAAATGAGTATTACTTGATTAATGATTATTAGTGAGATAAGAGGATGAAAAAGAGCTCTCAGAATGAAATATTTATCTCAAATGTCTTAAGTAAAGGGCTATGACTTTCCAAAGTAATGGTCCTGTGAACCTTTAGAACTCAGGCTTTGGAGAGAGGCTTACATGAAAACTTGCAAATATTTAGGGAAGGATGAAGACGTGTAAATAAAGCTGGTTGCTAGTTGCAGACATTAGAAAATAAGACATGGACAGTGAACGGAGAAGGAAACAGTGAACCCAAACAAGGTGTTCATTTTTTTTCCTTTGTTTAAAAAGAGTCTGTTTAGGTAAAGAAGAAGGGGGAAGAATCACACACTGAACAGTAAGAAATAACACAGGAGAGGGTTTCTTCCCAAATCAAATAAGGTTGGAGATTTGAACAAAGACTGAATAGTTAACACTGGGGGGGACATTGGAACTTCTTCCCAAGAGGTGCATAAGAGCATCTCAAAAAGATGAACCTATCACCCCCTTATCTCTTCATTTAGTCTTTACCCTTTCAGACTGAACAGCTCATGTTTTCTTAACGTGACATGAGTTTGGGTACCTCCATAGGCTGCTGGGTATATTTTGATTTGTCCTAAATGTGTCTGCCCTGTTCTCTGTCTGTGTTCTGAAGTAAACACAATATCCAGTGTGGTAAGAGCAGCAGATAACAAAGCATCACCATCATCTCTCTTGTTCTGTACCTAAAACTTACTCTGCAGCTCAATTTACTCTACAGTTTACTCTACAGCTGTACCTAAAACTTACTCTACAGCTCATTAGCTTTGCATTTTACAAGGCACATCAGATTTCTCTACTTGTGTTCTTCACTAATGCATAGTATGTATATGTAGTTTTCTCCCTGCCACTGTAGTAGAAGCTTTAGCTATGGAAGAGACATATGTGCTCTATCTTGTCCATCATTAATAGACCCACAAGCTCTCTTCTCATTTCAAGCTCCTAATGTCTGGTAATGATTTCCACATCAGAACACCTGCAGCTGATATACAAACCCCAGGTTAATTTTTTTTTTTTCATCAACATCACCTGTTTAAATTTTGAAAGTAAGACTACATGGGTTGTCAGTGTTTTTTAAGAAAGAGGAATATGGAGTAATGAAAAAGTTTAATCTTTGAGCTAACTGCTACCTCGCCATTGGGGAAAAAACTTTCTCTTGATCTCTGAAATCAACTAGAGGTTTCAGCTCCTAAGGCAGAGTTGCCATTACAGTTGTACTATTAAAACTTATACAAAGTCATTTTTCTTGAAGGGTAGGAAAATTGTTTGGGACTAGTTTGCAATTGGCTTGATTGTTGCTGATATAAACATCCCTGAATTGCATTTTCTTACATGTCCAAGTAACCTTAGAACCTCAAATTAAAGAACAAAATGGATTTGACTAAGTATAACCAGACTTTTTTAAAGTAAAATTGAGTACCATAAAAATAGCTTTTAGAAATTGTGAAAATGTCAATGCAAGTAAATTAGTTCTAATGCAAGCTGAGCCATGGAATTTTATTGAAAAAATTCTCATCTAAGCATGGAGCATTTAAATAATGAATTTACAAGGAGAAACACAGGAAACAACAGAGAGCCATTACTTACAAAAGGAAAAAAACAGGGCACTCTAATGATTATAGATTTGAGTATGGAATAGTTTGCCTGATTTTTGTTTCATTGCTTCTTTGTCATTGGAGGCCTGTCTGATGATTTGGGTAAGTATCATGGGTGAATGTCTTTGTGTTTGCTCAGCAGAGAACAACAGTTGCAATATGTAAATAGGGTGCCTCTTCCCTTTGGATGCCTTGGGATATGTATAATAGATTAAGTTGGCTTTGTGCAGAGCAAACAGGTCTGTATTACCAAGAATATGAATAATGTCGGTTTCCATAATTGCTAACATCTGGCTTTCCATAAATCTGTTAAATTGCGTGAAAGCAGAATTAGATTTCTGTGTCATAAGTAAAGCAATTACATAGAACTCTGTAGGCAATATGGTCCTATATGCAACTGTGAAATCCTTTCATTCTGCAACAGCAAAAGCAAAGCCAGGTTTTGTACTTTTTTTTTTTTTTATTGTGCACACTAGGTGTGTTTATCTTTGTGCCCAGGTTTCTTAATTTATGAGAGGAAAACAATACCAACATGTTTCAACTTTGCAAATGCAAAGTAACTAAATGTTAAAAAGAATTATCATAGTTGAGTATTAATAACCAATTTAGAAATTATTTTAGATGAGACACTAAATTATTCTTTTGTAGCCACTGTGGATCTGTTGAAATTACTCTCCTAGACTATTTCTGGAGTGATTTGTTAATGGAACTAACTCTGTTCTTGTCCTCAAATATTTGGTAGGAAATAGGTAGCGAAGGAGGAGGGAAGGTTGCCATACTATTTCTGTAAGATCACTATTTTGCTATATTCATTGTATTGTGAATAAGACCTTAAGGCTTTCCCAGATGAAAATGCAATAACATGTATTCCCTGAAGGGGATGGTTGTGATTATTATGCCTTATGCTTACTGCACACCTCAGAGACCAGATTTTGACGAAGTAGTCTTTACAATAGTATTGATCCATAAATCCCTTGGATTTAAATAAGTTAAATAAATAGATTGAACATTTACAGTGTATTTTCTATTGTACTTTACACTGAGAAGAATAAAAGGAGAAATACTTAGTGAGTTAATTGAGGGCAGAGACTATTTTTCGAGAAGAATAAAGATGTAATTCTTGAGGGATGTAAACACAGCATTATTTCTAAGGTACAGAGAAAGCAAATACTCAAATTCTTTTGGAGTGAAGGATGGAGATGCTGGATCTTGGTATTGGAGAATTCATGGGAATGAAGGTAGCACAGAAAGGAAAGTGCTCATCTCACCAATTAATTTATAGTCCATCCAGGCTAATAAAAAGAAGAGATAAGGGAGGGGATAGCTTTTTATAATATGAAAAGGCATGTCCCAAGGTACAGGGGAAATAGCCTTACCTGTTTGTAGATTACTCATTGCTTTTAAGCAGGAAGGCGAAGAGACAGAGGGTGACAAGTGAAATGTTAGATTGGCGCTTATGGGATATGCTAGGGGTTTGAAACTTCTATTTTAAGCATCAGCAGGGTGGTAATCAGGCATGGGATGGCCAGGGATGTTTTTAGAATACCACTTTCCTAGGCAAGGGGTTTAGAATAATGATTCCTAATAGACTAAACACAGCTGAGATCTCTGGATCCTACCTTAAACCAATTAAATGATACTTTGGGGGAGCCTTTAAAATTTACTGGTGCTCAGAGTCATCAACAAAGTTTCTATGTGAGCACAATGAAAAATCACTGAATTAGAGTAAGAACTGGCTAGACTCAGATAAGATGGGAAGTCAATGAACGTCCTAGTGATAATTCCACAGACCTGAGCTGATACAAGTTCAAAGAAGTCTGTATTTCCTTTATCACCACATGTGTGATGAGCCATCTGTCAACTGACACTCTGTAGCTCCTAGTCATACAAACTATATTATAAATCTGATGAGCTAAGACTGGATATTTTAATTTTTACCTTCAGCAAAGACTGGGGGAGAGAATAATACAAATATATCACTTTACTATTGTTGAAAGATTTTATATACCTAGATACTAAGCCATATTGCCTGTTGCTCAATGAAGAAGGAAGGGCTTGAACTTTTAATTGTGTAATTTTGTTGAGATACCATTGGTTTACAACACTGTGTATGAGTTAGAGATGTGCATTCATACCTCTTCAGATGTATGATAGCACATCCTCCACCATAGTTCCTTGAGCCCCTTATCCTCTATGTTCCCTTCCCCATCTTCCATCCCTCCCTTGTGATAGCCTCGATTCTATAGTCAGATTTCTGTTTTTTTTTTTTTTTTTCGTCTGTTCCTTGGGTTTGTTTCTTTATATTCCCAATGTGAGTGAGAACATCTAGTATTAGCTTCACACCCCCCACTCCAGTTCCATCCATGCTGTTGCAAATGGCAAGATTTCCACTATCTCACATGATACACATGGATATAAGGCCAGAAAGCATAAAATACATAGAAGAAAACAAAGGAAAAACACTGCACATCATTGGATTCAAGTGATGATTTGGGGGACTTGACTAACGGTAAGGGAAACAAAAGCAAAATAACAAATGGGACTACATTGTGCATTTTGCACCATGAAAAACTATCATCAAAACAAAAGATGCTGTGCCAAATGAGAAAATATTTGCATGACATAAATCAGACAAGGGGCCATATCCAAATCTACAAAGAACTCATGCAACTTAACAAAAAAGAAATTTTAACCCATTGAAAAATGGGCAGAAGTGCTAGACACTTCTCCACAGAGAGCCAACAGCACATTCCAAAAATGTTCAAGATCACTTATCACTATGGAAGAATAAAGCAAAACCACAATGACTTATCAACAGATGCTTACGAGAATGGCCTATATAATTAAAAAAAAAAAACAAAAAACAAATGTAGATGAGGATATAGAATGAAAGAAATCCTCCTACAGTGTTGGCGGGAATGTGTAAACTAGTCCAGACCCTAAGGAAAACAGTATGAAGGTCTCTCAAAAATAGATCTATCATGTGATCCAGCAATCGAGTTAACAACCTGAAGAATGCAAAAACTCTAATTCAAAGGGATACATGGGCCCCTGTATTCATTATAGATTGTTTACAATAGCCAAGTTATGAAAACAATCTAAGTGCCTAAGAAAAGAGTGGATTATAAAGACGTGGTATGTGTGTATATGTAATACAACTCAGATATTTTAAAATATGAAATCAGGGCTTTAACTTCATCTTAAATATTTACTTTCATTATCATGACTTAAACAGTCTAGCAAAAGTCAAACAAATAAAACTCAAGCCAGAGATTCTGTGATTACTTTCAATTTGAGTCTAGCTAACAAACAATCAAACTTTGAGTTTGCTTATTCAGTCACATTTTTCCTTTTATAAATGTGGCTCAGTTATATCTTTTAAAGTGCAATTTTCTTAGTTAAAATAATGAAAAGTTCTCAAATTCAAAAAATATGCTCATTGTATCAAGAACATTTATTGAGTCATTATCATGCTATTTCCCTTTTTAGATTCAAAAGATCATAGATTAGATGGGTATGGTTTCATACAATGTGATATTGAAATAACCTGCATATAGTAAGCACTCAATTAAATGGAAGAACTTTATTTCCAACATTCCTTGTTACTCCTACAGCCTATATTACTTTTAGTTGGCAAGAAATTGGATAGAGGGCCTCCGCTGGTGGCACAGCGGTTGAGCGCTGGGCTGTGAGGCTGCCCGCGGCCTCTGCTGTGCCGGTTGGATCCCTGGGCACTGGCGAGGGTCCCACATGGCGCGACAGACCTCTTTTGCCATGGCCACTGCTCCCTCCACAGCGTATTTCGTCAGTCTGCCTGTTCTGTTCCCCACTCTGGCTCTGGTGAATTCTCTCACCCTCCCGCACTTCTGACTGTACCCAGTGCTTGTCTGTCTGTCTGTCTGTCTGTATGTATGTATGTATGTATAAATAAATAAACCTTTTTTTAAAAAAAAGAGAATTTATATAGAGGGAAAATATTGGGGCCAAGGACACAGTCTTTGCTCTAGCACATAGTAGAGGTGTGACCACTGAAGCTCTGTGTGTTTTAGTTTATTCTGTAGAAGTTGGTGCAATGCATTAAAAAGGGCATTGATAAATTTTTAAATATAGACAAATAAAAGTAGTAGCAATACTGATATAATTTGAGCACATTAGGAATGTTATTTATAATGGTTTTTGTTGTTTAATTTAGTTCCATAATCCTTAGTCACATGCCTACAATATTATACATATTTAATATGAAATTTAAGACATAGAAAAAGTACCCTACCAACAGTTTTATAGATATACTCCTCCTTGAAGTTGAAAAAATTTACAATTAATGTCATATGAAAGCATGTTCAGAGAGCAGAGCAATCATCGGTGGAGAAGACTGACAGACAATGGCCAATGTCATCAGATAGTTTAAAGATCAGAAATAAAAAAAAAAAATCAAGTAGACTTTAAGTGATCTCAGAACTAGTACCGAAAAGTAGAAGTTACTAGAAAGTATATTTCATTTCTGTCTGAGGAAGAAATGTCTTAAGGGTTATTCAAAGATAGAACTGACTGCCTTGGGACGTATCCGACTCCAGTGGAAAGGAGAGCAAGCCAGAGCAGAGGGGCTGTGTGTTTACGGTGTTGTTAAGGTCACTCAAGCTCTGAGTGTCAGGGAAAGTTGACTAGATATATATTTTCCTGCCTTATTTCCTGTTGGTGAAGAACAGCAGAATACCGGTGTCTTTCATCAGCATCCATGCCATACTCTACTGCAACTCTGAGTTGTTTTCTTGCATGGGCTGCTAGCCATTAGGGTGGTAAGAATTATGCCACCTTCTTTCAACTTCCGCCCCTGGGGGCAGTCTAATTGGCTCAGGGTTGTCCTAATTGCCACATGTTCCTACTCAGTGGCTAACCTATTCGCACCTTTTTTAAAAGACCCAGACCTCCATGAGGTGTAGCTACACTGTTAATGAATTAACGTGTTCATGGCATCTGGCCGTTACAGATTTGGATAATATCCTCAAGCCAGTTTAGAGTTGCTACTGGGTAATTTAACATTTGGAGTCTGACAGCTATCAAACCTGCCTTTTTTTTTTTTTTTAACTCTATGATACTGGGCATGTTATTTAACTTCTATTAGCCTCAGCACCATTATTTACAAAATAGACATAATAACAGATCCTGCTCTACAGGGCTGTTTTGCAAAGTGAATGCCTGTGGACAGCTTGGCACAATACCGGGCTCAAGGTACTAATGCTGTTGTAAATGCTTATTTTCTAGCAATAATCTTGGCTAGATTCTAAAGCTCTGTGCTTGTTTTATTGCAGACATTGATGAATGTGCCTTAAGAACGCATACCTGTTGGAATGATTCTGCCTGCATCAACCTGGCGGGGGGCTTTGACTGCCTCTGTCCCTCTGGGCCCTCTTGCTCTGGTGACTGTCCCCATGAAGGAGGATTGAAGCACAACGGGCAAGTGTGGACCCTGAAAGAAGACAGGTGTTCTGTCTGCTCCTGCAAGGTAAGAGGGTGCCAGAGAAGTTATAGCTGTTTGGTTTCTCCCTGCCTTCACCTTTCTCCCAAGTTGTTGACTCATGTAGCTCCTGTAGTTCCTAAAAAGGCTTTTCCTGTTCTCACCTACACTACAGCTAATGATGATGCTGAGTGGCTGACAAACCTGCTTCGAATTGATTGTGCTCGTAGCAAAATGTGAGGTATGGGGTTAAAGACTGACTGCAGAGCAGAGGGGAAGCAGGGCAGAGAAGCCACCGAGAGTTCTCCCAATGAGAGCCCACAGTGCCTCCAAGGCTTGTTGGTTGAGCACTTTAATGAGCACTCACCCACACTTACACAAACTTGCTGATTAAAACTACTTTTTGCCTGAAATTAGCACTGGAATAAAGTTTCTCACTTTTGTGGTGACATCATCCATGATAGCAAGACTTAGAGACCTGCTTCCAGTGGTCAGACAGGTGGACTTCCATTTAGATTAAATGATGATAATAGCATAAGGCCTCTGGTAAATGATGTGTTTGTCATTCTCTGTGCTGGGCTATTCCTTACATTAAGTTGTTTGGGAGTAAATTTAATGCTTATGAAAATGAAATTCTGCCATCACCCCGTTTTGCTTTATGCTTTGCAAAATGGGCCTATTAAAGTGTTTGATTTCCTTGTGTTTTATTTCTTCTTTTGTTGATCTTGCCTATTCATTTTCCTTTGATATTACTCTACTGAAGCTCTTGCATTGTATTTTTATGTCGACTGCGATGGAACTGTTTAATCTTAGGCTTTATAGGCATGGGAACCAAGGGGAATTGCTTGCTTAGTAACCTCTTCGTGAACTGAATCTCCCGATACATTCCCGGGTGCTCCCTAGAAACAGAGTGGAAATGAACCTTAAAAAAGTAATCCAGTTCGTTCTCCTGCCTTCAAGTCTGTCACACCTCCAATGGGCATGGAAGCACTTATTTTTTTTTCCGCTTGCATGCATTGTTCCATAATAGCACAGCCTCCAAATATTGTAGGGGAGTGGGGGTAAGGAGGAGGGCCCTGTTTTAGGAGCTAAAGTAAGAACCAGAATTAAATTCTGTAGGTCATCCTCAAAAAAAAAAAAAAAAAAAAAAGGAATGTACTGGTGATCTGCATGTTTTCCCTTTATTTGTAGATGAAAATGTTCTAGCCCAGTTTAATAAGTAATATCTCAATTAATTAAGCCTCAGAATGAACTATTATAATGGCATCATCTCGCAGGTTAATAAGTAAAGTCAAGGTAGGGATTTAAGATAATGGCTCTTTGAAACATCATTCCCTAGAAGTTTATTCTCTGTTTGAAGTTCAAATAAAACCAAATCATACAATGGCAGAATCACATTAGGCAACAAAGGGTCAAAGGTTAATGTTGAAAACTCAGAGTTCTTCTAAGAGGCCATATTCCAGTTAATGCACCAGATTAGCTTCTAGTATCTCCTGCCAAATGAAAGACTCCTTGAAACATGTTGACAGTTGAAAGAGGATCAATGATAAGGCTATGCTGCTAGTACAAACTGATCTGGGCTTCTCACTAGGTGCTGTATGCTCCTTGACAGTGACAATAATTTTATGAACTTTTATAGCAGTTAGTTGATTAGGCACAGAATGATTGCTGAACTGCTTGGAACGCATATCTCTCTATTACCAGACCATAGAAACCCACAGTGAAAAATGGTCATCTCTCTGGAATTGATCCCTAAATCTTAGTTACAACTTGACTTCTTTTCATAGATACCCGTCTGTGGCTCCTTCATTCATAAATTAGTCCAGGGCCTTAAGAAAGCACTCATATTTTCTACGTGTGCTATCTGGGAAAATAGAGACATCTCAGGTTTATTGTTTCTAGGAAATTATAACTTTAGCATGAGTGGTTGTGCTTATGTCAGTGATCATGGAGATGGGTAGGAAATACATACAGCCTCTTAATACAGGATCTAGTGATGACCAGTTTGTTGTGGAAATAGAAGTAGGCTTCATTCTGCGGAGATTCAGAAAGTATAAGGAAAGACTTCACAAAAAGAGGTGACCATTATATAAGACTTAATAGATGAGAAATAAAGTCCAGAAGAGATGTGGGGATAGTGAATCCAAATAAAGGGAATGGAGGGGACAGATGTAGAAACACTAAATACATAGTATTTTCAGGGAAATATGAAATAAGGGTGAGATTAGATCATCAGGAGAACAAGATGATGGGGAACATATAGGTGGTAATGAGCCAGGAGAGAAAGCCTGGGAGTTTTCCTAGAAATTATGCCACTGGGTGGGGAAATGGATAACATAAACACACAACCACTCACAAAGTTATAATAATGTCAGGGCCTAGTTAATGTATCGGTGAAACGGGAGGGCAAAGTGCAAAAGACATTTGTCATGGATTGTCTGGGATGCAGGCCATTTGACCTGACCTTATTTTAGCCTTCCCCAGACTGCGGAAGATATTCAGAGTAGGGAAACCTAGAGGGTCCCCTTGTTTCCTTCAGGCAAGAATAGACTCACCAAATCTGCAGGGAGGTGACAGTAAAATCTGTCTACCATCTTCAGCATGGCCCTCAGAGAGAACAGCAGCATGGAGTGAGACTGTGCCAGGGAGCAGAGCAGAAATTAGCTTTCTGGATTCCAGCAATCTACTTATAAAAACGCTTTAATTTTTGAACTAAACAGTAGCATTATTCTAGGGTATTCTTGATAACAGGATTCGACTACTTGACACCTCAGATTCTTTAGGACTGCCTTCGAAAGATGTACATGTCAGCTGATTGAGTCTTGCCCTAAAAGCTCTAAAATGTTGTCATGGATCTCGTTTTCCAGTTCTAGTCCTAGACTTCATTCTCTTACTGTTCCCAACCCTGCGTTTTCATTGCAGGAGTTTGTGGGTTCTGCCATTCTAATTTCCCAATTGTCTACCTTACTTTGTTTCTCCATTAGTGGTTCTCAGACTTCCCCTGGCATCAGAATGAATCACTTGGAAGGCTTGGGAATCTGTGATCACTGACTGTACTACCAGACTTTCTGGTTTGGTAGGGCTGGGTTGGGCCGCAACAATTTGCATTTCTACGTGGTTCCCAGGAGATTCTAATGCTGCTGGTCAGAGGACTGTCCTTTGAGAAGCTCTGCCCCAAGAATCCCCATCTCCATCTGTCTGAAGTCTGTTTTTCCTATAGTCTTACCAAAATCATGCTTTACGGAGTTAGCAGAGGGGAAATTCTTTCTTATAAAAGTCTAGATTGGAGTCTAGTTCTTTTATGTGCTATGTGGAAAAGTCCTTGTCATTAAAATGAAGTAGTTGGATTCAATACTTAAGTTTTTGTACCCCAGGTGATAATTAGAGAAGAATAACCAACTAGTTTGTGAGTTATAACCTGAAGATGAGATTCAACACTGTGTGAAAAGAATGAAGATCACATCCAAATTTTATATGAACATGGAATAAGCAGATCTAGAATACCACCTCTAATTTCATACACTATATGAGGGATCAGAGTACTTTTTGTGAAGAGCCAGACAGGCTCTGTATGCTGTAGGGTCGCTGTCTCATGCAAATCTGACATTGTAGTGTGCAGGCAACCATAGGCACTATGTGAATGGATGAGAGAAACAGGCGACTGGCCTGATTTAGAATGGGGGCATTAATTTGCCAAATTCTGGTTTATATTACTATTCACTTTACACCAGTAGTCTTGCCTAAGTCCACCTTCTTGATTTAAAAGTTTTGAAACTCTGGCAGAAAGAAAAATAGTTATATACAATAGGGAGTAAGTGTATCATTGTTTTGACTATTCAGTAATAAACTGTGTAATTTATAGTATAAAACCCATAACTTTCCATGGCATAAAAAGAACTAACTCATTTTTTATTTGCTAAGAAAGTGTGTGACCCTGCTTCTTAAAATTCAGAAACAATTTAAATATTGTAATACTTATTAACTGTAAACAGTTAAAATTTAACTGAACTTTCATCATAAAACTTCATGAAAACATTTAATTTCTATAGCAGAAGGGTGGAGAGATACATTTTTGGCAGGTAATTTGGAATGTTCTGAACACCCCAGCTGGGGTTTAGAGCTCAAGCTCTTGGAATGACCCTGGAGATTTATGGCAAAAAGTATTACTCACTGTCCGTGGTCTCCATTCTTTTACCACATTTGAAATCTAGTGTGGCTGTGCTCTGTGAGCTGGGGTTTTATAATGGCCTTCTCATTGAATTAATGGAGCCACCTGTGACATTTTCATTATTAAAAATTATTTTCTTGACAGTAGCCCTGTAATTCAAAAGCCAAAGTGAACACAGCCATTGTTCTGAAACATGTTAGAAACTAAGAGAGGCTTATTTGGCATTTTCACATAATTGATGAGATGTGAAATTGCTTTATTTTGTACTAACCCTGGAGGCTATCCACTTACCCTTATTCATTCTTTTAATCAGCACTTGGGGAGACATTCTGATTGGGTCTCATTGCCTGTTGTACAGTAGCCTCTTATAACAGAATCTATCCCTGTGTTTGATGCTATTCACGGACCTCGCTATGTGGATTTTTTAAGTGTTGAATATCATTAGTTTTCTTCACTTCCACTGGTTAAAATAAATTCCCAAGGTGTTATGTAACTAGTGTTACATAAGCAAATGTATTAGTGAGTTAAAATAGTGGGATAGAGCTGTAAACCAAAGACCTGTAGTTGGAAGATTCCTAGGGTCTGAATACTTTTTCCAAAATAGCTGAATTCTCTGACTCAATTCACCTACTTAACTCTAGAGTCCTTGTCAACATGCATATCCTCATGTGCATGTGTGTACCTATGTACATAGACATACATGTTTAATATTTCATCCCTTGATGTTTTGGAATTTTTCGGGTCATTTCGTATAGTAATAGATTTGAGGGAAAGCATTTTTCAGCCTATGGAGTTATTATATGTATGTGTGTAGTCAGCATGTCTCTTTTCCATTCTCCATAAAGAATCAAGCCTTTAAAGAGTTCAACTTTTTCACATGAACTGAACATTTACTGCATGCCAGGTACTGTTCTAAATTCTACCTATATTAACTTATGTAATCCTAAGAGTAACATGACAAGGTTATTTCTGCATTATTGTTATCGGGCATGCTACTATTACTAGTATCATTTTACAAATGAGGACGTCAAGGTACACATTAGTCAAGGTACACAGTATAAGCAACAAGTCTTCCAACTGGCCTTGGAATTCAGGCATGTGAGTTTTTTTTTTTTTTAATACTTCGGGGCAGGACAGGAAGGCCACAGTGCAGGTTTTCTGATCCAGAAGAGGGGGTAAAGGAGGAGAGAGTCCTGGAGCCCTCAGTGGCTTTTCAGGCTTTTATTGGGATTTACCAGGTACACGGCAGGCAGGGGTGCTGGGAGGCGGGGCGGGGCGGGGGGGGGTGGAGGGGGGGGTGGAGCCAGGAGGCTGGCAGGCCTCCCAGCCCTCAGCAAGTCTTCACTCTTTCTGGGCTCTCTGGCCTTCTCTCACATTATCTCTGCTTCTCCTCTTGGCTTCTCCCGCCATCCCCGTGACATGGCCCTTAAAAGCCCAGTCTCAGCCCAGGTGAATCCCATCTACCTAGGCCCACACCCTCCTCCAGGTGCCCGCCATCAGGCATGCATTCAGGACCGCAGGGTTCCCTCATCTATCCTAATGGCGGGAGGGCAGAAAAGCCTGATACTTTTTACCTCACCCTCTAGCACCCACCTAGCTGACATTCAACTTTGTTGAGATAAGTTTACTAAGATAGAGCTTGCTATTGATGATGTAGATGAAGACCCTGAGGGCAGGTCCATCAAATTTGTAGATGTCACTAAGCTGTGTAGGTGCACAGAAGGTGGATAGCATCAAAACACTTGGAAAAATGTTGTCACAAGCAAGAGAGATGAAATGGAATGCCAATGGTTTTTTGTTTCTTTTTTTAATATTACATTTATTATTGAGGTATCCTTGGCTTACAACAGTGTCTATTTTAGGGTTATAGGTTCAGTATAGTTCATGGGGCTTCCTCTACACACACCCCCCCCATTGTTGTATACAAAGAAAGTTCATGTTTGCAAACTTCAAGTTACGGCATTTTAAAGTGGTGTCTCAGATTCATAAAATAATACTTTATGGGACACAGAGATCGTGATCTTTCCCAAACTAGGCCTACAGTAAGTATTTAAAAAGTGTTTGCACAGTTTTGTGATTTCCATCCTGAAACAGAAGTGAAGGATTAGTGAAGTGTGTGTTGATGGGTCCATGTAGCAGATTAGGGGCAGCTGGTCTTAAGGAGCTTGTTTTACAGGTCCTTCCAGTCTTACTTAGGCCTCTTGCGTCAGCTTCAAGCTCCTTAATAGTGGTTTTGAACCACTGCAGGTCGGAGGCCTCCCTGGTGCCCTAGGGGGTTTAAGGCTCAGCGCTATCAATACAACGGCATGAGTTCGAGCCCCGGCCAGGGAGCCTCACTCAAAGCGCGGCGGACCTGCTTTGCTGTCCGCTGCCAGAGTGGTAGAGTGTGCGTGTAGAGTGAGTGTGTGCGTGCGTGTAGAGAGTGTGGGTAGAGTGTGCGTAGAGTGTGCGGTGTGAGTGTGGTGTGCTAGGGTCGGCTTTCAGAGTTGTTCTGTGTGGCTCACCAAGTGATAAGGGCGAGCAGTGGGCACACATGCAGTAATGCTGGTACCAGGTGTGAAGGGAACGGCATGGAATAGCAGGCAGGGAGGAGGCAGCTGAGGCTCAAGAATGCTAAAACAGGAGCCTCTCAGAGGCAAGAGGCATGGCTGCTGCGCCAGTACTCACCAACTGCATGTCCTGTAGACTCTGCTGAGGGATCAATACAGGGATAATACACCAGCTTTGCACTTGCTGCTTTCAACATCTAACTTTCCAAGATGCAAACGGGCTTAATGAAGTTTCAGTCTCTTTAAACTCAATATAAGTCAACGCTATGATATGCCAGAAGTGCATATTGAAATCCGGTTCTATAAAGAAAGTGCAGTACTTAGAACTAAGGGGACCCTGAGTTCCTGAGTTCAGAGTCATAGCAGTGTTAGACAGGCTCAGTGGTGTATTTGATTTTCTAACTCAGCTACCTAATTGAGAAATGGACTTGTAAATTTCTATTCCACCAAATTACCAGGATTAAATGTGGTAGTGTGCATAACATACTTGCACAATGATGATGGCTGAAAATATTCAAGACTGTTGCAAGAGAGGGCAACTATAACCATAAAAGGATGCAAACCTGTGGGTGTGGGCACTGGTCAAAACAGTAGAGATATTTAATCCAGATGAGATGATTCAGTGGGAACAAGGAAGGGCTGGCTTCTGAAAGTGAAAGAGGTGAAATGTGACAGTATACTTCCTATGGTGGTGAGTTCTTACAGAGTGAAGAGCTTTAATCACAGACTTGGTGACTTTGGTTGTTCTAGAGACGATTCAAGATGTATACAGGCATGGCTGATGTGTACTTTATGGTTTCTTCTGACCCTGAGGTTCTTGGGCTTATGTAAGTGTTCAGCAAGACTTGTCGTCTGAGATGAGAAGTTACTCTGAGCAAAAGATATATAAGGGAAGGTCTGCTGCCAAATGCCCAGCCTTAAGGTTTTAACTTTGATTCATTATGAGTGAACAGAGCCAATACTCCAAAAATTGTACTGTACTTATCATTAGAGAAACTGCTTCAGTGTGAAAGATGGTCCCTAATTATAGTCCCTGATAATATACAACTTAAAGGGTGTCTCATAGGGAAAAAAAAATTGCTTTGACACCATGCCTTCCATTTCACTACATATCAGTTAGCCTTCCTGGGCCTCAATGAATTCTTCTGTAATAGGGACATAGTTTGATTTCCTCCCAAAGTTGAGACAAAGATAAAATGAGATAAATGCTTTTGAATGTGTCGGGACGGTATCTAAGAACTAGGAAAAGTACAGAACACAAATTTCTACTCAAAAGAATTCTTGATCACATGCACCTTTTTAACTACTTAGTTTAGTTATAATTGCTACTTAGACATATGGGTTTTAGGGCCTCCCTGGTAGCCTACAGGTCAAGTCTCAGTTCTACCGCCTCTATGGCCTGAGTTCAATTCCTGACCAGAGAGCTAACCCACATGTCACAGCAGACCTCTCCTGGCACGCCCGCTGCTCCCCTCAGCATTGTATTTTGGTCAGTCTGCCTGTTCTGCTCCCCACTCTGTTTCTGGTGAATCCTCTCACCCCCCCAACCCCCGCAGTTCTTCTATGCAAAAAAATCAATCAAGCTTTAAAAAAGAAATAGGAGTTTTAGAAAACATTTTGGGTTGAAAATGTGTTTTCAAAGGACATATTTACTTTTTTCCCCCAATTTAGAAATGTATCCATTTTTACTCAGCCTGCTCTGCAGTGAAGGTCAGGGGAAGAAAAGCTATGTATATTTTAGCACCCACATGTGTATCTCTTTTGAACAAAATGGGATACAGGGGAGTGCTTTCACGCCAAGGACTCTCTCCTATGTGCTCTGTTTATACAGTTTGCTTTTCTTAGTGTGGCTACCTTACTTCCCTAATGATGAAACCTCCTTAACCTCATTTCTAACAGGATGGGAAGATATTCTGCCGACGGACTGCTTGTGATTGCCAGAATCCAAGTGTTGACCTTTTCTGTTGCCCAGAGTGTGACACCAGGGTCACAAGTCAATGTTTAGATCAAAATGAACACAAGCTCTATCGAAGTGGAGACAATTGGACTCACAGCTGCCAGCAGTGCCGGTGTCTGGTATGTCAGCCCGCTTTAGAGGGTGCTGTCCAATTACTCTAGAGCAGGTTACAAATTGAGATGCTGATGGGCTTCAGCTCCCTGCTGTGTGATCCCAGGCAGTTGTGGTCCCCGTGACTAACTAAGGGGTATACATGCTCTGCCTGAAGACATCCAGTTTCTCTCTGAAACAATGTGCAAGACAAAAAGCACATATAACAGGTCAAATCTGCCCCATTAATGTTAGTTTATAACTGCTCCTTTTTAGCAAATACAGGTCAAGAAAAATCTCTGCCTGATAGGAAGCTCTCAAGGTCTCGAATGGCACTTGTTGTGCTTGAACGAAAAGACTTGACTCTAAGTACTAGCATTTCATTGATCATTTTCCCCTCAAATAGATGAGTTCCTATTTCATAGAACTGGTATAAAGATTAAAGAATACATGTGATTGATACAGTGTTTGGCACATGAAGGTATTTAATGATCACTAACTAGTATTGCTAATATCTCCTACATTGAAAAATCTGTTTCAGATGTTAAATATTTTCATAGAAAAAGTGAAGGTTATTTTGTATCATACTATATAGACATTACTGGTATAATCAGATTTGAAAATGTCCATAAAAAAAATCTTAAGATCTGGGCCTCCCCGGTGGCGCAGCGGTTGAGCGCTGGGTTGCTGAAGCTGCCCGCAGCCTCTGCAGCGCCGGTTCAATCCCCGGCTGCTCCCCGGCCACTGGAGGAGGGTCCCGCATGGCGCGCAGACCTCTCCTGCCGCCCGCTGCTCCCCTCAGCAGTGTACTTCGGTCCTTCTGCCTGCTCTGCTCCCCGCTCTGGCTCTGGTGAATTCTCTCACCCTCCCGCGCTTCTGACTGTACCCAGTGCTTGTATAAATAAATAAATCTTTAAAAAAAAAATCTTAAGATCTGATTATTTCTGTTTCAAATTATACCACAAAGATTTCGAAGGATATGAAGACTGTTGGGATACATATTCAGATAGTGAATATGACTTTGACTTCCTCAAAAGTCAGCTATTCAACCTGAGTCTTAAGTAAGCTTGTAAAGGAAACCACTTTCTGGGTTTCGTAGTCTAACATTTGCTGAAATAATGACCATCTAGGGATGAAAATAAGCATTCAGAGAAATTGTTTTAAGTTTCTATCAGAATTTCTAACTTTTCCAAGTGAATGTCCAAATAATATTAACAGATATGTCCTTAATCACTCCTCATGCTAAGGAGTATTAACTCAGAAATTCAAATCATAGCCCTGTTTTCAAATTCCCTCCAAGGAGAAACAGTCCAACACAACTGTAGAGTTGGTTTCTCCATCAGTCTGGAAAATTCCATTCCTTTTTTCTAGAAGCCAATTATCACTCATTCAGAAGAAGAGGTATTAATTGTGGACCAAAAATTTTCATAGAATTTCAAAAACATATCCTCTCCCATCCCCACTGCCTACAGTTAATAGTTCCTGGGAAAACTTAAGCTGTGGAACATGTAACTTAATAATTACTTGAGAATAATGTGGGTCATGTTTAATAAATATTTATTAAGTGTTTGCACATGCCAGACTCTGGATAATATAATGGCTCTAAGCAAAAGAGACATGGTCTAATGTGAAACTGACCAAAGGCCATAGTCTTGTGAAACTGACTGAATAAATTAACATGAATTTGCATGAATTATAATGAATGTCATATTAGAAGGAAAGGTTATATATGGAAACAATTTGGTCACTGTGCCTCTATGTGCTGCATATACTCAGATTCCTGGACATGTGGGACCCCAGTTGAAATATATAAAGTCCCCTAGTTCTGAAATAGTTCTTATATTGTCCAGTCTCAACTTCAATTTTATAATGACAAGTTGGTTTATGATATTGTTAAAATAGTGTTTCCAGTTCTCCTTGGACTTTAATTACTCCTATTTTTATACACTAACCAGTATCCTACTACTTATTTATATGTTCATTTGATTAGCATTTCTTGACCAGTGCTATGTTAAGCATAAAGAGACAAGTCAAAATCCTGAAAACTCAAAACTTGTGGATATAATAATAATTTTAAGGACCCTAACTATAATGGTAAAAAAAAAAAAAATATTCACTGCCATTGGCACAGAGTGATGGGGCTGCAGCCAAAATAGACAGCAGAAGCAGCCTGGAGGAGGTGAAACCTGTAGTGAGTCCTTAAGGAAGAAGTGCATTATAGGACCATTCAGTGAGGGCAGTGATGAGAATTCTCTATCCTCATTACCCCTGTGGGATTTGGGAGCAGAATTGCACATAAAAACAATAATGAGGCATTTTTTACTTGCTCTCCACAGGAAGGAGAGGTAGACTGCTGGCCACTCAGCTGCCCCAGTTTGAGCTGTGAGTACACAGCCATCTCAGAAGGGGAGTGTTGTCCCCGCTGTGTCAGTGACCCCTGCCTGGCTGATAACATTGCCTATGACATCAGAAAAACTTGCCTGGACAGCTATGGTGTTTCACGGCTTAGCGGCTCAGTGTGGACAATGGCTGGATCTCCCTGCACAACCTGCAAATGCAAGGTAATTGGATGTCCTGAGGATAATCAGGCCTTGAGCAATTGTCAGAACATTCAGTAGGTCCACTCCTGACATCTCTAAATGCACGTGTTCCATGGCGTCTGGGGAGATGCAGGTTGGCAATTACTTCTCACAGGGTCAGAAAGGAGGAGGTTACTATGTCTGAAAAGATCAGAGCTGCACCTTGTATAGCAGCAAATTCCAAATAAACATGGAATAAGATAGTCCTCTCTCTTCCCTTTAAACCACAGCATTTTACAATTGACACTAGGTTCCACTGTGGCTGACATCAGTTATTTTGACCTAAATATTACCAAAAAATCCTCCTTTCATCCTGGAAAAAAGTGTATGCTCATACAGTGTTTGAAAACCAAATGCTCTATGAAGTTGTTTGCTTTGTTAATTTTCATGGTGCCTAATACAAGGACCTGAAGCTCTTGCTGCAGGATTTAATTAATTGTGACTACTTTCCTGTCTATTTGGAGGAGTTCCCACAAAGCTTCCTCACATATTTTTAAAAGTAAAGACTGACCTCTTCCTTTCTTAAAAGCTCTGCCAAGAAACAGAAACATCTATTTTGGGATGTCCATGATTACGCACATTAAAAATTAATAGTATAGGGCCTCCCCGGGTGGCGCTGCGGTTGAACGCTGGGTTGAGAAGCCGCCTGCAGTCTCTGCAGCACCGGTTCGATCCCCGGCCACCAGGTGAGGGTCCCACATGGCGCACAGACCTCTCCTGCCGCGCCCGCTGCTCCCCTCAGCAGTGTACTTCATCAGTCTGCCAGCTCTGCTCTCCCCTCTGGCTCCGGTGAATTCTCTCACCCTCCCGCACTTCTGACTGTACCCAGTGCTTGTATAAATAAATAAATAAATCTTTAAAAAAAATAATAGTATATTTGTTTCCATCAAACCCTGCCTCACTCAAGGTCTCCAAATTGTCTTTTTATGCTGTGACAAATGTGAATTGTTTACTCTTTTCTGGAAAGTACCATCTTAAGCTGCAGCCCCAATATATAAAGGCTAACAGCCAACTTCATATAGCCAAGGAGTCCTCGCCCCATGTCAGTCTTCAGCCCCAGCAAACAAAATGCCTAGATGTGGAAGACATTTATTTAAGATCAGGTTTGCTATTCAGTTAATAGGATGACAAAGGTATCTTTACACTAAAGTATAATTCATTTTCCGAATTTCCAACTGTTTTGGTACCTAAATATGGACTGGCCCCTTATAGTCACTATGAGATTAGAATTTTTCCCTAATAAGTTAATCTTTCTGGAAATCATTTTGGATTTGTGTTGTACGTTTGATTATCCTTACGAATGGCATCTTATATTTCAGGGATTTATAAAAATATTATTTGAAATATGTTCAATGAGCAAATTGTGTGAAAATTTGGAAATACAAAGGAGTCCCAAATGTAGTTTGAGCTCAGACATGGACTAGCACTGCCTGGACGAACTTAGCAAGTGGGTCCCTAGAGCGTCTCATAATACTAGAAAAGGAGGATTTGTCAATTTTTCTGCAGTGTTCATAGATTGTCTCAAAATGTAGATGGTCATTTTGAATAAAAGAATTGCCCCCTGATCATTGATTTATATTCCGGGTCTCAGTTGGGCTATTGCTTGTGTCTTCATGTGCAGAATGGGAGTGTCTGCTGTTCGGTGGATTTGGAGTGTCTTCATAATAACTGAAGTATTTAAAATGGACTCATTGTGGGAGAAAAATGGAGAAAATGACCATCCAACATGAGAAGAACAGGAATTGATATTTTCTACCATGGACAATTACCAAAGTCTCCATCTGAGGAAGGTGTGCGGAGGTTGCCTTTCGGACCTATCATTTTGCTCATTCTTGCTAACCTAGTCTAGGTAACCTACAGTGCAGTGCATTTAAGTCTATGGTTGTTAAAAGAAGTTTCCCGTGTTGTAAATCACACGTTTCCCTTATCATTTGCAAACCCATTTAAATGACCTCATGGTAAATGTTGACGTACTTTTCGGTTTATTTTCTGTACTAACATAAGGGATTCAGCTCCTTTTATTTTTTTCTTGATTTTTGGATCAAGTTCTACAAATAAAGTTGCCTGTTGTGATTTTCGTCCCCTCTACTGCATACTTAGTAGCAAGACCCCTATGAAAAATATTGATGAAAATATGTATGTGGAATCCAATTGCATCATGTTTCTATTTCAAACACAGATGCCTCGGGATATTTGTTAAAGAGAGGAAAGACCACAAACCTAACTAAATAATTACTTTAAGAAGAACTTTCTCTTGCCAGAAAGAAACAAAGCATTTCCTGGCACTGCAAGAGAAAAATCTCTTTCATAATTTACAAGGTATTCTCATACCTACTAATATGTTATCAAAGCACAGGTAAATGTGCTTTTATTATTCCTGTGTCATGGAAGAGTAAATTTGTCTCAGTCACCCAATGTGCACAGATCTAGTTAATTTTAGTAAGTTAGGACTGGTTACCAGTCTCTTAATGTGTTCTCAGTGCTATTTTCTGCTAATCCACAAAACTCTCATATTGTAGGAGATACAGTCATTTTAGAACAGTAAATGTCTACATTTGAGCCATGACAATATTTTTAAGAGTTGGATATAATTATATTTTATCTAAGCTGTGAATTCACACTTACTAGTTTCAGGTAAATCACATCTTCATAGTTTAAATTACCTAAGTTACCTGAATTCATCATTAAGTTGGTTCACTCTGCCAACTTCAACAAAGACCTAATTTGATAAGCCTGCCATGCTAAAAATATTCTAAAACCTCAATCTAACAAAATTATTAATAATCATAAGCTCTAATCACCATTATCCATTGGTAATTGTCCACTGGAGACAATTTGGCCACTGGAGTCCACTGGAGAAACTCGGTTTTTGTTTGTGAAAGTAAAATTCACCACATGACAATAAGTTCACATGTTAAGTTGTGATATCAGCTCAAAAGCTGCATTTAACAATTACTACTATAGTAAATTAAACATCTCCATTTTACTTAATTTTTAAACTTAACAATGGAATGGAGAATTTGAAAATGATTCTTCTGAAAAAATATTTATGACACCTCCATTAAAAAAAATCTTTCAATTTTCACTGAAGAAGCACATTTCTTTACAAGAATCTATACAGGTCAGGGGTTGGCAAAGATGGTCCCTTGTGTCAAGTCCATTTTTCTGCCCATTGGTACACACAGTCATTTCTGCTCAACAGGTGCAATGGCACCATTGGGCACCCTCAACAGATAACCTGGTTCACAAAACCAAACATTACTTTCCTGTCATCTACAGGAAAAAAAAAAAAAAAAAGCCAACTGCTGATGTAGGTAATGAACACTGTTATGTAATTTAGAATGTGTTTCCATTTTTTTTTTCAAAGAATTTTCAAAACTCAACAGTTTTCTTTGATTTTGTTAATCCCATTCTTTACTGCAGGGCCATTAGCCTTGATTGCTTATCGTAAAATCCTGGCATTTTGCAACAATTTAAGATTTCATATATGCATTTTAACCTGTGGGATAAATTTAATCTTTGCTAATTTGATGTCAAAATATTGTTGATATTTATTATCAGGACTACCAGTTCCTATCAATAAGGGGTTTACTTCCTACAAAATGTCTGATGAGATTTTCCTATTGAAAATTATTGAGTACTTTATACAGAAGGTGCTCCGCTGGGTAAATAAAAAGTTGGACAAAACTCTCTTTAAAGTTCACTATTTTGTGGACCTTTGTGTTGACTATATTTGATGCATTATTGGATCTTATTATAATAAATTACTGAAATCCCTTCTTGATCCAGAAATTTTAAAATTTGCTTTGTTAAATCATAAATCTACTCAAGGCATGTGCTTAAATCTCATGCTGTGATTTGCAGTGGGAAATGGGTGTCCATTTAATAACCAAAGCAGCGTGAGACAAATTTATCTCCTGTTTTACCACAACCACTGCCGGCACTACCAAGTATAAAGATGCTAACACATTGATAAGAAATAATGATGAATGGGTAAGCAGTTATGTAGCTACCATTCAACTATCAGTAGCATGCAACACCTTGGTATAGGAAAGCAGAATGTGAGATGAAAGTTCTATATATTAACTAGACATATTGACTGAACACATTTTTGCCTTATTATTTCTAGTTTGCACATGATATATATGTACAGACGTATGTAATACTGCTTGGCAACTTATAGTGTATCTGTTCATATGCTATTGCACGTGTGTGTGTGTGTGTATATATATATACACACACACACATGTGAGTATGTATGTTTTCTCAGAGCTCCTTCCTCTAAATGTCATAGTTCTATGTTTTTATCACTATTAGGAACTTTTAATATCCATTTTCTTGTATTATGGTTACAGCAGTCTACAAGCTGGACTCTGCACAATCTTCAGTTGCTAGCACCCAGCAGAGTGCCTTGTACAGACTAGGTTTTTCAGTTAATAATTTAAGATACTGAATTCATAATTTTTTATAATATCACAAGTTATGATTTAATGGATGTAAAAAATCAAAATATATTTACTGCTTCACTAACATAATCAGATAAAAGCAGATTCTCTCTAGCTGGAGTCAGAATTGAAGAACTGGAACTCCTACACACATCTCAACACAACTCAAACTTCAACAGGGCATACCTTTAAAGCCAGCAAGTGCATAGGTGACTTGCCCAGAGCTCATGGCTAAGCAGTCATAGATCCTGAACTGTAACCCAATCCACACAGCTTTTCCTTGTGCCATACTACTAGTGGTTCCAAATGTTTTTCCACATTGCCACTTCAAGGAAACATTTATTACTCCTAAATGGATACCATTAAAAGACAATCATGGATGACATATAATATCTGTTATTGTCTATGTGTTTCATATCCCACCTGGTTGTGGTACTGCTTTATATAAATTCTATAATAAGAACTGAGAAATACTTGGAGTAAAAACCCAGACAGCCTATCTAAACCCACAATAGCAACAAGCCATTTCCCAAATCCCCAACCCCATGCTTTATAGGAAAGTAGGGGGATGAAAAAAATTTAAACACAGTAACCCTTAGGATTAGTGCGCGGGCGCGCACACCCACCCACCCACACACACACAGAGTCCTGAAAATATAATGCAACCTGTCAATGAAAGGCAATCCTGCATTAGTGTGTTTTCTGATATCATTATCCATTCACTCATTTATTCTTTCACCAATTCAGTA
Organism: Talpa occidentalis; assembly: GCF_014898055.3. Lineage (NCBI taxonomy): Eukaryota > Metazoa > Chordata > Mammalia > Eulipotyphla > Talpidae > Talpa > Talpa occidentalis. The sequence goes on along the minus strand of NW_023603184.1, from coordinate 22,394,845 downwards.
ATAATACAGTAGGGTCTGTAAATACAAAAATGAACAGACAAAACTGATCTCTGTCTTCATGGCATTTGTAATCTCATATGGAAAAGACCATTAACAAACTAGAAAATAGCTAAGTGAGCAACGTAACTACAGGGTATATCAGTAGTAAGAAGGAAAAAAGTATTCAAAGTGGTAAATTGGAAAAAAAACTGGAAAAGCTCACTTTAGAAAGGTTTCCCTTTATCACCTCAACCTATCTAAGGGGATTATAAGCAAGCTGGTATCTAGAGAATCAGAAGGAACTCTCAAGGAATGATAGTAAAAGATTTATGCAATCTGAAGGAGAGAATTGGACTTTCTGTGGTAAATTTAATATTCTTAATGGTCACTTAATGTTCAATAACATCTGTATGCCTAATTTATAATGTTTGCACACCTGAAACTCAATGTTATAATACAATGTTGCTTCAATAAAAAATGTTTTCACAAAGATAAGCGAAGGGCTAAAGTGAGGAAATAAGTGCAAAGAACTACGTAGTAGAAAGAGGTTTGAAGCACTGAAGATGACTGGAGCCAGAGGCCAATAAGGGAAGGGGAGAACAATATGATGTGAGGACAGACAGGCACCTGGAGCCTTGCTTGCGGGCCAGAGTCATGGGGAAGACAACAGAAAGCAGGTCATAACTGCTGGCAGTCATTTAGAGAGATGAAGAAGAGGAAACAGAATACCTACTCCTTAACAATGGGATGCCATCTTTGCAGCTGTGGAACACCTGAGAAAGGAATATTTGTCATTCTTTTGTTATTCAGCAGATACAGGAAAATGCACAGAATATAAATAAAGCAATTTGAAGAATTTTTAATTGAAGAGAATGCAAGTACACCATATGATGTTGGGGAATATCAGAATTAGAACCAGTCTTGTAGGTTACTGCCCTGCTGTGGCTACCGTAATGAATTATCACAAAACTTGTGCCTCAAAACACTACTGTTTTTGCACTTTTGGAAGCCAAAAGGCTGAAAAAAAAAGTGTCAACAGGGCCTTTATTCCTTCAAAGGTTCTAGGAGAAAATCCATCCATTTCCAGTTTCAGGTTTCTATTTGGTCCTCATTTTGTGACTGTATCACTCAATCTGTGATTGTGGTCACATTCCCTCCTCTGCATATTTCTACTTTATGTATCCCTTATGGGGATCCTTGTCATTGAATTTAGGGTTCACTTCAACATCCAAGATGATCTTGTGTCCAGAAATGATAAGTGTGCAAATATCCTTTTTCCAAATAACATTCCATTCACAGGGTCTAGGAATTGTAGTGTGGACATAACATTGTTATGGCAATCACTCAGCTTGCTGTACCTTGATCAATCGAGAATTCTAAAAAAATCATCTTTAACCCCTTTTTGTATTGCAGAGATGTGATTCTTTTTCTTTAAAATATAAGAATCAATATAGAGTAAGAACATGCATGTATAATTCTCAATCCTTAAAGAGAAGATGCCCTTTCATCCAAAGTGTGCAAAGAACCACAGACTAGAATTTCTACATTCCAGAAAATATTTTCTATAGAGTCTTAAACTTAACACCTTAAGGAGTTAAAACCCTGGATGGAGTTAAGGAGACAGTTATAAAAATGAAGGGACAATTAAGGTCATTGCTGTTTTATCTTCATAAAAGACACTGTAGTCAGTAATTGGATAGTGCTTAGTGCCCATTCACAATTCACTACCAGCATTGCAAGAATTCAGAAGTAGAACATTGAGGCTAAATGCTTTTTCTCTTTTTTTAAAAAAAGAGATCTAATGAAACAACACTATAGGCAAGATATTTTTCTGGAATTTCAAGCAGACACTAAAAACTTGATGAATTTTCTTCTAAAGTCAATTTAGGTTTTCCTCTCATACTTGACAGTATTCCAGATAAAATTTGAAAGGAATGCTCTTTCAAGCCTTATTTATGAATATGTGTTACAAATTGCTCCCTTTGCCAACAAAGACAAGAATAAATCTTCCTAGTATACCTGATGATACCATATCATGTTACTTTCACCTCTTGGTTGTGCAAGGGAGTGCATTAACTACTATATTTTTACAATTTTTCCCTTCATTTCTTTCAACGATAGTTTCAAAGATTACATAGGAATTTTGAAGAAATGTGGACATTGTGTGTTCAGGAAGTAGAGTATGAGTTAACAAATTTTTTCAAGTTTGTGTTTTTATTTTTTTTTTAACAAAAAGTATGTTTTTATTTTTTTCTTTTTGAGGTAACATTGGTATGTTACAGAGGTATAGGATCACATCTTTTGAGACATATTTTTTTTTAAATAATAAATTTTATTTTTATATTCCCCATACAATTGCAGCCCCCCGATTCTGACCCCAATCCCTCCCCTCCCGCCCCCACCCCCCTAAAAGTGTCTCAGGTTCATAGTTTTTTGTTGATTTTGATTTTCACTTTCTTATAGTTATTCATTTTCCTGGTCCCTTATTTAAGTTTTCTAGATTCCTGCTATGAGTGAGACCATCCGGTATTTTTCTTTTTCTTTTTGGCTTATTTCGCTGAGCATGATCCCTTCCAGCACCATCCATGTTGCTGCAAATTGCATGTGTTATCTTTTTTGAATGCTGAGTAATATTCCATGGTATATATGTACCACATCTTCTTGATCCAGTCATCTATTTTTGGGCATTTGGGTTGTTTCCAAAGCTTAGCTATTGGAAACAGTGCTGCTATAAACATAGGGGTGCAGGTGTTCTTTGGAATGGATGTTTCTGTGTCCTTTGGGTAAATACCTAGGAGTGGAATTGCTGGGTCATATGGAAGCTCTATGTTTAGTAGGTCCAGAAATCTCCACACAGCTCTCCACAGTGGTTGGACCAGTTTGCACTCCCACCAACAGTGCAGAAGAGTTCCTTTTTCTCCGCGCCCTCGCCAACATTTGTTGTTGCTAGTTTTTTTAATATGTGCCATTCTCACTGGTGTAAGATGGTATCTCATGGTAGTTTTGATTTGCATTTCCCTGATGACAAGTGATGTTGAACATTTTTTCATATGCCTGTTGGCCATTTGCATTTCCTCTTCAGAGAAGTTTCTTTTTAGCTCTTCTGCCCATTTTTTGACTGGATTATTTTCTTTGTTGTTGTTGAGTCTCATCAGCTCTTTGCAGATTTTTGTGATCAGTCCTTTATCATTAGTGTTGGGTGCAAAAATGTTCTCCCAGTTGGTGGGGTTTCTCTTTGTTTTTGTTATTGTCTCTTTTGCTGTGCAGAAGCTCTTTAATTTGATGTAGTCCCAGCTGTTTATCTTTGCCTTCACTGCTTTGGGTGATGTGTCTGTAAAGATGTCTTTGATGTGCAAATCACGTAGTGTTTCGCCTATATTTCCTTCTATATATTTTATGGTTTCAGGTCTTATGTCTAGTTCTTTAATCCATTTTGAGTTGATTTTTTGTGTATGGTGTGAGGTAGTAGTCAAGCTTCATTCTTTTGCATGTAGCGACCCAGTTTTCCCAGCACCATTTATTGAACAAACTTTCTTTGCTCCAATGCATAGTCTTTGCTCCTTTGTCAAAGATTAGTTGACCATAAATCTGTGGGTTTATTTCTGGATTTTCTATTCGATTCCATTGGTCTGTATGTCTGTTCTTGTTCCAATACCATGCAGTTTTGATGATTATGGCTTTGTAGTAGAGTTTGAAGTCTGGGAGTGTGATGCCTCCATTCCCTTCTTTTTTTTTTCAGGAGAGCTTTGGCTATTCGGGGTTTTTTGTGATTCCATATGAATTTCATCAATAATTGTTCTATTTCTTTGAAGAATGACATTGAAATTTTGATTGGAATAGCATTGAATCTGTATATTGCTTTTGGAAGGATGGCCATTTTAATAATGTTTATTCTTCCAATCCATGAGCAGGGGATGTCTTTCCATTTCTTTGTGTCTTCTTCTATTTCTTTTAACAGTGTTTTATAGTTTTCTTTGTATAGGTCCTTTACCTCTTTTGTTAGATTTATTCCCAAATATTTGATTTTTTTTTGTTTCAATAAAAAAAGGGATGGTTTTTTTGATTTCTTCTTCTTCAGATTTATTGTTTGTGTATAGGAAGGCTACTGACTTTTGCGTGTTGATTTTGTATCCTGCCACTTTACTGAACTGATTGATGAGTTGAATTAGTTTTTCTGTGGAGTTTTTGGGGTTCTCTATGTATATTATCATATCATCTGCAAATAGTGATAGTTTGACTTCTTCTTTTCCTATTTGGATTCCTTGGATGTCTTTCTCTTGTCTTATTGCTCTGGCTAGGACTTCCAGTATTATATTGAAAAGCAGTGGTGAGAGTGGACATCCTTGTCTTGTTCCAGATCTTAATGGAATTGCTTCCAGCTTTTCACCATTGAGAATGATACTGGCTGTTGGCTTGTCGTATATGGCCTTTATGATGTCGAGGTATGTTCCTTGTATCCCAAGAATTTCAAGGGCTTTTATCATGAATGGGTGTTGCACTTTGTCGAAAGCTTTCTCGGCATCTAATGATATTATCATATGGTTTTTTTATTTCTTTTTGTTGATGTGTTGGATAACGTTGATTGATTTTCGGATGTTAAACCATCCTTGTGTCCCTGGAATGAATCCTACTTGGTCGTGGTGAATTATCTTATGGATACATTGTTGGATTCTGATAGCTAAAATTTTATTGAGGATTTTTGCATCAGTGTTCATTAGGGAGATTGGCCTGTAGTTTTCCTTTTTTGTGTTGTCCTTGTTCGGTTTTGGTATTAGTGTAATGTTGGCTTCATAGAACGTGTTTGGTATTGTCCCTTCCTTCTCCATTTTTTGGAAGAGTTTGTGAAAGTGGGTAACTCACCCAGGATTCATGTATTTGTAACTGAGAAAAGAGGACTGATATAGAATTAATCCACTACTACTTGACAGAAACTTTATTATGCATTACGCAAATAATCTCATTTCATACTCAAACCACTCCTAAACTTTGGAGCTAATGATATACAGGTTAGTAGTGAGGAAAAGATGACACAAACTTTCCTCACAGTTATGAGTAGAGGTGCTCTGATTCTAAAGTACAAAGAAAGATCTAGAGAGGAAAACGAAGTTGTCTTGAAGGATTCTCACAGGAAGACTTTCCCAAAAAAAGAACAGAGAAAAAAAAAGAACTGAGTTAGAAGAGAGTAGGCACTGAAAGCAAGTTAGCATGAGTGGAGATTAGAATAGATATTTTATGTCAGGGTTAGTGGTTTGAACCGGGTTACACAAGACCTGAGCTCCATCTGATTCTCATAGGACCACCATTTTTTACTGCAGTTTTCACAGTAAGACTGTGCTATGCTGCTTTTGATAAAAGAGTATGTGCCGGGCATATGCATGATTAGATGGCCCTACCACCCCAAGAACCAACTACTGTTAATCTTCACTTTTGCATTCTGGATGAGGTAGGTAATTACATTCAGCTAACTACAGCCATTCCCACCGCTGCTTCCCCAGACCTGTGACTCGTCATTTGTTCTCATGAGTAGAATTGCTTTGTGAGCTGTGAAATGTATCCAGCTGCCCAGTCCCCCGAAGAGCCTGTTTAATATCTATTTCTCTACCCTGGATCTAGATGGTCCAATCACACTGTTTTCCAATGGGGAGGATATATCTTTCTAGTCATTTTACATAGCACTCTCACTCCACAATGGGCAAAACTACTAAAATGCCCAGTTTGGAGCATGAAAAAATAATACAGTATGGAAAAGATAAAATTTAATAGTCAAGCTGAGAAGCGCAGACCAAGTAAAAAGGACTGAGTGGCCTTTATGAGCAGCCCACACAATGCAAAATAGGAAAAGTGATACACAGTATGAAGTGACTTAAATACCATATAAAAAGTCAGAGTATTTGGCCCAAGCTCTGGAGCTCAAAAGCAAAAGATAATAAAACTGCAATGGGTGTCTTGAAAATGACCAACCCGCCCAAGCACATATATCTTGGTTCAAAGAACCATCTTCAGTGTAGAGAAACCAATTGCCTAGCCTAAATAGTTCATACTCATTCTTCCAATCGTTTTTGACCTCACATTAATGCTAGGTATCGAATGGTTATTTCATTCAACACCTACTTTGGACAGTTATTTGGGAAAGTGGCAAGGAATAAATACAAAAAAAGATACATTAAATTGCACTCAGGCATTCAGAGGAAAGATGTATCACCTTAAGATGAAGGGATAATACACAGAATTATACTACAAAGAAAACATAGCTGGAATACACAAATTCTAAGACTGGGCACCCATTTTACTAATGTTTAAGGGTCAGGACTGAGCTTTTTAAAAGGAACTTAAGAATCAGGGTGTGAGCAGTGAGGGCTTGTGGTGTAAGCCTGTGTTTGGAACCAAACCAGTACAGCATTCCTGAAGATCCAGCAGCATAATCGGGGCAATCCCCAGGTTCATAGGAGGGTGGGGATTAGCAACAACAGAAAATATGGTAAGAAATAAATTACAGAAGCTGAGACTTGATTATTTGCTGACACCTGCCCAGGTGTCTTACCATTTCTTACATAGGCGGTGCCTAATAAGAGAGTTTGGAGTGTGTGAATGAGGTTACACACTTTACTGCACCAGGAGACATCTGATATGTCTATGGAGATGGGAGAACAAAGTGGAAAGTAGAAGAATAGGAAGAGACTATACCCAGAGGATTCAAGATTAAGTGGAAAGAGCACATGTCTGGGAGTAAGAAAGACCTCAGTTTGAATCCCACTTCCGTTACTTCTTAGTTCAGTCAACTGTGGACAAGTTAGTAGTCTTCCTAAATAGTGGAATTGTCTGTCTAAAATGAAGGGGGTGGGGATTAACACCACATGCCTTAAGTGGATTGAGAGACTTTATAAAGTTCATAAAGTTTATAGAGCCTTAATGACGAATAGTAGTTTTTAGGATATTTTTAATACTCTTCCTCATATTGGTATCTTGTAATGCCCTGCCCTCTCTTTCCTCATTTTCTTAGGCAACTACATAGTCAGGGATAGAGTCATGACCTTCTTTAGAGACCAAAACATCTGTGCCATATTGCTGAGTGAAAAAGCAAGTGCAAAGCTTATTTAATTCATTTTTTTATCCCTCCTAGGGTGTGAATGGGTAACATCAACACCTGATGGTGCTTTTAGGGAAAAAAATAATTCTAAATTGATAACAAACTTCTAACAAGTCAGGTAAATCCTGTAAGTGCTCTGCACTTGAACTGTGCTGTCTGGTTATGTGGAAATGATTACCTCCTGGCCAAAGGACCGAAAACACAATGTGTGTTTTTGTTTTTTTTTTAATATATGCCATTCCCACTGCTGTAAGATGGTATCTCATTGTAGTTTTTATTTGCAGTTCCCCGATTACAAGTGATGGTGAACATTTTTTCATATGCCTGTTGGACATTTGCATTTTCCCTTTGGAGAAGTTTCTTTTTAGCTCTTCTGCCCATTTTTTGACTGGATCATGCTCAGCTAAATAAGCCAGAAAGAAAAAGAAAAATACCAGATGGTCTCACTCATAGCAGGAATTTAGAAAACCTAAATAAGGGACCAGGAAAGAGACTCATTATAATAAAGTAAAAATCAAAATCAACAAGCAACTGTAAACCAGAGACACACTACAGGGGAGGGAGGAGGGAGTAGGATGAAAAGAAGGGGGGTGGAATTGTATGGGAACTATAACCAAGTTAAAAAATGCATACATTGTGCAAAAAATGGAAAATGATGTAAAAAAATATAAAATAAAAAAAATGAAAAAACACACAATGGTAAAGAACACCGAATTAATTTGAAGTCATTTGATTTGACATATATTGCTGAAAAGGCTGGTTATTATTTTCCTTGGAAAAGGGAAGAAACATTTGAACCTGAAAGGCACATGCAGAGTACCCATTTTCTATGCAGAGTTAAGTGAGGAGGAAAATTCTGTAGAAACAGTATCTTGGATGACACTTTACAATCAATAAAGGACAAAAAGATTTGCAAACCTGAGAAGACTCTTAGTCGATTGACTCAAATTTTCCTTCTTGGGTGTCTTCAATAAAACTGTCCCAGTTTTTCATTTTATGTGCATGTTCATGAAAACATTGAAGTTATCCAAACTAGTCAGCTTAGCTAGTGTCTCCTGAGCCCCCGAGACTGAAATTTATTGTGTGAGGACAGATAGTACAAAACAAACCCCAGGTGTTCAGAATGAATCCTTTCTATAAGAGATCCCAATGACTAATGGAAACAACAGGCTCATTCCCTGTCTTGCCAGATTCTAATATTCATTGCCTGATGGTAAATAAATCAACAAACGATTACTCTTCCCATGAATAGAACTAAAATATACATATAATCACATTGTTTTTAGGTAGAGAAAACAACTCACAATAATTAAAAAGGAAGGATGACTATCCTACAGGATCTCTTTCACATATGAGGGAGAAATAAATGCCTCCTGAGACAAAAAAAAAAAACAAAACAAAAAAACCAACAAAAAAACATGTTGAAGGAGTTTGTGAACATTCAACCTTCCCTACATGAAATGTTGACAGTAGCTCTCCTATCTCAATCAAAGAAAAGAAAGTCCACAAAAACTGAAAAAGGAAAAATCACAAATCTTAAGGCAAAAGGGCAGCAGCAAACCCTCATATATTAATAACCAACTTTCATACAAATAAACAGGTATCACTGTTCGAAAGTCACAGAATGTCTGGTTTGATCAGAAAACAAAACCCAATGTTCTATTCTCCCCAGGAGACCCATTTGAGCTCCAAGTAGAAACACAGGCTCAAAGAAAAAGATTGCAAAACAATCCTACAAGCAAATAGTACCCTAAAAAAGGCCAGGTCAGCCATCATTACATCACTAAAATAGACTTTCAGGCAAAAATGAGATGGAGATGGAAAATATATTTATGATTAAAGAATCAGTATATGGAGGAAATATTCAATATATATGCACCAAACAAAGGAGGAAATACATAGACAAATTTTATAAAGCAACTATTAACAAACATAAGACCACACACAGCAACGCAACAGTAAGTAGAAAACTTCAACTTTCTACTCACATCAACGGATCAATCAGACAGAAAATCAATAAGGAAACAAAAACCTTAAATGAAGATTATAAACAGATGGGTTTAATAGTCATTTATTGGACACTGCACCCCATAATAACTAATAACACAATCTTCTCAAGTGTACATGGAACATTCTCAAAAATAGACACATGTTGGATTACAAAACAAGTGTTAATAAATTAATGAAGTTTGATATATCAAGTTTCTTACCTGATCTCAATAGCTGTCAATTTAGAAATTAACTATATAAAGAAAGCAGGAAACACCTTCAAGGGGAGAGCAGCCCCAGCTGACTATGCTGAAGGACTATAGATGCCTTGGTGGTAGGTGTTGTGTGATAACATATCAGAATAAGTGTGAACCTATATCTGAATTATATACAGAGTTGTAAACAAATGGTATCCAAATAAAAATACAAAAAGAAAGAAAACTGGAAAACTCTCAAAGGTAATGAGACTAACATGCGCTCAAGAAGTACTGAGTGGATGAGAAAATCACAGGAGAAATTAAACACCTAGAGACAAGTGAAAGCAAAGACAGTATCTACCAGAATCTATGGGACACAGCAAAAACAATACAAAGAGGGCAGCTTGTATCTATAATACAGCTTACATCAAGAAACAAGATTTCAAATTAGTTATCTACCTAAGAAACTAGCAAAAAAAAAAACAAAAACACAACAACAAAAAAAATGAAACCAAAAGTCACAAGAATGAAAGAAATCAGAGCAGAGATATCTAAAATAGAAATACAGTATGAAAGATGAAATAACCAAAACCTGTTTCCTTGAAAACAAGCAATATAGACAAATAGGGGCCTCCCTTGTGGTGCAAGGGGTTAAGACGCAGCACTAAAGCTGTCCGTAGTCACTGCAGCACAAGTTTGATCCCTGTCCAGGGAGGTTACCCACATGGCGCAGCAGACCTTTCCTGACTCACCTGTATTTCAGTCAATCTGCCTGTCCTGTTCCCCACTCTGTCTCTGGTGACTCCTTTCAGCACCCCCCAAAACCTTTGGCTTGTACCCCAGTTCTTGTATACATAAATAAATCTTCAAAAAAAAAAAGACAAATATCTAGCTTTTTACCACAAAGATAAAAATAGATAAAACTAATAAAAAGAATCAAAAATGAAAGAGAAGTTAAAATAAATGATCTCATAGACAAAGGATCATAAAAGACTATTATGAATATCATTATGCCCATAAATTGGATAACCTACTAGAAATGGACAAATCTTGAGATACATACATCTTCTAAGGCTGAATCAGGAAGGCACAGGAAAACTAAACAGACCAATTACAAGTAAATTGAAACAGCCATCAAAAGTGCCCCCCCACCCCATCTCCCCCCAAAAAATTACAGCCTGGGAACTGACAGTTTTCTTAGTGTATACTACCAAACTTTCAAAGAAAAACTAATATCTAGCCTTCTCAAACTCTTGCAAAAATTTGAAGAATAGGGAATACATCCAAATACTTCCAAATGGGGCCAACATTACAAGGACATCATAACAGAAAGCTAAAAAACTAATGTCCGTGATTAATATAGACACAAAAATCTCAACCAAACCTTGGCAAACCAAAGTTAACAAACATCAAAAGGACCATACACCATAACTTATAGGGTTCATTCCATGGAAACAAGGATGGATCAACATGTACAAATCAATGTAATTCACCACATTACCAAAAAAAAAAGATTAAAGTATGAGATCAGTAGATGCACAGAAAGCATTTCACAAGATTCAATTTATGATAAAAAACTCAAACCAAAATGGAAACAGATGGAATATACTGCAATACAATAAAGACTAAATACAACAAGTTCATGGCAAACATCATACAAAGTGGTAACAAGCTGAAAACTTTTTCTGTAAGATCAGGTACAAGAACAAGTTACCCACTCTCATACTGCCATTCAACATAGTATGGAAGTCTTAAGTAGAAATTAGGCAAGAGAAAGAAATGAAAGGAATCCTAATTGGAAAAGTAAAATAACCATTATTTGCAAAAAAACCATGAAAACACTAAAGATGCCATGGGGAGAGGGAAGGGGGCGGATAGGAAGGGGAACTATTTGAAACAATATGTGAAATGACAAACTATAAAAACTGATGAACGGGGGCCTCCCTGGTGGCACAAGGAGTTAAGCACAACACTATGAAGCAGTTCACAGCCTCTGCAGTACGAGTCTGATCTCCAGCCAGCCAGGGAGCAACCCACATGGCGCAGCAGCAGACCTCTCCTGTCTCCCCTGCTGCTCAGCAGCTTATTTCAGTCAGTCTGCCTGTTCTATTTCCTGCTCTCTCTGGTGAATCCTCTCACCCCTCAAAGCTATGGCCTGTATCTCAGCTCTTGTATGCATAAATAAATCTTAAAAAAAAAATGACGATCAAAATCTGTTATGTTTTTATGTGCAAACAAAAAATCAAGAGAACAATCTCTTTTTAAATTGCATCAAAAAGAATTATGTAGGAAAAAGTTTAACAAAGGAAATGAAATACTTGTACAATGAAAACCATAAGACATTGTTAAAAGAAATGGAAGATGACACAAAGAAATGGGAAGATGGTCCTTACTCAAGGATTGGAAGAATTAACGTTGTTAAAATGGTCCTCTTATCCAAAATAACATACAAATTCAACACAATCCCTATCCAAGTTTTAATGATATCCTTCAAAGATATAGAAGAGACGTTAGGTAGATGGAACCACAACTAGTCAAAACAATGCTCATAAAACAAAAAGATAAACTCATGCAATTTGCAGCAACATGGATGGAGCTGGAAGGGATCATGCTCAATGAAATAAGCCAGAAAGATAAAGAAAAATACCGGATGGTCTCACTCATAGCAGGAATTTAGAAAACCTAAATAAGGGACCAGGAAAAAGACTAATTATAATAAAGTAAAATGCAAAATCAACAAGCACCTATAAACCAGAGACACACTATGGGGGGAAAAGGGGTGGAAACTGGAATTAGGGTCAAAATAAGGGGGGTGGGGATTGTATGGGGGATATAACCAAAATGAAAATGCATACATTGTGCAAAAATGAAAAATGATACAAGAATTATATAAAATAAAATATATTAAATAAAAAAAAAAGAAATGGGCAGAAGGTCTGAGGAGACAATGGTCCAAAGAAGATAAGCTGATGGTCAACAGGCACATGAAAAAATGCCCAGACACACTTATTAGGGAAATGCGAATCAAACCATAATGAGGTATCAACTCACATATGTGAATATGGTCTATATCAAAAAGACTAGAAACAGTAAGGATATGGAAAAAAGAACTCTTGTATACCATAAGTGAGATTGTAAATTGGTTCAGCCTCTGTGGAAAATGTCTGAACATTGCTCAAAAAATTAAAAATAGAATTGCCATATGATGTAGTAAATCCACTTCTAGGTATTTATCCTAAGAGTATTAAATGCTAATCAAAAAAATGTATGACCCCTATGCTCAATGCAGCACTGTTCACAACAGCTAAGACATGGAAACAACCTAAATGGTTATTTACAGATGAGTGGATACTCAACAACTGGGGTGAAACTTAGGGTGATTATGATAAGCAAAATAAGTCAGAAAGAGAAAGACAAATACTGGATGACGTCAAATACAAACTTATTGACAGAGAACATGCTGGTGGTTACCAGAGGACACAGAGGTTGGAGTTGGGTGAAACAGGTAAAAGGGTTCAAGTATATGCTGATAAACTTCTGGTGGTGATCATGTTGTATTGTGGAATGATGTAGAATTGTAATGAGGTACATCTGCAACTTATATATTGTTGTAAACCAATGTTATCCCAATAAAAATACAATACAGGAAAAATCACAATTTTTATAGTTCTTTTTTTTTAAGATTTATTAATGCATACAAGAACGAGGGTACAGGCCAGAGGTATGGGAGGTGAGAGGATTCACCAGAGACAGAGAGGGGAACAGAACAGGAGGAAAGACTGAGATACACTGCCGAGGGGAGCAGCAGGCAAGTCAGGAGAGGTTTGCTGTGCCATGTGGGTAGCTCCCTGGCTGGGGATTGAACTCCTGCTGCAGTGGCTGTGGATAGCTTCATAGGTTGTGTCTTAACCCCTCGTGCCACCAGGGAGGCCCTATAGTTCTTTATAATACATCCTTCCTACCCTGACCTCTATCCCATGTCCTTGATACTTTGGGTTTCTAGAACAACATTGAAAGAATATTGTCTGGGCCTCCCTGGTGGCACAAGATGGTAAGACTCAGCACTATGAAGCTATCCATAGCCACTGCAGCATGAGTTTGATCTCTGACCAGGGAGGTGACCCACATGGTGAAGCAGACCTCTCCTGCTGCGCCCGCTGCTCCCCTCAGCAGTGCATTTCAGTTAGCCTGCCTGTTCTGCTCCCCACTCTGTCTGTGGTGAATTCTCTCACACCTCTCCCCGCACCTCTGGCCTGTACCCCAGTTCTTATATGAATAAATAAATGTTAAAAAAAAGAATGCTGTCTGTGAGGTTAGACAATGTATTTTTGGTAAGTGGAACATCTAGAGAAAAAGTAGAACAAAAATTCAAATAATCAGGAAGGTGTGAGTAAATTGTACAACTCCAAACCTCCTTCAGAAGATATAAAAGAGTGAACTTCAAGAATCAATTGTACTCCTATGATTGTCTCTAAGAATAAGGAAAGCATTCACTTATGACATCTTTAATGTGTCATTTTTAGACTCATTTGTTCATGTATTATTTTACGTTTCTATGCATGTATCATTCTACTTCCTTACCTAAGAAGATTGCTTTAATAACTATTTGCCGGGGCCTCCCCGGTGGCGCAGCGGTTGAGCGCTGGGTTGCGAAGCTGCCCGCGGCCTCGGAGGCGCCGGTTCGATCCCCGGCTGCTCCCCGGCCACGGGAGGAGGGTCCCACATGGCGCGCAGACCTCTCCTGCCGCCCGCTGCTCCCCTCAGCAGTGTACTTCGGTCCTTCTGCCTGCTCTGCTCCCCGCTCTGGCTCTGGTGAATTCTCTCACCCTCCCGCACTTCTGACTGTACCCAGTGCATGTATAAACAAAAACAAACAAACAAACAAATAAATAAATAAAACATGCCTCTATAAAAAAAAAAAAAAAAAATAACTATTTGCAACTTAAATATGCTAAAAAATAACCAAGAAGTTCCTCATTATCACAATACAAATTAGAGGATTTCTTATTACTAACACTTATAAATGACTTGCTAATTGCTCCTAATTTCCTTAATGTTCACAATAAGTGTATAGCAATGACACTATTTTTAGCATGATTTTAGTAACATGAAAATTGAATCAGAGAGAGGTTAAGAAATTTGCCTAAAGTTGCAGAGTTCCTAATAGGCAGTTCTGGGATTTAAATCCATTAGAGGAGTTAAAACCTAACTGAATAACTGTGCTGGTTATGTTTTCCCTCTTTTCAAACTAGAAAATTATTTTAAAATTATGTTTCTTCTCCCCCAGATTGCTTTTCCACAATTTTATCCAGCCTCACTATGTCCTTTTTCCTCTGATCACTAAATACTTTAGTTGGATTCAGAAGGGGAAAACAGAAACTACTTTAGATTTCAAAGTAAGGGCATTCAGGCTTTAGTTCCACGGGTGTCAGAAGAGCTCTGAAGTTAAACAGGGAGGCCAAATTGGAGACTAGCAGCAGCTGGAAACTGGAGGAATAACAACAGGACGCCATGTTACCAAAGCCTAGAAGTCAGACCAGAGCAAGTGGCTAGAAACAAAATGGGGCCGCTCTCCTGGGATAGGGACCAGACAGACCAAGCCTGCCTGGAGAAAGCTGGGATCCCGGAGAAAACAGTCACTACTGAAGACTTAACTCAAGGCAATGAGATAAGAGAAATATTCTGACTTCTCTTCATACCTTCTAATCTTCCACTGGTTGCTTCTTTTAGTCCAACGTACTTGAGAGGCAGAGGGAAAAAGAAGTTTGAAAACTGTAATAGAACAGGGGACAGATTGAATGGGAATGTGAGAACATTTCAGTGAAAGGAATGTTCCCTGAATGATTGGTTAGGCAATTTTCCTCAGAAGCCTGTTTTCTCTATCAATATAAAGATATGCTCTATCAAGGGTAAAAATCAAGCATCTATTTCTGAAGCTATGGCAGGTGACAGTGTACAGATGTGGAATTACTGAAAGACTATCGTGATTCCTTGGGAGAGCCCCCAGGGATGTATGGCAATAATGTAAGTTAGAGATAAGGAAACCATACCTGTGTTGGAACTAATGACCTATGAAAGTTATCTTCACTTTGAATATCTTTATGTATCCCCCCACCCCACCCCCATGCGCGCACACACACAAGGGCATAAGTTTTCATTGCAAAATTGCATATTGAAACAAAATGGAAACTCATTTCATATTGGCTTGCATAAAAAAAAATATGGTTTGTGAGTTAGTAGCATGTGCTATTAGACACTGAGTTTACTTAAGCATTTAGACACAGGCACCTCCTTGAACCTTTGGTGCAGTACATCAAAGACTCCAGGATATCTGAGACAAGACTAGATGAAAGGACCCTTCTCTCTCCTTCCCTAAAATTGTGTATTTGGCTACTTTATTTTTGATTATACTTGATGTTTTTGCTGTCACTAAAAGTCCTGATTCAAGAAATCTGCATGAAGTAGTCCTCTTAACAAGCTTCCTCATTAGCACTGCATTATCTGGACAATGACCTGCTGTTATTTGTTCTTTTTACTTTCAGGATTTTTTCATTTCTAGTTGTGTTCATCCACACTGTTATATGTTAGCATGTGTTGGGTGGCTCAGAGTTTATGTAAGTCTTTTCCAATCCAGTTGGTCAGAAGCCTCTATGAAGGCTACCACACTTATAAGAATATAGGGTATTTCTTAGGATAAACTAGAACTCAAATCTGAACAGTAATTTGTTCCAGTAAATCCCTGTTATGTCCTTAGTGTGACATCTTTTTCCCTTTAAATCTAAATTTGCTGAGTAATTTTTGTGTCTGTTTCATTTTGTGCATGTAGACAGCTTGAAGACATTTGACATAAATAATGGAATAAAGAAGCTTATATAGTAAATCGTTTGAATTTCTGGAATAGGAACTCCCTCAGCTTTCTCAGTCCGTTTTTTATGTCCTTTATTGAAATTCATAGTTTCTATCATTGTGAGATCTTGTTTGAAAGAGAGACCTTAGCACTGATAATGGAAATCAGTGAAAATATACTTTAAATCCTAAGAATCACCTGTTCCCTGACTGAACTAATAGCAACTGAACAAAGTCAAAGAAACTAAGTAGACAGAGGTTTATTTTTTGATGTTAGATGATTATAGATAGAATTGTTTGGAGAATCTGACTTGGGTTCATATAAATAGTGGGCCTCAAAAATAGTTTCCAGAATTAACAGATTTATCCATCTACCAATGGAAACTAACGTATCTCCCACACATGTAGAATTTACCTCTGTGAAATTTAATACTTAGAGAACTTAGGGTAGAATGTGCACTAAAGACAGAGACTAGTGCCAAAATCAAGAAGTCATGCTTTGCATGCACTCAGCTTCCTTCCTTAACTAATCATATTAGTAATTTTTTTCTCTCTTGTAAGGTAGATGGTAAATGAGAAGTAGCCAGGTGCATCACTAAAAGCAAGGATCATCAAGAAGTAGACATACCTACTAAAAATGGAGTTACCATACGACCCTACAATTCCACTACTAGGGATCTACCCGAAGGATACAAAAACATTCATTCAAAAGAGCACCTGTACACCTATGTTTATTGCAGCACTATTTACAATAGGTAAAACCTGGAAACAACCCAAATGCCCAAAAATAGATGACTGCATCAAGAAGATGTGATACATATACACCATGGAATATTATTCAGCAATCAAAAAAGATAAATCCATGCCATTCACAGAAACGTGGATGGAGCTAGAAGGAATTATGCTCAGTGAAATAAGCCAGAAGGAAAAAGAAAAATATCAGGTGGCTTCACTTGTAACAGAAATATAGGGGAACCAAATAAGACATCAGTGAAAAAAAAATAATAACAGTACAAAACACAACAAAGCAAAAACAGACGATTATAAATCAGAGACATCCTGCCGGGGAGGAGGAGGGAGAGGGATCAGAGGGAGGGAGGGAGGAGCACAGGGGACTGAGGTGATGGGACACGGGTGCCTTGGGGAAGGAAATTCTATGGGGACTACACCTGAGGGGGTGGGGGGAAGCAAATGTTGGTTAAAAAAAATAAGTCAAAAAATAGTAGACATTGTCTATCAATGTTATACTTTGATCAGTTTACAACTTGATTTTTCCCCCCCTTTCATTCCTTTTCCTCAATTTTATTTAATTCATTCAATATTGATTAAGCACCTGCTTTGGACAGATTCTGTGATGTGACCCTTATTATTTTGTGCTCCATCAGGTGGGCTTTAAGCCTACCTGTTGCCTAGACACTCTGCCAATTTATTCAAGAAAAACAGGGAAAGGCTTTTGTATACATTTGCTGAGTTCCCTGCTGAGTTGAGTTTCTAATATGCTCATTTTATCATACAAAACATTTTTGAGCACTTAATGACATTTTTCAAGTGTGAGGGTTAGCATAGCAAACAAGAGAGGGAAAGTCCTTGCCTCAAGGTGTCCATATTACAGTTAGGGAGATTAATAATAAGCAAACAAATGGACATATAATGTAACACCAGACAGAAATAAATGCTTTCAGGAAAATAAAGGAGTAAAGGAGATGAGAGATGAAGACTGTTTGGGGATAAGGTTGTGAGGGAAGGACACTTAGGAGATCTATTTTTTTTTTTTACTTATTTTTATGGTTTGGTTTTAATTTTTAATTTGGTAACATTGGTTTGCAATACTGTATATGATTTATAGATAAAGTGTCATACCCTTCAGGTGTATGTTACCATACCACACCTACCAGCAAGACCCCCAGAGTCCTCAATCATAGTTTTTTGTGCCCTTCCCCACTTTGCTCTCCCCCTGTCTCTATGGTAGGGTCAATTCTACAGTCAGATTTCTAGGGGTTAATATTGGTTTGGTTTTCTCTGATCTTATGTTTTGTTTCCCTAGGTCCCGCATGTAAGTGAAATCGCCCTTCACCTGTCTTTATCTTCTGACTTATTAATGTAGCATAATCCCCTCCAGTTCCATCCATGTTGCACAGATGGCAAGTGTTTATTTAGAGCTTATTAGAATCCTTTTTTGTAAGTATACCTCATCTTCATCATTCACTCATTTGTTTTGGGGCACTTAGGTGGTTGTCATAGTTTGGCTATTGTATATAGTTCATTGGAATGAACATGGGATTGTGTATAAACCTTCACAATGAACTCTTCTAGTAGATACCTAAGAGTGGAATTGCTGGATCATAAGGTAGAGATACTTTTAATATTTTGGAAATGCTCCCCACCATTTCCCTCAAGGGTTGGAGATCGATGTGATAGACAAAAATGAAACAAAAAGGAAAAAATGACATAAACCTCAAGGAAAAATTAGCAATAAGTATACCTCCAAAAAATAAAAGATACAACCTTGTCCTTGAAATGGCTACAAATGGATAAGGGACACACAGTAGAAAGAACAACTACTTGGCTCTGGATGAGCCAAAGGATATACTAAAGGATATACTAAAGGATATAAGGTAGGACAATCCTTGGTTCTGAGATGTCATATGGAAGCAATCAACTAAAATTTAACTGTCTGGGGCAGGAGTCTAAGCATTTTCTTACTTGTTCTTTCTCACACTCCCTATTTACTCTTTCATACAATTAGATAGCAGGGCAGCTATTGCATGAATTTTGCCAGTGTGAGAAACAGAATATTGGAAAGTGACATGATTTAAAGCCTTGAGCAGTAATAAATCAGGGGATAGGACACATGATCATAAAGACTCAGATTTTGTTCCCATTTATGCTCCATGAGCTGGGAAGAGAGAAGCAGTTGGTCAAGAAACCAGAAAGGCTAGTCATTTGTCTGCCACAATGTTCCAAAGATAGCTCATGAATATCATCAGTGCACGGAAGAACGGTCCTTCCAGTCTGAAACTCTGGAGTCAGACGCTTTAGCAATGTCCCTTGGGTGACGCGAATGTGAGACCAAGCAGAGATGGCTGTGTGGATGTGTGGGGCTGTGTGAATATTTGCTTTGCTCTGGAGCCTCTTGCAGTCCCATGCTGATACAGAATAGCAACTGATTTTTCCCCAGCCTTTGGGAAGGGACATAAACATTAGCTGAAGTGTGAAATCGCAGACCAGAAGGACAAGCTGAAATAGAACTTTGGAACTTGACAAGAGACAACAAAGTTTGGCTTCTCATTGGGCTTCGGAAAACTGTGCCTCCATTTTTACTCATTGTCTATGTAAGGGGACATATTTGAGACAAGACGGGGATAAATAGCATCTTAAAAGATGCTGGCATAAAACACAAAAGTTTAGATGCCCTCCTCCAATGTTCATGTTAACTTCTTCTGAACTTAGTATTGGGCACCCCGGCAAGAGGAAGGGGAAGATTGGGCTTGGGGGTGGGCGAAGAAACAGAATTTGAAATGTTAATTGACTTAGAAAACAAAATTATAGTGCATTCACTGGAAGTTACTAGTTGACAT
Source organism: Talpa occidentalis (assembly GCF_014898055.3). Lineage (NCBI taxonomy): Eukaryota > Metazoa > Chordata > Mammalia > Eulipotyphla > Talpidae > Talpa > Talpa occidentalis. Next base: position 22,375,169 of record NW_023603184.1, on the reverse strand, counting down.
TTTGTTAATGAGACAGAATGGAGGCTTGGCATCACCATAAAATTGAATTATATAAAATAACGAAATTAGTTCTTATACTTGAACTTGGGGCCACTACAATTCTTTAGTTGCAGTGCATTCAACAATTTTTATCTCAGTTTTTGGGCTTGTGTAGTTGATTTTTTTTAAAGATTTATTTGTTTATTTATTTATTTGTTTGTTTATACATGCAAGCAATGGGTACAGTCAGAAGCACGGGAGGGCGAGAGAATTCACCAGAGGCAGCGGGCAGCAGGAGAGGTCTGTGCGCCATGTGGGACCCTTGCTGGCAGCCGGGGATTGAACCGGCTCTACAGAGGCTGTGGGCAGCTTCGCAGCCCAGCACTCAACTGCTGCGCCACTAGGGGAGACCCTATGTATTTGATCTTTTTTTTTTTTTTTTTTTTTTTTTTAAATATTAAATTTTATTTTTATATTCCCCCATACAATTGCAAACGCCCCATTCTGACCCCAATCCTTCCCCTCCCGCCCCCCACCCCCCAAAAAGTGTCTCTGGTTCATAGTTTTTTGTTGATTTTGATTTTCACTTTCTTATATTCATTTTCCTGGTCCCTTATTTAAGTTTTCTAGATTCCTGCTATGAGTGAGACCATCCGGTATTTTTCTTTTTCTTTTTGGCTTATTTCGCTGAGCATGATCCCTTCCAGTGCCATCCATGTTGCTGCAAATTGCATGTGTTTATCTTTTTTGAATGCTGAGTAATATTCCATGGTATATATGTACCACATCTTCTTGATCCAGTCATCTATTTTTGGGCATTTGGGTCCTATGTATTTGATCTTATTGACTGCTCCAGAAGCAGTGTCCTACATGTGGAAATGAAATGTCTTCAGTGAGGTTTCCCATGTAGAGCCAATGTTTATTTGCACTATCTTAATTTCAAAACAGTTGTGCAAGATGGACTCTGTATTTGGACAATTTAGCAAAGTCTCCCTTATTGCTGATACATTTACAACATTTTGTAATTTTTATTTCTCTTATTGCAAATAAATTCTTTAGCACCTAGCCATTTACTTTTTGGAGAAAGCTAAATAAGGAATACTTTTCCTCTGGTGATGTTTGCAGTCTTACTGAATGAATCAGCTTGTAGCATAACAGAAAAGGTCACATCCAAACTGAAAGTGGTTTACAACAATGGAAACAGATGGTTTACTGAGTTAGGGAATGAGAACTGATTATTGATTTGCTATCCTTGTAACGACATCAGTGGAGAGTGATAATGGACTGTACCACTTGTAACAGAGTAAATAGCTATTTTTATATTACTTGCTTTCTTGCAAATTGGCTACTTGCAGTGTAAGTAAAATATATGGCTGTCTCATATCTCAAATCACTAAACGAATTGCACTGGAGGAATGCAATGAAGCACGGTAGAACATTTGCTAATATTTATAACTTGAGCTCAAGCTGAAAACTCCACATTAAAAAGTTAACAATTCTTCCTGTTTATTTTCCATAGTCATTTAGGTATATGTCCTCAATTCTTAGCTGCTACACTTATTTTGGAATAATGCATACTTTCTTTTTTTTTTTTTTTTTTACTCTCATAGCACTAAAGAAGTACTCTAGGGCTCTAATCAATTTCTCATTTCCATAACAAAATATGTGCTATTTTCTGGACTTATATTTCTTAAGGAAAATTACACTTAGCAAAATAATAGAAAGGATATCAAAATACAGGAATGCAGCTTTAAAATGATTCTCGGATAAGACTTGTCTTGATTTAGAGCAAAACTTAGATTTGTTAACTGTCTCTTTAATTATGCCTTTGCTCCCACCCCTTCCTCTCTTGCAATTGCCATTCTGTCAGAGGAGCTTTCTAGATGTACTTATCTCTACATGAATATATGAGAATAATATTTTCTCTCTTCCTGTTGGAGGTGCTCTGAGTCTGCATACATTTGATATTGATTTTATTTGTTAGCTTGATGATTTTGTGTAATGATGAACTGCACAATCTACTTGTGCCAAGACAAAGGGTGTCTTGATTGTTGGTCAGTCAGAAATTATACAGCCAGGAGGTTATTTTTAATTTGGAGAAATATTTTATTGCTATTTTAATTTCCAGGACTGTGATTGGTTTCTTCAACTCTTTTCTTTCTTCCTGGTTTAGTCTTGGTAAACTATATTCTAGAAAATTTTCCATTAAGTTATCAAATTTATCAACATAAAAGTGCTCATAGTAATCTCTATCTTTTGTATTTCTAGGCTATATGTAGTAATTTCTCCTTTCATTTCAAATTGTTTATTAACAGTTTCTCTCTTTTCTTTGTTTGCCTAGTTAGAAATTGATTTTGTCCACCTTCTCAAAGAAACAACTCTTGATCTCTTATATGCTAAGTCAGAAGGAGAAAGATAAATATTGGGTGGTGTCACTAACATGTGGAATATGGAGTAACTAAATTAATAGTCAAATAAAGACAAGCTAAAAAACAAACCCTTGGTAGCCAACTAAAAACTTAAACACCATAGCAGGAATCTAGAAAACCTAAATAAGGGACCAGTAAAAAGAATAACTATAAGAAAGAAAAAATCAAAATCAACAAACAATATGAACCAGAGACACACTATGGGAGGGGGGAGGGGAGGCGGGGAAAGGAGGGGTTGGGGTCAAAATAAGGGGGTTGCAATTGTATGGGGAATATAAAAAATTTTAAAAATAAATTAAACACCGAGGGTGTTGTGGAAAGAACAAAGGAGGTCCATGGAATATTGGTGAGTTGTTGGTAGGTGCACTATGGTGGTAGTACCTGATGGGGCTACACCAATATTATCTCAGTTAAAAATAAATTTAAGAAATTCTTACTTTGGGGATGGCAGCAACATAGTTGAATAAGACTTCCCTCATACATATCCTTCCTCAACAATTTGACAGCCATCCATGCATAAAAATACCTTTGTGTGGTCCAGCAACACACAACAAATGAATGGGCGGAGTCTCATATCTCCATCAGGGAACAAGCATGCAGACCGCCATCTTGCTTGCAGTGGCCCTTAAACTGAATCTAGCCTTAGGCTAGATTCAGTCTTAGACTAAAGTTAAAGGACTTATACTATTTATTTCTATATTTTATATATAGATTTGATAATGAGAGTGTGACAGTTGCATGAAGATTGACAAAGAACAGTGGGATGGAATAAAAAGCCCATAAATAGATTTATATTTATATGGCAAATTGATTGCTGACGGAGCAGCAATCACATCAGGGGCAAAATAAATGTTTTTTCACAAAATGGTGCTGGAATAATTAGTTATGTTTCCAAAAAAGGGAAAACTGTCTCATACCTCACACTGTATAAAACAATTAAATAAAGTTTATAGACAAACATGAAAGTTACAAATATTAAGCTTTATGAGCAGAACAGGATAAAATCATTGGATTTTGAGGTAGAGCACAGATTTTGCTGGGGATCAATATAAATAGGACTTTTCATAAGGAAAAAAAGTTGATAAAATTCATTTTATCAGAATAAAAAAATGTTCTTATTAAGGCATTAAGAATATGTGAGTTACAGACAGGGAGAAAATATTCACAATACACTCGTGACAAATGGCATTATTTAAATTATATAAACTTCCTTAATTTGATAATAAAAAGATAAATAGCCCAATAAAAATGGGCAGGATTTATAAATGGTTATTATACAAAAGAAAATATATGAATGTCCATTGAGAAAAATTAATAAGTGCTCTGCATTGTTAGTTATCAGAGAAATGAAAATTAAAACCATAGTGAAATATTATAACACAAATCAGGATGTCTCCATTAGAAAAGACATATAACAACTGACACTGGTGAAGATGGAAGCATCCAGAACTTTCATACCTTGCTGGAAGGAATGTACAATTATCCAACAACTTTGGTAATCATTCTGGGAGTTTTTCATAAAAATAAGCATACACCTGTCCTATGAGCCTGTACTCCTTATATCTATGTTACCAAGAAAAAACATATCCACAAGTCGCATAAGAATATTAACAGCAGTTTTAGATGTAGTAGGCAAAAACTGGAAAGACCCCAAATGTCTAGCAACAAGATACAGAAAAAAATTATTTGTTAATAAAAATTGAATGCTACATAGCAACAAAAATGTATTACTGTTATATGGAACAGAATGAACCCCAAGACCCTTACACTGAGCAAAATAACTCAGACACAAAAAGCTACTTGCTATGTTATTTCATTTATGTGAAGTTCTAGAAAAGGTAAAACTAATGTAAATGGGGGAAAAAGCAGTATACTAGTTCAATCTGGGGAATTAAGTGTGGAGAATTGGAATAGAGGAAGGAAAAGAGGCTATTTCTGGCATCAAAGTATTGTTTGATATCTTGGTGAGATCTAGATTTTAATGTGCTATGAAGACAAATTGATGCTCAGCACCAAAAAAGCCCTAATTTGTATCAATTGTAGGTTATTGTTTAACTATAAAAATTCCCACTATCACTGCTTTTAAACCTCACCTAGTGCAATAGCTGTTTTTTAAAATTTGGGGGGTATTTAACCATCAGTCCCTATAAGATGATTCCCACATACCTAGCTGAATACTGTCATGTGTCATTGTCAAATCTCATCAAATCATATTCTAAAATTTTGTACATTTCACTGCTTGCAAATTATACCTTAAAAATGAGAAAATAAGAATATATCAGTTCTACACACAATTTCCTCTACAAATGACACTTTCATTTACTTTCTCTTTTGGGACTATTTTGCATAGAATCTCCTGAGGGATAGTTACTTTATATTGTTCGTCTGTTCTCTAAGAAGATAGAAGAGTATTATATACTGGACTTAGTATTCAAGTGGACTACATCCAAATACAAGGATCTGCCTACTTTCCTGCTAGTTCAGAGGGCCATGTATGGGGGGTAATCCATGAGTCTAGTTGATAGTCTAATCAAGTGACATGTTAGAGGACTCTCCTAGGAAATTTCAATTGGCTACATTCAGAGATCAAAATATAATTTATTTGCAGGTGCTGAATTTTTCCCACAGTAGATTCTGTTCCACTAAGGACCATGTGCAACCTGAGGCTACAAAGAAGCTAGTTGGCAGAGAGAATCAAATAGATCAGAAGCACAAAAATTTTCAGAAGCACAAAATTTTCACATTCATCCATCACCATGTGCGATGGAAGCAGTCTTCTGAAAGTAATGCCATGTTTCACTTTGCCTTTCTAATCCCAAACAAACTCATCTTTTGGCCAACTCTAACCTGGAACTACATAGTGAAGAGGATTTTTGGAGGAAAATAGATTGTAGTTTCGGCCAAATGTATCAACAATGCTATGCAGTTTAATTTCCCCATTTTACAGATGGAGAAAGGAAAGTATAAGCTAGTGAAACAATTTGCCCTGGGCTGTTATACAATCACTAAGTACAGGAACTGTGACCCAAGCCCAGGCGCATCTGATGCCAAACTGTGTTCCTTTACCATCATCTCTGCTAAGGACACGGTCATCTAATTCAAAGGCTTGGTTCCAGTTCTACATTGTCACATGTAGCCAGTTTTCTGAAGGGTTTCATGGACCTAGCAACCAAGCAACTTTGTGTAGGTGCAGGGAAGATTAAATATATAGAAAACATTTAATACTACTTTGCCTATGAGCTCTGGGTGCCTTGTAACGATTAATGTAATGACGTCTTTGATATGAGAAATGGTCTTCACCTTCAGAAAGGACAAAGTATGGGCCTGGGGTTCTGGACAATAATCTAGCTTTGCCACTTAATCTCTGCTCTAATCATAACCTGTGAATTATATTTCTTTAAATCTCTCATAAGGATAATATGCTTTTGTCTGACTACTTTCCAGGATTTTTTCCCATTGTGGACGCACACACACACACACACACACACACACACATTTTAAAACATAGATAAAAGGGTATTCACACAACATAGCAAACTGTCTTCAGATTTCTGGACCTGAACTTTTCCAATTACACCACCCTAACCCTACCCCCCCCCCCAACACACACACACAACACACACACACTTCCTTTGAGTGTGGTTTGGGCTGTCTAGAGTTAAACCTCTAACTTCATCTATTATGCAGGGAGGTTTTGAATAATACACAAGAAAAATATGTGCAAAATATAATCTACAACCAAGATGAAGCCTTATTAGGTCACCTTGTTTTTAATGGTTTCTATTTGAAAGCATTAACAAGATAAGCTTGTTATGTCCTCCCACCCTTCTGTCTCCATCTCCCCCTCCCCATCCTGGTGACAGCTCTGGACTGGGCTCCCTCTGCTAATCCTCTGAAAGCATGCCTCTGCCTCCATGCTCAGCTACAGCACCTTGTGCAGAGAGAGATTTCAGGGTGGTTATCTCTTAAATTCCCAACTCCTTTAAGGAAGCTGTATTTCTAATCTGTGGCATGAAGACCTTTTGCTTACCCTGCTAGATTAAATCACAGGCACTCTTATCAGCAAAGAGCTGAAAGGAGGCTTGCAAATCGAATACAGACTTTACCTGTGAGCAGCATGAAAAGCTAACTGAAGCAAATTCCTCTTTGCAAGTAACACTGTCCATATGGGTGTTCTCAAACCACAGCTCATGCCAGCATTTGGGAGGCAATTATGTCTCCTTTAAATTAAGAATTTAGCAACACCTCAGCTTTCAATAACTCATAGGAGAAAGTCATTTATGCTGAGGATTATTTTGTGGTTTAAAAATTTATAAAAAGGGAAAGGAGTGAGATATTGAGTCATCACATAGAGTCCAAGACTTTTAGCTGGGCTGTTTTTCCCCCTACAGAATGGATGAGGTGTGAAGCAAAAATAATACCCAATACCAAGTAGCCACATGTGCATGATGCCTCCTGACTACCTTGTGCTCCCACACTCGCCAGACCGTGCAGGGAGGGCGACAGGAGATGGCAGTTTGGGCATTATTTCCTGGCTCCTCCTTTGATTTCTATGCCATCTAAGGATAATGTAATAATGCCTTTCTTGTAGAAAACATTGCCTTACCTCAGAATTTCCTTTTCCTTTTAAACAATGTTTTCTATTCTGATAAATAATAAGGGTTGGGTGTTTCTTTTCTTCCTCTTACTGCCAACCTCCTAAAAAGTTGTACCTGGAGAACCCAGCTTTTTGGACTGGTAATTGTCATGTGCTGTATAAACCCCACCCCAGGAACATCTGAGAAATTTCTTAAGGACTATTTTGTACCTGAGCCTCTGGATCCAAGACAAAGTCAACCTGGGCTCAGAACAGCAAGGAGCCCTGTAGATAAATCCATGTTTAATGGTCCTGAATGCAGACCAAAGACAGAGCAGGTTGTACTTATCAGTGTATATGTACCCATAAGCATGAAAATTAGCTTTGGTCATAACTTAAAATTCCCAACAGCCTCTAGGTCTCCTGAAATCCTAAAAAAAAATGGATTATCAAATCTTCGTCAAAGATAAATAGTAGTCAGGTGTGACTACTTGAGCTAATTACCTACAAAGACCACCCAAGGCTAAGTGGAGTGTCTTCTGATTAGCAGTCAGTGCGACAGCTCTAATCTAATAAACTGATGATGGGGAGGATGCGAGGTGTTAGAGGAAGAAAAAAAAAACCCTTTTGGGGACTGAGGGCCCTTCTCAGGCCTGTCACCAACCACCCTTATTCTGGACGACCTGGGTTCACAGCACCGGGAGAAAGCTCAGCAATGGGTAGACATGCACTTTAGAATCCCAGGAACTGTAAGGGTTGGTCAATCTGGAACTCGGAAACATCCTAGGGAAGTTTTAAAGAAGGATAGTCAGTTAAATTGGGTGAGATATCGAGGTGCTTAGCCCAGGATCACAGTGGATCTCACCTGCAGTGAGGATTTGTCCTGCGTTGTGTTACCAGGACAGTTAATAAGCCCCTAAGCCCCTATCTCTCAGCATCTCCTATGCTCTGCTTATGATGGTGGCACTTTTGCAAACCACATTTTTATGGAAGAATAGACTTAAAATTAAAAACTTTAGACTTAAAATTAAAAATTAGGAACTTTCCTGTGGAGTTCCTTTCTCTTTCTTGTTCTTGTGATTTATAGCCCTCTATGCTTTCCCCCCCTCTAGCTGCAGTCACTGCCCATAGGAGCAGCTGAATCTTATACTCAAAGACAGCTACAGCAGCTGTCTGGCCTGCTGTCCTCAGAGGTCTGGATTCCAGGTCTGCAGAGTCCCTCCAGTTTTGAGTGTCAGCTCCACAAGCCCCTCTGTTAATTTCTCACAGCTATAAAAATTGGTCCAAAAAATAGATCATCCAAACTAAAATTGTAGATTGGTTTGGGAAGTTCCTTGAGTTTGAATACAGACTTGAGCAACTTGCCAAAGGGAAATGGGAGGCATTCATGGCATGCAACAGCATCACAATTAATCAAATTGTCATCTGCACTAGTTGGTGATAATATTCCTACTGGATGTTTCTGCCTACTGATGGTGCCCTAAAAAGTAGGGCTCATTGTATAGGACTCTTGGGTAGAAGATTTTACCTGCCTTTATCTTTCGTTGGCTCTTGCAATACACTCCAAACTTCATCTGTTGACTTTTACATCTCCACAGTAGCTGGTCCCTTCGCAACATTGCTTCCTACCAGTTTACCCATTGCTTACAAAACTACAGACTTCCTGCTGGTCCTTCCAGAGGAAATTCTGCCCTACCTAACAGCCTATCCCCTAGTGGTATCCTCCAGCTGGAATGTTCTTTGTCAGTATCATTGTGTGAGTGGCTTCCTTCCATTATCAGAATGCAGCTCTATTGTCAGTTTATTGGAAGGTCCTTCCCTGACCAGACAACCACCATGTCTATCTGGCAAAGGTGGCCAGCATTTTGATTCTTGAATATCACTCAAATTAACTGAGGAAAAAAATAGAACAATACTCATCTTATTTTGATTGGACATAGTCAGAGGAACATCCAATTGTTTATCGTTGTTTAAATAATTGAAACTCAGCTGCTTAGTTTCAGATAAGTGTTCTTTTACCATATTTATGTATTTCCATTTTTGCAAATAGAAACATAATTTTGGAAGGGGTAAGGGACCAATAAAGAACATCATGAAATTTACAATCCCTAGCAGACCTTTATCAACTTAATATATTTATTGATTTTTCCCCTGTCATTCTTCCAAAGTAGAATTGTTCCCATTAGGAATGCTTGTTGCACATATAAATATGTAGAATTAGCATTGGCTAGAATTTGATAAGAATTGTGCAATTTCAAGAGTAAATCAAAAAGTTAGAAAAACATAACAGTGAATGGAAAAATTATGTGTTGAGACAAAGTAGAAAGGAAACTTTAAAAGGGTTACCAAAAATCCATTAACTACCACACTTCATAACAAAAAGTAATCACCCTTCTTCAAACAGGACATATGAAAAAAATAGATGAATCTGTGGATACTTTCTCAATGTTGATATAATTTTTTTTTTACTACTTGTGGTTTAGTATTAACAAGAAAGAGGATGAAATTTTAAGTTATAGTAGCTCCTTGTCCCTTGGTCCTGGAAACTCCTGACACCCTCCAGAAGCCGCAATCACCCCCCACAAGTCCCCAGCAAACCTTGGAGAATTTCACTACACACCAGAAATCACAATGGTACAGAACACCTGGAATCCTGCATTTTACACAGCCAGGGAAAGCTGGGACCAACAAAAGCAAAGACATACAAGGAAAGGTTGCCAATTAGAAAAGGTTAGCTTCCTTGGCATAGGCCACTTAGATGGTACATGGTAAGAGATTCCCCACAAGCTCAGCTGCTCAACCAGGCAGTCTTATATTATGCCAAAAAGCCAGACTGGAATTCAAGGTGAAAATTTATTTTTTCTCATTTCTGGAAGATTTCTAGGGCACAAGGCTATGGTTTGCTTTCCCACCACTGCTACGACGCAACTCAGCATACCTGAGAGACATGTTATGTAAATACAGATGTCAAAACTCCCTGGATTACAATGCCATTTTGTTTACCTTGGGAGTGTCTGCCTTTCGGTGCAATGTGCTAAAATGTTGATAAAATATTGAAAGCATAGATGCTAGTATAACCCTTCACCAAGTACTCTCCCTGCCTCCATATGCACACATAAACACTTACTAGACTTTATGATTAAATTATCTGAAAGTTACAATGCTTTCTCCATATTGGCTACTTGGCTTGATGATATGGTAATGAACCAGTTATTTCTTCACATAAACATGGAACAGAATTAAACCAAGGTCTTCATTCCAGATACTCTGACTGAACTGAATTAGGATTGGATTTAAAAATTCAATTCAGAGAGAAAACTCCCCTGAATTAAAAAAAAATAGATCTAGCAACTTCATAAAACAGGAGAGATTTATATCTCTAATATGCTAACTTTTTGCTTATATTATTCTTTCTTATTCAGCATGTAAAACATGTTCCAAGTAGAAAACTTCCATGGGAAAGTCAAAGAGAAAAGAGAGATGAGAGTAAGAACTTCATAGTCACTCACAGACTAGTCAGTCATGTTTTCTCTTTCTTCTACAAAGGCTGTATACTGGTTTTTTTGTTTGTTTGTTTTTTTAATTTATATATTTTTTTAATTTATATATATTTTTTACATTATTGTTCATTTTGAAACAATGTTTGCCCTCCCCCCAGTGTAGTCCCCATAGAATTTCCTAGTGTTTTATTTATTTTATTTAAAAGAAAAATTTTTTATTTATACAATAGCTGGGGCACAGTCCAGAGGTGCGGGAGGGTGAGAGGATTCACCAAAGAGAGTGGGAAGCAGAACAGGCAGACAGACCAAAAGCACTGCTGAGGGGAGCAGCGGGCGTGACAGGAGAGGTCTGCCGTGCCATGTGGGAATCGCCCTGGCCTGCCAGGAATTGAACCAGCGATACAGAGGCTACAGACAGCCTCAGAGCACTCCACTCCCCGCTGTGCCACCGGGGAGGCCCATTTCCTAGTGTTTTAAAAGTGACTAGAGAATTGAGAATTTAGGGACACTTACACCTATCAAATGTCTTCAAAAATTTGAGGATCGATTCACTTATTTAAATGAAGCATGTCAGATCAGATATTTCAGTTCTCAAGCCACACAATAGAATCCTGTTTAGATTATCATCTTGATTATTAAATGTTTTTAACATAGTCCACCTAGTTCTCAAAAGAACATAACAGTTAAAATAATGCATAGATCTTAGCAGATGCAGACATTTTAAATAAAGAAAAATAAAGGAAAGGAAACAGACGGTAGAAAATTAGGGTGCGATCAAAACCAAGTTTAACACAGTAATTGCATTAGGTAGAGAGCTAAGTTTCCTAGCAGTCAAAGGGCACAGAAAACATTACTGTCTTCATGGTTCAGAGTAGCTAAAAGATGAGAAATGATCATTGACTCTAGAAAAGCAACTTTTACCTACTCTCGAAGAACACATTTTCTTTTTTCTTCCAAGGCTAACATAAAAAGCAAAGTCTTCATTCTAAATATAGAGTAAGTTTCAAAGAACTGTTTCATATAATGCTTATCAATGTAGACTAGCAGCAATCATTTCAACGACAAACACATTAAGTCACTTATAATTTGCCAGACAAAACTTGAAATTCAGGGATAGGATGCAGGAAAGGAAAAAGATTCTGAGGATCCAGCTCAGAACACAGGTAGGTAATACATAATTTAAACCAGTGTGTCTTGCCCTGACAGCCATTGGAAGTATGTGATGTGCTTCAAAAATACTGATGAGCATGTGCTATCCCAGATAAATTAAATCACGACTTGGTCAGGTGAATCCTACAAAAGTTTGGTGTCAGCCGCCACACACCTCAGATGAGTCTAATGTTTCCAGCAATGATTGAAAAGAATGAATAAACTGCAGAGCCTTTGGTCAGTGTGCCATCAAAAGAGTATTTGGCTACAATTTGGAAACAGAGCACTGGTGGGTCTGAATTGGTATTATATTAAAGGTACCAGAAGCACATTTAGTCATATTGCATGAGGAATAAAGGGTCATGTGCTACAACTAATGTCATCTAAAACTGGATGATCAAGACAGTTCTCCTGTGCAGAGGGAGCACTCTGGACAAAGCCAAATTTCTTTTATGGAAATCAATACTGGGAAAAATGAATGGGTGAATAACTGCTGGATTCTCTCATGTTAAGAGAATGATTTCCTTTCAAAAAGCACAGGAAGGGATCATGCTCAGCGAAATAAGCCAGAAAGAAAAAGAAAAATACTGCATGGTTGGTCTCACTCATAGCAGCAATTTAGAAAACCTAAATAAGGGGCCAGGGAAAAGACTAATTAATACAAAGTAAAAATCAAAATCAACAAGCAACTATAAACCAGAGACACACTATGGGGGGAGGGATTAGGGTCAAAATAAGAGGGGTGGGAATTGTATGGGGAATATAACCAAGATGAAAATGCATACATTGTGCTAAAATGAAAAATGATGTAAAAAAATATAAAAGGAAAGAAAAGCACTTTTCACATATACAGTATGGTTTGAGTCACACGAGCATTTTTAAGTAGGTACATTAACATTTACATTTTATTAATTATTTGGGTTCCAAGAGGGAGTGATTTGCTAAAGGTTACTTAGCTAGTGACAGAGAACAAGAACCTGCCTCTGCTGACATTTAATCCAATTGTCTCTAAAATATCTATTTCATATCTTTAACTTTAAACTTCCAAGGCTTGCTCTACTGGATTACATCTCAGTGAAAATGGTAAAAACAAAACAAAACAAAATAGTTCTCTAGATTGTCTAAGTTCCTATAGCTAATGCCCCATTATTCTCTTCCCCTCTCCTTTGGAACATCATCATAAAACAGTTATCCATATTATCTGTCTCTACCTCCTTATCTCATTCTCTATTCATTGTAACTTAGTTGGACTTTAGTCCCTCAAACTGTACTAAACAGGTCTGGAAAAGTCATTGTGGCAGACAGTCTCCAAAACGGCTCCTCCGATGCTTGCATCCTATAATCGTGTAGTGTTTTTGTCCCCTTCTGCATGAGCCAAGTTTGGTCTGCGTGACTGATGACATATGATGGAAGTAATGGAATGTGGCTGGGTTACTAATTCTGCAGCTTGCAAGGTGTGTTCTTTCTCTCTCTTGATCACTCACTCAGGGAGAAGCCATCTACCGCACTGTGAGAACATGCAGACAGTCCATAAGGAAAGCTGCTCACATGGCAATGAATTAAATATTCAGGCCAATGGGGAGCAACAAACTAAGGCCTGCCTCATGGCCACTTGCATGAGCATGACATCAGCTCCTCCTCAGAGAACCTTCAGATGACTAGAGTTCCAGGCAGCATCTAAATTGCAGCCTCATGACAACCCTAAGACAGAACCATACAACAGAACTACTCTCTAATTTCCAACCCTCAGAAACAGTGTGAAAATAAGTGTTATTTTTTTTAAAGTTATTTTAAGCTACTGGATTTTATAATTTTTTATGTAGCAATGGATAGTTGATAAAATTAGCAACACCTGGGCCTCCCCGGTGGCGCAGCGGTTGAGCGCTGGGTTGCGAAGCTGCCCGCGGCCTCTGCGGCGCTGGTTTGATTCCCGGCTGCTCCCCGGCCACCGGAGGAGGGTCCCACATGGTGCGCAGACCTCTCCTGCCGCCCGCTGCTCCCCTCAGCAGTGTCCTTCGGTCCTTCTGCCTGCTCTGCTCCCCGCTCTGGCTCTGGTGAATTCTCTCGCCCTCACGCGCTTCTGACTGTACCCAGTGCATGTATAAACCAAACAAACAAACAAATAATAAATAAATAAATAAATAAGACATGCCTCTAGAAAATTAAAAAAAAAAAAAAAAGATTAGCAACACCTTCAAGTTAGTCAAGTGCAGTGGCTTCTTCAGCAGTATTTGAGACAGTTGATGACTCCTTGCTTGAAATGCTTTCAACTCTGAGATTTCAGGACACCTCGATATCCTGATTTTCTTCTATCTCATTTGTCTGTTTTTTATTTGTCATTGCCACCAACTCCTCATCTTAAAAAAGTCAGAGCCCTTATTTTCAAACCTCTTCCTAATCTACCTTCTAGTCATAGAATAGCCTCATGGTTGACTATTGTCTCAATGTCATTTACTCACTCTGGAATGCATATCTGCATTCCTGGTCTAGCTACTCACAACCACAAAGTCTCCATTGATTATCTAATCTTCAAACACAATATGTTTAAAGTAAAAATCTATTTTTCTCCTTACATCAATACCTCCATGAGGATTTTCCAACAGTGAATGGCACCAGTGTTGGCCTAATAGGTCTCAGGTCAAAGTCTTGAGAAAGATCCTCAGTTCTCACCCCCTTAGACTAATCAGAAAACAAACTGACTTCTTGAGCATAACATCATTGGTATCACTGAGGAGCATGTTATACATGAGAATCTTGGGTCTCTGGGAAGATTAATCAGAATCTACATTTCAACAAAATCTTTAGTTAATTGAAATATACAATTCCACGTGAGAAGCATTAATCAGGCACTACATCAAATAATTCATTGAGTTCTCTAGAAGAGGTTCCCTTAATTCTTACTTTTTAATTTTTTTGCTACTGAAAGACATCCTACCAAATGGGAGAAGATAATTTGCACACATATGTCCAACAAGGAGTTGAGATACAAAATATACAACTCAACAACAATAAAAATCTAATTAAAAAATGGACAGAAAACATTTGGGGGTGGATGCAGTTACCACTCCTGACACCCTACTCTGTCTACTAGTGACCACTTCTCAAAATAAAACTTGGAGGACAAATAGGGACATGAAAAGATGTTCATCTCTTATTATTAAGGAAGTGGCTATCAAAACAATGAGCTGTCAGCTCACACACACGAAAAGGCATAAGCCAAAAGACAAGAAACAAGTTTTGGAGAGGATGTGCAGAGAAGGCAACTCTTACATGCTGTTGGTGGGGACATAATTGGTGCAGCCATTACAGAAAGCAATATGAAGATTTTTCAAAGAATTAAAAATACAGATTCCATATAATTCAGTTACACCACTTTGGTGTGTTTGCCCGGAGAAAACAAGAATATAATTTAAGGAGATACATGTTCTCTCATGTTATTGCAGCATCAATGACAAAAGCCAAGAACTGGAAACAACCAAAGTGCCCACTGACAGATGATTGGCTAAAGAAGGTGTGTCTATACACAGTGGAATACACAGTGGTAAGCAACTCAGTTATTAAAAGAGAATGAAATCCTGCCATTTGCAACAACTTGGATAGACCTAGGGAGCATTATGCTTAGTGAAAGAAGGCAGACTGAGAAAAAGAAGTACCCTAAGCTTTCCATCTTAACAAGTATACAGAGAAACCAAGCAAAGGGATGAATTAAGTACAACAAAAATAATCTTTGGACTAGAAGATAAATTGTTACAAGAGGGAAAAGGCAAATCAGGAACAGGGGTTTCCTGAATGGTGAAGGATAGAACTGGACTTTTAGTAAGGACCTTAATCGAGTCTACACATATGTTGATTTCTAATGATATACACCTGAATTATAAATGTTATAAAGTCCCTCTTCCCACACAGCCAAGTCTGATGAATTGTATTGTCTGTAACCTCTTCTCCTGAGCTCCTGTGGTTGATCCTGATTATTTCATATTCAACTGGAATAAAACATTAAATGGGTCAAGAATTTAAAAAAAGTTTAATTAAAAAAAGACACCTCAGTCCTGGGATAGTTTTATATGTTCAACAAATACAATTTGAATGCTTCTGTTCTCCCATTTATTTTTCAAATCCGGCTTCCTTTCCTCCAAGAAGTCTGTTCTGAATTCCTGCCATGGTTTTCTTCAGAGGTTTCATAGCATAGCATCAAGATTATATTCACTTACCATTATATTGAAATTATATATGTCTTTATATTTATTTCATGAGTAACACCCTCTCAAAGGCAGACATCCCCCATTTATTCACCATTGTGACAACACCCTCTAGTTTTTTCCCCAGCTCATAGTAGGCACCTCTGAGAGTTTGGTGATCTAAATGGAAGACTATTTAATGTAAGCTAGAATAATAAGCTACTGTCACATGCCTGCAGGTAAATACTACAGGATATAAGATGAATAGAGGATATTGGTAGCATAATTTTTCTTAGCTCTCAGAGTAGTTATTGAGAACAAATAGGGTCAAACAAGTAAACTAAAGGAGGGACACATGGTTGGTTTAGGCAGTAAAAAAGTGATCTGGAATGTGAAAAGATTGCCATTACTATGCTTTAAAAAAAAAAAGTACATAAATATATTTTATAATGTGAAGTTAACCATTTTTAATGCTTTCTAAAATTCTGTGTAGACCAATCAAACTGGCAGGACTTTTGGTGAGTTGGGGGACAGGGGTTATATACTTTTGAAATGTATTTTTTCTTTACAGAAAATGTAAATATTCACTGCAGAAAATCTGGAAATTTGAATAATTCAAAAAGAAAGATAGAAAATATATGATGTGCTCACTCAGAGTATATATATATATATATATATATAATCATATTATAATATATATGATATAATAAATTCAATTTTAGAAAATTCTGTTTTCCTCTAAAAATTCAGATATGAGGAGTGACTGATCTGTCTTTACTCATATTTACTCAATGAATCTTATACCAGGAACATCACACATTCCTCCATTATTTATTCCCTTATTTTTGGATATATAAATTATTTCAGTGATTTTGTAAATGGTGATGTAGATATTATTTTGCATAAAATTTTATTAGAGGTTTAATTCTCACAAGCTCCATTACTCTGTTTAGAGACTAGCAGTTTCTAAAAAGGGAAAAGATAAGCTTGAATGTTATCTTGTTATGGAATTTTACAATATACTACAATAAAACAGGTCTGACATTTTCTTTAGGAAAATGCCACAAGAGTATTTTATATAAAATTCATACTGACCCACAATCCTCCATGCTTTCTACCAAAAGGAATAATGGCTTATGAAAAGGTTCTTCCAAAATGAAGGCCTTTAGTAAATGGTACTGGGAAAACTGGACAGGCACAGGCAAGAGAATGAAGCTAGACCACTACATTATACCATATGCTTAAATGAATTCAAAATGGGCTAAGCACCTGAAACCATAAAATACATAGGTGGCAACACAGATAAAAAGCTATTTGACATCAGCCTTCTTGGATTCATATTCAACAGCAAGAGAAGCAAGAGGAAATATACTGAAAAAGAACAACATCAAACTACAAGGCTTCTGCACAGCTAAAGAAATGATTGTCAGAGCAAAAAGTCTACCAAATGGGAAGTGATATTAGCAAACTATGTATCAGACAACAGGTTAGTATCCAAAATATATAAACAACTCATACAGCTCAACAACAAAAAAAATTACAAACTAAACAATAGACAGAGAATCTAAATAGGCATTTCACCAAAGAAGCCATGTAGCTGCCCAACAGACACAAAAAGAAAAATGTTGTACATCATTTATCATTAGGGAATGCCAATCAAAACGACAATGAGATTTCTCTTCACACTGATTGGAATGGTTATTATCAGAAAGTCAAGAAACTACCAATGTTGGGGAGGATGAGAATAAAAAGGAACACTTGGTGGGAATGTAAATTGGTGCAGCCACTATGAAAAACAGTATGGAGATTCCTCAAAAATTAAAAATAGAACTACCATGTGATCCAGGAATCCCACTTCTGATTATTGACCCAAAGACTATGAAAAACTAATTCAAAAATATATATGTCATGGTCTCTTTCACTGTGCAGAAGTTTTTTAGTTTGATGTAGTACCAGTTGTTTGTATTTTCTTTTGTTTTCATTGTTCCTGGGGACAAATCTGCAAAGATTTCTCTGAGTTTATGTCATGAAGTGTTTATCTATTTTCTTTTACATATTTTATGTTTTCAAGGTGATACCTGATGGGGATGAGCCTAATATTACCTAAATTAAAAAATAATTACTTAAAAAATATAAGCAACCCTATGTTCTTTGCAGCACTAGTCATAATATCCAAGATATGGAAACAATCCAGTGCTTCACAACAGATGAATGGAAAAGAAGATGTGGAATACAGACACAATGGAATACTACTCAGCCATTAAAAAGATGAAATTTTGCCATTTTCAACAACATGTGTGGACCTTTAGGGGATTATGCTCAGTGAAATAAGTAAAGAAGAGAAGACAAATCCCATATGATTTCACTCATTTATAGGATATTTTTCAAAGCAAAATAAATAAATAAAGCTAAACAAACAAAACAAACCCTTAGACTTGGACAGGAGAGTTCCGGTTACTGGAGTGGAAGTGGGGAGAGGAAATGGGTAGAAGGGGCCCATATTTACTTCACATTCAGTAGTGGGTATGGCCTAATATACACAATTGTTGAGGTGAGAAATTCTAAAACTAAAATGTATAAAGTGTTGTAAACTGTATATTACCTCCGTAAAGAAGAAAAAGAAATTAAATAAAGGTTCTTCCAATTGGAGACCCCAGACACTTTCTAATGTAAATGCAGACCAGAGCATGAATTTGAGAAGTCTGCCCACCACAAAGGATTCCCGGACACCAAAAAGCCCTGCTGCAATTCAAAAGGTGTAGCAAAGAAGGGAACAGAAGCTCTAAAGTAACTATTATTTGGCACGCATTATTCTAGCTACCTTAAAAATCACAGTACCTGACATATACCAGATATCCAATGAATATTTTCAAATATAAAACTCTGGTCTTACTAGCTCTCTGATCTTAGAAAAACTAATTAACCTTTTACCATTTCAATTTCTGTGTTTGTTATAGTCTTTAAATTTCAACAAAAGCCCTGTGGAGCTTAGATACATCTTCTATGATGAGAAACTGAGTCTAAAGTTTTCTAAGACACTTGCCAAAGCTCAGCAACTAAATAGTGACTACATTTGCACTTGACACAAGTCACATCTCAGCATGTTCCATGAGTCAAGTTCATTCATCTGCCAGGGATTTATGACATCCAGCAGAACAGATGCCTCAGGACACTGCAGGGTTTACAGCCAGTCTCACCAATGGCTGGGCATATAGATGGAGTTGGTGCTGGTTACAGTGCATCATCACTTACAGTTACCTTCCAAGTCTCTGGGCAAAACCAACCTTATACAATACCTGACTTCCCAGTAAGACAGCCTCACTCTGGCTACCACACAGGTTTCAAAACCCATTGGTGCAGGTCCAGAGGGAGCCCTTTTCAGTCTTGAACCTTCTATAATCTCAGCACTCCATTTAATCAAATCAAGAACCCCCAAAACAGTAAACAAATAAACACCCACTCCGGTTTTGAGGATGAATATAGTTAGAATTTTCTGCTAGGTTTTTAAACTGCATCATTTCCTTTAATTCTATCACTAAATCTATGCATACTGTAAAAGTTGCAGCTTACAGGTCACTTTAAGTCATAAAGTTAAGAAAGTCAAATTGGTAGCATAGGTGATATCTGATTTGAATACAAAGCACTTAAACACCAGGGAGAATTTCCCAAACTTCAGGTGTCAATCCACTAGTATCTGGGTCAAAAAACAGAACTGCACAATGCTAGGAGACACTACCTACTTCTATGCATTGTTCAGGGGGCCTGAGTGGTTATGGAATTAATTTAATTTTTAAGAGTCTCAACTTGCACTAGAAAATACAAAGTAGAAAATATCTAGGTGCATTACATAGTTTAAAATAGTGTAAGGAGTGCTCTATACATTATTTTTGTTGGAGTGGGGGTGTTTTTACCAACATCTTATGACTGAGAGCATAGATCTTGGAGTCAGTTTACTTTCGATAATATCCTGGATTTGCCATTATTCAACTGCAAGACCTAGTATAACTTTATTTCTTCATGTGCTAGGTTTCTAATGTGTAAATTAGAATCCGTAAGTGTGACCACTTCATGAGATTATTGAAAAAATTTAAGGAATTACTAGATATACATACTATGTATACACATATACATACTATATGTGCATGTATGTATACTATGTGCACAAATGTATATACTATATATGTTGTATATACTACATGAATTTTACTACATATACATACATATGTACATAAAGCACTTAGCATAGTACCTGGCACATAGGTACTCATTACTATTTTTATTTAGTTTTTTCTACAATTACCACTACTAGTATTATGTGTATATATTGAATCATGATTTAAAATATTTTTCTTACTATAGATCATGGTCCAAAAATTTGGAAGCCATTATTTGCAACATTGTTTGCAATGGTTTTGCCACCCTTATAAGTAGGTCCTGTTGAATTTGCAAATAAATGATGACACACTAATACAATGTTATTAATTTTGAATATGCTCTTGCAGGTACAGAGAGGTTAAACAAGTTCAGTCTGGTAACCCACTTGCTGGAGAAAAGTAGATAGAGTCACTACTCAGGAGATCAGGAATGGGTGTGACTATCATTTTTATTAGTTCAATGGGATCTACTGGAATAAGAGGACCCACAGAGGATGTAAGCAGATGTGGCAGTGGCAGTGGGAATGAGATGAGACAGCCACTGAGCTTAAGTCTTCCTTTCCCATCCTCCTTAAAACAGAGTCCCTGATTTTAATAATCAAGTTGCATTGGTTTCTGGGAATTAGTGACATTATAAGGACTTAAAGCTAGCCCTTTTTCACTGTTCCAGAAATCAGAGGAATTTCCCCAAATCGATGTCAGATTTAGAGAAAGCAACCTGATGTGGGACAGTGGGTAAAAAGTGACTTTGAAATATGGAGCTTTGGGCTGAGTGCACAGCTTTGATGTTCACCAGTCATGTGGCTCTTGCCAGTCATGCTGCTCATGCACTTTCTTGAATATCTAATTTTCCTTTCAATAAAAATGTGTTATATGGATCCATAGATTTTTAAGGAGCAGTTGTGAGGATCAAATGAGATAAAATGTTTTAATATATTTAATATCTATAATTTGGGGGCTTTTTTGTGACAGTATAGATAGAAATGTCACCCTGAAATCTTGATGACAGTATAATGTTTTTTGATTTAGACTCACCTATCTCACCACATTCACCTCTTACTACTTTCTCCTTTGAACTCTATTTTCCAGCTATATGTGTATATGAAAAGGGAACATGATATTTTATAAAACATGTCAACAAATATATAAAACATATATTTTAGTTTTATAAATGTCATTCTCTTTCAGGTCTCATTTTTCATACCTAATTTCCTACCTAAACACCTTCCTAGGTGTTCCTGTCCAGAACACCTTTCCTTCCCTCCTCACCATTCCACTCTAGCCCAATATTACCTTATCCTGAGAGCATTTTTATCTTTCAAGTTCACGTACACATCCCATTGCAGAAGTCCTTGCTCTGTCGTATATTGTTTCTGGTTATACCTATTCCTTGTTTGTATCAGTCTGTTAATGTCCAATTTATCACTAATAAATCCCCAGCATTTATCAGTGTGTCAAAACTAATAGTTTCTCCATAAATGCATGTGGACTAAAAAATTATATTTTATATCCATCTTTTCAAATAAATTATAATTTCATCCTGACTGAGGGGGGGTTTAAGTCAGGAACAAATTGTTGGGCAATTGTGTAGGGCGAAGGTACATGAGGGCGAGTCAGATTGAAAGTAACAATCAAGCCATTATTCACTTACAGTAACTACACAGGCAAGAGCAAAAGAAAAAGGCTTTGGATCAGGGGATTCTAGGGGCCACACTTAGACTTCTGTCTCTCTGCTGATCACTCTGAGACAACAGATTCAGAGTCTCGCAAGGAGTCTTCTCTCCTTGGCACCATGGGGCCTACGACTGTCCAGACCCTGGACAACATAGAGTCCAGCTGTCTTGGTGGGGCTGCAATCAGGACACAGAAGGAAGGGACCTGTACTGGCACCATTTTCAGGTGCCATACTGCCTCAGGTGACAAGATCACCTCCCTTATCATGTAGGCAAACTGACTGAACTCCTAAGTCTCTTTGTGCCAGTGAACAGAGCGATGCTGAGATGTTGCATTCGTTCCACTGAAGCAGGAGTCTCAGCATTCTCTGCTGTAAGCTGTTATCAGCATCAGGGAACAGCTGAGAGTCAACCATAGTTGTAGGTCACAGTTCGACTAGGGCCGCGAGAATCCCTGGCCTCACTGTCAGAGGACATGCGCAGGGGTTAGGGACTGCTTCCTCAGTTTCCTTGGAGCCACTTTGTTGGATCTGACCCACTGAGGAATCTTGGCCTGGGAGTGGGAGCTATCAGGACCAGATCTCTTGTTTTGAAGTGGAAAAAGTGTTCTTCAATCTGCTAACACTGCCCAAGACATACCGGGGAAGGGTTCCAGGAGCCCTCAGCCTCTTTGTTTATTCAAAATGTCATCATGTTCATTGACTGCCCTGCTCACTGCACTGACCTGACCAAAGTAACAATCAAGTCTTTGTTGGCTTAGTGTGACAATGCAGAGGAGAGACTGAGAAAAAGTACTGGATGTTCTGCTCTACTTTCCCCACAAGAAGGCTCCAAGTGAGGGGCTGATCCACAGCACAGATAGGGGTTAGCTCACTGCAAAGCAGGCCTCTGCCTTTTTCAGGAATAAGAGGACAAAGTGAAGGGCTAAGAGTGGCAAAGTACTGAGTTAGAGAGAAGAAAATTATTTAGTGAAGATCCCTGAAAAGGGGGTTTGGGGTTTGGGTGGAGGCGCCTGAGAAGCACTTCAGCTGAGGCCCCTAATAGATGGAGGCAACAGAGTTAGGGATGAGACAGTCTCTACATTCACGTTCTGTGGGCTGGGGGTAGGAGGAGAGCTGAGTCCTTAACTGCAACATTCCCCAGAAAGCTGCAATGCATTGACTAACCCTGTCCCAAGTCTGGGGTGGAGAGGGCAGCTTCCCTCCAGGAAGGCAGCCAGACAAAGCCTTGTAACTGGAGTCAGGCCTGAAGATTGTCCATCGCATGACAGTCTGGAGCTGAACACCTCACAAACAATATGAGCAGGTCCTGATGAACGAGGACACAATGATGCAAGAGGGAGGGGAAATTAATTGTTGTAAACACACCCAAAGCCAGAAACAAATGAGGCCCAACCCCTGCTCTGTAACTCATTTCCCCTGTTCTACACCAATTTCTGAGAATAATTCCCATAAATCAATTTTTTTTCTTTTATTCTTGCTTCACTATCACTTAGACAAGGAGAGATGCATGAGCCAAGGAGAGTTAATATTGAAGAATGAGGACCAGGCAGCCCCAAGCATGCTGAGAGCAGAGAGAAAGATCCCATGGCAGGTGGGTCAAACAGGAGAACTGGGAAGCCCAGATGGGGACACTGATGTTGGTTTTCATATACCGCTAAGGTCACTCCTGCCAGTGGCTCCTAAGCAGTATGGTTCCTGAATTCTTTTTTTTCCCCATCCTTCTTTTTTCATTTTTTTAATATTCCCCATACAATTGCACCCCCCCTTATTTTGACCCCAATCCCGCCTTTCCCCACCCCCCCCCCATAGAGTGTCTCTGGTTCACAGTTGTTTGTTGATTTTGATTTTTTCTTTCTTATAGTTATTCTTTTTCCTGGTCCCTTATTTAGGTTTTCTAGATTCCTGCTATGAGTGAGACCATCCCGTATTTTTCTTTTTCTTTCTGGCTTATTTCACTGAGCATGATCCCTTCCAGCTCCATCCATGTTGCTGCAAATGGCATGAGTTTATCTTTTTTGATTGCTGAGTAATATTCCATTGTGTATATGTACCACATCTTCTTGGTTCCTGAATTCTAACCCACTTCAGTCTCCCATCAGCAAAATAACAGTATGCAATTAAAAGATGCTATTCCAAGTAGCTTTGAGAGGTTAACAATCTCTCTCGTTTTTCTCACTGCAATGGCCAGAGTTGATACCAGACATTCTAGGCAAAAAGCACAAGCCAGTGATTACACATTCAGCAGGGAAGGAAGGATGGCTCACATAGAGAGGAAGAATGAAAGAGAGATAATTTCCTGAGCTATGAGCCCTGGCACCTTGGTTTTTAATTTTAAAAGTACTGGGTAATGTTCTATGTTGATGTAAGTTGTTTTTCCTTTCTTAGATTTCTCCTAACTCATTTGCCACTGGTCTCAGCACCCCAGGAGGATAGAAATAACTTTATTTCTGCTGCCTCAGGTTTTCTTCCTATAAATAGTTGGAGAAAAATGAGGAAAACAGTGTTTTCTTTTCTTTATGAAGCTATCACAGGATCCTCAGCCATATAACCAAAGAACTAAATGACAAGAAGTCGGGGAATACAAAACATCTGCAACCAAATGAAGATTCTCAGGGGGATTTGAAAATGAGTGCAGCTGAGAAGATAAGAGTTGACAGAAAGAATATCAGTTCCAGCTCTGGTATTGCTGTGATCATCTCCCTCATCAATTATTTACAGAAGGAAGGTCTACATTAAAATTAATCATGAAATTTCGAATTGCTCCTTTACATTAATAATGAAACGACTGCACCAAATGCAAACAGACACCGATAATAGAATAAGAAATAATGCTTAACACGCAAAGGAAACGGGCCAATTGAAGTGCAACACAGAGAGGCTAATTATTGTACTGTCAAGAGGCGATAGTCCCTGACCCAGATTGGCAGCCTTTGCCTGACAAAAAAAAATGTTGGTATCTTTCATCTGCTGTTGTCCTATTTAGAGCTGCACTCAGAGCTGCCCCAACTCTGAGTTCCAAGGAGTTTGAGGGTAGCACAGTCTATAGTTAATGGTCCAGCGGAATTCTGGGAGAATACATGGGCAAGAACATCTCAGCCTAGAAACCTGGTGTGGCAAATATCAGCTCTCAGGTGGAATGCTTCTACTTTCCACGGGTTCTTGTCATCCACTGTGAGCTCTATACCCCGATCTGTGTCTCCCATCTGAACACATCTTTGGTCTTGTCTGCCCATAAGGACTTTCCCTTTTAAAAATTTCTCCAGCATGTTTTTCCTGCTGCATTCCAGCATTTGGTTATACAGTAAGTGGGAGTCCAAGCTAGACTAGGACCAGATTTTCCTATTTCACTCTAGGAATGTGTTCACTATGGCCTCTATCCTTTTTCTCCAGATGGAGACAGGTCTCCCATCGTTTTTCTTGATTGTCTATTAAAGAATTTCTGTGGCTCTGGAAAAGGGCTTGGGGGTGGAGGGATCCACGATAACACCAACAATACTGATAATTTATTTTCAAATTGTGGGTCAATATTAAGAATTTGAAAGAGTAGAGGGAAAAGAGGCAGAATGCTATACTGTAAAAGTGAACGGAATTTCACACAAGACCAGATTTTGAAGCATGCTATAGTCACTACTTAGGCAGTTTGGGGCTGGCCACTTAGTTACACTGAACCATCATTTCTTTCTAGGTAAAATGGGAAGCCTCTTGCCCTTGCAGCTGTCTTACAGCTAATATTCAGTCTGGATTGCTGAATATTAAGAACTTCGTATTAGCAAAAAGGCACTCTGAGTGTTACGCAGGTGGCTATTTGACACAGTGTAAGGATAAAGGCTCAGGCACACTCACTGGGTTTGAATCCTGACTTTGCAACTTCCCACTGTGGCATTAACCTCTCAATGGCTTACTGTCCTAATCCACAAAATAGCGATAATTATGTTATCTCATGTGACAGTCATGGGGATTGAGTTCCCCTGTGCATAGTACTCATGACAGTGCAATAAGCAAGCACCTAAAGGATGTTGATTAGTGGGCTTTAGAAAATAGATTGGAACATACTTCAATAGCTTTTAGGTTAGTGCGTGGCACAGAGTGGAGTCTCAGTAGAAGCTTTTACCACTGCTGCTGTTACTATTCTAACAATGTTAAGAGAGAAATTAAACATAAAGGATGATATGCACAGATTTGCATTTCTGGTGAGCAGACCCTTAAGAATGTTTGTTTTTCATCAATTAATACTTTGTTTATTGATTTGAAAAAATTCTACAGTGCAACCTGTTATAAAATTCTCTCTGTACTCTGCTACAGATCATGCACATTTCATCATGGTGTGCATCATACTTAAACTGTCCTTAAAAGCTATTTACACTGTAATATCTATGCCTGGTGGAGAAATGGGGAAGTAGATTTAATGGTTTATCCTAACCCAGGGGCACATCAATTACATATTTACTTCTAATCAGCAACCATTTACATGGAGATGAGAAAAATGGATTAAGAAAAAGGAATAATTACAAATGTTTCCCCAAAGATGAATTATTCTTCCACAAATTCTGGCCCTTGTGGAAAACATGGATGGACGCTGGGTGAATGCATGGTCTAGTAGAAAGGAGTCTCCTATGTTCTTTGTGACTGAAGGTCCCCAGTATTTATATTTCTGTTTTGCCAGTTGTCAACCAGAGCAGGTAGCAAAGTGAAAAATGATCCACCCTGTATGTTAAACAGGAAAAGGTCAATGTGGTTAACAAATTCTGCTGGAGCCCCCATGCACATACCTTTCCTCATCCATCTGTTCAGAGCAATTGGAGAAAAAGTACAGACCTCTTCCAATGAACAGGACAAATCCCTGCTCCTTTCCAGAATTTTACAACTGCTTTCTGAAATGATGCCCATAAACCCAGCAACTATCTGTCAGAAGCATGTAAATCAGATCTGAAAATTCATGCTGTCCTCCCAGACAATGTTGCCTCACAGCACTTTCCTCCAGTAGAGACTTTGCAAGATTCATGATCACCAGGGACTGAGGCTGGCCCAGTCTGTTGCTCACATATTCTGCTATGGGCTGCTGTTGGGCAAACCAGAGCAGGGAGAGTTAATGTTAAGCACCAGGAAGTATGGTGGAGGCTCCTGGCTGCTCCTCTTGTAAAGGTAAACTGTCACTCTTGAGAGTAATGTAATGCACAATGTTCAGAGTATATGCCCCAGGATGTACAATGCTGTGTGATAAGCAATGCCTTCCACAGTCCAGTGGACCGGTAAGTGTGGAAATTTCTGAGCTGTGTGAGGTTAAGTATGTTTTTGTAACAGTGGAATTCCTCAGAGTCTATAATTATTGGCACATGTTATATGTAGTGTTCTAAGAAAATCAACTGGTCCCATGGCCATAGGTTTCCAAGTAACTTGTATCAGGTTATTCAGAAAGTTTTCTGGAGCTCTATATTCAGACCCTATGCCTCAAAACTGTTCCTTAGGAGAAGGGAGGAATGAAAACTTTATCTCCCTTGTATCCTCCTATCTCCTGGTCAAAACTCTCCGTTCAGACAGTAATCTGCCCTGCATTTCAGGATTGTATCGCCCAGTCAGTAGCAGCCAGATCCCACCCCCTATAGTGATAGGAGCAATAGCAGACTCTCCGTCATGGCTGGTTGGCTTTGTGTGACTGGACAGCATCGCCCCATGCAGACCCCATTCCTGAGGCACAGCACAGCCAGAATGCAGCGTCTGGGAACACCATGCCATTATTTGACTCTTTCCATATCTGACACAAGTTACCAGCCTGGGGTAAGGCAAAACCAGTGACAAGAAGATGGCAAGCGAGCCCTGAGGAGACAGAAAAGAGGCTGGCTGCACACTTTGTATAGGGTGCAACGAAAGAAAAAAAAAGCACCTGGAAAGAGCCCAATAGAACACTAAGAAGCAGCTGACATTGAGCTCTGTATTGTGCGTTCTATAAAAAAAAGGGTCAAAGGAAAGGCAGCTCTGACGGAATTCAGAAGAGAAGCTATAGCAGCACTTTATGGAAAAGACCTGAAATAACATGGAAGAGTAACTAGGAGGAGACAAGGTAAAACAAGAGGAAAAGAGCATCTGATAGAATCCAAAACTAAGCGATTCTGTTGAGGATGACTTTCATTAAGAATTACTTAGCTTAAGGTCACTTTTTCTCACTCAGAAATAAGTATTTCTCCTTTGCAGCTGCTGCATGCATCCTATGCATACCACTGTAAATTTTTAAACATTGACACTTCCATAACAATTTCTGAGTCCCCCTTTTTTCTTCCAGTTGTTTTCCCCACAATCTTATTCATGACAAGCCCATGTTGCACGTTGCTGAGACCACAGTATTCAGATTCTTTCTTGATTACGCTCTCCTTCTGCATATTCATTCCACCTGGAAATCCTCTTCGCTTCACTTTTGAGGAGTATCCAGCATCAGACAATGTCTCTTCACCTCATTGTACTGACCAAAATTATTGTATCAGACTCCAGACTGGTCTCCCTGCTTGTAGTCTGGCTTATAACATTCAATTGACCACCTACTAACCAGAATGAGTCTGTTAAAATCTATGTCACTTTTCTGCTGAACACTTTTCAATGGTTCCCTCTTTCACTTTGAGTCACAGCCAAACTCCCAACAATAGTCTTCAGCTGTACACAATCTGGCTCCTGTTTACTTCAATGTCTTACACTTACAGTATATCACATGATGCCAGTATGAGCCAGTATGAACAGACACTTACTCCAAGACAAATATAGGTTTCCCACGGAATCCAAAATTAGAATGTGAAAATACTATGAAAACTTTCATCAGCCAAGACATAAAACAAAGAACCCATTGCTTAATTTATATGGGAAAAACCTTTGAACATTTTCAGACTGAAAAAATAACCAACCAAATCATACCAATTTAACACATGAACCCTAAAATCACAGTAACATATAGTGAACACAGGTATGCTGTAAGTACAACAGCTGTATAAAGTAGAAATAATATTCATTGTAGTTTCACTTACCAGAATCGGGAGGGCAAGGATCATACTGGAAGGCTGAGAGGTGGAGATTGTGGTGGATTAGGCTGAGTCTTGTGCAGATGTGGTGGTGGGGGGTTCAGGAGACTGGGGTGCAGGAAGAGGGTTGTCCGTCAGCATCTTGGTCCATGAGAGCTGGCAGGTCACTAATATCTATACTTCAAGGTCTGTCTGCCTCTAGGGCAGAGATCCAGGCTTACCATCTATTGTGTTTGATGACAAAGGCTTTTAAATGTGTTTATCTGCTTACTGACACACTTTCTATCATGCAATTCTTTGTAGACAGTCAAAACATCTTGCAAACCTGCCCTAAACTTATTTCTGCAATCATTGCTGTGCTAGAAATCATAGTGAAAATCTCCCCCAAGTGCTTCATGTTCAGTCCTGGGAAGACTTCACTTTTGGCAGCTTTCAAGATTCTCTCTTGAAAAAGTAGACACCAGCCAGTTCAAAGCTTGCATGTCCTCTATCTTTAGTTTGTTGACCATAATTGAAATTCTTAATCATGTCCAGTTTTATACTAAGCATAACACCCTACTGAGCTCTCCTAGACTTGTCTGATACCTTAGGACACATCTTGCTACTGGAGGCGGAGAATAAATCCAGAGAAAATACTGATGATCGCATATGCAGCTCAGAGCGATGGAGGCTGGCGCTGAGTGGAGTTCCGGGAAGGAGTGTGCAGGTGCCACTCTTGTGTTGATCAGGGTGTGTGCTGCCGCTTTTAAGGCCGCTTCAAAAATAAAGGTTGAATGTTATTTTGCTTTCACCTGGTAAAAGCAAAATCCTCTTGGGATTTCTTTCCATTAGCGAAAACAGATAGAAATAATGTAGGTCTTTTGTAAAACTTTCAAAAAGTGGCAGAGACCTATACCAGCTTTGAACCTAACATCCTCAAATATAAAATGTCATTAAGCTTGTCTTAATGTTTGGGCTGATTATTTCTTTCTTTTTGTGGGTTTTCTCCTTTTAGTGAAGGAAGTCAGTTGTGTACTCAGCCAAATTTTAAATGTCTTTTTAAAAAAGATTTATTTATTTTTGCATACAAGAACTGGGGTACAGGTCAGAGGTATGGAGGGTGAGAGGATTCACCAGAGAGACTGGGAACAGAACAGGAGGACTGACCGAACACTGCTAAGGGGAGCAGCGGATGAGACAGGAGAGGTCTGCTGCACCATGTTGGTAGCTCCCTGACTGGCTGGGATAGAACTTGTGCTACAGAGGCTGCAGACAGCTTCACAGTGCTGTGCTCAACTGCCTGCACCACCAGGGAGGCCCCGATTAATACTTTTTAAAATCCCAACTGATGTTTCAAGTTTTCTGTTTCAGTTCACCTAGTCAGAAATGGGACAGACAGGGGTCCTGAAATAAAGATTGCTTTATTGGAGTTTTGTTTTTGAATGAGGTATAAAAGTTAAGCTTCTTCTCAAGCACACACTTTCCAAGTCCAATAATCATAGCAAAGAAAATAATCCCTAAGCAGTCGAGTTTATGTGCCTGGAAATTATATCACATCATCCCTTTAATGGAATGCAGGTAGATATGCATGTAGGCTCAGGGACTCATGATCATGATCAATGCTTTTATTCAGAAGAAGTATGAGAAAGTAAAAGGTGCTTGTAATTGCATGGGAAGCAGCTGAGACATAAACAGATAGTCTCACTGAAAAAAAGAATAAATGAAATTAAACAACCATCTGCACTATCACTGATTGGAGAAAAGAGTAAAATTCAATTTAATTTTACAAGATGGCTATGGAAGTAAGGGCAGTATGGAGATGTTCTTTATTGATAACATAAATGGTTGGAGACCTCCCAACTTTACAATTATCTCTATTTTCATAGACTTAGTGGAGGGAAAAATATGCTTGTGTGATTGGCAACTTACTTTCTCAATGATGCCATTTTTCTGCGTGTCTGGGAGAGCTTTGCAAAGGCACTATTCAGTGGTTCATCCCAGGGAAGTTGGAAGATGAGTCCGAATGAAGACAGCAGTAGAACTGAAACTGTCCCCAAATTTTTAAGTTGAAAGCAGAAACTAAAAGCAAGCATTGAGTTTAAAAGTAAGATTGGAATTGAAACAGGATGACTATAAAACAAAAGAAAACAGACACAAGTAGGGATAGGTTAAAAGAATACCAGCAAAACCAAGCAAAAATATTTTCATGCTAGTCATTATGCTAAATATTTATATACAGTAGTTTATGCTGGCCCTCTGAGGAAATATGTGAGCCATTATATTGACAATTTACAGCTGAAAAAAAAAAGAATTAGTGACACCAAATAACTTGCCAGTCATGCAGCTTTTAAGTAGCAAAACTGGAATTCCTACCATGATATAGTTCACACAAAAGCACATCTCCTTCAGTATTATAAACTATCTGTCAAGTTAGGAGAGACAGTCATTTCTCTGAACAGTACTTAGATAATTCTGACATGTTTCCATTTGTGAATGTGTCTATTAAGATTGGGTAGGTTATTTTGGCTTAAAACTAGTTAAACCCACAATGTAAACATAATAAAAAATAGGGCATCTCAAAGGTTATAAATGGTGAATTTTATTCCACCTGTATGAGAAATTTGTGTAAATTTCAGGGATATCATTCCTCTTTTGAGGTCTCAGTTTCCACACACTTATTATGATGGGATTGAATTTGCTTGTCTAACGGGTCCTTTCTAGACAGTCCATGACTCTACCATGTGTACTTCTATGATGTCTGCCCCTTAGCTTATTGGGGCTTAAAATGATCGTGAATAATGCAGGTGGCTTAAAGATTGTTATAATATGTCCTGATCTTTTATTAAGTTCTAAGTATATATATGAGCTTGTTTTAAATATTCAATCCTTATAACAAAACTGTGAGTTGTGTTCTGTTATTACTTCCATTTTATAGGTAATTGATAATTTTACACAGGTAAAAGATTGAATAAACTTCCCAATATTAGTATATATAAACTCCAGGATTCAAATCTAGATATTCTGTCTGACAGTTTTTTCACTTCTTGTTTTCTGCTTCTGTTATCACTAGATGACACTAGCCCATCTCGGTCTCCAGGACAACTTTGTACTTTAATAAAACCTACAACACAGCTAATACGACTGTGAGTCTATTTAGATTATCACCTTGAAAAAAGTCCCTCCAAAAACACTTTTGAGGACCAACTTTAAGTAGACATTTGAACTCCATTCCTACAAATTGAATTAGTTTAAAACATATGCCAAAGGTATTAAGGTGGTGATTATCTACCTAGAATTTTCTCAGTGGAAAAACATTTAAGTCTACTCTCTTGAACATACCTACAAAACCTTAGCAAAATTCTAAGTGCTTGACCCCAGCAATATATAAAAAGGACTTTGTTCCATGACCACATGGGATCTATCTTAATAATGGAAGGTTGGTTTATTGTCTCAAAATAAACTAATGTAACACACCACATCAATACAGGGGATCATCTCAATAGACACAGAGAAAAAATGGTTGACAAGATTCAGCACCCATTCGTGATAAACAACAAAAAAAAAATCACTAAAATTGGAACAGAAGGGAATTTTCCTCAACCTGATAAAACACATCTAAAGTAAACCCAGAGCAAAGAGCATGCCTAATCGTGAAAGATAAAATGCTTTCTTGCTAACATCAGGAATAAGATAAGCATCTCTGTGTGAACTTGTCATTTCTATTCAATACTTTTTTGGGGGGAAGGGGTGTTCTAGCCAGGACAATTAGGTAAGAAAATGAAGTGGCATCAACAATTGAAAGGAATTAGTACAATTTTATTGCTATCATTTGAATGCTTGTATTTCACACCCCAGCCCACCACCCACCCCCACTCATATAATGAAACTGTAATACCCAATGTGATGGTACCAGGAAAGGGAGACTTTGGAGAAGTGATTAGGACATAAGGGCTCTACCTTCATAAATGAGATTAATACCCTTAGAAAACAGTCTCTAGAGAGCTTCCTTGCCCATTACACCCTATGAGGATACAGTGATAAGTCTGCCACCCAGAACAGGCTCCTCACCCATCCTTGCTGGCACCCAGATTTCAGATGTCCAGTCAACAGAACTATGAGAAATAAATATGTTATTTATAAACTACCCCATCTATGGTATTTAATTCCAATAGTGAATAAACTAAAGCACTAAATTTATGTTCAGATTACATGATGTGGTATGTAGAAAACCCTAAGGAAACCACTAAAAATTTATCAGAACTAATGAATGAGTTCTAATATTAAAGAAAGTTTAAAGCAAGCAACTTTTGATATAAGATGAATAAAGATCACATTTCTACACATTACTAATGAGCAAAATAAAATGAAATTAAGAAAAAGTTCTATGTATAATAGCATAAAAATATCTAGAATAAGATTTAAAAATAGGAAAACTTTTACTCTGAAAACTATAAAACTGTTAAAAGGCAAGAAGCAGATCTAAAGAAATGGAAAAACATCTATATGTTCATGGATCTGAAGATTCATTATTTCAATGGCAATACTCCCCAAACTGATCTAGAAATTTAATACAATCCCGGTCAAAATCCCAGCTGTTTTCATGGCAGTAATTACCAAATTGATTCCAATATTCACAGAGAAATTTAAGGGACCCAAATAGCCAAAACGATTTTACAAAAAGAAGAACAAAGTGGTAGTACTCACACCTTGTGGTCAAATGTGTAACAAAACAGTAGTAACAAAGAGTAAAGCACTGTCATAGAAAGTTGAGTACAAATAAACCATCGCATTTATAGGCAACTGATTTTCCAACAAGAATTCCACAAGAATTAGTGGGAAAGGAAATTCTTTTCAACCAATGATGCCAAAGCAATGAGATGTTTATATGCAAAAGAGTGAACTTGCACCTGCCACTGACAACACATACAGAAATTAACCAAATGTTGTTCAAAGCTGTTAATATCTAGCACTAAAAAATTCTTACGAAAAAAGCATAGGTTTAAATATTAGTGACTCCAGGTTGGATGATGATTTATTATAAATGACTAAAAATCAAAAGCAAAATAACATTTAGATGAACTGGATATCATTAAAATTAAAGACCTTTTTATGCTTCAAAGCACACCATTATTAAACTTCAGAATGGGCAAAAACTATTCCAAGTTATCTATCTCAAAACATACTTGTATCTAGAATACAAAATAAGTTATTACAACTAAATACTAGATATATAACCTAATTTAAAAATCTACAAAATATTTGGAAAAAAAAAACATTTCTCCAAAGACGATAAAAAGTGGCTAATAAATGCATAAAAATATTTTAACATCATTATCAGGAAATGCAAATCTAAGTCACAATGAGATGTTGCTTCATACTCACTATGATGGCTATAACCAAAAATATAGATAATAAACAAGTGAGGATATGTAGAAATTGGAATTCCATGCATTTCTGATGGAATATAAAATGGGTAGTTGCTTTGAAAACCATTCTGACAGGTCAAGTGGTAAAACATAAGAGTAACCACATAGTCCAGCAATTCCACTCCTAGGAAGAAACATAGGGTAAGTGAAACCACAAATGTTTCTGGCAACATTATTGAGCTAAACAAAATTGGAGCTAACCCAATGTCTCTCAACTGATGGATTTTTTTTAAGAAAGATGGCATTTCTATCAATGGAATGTTATCTTGAAATAAAGACATGATAAACTAAAAATAAAATCAATAAAAAAGTACTGATAGGTGCTACAGCATGGATAAAACTTAAATATATTTCACTAAGTGAAAGAAGTTAGTCAACAAAAGGGCCACATATTTTATGGTTCTATTTCTAGGAGATAAAATCAGGCAAGTATTTAGAGACAGAGGTAAACTGGTAGCTACTAAGGGTTGGTGGGGATGAAGGAATTGGCTAGTGGTGCTAAGCGTTATAAAGTTTCTTCTTTTGGTAATGAAAATATTGTAAATTTAGATGTGATGGTGAATACGCTATTCTGTGAATATAGTAAAAATCACTAGTTGTACACATCCAATTGATGAGTCGTATGATGTATGAACTATATACCAAAACTATTTAAAAACTGTAAGCCCAGACTTAAAGAAATGAGGTGGTATAAGCAGAAAAATTTGATCCAAATAGACAGACAATGAGCCTTGGGCAAGTTGTGAGTTTCACCTGCACATCTGTAAAATGAGAATAAAACCTACCTGGCATAATTCTTAATAAATTTGTTGGTTACCTTTAATTTTTAAATGCCTAGCAGAAGGTAGGTGTTCTAGAACATTGATTTCCTTCTCTTTACTGTTATCTGCTTCTACCTTGTTCTAGTAAACTTTTCAAGCCATTCCCATCATCTGTAATGTAAAATGATTATAAGTAAAATATGTGAACTATCCTTGCCAGATAAGCATGTTTGACCCATAAAATGGAGAGTAAGCCAAGGGATTTGTCTGACCTGATAGGATTTAGGGTGCCTGCTTTGTAGGGAGTTCACAATGTGTTATCTGCCATATAATCTAAACATGCAGTGTCCTTCACCTGGCCATTCATAAGAAATTCTTGTTTTGTAAATAAAACCCAATTCATTCACTTGACTGAGGAAGAGTTTTTTTTTTCCCTTCTGAATCCCCTTCCAAACCTACTTACATAGCTCTGTTTTTGCTGTTTCTGTGGTTCTTGACTATTCTTTCAGAGACAAAGATTTATTCCAGAAACAGAATTGGATGTTCAGGCATGATGGTATGAAAATTTGGGGGACAGGAATAAAAAAAACTTTTTCCAGCATGTTCAATGCATTTGCCCTATGTGCTCACTGGGCCTTAAGCTTCTATTATTATACACATTTTACATACAAGCAAACTGGGATTCTGAGAAGTGGAGAGACCTCCTGGTGGTTTCATAAACACTGCATTCTATCTCCAAAACATCTCTTTCCATTATGTGCTGCAGTAACAGACTTAAACTTGGGTAGCAGTTATCTTGATTTTTTTTAAGAGTAAGGATTGGCCTCAGAGAAACTCCTCAATTTGAGCACCTTAGCTTAGTAAATCAAGAAATCAAAGTTATCAGCCTCATTATGACATTAAATGTTGGATCCCAGGAAAGTCACCAATTCTGAAGAATTATATTAATAATTAGATGGAGGTTATTAATTATATAGAATTTTAAATGAATCTTTTTTTTAAACCCTCAAATCCTTGTCTTCTTTGCTCCTATCTCTACTTATATTCTTCAGGGATATTTGACATTGTGAAGCTATATATCTATATAATGGCTATCCCTTTTTTTCTTTTCAGAATTAACTTATCCAAGACTGATTCCAAGCAGGCTTGATGCCAGAACAACAGTTAGTCTCCTGCAGAGCTCCTTGGAAACCTGCCACAGTCCCAACCTGTGCTTATGAATTCCTGGGTGCCCCAACTTCTCTCAGGGAATGAGAACCATCAACGTTACTTTCATAATACCCAGATGTTATTTGCATTTTTGATACTCATTTTCAAAAAGTGTACAATGATTTTCCCAGAGACTGCTTATATGACCTCCCAAAAGACTGTCAAGTAGTTTTGCCTCCATAAAAACATATTAAACATTATATTATATGACTTCATTGGCATAAGGACAAATGTTATTTTTTACCTTAAAAGCCTATGAATTTGTGGAGCCTCCCTGATGGTGTGAGGGTTAAGTCTCAGTGCTATCACCATGAAGGCACACTGCTGTGGCCTGAGTTAGGTCCCCAGCCAGGTTGCTAACACAGACAGTGCAGCAGATTTTCCCTGGTAAGCCTGCTGCTCCCCTCAGCAGTGTATTTCAGCAGATCTGCCTGTTCTGCTCCCCACTCTGTCTCTGGGGAATCCTTTCGCCACACACCCCCCACCTCTGACCTACACCCCAGTTCTTCTGGGCAAAAATAAATAAAATCTTTTTAAAAGTAATCAGTGAATTTCCTTTGATTTAAAAAAAAAATATTTTCATGGGAAAAATCCCAAGAGATTTTAAGCAGTCTCACCATTAAAAAATAAAACAAAAAAGTTAACTGTGTAAATTGATGTAATGATCTTAGTAATCAATACAAATTATCATGTACACTATATATACACACAATATGTTCCAATCACTCCTCAATAAATTGAAAACAGGGCCTCCCTGGTGGCGCAGTGGTTGAGCGCTAGGTTGCGAAGCTGCCCGCAGCCTCTGCAGCGCCGGTTCGATCCCTGGCTGCTCCCCGGCCACCAGAGGAGGGTCCCACATGGTGCGCAGACCTCTCCTTCCGCCCGCTGCTCCCCTCAGCAGTGTACTTTGGTCCTTCTGCCTGTTCTGCTCCCTGCTCTGGCTCTGGTGAATTCTCTCACCCTCCTGAGCTTCTGACTGTACCCAGTGCATGTATAAATAAATAAAAATAAATCTAAATAAATAAATAAATAAATAAATTGAAAACAAAACCTACAAAATTTCTAAAGACTTGTGTCAGGACTTGTGTCAGGAAGGAGAAAGGGTGAGGAAGAGTCCATTTGAGAAAGTGGATTCTTACATTGATGAGGTATTTATGAGAAAGGAACTAGCCAATCAGAGAAGATAACTGAGTTTGAAATATTTTCACTGCTATTCAGTAGTGAGTACACACTTGCATGTGGGGATTGGGGAAGACTGATCAGAGGGAAGTTTTATTAATTGCAGAAAACAATGAAGTCAGGGCTGACTTATCCATTAAGCACAATAGACACCGTAACTAGGAGCAGAATACATTTCTTTGACAAAGTGGTTCAATTCAAGCTTCTTTGGGCCCAATTATGTACATAGCCTTGGTCTAGATTGCCAACATCCCATGAGGAAGGAAATAGTAAAGACAAAAGCAGAAAACATAATTAGAAAGTAAACCACTAAAATAACTCAACTGTTTAGTATATTTGCAATTTGGATCTTTGGAAACATATATTAAAATATATATGCTTCTGGCAAGTATAAAAAAGAAGGAAAGCACAAATAAGCAACAAGATAAATCACTAGGGAAGATAAAGGATGCCAAAGGATATAAAACTATATACTGTATACACTTGTGAATATTCCAACAAAATATAGGACTTTTTGTAACTTATTAACATAAATTAAAAAACTAGGGTAAAGTTGAAAAAATATATATGGAAACTCATGGAAAATATTTTAAATGTTATTTAAGAATCACCTCTATGTCTTTGAGGTCAGATGTAGCATCAAATGTGTGATAGGTTGTTCCTATGCTATATAAGTCTCATAAGACACGAGAAGCCATCACTCACTTCATGAAGCAAATGCAACTAATTGCAAAACATTACAAAGATGGCACATTAAAAGAAACTGTGGGTCAAAGAGACTTTTGGGTATTCAAAATAAAATGCCTATGGATCAAATCCACCAGAGTATCAAGAGAATAATGTGCCAAAAAACAAGGCTCACCTGTGTGGGGTAAGTAAAGCATCAGGCTTTTCTGCCCTCCCATCATTAGGATAGATGATGGATCCATGCGGTCCTGAATGCATGCCTAATGGCGGGCACCTGCAGTGGGGTGTGGGCATGTGTAGGTGTGTACACCTGGGCTGAGGCTGGGCTTGTAAGGGCGGTGTCATGGGGATGCTAACAGAACAAAAGAGCGAAAGAACGACCAGAAGAGGAGAACAGAGAGAGAGAGTGTGAAGATTCACTGGGGGCCTGCCAGCCTCCCGGCCCCCAGCACTCCTGCCTGCCATGTGCCTGGTAAAGTCCCAATAAAAGCCCTGAAAAGGCCACCAAGGTCTCCAGGACTCATCCTTCACCCGTCTGCTGTGATCATAGATATCCTGCCCTGTGCCCATCCTGCCACTACAACTACTGAATTGTTAAATATGATTACATTAGAGCTAAATCATGTAAATAGGTCAGAAAGTAAACAACCGAAGTGATTATTAAAAATCATCCGATCAGTTTTAACTCTTACACTGATAAAAAAAATTAGGAATATAAAATTTACTCTGAAATATTTTACTTATAATAACTGCCTAAAAATAGACATACTTAAGACTCAATCACTAAAAAAAAGGATAAATTATGCACTGTTATTTTATAGTAAAATATTTTAGACATATGAAACTATAATGAGCTTGTAAGGTAAGTTGTTCGCACAAATACAGCAAAATATGGCAAAAAGGAAAAGAAAAACATTTACATGAAGAGGGT
Organism: Talpa occidentalis; assembly: GCF_014898055.3. Taxonomy (NCBI): domain Eukaryota; kingdom Metazoa; phylum Chordata; class Mammalia; order Eulipotyphla; family Talpidae; genus Talpa; species Talpa occidentalis. The sequence goes on along the minus strand of NW_023603184.1, from coordinate 22,336,356 downwards.
GACTCTTCGACTAGAATTCTCTTCTTGATGTCTCTCTCTCTTACCAGGGACAAAAGGTATTCTGAATTTTGTATTTCATTGATATATGAGTAACCAAGTTTTATATGTGTTCTGATATACAAATTATATCAAACTGTCTACACTATTTAAATGTAGTGTTTTTTTTTTTTTAACTTAATATCATCATGTAAGTCTCTCATGCTAACAGTTGGGGCTGATTATCTTATTTTCACACCTTTGCTATTATACTGCTTGAACAAACCACAATATGTTTTCTTCTCCTGTAGAAGATATTCAGCTTATTTGCTTGTATGTTTATTTTTTGTTTGTAAAGCATTCTTGTGTCAGCTTCTTGGTACACATGTCAAGTCTGTCTGACCAGGTGTGGTGAAGGCAGAAACTTAAGCCACCCTACCTGCCTGGTGGGTGGGGGAAGATGGAAGGTTTTGGGCCTTTTCTTCTACTTATGAGCTGTTGTTTCAGTTCAAACTACAAGTTCTGTCCTGGACTTAACTAGGTGTGTCAGCACACCATGACAACCCGACACATATAAGGTAAGTAGGAAAAAACAGTTTTTTCATCTTTTCTACATAATTGTTATTTTATGGAATGGGGGGGTCTGGAGTTAGCTTTATTGGGTTGATATGGAAATAACAGTGAACAAACACTGAAGCAGTGATCACTGTGCAGGGTGCTATTCCAAATACTTTGTTTTTTTGAAACCTCAACCCAACAAGCCTGTAAGATTTCAGAGGCATATTTACTGCGGATATAAAAAAGATCAAATTTTATATTCAGGGACTTGATTTTATATATTTATAATTTTGTAGTCACCTTTTTTAAAGGATACTTTCAAATTAGCATACATCTCAGGATACCAACCTTTACATACACCCTTCAGGGCAAGATCATCTAAATGACCAAGGGAGTTGAAGCATTTTGGCCAAGTTCATACTGAACAGATTCTATCCCAGACTGTCTGAATCCAGACTATGTACTCACTCCTACATGAACTAGGGAAATTAGATGACAATCCTCTTATGTCCATGCTCAGGCTTCCCAACTCATTCTGCTTTGCCACCTATCTCATTTATATATAAACTTTAAATTTTCAAAATTTCTGCTTTACTTGAATTTACTACCAAAGGGGTATGGGGGGGGTTGGGGGGTGAGAGGATTCACCAGAGAGAGTGGGAAGCAGAACAGGCAGATCTACTGGAATACACTGAGAGGTCTGCTGCACCATGTGGGTAGCTCGCTGGCAGGTTGGGGATTGAACTTGTGCTGCAGTGGCTGGCGATTAGCTTGATAGTGTTGTGTCTTTAACCCCTGCGCCACTAGGGAGGCCCCAGTTACATTTTAATACTAAATAGCCATGTGACTATTATTTTAACAAATAACATTATAACTGCATTTTGCAGTTTTTCTGATGCTAAATAACCTAGGAAATTTAAACCGATGGTTTATATTCAGGTGAATATAACTTCAAATCTCAGTATTTAACTGACATTCAAATATTGCCTAAATTCAAGATCTCAGGATGAGATTTACTACTGCTTTTATTTTACTTTCATTTGCTATTTATTGACTACTGTTGTGTGTTAATTGCCATAAAAACCTTTCAAAATAGTCAAACATCCTAATGTTAGGAAACTGCAGGTTAGCTGAGGTTTGGAAAGTTAGGTAACTTGACAGTTGTTCCAGAGTTAGTAAGTGGCAAAAGCAGGCTTCCCAGTGAGACCTGAACCTGAAGTCTAGACTCTGTTACTGCCCTGCAGGAGGAATTGGCATCACTGACATTTTATGAACCATCCACAGAAATACACGCATTTCTTCACAGAGCTGTCTCTTGTGCATGGGCCAAATCAGAATTCCCTGCCCCTGAAAACTTCTCTGAACTGATTCCAATAGACTTGTTAGCATTTACTGAAAGTCAAAGAAAGCCACCCCTAAACTGTAAAAATTTATTCAAGGCTTTGAGGACCAGCTCTTCAGAAGGAGTTCCAAACACGTTTTGCACACTCTCGGGGTCACCAGAGTAAATGAGCAGGTTCACAGTGTGCAAATATTGTCTCAGTACATGTGCTAACGAGCACATTGCTGTCAATATTTACCTAGGCCAAGTATTTGCATCTCTGTGGGACTTTTCCATTGAGTAAGATATGTCGCAGGAAAGAACAGAAGGATTTTTCTTTGTCCTTAAGTGTGGCTCGAATTGATTTTTCTAAATGGCTCCAAAGTGTGAGCTTTCATTCTATAATCCATCCTAAGTATTTTTAAAATAAAAGAACTATCAAATCACTTGGCAGAACGAGGCCTATTGATGCCCAGAAAGGCCAATTTATATTCAGTGGGCGTCCTGGGAAGCAGCATGATTGATATCATTCAGATTTGAGACCTGGAGTGACAAATAGTTACACATGGCCAAGCGCCACACTTCAGGGCTCACGGGCCCCTGGTGAGTTATTGTTTTGTTTTGCCCCTGGTTCTTGTAGTCTGAAAACTTCGTTTTCATAAATTAATCAGTGAAGGCATTTTGCATTTCTGATTTGTTGCCTTTCTCAAAAGGCCTTTTCTTGCAGTTTATAATGCTGAGTGGCACAGTTTCAAGCTGCCCAAAGAGATATGCAGCAATTGGATAATCAAAAGGCTTTCTGTTTGTTATCATGGTAAATATGGGATCTCTAAAAGCTTCATTTTCAAATGCAAAGCATTAAGTGCAAAGACATTTTAAAATGGTTTAATTATATACTGATAGATATGAAAGTTTATAAAAATATACATAAAATAAATAACAAAGGAAAGCCTACATCCCAACCACCTATTTAAAGGAAAGAAAATTTTCTTTGACATTTCTGCCTACTCCTCCCAAATTCCATCCTTGATCTGTCCCCATTAGAACTAACCACTTTACACAATTTAGGGTTTAAAACAAAGTACTAAGTCAAAGGGACACATGCATTTCTGTGCCCATTGCTGTACAATATACAATAACCAAGTTATGGAAACAAACTAAGTGCCCAAAGACAGATGAGAGGATAAAGAAAATGTGGTACATAGACACAATGGAATTCGACTCAGCTAATAAAAGACCAACTCTTGCCATGTGGGACTACTTAGCTGGAACCACAGGGAATGATGCTAAGTGAAATAAGTCAGAAGGAGAGAGACAAATACTAGATGAACTCACTCATATGTGAGGACCTGTTATTTACTATCTTTCTATTGAATTATTTTTCTTATTAGTTTGTCATTATATATGAAGAAAATATTCCCGCTTATTTTTCACTTTTCATGCACACTGATATTTCATAAACAGAAGCTCTTAATTTTGTATAGGTGAATTTTTCAAGAATTTCTTTATCTTCTCTCCTTGTTTATTATTTATGAAATTTTTTCCCTGACCCATAAAATGTCTTTTGTATAAACTTCTAAAACTGAATGCTTTTTGCCTTTCAAATTTACTTTTTTAAAACTGCTTAGAACTAATTTTGTATGTGCAATGAAATTTGGGTCCAGTTTCATTTTTTTGCTTACTGTACACAATCAGTTGTCCTAGCACTATTATAAGCCCATATTCCTTTCCTTACATCTATAGATGCCCCCTATGCCAGTCATTCAGCTCATATTTATTGAATAGTTAATGTTTCTAGGTTCATCAAGGGGACTAGAGATCCAGAGAAAACAAATTAGATTGAAATTTATACTCTGCTATAACTTCCATTTTAATTACGGGAGAAAGATAATAGCTAATAAACAAATATACACGCAGAAGCAAAATGTACTTTTTTGGATGGTGATCAGTATTATAAAGATAATAAAGAGAATAGGGAATGTGGAGGTATTACAAAAATGTCTTTACTAAAAATCTAGCATTAGAGCAAAGATTTGAAGAAAGCAAAGGAATAAGTCATGTGACTATCTGGTGTTTAAGCAGGGAGTATTTTAGGTAAAGGGAAGAGCAAATGCAAACCTCTAAAAGCAGAAGTATACTGGGTGTGTTCAGAAGATGAGTGTGTTGGAGAGTGTGAGAAAGTGAACTCAGAGAGGAAAGACAGGGCCAAGTTTATAGGGCAGGAAGCCTTAAAGTATGACATGATCTGAATTACATTTTTGAAAGGTTACCATTATCAATCAGTAATCAAAAGATAACTATCTCAGGCAATCAAAATCAATCAGGCATGCTGTATTTTAGAAATAACCATATATTCTCATGAGCCTCAAACCATGAAGGTATAATTCTTGCTTGTGTTACACTCTCTGAAAGTCAGCTGGGAACTATCCTCATGACACTCAGTACCAGGACATTTTGGGACCTGGGTGGATCTCACATTTGAAGGCAACTGCTTTCCAAGACAACGAGAAAAAGAAAGAGAAGTCAAATAAGTGTAAGTTCTTGAGTGGCCATTCATCTGGAAGTTCCCACATCATTTCCAGTCTTGTTGTATTGGCCAAAGTACATGATATGGCCATTTAGAGTTCAAAAAGGTGGAGAGTATCACCCTACCACTGCCTGGAGAGCGAATGAAGTCTCTACACTCTACCAGTCTCTGGCTGCTGTGCTAACACATTGTCAGTGGACAAGGGCAACAGTGGGAAATATATATAACATGTTCAAAGCTATCAAGTAGGGCCACAGCAGAAGATGTGCTGTGAATTAGTTGAAATCTGAATATCCAAATCTCTTAAATCTCTTCAAGCCAGGACACAAGGAGTTTTCTGCTGCCTCTGAGTTCCTGCCAGTTACAAACCCTGTTTCCATGTAGGATTGCTCTAAGAAGCCTTACCTATTTTTGTGCTATTTCTATATTGTCATAATCACTAACTAAAGTTTTATAAGTTGTGATATTTGGAAGGGTTAACTTTCTAAACCATGACTTTTTCCTTTTTTCTCAGAAGTTCTTTAATTCTCCCTGGCCCTCTGATTTTTCATTGAAATTTTAACATTGCCTGGGAAGCTAAAAACAAACAAGAACAAATGTCTTGGATTTTTTATTAAGATTATACTGAATTTATAAATTGATTTGGGAGAATTTTATCATGCCACTATTGATACTTCCATTAATAACATGGTAAAATTTTTTGATTATTTAGGTCTTTTTAAAACTCTTAAAAATTTTAGTGTCCACCTGTAGATATTTTGTACATTTTATATGAGGTTTGTCGTAAAACCTTTATTATTAAGATGCACATTTTAAAAATAAAGTACATTTTCTCTATGTGGTCATTACAGAGAAATTAAATTTGTATATAATTGTTTTTTAAAAACAATGTGAAGTTGAATTTTGAAAACAGTCTATGCACATTTACTATTATTACTAAAATAGTTGGATTTGGTTTTCCATCTTTCTGCTTATCCCATCTCTGCCATTTTCTGCTTTTCTTCCTTTCCTTTACATAAATTTCTTCTCGACTATGTTTTTTTCCCTATAGTGACTGCAAGCTACACAACCTATCTCCAGTATTTTTGTCATTACCTGCAGTTTTAAATATATATACTTACTTATGAGAGAGCCTACAGTTAGTCAATACCTTTACCTTTCTTTTGAGTAATACAAAGACCTCCAGAATATTTTAATTATTTTATTCCCTGCTTGCTTATATATTATTTGTATATTTCAGTTTTCTCCCTTTTTAAACAGGCAAGAAACCAATATTATTGTTTCATATTGTGGCCCTTTCATCTAGTTGTTAATTTAGATTTACCCGATATGCTCAATTTCTTTGTTCATGATTCCTTTTTACAGTACTCTCTCCATCTGGAATCAAATTGCTTCTGCCTGAAGTCTGTGGTGGAATAAAAATGGTTATGAATTCTTTCACACTCCTCCTACATATAAATAAAATTCATTTTCCTCTCATGAATCTGAGCTGGCCAGTGCTGTGTTTTTTGGAGTGGCAGAGTGTTACTATGCCAATTTTATAGCTATCTAAGAACTAGAACCTCTGTCATGGTTATCTGAGAGCGCCTAGCTGACACTAAGTGTCCCTGCACTGCCAGAGAAACCACAGATGACTGAATAATACACAGAGAGGAGTGAGGGCTGGTTAAGTTTTCCAGGCTCACCCACACTGCAAGTCTCTGTAGCACGAGGAAAGTAACAGAAGACATTCTGAATGTGACAGAAGTCACCTGGGCCCTTCAAAACTGTCCAGTCCCAAGGTAAATGCCACCCGGTGACCTCATAAGAACAAAAGAGTCAATCAAGTCCCATCCTATTCTTAACCTACAAAAACGTTGCAATATAATCAAATGGTTAGGTATTGTTTCAAGTCACTGTATTTCATGGTTACTGGTTATGGGAAAATTTATTATGCAGCGGTTTGTCTCAGAGTTTATTTAACTGAAGGGATTTTTTTTTAAAGATTTATTTATGCATGCATACAAGAACTGGGGTACAGGCCAGATGTGCGGGAGGGTGAGAGGATTCATCAGAGACAGAGTGGGGAGCAGAACAGGCAGAGTGACTGAAATACAGTGCTGAGGGAAGCAGCAGGCGAGACATGAGAGGTCTGCCGTGCCATGTGGGACCGTCTCCAGCTGGCTGGGATTGAACTGGTGCTGCAGAGGTTGAGGACAGCTTCACAGCACTGTGCTCAACCGCCTGCGCCACCAGGGGAGGCCCATGAAGAGATTTTATTTGTTGTTTCTCTTGAAATAAGGAAAAATTATATTGAGGAAAAAAATTATACTTAGGGAAAAAATTGGGATTTATTTTTACTCAGCTCATTAAAAATATTTCCTGGCATCTATGCTTAGTCTTAAGAAATTAGCTTTCAGTTTGTCAACCATTTGAAGGAGATTTGTTTCATTTTGTTCAAGTTATTCTTCTTTAAAAAAAGTCAGAGGCCTCCCTGGTGCTGCAAGGGTTAAGATGTAACCTATGAAGCTATCCGCAGCCTCTGCAGCACGAGTTCGATCCCCTGGCCAGCCAGCTAGCAACCCACATAGCACAGCAGACCTTTCCTGACTTGCCCGCTACTCCTCTCAGCAGTGTACTTCTGTCAAGCTGCCTGTTCTGTTCCCCACTCTGTCTCTGGTGAATCCTCTCAACCCCCACACCTCTGGCCTGTGCTGCAGCTCTTGTATGCATAAATAAAATCTTTAAAAAAAAAAAGTCAGGCTGTTTTAAGATTCATTTTTTTCTTAGGTTTCCAACCCTCACAACATGCAATGGTTTTTCTTTTTTTTTTTTTTTTTTTCCTACTAGGGATTTTCTGGTCTTCATACTACTTAGAAGGGAATCCGATTTGGTTTCCATTATTGGTTCTGCAAGATACTTATTCATAACTTCTTCAGAACTGCTTATTCACAATTCTCTCTTCTGTCAGAATTTCAATTAGATGTATAATAGATTCACTACACCCTCCAAGCCTATTACCTATCTTTCATAATTTTCATATATTTATCTGTTCAGGTATGTCATTTCCTGTGTAATCCCTTTTTTCCTTATTAAGCCTTACTTGAACTTTTAAACTAATTTCTTATTTAAACTATTCTTTGATTTCCTCCCAACATTACACAAATTCTCAAACTTCCACAAGTAGAGAAAATTTTATAATAAACACACACAACACACACCCAGCACTGAACTCTACTTTGAACATTTGATACACTTTATCACAATTCCATCCCTCTAGCCATCTAATCACATTTTTTGTATATAATACAAAATATTATATACAAAAGGGACTATAATTTCCCCAATATACGTTGTCCTGTGTATCATAAAGTTCAAGACTTAAAAGTTTTGTTATTTGTACTGAAATAAAATTTATACATAATGAATGCATCTATATTAAGTGGAATAAATAATATAGTTAGGGTTCACTGATTTTTTTAATTTCATGGAAACCATCTTTCACTTCTAAATATCCTATTTGACTATTTAAAACATTTTAAAAGATTTTCCCCTAAATGTTATACTGAAGTGATTTTAAAGAAAAGTTACAAAAGCATCAGAGTTCTTTTATGCCCTTTACCCAGCATCCCCTGATAGTAATATCTTACTTATAAACAGTACAATTATTAAAACTAGAAAACTAGTGTTGGTACACAACTATTACCAAACCTACAGATCTTATTCAAGTTTTATTTACTAGTTTGTACAATAATGTTCCTTTTATTTTCTGGCATCTAACCCAGGATTCCACATTGTACCTCATTCTTTTGTGTTCTTAGTTTCCTCCAATCTGGGAGCTTGTCAGTTTTTTTTTTTTCTTTTAGGACCTTACTTTTTTGAAGAGTACTGTCAATTATTTTGCAGAATGTCCTAAATTTGATTTGTCTGATGCTTCCTCATGATTAATTGAAGTTACACAATTTTTATGTTAGATTGAGGCAGGAATACTAGATTAATGATGTTGTCATTTCAGTTTATATCACGGGATATAAGATATTGACATAGTGTTACTGGTACTGTTAACTTGATCGTGTTATCAGGGTACTTTCTACCTACATGGTTCATTTAAAAATGCATGCTATAACTTCATTTTAGTCCTTTATTTTTAAACATATTCATTGTATAGTGTGCATCTCTTAATTTTAGTGTTTTTAATCTTTGCAGTAGGATTATTCAAAAGCCCTGGCTGGCCCTGAAGTTTCTTCATTCAAGCACACTTTTTGGTTGTGTTTGATTTAGAGCTCTCCAAGTCTCTACATGGAAAAACTTAGTTCTAATTCCAGAAGAGAGCAAAGTCGGAGCAAAAGTTCCTGTTCCACCAGAATGGAGTAGATTGGGTAATCCATCATTCTTTCCTCAACTAGATTAGCTACCAGAAAACAAGGTTAAGTATCCTAACTCTACAGTTTCTAATCTTATGATTGTACATTTAACCTCTGCATCCTCAGTTTCCTCCTTTATTAAATGTGGGAAATGGATATGTGATCACTTTATAAAGGTTAAACTCCAAAGCTAGTATAATGAAAAGGTCATCTCTTTCCTTTTGTACATACTCCACTTAGCAGTAACCACCCATCCACCTTTTAGGAAGCACCTCTACCACTGCTAACAAAAAAATAAATAAATAAATAAAAAATAAAAAAAGAATAAAAGTGCCCCTGCTGGGAATTTGTTGAGTGATGACAGGAATTTGGATTTCTGAGGCACAAGTCTGTGAAAAGCCTGACAGAGAAGAATAGTTAGTGTCAGATATGCTTGATTTGTCAGAGAGAACTGAAGGACATTTTCCCCTGGCTCAGATATTCATCAGCAAATGGAGGTCACCCAGATAGCATGTGACTTTAGTTTCTTCTGTCCAGTCACATATAACAGAGCTTCAAAACCTTGACATTTTCTTGTGTTTAAAGTTCCCAAGTTTGAGGAAAAACAACAGACTATATGAATAACAGTAGACCACAGCATGGAGATGCCTCTTTCATCTCCTGTTATATTACACATAGAGAAATAGCTCTGTGGAATGGAAAGAACTCTGAAGGGACAGAAGACATCTGCTATAGACTGAGCCCTGGGCAGATCACTTGAGATTTTTAATTTTGGTTTATTTGTAAGATGGTAGAATGCTTACCTCTCTACCTATCTTACTATAGAGGCATGTTATTTATTTATTTGTTTGTTTGTTTGTTTTGTTTATACATGCACTGGGTACAGTCAGAAGCGCGGGAGGGTGAGAGAATTAGAAGGACTGAAGTACACTGCTAGCGGGCGGCAGGAGAGGTCTCTGGGACCAGTGGGATCTTGCAGAGGCCGGTTATTCGCAACCCAGCGCTCAAGCTGCGCCACCAGGTAAAATAATAAAAAATGTAAACATAAAAAAAATGTAAACATACCATAGGAATAGCCAAATGGTATATAAATGATATATATTATTAAAATTATGTTTATGTATATACAGTATATACATGCTGTAATCACATGGTACATGTTTGTATTTTATATGCATATATCATTCATTTGGCAAATCACATGTATGTGCATATGGTGTATATAAGGGATATATATAGCTCTCTCTCCATCTGGGTGTGTATAAAAAAGGGTATACATATATATTAGTAATCATCACAATTGCTATCAGAAACAGAATATTTATGTGTAGAATTGTTCTCTTCCTGACAATTCAGAAACCGAAACATAATTATCCACTGAAAAGTGGTATGTGGTGACACTTAAAATACATGGTGTGTGGCGACACTTAAAATACATGGTAATGAGAAAATCTATTTTCCTAGGAGAGTGTGCAGAATAAAAGAATTCATAGCAATTCAGAGCCAGAAGTGAGTTCAGGGTTTTACAAGTTCAAGTCCCAACATCCTCATTTAGCAGATGATTAAATCTGCTGCAAGATTTAATCATCGCAAACAAGGTGACTTATCCAAACTGGTTACCAAACTGTGACAAACAAGGACAAGAGAAAGATTAACTGGGAGCTCCAACGATGGTAGCGAAATCTTACCATATATATTTTTCTCATAGGGAAAAAATATATCAAATAGGGTCTCCCTGGTGGTGCAGTGGTTGCGCTGGGTTGCCTGCAGCCTCTGCAGCACCGGTTCAATCCCCTGCTGCTCCCTGGCCACCAGAGGAGGGTCCCACATGGCGCGCAGACCTCTCCTGCTGCCCGCTGCTCCCCTCAGCAGTGTGCTTCGGTCCTTCTGCTCTGCTCCCCACTCTGGCTCTGGTGAATTCTCTCACCCTCCTGCGCTTCTGACTGTACCCAGTGCTTGTATAAATAAATAAATAAATCTTTAAAAAATATACATATATATCAAATAGGAGGTACCATTTGCATAAGACTTTAAAAGACAGATATCAAAAGCTAGTCATTGTAAGAAAGATACCCATTCAGAGGGGCCAATGAAAACTGAGTCCCAGAGTCAGGAACCTCATTTTAATCACACAGAAAGCATATGTTATGTGCCTGCTGTGCTTTCCAGGGAGAAGAGAAAGAGTAACTCTTCAGTGAACCACAAATATGGTGAAATGACTGTCTAGGAGAAAACACACAGACAGAAATAATTTCTTTCTGGTGTTAGAAACTTTCATTCATTTAGATAAAGGAAGTGGTTCCCAAACTTTGCCGCACATTAGGAAGGCCTGGGAATTGAGAAAATACTGATATATGATCACCACCCTCAGACATACTGATTTAATTGGTGTACAGGGTTTTGGGGCATTGAGTAATTTTTTTTTTTACAGGAGGGTGAGAGGATTCACCGGAGAAAGAGCGGGGAACAGAACAGGCAAACAGGTGAAATACACTGCTGAGGGGAGTAGCGGGCGAGACAGTAGAGGTCTGCTGCGCCATGTGGGATCCTCGCTCGCCGGCGGGGATCCAAATGGCGCTGCAGAGGCTGCGGACCGCTTCACAGCGTGGCACTCAACCGCCTGCGCCACCAGGGGAGGCCCAGAGTAATTTTTTTTTTTTTTTTTTAATCCACAAGTGTTTTGCTCTGTGACAAGGTTGGGAACCATTGGACAAAGAAACAAATTAAGGCAAGTTTATTTTAGTGACCTAAGAGAAGCAACATTAATCTCCAATTATCATGAATTCATTCATTCATTCATTCATTTAGCAAATCAGGGAATAAATGGGACAGTAGTTAGACAAGTTATATTTGTGAATATGCTAAGATAAAATTTTGAAAATAGAAGAAAAAGTGACTGACATTTTTATGACCTTTTAAATGTAGTACTATGAATATATTTGTTAGCAAATTGGTAAAGTGGTGAATAAAGGTATTACTACTAGTTAACATCCTAGAATCTACGAAGATACAAATATGCAACTGAAAACTTATAAAATTGAAAATCCATTAAGTTTATTAATAAAATCCAGTCATTTATCCAATAAAAAACAAACATGAACTAAATACAACAAAACTAAGCTTTCATACTATGAGAGCAATTAGTGGTTACTAGAGGGAAGGCAGAAAGGTGTGGGCAAATAGGAAGAGGACAATGGTATGGTAAAGATTAGATTTGGTGAGTGTAATATAGTACATATGCCTGTTGATTCTCAATAATGAACATATGTAATATTATAATGCAGTGTTAGTTCTACAAAAAAATAAAGAAAAAGTGTGGTAGACAGACACACACACACTCACACATGCAGTAGGTAACTACTACTTCATGGCAGCTTCTAAAACTATTGGTAATAGGGGAAAAAACCAACAACTCAAGTCTAATGGAACTTAATGAATAGAATTGGAAATGGGAAATAAACAAGTGTTATATAATACAATGTCTGCTGGTGAGAATGTGTGAGGTTAAAACAAAACAGACAAGTTAAAACGAGAATGGTAGGGGTGTACTATTTTAGATTTGATTGTCATGGAGGGTCTCTATGCAGAGACAGTATTTGAGCAGTGACATAAATTAGGTAAAAATGTCAGCCAGAGACATTATTAGAGAAAGATAGCCTTCCAGGGAGACGAAATTTAAGTATATTACTTAAAGAAGGGGACTTGGTGAAAACAGTAAATAGCCCAGTTTGGTGGGCCCCAGTGACAGAGTGTTAGTGAGGAATGGGTCCTTCTTCTCCCTTCTCCCCTTCTCTGTCTCTCTCCCCATCTCTCTCTGGTTCTTTCTTTCTCTCTCCCACCTGTCCTCTCTCCTTCTCCTCTTTCCCAGTAAATTTGGAATGACTGATTATTAAGAGAAAAAAAATGCATGAGCTTGTGTAAGTACTTTCATATACACAATCATAGGGAGACCAGCTTCATCATGCTCATTTATCTGATGAGGAAATCTAAACTTCAAACAATGTATTCAAAGGCACATAAGTGATATGTTTATGAGCTCCATAAATGTTCTCACTTATGTCCAATTCTCTTTCTTTTCTAGACATCATTCATGGCACAAAATAGGGGAAAACAAAAGATTAACCCTTAACTGAAAGTCCTACTCTATTGTACATGATGACTATTTTCTACATTCTACTATATCTAATTTACAGCTATTATGGAGTTAGTTGATGCCAAGTTCTCTGCTAAAAAGCAAGAGATTTTTAAAGAAAATTATGAAGTGTTAAAATTCATGAGTCTTACCCAATAGTAAAAGTTTTCTGTCTTATCAATACAGGAAAGAAATATTCTAGAGGTGAAAAAATATGCTAGTATACCAAGCATTACTATTAAAGAAAAATAGAATACTGAGTAATTGGATCCTTGTCCTAGGTCTGGAAATTACTAATTATTAGAAAAAAAATCTGTTTCTATCACACTGGAATTAAACTGGTGGAAAAAAAATCAGAAATACTAGTCATGTAGCATGGTGATTTTTAATTATAATACACATGCCACTATTGTGAACTATGTCAATTCAATTATGAGCCTATGAAATGAACAGTATTTCCTTCTCTACAGAAATAAGTTCTTTTTAACCTTCAAGAGTGAAGATGAAATTGTCCTAATTGAGGTGTATGCACACCTATGCTCACTGCAGCACTACTTAAACAAGTTATGGAAACAAGTGCCTGACAACAGATAAGTAGAGTAAGAAGATGTGGTGTATGTGTATACACAATGGCTAATACAGTCATAGAAAGAGAAGAACTTTTGCCATTTGTGATAACATGGATTGAACTGAAGAGGATTATGCTAAGTGAAATATGTCAGAAGGAGAAAGAGAAATATCAAATGATTTCATTTACATGTGGAATATAGAGAAACCAAACAAAGAAACAGACAAAACTAAACCACAACAAATCCTTGAAATATGACTGCAGAATTAAAGCTACTAGACCCCCTTTGGCTATCAGGACCTCTAACCTTGTAAGGCCTAAAATTTCAGGCATGAATCCATAATGACAATAAGCAAAAATAAGCAGAGATACAAAAAAAAAATACAACCAAAAACAACTTCATGGACACTTTTAGAAGTTATTATCATATCCATTCATCACTATTAATGCTTTTTCTTCACCTATACCTCCTATCTTTGTTTAACGTGCCATGAATTTTTAAATGAAAGCTGGTGTATTCATTAAATAGTGAGTATCTAAAAAAGAACTTTTAACATACTTGGAAATAATAGTCATAAAGTGGTTTTAAAATAAACTGACAAAGGTATAAATTTTCAGTACAAAAAATATGACGCTCTGGACAATATGACACTTTTTTCTACTGCCCCTTTCCCAGCTTTGTTTCTAATGATTTAAACCATAATGCATATATTTAGAAGAAACATTGCACAAAGTCTGCTGGGAAAAAAACGAGGTCATAAACTAGAAGTTGTTAAATGTATCAGTATCAACACTGAAGAAACCTACAAAGTGCTGATTTAAGGAGAAGAGGTAGAAATTCCTATAGCAACACTCCAATGACCTCCCTAAACAAAGAGGTGTTACAGACTCATGTTGAACTTTGATGCTGCCAAAAGTTTGTTTCTCTTGAATTTTATCTTGTTTGAGTTGAGTAACAACACTGGGATGTTTCTAGTTGCATGGGAGAACACATCTGGTGCCAATTTTAGGAAGGATTAGGAATTACTTGCTTAGGCACACTAAACAGAGACTAGGGCCCTCCTAAAAATTATTACCATTCTACTCCTGCAGCTGTTGGCTCTCATATTAATAATTGACTAAATTTCCCTTTTTCATCTGAATTTAGCAGATGAAAGACTTTAGCAGACTATTATGATAGAAAGAACTTCAGCTTATAGTCCACTGTAAGCCACTATAAGGCAAATAGATGTCTATAAGGAAGTGTAAACAGGGAAAAATTCCAGAAACATGAAGAGTTGACAGTTCATAGAATCTTCTCTGAACTTTTAAAGAAGTGCTGTTATACATATAGATTTATTTCATAAAGTTCAAAATTTAAGAAAAAAATGGAAAAGAAGATATTTAAAACTATCTCATAAGCATTTCAGCAGGCATTGTTAACTGCATAATCACACCATTTAGTGAGGTGTAGAATTGTGGATCGCCGTTGCCTGCAGATTATGCTGCAAAAGAAAATTTGGGGTCCACCTAATGTTAACTTAATATTGTTCTTGGATGTTGGGGGATTCTTTACCTTCTATGTATAATAACTCAATAAGGCTGTATCTAGAAATCTTTTTTACACACCATATGCATCTCCATTT
This sequence comes from Talpa occidentalis, assembly GCF_014898055.3. Taxonomy (NCBI): domain Eukaryota; kingdom Metazoa; phylum Chordata; class Mammalia; order Eulipotyphla; family Talpidae; genus Talpa; species Talpa occidentalis. The sequence continues at coordinate 22,321,306 of NW_023603184.1, read as the reverse complement.
TTGGCTGATGGTACTTGTATGCTGATTTTTCTCCCCTCAAACTATCAATCTATTAGTTAATGATGAAACACTAGAAATATTCCCAATTAAATCACAAAAAAAAAAACATTTTACTTAACACTTTTGAGGTTTTTTTTTTTAAAGGGAATGAGATCTAAAACAGTAAGAAGCAATAACATTATTTCTCTTGCATTTCTAAAACAAACAGAATCATCATTACTTGCAGATACATTTGTTTATAAAGCTGAAAACAACCAATGGGAAAAATTATAAGACTGCTAAATATTGTGACTGAAATGAAATATACTTCTAAATATAAAAGACTACACCAGTAACAGTAAAATGAAATGATAAAAATAAACCTAACAATAGGACATAAATATAATTATAGTAATATGAAATATATAGGAACTATATTTTGAAGCTATAAATACTTATTACAAGATACAAAGATAGATGTCTATACAGGGGAAACAATCATTCCAGGAAAGAGTGAAGTATTATAGAATTTTTAAATATTTTCAAGTTGGTTTTAATATGTTTATATTTGTCAAAAGAAACTCTTTCTTAGTAATTAAAGTTGTAATACAGGTGAAAGAATAATGAACTAATCAACTGGTAGCAGTGAAAAATATCTCATGCATACACACATATATATATATATATATCTGTGTATAAATATACATATCTATGTATAACTAATTACTTTTGTAATTTGTAGAAACCACTTGAGAAAATTTGAAAATTTGGTTAATGAAGAAAAAAAGCAGCCTTCTTAAACAATTATATAAAAAATATTCAATAGTTTAAAGTAGCAGTTTTCAAATCATGACTCATCAAAACCTGGACATCCCTGACACTCTCACAGAGATCCATGAGATTGAAAAAGAAAATTTATAATGATAAAGATTTTTCTTTGTCCTTTTTCACTGTGTTGGCATTTGCATTGATGCTGCAGAAGGGACAGGAGGCAAAGCTGTGGTCACTTTAGCATAATTCAGGTTAATGAAACCAAGTGTCTTAGTAGCCACTGCATTCCTCGCTTTCAGATACAATCAGTACAAAAAGTAAGTTTCAACCTAGGATGACCCTGATGAAGCAGAACAAATTATTAATTGTGTTATGTGTTGATCTTCAATTAAGATTTTTAAATATCTATTTTTAAATAGATGAAAAATATGCTCCATATGATTTAAGAAAATTACATCTGTGATTGAGTTGGGAGCTGAACTAGTTGAATTTTTTTTCATGAAACACCACTTCTACTTTGAAAGAGTAAATGGCAAACAAAATAAGCCTGTCATATCAAAGAAAACAACTAACCACATATTTTTCCAATGAAACATTTTAAGATTTTAGGCAAAAATTAGAATTTTTGAAAATATATATCTATCACCATGAACTTGACAATACTTATGTTCAAATGCTGACAGACTTTTCTTATGAGACAGGTTAATAATAATGAATATGATTGTTTTGATATGGTATAATGAAATGCACCAAAGACTGAAAGATTTTTTATAACTCAGTGAAAAAATATTTTCCAATGAGTAATGTACCATGTCCCAAAATCATGTGTGAGAAAATAATCCATTCAAGGTACAAGAAAGACCAAAAGATATTAACAGTATAAAAATTAATTGATATGGCTTCATATTCCACATTGCAATTAATAGCTAGGAAACTGGCTTGCTTAGTTTGATGTAATGTCCAAATATATATATATACCATAGTCTGAAAGGTCTGTGAGAAGACTACACCTTTTCCAACTATATGTCTTCATAAGACCAGATAATATGCACAAACTTGGAACAAAACAAGTATAATAGTCAAATTAATACAGAAGCAGAGTATAAAAATCTGTTTTCTATTGTTATATATTAAAGAGATTGCAAAAATGTAAAACAATGTCCTCTTCCCAGTAACTTTTTAGAAAATAAAATTTTTCTGAAAATATATCAATTATAATGTACTATTATCATTTTAAATATTATTTAAGAATATTTTTGCATAATTTAATGAATGTTTGGAAGGCATCTCAGCTTTAGTTTCTAATACGGTATAATGGTAAGGTATAACTAAAAACTCTCTGAAGTCAACAATCATTTTTAAGAATGTAAAGTGGTTATAGGAACAAAATATTTGAGAATCACTGATTCAGAGTATTCATTTTTAAAAATGAAATCCTAAGAATCTTGAAAATGTCAGTAATTATTTACATTCTATATGAAGAATTCTGTATGCATATAAGCAAATGGAAGAACTATTCAAAAGATTGTCACAAGCTTACAACAGAAAAATGTGAAATGCAAAACAAAACCAATGAGATACAACCTCACACTGAGAACAGACCATATTAAAACAATAACAAGAACAACAGAAATAACAAATGTTGGCAAGGACATAGAGAAAAAGGAACACTTAAATAATGTTGGTGTCAATGTAGCCTGACTTACCCCTATGGAAAATAGTTTTGAGACTTCTCGAAATGCCGAAAATGGTTCTACCATACAACCTAGAGTTCCTCTCCTAAGAATCAACCTGAAGAACACAAAATACTAATTCAAAGCAATACGTAACTCTTATGGTCACTGCAGCACTATTTACAGTAGCCAAACTATGGAAACAAATTCATTGCCCAAAAACAGGTTACTGGATCAGAAAGAAGTGGGATATATACAAACTAATATTACTCAGATATTAAAAAAGATAAACCCTTGTCATTTGCTGCAACATGAATGGAACTGGAGAGGATTGCACTAAGCAAAATGAGGAAAAAAACAAATGCTAGATAGTGTCACTTATATGTGAGGTATAGAGAAATCAAAGGGTCAGATAAATATGTCAAACTAATAACCTGAGAAACCTGACTGTAGAATTGAAGCTACCAGAAGGGGAGGGAAAGAAGAAGGGATAAGAAGAAGAGATGAGAACAAGTGGGGAGGGAGATAATGGACGATGTTAGTGGAAACTGCGGCTGCTTTGGTGGTGGTGGACGTGGTGTAGTAACAACACCTGCAAGGGAAGATCCTAGACCTCTGAAACACCAACAATATTGTAAACAAATGCTACCTTAATAAAAGAAAGGAAAAGACAAAATGTGAAGCTCAAAGCAAGCTACAATACTACAAAATGAATGAGCTTTCTTAAGGGAGCAGTTTTTTTAATTTAAAATTTATTTTTTCCATTTTTTTATTTTAACATTTATCATATTTTATATTTTTTTAGACAATATTTTCTTTCCCCCACCCCCTCAGGCTGAATCCCCATAGAATCTCCTTCCCCAAGGCACCCGTGCACCATCACCACAGTCCCCTGTGCTCCTCCCTCTCTCCCTCTGATCCTTCTTCCTCCTCCTTCCCTGCAGGATGTCTCTGGTTTATAATGGTCTATTTTTGCTTTGTTGTGTTTTGTACTGTTAATATTATTTTTTTACACTGATGTCTTATTTGGTTCCCCTATATTCCTGTTATAAGTGAAGCCACCTGATATTTTTCTTTTTCCTTCTGGCTTATTTCACTGAGCATAATTCCTTCCAGCTCCAGCCACATTGCTGCAAATGACATGAGTTTATCTTTTTTTGATTGCTGAGTAATATTCCATTGTGTATTTATGCCACATCTCCTTGATCCAGTCATCTATTTTTGGGCATTTGGGTTGTTTCCAGGTTTTACCTATTGTAAACAGTGCTGCAGTAAACATAAGTGTTTACTCTTTTGAATCACTAATTTTGTGTCCTTTGGGTAGATCCCTAGGAGTGGAATTGCCAGATTGGATCGCATGGTAGCTTAAGGGAGCAGTTTTTATCCTTCACAAATTCTCTTATATGAGCCTGTGTGAGCAGAAGTAGAAAACAAAATAATGCTACATATTGAACATCTAATTTTCACCTTCTGAAACTATTTCATAAGCAGATTAAACTATTCTGTAAAGGACAAAAAATACCATCTAGGACTTAAGCATCTGCTAATGTTTTCAAATAAAATCATACTAAATCATATCATTTATTTTTACAAAACCTATAAAAGATAGGATTATTAGCATCATTTTATAACTGAGAAAACAAAAGTATAATAACTTAATTTAGCTTCCCAAGCCCCCATTGGGAGCATGTGGTAAGATCAGGATTCGAATCCAGGCAGCAATCTTTAAATATTATATTCTTTTCTTTCTTTTTTTTTTTTAAGATTTATTTATTTATACATACAAGCACTGGGTACAGTCAGAAGTGCGGGAGGGTGAGAGAATTCACCAGAGGCAGAGCAGAGCAGGCAGACTGATGAAGTACACTGCTGAGGGGAGCAGCGGGCGGCAGGAGAGGTCTGCATGCCATGTGGGACCCTCACCTGGCAGCTGGGGATCGAACCAGCGCTGCAGAGGCTGCGGGCAGCTTCGCAACCCAACGTTCAACCGCTGCACCACCAGGGAGGCCCAAATATTGTATTCTTCACCCCTATACCTTCAGTGGGCCAAACTGTGCCCTCTAGTTCACTTCTGGTACTTGTATATATGATCTGATTATCTGATCCCATAGCATTTTTGTTTGTCTTAGCATAATTTATTCTTTTGCCTATAGGAATGTGATTAAGGACATTTGCATATTTTTCTGACTAGTATAGGTATGTAGGAAGAACCCAGTGTCAAGAAAAAGTCTACATGCCAGTGAGCAAAAAATAAACTTACCCTCCTTGACAATTAAGCTGCTGTCTTGAAAACAACATCATAGTGAAGATACTAACGAAGTTGCCCTGGGCAGGGTAAGTTGATGCTGAGATTTACATCTCTGTGTTGCTTTAAGAATCCTTGCCTTCGGAATTTTATCTCAGCACACTTTCCAATACAAAATTTGGTGAACTCCAATAATGTTTCTGTTCATCATAATCAATTAGCATTCATCTATTATTTTTAAAGCCTCAGAAAAGATACTGTTTAAATGTTACTTGACTAAGAATCTTGTACTTACTGTTCTTAACTACTGTATACAGATGAGGCTGTACTCCCATTAGACCATATTTTACAACTTACAAGAAATTAATACTCATTAGCTCATTGAATGTGATGCCATTTCTCTTGAACACATTGTAAAAAATTTCTTTATGACCATAACCAAAGATAGTTTGATATACATGCACTGGGTATTCCAAACAAACCAAGGAGAAAGGGTGTACAAGCTTTCAATGAAGACCCAGCACTTACAGCAATAGGAAGTTATAATAGCAATAGGTGAATATAGCAATTGACATAATTGCTAATATTCAGTGAGGTACTACAAACCCCATAATCAAAGCAGCATGCAAGTTAAACAAGCCTGATTTTGAATATCAGTAAATGATAGTGCAAACCCCTGTTGCATCACTAAAGAACAGTGGTACATCATAGACCTATTAGCTGAAATATCTTTTTAAGAAATATTTTCTGTTATTTCTATTTTATAACAGCTTCATTGAGTGATAGCTGGCATAAAATAAACTGCATATATTTAATGTGTATGATTTGGTAAGTTATGACATGGATACATAGCGCCTGTAAATATCATCGATCAGAATCATAAATACATGCATCACTTTCTAAAATTGCCTCATGCCCTTTGAAACTCATCCCTTTGAGCCCCACTTCTCCTCCATCCCCAAACACTGATCTATCACTTAGATTACTTTGCATTTTCTAGTTTCATATAAATAATATATTATGCATTATTTTTGTCGAGCTTTTTTCACAAAGCACAATTATTTTTCAATCTATCTGTGCTGCATGTATTAAGAGTACATTCATTTCTATCATTGAGTAATAATCTATTGGATGATTTATCACAATGTGTTCACTTGTTTACCTGTTAGTACACATTTATATTGTCTGGTTTATACATAAAGCTGCTCAGGGTATTTATGTGCATTTCCATTATTTAAAGGTAAATACCTAAAAGAGGAATGGCCACAACATGTGGTACATGCATGTTTAGCCTTTTAAGATATCACCAGTTTTTATAGTATTTATGAGATACCACATTCCCACTGCAAGTGTTAGAATTCCAATCACTCCACATCTTTGTTGATATTTGATATGGTCAGTCCTAAAAATGTTAGGTTATCTAGAAAATGTGTAGTTGATTATCATTTTCTTTCCTATTTTATATCGTGCTAAAATATATAAACATAAAATTTACCATCCTACTATTTTTTTGAGGACATTTGCTCAGTGGTTTTAAATATTTTCTTAATGTGCTACCATCACCGCCTCCCAAACTCTTTTTTTTAACCTTTTAAAAATGTTGTTCTGTATGTATGAAATGGTAACACTCTCTTCCCTTTTACCCCCAGCCCTGATAAGTTTCTATTGTTGCTTTTCCATAATGACCAAATGTGAAGGAGTATCTTTCATGTGCTTATTTGCTATCCACATGGCAAATTTTTGACCTTTTTAATTGGGTCATTTATTTTTTTTCATATCGAATTTTGGAAGTCTTTTATATGTTCTGATTATCAGTCCTTTATCAGGTAAGTTATTCCAAGACTTGACAGATTTTATCACTTTCTTAAGAGAATATTTTGAAAAACAAAAGCTCTTAAAAAGTGAATTTTATTGCTTATAACTAATGTCTTAATAAACAAAAGAGAAGGGGGAAACCTGATTTTAAAGGATATGGATAAAATAATTTTATAAAACATCCTTATTCTTGTCCTATAGTCTGCATTCAACTTCCATGAACTTATTAAAATACTTGACCTCCCATTGTATTCCTGATGTTGACAACTATTTTATTCTCACTCAGCATCTCTTTTGTGAGGACTGAATGTGTCTAATATTTGAAAGAGTTTCTGGAAAGAGTTTCTTAATCTCAGTCAATGCCCTATGTCTATGCAACCAAATCATGGGGTTGCTCTCTACCTGTCTGTCTCTATTTACAATTACTTAGTTTGCCTCCTGACAAATCACTGATTTCTGGACCTTTCTGATATGGAATCTGGATCTAGACAAATCTGGATTCTTATCTCCTCTCCCTCCCTTCTTTGCCTGATTGATTTCCTTCATCCGCTAGTTAAAAGTATTAATTAAGGGCCAAAAATTGTGGTAAGTGCTAGAAATAGAAGGACTTTAGTATATGCATTTCCTGCCTTTAATACAGCAAGTTGAGAAAACTTTTTTTTTTAAGATTTTATTCATGTTTGTGTAGAAGAACGCTGGTTTTGGCCAGAGGTATGGGGGTGGGGAAGTGAGAGGATTCACTAGAGATAGAGTAGGGATCAGAACAGGTAGATATACTGAAATACACTGCTAATGGGGAGCAGAGGGCAAGACAGGAGAGGTTCTGCTAAGCCATGTGGGTTAGTTCCATGGCCAGGGATCAAAATCAGGCCATCAGGGGGTGATAGCATTAAGACTTAACCCCTAGGCTACCAGGGAGGCCCAGAACTATTTTTTTTTTCTTAATCAGAGATATAGGGGAATTGCATCTTGCTAAATTCATAACATAGCAAGAGTGTATTACTTAATCCAGGATGGGCAGGAAAATTTTCCTGGAAGTAAAGACTTCGATTCATCATCTCCACTAAGAATTAGGGGTACTGGCATTATGTGAAGCTGCAGTTATACTCAAGACCCCTCCTTACCTTGGGGGTGGATTGCTTTACCAAAGCCGAGATCTTACTCTCTATGAGCCCAACCTGCCCCACAACTTCCAGAAGTTTGAACTGCCTACAAATTCCCCATATGACAAGCAAGGCTTTCTAGACCAGCATTCTGTACTGGTTCTTGACTTTATATAATGCACAGTTCCTGTAGTAGGGGTTCTAAATTAATTCCACCATTCTTACTGTCCAACTGCAGCATTGTTTTTTTTTTAATTTATATATGTGTATATATATATATATATATTTGCCAACCGCAGTTTTAATTCAATATGAAAAATAGCTAGAGGTGGAAGAACACAATTAAGTATTGGATGCTCCAGATGAATGTCTACAAAAGCATCACCCAAGGGTGTGGATTTTTATAATGAGCTTCTTTCTTTGACTTCAGACCCTATTTGAACTTCTGCTCTAAGAGGCCAGATTGCTCTTCCCTTGTACTTTCAATTTTACAATAGGCTTTCTTGGAAGAGTTGAGTCAGTCCTGCTTGTTGTTAGCACAGCAGGGTTCATCCTCATCGTGCTTCAAATCTCACAGTTACCCCGAGATGCCAGAACAATTCTTGACTCTTTTAATGAGACTCAGCACCCCAGCCCTGATGTCAAAGTAGAGCATTTTCTAGAGTTCACGCAGTGTCTAGTGAAGATCTTATTCTGTGCTGTATTGTCAGTAAGAGGATAAATAGCTCCTATAACCTAAGCAATAACCTTGAATTTACTAAGGGAATTAACTACAATGTAGTAAATGTAATTTTCACTGACTACCAGGGACAAATTAGGGACCGCTTGAAAGATGGCTTTATGACGCCATTTATTCCTTTAGGGAACAAATATTATCTCTTGACCCCTACCTACATGAATGCATTTTAATGAATTTGTCCTCTGATTACAAATACTAAATCTCCCTCAAATGCACAGTTGCCCTACAATATAGGTGATTTACTTTTAAGAAAACTAAACATATTCCTTTTCTCCATTTTTTTTTACCTACACCATCATGCCCTATGTATGCATTTGCAGCTTATCGAAGTACTATGTGTTGAAGGTTTTCTGTGTTGTTTATTTGGTCCACAACTTGCTACTAGAAGGAAACTCTGGCTGTACCTTCTTCCATGTTGTAACATAGATTTCATTGCAATCCTCAAAACAGTACACTAACAAATCTGTGTTTCAAATTTTAAGGGACTATACTTCAACATGAAGAAATTTGGGTAGAAATATCAGGCTGACCTACAGAATTAAGTTTCTTGGCAGGCAGGATTGCTGGAAAGCTACTTTAACTGAATCTCTTTTTCCTGTTGGAAATTTAGTTTCTGAAAACGTCCCTTGTGTGCAAATTCCCAGCAGGATGACTGCTGCTGATGTAATATTTGCTATATATTAATTCTTTCTGAATCGTGATAGAACTAGATCAGTTACCCCCTTTTTGCTCTTTGTGAATAGCGATTTTCAGTTACTATTTTTGAATGATATATTTCATAATTCTAGCCAGATTTAACTGAAAGGAATTATTAAAGGAAGCACAAAGAACACATGTGGAAGCTAGAGGATGAGACTGGGATATGAAGCAGAGAGCAGCTAAGAATCCCAGCAAAAGTTGTGTCACCGAAGGAGTGGTTAAAATTCACTACAAGCTCTCACTATTAGATCGACCCTGGTCTTGCTGTTACACCATGGGAAGGGGGCCGGAATCTATTACTGCCATCATGAACAATCTCTTAACTATTTATACATCTTGTTTCACTGTCAGTCTCAGGCAGGGCCTCTGACTGATTACCCAGATTTAGGCTACATTCCCTCTCCTGGTATTCCAGGGAGTAGAACACCAGACCACCTGTCTTTTCCAGCAACTTCCACAGTAGGAGGAAGTCCTGGATTCCACCTTCATGGGAATTTAGCCTGAAGATAGGATGGTTGTATTATTAGACACCCCCTCAAAGAAAAAAAAATGAAAAAAGAGCAAAAGAGAAATAATTTTCCCTTACATGTGACTAATCTTTGTCAAATTGTTGCTCTTAGTTGCATTTTATTTTCGTTAAGTTTAAAAAAAAAAAGTTCAATAATTTCTATGACCACATAGGCTCTAGGTACTAGAACTAAGATTTTACCCCAGATTAGTTCGATTCCAAAATCTGAATTATTTCCACTAAACCATTATCTGTTTGCATTTTATTCTTTTCCCTTTAAGACTTTTACAGAGTGGGGTCACTCAGTCAATCAGCAAGAACTAAGTGTTCCCATATGCCAGAATTTGGGGCTAAAAATGCTGAACAAAACAGCCCAGGTACTTTAGGGGCCCTGATAGGACAACAGGTGATTTCAACAGAGGAGACTCACTAAGTTTCATCAAAGTAACCCTGTGCTGAGACCTGTGCCAGCCTGCACACCAGCCCTCCCACCTGGAAGAGGCAGCAGGGCTGTGGAAAGGAAGAACATCATTTGGGCTTCTTTGTTCAACTTATCTTCAGAGACCATGAGTTCTCTGCAGTGTGGAAAATTATAAAGCAGGACAGATTCTGTCCTAGGAGCAAGGGAGGGGACAGCAACTGGAGTTTTCCAGCCCTGCCTGTGGCCTGATGGGGAAGGTTCAAGTCTGGGTTGGATACCGATGAAAGGCAGATTTGTTACTTAGCTTCAGTCCATATCAAGTTGACATTTCTACTTCTGTCTGCTTGACTCCAGTAATTACCTCTTAATTTCAAACTTTGTAGGAGAATAAAGGGATGCTCAAACATTCTGTATCCAATCTAAACACCAATAAAAGTAGGGGAATTAGGAAGCTATTTAAGAATCAATTTCTCCCCACCTCACTCAATCTCCCCCTCTCCTCAACTTCTCCTTTGTCTTCCCTTTAATCTCTCTTCCTAAGTCCCCACCCCCATTTCTATTCCCCCGTTTCCTCATGCTCTTCTTCACTCTTTTCTGCTTTACTCCCCAATATTTTCTTCCAGTCCACTCAAGAGAAAACACTTGTTAGAGGAGGAACAGTGTTTTTAGAGTTTTAGGCCTGATATTGCTACCTTTGGTGAAATCCTAGCTCAAGGTGTTATCATCTGGAGGACAAAGGAACAGTCTTGAGGTGGGAATTTAAGGCAAGGGAGCTAACCTGGAATTTCATCTTCCATCTCTTCCCACACTGGGCAGGAATCTGATCTTCTCATTTGGCTCATCATAAGTGTTTGGATCAAATTTTCAAGAATAAAAAAAGGTTTGCTTGTTATTATTGTTGATTGTACATTTATATTCAGGTCTCTGTGTGTCCAGTTTGGTATCCAAAAAGTTACTTTTCATCAAAATTGTTATCTTTTAAGACAATACTTAATATTTTTGATTTAGATAATGTTACATTACATCTTCCTCCATTCTTCTGATCATTGCAGGTAGATGTAACATCTTATCTTAATCTAGTCAAATGGATTTACTTTTTCAGCTCTGGAAGTTCAATTTATTATAGCCTGAATTTTATACACACTTAGCCCTGAATGTAACCTCATTTTTAGAACTGAACACTTCAGAGAATGTACTGTAAAAGTCTTCAGAATGCCAATCTAAATTTATATTAAACGAATCTAATATTTCCTAATGTTGGAAGTAGATACAGAGAATAAAGTTACAAGAAGGGAGTTAGAGATTCTTTCCCCAGGGGAGATGAAAAAGAAGCCATTGAGGTGGACTGTGCTTATCATCAGTTCTTTGAAAACGTGAACTGTATTTTCAAATTATTTAAGGGCTTTCATGTGGCAGACACAATTCAACTCTTCTAATTGACCCTATAGAGCAGGACCATGGCTGATAAGGAAATGTGTTATTTTAATTCACGAGAAAGCAGATGTTTCCAGAGTCAAAACTCCCCAAATGTGAAAGTCTGCATCAGGAACTAGAAATAATATTTGCAGAGCACTTACTATGTACCAGGCAAGTGCCAAGCACTTTCCTATCTGTCTTTGCTCATAAGATACTGTAGTGGGTTAAGAGATGAGTTCCCAAAGATTGAGCCATGTATACTAATCCCCAGAACCTGAGAATTGAACCACACTTATTTCAAAAAAAGTCTCTTAGAGATCTTGAGTTGATCATCCTGATTATCAGGGTTCTGAATCTAATGACAAGTGTCCTTATGAGAGGCATAGCACACAGGTGGCTCTGTGAAGATGGAGGCAGAGATTGGATGATATGACCACCAGCTGATGACAGAAGTGGGAAGAGACAAGGAAGGAGTCTCCCTGAGGGTCTCCCACCAGAGGGAATGTAGCCCTTCCTTGGACTTGATTTTAGACATCTAATCTCTAGAACTGTGAAAGATAATATATCTGTTATTTTAAACCATTTGGTTTGTGACAAATTGTTATGGCAGTCATGAGAGACTTATGCAGGTACTAAAATATGCACTAGTGCCATTTTGCAGTAAAACTACCTATAGACACAAGGTTAGTAAGTGTTCAAGTCATGCAGTTATAGTGGCTGAGCCATCATTTGGAGACAGGCAGTTTGGCTCAGAACCCACACTCATATACACAACACTAGATTAGTAATGAGTTCCTGCTCTCAGACTATTCCAATGGAGATTAGAAAACTGCTTAGGGAGATTCAAACATTATACAAATATGAAAAAGTTTGTTAGGATTTCCAAATACCAGTCCAACACAACATATCAGAGCTTAAAAAAATTAAATTTGAATTCTGAAGTTCTACCTTGACAGTCTACAGTTCAGTAGATTTGGAGTCCTGCCCAGGAATCTTTTTATTTATTTATTTTTTTAATAGTCCTCTTTCCAGTTAAGTATAATCTCATAGTATAATCTTACTTGGGAAAAATCAGACTAGATGCCTTATGCAGTTTTTCGCTACCCTTATAGAATTTTGACCCCTCTCTCTGCCCTCTGCTCATCCATTGTATCCCCTAACCCCAAAGCAGGACACTGAAAGAGAGTGCTCAGAGCAGAAAGGGAAAGTTTGTGTACTTTTCTTCATTTTCTTGTATCATGTGTGTGACCTAGGATTGTGTTTCTTTACGAGCCAATATAAAGTTCTAAATTACTAGTTGAATAAGCTCATTGTTTTGCTACTTTTGTATTTTACAACAAAATAAAAGAAAAAAAATAGGGCCTGTCCCCAAAGTGAAACTAGAAAAGTTGGGGGAGTGCTTCAAGAAATAATCACAGATGGAAATTCACTGTAAACCACAGTCTGGAAAGAGACAAACCAAGCCACTAGGATGTAATTGCTCTGGAGTCTTTAGAGCTTTGCAGGAGATGTCATAGGGTAAAGATTTTTTTTTTTAAGATATTCTTTTATTGTAGACTGCAATGGAATTGGAATCTTAAATGCCAACAGCTGAACGATTTAATTGGTAGACCTATTATCCTAAGGGTAAGGAAATAACAGGCAGAAAGATTGTGAATTTTCTCACAAAAACAGAAAGATGGGCCAAACGAAAAGGGGTCATTATTATTTTGTCTTCCCCACAACTCTGCACTAGATCACAGCTTCAGGAGACTCAGTCAACTGGACCAAAGCTGAATAGCCATTTCTAATGGAACTGGGGTTAGAGTCTCTTTCAAGGACCATACTCTTTCTACTATAAAAATGACTAGTGATTGAGAAAGCATCAGAATCCCCAAGAAGACTTGTGAAAACAGATTACTGGGCACCAGCCTCAGAATTTCTGATTCACTAGGTCTGGAACGGGACCCTAGAATTCTCATCTCTAACACCTTCTCAAGTAATATTGATGCTTCTAGTCTAGAGCCACACTTTGAGAACCACAGTGTAACTATACCTTTTGGGGAGTGTTTGAGAACTGCAGCCAACTGAGAGAGTGCCTCAAACAACTTAGATTCAGAAATTGCAAGCCGATGACACCAGATGTGTTTGCCCTGTTTAAAGTTAATTGGCAATATTATAAATCAAAAAAATTTGGATAAAAAGCTTTATCTGGAAAAGATCAATAGATCCTTCATGGCAAAAATCTACTGAAGGTTAGTACTAATATTCCCTTTCAGACAGAATGTGAACTTTTCCATTTCCAATATTTACTTTTCCTGCCTTGCCCTGCACTTAATAATACTATAATAGGTGGCATTTATTGGGTTATTAAGCTCAATTATTAAGCAAATATTGCTATTTGGCAGTGTTCTAAGTGCTTACCTATATTAACTGTTTCACCTTTGTAACCCCCTACGAGAAGAATACACAAATAACACTATCATAGCCAAAATACAGTAGAAGTTATGGTTTATGTTCATAAACTATACTCACTATAACACCACCAGCCAGACACTGTTGAGGAATTTTCATAGAATAACTCATTTAAACCCTCATAACAACACTGAAGCAGTAAAACTATTTTACTATTATAGAAATGGAAATTAAGGCAGTGTAGGGTCTCAGGTACAAGCTTGCCTGGTTCTCAATGGTGACAAAGAAAACAGGTCATGAAGCTGTATGTGGGGAGCAGGAACAGTCTTTATCATGTGATGGCAAGAAATGCACAACAGTGACAGTGTCCAGCAGCAGCCTCCCTAAGTTCCATCCATAGTAGTGGCCCAGTGAGTGCCCCCCACCCTCCCCTCCTGCCCTCAGAGCCCTATTAGCTTTTATATGATTTATATACAAAGTTGTCACAGGGCCAAGTTTAGGCCTAGTTCACACAAGTATGTTTCGTGCAGGCTACATATTAATAAAGATTTACTGCTTCCCCCATGTGGACTGCATCTCAAGACTACATGTTATCTACTAGGCCATCAGTGCTGGATGGTCACAGCAAAAAAACAGTCTGAGAAACTGAGAAAACTTTTCCACTGGCCCTACAGGCAGAAATAAAGGAACGTGACCAATTTCATGCAAATAATAGTAGTAAAAAAGATACACATTTCCCCCACCATCAGAAAGCTAAGCATTCTTGTGAAAACTTTTGTTAAGTCAAAATGGCATAAACAAAAAGCAATAACTATTAATTTAAATGAAAAAAATGTTTGAATGTTCTCATACCTCCAAAATAACCTACCCAGTAACACATGAAACCTAAAATGAAACTAACATATAGAAAAAGATGGAATGATATGCTAAATACAATACATAGCCCATCTAAAGTAGCTCCTGAGGAGGGGTTAAAAAAATGAGATAGTAAGGGAGGTCATATTTGTACTCAAAAGCAAGGACAAAAATTCCAGCAATGATGTAAAAAAATAAATAATTAAAAAAAAAATCCCAGCAATGACACCCAATGGGAGTTTTGGTTCACTATTATTGTAATACAAATGACAGAGGTTAAATAAATGTTAATAATCATCATCTATTCATAGGCTTTATCTAAAGGTGATGGCTTTGCTTGCTGGAGGAACCAGAAGGCTCAGGGGAGGCCTCCCCTGCAGTTTTGCATTGGCGTGGGGGAGGGGCAATGGGCAACAAGTAGCTGTTTCTCTTACCTTTCTAATGCAGTCCTTGGTCCCCAAGGTGCAGGGGGTCATTTTGCAACCACCCCAGGCTGGGTAGTTTCACCATCATTTCTAGCAACTTGAAAGAGAATTTGAAGCATCTTGGCATCATTTTCACAGGTTTAAATGGTAAGCAGGGGAAACAAGGCAGCAGGGAGACAGACAGCAACTTGAGCCCCCTGAGAATCTCTGTGGGCTCTTCTTTCTGGACTTTCTTCGGCGTTGTCTCGAGGCCTCTTCCTCTCCTCATGTTCATCACCCTCTGGAAGCCAGTCCACAGTAGCTGTTTTGGTCTGAGTGATGCAGCCCTTATAGCCTCAGCCTCCAGGCTCAGGTGTGCACACTTATGCACGCCCACCCCATGCTGCAGGTGTCCACCATCAGCAGGTGTGCCCCGAGCCCACGCTCCAAAGCTCCTCCTGGATCAGCACAATCAAGGTTAGGTGATAACTACAGCTTCCAGGGGTGTAAAAGCCTGGCCAATTTCATTTATCCCACAATAGTATACTTCAGTCTCACCCCTATGCTATAGGTTTCGCCGAATGGTGACTTGTTTTTGTTTTTCTTTTAAAGATTTATTTATGCATACAGTAACTGGGTTACAGGCCAGAGGTGTGGGGGATGAGAGGATTCACCAGAGAGTGGGGAGCAGAACAGGTGGATCTACTGAAATACACTGTTGAGGGGAACAGCAGGAGAGACAGGAGAGGTCTGCTGAATCATGTGGGTCACCTCTCTGGCTGGGGATCAAACTCATGCCACAGTGGCTGCGGAGAGCTTCATAGTGCTGTGTCTTAACCCCTTGCACCAGCCACCAGGGAGGCCCCTGGTTGTTGTAGAAATTCTGGCCTTTTACCCAGGTAGAGGAAGAACAAGCAGTACTTCAGGAATAGTGAGGTGGAGGGACAGGCCAGGCCACTAAGCGGGTTTTCTGATCCAGCAGACCAGGTAAAGGAGGAGTCAGAGTCCTCAGTGGCTTTTGCAGGCCTTTTATTTAGATTTACCAGGCATATGGCAGGCAGGGGTGCTGGGGGGTCGGGAAGCTGGCAGTCCTCCCAGCCCCCAGCAAATCTTCACTCTAACTGGGCTCTCTGGTGTTCTCTCTGCGTCTCTTCTTCTTCTCTCGGCTTTGGTTCATTCTTGGCTTCTGCTGGCGTCCCCATGATGCCGCCCTTATAAACTCAGTCTCTCAGGCCAGGTGTACCCACTTCAGGTGCCCGCCATCAGGCATGCATTCAGGACCGCAGGGTTCCCTCATCTATCCTAATGGCGGGAGGGCAGAAAAGCCGATTACTTTTTCCTTATCCTACATGAGGTCAGGAGAAGCTTATTACTCATGCATGAGATCCCAGACCTGGGTAGGCCCGTAAGGTCTGAGCACCTGTTTTAAGACAAAGGGTTTCCAAATTCCCAAAAATAGATGACTGGATCAAGAAGATGTGATACATATACACAACGGAATATTACTCAGCAATCAAAAAAGATAAACTCATGCAATTTGCAGCAACATGGATGGAGCTGGAAGGGATCATGCTCAGCAAAATAAACCAGAAAAAAAAAGTAAAATATAGGATGGTCTCATAGCAGGAATTTAGAAGAACTAAATAAGGGACCAGAAAACAGACTAATTATAATAAAGTAAAAATTAAAAACAAGAAGTAACTATAAACCAGAGACACACTATGGGAGGGAGGGATTAGGGTCAAAATAAGGGGTGGGGAAATTGTATGGGGAATATAACCAAGATGAAAATACATGCATTGTGCAAAAGTGAAAAATGTTGTAAAACATATATAAAAGAAAAGAAATAAAAAAAAAGAAAATAAATATAAATAAATAAAGACAAAGGGTTTCTTTTAATCATAACTATCTTACATTGATAGCATCAATTTTCAGCAGGCACAACCATTCGCTGCCAAGTCCCCAGACAAGGGGGCAGGGGACAGGCAAAGGGAGAAATATGCAGGTATTTGGGGATGGCGCTGGAAAGACAGACCAGCTTGGCTGGCTGCCCGAACTTGTTGAAATGTAACTTTGTTGAGATAGGAGTGCTGAGGCCCTGGCCATGAATCTTTATTTTTTTTAAAAGATTTATTTATGCATACAAAAACTGGGGTACAGGCCAGACCCCCCACTGGGGTGGGGCTGGTGGGAGGATCCACCAAAGACAGAATGGGGAGCAGAACAGGCAGACTGACTGAAATACACTGCTGAGGGGAGCAGTGGGCGAGTCAGGAGAGGTCTGCTGTGCCATGTGGGTTGCTCCCTGGCCGGGGATTAAACTCATGCTGCAGTGGCTGCAGATTGCTTCATAGGTTGTATCTTAACCCCCTGCGCCACCAGGGAGGCCCCCTGGCCATGAATCTTTGAAGGGAAAGAGCTGTAATTAAACAAACTTGTTAATTACGCCTGCATGGGAGTATTCATTGCACCTGGGCTAGAAGTTCTGCTGGAATCTTTATTATATTCATTTGCTCAATAATATATTTTCTCATCATGGTGAGTTGTTCTTAATAGTCGTTAGTTGTTTGTCGTGTGCTGGGGAGCAAAGTAAGGAAGGACCTATTCCTAGATTTCTCAACCCTGACTGCATTTCAGAGGTTTCATTAAAAAAAAAAAAAAAACCCTTGATGCCCAAGCAGCCCCATCTTTCCCACAAACCTCCAGGCCAATTAAATCAGGGAGGGAATCCATGATTTGGGGGAAAAAAAAATCCAAGTGATTCTAACATGCAGCCCAAATGGAGAAATTCTGGGTTATGCTGTTAGGCAATGCAGATTGGATGCAATGGCTGGTAATTAGACATTAGTGTTCTCTTCTTCTGAAGGTTGTAGACATCTGGTTCCATGTTCAATGCCAATGCATCCTGGTAACCACATGAGATAATTGCTCTTTACTGATGTGTGTCCATGAATAATTGAAGAATTTTTGCGTTGTTCCTGCTCCCTATTAACTTCTGTGACTGAAGGGACCTGGGCTAAACCTGTAAGAAATAAACAGACTTAATCTCTTGAAGGGTGCTCGCTTCTTCAGTTAATTTCCATGTTTATTACTTTTGGCCCTTGTCTCCACCTAATAAGACGTTATTTCCGTTGCTTACCTGTGAATGAATTCTGCAATAACATCATGATAATGTCATTTGAAAAGCTCTTGTCCCCAGACCAGCTGAACTCCTACTGACAAATGTATGGTTGTTCATTGTCAGTTAAACAGAGGAAAACATTTAGGAAATATCACACGAAAGTTCAGCTAGAGTAGAAATTTCAAATCCTACTTCAAGTCATATTCAGCCTTATAAGAGTAAAATAAGTGAAATTATCCAAGCAATAATTTGTAAGGTAAAATTATAACTTGTAAGTAAAACAATAACAATGAATAAGCATTATAAAATATTTAATTCTATGTATTTTTTCTATAAATCTCTCTATAATATCCTCTTCTATAATATTTACACTTTATCGTAGTTATCCTTTTAAGGATTGTCTTTTCTGAGACTTTAGGATTATATGTAGAGGAACCAAGACTGTCTTCAATATTATGTTCCCAATACCTAGCATACTGCAGGCACTAAATAAACACTTTCAGAACTCATAATTACTGAATAGTATCTGAGTAGGCACTAAAGACATTGGGAAAATTAAGGCATAGATTTCTGGCATTGAGTAGCATAGAAGATTAGTGTAAGGTCAGGAACGGGCCACTGAGCAGGTTTTCTGATCCCATGCAGACCGGGTAAAGGAGGAATCGGAGTCCTCAGTGGTTTTGCAGGTTTTTATTGGGATTTATCCAGTACACAGCAGACAGGGGTGCTGGGGGGCCGGGAGGTTGGCAGGCCTCCCAGGCCCCAGCAGGTCTTCCCTCTATCTGGGCTCTCTGGCCTTCTCTGCTTCTCTCTTGGCTTCTGTTCATTCTCGGCTTCTTGGCTTCTACTCCTTCGGCTTCTACTGATGTCCCCGTGACACCGCCCTTAAAAAGCACAGTCTTAGCACAGGTGTACCCACTTCAGGTGCCCGCCATCAGGCATGCATTCAGGATCACAGGGTTCCCTCATCTATCCTGATGGCGGAAGGGCAGAAAAGCCTGATTTTTTACCTTACCCTACAATTAGGAAGGAAATAGAAAAATTCAAGGATTATAACTCAACATGAAAATAATGCTGGGTACTGTAGGGTAAATGAAGTTATCAGGCTTTATGCCCCACCCCACTATTCGCATCTATGATGGACACCTGTGGTTTCCTCCACATGCCTGATGGAGGGCACTTGGAGTATGGTGTGGACGTGCATAGGTGGATGCACCCGAGCTGAGAGACTGAGAACATAGGCTCCGCAGAGGACTCTACCGTGGGGTGCAGTGGAGAGCGGTGGAGAACGGCTATGAGAGGAGACCATGAAACAAAGCGACAGAGTAGAGAAAAAAAAGATTCGCTGGGGACTAGGAGGCCTGCCAGCCTCCTGGCTCCCTGCATCCCTGCCTGCCCAGCACCTGGTTGCCTCACTACAAATGGTGTAGAAAGATCATTAAAATTCTGAAAAAGCCACTGAGGGCTCCAGGACTCTCCTTTACCTGTCTGTCAGACCCAGAGAGAACATGCCCCACACTTTACTGGCAATACGTTTATACAGAAGCAAAGGACACTCTCATGCAAACAATCAATCTGCTTCCAGAGTAGGAAAAGCTTTAGAAGTTATTTTTTTTCTTTTTGTTAAATGAAGTAAAGTTGCAGTTTCCAATGTGCTTCATTGGAAATCAACATGTGCATTTACTACACCAAGTTCACCTGTAAACGTTCAATTCGATCATCCTGCTTTGTCCAAATTTACTCACCTCTTTTTTCCTTCCCTAAATGAAACTGAACTACTAACATCATACAAAAAAATTAAATGAGTTAAAGACTTGGATATAAGATCTGACACCACAGAATGTGTAACGGAAAACACTAGAAGATCTGCTCCTTGATATCAATCTAAGAGTTGTATTTGGAGACTCAACTCCAATGGAAGGGAAACAAAAGTAAAAATAAACAAAGGCGCCTACATCAAACAAAAAAGTTTCTGCACAGCAGAAGAAACTTGCACAACATGTGTTTGACAAGCCATTAATATCAAACATATACAAATAACTCAAAATTCAACAATAAAAGAAATAAAAATTGGCAGAGGTGCTTTGGTGGTAGATGTGGTATGATAACAAACATCTGAAGAGGTATGAATCTAGACCCCTAAATTGTATATAGTATTAAAACCAAGGTTACCTCAATATGTCACAATTTAAAAAAAAGAGTAATATGAGCAAAAATTGACCACCCAATGCATACATATGCATTTAATTGTTATACTGATAAAAAAAAAAAAACTGGACCCTAAATCTCCACGAGTAGGGAATCATTGTATCCTCCATTAGTCCAAATTCAGTGGAATAGACAGCATAATAATCTAACTATATCCACATTCTGATACCTAGAACCTGTGAATATTTTACTTTTCATGGCAAAAGGAATTTTGCTGATGTGGATAAGAATTTTGGGATGGGGAGATTATCTGGGATGACTGAAGTAGGTCCGATGTAATCAGAAGGATCCTTTTAAGAGAAAGGAAAAGGAAGTCAGAAAATGAGATTTTAAGATAATAGGCAGCTGGCTTTGAAAACTGAGTAAGGAACCATGAGCCAAGTAATGCAGGTAGTCTCTGGAAGCTTCCAAAGGAGAGGAAACAGAAATGGATCCTTACATTGGAAGTCTGATTTTAGCCCACTGCAACCAAGTTCAGATTTCTAAATTCCAGAACTGTAAAATAAGTTTGTGGCTTGTGGAAATTTTTGAGTAGCAACAGGAAACTAATATGCAGTGTACAGGGACCTCTGATAAATTATTTAGTGTCAGTCTTGAAGGAGTTCAGTTTGATAGACTGACTTGCCCTAGGAGAATGGAAAACAGACACTAATTTTAATGAGAGGGGTAAATAATTTGTCCTAAGTTTCTTTCTGGTCAGGGGTGGGAGACAATCTATATAGGGTGTTTAAATCGCTGAATCCTGTGTTGATTTGGGGTCAATTTCACTTGGAAAGCATGTTGTCACTCCAGAGTCAAACATTTTTGAAAATTAAGGGGACTGGCTGGAATTAAGGAATTGATCTAAGTGAGTTTGGTAGATGACATGCAGAGCCCAAGGGGATATGATGATCCTTGATGAAATTCACTTGGGTGACACTGAGCAGGGCTGGCTCAGCACAGAGTCCTGTGACAAGAGTCTCGGTCCTGGTCATGCCTGAATATAAGGACTAATCCTACACGTTGGGGCAAACCTCACTCTGTTAAAGGAAGAGAAATTGATTATCTTCATGTGTGTGTCTATAAGTGGTGTTATGAAGCATTCCCAATCAGCGGCAAGGGAAAAGATTATTCAGCAGCTGTGTCAGGATTGTTGGTTGATTAACTCTTGGGGAAGAATTAAACCATTTTATTTCCCACTGTTTACAAAGAATATAAACTTTGAGTGTCACAGAATATTTCTACTATAGAAAACACTCTTCCAAGGGAGAGGAAAAGAAAACCTCTAATAAGTAAATAAATACCAAAAAGTCATGGCTAGTTCACACGAGAGGAAATAAAATTAGATTAAAAACAAATGGAAAATTACTCAATCTCATTAGTAATCAAAAAAATGCTGAAATGAGATGCCATTTTTGCTTATCAAATTAGTAAGCATTCAAAAAGTCTTGTATTGTCCACAATAACTTTCATACACAGTTAATGAAGTATAACATGGCATAACCCTTAAAGTCTAAATTTGAATTTTTTTCTGAATACATAATTGCAATATATAAGGTATACATAGAAAGTTCTTTATCAGAGTATTATTTGTAATATAAAAACATTTAGAAATGCTTCGTATGTTCAAAGATGCAAAGAATGTTTCTATGAAAATTGATAACATCAAATTTTAAAGCAATTTACCAGTGAATAATGCATATTAATTATATATTAAAACATATTCTAGAATATTTTTTAGTTTATGTGTCAAAATTTTTTTAAAAACACATTGACATTTTTATTACTCCTTTTATTATTATTTTTACATTTTTACATCATTGTTCATTTTTAAACAATATTTGTTTCCCCCCAACCCCCTCAGGTGTAGTCCCCATAGTTTCCTTCCCCAATGCACCCGTGCACCATCACCTCAGCCCCCTCTGCTCCTCCCTCCCTCTGATCCCTCTCCCTCCTTCTCCCCTGCAGTATGTCTCTGATTTATAATTGTCTGTTTTGCCTTGTTGTGTTTTGTACTGTTATTATTTTCTTTTACACTGATGTCGTATTTGGTTCCCCTCTATTCCTGCTATAAGTGAAACCATCCAATTTTTTTCTTTTTCCTTCTGGCTTATTTCACTGAGCATAATTCCTTCTAGTTCCATCCACGTTGCTGCTAATGGCGTGAGTTTATCTTTTTTGATTGCTGAGTAATGCTCAACATCCCTTATAATCAGGGAAATGCAAATCAAAACCACAATGAGATACCACCTTACCCTAGTAAGAATGACACATATCAAAACAATAAGCGAAGACAAATGTTGGTGGGGATGTGGTGAAAAGGGAACTCTCCTGCACTGCTGGTGGGAGTGCAAACTGGTCCAACCACTATGGAAAGCTGTCTGGATGTTCCTCAGTCTACTAAAAACGGAGCTACCATATGATCCAGCAATTCCACTACTAGCGATCTACCCAAAGGACACAAAAACATTGATTCAAAAGAACAACTGTACCCCTATGTTTATTGCAGTACTATTTACAACAGGTAAAACCTGGAAACAACCCAAATGCCCCCAAAATAGGTGACTGGATCAGGAAGATGTGGCATATATACACAATGGAACTTGAGTATTTTAAACTCATGTTGTCTTTAGTGACTTTATTCTCTCTTTGGATCATATTGATCACATATCCTCTGACCTATAACCTCAATCTCCTTTACCCTTCTCTCTGTGTGTTTCTCTGTGTGTGTGTGTGTGTGTGTGTGTGTGTCTCTATCTCTCTCTCACTCTCTCTCTCTGGCACACACACCCACATCACTTCATTGGGAATATTTGCTTTTCCTTCAAGTCTTGCTGAAAACCCATTGCATATTGGACATAAACATGGGAACATCGACGCTACAATAATTACTCGTACAACTACATTTACTGTTCCCCAGGCAATAGTAACTCTGGAGTAACTGCTTAATCACTGCACAAGTAGTGTTTTTTGCCAGCCTGAGCAGAAATTGCTACTACATGGTCGAGGTCAGGATGTGGCCTGTGCATCTCGCAGAGTCATTTTTCTCTCAGTGCTGGATGCTAGTATTCTGATTGTGCCTCAGTAATAGAAAGAAAGTGTGCTTCATCTACAACATGTTCCAAATGAAATTTTTAAAACCCACATCAGGCAAAAGACATAATGAGCAGAAATATTATCTGGGATTCCCGAAGCCTTTGCCTTTTTTGATTTCCATTTGCTTTGGTAATTGCAAGGTGTAACAGATGGTGACAATCTCATTAAATATGGTGTGTCCATTATAATAGCCTATTCTGCCAAGCAATTCTTCACAAGCAAAGGATGCATGAGAAGGGACTGTGCTTTTCAAAATCCAATGATGAGCTCTGGGGATGGACGATTATGTAGGGGGTAGAGTGGGCGGTTTATGGCCCTTAGATACAACAGCCTTGGGAAGCTCGTGACACCTGTTGCAATTCACTGAGGAGGTAAATGGAGACATAAAGGTGGACAGCTAGACTTGATGGATTATTAGTACTACAACTCCAGCTTAGAAAAGCTCCCAGGCGGTCCCTAGTGAGGCTCACGACTCCCAAAACAGCTTTCTATTTCTGGTCCAGTCTGACTATCAAGAATATCAACTCCAAACTATGCATATATCTCATATGTTGAAAGGGCAGGAGGAACTAGTTTAACAACAAAAAACATCTGCACAAAATACAAATGGAGGTGATATCTCATTGTGGTTTGGATTTGCATTTCCCTGACTATAGTGATGTTGAGAATTTTTTCATGTGCCTGTTGGTCATCTGTATTTTCTCTTTGGAGAGGCATCTTTTTAGCTATTCTGCCCACAGTTTTATGGGCACAACACCTGAGAGGAGAAATCAAACATTGTACCAAAATGAACAACGGGGTAAAATATATCAATAAATAAATTTAAAAAGATATAAATGGAAGTGACCAATTGAATCACTTCAGCATCAGGCAACAGGAAATTGTTAAAATAATCAAATCTTTGACATTTAATGTCTTGTTGCAAAAACCCTCTCCCATTATTGTAGCAAATGTAATAACTTAAAACAAATTTGGTCTGATTCATAAAATGTCACAGGTGGATGGAAATCAAGGTCTTTAAAAACACTGTGCCTCTGTACACTTTCCAGTTTGCTAGAAGTCTTACAGAGACTTAATAAAGCAGTCTTGAGTTCTGCTTGATAATATGACATTTGCTACCTATTCTAGGTTTGAATTTTCAAACAAACAATCATGAGATAGGTTCTTTCTTTTTGGGGTGTGTAAAAGAAACACTATTTTCTCTTACCTATGGAAATAGTCTACTCTTAAGATGAAACCAAACAAAAACAAATGCCTTTCTGTTCTACATTATTTATCTGTGTGAAACTTATTTGTATTGCTGATTGGTTCCCATTAAATATGAGCTGGGAGTCTCAGCAGCTTTCTCAGCCTGTCTTTTCTTAATGGAATCACATCTTTTTTTTTCCTGTTGTATGTCTAGGCTTACCTGAGGTTCCTTTTTAAATGAAATCAGAGCAAGGTTTAATGTTTAATTTTATATTATAAAAAGCATGCAAGCTTATTAAAGAAAATGGAGTCACCATGAAAAAAGAAAACACAGAAGAGCAAGAATTTGTGGAAATGTCTATGTTAAATTTTTTTAAATATATCTTTTTTTTTAGTTTATTTTTATTTATTTATTTTTATTTATTTATACAAGCACTGGGTACAGTCAGAAGCGCAGGAGGGTCAGAGAATTCACCAGAGCCAGAGCGGGGAGCAGAGCAGGCAGAAGGACTGAAGTACACTGCTGAGGGGAGCAGCGGGCATGGCAGGAGAGGTCTGCGCGCCATGTGGGACCCTCCTTCAGTGGCCGGGGAGCAGCCAGGGATCAAACCAGTGCTGCAGAGGCTGCGGGCAGCTTCGCAACCCAGCGCTCAACCCCTGCGCCACCAGGGAGGCCCTATGTTAAAATCTTGACGTGTTTTATCCAGTCAAGAAATGGGCAGAAGAACTTAAAAGACATTTCGCCAAAGAGGAAATGCAAATGGCCAACAGGCATATGAAAATATGTTCAACATCCCTTATCATCAGGGAAATGCAAATCAATACCACACTGAGATAGCACCTTACACTAGTAAGAATGGCACATATGAAAAAAACAAGCAACAACAAATGTTGGCGAGGATGTGGTGAAAAAGGAACTCTCCTACATTGCTGGTGGGAGTGCAAATTGGTCCAACCACTGTGAAAAGCTGTCTGGAGTTTCCTCAGTCTACTGAAAATGGAGCTACCATATGACCCAGCAATTCTACTACTAGCGATCAACCCAAAGGACACAAAACATTAATTCAAAAGAACACCCTGTATCCCTATGTTTATTGCAGCACTATTTACAATAGGTAAAACCTGGAAACAACCCAAATGCCCAAAAATAGATGACTGGATCAAGAAGATGGGGCATATATACACAATGGAATATTACTCAACAATCAAAAAAGATAAATGCATGCCATTCACAGCAACAAGGATGGAACTAAAAGGAATTATGCTCAGTGAAATAAGCCAGAAGGAAAAAGAAAAAAAAAAATTGGATGGTTTCACTTATAGCACGCATATAGGGGAACCAAATAGGACATCAGTGTAAAAAATAATTAACAGTACAAAACGCAACAAAGCAAAAATGGACAATTACAAATCAGAGACATACTGCAGGGGAGGAGGAGGAAGAGGGATCAGAGGAACACAGGGGACTGAGGTGATGGTGCACGGGTGCATTGGTGAAGGAAACTCTATGCAGGCTATACCTGAGGGGGTGGGGGGAAGCAAATATTGTTTAAAAATGAACAAGGATGTAAAAAAATTAAAAAATAATAATAAACAAATACTCAAGTTGATTTGCATTTCCTGATTATGAGGTATTAAACCAGAAACATTCTGCAGGGGATGGGGTGGGAGAGGGATCCAAAGAAGAGAGGGAAGAGCACAGGGGACTGTGGTGCATGGTGAATTGATGGAGGAAATTCTATGAGGTCTGCACCCTGAGAAAGGAAAACAAACATTGTTAAAAATGAACAATGATGTAAAATATACAAATAAAATAAAATAAAAAATAAATAATAAAAAATAAAATAAAATTCAAGTTAAAAAAAGGGAAAAATAAATAAAATAGTCAAGTTGAAAAAACAGTGCTCTAGCAGCACAGCCATTCCAGAGATTAACAGAAAAAGACTAAAAATAACCATAGGAAAGGTTCTAATGCAAGAAGCAGATAACAGAAGAGGGATGTGTTCCCAGGGTGTCCACACAGGCAGGATGCAAAATGTTTTTTAAATGAGTCAGATCTTTGTCCTTAACTATATATGTTAAGTACCTACTTTTCTAGGTGAAGAGGAATTGGAGACTGGAAAGGGAACTTATCCAATACTTGAACTTATCCAATCAGCTTGAAGCAGATTACCTAGGAATCTGTACTGTTAAAGACATCAACACGATTGTAGGTACAACTGTCTTCACGCTCAATAAATGATTTTGGGTTGTGCCCTAAGTTCTATGATAAGGAAACATTCTAATTTTCTATCTGCATACTTGAATATTCTATATAAGATCCCATTTCTGACAATAGTCTAAACCAGAAAGCTTTAGGTCCGTGTTTAGTGTTAGTTTTATAGAGCTTTTTCTTGTCTTCATGTACATAAATGAATTACATATTTCCAACCTGCCCAATCTGTCCACCAATAATTGACATTAACTAAATTCTCAATATTCTCCCCTGAGTTAGCCAAATATGTGTTGTGTTTAGTTGTCCAACAGGAACATAGCATTAGTATTTTACAGCTAGTATTGATCTGCTTTTTAAATTATGGGACATTTGTTTTCCTGCTTTCTTACATCCTTTCAAAGGCGTGAAGTATAAGTGCATGTTTGATAAGGTTATGGTTAAACATTGAGGACCTCAACGCAAGCTTTTGCTTATTCCCAGATGATTTTATCAACAGATTGAGTATATCTGAAATTGTGTTCCTTGGCAAAGTCAATAGAATGGGCCCTGGTGTCTAGTATTAAAAATACTGAATGCGGGGCCTCCCTGGTGGCGCAAAGGGTTGAGCACCACACTATGGGGCAATCCGCAGCCTCTGCAGCATGAGTTCCATCCCCAGCTGGCAGGGGAGCAGCCCATATGGTGCAGCAGACCTCTCCTGACTTGCCCACTGCTCCCCTCAGCAGTGTATTTCGGTCAGTCTGCCTGTTCTGCTCCCCACTCTTTCTGATGGGTCCTCTCACCCCCTGGCCTGTACCCCAGTTCTTGCATGCATGCATAAATAAATCTTTAAAAAAAAATACTAAATGCTCACCACCCCACCATCATTTTTTTGCTAATAGTAACAATTTGCTTTATACTTTTTCTGGATGAAAGATCATTCACAGCATGAACTTGGAACCTACATTTCCTTATTTACGTAATTATTTCTTAGTGATTCATGAATTTTAAAGAGAGTTTTACTGAGGTTTAATTGAGATATGATAAACAGTATATCTAATGTGTACAATTTCATAAATTTTGACAGATGTATAATCCCATGAAATTATCACTATAACCAAGAGATAAAATTTAATCATCATTTGCCCAAATCTTTGTACTCTCCTTAATAATTCCTCCTTTCTACCTCTCCCTGCTCCCCATACCGATCATTATTTGCTTTCTGTCACTACTGATTAGTTGGCACTTTTTGAATTTTATCTAAGTGGAATCATAATATGCTCTTCTACTAATATGCCCTCTACTATTATGATGGATTTGCATAATCAGCTTGAGATCCCTCCATGCTATTCCTTTTCTTAGTAGCTTGATCCTATTTGTTGCTGAGTAGTATATTATATGGATATACCACAGCTTGTTTGTTCATTTACCAGTTGATGGCCTTTTGTGCTGATTCTCATTTGGGATTATTAGAAACAATGCAGCTTTGAACATTCATGTAAAAGTAGGATGCACATTTTAATTTTCCATGTTTTGTATTTCACAGCAGGAACTCAACTTAAATTGGCACTTTTCTGGTATCTGGCATGGGCATATAAGGTTTCCCTAAAATTTATGAGGCAGAAATATGACTCATTTATTTGATAACTCTTTCTCTCAGATGCTTTTTGGTGCATAAAAGCAATAAAGAACTGCTATTTATCCAAATAAACAAAAATCATATTAGAATAGTCACTATATCTAAAACAAACTCATGTGTGATTGTGTGTACATGTGGATTATGTAGTTTTCCTAACTCCTGAACATATTACAGTTAAATTCATGTCTTTCACAGATGAGAAAAACAAACTCCATTGCAGTTCCAATATTTTGATTAAAAAAATAAAACCATAGGGCCTCCCCGGTTGTGCAGCAGGTTGAGTATGGCGCTGTGAAGCAATCTGCAGCCTCTGCAGTGTGGATTCGATTCCTGCACATCCAGGGAGATACCCACATGGCACGGCAGACCTCTCCTTTCTCACCCGCTGCTCCCTTCAGCAGTGCTTTCATTTGTCTGTCTATTGTGCTCCCCGATCTATCTCTGGCGAATTCTCTCACCCTCTCGCACCTCTGGCCTGTACCCCCATTCTTGTATAAATAAATAAATCTTTAAAAAATAAAAAATAAAAGCATAAACATAAATCTAAGAATCCTAAACTTATTTGGTATAATGCAAAGAGGAAAACTTTTTTTGGAGTTGGTCAAATTAAGTTTAAAATGCAGGAGAACCAATTTCTTGCTCTGTGAAGTGGTTAACCTCTCTAATTTGACATTTGACATTCCAAAAATGACATTAGGCTAATACGACTTACTTAGCAACATTGAATGATTTGCAGATGTAAAATGATCTGCATAATTTCAGGAGGTGGTTAAGACAGCTTAACAAAGGTAATATTTTGCTCTATCCCCAAACCATCCACAGCCCTGCATTATATAACCTTTACTTAAATATGGCAATATAAAATAAATATTTTGCCTTGATGAGATAAGCATATGATGTGTGAAAACATGTTTGGTTTCCAGAATTATTATTTATCTGATACATGGCATGTTAGATTTTCTTGACTATTCTACAATATTGTGTCTTGTAGTGAGGGAACGCTGAAGACATATTACAAATAAATGAAGAGAGAAAGGAGCTTTGATTCAAGTATCTATGGGAAATAGAGACTTCTAAAGAACTGTAATTAAAATCTGAATAAAAATGGAAACTTATAAAGGGAATAGGATATGGACATTCTGCCTTAACAACAAATAATCTGCTTAAGTTGGGAGTTAACTACTATATAAAGGATGTAAGTGCACAGTCATTTGAAGATCTACTGTCCTTTATCCGAGTACTCAGTCCAATCCAATTCACCTCTGGCTTATACCCCCAGGTAAATGAAGGACTTTATATTTTCATTAGAGGATTTGTCATAGAAAATCCATTGATACACAATTTCCCAGACAAGGAGCACACAGGCATATATTTAAGGTTTTGTATGAGCTAACTTCATTTATTCTGTTTTACTCTATAGAAATTAGGTTGCACTTTTGCAAAAGGAAAGTTTAGGGCACCTTCAGAATAGTGGAAGGTGGTGACCATGATAAAATGAGTCCTTTGTACAATGAGCGTTTACCTTAAAACAAAGACCAAACTCAGGAATGCCAATATGTGTGCAAATGATAAAGACAATGAATTGCTTAAAAGGACCCTGTTCATGGCATCCCAGTCTTGAGTTCATGCTGAGTATTAGGCATTTGAATCTCAGTATGCTCTTTCTGCAGGACCATTAACCTTTCTTCTCAACTCTGATCCTTGTCCCAACACTGAAGCTACATCATTCCTCCATGTGTAAAGGAAAATAATATCCCTATTCACAAGAGCCTGGGGTTTTACATTTTTTTTAAAGATTTATTTATTTATTTATACAAGCACTGGGTACAGTCAGAAGCGCAGGAGTGTGAGAGAATTCACCAGAGCCAGAGCGGGGAGCAGAGCAGGCAGACCGACGAAGTACACTGCTGAGGGGAGCAGCAGGCGGCAGGAGAGGTCTACGCCATGTGGGACTCTCGCCCGCCCGGTGGCCAGGGATCAAACCAATGCTGCAGAGGCTGCGGGCAGCTTCTCAACCCAGCGCTCAACCGCTGCACCACTGCCACCGGGGAGGCCCTGGGGTTTTAGATATTGACCCTTTACATACTTGAAGGGAATACCTGATTTAGTATCCTACACAGGTCCAAAGCTATTATTATCTACTTAAAGAGTACTTGATAATTTCTGAGAAAATCACTTCATATAAATTATATAATGTAATTCTATGCATTATAGGTGCTACTCTCTTCCTTTAAGGGTGAAATAACTGAGATTCTAAGACTTGCCCAAGGCTTAAGTTAAGTTCTGGAGTCTGTGTTCAAATTCAGGTTTAATTTCAAACTATTCCCACAGCAGACAGATATCCTCACTCCTTCCATGTTTAGATTTAGCTAAACTTATCATAAATTGGGGCATTTACCATTTGCCACAGACGTTTGAGTGAAAAAAGGTATCATTTTAAATTTATTTTGATAACACTTATAAAAATTTCTACCTGCGGGTCTCTCTGGTTGCTCAGGGGTTAAAGACAGTGCTAGTTCGATCCCTGGCCAGGGAAATACCCACATGATGCAGCAGAGCATTCCTGTCTCACCTGGTGCTCCCCTCAGCAATGTATTTCAGTAACTCTGCCTGTTCTGCTCCCTACTCTCTCTGGTGAATTCTCTCGCCCTCTGTACCTCTGGCTTACGCTCCAGTTCATGTATGCATAAATACAATCTTAAAAAATATAAAAATAAAATTTTCTACCTGTGCCTTAAGTGCTCATCTGGATTACACTGCCTTGCTCTACTTTTTTTTCATAACAATTATCTCTTTTTCAAGATAGTTTTTGTTTATTTATTAGTTATTATTTACTGTCTGCTTTTACCAGTACCTCAGTTAGATTATCACCTCCAGGGTAAGAGTCTTTGTGGCTTTATTTACTGTGTACTCCAAATGCCTAGCACATAGTCAGTGTTCAGTTATATCTTTTGAATGGGTAGTAAATGAATAGGTAATCCATGTAAATTCTTTTTTTTAAGATTTATTTATTTATGTGTACAAGAGCTGGAGTATAGGCTACAGGTGTGGGGGTGAAAGGATTCACCAGAGACAGAGTGGGGAACAGAACAGGCAGATTGTCTGAAGTACACTGTTGAGGGGAGCAGCAGACAAGTCAGGAGAGGTCTGCTGCATCATGTGGGTTGCTCCCTGGCTGGGCAGGGGATCGAATTTATGCTGCAGAGCCTAAGGAACTTCATAGGTTGTGTCTTAACCCCTTGCACCACCAGGGAGGCCCAGATCCATGTAAATTCTTTTTTTTTTTTTTTTGTTCTTTTTGTTTATTTTTTTTTTAAATAATAAATTTTATTTTTATATTCCCCCATACAACTGCACATGCCCCATTCTGACCCCAATCCCTCCCCTCCCGGCCCCCACCCCCCAAAAAGTGTCTCTGGTTCAAAGTTTTTTGTTGATTTTGATTTTCACTTTCTTATAGTTATTCATTTTCCTGATCCCTTATTTAAGTTTTCTAGATTCCTGCTATGAGTGAGACCATCCGGTATTTTTCTTTTTCTTTTTGGCTTATTTCGCTGAGCATGATCCCTTCCAGCGCCATCCATGTTGCTGCAAATTGCATGTGTTTATCTTTTTTGAATGCTGAGTAATATTCCATGGTATATATGTACCACATCTTCTTGATCCAGTCATCTATTTTTGGGCATTTGGGCTGTTTTCAAAGCTTAGCAATTGTAAATAGTGCTGTTATAAACATAGGGGTGCAGGTGTTCTTAGGAATTGATGTTTCTGTGTCCTTTGGGTAAATACCTAGGAGTGGAATTGCTGGGTCATATGGAAGCTCTATGTTTAGTAGGTCCAGAAATCTCCACACAGCTCTCCACAGTGGTTGGACCAGTTTGCATTCCCACCAACAGTGTAGGAGAGTTCCTTTTTCTCCACACCCTCGCCAACATTTGTTGTTGCTAGTTTTTTTAATATGTGCCATTCTCACTGGTGTAAGATGGTATCTCATGGTAGTTTTGATTTGCATTTCCCTGATTACAAGTGATGTTGAACATTTTTTCATATGTCTGTTGGCCATTTGCATTTCCTCTTCAGAGAAGTTTCTTTTTAGCTCTTCTGCCCATTTTTTGACTGGATTATTTTCTTTGTTGTTGTTGAGTCTCATCAGCTCTTTGCAGATTTTTGTGATCAGTCCTTTATCATTAGTGTTGGGTGCAAAAATGTTCTCCCAGTTGGTGGGGTTTCTCTTTGTTTTTGTTATTGTCTCTTTTGCTGTGCAGAAGCTCTTTAATTTGATGTAGTCCCAGCTGTTTATCTTTGCCTTCACTATCACTGCTTTGGGTGATGTGTCTGTAAAGATGTCTTTGATATGCAGATCACGTAGTGTTTCACCTATATTTCCTTCTATGTATTTTATGGTTTCAGGTCTTATCCATGTAAATTCTTAATTTAATATTGTGGAGTATTCTTCAATAATTATTGATAGAGTTTTCTGAAATTCCAGATTCATCACTATTTTCTGCATGAATATTGACTATAATAAGTATAATAAAATCAATAACTAATACTTATATAATGCTTATTATAAGCCAGGCAATGTTATAACAACTCAACAATGCTGTGAGAGGGTAGCATTGTTACATTTTCCAGAGGACAAAACAGACACAATAGGAGTGAATGTATTCAAAGCTATAGCACTAATAAATACAGGAGTTAGGACTCAAACCTAAGCAAATTGGCTTCAGTCATCAAGCGCTTGACCTCTAATTTTGAAACATTTCTGTGAGTATTGAACATGATATATTTTCCTACTAGTTCCCTTTCCTTATCCCTCTTTACTTTGTTGCACCTACTCTAGTCCTACAATGTGGTTTAACTTTATCATCTATCTCTATATATCTGTCCATCTGTCTATCTATCTATGTATCCATTTCTGTCTATATTTAACATTAAGGAGTATGCACTATGTCACACACACTCACATATTGCTAATGAACGAAAGGTTTTTGTTTTATGTGTCAGTACATAAGTCAGTCAGTGCCACTTGTAGCACAGTTGACAGTCCATAATAGTTCTTTAGGTCAGTTTCTAAACCAGTTCTGGTGGCCCTTAGGGAATGAAATAAGTGTTATTGAAATCTCTCCAAACCATAGGTCATAATCTGATGATTCAATCCCTTGTCCCTACAAAGAGTATATTTTGAGTTTTCTTGTTCTGGCCACCAGAATGAACTGTATGGAAATTCCAGACAGTGGAAAGGTTTCTGGTTTAGTTAGGAACTTTCTCTGAATTAGACTGAAATATTTACTCCTTTGAGACAGATGGTAGAGAACTAAATGGCACCCATCCTGTGCCTTCTGTATGCTGTTGAGAATAGTGTACTTTAGAAACATAATAATATATTGTAGAACCTTTGCATACTTTAAAAATTCTATAGTCTATTCCTTATAAGTCCTTTGAATGTGAGGGCTCCATTCTCCAGTGCTTGATCCCTGGGTCTCCTAGATATTCTTCTGCATAGACAGCTGAGATCTGATGAAGCAAAGGTCTTCATCTGCACTGGAATCTGAGCCATGCATCACTAAAGGCCCTTCTTAGATGAGCTTTTCATTCCATTGAGTCTGAAATCGAATGTACTTGGAATAAAACCTACAGTGTATTTAAAACTATGACCTGTTCAATGATGGTTAATATTCAGAACTGATTCATGGACTTCGGTAATAGCCTGAATATAAATCTTGCCTCCTTAACTTACTAACTTTGGGAGTCATGAAGAAGTAATTTTCCTTTCTATGCTTCCATTTCCTAATCTGTAAAATGGGAATATTATTAGATTTATCTCACCACGTTTGGGGAAAGAATTAAACAAGTTAATCTATGTAAAGTGCTCAGAACTGTGCCTGGAACACACAACAGTCGAATACATCTTCGTGTGCTTACAATCAGCAGCAGTCTATAGACCGCTGTATAACTGCCGGGGTCACATTCAAGTTTTGGCTCTTATTAGTGTATAAACTTGGCATGTCAAGGTCTCAGTTTGCTTAACTGTTAAATGGGAAAAATAGTACAAGCACTTAAGCTATTAGAGAAGATTAAATTACAGACTTGATGTAAAATGTTCAATACAACCTCAGGCACAAGATAATTCATTGATAAATGATATATTTTGATGATTATTGTGAAGATACAGTGTGTGACAATGTGATGGTAATAATACAAAGTCACAGAATAAATAGTACCTGAAATCCCATCCTCTTTTTTTTACTGACAGGGTCAAAATTGCCTTAGGATTTGGGAAATCAATAAAGCATTATGGTTTATACGCCTTTGTGAAAATCTTGGATGGATATACTATTAAATCCTCACATTATATACCAAACACTATGTTGCTCAGAAAATTATTTGGAGTTCTTTTATATTCTTTGAACTTACCTTCAAGATGATGATAGGGGGCCTCCCCGGTGGCGCAGCAGTTGAGCGCTGGGTTGCGAAGCTGCCCGCAGCCTCTGCAGTGCCCGTTCGATCCCCGGCTGCTCCCCGGCCACCAGAGGAGGGTCCCACATGGAGCGCAGACCTCTCCTGCCGCCCGCTGCTCCCCTCAGCAGTGTGCTTCGGTCCTTCTGCTCTGCTCCCCGCTCTGGCTCTGGTGAATTCTCGCACCCTCCCGCGCTTCTGACTGTACCCAGTGCTTGTATAAATAAATAAATAGATCTTTAAAAAAAAAAAAAAGATGATGATAGGGACAAAAGAACTTTGTTAAGGAGAATGGGTTTATTAAGCTAAAATTTGGTATCCAGAATATTGTGGGAAAAGTAGAAGAAAGAATTCACAGTAAGGCAAGAAAGCAGCCATGCATAATAAATATAGGCAAGGCCTGAGATTGTGCTAAGTGTTCCTGTTCTGCTTGATGAGACTCTGACCTAAGAACTTTTCACTTTTCTCCCACTCTGTGCTGAATTTAACCTTTGCAGATTTTAACTGCACATTTACAAATTGAAAATTACATTTAATTATGTGCAAGCAGTTTTGCTAGACCTGTAGTCTTTTCCAATGTTAAATTCCTTATCTATAACCTCATTTTAAAATATTTATTTCCTTATACTTCGGGAATGTAAATTTTTTTTAAATGAACAACATTTCAACCTTGACAAGAAGCTGATCCAAGGGACACCACCATTACTGCAAATAAACTAGTTCCCTTATCTTGTCAGATAAAGTATCTAGCTAGGTTAATGTTCTTATTTTCTCATTACTGAATGTGACTTATGAGACTCTCATGAAGATAGCACAGATATGTAATAAAAAGATAACATTTCTCTGTTCCACTTTTATAACACAATTTTCTCCCTTTCTCTCTCTCTCTCTCTCTCTCTCTCTCTCTCTCTCTCTCACACACACACACACACACACACACACACAGTTATTAGGACTGTTAGAGAATATCTATGAAGCAACAACTACACCATAGTTAGTAATAAACAAAAGAAAGAAATTCTCCTAAAGAGTAGTTAGTTTAGGAAGGAAAAGAAATCCTATTAAATACCATACCATCCATTGTAACCTATTTTGAAAGATTCAACAAAGTGGAAATGGGTCCTATTAGATGAACTTTGATGACCTCTACGCAATTCTAGGTATAGAAAGGTGAAAAACTTGACTTCCTTGTGTTAAAGTATATTACAGACTTAAGGAATTACAATACACACACACATAATATGTTTGAATTAATCTAGAGACTCTAGATGAACGAAAAATCACTCATTCTATATTCTCAGGTCTACATAGTAACTTGTTGAAGAAAAACTTAATGATACTAGCTCAAAACTTTAGCAAGATTTATGTTTATATGTATATTGAAAATAAAAAAATATTTAATACAACAAGAAGATTTTTAGATTGCAATGAGGAAAGATAGCACTTTCTCTGAAATAATGAATAAAATCATATATTATACTCATACCAAAGACTCCTTATGCAGCCCTATTTTACCTTTCATTTGGAGCTTTGTTTCTCTTGACTAAAAACTTAGTCTCACTTGAGAAGTTGCTTCTAGTGGCAGTAGTATATTCCATAGATTCATTATCATACTTGGGTCAGACCCAAGTAAGCTCTGTACCACTGGGCTGCTTGGGCTTCTGGATTTTTCTTCCTGGAATTTATAGTCCCAAAAAATAGAACATTCTCCATCAAAAAGAAGCAAGGACCTGGGTTTTGAGTGATTCTTATTATGTGTAGTAAAAGGCAAGCTCAAAGAAAACCCAGGTTATTTTCCAGGGCTACAGTTGGATATTACAACAGAGAACCTGTGATTATTTTTCACGTGTAGGTTGAACAAAAGCAGGCAGTAAGACTTAGCCCGTGCTTCTGACCCCATGCTGACATCTCTCCACCTAATCTCTGAGCTTCTCTAACAGAGAAGCCTGAAAATGCTTACACTTGCATTTCTACAATTTATACCTTTGTGAAAATATCAGGTCTCATCCAATATCCAATATCCAGCAAGCTCCTGGAGTTATCAGAGGACATCCCTGGCCCAGCTGCATTCTCACAGTGAAACTTCCTGTACTTTTGCCTCAAGGCTGAAGGGTTGGGAGGGACAAATTGTGAAAGGGACAAATTGTGAAAGCTTTTTTTCCTACTGTTCACAACAGCATGTGCTTGGCCAGTTCTCTGCCTTGACCTAGCCTATGTAAACAGTTATTACTCTCTCCTTCTGGATGCAAGTTCTATATTCAAAGCAAAACACTCCACTTAGTTTGTTTATTCTTCCTCATCACCCTAAATACAAAACACTAAAAACTTCTTTAATTCAATTCACTCCCTTGGAGATCTTAGTCAGTTACAAAGCTGATGATCCCCAAGTCTTAACTCCACAACAGGCTGCTCCTCTGAACTGTAGACTCACATTCAACTGTCTCTTCAAAATCACCACTTTGTTATTTAGTATGCAAAATACACTTATGTTCAAAATCCAACTCCAGGCCTTTCCTCTAGAACCTGTTTTTCCATGGTCTCTATTCCTATATGAAACTCCACTTTCTAATTCCCCCGGTTGAAGATCTTTGAGTCAGTTTTCTTTAACTCATCTACTATATCTAATCTATCAGCAACTCTTTTACCAAGTAAATCCAATATTTGACCCTCCTTATTCCTTCCATTGTTCTCAGCTGGATTCAAGTAACCAGTTTCTCATACTGCATTAGTCAGTCACTTCCTATCTAATTGGCTTCTCCCACTTTTCACTTATTTCCATTTCTCTTCTACCCAGCAGCCAGAGTAATTGTTCTACAGTAACATTAATCTCTGATTTTGATACATCCTTTTACTCAAAAATCTTGCATGGTTTTGGATATATTATATAATTTGCAGTCCTTAGAATGGTCTTTAAGATCTTGAACATCCTGGTCCTCACCTCTCACTACCTCTCTAGTTTTATCTTCTTTATTTTATTTCTCCTTTACCCTGACCCAGGCACACAAGGCTCTTGTTGTTCATTTAACCCAGAGCATTTCCAAATGCTGTTTCTTTACACTAAATACATTTTCCCCAAAATACCCACTGCTGTTTTTTGCTTAAATATCTTTTAAGTGACATTGTCTCTTATGGCATATTTTTTCTCCGGCATCCTTCGATTTTTCTTCATGGAACTAATCATTATCTGGCAGATTTATAATCTGACATTTACAGACTTTGTTTGTTGCCCCATTCCTTTCATGAAGCAGTAAGCTCACATAGGAAAAGGTTTTTGTCTCTTATTTATTGATGAATTATCATTACATAGAGCCTTATACTCACTATAGATTCTCTCTCATATATATATCCTGAATAAAGAAAGAAAGAATGATATTGATGGTAGTACAGAGTTATAGGTAAAGATATTCTGGCATTGGAATCCTCTCTTGAACAAACTTATGTACATCCTGCCAGACATAAGATTAATAAAAGCACTGAAAATCTACAATGATATTTATTGTATTTATATTATCAGAACTCTAAGAGACCTAAATGAGAGGAGAAAATTTTGATTTGATAATGTCTTCATCTCTAAGTTGCAATATTACCATTTACCAGGTCAAATATTGGATTATTTGGAACTGGCCTCACGATTAATAAAATTCTATATAGTAATCTGTTTTTCCTATTTCCTATTTGAATTTTATTTTATTTTATTTTTTAAGATTTATTTATTTTTATACAAGAGCTGGGGTACAGGCCAGAGGCATGGGAGGGTGAGAGGATCTACCAGAGAAAGAGCAGGGAGCAGAACAGGCAGACAACAGAAATACACTGCTGAGGGGAGCAGCGGGTGCGACAGGAGAGGTCTGCCGCACCATGTGGGATTCTCGCTGGCCCCGCTGGGATTGAACCCGCACTGCTGAGGCTGCTGATAGCTTCACAGCACGGTGCTCAACCCGCTGCACCACTGGTGAGGTCCCCTATTCTAATTTTACAAAATAAAAATATGATGCTGTCCTCAGCAAGTTAAGTTTTTGGGATTTCTTTTGGCTTTTATGATAAAGACCAAATATTTGACAAGAGACAAAGGTTGTTATACCCTTACTTCCTCCAGACCTTTTTACTTTCTCACTTTCTTTTCACATTTTTCTGGCCTTTGCATTTTTTGCTCCAGTCATGTCGCCGTGGTAAACAATAGCTGCCTTCTACCAAGTGCTTCTTTTGGCTTGGAATACCCAGCTCTGCACCTTTCTTCACCTAAATAATTCCTATTTATTCTTTAGAAATTGGTCATTCAATCATTGCTGGCTTATGGGAAAATTTTCTCACCTGTTAACCAAATCTTTACCCTGCTAAGCTTTTAGCTTTACAAAGTCAGGAATCATATTTGTTTTTACTACGTATGTCTAGGAGAGTGCCTGGCCAACAGTGGTTTCAGAAATTTTTTAATAGAGTGAAGTAAATAATACTCAAGTGCTTTTAGAACCTGTGACTATAGACAGAACTCTGGTCTTCCAGAGACCAAGGTTATTAGACAGGTTAATTTTGCATTTTGACAATTGTGGTGGTGACTTGTTCTCTCTAAAGTCAGCATTTTCTTTTTCTCTTCTTATATTTATTAATTTGGAGGGGAGAATTCTGTATGATCTTAAACAAGTAGCTTATCATACATGAGTCTAATCCTTAATATATACTAAAAATTTACTTCATTAATCTTTAATAAATTTAATGAATGCAAATGAGACAAGTATATGGTCTAAAATAGTAACAGCTTGGCCTCCCCTGTGGTGTTTCTGGTCCGTCTGCCTGTTCTGCTCCCCACTCTGTCTTTGGTGAATCCTCTCACCCTCCCATGCCTCTGGCCTGTACCCCAGCTCTTGGATAAATTAAAATAAATCTTAAAAAAAATCAAATAAAATAGTAAGAGCAATCATAATCCAATGATATTAGCTCCCATACTTGCAAGCTCTCTATTTACTTTACTACTATTTATATAAGGATTTTATCCATCTAAAAATTCTATTAGCTAAAATAATACAGTAATAGCTATAATTATCTGAGTAGTTCCTATGTTTCAGGACTTGTCTAAATTATTTTCTTTGGTCCTTTCATCTTTGAGAAATAGCTATTAGTATTCTGACTTTATTGATGAGAAACATTGGGAGATGTCAGCAAAGTTTTTAAAGTCACATTATCTTATCAGTTGCCAGATTGTTGATGAAAGTAATGTATGCATTTTGATGTCCCTTATAAATAAGAATCTAAAAGATAGGCAATATTCAAAAAAACTCATGCCATTTGAATACTAGCAATGTAAAGTTCAGGGATCATTTAATATAATGATCACTTAATATAAAAACTCCAATTTTACAAGTCTTGGAAAGGCGATTAATTGATTTGACTCACTTTTGAGTTCTTTCAAGGTAGAACACATATCTTTTTTATTGTTGGTGCCACACATATTGTTCTACATATTTTAGCAACTCAATAATATTTACAGAATTAAATTTTTCAAGTCAGAGTCAAGATTAAATCAAATCTCCTAATCTCTACCATGGGCTCATCCTATTGCTCCTAATAGGTGGACTCTACTCCATTTGTTGACTGTCTTATTAGACGGCATCATTATTAATAATAGCAGTAGGATTAGAACATTTCACAGGTGATTACCACCACTATTATTGTAAGAGACTCTGAAGATCCCTTTTGAACTTTATTACTAGTCACCTCTACATGTCACGGATGTCCTGACATATGCACCCTTGTACTAGGGACCTAAGTTTCCTGTTTAAATCTCAAAAGCAACAAAGAGTAGACAGAGTTATAAAGTAGTTCAGGGGATGGCTCAGTCCTTGGTGGCAGCAGGTTGCTGCCATTCATGGAATCCCAAAAGTGAAATGCCACTGCAATTAACAAAATAAATAGATAGGGGTAGGTGGGTGATGACAGGTAGTGGTGGTGGTGGTAAACATCTACCATGAAATTAGTTGCGAAGAGAATGAAATGTTTGCACAGAGGGAAACATGCAAATAAGATTTCCATGGAAAAGTTAAAGGTATTGAGTTTGTTCAAACAGAAAATGGTATCAAGCAGCAGAATTAATAATCTTCAAAGGATGACTTTGCTTTAGGAACACAGACGCCAATGTCCAAAGCTTCTCAATTGTGTCAATGACAGAAGCATATCAAAAATAAAGTAGTACAGGCAAGTCTACAGTATAAAAGAAGGAATTCCTATTGTTGAAAAATTTCCTCTCTGAATTTGAACAATTGTTAAATATTTCCCTCTGGGCAACTTTAAAGAAAAATACACTGCTATATCTGGGATTATGAAGGCACTGGCCTATTCAGAAAAAGGTCTCACCTCCTCACCTTACTGACCTGATAATAGCACTCCTAGATCTAGATTATGCAATTTTAGGGCTTTTCTTTGTTAAAACCTTAATTTTATACAGTACATCAGTTCAATCATACCAATTATCAACCTATTAATAGACCACTTTACTCAATGAGCATCAGAACTATTGAGTTGGGTTTCTTATAAATCCACATGGGCTTTAAAAAACTGGATGATTTAACAAACACATGATGATGACAATAGAATATCTTGATTTAGGGCTATATTATGTATTGATGAGTAGGGAACCCTTGTAATTTTCAGGTAACTGAGAAAGCTTACCAGCCTAAAATACTTGCCTACTAATCTGACTTACCCAATGGTCCCTGAAATTTCTTCTATTAAGCATCCATTCATTTCAATTAAGAAATTACGATTCTTGACAGGATTAGCTTATGTATGTGTTAATGCTATAAACAATGTTTGAATAGCTAATCTTCTAGAAAATTTGAAAATTATCTATTTTCAAGTGTTTCTATCACTAGGTACTAAGAGAGAGGGACACTGCATAGGTCAATTTTGATGGAAGACAAGGCAGAC
This sequence comes from Talpa occidentalis, assembly GCF_014898055.3. Lineage (NCBI taxonomy): Eukaryota > Metazoa > Chordata > Mammalia > Eulipotyphla > Talpidae > Talpa > Talpa occidentalis. Next base: position 22,279,482 of record NW_023603184.1, on the reverse strand, counting down.
AGAACAATAATCCATATAGCACCAATTGCAATAGATAGAATGGTAATATCCCTAGAGAAGAACAATCAAGCAGAATAGGATGCAGGCATCAAAATGATATGCTAGAATTATCTCATGCTAGCTCATAATACTGTAGGGCCCCCACTTTGGCCCCACCAACTGAGCAGCAGGGCATGCCAGCTTTCTGGCCCCAGTGTGTACTGCCTGTGGGCTGGCTACTGCAGGTCACTGCAAAAGTGGCAGAAGATGTTTGCTCTTTTACCACCTTTGCCTCCAGTGTAAGCAGCCCCACTGGGGCTCCAGCAGCTGGGCTAGCCAGCCAGCCTCAGCCCACTCTCTGTGGGAAACCCTTCTGTTATGTTCTTTTTCTTGATACCACAAGGAAATACCTTATAATGATAAACTAAAACTTGCCAAATCCATGTTTAGTATTATCATATTGATAGCTTGATTTAACCATGGTGAATATGTTTGCCACCTTGGAAAGAAGTAAATGATATAAATTGTAGTGCCCTCCCCGCAACACACACACTGAGAGAACCCACTGCTAAGTATTTACCATCATATCATGATTATAAAGTTTCATGAAAGTTATTAGCTCCCCACAGGAATAAAAATGTTTATCTGTTTGGATACAGAAAAAGACAAAGCTCCTCAACCAAAATGATTAATAATTCCAAAATATTATACATTCCCCCAATATCAAAGTTACCTGATAAATAAAAGACAGTTGATAATTTGTGCTGTACACAAAGTGTTTGCTCCATTATTAACAACTTGCTTTAGTCTGCCTTGAAAATAATCTCACTGGGCCTCCCCTGGTGGCGCAGTGGTGGAATGCTGGGCTGAGAAGCTGCTCACAGCCTCTGCAGCGCTGGTTCGATCCCCGGCTGCAGGGTGAGGGTCCCATATGGCTCGCAGATCTCTCCTGCCGCGCCTGCTGCTCCCCTCAGCAGTGTATTTCTTCATCAGTCTGTCTGTTCTGTTCCCTGCTCTGGCTCTGGTGAATTCTCTCACCCTCCTGCACTTCTGACTATACCCAGTGCTTGTCTAAATAAATAAATAAATAAATAAATAAATAAATAAATAAATAAATGAATAAATAAATAAATCTAAAAGGAAAAAAAAGAAAATAATCTCATTAGGGCCTCCCTGATGACTCAAGGGGTTAAGCACTGCACTATGAAGCAATCCACAGCCTCTGCAGCACGAGTTCCATCCCTGGCAGGCCAGGGAGCAACCCATATGGTGCAGCAGGCCTCTCCTGTCTCGCCTGCTGTTCCCCTCAGCAGTGTATTTCAGTAGATCTGACCGTTCTGTTCCCCATTCTGTCTCTGGTGAATCCTCTCACCCCCGCATCTCTGGTCTGTATGCCGGCTCTTGTATGCATGAATAAATAAATCTTTAAAGAAAAAAAATAAAATAAAATAATCTCACTAGAGCTGCTAAAGCCATTTTTTTTTCCCTCAGGTAGAACATTTCGTCAGCTGTTCAGCAGCACAGAAAAATGGGAAGGCAGAACATTTGAGACTCACTCAGAGCTGGCTGTGAATTTCTGCTCTGTTAGGAGCAAGATATGTGACCTCAGAGGCATTACTCAGCTTTCTCCATGTCAAACTAGCAATAGTACAAGCTACCTGGCCATGTGATCATGAAGATTTCCTGAGATCACATAGGTAAAATCAAAAGTCTGAGTGCCCAGCTGTAAGGTGTTGACTGAGTGTCCATCCTTTTCACCAGTCTTCTCTTGCCTTATCTTCTCTACTCAGACACAGAAGCCATTCAGGGCCTGAACTAACTATTGCCAGGGCAGGAAAACTGTGAATTGCCCCAAACCAACCCACTAGAAAACAATATATGAATTTCAAAGTCTTGTTTATATATTTATAAGTTAAAAGCTATCTTTGATTTCACAAAGCCCCAGAGAGAGCCTGAAGAAACACTCTGAGAGGAGCAGATACTCTCGGTGTACTCTTTTTAGAGATGAAAGAGACTTTTGAATGTGATCTGGTCTTTGTACAATAGCTTAGGGCCTTGGACAGAGAGAAGGGCAGGAAAATTTGAGTTCATGTTTCTACGATCTACTTATTCAGAATGAGAACTTTTGATTACTTTGAACATCCACCTTTAAAAGGCGAATTGTTATGTGCATAGGATGCCAGGTACGGTGATTTGTCTACCATTTAGCCTTTGGGCTTAAAAGGCCAGTGCTGGGTCTGTCTGGAGAGATACAGTAAGTCCTCACTTAATCTGCAGGTAGGTTTTTGGAAATTGTAACTTTAAGCTGAACGATGTATAATGAAACCAGTTCTACCATAGGTTAATTGATAGAAACAGAGCTAATTTCCTACCCTATGTTCACACTCACTGCCTCTCACTCAGATTAGGACAATTGACACACCAGTGAATCAAAACACACACATCTTTTGGATACAGGAGGAAAGAGAAGAAAACTTATGCAGATACATGAAAACTTTACAGATAGGGGATCCAAGGGGTATAACTTTTGTTTTTCCTCATCAACTTTATAATGAAAAGGCATTATTCGAGGACATGTATACAGGAAAAAGGAAAGATTCATTTTCAGTAAGCCCAGAATAAAGAAGCTTTTCTCCTCTTTTCTTTCCTCTGTTCTACACTGAAGTAGGTGTTACCTTCTTAATGAAAAATGAGAGATCACATTGACACATCCAAGAGTTTCCCATGAGGGTCCCCAACACCTTTGGGTTTACAAGCTTGTGCTATACTTTCTCTCAAATTACCAAAAGCAGTTATTGTTTTCAATGGTGGGTGACTTGTAGTACCTAGAAATGAATGGTCTCCATAGAAAGGAAAAGGTAAAAAGACAAAAAGGGGAGGGGGGTTATGTGGAGGGAAATACTGAAGAGGAAAGAGGAAGGTGTGATGTATGATCAGTTTTTTATTAATGATTAACTGATTATGTGTTGTTTAAAATATGCTTACATTCTAAATTTAAAATGCCTTTTCTAAAATTCCAAGACATATGACTATAACTCAAAATTATATATAGCTTTCTTACTACAAAAATGATTTGTAGTGGGCAACAAATAGGTTATGCTAGTGATAGCCAATCTTCATCTCCACAATGAGTCCTCTATCCTCAGTTCTAGCCACTTTATTACAAATACATTTGCTGTATATTTTTTCCTGGCTATCCCAAGTTCCTTCAAATTACCACATCTAATAATGAATTTACCATTTATTTTTTTTAAATGTATTTATTTATGCATACAAGAACTGGGGTGTAAGCCAGAGATGCGGGGGGGGTGTGAGAGGATTCATAAGAGAGAAGGGGGAGCAGAACAGGCAGATCTACTGAAATACACTGCTGAGGGGAGCAGCGGGTGAGGCAAAAGAGGTCTGCTGCGCCATGTGGGGAAGCTACCTGGCCAGCAGGGGATCGAACTTGTGCTGCAGTGGTTGGTGATAACTTGACAGTGCTGTCTTTAACCCCTCCCTTTAACCAGGCAGGCCCCTGACGTTTCTTTTTAACTGTTTGTCTCTACCAATTTATCTTACTATTCTAGTCTGGTAGGGTGTGTGTGTGTGTGTGTGTGTGTGTGTGTGTGTGTGTGCGTGTATGAGAAATTCCTAGCAAACAATAAATGATCAAGGATAGAAGATAGAGTGACTAAATGAATAAAATATATCATTATCGTTATTTTATTTTTCTGTGTTATCCTTCATTGTAATCTAATCTATCTACACTTAAGCCATGCTTTTATTTGTATTCAAAATTTAAAAATATATTAAAACATAAATAGAATGTTCTTATCCTACAAATACTCTCTATACTGATAATCTCAATTTCTTGTGGGTGAGCAAGAGCCAGAGCAAAATGCAACACAAGGTAGGGCGGGAAAAGAGACAGAAGGATATGGACATTAGTTGTTCCTGAAACTATTAACAGCTCAAGTCTTCAGATTCAACCATCATTCTCTAAAAAGACTGAACAGAAGGCAGAACAGCAATTATAAAGATGTGAAGAGGGATAGAACTAGGTACTGAACCAAACTGAAAGTTTCTCTGCTGAGTTTCTCACTAACATTTAAGTACAGTCATCTGATGATGGAACATAAATCATATTCTGATAGTTAAATGTTTGTTAAAGAAATCAGATTTCAGCTTCTCCCCAAATAACATATTTCCCCCTTTCCTCTCAAACTCTAAATTATTTAAAGATATTCTTAATTTGCTTTCTTAAGATTTGACTAATTCTCAGTAACAACAATTTTCACTCTGTTTGCTATACAGGTAAGGAAGCCCACATGCTTGCTGGCTGGCAATCATTCATGCCAGATCATGAACAATTACTGATCTGACTCTCTGAGTCACAGTGCAGTTGGCTAATGAAAACTGATCTTTGCATGGCAGAAATGTTGCTTGCAGGAGCCAAACCTCCTTCAAAGTAATTTAAGCAAAAAAATAAATTTATTGGTACAGGGGCATTTCATGGAATGCAATAACAGAAAGTATATAATCTGGATAAAAATGCATTGAATCAAAAAAATAGTAAGCTACAAACCAGAGTAACTCTACATTTTTTGTGGCAATATGGTCTCTCATCTCTGCATTTCTAAAACCTGTGTAATTTTCCCATTTGTTTCTGTATACCAGGTTTTCAAAATTATAATTGTACAAAGACTGATATATGTAATCTACAAGTCCCAACTCATATTACGGGCTAACTAGACTTTTATATTTCAATTCCAAATTTCTGGGGGAGGGGGGAATCTGTCCCATTTTGTGTAAGGTTGGGTTTGCCAGTTTAGCAAATAAGTGTGTGCCATGCAATATTCAGGATATATATATATATATATATATACTTAAAAAAGTTACACGCTGTGTATCCGAAATTCAAATTTAACTGAGGCTCTTATACATTATCTGATAAACCTATATCAAGAACTCCCTATAGATCCATTCAGCTGTTACAGACATGCAGACAGGTAAATGGAGCAAAGGATAGACTAGTACTTCAGCTAGTTAATTGGATGATAGAAAAGTCTCAGAAGGGAGATGTGAGCTTAATCCATGAGTGAAGTAATCTAAAGCATCTAGGATAGAGCAAATGAGAAAAAGCACTTTGGTTCTTATGGGCGAGTGGGAGAAGGAGTCAGAAATTATTCAGATAATAGGTAAAGATTTGTCAGTTGACTAAAAGAGAACAAAATCGTTTCAAATAAGTAAATGTTATAAGTAAAACTAGTTACCTAACTTGCAATAGATATAGATTTTTAAAAAAATATTTACAAGATAGATTGATAGGAAATATCACCAGTATGTTTGGTTTCAAGCTCATTCCATAAACAAACATTACCTGAGTGCCTATATATAGCATTTCAAAAGTTTATATAATATATACATATGTTTATATACATATGTATTTCTAATTTGAAAAAACAAGCTGAAAGTTGACATTATCTTTAATGTTTTGCAGTTGAGGCTATAATGCTCAGTGAGGTTAATTATCTAAGGTAAAACAGCTATAAAGCAAAAGAAGCAAAATTTGAAGTCAGGGCTGCCTGAAGCAGAATGTTTCCACTGTACTGTGTTTCTTTATACCCGTAACATCAGCATTATTCCAACCTGCTACTAAAGATTGCTATAGCTCCTCTGCTGGGATCTTAAATCATCAGCCACATTTTCTATGATGAAAGATCTAGAGACCATTTCCATATGGAACACAAGTAAGAGTGCTTGGCTTCTGTCCAATATTTTCCCCAGCATTGCTTTCTGAAATCCCCATCTGTTTTCTAATCCTAAATGAGTGTAGCACTGGTTGAGGTACCTTCCATGCTGTTGAGAATAACAACTGATGCACAACTATGCATATTCATGAGTGGAATTATAGCAATGCATGAATGCTCTACATTAGTGCTTCATAATCAACATCTACTTCCTCTTTTTGTTATTGTTGTTGTTGTATAACATAAAGGATGGGGGATTTAGTAAGCTCAGTCACTAATCAAAGATAATTATACCATTGCCATTCCAAACATTTACCTGGGACTCTGTGAGGCAAGCAGGAATGAGCGCTTAATGTACCCTCTTAATTCAGGCCCTATGATAAGTATAAAAAGGGCAATGGTGGCATCTCTCTGTAAAAGCAGAGAATAAGAGATACTCTATCTGGAAAGTATGGGAAATTTAATTCAGTGGTTGGCAAAGTGTTTTGCAGTTATTAAATGCTACATAAATAATTTTAAGCAGCTGAATGCAGGAAATGTTCTGAATAAAAGCAGAAATATTTGAATGAAATATTTGAATGTGATGAGGCTAAGGTTGTGATCCTTCCCATGAAGATGTTCCTTGAAACCTATATAGTGCATCTATAGACCAAATCGTTTTAGTACATATTAGGCAATCAAATAACATCATTAATAGACAACAATCAATTCAATAATGGCAGGAAATGAAGTAAATGTTGATGCCAAAACTAGTTGTAACTTTCCAACATCAATAAGGCTTAACAGCTTCTGAATGTTTGGCACTATAACTAGGCATTTATGATACAGAGGTGAGGAAACTCAACGGGGATATGAAAAATGAAGGATAACTGTATGGTGCAAGGAGAGCACAAATTAGTGTGAGTCTTGTGAACTTCAATTCATCAGGAGCTTGTGTAACATTGTCTCTGGGAACTGATAGATGAAGTTTGATCTATAAGAGATATAGGAGTTGGTTAGATTAAGGGAATAGAGAGAAGTTTGTTGTAATACTCTGCGGCAGGAGGGAGAATCGCCTGTTTTAGGAAACAACAGTGTTAATGCAAAGAAAGAGAAAGGGTAGAATAGCAGATATGAGAATGGCAAGGACCAGACCACTCATATTTTTATAAGGTGATATTATGGGTTTGGTTTGTTATCCCAATAATTACAAAAAGTTCAATAATAACTTCCTTTTATGTTCCCCACAATTGTGATAGAAAATCTGCAAGTTGCTTTTGTTAGCAAATGTTTTATTAGTAGGTAGGCAGGTAGATAGACAATTCAAAGGCAAAATTTCTACTTTGTCCTTTTACAAAGATATTTACATGAACTGATATTCCAACCTTATTACTATTGAAGCCAATAAATAAACTTTTCTGGACCCTCTGGCTCCTGTTTCTAAGTGACTAGTCTCTGATTTTTGCCCCAGGCCAATCTGAACCCATAGCTTACCAACTACTGCAAATGCAGACCAACCAGACATTTGATCTCCAGAATTGTGAAATAATAAATTTCTGTTATATCAAGCCACCAAGTTGGTGATAATTTGTTGCATCAGCCCCAGGAAAATGATTCACATGTGGAAGAACAGTATTTGATACAATCTTTAGGTTTTTCTCTGCCTCCTCATTTAACCATTTCTTGGGGGAAAAAGTAAAATCTTAAAGTACATTCAGCAGAAGCATGCATGGCCTCTTCCTCTTTCTTTTTTCTTTGAGAGCTAGCAGCTAATAATTACCTTCTTTTGGTCTGTTCCTCCATGTTGTAAGTTATAGTGGAAAGAGGTATGTGGGTGACTGATTTTGTGCCATCAGAAGAATAATTTTTTAATTCACAGAACTCCAAATGAATTAGAATGATTTCTAACACCTCAACAGGAATAATGGAAAATCAAATGACAGTAAGTTGCAGATAAGAAATCTGGACAGAATAATTTTTCAAGCTGAAATACAAAACCCCAACCAAGATATCCATCAAGTATGAAAGTAGAAAAATGTCATCTTTCTAGCAGAAGAGTAGCATAGTTGCGGAGTTTATTGCTGTGAATTCCTGAGTGACTATCTTTTTTGACAGATTTGACTCTATTAAGTGCTGCATTGAAAGTTTTTTTTTTTTTTTTTACAGAGGGCCTCCCTGGTGGCGCAAGGGGTAAAGCACAGCACTAGGAAGCTATCCACAGCCTCTGCAGTAGGAGCTGGACCCTGGCCGGCCAGGGAGATACACACATGGCTCAGCAGGCCTCTCCTGTCTAGCACACTGCTCCCCTCAGCAATGAATTTCAGTCAGTCTGCCTGTTCTGCTCCCTACTCTGTCTCTGGTGAATCCTCTCACCTCCCCCCTCCCCGCAACTCTGGCCTTACCCAGTTCTTGTATGCATAAAATAAATAAACCTCTAAAAAAAAAGAAAGTTTTTTTACAGAATTATTGGGAAGTATACAGATATTAAGCAAGAGGTATAAGAAACTAAAAATCATTAACTCCAGAATTTAATCAAAAGATTTTCATTGGAAAAATTGGTTCATTAGTAAAAATAATTGCATTTATAATAACCAAAACACTGAATATTGACAACTACTATACAATTAAATTTAATGGATGAGGAAGAGAAGCAAAAAGTTTATGTTAAGGTAAAATGTAATTATCTTTTTATATAACACTAATGTTTTAATTAATGCACTTGACAACTCAACAGATGAATGGTGTATTAAAGAGTAAATAAGAAAATAAATAACTGGAAGCAGCATTTTCAAAGGCAGAGAACGGGAGTGATATGAACACTCCCCTGCTAACTATTTGTTAGCAGCTTTTCTGTATTATTTAACTTTTAAACCATCAGCAAGTATTACTTTAAGAATAATAAAATTTGATTTAAAATGTATAAAAATCAAAGTAGATGAAATTCATCTTATAAATTTGATTTATTAATATATATTCATGAAATAAATCTACTAACTATATAGTGAAAACAAAATAAATCTCACCCTGCAGTTATAAATTGGTATGCATTTGTGTACAATTTGGTGATGAGAAACAAATAGGCATGAAATAAAAATTGGAGCCTTGGGCTTCAATATAGGAGTGAAAATTAAATATACATATAAATAAAAATATAAGGTAAAGCTAAATTGAACTGAAATACAAGGGAGCCATAAAATGAAAGATGGAAGATTAGAAGTTAAGCCTTGGGTGCTTATAATTTCCAGGCAGGAGGAAAAAATTTTGATGAACTTTACACTCTTAAAATATAACCTAGAGAATTTATGTATAAAGCAAATAGAATTTTATTATATTTACGTATGTTTTAAGGACCTTCTGTATGTGAGGTACTCCTACTGTTGCTAGGAAAAATACAAACAAAAATCTTTGCCCTCATGGACATTATGTGCTATACTAATATTTTCCAAGTATATATGAAATATTTGCAAAATTTGTTCACAGTAAAGCCAAATGGCTAGTCTAAAAGATTTAAGAAATAAAAAATAAATAAATATATTAATTAGGAGCTGTGACAAAAATGCTATTAGTTTTAAAAGTTAGCTTTAAAAAAAGAGACAAAGATATCATGTTTACAAGTAAAAAGACAAATGTCATGTACATTTCTAATTCATAATCCTCTAAATATAATGGAAATTATTTTTAAAAATAAATAAAACAATGAATATTCTATATGTAAAAACTGAGGGATGGAACCAAAGCAATATACAGTATACATAAGAAAAACCTAGAATCCTAAATATATATTAGAAAATAGAAAAGTGGCTAAACTTGAAAATTTTTAAAAAGAGGGGAAATACAAAACACAAAAGCAGAATTTAACGAAAGAATAAACGAAGAACTCTTAGAAGATGTTGCAATCAATATATTAAAATATTATTTCATTAGAAAATACTAATGAAATTGGCAAAAATGATTAAAATACAATGGGTTAATGTATAAATTAACTGTGTTAGGATTAGAAAGGTATGTAATTTCATGTGCAGTTGAGATTTTCTTTTTTTTTTTAAGATTTATTTATTTATGCATACAAGAGCTGAGATACAGGCCAGAGATATGGGATACAGGCCAGAGATATGGGGGGTGAGAGGATCCACCAGAGACAGAGCAGGGAACAGAACAGGAAGACTGACTGAAACACACTGCTGAAGGGAGCAGCGGGTGAGACAGGAGGGGTCTGCCTCACCATGTGGGTTTCTCCCTGGCTGGCTGGGGATCGAACTCGTGCTGCAGAGGCTGTGGATTGCTTCATAGTGCGGTACTTAACCCCTTGCACCACCAGGGAGGCCCTAGTTGAGAATTTCTTTAATCTTTAGAAGAGCATCTATAGAATTCAATGCATAGCTGCTACAGTGGCTATTTCTTTGAAAAATACACAATACCAAAACTGATTTGAGATGAGTGTAAATTTAAATATATCAATAGTAATGCCAGGCTGATTAACTTTCAGCTAATTTTGCATTAAAAGCTCACAATATATTTTCCTCCAATCTTCATCTGAATGTAAGGAAAGTTTAATTTAATTTAAGGAAAGTTGCTATTTATAGTTCAAAACCTGTATCGAATATCTCCTCTGCAAGGAGACTTCCATAACTACAGAAAACAGTTATTTTTATAATGAATGTTGGTTCCAACACACACAAGCAGTTTGTAAGAAAATTACTTAATTTCACTAAATTTATTTTAATTTCAGTTGCTAATTCCCTTAAATCATTACACAGATTATTTGAGATTAATTCAAGTACAACATTTAGCCCTGATTCAGTTCATTATAATTAATATTACATCTAATCAAGGATTAATTGTTAACCACCACCCACTCCCACCTCTGTACTCCCTCTGCACATTGTCCATCTTGCATTTGATTTATTAATTACATCTTATCTCATTTTATGTGTATCTTCCCATTATGGTTAGTACCTCCAGAAAGGCAAGGCAGAAACTTACTCATTTCTAATTTCTGAGTCTAGTAATAGACATTCATTATTTGTTATACTCACTACTAAGTGAACATATCTAGCAATTTTTGCATTATTCCTTCCATCAGTTCATCAGTTTATCTAGTTACCATGTGAAACATGCTGGATCATTTAACTATGCTTTACATATTAATAAAAATAAGGGTACATAGTATTTTTTAGATTTTATATGAATACTTTTGATGAAAACTCCTAATAATTGCAAAAAATAGTCTTGGGATGAGGTTTGAATCATTCTTCTATATTTAAGCTAACTTTTGCTTCAAAGTATATTTTGAGGGCCTCCCCAGTGGCGCAAAGGTTGAGTGCTGGGTTGCGAAGCTGCCCACAGCCTCTGCAGCGCTGGTTCTATCCCCGGCCACCAGCGAGGGTCCCACATGGCACACAGACCTCTCCTGCCGCGCCCGTTGCTCCCCTCAGCAGTGTATTTCGTCAGTCTGCCTGCTCTGCTCCCCGCTCTGGCTCTGGTGAATTCTCTCACCCTCCAGTGCTTCTGACTGTACCCAGTGCTTGTATATATAAGTAAATAAATAAATAAATAAATAAATAAATAAATAAAATCTTTTTTTTTTAAGTATATTTTGAAATTTACCTGTAAAACACATATGTAATTTTTATATAATTACAAATGCTGTGTATTTCTTTGGTATAAATATGTAAATATCAAAAAAACCAAAGTTTTGTATGTATATACAGAAATATATTTTATATAGTATACATGTAAAACTAGGCAACATAGAGATATATATGTATTCAGCCTCCATCAGATTTGAAGTGATTAATAAAAAATACATAGTTACTTGTATTATTTTTTTTTTATTGTGCAACAGTGAACCCAGGATTCTAGTTTCATTAAGCATACAGACTAAATTTAGGTTGTTGGGGTTTTTTAACATTTACCTTAGAGCTTCCTGGCAACCATAATAAAAGGATAATATAATTCTGTGTCTGATACTGCCCCTCTATTGCTCTGTTGGTAAACTCAATTGTAGCATAAAAATCAAAGATTCTCTCTATGTATCTTAGGGTAAGCTATCTTGAATACTAACTTGACTACTGTACCAAAGATACAGAAGAAGACAAAAGAAATGATTTTAAAGGAATCTTTAACTTGAAGTTATATAAACTATCCCATTGAAAACATGACTCATCAAAAATCCTGCTTTAGAGACTAGTAGAGAAATACGCCCAATTTAGCACATCAATTTATAATAAAGTAGTTAAATGTTTGAAATCTCTGGATAATGACTTGACAGTTGTTTAGCAATTGTCATCCTGCTTTTTTAATCAGAGCAATGGACTGACTCAGAATCTCCCTGTAAATGATGTTATCATTGAAATTCCAGGTTCTGTAACTTTTAAGATTCAAGAAGGTTTTTTTTTTTTAAAGATTTATTTTTATTTATTTATTTTATTTATACAAGCACTGGGTACAGTCAGAAGTGCAGGAGGGTGAGAGAATTCACCAGAGCCAGAGCGGGGAGCAGAGCAGGCAGAAGGACCGAAGTACATTGCTGAGGGGAGCAGCGGGCGGCAGGAGAGGTCTGCGCGCCATGTGGGACCCTCCTCCCGTGGCCGGGGAGCTGCCGGGGATTGAACCGGCATTGCAGAGGCTGCGGGCAGCTTCGCAACCCAGCGCTCAACTGCTGCGCCACCGGGGAGGCCCAGATTCAAGAAGGTTTAATAAGAAGTTCAATTTATACTAGTCACCTGTCCTGATGTGGTTAGAAGGAGTGTATTCTGCTCTATGACCCTTTTGCCTTCTGTAAACGATGCTCATATTATGGCCAACTCTCACAGCTTCATTAAAACCTGTTCCTTTTGTTTTACTTTTTTCATATATAACTAAACTGCCCAAATGAGGCAGTCTTCAAATAAGTGGCCAAGACCTTTTAACTTGAATACTCTTTCATTCTTGCTATGATTGGAATTCCCTGAAGTCAATATGATGGGTAGTAGACAGAGTACACCAGCACTGTAGTTCGCTTATTTGAGCCTCAGTCACAAAGATAGTCACCTGTCCAGTCCTTTCTTAGTTAGATACAGATGTCACATTAAGCTTCCTGGCTGCAAAGTGTCTGTACTCAAGTCCCCTGAAAGTCATTCTAGTGGTCTTATATAGTCATGGTAGGCATGCAGAGAATGTTTCCATTGAGACTTTCTATATACAATAGCTCTCCCTTAGCTCTCCCTTGGTTCAGCCTGAACCAAGTATATGTCTCAACACCCCCAAATCCTGTATAGCTCCCATCATTTTGGTCCTAAGTGAGTTGGCACACAACTCTGTCTTCTTAACTGAGAGCTCCTTAATACAGGAAACATGTCTTAGCCATATTTATTCTCAACATTCAGCAGAGTGTGTCCTCAGCAGAGGTTGTCTGTATACATGGTTGGAAATAAGAATGAACTAACTTCTTAATATTTTCTTCTTAGTTAAAAAATAATTGATTGTTGCCTCTTCCAAATCATAACCTATTTAGAAATGAGAATTTACAAATGAATTATAACTTTTTTTCCCTAATATGAAAATTTCAGCTCATTATGTAAAATGGAAACCCCAAGAGGGTTGGCAACTTATTCTTGTTAACTGCACATACTTGAGCAGGACTGTATGTTAGCCCTCTCAGGACTGTTTGTTAGCCCTGGTAAGTGAGGTTAGAAGGAGTAAGCACTTTGATGCAGCATGGGGAAACAGCACTAAATTGTATAATAATAACCATAAATTACTGTAATTCCAGGATTTGGAAATTAATGGTGGAGGGGAGGGGTTAAACATGGGTTGGCTCCATTAGTGCAGTGGAGACTTTTATTGCCATTTCTACCCTTCTTTTGTGAATCCCTACCATTCAGGGGCATCATAATTAGATTCCACTGAAAATGAGGAGAATAAAAAAGGCCTTTGCGTAAAACTGTTTATTTTCTTTTTCTATGGGTAGTGCTTTTTCAGTATTATTTGCATAATTTTTGTGACATTAAATCCTGTTGCATTTGGGCTTTTGATTTAAGTCAAAAAGGGTCAGTGAAGCAACTATTGACTCTTGACATTTCAGACCATTAACAAATTTGTTGGCTAAAATCCAAAAATTAAAACAAAGGTGTGCTTGGCTGTTCACAAATTGAACTGTGTTAAGTGGTTTCTACTGAAATCAAGGTAAAACCCACAAGAGAAATCCTTAATAGCAAATGTCCCTGGAGTCTGATTTTAAAGTCTCTTGTCTACACTGTGGAAATAGTGTCTCACCTGGGAGCACACATTCAACACCTGTTTGGTCCAATTGTTTAATTCTTGTATTTTTTAAATTTATAACATGTCTCTTTTACCTATTTATTTGCTACCTATTTATTTATTTTGGAGGGCATAAGTCAAGGAGTTTCACATATATGGACATTTTTGAAGCCTTGGTTTATTAGCTGTATAAGAAATTCATCATGTTCTAATTAAAAGTGTACAATGAGCATATAAAGCTTGGTTATGGAACATTTGCACCTATTCAGAGCTTTAAAAATGAAATTCAAGACAGCACATCTGTACATCTTTGTCTTGAGCTTTGTATTAATTTTCTATTGTTGCATAACTCATTAGCACCAACTTTGTGGCTTGAAATAACACAAATTATCTCAGCTTCTATGGCTCAGTAATCTGCATGGTATCACTTTCACTGGATGTTTTATGAGGACATCCTCTATCAAGTAATCTAATTTTCTGTATCCATCTCCCACTGACTTGAATTCTTGAACATATGAGAGCCAGGAATTTTTTTTTGGACTGATGCTTCATGGTCAGAAATATAAACCAAATTTCAGTTCATTTTTAAAATTGCAAAAAGAACAATGATTTTTACTTTTTGTGCAATTATTCCCCTCCAAATTCTGTACTACTCATTTTACATAGACCTTTTTTAAGATGAGAAATCTAAGGAAGAAGGAGATTTCTTATTTGTCTAAATCACATAACTAGATATTAGAGTCTGAATTCAAGTTCTAGGCTCTCAATAAAACCAAACCTCTATTCTAGGATCATTTTTTTATTTCTTACTATGTTTTTTTTTCTTTCCTCTTGATAATTATCAAAAGATCTATTCCATCTTTTTTTTAAAGTCACTCCTCATATCCTCACATAAGCAATCAGATGAATTTCCTGGTGAACTTGATAAATTAAAGTTGAATGAATTATTTACACACCAGACTTTTCACCCTTTAATTGTGCTACTTATCTGGCAACAAAAAATACTTAAGCTAGTCATTAATATTTTTATGCATAAGTATATTTAAATACTCCAGACTTTAAATTTGGTTTTAATTTGACATTGTCACTGAAAATATATAGCAAACATATTTTATATCTATATATACATATAGTACATATATACATACATTTGCATATTCATAAATATGTACACATATGAATATATATGTACACATTCAGCAGCAGCAACAGCAGCATCTATAAACTCTACTCTGTCAGATATAGTGCTACCTTTTGCATAAATTGCTTCATTGATTTTCATAAAGATTTTTAAAATAAACATTAATGAGGCTCATTCATGAAGAAACTGATACTTGGAAAGTTTATATAACTTGTTGAAAACCCTATCAAATTTAAGTATTAGAACAGGAATTTGAACTTATTCTACTTTCAAATATATCATGCCATCTTCCCAAATAATATATATTACTGACTTGAAAGTAAAGACCATTTCACATTTCTTCAATATTTTCCCTAGTGCTTAGCATGGTTTTCTCGAAAGAGTAGCTGAGCAAGAAGTATTTGTTGAGTGAACTCTACAGGCTAACGCTTCACAGAAGTTAACCTTGAGGAGTAAGCAAATTAGAGAAGACTACACGCTCAAACCATTTATTTCCACAATGCATGTCTTGAAAAAAGTCATAGAATTCATTCCAGCAAAAATCATAATTGTTGTGTTGATAAAACCAACTACCAGTGTTGTCATTTGGAATGATAATTAAAAATTGCATCAAAAAACTCTTTAAAATTTTGGCATGTTTTCACAATTGTCTTCAATCAGGGAATAGTTTTCATTAATAGAATAATAGCTGCACAGTCCTATAATATTTAGTTAGTGAAAGGGAAGGAATGAGCACTCTAAATTGGAAAATTTTAGCATAAATACACGTTTAGAAAAACTCAGCCAGCAACAGAATATACATCACCTAGTTGTAGTAATGTTTTGTAAAGAATGGACTTGGAAGTTCTCCTGCTTAGCTAAGTAGGCATATTTGGGTGCAGTGAGCTGTTTCAAGCAAACCATTTCAATTATGCAAGAGTATAAACTACTATAGAATTACATTGTAAACAGCATTTTCAATCTTGTATTGCAATTATACATTGAATGCAGAATCAAATCAGAATATAGAAATTCCAAAGACTGCTGGCAGGAATAAAAAGGGACCTGATTCTCTAAACAAGGGCACAATTTCCCAGCAGCTGGCTTGGCTTCCCCAGCAGCAGCTTGGTTAAGTTCCTGCAGCACAGGCAATTTCCACAGATATCAACTGTGAGCAACCCATTCATGGAAAAACCCTGGTACTGAATATGTCCACTAGTTACATCTTTTTTTTTTTTTTCTCACTCTTAATGCAGAGTAGTAGGGAACGGGAGGCACCTAAAGGACCTCAGGCAAATGACTTAACATCTGTGGGTAGGCTTCCCCCTGTGTACAATGACGATAATATTCCAGCTACTCCTGAGGATTACTGGGAATATGAAAAGAAACAATTTGTGGGAAGATCTTAATCTGGCTGGAAGGGTAATTCCTAACAAATATCAATTGCTCTTAGAGTTGACTTTGAGAATGGTGGTATGAGGAACTCTTTGGAGGCCCCAGAGAAATGACAATAAATGGTAAAAAAGAGTTTAATTAAATTTCTGTAAATAGTCCCAAAAGCATAGAGAACATGAAAAAAATCTATTCCAGTAAATCCGCTAAACTCAGAGTTAAAATAGTCAGTTTATGTCATTTCAACCAATACCAGCTTCTCCCTCCTCCCTACCCTGTTCCCCACCAGCTCAGCAGAATGGAAGCCCCACTCCGGGTAGATTGAGCTCTGACCTCTCCTACCAGGTCAGAGTCAAAGGATGTGGTTTTTCCTGGGGAAAGGGAGACAATCAATATACCTCAAATCCCTAGCTGTGGGTTTCAGAGGCAAAGAAAATACCAGGCAACTGTAGTCAAGAGGCCAGAGCTTCCTTCTTTCAGTCAGCCTCCTTGGTGGAGGGAGCTTCTGCCCCAGGCACAGAAGGACTAGCCTTTCTACAGTTTGTTCACAGACTAGGGTCTCTGTACCAGGAACAGGGGTGTTCTGAGAGAAGCCACTACCCTGTGTCCACCTGAGAGTGGCACAGTGATTTTGCCTACAGAAATAGGCAGGTTGTAAGACTAGAGTGCAGTGAAGCTCAAGGACACTGACTTCCTTTTTTTTATTTGAAAGAATAGTGGTATTTAAACCTGAAATAGAGGACCTCCCCAGTGGTGCAGCAGTTGAGCGCTGGGCTGCAAAGCTGCCTGCAGCCTCTGCAGCGCCGGTTCGATCCCCTGCCTGCAGGCGAGGGTCCCACATGACGCACAGACCTCCCCTGCCGTGCCCGCTGCTCCCCTCAGCAGTGTACTTCGGTCCTTCTGCCTGCTCTGCTCCCTGCTCTGGCTCTGGTGAATTCTCTCACCCTCCCACGCTTCTGAGAGTACCCAGTGCTTGTATAAATAAATAAATAAATAAATCTTAAAAAAATAAAAATAAACCTAAAATAGAGTTTTAGTGATAAACAATTAAGAGGAGGTTGGTAGCTGTATGAGAGCAGCAAGCTTAACTGCAGACTAAGTAGGAGTTAACCAGAGGGTGCCAGAGGAAGAGGAAGCTAAAAACTTCATGGGAATGAGCACAAACCTGTTTCTTCTTGTGCGTAATGGGGCAATGATAATTACTATTTTCAGTCATACTAAGTATTATACTCAGTCATACTGAGTGCACATACTTGGATATAGTAAGTGCTTAGGAAAGAATCCACTTAACTATAGTGAAAGATGTTTTGGTTATTCTTGCTAATGTAGAATATTTGAACAAACATAAAAGTCATTTCCTCTCTTCTTCCCTCACTCTAGGTTTTTCTAAGGAAGGAGGAGATCAAAACAGAACAAAATGGGTGCTTAGAACAGAAAGGAATAGTGGTTTAATCCTCGAGGTTGGTTCTCAATTGTGAAGAGTGAATTGAGACGTAAGGCCCACTTCTTGCTAATTAGAGGGACTGTGTATCTGGATATCTGTGGACGACTGGACATTAGTGGCTATTACCTCAGCAGCAGCGTGAGAACATACCCCAACTGAACTTGCAATGAGAAAAGGATCAGGGTGAAGGATCCATTTACATAGCCTGTCCAGAGAAGCAGAGTCCCAGTGAAGGGCATCGTGTCTCACAGTGGTGACAAAGACTGCCAGGAATGGCTAGGGACAAAGACCTGGCTTCCCTTCCACTTATCTAGGAAACTAAGCCTTAGAATTTGGTGCAAACACATGGGCAAGCTTCTCTTTAAAAAATAAAGAAAAATTATGATTCTGTGTGTAGAGTTCACCAAGAAAATTCTTCCCTGATAATTAAGTGTGATCTTCACAGATGGCCTTCTTTTCTTCCACATGTATGCACTATTTCTAGCATCTCATTTTGACTACGGAATGTGTTAATTCCCTTCCCATGAATAGCAGATGAAAATAACTGTCCATTAACATGAAATCTTGTCCCATGTATAACAAGGTAAGAGAACATGAGGTTTTCAATATCCAAATCATTCTCCCTTTTTTACATTCCTTTCTCCCTCCTCATCCCATACCCCGTAAGTCCCGATCCACCTTTCTAGTTCTAGAATTACAGTATTTTTCTTTGTAATCACAAACATGCCCAAAACTGTCAGGACCTGAATTAGAGGTCAAAACTCACATTCTCTCACCCCTGTATCAGAAGAGGAAACTGGGTTCTGAGGTCAGAAGAAGGAAGGACATTGCTCAACACCCACATTGAAGTTTGTTTAGTAATTGTCTTCTTAGGTCCAAACTTGCCCCAAAGAATTAACTTTTCCATAGAGGAATGTGTCAATTAAGAAGAAACTCATCCACAAGGAAGTGCAGAAAGGAAGAACGGAGAGGCAAAGATTGTAGTACCCATCCACCCCCATTGACTGTGAAGTGGTGTTCTGAGACAAACCTCTAATATCTCTAATATCTCACCTCCTGCAGCAACTGATCTCTGTTGTACAGATGGTTTTATTAGGATATCAGAGATAATGCCTGGTGCTACTGAACACAAAAGCATATAGTACTTGCTCAACTGACCCCAAGCAAACACAGGTTGCAATTTTACTTCCCATGAAGCTTTGCTTAGTGGGATACTGACCTGGTCATATTGATGCAAATGTGCCCAGTTTTATGACAGCAATATTTCTCACAGTAAATCAATAACATGGCCTTTGCTTTTTATATCACTCATCCTGAACTTGTTTTGTGGGAATTCATTCCCAAAAGGCAGATATGTTCTCAATATGCTAACAAAATTGTGTCTTGAGGTAGCAAGTCTGAAGGCCAGCTGATGAAGTGAATTCTCTAAGCTAAGGTAGCCCTGTGGCAGTCAGATATTTTTCCTAAGGCTCTTGACCCTTTTGTATCTTTAGTTCAAAACTCTACTGTTATACAGAAACATGTGCTTAAAGCAATCAAAAGATTTTACTCATTTTTCCAAAGATAAAATTGCTTTTGTACCCCCAAATCCAAGAAAATGCTAAATAAAGATCATATCAATTATTAAAGGATCACTGCAGAAAAAATAAATTTTGCCTTTCTTTAAGCCTTCAGTTACATTTACTAAGGTGTCAGTCAGCTTTTTTTTTCTTTTACTGGAGAAAGGAGTTGAAATGCAATAACATAAATTTCCAATGATGTGCACTAATGCTTTTAGTAAGCTGCCATATTATTATTGCTCTGTTTTAGTAAACACTGTACCTAAAAGGTATCCTCAGTGTTTCAAAGCAGATAAAATAAGTTCATTTATGCAAATACCTAACTTCTTGACATTCAGTCAGTTTTTCCTAATGCATTAATTATGACTCCAGATAGACCAATGATTATTTCATATATTCTAATTAGGCAACACTTTATTCAGTCAGCCATACACATCAGTAAACAAGTGGAATGCACTCCTCAGGGAGGTGATAAAAGGACAATGATTTGTTTCCCCTACAGCTTAGAGAATTTACTCCACAATCAAGGAATAATTAGAGAAGAAAATGAAGAGTTAGAACGCATAGTTGCAGGTGTGAGCACTCAGAAGGCATGTTTCTTGCAAATATGAAATGAAAATGGACATCTTCATTGCTAATCAAATAGGAGGAAATACATTAGTTATCACAGTCTCCTATCAGACATAAGCAAAAAAATACAATCAAATTAGTTGCATTTGTAGGAGAGCAAATTGGAATGTAATCATCTCATTTTCACGTTAGATTCCCAGAAGGGAGAAAGATGAAGCCAAATGCAGCACATTTCTAATTATTTATTCCTTTATTATAGAGATTTTCCCCCTTCCAGATGAAGCTAAATGATATTAATTTTTGATGCTACCTTTCATAATAGGAACTCTCATTGCAACTTTTGGTTCATGATCCAGTAATTAAAATATGGAGCAGAGGTAGTGGTGGGAAGACGCAGAGTCATTAGACTAACTGATTTGACTACTATCTGCTTTCGGACTTGCCATTTATCATCCTATTTTCAGCTGTCAAAGATATTTTCAAAAATTATTGTGTAGAGGGAAGAGGTATGACTTTAAAAAAAATACATGTATTTGTTGTATGTATTGTTTCTTAGCAAGTTGGTGTCACAAGTGCAAGCTGCATTTATCCATCCAGTACAGTTCTTAGACTTGTTCTAAGTTAATTTGCTCACCTGTCAGCTAGTGTTACACAGCACCAATAAATGTAATCTCATAACAATGATTGCATCACTTAAGGTAAAATACTCTGAGGTTTTTTAGTTCACATTAGGGTCTCGGAAATAGAACATTTTAATTAATTGAAAAGCAGTCACACAACAAATCAAACATTAAAAGACCAAAGGCTCTTTTATATAATCACAATTCAGCTTTCCAACTTTCATAATCACTTGTTCTCTAACCATGGAAAACCTTTAGAAAAAGTCAGTAAGTCATTCTATTACTTCTAATGGAGGAATAAAGACTTGAACTCATGAACAACTGGCTGAAATAAGGGAGAAAGGTCCCAACTTATTAAAATTAGTGTCAATCAGTTTAGACAGGTAATCCATAACTGTCTACTCACATTGTTCAGTCAGCCTTAGAACTCAGAAATAAGCCTCATACATATTTTAGTTTCACTGACACTTTACTAGGAATGAATTGTGGGTTGAAAACTTGCGCCATTTAGAAAACACCTTGGAAAATTTTTTTTCCAAGAGAGTTGAAAGCCTCAGGTGTTTAGTTGTAGTTCTTCTGTTATGCTAACGTTGACCAGGCATGAGAAGAAGTTTTGAAAAAAAAACTTGGAAAACTAAAGTTAAAAGCATAAACTTTGGTAGTATCTTCTGAAACTTTAAAAAGCTTATTTTTTGATTATTAAATAAATCATTTATATAAATGTCATAGTGTTTGGCTTCTTTCAGGCTGATATAGAAAAATAACAGTGCCTGGGGTACTTAAAAACAACAGAAATTTATTGCTTACAGTTCTGGAGAATGTAAAATCCAACATTAAGGTGCCAGCATGATTATCTTCTGGTGTTCATAGTGGGTGACTTCCTGCTCTGTCCTCACAGGGTGGAAGACGCTAGGGGGTAAAAGCATTGTTTTTGATGTTTAAATATGTTTGCTAATGGATTATAGATTTGGTGACATCCTAACAAAATATACTTCAAAAGCAGGGATTATTTTAAAAAGATCATAATCCTATTTCAAAAATCGGTGCCTATTTGACATAGGCCAATCATTGAATATTTAATTCAATCAAGTTATGGATATAAAATTTATGGTAATTCATGGATGATGTATTAAATGATTATAATAAATGATGGTCTCCATATGGTGGTTAGACTATTATTTGGTTCACTTATTAATACTAAGTCCTAATTTTCAGGTGCACATTCCTCCAAATCCATTAAAAGAGACCATCTGGAAACTGAAGTTCTCATTTACTTTTCAAAGGTGTACAGATATGCAAATCAGAGAGAGAGAGAGAGAGTGAGAGAGAGAGAGAGGAAGGGAGGGAGATCACTGTACACTGAATATCTAAAAAAAGTGAATACTAGAATAGAAAATAGAAAATATAATAGCAAGGACAGTGGAGTATCAAATTCAATTCTTTATTTTATAAATGCTGATACATTTTTTCCCCCTAAGAATATCAGCTATTTGCAGAGAAAGCACAAATATGAAGGAATGCTTTTGGGCCTCCTAATTCTGTGTTCATAATATAATCCAGTTATATTATTTCTCTGGCCCTGTAAATATATTTTTATTTTATTTAAACATTTTGATATGAAATAGGGAAGCATTTCAGATTGGAATTGGGTAATTTAAAACTTTAGGTCACATTGAGACAACTTTTCACTTTGGGTGTATAGAATTCTTGTCTCAGATTACTTATTTCATATTGACAAATATCCAAACACATCTCTACAAGGCAAAATGTTGCCCGTGCTCAATGAAATTCCATCACAACCACACTGAAGGAATTGTCCCCTGCAAGCTGTTTGCTTGATCATCGAATAACCACTGTACAAAAGAATAATTAAGCACCATTTTAAAAAGAGAGTCACTATCAAAAAATGTAATTTCTGATGAATCATCTTCCTATTTAATTAAACAAAAGACAATATTATACTAAATATAATTTAGAAGTCTCAGATCTAAAATAAAGGTCATAAAAATAAACAGTTTTAGTCCAAGGCCTTTTGAAATTAAACACACAAGATTCTACTGACAGATGAGTTCACTGTCACCTAGAAACAAGGTAAAGTTTATTCTGATATAAAAGAGGCAGTAGTGGGTAGTGTCAAGGCATTCAGTTCTCAACAGAAAATGTGGCCACCAAATCACATCTCTTGGGTTTAAATCTTGACCACGCCATTTGCTTGCTGTGTGACTCTACATAGGTGATATAAGCTCTTCTATTTCAGTTTCTAACTATATGGCTGAATCAATAATGGCATCTCTCATCATTGGAATTTCTATGAGAATTAAAAAATTCTCTGTGTTGAAAAGTAAATTATGTAAAAAGCATAGTGTATGCGCTTAGTAAATACATGTTGCTATTGTTACAGGGCATGGAGGGGCACCCCAGACCCTGCAAACCTGCCTGCTCTAAACAGGTTCTGCCATCTGCCGCATCAACACAAAACATATGAAACTTTAATGAAAAGGAACTTTAATACATTTAGTAAACAATACAGGAAAGGCAAAGAATATGGTTTCTAAATTAAGCACCCAGAGTTACCAGTCCCCTTGTTGATCAAAGTCCATCCAAGCAGGATTGGCCTAGAGCAAGGCCCCAAAGCCTGCCCCAGGTCTAAAGCATCTTCCAGTGAGGACCCACAGAAAAGGATCAGAAACAGCAGATAAGTCTGGAAGTGTAACAGGGTGGTCCCCAGGAAAGGGGGAGGTTCCCTTCCCCACCCAAGGGAGGGTGGAGCTGAGCAGGGAGAGGAGAAGCTGCAGAAGAGACTGAGGAAGGAAGCAGGATGGAGCCAGAAGGAGCCCTGGAGGAGGCGCATGGAGCTTAGAGACACATGAAGAAACTGCGCTTGTCTTTTGGTCGTGGACTGGGTGACACAGATGTGGGTGAGGCCCGTGGGGAGGTGACAATGGCAGCTTTTATCTTCATGTTGATTTTGCTCTTTTCCTTCTGGGCTTGTCTGGTTGTTTCTGACCCTTTTCTGTGGGTCCCCACTGGAAGATGCTTTAGACTTGTGGCAGGCTTTGGGGCCTTGTTCTGGGCTGATCCCATATGGATGGACTTTTACCCATGAGGGGACGGGTAACTTTGGGTGCTTGATTTAGAAACTAGATTCTTTGCCTTTCCTGTCTTGTTTCCTAGTTGTATTAAAGTTCCTTCCCATTGAAGTCTCCTATGTTTTGTGTGGATGCGGCGGATGGCAGAACCCATTTAGAATAGGCAGGTTTGTGGGGTTTGGGCTGCCCCTCTCCCTGTCCTATAACAGAAGGAAAAGAGCAAAATCAAAAAATCAAAATAAAAGTTGCCATTGTCTCTACGGGTCTCTCACCCACATCTGTGTCAACCAGTCCATGACCAAAAGGCAAGTGCAGTTTCTTCATGTGTCCCTCTGCTTCAAGTGCCTCCTCCAGGTCTCCTGGCTCCATCCTGCTTCCTTCCTTCCTCAGTCTCCTCTGCAGCTCCTTCTTCTCCCTGCTCAGTTCTATCCTCCTTTGGGGTGGGGCAGGAAACCTGAAACTTCCCCTTTTCCTGGGGACCACCCTGTTATATTATGGCAATTATTAACTTCCTTTCTTCTCTGCTATCTATCACTTAGAAGACTGAGATGTTGGCCAAAGTTAATTTTTGTATTTCAAAAAGTATTAGGGATTGCAAATAAACCAGTGAAATATTGTAAGGCACTTGATTCATTTGAAAGGAAAGGTTTGGTTTTTTTTTTTTCATTTTTAAGTCACATTTGCATCCTAAATTATATATTATGACAAATCATTGACAAATTTAAAATAATAGGGTAAAAGATAATTCTGAACCCAAATACAAAATCCCTTGGCTAAAATATCCATTCCAGGGTTAACACTACATTTTCTTTGGGCTTAAGTAGAAAAACAACATGTTGCACTAAACAGAATCTAGTTTAAATTTGGCTACAATTTAATTCTACTGCAGTATTCATCTACAGACTCAAAAAGCATTCGTAAACATGTACTGTATCATTATCCTTGCTTTACAGAGACTACAAAGTAAGGCAGAGATTAGTGTTTTCAGGCAACTAACCAAGCATTTCTTAGCCTACAGGTGAGAACTGATGACTGCCGTAGGAGTTAAACTATTATCTTACATTTCTCATATACTGTCATTTTGTAAAAAAAACAGAAAGTGTTGACTAATGTTAAAAATGAATCATACAAATTCAGTTTAACAAGCATTTGTAAGACCTATACTATGCTAGTTGCACAGAGGTATATCAAGGTGATTGAAAGAAGATGTCTTTGCTGGAAGAGTATAATTTGATTAGGGAGATAATCATAATGATAATAGCCAATGTTTTCTGAGTGCTTACTAAAGGTGAAGCATTATAGTAAATTCTTTCTATCTGTTGTCTCCAATTATTTTTAGCCACTCTATACCTAGATTCTAACCTATCCAACTCACAATAAGAAAATGGAAGATTAGGGAGGTGGACAGACTTTCCCAAGGTCATGTAATGGAGGCTGACAAAGGTTAATATCTCATCTGTCTCGCACAGGAGGGTTTTGTGGTTCTTGTTGCTAGACTCAAATTCCCAATGAACAGCTCTGAACTTCTGGTAACTAGGCGCACTATTCCTTCAAGGGATTCACATCTACAAACTCACATTCTCCTCCTTCTCTCCTTATCTATTTTTGCATATAGATCACTACCTTAGTTTTGGACTGTTTAAAAGAACCTACTCTTCTCCAATTCTCTACCTTATTCTGTTACCCTTATGAATTTAAATTACTGCTTGCTTTAATAATGACAATTCCAAATACCACTACCTTCTGTTTTGCCTACTGCCTCTATTCCGGAGTCATAATTTACCAAACCCACTTAAATTCAATCCATTGAACCCCCACATTTTTGCCCTCTGAGGCCCTGTATGTTTTCACTTCCTTAGCTCTTTTGTTCCCTTCTCTTTTGATGTAGATGATTGGAAACATCTAACAATGGATAAATTTGGTGTTCCATCAGATGCCAGTACCCTAGTATCTGAATTTGATTAAAAGAAGGCAAAGAAAATATGGACTGACTTTGCGTTATTTTGTTTTTTCAAGATTTCTGAGATATAATTAGCAAATAATATGAGTATAGTTCAAGGTATACTACATAATGGTTTGATATAGGCATATATTGCAAAATGATCACTACAGTAGGTGACTATCCATCACCTCATGTTGCTGCAAATTTTTTTCTCGAGAATTTTTAATATCTACTCTTAGTGTTATAGGGCAGCCCCGATATTAAATGGGTTGCCTGGCTGTGGGTCCTCACCCGCGTGCTTAAAAGGGACTTATTAATACTCCACTACAGGCACACACAAAGGTTAATAAAAGGTTTATTTACAAGGGAAATGGAAATAAGGAAAATGTACAACTCAGGGAGAAAATAGGGAAATAAAGTCTTTAATGTGTCCTACCCAATCTGCCAACCTGGAAACCCAAAAAGCAATCTCAGAGCTGGCCGGACGCTGTGAGCTGGTGGAGAGCCAAAATGGGGACACCTCCAAAGCCCACGTGTCTGGCTTTATACCAACCTGGCTGCTTAACCCCATGTCCCAGCCACCTTCCCTTTGGTGGTGATGGGATTTGGAGTTCCCAGTGTCTTTGGCTTTGGCCTGGAGTGGGGGTGGAGTCCACAAAGCCTGTATGGAATTAGCTTTAGGACATTCTTTCCCCCTAACATTAGCAGCTTTCAAACATACATCAAAGTAGTGTTAACTATAGTCGCCAAGTTGTGCATTACATCCCAGACTTTATCTTATAACTGGAAGTTTGCAACAGTGGATCTTCACCCATCTCCCCATGCCCCCATCTTTGCCTCTGGCAATCACCAATCTATTCTCTGCTTTTATGAGTTCTCATAACTGAGATCACACAGCATTTTTCTTTCTGATTTAGTTCACTTACCTTAATGCTCTTAAGGCTTATCCATATTATTGAAAATGTCAGGATTTCCTTCTTTCTATGGCTTAATAAAGCTCCATTGTATTTAGAAATATATGCCATATTTTCTTTACCTATTCCTCAGTTGATGACATATTATTTCCAAGTGTTGGCTATTGATCCTGAAATAAATATGGGGGGGGCTAAATGATCCTAGATTAAATTTACATGCTGATATCTCTTTAAAATAGTGATTTTCTTTTTAGCTCTTCTGCCCATTTTTTGACTGGAAGAGGAAATGCAAATGGCCAACAGACATATGGAAAAAATGTTCAACATCACTTGTAATCAGGGAAATGCAAATCAAAACTACCATGAGATACCATCTCACACCAGTGAGAATGGCACATATTAAAAAAACTAGCAACAACAAATGTTGGCGAGGATGTGGAGAAAAAGGAACTCTTGTGCACTGTTGGTGGGAGTGCAAACTGGTCCAACCACTATGGAGAGCTGTGTGGAGATTTCTGGACCTACTAAACATAGAGCTTCCATATGATCCAGCAATTCCACTCCTAGGTATTTACCCAAAGGACACAGAAACATCAATTCCAAAGAGCACCTGCACTCCTATGTTTATAGCAGCACTGTTTACAATAGCTAAGCTTTGGAAACAACCCAAATGCCCAAAAATAGATGACTGGATCAAGAAGATGTGGTACATATATACCATGGAATATTACTCAGCATTCAAAAAAGATAAACACATGCAATTTGCAGCAACATGGATGGCACTGGAAGGGATCATGCTCAGCGAAATAAGCCAAAAAGAAAAAGAAAAATACCGGATGGTCTCACTCATAGCAGGAATCTAGGAAACTTAAATAAGGGACCAGGAAAATGAATATAAGAAAGTGAAAATCAAAATCAACAAAAAACTATGAACCAGAGACACTTTTTGGGGGGTGGGGGGCGGGAGGGGAAGGATTGGGGTCAGAATGGGGCGTTTGCAATTGTATGGGGGAATATAAAAATAAAATTTAATATTTAAAAAAAATAAAATAAAATTTATTATTAAAAAAAAAAATAAAAAAAATAAAATAGTGATTTTCTTTCCTCTCTCTCCATATATGTGTATACACAGAAGTGGAATTTGTGAACTGTATGGTAGTTTTGAATTTTTTGAAGTACCTTCATACTTTTATCCACAGTGGCTAAATCAGTTTACATTCCCACCAACAATAGACATGATGGAGGACAAGAATAGAAAAACTGAAAAGGAGGTGCACACAAGACCAGAAACCTGGCTCACAAAACGCGAAGAGCTGGAGGTGGGGGTAGAAGGGATTAGCATAGCCATTGACACAGCTATGGAAACCAAGATCTTTAGGCACCAAACCTAGAATACAAACCCTAAAATCCAAGCAGGTATCAGACTGCTGTAGAGAGTGTCTAGAACACAGGCCCAAGGGTAAAGATATGGAGATTGAGCCCACTGTGAAATCTCCTGTCCCTTTCAGATTCTACATAGTTATCCAAAATCAGCAACTAAAAGGAAGGCTCACAAGGAGTGAGCCCCTCCCAAACAGAAAAAGACTATATCCCTGTAGTCTCTGCAGTGGCTCGGGGCAGCACACCTTCTGCCCACCTGTGACTATGCAGGTGCTTCTTTTCATCAACTCTCCTCTGCGGGGCAGCAGCCTCCCTGCCTGCCCATGGCCTGTACCTGCCAGGACTTCTTTTCACTGACCTCCCTCAGCAGAGGCAGCTCTCCTCAAGGCCGCCCGCCTGCAACCATGCAGGCCTCTCTTAGCAAACCTGTCCCTTTTGGGGCAGCTCTTCCTGCCCGCTTGTGTCTATGCAAGTGTCCTTCTTTCTTCTGTCCCCTTTCCCTAATGAACTTATTCTTTAAATATAACTAACGTCTCTGTCTTATGGAGAAACTCTCCTGGGAAACTGGCCGCATGTTGCTGAAACGGGAACGCTGGTGAAACCTTTCCCGGAGTGAACCCAAGGACCCTGCTCTCCAAACCCACTGACTCCAAAAACCACAACAGACAAGGGTTCCCTTTTCTCCACATCCTTGCCAGTACTTGTAATTTATCTTTTTGATGATGACCATTCTAACAGGTATAAACTGATACATCATTATGGTTTTAATTTATATTTCCCTGATGATTATTCATGTTGAGCACTTTTTCATATACATCCTGCCCATTCATGGTTGCCTCAGTTATATAGTCAATTTTCAAGAGTTAATTTTTTAGTCTGGCTTTATCTGACTCTTGGTTTGTTTTTTCTGTATTCCACATAGAAGTGACACTATCCAGTATTTATCTTTCTCCTTCTGACTTATTTTACTTAGCATGATCCCTCCCAGCTCTATCCATGTTGCTGCAAATGTCATGAGTTCATCTTTCTGACCACTGAGTAGTATTCCTTTGTGTGGTGCTTTGATGATGGGCAAACTATGTTAAGGACACCTGAAAGTGAGGGGGAATCCTATATCTCTAAAATACAAATAACAATACAAACCATTACCTCAATAAAAGAATATGAAAGTGAAACTTCCAATTCTATTCAAAGAAAATATTTATCTTCCTGTGGATTTCAATACCAATTGAAATTGCTAAGCTGAGTTTTGGATGTAACTTTGGAAAGTAACACTGAGGTAATTTAATTGCATACAGTAAAAATACAATTGCTTAACGAGGTGTAACAGAGAATGAAGCATGCAGAAATAAATTTTAAAAAGGATAAATGAATATATGAGTCCAGAAATTTTTTTATGGGGAAGATAGCATTCTAGCTGTATCTTGAATATTAAGTATTTTCTGGTAAAGTGAAAATAGTCACTGAAACAGCAATGGGAAGTAGGATTTTTGAACAGGGCAAAGAAGCATGATTTAAAAGAAAGGCAACAGGAAAGATCAAATTGAAGAAATGGGCTACATTTAAAGGTTAAGTGCACGAGATGTTTAAACTCAGCTCTCTAAACACAGTGAGCTTAATCCTTCTACATTCTGAAGGGTCTATATTCAAATCCAGAGATTCCATAGGAAGATTGTAGCAATTTATGTGTTTTTACAGCATCTTGGCTTGATTGTGTTTTTTAGAGTAGAATATACTTTTTCTTGAAATATGCAAACATTGAATACCAATAGTCACTTTTTTCTTAAGTGGAATAGCATTCACAATAATTTTGTTTAGTTTAAAAAACAGACAAGTCTTCAGGTAGTTCTTTTCTGCAATGCATCTGATTTGATTTTGAAGCATAAGTCAAATCATACCTAATTACCATTAGACTTGTGGACAGTGTCCTTGTAGCATGATAAGAAAGCCAGAAGAGAAATATGTATAAAGTCACAGTCTCTTCCCTAATGCTCTCAAAAATTCACTTTCCAATTCATTGTAGCAGACTGAAAAATAAACAAGCATTCGTGTTCAGAAACATTATGTCAATGGCTCCGTTAGCAGCAGCTTTCTCAAGCATCCATCAATTTTTTGCTCTATGTCAAGTTCTGTTTCAATAATCAATCTGTGACTGTTAGTGATTGGGAGTAAGCATTTTTATGCTTCTGAGTTATTGCAAGTGAGTGCAAACTAAGGAGAAAATATTTAAGCACACTTTTATTTATGTTCTGACACCAGTACCCTTGCCTTCATCCTTTACCATACACACACTGATTCCCCCGTATCCACTCAAAAGATAAAATCTCAGAATCTTAGGTTTTCAACAGCTCAATGAAAATTGCTTTCAGGAAGCAAATTTGGCTCATTCTTTGATAAATTGCTACATTTTAAACCACATTTGCTTAAACAAATTTCACTTCACAGCCATTTATAATACATAGATTTGTTTTTGCATTTTTTTTTCTTTTGAGATAAAAACTTCACCCTCTGGACAAGGATGATGTCAACTAACAGAGAAAATGTATAAAACTATTGCCACAGATGACAGTTTTAATTACTTAACTGCATAATATCCAAGTTCTTATTACAAGTCATGGTTGTGTTCCTTTTTATCTATACCAGGAACCTACAAAATAAATATGAAGGTAATTGGTCATTTTACTATATTGCATTATGTTTGAAAAATGGTCCCGCATATCATCTGATGTCCTTTCAGTAATAAACTCTATTTTCATATATTTAAACCTAGATTGCTCAGAAAAGTTTAATCCTTACTCTTGCCCCTAAAACATTTCACTCATTCTTCATAAAACCATGTTTTCAAAGTGTTAATGGAATTTTGAGCTTTGTAGCTTTCTTTGAGAATTTAAATAACTCCTAACTTGAAATTTTCGGTAAATAATTATAAAGGAGGGAATTGGTGTTGCAAAGAGGAGACCTGAAAAACAGAGCTTTGTAGATGCTTTTTTTACGAGGCAGTCTTGAAGAGATAAAGAAAGTTGAAAAGATGCATTCTTTGACTTGGAACTCCATTCCTTCCCTATTGTCAAGAAGAATATCTAAACTTTGTGGAAGAGAGTGGTTGCAGGAACAAGATTATGGTGTTGTCCTATAATCTGGGAATAGTGAATTGTGGCAAAAGTGAATTGTGTCCATTTCTGCAAGTGTTCTAATTACTTGAACAAATGATAGAATTTTTAGAGGTTCTTAACTCTGCCATTTATAGCAGACATCATTAAATCCACTGAATCTACTGGATTCTGTCAATACATGTGACTTCATATGGTTCTAAAAATAAGAAAAAAAGAGAGGGAGAGAGAATTTACTTTTGTTTCAGGCTGAGGGCTTGGAGTCCGAGTGCTATTGTCATTTTAGATGCACTACCCATATCCCTGGAGCCTTCTGATTCATTGAATACCTTCAACATCCAGTTCTGGATATTTGCATATGTTTGCAG
The DNA here is from genome assembly GCF_014898055.3 of Talpa occidentalis. Lineage (NCBI taxonomy): Eukaryota > Metazoa > Chordata > Mammalia > Eulipotyphla > Talpidae > Talpa > Talpa occidentalis. The sequence goes on along the minus strand of NW_023603184.1, from coordinate 22,248,043 downwards.
CCTAAGGATTTTATCTATTGTCCTGTTAAGTCTGCTCAAACTTGAGGTACATCAACCTGGACATGCTTCCTATAAACGATAACCAGTAGTAGTTGGTATACAAGTGTTCTATTTTCCTTGTCCATTAGGTGATAAAACTTTAAGATGTATGTTTTACATTTTGCCCAAGATTCCCTTCAAGATTCAGCTTCAGTTGCCTAATGTAGCATTTGGTTTATAATGTACTTTTTGGGGGCTACTTCACCTTTGTTGTCCTGCCCCCCTTCTTCCCCGTAGGCATACATATCCTGCACCTCTCAGATTACTTGGACTTAAATTGTTTTCTCAGGTTCAGTTTCAAGTGAATCCCCACTTATATAGAATGTAAATCTGGAGGCAACTAAAAATAACATATTCTACAATAGAAAAATTATCATGGGGAGAAGTCACGTGGGAATAAAATCTGAGAGAACAGAGCTGAGTTCTAGTGACAATGGTTAAACCTCTCCATTCTCTGCCTATCTGTGGACCTTCAGTTATAGAAACCAAAGTACTTCATTATGAGGTTCTAAATGAATTTGAGTTGGATTGTCTATTTGTTGCCTCTGAAAAACATAATGTGATATCATTGACTCTAGACTTTAAAAAAGCATCATAATAGACTAAAGTAAGGAAATCTAAGTTTGTGAAATCAAAATAATAGAGCTCACCTGGAAAGATCCTTTGTCTTCCCTCACAAGAAAGATAAAAACTATACACATAAATTTTATGATCAAAGCTCAGTGATTGAAATCAGGTCTTTCAAGTTAGCTAGCCTGATTGGGACTGGGATGAAACTATGACATAATTATTTAAGATTGGTGGACACAACATGGTGAACATCTAAAAGCAAGTCTTGATCAGTAAACTGTTTGACAAGTAAGCTGTTTGCTCAGTTTAACAATACATTAACATATGGGAACTATTTGCCCAGATGAGCCAACTGTTAAGATAAATGAATAAGCAGGAATAACCTGAAGCAAACAGTAATGTTATTTATTGGTTTAAAATATTCCCGGAATAAATGGTTAAGTCATTTTGACCACAGATGTTCTCATTCTCAATCCTGATACTTAAACAATATAACACAGTTCTCATAAAGAATAGGAGTTGGTTCTATGAGAATAAGGGTCAGAGTAGAGAGAAAGAAACAACATAAAGGTGATAATGAATAGATGAAAATACTAAAAATAATGCTAGAGTAGAATAAATAGAAAATTAACTAAGATAGGAATTTAGGTGAAATGGACAGAACCAAGAAGCTCGCCTCTCAACAATGAGTCTTTGAAGGTGATGAAACACCTAGCTCTTGTGAAATGTTTGTGTTTGGGTATTTTATTTTATTTTACTTTGCTAGGAAATCTTGGTTTGTAAGTGGTTGCACAATATAAGGGACTAACATCTGAAGAATTTTACTTCAAATTTCCTCTGGGTATGTAAATCTTTCATTTGTATTTTAATACCAAACTCTATGCTTTGAAGTTTGGTTAGAAAATCACAGTTAAATTATGATCTGCAAAGAATGATAGAGAATGAGACTGTAAGTATTTTGGCCTCCCTTTCTGCATACATTATGGGCAGAGGAAGGGCATTATTTATTAACTGTGGAACTGAGGAAGAAATAGTCCAAAGTTAGACTTAACTTTAGTTAAACAACACTTCTAAGGTTTATGACAAATAAGTCCCATAGTGACCAAATTCTTTCTTTTTCAGATTCTGAGAAAACCCAGCAAGAAAATAATAATAATCTAATATTCTTAGACAAATCATGAGCTTCACATTTAGACCGATCTAGATTCTAATCCTGACTCAAACACTTACTAAAAAGGTGACTTTGTACAAGTTATTTAACATCTTTGTCCCTTAACTATTTTATTCAAATTGTGGGAAAAGATAGCACCACTTCTCAAATATGATGTGAATATCAAATGAGTGGGGAAAAGGGATGCTAATAGAGTTAGGGGCACAAAATTGGAAAACATTAAAGATTATTTTGTGTATTGGGTGTTTCCCCTTTTCCCTAAGTAGGTTTTTCTGAAAGCATGAATGAGGAAAGAAATAAAATTCTAGGCCAATTTGTGATAGAGACAGTGACTGACTTCTAAGCCTTCCAAACTCTGGTTTCTCATTTCCATGTATTTGATTCATCTGTAAATTCATTCTCATATTCTTCATTAATGTTAACATTATCAGAACAACTCATAATTTAGCATTACTTCTCCCAGAATTACCTGTCTTTTAATCATAGTGTCTATCTGAAATGGAATTTGACCGTTGGGCAGAGGAAGACCCTTAGGAAGTCTCTAGAAGTCTTTCAGTCTTCTTCCATTGACTAAATTAAACTCCACCAAGTTCTCTAAAATAATCACAAAATGAACTTACTTCACTTAAATTTTTAAAATGAACTTGCTTTATTAGCAATTCAAGAATCATGATGGAATAAAAATGGGTTAAACTGACGATTGAATATACAGTTTGCAGGCATTTTTATTTTCCATTAAATCCTAAACAACAGGGGCCTTCCTGGTCTCAAGGGGTTAATATGCAGCATTGTGAAGCTATCCACATCTACTTCAGCACAAGTTCAATCCCTGGCCAAGGAGGTGACCCACCTGGCGCAGCAGACCTGTCTTGTCTCGCCCACTGCTACCCTCAACAGTGTATTTCAGTAGATCTGCCTATTCTTCTCCCTACTCTGTCTCTGGTGACTCCTCTCACCCCCCACGTCTCTGGCTTGTACCTCAGCTTTTGTATGCATAAATAAATCTTTTTTTAAAAATCCTGAACAACAGAAAATTAAGAATACTGCTTCACGTCCAATAATATCGGAGTCAGATATGAGATATTCAAAATGTTTCCACTGCTTCAAAAATAAGAATAACTATAGATCACATAGTTGATTTCCTAAAATTCTTCTTCAAAATAAGTGTTATGAGGAAAAAGACACATCTTGGACCCAAACATAATTTTGGAGGTTTATAAATTCTTCCCATTGATATCAACATATGCAGACAGGCAGCCATGTGCCAATTTAGTCTTCCATTTATCTGACAATATTTTTATCACAGCGGATCTGAGATAGTGCACAAATGTTTCTATTCCAGCAGCAGGTTAAAGTCAGGCATGTCTGCCAGAGCTGTAAATGCATGTTTGCTGTCGTGTGGCTAAGAGAGCACTACTTAAAGGAGTACGACATGGGAAATTCTAAGGCTGATGAGTTCAGACTCCACTCTGTATGGATCCATAGCAGGTAAGCATTGGAATAAATGTGGAAAGAGAGCCTTTGTATGTGAAGCTGAGAATTTTAAGAGCACTGAAGACAAAGAAGTGCAATTGAAGGAGTTTATGCTTCGTGTTTATATAGTGGGAGAGGAACATAAGTCACCGAGTCTAATTGGGATTGCCAATGTCCACTAGCTTGTGGTTATAAACACCAGAAACCACATTTAATCAATCAAATCAGGTAAGCTGTAGAATTTTCAGTCAAAAAACTTGGTGCAACTGTTCTAGAAATTACTTTGGCAATATATATCAAAAATATTTTGAATGACTATATGCTTTTTACAAGAAATGAATCTGAAATTTTAAGGAGGAAGTGTTCCAAGACAGTATTTTTTGTAAGCGTAAAACCTAGAAGCAACCTATTTCCTATATAAAGAATAGGTTAAATAAATTACCACATGTCAAGAAAAGGAAAGGCTATTCAATTATTTAAAGATTAATATACATTAGGATTTTTAGATATTTGAATTTCATTATGATTTTTAGAGTTATGAACACCAGGAACTCCCCCCTTCTAAAATGTACTAAATTTAATGAAGTTTATATCCAGAATTTGGTAGAAAATGCCCCAAAATTCACAGATCTCCCTAAGTGCAAGTAGAAATACTAAGATTGAAATTCAACATTAATGACCACTGAACAAGCCTCCGTTTGAAAGCTTTCTTGCTCAATCTCTTTCTCTCTCTGTGTGTGTATGATTTAAGGTTGTTTGTTGCTTTCAATAGAAACAAAATCTAGCTAATTTAGTCAGAAGAGGTGTTTATTAAAAGGAAATAGCTGTTTATTAAATGGAAACAGGTGACAGTTTCCAGCATGGCAGAGAAAATAACTCTATAAAACTTTCCTTCAGCAAAACAAATATAATTGATACAAATTATTTTAAAAAAATCTATACCTAAGAGGCATAAATGCACAACTCCAAGAATAGCAGAATATTGTTCTCAAGTGTACTTGGATCACTCTCTAGAATATACTATTTATTAGGCCATAAAGTATTCTTTAGGAGAAACTAAAAAGGTTAATAATATACAAAGTATTTTCTCCAAAATGTTAGAAATATGTATAAATTAAGCAACGTACTCCTAAATAACTGATGATTCGAATAAAAAAATCAGAAGGCACAGTACATCAAAACTAATGGGATGCAGTGAAAGCAGTCATGCAGAGAAGGAAATGTATAGCTGTAATAGGATAAATTGAATGAAAAATAAGACCTCAGGACAAAATCTCAAACTGTCCATATGCTTTATTAAGACACTGCAGAAAAGAGCAAATTAAAACTAGAGCAGGGAAATGGAAAGAAATGATAAAGATTTGAGTTTAAATTAAAGAAGTAGAAGAGAGAAAATGAACAAACTGAAAGTCACTTTTTAAAAATAGCAACAAAATTAGCAAAACTCAGACTAGACTGACTAATTAAAAAAAATAAAGAAAGAAGACTCAAATTACTAATAGGAATCAAAGAGGGCACATCAGTATTTATATTTTCAGAAATAAAGGGGACCATGAGGATCATAACTAGATAAATTAAGCTGACAAATTCTTTAAACAAGTAAAAACTGATAATTATTCAAATTCATATCAGATGACATGCTGTTGGATATAAAAATTTCAAAAGAATCCATGATAAATACCATTGGAATAAATGAATGAAACAAGTTTTCTGTATACAAGATTATAGACAAAAATCAACCTTTTATGTATATTCTGGGAATAAGCAATCTGAAACTATTCCATGTACAATACCATGCAAAAGAATGGAATCTTGAGGAATAATTTTAACCCAACCAATAAAAACTGTATCTTGGAAAATACAAAATATTGCTTAAAAATAGTACAGTCAGGGCCTCCCCGGTGGTACAGCGGTTTGAGCGCCGCACTGTGAACCTGTCCGCAGACTCTGCAGCACAGGTTCGATTTCCAGCCAGCCAGAGAGAAACCCACATGGTGTGGCAGACCTCGCCGGCCTCGCCCGCTGCTCCCTTCAGCAGTGTCTTCTCTTGCCTTGCCCAGTCTCCCCTCAGCAGTGTCTTTGGTCATCTGCCTGTTCTGCTCCGTGCTCTGCCTCTGGTGAATTCTCTCATCCTCCCGCACCTCTGACCTGTACCCCAGTTCTTGTATAAATAAATAAAATCTAAAAAAAAAAAAAAAAGAAGAGTGTGCCCCTTCCCATTCAGCTATGCACTGATTTGGGGAAGAAAAAAAAATAATATAGTCAAATTTATATTTTACAATATAAAAATGTTCATGTTCCTTGATTGAAAGACATAATATCATTAAGAGAGCAATATTCTTCAAATTATTCTATAGACTCAACACAATCACTATAAAAATCTGAGATGATTTTTTTTTTGCAGACATTAATAACTTGATTTTAAGATACATATGCAAAGGTAAGGCACCCAGAACAGCCAAAGTAATTTTGAAAAAAGTAAATAAATTTCAAAGACACACACATCCTGATTTTAAAAGCTTATGCAAAGCTCTAAGGATCTAGGTGTTTTTGTTATAAGGACAGCTACTCAGATTAATAGTATAGAATTGCACGCTTAGCAATGAACCCTTACACTTATGGTAAGTTGATTTATGACAGGGTATAAGATAATTGAATGGGATAGAGCATTTTTTAACAAATGCTGCTAAAACAATTGAATGTACACATGCAAAATAAATCATTTAAACACTTACTTTCCACCATACCAAGAATTAACTTGAAATGGACTAAAGACCTAAGTATAAATCTAAAACTCTTAGAAAAATCCTTAAAAGAAATTCTTCATGATCAGGGATATGGCAATGGATTATTAGGTACTAAACCAAAAGCTCTAGCAGCAAAAGAAAAAAAGTGTTCTTCAACAAAATCATAAATTGTGTGCCTCAAAGAATACCCACAAAATGAGAAGCAATATTTGTAAGACATATGTCATAAGGCACTTGTATCTAGAAGATATGAATTTATTACTCAGTAATAAAAGATCAATAAACCAAGTAAAAACAAGCAAGGATTTGAATAGACATTTCTTCCAAAGAAGATAGCCAAATGGCCCCAAATGAAAATATTATCAGATGAAAATATGTCCAACATCACTGGTCATTAGAGAAAAGCAAATCAATAGCACAATGAAGGAATACTTCACATTTATTAGAATGATAAAAACTGAAAATTGTCACAACTATAATATGTGGAAACCTGATGGGTTTGCTCTCTCACTCTTGTTGCCAGAATGATCTCTTTTGTCTATATCTCCAGATGAACTACACTGAGTGGGTGCTTCTAATTAGCTAAGTTCAAGCTCTCCCCTACAAACATGCAGCCAAAGTATCTCAGAAAGTGGCTAGGCCTAATAATCAGAAACAAGTGTAATTTTTCACCAAAACTTGAAAGGTAAGGAATTCTTTAATATAGGGGGGAAAAGTATTGATACTGTACAGTCAAAAAATGAACATCTGCTCTAGTGAAGACATGGATGGAGGTACTTGAATGTAAAACAAGCTTTGCAGATCACTATTCATTGAAAAGTTCTAGAAGATTGAAATAAAATCTTATCACCTAGGGTTTCATTTGTTTTTTTTTTTCCTTCTACTAATCAGTAATTTTGCAAATATTATAAACAATGAAATAATATATTTTTTAAAGATTTATTATAGTTATGCATCCAAGAACCTGGGCCAGAGATTGGGGGGTAGAGATGATTCACCAGAGGTAGAGTGGGGAGCAGAATAGCTGGATCTATGAAGTACACTGTTGAGGGGAAAGCAGGCAAGACAGGAGAGGTCTGCTGCGCCATGCTCCCTGGCCAAGAATCGAACGCGTGCTGCAGTGGCTGCTGATGGCTTCACTGTGCTGAGACTTAGCCCTTTGTGCCACCAGGGACCCTGAAATAATATTTTTAAATAGTAAAACCATTTTGTTTTTTAAGTGTTTACTAAGGTAATTTCCAGTCATTGCTTAAAAAAATAAGTTTTAATTCCTCTACCCAGTTGGTAGAACTCTTCTCGAATGCTACAGATTCCTCCAAAATCTTGTTTTCATTTTAATTAAATTCCCAATTCATTCATGGCAGTTTGAAAATGATTCTTTTTCACCTATGTATTTGTAAAAGCTTCACATATTATCGTGTCTGTCATTCCTGGTTCAATCATATACTTATAAATCTTCCATGGACAGTATAGTCTATTTCTAATGAATGCCTTCAGCTTAGAATAAGAAGCATTCAACTGAGGCACTTACAAAGTCTTCTTTCATTCAAATTGCTGAGGAAGCTTTAAGTATCCTGCTGTCCAAATGACTTAGTGAAATTAATGATCCAAAATAAAAGTTAAAACCTCTACAGTATTTTCTGAAACAAAATCAAACAGAGTAAGAAGAGCTAAGGGAAAGCCTGCCAGGGAGGCCTGGCTATCAAGCTAGAGGTATCAGTGCCTTTCTAAGGAGCCAATAAATCAACATAATTTCACATTTCCAGGGTTCATTGAAAAGAACAATTATGTTAGTCAAAATAGTAAGATTAAGACTGGGATCTGAATCATATGCCTACTGGGATGGGGATGTATAGATTGAGGATCCAGGGCAACAGTTACATGACCTTGGAAACTGCTAGAGTCAGAAAACATTACATAAAAACAGAAGGCATTGGAACTTTTAGGCTATTTTCTGCCCAAACCAGAAAGATAAATGGCTTGCATTTATCTATAACTTTACTCAACAGGCACATGCAACAATGAATTCTCCTAAGTTAATACATATAATTAACTTCCAAGAGGCTCTTTATTCTAAGTTATTCATGTATTAATTAATTCAGCAAAAATATCCCGAGCCCCTACCATGTGCCTTACACTCTAAAGATGTTTGTACCAGTGCAGCGGGAGGATGAGCAATGCTGGGAAGAACAATGTGCATAAAAGCACTTGTGTTCAGGGAGTTCGTTTCATTGGAAAGGGGTGGGGAGTAGTGGATTGCTCCAAAGATGCCCATGAAAAGCTCTTATGTGTATGTATAAACACACACACACAACCTTACTAAGATATAGGGTATTTCATCATTATAATTCAAATTCTGGAGAGTCCAGAAGAGTGTCTGATTCAGTTTCTAGGTTGATTTAAAAGATGAAATTTCATAAATACTTTAGTCATATGATCATTAAGGTCTTAACGTAATCTGAAGATGTTAAAATATGACAATATATCAGTTACATCAAAAATAGTGTATAGGCTTCAGCCACCGATTAACAGGCAAATTATGTTCAGTTTGGCAAAGAAGAACCCAACTATAATTTGTATAAAGAGAAATCTAAAAAACATTGAGAAAGATTAAAAAACAAAAGGATGGATAAATACATGCTAGCCAGATATAAACAATACCATAGGTATTGCTCTGCTGATTTAAAATTATAGTCTAGCCTAGGAAACTGTATAGAGACTACAACCAAGATGAAAATGCATATATTGTGCAAAAATTAAAAATGATGTAAAAATATATAAAATTTTTAAAAAATTAAGAAAAAATAACATTATAGTCTATATTGAAATGTACCAATGGGGATGATTTAAGCAAGGCGGTAACATGAACTGATTTATGTTTCCAGGATAACACTGTAGTTCTAATACAGCATACAGAATACAGGAGGGGAAAGAGGTGAAGCAGGGAGGACAGTAGTAGCTACTTTATAAGTCTTGACATAAATCATGAGGGAATCCATATTCCAAGGAAAGGGAAGAGGTGACTCTTCAAGAAATAACCTTAGAAGAGATCCTAATCTATTTTCAGGTCACAGGTCGCAATGATGGGGAGGATCCTAATGTTACCTTAATTAAAAAATATATTAAAAAAAAAAGAAAAAAACCACTACAGGGACCTCCCTGGTGGTGCAAGGGGTTAAGATATAACCTATGAGTCTGTCCACAGGCACTGCAGCACTAGTTCGATCCCCAGCCAGGGAGCTACCCACATGGCACAGCAGACCTCTCCTGACTCACCCGCTGCTCCCCTAAGCAGTGTATTTTGGTCAGTCTGCCTGTTCTGTTCCCCACTTTGTCTCTGGTGAACCCTCTCACCACCCCCACACCTCTGGCATGTACCCCAGTTCTGGTATGCATAAATAAATAAATCTTTAAAAAAAGAAAAGAAAACCACTACAAATATTATGGAAGTTAAACATTGTAAACTATTTTATGCAGTTTTTTTAGCATGAATGTAATTATTTCATGAGTCTTTTGTCAAATAGTTCAATTCAATGTATATACACTTCTATAACTTTTCTGGGAGAAAAATCTTCCCAATCATGTTAAATTTAAATATAAAAAAAAAGCTCTTGTCACTCAGTTGCTATTAAACTGTCTTTAAATGTGTTAATGTGGCCAGTCACAATTGCATTTTATTGACTTACATTATTAATTACACATTGCCTGCCTAGAAATTAATCTGATGATGATTATCTATTGAGTTAATATTGGGGAGTAATTGGAAGGTTAGAGATTCTCCTGGGTAGTAATAGGCAAGGAAAAGGGGAAATTCTCTCCATGAAAAATATATAATTGCCTTACACAACTGAAGATTTAACAGAATTTGTTGTCATTGTTTTCATCAGAAACCTTAAACTTAAAGGCTAGAAATTAACATGCAAATGACTTTGGGAGAAAAGGTTTAATTGACAGCGTGGACTCTGGAATAGGTAAACCTTAAAAAAAGAAATGTCTCTAACTTGACTTTAAATCAGAAAATACTTTTTTTTTAAGATTTATTTATTTATGCATATAGAGGTGTGTGGGGGGTGAGAGGATTCACCAGAGACAGAGGGGGGAACAGAACAGGCAGACTGACTGAAATACACTGCTGAGGGGAGCAGCAGGCGAGACAGGAGAGGTCTGCCATGCCATGTGTGTATCTCTGCGGCTGGCCAGGATCAAACCCGTGCTGCAGAGGCTGCGGACAACTTCACAATTCCCAACCGCCTGTGCCACCAGGGAGGCCCAGAAAATACTTTTTGATTAGAAACAAAACTTCCATTATCCTTTTAACTAGTTTTTATTACATCACCAGGACTCATTTTGTTCATAATTTTATTATATGATTTCTTCACTAAAAAAAGTATACACCATTGTCAACCCAGGTCACAACCCTGAATTCTACCTCCAACTAAATAAGATTGATTCTTCTTTTTTCCACTTATTTATTCATTTCTGCATAAAAATCATTTGGTTATGTTACCAAAAAAAAAAATGTTTAAAAACTACTGATATTTAAACTTCTTTAGTTGTTACAGCAAATCCACTTCTGAAAAGGAAAGCTAGGGCAGATAAGAAATAGTCATGGATCATTGACCTTTGAACCTTTAGAGAAGTGCAGCTCCCCCATATTTTGATGAAATGATGCCCTCTCCTCATCATGATTCAGCTTCATAGTATTATAAAAAAATTAATGTAAGCAATTGTGTATGTGAATAGCATTCAAATGAGAAAAGACCATATCCTTCAGCAAATCTATCTGCCCAAATTCATAACCTGAAATGATGTAAAAATGTCAGTCCATGATCTATAGCCCATTTTCCTGTGATTATCTCAAGAGTTTATAAAAATCTCTGTACTTTTCCCAGTTTAATCCTCTTTAGGTTTCATTACACATTGATTTAGTTGAATAAAATCCATTATATAATACTGCTTGGTGATTATTGCTTTTATAAACCCAATTTTAACCTATTTTATTCAGTTCAGTGCCTTCCCAAACGTACTGAATGCAATGAATTAAATTTTTTCCTCTTACTTTTACCTTGCCCCAAATTAAAGAATAGGATGGTATTGAAAAAAATAACTGATTCTGTGTAGGAGACAGAATTCTAAATTGTCCCCATGATCCCTGCCCCCTGTGTACCTACATAATTCACTGTCCTTGAAGGAGACAGGGCCTGTGAATATGACAGAATATCACTACCCTGTCAAGCCATGTGATGGGGCAAAGTTGAAATGATTTTGTAGCTGCACTAAGGCCCCTAAACTATTAATATTAAATTAATCAAAAGAGTCTTACTGGTTGGGCCTGACCTAGTGAGGTAAGTCCACCAAAAGTATGTTTTAGAAATAGAATAATCATAATTTCCAGATTCATCAAGGGCAATCCCTACTGACCTTTAAGAAGCAATCTTCTTTGTTGGGGAAAAAGTCACATTTCAGGGAATGGTGAGCAACTCCAAAAGTCATAGTCCTATAACCTCGAGGAACTAAGTTATGCTAAGATATCACCACTCCAGACAACCCCATTCAGTCTGATGAGACACTGAGCAAAAGTTATGGTTGGACTCCTGATCCACAAAACTGTGATATAAAAAGATTTGTCATAATTCAGTATGCAGCAGCAGAAAACTGATGCTATCTGATTTAATCTAAAAGGTAAAAAGGTAAGCCAATAAACTAGGAAATTAAATTTCATAAAGCAATGAATATATATTACCCATGATTTATTAGTACAATATCTCCTTGGGTCTCTGTATTTTCCCACCTGAGGAATGGAAAGGTGAGGAAGAATATTGCAAATCAACAGTGTTCTCTAGATTTTTGACTTTCATGGACCAGTAGAAATATTTTTGAAAACTATTTTTGAAACCAACTTAATTTTTTATCTTTTTATTTTACTAAGAAAGTAACTTAGTAATATGACTATTATTAAACATGTGAAAAAATAAGGAATGCTGTAACACAAATGGTTATGGTCAATTTTATATGTCAATGTAGCTAGGCAACAATCCCCAACAATTCAATCAAGGTGCTGCTGTAATTAATAATCAATTCATTTTACATAATGGAGAATATCCTAGATAACTCAGCTAGTCCTAATTAAAACAGTGAAGAGGCCTTGAGAGAAGAGCTGGGATTTCCCTGCTCAAGAAATTCCTTCTTTGGATAGCAATTTCAGCTCTTCCCAGAGAGTTTCCACTTTGGCTTCCCTGACAGCCTGCCCTGTTTATTTCAGACTTGCCTTAATAATCCCACAATCTGTAAGCCAATATTTTGCAATAGATCTTTTAATACATACCTTTCATTGATTCTGTTTATCTGGTGAAATCCTGACTGATACACAACTATAAAGCAATAAAAAAAGTAATAAATTTAAAGTTAGGATGACTCACTCTACCACAATTATTTTTATTTCATTCTTCAAGAATTGACATTTAGATGGGTTTAGCTCAGTATTCAATAACTTCATAACAATGCTTTAAATTCCTTTCATTCTTATCATTTCAAGAATCCATAAACATCAGAACAAAAAACAAAGCACCCGATATCTTGTATTTTGTTTAACTGCAAATAGGTAGATGGGATAGGCAAAGTTATATGGATAATTCAGTGTTCCATATTGCAGATAGAAGAGAAAGCTAAAGAAGGAAAGGAAAAAAGAAGAAAGGCTTTATTCATGTACATGATTCCTCCATTTCTGAATTATTCTTACCAACCCTGTATCAAGAATGTATTTCATCTTATGAGTCAATCATATCAAACTCTGCTGCTAGTTTAAACATAGAAAAGCAAGATTCACAATGATTGGAATGATCATTTTCCATGGTGAAGCTCTGCAGAATTGCTATTAGAATTGCAATAAGCAGTGCCATTCTTCACTTTCAGGAAGTGTCTGTCCTGCTGATTGCCTAAATTACACACATTACTTTCAAAAGCTAGGGTTGCCTATGGTAGAATCTGCATCACAAAAATAGTGTTATTCAGAGGAAGTACTGTGTTTTCACATTGACACATTAGTACTCCATAAGTACTTTGTAAAGGAGAGAGGAACATCTTGTTTAAAAGGATAACATTTTATTGATGCATCTATGTTCCTAGAATACTTTTGTTAAAGACTTGGTAAGCTGTATTTCCTGGTCAGTACCTTGGTGATGGTTTTAGAGCCACATAGCAGTCTTAAACTGCACTAAAATCCTATGAAAGCTTATTTCTGTTCAAGTAATGTTTATTGGGCAACTTACAATCCAAAGAGGCAAGTTATAAACAAAAAAATGCAAATAAGGGTGATGGGTACAAAAATACGGGTGCTAGATGTTGGGAATTTCTGAGAATCCTGGAGTAACAATTAGAGCAACAATGAAAATCAGTGCAATGTTTGTTCATTGAAATCTGAAAATTGTTTTTATATGTCTGATGGTAAAAAAAAACAAAACAGGAGACTACCAAGCTCTCTTCAAAACTGTTCTTTTTGTTTGAGTTTAATCTAGATTACAGAAATCCTGCCTCATCCATGTCCAGCTTTTATTTATATGCTTTCCAGAATCATATTCTTTATTATATTTGTGAAAAACAGTATTCAGACATTTTATTTTGAAACAATTATACTACCATTTTGGTTTTCTGGATCCTAAAATAATATCTTCCTTTTGCAGGTCTGAATTTGTTGGACTACTAAAATTTTAACTATAAGATAAGTTATTTAAATTTGTACAATGAGATAAATTCCTATTGGGCTCATAACTAATATAGGCAAGAAGGACATAGAACTAGAACATAGAACATCAGCTACAACTCCTGAAACAATTAGCTTGACTAATGAACATGCAAAGGAAAGTGTCTAAGCAGATATTATGCTTCAAAAAATATATGGAAAAACAACTTTAAAGCACTGGGCAACAGCACAGGGATGCTTGAGAGGAGCAAACAAAGTTAGATCTACTTTCTAAATTCCTGAAGAGGGCAGTGTAGCCCAAACAGAGAGCACAGTAGTAGTCTTATAGAGGTAGTCTCATTTAATTGTGAGAGCAGAGATCATAGTTTTGGTATCCACAGAATATTCAAGGTAAGGTAACATAGAAGAGAATTCTGTGCATAAAATAAGTTCCATAAATCTGCATAGCAGTGGCTTTGACACTCTGAACAAATATTAAGCTGGGTATACATAGACAAAGACTCTGTGTGACCTGCCAGGAAACAGCTCCTGGGAGGCTATGAACTGCACAAGGATTGTGGAAGTGACCTAGTGCTAGAATCAATTAGAGTAGAGAGACCAAATTCAATAGTCCTGGCTTTATTCAACTGATACACCAAAAAGGCTATATTATTAATAGCACTATACTAGCATCAGAAAAAAGGCTATTCTAGATCAATCCTAACAGATTCAGACCAGACCTCAAGATTATAAAGTTAATCCTCCTTTAAGCGAACAGGTTGTCACAGCAAAACTCAATATTCTCTAAAGGAAGAAAATAAAAGCCTTTCTTTCAATAATGAAGTACTCATTATATCCCTCATGAAATTTATAATTACTAATTATGTTAAGAAAGAGGAAATTGTTTTCTATAATCAGAAGAATAAACAGTCAACAGGAATAGATATAATAACACAGCAGTTGGAACTAATAAAGACATAAAAATATCCATCACATATATTTACGTACTAAAATAAACTCACAAAAAATGAGAAAAATATCAACTGAGATGAAAATTTTTAAAAAGAAACAATTGGAAATTCCAGGATTGAAAAATAGAATATAAAAAAAAAAAATTCACTGAATGAGCATTTAGCAAATTGAGCACTGCAAAATAAAGGACCAGTGAACATGAATACATGTCAACAGAAACGGGCACGTTACAACACAGAAAGTAAGAAACACTGAGTTATTTCTTGTAACTAAATTGCTGAAAATACTGCATGCTGTGTACTTTATATATTAAGGATCAAAAAATGGGAGATGAGCACAGAGACAAGTGGGTACCAATTTGGCCACTGTGCTTTGGCATCTGCACTTCAAGGCCAGAATGACTCCCTTTCTATCCCTGTGACTACAGTTCATGATTCTGTGCTGAAAGTGGTCAGTTACTGATCTACTCTATAGTGATAACTTCTGAATTTAATTAACTCTGTGGATATAGTAGCTGGGGTGGGACCATTTGGGTGGTCTCTGTGGCACATTCTGCATAGCAATCTGCACGTTTGCATGTTTGTAGCCTCTTGAGTGAACATATTCACATCTTAAAAGTCTAAGATGCCACCACAAACACTGCTAGCACAGTGTCATTTCCTTCCTTCTCATGAGACTACAGGCGGCCTTGTCAATGTCAAGATTTCAATGCAGCGGTCACTAGAGTCTGAGTCATAGACGGGCCAAAATTAGAAAGGGTTGATAAAAAATAGATGATGTCATCTGCCTTAATTCCAGCAGATTGTGTCCCAGCCTAAAGGCATGATTTTCAAAGTATTGAACATGTTGGTCTCCAGCTCTGGTTTGAAATGATAAAGTAGCTATTGATTTTTGATAGTGATGAACCAAGAAAAGCTAAATGAAAATCCAGGGTTTTAGCAAATAAGCAGAGCAGCTAAAGATCATGCCAAGGGCCTTGCAAATTGAGAAAATAGATTCTGTATCACACGAAGTCCCAAGAACAAAACCAGAGGTAGAATATGTTTTCTTAGGATCACATACAAGATGGTAACAAATGAAATTCAATGTCTAGGTAGGAAATATGAGGTGGGTTTTCCCATCTTAAAGTCAAGTATAAGTTCAAGCAAAAGAGTTAGCCAATAGTGTCCAGAGATCTAGGCCATAGGACTGAAGAAATGGAGTATATGGAAAAGGATCTATTTGAATATGAGCATAACCAAGGGAATAGTTTGGAATAAAAAAGCGACTTCTTACATTCCTTTTTTAAAATCAAAACCTTTTTATTTCAATGGCATTTATCATAGTATCTTAGTATAAGAAAGAAAGAAAGGAAGGTTCTGGTTGGTATGAGGGTTGTTTTCCAGGACACACATAAACTCTGCCCTCTGAGGTTCTACTATACCTTTTTTAGAAGATATATAATTCCCACTAGGACCTGGTGATTCAGGAACACAGTTTTGAAATCAACCAGATCAAGAGACTGAAGGTAACAGAATCAGAATCTGGAACTTGCATAAACCCCAAGTGCAGCTGAGAGAGCAAGGGTTTTTTGAGTCTGATAGACAATTTTTAAATCTAATTCTCAAGCTGTGTGACCCCTTTTGTTTCACACTTGTGCACTTTGACTAGGGGTGAAAATATTTCCAGAGAATTACACATAATGGTGAAGGACTGTGGGTGTTTTGATGGTGGGTGTGGAGTGGTAACAACACCTGAAGGGGAGATCTTATACCTCTAAATCACAAACAACATTGTAAACTAATGTTATCTCAATTAAAAAAAAATAAAAAATATAAAGGTCTTCATCAAATCTCTCCCAACTGGTTTTTCCTATTGTATTTCCTTCTGCTTCCTAATAGTTGGAGCTGATATTTAGTTGGTACAGCTAAAATTGTACAGTGATCTAAAATTGGAACTGATACTGATTGAATATGCTTATGTCATACTGATTTTAAATATTTTGAATATCACCCTAGACAACTGTGATTAATGACTGCCATATGCTAAGCACATGTCAGTAAATGTGCTAATATAATGCAAACATGAACTCAGTTTATCCACACATTCACCCTCTGAAAGAATGAGGGTATTCTCACTGTTTTAAAGATGAGGAAATAGCAGTTGTATCCTTTCCTCATAGTCTAAGAAATGGCCATGCTAGAATTTAAACCCAAATCTCCCATAGTTGAAATTCTGTGCTATTTTCACTAACCCATATTCTCTGTTAGCACAGCCATTCCATAATGAAGAAGCCCTAAAACAAATTAAGATAAGGTGACCTATTACATAGTATTCAGGAAAAAATATCTGCCAAATGTACATACCAATGTTGAATTTCAAGTACTTCTAAAGTTAGTATCTAAGAGAACTGCAAAAAGATAAGCCATAATGGATTGTGTACACACAGTAAGATTTTTTTTTTTTGCATCAATTCAAATAGGCTTAAAATATAAACTGTCAAACTCTAAATAAGAGTAGTAAGAAAGGGGTCTTGGTAATTTGTTGATTTAGCTAGCTTTTGCAGCATTAAGCTGGATGAAGACACACATTTTATCTAAAATGGCGAAGAAGTTACAGAGAGATCTATTAATAGTTTTAAATATGGGCTTAGTGACTAGGATATAATTATTTTTTGTGTCTGTGGGCTTTGGCTTTATGGTTAGTAGTTTATCTGCCTTTCAGCTAAAAAGACTTTATATTTTTAATTGTGTGTTTAAATAGTTTTTATGGAGGAATGATCTCCCATCAAAGTGTCTGCAAGGTATTATCTTGCTCCTAAAAACTAGGATAAGGATGAGTATGATCTAGAGCAAAAAGGAAGATTAGCTATTACATATTTTCTGTTTGGATGAATGTGATGATTTTTTTAGCTTTTGTTTGTTTGTATTTTTTTTATTGAAAGAAATGCAGCTATTCTTCTATAACTGTGGTTCTAAGAGAAACTCAATACCTGATTATCTCTGATTCCTCCACAATTAAGTGGGTATCTTAAAGGACTAAAAATATTTGGCTTGGAGATATGAAATAATCTGCTTCCATTTAATTGAATCCTTGTTTTTGTTTCTGATTTTTTTTTTTTTTTTTTTTTTTTTTTAGTGTAGACAAGAGAAGTCTAGCATCCTTTTGTACAGGTAATAGGACTGGTGTATTTAGTCAAATCACTAAATTTAGTAAACTGAACTGAAGTTCTTTATAACAGATAAAGTTCCTATTAAGTCAGCACAAACACAAATATTACAAATTTCATTTTTTTAATTCATATTTACTCACACCTAGACTTGAAGAATTCTCTGACAGTTTTCCTCTCAAGAAATTTTGCTTCCAATACACAAAGAAACCTTCTGAGTTTTGGAGGTCTCAAAGATGGCAGCGGATGTCATCATCTTAGCTTTTACATGACCCAATTCCTCTTCCTTATCCAGTTTATTTCATGTCCCACCTCCAGAACTGAGCGTGTGTATGCTCTTACAACGTTCAAAAAGAAAAAGAAAACCTCTTTGGAATATGAGTTTCTGTATTAAAGCAAGGATAAGTGCTTTTTGCGTTTTTACACACAGTACACCAAGATCTTAGGGCACTAAACTTCAAAGAGCTTTCTTACCCCACCCATTGAGTTAGTCAAAGGAATCCTGCTATGCTATTTGCAATGGAAAGAATATTCTCATGACTTAGTATGCTTCAATACAGACATGAGCAAAATCTCTATGACCAAGGTATGCATCCTTGTTCATCCAAATGACAAGAAAACCTTTTCTGTTTATTTCTTACTACCTCTAGTTCTTAATTCTTTGCTCAGCTTTTTTAATTCAAGCAACTAATACAGAAAAATACTAACAGAGTTAGCTTCTGAACCTAGACATTCTAATGGTGACCTTTATTTTTTTAATGTTGATTGATTTTTATGTGTATAATTTAAAAAATCTTGAATGCTCTTGATGAATCCATATTCCTAAACAAATTAAAATCGGCATTCTCATAATAAGAGGTCTCTATTAGCAAAATTCTGCTGGTCATAAAAATAACTGATGTCCATAATGATGATTTAGAGGCTTTCAAAGATTCCCAAGTGCCATTTGAATCATCAAAAATTAAATTATGCTCAACCGAAATTCACCAAGCTGTCCATTAAGTAGACTTTTAACCTGTTATTTCTTCATACTACATGCTTATACTTTATTAAACTTTATATTTAATTCAATAGTAAATTTCCTCCTATAATCATTTCATTCAATAAGTGCACTTAGTTGAATTCATGTATGATATGACCTAAATAGAAAACATGAACTAATATGTCTCTAACAACTACTAAATTTGAAATCCCAGGGTTTTTTTAACAAACATAATTTAGTATAGTTTTATATTTACAAAAAAATGATAAAAATGAGAGTTCCCTTGTACCCCTACACCCAGTTTCCCCTACTATTAACATCTTACATTAGTGTTAGATCTTTGTTACAGTTAATACTAATACATTAGTATTAGATCTTTGTTAATGCGTTATTATTAATTAGAGTCCACGCGTCACCAGTTCCTAGTTTTGAACGATGTATAGTAGATGGACCTCTCATTTCGTTACCCCTAATTCCAGTAACCATACCTGATACAGTATCATACACAATAGGTCCACTGTGGGAAAAATCCCTGATGTTCCACTTATTTCTACTTCCTTCCTCCAAAGCCCCTAGTAACTGATATTTTTACTATCTTTAAAACAGTTTTGCCTTTTCCAGACTATCATGTTAGGGGAATCTTGCTGTGTGTAGTCTTTCTTTGACTTAGTAACATGCACTGAAGTTTCTCCGCGCATTTTTGTGAGTTGACAGCTCACATTTCCTTTTATCACTGAAAGTTTTCCATTGTGTAATGTACCAGTTTATTTATCCATTCACCTACTAATGAATATATTGTTTGCTTCCAAGTTTTGACAATTATGAATAAAGCTACTTTAGAATTTATTATCCATTTTTACAAAATAACTTGGAATTTTGATTGGAATTGTGCTAAATCTATGAAAAAAAATGGGAAAAATTGACTAAAAATATTGAGTCTTCCTTTACATACACATAAAATATCTTTCCAATTATTTAGGTCATCTTTCATATTTTTATCAGAAATTTGTAGTTTACCTTCATATAGTAAATCTCAATATTTTGATGGGACTTTATCTCAGTATTGGGACTTTCACAAATGTTCCTCCAGTGATAGAGCTTTTATCCCTCTATTCCTCACCCTATGTCCTGGCCATATTACCAGTCTATTACTATGAATTTCTAAATCTTTTTGAAGACACAGTTTTCCCTCTCTGAACTGAAATAGAAATACTGGAGGGAGATTCCCTTCTCCCAGCTAAGGAAAGTTTCTGGAAAGTCCTTTCTGCTACAGAGTAGATTTTTTTTTTTTTAAAGAGTACTAGCTTTATTATAGAACTGCTTTCTTTTTTTTTTTTACTCTTTTTATTTTTTTTCTTATGCAAGCACTGGGTACAGTCAGAAGTGCGGGAGGGTGAGAGAATTCACCAGAGCCAGAGTGAGGAACAGAACAGGCAGAATGAGGAAGAACACTGCTGAGGGGAGCAGCGGGCGTGGCAGGAGAGGTCTGTGCACCATGTGGGACCCTCACCAGTGGCCAGGGAATCGAACAGGTGCTGCAGAGGCTGCAGGCAGCTTCACAGCACAGCGCTCAACCGCTGCGCCACCAGGGGAGGCCCTACAGAGTAGATTCTTGCCTTGGAAAAGTTTCTGGATGTGTTTTGCATTGACAGTTACTTGGACATTTCTATTGATTTTTAAATTTATATCCTATGATAGCCTTGGAAGTTCTCATGAAGGGAAAGCCCATAGAAATATGGGGACTTCCCAGAGTTTGAAGCCAGTAGAAAATTCTCAATCTCAGATTAGTCCACACTCTACCTGAAGCAATTCACCAATATTACTGTGTCAGTGATCCTATTAGTTTATAGCCCCAGCAAGAACTCATTTGTGTCTATGGTTGTGACTATTTCTCCAGATTTGGAGATGAAGGTTGGTCTGCAACCTCAGTTCTCTAATGGGTCCAAGAAAAGTAATTGATTTTCAGCTTGTCTACTTTTACTTATTGCAAAGACTTGGCATGATGACTTCTAAATGATCTATATCTTGGAATGGAAACTGAAATGTATTATTAAAATACAATATTTCATTTAATTTTACATCAATATGTAAAGTTAGGATACATAGGAAACTAATTTGGCAGATACCATCCAGATATTAAGACAGAAAGAAGAGCCAGGATTTAAATTCAAACAATCTAAATCAAAACTCTTCTATTATCCCATTACCATATGCAGCTTTTGCACATTTTTGTGCTCCTTAGGATTACCAATAGTGGCAACAGGAGCACAAAGCATTGACATGAATGCAGGAGGCAGTGGTTTAAATGGACATTTGAGAACTGCAATTTATTCCAAGTTAAAAAATAATATGATCCAGTAACTACTATTCAAGGAAAGGTCAATTCACTTCCCACTGTACTTAGTGATGGATATTATAGTTCAGTAGCTTTCACATGGGGACTTTGTAATGTGGTCATTGACCTTGTACAGTGGTACCTGCATTATAATGGAATAAATTTACTCTATAACTGAAAACTAACAAACATTGCAATAGGTCAACAACATATACTGCACATCCATTCAAAGACCAATATAAGCAAATGCTGTTTAGCATTTGAGAGCTTGGAAAAGAAAGACAAACAGTAGCTAAAATGGAATACTGATTCTCCAGGTAATTTTAGAAAACAATCCATGAGTTTCCATACACACAAAAACATAGCATTATCATTATTTTCATCATCAATTTTAGGGACTTTAACCTGTGTTATTTATAACTCTTGCAAAAACATAATTCACACTTTGCAAGAAATAGATATAGAGAGATTGAGTACTTTGGGTCACAGATTTTAAGCATCTGAAGCTCAAGAATTGACCCTGGATTTATTATTAACAAAATCGTCTTTCTTCTACCAACCTCAGCGGCAGAGAAATTGATTTTCACGTATTTTATGTGAGAGAACAGCACAAGTAGGGTTTAGTGGAGAGGGAAAAGGTTGGCTAACCCTGTTAAAGTGATGAACTATATACTTTGTAATTCCTTCAACAGTACTCTTCAGCTGGGTTTTCTCTGAAGGTGTTGTGTAGGCAATAACAATAGTAAACACTTGACTTTGGTAAAAATATATGCACAGAAACCCAGCAATAAAGACTACCTCACTACCCACTGGTATTCAAGGATACACTGAGAATATCCTTGCCTTTATCAGAATGGATATTCTATCTCTTCATGCACACAGAAAAAAAAAATGTGGTATTTAGTCACTTTTGGAAATTAATTTTATTTCCACAATAAAGCAAGATCTCTTTTGTACATGCCTTTGTATTTTTGATGCAGATCATGGTTGATTTCAAATGTCTAATTGTATATATTTTGGGTTTTATTGTTGAAAACTTTATTGAAAAGTTCTCCTACATAAACTATATATTTGATTCTGCAGACCACTGATACAAACCTTTTCTTATGTCTTATGTATAGTAGTATGATTCCATTACTTTAAATTCAAATTTAAAAATATTAGTTATTTAAAATAAATTATTTTTATTATTACATACTTCTATACAAGATTATACTTAAATATGATACAAAGTAGAGATAGCTGGATATCTGCACAATTTCATGTTTAATGTCATTGCGTTTTCTAATGTTGGAGGTTTAATTCTTTGGTTCAGAAAGAATATATAATCTGAAGATTATATTTAATGAACTCCAACTTTATAAAGGCATATCAATTAGTGCAAAGAAGTAGAGATTAAAGCACATGGAGATAAGACAGGAAAATAAAATATTATATGGATATGGTAGTATATAAGTAATAGCTTTTAATCTGTTTTTTTTTAAGACTATTTATTTATGCACACAAGAACTGGGTACAAGCCAGAGGTATGGGAGGAAGAGGATTCACTAGACAGAGAGCAGGAAACAGAACAGGCAGATAGACTGAAGTACACTGCTGAGGGGAGCAGCGGGCGAGTCAGGAGTCAGGAGAGGTCTGCTGTACCATGTGGGTAGCTTCCTGGATGGCCGGGGATTGAACTTGAGCTGCAGAGGCTGTGGACAGCTTCACAGCGCTGGGCTTAACCCCTTGTGCCACCAGGGAAGTCCCTTTTTAATCTGTTTTTTAATACTTAAATATTTCTAAGAGAAATATCATTGTTTAGATATAATTGACAATATGGTTTGTAAATTGACTTTCCATCATATAGGATTGCTTGTAGTAGTTGGAAAAAGATACCAAGTTATATGTCATGATGCGGACCTGATCTAAAGGTCATACATCCATAAGGGAGAAGAAAGGAATTCTCAATGAGAAGACTAGGTTTGAATGATTTCTGAAAAGAAATAGGATTTAACCTCATCTTTGTTAAGATAGTGGAAAACGTAGTAAAAACTGTGTTTAAATGAAGTAAGAATGCATAGGCTGGGGCTTATTACTATCACATTTGAGCACATCACTTTTCTGAGACGTCTTCATTATGTATATAAAGGGGGGGTTAGGGTAATGATACTTAAATAGGTACATAGTTGTTACACTCTTCTGTTTTCTTGACTGAATTAACTAATCAAGCATACCACTCTTTACAGATAAACCTAAATAAAGCCTCAAAATCATTGGCCCTTGAGTCTATGTAACTCTGAAACTATGTAAAAATTTTATACATCTTGACAAACTGAAGAATTCAAGGATGGTTTTCTGCCTTACTACCTTTACCCACTAGATACTTGATAATTAGGAAATAAGAACTTAATAATTAAGGGAAATAAGGACGATTCTGGGAAATAAATGAGGGAAGAATTTCTTTCTTTCCAGTGCCGGTGACAGACTTGATAAGTGAATATTAATAATAATAATGGCCTCATTTGTTGGATAATCACACCTTAAATTCTCTTAAATAAATTTTTAAAATTTTATTTAGGATAAAATTTTCCTATAATAACAATGCCTACTGCATAGCACTGATGCATTTAAATTGAAGGAAGGAAATGCCCACTCCCCAAAAATGTTGCAACTTTAAGAACCTGAAGCTAAACTTAGAAATGATAATCCCAGGTTGGTCTAAGTAAGTTATTTAGGAGGTAAAATTATGTGTCATTAGATAAATTAGTTCAACATGATTTGGCGATGTTATGTGGGCATCCAGCTAACTCATGAAAATATTTTCTTTATTTATGTGGCCAGCATTACTTAGAATAAAGTTAATTTGTTTTGTGCCCTCCTAACACAGACATTATTTGCCCTGATTATATTTCCCTCCACATCTATACCCACTAATCACCACTATTCTTCATCTTAGTTTCCAGTTTGATGCATGCTTGAGTAGAGTATGGGTGGTATCAATCCTTTTGTCCACCATGCATTTGTGATAGGTTCAATTGAGAGACTACTATGTTGCTCTGCCTATTTAGCTCAAAGCAGCTTTTTTTCTATATTAATCTGATGAAAGAAAGACCGTTCTGGTTTCATATTTGAACTAAAAATTAAGGACACTTTGTTTTCTTTAAAGACCATTTCTGAGGGGAGAAATCCTATATTGGGAATAAAATAAACAAGGGTATTTTAGAAATGAAGGTCTGGGACTTCACAAAAATAAAAAAAGCACAGAGTTGATAAGAATCAAGAAAAGGAACGTTTAATACTGTGCCTCATTCCTTGTAGAGCCAATGGTTGAAAGGTGTGTCTCTCTCCCCTGAAGAAAGTAAAGGATTTATATCACCTTCTATGATATTAAAATGTCCTTTCAAGCTGCTGCTAGTAAAAGGATACTGTTTTCCAGAAGCTAATGCCCTTGGACCAAGTGGATTTATGTGTTTCATCCACTTAGATTCTACCTACATTTAGAAGATACCACAACCTTATTGTGAGTCTAACAATAATCAGTGGCCATGTGCTTAGATACTTAAATAGAGTATGTATTTAAGTATACCCTATTTAAGTAAATAGCTGTCTTCACCCCTAGGCTAGGCTTGATTCTTCTTTAACTCTTTCTATTTCTCTATGAGCACAGAGATGTGCTACTCTGATTCAAAGTTCAGAGGAAAAAATGTGCAATATGTCACATGATTGATATTGTGATTAACAATAATTCCCATTCCCAAGGCCCATTACCTTTGTGCCAGTAGCTGACCCATGTGGAAGGATATTTGTGCAATATACTTACAACTAATGAATCAGAAGTAAACTCACTGGAGTGGGCTTAATTGAGGGAAGGTCTCTCCATTCCTATGAGAGAACTCCAGAAAGAATCCAGCCTGCTCATTCATGCGGATACTGTCCTCTCTGGATATAGTTCTACAAGTGCTGTAGCCACCTTACTATAGGGACTAAGGAGGAAGCCTCCCAAAGATGGAAGAATTAAAATGTAGAAAAAATTAGGGTCCTTAATGATTCTGTTGATGAGCTGATAACATGACTTTATAGCTCACGCTATCTCTCATGTTCCAATTATATGATATGATACAATTCTTTTTTGTTTTGTTCATATATTTTTTCAGATTCTGAAAGAGGAAAGCTCTTGATGGGAACAAAAGAATTCTAGCTGATACATCATATTAAAAGTTTCAGTTAATGACTCTGCCCACCAGGGATGCTTTCATGTTGAAGTCCAGATTTTGTAATAGAAAGAGAAGGTTTTCTTCCTCCCCTTTTATGAAGTGTTATCAGTTCCTAAAATTAATTCCTTGTGGGTCTGGGCCCCATGTAGTTTATTGATGTGATATCAACAGTTATATTTTTCTGAAAATGAAAGTCTGAATCTTTAGATTTGAATTAAGCAAGTGCTATCAAATGGAATCTTTATCATATACCCTAAGGAATTATTTCTGATCTCACTTGTTTCTGATTTTGAAAGAAGCAGTCAGAATAAATAAATGAAGCCGTAACATTTTATTAATAGTTTAGGTCTCCAAAAACTGTTGAATAAACTGAACAATACTTGTGAAAAAGAAAATTTAGATTAATTCCTTAGTGTCTAACACTTTTCTGGATGCAGCTACTCCTGTATCTGTGAGAGCTTGCTAGGCCTCAGGGGAACCCAGCTGAATGCCTACTTACCAAAATAGAAATTAGGACATTCTTATCATCCTCAGGATCAAAATGCCAAAGAGGCAATCATGGGAGAGTGCAAGGCTTATAAGACTGATTTTAGTTTCTAACTGAAAGATCAGCTCATTGTTATTTTTTAATGGATATAATTATTGACTAAATATAATTACACTTTCTTATGTGATAGTTTAATATATTGCTCAATAGAGATTTAATGTCCCATATACTATGTTTACTATAGGAATTATCTATTAATTTGAGATTTATGTAGTATATCATAAGATGTATATTTTGAGATGTTACATGGTATAACGTACATCACATATGGTACATCATTGGAGCAAAAAAGTGAGCCCACATTATATTTGATAGAGCACATTGACTTGAGAGAGCAAATCAGTTTTACAAATCTTATTTTCTTATTACTAAAGAAAGCATGATATGTGACCCACCTATTTTATATCATTGTGGTAAGGATCAGATGCAGTAGTGCAAGAATAGAAATACTTTAGGGCCTGGTCTCCCCAGTGGTGCAGTGGGTTGAGGCAGCACTGTGAAGCTGTCTGCAGCCTCTGCATTGTGGGTTCAATTCCCAGCCAGCCAGGGTGATACCCACATGGCGTGGCAGACCTCTCCTGTCTCGCCAGCTGCTCCCCTCAGGAGTGTTTTCAATCCATCTGTCTGTTCTTCTCCCTGCTCTGTCTCTGGGTGAATTCTCTTACCCTCCCGCACCTCTGGCCTGTACCCCAGTTCTTATATGCATAAATAAATAAAATAAATCTTAAAAAAATAGAAATACTTTATAAGTTGTGTGCGTGTGTAGTTGGATCTCTAGCACAATGCCCACTTTGACTGAGACACAAGAAGCTTATGATTTAGTGCATAAAACAAATAGTACAGTAACCAGAAGTAATCCAGAGGAGGGAATGATCAACTCAGTCCGAGGCGATGGTAGAGAATTCATCAGAACTTAAATACTAAGCTGGATTTAGGAGGCAAATATTACAGTTAACCTTTTTCTTATCAAGAGAACCTGTGTGGTTCCCTGCATATAAGATGGTCTTTGCTATCTCCATGCTCTTATATCTTATCTGCAGGGAATCACAAATAATTGAAGGTAGACAAAAATAATCTAAAAACCACAGTCAGGGTGCAGTCCTAGGGATGGGGATGGAAACTGGGTTTAGTGTAGATAGTGATGAAGTGAGAAGCTGAACACAATCAAAATAGGGGGCCTGCATGTGTGCTGGAAGGGACTTGAGCATATTCTATAGACTTGCATCATCACTGGAATAATAAGGAGACTTCGGTAATTATTATTGTGGGCCTTACCTCAGACCTTTTTGAACTGGAATCTTGGCTGAGGGATAGAATTGGCGGAGATTCAGAGTTATATCTACACAACCTTGATATCATTCAGGTTTCAGAGCCACTGATCTGGATGAAAGGAAGCCACTGGAGGATTTGGGACAGGGAAATTACGGTCAGATTTGCATTTTAAAATAATCACTCAAGCGGCTCTTCTGGATATGGCAGGGAAAGAGTCGAACCCAGGTGACAGAATTCAGGGGATGACAAAGCCTGGGATTCAGACAAAAGACTGATGACAACAAATACAATCGCAGCAGGGCAGTAAGAGCTGAGGGAGAGAGGAGAGTGACATAGGAGACGTGTTTAGTAGTGCAATAGTACACAAAACAAAGGGGCTTATAGTCTAGGGGAAAAAAAAAAAAAGACTTTTTCCCTGAAAAGAGATTGGGAGCCTGAAAAATTTCTTAAAATGCAAGAATACTTAGAAAATAATTTTGACCTGACTTTGGGCAATGTCATCACTTAGCAAGGGCTTGGCCCATGAGTAATGTTTCCTTAACACAGGGACCCTTAACACGGGCAGAGAGATGGAGGAGTTGGGTCCTCACATCTGTGTCAGAACTCCCGTTTCTAGAGCGTGTTAATAAATTCAGATTAATCAAGACAAGAAAGGAAAGGGGAAATAGGAAGACTTTGCTTATAGGAAAATATTAAATAAAATCAATGGTAAATACCTTGGTGTCAGGAAAAGAAAGTGACATCTCAATGTCAAAATACCAACTATTGATGGTTTTTCACCCAGGAAAAATAGATAATGTCCGAAAATCATTAAATGCAGTCAAACTAACACACACAAAAATTTTCTGTATGTGTCTATAGTTAGTTTCAGCAACTATCCATCTCACATATTTTATAAAAGCCCCAGGTTTAAGAATCCAACATTGTGGCCACGTGGCCGATGTTTCTGTACCTTGTATTTTGTTTGTGGGGAAACATAGCTATCCTAATTTTAATACCAATTCTGTTTGTAGTTTTGTACTTGTTTTTTTTTTTTTTGGTAAATTATTTAAATCCCAAGTTAATTGCAGTAAACAGAATTGGGTTTACAATTAGACATGACTATGTTTGTTCCAAGTTCTTCCATCTGACATTTGAAAAAGCTTCTTAAACTCTCGGAATCCTACTTTCTACTTCCAAGCTCTATATATAGGTCATGAGGAGGGTCAAAGACACAGTTAGATAATATACCAGAATGTGTCAGACGTTTGGTCTTCTGCAAAAGCTAGTTGCCAGGTTCCAATTGCCTTTCCTCATTTTGAAGATGGAAAAGATCAGGGAGAAGAGCAGAAGTGGACTGCATGGGGCCACTTTTCATCCTGCCTTCATGGCAAACATTTTAATTGATCACAATCTTCTTTGTTTTGAAACGAGGATCCTCAAAATCCTTCCCAGCACAGAACCATGAGCTGCTTCTACCAGCTGCACTGATGTGACATTTGAGCTGAAACCTATTCGTTCTTCCCGCACTGGATAATCTCTAAGACTGCAGCTGTGACAATCTGAGCCCATAACAAATGCAGTCCAGTTTTAAAAACCAGACAATTGAGTGGATGGCAGATTTCTTGAACCAAACAGAATATAAGCAAAAAACATATGGAGATACCACATTCACCTGTTGATGAAAACTTTTTGGAAACCCTGGGAGTGGAGCTGAACTGGAACTAATATTTGTGGTTGGCAGAATCATGACCCCACGAAGTTGTCTCAAGCCTAATCCCTGTAACCTGTAAATATATTAATTTATGTGGAACAATGGATTTTTCAATTGTGTTTAAAAATAAAAATGTTGAGATGGGAAGGTTATCCTGGATTCTTCAGGTGGGTCCACAATATTAACAAGTGTTCTTATAAGAGAAAGAAGGAGGCAGGAGAGTGAGAGGCAGAGGCAACATGATAATGAAGACAGGGATTTGAGATGGCAAGGACACATGTTGCCTCTAGAAGCTAGAAAAGCAAGGAACTGATTCTCTCTGAGCGCTTCCAGAAGGAATACAGTCCTCCTGATGACTTGATTTTAGCCTTGTAAGATCTGTTTTGGGGCTTCTGATTTCTAGAACTGTAAAATAGTAAATGTGTGCTGTTGTAAATCACCAATTTTATGAAAACTAGTTAGAGCTGCAATAGGAAACTAATACAGGTCTTAAAAAAGAGGTAGGATAGACACTACAGAGGGGAGAGGGGGAGAGGTAGTTGATAAGTACAGGCTTAGGTTAAGAATAAAGTATGTGGTGGGGTAGTATGGATCCTGATGAATTTGAAGAGGTGGAAAAGGCTAAGAAGAAGAAGAAACACAGTTCAGGAGTTAAGCCCTTGTGCTGGGCTGACAGCTTGAGCTTGAATCTTACCTCAGATGCTTACTGAGTAACCTCAGTCCAGTTACTTAATTTCTCTAGCACCACAAATGCCATCTATAAAAACAGAGTAACACTACCTGTTTCATAGAGTTAATGAGATTGTCGATGTAGAATATCTATTACTGAATAAGTACTCCACAATGAGAAGTTAATATTTTTATGAATGAAAGATGAAGTTGAATTTTGCCAGTTTACTAGGTTATAGAAAATTGAATACTAGAATGAGATTAGAGAACTTTGTACCCTAGCTATTAAGTGATCGTTGAAAATTCTTGTACAGGAAAGAAATTTAAAAACACAAATTCTTGTGGCAAATTAACATAGCAAGCACAGAAGACAGAAAGATCACCCACTTAAGGGAAAGTCTGAGAAATAGAGGTTGCTCTTCGGATAGAAATAGGAAAAGTTAGGCACGTATGGTCCCAGCATCCTGGCTGACTCTAATACTTAGGGACAGGATGTTGTAATGGAAACATCAGTAGCCCAGAAATTAGGGGATAAAGGTTCTTACTCTGCATATGTTACCACATTGAGCAAACCTTTAATGTTCATGGCACAAGATCCCAACTGGTGAATTCAAATAGCCTTTATGGCTCAGAATTTGCTGAGTCAGTGCTATTTCAGAAGTCCTATTTCTCTTGGGCTTATCTTCTCTGTGAGCCTGAAGTCAAATGATTTATCTTCAGAAAACTGCAAGGATAAAAGAACCCTCCTGAAAAGCAAATTAGTTCTAATTGCTATGAATCTCAGTGACTATTTAAGCCCTGCACTTACTAAATAATTAGATCTTTAACAAGGATGTGTGGACTAGCTACAGGACTTTGAAAGGTGCAGATCAAGACGTAAATATTATTTTGTGTACAATTAGAGTGTTTCTGTCCAAGTTAAGCATCTTCAGAGTGGCATCTGTTGGTCAGGGCTCTCTACCTACAATGGGACAGGAAAGGGAACAACTTTTCTCCCAAACTCTGCTGTTCAAAAAGGATCTGCCTGCCATGTAGACAAACTATAAATGTGTCACCTGCTCATGAAAATGGCACAATGATAGTGCAACAGAATACTCTCAACAGGGAGAGTTCGCCAAAAAAACTACATACATAGTATGTGAAAAGCAGCAAAAGATAGAAAACTAGATGATTTTAGGTACAAAAAATTCCAATAAGTGGAAGCAGAATACTACCTGCCTTTAGTCAGTTACTCAGGGTCCAATCTGTACTTTACAGAGGGAGATGCTGGCTATAATTTGAAGAAGAGAAATTCTGTCATCAGTAGTCAAGAGTCAACAGTCAGGACACTTTGACACTGAAGGAAGCTGTTTAAAGTCCTTATTTTCAGAAGACTAAAAAAATAATGCAATGAACAGATGAGACTAAATTCTTAGATGTGTTCTTTACATTGCCTCAGCCTCACTGAATCCTCCAGCATTCATAGAACATCTTGTGTCAGTATTTAAATTAAAAACTCCAGACCTCAAACTTGTAAAATGTGAGTAGTTCAATGCCTTGCTGGAGATTTTAAGAATTTGAGCAGTGGGAGAGGGGTCCATTTTGTTAGCTGGCCCAAGGACTGTCTGGTTTCCAACGCAGCCCTTGACTCTAGGTCTGATCCTGCTGTTCTGCTATGATTAGAGTTGCTCTGCTTGCTGGTCTGCCTTGCTCCAAGACTTAAGCATATTGCCCCATATGTAGACAAGTGACGTAAATTGTCTAACCAGAATTTAGTGGAAGACTGATGAAAACAAAGCAGAATTACAGACCCAATAGAAAACACCTTCAAGTTGAATATAATCTCCAAGAGACTATACAGAATTCACAATCAGTCTCCACAGGCTGCTTCTCACCATGTTGCTGAGGTCTGACTTCACTCTGTCTCAGGTAAAAAATGTCTCAAACCTTCTTATAAATGCCCAGATATAAGTTCTGATTTTTTTTTATCACCAAAGGGAAATTTAAAATTCCTCCTACATCATTAAAAAGGACCATTTAATTCCTCTAAACAAAATTTCAGGAGTTGCCATGACCTAATAAACATGCACAGGTAATGAGATTTCTCTGACTCACCTGCATCTCCATCCTCAGCATAAAACAATCAGCAACATGGGGTTTGGATATTTAGGTCATGGTTTCAGGTGAGGTGCTTAGACATGAATTTACCTGTCCCTGATATGTGAGTGTGTGGGTTGGTGGGTATGGGGAGGGAGTGGGGCGAAATGGAAACTATTCTATCAGAACAGATGCCACATAATGCCAGTTCATTTTTGTTCTTGTTGCTGTTGATCATTCTCCTCCATCTTCCTTTCCTTCTTACTTGTTTTCACCTTCTGATATTCTCCGTTTTATCTTCCTATTCTTCCTTTTAACTTCTGTCTTATATCTCTTATTCTCATATTAATTTTGAGAAAATTAATTCTAAGATAGACTCCTGAGTTATTTTACTAAGGAAACCAGGATATCGAACCTGTCCTTGATGCTGTCTATTAGATCCAAGCTGCCTTACTTCCCAATTAACCATTCTAATATCACCTTTATTTGTCAAGTTTCTCCAGAGGAAAGTGTGAGGGAGGAACAGGCTGATGTTTTATTATAAGAAATTGGCTCATGCAATTATGGAAACTGGGGAGTCCCATAATCCATTTTCTGCAAGTGGAGATTAAGGATAGGAATTGATAAAATTTACTGAGTCCATCCAAAGACCTGAGAACCAAGAGAAACTAAGTTATAAATTCTAGTCAGAGGGCAGAGGAAGATGAAATCAGATATCCCAGCTCAATCAGTGAGGCAAGATAAAAAAGAGGAATTATACCCTCTTCCTTTTGCTTTTTTCAGATTCTCAATGGTTTGGATAAAGCCCAGCCACATTGAGGCAGGCAATCTACTTTACTGAATCCACCAATTCAAATGCTAATCTCATCTGGAAACACCCTCATAAACATACTCATAAATTTAATCTGAGCACTTGAGGCACTCAAGCACTTGTGGCCAATCAATATATTCAATTAACCATGACAATAATGATACCATATTTCTAAACCCAAGCCTATCTTGAAGGTTCAAGTTCAGCATCACGTTTCTCATCACTCAAATATAGTTAATATTCCTATTTGGACAACCCTTAGGCTCTATGAGCTTGCAACTCATAAATAAAGATTGTGGATAACTTCAGTTTGCTTTACATGTAATTTTGCTACATGGATGAGATAATGGAGTCAGAAAGACTGGTATTTAAATTCCAGTCTTGCTTCTTGCTATTGTTTTTATTTCCTTTTTTTTTTTTTTTTTTTATCTAGGGCAGGCAGACTAATTTACCTTGATATGTTTCATTTTGCTCATTTGTAAGTGGGATGGTTTAAAATGATTCCTTGAGTTGTTAACAAGATAAATTAAGTGAATGTACCTGCATTTGTTTGAGCAGTGCCTGGCACACAGAAAGAACTCTGCAGACATTAGATATGCAGCACTATTTCCTAATATTTGAATAAGATTCCATGATAAAAAATAATATTATAGATTTATAGGTAGAACAAATTTTTATGCATGCTTGACAAATGAGGAAACAGGGTCTTAAAGAAGATAATCAGCTTTATCTGGACTCCAGTAAAAATTAAAACCCAAGTCAACTGACAGCATTACTTGTTTTTAACCCGGCGTTACAGAAAAATTACATTCACCTATGAAGGATCTTTGTTCTTTAAGGAGTCCCTCTTACAGAAATGTTCTAGAAATAGAAAATATGGGCTGCATGGACCACATCACCACTGTTTAGAAGACTAAAATAAGGGTGAGAAGAAATAAAGATTTCATCTCTCTTTGTAAATTCCCCAGAGGAAAAAAATAATTGAAGAACTGTTTATGATAGAAAACTATAATTAGGAGTAATGGGATGAAATTAAGGAAAAGGAAATAGCAAGTTTATAATAGGTTCCAGTATGAGGTATTCAAATTTAATTGTGTTTTTTAAGTAATGTCAGACTCCCAGATGCTGTAGTGATGAACACTGTATACAAATGGGTGCATAAATAAATGACTTTATAATCCACACAATCATGCTGGTGTGCCTTTCTAAGTCAAGATGCCATTTTGCAACTGCACATTTAGAATTGTTGTGGCAATATTAAAAAAAAAAAAGTCTTCAATTGGGCTGAGGATGTGATTACCTCCTATTTCTCATAACTTACAAAAAGGAATGGAAAAATCCCTTCTCCTCTACCAAAAAAATTTTAAAAACTTATTAGATTTGCATATTTTGTGATCCATTTTTGAGTTGAAGCATCACACACCAGGAGGTTAATTTATCCAATAGAATGCTACAATCAACCATTTCAAAATCTTTCTTCAGGTCCTTAGAGACCTAGGGAGTGAAAGGGAAAAATATATTCATACTAATTTTTATGTCTCCCACATTGCTACAGAGACACATCTAATAAAGTCATTCAGAATTAGTGCTACAGGAAATGTGAACTAGAAGAGTGTGTCCTGCTTTTCTGCTATTGGCTTCTCTATGGAGTCAAATTACTTGGAGTTCTTTGTTTTAAAGACATAATTTTTCATTAGACAAGCTGCCACTTTTATCCAAAAGTTAATAGCAGGAATATGTCTGGCTGACACAACAAATACAGCCATAGTTCCCCAGTTATTAATGCCAGTAACAATTTGGGATACAATAAATGGCTGTGCACTGTGGCATTTACCATTCACACAATAGCAGGGAACTGTGCTGCTGATCTGTCTTTAGAAAAGAGAACACACATATAGGCATGAACACCCACACACTGAACCCATAATACTTATTTGCTGATGGCTACCAAATACATCATGGCAACTAAATGGAATTTTCTAAGTGTAGGGTGTCAAAGTCTGATTCATGATCTAAGAAGAGAAATTATCATACAAAGCACTAGTCCGGGAATTTGGAGGGCTTAAGGCAGCATTGACAATCATATTGTATTCCTCCAGATGGTAAGGACATATGCAAATAACTCACTAAAATGCTTGCAGAATTTTTTCAGCTCTTCTATTTCCAGTGGGAATGATGCCACTGGTTCACTGGTTCTAATACTGCCATGGGTCAAGGGTAGGCTAGCCCTCGTCCCAAGACACATGATAGTATTAGACCATTCTTAGAGATTGACAAGGTACATTAGCATAGCAAAGTCTCCATGGAGCTCAATAATATGTGGGCGCAATGTTAGAATTATTTGTGCATTGAATCCTTTCAATTTGACTTACTAATTAACATACCGCACAACAGCTTTTAATGAGTATTCACCAGGATATAAGGTCTTAACCTTCCCCCCCACCCCCACCCCCGCTCAGATATACAAGCTCACAAGGAGAATTTTCATTACTCAACAGAAACAAAGCTACTCCCCATAACCCACAAACTAATAAGTCTCAGATGCTGAAATGGTTAGAGAACATTTGCTATTTAGGAACCCTTTTGCAGTGATATTCCATTAAACCATTAGCCTGGAGAGTTTGCTAGACTCACTTGGGTCTTTTGGGTTTCTCCCCTGTTCTGTCCCAGTAATCTTCTATTATTCAATTAACTTCCAAGCTCCATAATTGTTGGGGTTTTATCATCTGTCCCATAAGAGTGCTCATAGATCACTATATTCAGGCAAACTAATACAGTAAATACAAAACTTCTAGAGAGTAAGAGCATCACTGCACCACAAGAGCCTGTTCAGTGCCTGCCACAAGGTCAGGGCTTACTAATTGTGACTCAATTAAATGAAAATCATCAGGGATTTTCATAAATCAACTAAGTTGGCTAGGATGTGGCCAAAGTTTTTCTGACCAATGTTTTCTAAGCATATCACCATTCTAATTCCTAATTGCTTCATGTTCATTATTAATAAGCATTTATTCAGCAACCATTTGAACAGCTGAGCACTTCACAGGACAAGTTTAACTGACTTATCCCCTGCCCTTTCGGAGCAGACAGTCTCAATTTCTTTACCTGGTAAGAGCACATAACTTAATTCAGTGAATAGAATGTGACAAATGGCTATCATAACTCTTATGCACCTTCTTTTATTCAGTATTGTGTCTCCTTTCCTAGTCTATCATGTTCCCAGGCAGATTAGCATTTATCTGGGACAGATTGAAAACATCCATAAATCAGATTATTCAAAACATGAATAGTCCTTTTCATGTTCTGGTGAAGTAAGATTTCACTCCAATTTGCTCTTCTGCTTTCCCTGAGACTGGATGGTTCCTTGATTCATCCTTCCTGTGTATGGGTTCTGTGCCATCCTAGAGATGGAGGATGAAAGATTCTTAGTCTATCAGAAGGAAGAGGATCTTAGAAACTGTATAGCAGTCATTGTAATAGCCATGGTGACATTTTCATTACCTCAACTTTGCATATGATTGTTAAATTCAGAAGTATCTTCTAATGATTTCATCCAGTGTGGTTGATAGAAAACAGATACAAGGAGTCACAGTGATATGCTCAATATCACATGACATCAAGGGTGAGCCCATGTATCTTTTCACTCTGGATCTAGCTTTATGTCTCTATTTGAAGATAAAGGAGGAGAAAGAGGAAATGGAAGAAAGGGAGGAGAAACAGAATTTCAAAGGGGAAGGAAAGAAGGGATTAAGAGAAGAAAGAGAAGTAGTTGGCTCAAATTATGTGCTGGATAAATATTTTTGAATGGATAACACTTCTTATTTAGCTTTTTGTACTTTAGTTTCCTCATATTTAAATGGATATTCTCTACCTTGTGCTGTTGTGCTCTACCTTGAAAATTAAGTGAATAATATCCAAAAGTTAATACATTTAATATATATATATATACACATACATTACTCAGAATAATGCTCAGTAATATAAATGCCATTAGTAAGAATGCAATGCAAATAATAAGTATGAAATACTGTCAGTCAAATACATATCAATTTACAGGTCACAAAAAATTGAAAGTATATCATAATTGGTTTTGAAAATAACACTTTGAAATCAGTGATTATAAATGAGCAAAATGAAACATTAAAATATTGATGGTTTCACTTATAGGAGTAATATAGGGGAGCCAAATAAGTGATGAGGGAAAAAAATAGTTAACAATAATAAAACACAACAAAACAGGCCTCCCTGGTGGCACAAGGGTTTAAGCACAGCACTATGAAACTATCTGTAGCCTCTGCAGCAGGAGTTCGATCCCCGGCTAGGGAGCTACCCACATGGTGCAGCAGACCTCTCCTGACTCACCTCTGCTCTCTTCAGCAGTGTTTCAGTCAGTCTGCCTGTTTTGATCCCCACTCTGTCTCTGGTGAATCCTCTCACCCCCCGCACCTCTGGGCCTGTACCCAAGTTCTTGTGTGCATAAATAAATCTCCAAAAAAAAAAAAAAACACAACAAAACAAAACAAAAATAAACAGGCAACTATAAATCAGAGACATTCTGTGGTGGGGGGTGAGGGTGAGGGATCAAAACGAGGATGAAAGGAGCACAAGGGACTATGGTGATGGCACACTGGTGAATTGGTGGTGGAAAATCTATGGGGACTACACCTGAGAAAAGAAAGCAAACATTGTACCAAAATGAACAATGATGTAAAGTATATATATATACATATATATGTATATATATGTATATATATAAATATTTTCTAAAAAAATAAAGTAACATAAGACTTCAAAGTCAATATAAAAAAACTATGTAAAGTAACCCATGAGCAATAATTTAAAGATTTATTTATTTATTTATTTATTTATTTATTTATTTATTTATACAAGCACTGGGTATAGTCAGTAGCACAGGAGGGTGAGAGAATTCACCAGAGCCAGAGCGGGGAACACAACAGGCAGACTGACAAAATACACTGCTGAGGGGAGCAGTGGGAGTGGCAGGAGAGGTCTGCGCGCCATGTGGGACCCTCTCCAGTGGCCGGGGATCGAACCGACGCTGCAGAGGCTGCAGGCAGCTTCGCAGCCTAGCGCTCAACCGCTGTGCCACCAGGGGAGGCCCAATGAGCAATAATTTATATAACGAATACATGTGAAATTATATGTTGGCTCTACCAGTTTGAACAAACTAGATTTTAAAACTAATAAATAAATAAATAGAATTTATGTGACTGTATCAAGGTGGCAGTATCTGGATATCTATCCCACAACTACCTCCGCATCTAGCTGCAGGGGGTGGGGGGGTGAAGAATTAACAGCTTAACACTCAGTCTGGGTGCAAGATGTCAGCCTACATGTATGACACAACCTGGACACTGGGAGCAATTTACCTCACCTTTAAAGATCTTAGTTGACAACTTGTTATTTAAGATAGGACTCTTTCTCTTGAGAAGAATAGTTCTGAAAGAAAAAAATAATGACTAAATAAATGATCTAGTTAATTGAACTCTAGCTAAACAAGACTTGACTTTCTTTTTTTTTTTTTACTTTTTTAATATTTTATTTTATATAATTCTTACATCATTTTTCATTTTTGCACAATGTCTACATTTTCATTTTGGTTATATTCCCCATACAATTGCACCCCCCCCCACTTATTTTGACCCTTATCCTTCCTCTTCCCGCCCCCCTCCACCCCTGTAGTATGTCTCTGGTTTATAGTTGATTATTAATTTTGATTTTTACTTTGTATTAATTAGTCTTTTTCCTGGTCCCTTATTTAGGTTTTCTAAATCCCTGCACAATGGAATATTACTCAGCAATCAAAATAGACAAACACATGCAGTTTGCAGCAACATGGATGGAGCTGGAAGGGATCATGTTCAGCAAAATAAGTCAGACAGAAAAAGAAAAATACTGGATGGTCTCACTCATAGCACAAGACTTTACTTTCTAATGATACCCCTATACAAAAACATTTTCTAACACCAACTGTAAGACAGAAACATGCTGGGAAGAAACAGCCTGAGCCTTCGCTGCATTTGTAACTCATACTCTGGTTACCATAGGGAATACTGCCACCACCAGTCTGAGTTTTGTCTCATTTTTCTCTTTGTCTTTTATTTTACTACTTAAAAAAAAAGGACAATATATTTTCTGAAGCTTACTGAGTTTGTAACCCAAGCTAATTCTCACCAAGGGAGAACAAAAAGAGCTACAGCCCCCATGTCTCTGTTAAAGCAAGTTTAAAATAGGCCATGGTAAGTGATATTTCTCCTGCATGTTCTGTCTTGAATGGGTTGATCAGGGATGCTACATTGAGAGTTGTCATGTTTCCTTTAGTCAAGAAACATTTTCCAAACTATCAACTGGCAATTTGCTCATTATTAGGATCTTCACTAAATTAGGTAAAATGTGATTATGAGCTCATTAGGACTAACTTGACATTAGAAGGCTGAGTTAAATTTTGACCTTACTATTTATTTACTACATACTTACCCTCTAAAAAAGTTCTTTAAAGCTTTCAAGTCTCCATTTCCCTATCTCAAAACTGGGATAATATTTACCTCCAAGACTGGTTGCAGGATGAAAGAAGATAATGTATTAATAACTTTTAGTCAATCTAAATTTCTGTTATTTACAGCCATTAAAGTGAGTAGGTGTTGAATAACGAGAAGCTACTTTTGATAGCAAGGTGTTTGGCATGAGTTAACTCTAGTCACTTACCTTCAGAGCTTGGTCCTTCCTAGTGAACCTTGCTGCTGAAGGCTAGAGAGTTCAGTCTCAAGGTCTGAGAGAGGCAATGCTTCCAAGGACTTGGGGAAACTTCACTTGACCTTGCCCCAAGATTCAGAACAAGCTCTCCCAAGTTTTTTTTCTCAGCTCTGTCAACATCTCTGCCTTTATTTCCCTGTCTCTAATTTTGTCCTGCTGGCCTGAACTAGTACTACAAAGCATTTAGCTATATTAATTAAAAATACCAGCCAAGCAAGATGCTTAAGAATGTTGCTGCCAAGGGAAGACTCCAGTTTTAAGCATGCGGATTGATTTAAGAGTTTTTAACCAAATGCTCTATAAATGTCCTGGCCAACAGCTTGGTGCTATGGGGCAGTAAATGGAATTTGAAAGCCTAGTGGCTAGCAGGGTCACTGCCATGTGAGGGAGTCATGGAGAGGGGAGTCAGAATGAAGCATAACATCCTCAAGGCAATGAGAGATGGTCTGGAAAAGGAGTTTTTGACAACAAAGGGAAATGAAGACTGTTATCTCAGCACCAAGAATAGAAGGGTTCACTTCTATACCTTAGTGTGGTCAGATGCGATCTTTGAAAGTTGCTAGAATACTATCAAGTAGATTGCAAAGTTCCCATTGGCCAGGCTAGTTGCTGGAGACATAGAAATGAGGGCACTGCCTGACAGTCAGGGTGTTTATTTACAGAAGTGAGGCTTCTGAACTTTTGGATGAGGAATAGGAGAGGGGACTCTGTGGTTTTGGACCAGGGGAAAATAACCCACTTGAGAGATGCCAGAGCAGCCAGCCAGTCCACATAGTGCCTCATCATCCAGATGGGGGATCTTGGTGAGAGTCACAGCCTTGAACCAGACACATGCTGAAGCCACAGGAAGCAGATGTCAAATTTGTGGTTCCAAAGAATCTGTCCACAGCAATACTATATCCAATAAGGGGGTGATGAAGGAACAGGACCTTGACTTTTTCTCCTCATGCCCCCATGGGGTAAGTTTAGGCAGCGTGTCAGGGTTTCAGCTGAGATGGGTTGCATTTCAAGAAGCTTTTGATGTTCTAAAACTTGTGGAATTACAATCAAGACTTTGTCCACATTTTCAACACTTAAGAGGAATACATGAAAACTTATGCAAATGTAATGCTTATCATACTGACTGAGCACCAAAAGCACTATGAAGTCCAATCAAAATCAAGATTTTGGGGGATCAATATAGACCCACTAATTCAGAATGTCCAAGAAGAATGCCCGGTGCCCCACACAAAGTAGTGTCTATATTTTTTACAAAATTTCACAGTGTTTTGGGTATTCACCCAAGACTGAGAAGAAGAGTACTTATAGGTTTTTACTCCTGAGGGAAGTATATAAAGAGAATGCAATGTGGTGGGTCTATACGTGGGCCTGTAGTCCAGTAGTCCCACCTGTAACACATCTTACTTAACCTGTTAAAGCCCCAGTTTGCTCAAATGAAAACAGAATGAAGATAATAAGTGCATGTTATATTTATATAATTATTAAATGAGTGCATAGATGTTGAAAATTTAGTCCAGGGTCTGGTGCTAAGGAGTCCTAGATAAGTAGGGCTATCAGTCACTAAAAACATAGCTGCTCTTTGCTCTCTATAGAGCACAGTCATAAAGCAAATACCACTCAGAGATACAAGATGTCGAAAAGGGGCAAAACATGAAAGTAGAAAAATAAAGGCAGACGCTGAATTCTACTGTCCACTCTACTCCTTTCTTCTCTAGTGAGCACTTTCAACTCCTGATCCTTAGTTTCTTCATTAATCAGTTGGCCTTAGAAACTATAGGGTGAGCTGAATCCAGCATGGCTGGAACTTATATACTTCAACCTAAGAATGATTTTTATATTTTTAAAGCATTGTGTAAAAAGGGGAAAAAATGAAGAAAAATATAACAAGACTACAATGACCTGCAAAACATAAAATATTTACTGTGTTTCATGTCTGTGCTTTGAAAGAAAACATGCATTGACCGTTGGCCTTGGAGCAGCATTTCTCAAACTTTAATAAGCACGTAAATCATCTAGGGAATCTCTTCAAGATGCAGATTCTTATTCAGCATGGCTCAAGCTGGTCCTGCAAGTCTGCATTTCTAATAAGCAATCAGGAGATGCTGCTGTTACTTGCTGGACCACATATACAGTAGCAGGGCACTGGCTATTTGAGTTTAATTGGTACATGGTAGGGCTTGGACTTTGCTTATGTTTATGAAGCTCACCAGGTGATAATAATGTGCACCAGGACTTAGAACCACTGCTTTATTTTATTTTATTTTATTTATTTTTGCCTAGAAGAACTGGGGTGTAGAAGAATTCACCAGAGACAGAGTGGAGAGCAGAACAGGCAGATTTAGTGAAATACACTGCTAAGGGGAACAGTAGGCTAGATAAGAGAGGTCTGCTGTGCCATGTGTGGTTTAGCTCCCTGGCTGGTA
Source organism: Talpa occidentalis (assembly GCF_014898055.3). NCBI lineage: Eukaryota > Metazoa > Chordata > Mammalia > Eulipotyphla > Talpidae > Talpa > Talpa occidentalis. The sequence goes on along the minus strand of NW_023603184.1, from coordinate 22,206,467 downwards.
TTGAACTCAGGCCATAGAGGCGATAATGCTGAGACTTAACCCCTAGGTCAACAGGGAGGTCCCTCTAGAACCACTATTCTTAACAGCACTGAAGCAGAATAAGTCCAAAGCTTGTCATCACAGAAAACAGAATCAAGTCTTTTGGAATGTGTGTGAGAACAGGTGATGTCTAGCAGAATTGAGAAGAATGACAGATAAAAAGACGAGCTCTGATGGCTAATAGCCCATGCATAAAGGGCAACTATTATTTCTGAATTTTTTTTTTTTTTTTGGTCCAGAACTTTTGTTTGATTCCTTATCTGTTCCTCACTTCAACAGCCTTGGCTTGTCCCTTTTTTATTTTTGAAGATCTTTTCTGTCTTCATTCCCTCACTTTCCTGAACTTCTATTTCCTTTGTGTCTTCTTTGCATGGTCTGAACTTTTCATCTAGTTTATCTGGGTTGAATAAGTGTCAGCCTCTCTGTTTTACTTCATTCATGGACCTGACCCCAAATCAGAATAATACAATCTTAAATATAAGAGCTGGAAATGAATCCAGAAGACTATAACATGGTAGTAAGATGCAAAGTAACCTCCAATCCCATTTCTTTCTTTTTTTTAAATATTTATTTATTTATTTATACAAGCACTGGGTACAGTCAGAAGTGTGGGAGGGTGAGAGAATTCACCAGAGCCAGAGCGGGGAGCAGAACAGGCAGACCGACGAAGTACACTGCTGAGGGGAGCAGCAGGTGTGGCAGGAGAGGTCTGCGTGCCATGTGGGACCCTCACCAGGGGGCCGGGGATCGAAACAGCGCTGCAGAGGCTGCAGGAAGCTTCACAGCCCAGCGCTCAACCTCTGTGCCACCGGGGAGGCCCTCCAATCCCATTTCTATCTTGCCCTCCCATTCTCCCTTTCTATAGTCATATAACATTATGACATAAACTAATGTAATTATCACTTAATAGTATGAACTGAAGAATCAATTGCTATCCCTCTAAAATCAAAAAGATGAAGGAAAATGTTGACAACGAAAATAAAAATTAACCTTCTCTGCTACTATCCAAGAGAAAAGCAATTAAAAGTCAATTCTGACCCTTTACATTTATGTATTTGACAAAGTATTTTGGGCAAAACTTGGCATTAGTAGTAAAAACTATTTGGATAGGTGGGCCTCCCCTCGTGGCACAGCGGTTGAACGCTGGGCTGCCCAAAGCCTCTGCAGCACTGGTTCAATCCCTGGCCACTGGCAAGGGTCCCATATGGTACGCAGACCACTCCTGCCAATCCCACTGCTCCCCTCAGCAGTGTATTTCGTCAGTCTGCCTGTTCTGTTCCCCGCTATGGCTCTGGTGAATTCTCTCACTCTCCTGTGCTTCTGACTGTACCCCAGTGCTTGTATAAATAAATAAATAAATCTTAAAAAAAAAATTTTCGATAGGACTTCCGGTCTGCTGGCTGACATGAAGCAATGTCATCAGCCTGAAGAAGTTGGAAATAGTTACAAAGGTCTTGCAGAGCCAGAATCTTTCACTTTGGTGACTGGAAAGAAAAACAACATAATAGAGGTAAGCTTCAGGCAGCTTAGACAGAGATGCCAGGGTGTTAGCAATAAAAACAAATAATTTGATGTGAACACCAGGTCACAGAACCATGTTTGACCCAACAACTGTCAGTTTCAGCCAGTAACCACTGCACTGTGGAGGCAGAGAGATTGAAAAGGAAATGAATCAGTGGACAAGATCCCCCAAAGCCAACCTTTATTTTATGGTCAGCAAATACTTTACTATCTTGAGTGCCCCTCTACCATACCTGTTAATTTACGTGTGCTACAAACACACTTGGAATTCTAGTAAAAGATACCATTTCTTTCCTCATAACTCCATTATCAGGAAACACAGTTCAAAAACCCAATGAGAATCCACCTCATACGTATGAGAATGGCCCATATCAAAAACAAAAACACAGAAATAAGTGCTTGTAAGGGTGTGGAGAATAAGGAAACTTCTTACACTGTTGGTGGGAATGCAGACTGATCTAGTCCCTGTGGAAATAAGAAGGGAGGTTACTCAGAAGACTAATAATGGGTCTTCCACATAATCCAGCAATTCCACTTCTAGGTATCTACCCAAAGAACACAGAAACACTAATTTGAAAGAAAACATTCACTCCTATGTTTACAGCAGCACTATTTACAATAGCCAAGATGTGGAAACAACCTAAATGTCACAGAACAGATGAGAAGTCCAAGAAGATGTGGTATATAGACACAATGGTATATACTCAGTGATCAAAATAGATAAACTCATGCAATTTGCAGTAATAAGGATGGGACAGGAAGGTTTATCCTAAGTGAGTCAAATGGATAAATACTGGAAAATTTTCACTTATATGTGGAATATAGAGAAACCAAACAAAGGATTAGATAGACAAACTTTAAAACTAACCCTTGAAAGCTGGCCATAGATCTGAAGCATTCAAGACGGGAGCATGAGGGGGAGGGGAGAAAAAATGGGTGAGAGGACAATGGACTATGGTGGAGGATTATGGTGCTTTGGTGGTGGGAGCGCTAGGTTGACCACACCTGAGAGGAGAAATCTAATAGATTCAAGGTTGTAAAATAATGGTAGTTAATAAAAATTATACTTAAAAAATTAAGTTACCATTTGCTTAGATGTCCTTTGTCATCATTAGACAAAGATGACAGTCTCTATCCACTGAAGGAAGGGTTAATTTTGTGAATAGACCAGTGGTTTCAGTCCTTGTATGATGTGCCTGAATACAATTCCAAAGTAAGCTTGAACCATTGCATGTGTTGGAATATGTGGACTGTCAACACAAATGTGACATGACATATCACCAACAGATGTGTTGCATGGTTTATAAGTTAAAAAAAAGAAAGAAACAAAACTAACAAATCTACCAAGAGCTGTATTTGAAATACTCAGACTTAGAGAACTTAACTTACAATTCAGAAAAGGAAAAAAACTGTATCAGAATGGTATAAGGAAAGCTATGTTTGTTTGTTTTTTCTGTTCCTTAATTATGGCTTGACAATGGGCAGGCAAGACTCACTGATTATTTTTCAGTGAAGTATGTAAAAGTATGTAAAAGCCAGCAAGCACAAATGCGTTTGTGCTTTGTCTAAATTAAATGAATTAATATATGCCAAGCAAGTAGAACAATTCCATGAACACAGCTAGGTGAAATATACTGTTAGTGATTGATTACTATTAAAATACTTGACAGCCACAGAAATAGGTTATCAGATTATAACTGTCACCTTTCTTTCTGCAGTTGCTTTTTTCATTAGGATGAAATGAAGAAAACAATTTGAATAAGTCTGACAACAAATATTCTCTTGCCAGTTTCCCAATAGTAATTTGTCCTAAATCACCCAACTAGTAACTGATTGAAACAAAACCTTGAATCTAGCTAGATCATCCTCCATGGTCCCAACTCTGCTCCTCAAATTCTTGTCTTCTTACACTTCGGTAGTTGGTAAGAACTATGAGTTGGTAGGAGTGATGATTTTAGTTTGTAGCAAGGTTAGGCAGGCATATAAACCTTTCTCAGAGATCAAGAGAACAGAGCACAAACCCAGTTCAGCACACACCCCCTGCGGTCACCTGCTGCTTCACTAGTCATGCTTAGAGGCTAGTTCCAGCCCTCCCCGTCAGTAGATGTTTTAAGAAGGGACGAGCTAAATCCATGGTAACATCACACTCACAAAAAAGCAAGCTCAATAGAAATGGTTTGAAAACCTTAATCTTGTCTAAATTGAGACCAATCTGTTCACCGTGGGATCAAACCTAATGAGGCATTTGGAGGTGACTAATCCAAAGCAGTTTTCCCTCATGCCTCCCCTGTAGTGAAGCCTGTACTGCTGTTCTATAAAAGGCTGTTTCTGACAGCAGGTATGGCACAGCTGAGACACCTGCTGAATACACCTGTACCAGCTCAGCAGGATCCATGTGGGATGTATCTGTGCAAAGGTTATAATGCTGGGATGAAGAGAGAGACCCCAGAATATCCAGTGACACTTAGCTAAGGAGAAAATGTCAAAGGGGAAAAAATGGTGATGAACAGATAGAAGGCAAGGGCCTTGCTCCCCCCAATGATGTTGGTCATTTGCCTCTTATGTTTCTAAATTTGGCTATTTTTACTAGAAGAAAGTGGAGAAGACAATGAATATAAAAAATAGAAGGTCTGTGCCTCCTTAAGGAGCTGGAAAAGAAGAGATTAAGGTGGGATGCAGCCATAAGTAGAGGGAATGTTATGATGCACTAGAGTCGTCAACTCTTTAATTAAAGGGTTTTCTGGTTCAGACCTTGATTCACAGCCAACACTGCTAAATCACTCCAAAGCTCAAATACTCCCTCAGCAAAGGGAATAAAACAGAGATTGAGGTTAACAAGATTTTCAAAATAAAGCTTTCCAGAAATTCTTTGTCTAGAAGCAATCAATTCACTTAACATTTAATGCAGGAGTTCTTTCGTGGAGTTTCATGCAAATTAAGTGTGCTAACATTGTTTGGTAACAAGAACATTTGTCCTGCATTTTAGATATTCCTAAAATTGCTGAGAAAGGAAAATTTGCTACTACTTGGAAATATTCCAGAGAGCTAACTACCCAAGACAGTATTATTGACAGGCTGCATAGATGGGACGTTCATCACATGCATCTGCAAAGGTGAGACTTTTGCTTGGGGTTTTTCTTAAACCTCTGTACTTCCATAGATTATGTCTCCTGGACTAAGGATAGTGCTTGCCCATGTCTAGATTTTCCTGAAAATGCCTACTTAATTTTTTTAAATATTTATTTATTTATTTATTTTCCTTTTTTTTTTTAAATAATAAATTTTATTTTTATATTCCCATACAATTGCAAACGCCCCATTCTGACCCCAATCCTTCCCCTCCCGCCCCCCACCCCCCCAAAAGTGTCTCTGGTTCATAGTTTTTTGTTGATTTTGATTTTCACTTTCTTATATTCATTTTCCTGGTCCCTTATTTAAGTTTTCTAGATTCCTGCTATGAGTGAGACCATCCGGTATTTTTCTTTTTCTTTTTGGCTTATTTCGCTGAGCATGATCCCTTCCAGAGCCATCCATGTTGCTGCAAATTGCATGTGTTTATCTTTTTTGAATGCTGAGTAATATTCCATGGTATATATGTACCACATCTTCTTGATCCAGTCATCTATTTTTGGGCATTTGGGTTGTTTCCAAAGCTTAGCTATTGTAAACAGTGCTGCTATAACTAATTCAACTCATCAATCAATTCAGTAAAGTGGCAGGATACAAAATCAACACGCAAAAGTCAGTAGCCTTCCTATACACAAACAACAAATCTGAAGAGGAAGAAATCAAAAAAACCATCCCTTTTATTATCGAAACAAAAAAAAATCAAGTATTTGGGAATAAATCTAACAAAAGAGGTAAAGGACCTATACAAAGAAAACTATAAAACACTGTTAAAAGAAATAGAAGAAGACACAAAGAAATGGAAAGACATCCCCTGCTCATGGATTGGAAGAATAAACATTATTAAAATGGCCATCCTTCCAAAAGCAATATACAGATTCAATGCTATTCCAATCAAAATTTCAATGTCATTCTTCAAAGAAATAGAACAATTATTGATGAAATTCATATTTATTTATTTATACAAGCACTGGGTACAGTCAGAAGCGTGGGAGGGTGAGAGAATTTACCAGAGCCAAAGGGGGGAACAGAACAGGCAGAATGACGAAATACACTGCTGAGGGAAGCAGTGGGCATAGCAGGAGAGGTCTGTGGGAACCTCGCCATGTGGGACCCTCGCTGGTGGCCGGGGATCGAACCGGCGCTGTGGAGGCTGCAGGCAGCTTCACACTCCAGCACTCAACTGCTGCGCCACAAGGGGAGGCCCACCTGCTTATCTTTAAAGACTGAGCTTTATTGTCATTTTTGTTTTGCAGCCTTTTATGACTTCTCTGCAATGCTTCTGCTCCACTGATGTACAAAATTTTACCATTTCTCATACTTCATTATATTTATTAGTTAAATATATAATTCTTTAACAGACACCTTCCTGGTGTGGGGCAATGTCTGACTTCTTTTTCTCTCTACCATACATAGAATAATTCCTGGAATTTAGACCTCATTAATTGTCTGTAGAAAGAATGGAGCAGGGAGAAATATTGCCCCCCAAAAGTAGGGGAATTGCATAATCCTGGAAAACAGAAATATGGTGGAGAGAAGAATATGGAACAGAGTCAGAGAATACAGGCTTAAATTCCAGTTTTTTCATTCACTGTGACCTGAGCCATAGAGTTAACCTCAATATTATTAGCAAAATTACAAGGGCATTAAGATTAAAAGAAATAATATGTATAAACAAAGGACATATAGTAGCTCCTAAGACATTTATTTATTGAATGTTGGCGAAATAAATTATCAACTAACTACCTTTTAAAATTCTGAGCAAAATAAAAAAGCACACTTGGCAACGACTCTGACTGACTTCAGAATTTCTGTGGACCAAGATAATTTTCTTGTAAACATCAATTTATCTTTGTACTGCTAAAGCAATAACAGCAGCAAATTTTCTCATTGATAGAATGCCTCCCAAACAGCTTACATTATGCACTGACTTTTCCTGCCAGAATTAATTTTAGGGGTGAGACATTTTTTTAAGTCTCTTTAGTCCATGAAAGTGCATTGTCTACATAAAAATCCTTCGGCTCGTAAGTAAAGCAGCCCTTATTGAAGCAATTAACCATAAAAAAAGAAAACTGATCAGGAGTACAATGAATTGGAAATGCAGATTGCCCTTGCCACACTGCAGAATCCATTTCCAACTTGGCTGTAACATGTATCTCCAGTAGGGTCTCATTTTTGTCAAACTACTCTAAATGTCTATTTCCTCAAGACTCCTGTGACCAATCTGCTCTGCTGACAAAAGGAGGAGACAGCTCCCCCTTCCCTTTCTGTCTTTTTACACACTGACTCCAGCACCCAGCCTGGAAGATTACAACTGAAAAGAAACACATTTAATAGCTTATTCGGGTTCCACTCACTGTGCACTGCCACTTACTACTGACCCACATTTCCATTTCCAATCTAATTAAACTCTCTCCTCTGTTCTCCTTTGTACCTTGATACTTTATACTTTCATATCTGTACACACATGATTTAGATCTTGCTCCCTTACTCTACACTTCTGTTAACCCTAATCTCTTTCTCTCTGATGTCTTCTGTTCTTCTCATTCTTCCCCAATCCTTTAAAATAAAAACCAAGATGCACTTTATCTACTCATAATCCCCTGAAAACTGTGGCCTACATCATATACTTCTTCCCCATGTGTCGTGAGTTTACAGACCAAACGATCCACCAACACCATAATCAAGTCATCCCTGTTCTGTAATCATTCTTACGATACCCTATCATTTCACAGTACATGCTTTGTGATTTTTCATGCCATTATGCTACTTGTACATACTTAGAGAAACAAATTTAATTTTAGCACATAGGTAGCTACTCAGAAAATGATAGATTTTTCACTGAATGAAGAATCTTCCATCACACCTTTGAAGAATGAATACAGTCTTTGACTGGAGGATGACCATACACACATACATACAACATAATCACACATGCATTTATAAGCATGCTGTGAGAAGAGCAAATTAAAGATGATAGGGCCTCCCCTGGTGGCGCAGGCAGGTGAGCCCCGTGCTGTAAAGCTGTCTGCAGCCTCTGCAGCACTGGTTTGATCCCAGCTGGCCAGCAAGGGTCCCACACGGTGCTACAGACCTTTCATGTCATGCCCACTGCTCCCCTCAGAAGTGTATTTCGTCAGACTGCATGTTCTGCTCCCCACTCTGTCTCTGGTGAATCGTCTCACCCTCCAGTGCATCTGACCTATACCCCGGTTATTGCATAAATAAATAAATAAATCTTAAAAAAAATAAAGATGATATCATACCTAACCAAGTTCAAATTCTGTCATATATTAGATTTGTAGCCAGGAAAAAATTATTTTTAATCTTGATTTTTGAGTTTTTGATAGATCCATTTTATTGAGATATTTTTATCTCAAAAAGTGGAGTACAATATTATTTTATTTATTCTTATTGGGGTGACTCTGTTTTACAACACTGCTGTTGTAAACCACTAAGGGGATTTAGAGGAATAGGTTCACACCTCTTCAAACGTATATAACCACACCACACCCACCATCAACCCATAGTCCTTTACCCTAGACCACTGGGCCCCTTTCCTTTTTTTTGTTACCATCTCATCCCCTCTTCCCATTTAGTAGCCTCAAGTCTATAGTCATATTCCCAGGATTTGTTTTGGTTTACCTTTGTCAGTTCCTTTGTTTTATTTCTATATATTCCACATGAGTGAAATTGTCCATTGCTTGTCTTTCTTCTTCTGACATTTCTCTTAGCATAATCCCTTCCAGTTCCACCCATGTTGTTGCAAATGGCAAGAGTTCATACTTTTTATAGCCAAATAGTATTACATTGTGTAGATATACCCCATCTTCTTAACCCATTCTTCAATTGTTGGGCACTTAGGTTAAAATAATCCCTGCCAAGAAGCCATTTCTATCACTGTAAAATGAAGTTCATATTAGTACCTCTCTCATAACTTAAATTGAAAGAATATAATGAGAAAAAAGAAATAAAATTAAAAACACCATAGCTATACTATGCAATAATTTATTCAAAATATGGTTAATAAATGTACAATATGTCTAAAGTCACTAATATTCCTATGGCACACGGTGGACCCCCAATAAATAGTAATGCCCCACCTTCTGTTTTCTTCCTCAGGTATTTATTTCTTTTCATTATAAAATTTGAGAACTCCAGAAGGTTTTCCCAGTTAATATTATTTTATCAGTAGGATCAGCTATCATTTTATCAGCAAGAAAATTCCAGATTCTTTATTCACCTCTCTTAACCTGAAGACTGATACTTCACTACAGGAGGAAGATAGCATATCAAATAAAGTTTTTCTACTTGCTCTATAATATTGATGTAATGATTTCTCTATTCCAGAGATCAGTACAGCTCCTAAAACATAGCAGTGAGTAAAACAAATAAGGATCATATATTTATTGAGTTTAAAATTTAGTAGGAGAGCTAGACAGTAATCAAATAACTGGAAGAATAAAAATTTCAAGTATTGGCAAATACAATGAAGAAGAGAAATAAGGCAAAGTGCCCCAATATGCTGAAAGGGTGGGGTACACAAGATAGAGCAATCATGGCAGTCTTTTCTGGGAAGACGCCATTTAAACTAAGATTTGAATGATGAGAAGAATACATACACTTAGCAATCTAAAGCAATCATGGTCCAGGAGGGAGCAGCAGAGCAAAAATCTGAGGCAAGAGAAAGTTCTGAGCTGGTATTTTGGGTATAAAAACAAATTGACAAGGAACAATTCAAAGATGATAATGATTGCACTCCATGGATATATTTGGGTATTTTTCATCAGGCCTTGATTCTGGCTAGGAAGCTACTCTTGGAAAGGGAATATGATGTGTCAGTTCACACTGTTCATTTTGCAAGCTCACCATTCATGGCATGGTACCAAATGATTTCTATTAGAGAGATGAACATCAAGCTCGCCTTTTTATAGCCAATCTTTCTCCTTTAGGACAGAATGCTGTAAGCCCATATTTCCTTATTCAGCAAGATTCCCCACCCAAGACCTTATTTTCAGAGTTAAGTCAATAATCATTTTCCTATGATGGCCTATCATATTTGGAAATCTAATCCATTGGTGTTTTTACAGCTGATTAAACTTTTCATTCTGCTGTTTCTTAGCTATAACGTGTCAACAGTTTTGTCTACATTAACAATCTCCCAATGCAGAGGTGCCTAATTAAGCATCATGTTTTGACAGAATTGTTATAGTGCTAGTACTTAGAAGGAGAAAAAAAAAAAAGAGTAGAGTTAAAAAAAAGCCATTTGTTTTCCTAATGTTTAATGTGTACATGTGGAGTAGATGCTAAATACTTATATATCTGGGCCTCCCCAGTAGCGCAGCGGGTTGAGTATAGCGCTGTGAAGCTGGTTCAATTCCCGGCTGGCCATGGAGATTCCCACATGGTGCAGCAGACCTCTCCTGTCTCACCTGCTGCTCCCTCAGCAGTGTATTTCAGTCTTTCTGCCTGTTCTGCTCCTCGCTCTGTCTCTTATGGATTCTCTCACCCTCCCATGCCTCTGGTCTGTACCCCAGTGCTTGTATAAATAAATAAACTTTAAAAAAATACCTATATATCTGATATTCTGCAGATAAGTAGACTGGAAAATCCTGCTGTAATATTTTATATTATCAATATAAAGTGGTTCTTATGTGTTACAACTACATTTTTCAACTGAAAAGGAAATAAAGAGCCAAGTTCAAAGTCAAGATCTCAAAAAGTCAGTGAAAATTAGAGCTATTTAATATTTGTTATGACATAGATGGAGAAAAGTTAGAGCAAAAGTTATCAGTAACATATACATCTGAAAAGATGTGAATCTTTGCTCCTAAATCATATCCAATGTTATAAACCAACGTTACCTCAATACAAAATAATATAACTAAAAAAAAAAAATACTAGAGTTAAGGTAATACATCAGACACTTTAAAGGATTAAGAAAAAGAATTAGCTATAGAGACTTTCAGCTCTGGGAACCCACATAATAGTAAACATATAACCCCAGAAGGTGAGGCTTTTTAGAAAATTTCAATAGAATAATATAATTGTTTAGAGTCAGATTTCATAGAAAAGATGGTACATGGGGCCAGCCACTGCAGCAAGAGTTCAATCCCCAGCCGGAGAGCTAACCCATACATGGTACAGCAGACCTCTCCTCTCTCGCCCGCTGCTCCCCTTAGCAGTTATTTCAGTAGATTGGCCTGTTCTGCTCCCTACTCTGTCTCTAGTGAATCCTCTCACACAGCCCCCGCAACACTGGCCTACACTCCAGTTCTTGTATGCATAAATAAATAAATCTTTAAAAAAAGAAAAGATTGCATATGAACAGCACATTTACTGAAACAAATTATTTGGTTAATTATGAACAAAAGTATAGTGGCAGGAAAACATAAAGATGAATGGGAAATTTGCAGTACTTTTATAGGACTATACTAAGGAATTCACTAGTGGAATAGCATGAATTAGAGTGGGAGAAAGAAGAAAATTTTAAATGGAATCTTTTAGGTGAACACAGTTGAAGATAAGCAACCAGCCATTTGTCTGGTAGTCCCAGATGGTGTCTATATTCTAATGTTCATTACTTTGAGAAATTTTCTCTCTCTACCCCATTTATGTCTCTTCCTTTTTTTCTTCTGACATTTACTTTTCTTCTGTTTTTCATTTCCTATTTCTCTCCTTTCCTTCCTCCTGTCCACTTTCCTTCCTTCTTTCTTTCCTTCTATTCCTTTCCTATTTCCTACTGTCCAGACTAGTTTCTAGGGTTAAGTAATATATGAGACAAGCATCATGCTCAAGTTCTTATGATGCTTATTATTATTGATATTCTAGTGAGGGATACAGAAAAAAGTTAATCATGAAAGTCAATAAATAAATCTATAGCATTTTAAATTATGATATGCATTACTTAGGAAACAAAGAGGGGGAAATTACTGTGTTACTAAGAAAGGGTAGTAGATAAAAGTTTTTCTGCATATGTAGAATTTAAGCTAAAACTTTTTACACAGAAGAAGACACTAGTCAAGTAAATGGCAGACGGGCCTCCCTGGTGGCACAAAGGGTTAAACAACACACTATGAAGCAATCTGCAGCCTCTGCAGCACAAGTTCGATCCCCAACCTGCCAGGGAGCTACCCACATGGCGCAGCAGACCTCTCCTGACTTGCCCACTGCTCCCCTCAGCAGTGTATTTCAGTCAATCTGCCTGTTCTGTTCCCCACTCTGTCTCTGGTGAATCCTCTCCCCCACCCACCTCCCGCATCTCTGGCCTGTACTCCAGCTCTTGTATGCATAAATAAATAAATCTAAAAAAAAAAAAAAAGTAAATGGAAGACAAGGCTGTCAATGAGCAAATGAGGGTAAATCATCTCTGAGAATATTTCAACTTAGTCAGGGTTGGTTGGATCTAATCAATGATTCCTCATCATTATAAGCATTTTCTGTGCAAAAACCCTGTCTTATTGTCTTTGTTTTAACCACTTTACAAAGTACAAAAAACTATTTTTCAGATTATGTATAAGATCAGTTTGTTGCCTTATTTTATTTTAGCTCAACATTATGTAAATTCACTAATTAAAAAGCTTGTCTGAAACAGAAATTGAGTATAATGAGATATCCTGAAAACCTCACTTTTTAAATTTCTGCGTATCATTGACCAAATTTTCCCATTGTTTTAGATTTGTGATCACATGTATCATGTGGAAAATAATTCTACAAATTATGGGAAAAGAACATCTATAAAACCATCTCCAATGAAGGGACTCTGACTAAAATCTTATTTAGGAAGGGATTGGTGACAAATTTTCCAAATATTTGTAATAGTACTAAAGTGATTTTTTTTTCTTTTTTAAAAAAAGATTTTATTTATTTATGCATACAAGAACTGGGGTATAGGCTAGAGGTGCAGAGGGTTGGGGTGAGAAGATTCACCAGAGACAGAGTGGGGAGAAGAACAGATGGAGCTACTGAAATACACTGCTGAGGGGACCAGCTGGTGAGACAAGAGAGGTCTGCTTCACCATGAGGGTTCCACCCTGGTTGGGGATCGAACTCATGCTGCAGTGGCTGGCAATCGCTTGACAGCGTTGAGACTTAAACCTTGCACCACCAGGGAAGCCACATAAAATTGAATTTCTTATGTAAATGGTTATAGTAACAATGTAGGCTAGAGAAATTAGTATTTTCACGTAATATAAATGTCTTTGTTAAAAATGTCAGAATATCCGAAGATAGCACAAGAATTATTTTAGATTGCATTTTTTGAGAGAAGTGGGCATAATGGGCAGCAGGGTAAATATAATTAGAAATCAGTAAGCTTATCTAAAGTCATTGAAAGCTGGGAACATGAAACAATGAAGAGGAATGAACCTTATATTAGTTAAGAAGTAGTGGTGTCTCATGTGTTTTTTAATAACAACCCTAAAAGCAATTGTGGAAACAAAAACTCAGCAGTTGAATATCTGCTAAAGATCACACACAGCCTATGACTAGTCTGTGTAAGTTGGTTGGTGTTACAGGCATAATATTGATATCAGAACTGTGAAAAACATTCACAAATAATTATGATAATCATATTGTGAAAATCAAATTTTGGTGTTGTAAATCTCAAATGATTTTAAGACATCCATGTTTCATGAATTTGTGAATGTCTCTTAGAATTATTTAATTTTCATATCTATAATCTCAAATTAAATATGTGACTCAAACACCTACTTAAATGAAGTCTAATAAAGGAGAAAACAAGTATCATTCTCAGATTCCCCAATAAGAAGATACAGTACAGAAACACTGAACATTCAGAACCATATATTGTGGTATAAATGAAAGAATATTGATAAGTATGATTCAACCACAGTGCAACAAAATAAAATCTAATAAATGACTTTGAAAGGAAAGTCGAAAAGCAATCTAATTTCCAGCAAAATTGTGTTTGGAATCATGTTTTGAGCTCTACAGTATTTTTAATCTAGGAGCGAAAAATTCATCAAAGAAAAGTTTATCACAATTCTAGGAATTGATTTTGAGAAACTATGCTCCTGTGATTTAGAATGAGAAAACCAATATTAAAAGAAATAGACCATGTTTCTCTGAATAATATTCAGCTAGATGGCCTAAGTAAATATTAATCAATGCTAGGAGAAGCATCATTGAGATACACTCATAAAAATCATATTAACCAGGCATTATTTATCCAAATTATCTGGATAAACATGGAACTCCTTATTTTAAAAGCACTGACATAGTAATTGGTGAATCTAAGATTTGAGATTAGCCCATTAAATCCTAAGCTAGTTAATATTAAAACTTGCTGCAGCTTGAAATTCATGTGCAATATATGTCTAAATAAATTGTTTCCAAAGCCTATGTTTAAAAAAAAATGCAGCTTTAGATATTATCCAAGTATAAATAAAATCTAATCTAATATGACCTCTAATTTTCAGATTCAGAGATGCTCAATAGAACAGGTCAGGTTTTCTGTTTTTAGCCAGTCATCCACGGTGCAGCTAGGGTAAATTTTAAACTCTCCAATTATTATTCATTGCCTAGAAGCCCTGAGTGGAAAACATTTGCATTCCTCTTGATGGTAATCAGCAAACAACCTATTTGACAGGGGATACCACGCTTACCCTCCTGTCACCTTTCTATCACTTCGAGTCACTACTTTCTTACCACAAGATCAGACTTCTGACACAGCATTTAGTGTGTGCAAAACAGGTACCAATGCCTTTAGCAATGTAATGTTAAAAGAATAGGAGAACACAATCCCTGTATCAAGGCAACAGACAATCCAACATGGCCTCACACGTGGTATGATTCAGGACCCACCTCTGGGATAAAACCATGAGCTCTGGGTCAACTCCAACTTCCTTACACTGCTTTCAGAAATCTATATTCAATGCCCTCAGTTTCTTACTTATTTCTTAAATTCTCAGAAATATTTCTTAATTATTTCAATGGTTATACTTTAATTCTACATTTTCTGCTTATCAACATTCTCTTATAAATGCACACTAGGGCTAAGGTTTCTACTTATTCTGCCTTTTTGTGTGTGTTTCCTGGTCATTTAATGCATTTTTGTATTTTCTTTTGTATTTTTTAATACTTTAAGTTTATTTATTTACATGTATTTTATGTCATTGTTCATTTTTGTCCAATATGTGTTTTCTTCTTTCAGGTGTAGTCCCCGTAAAATTCCCACCACCAATTCACCCATGTACCATCACCATAGTTCCTTGTGTTCTTCCCTCCCATATTTTTTAAAGATTTATTTTATTTATTTATGCATACACGAGCTGGGGGACAGGCCAGAGATGCAGGGGGAGGGGTGAGAGGATTCACCAGAGACAGAGTAGGGAGCAAAACAGGCAGACTGACTGAAACATTGCTGAGGGGAGCAGCGGGCAAGACAGGAGAGGTCTGCTTCACCATGTTGCCTGCTCCCTGGCTGGCCTGGGATCAAACTCGGCTGCAGAGGCTGCTATTGCTTCATACTGTTGTACTTAACCCCTTGCACCATCAGGGAGGCCCACTTCCCTCCTTTGTTTTGATCCCTCTCCCTCCCCTTTCTCTGCAGAATGTCTCTGATTAATAGCTGTCTGTCAATTTGGTTTTTTATTTTTTTATTTTTTTCCTGATCCCTTATTTGCTTCCCCTACCTTCCTCCTATAAGTAAAATCATTGATATTTTTTCCTTTTCCCTCTGACATTTCATTGAGCATAATCCCATCCAGCTCCATCAATGTTGCTGTGAATGGAACGAGTTTATCTTTTTGATTGTTGAATAATATTCCACTGTGTATATACATCACATCTTCTTGATCCAATTATCATTATCACCTATTGTAGGCAATCATGCTAATAACTTTATATTTTCATCCAGGCTCAAAAAGTTCCCTTATCAGCCTCTAGATAATCAAGTCCCAATTTCTCAAAGTGTGAGAGTCTGTGTAAAACATAGCAAAAAAAAAAAAAAATCCTTAGAAAGTAAACAAAAGGGATCAATAAGATTGAAAAATGCTACATACTACAGTTCCAACCTCTCACTTTGGAAATCCATTATGCATTTTACCACATGGAGTAGGAAAATCCTGAAGTAAGTTTAAATAACCTTATATTTGTCAAATTCATTTGACTAATATATCACTGTCTCCTGATAAACCTGCCCACACTTTCTGGTTCTAGAATTCTGGAAAATGTGCCTTAGAAAGTGCTGTTGTAATGTTTATTTTTAAGTTACTGTGTTAGATATGAGGACTGTTCACCAATACTTCTCATTCTCCTTTTAGATCCAGATGGGGATTTCACTTCCCCCTCCCCTCTCATTTTGGCATGGCCATATGACTGCTAAAATTTGTGAGATATGATCAGAAGTGTGTCATTTTCAGGCAGAAACATTTAATTCCTGGTGCGAGACTATCCAGAGTGCTCCCAAGCATGCTCTGAAGAAGTCATTATCATTCCTATATTGTGAATGACAAAACTAATTTTCAGAGAAGACTAGGACAGGATTCTAATTTGTATGTTTCAAATCCTATACTTTCTCTACCACTCCTTGCTGCCTGAAGTTGATATCCATATCTTATTAAGATGTATCTATCATCTTCCAAAACAAAATATTGTTCCTTTAATGAATTTAGTTTTGCATCCACTATTCTTGTAAAATTCAGGACACTACTCTACCTTCAATTATGATTTTGTTAATGTGAGTGGCTTGAGTTAAAGGCAACATTATTAACTTCCCAATAAAAAAATAGGTATCTATGCATTTCTTCTTCCAAGTTAATATAAATATGATAAAATCTAACATTACCCAATATTATTAAAGTTGCTTAAGACATTATAAGTAAAAGAGATCAGGACTTCAGGATATCTCCTCTTTTTCCCATTTAGAACATCAGATAAAATGTCAGATTTGGATTTCTGTTCTGCTCTTTCTAGTTTCCTTTATATGTTTAGTAAAGTCATGAAAGTCTTTAAGTTGTAATGTCCTCATTTGTACAATAAAGATAGTAACATGTTTTGCAAGCTTCACAGATTATTTTTACTTATACACTCATGAAAATTAAATGAGGTTACATAAATTAAAAAAAAAACACTGCCACCATTTTATACCAAAGAAAACTATTATATGTGCAATATTATTATTCTCTTGTAACTCACTTTTTCCTTCATATTATTTTCATATAAACCACAATCATAACTTTGCATTCTTTTCTATACTGTGACCAAAAAAATGTTAAAACTGCCCAGCATTTCAATAAAACTTTTATCAATATCCTAGACTCTGAATACTAGACAAACTCTAGTAGTCATTTATCATGCCTGAATCCTAGTAACCAAGCACTGCTGCTAAAAGTCATGTAACAAAATGCATTTGAATCATCAGGTGCATAATCGCCACTATCAAATGGCTCTTACCATTTCTCTCACATTCTCTCCAACCATTTTAAACATTAATTATCCTAAAACTCTCCCAATGTTGCTGAAATCATCCAATATACATATATACCTGTGTCAAACAGGCCACTCCATCTTTCACTTCCCAAGGAAATTTTTCAGCATATGTTGAGTGCCTATAAAATACCATTCTCCTAGGTGCTGAGAATACTTGACTCGGTAGATATGTAATATCCCTGGTTTCCTCAACTTTCGTCGTAAAGGGGAAGATAGATAATATATAAACATTTCAAATAAACAAGTATATGGATGATTGAATTAAGCAATGAAAGTATAGACAAAGATTGATCACTATGATAAATTCAGGTAGTGATGTATTATGAAGGCAATAAAACAAGATAATAAGATAATGACAAGGACACCTTACATGCAATGATCAATACAAGACCTTCTGAAGGGCCTCCCTGGTGGCACAGGCAGTTAAATGCAGCACTGTGAAACTGTCCGCAGCCTCTGCAGTGGGGGTTTGATCCCCACCAGCTGCAGAGCAACCCACATGGCACAGCAGACCTCTCCTGCCTCACCCGCTGCTCCCCACAGCAGTGTATTTCATCAGTCTGCCTGTTCTGTTCCCTACTCTGTCTCTGGTGAATCCTCTCACCCTCCCACACATCTGGCCTGTACCCTGGTTCTTGTATAAATAAATAAATCTTTATATATTAAAAAAAAAGACCTTCTGAGGAAGAGTATCTTGGGCAATGAGGCAGAAATCACTGGTTATTTATCCCAAAGGCAGTGCTGCCCTCTTAAAATAGAGTTCCAATTTGGACTTATGTTCACCAAGAAAAAAGTAAAACATTTCCTGTCCTCTCCTACAACTAGGTGTCAGTGCCTGACCAGATTGCAGTCAGTGAGATCTAAGGCATGCCTGGCAGTGCCCCTGGAAGATTTTTTTAAAAAGGAGAGGGGATGAGCCCTTCTTTCTACTTCCTCCAAACTGTTGTCTAGATTTTGTTATAATGAGAATATGAGAAATGGGGTGGAGGTTGGGAATCTTCCCAGATCTGCATTTGAAAACGTATATTGGTTGTTTTCTGGAGCGGACAATGGAAAGCAATTTGGAAATAGGATAACTGCAGAGATGATGGTTTAAGTCACGATATTGGAATATATTTTGGAAAAGAAGACATGATTTACTGATGGGAAAGAGATGCATTGAGGATGATTCCTAAATTGTTAATCAGTCCAAATGGGTGAATTGTGGTGCTATTTATGGAAATGATAAAGACTGGGAAAACCAGGCCTAAGGGAAAATAAGGAGTGAAGGATTCAAGTTCTGTTTTAGATATCATGTTAAGCCTAGAATGTCTATTAGACATCTAAGCAGGGATGCAGAGTAGACATTTGAATATATAAATCTAATACTTTCTACATAAAATGGAGCCATTTATAAATAAATGAGCTATCAATATGTGGGTGATATCGAAGTTGTGAAACTAGATGAAATCAATTTAAAAGAGATAAAAGATACAGGGGCTATGTATGTGACACTTTTAGAGTCAGCCAGAGCAAGAAAATCCAGCAAAGGAGCACAAGGAGAGAAATCTATTAGAGGGAAACCGGGAGAGAGTGAAATCACAGAACTGAGAGTTACAAAAAAGGATAACAGATTCTACTGAAAAGTTGAATAGGAGGGAAAAAGAAAACTCATCATGGGTTCAGCAATACAAAGACCACAACCTTGATAAAAGTTCCTCCAGTGAGCTGTTGGGAAGAAAAACAAACTTGACTTAGAGAGGTGAGGGAAGGAGTGGTTAGATCTTCTGTGAAGAGGAGCAAGGGAATTCAGTAGAACGATAGAGGTGTTTTATAAAAGAGAATTGTTTATTGTTTGGTTTCTGTGTGTATTTTTAAAGATAGGGGGATAATTGAAAAGGCTGTAGGCCAATGGAGTAACTCACTCCAATCAAGAAAGGGAAGGTGGGCTCAAATAGGCCAAAGGGGATATGCTCTAAACTAGTAATGCCATTTCCTTGGGCACGGGCCCCCACTGAAATCAAGGGAATTCGAATTTCCTGGGACATCTGTACCAGATCAAAACCCCCCAGGTGATTCTGACCCCAGCCCCCGCTTGGGAGGAGCTAGCTTTCCCTACAGAGAATCACACTTTGCACTAATTTAATTGCAGAGACCTCAACTTTTGCAACAGCAAAAGGAAAACTCCAGGAAACAGCACAAAGTATCTGGTTTCCAAAAGGAACTTTTCTACGGACTTCAAGAATTTGAAACAGGGACATTATGATTTGACTGATTACAGCGAGCTAATTAAATCTTCTTATAGGCTACACTCCAAAATCCCTAGTTTCTTGGTGTAAGTTAAACAGTTCCCCCAAATTCAGTGAAACTGCAGAAGGACGTCACCACTGACAACGAAAGCAGTTACCTCAAAGAGAGCTAGTTTGCATTTTATTAACCTGGGAATAAGTAAAGTGTGTGAAATGCGGTGATTCAAAGTATCAAACTTGGATATTTTCCCCTGTAAAATCAAAGTAAGCTGGCACTGAAGACTGCCTTTTATGGGTTGAGTCAGATGCCCTTGACTTCCGAAACCGTGGCGGGGCTGGAAGCTGAGGCGCACCCTTGCGCCAGGCAAGATGTCTGCCCTGGGCATTCCCTCACCGCGCTGGAGCTCTTCTCTGAAGTGGTTAGGAATCACACTCCCTACGCTTGAATAACTTCCAATCTGGCTTGGGAACTGAGACACAAAAAGAAAATGGAGTCATGAGGCTGAGGCCGGCTTAGCCTGGGCGGCTAGATGGCCACCACACCTCGCCTCCCAAATGAGCGGGTAGCAGAGGGTTTGCTCTAAGAGTTTTGCGAAACCAGTGTCCTTAGGAGAGAGTGTGCGCGCGCTTCCTTGCTCATCCGTGCGTCCACGTCCGCGTCCGGGGGGCCTGGGCCTGGGCCTATCCAGATGACCACTTCCAGATTGGCCAGCGGGACAGTAGTCTCCACATCCGGATGCGTGCCCACTGTGTTGAGCAATAGCCTGATGAAGTGGGAAGGTCTATTTGAGCCTCAAACCCCCAGGCCCGAGGGCCACCCTGAAGGTGCAGCAGCCCGGAAAGCACTGTCCTTCCAGGCGCCTTCGCCGGGGTCCTAGAAGCCGCCCGCGCAGCACGTGCTCTGCTCTCTTTGTTCCCCGCTCCCGGGCACGGCCAGTTGCGGCCGATGGGCACACTCTTCATTTCCCCCACTGACCTTTCCTCTTTTTCACCCTGGCCGGTTTTCCTCAGGACTTTGGGCGGGGGAGGAGGTGTCACGAGGCGCTTTCACTACTGCACTAAAAATTATGGCTGCAAAGTCTCCTCAAATTACACTCGCACCGTATTTTCTTAGAAGTCATCACGAATTTTGGTTCTTCCTAGCCTTTGCCACTGGGGATCGTGCAGCACAGCCCAGCGTTTCCGTTGCCGAGCTTTATAATGCTGGTCTTGTTAGAATTTACTGGGGACTTTATATAGAGACGAAAGCGCGCCACTTCATGAAGCTAGTAAACACCACGCCTTTCCCACGCGAGACCAAGCTTGTCGTATTTTCCCAATCTCCCCGCAGTAGCCCCCACAGCCCGGCTCCGTTGTGTGAGATGGTGCTGTCTGCCCAGCTGTCCCCCAGCCCAGTGTCTTGGGCGTCTGGCCTGCGACCCAGCCAGATCACCCAGGCGTAGCCCTCGGAGACGGATCACGGCTCTCTCACCAGCCTTGTTCCTGCAGGACACCTGGCGCCATGCAGGAAAGGTTATTATATTTCCTTTTAACAAGGGAAGCTTTTCAAGGGCCAACAATGCCATTTTTTTATAGCAGAGATTAAAGTTAAAAACATGAAAAAAAAAACTAGTAATGCCAAATTGTCCTGAGATCCATGAAAGCAGTGGGGGTTTACATGTGTTACTGTTACCCACTGGGCCCCCAGTGCCTAGACTTGTGCTCAGGACATGGTAGATGCCTAATTATATATATATAGATATATATAGATATATAGTTTGTTTGTTTGTTTGTTTTAGTAAATGAGTTGATGATTATGATGTCCAATATTTTAGTCTGCCTATTTTATCACTAAAATCTTTTAAAAGGTCATTCATTACATTTCCTGTTTAAAATATCTTTGGGGGAGGCTCCCTGGTGGCACGAAGAGTTAGGATACGGCACTTTGAAGCAATTTGCAGACACTGAAGCACGAGTTTGATCTCCCTGGTCAGGGAGGTGACCCACATGACATAGCAGACCTCTTCTGACTCTCCTGCTGCTCCCCTCAGCAGTGTATTTCAGTTAATCCACCTGTTCTGTTCCCCTCTCTGTCTCTAGTGATTCCTCTCACCTCCTGCACCTCTAGCCTACACCCCTGTTCTTGTATGCATAAATAAATAAATCTTTAAAATATCACAACAGTCTGCTCAATAAAATAAAAAAGTCCTGAAGTTGTCACAAGGGCACATAATAGCTGATCTCTGTTTCCTCGGTAAGTCTCAGGTTTCTATAAATCTACTTGCGCTACAATGCAATGAACAACTAGTTCTATGAGTACATCATATCATTTTCTTGCTGAGTTGCCTTTACAAATATTCTCTGCTTGTGTAGACTTCCCTCATCAATATCCTGTGTTTTGCTAATTCCTATTTGTTCTTTAAACTGAGTGTAAGCACTGTTCCCTCTAGGAAGACTTCTTTGATTCTGCTTTCTGAACTAGATCTCCTCAATGCTCCCACAGCAACTATGCAAAGCTCTTAAAATAATTATCATATTATATTGAAATTGTTTATTAGCTTCTTTCTCTCCACCATTAAAATTAAGCTATAAAGTAAATGTGCTTTTTATCTCTGAATACCCAGAACCTAGTTTATGACATCTAATTAGTACTGTTAAATGAATAAATGGTATCTATGGTGGCCTGGTGATGACCATGTATTTTAATCAACCAAAAATGTTTACTCCCTAAACATCTTCAACAAATAAGAGTGTATGTTTTTAAATCCTCCTTGGTTTTCTTGTTTCAATATGTTTAAACATTCCCATACTTTCAATGGGCCTTCCATCTGAACAGAGGTAGCAAGGTAAGTGAGCTAGGTCGTATAAAATAGCATAGCATCACTGTGAGTTAGTGTAGGGGACTGTTAATCTCAGGGTTTTCACATGACATATCATTATCCTTTGGTAAATATCTTCAATAATCACAATAATCCTGCTGAGACTGGATGTGATCTTAAAGCTTTTACAAGCTATATTTTTTAAGCAGTCAATATCAGAGTTAGTATAAGAAATGAAATTTTATTATCTATCCATGAATTAGTACAATGGGTTAGATAAAAGTAATGCCTGGATAAATGAAACAAAATTGGGAAGTAGTTCAAGATGGTGAGATAGGAAAATCCAGGACTCAACTCTTCCAAATATATAGCTGCCTATGGACAGTTCTCTCTAGAAAACATCTGAGAATGAGCTCATAAACTTTTCACCACAAGGAACAAAGGCCCACACCAAAGCAGGTAGGAGAGGGAGAGATTCAGTCTCTCCAAGAAATCTCATCCCAATTCAGTGTCCCACAATGAAGAAGAATCTCAGAAATACAGATCTCTCTCTGCATTTGAGGGGTTCATATCCCACATCAGACATGCCAACCCTTGAGACCTGCATTGGAGATACAGCCCCCATTCCCCAAAAACCTTACAGCCTAGAAAATCAATGGGGTTTATGAGCAAAATACTCAAGAGGCAATGAGCAACAGTGAGTCTGTTCTTGAAGAAGTATACAGATTGCTTATCCAGGGCCCCAGCATAAAAGTACTAATTTTAAAAACAGTAAGATATTGACACAAATAAGTGTGTGTGTGTGTGTGTGTGTGTGTATAAAATATCTGTCTCATGGATAACTATTCAATGAAAAAGAATGAGATCTTGCCATTTGTAACATGAATGGACCCTGATTATATAATGCTAACTGAAATGTCAGACCAGAGAAGGAAAAACATCATATGATTTCACATCCATGTGGAATCTAAAAAATAAAAATAAAGAAAACTAAACTAAAATCATAGAGATCAAAAAATGCAATAGATTGGTGGTTACCAGAGAGGAAGAGGATTGGGAATTGGGTAAAATGGGTGAGCAGGATCAAGCCATACAAACTTCCAGTTACAAAACAAATAAATGAAGAAGATGTATCACATGACATGGGAACTATAATCAATAACATGGCATTACAAAATTGATAGCTGCTACATGATAAATAAATTTATAGTGATCATTTCACAACGTATACAATTGCTGAATCATGTTCTACACCTGAAACTAAAGTAATGTGTATCAATTGTACTTCAATAATACACACATACATTCAAACATATATACATACATATTTTCCCTAACCCTATCTATTAACACTTGCATAAGAAAAATAAACAAAGCTGAAGTCAACTTTGACAATGGAAAAAATCTCATGCTAAGGAAGGCTGAGAGCACGCTGCAGTGTTGTAGTACTAGGTAGTTGCCAAAAGAAATTTAGTTAGAGAATGGAAAGGAGAGCAAGGATGAATGTGGAATATATTTTTCTAATGGTATCATGTGGTTCAGTAATTTCTTTTAAAGACAATAACTTTTCTCCACCCTGAGTCAATCCCTAAGTATGTTAGTGTAACTCAACTTCTATGGTGAGCTATGGGCTAGGTCAGCTGCAAAAGAACAGACTGATTTTAAAGGATCTGAAACCTGATGTCTGGAAATATGGGTAAAAGTAACCTGCCTTAGCAGAACTCTGAAAGCTCTAGGAATAGCTAGCACTGCTGTGTTATGATACAAGCTGTGAACTCCTTGATGGTAAGCAGCTTAATTATCGCTTCAATTATTTCTGAATTCCTAGTACATGGACCTGACATAATTGGCACCTAATATGCACCTAGCTATTCTAGAACATCCTAAAAGAGAATAGTTTCTTAATCTTCATACTCACCTCTTAGTGAATATTAATCCATGTGCCCTCTCTAGAAGCATACACTAGAGAACAAGGTTCAGGCATTCAAGAACAATCTGACAAGCTATGGTGTAAAGCTGAGGAGTGAGCTTTCAAATAAGAATAAATAGGGACGATAAGATTGCAAAATAGTTTCTAAATGTCATATATTCTAACAATATAGAAATAATATCATTAGGAAATGTGGAAGGCCTGAAAGCTGACATGTTTGTTGATGGTATTTATTTACCATAGATGAAGTAGCGAAAGTATAAGTGTTTTTAAGAGTACAACAATAATTTTATTTTTTATTTATTTATTTATTTATTTATTTTTTATAGAGGCATGTTTTTATTTATTTATTTATTTATTTATTTATTTATTTATTTTATTTGTTTTGTTTATACATGCACTGGGTACAGTCAGAAGCGCGGGAGGGTGAGAGAATTCACCAGAGCCAGAGCGGGGAGCAGAGCAGGCAGAAGGACTGAAGGACACTGCTGAGGGGAGCAGCGGGTGGCAGGAGAGGTCTGCGCACCATGTGGGATCCTCCTCCGGTGGCCTGGGAGCAGCCGGGGATCGAACCGGCGCCGCAGAGGCCGCGGGCAGCTTCTCAACCCAGCGCTCAACCGCTGCGCCACCGGGGAGGC
This sequence comes from Talpa occidentalis, assembly GCF_014898055.3. NCBI lineage: Eukaryota > Metazoa > Chordata > Mammalia > Eulipotyphla > Talpidae > Talpa > Talpa occidentalis. The sequence goes on along the minus strand of NW_023603184.1, from coordinate 22,181,734 downwards.
CCTACAACAATAATTTTAATGTAATATATATTTTTAAAATTGTGTAATGGAAAAGAGGGAAGGGAAGACAAGAGAAAATTTTCTTTATTGTCTATGAGGTAGCTAATAGACATTATCCATAAAAGGCAGCACTAAATATATTATATTAAGAAAGGTATTGTTCTAAGAGAAACCACAAGGGCAAAAAAGATTAAATACACTATAAACCAAAATAAAAACCAATCAAGTTTTTGAAAAATATGATATACTAGAATGTTTAGTATGCATCAGCATGTATATTAATGAAGATAATGTAAAAACTACATGGCACAAATTAGAGTTTATGTTATATAAAAAAAAGTATAAATGTGCTTTATTAAAAGAAAGAAAAATGATCTTTAGACTAGCTAGAAAATCTATATCCAACTGTTTCCTGAATATAAGATGTATACTTAAAGCTGCTCAAAAGTTAAAGATAAAAAAGGTAAACATATATTAGACAAATGCAAATGAAAACAAAGCAGTTATAATTTTAACATCGAACATGGTAGCATTTAACCAAAAATTGTACTTTATGAACTAAAGCCTTTTGCTAAAAATTAAACAATTATATGCTTAAAATGCAGGACATTTTTTATTAGATAAATTGAATAAATTCATTATTTTCCCCCCAAATACATATTTCTTAGTTCTCTCAACAGGAAAAGTTTAAAAGTAAAGAAAGTTCAGGAACAATGAGCTCATTATGAACTCATCCATGAGCTCAGATTGCAGAGTCAAGAGCTTCCGAGGTAATGTCTGGTTCCAGATTTCGGGAAGCATTAGATACTCGTGAAGTCTTTTGTGCCACAAAGCAGAAAAATTTTTGAAGACTTGTGGGTTATTATATGTCAAAAGGATACAGTGCCAACATGAAGGAAACCCTCTGGTCACAGATGCAAAGAACACAATTTAAATATCTAAAACAATAACTGAATCAATTTAAAATCATTATACAAATAAAAATCTGTTAAGTTCATGATGATATGTCAGAAAAAGGAAAAGAAAGTAGTATACTTCTTCCAATTAATTGATTGTATTAGAAGTAACAGGCCCAGAATCCTTCCCTAAAAGTTCAGCACTTAAATGCTTTTCCTACTAGAATTGTATTTCAGGTTACCAAAATCACCCCATAATATGAAATAATGTTTTTCTTTATTAAAAACCAAAGATTTTGTGATCTCCAATATAGTTATTTATTTAGGATACAATTATTAAAGATAGGAACCATCACCTGGAATTCTAATTGGAAAAAAGAAAGTAGCAGGTTATCATAACCTAAACACACTGGTAAACCAGCATCTCCAGGAGGGTGACTCTTAATTTGATGAATATACATGGCCAAACTGGATTCTAGTTGGGTATTAATCTTACTCCAGTTTACAGGAAATAATAAGTACAGAAAAAGCAAAGAGACCGTTTATTACATGGACTATTCTTTTGATTGACACAGGTTTTATTGTTAAAAAGCAAAACCAAAACAAATCAATAGCATAAAAATAATAAAATAAAAGGAATTTTTTTGGATCTCAGATTAATGTAATTATGGACCTGATTAGTTCAAAGTTTAAAAAAACCCACCAGTAAAATAAATAGAAAAATATTGATTAAGGACTACTTCTTAGATGTCAAGAATTAGTGTTAATTTCATTAAGGTGTGGTAATAGTATTATGTTGATGTGGGAAATTGTCCATAGATTTTAGAGATACGTATTTTTTAAATTTTTTATAGAATTATTTATTTATTTATGCAAGAACCGGTGTACAGGCCAAATGTGTGGGAAGGTGAGAGGATCCACCAAAGACAGAGTGGGGAACAGAACAGGCAGACTGACTGAAATACACTGCTGAGGGGAGCAGCGGGAGAGACAGGAGAGGTCTGCTCACCATGTGGGTAGAGATACATAGTGAAGCCTAGAGTTTGAATTACATGCCTGGGATTTGTTTTAAGTACTTCAAAGGGAAAAAGAACAGAAAGAGACAGATGAAGCAAGAGTGACAAAATCTAAATAAATTGCTGGTTCTGGGGTATGTACTTGTGGGCTTCTTATTAGTGTTCATTTTATTTTATGAATGTTCAAAAATTTCTAGAATAGTCTTCACTAAAAATAAATGAATGAAAAGGAAACAGTACTAGTTTAATAAAATGTGAGAAAAGAAGAGAAATAAGGCTTCTGTGAAAACATAAAACTCTGAAAACAGTGGCCAATTTGTTTTAAAAAATAAAACAAGTATACAGCACATCAAGTCATTCTTTACGACCCTTATTCATATTGTAATGCAGCTGCTAACCTGTGCAAATGAGATTTTTTATAAAAATGTACCCTAAGGCAATTTATATTTATTACTGTGTTTATGGCAAAAACCAAGGAAACCAAATTCTAGTGAAAAAATTGCATTTCTTTTCTTCCTGTGCCCAGTGTAAGGGAGATTGGTAGCTTTACTTTTCTCTCAATTTTTCTTTTTGTAATAACACATTTAAGTTTATTTGTTAGCAAGGCCTGTTCTGCAGTCAAGAAAGCTCTTGGGAGATTTGAGCATTTAATGCCAGGAAATGGAATCAGGGATGGTGAAGTTGATCTAGCATTTGACTTGAAAGAAATGTTGAGCCAAATAGTCCTGCAATATTCTAAAGAGATCTGGCAGTGTACTGTGTCTTTCTGTCTAACTTCCAGTCAAAAATAAATCACAGAATTAGCTTACCTAGCAACAAACAATCGGGTGTGGGGTTTCAAAGAAATCAGAAAGACTTGACATATGCAATTGAATGTCAGTCATCACTAGGATTCGATTTTAAACCTCTAGGATGAGCATGAAGAGCTGGTATTTAATGAAATTGCAGTCAGTGTAACTTGTTTTTAAGCATCCACTAGACTCCCTGGTTCTCATCTTTCCATCTTAAGGTTACCCTCTTTCTTTCTGTCCAAACGTATACTACCTTGGTCCTTTTGGTCTATGACAATGATACAGTAATGAACTTATTCACCACAGAGTGTGTGGGGCAGGGAATGACTTCATAGAAAAACCTTCCCAGGACTGTTGATATTTTAAAAACACCAACAGTGATCCCAATGAGATCACAATTTATTAGAGGGATTTCACAGCTGACACATAAGTAGAAGAGGGGAAAATAAAGGCAACTACACCTAGTGGTGATAAATGTTAATATTAATTGTGCATAGACTTTGTGCCAGCTCTTTATATTCACAATTCATTTACTCTTCACAACAGTTTTGGAATGTAGGTACTATTATAGGAATTACAGGAAAGTTGGGCACAGAGAAGTAAAGGAATTTGCATGGGTCACCTGCAAGACAGTGTATAAGAGACCAAAATATATCTATTGGTCTCACCCCAAACTTTGAACCATGAACAATTTATTTACTTGGAGGAGTTTATTTGAGATAGCCATCAAAGCAGTGGGAAGAACAGGCACCCCCAAAACACCAGCTCCTCTAATGGTATGAGTGCTGGTGTTATATAGGGGGAAGGAATGTAAGGGGATGTAGGACTTCACATTTCCAGGTCCGCTGTGATGCTGGGCAGTCTAGTCCATGAGCCAAAGTGGTTGACTTTCCCAGTTGGGCATTTTCTAGCAATCAGCAGAGTTTTGTTTCTAATGCCACTCTTAACCCCAGAGGGTACAGAGAATTTTATCAGGGATACAACACAATCAATTTTCCTGATTCCCAGGAAGGAAAAATAAGCATGAACTATTTTCTCCTCCCAGGTAGGGATAATGTAAGTTTGTTAATATGTTCACAATATATAGCACACAGGTTGTAGCAAGAAAGAATTTGAAAATTATTTCAAATCAAAGAAATAAAACCTCAATGTCATGGAAGTAAAAAAAAAATATGCTAATAACAGTAAATACTGAGGGATATGAGGATTATAAGGGGAAAAAAAAGTAGTTTCATATCACTGGAGACTTGCTGGAAGTTCATGAAGGTAAAGGGAAGGAGTTAAAGAATTGCAAGGAAGAGAAAACGGCAGGGAGAAAGTTTGTCAAGAGATACCCTTGTTCGAGTGATGGTGAAGCTGTTGCCATGTTGATGAGCACGGTGCTCAAGAGACTAAGAAAAAGGGAAAATGCTGAATGACCCTGAACAGTACACATTAAGTGGTGTTGATGGATTTGAGCATAAATTGACTGAGGAAAAGTGGTTACAAAGGATAACTCATGGGGGCTCTGTGTGGATTTCTAATTGGATTAAAGGGATATGACTAGGCAACTCATATTATGCTGGTCATTAGGCTTCTTATCACAGTTCATATTTCCCCAGAGGAAAAAAGGAATCAGGTGGGGAACTGAGGAAAATGCAAGTCAAAGCAGAATCTTCTCTTGCCTGGATGTGCCCCAGGCTCCCTCTGTGCCACTTTGTGCAGATTTAAGGCACAATTACAATCTGGATGAGAGAGTCATTTCATTGGCTTATGGAGTTCATATTTATCGTTCAAATGATGTATCTTTTTTAAATGATGGGTTATGAATAGGAACCAGACACATTCAAGTTATGCCAGACTGGGTTTTCCAGGGCAATTACCCATTATTGTGGGGATGCTTCATAGTTAATAAATCTCAAAGAGAGTAGACTATAATTGAGCCTCTAGATGGCAGTAATTCACATACATATTTTCAGTGAGATTTATAGATTTTTTTTCCAGTTTCATTTCATGTTTTTCTTACTATCAATCGATGGAATGTACACAGCTTTATTTTTTATTCTAGATTCTCCCAAATTCCAATGTTAGAGGAACTCATAGATCCTATCAAGTCAAAATCTAAAATTCCTCTATTCTGGAAAGAACCTAAACATTCTCATTTATTACAAAAAATATGTCCAAACGAGTTCAAGTCTACAGAAATGGTTTCTATCACTGCATGAACTGAACTTCGAGTAACCTTACAACATCATTCTATTCAAGTAAGAGATCGAGCTATCCCCCTAATGAAAAACAACATTTTATGTTAACTGGCAAAAAAAAAAAAAAAGTGCATTTGGTGTTGCTGGTAATTTCATTTGGTGTCCATTTGTGACAAAAGTAAAACAAAAACACAGAAATCAAGCACTATGAGAAGAAAAATTCAGTTCTCTAATTAAGTAGGCATATATAATTTAGGTGGTAATTGACCAACAAATGGTAGACATTGTTGTTTTAGACCAATTATAGAAGTCATTTGTAAGGGAGGAAAATAGCTGAATCTTTCACTCACACCATAAATCTTGTATTTGTCTGCCTCTAGCGTACATTTGTCTGCCTTAGCATGCCTCTGCCTCTAGCACCTTCAGTTATGAACATATTCTATCAGAGAAGTGTGTGTGTGTTCAAAATTCTCTTAGAAATAGAATAACAAATGTCAACTCATTTTTAGCTAAAGATGTTGTTTACCCAATTGAGTGTTCATTTCTTGATTGGGAATATTTATCAAGCACATAAGTAAATATGTAAAATGATAACAGATTAATCATAGGTCAACCTTTGCTCAGAAAAAACAAATAGTCACCATAATTATAAAGCCTCCAGAAGGCAGATCGGGATATCATTATTTTAGGAAGCGCTATCCACAAAAAAATAACAAAATCAGTGCTACTAAATGGGGTTGCCTATGTATGAAAGTGCCCTAAGAGACTGCAGGGAAAAACTGTGATTCCCAAGAGTCTCCTTCAGACATGCTATCTTAGTAGATTTGGGGTACAACTTGAGAATCTATATTTTTCTAAGTCCCTTTGATAATTCACATGCAGTCAGTCCACATATCCACTTTCCAGAACCTCTACACAAAACAATATTCTACTCCTAAGAATCAAACATATTGTAGCAAGAGATTATAATTACAATGAGTACTTAAGCATTTTTGTAGCATTTAATAAGAGTAAAGACTTTCAAATATTGTTTAATTCCCCCAAATAGTCCTGAAATACGATTTTTTTACCTGAATTTCCTTAAAAAATGAAATGAGTCTCAAAGAAGTTAAGTAAGTGGCTCAATACCCCAAACTTAAGATTCTAAGTCCTTTGCCCTTTACACTATATATCAGGCTGCTTCCTCATTGCTACAGGTCTCTTTGAGGTCTATTCATGGCCTGTTTATTCAACTAATATTTATTGATTATCTATGAATTGCTGAGTGTATATGGATTCTTTGAGAGCTCTTTCATTTGAATAAAAGAGCAATCATCATTTTATGTTTTGATTTAATGGTCTCCCAATGAAGAAACAAACCTGTGCTTATGCAAAGGAGCTGGGACTCACCAATGACAGTTGAGGAGAACTTGACTCCAAAACATCTCCTCAATGATATTTAATCTTTCTTGTATTTAACTTGGCATTAACAACTGAGGCATTTATTGTATTTAACTGGGCATTAACAACTGAGGCATTAACAACTGAATTTATTTCTGAGGCAATGCATTAATAACATTTAGGTAAAAACATGGAACAAACACTGGGCTCAGAAGCATATGTCTCCTTATTCCCCTGGTGCTGCAATTAACTGGATATCCCTAAAATTTTACAATGTTTTTCATATGTAACGTAAGAACATTAGGCAAATATTCCAATGAGCATAATATAGTAAATATTTCTACTACTCCTTTTCCCTAGAAAATGCGCACAGACACATACTCTTGGTCCAGAAAAAGGGATGCTGTCTGTCCGACACCTCATTCTCAATGTCCGTCAAATACTTGGCAATTTTTATAAATGGAATATTTCGAGATCTTATGTTTTTATTCCTTTAGTGACTGGATTTCAGCAACATGAAAGCATTTTGCAGTGTGTAGAACCTTTGGAAGAAGTGAATACTAAAAAGTCAACAATTGGAATCTTTTATGGTAAACAGATGGGAGGGGTGGGCAGGCATGGAAGTAAACTCTGGGATAGTTTTCAGAAAACTGTTGCATAGTTAGTTCATGAAGCTGTCCTTTTCAGCCCAGGTTGTAATGACTGTGCTCTCTATGAATATGAAACTATGCAAGTAGCTGAGTAAGTTTTAGGGGACAACATCACACATTTATTCAGATGAAAAGACAAAGCAGTTGAATCTCAGTTTGTCATTAACTCATAAGTTCTATTGCCTAACAACTATTGGAAACCACTTCAAAAGTCCCAGAACCCCGATTCTAGAATTCACTCTGACGTAGACTAGTTGTGCAACCTGGAGTGACTCACTTTACCATTCTTAGCCTCTGTTTCCCTATTGTCCACAAATGAGGGCAGGGGCCAGGATTTGTACTTGGTATGTTACTTCTGCTAACCATTGAATCATTAGCTTCTAAACCATAATAAAATCTAAATTTGCGTTTTTTGACTTAATGAAAGGGGTTAGACCCGATGATCCCTAGAACTCAATTAGCTTCAGCATTTCAGGGTTGTATCTTTTCAGCACTCACTCACCTCCACCAGCTCCTTGCTTTAGGCCACTCCGTTTATGCTCTGTAGTGACAGTTCAGGCAAGAGCTTCCCTCTTGGATCAACCTCTTCTACTCCCTCTTGATTTCTTATTACTATTCCTGTGTCCATCAGTAGTTTAAAGTAATCCCAGTACCAACCCACCTCCTTTAAGCCTGGCCCTGTACAATCCTTATATCTTTCATGTTTGTGTATCATCTATATCTTCCTTTCTATCCCCTTGATGCTTCCTGTTTATATGGATCACTACAGAGTGAATCTGAGCTTACTTAAAAATTCAATAACAAGTCTGGCACCAAAGAAAAATGATATTGCTTCTATTTGAGCTATGAAAGTACTGAGAGGAGGGAAATTAACAGCAAAACAATATTTCCAGAAATTTAGAAAAGATGCTGAATATACATATATACAAAATTAAATTGCAATTTCTTCCTGAGGTAGGAGTTTAGATGAGGTAACCACATTTTGATAAAAACTTCACAGCAGAGTGACAGATGCCACCAACTTTTAGAATCACAATTCTCACTTCTGGAAACAAATCTCAGTGATCTTGCCCAACCCCTGTACTTCATCGATGAGACACTGATTCAAATAACTTATTTCCCTATCCTTCTTATGGATTAGATAGAAGACGCTGGGCTATTTATTTATTTATTTATTTATTCACTGTTTCTCAGTGACCTAGCCTTCTGAAAGCAGGACCTTTTTTTCAGGATTTGTGCTTGGTATGAATATAAGATTTTTTTTTAATGCCCCCCCCCTTACCCTTTGAAGAACTGGAATAACACTGAAAGTGTAATTGCTTCAAGAAACTGACAACCAATTATCCCAAAGCAAAAGGAAGGCTAGGCATTTAGATAATGAAATGTCAATCAGGGTAATAGAAGTGTCACTTACTTAATACTTGTCTGTGTTTGGGAGGACTGCACATTATTTGAAGACACATTCATGTATCTCTGCTGCCAGAAACATTGTCGATATAAACACTGTGCCTTTTGCTACATACTCAAAGATACTACACCAATAGCATAACTGGAAAGACTGGGATGGAGTAGATGGCATACATGGGGGTGGGTGGGGGGAGGTGGCTATCTAAATGTGCCTGTCAACTTGCAGGATTCTATCAAATGCCAGCCTTCTTGATGTGACTGTGAAGTCTGCATCTACAGCTGCATTTCTGCAGATAGCCAGGATGTTTTGTTCTGAGGAAGCTGCAGTGTCCTTGACATTGAACAGTTGCCAGAAATCTAACACCAGACCATCAAGCAAGGATTTTGAATGCACAAAAGGGAAAAATTTCCCATGAATATTAATGGGACACCCTACTCTGCATGAGTGAAAATGATATGGATGTGCTGTTGATGATCAAGTTGGATTGTTATTTGTATGTAATAATTTAGATATGGGGAGAGAAAGAAGTCCTATGCTTTGTTAAATAATCCAGACATTGGATCATTTAAAGGTTGTGTTTTATATGCCTCAGCACCTGATTTTAGCTTCTCTATCAACTTATGGATGAGTGGCTTTGGTCTCCAAAATAAAGACAAACTTCTTTTGTTAGGAGCATATGATTTTGCAGAAGTGATTTCCTAAAGTTGTCATGGTTAACAAAGCCTAGAGCTATATGTCTTCAATCTAGTCTGCTAAAGTTTCATTTGTGTTATTTAAGTTATTTAAGTTATTTAAGTGTTGAGGACCAATTAACAGTTCTGATGGTGATAAAACACATACATGATATATATCAGTTTTCTGAAGCTGCTATAACAAATTATCACAAACTGATGTTTCAAAGCAATTTCTCTCCCCTAAAACAAGGATTCAGCAGGGCCACACTCCCTCTGGAGACTAGGGGAGACTCTTTTCTTCCCTTTTACAACTTCTGGTGGCTGCATACATTCTTTGGGTGTGATTCAAATCTCTGGGTCTGTCTTCACAAAGCTTTCTCCTGGGTGTCAGGGTGGTTCCCTTACCTGCCTCTTGTGACATGTGATATTGGGTTTAGATGTGATATTGGGTTTAGATGTGACATGTGATATTGGGTTTAGATCCACCTGGATAAACTAGCATGGTCTCATCTAGAAACTTCATTACTTAATCATCTCTGCAAACATCCAGCATCTAGGTCTTCTCACAAGCAGTTTCTGTTGCCTGCTATTTTTTGTTAGTAAGTGGGAATCGCTTTCCTGTCTTTTTTTTTAATGTCTTGTAATTTTTTACAATAACTTGTTGCACTTTTTGCTAGTTCATTTGTTTAGTGACGGACTGGACTGCTTTAGTGAAGTCTAATCCCATGAGGACTCTCTTACTCCTGAGAGGTTACAGCCTTGGACTATCTTTGACAAGTACCTAGGTCATAGATGGCTCCTAGGCTCTGCTCATTGCTGGCTGTTTGCTTTATTTTGACAATCCCTTGGGTCATAAATTTCTGCACAATCTGGGTCAATTAAATGTGGGTTCTTTTGGAAGGACAGTTTTTGAGGCTACTGTTTATGGTTTATTTACACCCCAAAAGTCTTGCTTTAGCTCTTACTAATCTCTGTTCCTGGTTCTCTGGTAAACTAGTTGGCCTCCGGCTTAGCTTATAATGCTCATTGAACCATGATACTCTTCTTAAGTGTTTACCCATCTATATCTCCATTTAAGATTTCCCTGAAGTTTGGATTTCTTTGAGAAGAATTTGGAGGTTTGTTCTTAAGGGCAAAATATATAAGTTATGGTTAAGGATATGGGAGTAGGGATACTGGTCTGTTTTTCTCTCAATGGCATTCTTGTTTTAGAGGTAGGGTTCTAGACAGGAACTGTAATCTTTGGTCTTCTCTGCTTGCCTCTCCTGGTGTGGGAACTGCCATGAAGCAGCTGACATATGGGTTGTATGAATTTCTCTATATTTAACCTGCCTCACTTTAGGTTAGGCCTTCACCTTGTGAATGTTGACTGGGTGGAAAAAGGGAGAGCCCATGAAATTTTGGCTGAACTTGCATGAATTTTGTCATTGTAATACATAGTTGTTGGGTTTAGGAAATGAGGGTAGTTTTTCCCTTCTGAGAACATGTGATCCTTGAATGAGTGTTAGGGGGAAAAGAATCCCTGGGTTCTTGGTTGTAATCTTTTGGAGTAGAGTGTCTGTCATGCTGAGCTAAGAAGAGGGAAGAAGAGCATGAACCATGGTTCAAATGCCATAGATTCTCACCATTTTAATCAAGTTTCAGTGAATTTTCTTGAAAACAGATCTTTCCATCTGATCTTAAGACAATATATGGAGAGTTTAAAGGTTATTATTGCTGTTAATTATTATTAGTTATATTTGTTCCCCCCCAACAGGTATAGTTAAATCTGATTTCAGTTTATACACCAAAGGGGAAATGAAGAACATACTCTTAATCTATGCATTTAATGCAAATACATAGACTATCAAGCGTTTATGTCCTACTAAAACTGATATCCATGAGACCATGGGTAGACTGATTTCATACAATCTCATAAGAATAATGAAAATTATCTGTTTGAGGGCCTCCCCAGTGGCACAGCGGGTTGAGTGCCACATTGTGAAGCTTTCTGCAGCCTCTGCAGCGTGGGTTTGAGTCCCCAGGGTGATACCCACGTGGCGTGGCAAACCTCTCCTGCCTTGCCTGCTGCTCCCCTCAGCAGTGTCTTCAGTCTGTCTGCCTGTTCTGCTCCCTGCTCTGTCTCTGGTGAATTCTCTCACCCTCCTGAGCCTCTGGCCTGTACCCCAGTTCTTGTATAAATAAATAAATCTTTAAAAAAAAGAAAATTATCTGTTTGAAATGTCATAATCAACGAGGCTTTAATGTTAGCAATAAACACAAAAGTGTAGCCAGCTAGACATAAATAATCAAAATAGACTGGTTTATTAGAAATTTGTCTTTAAATTGGAATAAATCCAAGAATAACAATATAGATTAAAGTGACACCTAAGAAAAAAATTTGATTTTTCCATTACCCTCAAAGTGTCTTCAAAAGCACAATGCCCAGCAACATAAGGTTTTATGCCTTCACCACCTGCCATTACATCCCCATTTACTCTTCTGTGTGCATTCTAGATGTATGTTTTCAGGTAGATTTCCTGATCCACAATTACACTGTCCTTCTTACACTCAGTGCACTCTTTTCAAACTCTTTCAGATCCATTATCTTTTGTTTGTTTGAAAGGACAGTTTTACACCCAGTTCGGGGGTCTTCTTTAGCTAGGCCAGTCTCTTTTTGTACAAAGCAAGTTTAATACAGATTAGTGAATTCACTTGTCTAATTTTCTTCTTTCCTTTTCTCCCTCCTGTAATCCCAAATTCCTTAAAGGCCAATGCAAGCCTTTTTGTCATTTAAAAACTTTTACATTGAAATAATTATAGATTCACATGCGGTATGTAGCTCCATGTTATAGAGGTGATATAGTGAAATCCCGTCCCTTTCATTCAGTTTCCCCCAATGGTAACATCTTTCAAAACTATAGTACAATATCACCATCAGAATATTGAAATTGATTCAGTCAAGGCAAAATATTTCTACCAACACAAGGACCCCTCATGTGCCTCTTTATAGCCACATACATTTCCTCCCAGGCCTCATCTCTTCCTTAGCCCCGGTGACCACTAATCTCTACCATTTCCATAATTTTGTTACTTCAAGAATATTATATAAATGGAATCATATAGTATACAACAGTTTGGGATAGACTTTTTATTTTTTTACTTGGCCCAAATTTTTGGAGATTCCTCCAAGTTTTTACATCTCAATAGTTTGTTCCTTCTAATTCCATGGGTTGTATGTACCACAGTTTGTTTAACCATTCATCCATTAAAGGATATCTGGTTTACTTCCGGATTTTGGCTGCAATGGGGAAGAAAAGCTGCCAAAATGTACAGGTGTTTATGTGGACATAGATTTTTCATTTTTTTCTGGGATTCATGCCCAGGACCACAGTCTCTGGGTCTTTGGTAGTTGCATATTTAGTATTTAAGAAAGTGACAAATTATTTTCAGGAGTGACTGTATAATTTTTACATTCCCACTTGCAATCTATGACTCACCCAGTATTTATGGACTGAACAGTGTCTCTCCAAAATTCTAACTCCAGAATTCTAACTGTGTCTCTCCAAAATTCTAACTTGGGGTTAGGGGCTTTAGGGAGGTAATTAAGATTAAATGAGGGGATAAGGGTAGGGTCCTAATCCAATAGGAGTGGTGTGTCCTGATAGGAAGAGGAAGAGACAGCAGAGATCTCTTTCTCCTTCTCCACATGTGATAGTGAAACACCTCGTGATGATAAAGGAAAAGGCTATCTACTATAAAGAGATCTTACTGAAAATCAGTCCTAATAGCACTTTTTATCTTGGATTGTGGGAGAAAACATTTCTGCTGTTTAAGCTACCCAGTCTATGGCATTTTGACTAGACAGCTCTAGCAACTGATTTGCAATTTCTCTGCAGACATTCCAGCATTTGCTACTGCCACTATTTTCCATTTTTACCTAGTTTAAGGGGCATGTGGTGATACTGCATTTTAATTTACATTTCTTTAATGATTACTGATGTTGGGAACCCTCTCATGTTATGAACATTCTGTATATCTTGCTTGGCAAAATATTTATTCACATTTTTTATATTTTACAATTGGATCTTTTTTAATTATTGAGATTTAAGAAATCTTCATGCATTCTAGATGTCAAGCATGTGATTTATAAAGATTTACTCAGTAGCTTATTTATTCATGCTCTTCACAGGACAAGTTTTAATTTTGACAAAGTTCAACTAATAATTTTTTTTTCTTTGATGGATCATGCTTTTGATGTCAAAAACTCTTCTGCTATTCCTCCATCCCAGAGAACTTTCTTTTAAGTTTTATGTTTTACATTTAAGTCTATGATTCATTTTAAGCTAATATTTGTATAATGTGTGAGACTTCGGTTGCAATGCATCTTGTAGCCTATAGATAGACATATAATAGAGATTACACACCGTTTGCCCTTGGTCTCGAGCTTGTATAAAAATAAAGTGTACATTCTGGTTCTCTACACAGTGTCCACTGACGCTACAGGACAGATCTCCCTGCTGCCACTGAGTGATACTAACAAGACTTACTCTTCACTAGGCTTCTTCTGACACCACCCCCGTGGGAAGAGAGAAGGAGCCCTCATTACTACTGGGTAATGGTGGGAGTCAAGGCTCCCCACAGAATTTCCCCTGACACCTGATTCTGTTCCAATGGCTAAAGAGTCAGGTTTTTATTGGGGCTTCTCTGCACACATTTGCGTTTCTGGGTTGCTGGTCTCTTGATCTCCACGTCTGAGATACACGAGATGCAAAGAACACCTGAGAAACTCACCACTCTGTGGTTCCTCCATTTCTAGCCACCTGCCTTCTTCTCTGCACTTTTCAGAGTTTTATCTTCGTTTTATACATATTATTCAAGGTTTCAGTTGTACTCAGCAGAAAGGACAAGAGTAAGGAAGACTCTAAAATCATCAAAGAAGTGGAAGTTTCTGCAAATGCTGTTTTAGGCAGGATATACTAGACACTCCACTAGCCTTTCACTATCTGAACACAGTCCCTTGTTTTATGGAATCATCCATTTCTGGAGTACCAGTGGGAGGCAAAGTTGCACGTCTCACTTGCAGTAGCTGAAAACTGTCTTGGGCATGGTCCTGTCCAACTGGATGCCATCATGGAGTCTCAGAAATTGGAGTAAATGGAAAAGCCAGTAGATAATTACTTCACCACTAGTGGCAACATAGGTTGAGGGGTAGCAGTGCCAGCTCTGACACTTTGTGTCTAAAGAAAGCTAAAGCTCATCTTTCATCCTTCCCTTAGATTTCATGATCTTATCACATAACCTTCTACCTATTTCCCCTTCTGTCTCAGTTGGGCAAAGATATTTTATTTTTTTGCAACCAAATGTCAAGATGTATATAAAAGGGATGTGCATATCCCTAGAAGAAAACCCCTTATAATGGTTACAAATTAGGTTTATTTCCTTTCAAATTTCCTGCTTGAGACTGAAATATTATAGATGTAAGAAGAACTAAATATTAAATTGTATTGCAGGCAGGGAAAAACTCAAGCTCCTTAGAGAAATAGGAGATGCTGAGAGATGAAATAAAATGAAGGAAAATCAGATGGAATGAGACAAGCAATGCTTTCAGCATTTAACAACTCCTATAATAAAACCTTTGTTCTTTTCTGGTACAAATAATGTAAATTCTGGTCAGAGAAGTCTTTCTTGGTATCAACTGCAATTGTTTTAAAACATTTTTAGAAAGGTACAGGAAATGATGGAAGAATAACTTTTTCTTACTCAAAATGTATATACTTGCAACAAGCAAACATGCAAGGTTATAGTAGGATGGTGACTTTTACAGGTCATTTACCAACAGCAGTGACATGAGATACGGCTGAGTAACTCTAAAATACTCAAGAAAGGGTCTGCATTCAACATTCTAGCTGAACATCCAGACTGCTTTTTGCTCCAAGCCCAACCCCCATGTATGAAAAGTAAATAACCAAATATCATTGGAAGCCTGGGGTACATGATGGGCTGGAGCATGTAATAGAATCATACAGCACAGTCAGAAACTAAGTTAATCCCTTATAGGCAAATTCCTTTCAGCAAAAAGTCTAGGCCTGATTCAAATGTTTCCCAAGTTTCAAGACAGCCAAGATAGATGGGTTTGCACAGTGTAGATATGGACAACTCAGCAGACCCGTCACTGCAACTGGAAGCATTATGCCAATACAGACTACTCCACCTCATCATTCATTGTGATTTGCTATATTTATTAGTAAGCAAATGCTGCTGGAATTAAAGTTACTTTCCAGCCAGAAGATTTATCTTAAATGCCATTCCAGAGAAGGTATTGTTTATCTTTCTCGTGTTTCAGATAAATGAAAATGATTCCCAATTCTTATGAAATACATTTTAACTCCTGGATATGTCTTTCTACCTGTTATATCATTTCCAGCCTTAAAATACCTGTAGTGTATTTAGGGAAGGAGAGGAGCACATGCTATATCTAAGAAGAGCCTACTATATACTAGGTAACGTATATATTTTATGTCATTTCACCCTCACTCCAAATCTTTGATTTGATCTCTCTAAATTATAGATGAAAACCAACAGAGGAAACAAAGAGAAACCCCACCAACTGGGAGAACATTTTTGCACACAACACTAATGATAAAGGGCTGATCACAAAAATCTGCAAAGAGCTGATGAGACTCAACAACAACAAAGAAAATAATCCCGTCAAAAAAATGGGCAGAAGAGCTAAAAAGAAACTTCTCTGAAGAGGAAATGCAAATGGCCAACAGGCATATGAAAAAATGTTCAACATCACTTGTCATCAGGGAAATGCAAAGCAAAACTACCATGAGATACCATCTTACACCAGTGAGAATGGCACATATTAAAAAAACTAGCAACAACAAGTGTTGGCGAGGGTGTGGAGAAAAAGGAACTCTTCTGCACTGTTGGTGGGAGTGCAAACTGGTCCAACCACTATGGAGAGCTGTGTGGAGATGTCTGGACCTACTAAACATAGAGCTTCCATATGATCCAGCAATTCCACTCCTAGGTATTTACCCAAAGGACACAGAAACATCAATTCCAAAGAACACCTGCACCCCTATGTTTATAGCAGCACTATTTACAATAGCTAAGCTTTGGAAACAGCCCAAATGCCCAAAAATAGATGAATGGATTAAGAAGATGTGGTACATATATACCATGGAATATTACTCAGCATTCAAAAAAGATAAACACATGCAATTTGCAGCAACATGGATGGCGCTGGAAGGGATCATGCTCAGCGAAATAAGCCAAAAAGAAAAAGAAAAATACCGGATGGTCTCACTCATAGCAGGAATCTAGAAAACTTAAATAAGGGACCAGAAAAATGAATAACTATAAGAAAGCGAAAATCAAAATCAACAAAAAACTATGAACCAGAGACACTTTTTGGGGGGGTGAGGGGCGGGAGGGGAGGGATTGGGGTCAGAATGGGGGGGTTGCAATTGTATGGGGAATATAAAAGTAAAATTTATTATTAAAAAAAAAAAGAAAGAAAACTAACAGAGGTTAAATGGTTGCTCTATAGGTAAGCTGGATCTGGATCTAGATCTTAGATCCCTTGGTTTCCAAGTGTGTGCAATGTCCCTCCAAATCTATCATGGCACTTCCAGATCTGTCTAATAGAAAAATAAGGTCATGTGCCAAAGAGAAAAGAAAATTAAGCCCCAGCTCTTTTTCTGCTACCATTTGAAGATGACTTTGCCTGAGTGTGTATCTATGGGAAATAACTCCTGTATCATCAACAGAACAAGAAGCTGGATGAGAAAACAGGGACAAAATGTGAGTGATAATTACAATGGGAAGGTAGACAGTATATGGAGGGTACTGGAATTTCTATTAAATTGGATGATAAAGAACAAGACAAATCAAGCCAGGTTGTTTTTTTCTGGGATCCCCGAAGTGAGAGAGGACTACCAGAACCATTATTACACCCATATTCAGGGTGTCCTGCTTCTATGGATTATCCCACTTCTGACTCTGCTTCAGTTCAGCTGCCCCTTGGGGTGAGGTTAGGAGGGCTCCTGCTTCTGCTCAGTTCCAACACACACCTCTCCAGCTGACTCCCACCTGCAATTCATTTTCTGTTTTAGTATTTTGGTAGGCAGCAAGATCCAGATCTCTTGAGAGACTGGAGCAGCTGCCATTTTGACCTCATTGTGGATTCAGCTTGGGTGATATAGTCCCTCATATCACGGTCCTTTGGGTGCTGCACAATCTTTGCCTGTTATCTGCCAGGAGGTTGCTTTGGATTCATCCTTTTGGTGGCTCTGCTTTTGGGTCTTGGTCACTCAAATTTGGGCCCGGACTGAACACTTGTCCACTAGGGGATGGCTGAATTTAGAGTTTGATTGGGGGCCTCCCTGGTGGCGTAAGGGGTTAAGCACCACACTATGAAGCAATTTGCAGCCACTGCAGCACAAGTTCGATCCCCAGGCTGGCCAGGGAGCAATCCACATGGTGCACCAGACCTCTCCTGACTTTCCCACTGCTCCCCTCAGCAGTGTACTTCAGTCAATCTGCCTGTTCTGTTTCTTACTCTGTCTCTGGTGAATCCTCTCACCTCCCACATCTCTGGCCTGTACTCCAGCACTTGTATGCATAAATAAATAAATCTTTAAAAAAATAGAGTTTTTGATTGGGAGTCCATATTTTGAAATCTTTCTCTCCCCTAATTTTCTTCTTCCTCTCTATCTCCACTGAACTTCTCACCAATTAAAAACCTTTGAGCACTTGAGCACACTGGAGTTTGATTACTTAGTTTTTATGCGCACAAGTGGGCACAAACCCTTAGAATGGGTAATATGGTTCTTTCCTCATAAAAGTTTGGGGTTCGTGGGCACACCTTGGTTTTGCCTGGCAGCAATTTTAGTTCCCTCACTGGGAAAGAGCCGCCCATGGTAAATCATATGTGGGGAATTTAGCTTGCCCAAAGCAGTGACTACCACAGACCCTGTGTATATGGTTTTGGTTTCCCTTGTGTTAGTGTATTTTTTTTTATGAAGTGGGGTACAGGCCAGAGTCATGGGGGGTAAGATTCACCAGAGAGAGCAGGAGAAGAAGAGGCAGATGTACCAAAATAAACTGCTGAGGGGAACAGCGGGCGAGACAGGAGAGGTTCGCTGCGCCATGAGGGTAGCTCCCCAGCCAGCCTGGGATGGAACTCATGCTGCAAAGGTGGCAGACAGCCTCACGGCACTGTGCTCAACCCCCTACACCCCCAGGGAGGTCCCTGTTTGTGTATCTTTTTGTAGCTATGTATATGTGTCACTTATTCTTGACCCTAGAAAAACCTGGTTTGACTTTTGGAGACCTTATGTGTATGTGTGCAATTCATTTCTAGCCACTTATTCAGAGGTTTGATTCTATGGAAATCATTCTGTGCAGAAGTGATTTTTACTTCTTGTTAAATGATCCACTTTTTTCAATATGGTGTTTGAAACTGTGTGGCCATCACAGCTTGCTAGGTCCAAGGTGGCATCTGACGCCTCATAGCAAAGTAACTTCCCTTTTCTGCTTTCACAGTTTACAGGTTTCAAAATGGAGTCTGAGGCGACATGGTGGGTGCTCTGGAACTTCTGTATTTTTCTGCCTAGAATTTTGATTCTCTCCTTTTGGTCTCCCTCTGAGATTTCTGCTTTCAGTTTACTCCATCCTTTGTTAACATAAGTTCTGTGACTTTGGCCTTTTATTTGAGACTATCCCCTAATCGCTGTGGGCTTGCACGATGCATGTGGCTGCATACATCTGAGGCAGGAGATAAGTCCTAATGAGTCTCAGGTGATACATCAACTCAGGCTAGGGCAACAATAGTTTATTGATTCAAATGGGGAAATTCATGGTGGGGGTCTGAGATCAAATAAGGCAGATGAAGTGTCATGAACTGATGCCCTATTTCATTTTTTTTTTTTTTTGAGTGGCTGGGTTTTGCAAGATTTGGATTAAAAAAAAATTAGGGAGCTTTTATCTAGATTAAATTTTAAAGCATCATAACTGGAAATCCTTTGTCTATACCATTTGGGACATATTTGCATTTGAATTTTTCGATTTGTTTGATTGCTGGTGAGAGACAAGACTTTAGGGCCCCAGTTTCCTACTAAAAAAGATTTGTTTTGGGAAAGCACAAAGATTTGATTTAAGCCCTGACAGAAGGTACCAGGGTTGTAGACCAGAACCTCCATATTTGAGGGCCTGTAGCATTTTTTATATGAAGTAGTCACACCAAGTTTTAATATTTCTCTTTGGTAACTGGAGAACTATAGAAAACACATAAGCAACATCTTAAATTATGTTCACTGAAATCCAAAAGTGACAGAAACATTTTTGAAATATATATAGCAGCCCTCCCCAGTGGCACAGCGGTTGAGCACTGGGTTGGGAAGCTGCCCGCAGCCTCTGCGGCACCGGTTCGATCCCCGGCTGCTCCCCGGCCACCAGAAGAGGGTCCCACATGGCGCGCAGACCTCTCCTGCCGCCTGCTGCTCCCCTCAGCAGTGTACTTCGGTCCTTCTGCCTGCTCTGCTCCCCGTTCTGGCTCTGGTGAACTCTCTCACCCTCCCGTGCTTCTGACTGTACCCAGTGCTTTTATAAAATATATATATATATATATATATATATATATAGTATACAAAATGCTTATATGAATAGATAATAGATATATATCTATTATATACTTTGTATAAAAATATAACTTCAACTCAGAGATATTCTCTTTAGGTTTCTAGAATCATAGGATTTAAAGATTGAGCGAAATAAACATTCAAGAGCAGTTTATACATGGAAATTTCAATTCCAGAATATCAAGTCTTGAACTCTTAGACTCTATATTGTATGTTCTAGAAGAGCAGCTCTCAAGGAGTGTAGCCCTTCAGGCTATCAGACTTGATTCTAAAACAAAACCTAAGTAGTTATCACCATGCAGTGTGCACTTGAAAAATGATATATCTTTGCTGCTCTCCTTTACTCCTTTTATAATATATGAGTATGTTTATATATATATATATTTCTTTATATATGTAATTTTGTTATGCATCTTATAAATCACCTATAAATATTCAGTTCAGGCCCAATGAAGGGACTTCACTGACCCATTCAGTGATAGCACTCTGTCTCCTTTGGCTTCATAGGGAGGCAGCAGAGATAAAATGGAGGGGAATACATCAAGTTTCTCCTTTCTTGTGATGCTGGTTGAGCTGTGCATTTTTCTCGTGAGAAATACTTTCTTATCCTCATCAAACCCATCAGTTCATGATGGATCTCAGGGGCATTAGAAACTGTCTTATCTGTTCAAAATATTTTTGGTACTTGGATAATTTCCATTTCAAAAATGTTCTAAGCAAGTTCCACATGTGCATAGACTTCTGGGGACTACCTAGAAACTCAAGACTCATTTCAATATACAAATGTTAATATAGTTGTTTATTAAAACGTGAGTTACCTTAGCATTACATATTGTTTACTGTTGATAAAAGAAAGAACAGTGACTGATTGGTTTTAATCTAATATGACAATAAAATTATAGGAAAATGTGTGTTTATTAGTCAGATTAAGAATCAAACTCAGAAAAATACAGGAGTTATAGAAAATCTTGGTATACTAATTGCTATTCACAAAGTCATTCAGCCCCTTTAGGAAAGTGTTCCCTCATACACTAAAGGAAGGGGATATGGGGATTCTAAGTACCCTTCAGCACAGATACACAGGGAGGATTCTTTTCATCCACTGGCACATTAAGGTGACAAGTTATCTCTTCTGGGAACTTTCCAAAGGCAAAAAAAGTAGATTGAAAGATTTTTTTTCTATCATAAAAGAAATAATAATACTGTACACAGGATACTACAAAATCATATCAAAGGAGACAGAAGCAATTTACTCACTCCAGGAAAATAGCAAGATAAGATGTGAAATAAAATGCAGCAAGGGGATGACAGGGCTGTTAAAACTGAGCAACTGGATTCTGAAGGGAGGGTGGGCAACAGTCTGGGACAAATGACATTGTAAAGGTAAATGTTCAAATATATAAGCTATAGAGATGATCTGAGGAACATGAAGCAATAAAACAAATGTGCAAAAGTGTGTATGGTAAAAGTGCACTTCAAAGCCTCTCTCTTCTCCATTCCACCAACTTTGAGATTCTAACATTCTCTGTTGAGGAATTAGAATTCCTGAGATTTATGACATCATAATGTCTCTTCAGCCTTGACAGACTCTCCTGGATTCCAGAGTTCATTTCTCAGAAGATCGGTCAATGCAAAAGTCAAGATTTTTCACCCTTCATAATTCATATAACTGTCGTGGCTCCCTCAAAGCACAAACTCTGAATTGAACTGGGATTTTCTCTGAGAAGCAATGTATATGCTGCTTTCCTTGGTTTTCCAGGTTGACTTATAACTTTCAAGCAAGGTTAAATAGCTACATCCCAGCTGTTTCTAATGGAGAATATTTCCAACAGCAATGGAAAAGAGATCCAGTCTAGAAGGGGCTCCAGACTTCAGGGATGTAGATGGAGTTTTAGTTCATATCTGACCATAGGGAATCCTAAATTTGCAATTAAGACCAAGTTTAACTTTAGGTTTCCTCCCAGTCATTTTATCTCCACTATGTGCAATGTTTTAAGTGAAGGTCTAACCCATCCTCTAAGGAAATTTCACTCTAAGAAATATTAGAGAGAAAAATGACACCATGAGTATTTAAATATGTAGAAGACATTTTAAAGCTTTGTGCTATTAGATTAACCAGCTATCATCATCATTTCCAGTGCTGATAACTGTAGTCTAGTGGGTGAGAAATAAAATGAGGTAAGTAGAAGACTTTGTTTCAATTCCACTTTTGTTATTAACTCACTCATTCTTTCCTACAGGTTGAAACATTTCTAAGTTTGATTATTAAAGGAATTAGTTGACTTCTAATATCACAGAAGTTAGAACATACATGAGTTAGATCTCTAAAAATTGGAAGGATATACTATACCTTTTTTTAAAAGTTACTATAAAATAATGTATTTCAATCCAAAGAATTCAAGAAATTTTATGCACTACTTTAGTGGACTTAAAATATCCTTTCATGAGACCAACTTTGTTCTTGAAGCCTACATGGACCAGATGTCAAGAGTTCACTCTGATCCTTTGTGGTGTATTCCAAGGAACCCAGCTAAAATTGCTGTTTTGTTATTCTGATTTTATGCAAAAATAGGTAATATGGTTTAAAAGTAGATTTGGTTTGCAAACTTTTGCTATGCTGTTGAAACAATTTCGGATCAAGGTTGAGAGAATCTGTTTTTGTACAAGTTGAATCAATTTTAATATTTTTCCTGTGATTTGATATCTTTGCTGTTTTGTTTTGTTTTGTTTTGTTTTTGGCTTGGACTGATAAACTATTTCCCAGGAATGAAAGACTTTTGCTTTCCACAATGGACAATACCTAAAGAGACTGGTTTGCTTTCCAATGGGAACCCTGAGAAAAATTTTCATCAGAGACTGTATCCCAGCATCCATACATTTGATCTTCAACATCATGGAAATGATGGCAAAAAGTGAAGCTAATTCCATACAGCCTTTGTGGATGCCACCCCCATGCCATCAAGACACCGGGAACTACAAATTCCAGGATCCCCAAAGGGAAGTTGCAAGGACCTAAGGGTGGAGTTAAGCAGCCATTTTCTCTGTTTGTAAATAAAACCAGTCATGTTAGTGGGGTCTCAAGCACTTGGCTCATGCTCTTGGCCAGGCAGGTTTGGTCTCAGCGGGTCATTAGGGATTCCAGGTCAGCGAAACGGGTAGGACACATTTAGGAATTTATCTCCCTCTTTTCTCCCTGAGTTGTACATTTCCTCATTCCCCTTCACTTGTAAATAAATCTTTTGTTAACTTTTAAAAAAAAATATATCCCTTCTGTTAGGAAGATGGAAATAAAACATATGTCATATTGTTAAGTGATGTGGCTAAGTGTAGTTTGTTTTTATTGTTGTTTAAGACAACTCTGGTCTAAAAATTCACAATCTACAGGAGACAAAATCCAGAAGACAAAGTAAGATTCTATTTTAACAGCAGGCAAAGACAAGCAGTCACTCCAAGTCTCCCATACAATCACATCACTTCAAAAGTCTGATCCCTCTGGGTACTAATCAAAAGTAATCTTTTTCTCTAGTAATTTCTACCTCGAAGGGAAGAAGACTCAAGAGTTACAGTATTATAGTAATTGGACTACCTGAACCCAGGTCTGTTGGAACAAACCAAATATTAATTTACTCAGCCACTCCCACATGGAGTGCATGCTCTAAAGGACCACACTTCATTCCTCCAAATGCTCCAATCCAGGATAGCTGCCATGTGCTTATATAGGTCACAATCACTATATTAAATAAAAAATAAAATGAAAACAGTAATAATTCTGTTGAACCTCTCAAGATCTCCAGATGTGGATAAAATGCTACTTACTTGTATTAATCTGCCTCTATTCTAGAACTTAACTATTAAGATTGCTTCCATCACTTCACTCCTAGCTCAGGTCAAACTCATGTTCCCTTCACTAGATAAATAATTGTTCAATAATTAGAGCAATAAGTGCTGTTAGGTCTGGTGCATGTTGCTAGGGTATGCAGGAAATAAAGGCATTCTAGAAAAATCTTTTAAGTTAAGTCTTGAAGGAGTCATCATCAGGAAATGAGGGGGAAGAAGGTTGCTGGAGTCCTAAAAGTTATTTAACATGTCTGAACCATGAGATGAAAAGTAGAGGAAGGGTAGAAAATAAATAGGATATATCTTTCAAAGGACCACTGAGATCTACTCAAGACAGAACAAACACTAATCTCTGAGCATATATGATAAAGAAAAGACATGGACTCAATATTTTTCAATTTTACTGATTTATAGATTTGTAACCTATTGAAAGTCTACAATGTCATGATTTGATATACATATACACTGTGAAAGGATTCTCACCACTGAGTAATTAACATACCATCACTTCACATATTTATTTTCTTCCTATGTGTTGAGAAATCTTATATTCTACTCTTAGAAATTTTTATGTTTTTATCAATAGATATACTTTTCAAAAACCTTTCTAAACCATTCCTCTCATCTTTTCATGACTTATGGTTTGATTAAGGAGATGACTGGGTGATAGTACTTTAATGTTGAGAAATGCAACTTACAACTGTAAAAAGCATTAGAATCCCAAAGAACTATCAGTAATAAATGTGGGATACAAACTTGACTTAATCTCACTATTAATGCCCAAAATGACAGATCAGGTATATGAAATCAATGAGTTGATACTACAGCAAACAGGATTTATAACAGTATAAACAAGAGGCAGAACTGGATATATTAAATGCACACTAATTCAAGCTGGGTCACTCAAAAGTCATATAATTGCAAATGTCTTTCAGAAATGGAATCAGTGGACTTGAACTAATCCAAGCATGTTCGCCTGTGTAACTAAATAAAAATAATAATCCTGTTAGAGTAAACTAACGGAGATACATGAATGAAGGAAAATGCTCAAGGTATCGGATTATTCTAAAATTGTCAGTTGGCATAGTATAGGAGCAAATGCCTGTATTAACAATAGTTAGTAATCATGGAAATTTAGATTCTTATTTCTGTTTAAGGATTTATGACCTCTTATGCAAACCATTTGACCAAGTGACCTCTATAAAATTACTTGATCACCTAAAAACCATATACTTTTCCTACTTGCTCTGTTGCCTTAATGCGAGGGTGAGTGAGAAGGCAAGTGTGAAAGAAATCAAAAAGCAAAAGTTTTAGCTATGCTGAGTGTGCTCAGTGATATCAGCAATAAATGTAATTACCTCGAGATGAGCCAACAATACAGTATATGTCTGGGAAGAAACATTTACTGACAGCACATAATGTGACAAGCGCTGTGTTGGGCACTTCTCACAGATTCCCAATAGCCTGTCATTATCATTTTACTGATAACAAAATTCAGACTCAAACAGGTTCAATATTTTTCTCAAGATCACACAGCTAGCAAATTGTAGCACAGGGATTCTAATGTAGGAACGTTTATCACAAGAGGCAATAGGAAAGACAGAAAAAAGAGATACAGAAGGACAACAGGAAGAACACAGTGCAATGACAGACAATGGATGAGAAGCTTTCAAGGAGAAAGAACTTGATGTCTGAGACCTGAGGAAGTCACCTGAGACCTTTTAAGGCACAATTAATATGAGTGTGATGTTGACAGAGAATTCATATTTCAAGACAGCTGAGGCCATCTGTTCATTTCCTAAATAAGCTAATTTGCTTCTGTTCTTCCACGGTGAGAAGAAATGCTCCTCTCCCTATAGGCTGCCTTCTTTATTATAATAGGATTGTTGTGAAAATATCAAAGGAACGGATCAGCATGAATTTGTGATCATTCTCAGGAAAAGCTTCTCAAAGAACTTATCAACTGGAAGTAGGATGAGGTACATCAAGTACATATCCTCATCCTCATTCTCTTCCTCCCCTTTTCTACCTCTTTCTCCTTTTTCTTGTTCATCATCATCATCTCCTTCTTGGTATGAAAGCTAGACAGTCCCTCTGTCACCCAGCAGTCCATTAAGTGTTTCCCACTGCAGTGTCCCCAGGTGCAGGCTATCTCTGAAGCCCTTACCAGCTCTAAAACTTGGAAAAGAACACTTTTTTAATGATAAACGACTGATCACAAAATTACAAAGAGCTGAAGAGACTCAACAAAAACAAAGTAAATAATCCATTCAAAAAATGGGCAGAAGAACTAAAAAGGAACTTCTCCAAAGAGGAAATGCAAATGGCCAACAGGCATATGAAAAAATGTTCAGCATCACTTGCAATCAGGGAAATGAAATCAAAACTACAGTGAGATACCATCTCACACCAGTGAGAAGGGCACATATAAAAAAAACTAGCTACAACAAATGTTGGAGAGAAAACAGGAGAAAAAGGAACTCTCCTGCACTGCTAGCAGGAGTGCAAGCTGGTCCAACCACTAAGGAAAGCTGTGTGGAGATTCCTCAATCTACTAATGATGGAGCTTCCATATGATCCAGCAATTACACTCCTAGGTATTTACCCAAAGGACACAGAGTCATTAATTCAAAAGAGCACCTGCACTCCTATGTTTATAGCAGCACTATTTACAATAGCTAAGCTATGGAAACAACCCAAATGCCCCAAAATAAATGACTGGATCAAGAAGATGTGGTTCATACACACCATGGAATATTACTCAGCCATCAAAAAGATAAACTCAAGCAATTCGCATCAACATGGATGGAGCTGGAAGGGATCATGCTCAGCGAAATAAGCCAGAAAGAAAAAGAAAAATACGGGATGGTCTCACTCATAGCAGAAATTTAGAAAACCTAAATAAGGGACCAGGAAAAAGACTAATTATAATAAAGAAAAAATCAAAATCAACAAGCAACTATAAACCAGTGACACACTTTGGGGGGAGAAAGGTGGGGAGGAGGGTTTAGGGTCAAAATAAGGGTGGTAGGATTTGTATGCAAGATGAAAATGCATACATTGCGCAGAAATGAAAAATGATGTAAAAATATATAAAATAAAAATTTTAAAAAGTAAAAAAAAAAAACTTGGAAAACAGTCAAATAAATTATAATGAGCTCACTATAAGACAAAGGGAAAGAGATCATAACATAGATCATAGTTCCAGTCATCAAAGTGCCTAGACATTGGAGGATAGCGGGAAAATCTGGGATTCCCAACAAAAACTGTATGGAAAAAAAAATTCACAAGGAAATACTGAATTCTTACTATTACACATAATAATCAAAAATATCTATCTTTGGTAAGTTAAATTGGGCTATTTGCTTTGTTCTTTTTTTGGGTTACCCTCTACTCCTCTAGCCCTATTCTACATACTACTCCATTTCCACTTTTAAATTATATTCATGATTCAAAGACCAGGCCTCAGACTATATCTACAAAGACCTCTGCCCCCAACTAGAGAGGATCTCATTCTCCTTTTAATTCTAGTTCAACTTCCTGACTCACCTGTACAACACCATCACCTGGAAGCACCTGAGATGCATTCTATTTTGGTAGGGCCCGATTTTGAAGTCTGGTTAAACCTGATTAGCATGCTGACTTCCCTAAACCTTCATTTCCCCTCCTACAAAGGATGTTCTGATTATAATCTCTCCACATGGAGCAGTTTTGCAGATTAAATGAGGTAGCATGTAAATATCCTTAGCAGAAATCAGTGAATGTGTCTGGATCTTCCTCTGGCAATTACTTCACTCAGCTTTCTATTCCAGGCATTTGTGTATCTGTCTTATCTTCTCTGGTTCAGAGAAAAATCTGAGGATAGGAAACTCTTCTGTCACTCATCTCTGAACATTTTCCTCCTTACTTCCACTACTTCCAATCCAGTATATATCATTCATTCTCTTTTTTTATGTGTAAATTTCATTATATTGGTGTCAGACTATACAGACTGTCTCCCAGAGCCTGTTACAAATGTTCAGCAATATGCATTTCAACACTGACAGGGACAGCATAGAAACCTCTCTTTGTCTTCTCCCCACTCTCTCCTCCCTCCCCAGCTTTGGAAAGGTAACTGGAGTTACAATCATTTCACCATAAGAAAGTAATCAATTTTCTAATGAAAACCCCCTGTCATTAAATATCCAGTTCCTGGAAAAATACCTAAGGGGGGAAATACATTCCTAGAATTGTACTTCGCCAATTTGTGAGGCTTGTTTTGCACAAACTGTCCCTTGACCCTGGAAGGCAATCAGCAGGAGCCCTGACTTAGGAAGTGTGACCACACTCCACTGTCTCTCAAACTGACATAACAGCTCCTGTACTTGAAGGTCACTCAGCTACCAAGCCTTCCAGAGAAAGACTCAGTCAGCATCATCTGTCTGTTCTCCCTACTCTCCTCACTGGGCTGCTACCTAAGCCTTTTTCTTTCATTAGTTCCCTTTGCAACTTCCTGAGGGTTTGGCAGATTTCCATTGTCTCCAACCTAAGAAGCTGTAAATACCTGATTGAGAAACACAAGATGTGTTTCGGGGACTTCTGATGACTCCTCATCTAAACCGTAAATATGAATGCATTTCGACATTTCTCAGAAAACATTCCATCTCCCAGATTCGATTGACAGCACACATTTACTCCCCATAAGACAGCACCAAAATCTCAACTTTGCAGTTTTCAATCAAGCCTGTACGAGCAGTTACATTGTGCTAACAAAGTGGAACCTTATTAAGTCACATACCCTGAGCAATCATGTCTTAAAATGATTATTTCTAAGCTGTAAGAAATTCAGTTGGGTGGTAACTGAGCATCATGCAAAGATAAAATGGTTGTGTCTGCGACTGTAATGTTAAAGACTTCTGCAGCTGCAGACACAGTTAAAGGTAGGCAGCAGAGATTGTGGTTCAGTCCACAGATTTAGAAATTAGACAGATTTCTGTTCTGTGAATTTCATTATATGTCAGTGAGAAAGTCAATGTTGCTAAGCCTGTTTCCTCATAAAAATAAAATAGCAAGAAATACCAGAACTACCAAATACAATGATGTGACACTAAAGTATACATGTTACATAAATCACTAAGCCTAGTAAAATGGCAAATTTACTAGGCAAATTTACTAGTAAATTGGCATTTACTAGTCAGTCAAGATATCAACTAAAAACAAAAGTTTGCCTCCATTATAAGACAGAAATATTAAGTCCAAAATGCTTGCCAAACCCTCAGAAATATCATCTCCCTCTGGTTGAGCTACCTGAACTTGGAGCAAAATCTCAGATTTTATTTCACTCCCAAGTTCTTAATCGTGTTTTCTTTTTGTACCCCTTTTCATGTGCTAGGTACTGTGATCAGCCAAGACTAGCTGGCATTCTCTAGAAATGACACTTTAGACATCTAGGAATGATTGTGTAAGAAAATCACCTGGGGATCTGTCTAGCTGGAATATATGTTCATAAGGGGTGGGTCTGTGTCCTTCCTTTCTTCATCCTCATTACCTGTTTGTACTCAACAGAAGGTCACAGACTAATTGTTAGTGTCAGGTCAATGACCAGCTCTTGGAATAGCTCTGTTCTTCTGGAAGCGTTAGTTCTTGTATATCTCATAGGTAGAAGGGACAGTCGAGGTCCCTTCCACCATGCCTTGTCTTTTGTCTCCTTTTATTTTTATGACTCTCTTTGAGGTAGAAACTCTTCTTATTCTGATAGTAACAGCTGAGAAAATGAGGCTCAGAGAAGATAAATAAACATAGTGAATGAAGGTGATACAGCAAATGACTGAACCTGAATCCCAAACCATACTTTATTGAGGATAAAGCTCACAAGCCAGCCAAATACCCATTCACTATCAGGACTGATATCTGTGATGAGGCTGAATAACCACTATCAAATGTTGTCTATGGACTTCTAATTGTAGTTCAAGTTTTTGAAGGTATCTTATCCTAGCACAGAACAAATAACTCCCCATAAAGTCAGAGAGTTCAAATTTGTTGACATTTACCATTACAGGTATTTCATATGAACAATTCACAAAGTCAAACCTGATCCTTTTATTCTGAGAGACTCCTGATATGGCAGGGTATGCTCCTCATACCCCCAATACATCCTTACTGGCCAGAGATTTCCAAAGGTAGAGACCCTGATATAACATCACTATAATATTTCTCTCTTTTTTTTTCCCCCCTGTGGCTTAGCTAAAAGAAGATACTGGAGTTTGGGACATGGACATATCAGCTTAAAATGGGACACAGGATTCACAGTGGCTGGAGGGTAAAGGCCAATTATCACGAGGGGGCCTCACTTTCTACAAAATTCCCTTCCAGCTTTGGAGACACCATGAGATGTTTAGAGACAGCTGAAGAGTTCAGCTGAAGAGTCTGACGCAGGCCAAGCTTGTATTAATGTGCAGATGAAAAACATGAAGCAGGTTTAACCTATTTTTAGATAACCTAGAATCAGACTCAGTTGGAAGCCAAGAAAAGTTTTGAGGAATGTGGAATTATTCACTCTGCATTAACAGAAGTTAAGAGGATCTCCCATGATGATAGTGCATGGGTGACTTGATGGTGGGAATTTTACGGAGACTATACCTGAGAGGAGAAAGCAGACATTGTAAAAAAATGAATGATGGGCCTCCCTGGTGGTGTGAGGGGTTAAGCACAGCACTGCGAAGCAATCCGCAGCCTCTGCAGCACAAGTTCGATCCCTGGCCAGCCAGGAAGCAACCCACATGGCGCAGCAGACCTCTCTTGTCTCTCCCGCTGCTCCCCTCAGCAGTGTATTTCAGTCAGTCTGCTTGTTCTGCTCCACACTCTGTCTCTGGTGAATCCTCTCACCTGCCCCAACACCTCTGGCCTGTACCCCAGTTCTTGTGTACATACATAAACAAATCTTTAAAAAAATGAACAATGATATAAATATTTATAATTCAATAAATCAGTAAAAAAAAAAAAAGTTACCAGGATCTTTTCTGGATTCTGTACTTGGAATTCTGCAATGTCTCCATAACAAAAATAATCCCTGTCCCCTCTGTCCTTCTTCTTTAAAAGCTTCCAGTCCATTCACAATATCCTCTATCCCCAAATTAGCCTGGCTAATTGATTCTCTTAACATTGGGGGTGACTTTCTCAGAAATGGTTTCCTTCTAACCTTTTTCCAGCTCTTTCTAATCCTATTAGCAACCTCCCATCACAACATTAATGAGGTTGTATCTGATTCCATTTTTGCCAATCCTCTACAAAATGCAGCCGCTTATTAGTGACTTTTATGTCATGTGGTTTTAGCAAAATTGAATGTTAATGAGATGTGATTGGGTGGAAAATTATAGCAATAGGGTGCTTGTTTTCGATAATTGCAGCATAGGCTTTAGTTAGGAATGTAAGTCTAGGATTTCTTTTACTTAATAGTGACTTCTGGGGCACAAAAAGGTACTGTGTCTTTACAATAATACAGGACATGATTAAATGGCTTTCACCAGTGGACTGTCGAACAACATTGCATAGAGACAGTCAGAGAAAGGTACAGGAAGATTACAGTGGAATTGCCTCATTTGAAGCCTCGTTTATTACCCCGGCCACTACCATCACCAAAGGGAATAGAATGGGATGCAGGATCATAGCCACAGTAGTGTTCTTTACTAAAATAACTTATTAAATGAGACAGATTCTTTATTAACTAGTCAGGAGTCAAATGATTAAACAGTTTTTCTTGCCATTGAATTCCAAGCAGAAATCAATATACATTATACAGTTGCAGCCACAGATTGCAAAAGACCCAAGGACAGAAAAAGAGTGTTGTTTACTGAAATATTTCATCGCTGTAATGGTCAAGAGACAGAGTTCAGTTTGACCGTGGAATATCTTATATCTTGTTCCTTTTTGTATATGTTGGAAAAGCTACCAGTATAAACCCGCAATTGTAGTATTCCTGTTTCAAAATCATAACTGTCTTACTGAAAACGAATGCTCTCTACATTCAGAGCACTTTTAAGAATGAGAAGCTTTGGGCCTCCCCTGGTGGTGCAGCGGTTGAGCGCTGGGTTGCGAAGCTGCCTGCAGCCTCTGCAGCGCCGGTTCAATCCCCGGCTGCTCCCCGGCCACCAGAGGAGGGTCCCACATGGCGCGCAGACCTCTCCTGCCCCCCGCTGCTCCCCTCAGCAGTGTACTTCGGTCCTTCTGCCTGTTCTGTTCCCTGCTCTGGCTCTGGTGAATTCTCTCACCCTCCTGTGCTTCTGACTGTACCCAGTGCTTGTAGAAAAATAAATAAATAAATCTTAAAAAAAAACAAACAAAAAAAAGAATGAGAAGCTTCTTTCTGGGACTTCTGCATGCTTTGTCATTCAACTGTAGATGGTGCTACCCAGTGAGTTTGGCATGCTATCATAATACCAGGACTAAGGGGTATAAAACTAATGCTGGGTATTCCCTGTGCCACGATGCTGTGCTAAAGAAGCCAAAAAGAGACTGTTGCTTATGTTTCTGCATAATTCAAGCAACTTGCTCTTGTATGTAAACTTTTATGCCAACAGTGTTTGTGAGTTCATATAAGTGAGTTCATACTTTTCTTTCGGATCTGAAATTCAGAGAAAGATATAATTTTTTTTTCTTTTCTCTTTTTCTTTAAGATTTATTTATTTATTTATACAAGCACTGGGTACAGTCAGAAGCGCGGGAGGGTGAGAAAATTCACCAGAGCCAGAGCAGGAAGCAGAGCAGGCAGAAGGACCGAAGTACATTGCTGAGGGGAGCAGGGGGCGGCAGGAGAGGTCTGCGCGCCATGCGGGACCCTCCTCTGGTGGCCGGGGAGCGGCCGGGGAGCAGCCGGGGATCGAACCGGCGCTGCAGAGGCTGCGGGCAGCTTCGCAACCCAGCGCTCAACCGCTGCGCCACCGGGGAGGCCCCAAGATGTAAAATTTTAAAAGGAGGATATATAAACTTAAATAAAATACTCAGCACCTGAACAATTTTCCTCTCATTGATTATCAGTAAATATGATGTTAAACACTTGTGAAGTGAAATATCTACTTCTACAATGGGCTTGAAGAGGCCATGTATAAAAGTCCTGTAAACCAAAGTTCCAGTTACCTATTACTTTGTGTCAAACTACCCCAAGACTTAATGGCATAAAATATTTCATTCTACTAAAATTATATATGTCAGGATCTTAGAAATGAAACACCGGGATGGATTGGCTCTGCTCTACAATGACTGGGATCTCAACTGGGTTGGTATGAAAGGTTTTTCATTCTAGACTACATGTCTAGATCCTTGGTTTTTTGATATTTCCTTGGGTCTCCTATAGACCATGCTGACCAGGGATGGACTGTCCATGCTCTTTCTTCACTTACATGTCTGGCACTGCTGGGATGCTGGGAACAGCTGAGATTTTGGGGGTCTACCTCTCCTTGTGGGTTCCCCCTAGGTATCGTCCTCATCCATGTACTACTTTGAGAAGTTGGACTTTAGCTAGCTTTCCTGATTCAAGAGACCTGGGCAGAACCTGGAAAACTTCTTATCACTGTCCTAACCACAGAAGTCCCAGAACATGACCCCCATCACATGCTAGTGGTCAAACAAGTCACCAAAGTCAGCTTTGATTCAAGAGGAGAGGGATCAGGCAGTGCTTCTCAATGAAAACAATATATTCATCCATCTTCATGTACACTATAAGCATATGGTAAAGAGAATGATGATACTTTTAAAATGAGTAGAGCTGCAAAGTTGAGGGGAACAAAAATTTATACTAGAAAAATAGGTTAAGACACCTGTTGTGAGCACAGAATTTAACCCTGAGCTCCCTAGTGAAAAATTAAAAGCAATACAGTGTTCTTTAACATTCAAAGAAATCTTGCCAGTTTTTTCCCAAAGAATAAAATAAAAACCAACAAAGGTAGAATACAAGATACGAATCTTTATAGTTCCTAAGGAACCCACTCCTTTCTGCTTCAGTGACTTCCTTCGCCCCTGGTAAGTCATTCTGGACAGGAAATTAATTGCTTAAGATGGAGCCTGAAATTAACATGGGTGGAAGAAGGATGAGAAATGAGAGTGAGCTGAGACAAACAAAGAAAAAACAAAGAAATGGTGGGAGCTGTGGAGGAGGGGAGGGGAGAGCAGGGAGGGGACGGAAAGGGAGGAGAGAAAAGAGGGAGAAAAACTTGAGAGTCAAAATTTTGTCTTCCACTGCCTTGTAGAGTTTCATGGCTCACAAACTGAACTGCCTATAAGGAACTGGCAGGTACCTAAAATGTCTGAAATATGAGAAAGTATAAGAAAATAGAAAGAAGTAGAGTTTCTGCCAAATGGAAAGTGCATGCCCTGTCTAAAAGCTCCAAATTATTTTTTTTACTAAGTTGGTTTTATGTACTGTGCTGCCAAACATACCTGTATGTATGCTTGCCTTTGCACTGCTTCTGACTGACAGTTTCACCCTTTGACTTTGCTTCTGTGGAGAAATTATAAGCTCTCTGGCTGAACAGAGAGCTAGGTTTCTAGGTCCTTCCTAGCAAAGAGACTCTGCTGGATGACACTAAAGGATTGACCACGAGTATTCACAGATGTGGTTGCTCTGAGTCCCCAGTTTCCTATCTGGGACTTATCACCTCCCTAAATAGTTATGGGGGAATGAATGAGAGGATGGCTTTTTATTGCTCATAAGGGATAAAATAGTCACTTGTCAGTCTAGTGTCATAGGCCTACTCTTGCTCCAATCCACAGACAAAACTGCTAACTGCATCATTGTATTCTGCAAGGCAAGCTATGACTATGCTATTTACCTGTGATTGCTACTTTTTAGACATGCAATGTGATAAGATCCAAAAAAGAACTAGAGTATTTTCTTTACTAATAAAAAGATAAGCATTGTTAGTGCTCCTCAAATCCTGGTTACATTTTCCCCTCCTCCTTCTTTTAATGGGCTACTATTAAAACTAGTCAGTGCCAAGAAAAGAAGCACTTTTTAATCAAAAACATTTTTCCTTAAAAAAGTAGATTCTTAGTAAATAGAGCATGTTTCTTTCTACAGTTCTGGTTTCTTCCTTGTATGTTTCTGTGGCTGAAGCTGATAGTGTTTCCAATTGTCTGAACTCCCCTTAGATTTCTATCTTTGATTTTTATCTGACCATGTGGCTACCCAACCACTCTTTTGCTAGTCTCTTCACATTTAATCACTCTGTCTTTTCCAGCAGTGAGACACTCTAGTGTGGGTACCTCTGCCCCCATGGCTCTCCTTTCAGTGTGCCATGCCACCATGCAGTGTGCTCAGTCCATTAAGATGTGCCATATTCACTTGCTTCTTACTTTATCTCTAAAACTAATAAAACTGATTTTTTTCAAAAATTGATCAATAGCACTATAATGCAAGAATATTGTGTTTCCCAGGAAGGAGATCTGCAGTTCAAGGGAGTCATTTAATAGCTATATCCAAAATTAACTAATGGTGGATCTTTCATATGCCAGTCAGAACAGAAAGATTTGAGAGAGTCCACACATTTAGTGGGTCATTTTGAGACACCAAACTCAAAAGTCACTAGATGTTAGCCTTCACTGAGAGTCAAAAGGCTCAGCTGAGTTCCACAAATGGTGTAGATTCTCAGCAGTTTGGATCCTTAATGTTTTCTTTGATGACCAGTTTGTTCTGACTCATTGATTGAAGAAAATTAGGTGAGATATAAGAAATAGGAATTGTTACTCCCTTTAGATTGGGGTTGATTATCATGAATAATGAGGTGAACTTTCTAGTAAAATGGTCCTGATCTTTTCCATTCATCTATTTGCCCATTAACTACCAGGACTCCATAAGGGGAAGAAAAGAATCTTAGTTCCTCCCTATTAACACATTTTATCATTCAGTCTTAATTGCAGACACAGACTTTTGTAGACTAATGTGACAGAAAAAAATATTTCATGAAAAAAAAATGAGTTTTATGGGAAAGGAAAGAATTCATTTCATTTTGGAACAAAGAGGTGGAGGTGGAGGTATTACAAGTTTTCTAATTTCATGAATATTCCATCTTTATTATAATGAAACGACTTTACTCTTATCAACTTCTAAGTATCAGCTAACTTTGCTCAAAGCTGGAGTTGTTAACACTAGAGGACAGAGACTCTCTTCTTCTGAGTGGGCATTTTCAGTGTGGAATTACAGTACACTTTTTCATCAACTCTTAAACTGACATTCACAGTAGTGGAATTTATCATCATTCACCCCTGCCACAAAAAGCCTGGAATTAAAAGGACCTGTCCTTCATTGTTAAGTACTGCACAGTTTTCAGCTTCAGGATCTTACATGAAGATCCTGCTGACCCTATTGATATTAAATTTCTTCTAATGGGAAATTTCCTTCCTCTGCAATTCCTGTTAAAGATATGTGACCATGAACCCAAGCAGGCCATACCTATGAGGCACGAGATAGAACAGATAGACTCAGAGACCCTTTTTAATGAAAGTCCCAGATGCATATAAACGCAAGGGGCCATAAGCCATTTCGTGTCTCACAGACACATCAGATTACATGGCCACTTAAAACTGAAGGTTAATGGGGTTCCATGGGGATCCATGTCCTATGGGTTAAAGAGGGAAGCCAAGGTATACATTTAGACAGCAGTGACCTGAAGACAAAAGGCTACTAGGGTTTCTAGTTACCACCTAAGAAAGGTAATGTAAGCTGCAGTCCCAACATTATGACTGCAAAATCTTTGTAAGATTTCATATGGCTCTGTAACTTCTCTTTTTTATTTTTATTATCATCCTGATTGTTTCTCTTAA
This sequence comes from Talpa occidentalis, assembly GCF_014898055.3. Classification (NCBI taxonomy): domain Eukaryota; kingdom Metazoa; phylum Chordata; class Mammalia; order Eulipotyphla; family Talpidae; genus Talpa; species Talpa occidentalis. The sequence continues at coordinate 22,145,476 of NW_023603184.1, read as the reverse complement.
CCAGGATACTTGCTAAGGGAAAAAGACTTGAGTAGCCTGCATCTTTTTACTGCTTAAAATGGAGACTGAGATTAACTGAGAACTGGGAGGATTAAATCTCCAAAGCACAGTGCAGTGGCGGCCACTGAAAGAAGACAAACGAGAATGTAACCAGCTGAGTTCCTTCAGCTCACACCACAAAGGCATGGATGCAGACTGAGAAACAGTCCAAGAGGCTGGTGTTGACAACGCCCATGAGATTCTTCTGTACTCATACTGCCTAATGTAATCATAAGCACTGCGTCAATTTTCATGGGAAAATTTAGGACCATTAGAAGAATAACAGTTTCATGGAATTAATATTTCACATAATTAATTAAATATATTTTACTTTAAGTCCAAAGTCTCAGAACATTGATCTGAGCCAATAAAATCTAATAAGAGTGAATGAGGTGGCATTTGTATCTATTATTTTGAAATGCCTATTTTGCAAAGCTTTAAGAGCACGGTATGATTTTGGAGGGGAAAATTATCTCTTTAATGATTTTACTTTTCTTTTTTTTTTTTTGTTGCCAATAAATACATGTTTTATTTATCTCCCAATTTCTTTTTTTTTTTAATATTAAATTTTATTTTTATATTCCCCCATACAATTGCAAATGCCCCATTCTGACCCCAATCCTTCCCCTCCCGCCCCCCACACCCCAAAAAGTGTCTCTGGTTCATAGTTTTTTGTTGATTTTGATTTTCACTTTCTTATATTCATTTTCCTGGTCCCGATTTTACTTTTCTGAATGCTTATAAACAAGACTTATTTGAGAGGGCAAGCACATGATTCAAATAAACTTTGTTGAAAGGAGACATTGATTAGTACTGTCGGTTCCTTTTTGCTCATAAACAAAAGGGGACAAGGCTCTGAACACTACTTGAGATGAATATACTCAAAACAGCAAGTACTAGTCACTGGTTATGTAAATGTATATTTTTAGCAAGAAAGAAACACAATTGTAGATTTATTAATCCTACAAGAAGGGCAAAAATAGCCATTATAAGAGGAAGAGAATGTCAAAGATGGGGGATGCAGGGTTAAGGGAGAGAGAGAATGATATTGAAATGCAATCACAGCATTATTACTAGATATGAGATGAACTAATACTACAACTAGATTAATCATTAAAAATTTTATCCAGTAATTCTTGTGGCACTTAATCTTTTTTCATTAAAAGTGTTTTATTTGGCACTCTCTCAACCTGCTGGCAGTACTACTACATGTTTAAAATATCTCGGAGGGCATTTGGCACTATTTAACAAAATCCTTAAAACTCAACCAATTTTTTTCATCCTAGGAGTTTTTCCCCTAAGGAAATATGCCCAGTGTGTTTTATAAAATATATAAATGAAAATGACCCCAAATTCTGATAATGAGAATTTGACTAAATAGACTACAATATACCAATACGATTGAATACTCTGTATAACCTATTTATTACAGCTTACAGAATATTATTTAATCATACAAATTGAATAAATGATATGGCTATTCTATAGGACTAGAGTTTCATGAAAAGTGTAAAGTCTCAAAGTTGAATAGTAATGCCTGGAAGAAAGAAATACAACTGTGCTGAAGGAAGCCTGAAAGTATTGATTGGGTATTGCATTGATTTCTACCATGTCACAAAGCAACTACTTGCTCAAAAAGAAACCACAGGAATAAAAATGTGTTAGATTGTGATTTATTCATTCATTATTTATCTACTTATTCATCTATTCATTTGACCATCGTATCTTAAATGCCAACCACATGCTGAGCATTGGGCTAGGTACTGAAGTATGACTTTAGGGAAATGAGACTGGACAAGCATGCAGAAAATGACTTTAAAAGAGCCTTTGCACCCTGCTACAAGAGCCAAGTAATCTTGCATGAAGTCACTGGTAACCTTTGAGCAGGGAAGAATGACAAGATTAGATTTTAACATCAGACCATTTTGACATCAGTGGGAAAGTGGATACAGGAGGACAGGACTAAAGTGGGAATGTGGTGTTAGGCTTTAGGGTAATCTGGTGAGAATAAAGCAGAACTTGAACCAAAGTACCTGCCAGAAAATTAAGACAAGGGGACAAATGGAAAAGATATTTAGGAATTATTATTTAACATGAAACTGAATGCTCAATTTGGCTATATGAATAATAACAGCTATTTGTTTATCAGAATTGAGTATCAGTTTCCCAGTCTGTAAAATGTAGTAATGTTACAATGGAAATTAAATATAAAATTGTAAGCCTACAAACATAGGAGCAATGTTTATCTCCTATTTTTTGATTCCTCTTAAACTTCTATCTTTTAAAAAGACAGTGCCTCTGTATGCTTTTTGTATTTTTACTGAGTGTAAATATTTGTTATATTTTTGGTTAAGAGAATGTAAAAGTACCATTTATTAATACCATATCTACTAATTGGTGAAATCAATAAAGAATCTACATTTTAAAAAAATTGTAAGCCTAAATGATTTTTTCTAATTTATTCAGCAGAAAACTAAAAAGATGAGGGAAAATATATGTGTGTTGATGAGTATCTGTACCATAATAGATTAAAATGAAGAATTAACTTTGAAAAAATGTAGTAGTGTCCCTGGATTGCCAAGGTATCAAATAAGGAGAGAAGATAAGCAAGTTGAAATTTTCCTATTGTTCTGAATTACATCAGGATTCAAGGATTAGTTACAATTAACTTTCTAAATTTGTCCCCCATTGATCACTTGATGCATATGCTTTCCTGGAATTGGATTGTTATCCAAGCATGGCAAATTAAACTTCCGATTTAACAATTAAAACCATCAGGCTGACGAATGAGACCGTGAGACTGATTTATTCTGGGCGAGATTCTGGCTCCCAGGCACAAATGAGAGAGACTCTCTTTGCTTTCAAGAGCAGCCTGGCAGGCTGGCTCAGGTGGCGCAAGCCTGTGACTGATCTCAGTCTACCACAATCACTAGGCATCTCCACTCAAGGGATGATGGTCCTTAAATATTTAGAAGTGAGTCACTCATGTATGATGACAATGTCTTTCTCTCTTCATGGCATTAAGGGCTGGATTACCACCCAGAAACAGCACTTTGGCTCTGAGTCAGTAGATAGATGATAGACAGATGATAGATAATTTATAACTTGACCTTCAGGTTTTCTCTTTGGACTAATCACACCAAGTGAAACTTTGTATTAAAATGCATAGAATCTCTCTCTCTCTCTCTCTCTCTCTCTCTCTCTCTCTCTCTCTCTCTCTCTCTCTCTCTCTCTCTCTCTCTCTCTCCCCCCTACCCTTACCACCCTATCTATATTCTACCTAATGCCCTCATCACATCAAAGCACTATACTACAATGCACTTACCTATGGAATCAGATATTAATAAATGTGGGATCAAATGTCAGCTTGAGCATTTACTAGTAGTTAAAGACCTTAGGTATATGACTTACACCTTAGTAACTCTGAGTTTCAGTTTTATAACTTGGAAAGTGAAAAATATAACATGCATCCTACAGGACTTTTCTTTAAGATTAGGGATAATTAATGAAGTGCTCATCAGCTTCCTGGCACATAACAGACACAGTGTTAGTGTCCATGAAAAATGAACTAATCTATGATAGGGTTATGAAGTCTTCTTTTACTAGTTGTTAATTCACGGAATATTTAGAACATACAGAGTTACTCAGATCACAGGAACTTGTGACATTTTATTAACTTTATGAAGTTAGACAACTATCTGGGAGAGAGAAATATGGCATCTCAAATTGTTTCACAAGGTCAATGTTTATCATCTCAAAACCCCCTATTGTCTTTGTGTAGGGATCATTCTTGAATCTAACATTTCTGGAATCATATATTCTTCATATGCTATCCATGGAAACCAGGAACAGCCCCTCTGGATAATTTCCAACCAGCACAGATTTCAAGAAACAGATTTCTAGAAATTATATCTCATTTTTAGAATTACAATTTATTTAATTAATACCAGCAGGAGACAAAAAATAAGAAAAGACAGTCAAAAATTAAATAAGGAATTTATTAAAAGAAAATATTTTTGTCAGTGTCAGGGATACAAGCTCTTCCACCTTTAGCTAACTGTTAAATTCCCGAGGGAGAAAGTAGATGAATTTTCAAATGTTCCTGTTAGTCTGCATGATCTGCCTCACTGTTTTAATATTAAGCCTCATGACCTTAAAGTATATAAGAAATTCTCCCTACCATTTCCTTTCATGTCCTCAGCAGGTAACAAGGTCCAGTTATTAATATGCAATAGTATGCTGTGAGCACAGCAGAGTTATTAACAAATATACATCCAAAAAGTTTCTGTGACTCATTTCCAATAACTGAATGACCACCACTCCCAGAACAATTTGATCTTTTGCTCCAGAATAGTATCCCTCTGTGTATCCGAAGGTCTTAAGTAACTATTTACTGCTCTGATGAGCGGGAACATTACAGATATGAGAAGATGTGAGGAGTGAGAAAGGAGAATGCTATTCTCAGATGATTAAACATCTTTTATTTTTCCTTTTTCTCAATTGCAAGTGTTTTCTCCTCCACAAACGTATTCCATATATATTTCCCAGAAATGTACAAAAGGGAATTTTCAGAGACATTTTCTAGAAAGTAAATAAAACTGTCAAGGAGATTTCTAATGCTAAAAGATTAATATTATCATAATTATTTTGCAAAAAAATATATTAAGAAAGTATCTTGCTGACTTTACTCTCAGTAAAATGCAGGCAACTTGACATCTACAGCCTGTCTATGGGATAATCCGCCTCATTTTGCTCCCAGGGCTGTTGAATAAAGGATTTAAGTGTCAGCAATTCCTTGATCAGATCTTCCCTACCAGAGTTTACTAACTTTTCACAATGCAGTTATGAATATTCACGAGAGGCTGAAATTAGGCAAATTGAGTCCCAGTAGAGTACCCTGCTAGTGCATATGGCTAATACTTTGAAATGAAGACTCTAACGTGTTGAATAGGGTTTAAGTGAAGGAAATTATGTGAATTAGCAAAAGTTAAACAAGAAAATCTACCATCAGCATGCTTGAATTTGAAGAATAAAGATCATTGGTCAGTTTATTGGAGGGTGTAAATTAAAGCATGAGTTCCTAAATTTATCAGGTCTAACACAATCCTTGAGCAAGCACTTCACTTCTCCAACCCTGCTTCCTCCTGTCTGAAAGGGAACAAGATATCTTTGATTTTAAATATTGGACTAGTGACTTAACCTCTGACAAATCTCATTTCTTAATCTGTAAAATGGGAACCACAATTCTTGCCTTATTCATGTCTCTTATTTTTCGAAGAGGGGTATATCTAATCTACCTATTTTGAACAAGGGTTCTAACCAAAAAGTTAAATTGCTTATACCTGAAGTAGCTTGCCATGACATGGGGCGGTAGAGGGGGTGGGGGGCGGTTTCAATTATTCAATTGGCTCCCTTCTGCAGACAAAAAGGACTGACTCCACCTCAAGAACTAAACATTGACTAATCATTAACTTTAGCAAAAGAATACCTGATAGAATAGTTATAGCAGAGTTTGGTTAATTAATTACTCAGGGGGTTTACTTCTACAGATATTCCTGCATCTTCAAATACGTATTTATATACAAAAGAACTCTTAAGAAGAGGAGCTTAACTCCCAGGGATAGAATATGTATTTTATTAAAAATTATTTTAGAGTGATGCAGTTCTCTCATTCTAATTATTATACAGTATTACCAGGAGTTGTGATGATGATGATGTGTCTATTTGGTCTCAATCTAGATTATCTTTTCTTTTCACTTGTGCTTTTGTGCTGTCTCTCTTCTCATATTCCAATTCTAGCTGGTGAGTTTTAATAAAAAGTCTGGTTAACTTTAGCATAACCCTTTCAATCTCTTAAGCTGCAATTGTTCTAAGTTCAGCCATGTGGGCTTGGGGGCATTTCCTTGGCTTCAGCAAAACTTATAAACAAATTCCTATTAGCTATAGCAGAAATTCATAAACTTAGAGGCTGCAAAAAAAGGGCCATTGCCCTATGAGATATTTATGGGGATTCTCTTTGCCTGCTCTAGGGAGATTGCTTTTATAAGTATCTCTGGTCTTAAAAATGGGAAAGAAATATATTTCAGGTAGATACTCCCTAGAAGCATCTTTCCCATTATTCAAACATCGTATGCCCAAGGCTGCACCAGCTAAGATAAAAGCTCTCCATTTGGAACATAAGATTTACCCTGACCCAGGGTTATAAATGGGCTTTAAAAAAAAAAACTAAGTAGTACACAAAATTATTAGAAAAATCTCCTCCAAATATAGGAGCTCTGTTTCTTATGTAAGCAAAAAGAGACTCGAGATGGTCTTACAGAGCCCTGGAGTTCATCACTCTCCCTCTTGGCTCCCATCATCACTCAGAACATACTTTCCCTTTCTATTCTTCCCACATCACCTCTTGGCTGGATGCTGGCTATTTCTCCTACCAGACTGAAATTCTTAGGAAAATAATGGTGTTTTACTTATCAGATATGTTTAGTGATTAGCATGGTGAGTAGCATATAGTGGACCCACACTAAATGTCTATGAACTGCTTGAAAGGATCAATAAAAATACCTGCAGAGGGTATGAATAATTCTTGAAACCAGTGACCACCCTCTCCAATTGGGGCTCTGGTGTTTAGCCTCAGAACAGTGCCTGTGGGCAGTACAAGCAGCAGCAGGTGGTGGGCAATAAAATGTCCCACTGGGGCTTAGGGGCAGCAGGCAGAGGCCATCAGGATGGCCGAGGACAGTGGTTCCCCTACCACGTCACCCCAAGGCTTGCAGCCCTTGGGGACCCATGGGACCAGCTTCAATGCTGTGACTCCCTCCAGCTGCAGGCAGTAGAGAGGCCTGTGGATTGGGTGCCTGGGTCATGGACTGGACCAATTAGTTGTGAGCTATGAGCTGATTGGTAAAAGTTCCAATCAACCATAGGGTTGAAATGGGTCCAATTAGATTGGTAGGAGGGGGACCTGAATTGGGATATAGGGCAGGAGGAAAGACAGCTTGGGACTATGGACTAGAATCCTAGACTTGCTCGAAGAGGACTCACTTGAGACACTCTGGACTTGCTCACTAGGGCTCTCACTAGGACTCACTTGGCGTGAACATTACCTCACTTGCACTGGATGCTCTCACACACATCCAGCAGCCTTTCTCTGAAGGAAGAAAAGAAGATAAAAAGCTGAATAGCTTTGCAGAGGCTGGAGGCCACTGCCTGCCTCCAGCCTGCCTCTGACATCACCTGAAAGGGGGACCAGGCCTCGGGCTGGTGTCTCATGAGCTGTATATTGTTGGTGTGGGTGGCAGATTACAAAGAGCTGTAACACTAGTGACCAGTGACCAGCGCTGCTGGCCAGTACTGCCCAGCACTGTTGATAGGTAACAGGCACTCTGTGTCTGGGTCACCTTTTGAGATCTGTTAATCACCCAGAGCCCTCCACTGCAGTCTGATCCGGCATCCAGCATTGTTCATGCTGAGCATCAGGCTCTTGCTGTGGGCCACTGCGGGTCATCTCAGTGGCCCCACCTGTGAGCTCCTCCAGCAGCAATGAGTTCCACACTGCCACTGGCCCACTGCTTGCACATGCCATGAGCTCCACATCCTCGTTAGTAGCGAGGCGCCATCTTCAATAAGCAGTCTTTCGTTTAGGGCTTTTGGACACTCTAGACACTAACTGGAGTGAGACAGCCAGCTGCTTGTGGCCTTGAGAAGTCCTTATTTCCTGTTTGTTAAATAAACCTCATTGATGTTTTTCCACAGCCTGTACTTGTGCACACAGGTGGTGAACCATGGACAGTGACCCATCCTACTCTGGCACTGTTCTTTTGAGTGGCGATAGCCCCTTATAGGCCCATTTCATACAAACCCTAATGCACACCTTGTTCATTGTTTTCATAATGCAAACCCTTGATCTAAATCTGTGCCTTATGATTGATGCTGATCGCCCCTCCTAAATGCAGTGCAGAATTATATATTCTGCTTGATATTTTACTGTATATGATTTTCCAATGTACCATAGTAGTAAATGTGCTCTGGAATGCAAATCCTGTAATTAAGCTGAGCGTGCTGCAAAGCTGGCAATGTCTTTGAAAACATATTTCCTAGAAAGTAGGCCTATCTTAGATTTTTCCTCCTAATTTCCATTCCATGCAGACAGACTTTGTGAGCAGTAGCTTTTTCTCCATTATGGGGGCTTTGTTTATTTTTCCTCATTCTTTCCTTAAGACAGGTCATTACTAACTATCTAATGAGTTATTCTTTACATAAAATTTATATATAAGCAGCATAAAATATGTCCTATTAAGATTCACTGCAGAATATATTCCACTAAAAAAATGGCTTGATATGATAAAGGGGGAAATAGCCTGGAGAAGGAATATTACCTAATATATGATTGAAGTGTTTCTAAAAGAAGCTCTGGTTTATAATGCTGAGAACAGATTGGACCTTGATGCTGTTCCATACAGCTCAGGCCGGACCTCACCCAGAACAGGTGTTCTGTGTACAAGCATAGGTGCATGTAACTTTGGAGTTGCAATCCAACATAGGTTGAGGAGGCTGAGGATGTCCTTAAATAATTCAATTTTGATTAGATCTGCAGATGTTACAGTCTAACACATGCAGTGCATACTTGCATGGCACACAGTAGTGGTATCTGGAGGAAACTGTTCATCTACCAGGGAAGTATTGTATAATTGATTAAAATAATCTTAGAGAGCTGCCACAGCCTTCTGCTCTCCTTTTGCCACTGTCTGAGTCAGGGATTGGGATGCATTTGAAAACAGAAAATTGGTTTCATTTTAATTCATTATCAAATATTCATTGGAATACAGTATTTTACCAGTCATTGCCAAATCTTAGTGTACATATGAATTAGCTAATGCCTTGTTGGCAATGAAAATGTATAAACTTCTAGTCATTCTGATTTAATAGATTTGGTGGGGCCTAGAAGTCTGTATTTTCAATAGTCAAAAAGTGATTCTAAGACCAATAATCACCAAACTGCAATAGAATGAAAGTTGGTGTGCCTACCTCCCCAAACTCAAATGCTGAAACCTATCCCCAATATGATGGTATTTGGATGTGGGAGATAAATAGGAACTGAGGGTGGAATTCTCAGGGATTAGTGTCCTTATAAAAATAATCCCAGTGAACCTCCTTACCTCTTCTGTCATGTGAGGTCTCAGTGCAAAGACAGTCAACCAAGAAGTGGGTCTTCCTGAGACACAGAATCTACTGTTGGACCTCAGAGTCTCCAAACTGTGAGAAATAAATCCCTGTTGTTTATGAAGTACCCAGTCAATGGTATTCTGTTAAAGCAGCACAAAATGACTAATAAACATTTTATAAAATGCTCACCACTATATCATGTGTATGTGAAAGTGGGAATTCTTCAGGTCTGCAACCTTGGAGCTTTCTATCAGACTGTGGCCCAGCTTTGTTTCCTTTTCTTGATAGAAATAATATTACTGATTAAGAAATTCCTAATTGTTATCATTAATATTGAATAAAAGGATGCTAACATTTTCAGAATATGTCTACAATATGCTTAGTACTTTCAGAGATCCCATCACATTTAATCTCCAAAACATCCTTGTAAAATTCTGATGGATATTTTGATTTTATGATGAGGAAGCTCTTAGAGAGCTTAAGAAACTTCACAATTTTCATACAAGGTAACACAACCCAGCCCAAAATATCAACTACAACTCCCTACTAGACAGCATCTTCCCATCCAGACCCCACACCTTGCTCTCATCCCTCTTTGAGGCCCTTCACAGACTGTAGCTAGCTTTGTTTCACTAGAGGTCATCTCCAAATATAGATATTTCTAGTTCATCAAGTTGCCAGATTGGGGATGCTTGGCTTAGGACCGCAGCTTACTAGAGGATATAGCACGAGCACACAGCATGGCCCTACTTCAAGGAACTTACATGATGCTTAGGAAATCAGTGTATGGTTCAAATAATAAGAAACTTATAAGTAAACAACTAAATATAAATTGGGGGTCTCAGGGTTTCAGAAGTTCAGAAAGACTCAATGAAGGCTGGAATAATTTTAAAGACTCAGGGGGGAGTGGGAATTTAGATTGCACCTTCAAGGATGAATGGCATAAACAAGAAAAGGTTAGAGGATAAAGACTTTGAGGAAAAAAACAGATGCTCTGCGTCCTGAGTTGGCATATGTCTTCTCAGTCACAGAGTCTGCATTTCTTTTAACACAGACACGTAGCCAACATCCTCTTGCTTGTACACAATGATAGAAGCTTACTCGCTTTCATAACTTTCAGTTATATTGTTGAAATTGCTCATACAGCTGTAATTTTGGGAAAAAAAAAGTTTCCAATTTTCCTCTAACTTTCCCTCCCTAGCCCTAGTTTTTGTCCTCTGGAGTAATAGTGAACAAGCTTGTTGCATGAGGGAAGACAGAGACAGGGCAGAACAATTTATTTCCTGGGACATTGGGGAAAACAGTGACTCCAATGGAAGATTCATTTGAAACATTTGATTGGAAGACCAAAGAGTTCAGGGTGGTTGTTTGCAGAAGGGGAGAGGCAGTGCAGGGGAGGGCAGGGGAATTTGAATAGTGAGAAGGAAAGGAAGAAAGTAACAGTTATGATGCAGGGAATACTATTCCATTCCCTCAATAATTACTTACTGAAAGTCTACAATTATATCAGATACTTGCTATGACTTGGAAATGCAACAAGGAAGGGATGCCTCAGCAGTACCTATTGTAATAGCCAGGGCAGGCAGTGCTATGCAACCCCAACTTTCTGTAACTAACAGCAAAACATTATGTCTCATAAGTATTGCAGCTCCAGTGTGGGATGGGGGACACTGTTTAGTACAGAACCCAGGAGTCCAAACTGGTAGAGGTTCCGACTCAAATTCCATTCCCATAGCCATAGTCATAGGACAAAAAGAATTAGGCAAAAGGGCATCACCTATGGAAGTTTCTACTCTCTAGTCACCATAGGACTTATTCTCATAGCTTATCACCTAAGGCAAGTCATAGAACCGTAACTCTTTTTTCAAGTAGGAAAGAAATTCAATCATACAACGGGCTTGGAAGTATTACTGGAATATCTGATAGTTAATACTGATGATGACTATTTCTGACTATGGACTTTGTAATACAGGTTTGAGGTGAAGAGGGCGAGTAAATAGGCAGTTACAATCAGTACAGTCAGTGTTATCAGACAGAAATAAGACCTTTGGAGAGAGCTCCAAATCTAGACATAGGAAGGCCAAAGAAGAATTCTAAGAAAAACTGGTAAAGTCAGAGGGTGAGTACAAATATAGTTGAGTGAGGACAGGATCAGCACAGAGACTGGTATGAAATTAGATTTGAATACATCAAAAGACAAAACATGTTTGAAAATATCTGGATAACAGAACATTGGGGAGAGCAGTAATCAGTAAAGTAGAAGTAAGCACTGCTCACACCATGCAGGGTCTTGACGGCATCATTTATGAGTTTTACATCATCATGGGAACCATGTGAGACCATTTATCAGAGCTGAAAAATACTACTCATTAAAGTATGAAGGATTGATTCTTGTAGGGGAGACAGTATTATTTTGGCAAGGCATTTCACACACTTTACAGCATTTAGACATTATGGTCATTATTATCCCTACTTCACAGGAGAAGAAACTAAAATGTTAGAAAAGTTAAGTACCTTCACAAAGACTGCAAAGTTAATAAATTGACACTTTGGGTAGAAGGAGTAGAAGAGATTCAAAATCTAATGTGTTTTTGAAGTCCATGCTCCACCTACATTATGTTACTGACTCCTGATCATTCTAGAATATCACCATAGCATAAGAAATACTTTCCTGAGGATGAATTTACAGTCTGACCTCTTAACCAACCTAAGCTCTTAACCAAAGGAATGGTTTTAATCTCAGAGACAGATGGCATAGAAGTGTTTATACTATATAGCTCACTTCATTCACTATGAGTGAATGAGTCAACATTTGAAGAGGATGAGGTGATCACCCTTTGCCTGCTTGGTTTCTGCACGTCCAAAACTTTAAGGGTAAGTATAAGAACGTTCTTACTGAGATAAGTTCTGAGTAGAATGAGGTTGTGATGAGCACTGCTTCAAGTGAACAGGAAGATTTTTTTCTTTGTCAGAAGTGCCTTTCAATCTAGGAACTAAAGACCAGCCTGTGTTGCTCTTGCCTCTCATGGCTCAAAATAGCAAAAATAGAGGAATAAATAAGTACACTTTGATCTGACAAGGCAGCAAAGGGACAGCTCACTTTTCATGCCTCCCCTGGTTCCACACTCCAAGGATAAGAGAACGAGGGGTGATTTCCATATATCACATTGCAATATTGTCTAAGAGTAATTTTGAAAATTGTTGTTCATGGGGGTATCATTTGCCCAAATACATAGCCCAAGATTGTCCTTCATTCAAGACTCCAGTTGTTCTCAGAAGCTACCTTTGAATCAAAGTGTTAGTTTTCAATTTTTGCAATTGCTGTTGCACTTTTTCTTGTGCTGACCAAGGACTGAAGTTAGTAACTTTGGTGTTTGATAGGTTATTTATGATATTGTAAAATAATTGCAAATGTGCATTTCTTTGGTATAAACTTGATCAGATTTGTTTTGGCTATAACCTCTATTCAAATGTACAACTTAATTCATTAATGGTTGCTGAAATTTTGCCATGGATTTCGAATTTTGAATTTAAAGGGGTCATTATGAATGGAGTTTGTCTGGGTATAGATGAGAAGGAATTTTAAGGATATTTGCATAGTAATGATGTTCATATAATTAGCTTCTTTGGAGCAGGAATTACCTTATTCACTGTTCACATACAGGAGATGGTCAGTGGATATTAGTTGAACAAATAAATGACTGACATTAGTAGAAATGATAATAATCCTTTTATATATCTGTTCTGCTTAATGAACTATTGACTGAGTTGGGAAGTCTCATTTTTAATCCCATTTACACATTTCAAATATCCTATGAGGGAGAGAGGATGTGTTTCATTATCCTGATTAGAGAAGATACTTTATTTGATGATGAATAAAAGGGAGTCTGAATTTAGGTTTATCATATCCTTTGCACTACACTAGGCAAGATTATCAGATTTCTTTCCCTTAACAACAAGCATTTTCTATAAAGGAAACTGTGCAAAAATAATGGTCCTCTTATAAGACATGATCATCAGTACCCAGGGACCCCAAACTATTAAGGGGTGCATGTTCTAAAGGGATGTAGCCATCTTTGCACACAAAGATAAAGGAAGTATATTCTTAAAGTAATGGCTCTTTAATAGAATGAGTGTGCATACAGAATAAAGGGTATTCCGAATAATAGTTTCCCAATAAAACCCCCAAAATTACCATCATGGGCAAATTCCCAGCCAAACAGGGTCAGCCCAAAGTGGGGTCACTGTGGACTGAAAGCTTGACACAAACCTAAGTCACCACCTCATGTGGAAGAGCAAAAAAGGGGTAAGGCAGGTCTGTATAAAAAGAAGCAAAAGAAAATGAAAAATCAAGATAACAGCTGCCATTTTCTCTGCCAAGGACTAGAAGCAGCATTTCCATGTGTCTTTCACCCACATCTTCTTCAAGTATCTCTACATGTCTTTCCTCATGTCTCTCCTCCAATCCCTGGATGCAAGTGAAAGCTGGAAAACTAAGAGCCACAGAGCCCATCTGCCTTCCATGGTATATAGCTTAACCTGGCCACTCTGCTCTACTCCTAGTTCCTAGTAGATTCCCTGCTCAGGAAGTCTGATTCATGGAGATGAAACCTAATGTGGCTGCATATAAGTGGGAGCCAGGGAAAATGGCATCTTCCCTAATATTCTCTGGCCGCTTCTCCTTCCCATTTACACAGCCTTTCCTAGCTCAGAGTTCCCTAATGAAGCCTATGTGAAGCCTTCTTATATCTTAACTTATATCTTAGCCTTCTTATGTCTTCCACACCTGTTCTGAGATGCACTGCAGAGAGGCTTTGCTATCCTACCAAACCATGGCTTAATAGTGACCCATTTGGGGAGGTCTTGTTTTTAACAGACCAGGACTGTTAACAATCTGGAACTGTTCATTGTCTTCCTGACTCTTAAAGCACAGTTCATTTGTCAGACATCCTCATGTAAGAACCTCAACCAGACAGCCAGCTGTGATCATCTTCAGGGCAAGTACTAACCAATCCGCATGCCTGTTAGTCTTCTTTACCTGCTTTTGTAGTCCATCCATCCTGTGACATCATAATCTGGATGCTGCTATGTGACTAGGGACCTTTTTATTCTTGTCAACTATTTGAACAATCTTCTATAACTTAGCTAGATCCTTCAGTCAATGCTAGTCCCAACATCAGCATGGAGCCATCTGATAAGGACCCACATACCTCACAGTGGATTTCTGACATCAGCAGCCATTCCAACAGTTGGGGGAATGAGGGAGCATTCTAGAGCTACTGAAATCACATTTTTTCTGCCTCTCTGCTTCAGGTTTACCTATTTATTCATACCTGATTTCTTCAGTGAAGGATAGATATTAAAACTATGTTTAAAATGTGATTATTAGCCTCTTAACCAGCCTTTGCAAAATCTGCCTTTGTCATCTCCATACCACTCCTACTTCCAGCTCCCCAACTCCAAACACCAAGGTATTTCTATACTTTGCAAAGGGCAATCCCACTGGATATCTGACTTAAACTCAGAGTTCAGGCACTCCAGTCTAAGCCAATCACCCTAGGTCTCAATTTATCACACAATCAGAAAATACCATATCGTTCTAGTATTTTTTAGCCACTGAACTCTTGATCAGAATGAAATATCTACCTAAAATCTTTTTTTGTCCTGCTGCAGTATTTAGAACACAATACCAGGCAATAAACTGAGCTTTGAGATGATAATTTATGGAAGATTTGAAGTTTAAAACAAAAGTTTTTAAAACCAGCACTTTCTATGAGAAAAAAATAACTGAGATGCAAAAGCAGTTTATAAAAATGATGTTTGTTTAAAGAAAACTGAACAATCAATGATGACAAATAATTTACAAAATATGCATACAATCATACTCAAAACTTGGGAAAAATTGCTGTTATTGGAATTGAGAGGTGTGACCTACACACACGATTAGGACAGAATAATAATCCCTTCACTACAACTATCTATTTGTGGTCCTAAGCAGCATCTATTTTAGCATATGACCTATATCCTCCCCTTCAAGTCATGTGGATTTGTTTTTCCTCTTGTGGGTTTGCTGCAAACCAATGTAACAGTCCCAACTACTTGTCAATTAAGCAAGAGGACAGTAATTATCGTAACAAAGAAAAAAACCTAATACACCAAACAAGCAACACTCATGCAAGGACAAAGGAGTCCTAGCTTGACATGCTTTCAGGCAATCATCTCCCTTTGCTCCACCCACTTTTTGCATTTTGCTATTCAGTCTTTGATGATTCATTATCACTCTTCCTTGAAATGCATCCAAGAAAGTGATTTCAGGCCAGTGTTCATGAGGTGAGATAAAAGAGCTATAGTTCCTGACCCTACCCTGGTAATTTATTTTGCTTGGGACAGTATCATAAGAACTGAAAAGCTGTCACTTTATAAAATCTCTATCTAGCTACATATTCCTTGGCCCATCCAAATAGGGGACATGATCTATTCATCAAATTGCTGTTACAGTGAGAACAGACCTCGATTCCTTAAAACTATGACCTTGTTTATTTCACAATGTTAAATTAAGATTCTAGACTTAGAGAACAGTCACATTAGTTTATAGAATATTTTTTAAGATTTAATTATTTATGCATACAAGAACTGGGGTACAGACCAGAGGTGAGGTGCGGTGGGGAGTAAGTATTCATCAGAGGCAGAGTGGGGAGCAGAAAAGTCAGATTGACTGAGATACACTGTTGAGGGGAGCAGCAGGCCAGACAGGAGAGGTCTGCTGCACCATGTGGGTAGCTCTCTGGCTGAGGATCGAACTCGAGCTGCAGTGGCTGTGGATAGCTTCATAGTACTGACACTTAACTCCTTGCACCACCAGGGAGGCCCAGTTTAGAGAATTTTGTCTGATAAAGATGCAACTGATTTTTTTCTGTGCAAATGGTGAAAGCAGGGGCTACTTTTTTTTTTTCTTCACTACAAGACATTACTTTTGTATCTAATGCAGCAATCTTATTCTAATAATTCTTTTTAAATTGCATCCATAAATTCTCTTTGAACTGACTTTAACATCTTACTTATTCTCTAATTAATTGAATATGATCTTTGACAGGTGTTCATGTGATAGTTTTATGAGGTTCACGATATTAATTTTTTGAAAATTATTTTTTAGAGGTTTGGGAAGTTGTTCCAAGAAGGTAACTCAGTGATCACACAGTGTCAATTAATCAATCTGATGTCACAGGCTATTTAAACTTAGGCAAGTTTCTATTTGGTTCCCAGAGTGAATCCCAAGCAACATAGGGCTTTATTCTTGCTGACTCTGTTTCTTTAAATTTATTTCTTACTCTTTTCTGGTTTCATGTAGTTCTTTTGTTTCTGATTTGCACATGGTACACAGATTCCTCTCTTAGTGGCAACAATAATGGAGAAGTTGGTTTAACCATGCCACTATCTGTGGTCTTGGCCAGGTGGATGATGATTTATTTTCTGTTTGATGGAGGTAGAGAATTTGATTTGGTTCTCTGTTTGTCATTTTATCAATTGTGAGCTCAGCTCAATTACAAATCGTGTGTGCACTAAGGAAAAATAGGTCTTTATGATCTGTACTGGTAAGTTTCACATATCTCTATTATTAGTAACCTCAGAACTGAAACTACAAATTTCAGAGTATCTATAATTTATACATCTCTTTATCTCTCATTGTATGAAATGTTTTTCTACCACACGGGAATATTAATAAATTATAACATCTCTTAAAGAAGCTCTGGTCTCATGGCTTACAAATAAATAGAGGTAAATGATAAATAAATGTTTACAGAGATCTACTATCCTCTAGAGTTCTTATTCTTATAATGTTAGTCCATACATCAGATAAACAAATATTATTTCTATTTAATGTAGGAGTAAAGTCAAGGTGCCATCTAAGTACGTGCTAAGATTATGTGTGTGTGTGTGTGTGTATGTGTATGAAACACATGAAATAGAATGCAGGTAAAACCATGGACATGATGTTTTGGAATTTACAAAGTGATACCCATCAATTATCATAAATAAAATATACCACTTAAAATATAAAGTGTTTTCTGTTGGCTAGAAAATAGAATTATTGTACTGAATCTCAATCTTGTTATATACCAGTTTTATTGAGAAAAAAAATCTAAGAGTCGGAATATTTAAATATTTTAGGAATATGACATGTGCAGCACATTTTGAAACTAGAAAATAGTAGCTACAGAACCCAAGCTCCCAGCCAAGTGTTTTCTCCATTCTTCCACTGGACTCTGTGTTTTAAGGACTAAAATCTCCTCACAATACTACATTTTGAATATTATTCTAAATATTTATTTATCTAAATATTTATTCTATAAATAAATCCCCATTAACTAAATATTTATTCTATAAAATCATACACATTACAAAAGAAAAAATAAAATGATGATACAAAAATATAAACAGAAGTTCTGATCTTTTCTTTCCACAACAAGCAGATGCTATACACCTTTAGAATGTGCTAGACATTTGTTTTACATTTATAATTTGTAATAGCTCTTATCTCAGACAACTCCTTTGAGCTTAGGGCCAAAAAATAGAGGGAGATATGAGAAACCTAGAGAAAAATGAATTCTCTCTTCTTGGCCCTAATAGTTTCCTTTGATTCTGTAATGTAGTATTTTTAATTCTTGCTTTATCCATTTCAAAAAGTTTTTCATAGGGTCAAGCTGGACAATTTGCATAGAATTTTCTGAAACTATTCTTATAATTTATATCCCTTACATAATAATTAGATGTTAGAAATTTTTCAAAACATTTAGATCTAGAAAACCACAAGCGTAGAACACATTTTTCAGCTATTCTGATAATCACATTGATGAATTGAGTCTCTCATTCTACATGAGCAACAAGATTTAATTACAATGAAAATATTTATTCAAGGCATGCTATTAGCACCAGAAATACAAAGAAGTATAAAACATTGGTGGTCCTTTCATGGAAATCACAATCTAATTTCAAGTTTGCTGGGACGGGCATAACGAAGTACCACAGGCTGGCACAGACTACACAATAACTTTCATCATCAAAGCTTGGTTTCTTCTGACATCTTTCTGTTTGGCTACCTTCTCACTTTGTCTTCAAATCATCTTGTCTCTGTCCATCTGCATACTGGTGTGTTTTTATGAGTTCAAATTTCCTCTTCTTATAAGGGCACACAAAATATTGGATTAAGGCCCACCCTAAAGGTGTCATTTTAATGGTTATCACCTCTTTACAGGCCTCATCTCCAAATAAAGTCATGTTCTGAGGTACTGGGGGTTAGACCATCAAGGCATATTGTTTTAAAGGAA
This sequence comes from Talpa occidentalis, assembly GCF_014898055.3. NCBI lineage: Eukaryota > Metazoa > Chordata > Mammalia > Eulipotyphla > Talpidae > Talpa > Talpa occidentalis. The sequence goes on along the minus strand of NW_023603184.1, from coordinate 22,126,949 downwards.
CACAATTCATCCCATAATGGAAAGATCATCTAAAAGCACATATGACAAAGAAGTGGCAGAAAATTACATTGTATACATTCTAAGAAAGAGTCATGAATTCTACGAAACTTAGAAAAAATGAGATTTGTATGGGATTCAAAGCAGAAATAAGTGGAAGTTTCCCATAGGAAGAAAATTTGATAGATACAAAGAGATAAGTGACGTGTTTTTACCTCATAGTTTATTCGCCTCTACAGCAGCACAAGATAATGATATTATTTATTACTATAATACTTCAGCTTATAATATATTTTCATTTACATTCTTCCATTTGATCATGATGTTAACCTCCTAATAGCCTAGATATTGTAATGTATACATAATAACTCCAATACAAATTATTGTCATATGATTTTGCTCTAGCATTATGATTTTTAAAAGAACACATGTTATATGGGGGAATATAAAAATAAAATTTATTATTTAAAAAAATAAAAGAACACATGTTCTTCCACTTTTTGCTCTTGCACAATTCAGAGTAGAAGGGATCTGGATGCTGATGTCTGTCAGGAAGGGAAGAAACCAGGACAAACCAAACTGTTGGAATGAAGGACCAGATTAACAGTGTGCTATTCAGATAAATCCTTTATACTTAGTTGAAAACAAAGTGGTCCTCTGAAGTATTATTGTATATGTTAAACTGTAATTAAGGAATTTTTCTTTGTGCTTTTTTCCCTCTATTTAAATCTACAGAATCCAAGTTATTCTAGAATAAGTTATTCCTGTCAGCTGCCAGCTGTTCTGGATAATGTTTAATCAACTGATTGAGCTGTATGCATATGTTAAAATACAAAGTCACTTTGTTTGATTTGGGGTTCCATACATTATCTATGTGCCATTTTTTATTCTGCAGTAACACACTTATTTCTTTCTTCAACAACAGCTATGATTTTTCACAAACTGAATATTTTAAAATATTTAACTAGCATAGAGTAGATGGGATATGATCAGAAAGCTGGAATAAAATGTTACTTAAGGCATTATTACAAATGTCATAGTGTCATAATGTCACATGAGACTGTAGGCAGTAAAAGCCACAAAGATAAAATCATACAGAACTTCTCAAAAGAGTTCCTTAAAAATCCTTGCCAATTTGAGAATATATATTAAATATATATGCATCTATGAAAAACATACTTCTGGTAATAAGTAAACTAACAGCATAAACAAATATTTATGTACAAGGAAGTTCATTAGAACAATATTTACAAAAGTCAAAGGGTGGGCATTCCAACAATATGGAATTTATAACTAAATTATAGTGTAATCATAGGATAAAACATTAAGCCACACTAAAAGCCAGAGGTGTTCACAAACCTCCTGTTTTTTTGGATATCCCTTCACCCTATATAGTTCTGGAGACTTGCTACTCACAGGATGATTGTGGACCACTCTGTCTGCATCAGCTGGAAACTTGGTGTAAATGAAGACTATCATGGCCTGCCCAGAGATACTGATCAGAATGTACATGTCACAAGATTCCCAGGTGAGTTCTATGCACATTAAACTTGGAGAAATCCTGCTCTGTAAATATATGCATGTCCTATACCCCTGCTTTGCAGATAATGACACTAAGACACAAAGATATCCAGCATGAGACAGAAGCTGACATGGTTCTCCCTCAAGTATCTTTATACAGTGATTTGACTGTGATAATGCAAAACGATTTGTTCTTCTTCTTTTTTTTTTTTTTGTTAGAATCCTTCCAGTAGCCAGATAAGAATTCACCCACCATTAGATATTAGGGAACTACATAAGTATGGGCAAAAACATATGTCAGCTATTCTGTCCTCAGAATATCTCGCTTTGACCCTAACTCCACTTTGGAAGATATTTGAGGTGCCACAATGTCATTTTCAAATTCCATTGCTTTGCAATGCAAAGACCAAAACAAAGAAAGTCAGCTCTGCACCCTTGTCAGGAATAAAAGAAGGTTGGAAATAAGACTCAGCTTAATGTTGATGGATCTTGTAGCAATACAGTATTATGACACACAAAGTCGGTTATTATAAAAGTTAATCCTGAAACCGCTTCAGCACCAGACTCATCTGGATTTTCAAAAATATTTTCCAATGCTTCACCTGAGGCCTTATATTCATTTCCTTTCAAATGTTTAGTAAACAGAGGATCAAGACCAAATATTACCTTATAGGAAATCTCTGAGAAGCACATGACTCTGATATTCTATTCATCAGTCATAAATGATTCATTCATTCACTTTGGGGCACCAACTATGAGACAGGCCCTGTGCAATTACGATCGCAAGCAAGATGATCTCTATTTCCCCCTAGAGCTTCACAGGATAGGCAGACAAGTAGCAAAGTGACAAAACAACTGAAATGTGTAAATTGCCTGGAGATGGATATGATCCAAAGACTTAGTGGAAGTACTTATTTCCTACTGAGGTGGGGAGAGCAAAATGTAGAGGGGGCCCAACAGACTACAGTGGAGGACCAGGTGAAGTGGGCCACTGTGTCAGCAGTGGTGGTGACTGTGACGTGTTCACATACATCAGAAGAAGTGGTGAATAAATACACTGTGGTAAACCAGTGTTACCTCAATTAGAAAAAAAGTGCAATCTCAGAGAGGCTTTTCTCAAATAGCACCCATCCCACACAAATCCAACCCCATATACTGATCACGCCATCTTGATTGTTTCCTTTACAGCACTTGTCATCAAAGTACCAAATGTGATGTTTTGATGTATATTGTTTTCTTCATCTCATTATATTTCATTTTGTGTGTGAGCACAATAAATAGACATGAGAGGGATGGAAGGGCTTTGTTAGAATATTAACTTTCTGGGTCTCCCTGGTGGCGCAGCGGTTGAGCGCTGGGTTGTGAAGCTGCCCGCAGCCTCTGCTGCGCTGGTTCGATCCCTGGCCGCTGGTGGAGGGTCCCATGTGGTGCACAGACCGCAGACCTCTCCTGCCGCCCGCTGCTCCCCTCAGCGGTGTACTTTGTCCATCTGCCTGTTCTGCTCCCCGCTCTGGCTCTGGTGAATCCTCTCACCCTCCCGCACTTCTGACTGTACCCAGTGCTTGTATAAATAAATAAATCTAAAAAAAAATGTTAAAAAAAAAAAGAATATTCACTTTCTGACTCCAACCTACAATCATGGGTCTTAGTCTCTTGGAATGAGACTAAGGAACTAAACTATCCTTTCACACTTTAGTTAAAACAAACACTTAGAAGTTGTTCCCTGTCAATGCCCTCTGTATTGTTAACATTCTCATCATCTCATTTAATCCTCATTTTCAAGGAGGTCTGATTAGTACTCTACTTCACATATGAGAAAACTGAGGATGTTAACTAAAAATAAAGTCCCAAGGATAGTTATACAAAGAGTTTATCAGATAAGCAAAGGGAAGATTGAAACCCAGGAAGCAATCTAACAGATTTTACTCTGTGGGAGCTGTTTCAGTAAAACACGAGTTCGAATTTAATTTTTATAGGTAGAAAGTGAGTCAGTGACATTAAGAATGTAATTATTTTAATAGGAGGAATTTGGGGGTCTAATATTTCCTGATTTAAAGTTATGCTGATGTTAGAGGAAGGCAATGCAGGGTTTCATTCTTCCATTCTACTGAATGCCTGCATAGATGTAAAGGCTGGACCGCTATTGTGAAATCTTTATTTTTTTAATCTGAAAAAACTGACTTTCTCCTTTCATCAGCAGATTCTTACACACAAGATGGAGTCTGTAAAGATGACTTTGATTGCTTGTCTCAGACCCAGGGAGGGGTCCCCAGAAAATTTTAAGTTTACAGAGAGATTTGTAGCAAGCTAACCTCTTAAGGAAATCCCCACTAAACCAATGTTCAATTGAATTATTCTGATCAATTCAACTGACACTTAAGGGGACAGGAGCTTGGAGAAGCCACTGTACTTTTTGTTCTATCTCCTGCACCCTCCATTCATATGTCAATAGCAGAAAACAAACAAATCGACCTCCCCTAACCTGGACTTCTGCACAAAGACATCTCCATCAAGGATCTCCCTGTTTCTGTTTTCTATCACCTCACCCCAGGCAAACAATCAAATGTTTTAGAAAGGCTTTGCACTTTGTACATAGCTATGGTCATGGCCCAGAGCCTACAATATATGCTTTTTAAAAAGAAACTCCAGAAATTTTAGAAATGTAGGTAGATACATTTTCAAACAAAGATAAATCAAGTTCAGGGATCCAGAGGTACCTTTTGTGCTGCCTTACATTCAAAAGCACATTCAACTGCTGAATGAAATAATATCAGAAGGCTCAGGAGATGCACTAGTAAGCTAAAAGACAGCCAGCAAATACATTAAAAGTACCAATTTGGAATTTCCTACTCTGTCTTCCCTGAAGATAAGTTTAAACATTTACATGTTTTAAAATTCCCTAATCTGACTTACCGCAATAATTCTATCCTTCTCACACTTTCTGATTTGTAATCATTATAAGTCAATTTCTCTCCCAGAGGCAAAATCTGCAGAAATGTGTCCACATGTGTGTGTGTGTGTGTGTGTGTGTGTGTGTGTGTGTGTGTGTGTGTATTCCAAGCAAGCTTACAGCTGAAGTGTTTTTTTCTTTCCTATTTTTATGTTGCACAGAGAAAAGCTGCAAATCAATGCAGTGCCTCTTTGCCACCTAGTGGGAAACTTAATTTTGCTATTCCTTTCTCATCTCTTATTTTTCAAGAGACAATGGAAGTCTAAGCAAACAAAGCAGAAAAGGAGAAAGCTATGACTGAGCCTGGAGCACAGAACATCAGAAATACAACGAATGCTCCAGAGAGGAGACCTGTCAGAGATCACAAGTGCACAGTAACACTTTCCCAGTGTTTTCTGAAGTCTAATATTCTTTGATATCATTGTTCTATTATTTTTCTGCTTTCATCTTTTAGATTGCATTTCATCAAATTAATATTGTACATAAGCTCTTATTCTGAAAGAGTTCAGCTCTAATAAATTAGTTACCTCCAAACTCCGGGTGCCCTCGCACTTCAAAGTCTCTTGAGAGGGGGATAGCGGGGTCAAGGCTAAAATGTCCAGCTACTAGAAATCCACATCAACAATAGCAAACCCTTTAATTGAATGAGAGTTTATGATGTGGAGAATGCAATATCACAGCTTATGTGAAATACAGAGCATGGTGGCTTTAACATAAAGAAAATGCAATAAATGGAAGCTACTTGGTGCCCAATACTGTATTAATTACTTCACACCTATTATCTTGATTTATCCTTACTAATACCTTCAAAGTAATATTTATTTTCTCCACATTTTATACAAGAGGAATTGAGACTCAGAGAGTTTACCGGCAAATGGGAAAAATGAGATTTATATTCTTGTGTGCCTGGAACTGAAATCTGTTTTATAACCTATACTCTTAATGTCCAAATAAATAAATCAATAAACAAAAAAGTAAAACCCTTGTCAGTTATCTAAGACATGATTCCATTGTAATATTACCTACTTCTTACATAAATCTTTCTGCATCTATGGGTGCCTGTATGTTAAATCAAGCCATAATAGCACTAACTATAAATGTTGATGATTATGACTGGATCAATAAATATTATAATGGCAGCCAATGACCTATTAGAAAAGCCCTATCATTTCTAACTGCTGATGGGCTTGTTACTTTCCAATACAGCAAATCATCACCTTGGTGGTCTGACCACCATGGATTGATGGGTGAAATGTCAACACAGTGGAGGAGGTAGCATAATTTATTGGTATCGAGAGTCCACAGTGGATAGAAATTATGAGCATGGATTCTGGATCAGACAGCCTGGATTTTGCGTTACTATTTATGAAATCTGTCACTTTATGTAAGCTACTTCTCTCCTAAACTGCCTCAATTCCTTCACCATTCAAAATGAAAAGAATGCCACCTCTCCTACTGAAAGAACCCAATGACTAAACTAAAGCCTTTAGAATAATGCTTAGGAAATGGCCACTGTCCAGAAGTCTTTGACATCATAACCAGTATATTTTTTTCCTCTATTAACTGATTATAGACAATCTGTTGTTCAGTCCCAGTGGTAAAACAGACATAGCTAGCCAGACTCAAGAGGCGCTACACCAGTAATAATATGGAGAAAGTTTTAATCTTAAGAATTTCTCTTAGAGATGGGTAAGTGGGAGGGAACTATCTTTAACCACAAGAAATGATTTCATATGAAATTTAGACTTTGGAAATTTTCAACTTAATCTATAGGATCTCGGTATGGACTGCCACAAGATTGTTTCAGAAAAGAGGAAAGAAACACTATTCTGAGTTCTGAAGAATGTGACACTCCAGGGGTAAGGAAGTGTGCAGTTGCAGCAAGGAAAAGAGAGGAATCATGTAGCATATGTTGGGGAAAGGGTAAGAGAAAGAATAGCCGCAGTAACAAAATTTTAGAGAACACAATTGCTTAATCATGGATTTTGTGTAAGTTCCCCTAAACATCTGAAGTAAATTCTCTGTTGTTCATTTATGTGTCAGAAATTCAAAGTTTGCTTATTCATGATACAAGACAATGCCACAGAAACAAAATAAAAGGTAAACAAGAAAACAAATGCAGAAACAGGAATCACAGACAATGATGTGAGACTAGTTCTGAAATAGTAAAAATTGTGAGGGAAGCTTCAGACATTGAAAGACATGGACTTGATGGGAATCCTAGTCAGCAGCAGATATTTCGGCCTTAATTTGAATGGACTTAGTGATATTTTAAAACTGAAAAGAAATTATTTTATTATTGGAGATTTTAGAAGGCAGAACTATCATTGGTGGTACATATGGTATTGAATTATAAGATATTTAGCAAAGACATGCTATGATATAGAATCAAGATTATAGATAGGAATATTCAAGAGGAAGAAAATAAGGGAGAGAATGAAGGCAAAGATTAATGGGATTCATCGTGGTAGTGAGGAAGTTAAAAATGTGAGTGAAGAGCCTCCCCTGGTGGCTCAGTGGTTGAGCGCTGGACTGCTAGGCTGCCCACAGCCTCTGCAGCGTTGGTTCGTTCCCCATCCGCCGTCGAGGGTCCCACAAAAAAAAAAAAAAAAAAAATACATGCGTGAAGAATAAAACTCAACTAATAATAGACATTTAAAAATTTCACAAACATATTCATATCTAATATGTCATTTAATCTTTATTCTAAGCCTATTATTGAGATAGGGCAGGGATTATTCCTCCCATTTGTTTGAAGCAGACCTAACAACCTCTATTAAATTATACCTTTGATTGAAGGATAAACTGGGAGTTTTTTCTGACCAGTGGTCCAGAGTTCATTTCTTTTTTCAGTAATAAGTTTGTAGTGAGGGCCAATTAAGCATCTTGTTTCCTGCTCAGGGCTATAACAAGAGGTCTCTTGACTATAAACTATGTTTTTTGGGGAATGGTTAATAGAGCCCAGTGCTCATAAAGATCTGACATGGATAAAAATTGTGTCTAGGACTTCCTACTCTTTGTGCCTCTAAAGTAAATAGATCCTGATAATAGAGGTAGTTTTATGCACCTCACTTACCAGATTCAGGTTTTTTTAATTAATTAATTTATTTATTTTTAAAGATTCATTTATTTTATTTATTTATACAAGCACTGGGTACAGTCAGAAGTGCCGGAGGGTGAGAGAATTCACCAGAGCCAGAGCGGGGAGCAGAGCAGGCAGAAGGACCAAAGTACACTGCTGAGGGGAGCATCTGGCGGCAGAAGAGGTCTGCGCGCTATGTGGGACCCTCGCCCAGGCGGCCGGGGATCGAACCAGCGCTGCAGAGGCTGTGGGCAGCTTTGCAACCCAGCGCTCAACCACTGTGCAACCAGGGAGGCCCCAGATTCAGTTTTTAAAGAACATGCCAGGAGATGCTTAGAAATTTGTGGTCAGATGCATGTTTTAGATACTTTATCATCCTAGTTGTTTTCTTCCAGAGACAGTTTGTTCTCTGGCCACTAATACTACTTAATTTCAAAGTAATTACCATTGCTTTTGACTGAGTTAAGCAAATACAATTAATGCGTTTCCTGTACATGGGACATTGGAGTCTAGTTTGTATAGTACTTCCAACATTTCCATTACAGGTAATTTCACATGTATGTTCCTCACTTTCATTACCTATAAAATAGGAACAATAGGGCCTCCCCGGTGGCGCAGCGGTTGAGCGCTGGGTTGCGAAGCTGCGCGCGGCCTCTGCGGCGCCGGTACGATCCCAGGCTGCTCCCCGGCCACCGGAGGAGGGTCCCACATGGCACGCAGACCTCTCCTGCCGCCCGCTGCTCCCTCAGCAGTGTGCTTCGGTCCTTCTGCCTGCTCTGCTCCCCACTCTGGCTCTGGTGAGTCCTCTCACCCTCCCGCGCTTCTGACTGTACCCAGTGCATGTATAAACAAAACAAACAAACAAACCAGCAAACAAATAAATAAAGCATGCCTCTATAAAAAAAAAAATAAAATAAAATAAAAAATAGGAAGAATAAGAGTATTCAATCTATAGAATTACTGGAACACTGGAAAAGATCTTACATCGTTGTACCTAATACCATTTGAAATAATTAATATTATTTTGCTATTGTTATCAACGATAATATTCTATTATAGATTAGGAGGTGCATTACTTAACCAAGATCACTCAGATAGTAAGGAGTAGAATGTAACCATTCATCTATCCCAAAGAGGAAATGTAATTATGTCTGGCAATGAAACTGCAGCAGAAGGTCAAAGAAAATGAAGTTAGAATGGTGAGCATCACAAAGAGGGAAAATGCAAAAATCTTTACAATAACTTGGTTTAATGAAAGTGATGACTAGATGCAGTGAAAAGAAATACAAGCTAATGAGCTTTAAGGCAAAAAAAAGTAAGAACAGAATTATTGTCTTTTGGCTCATTTGATTCTAAACATTAAACTACTGAAGGATGGAGAGAATATTGGGGGCTAACACATCACAAACCTTCCATGTCACTAAGAAATCAGAGATCAATGAAATGCAATATGGGCAGATATGACAAACTCACACGAAAAAGGACAAGAAAATTACTGTATTTTCACACTACAGTTAGCAGGAAACTCCCTGATATACAGTAAATGAAAAATTAAGAATGGTTCTGCAGATTAGTGGTCAGAAAGAAATATGAAAAATTATATAACATTAAAAAATTTGCACAGAAATTAAACCATCAACAAAATAAAAAGGTAATTTATAGTATGGGAGAAAAGATTTCAAACAACATAGTCATTAAGGGGCATTTTTTATATTTTTCAAAATCTAATATCTGATTTAGTAGAGGATTTTTCTACCCACTTTTTCATTCACTCTTTTATAACATCACATAACATGTAGCCACTGGTAAATAATGTCTTACTAGTATGAAAATAATTCTTACCTTGTAGTTCCTGAGCCATAATTTGAGAATCACTATAATATAAAACAAATTACATTAGTGATCACAATGAGATAACTATAATAATACCATTATTTATAAACTGCTGCAAGGCCATCTACCACTTGAAAGAGCTCTCTGAATGGAGAAGAAAGATGGTACGTCAGGCACAGAAAATGCCATGGACAAAGAGGCACAAGAGAGAAATAGTGTGGTATACTGGATAACAGAAAGAACAGATGGAATAAAATGAGAGGCAGGGATGAAACTGATAGAACAGATTTGAGATAGACTTGGTAGATTTCTGTATATCTTATTTAAGAAATATTTAGATTCTATTTCAGTAACTCAAAGAAACTTTTACTAGGGAAGTGACAAGCATGGTATGATAGTTGAGAAAATATTTGAATTTTCAGGAAAATGAAATGAAGCCAGCAATTTTGTCTGTTGTCACTCATCTATAAAAGTGAACAACATTATTCCCTATTCGCTTAGCAAACTTATAGAATTGATGACTTTTGTTCACAAGTTAACAATTTTCGTTCACATATCTCAGTTCTCACACAGCATAGGTGCTCCATAAATATCAATTATTATCGTTACTGTATTGTGTATACCTTTTGAGTTGTTGCTCAAAGGCAGAGAGGAGATAGAATAGGGGTAAGGGTGAAAGAGGGAGGCTCTTAGGAGTGCTGCAATACACTACATGAGTGATAAAGGGATTTGTTAGAACCAAAGCAAAGCTGCAAAAAAAAGGGCTGAAACTGACAAACACTAAAGATAATGAAATCACAAAAACTGGCAACAACTTGGACAGGAAAGGAAGAATTGTAGTTTATGTTTAAGCCTCTAGAAGAAAGGTCACTTGAAGACATAGCATAAGAAAATATCAATGATCTTCCAAGAATTAAATCAGCTCAAGTATCTTTGGAGCATGAGAGAAGAGAATCCCTACAATTTATTGGAAAAAGTCTTGGACTCTGAACTAAGGAAATAATACATTGTGTTAGAGCTACACGCTCAGCTTGCTATATGAAAATGCACAAGTCATTTACCTTCTCTGGTTTTGCTTTTCTAATGATAAATCCACAGATTTATCAAAAATGACTGCTAGTCTATTTGGTTCCTTTAACCCCAATTTTCTAGGACATTAAGAATTCTTACTTGCTATTTATGCCTCCAATGTTACTCTTTAATATGATGCTCAGATTTTTACAAGCTTTATTTTTTTCACTTGAGATATTTTACTGTTTTATACCAGTTCATATATTTGTATATGTTTTATATAAGTTGTTACTGAAGCTATCCTATTCCTATTTATAAGGAACAATTGGTTCCTGTTTGTATTTTTTAACAAATGCAACAAAACCTAGTCTATTTATAAGAACATTATTGAATAGCATCAGTTTTTGAACAAGGCACTGAGTTACCCTTGATAATTATTTCTGGATATTTATTAGTATATTTGTTTTCTATTTTTAAAGTGGTAACTTGTTGATTTGTTGATTGAACAACTGGCTTACTGAAAATGTAATTATTTTAGCATAAACTTTACATAGCCATATTTCATATCCTTAAGAGTTTTTGGATTGACATAAAACATAATGAAAATATCCATCTTCTTTTTCTGTATTTTTCTTATTAATTAAGATAAAATTTACCAGGTAATTCATAGAGCATTCTAATGGAATTTTTCCAATCAGAAGATCACAGAAACAAAATAATAAAATGACTATATTTGCCTGAATAATTGCAGATGGTGAACCATTTAAAATATGTTTTATGTATTGGTACTAAAAGATTACTTATGTTTATATGCATGTATAATTAGATTATATATAATTCATTTGTAAAAAACTAAAGCTAATAAATCCTGTTAGCATTTGATAATTAGAAAGTCAATATTACCTTTATAATTTTTGGAAAAGAGTTCAATTTATTGTTATTTAAAAAAGTTAATTACAGAAGTAATTTAGGTTATAGCAAACTGTAGCACAGCAATAAAATAACTGAAGAACTTTATTTTATTTCTTATTGATTAAGCTTTTTTATTTTCTTACATTGTTTTTCAGTTTTGTACAATATTTGATTTCTCCCATCAGGTGTAGTCCACATAAATCTCCAACCCCCACATCACCGATGAACCATAACCATAGTCCCTTGTGCTCTTCCCTCCCTTGTTTTGACCCCATCCCTCCTCCTCCCCTGAGGCTGTATGCCTGGGATCTATAGTTTGCCTACAAGTTTGTCTTTCCTTTTTTTACCCTTTCTTCAGTTTTCCTATATTTCTCCTATAAGTGAAACCATTCTATATTTTTCTTTTTCCTTCTGACTTATTTCACTGAGCATAATACCTACTAGCTTCATCCATGTTGCTGTGAATGGCATGAGTTTATCTTTTTGATTTCTGAGTAGTATTCCATTTTGTATGTATACACATCTTCTTGATCCAGTCATCTGTTTGGGGGCATTTATGTCAGCTATTGTAAAATAGTGCTGCAAAAGCAGCCTCCCTGGTAGTGCAAGGGTTAAAGTCTCAGTGCTGTCAAGCTATTGCCAGCCACTGGAGCATGAGTTAGATCCCTGGCCAGGGAGCTAATCCACATGGCACAGCAGACCTTTCCTGTCTCACCCACTGCTCCCCTCAGCAGTGTATTTCAGTAGATAAACCTGTTCTGCTCCCTACTCTTTCTCTAGTGAATCCTCTCAACTGCTACACCTCTGGCCTATACCCCAGTTCTTGTGTACATGAATAAAGAAAAATAAATCTTTAAAAAGAAATAGTGCTGCAATATACATTGGAGTGGAGGTTTCCTTTCACATTAATGTTTTTGTGTCCTTTGGATAAATTCTTAGGAGCAAAATCACTGGGTGATATGGTAGATCCATTTTTGGTAATTTGAGGAATCTCCACTGTGGTTAGACCAAATTAATGAAGAACTTTAAATTGTTGCTTATCTATACACAATTAAAAATAATTAAATACAATAACAATAATTTTCCCTAAATTTCTTAGGACCACATCCAAAAATAGGGGTGGGGATGTAGGGGATTATACATCTTTTTTTCTTTTGGGGGCTATTTCAAAATGTGATCTTCTTGAAAAAATATTTTTAATGCAAGTCCTGTCATTTCAATCATCTGGTTCCAGGTTCCTTAGTTATGCTACCTTAACTAGTACCTTTCTTCATGCAAACATGAAGTATTATCTGGTATTTTACTTCAGCCTGAGGACTCCCACTAGTATCTAGTGTTGGACAGGTCTGTTAGCAATGAATTCTTTCAATTTTTGTTTAAGTGGGAATGTCTTAATTTCTCTTTCTTTGTTAAAGGGTCACTTTGCTGAATATAGAGTTCTTGACTGTCTTTTTTCTTTCAGCTGTTTTTTGTTTTTTAAGATTTATTTTTATTTATATAAGAACTGGGGTATTTGGGTACTGGGCCAGATGCATGGGAGGGTGAGAGGATTCACCAGAGACAGAGTGGGGAACAGAACAGGCAGACTGATGAAATACACTGCTGAGGGGAGCAGTGGGTGAGACAGAAGAGGTCTGCTCACCACGTGGGTTGCTCTGAGGCCGGCAGGGATCAAACTAGCACTGTGGAGGCTGCGGACAGCTTCATAGCTCTGTGCTCAACCATCTGCACCACCAGGAAGGCCCTTCTTTCAGCTGTTAGAGGTCATCCCACCTCCTCCTATAGCCTGCATAACTTTCTAATAAAAAATCAGTTCATCTTGATGACACCTTATATTTGTGTGCTATTTTCATCTTGTTACTTTCATGATTCTCTTTTTTTCACTGTCCTTTATTTATTTATTTATTTATTTATTTTTGTGGGACCCTCCCCAGTGGCTGGGGAACTGGCACTGCAGAGGCTGTGGGCAGCCTTGCAGCCCAGCACTCAACCGCTGCGCCACCAGGGGAGGCCCTGTCCTTTATTTTTTTTTAATATTTTTTTTAATTTATGCATACAAGAACTGGGGTGTAGGCCAAAGTTGCAGGGGGTGAGAAGATTCGCTAGAGACAGAATAGGGAGCAGAACAGGAGGATCTACTGACAAATATTGCTGAGGGGAGCAGCAGGTGAGACAGGAGAGGTCTGCTGCGCCATGTGGGTAGCTCCCTGGTCAGGGATCAAACTGGTGTGCAGTGGCTATGGATTGCTTCATAGGTTGCGTCTTAACCCCTTGTGCCATCTGGGAGGTCCTCATCCATTCTTTACTGAGGTGTTCTGTGTATATGCTGGGATATGCCTCCAATGTTCTAGCAGATGACTCTGCATTAGCTACCTTCTGCTTGTCCAGAAACTGAATACCACGCACAGGTTAGAGAATAAGGTTTTCTCAGTTCTTTCCTGTGGCATGCCTACCACCTTGTTATACCTGTGGTCTTCTGTACCCCTAGAAATATTTTGGAACATTTCAAACCCCCCTATGGAAATATCATTCCCCAAATTTTCCTTTTAAAGTTTTTGGTCTGCCTCCTCTCTGCCCCAACTGCTAATGCTATCTCATTTATCTGAGATGTCAAACAGTCAATAATTACTTTTAACAAAGTACTTTTTAGAGCTAGGGTTTTTAACATTGAGTGAGCTGTGAGTTAGTTCAAATAAAGACAAGTGCTGTGAATGGGGCTTGCTAGGAGCTGTGAGACAAATCAGATAATGACAATTCTCTGAAGATGAGGCTGCTTGGAGCTTCAAAACAATTCCACCTCTCCAGTGTCTGCTAGACTGCTGTTTTTCACAGCTACCATGGTTTCCGGGATGTTTATTTTCAATGACACCACAGAGCATCAAATTGGAGAATGGAAATCTAGCAAGTTAAATGCTTGGATGTATGCTATTCTTATAGAAATTCTGCTATTTTTTCTTGAGTAAAATTTCTTAGACTGCTGCAAATCTTAGGTTAATTTTCAAAGCTTTGTTTGAAAATGTTGATTTTTGGGGGATGGGGGAATGGTGTTCTCATTCTTTTATAAAGCAGTGGATTTTCAAAGGTCTCATCTCTACCATCCCTAAAGTGCTCCTTCTACCCTTTGTTTTTAAGAATCATCTTTTGAAACCACAAACTATGGTTATTTGTTGTTTTTCTAAGACTTATCTTTCTCAATATTTGATTCATAAATTCACATCTTAAAAACAGTTCTCTACATTTGGTGTCTTATCCACATTAGTATTTCCAATGTTCTGAAGCTAGCAAAATAATCAACTAAAGAAAGTTTAAACTCATATGAATTTAATGAATACATGTTATGAGACTGAATATAAAATGCCATAGATCAAAACATCCATATCATGCAGACTTTTGCTGGTAATAGACAATGAGCTAAACTTTGTAACTCAGGGTAGAGAGAAAAGTACAAAATTCTATTATTGTAGTAAATTAGGTACATTGCATTACTGAAAGAGTAATAACCATCAAGCTTTGATGCGAATAATGGAAATGATCCATTTCTTAAGCTAACTTGGAACAAGACAAATGAGTTAGGATATAATACCTATAATACAAATGAAAGACAATAGCATCAAGGCACAGGTAGTTGTTGAAGGAATTGAGGGAAAAAATAAAGAATTTAGAATATTGAGATTCAGAGGTGGTCCTGCATACTTAAAGCTAGATATCTTTCATGTTACAAAATTTTAACTTGCATGTGTAATTCATATTATGTTTGGTTAAAACATTCTGTACCTTTTCTATATGATTATTTCTGATTTTGACTGAGCATTGCCATTTTATTCTTCTAGGAATATAAATGTTCCTGTACATGGAGCTATATTTCATCCTTTGTTATCTAGAATAAATAAAAATGGGAAATTCAACCTCATGAATGTCCTTAATAAATAAATGTGATATTGGACATGGAGAAATCATAGTAGTTTATTGTTCATCAGTTCCAAACTATCACCCAATGGTTGGAACTCTTTGACAACCAGACTTCATTCAGCCGACATTTGGATACTTATAGTGATGGGAACTTCAGTCACTGGGAACACTGGGACAAACTAGATTCTTGGAAAAGTCCTGTTTAAATTGACTCAAAATCTGTTTCTCTATAGCTTTTGGTACAATTCTGCACCTTAGGGCGTGATTTCTCCATTTCAGCACTCCTCATGTTTTGGACTGGATAATTATTTATTTGGAGACTGTTCTATGCATTGTAGAGTTTTTAGCAGCATCCCCTAAAAACCCACTATATACCAGCAGCACATTCTGCCCCTCCTGATGACATTCAGAAATGTCTTTAGAGATTGACTCTGAGTGGCTGTATGACCCTGGTTGAGAACAACTGTTCTAGATGAAAAAAGAACCAAGGCTATGTACTACTAATAAACTAAGTTACAAAATTTCATTCTCTTAAAACAAAATGTCTTCTGGAAATTTACCTTTCCTATCTGAGACTCAATTTCCTCACTGCTAAAGTAGAGCTAATAATACCTACCTCACAGGGATGCTGTGACATGCAGCGAAAGCAGATGAAAAGCACATAGCATACCTCCTTAGTACTCAGTAAATGATCAATAAATGCTAGTTCCACTCATGGCCTTACAAAGTTCTTGCTGGTTGATTGACTCTGGAATAAAGCTGTATTACAATTAAAGAAAAAACTGAGCAGTAGATGACTACAGACTCACATAAATAGGAATAATCATTCCTGAGTCTGAAGCAGCCATAGCCATGTGGGCGTGCATTCCCACTAAATATATTCAAAGTGAAAATGAATTTCAGCCCACAGACACACATTGTACTTTTATGGCCTTTAGGGCACTGTCAACTGTTAGCACTATTCTGCATTCCCTGCAATACATTCTCAATAAATGTTATGTTTGCAATTAAACAAGAGTGAGAGAGAACTTTAAGGAACAATGGGAAGAATGCATTTCCATGAATTAAAAAATGCCACCAAAGTTTTCAAAGAAAGAGATATGGCTAAAGCAGTTTAAGAAAGGACTTGCTGCATTCAGAGGTAAAGGTAAACCATGGAATAATTTTCTTCGTTCTCTCAATATTAGGGTCACTAGATTACACAAAGAATGCTTGGTTAAATTTGAATATCACATGAACAACAAATACATTTTTAGTGTAAGTATATCCCCAATTGTTAAATGCAAGATAACAATATTAAAAGGTTTTGCTGTTTACCTGAAATTCAAATTTAACTGGGCATTTTATTTTTATTTATTTTTATTTGATTGTTGTGTATCTAGCAAACCTACTCAATAGGATGTACATTCAGCTTAATGCAGGTTCTTATCATCTTTGCCCTGAAATACATGTCCCAGCCTTTCCTCCCATTCAATCTTCTCTCTCCAAACTGCACAGTATGATGTATCACTCTCCATGACAGAAAACAGTGTCAATTTACAGTGGCCTTCAAAACAATCTACCTCCAGCATGCCTTTACCTCTTTAACCAAAACACACACAAAAACCCATTTCATCCCCTGGTATACTGTTTCAGTCACATCATATCTTTTGATTAATGTTCTTTTGTTTATAGCAAGATTTCCTTTCTATGTCCTCCCACCTTCTGCCTACATATATCTGTTCATATATCAAGTCCTAACTCAATGCAGCACCCTTCTATAAAGCCTCTTCTCACCAGACAAGAGTTAGAGTCTCTATGGAATTGTCTCACTGATCTGCAAATCTATTTCTACTGAAGGAATTATTTTATATTTAAATTACAAGTCAACATCTATTGCCCAACAAGAACAAGAAATTGAATGATAACTCGGTCGGTAATTAGCTCCTTTACCTACTTGCAATTTTTGTAGTAGGACAGGAGGTAAACTAACCTTTCATTGTGTTGTGAAGCAGGAGAGAGAAGACTCCAAAGGGATACTACAGGCAACCCCATCTCAGGAAGCACTGTAAGGGGCAGAGTCACTATCCAACTCTCTAGTGATCCTTGGGTCCAATTTTCCTCTGATATGTAAATAGAATTGGTTCCTACCCCAAGTTAACCAGGAGCATGTCTTGAGTCACTGAGCATGTTCAATAACCATAACATCATAATTATCTCTGTCCTTAATTAAAATGGAACAATTACCACTAGTTGTCTCCAAATTATAACTATGGGGAAAATATAGCTGAATCCTGGAGTATAAGGGAGACCAATTCTGTACAGACTTAGCAATAATGCTAAGCAATAATGCTAATAATGCTGTGTAAACTTGCAATAATGCTACCTAATTTTTTATGAGTTAATGTTTGAGGGAACCCACTTATCAAGTTAAGGAAATGTATTCTGTGATATTTTTTCCACTGTGTCTGTTTTATTGGACAGTAAAAACAATGACTATGGATTATTCATCTCTGTAATCTTAACTCAGGATAAGTAGTTTATAAGAGTGCAGTATTTATTGAGTGACTAAATGAAATATAGAGTATCATTTGCTTCATCAAAAGTAAGAAAACAGGGCCTCCCAGGTGGCCTAGGGTTTAAGTCTCAGTGCTATCACTGCTAGGGCCTGAGTTCGAACCAGGTCAGGGAGCTAACTCACCTCTCCTGTCTTGCCCTAAGCAGTGCAATTTCAGTAGATCTGCCTGTTCTGCTCCCCACTCTGGGTCTGGTGAACTCTTTCACCCTCCTCCTGGCACCTCTGGCCTACACCCAGTTCTTCTGTGTAAAAATAAATAAACATTTAAAAAAGTATGAAAATATTTAATTTGGTTTTAGTATGAATGTGCAAATTCACCCAACTTGTCCAAATATGCCATTGATATGATTAGTCATTTTCAACACCATTTATTTCCCCAACAAAAAGATATTTCTAACCCTCATTATGTTAGTTAATAAATAATCTTATGTAGACTTTGATAATGTAATTGCTGCTTAATAAAAGCATTATACTTGAGAGTGCTTACTGGTGATTAAGACATTGCAGGTAACTGAAACACACTTCCAATGTTTTTTTCCAAAATTAACAAAAAATTACTTAGGCATAGATTGGAGCTAATTTCATATACAAAATGTATCATTTGCCATGAAGTATTCCTAGGTAATATTGAAAAAAATAATATCCAACACAAACACTACCACACCTACTGTTCAAGAATAGTGGTATGCTTATGTGTATTCAAAGGCATAAATAGCCCTAAATTTGACCTGTGTCCACGTTTAAAATTACATGTCATTTTAATGTGATTATGCATCTCAGAATTTTCTGTAATGGCCCTAATTTCAAGGATCTAAATATTCATTTTATTCATTACTACTTTCATATTGACTAAATGTTTTTATTCAATCAAATTATGTCATGACACAAAGTATGATTTAATTTGCATATCTTTTAAGGAGTTTTTATATAAATTACATTTTATTTTTTATTTTTTTAAAGATTTATTTATTTATGCATACAAGAACTGGGGTACAGGCCAGAGGTGCAGGGGGTGAGAGGATTAGCAGGCACAGAGTGGGGAACAGTACAGGCAGATAGACTGAAATACACTGCTGAGGGGAGCAGCAGGAGAGTCAGGAGAGGTCTGCAGCACCATGTGTGTCACCTCCCTGGCTGGTTATCGAACTTGTGCTGCAGCGACTGTGGATAGCTTCATAGTGCTGTGTCTTTACCCCTTGCACCACCAGGGAGGCCCCTAAATTACATTTTAAAATAGAATGTTCTAAAGATCAGGTTATTTGTTTTGTTTCATAAATATGATAAGCAATAAGTCATGCCAGTCCATCCAATAACTGACACACCCATATGTTATTCCAAATCAGTAGGTGCTTCAGATTTAACATTTATTTGAGCCCTTTGGCTTTTCTTCAATTGATTTTATTTTCTTCTTCTCCTTATTGGCCTAGTCTGTCTTCTATGAGCTACATAAAAAATAAGGAAAAGACTGTAAAAAACAAAAAGAAAAGGTGCTATTTGGCTGCATGGAATTGCTTTCTAGAACAATACTGAATATTATATTACAGTGACACAGATTGTAGTAAGAATGCAGTTCTTCTCTCATGATGAATATAATGAGAATGATAGATGGATTCAAAATAAAATCTATTCAAAACAAGCTAAGATTTCTATCTCCTCCTTAGATGCTCTAAATAGCCCTATTTCAAAAAGTCATTATCTTTTTTGAAATTAAAAGCTCACAGTTTAAAGAAACTGTCATATCCATAATATGTATAATACATATCTTTTCATCCTACAGTATTGACAATTTAGGAGACACTTTTCTGTCACAGCACTGTTCAGTCAGCACTTAATCATTTTGCTATTGAGTCTAGGGAATTTGAGTGTCAAACTAGGAATCAACTGATATGAATTAAAATTTTAGCCCTGTATTAGTATCTAATTGCTACTATAATAAATGAACCCAAACTTAATGGTTTCAGACAACACAAATTTATTATCTTACAAGTATGAAGATTACAAATCTCACTGCTTTCATATCCTTCAGATAAATACCTAGATAAATATGTTGGATCATATAGAATTTGTATTTTCCGTTTGAAGAACTGCCATATTGTTTTCCATTGTAGCTGCACCAATTTACATTCCCACCAATAGTACATGAGGCTCCACTCTCCACATATTTTCCAACACCCATTGTTTCTTGACTTTTTGATAATAGCCACTCTATGAGGTGTGAAGTGACAAGTAATCATGGTTTTGATTTCCATTTTCCTAGTGCTCAGCAATGAAGAATGTGTTTCCATAATTCTGTTGACCAACCGTATGTCTTCTTTTGTGAAATGTCTCTTTAGATCCTCTCTTCAATTTTTTATTTTTCATTAATTTATGCATATAAGAAATGGGGTGTAGGCCAGAGATGTAGGGGGTGAGAGGATTCACCAGAGGCGGAGTGGGGAACAGAACAGGCAGATTGACTGAAATACACTGTTGAGGGGAGCAGGGGACGAGACAGGAGAGGAATGCTGTGCCATGTGGGTTAGCTCCCTGGACAGGAATTGAACTCATGCTGCAGTGGCTGATGAAAGCTTAATAGCACTGAGACTTTAACCTCTGTGTTGCCAGGGAGGCTCCAACTTCAATCTTTTGAGTTACTTGCCCGATTGGTTGTTTATGTTGAATTGTTTATATACATTGAATGTTAATCCCTCGTATGACATGATTTGTACATACTTTAACCATTCCTAGGTTGCTTTTGCATTTTAACAATAGTTTATTTCATTCTACAGAAGCTTCTTAGTTTGGTATAGTTCTATTTATTTATTTTTGCTTTTGTTTTCTTTGCTATTAAAGACAAATCCACAAATATATCACTAAGGCCAATGTTGAAGAAATTATCACCTATGCTTTCAAGTCTTATATTCAAGTCTTTAATACATAATGAGTGAATTTTTGTACATGATACAAGACAGTGGTCTAGTTTCATTCTTTTGTACATGGCTACCCTGTTTTCCCAAAACTATTTAGTGAAAAGATTTTCTCCATTGTATTATTTTGGCTCCTCTGTCATAAATTAGTTGTCCATATACATGGACATATGTTTTATTTCTAGAGTCTCAAATGTGTTCCAGTGATCTGTGTGTCTGTTTTTAATCCAATACCATATTGGCTTGAATGCTGTAGCTTTGTAGTGCAGCTTTGAAATCAGGGTGTTATACTACCTTCATTTTTGTTCTTTTTTTTCTTCAGTTTTATGTTGGCTATTTGGTGCCTTTTGTGGTCCCATACAAATTTTTGGATTTGCATTGGTTGACTGCATTGAGTCTATATATTGCTTTAGGTAAAATGACTGTTTTCAAAATAGAAATCTCTGATCCATGGACACACAATATTTCCCCGTGGCTTTCTGTCTTCTTTTTCTTTTAGGAAAGGTTTATAGTTTTCAGTGTATATAGTTCTTTAATTTCCTTGATTAAATTTAATTCTATATATATTTATTCTTTTTGATGGAATTGTATGTTTTCCTAACTTCTCTTTCTGTTAGTTCAATATTTGTGTGGAGAAATGCAACAGATTTTTGCTTATTAATTTTGTAACCTACCATTTTGCTGTACTGATTTATTGTTTCTAATAGTTTTTTTTTGTGGCGTGGTTAGATTCTTATATGTGTATTATCATATCATCTGCAAAACATGATAGTTTTACTTCTTTCCCAATTTGGAGTCCTTTTATTTTTTTCTTACCTAATCGCTCTGGCTAGCACCTCCAAAACTATATTAAATAAGAGTGGGGAGAGTGGACATCTATGTTTTGTTCTCAATCTTAGCAAAATAGGTTAGATTATGGTTCTATTTTCTATTTTCTAGAACTTGCTAAAAACATAATTTTGTGAAGGTTTTTGTGGACAAGATATAACAATATCATTTTCATTGTTATTGTTCTATTCTTTTTAAGTGAATTGTTCCATTTTAACTGTCTATTTTATCTGTCAAATATATTGACTAATATGTTTTAATACTCTTCTGTAGTGATTAATCTCTTAATATAGATATACAATTGGTTCTCTTTATTCACAGTTCCCATATCCAGCAGATACCAAGGAACAACTATAATTATGTTCCTCTTTATCAATATGTATTTTTTTAAACAGAGACAGCTTCTATCTTATCTCCTCCAGTCTTATATTTTTTCCCCTTAGTCATACAAAAGGCATCATCTTTTTAGTTTTCTCAAAGAATCATGCTTTGGTTTTATTAATTTTACCTGCATTTTGATTTTATTAATTTTACCTTCTTATATTCCCTACTGCCTAGACTTTTGATTCTATTCCATTTTTTCTAGCTTCTTTAACTGAACTTTTTACTCCTTAGATTTCAGTCATTGCTGCTTCCTCAAACACAGTCAAAGCCGTAATTTTTTTTAACCAAGTGCTGCTTCAGATTCATCTCAGATTTCCACATGTGGTGCTTTATTGTCACTCAGCTCTAAGTATTACATCACTTTATCTTCATGATTTCCTCTTTAACCACGCAATAATTTCATAGTTGCTTTTTTTAAGCCTTAAGACATATGGGATTTTAAGCTATTCTTTGGTTACTGATTTCTAATTTTAAAGCATTGTTGTCTAGTTATCAGAGAACAGAATCAATAAAATACTAATTCTTTTGAATATATTGAGGCTTCCTTTGTGATCTAGTTGTAGTGTATAGGGGTTCTCTGTCCAGATGGTTCTTCCAGGTGAACTCACCTATCCTCCAGCTGTTGATAGAGCTCTTGCTGGTCCCAAAATGTCTCTCACAGAAAATCACTCTCAGATGCAGAGAAATGCTTCTGGCAAGATTATTAGCCTTCCTTGGTGCATCCTGCAGCCAATGATGCCACTTGTCTCATTTTTGGAAAACCTTTAAAGATCTCCCCAATGACAGATCTCCAATTGGGCTGGCTGAGCTTCACTTGTCGCCTCTCTGTGGCTCTGTTAATCTCTCTGCCTAATTCTGCTTAATTTTCATATATGTAAAGCACACCTCAATGAATATTCTGTACATATATCTGCATCTCAGAATCTGTTTCTAGGGGGCCTAATTTAAGAAATTAGTGCAAATTTAATGTTTACAACCATAGAATGTATGTTCAAGAAAATATGTATACTGTGTTTACTGGTGTAAAGTTCTACAAACACATTGTAAATCAAGTTGATAACCTTTTTTGTCATCTTGATCATTTTTGAGAGGTACTGTTGAAATCTTTCAACTACAATTGCTATTTTATATATAGCTCCTATAACTCCCCATTCTCTAGATTTTAATTTTTTGTATTTTGAGATTATTGTTGACTGCGTATATGTTCAGGGACTTTATATATTCTTGATCATTATCAATATATAGTAATTTTCATTGATGTTTGACATTTCTTTGCTTTAGTAGCTTCAAATTCAATACTACAATTTTACTTTCATTTAGCTGCTATTTGCCTTCTCAACCTTTTTTTCTAACTTTTTATTTTTACTCTAGATACCATAGCTCCAAATCTGAGAGAAATTTAAAGAACAGCAAAATTATGCTCAACAATTAAAGGGGTTTTAGCCTACTATGAAGAGAAAGAATGGCTCAGAGTAGAAGAGACCAAGGAATAGTTGTCTATTTTATCTCCTCCAACACGCCCCACAACGTCCCCCATGGTTTAGTTCCTATCTTGTTGCAGGGAGGGCAGAGCTTCACCACCCATGGACTACAGGGTAATATTTAACCTGGGGAGAGCAGTCAAAAGCAAAGAACAGGGCTTCCACGGTGGCACAGTGGTTGAGCGCTGGGCTACGAAGCTGGCCGCAGCCTCTGCAGTACTGGTTGGATCCGCGGCCACCCGCGAAGGTTCTATATGGTGCGCAGAATTCCCCTGCCACCTGCTGCTCCCCTCAGCAGTGTACTTCATCAGTCTGCCTGTTCTGCTCCCTACTCTGGCTCTGGTGAATTCTCTCACCCTCCCGCACTTCTGGCTGTACCCAGTGCTTGTATAAATAAATAAATAAAATCTTAAAAAAAAAAAAAAAGCAAAGAACATAGGCCAACTGGGTGTTTTGAAAGACAGTATTAATATTTTAGTTAACTAATTAAAATATTAACATTTTAGTTAATATTGACAGACCAGGATTGACTTGGACAAACTGCACATATGGTCACCTTAGTTTCCCTCTTTTCCATCCCATAAACTAGAAAAGTAGAACAGTGTTTACAGGAAGAAATTCAAAGACATGGAACAAAAGAGAAAGGCTTAAATTCTTTTCATAACTGCAGAAAATATTCTTCAGCTTAAATAAATATGAAATTTAAGTAATCAGCACTCAATATATTGCAGGAAATATTAATAATGCACAATGCATATTTTGATATATTTCAGAAAAATCTCTGAAATGAATAATGAAAAAATCCTCTAAGTATTTATGGAGGAAAAAACCAGTTACTCTACAGAAAAATAGAAGAACCATGTTTATTTCAGATTCTCTTATTCCATCATACATGCTTAATGTAAGAAAACAATGAAATAACTTACAGGGGATTTGAGAAGGGAAATAATGTGATCTTTAGAGAATATAGTCAGCCAACTTATGTTTTACATATTAATAACTGAAAAAAGACATTCGCAAATATACAAGAGCTAAAACTTATGTTATTCAGTTAATTGGGCAACCAGGAAATCAAAATAGGAAGTCAAATGAAGAATTCATGGAGTAAAAAAGCCTGGAAGTAGTTCCTATGAGACTTTAAAGAAATATAACAACCTAATCATCAGAATAGTGATGCTATCAGGGATTATTATGCAGATTCAGCCCGAACCAGCATTGAACCTGTGAGAAAGCGGAAGTATTTAGAATTCTGTTCAGGACATCAATATGAAGCTTAAAAGTAGGCAAAATCATTTTAAATTATTATCCTGTTCAATGAGAATAATACTGTAATTCTGTATAAAGAATTACTCCATAAAAGTCATTTTCTCAGGCAAATTTGCCAACAAACTCAAAAATCCCAATAAACATGATGACAGCTTCTTTGTTGAATAATTTAGTCATTCTTGGGGAAAAAAATAAAGAAAAATACCAGAATATGATTGTGACTTTTCTTCATTATTTGGATAAGGTGGACTTTTCTTCTTCATGTTATTTTTCTAATGTTTAACCTCATAGTGAATAATATTATTTTGTAAATTAAAACAAAAAACCTTCATATGAAAAAGAATCAAATGCCCAAATATAGATTTTACAGAAAAGCATGTTATTAATTCTAAACTCAGGTCACCATTTCTCCTAATCCTCTTGAATTACCCCTCTAGGGATTGCTTTTTTTTCTATTGAAATAGCAAGAATATCTCTTCAGGTAACAGAAGATACAGAATAGAAGGGAACTTAGAGGTGTTTTAGTGCTATTTTGCTTTTAAGAATATATGGCAATGCCTGGAGATATTTTTGCCTGCAAAAGTGAAGCAGGGATGAGCTACTGGCATCTAGTGGATAGAAGCTGGTGATGCTACTAAATATCCCACGATGCATAGCAATGACCCCCAAAACAAAGAATTAACCACACCAATATTCTAATCATTCCAAAATTAGAATTCCTGATTACATAAGTATTTAAACACAGACTGAACCATTATTATGTGACAAAGAGGTAAGCAAGTGACACTGTTAATACGTGGTGAAAAAAATTACAGGTGATTATTTAACAATGTAGGTTTCTATTTTTTTTTTATGTATTTTTTAGATAGTAGCTGTTTTAGCTTATAAGCAGAGAAATGGCAATGGTAAACTCCAAATCTTTCATGTGGTCCGTTAGCATCTGTTCCTTGGTCAGAGCTGGTCAACCCACCACATGAGCCTCTGAAGTCCATCAAGGTGATTGTTCTTCCTTACATATCTCAAAGAAAAATTACTTTTTTTACAGATTTTTTTAAAAAAAATTTATACAATAGCTGAGGTATAGGCCAGAAGCGTGGGAGTGTGAGAGGATTCACTAGAGACAAAATGGGGAGAAGACCAGGCAGACAGACCAAAAGCACTGCTGAGGAGAGCAGTGGGCACCACAGGAGAGGTCTGCCGGCCATGTGGGAATCTCCCTGGCTGGTGGGGATCAAACCTGAACTGCAGAGGCTGCAGACAGCCTCACAGTGCTGCGCTCAATGAGCTGCGCCACCGGGGAGGCCAGAACAAAAATTACTTTTTCTCCATATATTGAGGACCAAAAATGGGGTATGGAATTTTAAAGTCTCTGCCAGGTGTTGTTTAATAATATCATTACTCAATCTTTAAGAATTCTGTCTGCAGCCTGCCAGGTCATCAGTCCTAAAAGTTTATAGTTTCATTAATTTACTTTATGTGGATACAGATAAGACCCATCATCAACCCCTCCTCGTTCTTTTTTAAGCACATTTTTTCTCAGGTCATTAGATACAGGCAGATATAACTGAAGTAGTATTTTAATTTTCTTTAAGCTAAAGTCAAAGAATTATATATAGTCTCTCAATTAAGACTACCAGATTTGAATCATGTTAAATTTATTCAGGATTATTGGATCTGTGAGACTCAAATTATATAAATGTGCAACTCATATACTCATATATATTAATGTATTGGAGCTTCAATAAAAAAATAATATGATCAAAGGGATGACTCATTCATGTGTAGGAAAATAACACTGAGTCCTATATCCAAAGGTAAAACAAGAAATTGGAGATGTAGCAATGAAGTGAGAGCTCAGATATTACAAAAGTAGGAGAAAGTTGTGATCAGGCCTAAAAACATAGATATGTTAAGAATTCTTTTGTTATCTTTTGATGGTGCTTTTCTGTATTATTGGGGGAAATAATTTACTGAGATACAATTAACCTAAAGCATAATGATTTGATATTTGTACATATGAAGTACAAATGTAAATTTGAAGATCACTACAATAAGTTTAGTTAATAACCATTGTCTCAGTTATAAATTTTTTTCTTGTGATGAGAACTTTTAAGATTTATTCTCTTAGTGAATATAGACTTTCAGTTATGAGATAAATAACTGGTGATGTAAGGTACAACATACAGATGAAAATTAATACTGTATTGTGTATTTCAAAGTTGCTCAAGAAATTTCTTATAGGGGCTAAACAGAGCTCAGGAATTAGGATTCCATTTTAGTTTTAAGTATAATTTTAAATGCCAGAATTTGAGAGAAAGACTTGGATTTCTTTGGTGCAGAACCCAAAATAAGGGATGTCAGGAGTGAAACAAGGGTGGTACATAGCAGAGGCCAACAGGAAGTAGAGACTGCAATGAGTAACCTCGTGATGGAGTTTGTGTGAAACAGACCTGGATCCTAAAAGAGTGAGCAAACATGACTCGTACAGTCAAGTGACTCAACTGCTTCAAATCTAAGCATTGGGCCAATACAAAGGTCTAAATTGAGGGAAGGTAAAAATACTGGAAGTGACAGCTCAGGGTGGCTTTCAAGTCATAAAGCTTAAGCAATCTAATTCCACATGAAAGGAACAGGAGGAATATGAGAGAGACAGCAGAAAGCATTTGTGTTTTGAAGCAAAAGAGATTTAGGTTTCAACTCCAGCTTTTTCTCTTCAGAGCTTCTTACTTCTCCCTTATTTCCATATTTCTATCCATGTCAAGGAGAAATTAGTGCAATTTTTGTCAAGTAGTTGTTTCAATTACACAGCTATAGGCATGTCTGGTCCTTGGGGAGACCTCATGGTATGAAGGTAGTGACTCTGATTCTTGAAGTGGCTGGCCCTTGTAGGGTCTCAATTAGTAAGTTATTTTGTCATTGTTATTGTTAAAGTTTGTCATATTCTAGCTCATACTTAAGCTTCATATTTTGTACCAAATTGAAATGGAACTCCTTTAGGCAATAAATTGTAAAGATTAGTATGTAAAAATAAATCATATTAATCTATGATATATCTCAAAGTAAATTTTGTATATGGTGTGAGTTAGTAGTAAAAGTTAGTATTTTTTCCCCACTGAATCATCAATCTAGTATTTTGAATGTCATTTACTTTTAAAATCTTCCTTTCCTCCACTGAATTTCATTAGTGTCTTTGTCAAAATATTACTTTCATTTACACCAAAACAGAGAGAGAACAAAGAGAAATTCAAGGTCATATAATCAAGGCGGACCACACAGTAGCTTTTGCATCAAAAGCTAATTTCTTTGTAAACATTCCTCATTTAGCCAGATATAAGGCATATCAACTTAATTATATAACTTTCTTTAACTATGTAGATCATAACAATTATGTCCGGATATGCTGATTCATACATGGCCTTGACCTGAAGTTCATTTTTGCTTATTCTCAGCGTGACATGTTCTTCGCCTACAATGGTGCATGCTTGGAAGATTTCTTATTTGGGAAACTGGAGGTGGTTCCTTCCCCAATTGGTACTGTGGGGGGCCCTAATTATATCACTTATCAGTCTTTGTTTACTGTCCCTATCAAGTGATATCCAGTGATGCTATCAGATGGTTGATCCAAAAACCCTTTGGCTCTAACATTCTAGGATTCAGAGGGGAAAATGGAAGTTGTGACTTGATTAAATGCATGTGCTTCATCATCCATTAGTGTGTTTGATGGGAAAGGAAAGAGTGAAGAGTTTTTTCTCGCCCACTTCTTTCATTCAACTACCCAATCCAATTAACTCCAATTAAAATTTGTGGTTTTAATTAGTTTGTCTGATAGGTTTTGTAAAAACCTCGTAAATGTAAATCTCTGCCCTTTCTTTTTCAGGCTTGGCAGCTGTCTTGCTCCTTTTAATTTGAAATTCTCTCATCCATTTGTGCCACTTTTGATTCATTATTCTTTGTTCCTATCTATTGATTTTTTCCCTCCTTTTCTCCTTATAGTGATAGCACATTGGTTAAACAGTATTTTAGAAGGAGGTTCACACAGATTTTAAATTACCTAGAAACTATTTCACTAGGAAAATTAATTAAGGGGCATCAAGCCCAGTTGAGATGTGGCAGCATCCTATTTCAACTACATGCTTCTGTTTTGGGTTTTTTTTTTTGCCTTTTTAAAAAAATCTTTATTGAGGTGTAATTTGCATATTATGAAATTCACTCAAAGTAATACAAACCAGCTACATGTTTTAAATACATTTCTCAGACATTATACCACACGTCCTCTCCCATACCTGCTGAAGCTGAACCTGTCATGTATTCTTAGCACTTTCAAAGAAGCCCCCAAACCCAAATATAGTTTCTATAGCTGCACACCTTCACTGATGCTTGGTCTTATAAATTTTATGTTCGTATATTGTCAATTCATTATAATTATGCACATCAAAATAAAGTTACACGGGGAATCTAAGTTTCACGAGGGCAAGGCTTTTTATCCACCATTTAAATTTCAACATTTCTAGCACCCAAACAAATGCTATAGAAAAGCTGTCCATTTACATATTTTCAAATGAATGAATGCATTAATTAAATGTACTGTATATTTTTTTATTTTTACTTCAATTAATGCATGTCCGATATTATTAAGGATTTATTATAATATACCTTGAATAATTATTATGTCCCTACTATTATGCTAAGGAATGGACATTCCTTCATCCACTGCTCAAAACAATATTATGAAGGAGTTACTATTACTTTCATTTTAGAATTATTAAATTCAGACTTAGATAGGGTAAATTACTTACTGAAGATACCAGAATTAGTAAGTGGCAAAATCGGAAGTAAGACTCACTCAATTACAAAACACGTATCAGAAAGCTGTAGACATGAAGAAAAATTCTACTCTTACCACCCAAATACTATGAGGATTATAAATGTAATTCTACCTAGCTTCTCAAGAATTTTTGGCTTCATAAAATACTATTGGAATATATATTTTTAAAAGTCATGTCCTAACATTTTAGTGGGAACTTCTATTTATTATTTTAAAAACAGTTATCACATGCCAATTAATTAGTTGCCTACCAGAACCTTACAGAATGATGTTACCTTGGGGATAATTCCTTCTTCCATCTGGCTGAAATCATTCTCCCATAGAAGATAATAGCTATAATTATACTATAAGGTAATACTATTGTTACTCTTACTATTACCTGGGTAATAGCTACTACACAGGAGGTTTATTACGAGCCAGGCATTGTGTTAAACAATTCAGATGACAAATACATGTTCATTAACAGATTATGCCTTATCAGTCTTGTTTATATGAATTCATCTGTTCTCACAGAGGAAACTTCAAAATAAAGGAGAAAATGAGGTGGTAAGAAAAAGACACTAGACAGAACATTTAGAAGAATGAAATAATCTGTCTCAATTTTTGTGAATGACAGTGTAAAGAAATTCTTTACCATGAAAAACTAAATTGGAGAGAAGCGTATACAAAATGTGATTTGCCTACCCTTCCAACCACTACATCTTTTACTTCCTCTATCCTTTCCCTCTACTTTACCATTCTCTATTCAACCCTCTTCCTTCCCACCAAACGGATCTTTACAACAGCCTCCTGGTGTGTCTTCCTAATTCATTCCAAGAAAATCTCACTTATGTCCTGAAATGCAGTTCATCAGTAAACATCCCAAATTTGCTTCAAAGCTCTCTATCACTCACCCATGAATTCCTCTCTTATACATAAAAGGTTAAGATTCATTTCTCTTCCTCTTCCAGTATTACCATAAGAAAGTGCAATGTCCCAGTCTTTCACAAATTATTTTTCCTATCATCTCTCTTTAGTGTATACCTACATACTCATATGCTTTAGGTGTCATATGTAGCCTTCCAAGTATTAGTAAATGAGTATAATCCATATGAGCACACTCTGTGGCACATCTTACACTACTCCTTCCAATGACTAATTTCACCCAAATTGGGTGACAATTCCTTCACTCAAAGGAAGAACCCAGTATATTATCACCATTCACAGGCTCTGGAGAGGCAGGGTACATGGGGAGAAGAGGTAACATTTTCTCAGTGCCAATGTGTGCCTACTGCTGAGGATTATGAGTCAGCCAGCATTGTCACTTTGGTTATGAAAAACTAGGCTTAAACAGATCTAGGTTCACACAGATGCCTCACATTTGTGACATCACAAATTTGGATCCCATGGGCCTCCCTGGTGGCGCAGCAGGTTGAGCAAAGCACTGTGAAGCTGTCCACAGCCTCCACGCTGCCGGTTCGATTCCTGGCCGGCCAGGGAGATTCCTACATGGCGCGGCAGACCTCTCCTGTTGCGCCCACTGCTCCCCTCAGCAGTGTGTTTTGGTGGTTCTGCCTGTTCTGCTCCCTGCTCTGTCTCTGGTGGATTCTCTCACCCTCCCGTGCCTCTGGCCTATACCCCATCGTTCGTATAAATAAATAAAATCTTTAAAAAACAAAACAAAACAAAACAAATTTGGATCCTGGTCACTGGGACAACAGAGCCGTGTTCTCAGTCACTATAATTAATCATACTGTGTTGTCTCTAATTCTTACCTTCTTGGATTCATTCTGGTACATCTCTTTTTGGCATTCTTTTCTTACTTGGCCAAATGTTTAACCATGATCTCAACCACCTGGTCATTATAATTCTGGTTTTTCCACCCTAACAACACACTTGAGTCCACTGGACCCAGGGATCTGCTCACTGTGTCTGAACACCTTCATTAGGAGCAGAGAGATACTCTTCAAGCTCAATTCACCCCCAAAACAAACACACACAATCAATCAAGTGAACTATATGCCTACCTACTTCCTAGTATAAAACAATCTAGATTTCTTTAGACTTTCCTAAAAAAACAAGGCAAATTTTAAGGAGATTTCTGTAAGGAAAAGCAGAGAAAGAGGTGTTAGTTCTTCAGGAGCATCCTTTTGTCACTAATCCTGTAAAATTTCATCTCAATTCCACTTTCTCCACCAGCTTTCTTTATCACTGACTTTTTCTTATTCATTATAGTTTTCCCTAGCTTTCTTAAACTTTTTCTTACATGTTGGAAGACAGGAATAGTGTCTTTTCTGGTACTGAGTAGATAAATGTTGGATAAAAATCAAAACACTTGTAAAATATGTCCAATTCATGAATTACCATTTTTAGAACTTTTACCATTTTTATTAAAATACTCTTTTAATCCCAATAAATATTAGTTGACGGAATATAGTAAATGTCTCAGGTAAGATAGGTAACACCTGCAAAGGTCATATAATGAGTGTTCACTATGTGCTTGTTTTACAAGTAAAGCAGGTAGTTTTACACATGTAAAAACCTTACATGTATTAATTAATTTACTCCTTAAAACAGCTCTATGATGTAAGTAAGGTACTTCCATTATCACCACTTTCCTGATAAGGATATTAAAGCATTGGTTTCCAAAGCTCTTAAGTGACTACATCAAGGTCTGACTTCAGACTATACATTTTCAAAACCTAAGCAATTAACCATCACACTGTAACTACTTTTATATATTTATATAAATATATAAGCATTCTTATATACAAAGCAATCCATATATTAAATAAATAGGTAAATTATAAGCCCACACTT
Organism: Talpa occidentalis; assembly: GCF_014898055.3. Classification (NCBI taxonomy): domain Eukaryota; kingdom Metazoa; phylum Chordata; class Mammalia; order Eulipotyphla; family Talpidae; genus Talpa; species Talpa occidentalis. Next base: position 22,094,688 of record NW_023603184.1, on the reverse strand, counting down.
TTCAAAAGAAAACAGATCTTTTGATGTTGGTATATGACAGCATCACAAGATGGTTGAATTAAATATCATAAAAGATATTAAGGAATTACAACTGAAAGTTATATTACCACATATCTAGTCTAGCTCCCCTCATTTTCCAAATAAAATAAGATAAAATAAAATGATACACAGAGATCATAGATTTGCCCAAAGGCATGGAGAATATTTTGGACTTAAGAGGCCCTGACTCCCGCGCTTCTGTAACACCATCACACAAAGTCAAATGTACTCATTCTTTTAATACAGTGTATCCATGATTTAGTCAGAACATAGTTCTTAGGCATTTTTGATCATTTGACAACTTCATCAAGGTAAAACTCGCTGTTCCATCAATAATCCACCTCTTTTCTGACTTCCACAAAGCCAAACTTCAAAAAACCATCCTAAGATAATTTGAATGGTATCCTTTTTTTTACAGTCAATCAAGGAGTAAGAAAAGTTACAAGTAAAATAGTCTTACTTATGCCTGCCATAAATCAGACTATATCTAGTAATACTGTAGGTATTAAAAAGGATTGCTATTTCTAGAAAAGACAACGGACCTATTGTCTATTAATAGGATATATATTTTAGTTTTTCCTTGCCTCAAATATTCCATTGCTCAACTAGAAATTTTCCAAACTGTATCCAAACCTCTTTTTCCTTCTAACTTCTCCTTGGTTTCCTTTTAAGTTTCTCTCTTCTGAGAGGACTTCTCTGACACCAACCATGCCACTCTTATGGTCAGGCACCCTTCTGATAATGCAATAGAGTCATGGACTTCACTCTTGGTACAGTTTTTATAACAGAGCACCAGATGTTTTTCTGTGTTCTCCCTGGGACACTAAAATATTTAAATTTATACCATTTTCTATGTTCCTATACTGAGTTCCTCAATGTATTTCTTGAATGAATAAATGAATAAGCATCATGAATTTGCACAAAGCCATACCCCGACCAAAACTCGGCTTTCTTATGCACCGAATTACTCATTGGCAAGAACTCTGATAACCGTGGAATGAAGCAACAATCAGAGATCACAAAGGAATAAAACCCATCACCTAAGTCTTGACTATCTACACTCCTTCCCAAAGTGACTTCTCTGTCTCACAAAAAATCTCCATGAATACAAAGATAGTGATTTTCAATCTTTTATATTCTTGAGCACACTTTAAATTCTAGAATTGCATTCTAACTTGAAAATCACATTTTTATTCACAGACATCTCACTATTTCCACAGCCCCTTTTCAGCACTGTCAGTTATTGAGTAGTACATTTAACTACATCACTTCCTTCGCTTGACAGAAGTCCCCTGTGTTCCTGTAAATAAGGTATTTCCATGTCACACTACCCTCTTTGCTTTACTCTCACCTGCATAAAATTTGCACAAAGACCTCAGCTCAATATTCCATTTCCTATATGTCAAAATAATAATATGTACCCTTTAAAGCAAATTTTACACATCATTTAAAATTTGATGGCTGGCCCAATAATGAAGAGTTTTCTGACATTTGTGTTCCATAGAGGATGTGTTCAAAACCAAGGAGGACTTTTCCCACCTGCGTTATTTCTGACTACCAGTGAAAAGAATTTCACTACAGCCCTTTTAAATTCAAGAGCTCATGCTTTCTTCAAGCAAAAATTTTAACATGATCATCAAAAGTGACATAAAAATCGGAAGTTATTGATTCTCTAGTCCAGGAATGGACTAGAGAATATTTTCACAAATATTCCCATTTACATTAGCATTATTTTATCAGGTACTAAATTTTGTTTTTGAAAAGAAGACATCAAAATACCACAGAAAAATGACAAGTTTTCTAGAAACTGAAGGGTAGTCATTCTGATCCACTTGGATGTCTCATCCATGCCATGACGGGCCACTTTGACTCCCTTTTTCTTTAGGTCAAATGCAGAATTGAAACACCTAAATTCAACTAATACAATAAATTAAAAAGAGATTCTGGGGATTCATGTAGGATTTATTTCCCTGCATTTTATAAGACCCCAATCCACCTGATGATTCTTTATTACTCAATACGCAGGGCACGGGACTGTGCTCCTCCTGATACACCCCCACAGGACTGATAATACATTTGTGAAGGTCCCTGATGGTGCAGCATGCAGACTACAGAGATATGGGTCTGGAGACTGAGAAAGAAGGGCCAGTAGTGCTGCTACTAACATGACCCAGCCTCTGACACATCAACTTTCACCTGTGATTGGGTCCCTCTGGCCCCTCCCCTGCTCCTTGGCTAAACAGGTGCAAATATAATTGTACCCCCTAACATATAAAATACTGAAATGTGAAGCCAAAAGAAAGTTTTAAAACAATCATACTTCCATAGATTGGAAAAGTAGAAGTTTGTTTTAACACTTGAAAAAAATAGCAAGCTGGAAATCTACAAAATGAGCAGAATGAAGAATAGAACAGTTGGCGCCTTGGGTCTTCAAGGGAATATTTCACCACAAAAAGAACAAATTTCCAGAGTCCAACCATAAAGACATGGAAGATATTTTCTTCCTATCAGATACAAAATTCACATTAAACATGATAAGGAATTTCAAGGAAATGGAAGAAAACACAGAAAAGCTCATCAAAAATATGCAAAAACAGAAAATGAATGTCCTGATAAAAGAAATTATGACAGAAGATAGAAATTGAAATGTTAACTCAGAAAATAATGGAGATGCAGAATGTAAAAATATCAATAGAAGAGATAAAAATTCTGGAGAAAACTATGGGACTACTAAATACCAAATGTAAGATCCAATCAGTGACCTCAAAGATAGCAATGCACGAAGTATCCAGTTGGAAGAAGGAAGAGGAAGAGAAAAAAATGAAGATATTTTGAGAATTATCTAGCTCTATAAGGAAATTAAATATAAGAACAATGGGTATTCCCAAAGGGGAAGAGACAGAGATGGGGACAGAGAATTTATTAAAGAAATAATAGAGGAAAATATTGCAAACAAGGAGGGGCAAGAGCAGAGTAGGAAAAAGACACAAAGGATGATGGTGAAATAGTTTCAGGGCCCTCATTGTGGGTACAGTATGGTAACATACACCTGAAGGATGTGATCTTATTCTCCTAAATCATATACAGTGTTGCAAACCAATGTTACATCAATAAAGATTTTAAAAATAAACAGATGTGACAAGCAAGATGTCAGGGACAAAAATTATAAATATAAAGAAGATGGACTTCCGCTGTATTTCCACAGCACTTTTCCCAACGTTCTATGATGACATTTATAGCATTGAAATGTAAATTAAAGTAACAGTTTGCCCACAAATGTTGATGAACAATGAATGAGCAAGTGATATAGATTGAATTGAGCATTAAAATTTTCATAATATCACAAGGAACTAGACTCAGTGCTGAAGGATTATCAAGACTTGGATAATACAGGTGAATTAAGATACAGCAGAAGCAATGAATTAGACTTGACAGTGGGGCAATTAGTAGATAGATCCAAGTACAGAATCAGGGATGGCTTTAGAATCCTTCTTTTTCAATCATCTTCTGTGTTTTCTCACAGATGTCCTAACAGTCTCCTCCACTCCCAGCTCTTCATTAAGTTGGTAAATAAACCTTTTCTCTGACTATTCTTGTGAGCTACCTAGAATTAAGCAGCTTCCTTGTGCATGTGTGAATAACCTTTCTTTTTCTCCTTTAAAAAAAAAGAATCTTTTGTCAGTCAACTTAATCTTAGTGATACAAGATTTTCTGTTAAAGAAAAATAATTCACAATCTTCCTACTTTTTTTTCACAGCTCAATACTTCTAGTGATTAATTAAGATCCTTTGGGCTCTTTGTGACTGTCAGTTATCTGGAGGTTACAGAGCAATATGAATAAGTAAAAGGACATTTATCACAAATTAAATGTTGTATTTATTAGGAAATAAAGGTACTTCATTAAAAGCTTCATAAGTTATTGAGAAAAATGCAAATAACTTGGGAAAACATTATCTGAACAACTTGGGAGATTCTGAATGATTAGCTACATTTTTTAACGGCAAGAAGCTTTCTCATAGGAAAATGTCACCTGTAATGTTACCATTTAAAAATCAGTAATAAAACAAGAAATTAATGGGAACTTGAATGCAATACCAAAGAGCCAGAGAAATAAATGTCACCAGTTTGCAGAAACAAGTTATCTTCTGGCATCTATCATTTAATTTGGTTTTGCTTCAATCTTAGCCTTTAAAAAATGAAAAGCTCCTAGAATCAATCTCTGAGTTGATTTAGGAAGTCACTATCCTCAATAATTTTCTATTATACAACAGGTGCTCTCAGTGTTTCTGAGAAGTCACAGCCTCCAGAGAAACGTAGGTAATTATATGTTCATGTTCATTCCCTTAATCAGTTTGCATTCATGGAACACTTACCATGTTCTGAGCATTGCTAGACTCTCAGGGACTAAGGCAAATGGCATGTGACAATAAGGTCATATGGTATTTACTTCTCCACACCTTTGACTATTGTCTGAACCCTGCAGACCCGAGACAGATGTTTTTCAAAACCTTTGAAGACCTTTTTATGTTATTGTCAGGCCATCTATAGGATACCCTAGAGTCACACTAATCTGTTTCTCTCACATCTGCCTTATAGCTCATATCTGAAGGATAAACAAATCTCAAGCATTTCTCAGAAGATGCTATTCCATCAGTTCTTGTTGTCAGTCCTCACTATCACAGCCTTGGCTCATAATTTTGTTCTCTCTGATCCAGATTGTAATTATCTTTTCTTCCTGGTAGATCTCTCAAACTCTCAGCAACTTTGCCTAAGAAAAATTGTGTTTGCATGTGTGTAATATTTATTTTTCAACAAATAATTTGGACAGATTGCCAGTTAACTCTAATTTCACCATTCATTTATTCATTCAACAAATTCAACATCAAATTCCTATAAAAATATCAGCATTCCCGATACTCTAGGGCTATAATAGAGAGTAAGAGAAGCAATCTTGCTAATATAAATCTTTGAGTTCAATCTATATTGGACTCAAATATATAAAATCCAATATGTTTCTTCCACTCAGAAACCAATAAAGTATATTTGTCATTTGTCTTTACTAAAACTTAAAAACTATAAAGCAAATTTGCCTCACACTCCACACATATCTAGCTAAATACAATTATTGTTTCTAGAAACCAAGTGTAAGTACCTCAGGGCCAAAACTGTTAAATAACATCACAAAATGTCATTAGGTTACCATAATTAATTATAATAATATATTTATTATTAATAATTATACAGCATTGTTATTAATGGGGTAAAGACATTCATTTTATCAAGTTGGTATGAAAAGTAAACAGTACTTGCATCTAAAATATTCAGCATGTATTAGATGCTCAAAACTGTTAACACATTTTTATTCTTAATTCTTACTAGGACTCATTAAAATATTAATATCCTAAATCAATGTAATGTTACACTGTTTCACCAAATGACACTCTTTAAAGATGCCTATCTATAGTGTTCTTAATAATTTTTAATTATTTAATTATCTTAATTTTTTTATTTTTAATAATTAATTATTTATTTAAAATCTATGATATCATTAAACTTATCACAGAATTAAAAATTGTTGATTAAAAAATCAAATATGCTTTTCCTTTCCTTTTCTGAATCCATGAAAGTAGAGAGTATCCAAGGATGTTGTATTCTTTGCATCCCATCTTGATCACCTCTATAGCTTATAATAAAATAAGGAGGCTGACAAGCAATAGACACGAGTGTACTTGTCTGAGTATCAAATGCCTAGAACCTAAGGCTGCCAAAATATTTCTTACAAGTTTCAGACAAAAGCATGAGATTTCCAGATATTCCATGTTTCTTTTCTATTAGAAAGGCCAGCAAGTTCATTACACAGACTTCTCTCAACCTTGTTGGAATCTGTTTCTGGCAAGATACCCATATTGGAAAAGGTTCACAGCAACACTTACTAGTCCACAGTTTGGGTTTGTCTGAGGTTTCAAGATTACTTGGCACTCTTTGCAATCCTGGACTTTCTCGTGCTCGCCAGCATAGACCTGTTCTCTCATCACCTTTATGGAGGATTATGAGACTCCAAGTTTCACATGTGGTAAAACCTGTCTTGGTTTTACAACTGCCATCCCCTAATTCCATTCCCCAGAGCCATGCTATTTGGCAAATGCTATTGAATAGTGTGCATCATGTCTTATAAGATCTGTGGCTGCCAGAGGAGACAGAGCTAGAAAAGACCTAACAACTGTGTTGATCTGCAGGCATCTGTCATGTCCTGACAGCCATGGCCATGGGCAAGAATCCAAATACAGAACAGAAGGGCATGTTGCCATCTTAGCAGATGGACATGTGAAGAAGTGGCCAAAAGCCTCTATAATAAGGCCCATGTACATGGTAGCAGGACAGGATGTGCAGCCAATGACATTCAATTGGCTCTTTATCTGTTGCTTAGAAACCTCAAGTTCAGGAACAATGTCCTTTCTAATTATGACTTGAGCCAAGGACATTCTCAACATAAGAACTAGGATCTGTGACTGCTGGGGATAAGTGTTGGGCAGCAGGAGGCCAGCTGGGTCTTTGAAGTCCACAGAGCCAGCAATGAAATCTGCACTCAGGATAAGAATTGCCTCTACTGGAGCTAAGTCAGCAAATGCAGTCTGGTTGTCAGAGCTGAGACATAAGGAATAAAGATGGATCATTACATGCTTCTGTACTTCCCCCTGCTTTCTCTCTGAGTAAACAGAAAAATCAGGTAAGGTGCAAAATGATCAGGAATAAATCCTTTCTATAATGGCAGGACAGATTGGGTTGGACTGAGCCAGGGCTAAAGAGAACAGATATTCAAATGAGAGAAAACTGGTCTCTGAACCAACACTTTAAGGAACCTGCAGAATTACTGTAGAAGGTCATGAGGCTCAGACGCAGATAATCAAATTCCAGCCCCAGCTCTTTTTTTATACATATATTTCTTTATTTCATATATTTTTACATCATTTTCATTTTTGCACAATGTATGCATTTTCATCTTGGTTATAGTCCCCATACAATTCCTACCACCCCCCCTTGTTTTGACCTTCACCCCTCTGCTCCTCTTCCCCATAGTGTGTCTCTGGTTTATAGTTGCTTGTTGATTTTGATTTTTACTTTACAGTCCCAGCTCTTTAACTTACTAGCTTTTGACTATGGTAAACTTGCTAAACTTGACTTGGTTTTCTTCATTCAGAATAGCTGGATAATAGCATACTACCTTTTAGAGCAGTTGTGAGTATTGAATGAATTACTGTACATAAAGCACCTAGAACAGTGCCTGATAAGTCTGAGTGTCTTCTTCTTAGTAACTCATAATGTCCATCAACATATCAAGTCCATGAAAAATTCTACGTTTAAAAATCTATTGTCTTCCAACCTTTTAAAGCATAAACTTTTTAATCAGTAGACCTTCTAGCATCTTTCAGAATACTACATTTGGGAGTCACCAGTATTCAGAAAAACAGTAAAGCATGGACAGTGACAACATTCTCCAGGTAATTATTAAGAGTGAGATGGCAATCCAAAAGATTTTCCTACATTTCTTTGCTCTGATAAATTGAGAATGTATAAAATGAGGTAGATTTTGTACTCTTGCCATGCCCTTAAGTAAAGAAAGGTAGGGCCTCCCTGGTGGCGCAGCGGTTGAGCGCTGGGTTGCGAAGCTGCCCATGGCCTCTGCAGCGCCGGTTCGATCCCCGGCTGCTCCCCGGCCACCGGAGGAGGGTCCCACATGGCGCGCAGACCTCTCCTGCCGCCCGCTGCTCCCCTCAGCAGTGTACTTCGGTCCTTCTGCCTGCTCTGCTCCCCGCTCTGGCTCTGGTGAATTCTCTCACCCTCCCGCGCTTCTGACTGTACCCAGTGCATGTATAAACAAAACAAACAAACAAATACATAAATAAAACATGCCTCTATATGAAAAAAAAAAAAAAAGTAAAGAAAGGTAGGCATAGCAATGTGGAAATATAGGAAAAAATGATATAGAGAAAAGAATATCCTGACATTCTGAGATATGAGTATGATGTATGAAGTATTCTGCAGTTTGACTCCTTTTTAACTTTGAATGAAGTTTCTTCTAAAGAAATTTAGAAATAATTTATTTTAAATATAAATCCCACAGAGATTGGTCACTACCTTAACTGGTTTACTAAGTAAACTGTTCAATGAACTATGCTAACTTAGTCACAAAATTCTGTTTATGGTGATAGAGGCCAGAGGAGGAAGTGGGAGAAGAAAATAACAAAATAATGAGAAAAATCAGAGTACAGTCCTCCCTCAGTATCCATGACAAATTGGTCCCAAGACCTCTGCGGAAACCAAATCCAAATATACTCAAGTCCCTTATAGAAAATAGCATAGTATATGCATACAATCTGCACACATCTTACCATATGTTTTAATCTCTAGATTATTAATAACTAATGCAATACAAATGCTATTTAAAGCATTGCTATATTGTTTTGTTTAGGGAATAATTACAAAGAAAAAAGAAGTCTGTGCATGGACGGGTGTAGTCATCACAGGCCTAACTACATAGTTCACATTTTCCATTTGCAGTTAGTTGAATTCCAGGATGCAGAAGGATAAGAAGGCCAACTGTATCTTTAAAAACAAGGTGAAAATCTAGCTGAGATATACGGAAATTGCCATTGTCTTTTATTGCATGGTGCTTTGAGTAGCATGTTTCTCCAAACATAGTGCATGGATCATCATCAATGCAGACATCATCCCCAAAACAGATTTGGACTTTCCAGGGAAATCTGTTTCTTTTTGTAGCACTTGTTTAATTCTCGGGTTACAAAAACTGCTGTTGTTTTTCTATCAGAAATCAAAGCTTCTACATTCAGTGTGGTCTTGGAAAAGCTATAAGTGTATTTGTGACCATGAAATAAAGACCAGCCTATGAGAGTACTCCAGTGATACATAGTAATCCCTCCCTTACAATGAATTAGGAACAGATACACAGCCCAAGACACCTTCCCATGTAACTGACATGGGAAAAAAAAAGGAGTGCTATTTTTCTTTAATAACAATATATAAGGACATATACTTGGTCTTCTCCACTACCACAGAAAGTCTAAGAATTAAACATACATCTAGAAAGAAGAAGAGGGAGAGAGAACAGTCAACAGAGAAAACTCTAATGATATCATTTGTGTCCCTGAATCTTGAAAGGCAGAATCAAGCTACTTCAGATGTGTAAGCCAATAAATTCTCTTTTTCAATTCAGAAGTTTGTTAGGCTTCCATGATTTTTGGCTAAGAGTATTCATACTGTATATGTTGGAGTTTTTCATGATCATAATCTCTAGGACCATGTTTCACCAGAGCAAATGAATATAAACCACATTTGCATGTATTACTCTTTTTGACAATGGGATTTGTTTTTTGCCAAAACCATCTAAAACCATCTAAAAATATGAAATGGAGGCAATCTCTAAACAGTGATCTGAGTCACTCAAAAGAGTTTAATTGTCTTCAAAAGAACACTGAGGAATCAAACTCAGGAAATTCACCAAAGACAACAAAGAATATTGGCCATCTCTCTGTGCTTGAGGTAAATCTCCTTCTCTATACTTACAACCAGCTTTGATTAAAGGTAACCAAAGACTATTTTATCCCTTTGCATTTTTCCTACATAAGTGATGTTCATGCCAAAATTATTCTGCTAGAGAAGTGAGGTAGGGAATATATTTGAAATAATAAACAGTGTTTCTTCCAAGATAGTTCTCATTATCCAACCCCTTCTCCTAAAGGGGTCAGATGACCCAATAAAATGTCTAACGCAGTTTGTAGGTTTTGAGGTTTAAAAGTCTGAACAGGAATGCATGAGAAGAAATTTCAGAGAGCAGAGAAATGAGTAAAATTCCTAAGAGGCCCCAGAAACACTAAAATGGAAGTGGCTGTGCGATTCATGTTTGATACAGCCCCCACCTACCCTTTGCCACGGTTTCCAGAGTGATTGTGTAGGCAGGGAAGAGAATTCACAGTTCTCCAAGCTCCCAGGTTGGGCTCTGAAGCTATAGAGAGAGCCAGACTTGGAACAAAAGAAAGCACAGCAGGAACCTCCAGGGATCGATGACCCAGGGCCAGACCAGATAACAGATATCACAGAGATGTTTGTATGGACAGATGACAGTCAGGAACCAGACATCCCTCTGCCCTGCAACATGAGTTACAGAATTTAGCTGCCATCCTGGGAGGAAGGGGCAAGACCTTGAATTGATTGAGTTTTTAGTTTCTGTCATCAGGGGAATGAGGTCTTGAAACAGAATTATATTGAGTTATACAAAAAACAAAGGTTATATTTCTTAAGCACCAGAGTTCATAGGTAGACAGAGATTCATACTCACCACTGAAATGTTAAATATACTTTTTCAGAGTAAAATAACAATTTTTAAACATTTAATATTTGTATTTTAAAATATGGATCACTAACTATAAGGTTTTGTATTAAATTAAAAACTTGTCATGTAGCCAATAGTTAGCACTGAACTCCACATCAGCTGAAGTGTCCCATCCCCTGAATCTCTTGGACTTAATCCTGAGGACATTTCCTCATTAATTAATCAAACAATCTGCCAACCAAAGTTGGCATCACATAAAAGTAAAAGCTATTAACTATCAGGAAGGCTAGGCTAACAAAGGTGGCTTACTCAGCATACCTGTTGAATAGCTGTCTACTCCAAATTCAACCATACTCCTGAGCAGAGTGGGGATAGGACCTATCTGTATGCAAAGGAAATCACTTAGAATCAGGACAGTAATCCTTTGCTCCAGGTCAGCATTGTCAGCTATAAGAAAAACACATTTTTGTCATACTAAGTCTTCACAATAGAACTATTCAGTAAATTTTATCACACCCATTTTCAAATAAGGAAATGAAGCTCTGAAAGGTTTTGTGACTAATTTTGAGTCATAAAACTGACAAGGGGAAAATTATGAATTGATGTAAAATAGTCTGGCTCTCAAACCTGTGTACTTCAACTCTACCCCACAATTCCCAAAGCTGGGCCACGTTAAAAGGCTTAATTAGATATTGGCTTGATGGCTTAGAGTGGGCTGGAATTTCATTGTTTGGTCTGATGAGCTAGGTTCATCTTGCTATTCTTTAGTCAAGAATTCTCTAACTCTACTGATTCATATAGGTGGGTTTCCTTCTCTTTAGGTGTATGCTAAAATGTGAACTCCTTAGAAAGATTGACCCTCGTGAATTATCTGAAGTGGAAAATGTCACTTCCCACCCTCTAGCACCTCAGCCTTGTCTCTGTTTATTGTTTCCTGAAATGAATGCTTTCATCTATTTTTTTGTCTGTCTCCTCCAAGGAGAAATCTCTTATGTGTTCTTTAGCAGGTTTCTTATTTCCTTTCTTGCATCTCCACCCTTTTATCACAGTAACAAGAATAACCATTTTTAAATGTAAGTCAATTATTATATTCCTCTCAAACTCCTCAAAGTCTTCCTACCTCACTCAGTAAAACACCAACTCCTTACCCATCTGGTCTCCAGATGCTCTCCCTCTGCTCTTCCCAGCTCACTCTAACAGATGCTTTTGGGCTATGCGCTTGTAATCATCTAGCTAGAACAGTATTTGCCCTGATATCCTCACTCTCTCACTTCCCTCAAGTCTGCTCATGTTATACATTTTTTTTAAATAAACTTTGGAATATATCTTCACTTTTATATTTAAATATATATCTTCACTTTTATATTTAACAAAAATCACTTTACAGTCATTCGGTCAACACTAATTGTTTGAGTCTACTTCAATGATAGATGCTTCAAAGGTAGAAGTAAAAATTTGCCCCTCTTCCTACTTCTAGGGAAAATAATAAATTTAATGTATACCTACTGGCCAAGGATTTCTCATTTGACTTTTCTACCATTCAACTTTTCCCTCATTTTTAGAAGCTGATATATATATATATATATATATATATATTCCTTCATTCATTTATTTAAACCTTTTATTAAAAGTACATCTTTGAGTCGCTACTAAATATTTAGCAGTAGATACAAAAATGAGTAAGACCCAGTTTGATTCCTCACAAAATCTAGTGAAAGATATCCCTACAAACTAATAAGACAGATACTGTGACATATGCAGCCTGTTATTATCGTGGGGGAGTGCTCCATTAAACTATTTCAGAAACTCATTCTCAGACTTATAAAAGCAAAAAAAGCATCCTATAATCTCATTTTTAGAGGCTCAGTGTAATAAAAGAAACATTACACTGATGAAATTTAGCATTCCTTCCAGATAGCATGCTTTTATATTTGTGTCTCAGAAATTTGATTATGGTTCTATACTTTTCATAATTCAATGCTCAATGTCAGCCCATCCTATTGTACAACTGGTATTGTGTGTGAAATGGAAAGAAAGAACAGGAAAGGGTCAAGAGCCAAATTAAATATTTATTTGTTTGTGATGTCAGGTAGCTTAAAAGGTAAATCTTTTCTGAGGATTTCTACTCCTGCCTTCCACTTTACAAGGTAATAGAAGATAGAATGATATATGGAGCACAGAAACCACTGGAATATCATTTCCTTTTGATTGCAATTTATTTTTAATCAAATGATTATGTTTAATTTCAGTGGAAAAGGAGTATATGATGAGTGCTTTCAGGAACCCTAATTTATTCCTAAGTACAATGGATACATAAAAAAGGTGACCTTTGGTTCTACTGGGGTAGAGAAGGTAGTAACTGCAAAGAATTCTAGATTATGGAGGTTCTGAAATATGGTTTCTTTGCCTTGTAATTTCTCCATACATAATTTACTTTAAAGTATTTGCATAGAATTAATAGCATATTGTAGGTAGATGTGTGTTTATGGGTGTATTCACTCTGTGTGTTTACACATAAATTAATTTTTTCTCTAGGGACAGCTAGTTTATATTTAAAATACTGAAATTAAGAATCTAAATTCCAGTCCAGCCACTATAGAAAACAGTATGAAAGATCCTCAAAATATTAAAAAATATTTATACAATAAGATCCAACAATCCCACTCCTAGGTATCTATCCAAAGAATAAAAAATCACAAATTCAAAGGGTTATATGCACTCTATTTTCATTTCAGCACTATTTACAATAGCCAAGTTATGGAAACAACTTAATACACATTAACAGAGTGGTGAATAAAGAAGATATGGTATATACACACAATGAAATACTATTCCGCTATTAATAAAAAGTGGACTCTTTCCATTTGCAATAACATGGATAGACCTGGAAGAGGTTATTGATAAGTAAAATAAGTCAGAAGGAGAAAGCCAAATATTGGATGATTTCATACATATAATGGAATATAGAAGAAAAAGAAACTGACAAAACTAAACCAAAACAAACTCTAGAAATATGACTACAGAAAAAGGTTGCTAGACTTGGAGTAAGAATGGAGGTGGGAGGAAAGAGGGAGGGTACCCCATGGCCTAGGGTAAAGGACCATGGTTGCTCTGATGGAGAGTGTAATGTGGTAACACAAATATATGGAGATATCAATGTATTCCCTTAAATAAAGTGTTGTATTCTGATGTTACCTCAGGTGAGAAAAGCAAATAAACCTACATTCCAAAGTGATTAATCCAGTATTACAAATATTAATTCTAAATATATTTTAATACAAGGTGTTAGTTTACAAAAGTAATGCTGATTTCCCCACAATTGTAAAAATAAGTGACAGTCAAGACCCCTTGTTAACTAGAAATGTTTTATAAGCTCGGGTATCTTTTTGTGAATGAGATTTAAAAATCTGGCATGTACAACTGTATAACACCTTCAGATTCACTTTAATCTAGACCTTATTTGAGATCTGGGTCTCCCTGGTCTAATGAATGCTCCGAATACCTTATCCAATTAGAAACTGACCAGGAGTTCATTTCAGAAAAAAACATTCAGTCATGGTATACTTGGAGAGTCTGTGGCCACAGTAGTATTAACATTACAGAAAGAAGAGCTTTTATGCCTGCTCAGTAATATATATATATATATGTGGTATAAGAATCTGGTAGGAGACATACCCATTCTTTTAACATCCCACTAAGAGTGAGGTTGTAAGCAAGGAAATGCACAATACCCACTGTTTCTAATCATAGAGGTTTCACTGCACTGTCATGCTGATTTAGATCAGTTTATTAAGCCCCCACCAGGGACCACTGTCTTTTTTTTAACATACTTTGAAACATAACTCTGAGAAGTGGAAAAAATAACAAACAATTCCCATTTACAAAACGGTTTATAGTTTTGGAAGTCATTTTAAACCCACAAATAGGAATAAAGATGCACCACCTAACAACCACCTGAAACAAAAGTGAAGGGCCGACTTCCTTGAACAGAGTCAACAGTGCAATAGAAGTAACAAAATCTAAATCAGATACATCTCAACTGTCAAGCAAGAAAACCTAGTGCAAAAGTCTCATGATTGGTACTGCAAGAAATGAGTAAACAAAGACTCTTTTAAGGGTCTGTTAAAATAAACATAAACACAACTATTTAAATAGGTAATCTCAGAGAAATACATTTTTGGTTAAAAATTTCTACAGAGAAAACATTATCTATTTGTCCTCTAATTTCTGAGTTCTATTAGTGGAGTTTAATAAGAAGAAATAAATAAATAGAATGGTATTTTGAACAATCTTAAATCTTCAGAAAGTTTATATGCTTTCAAAATGATATAATTAGAGGAGCTCAGGGCAGACAAGAGGAGAATGAAATTGCTCCCTTAAGGTAATTGGTGTGTGATTATTAATTAGTAGGAAACTCTGTGTTGCATAATTTTCTTATTGTTCATTGCAATCACTTCATTATAATCTTGAAATGGCTGAACAAATCCAAAAATAAACAACAAATTCCTAAAATGCTAAATTGTCCTAAAGGAATAAACACCTTCCAAATGTTTCGATAATCATTTTTTTGAGTTTTGAAGGTTAAAATTATACTGAATATCATCGCTATTGTGTGATTTAGTAAAAATAAATATGTACATATATAAAAAAAACCTGAGTAAAAATGCATTGTACATATGAAGAGCATAGTTGATAGGTAGTCTGTTGATATAGTCAGTATAAAATGGCAAATGGAAGAATTTCAATCTGGAAATTGAAATACCACATTGAATCCACAATGCTCAAGCCAACTACATTATCGCTAAATTGTAACATTACAAGATAGTAGTATATCGGTCAGGGTTCTCTACAGGAACTATTAGGATATATCTATGTATCTATATTAACACAGATAAACAGAGATATGGATATATTATGCGTCCAGGTAGACACACAAACTGACTGACTGACTGACTGACTGACTGACTTAAGAATTGGTCATGCCATTATGGAGGTGAAAAATTCCCACAACCTCTCATCCACAAGCTGGGGAAACAGCAAGTAGCAGTATAATTCACTGTGAGTGTTAATGTCGCACATCCAAGATAACCAATATCTGAGGCCCTGGCCTCAGATGGAAGTCACAATTCAAGCAAAGAGTAGATTCATCCTCCACCTTTTTGTTCTAGTCAAACCCTCAATGAATTGGAGGATAGTCACCCACAGAGTTGAGAAGGATATTCTTTACTCGGCCTACTCATTAGAATGCTAATCTTGCTTGAAATGCTGTCACAGACATACCCAGAAATAATATTTTACAGTTATCTGGGCGTCCTTTAGTCCAGTCAAGTTGATACATAAAACTAACCTTACAAGCTACGTAATGCATAGAATGGAGGCAATTGTTCGTATAATTTAGGTTTGAAAAGCAAGTACACAACATATGTTTTTGTATAAAATAAAGGAGGCAGAGGGCCTAAATATTCTGAATAAATAGAAATAATTTTCTTTTTAAAAGCAAGCAGAATGGGTTGGGTTTTGTGATTATTCTGTGATGATCCTGGTACAGTGAACCTGGTACAGTGAATGAACATAGATATTCAAAACATCCATGCCTTTGTTCACATGTAAAGTTGCTAAATTTCTATTATCTTTCAAACCTGACACATCTAATTTTAATCTTAAAAGTTGATTTGGATAGTTTTAGGATGTTTAGACTTTCCCTTTTGTTCATCTTAGTTGTTTCTAAATAGATTGAATCTTGTCATTAAAGGATGAATAATAAGATCTTACTGGTTCTTTCTGTTATGTCTGTTTTGGTGGCTGTTGTAGGCAGGGGTAGAGCCCTATTGAGAGTATTCTTTATTTTGTTAGTTTTCAAATGAATGTCAGTAAACTGTATAGCATCTTCCAACCCACCCACCTTTTACCCATTTTAGGAATAGTAACCACTTGTTCTTTGAACTGTACCAGCAGAACTACCATGCTCACTATTGTTCAACTTATTCTTCAGAGGGAGTACTTGGACACATGCTGAACTCATCAGAAATCTTACCCTTACCTGGGAATTTGGGGATTTAGAGAAAGGGATATCTGCTGGGCCAGAAGCTTAAAATATGAAACTCAGAAGCTGTCAGTGGCTATGTTAATGGCTATTCAGGGAAAAAAAAACTGGCAGTAGAGAAAATGGAGTTCACCCAAGAGATAGGTGGAAAAGAGAGAATCCTGGTACTGAGATCAATGCTATTCCTTCCCTTACCCTGGTTTTGTGTTGGACCATTTCTTTGGATTCTTTGATCCAATAAATTTATACGTTAGCCCAAGATTGAGTTGGGTTTCACCACTTTTCAACTAAACAAATATAAATTGACAAATAACATCTGATTATTTTATCAATATCAACACAAACCCATCAGGCATAACACCTTTATTTCAACATGGAAAGAAATCTACTAAATTTCAATCTTTTTTAAAGTAGCATTTAAACAAGATCAATATTGTATCTTCCTCTCCAATATAGGCTATTTAGCACTCCACATCTGATTGAGTTAATCTAAAGTCCAAATAATAATTAGAATGTTCAAAATATTGTTAATGTGGATTTAAACACATATAGGTTTAAATCTGTATATGTTTAAAACTTTGAATGCTAAGCTTGTTTTCACCTCTGGGCATTTCCACAATCTGTTTCCTCTCTCTGGAATACTCTTGTCAGATATTTTCATGGCTCATTCTTCCTCATTAAAGGCTTAATCAAATATCACTGTCTTTGTCTTTTATCATCTATACAAAATAGATTATGCCATATCTAGTCACATTTGATTATGTTACCCTGTTTTGTTTTCATTATAGTTCTTTCTGCAATTCTACCCTGTTTCTTGCTTCTTTCATCTTTACTTAGACTAGAATATAAACTCTATGAGTAAAGAAACACTACCTGCTGTGAAGCAGATAACCAAAGCAGTGTCTGATTTTATTGTTATTTGATAATTTTTTTGTTCTTTAAATATAAGTTATGTCAATGTTGAGAATGCTATCCAGGATTACCAGATAGCTCAGCAAAACTTCTGACGATACCTCTTAGAGTAGTACATCTTCAGAGTATGGGTTGCCATCTTAAACACCTAAACCTGCATTTTTTCAGTCCAAATATAATTCACTTTTTATTGGTAGCCAAATGCTAAGCTGGCCATTCATAGGCAGCTGTGACCTATTTGCTCTCTACAAATCACAGCAGAGCATTCCTTGACTACCCACAGACAACAGCCCTCATCACAAGGCTGGCCTGGGACACCTATGCCATGATTGACCTGATTACATGACTAAATCCATGGTGGTCTCAAAATAACCCTTCCTGTGATAACATCAACAAACATGCTGACATAAATGTCTCTTGACTTATAGTTATAATGTCCCCTTCTCTGTTCCTTGTAAACCTTTGTCCCCCATTCCAATCCCACCCTCCAGATTTTGTTCCTCATATCACTTCTTTTTTTTTTTTTTTTCTCAACTTTAACACTAGCTATCTCTAGTTGGACCTGGGTCTTCAGCCTCTTCTCCTGCATAAATAACCCAAACCCAACACCACTCCTTCTTCCATAGTCTGAACTGGGAGCTGATGCAGGGACCCCAACTGTCATCGCTGGCCTGAAGTAGGACAGGTCTCCTCCACCAGTCACTTCTTCTGTGAAGACTTATCTAGACTCTTGAATTCTCATGGAACCCCCTTCTTTGAACTCTTAAAATCTTGCCCTTTTCTGTCCAAACTACAATTGGCACTCATCATTTCAGTCTTTAGTTATAGACTTTAGAAATCAATCACTTGTGCATAGTGTGGTGAAAAAGGTGGCGTTCTTTAGCATCGCCACATCCTGGCTATGCTGAGGGACTGGGGCAAATGACTTCACTTCTCTGTGCCTCAGTTTCTGCATCTGTAAAATGGGATAATAATAACCTTTTGTATGTGGATCAGGATGGTAAGGATTCAACCGATGATCACTTCAAGTCCCTTGCTCAGAACTGGCCACACAGTAAGTGACTAATAATGGGCAGTGCCGTTTTCAGGGAGGCAGAGGTACAGTGTGTAAGTGCCAAAGCCAGACTGCTTCCTTTCAGTGTGCTCCACCACTTACTAGCCCTGACATCTGGGGCAAACTTCTTAACCTCGTTGAACTTTCCTCATCTGTAAAATGGGACTATTGATGTGTTTTTTTTTTTAATTTATTTTTTTTTTTATTTTTTTAATAATAAATTTTATTTTTATATTCCCCATACAATTGCAACCCCCCATTCTGATCCCAATCCCTCCCCTCCCGCCCCCCACCCCCCCAAAAGTGTCTCTGTTTCATAGTTTTTTGTTGATTCTGATTTTCACTTTCTTATAGTTATTCATTTTCCTGGTCCCTTATTTAAGTTTTCTAGATCCCTGCTACCTCATATCACTTCTGCATGATCATCCATTATTAGCTTTTGTACACTCAATAAATAGTATAAAAACTGCTGCTCAAGCATCAGAGTCTTCCCTTGCAAAACCTGCTCCACTACATGTGTCCTTCCTCTTGTTTCCTGCTGCAATTCTATGCTATAATTTCATAGAAAATTTGTTTTTCAGAGACAGATGGTTTATATTTTTTTCCTTTTCTCTGTCTGTACTAGAACTTAGCTATTGCTCTCCCTTGTCCTTGCCATGGATGTGACACTTGAAATTCCACCCCCTATAGTTTGATCTATGGGAGTTTAAACCAAGATTTTAAAGTAAAAAATGGACTTTTCATGAAGGAAAAATTGTTGCCACAAAGACTCCTAAGGTCATCTACAAATGGAGAGGGTAGAGTACAGACCCCATGCTCCAAGATACCTGGGTTCAAATAGCTGCTCCACTCCTTACTAGCTCAGCAATTTATAAAAGCTATTTTTGCCAAAATTCTTCATCTGCAAAACGTAAATGAGTGCAAACTCATGAGTTGTGAGGATTAGAATGAAGACCTTAGAACTGTAATAATATTTGCTATTAATGTTTTGACCTTCCTGCCTATATAGCCTGGGTCTTAGCAATTCTAGGTCTTCGCAATTCTGCTCTCTCACACACAGGTATCAGAGATCTGTTTCCATAGCTGTGACTACAAAACACCCAGAAAACACTTACAGAGAAATTGTTGTGCTCTGCATTGGGAATTCAGAAGTAGATGTAACAAGTGAATCCGTCACATTGTTAAACAGGTTGGGTATTTGTGTCTCTTGACCATGTATTGTATTCCATATGGACCACATTTTGTTCATTTTTGCATTTACAGCTCCTATGAAAACCTGGCTCAGTATGTGAGCTCTAATGGCTCTCACTCTATGCATGTTGCACTATCTTTGTTCACACAGCTTTTAATTGTGTACAACTTCACTTTCCCTAATAGTAACTACCTGTTTACCAATCTGAACTTTCACAGATCATATGTGTCTTGAGTGAAAGGACAGTATCTTTCTATTTTTAATCCCAACACTTAGCATGCATATGGCACTCAGTAAACTTTCATTTAATTGATTCATCAAGAAAAATGCAGGCATTGTGATGTTAAACTCTTCCCTCTCCAGCTGATATCAAGGAGGGTAATCATTCATTCCCACAGATACTGTTGTAGCGTCAAGAGTCCAAATACACCCAAATGATAATTCCTATTTCATATCATTATTGCTCTTATTTTTATAATACAGTAAGTCCTTTTTCCTGACTCTAACAAACTTACCTTTAAACAGATTCACTTTCATTAGTAGACATCAATGTTTCACGGTGCACAAGCTCATCCAGTGCAGGTTAATTCTTAGGAATAGCCCATTGGCTACAACAGAATACCACCAATGTTGAAAAGTATGACTGATGAAAATCTGTATATTCTACTGGATTGAAATATTTTCATCCAAAATTCCCTGTAGATACAAGATAAGTACTGAGGAGTTAATGTGATGGATTATTCTTCCCTTTGGCATTTTCTTTGCTCTTCTTTGTAAATACAGTTTATATTCATTCCATGAATCTCATTCTGTCCTACAGATCTCTCAGTCATCAGCCTATTACAGTGACAAACTGTCCAACCATATAATTGCTGGAAGGGTGTTGGTAAAACTAAACATGGTGTCAGTCAACAAGATCAATGTTGTTATTTTTACCACTAGTTACACCTTCTTCTTTTCCATTTTCTGGCAAATGACAATGGTTCTGGACGGGCAAAACTTCTTGCTTAAATTTGTGTGCTTTCTTCCATTGGAGAAACCTAACTTTCACTGGCAACCTCCTGCCCATGGAAGCCTTCATTCCCACATGCCAACTTTAGCACTGATAGGCTTTACTCATTAAAGGTATGTTTTGGCTTACTTACTAAGGTAGCAGAGTGGACTTTGATTACATGATATAATTTGAGAATCACTCAGGCAAGCAACACTACAATATATATTGTATATATCTAGATCCAATATGTGAAATTCAGTAATTGAAGACCAATTTTCTTGGTCACAAAGATGTATCTGTCTTTTCAAGCCTTTCATTAAAATACAAATCCCTCTATAAGAGCTTCAATGCTAAATCATTTTCAGATTAGGGGAACTTATTGTCAGATCTTTTCAAGATGTGGCAAATAGTGTAAGTTATACATTATTAGAATAAATACAAGGTAACTCTCTGTGTAATGAAGGAGACTTACACCACAAAGAAAGGTGATAAGTTTGTCGAATAACTGAACACATCTTAATAATTTTTCATATGGCCAGCTTTGGATAAAAGCAAATTTCTCATCTCTTAATCCTTTTTACAAGCCCATATTCAAATACAACCGACACTAAAATTATAATCTGATCATATGAAAGGGTCAAAACAAGGTTGTTCAGAGCTGATGGTAATTGTTAGAACCAGTATAAATCTAAAATGATCCCCATATTATTCTTCTATAAAATCAACTAAATGAAATAGCTCAAAATTAAATGACTCAAAATACAAAACAAAGTGATATAACATGATATAGTAACAACGAACTTTGGGACCCAAATCTGGCATGGGATTTTTTATTTGTTCCCTTCTGATTTGAGATTCCTGAAAAATCTCCAGGTTACTCTCTGTGTGCTATATGTGAAGTACATGAGAGAAATTGCCTCTAAAATATATATAAAACTCAACCTGTTCTCTTTCTTCTTCTCACACCACAAGCTGTCCATAGAAGTTTTCTTTAGGCCATGCTTTTCTTACCAGTTTCATTTCCAGGGGCTGGGGAAATGGAATGGGGCCAGGAAGCCCTCCTGACCCAGAGAGAGAAGATCACTAAACCCAAGAGATTCTCACTCTCAGCAGTTACCAATTCCATTCCTCTGTGTCATTTGGTCTTGACAGTGTCTATGCTGCTTTGTTTTGTCCCTTATTACTTCTGTGTCACAATTTTCCATATAAAGGTCAAAGGTGATATTGATTAGTTGAAAGAATGGAAAGAAGGCAACTAGTACTCACTAACATAGATCAACACTCATGGTTATAGCAGTGAACTGACATTTCTTACATAGATTAAGGCACAAGTCACCTACATCTTCAGTCTATACTGATGTATATTAAAAGAACATTTGAAAACACTTTCTGGAATTTTTTTTTAATATCCGAAAGGGCATGTTTACTACAAAAAAAAAAAAAAAAGAAAGGAAAGGACACTTGCACAGACACAAGTGGGCAGAAAGAGCTCCCCTGAAACAGACAGGTGGTCTTGGGAGAAAGCTGCTGCTCCTGTTTTGTAAAGGGGAAAGGCTGAGGAAAAGAAACATCTGTATAATCATCACAGGTGCACAGGAGAGCAGCAGGAAGTAGGTTTTTAAACTCTCCATCATGCCATTCTCCAGAGTGTACTTGGGAAGGTTTGCCAGATTTAGGAATTGGTTCCTCTAATAATATGTGTTATTTGTTGGCTTACTGTTGTTTTTATCGTGTAGGGGTGGGAAGCAATAAGTAGAAATGAATTCACAATTCATTCAGGAAAGAGAGTTGCAAAAACAGTCTTTGGAGGGACATCCCAAATGAACGTCAGAATATTGACACTGCTCATGAACTATACAAGCTCTCACAAGGATGTCACAGCACAACCTGCCACCGTCCCTGCCAGTAGAACCCTATATGGGGTTTGCTCTGGTGTGCTGCTCTCCTCACATCATAGAGATTTGGAGTTCCTGTGGCCTTATAAAGCAAGAAGTCCTGATTTCATCAATCAAGTAATTGAAAAAGATTCCACACTTTGGAGAAAGAAAAGAGAATATTTTATAGCCAAAACTGAAACTCCTAAAGGTATATACATCCTTAAGAGCTGGCCACAGATTAAGGAGAGGTTATTTTTTCACCCTCTCATAACTCCCTCTCATAAAATTAAAGTCAAATGACCATACATATTCACATTCAATAAACATTTTCAAGTATCTATTATGTGCTAGACATGAGACGACAGAGGCAAACAAGGCAGAAACAGTCCCCACAATGAGCACTAGCTTTTGTGGAGTTTAACACTAGCCTGGAAGGATTCCCCATTGTGGAAATGACAATTTTTATACTAGTGACAAGGTTTTACAGTCAATCTAAATCCAAATGAGTCCTGTCCTTTGAATTTAGAATCTTTGTAGACATAAAGGGAAAGCATAAAGAAAATGCTCATGAATTTCCATCATTGCACACTGTGGTGAGTAGGGTGAGACCAGATTGGAAGGGAAGGCTAAGGCCAGACCATAGAGTGGTTCCAAGTTTAGACTTTACAATGAGGACAATAATGCATCACTAAAGGTTGCATTGGGAATGATATAACCAGTGGCATTTGGGTAAAATGACTTTTAGCAGAAAGAATTAACTGGTGCAGAGAATATCCAGCCAGAAGTCTCTGAAGAGTTATCTGGAGCCAACACAGATTGGGGTCTTAAACTGTGTTCTTACTTCTCCATACCTAATACTGTTTTCTGTTTCTACTTTGACTTCTTGCTCCTATCCCCTGCTCTTACAAAACTTTCCTACCATACAAATATTCTTCCTTATCCTGTTTCCTTCCTACTGATTTATTTATTTATTTAGTTAGTTAGTTAGTTAGTTATGTAGTAATTACTAGATATGTTTTAGATATATTTTCTATCTGGGCCCTACACTAGTACTCTGATGTTGTTTTTCAAAACTAGAAAGACCTAACAGTCTATTTTAGAACAACAAGACTTAGTTACTCAGATACTTGGGATATTATCCTGCTTGTACTGGATGTATGGAACTATAATAAATCTGTAATATTTCTGCATTTCCATAAAAAGATATTAAAAAGTTCTGAAAATAATCAGTATCACTTCAACACTTCTCTTAAGCAAATTCAATAAAGATTACCAAATGTTCTTATAATGAAAATTATAACAATCACTCCAAGGTTTTGCTTTTCATTCAGACAATGTCAGAGTTTTTCATCATTTTATATTAGTGTACATTCAAGAACATAAGATTTTCTAAAGCTGAATCTACTCAATGTCAGAGCATCAGACTAAAAGATGAATAATGTGGTATCAAAATATTATTCTTTACAATGCTGTATAGTCAATTTTATGAATTTTTTGTACTCTATTAACCAGTTTTAGTGGGTCATTATTTCTATTATTCTCAGGCAACTAGTATGCAGAAATAAAACACTTTTTCCATTCATATCCCCAGAGGCATGCAAATAGAGGTCCAATATTTCTCACTCCATTATTTGGTGCCATCAAATACAAACAAACAAAAAATCATTCTGTGTTTAAAATATAAGAAATTTAAATCAGGGCCTCCCTGGTGGCGCAGGTGGTTGAGTGCAGCTCTGTGAAGCTGTCCACAGCCTCTGTAGTGTCGGTTTGATCCTTGACAGCCATGGAGATACCCACATGGTGCAGCAGACCTCTCCTGTCTTGCCCGCTGCTTCCCTCAGCAGTGTATTTCAGTTGGTCTGTCTATTCTGTTCCCCACTCTGTCTCTGGCCAATCCTCTCATCCCCCACACCTCTGGCCTGTATCCCAGGTCTTGTATAAATAAATAAATATTAAAAAAAGAAATTTAAATCAAAAAGTGGTTATTTGGATAATAGGATCATGATAAAGATGAACAGAAGACAGTAGGACAACCCACTGATTAATAAAGCAGAAACCTAATGTAGAGGGTGGAGGAGAAGAAGCAAAATTAGCAGAACTTGGGGCCAGCAAGAACCACGTTCCAACCTCAGGCAAGTTGGAACCATGATAAACCTGTCTGGCAAGAGCTGGAGCTACTAAGGAGAAGTAGCTACTACCGAAGATATGGCCCAAGGCAGAGGGAAGAAGAAATACACTCTCACTTTCCCCAGCCACTCAAACTGTTAGAACCAATTCTAATTATAACAACAAACATATGAAATCTAGGATTTGTTTCCATGTTGATAAATTCAGACTAATCCAAGAAAATGTTCTCCTTTGTCTAATATTTTTAGTTATTTCTCACATATGTTCCCAAATTCTTCCTGTCTATGCAAGTAAACGAGGTCATTCCTATTTGTGTGTGTATGGGGGGGTGGAGGAATCAAAAAACATTGGGATGTGACTCCATCATGAATTGAAGCAATGACATTAACCTGCACTATGATTCTGCAGCCCAACTAATTCAAGTTAGGGGTCTTACACTTAACCATGTCTGCCCTCTAGCTACAAGAAATGAGATTATTTTCAGACTGCCTTAGAAGATGTCTGGTTCTCTATCCCTATCATGAACTTTAAGTTCAAACTTTTTAGTTTCTTTCTGTAACTATCCAGGACTATCAGATTTGTCCATATTATCACACTTGTCAAAATCAATCACTAAATGATTTGCCAAAGCATTGCCTTCAAATAGGACTTTACTCTAAACCATCAATTTTGATAATTATATTGAGTATACATGTCACAGGTCAGTCAGTGCTTCTCAAACTTTAAATGTAAACATCAATCCTTCCAGTATATTGTTAAAATGAAAATATTTCACTATGTAGAGTTTGAAGTTTAATTTTTGCATTTCTAAGGAGCTCCCAGATGATATTATGCACCACTGTTTGGTAGTGAAGACATGACTTATGAGAATTACAAGTCTTTTTCCACATAAAAGTGGTTATCACTGCATTTATACTCAAGCAGAAACTGATTCTAAGACTTTCTTATATATCCCCTGGTAACAATAAAGATTTCAGTCAAATCCACCAGAAAAACAAACACTTAAAATGTTTACACTAGAGAAAATTTAATCCAGAAAATTCACTACCAACCTGGAGAAACTCTCAGAAATTTCTCAGGCAACCCAGAAATTATTTTTGTAAAAAAATTTCTAAGTCTCCCTGGTCTCAAATTCACCTACCTTTCATCCCATCACACATTTAAAGTTATTCAATACATAAAATTACTAATGCTTCCAGGATCCAAAATCTCAGGACAATCCATCGGAATGCCATTAGGTTCCCACAGTCACAAATAAATGCTTAGGGTTGCGATGGTGCTGTGCTGTGCAGTCCAAGAAATAGTGTCCATGCATCAGAGGCCTGAGTGTGAGTCAAGAGTGGCCACTCCAATTCATACCTTCTCAAAGATCTTCAGCTCATGTGGAAAAGAATTTGATGCTCAATCTCCATGCCTCATAGGGTGACTGCAAGGTAAATTAGATAGGTGGACACTTGACCCTCTACAACAAGGGTCTGAACTCCATAGATCCACATATACAAGAATTCGTTTTCACT
Source organism: Talpa occidentalis (assembly GCF_014898055.3). NCBI lineage: Eukaryota > Metazoa > Chordata > Mammalia > Eulipotyphla > Talpidae > Talpa > Talpa occidentalis. The sequence goes on along the minus strand of NW_023603184.1, from coordinate 22,068,585 downwards.
GAATACAATTGTTCCTCTATCTTTACTGGCTCCACATGCCCAGATGCTACTGTACCTGAAGAGATGGAGGCTTGATGCTAAGAAATCAGAACATCTGGGCATTTTTGGTGTCTATGGATTAATAAGGAAGTGTATCAGCAACCTAACCCACCCTTTATTCAAAAGTCAACTTTACCTTATAAACTCTGAAGCCACTCACATATATAAGATTTTGGCAGTCATCATGAGGATCATCGAACATCTATTAAGAATCTTGTCTAGGTCTTGGTCAATTATAGCTGCATAAATTTTCCCTGAGGAAAACTTTTATACCCCATAGCCCTCTAGTTAAATTGTTCTAATGTGCATTTGTGTCAAATACTACTGGATTACTGCAAAGAAAGCTAAGGTCAACAACAGACTTACTTTTCCCTTTCAATTAACATGAACAGTATACTTGGACCATATATAAAGTTCTCAGGATCAGATAAGTAGACATTATATCTGTCCCTATTCATTTCATTGATGTTTACTCAATATCTACTGTACTCATTTTTTATGGCCAAAATAACACATTACCACAAATTTGATGCTTAAAACCACGAAAATTTATTTACTCATAGTTCTGGAGCTCAAATGTCCAAAATGATTCAATACGGTTAAAATGAAGATAGCAGCTAGGCCACACTCCCTCCAGAAGCTTTAGAGAAATATCTATTCCTTGTTTCTTTTAGTTGCTAGTGACTGCTAACATTCCTTGGCTTATGGCAACATCACTCCAATCTCTGCCCTGTCTTCCGTGTGTGTGTGTGTGTGTGTGTGTGTGTGTGTATAAATGCGCATGGGTGGGGATTTTGCCTGTGTTCACAGGAGGCAGCAAGGATCATGATTCAGCTCCTTAAATAACCCTCTCCAGATAATTAAAATTCATAGTATTTTATTGCAGTCTCATTAACCAAACTGCTACAGAATTGCCATGGAATCATTTGCTTGATGCAATTTTAGAACTCTAATTAAAATAGAAGTTATCTCCTTTTATAATTTGGATTTAATTCATAAAAATCATTGAGTATCAAGAAACTCTAGGCTGTCACAAGTTCTTGTATTTTTCCTTGATTGCTGTTAACATTTCATTAAGATATTATTCATACAATTATTTCTTCAATTTTTTTTTCATACTAATCTGAACAATGTAGGTGTACAGGGATCAGCTAAGCTTCTTGTTCCCCACTGAATTGCAGCACCAAATATAGAGGTACAACTTTTCTGTATCATTTCCCTGACTATAATGCTATAATGAGGACATTTTCTCTCTCTCTCTCTCTCTCTCTCTCTCTCTCTCTCTCTCTCTCTCTCTCTACCTTTCACTCTCCCTCTTGCTCATGCTCTTGCTCTCCCTTGCTTCCTTTAAGGGAATTTTCCTTCTCTGGAGCCACCACCTGACTCTGACTCAGTTCTAACATGCAAACATCTGTCCTTTTGTTTCAAGGCTATACAACTAAAGCTAAAGGCAGGCCAACTATATTTAATTCTAGACAATTTGCTTAAACTTTTCAGAGAGGGAAACTTTGTTTCTCTGGGTTGCTAATTAGGATGTACATCCACAGCTATTTCTGTTCATCTGTGCTAGCTTGCAAGAAGAATCTGTCTGAAGGAAGAAGCCAATCAAAGTGAAAAAGAAAATATCCTTTATCCTCTATGTATTTCTAGTAAGAGAGTTGTTGGTTATCTTATATGGTTTCTTGGAAAGTTTCCATGAGCCTTGCCCCATATTAGTTGCTTAGGCAGGTTAAAACATATGGAACTTAGCCTCTTGTATTAAAAGAAGATAAATGTGGAACCAACATTAACCAAGGCCTTAGTATATGCGAGGCCTTATACTAGGTGATTTATGTCCAAGTATCATTGACTGTCCACAACATTGAGGTATTTATATTTTATACTTTGAAGGTAAATACACTTTAAAAAAAAGGAAAAATGCAATTTAAGCATCTTACCCAAGATCACAGAGATAAGCAATTTCATGTCTATATATATTTGCCAGAGCTCATAAGCTGTATACTTAATTGGGGAATTATATCACATGTAATTTATATATCAACAAAATTAATTAAAGGAAACAATGTCAAGAAAACAAAGAGGATTTCTGAAGATAAATTTTTGAAAAATAATCTTACATGCTGTGCAATCCCAATGTTCCAACAAGGGGAAAAAGTGGACTGTTCATTTCTTTGCTTCAAGTCTACTTAAAGGAGCTTCCATCATACCAGGTAGAGAAACAAATGTTCTCCTTGTAGTTCTCCAGATGATTAAGTCTACATGATGGTTAATTTTACTGGGTTAAGCCATTGGGCCCAGCTGTTTATCAAATATTAGTCTAGATTTTGTTGTGAAGATACATTTTTCAGATGTGACTAATATTTAAATCAGTAGACTGAATAATTTAGCAGATTACCCTCCACAAAATGGATGGGTCTCATTTGATAAGTTGAAGGCCTTAAGAGCAAAGGCTGAAGTATTCCAAAGAAGAAATTCAGCATTTGGACTGCAATATAAAAATACTCTTACCTGAATCTCTAATCTCCAGTTGGCCAGCTTGCCCTAAGGACTTCAGACTCGCCAAGCACCATAACTGTTTGAGTGTGAGCCCACTCCTTAAATTATCTCTCTCTCGCTCGCTCGCTCTCTCTCTCTCTCCCTTTCTCTCTCTCTCTCTCTCTCTCTCTATATATATATATATATATAATATATATATATGCATGTGCATGTCTGTGTGTGTGTGTGTGTGTATATATATATAAATTTTGTTTTTATGTTTATTATCTGTGTAGCCACCCATCACTAGCATGAAAGTTCTGTCAGGGCTATGATTTATATGTGTATGCATGTGTGTATATATGTGTATGTATGTATGTATATGGATATATAAATGAGCATGTGTGTGTGTATATATATATGTGTGTGTGTGTACATACACATATAAATCATTGCCTTGACAGAACTTCCATATTAGTGATGGGTGACTACACAGATAATACACAGATAATAAACATAAAAATAAAATTCAGAAGTCTGAACAAAGGGTATCAGTAAAGCCAGGGGAGCTGGGTAAGCATCATTGAGAAGGCAACAATCTGAGAAAAGATGTAAAGAAGGTAATGAAATAATTCACAAAGATATGAGCAAGGCAGAGACTAGACCATTCCAAGCAGTGGAAAAAGCACAAAGTCCCCAAAAAGAGAAATTTTCCTGGAATGTTAGGGGTGTGTTTACTTAGTGAGGAAAATTATCCATAGATGAAATCAAGATGGTGTTGGCAACTGGCTTATGTTGAACCTCATAGATCACTGTAATATCTTTGCTTTTAGTGTGAATAACACAGAGAGCCATTCCAGGGTTACTAGGATCACACTGACTGGTCTTTAGGAATAAAGGGGCAAGGGTTGAGGTAAGACCAGCAGGAGGCAATAACATATATGAGAAAAGAGGAATGCTAGGATTCCACTGGAAACAGTAAATGTAGAAAATTCCAGATGTATATGAAGTTAACACCAACAGAACTTTCTAGATAAATCTGATGTATGAAAATAAGAAAGAACCAAGAATAACCCCACAAATTTTTCACCTTAATAACTGGAAGGGTAATTTCCTGATATGGGATACAGCAGAGAGGGAAGAAGTTTTGGGGGAAAAATGAGTTCATGATTATATACCTTAAATTAAGGTGAGAATTAGAAATCCAAATGAGCAAGCTAAATAGCCAATTAGAAACACAAATATGGAGAATATGGGAAAAAAAATCAAGCCAGTCATACAAATTCAGTGTATCATAATGCAATTTACATAAAGTTATAATATGGCTTAAATTTAACTTATTGCCATAATTGCTCTTCCAACCCTTTCCCACCACGTGTGAAAAAGAAGAGAATGAAATAAAAGAGTAAAAACTGACTATACCACCCTTCTCATTTACTATACAGTTTCTAGGGGCACGGGCAGGTGAAGAAGGAGGGGGAAGTTTTACCTTTGAATAAAGATTGAAATGTTTAATAAATATCTTCTACTAAACCATCTCTTCTCTAATTTAAAGAATTTGCAATTTGAAGGAGTTATAAATCTATTATTAAATGGAAGGAACAATGAAGGAAGTTGCTAATCATTCTAATGACATAGCAATTACACTAAAAATTAGTTTATGCATTACATATTTTTTATACATCTACTTAATATTTCTTTACCCAACCACAGGAAGGGAAAAAAAATCCACTGGTGTTTTATTTTCATCCAGTTATGGAAGAGTTTGCTAAAGGATGGAGCATTTATAAATGTATGAATTGGGTGAAGTTTAAGATTTCTGCAAGATGCCCTGCTCAATGCTGAGCAAATGCTCACAATGGATATTTCCATTTTTAATATAATCATGGGAAATAAATGCTGTTGATTAGAGACTTGGAAAATTAGATGTGATAAGGCAAGCTGCTTAGAAAAGGTTTTTGACTAGCTTGGACTCTTACTTTAATGCAGACACAGCTCATGAGCTCAATTGATAAACTTCAGCACAGAGTTGTAGATAGAAATGTCACGATGGCATGCAACATCTTAGTTGATGGCTTGAAAAGCTTCCTGACTTAATTTACTTCCATTTTCCCTTTTTATAGTAGAGTTCTCTTCTGAAAAGATGCATCAGACTTTTATGACAGTATTAGAGGTGGAAATTATAAACATTGCTTTTACAAAGCACTCAGAGAAAAAATCAGGTGTCAGATCTGAAAGGGGTTGTCAGGATGATCTTGCATTAACTGGTCTTCTGGCTGCTTGAAAAAGCCTAAAAATATTCACCAGGGCACAAGCCCAATTGCCTAGAAGCACCTAAGAGGATGAAGCAGAGCCAGAGGCCAGCTATTTGTTATTTAAATAGAACATTAGTGTAATAGAAGGTATTTGCTTGTTTCAGCAAGACTACTATCAAAAACTTTGCAGAGTAATACTTTGCCTTTAATAGTACAGTTCAGGAATCATTACTGGTGACGGCCACAATGTGTCAAATATAATATGGATGGCAGTTCAAGCATTTCTTACCCTATGCTACCATTTTAGGAAGTTGTAAACGTGACCTAGGATGATAAAACCCTCAAAAATCAGGCACTCAAAGTAACTTAGTACTTTGAGTTCAAAAAGCAGACTGAAAACAGCAGGAGTGATGCACTTACAATTGTTAGTCTGTAAAAACAGCCCAAGTTCCTGGGAGCTGCCCAGGAGTTAACTGTTTGGTACCATCTCTCCTTTCTCTCTGATTACAAAGTTGGACAAAACCATTCCCTCAAAAAGACTCGAAATTTCTGTTTATTCTTAATCAAAGGCAAACATATGCAAGATATGAAAGATTCAGATAAGAAATCAACCTGGAAGAATAACTGTATTCTAAAAGATATGCTGAATATCTCTTATGCCCACTGAACACCTAAAATAGTGTGTACTCTCATTTAGCTCTTACTCTCTCCCTTTCCTTCCCAACTTCCACCTCTCCCTCTATCCCTCTCAGAAGATTTGCTTCTTTATATTTTAAATTAGCCTATTTTCTTTGTAAAAACAAAGCATTTATAAAGGAAAAATAAAGGATTTCTATGATCTCTTCAAGCCAAGAAACTGGATATTTGTATTATAGCATATATTCTCATTATTTAATATTTAATAGATATATGCTATCATGTTTATATTTATGTATACATGTAATTATATTACATCATACTTATATACACACTTTGTACAACTGACTTCTAAATGTTGTACATTTATATTGCTCCCAATTTCTAACATTGTGTTTAATAAACATTTTTATATATAAATAATTGTTCACATCTCTGATTATTTGACTTTAGTCTTATAAATGAATCTGTGACATCAGAAAATGTAAATTATTTTATCACATAGACATGTATTAAATTGTATTCCAGCAGTTTTACCAATGTATTTTTCCAACAGCAATAGATAAAAAATAAAATTTTTTTGTAAATTCAGTAATATAACAAGGCATTAACAAGGCATATTTTTACTTCAAAATTAATTTGATTACTAATAAAGTTGGCTATTTCAAAATTTATATATTAGATAAGCAACAAACTTTTTGATGGTTAATATTATGTGGGGTCCACTGAGTCAAGTGTGTCTTTATGACAATATATGGAAGGTATTTTCATTTAGACCATTATCAAAATCAAAATTATTATTATGCACAATATTATTATACAAATAACCCAGGAAAATACTAAAAATAAAGCCTAAAATCTATTACATTGGTGTGAACGTGTGACTTCAAAATTCCATCAAGGAATTTTGATCCCCTAGGAAGCCTGGTCCCCACAAGTTCTATCCACCCCTACCTTGGTCCACAGCTATAGTAATTACTTATCTGAGGTTCTCAGTCTTTGATTATGCACTTGCTTAATTTTTAAAACTAGTTATATAGCTGAAAATTGGTTTCTATGGTGTGTTACTCTCACAACTTTGATTGCTTTTTCTGATAATTGTGGAACTGCCACTCTCTATCCTGACAATTCTTTCTGGTCTGTACTCCTCATTCCCATAAATGTGCTATATCTAATGATGGGATGGCAGTTTTACATTTCTAAAATGTCACTTTTTTTTAAGATTTATTTATTTTTATTTATACAAGCACTGGGTATAGTCAGAAGCACAGGAGGGTGAGAGAATTCACCAGAGCCAGAGCGGGGAACAGAACAGGCAGACTGATGAAATACACTGCTGAGGGGAGCAGCGGGCAAGGCAGGAGAGGTGTGTGGGACCCTCGCCGGCGCTGCAGAGGCTGCGGGCAGCTTTGCAGCCCAGCGCTCAACTGCTGTGCCACCAGGGGGAGGCCCTCTAAAATGTCACTTTTTTACTGATGGGACCCCTAAGTGAAAATGTCACTTGTCTTGATCACACTTTCCCATTCAATCAGTATTAGCTCAAGAGTATTTCTCCCTCACTCCTCTATGCTTCCTGTGGCTGACTAGCCACCCACTTCTGTTTGTCCAGTAAACATGCAATGTGTGTCCATTTGCAAATGAAAAAACTTATTTATAAGTTTCCAAAATCAAATTGCTAAGTAAGTGGTAGGTTAAGATTATAGACACAAATCTGCCTGAATCTAAGATACATGCCCATAATTACTATGCTTTACACTCTTTTTTGATATATGTTTAATTATCACTTTTAGAGCTCAGAAAATGAGAGTCAGAGACACTAAGTAACATGGCCAAGGATGTTCAAACCAAGATATATTTTTACACATGGCTCTAAATTAAACAATATCAAGGGAAATAAATATTCTGTAGTTATGAGCAAATATTTGGGTTCTGAAAATATGAAAGTTACAAAATGTGAAGAACTTTTAAATAGAAAAGGAACCTTTGATTACTTATCCACAGTAAAAAAAAAAAAGTCCTCAGCAACTCCAAATAAAAAAAAAACTTTGAAAATAAACTTTATTTCATTTCAAAAAGACTAGTCCTGAGGAGGGGGGGAACCTACTTTTAGGTCAAGATGTCAAATGTAAGTGATTATCTCTACTTTGGAGTGAATAATTAAAACATACACTCATCAATAGGACAAGCCACTTAAAACAAATCATTTGGAAATGCCAACAAAATAAAGAGTGAATTCTGCTCAGATCAGCCCTCTGAGTTTCCCTAATCCCCTGAAATATAAATTCCTATACGGTAAGCGATGATTCCAACATAGACATTCTGATTTTTCAGATTTCAGTGTTAGCATACAACTGACCCCCAATCTATTAAGTGTTACATACTCTAAAAGGGGCTCTGCCACCAAGCACACAAAGGCAAAGGACGCAAAACTCAGTGTGAAAGTTTTTTTTAAAGATTTTTATTTATTTATTTATGTAAGAACTGGGGTACAGGTCAGAGGCGTGGGAGGGTGAAAGAATTCACCAGAGACAGAGTGGGGAGCAGAACAGGTAGACTGAAAACACTGCTGAGGTGAGCAGCAGGCGAGGCAGGAGAAGTCTACCATGCCACGTGGGTTTCTCCCTAGCCGGCCAGGAATCGAACCCGTGCTACAGAGGCTGTGGACAGCTTCACAGCTGGAGGCCCAGTGTGAAAGATTTTTAATAGAATTGGTGCACACAGAAAGAAGAAAGGATTTCAAATAATAGTTTCCCAATAAAACTCACAAAATTACCCAATCCCCTCATAGGTCAATGTTTAATCAAAAAGGCTCAGCCCTTAGCTTACCACCTATCTAAGGTACCTTCTGGCAGGGAACATAAGAAAGGGGCTAGGCAGGTCCAGAAAAATGAGACTGAAGGAGAGACTCAAATTCAAAATGTACCAGATAATCCCACATAAGGTTAAGATAATGATTTCCACTGTCTCTGCCAAGGACCAGGAGCAGCCTCCTCATGTGTCTGTCACCCACGTGTTTCTTCCAAATGTCTCTACATGTCTCCCCCCCGACTTGTCTCCTCCCTTGTGTGGTTGCACCAGTTTACATTCCAGCCAACATATTAGTGTTCCATTTTCTCTACATCCTCACCAATATTCATCATTTCTTGAATTTTTGATGTTATTCTAACCTGTGTGAAGTGAAATCTCATTGTGATATGATTTGCTTTTCCTTGGCAAAACATGATGTAGAACGTTTTCATGTGTCTCTTTGTCATGTGTATCTATCTTCCTTGGTGAAATATCTATTTATATCCTCTGTTCATTTTTAAATTAGGCTGTTTGTTGTTTTGTTGTTGAGTTGTATATATATTTTAGATATTAGGCCCTTGTCTGATATGTGGTAGGCAAATATCTTTTCCCATTCAGTAGGGCACCCTTTTATTTTGACAATGTATAGAAGTTTTCAAGTCTAATGAGTCCTATTTGTTTATATTCTCTTTTGTTTCTCTTCCTTTAGGGACAAATCAACAAAGATATCACTAAGGCCTATGTAAATAAGCTTATTACTTATGTTTTCTTCTATGGATTGTATGGTTTCAGGTTTATAATCAAGTCTTTAATCCACTGTGAATTAATTTTAGTATATGGTATAAGATAGTGTTCTAATTCATTCTTTTGCATATGCCTGTCCAGTTTCTCCAGCATCATTTATGGAAGAATTTCCTTTCTTCATTGTATGCTTTGGCCTCCTTTGTCATAAGTTAGTTGTCCAAATGTATGTGGTTTTATTTAAGGTTCTTGATTCTATTCCAGTGATCTGTGTATCTGTTTTAATTCCAATACCATACTAATTTGATTATTGTAACTTTGAAGCATAGTTTGAAATCAGGGATTATTATACCTTCATTTTAAATCTTATTTTTTTCAGGATTATTTTGACTATTCAAAGTCTTTGTGGATTCATATAAATTTAGAATTTTTGTTTTATTTTATGTGAAGAATGCTGTTGGGATAGAATTTGTACACCATGTTAAGTAAAATGACCATTTCCTAGGTATTTTATTCTTTTATGAGGTTTAATATTGGTATTATTTTCATCATTCTGCTTGCTAACTTCCTATATATAGAAAAACAACAGATTTTGCATATTTGCTTTTTATATTTGGTAGTCTGCAACTTTATTGTATTTGCTTATTATTTCTAACAATTTTGGTGGCATCTATACACCAGTAAATGACCCTTACTCTTCCCTAGTCTCACTGACATCATAATGTCACAATCCTTTCACGACAATAATCACTTCTACTCTTCTATGTTTGTGAGAAAGTTCTTTTCATATGAAATTGTGATGAAATTTATTGTTCTTGAAATGAGTTACCTTGATGTGAGTTTAAGGTATGTACTAAAATGACTGTTACAAATTAGAGAATATTCTCTTTTCCTAGTAAGTCTTCTATGGCAGATATAATATTGACATAATTACGGATTGTCAGGATCAAATTTTGCTTCAATTTAACATAATTAAAAGTAGTTCTCCAAAATTCACTGTTATTTTCTTAGCAAGAATGCTAAATGTCTTTTTTCTGTAATTTCAAAACTACAAGTCTAATGGAGCACTTCTGTCTCAGAATTAAAGTACCATGTTTGTCAAAAATGCATCTAAATCCAAAGCCGAGGCTTTCATTTGCTGTGTTATGACAATTAAATAACAGCTTTACAATTTAGGAGGCAAGTAAATACCACATTCTGAATAGAATTTCTAAGTAATTGAAATCTTAAAAGACATATATAGCTTTTCAAATGCTGTGAATGGTTATACCACCTGGCAGATTTTATCACCCAAAGAAATGTATGTTCAAATCTTCAACAGCTCTAGTAAATGGTTATCAAAGCAAGACTGCAAAACTTTGTTGGAAAGTACTTCATTCCATTTTTTGATGACACTCACATAATTTCTCCCCTACTCTTTATTTTCCCTTTCCTTTTTTCCACAATATTTATTTTATGTTATTATATAACAATATAAAATGAAAAAGATACAGTCCCTAACTTAAGTAGTTTAAAGTTAAAAAGAAATACAGAATGAAAGTGACAGCTTTAAGTACATTCAAAGCATAAATAAGCAAACTTTATTAGATTATTGTCCTACATAATATACATAAAGATAGAAAGCTCGCAAAAAATTCTTATGTACAGCAATGTGCAATCTGCTTCTTTGTAACTTTAACACATTGAGTCTCACTCTGTCCTCTAAAACTACAAAGAGTACCTTCCTGGTGGCACAAGAGGTTAAGCACAGACAGCACTGTGAAGATATCCACAGCCTCTGCAGCACAAGTTAGATATCTGGCCAGCCAGGGAGCTACCCACACGACCTCTCCTGTCTCACTCGCTGCTCCCCTCAGCAGTGTATTTCAGTCAGTCTGCCTGTTCTGCTCCCCACTCTGTCTCTGAAGAATCCTCTTACCCTCCATACTTCTGGCCTGTACCCCAGTTCTTGTATGCATAAATAAATCTTTAAAAACAAACAAATAAATAAATAGACCTATACAAAATAATTCTAGTTCTCGTGCCATGTTCAATAGTTATGCTGAAGAACACTTTTTTAAAAAACTTTCTTTGTTAAGAACTGCAGATCAAACTCAGTCTAAGATTATTTCTTAAACATTTCTTTAAAATTTTCCTGTGATAGTTAAATATGGAGGAAAGATTGTTTAGAATTTTCTATTTTTGTTCATTTCAGTTACAAAGACAAAGCACTGAAAGCTGTGGCCCTTCACAATTTCACTTTCCCAAAATATGTTCTACAGACAGAGGTATTGATGAGTCATCCTCATTATCAACACAAAATCAGTACTCAGATTAGCAGGCCAGGCTGCACTGGCATTGAAGACAGAACAAAAAACGCCAGTTCCTTAGAGGACCAATATTGTTAAAGTTGGATTTTATAGATGCTGTACAGTAAAGACTAAAACTAAAGTCCCTTAATCCTTTATCTTTGTTATTAAAAAGTTATGAAAGATGACAGGGAATTTAGGATTTGGTATAAAAATTGTTAAGAAATGATTTAACTAAATAAAATCATGGCTTGTGAACCAGAAGCTTTGGGTTCTATTCCCAGGTCTGCCATTAATTAGCTATGTGGCCTTGAAAAAGACACTTTCATATTAAGTTTGACATTATTATTATTTTTTTTTAAAGATTTATTTAATTATTTATACAAGCACTGGGTAGAGTCAGAAGCGCAGGAGGGTGAGCGAATTCACCAGAGCCAGAGCAGGGAACAGAACAGGCAGACTGACAAATACACTGCTGAGGGGAACAGCGGGCACAGCAGGAGGGGTCTGCACACCATGTGGGACCCGAGCCGCTGGCCGGGGATCGAACCAGCGCTGCAGAGGCTGTGGGCAGCTTCGCAGTCCAGCGCTCAACAGCTGTGCCACCGGGGAGGCCCTAAGTTTGATATTATTAACTGACAATAGATAAGATGAGCCTAATATTCCCTAACATTGCTATTACTTTCAACTTTCTATAATTTTTGAATGGACATTATTAAACAGATAGTTAAGAAGTCTGAGAATTATCTGAAAATGTATCTATAACAGTTCCCCACCCTCATCAATCACCACCCACTCAACCAATCTAAAGAATCCTGTATTTCTATCACATAGTATTTAACCTGTGACATCTAAAGGCCAAAGTACGAGGATGACTCAGACAAAACTAAAAATAATTGTCATATAAACACAAAATAATATGCCAGATTCTTGACATACCTTTGTTCATCCATAATTATAATTTAGTACGGTTTTGTCATATCTTTCCCACATAATTACTGATGTACTGAACTAGAGGACAAGAACTATATCCTTTTTAAATCTTTGAATCAGCTTAATAATAATAAATAACTATTGAATTAGAAAACATTGTATTTGTTAGAAAACATTCTAAGTGTTGCCACAGTACCTCAAACGTTGCAAATGTTCAGTAAATGTGTGTTAAGTAAGTGAATTCAGAAGTAGATTAAAAATAATTTCTCAAAAAATCTTGTATTGTCTACTTTTAATTCTCTCTCATTTCCTTCTCTAGTACAGAGGAAGACTTCACAGTGGATTTTTTTTTTTTTAGAATCAAGTGAGATTTAAATACACAAATTTTATTTTGATAAATACATATACAATTAGCATGGATTTAAATAGTTACTCCCTATTCTCATACTTGAGACATCTGAAATACGGATCTGTATTATAAACCCCAGACACTGTAGCGGGAGAGAAAGAAGAAACCAGAGATAAAGGTTGAGAAAGGTACGCTCCTATTACATTGCATTATAGCCCATTATCATCACCATCATCATTCTAACCATCAAGGTCAAAAATTCTAAAGGAGGGAATCACAAAATCAAATGTTTACATGGTTTGAGCAGGTATGAGCAATGAAGTAGATGAAGGACATGATAAATTTCAGAGCACATAACTCATATTAATTGGACTGCCATTACTCAATGCTGGCCCTGAAGAAATTCAGGACTAGCATTACCAGGCATTACAAGCTTTAAAAAGCAGTTGGAAGTTCATACTTTATCTGAAATTTCCTATTTTTATTTTATATATTTTTACATCATTTTTCATTTTTGCACAATGTATGCATTTTCATCTTGGTTATACTCCCCATACAATTCCCACCTCCCCCCATCTTATTTTGACCCTAATCCCTTCTCCACTCCCCACCTCTGTAGTGTGTCTCTGGTTTATACTTGCTTGTTGATTTTGATTTTTACTACCTTGCAAACCAAACATAACAGATTGCAAAACATATCTGTCCTGGCATTCACTTTCTAACATCAGTCATTCTGACTCTCTTTTTCAGTTGTTCTATTGAATAGATAATCATGTCCTATATTTTAAGTTTATCCTTTTCTTTCCACAGTCCCATCATCACTAAAGTCTTCTAAATGGTTTCATTGCTTCTTTGCCAGATTAATTTTTCTGAAACATCATATTTTAATCTTTTTAATCCTATGTTCATTAATATATAATGATTCTGCAGTATCTACCACACTAATCCCACATTCTTCTGCCTGACACTGAAGATTCCCTCTAACTATATCCCATATTATTTGTCTAATCTTTCTTAATAGTCGAAAGTTCTTTTTTTTTTTTCTCACACCTTTCATGCCATGAATGCATAACCCATTGGTTCTCACAAAGTAAGCTTCTTTGGATGGAGCAGAGTGGAGCTTTAGTTGAAACCAGTATGTTTCTCTTGGGCTTTCCCTTTTATCCTGATCATTTTCTTTCAGGAGTTTTAGGAAACTATCTCAGCTTTTAGAGTGCTAAATTTGCACAGTACAAACATTAATTTTCTTGGAAAGAATTTTATCCTTTGTTTGCTTGCAACACCACCACCTGCATGCTAACATTATAGACTCTCCAGTTTTGCCATGGCAACATTTGTGGGATGTTCCTTTTTGAACAGTACCTATCCCCTTGATGTCTACAATATCACCTTTCTCATGATTTTTGCATGTATATGGCCAAAGGAACAACTCCATGTTTTCTAAAAGTCCTAAGAACATATAGGAGCTGCCTCTCCTCTTCCCCTTTGTGTTGGTCATTTGGCAACTTACTGGAAGATAGTGGTTCCAGCCAAAAGAAAGAATCATTTTTCTTTTACTTTTTTCTAGAGGCACAAATGGAGTCACAGTAAGACTAGATTTCTCTTGTTCTTGTAGCTTCCTCCTGTTCTTCTTTTGTCTGCTTATGCTAGACCCAACAGTAGAATATATTCTCACTTCGCCATACCTACCACACTCCTATTCTTTTCATGAATGCTTTCTTGGCACCCTAATCCATTCTAAACATATACTACTTCCTCTGAATTTCTACTTCATGTACATTTAGCAACAAATATTTTAACAAAATGAAATTATTCTTTAATTGTACCATATGTTTGTCATATTTGTAACTGGATTATAATAACCTTAAGGATAAAAATATCTATTTTTTTCTTTAGGTCTTCTGTCTAGTATGGGTTCTTGTGTTTATTAGGAGATCCTCAAAATGTTAGAAAGAGCATCATGAAGGGATAAAAAAGGTAAATTCTAAATATTTACTTTGCATGGTGACAAATGATAAACAGAATTATTGTGTTAATCATTTCACAATATATACAAGTAACAAATCATTATGTTATACACCTAAAACCAATATGCACTTATATGTCAATTACTTCTCAAAAAAATTAAACAGCAATATGGCCAAAAGAGCAAAGAAGCCTAAATAGGACATTTGAGTATGGAAAAGGATCTTTTTTGATATACAGACCCAGATCTACATCTGGGATCTGCCATGTAAGAGTAGACCTTAGGTTCTAAGACTCAATCTTCTTATCTGAAAAATAACAGCTAACATTTATTGAATGCTTACTATTCCAGGCACTCTGTATCTGTTAAATCAAAAATCATCGCAACCCTCAAGGTAGATAATATTTTTATCACCATATAATCTGAAATGTGAAAAACTGGGGTATAGAGTATAAGGTGAAATAATTTTCTCAAGATCACAGCAATGGTAGGGTTGAGTTAGAGTTTAAACTCAGGCAATCTTTATCCAGAAGCCACATGCCTATCCCCATGGGAATAACATAGTACCTACCACACAGGGTTGGTACCAAGTGGTGATGATAGTGGTCAGAAAAATATCATGTCTCACCTTTGGAAAGCCAATTCATTTCTCTGGTTGGTGCTCAGTTTTTCACTCTAACCTGAACACTGTATCAGACCCACTGGGATACATAAAGGAGAAAGTTCATAAAACATTAAGTGCACTATAAAAATTCTTGTTGGTTTATTAGAATTATTATACTATTGGCAACATTTCAGTCTTTCCATCACTAACAAATCCTTGAATTTTATTTCTTTGTAAAGCATTGTAATCCATGCCAAAAATAAGCAACACAGGCTTATTTAATTTGACATGGATAACATATCATAAATAACTTAGCAGACAGGAATCTCAGGCAAAACAAAAAAACATAAGGTTTTTGCATTTAAACTATGGGATATCACTAGGAAAGAATTGTTAAATTTCTACCAGGTGTTACAAAATATTTGGAGAAGAGTAGATAACACCAGCATATTAACTTATGGATCCCAGGCTGATAAAAGCTTTTATCAACTGTTTTCTGATTTATCTAAAATTAATACTTACGTTTATTTATTCAATCACACTTTTATGACTTTCTCTTTTGACTCAGGAGTTATAAAAATTTGCTGTGGATCTTTTCTGATAATCCAGAAAAATGAGTGATATTTCTTCAAGTGAGGAGCTTGAGGGAAGCACATATTAATAGTTCAAGAGAGAGAGTTAAATGTGGTAGAGTTCTTTTCTGAAATGCAAATACCTTGACCTCCTAAAATGGATAGTTCAGGGGTTACTGGGAGAGATTTTACTCAAATAAAACTTGGAACAAAGTGTAAGAACCTGTTCAACAACACTGTAGAACTATTACTCAGCTACAAACTCCAGAGGCCTGGAGTATTACATGACTGGAAGTCACCATTTTCTTGGAAGAATACTGGAAAAATATATTTATCTTATACCATTCCCCACACCCCATACCTAGGAATCAAGTAGCATTTTCTTGGATTCAGTATTCTCTTGAGTCTGACTCGGACTGAAAGCATTATTAAAGCTTTTATAATCATAAAATAACAAAAAAGAAATTCAAGTCCCTTCTAGCTATCACAGTCCCCTTCTCAATGCAACAGCATATCCACTGATGTAATGGGGAGAGGAATGAAAGAGTGAGGAGATGATGAAGAAAAACTACTACTGTCTGTCTGCCTAATAATAAGAGGCTTTATCTCATCTTTTTAAATTCCAACTAAGCTATGACCAAAAATCTTGGCAACACAGGACAAATTTCAAAAATCTAAAATTCTACATTTTTGTTTTCTAAATTAAGGAAAAGAGTTTCTCTAGCTTTCTACCTCTAATTTTGTTGTTAGAGGGCTGTGTGTAGGTCTGACGTATGAAAGCTTATTTGTTTGATAGGTATAATATAACTTGATTATTTATGAAGGAGAGGAACAAAGGAAAGCCACTGAGCAACAATGTGGTCATTTAATGCTGTTCTGCATAAAGATGAAACTTTTCAAGCCCCTCTCAGTTCACTAATAACTGTCATTAGACTTCAATATGCTTGATTATAACAGCATTATTCTATTCCAAAATAGTAGCAGCTCATTTTTTTTTTTAAGAAAGACAGAACCAACTGTGAAAATAAAGACTGATAGCCTAGAGGAGATATTCATTAGACTTTCATTTAGGAATAATAATGCCAATAATGGCCTTATTTTCTCTCTTTGTTCTGTGTGTACTGACTTGTCTGTTCCTCCAAAACAATAGTATAACCAAAAGTGAGTGACCAACCAAGGCTACCCTAACTCTTGCAGTAAGAGGAACACTTATGTGAGAAAAAATTTCATCTTTTTCTAGATATAAGATTCATCATTCTTAGAAATTTGGAAAAAGGAAGAAATTCTCTGAAAAACCAAATCTTCAATTTCATCATTTATTTTCAAAGTGAAGAAGAAAGTTACAAAGGGTTTAATTTGTTTTGGACAAATACTGATGAGAAACACCTAAGTCAACATTAGAAAAAAGCAAAGAGAGAAAGGGAAATTATTCCTAAAAGTGCTTCTTTACCTTCTTTTCACCTACCTACCTGTCAAAACTAATGTTCCAGAGCATTCCACCAGGGTACCTGTGGAAAGGTCTGCCCAGATACTGACCTCACAGCCTTCTTCACAACCCGATGTGGTCTGGGGCAATCAGAACTGTTCATCTTTTAAATAACTACACTTACTAAGTTTTCCCCTTTATGCTTATTAATATCATGTTTTACATATGCCATTAAAAGATAAAAGTTAAAAAGTACTTGCCTATGGGAATTCTACTTGTCTTTTTTTTTAAGATTGATTTATTTATGCATACAGGAACTGGGGAGTAGAACAGAGGTAAGGGGGGGTAAGAGGATTCACCAGAGAGAGTGGAGAGCAGAACAAGCAGATATACTAAAATACACCACTGAGGGGAGCAGTAGGCAAGATAGGAGAGGTCTGCCATGCCATGTAGGGTAGCTCCCTGGCCAGCCAAAGATAGAACTCTGCTGCAGTGGCTGGCTGCCTGGCTATAGCTTGACAGTACTGTGTCCTTAACCCCTGCACAACCAGGAAGGCCCTTAAGTCTTCTTTACAAGACAGACCATACTAATCTTATTTTCTTGTTCTCTCTCTCTCTCTCTCTCTCTCTCTCTCTCTCTCTCTGTGTGTGTGTGTGTGTGTGTGTGTGTGTGTGTGTTGGCTTTCAGAATTAGCCTAAACATTACTAAAATTCCTTAGCCCAAATATTACTAAAATTCATTGAAGACAGTAAATCAGTGCTACAAAATATTGTGAATCCACAGGTACAGAATACACTATTGTACTCATAGTGAGATCTTGATATTAAAATGCAGATTGTATAGCTCCATTTTGTGTCAAAAATGACAAAATGAATATACCCACTCACTCAACTGAACCAACACTCAGATAAATCCAGGTAAGAGTATCATCCTTTTAGCATTTAAGCCACATTCTATGGCTTGACCAGAGTTTCTAAAAAGATTGCTTTCAATGTTTCCAACTACATAAATAATCATTGGTATAGCAATATTTTATTAGGCAAATAAAAGCAAAGGCTGGTATGTAAGATAAGACTCAAATTGCTGATCAGACAACTGGAAGGGGTTATAGCTCCTCAACATTGTTTAAAAATCTTCTCAAAGTATAATCTTTTTAAAATCCAGTCCTCTTGTTTTAAGTCACAGTCTATGGGTTCCCCCTGCTGGATCTTTAACTGTTTGAATCAGAAGCTAAAAAGCAATCCTACCAGTACACTGAAAACCAACTCCAGAGAGAAGAAAGGCATCACAAAGGTGCCTGAGACTGGAAGATTCTAGTTTGGTAGGGCAGAGAAATGTGAAGATAAATTAAGCCTGTTGAAGCGAAGAACCAATGAGGCTCGGTCCATTCTGCTTGACATCTTTGTCCTTTTTATGTTTTCATGATTTGGTCTTCAATATTTAAAGTCTGAATTCTCAGTTTCTCTTGAAAGTCTGCCAACAGGAGTCAATATTCTCCCACATGCCTTAGCTGGAGTATGCCCACTAGAGTTTGCCACAGTTACTAGTATTCCCCATGACCTCATTTTCCCTGACCTAATGTAAATTGTCCACTGCCATGAGGCATGGGCAGTTACTTTTCATTTTTTTAATACTGAATTTTTTAAGATTTTATTAATTTATACAAGAAGTGGGGTACAGGTCAGAGGCGCAGGAGGGTGAGAGAATTAGCCAGAAACAGAGTGGGGAGCAGAATAGGCAGGTGGACCAAAAACACTGCTGAGGGGAGCAGCGGGCAAGGCAGGAGAGGTCTGCCACGCCATCTGGGTTTCTCCCTGGCCAGCCGGAAATCGAACCCACCCTGCCAAGGCTGTGGACAGCTTCACCGCGCTGCGCTCAACCCGCTGAGCCACCACCAGGGACGCCCTACTTTTCATTTTTGTGAGTCATTTCACTCATTAATATTTTGTGTCCAAATTCCAATAGCTATTTGAGTCTTGGATTCCTGCTTTGACACATAATACAGAAAGCACTTTCTCTAAAATGACTATTCATTCCTCCACATCCTCATACCTTAACCCCTTTCAAGCTAAGTGGACTCACATGTCTGGGTAAAACTATGCTGAGAATTGTAATTCAGGATGTGGCTTCTCATAATGAGACAGCTCATATCACTTGGAGTTTAAACATGAGAACAGTACCTAGAGAGTTCTCTCAGTGCATGAAAACTATCAGAAGAATATATTTTAGCGGTACTGTTTCATTTCTAACTCCATTTCTACAGCTGCAGCAAGGGGGAAGACAGAACACAGTATTCAGAAAACTTGACCAGTCAAAGAGCAGGAGAAAAAAATCCACTGTGACTGAAAAACGATGGAAGGAGTAGCTGAGATCTTTTAAGAAAAGACCATGTAATCTTTTCAAGACCTGCCCAGGCCAGGCTGGAATTGAGGAAATCCAAACCTCCATTTACACTACATTTGGATAAAAAGCAAAATCTTATTTGGTCTATTATTAAGCGTTCCCACGAAACCTGAACCTGCCGTCTAGGCTCACTGCTCCTTGATCACAAAGATTCCAGGCACTGGCAGCTCACCAAAGTGATCATTAACTTTACTCTGCTTGTATATTTGGCATGAAGTGAGCTGTTTCATTTTGTGTTGTTTAACTTTTTTTTAGCAAAACCCCAAGCCACTTCTCTGTCATTGACCATTTTGGGGTTGGGCCCTCCCATTTGCAAAACAGTTTCAAAAACAGGAAAATGGATTTTATATAATTAAACTGCTTTCTTTGGCAACTACTATATAATTAGACATCTATTGTGCTTACCTAATATAATGTTTCATTGAAAACAGGTGAGTCAAAGTTTCCACAATTAGTGTGTGAGGATTTACCCATGACCCAAAACAAGTAAAAACTTTGTGGAAGCCTTACAACTTTTTTTCCTTTTGGCAGAAATCTTTGGTAAGACTGTCCTGTTATTCTGTGATGAAATGTAGTACAATGAAACCTGAGCAGCTCAAACTGCATAATAAATTGCTCTCTGCAGTAAATAAAAAGGACTCCCTGATCCAAGCCTGTTATCCTAAATCGGGCAGACTCACAAAGAAACAGATGCACAGGTTTCAGTGGTTAAAAAGATCATAAATAGTAATTATGTTTAAAACTAAAATTCTGTAAGTCCCCAAGGTCAACCAGGCAATATCTTATCCAAGGGGAGGATACTGGATGCCAGGTATTACATGATCACTCCAATTCCCTCACATACTAATATCCCCTTTCTGGTTATTATTTCTAAAGCTATATTTTATTTTATAGAGGTAACAATGGTTTACAACACTTTATCTGACTCAGAGGTATATGCTCACTTCCCCTGAGTGTTTGTACCACACTATACCCACCACCAAGGTACCCACACTCCTCCACCATGGTCCACTGGGCTCCTTCCATGATTTGCTCTCTACTCTCTTCTCCACCTCTGCTAGCTTCCATTCTATGATCAGATTTCTATGATTTATGGTTTGGTTTTTTCTGACTCTTTGTTTTGTTTTTCTGGATTCCACATATAAGTGAAATCATCTATTTTGTCTTTTTCCTTCTGACTTGTTTCACTTAACATTATCCCCTCCAGTTCCATCCATGATGTTGCAAATGGCAAGAGTTTATCTTTTTTTTATAATAAATGAGTATAACAGTATTTTTCAAAGTCCATTCTATGGATTTTCTCTTGGTATTCAAAGCTGGAACAGGGGAGGGGAGAGTGGGGAAGTTTCTATGTTTATTTAGGATGTGTTGAATAAAAATATTATTTAAAAGGCATTTTCCCCATCTTTAATATACCAGTATGCAGTATGCACTATTAATTTGTATACAGCCATTGCTACTTTTGTTTTCTGTGAGATTAAGTACTATCCAGGTAAAGTCACTCAAAATGTGTTAAAGCCATTTTGATTACTATGTATTTTGTTTTTCTTGCAATTAAAGACAAGGTTGTTAGATGTTAACTGCACTGAAATACTTGGAATAATCACACATAACCAAAAGTTATCTGATCCGAAATGCTTCTCATTTGACACTGGCAAAGAATACAACATTTCCCCAAAACACTGTGACCACAGAGCCTTTAATTTAGAGAGTAACTTGAGATTAGTTTTCCCTGGGATCCATTTTGGGAAAGTTAACCTACAGTATATACTTAAAGAGTTAGATTATAGCATTAACCCACCCTCCTGACCCTCACTTATAAATTTCTCTTTTTAACTGGGCCTTGTAAAGATCAAAATTATTTCAATCCCTTTAATAAAGGTGAAAGGGAGGCAGAGGAACTGAGATGGGTATTTGAGGGTAGAAACTGTCTTGAATCCATGTGTCAGGAATACAATATGATTCCTCTCTCCTCCTTCCTTAAGTGTTAACATTAGTAATCAAACTTTCCATAATGTAGGACAAATCACTGAAGTGGAAGAGAAGATACAGAATTAGAGATTCAATGAGACAAGATCTGATTTATGTGCCTACACAATTAGCTTTCCCCCTGTTCTAGAAAAAGTTTATTCCTTTCTACTTTCACAAAAACCTTCTCAAATTGTTACCCTTGTGAGACTTTCTCTCACCTTTACAGCTGCTTGGATACATTTTATCATCTGATTTCATTTCAAATTCCAAAGAATTTTCAGGAAAGCAGAAAGGGAAAGAAAAAAAGGATGTGATGACGACTTTCCTTCTGTTACCTCCCGAAATAATAACCACTAACTTCTTAATCCCATTACAAAATCTCTTTGCTGGGTCACGTCGGGCAAACCATTAAGACTTTCAGTGTCTCAGTTTTCTTATCTCTAAAATAGAGTGACTAAAAATATCTGCCCCATAGTTTCTGTACAAATGGTGTGAGATCATGTTGCAAAAGTCCTTGGCCCTGATATATAGCTGAGAGCTCAGAAGATGGTAAAACATTTTTTATTATTAATGACAATGAAGCAGATTTCTGACTCTTTATCCACAGGTATTTGACTACCCGAAATGCCCAAGAGAACCTGCTTCCAGATACAGCTGATAAGGTAGCTTTTACCTGCAATTCAGAGAATACTGATGTAAGCAGGCAGTATCACTGCACTGCTCCTCATGCACCTCCCCATGCTTCCTTTTCTCATTCTGCTTCCCATCATTAAAATGTCAGTCAAGAAGGCACAACAGCGTAAGATAATTAATGAACAACTTCTCCAATATTCAATTCTATGAGATTTACTAGTCTCTCAATCTAAACTGATCCCCAGGGTAATTTCTAAATATCATTTTAATTTTTTGTTTTTACTAATTGATTTAGATGGCAGCTTCTGGGTAATATTTGCAGAGCATGATTCTGTGGGGGAGAGTAAAGGGATCCACAATTATCAGAATTCACTAAAGCTGTATCTAGCAATAAGTCTACTCACCACATTTTTAAAAGAAAATTTGAGGCCTTGGGAGGGCCATTACTTATCTAAGCCTTAGCCAGTCTTGGGTAAGGTGCAAAACTAGAGCAAGAAAATGGTTCTTTTGGTTCCTTCAGAACACAAAGAATCTATTTTAGCTCCGTGCTTCTTATAACAATAAACCAAAAAAAGCTGAAAATTTCAGTTGTAAGAATCTTAATAAACTAGCAATGTATTTGGTGTAAATTTAAAATGTAGGCATGTCATGTCAGGGATCCTTCCTAAAAGCACTAGACTAAATAATACAACCTTAACAAAATAAAATTTAGACCCACAATACTGTCATCAGAGGGATCTCCAGAAGGGGAATTTCCCTCAAGAGGCCCTGAGGCCACCTTGCCTTTTGGTAGGATGGGGAGAGTGTCAGAGCTCACAAGCACTCTACCCTTAAGCCATGCTTCTTATAGCAACTCCTGTTGAACCCTTTGGCTCAACAAAGGCAAAAGCTATCCATCCCTTTGCTTAACTTAACACATGGGAGACACAGGGAGGCATTTTTATAGGGGAAGGAAAAGAACAATGAATCTCCCTCCCTAGATGCATCATACAACCCTTCTCAAAGATGCTGTTGTCTCTCCAGGGTATTTCCAAGAGTCAGAGTCTGGACGCTACATCCCAGGGCCCACACACCTCCTCCCTTCCCCTTAGCCATGGATCCAGCCCTAACTCTAATCCTGCCTTCCATTTCTTCCATCCTTCAGTCTTTCTCCTCAATCCCTACTCTAATTTATCCTTTCTTTGATGGAAAAGTTTCTTCTTCAAACCTTATGAGGGGGTGAAGAAAAAATATTTACATTCAATTCTTGTAGATTAGGAAAGAAGTGGGGAAAAAAACAGACAAGTCAATTAGGTTTCCATTTTAAGATCATCTACATATTTATATTCTACCCTATTACAAATGTGAGGAGATTAGAAAGGATAACAAAATTCTAATCTAAATCCCTCAGAAGTGGGCCTTCCTGGTAGCACAAGGGGTTAAGTGTCAGCACTATGAAGCATCAGCAGCCACTGCAACAAGAGTTTGATTCAGCAGACCTCTCCTGTCTCGCCCGCTTGCTCTCCTCAGCAGTGTATTTCAGTCAATCCGCCTGTTCTGTTCCCCACTCTGATATGGTGAATCCTCTCACCTTCCAGCACCTCTGGCCTGTACCTTAGTTCTTGTATGCATAAATAAATAAATCCTTGAAAAAATAAATCCCTCAGAGGGTTATTATAGGAGCCCTCTGTTCTCAGCTTATGATAGCTAAAATAGGATTTCTACCTGTTAAACCTCTCATTCTGCTTAACCTTGAGTCTCTTTCTTGCTGTAGTCTTGCTTAGAATTAGATGGAATAAATAGAGATATAAGATGAAAACCTATTCTGAACTGCCACTGAATTATGTGGCCATGCATAAAGTAATATAAATTCTTAGGAGAGGCAGAATTTCCTGACTTTTCTCAATAAAATGAGCAAATCACAGAAAGTGAAGGCTGCAACTGGGATGCCAACAAAATTTTTTGAATAATTGGTGCTTATACCTGATCCTCAATTTCTCTGTAGTGGAAAACATAGTTCGACTTTATCAGTCATTTAATAAATGATTTCTGAATGACTCTAGACAGTTTTCTTGGTTAACTAACTTGTATTTTCTCATGGTGCTTACATGTATTAGGTGGGAAACAGACAAAGGAACAAGTATATAAATAGATATCAAATGGTCATAAATACTAAAAAATACAGATAAGAGAAAAAAACAGAGGTAGAAATGATGGGGAGGGGCAGGCCTAGGTCTTTCCTGCACCCAAGGTCTCCCCAGCTGGACTCTGTTCATTACCTCCTTCACAATGAACATGTCCCATCTTCTGATGGTGCCCTCTGACAAATGGATTTTTTTTTTAAGATTTATTTATTTATTTATTTAGACAAGCACTGGGTACAGTCCAGACGCGCAGGAGGGTGAGAGAATTCAGCAGAGCCAAAGCGGGGAGCAGAAGAGGCAGAATGACTGAAGTACACTGCTGAGGGGAGCAGCGGGCACAGCAGGAGAGGTCTGCGCGCCATGTGGGACCCTCGCCCACCCGGCAGCCAGGGGATCGAACCGGCGCTGCAAAGGCTGCGGGCAGCTTCGCAGCCCAGCGCTCAACTGCTGCACCACCAGGGGAGGCCCCTGACAAATGGATTTTTGCCATGATATCAGAGGATGTACTAAGCATAACAGATTATAAATTAAAAATGATCAATAGTCTTTCATTTACCACTAAAATAGATGAAGTCTTAGGGACATTTCCAAATAAAAACAGTGACTATGTGCTAATTCCTATCAATTTATAACATAAACCATGAAGATTTGCCTTACATGTTGCCTGTTTCTTGGAAAGCCAATTCTTTAAAAAACAGTTTCCTTGCATGAAAGTAAAAGCCTTACTCAGTACTCAGATTGATCTAGAGGTTTCCCTTTGAAATAATCAAAGCAACAATACTCACATTGCTTTTATGTATTAGTATACCATGCAGTTATATATACTTTTATGACTATATAGTACTTCACATTTTGACACTACTATTCTAGCTCTTAATTCACTTAATTGTCACAATAACACTATAAAGAATTAGTATCCCAATTTGACTAAGGAGATAAATAAAGATCACTGATGACAGGGCATAAAGTCCTACTCCTAGCCAATGCCAGTTATTAACAGGAAAAAAAAAACCCAAACACAGAATAAATCATTATCTTAGCTTGGAGAGGCCACCATTTTAATAGTGTTCTCTGCCAATTTGGAAAGGTGAGGTTTAGGTTTCTTTCAGCACTAAGTTTGTGGTTTTACTTCAAAAGTTTTTGTAATTACAATTTAAATTCTGTGTCCATATGGTACATGGGATGATGATAGATTTGCATTTATCAAAAGGCCTTCCAAAGTCAAAGTCATTTATCAAAGGAAAAAACTCAACTTTCATGTCCCTCTTGTATGAAATTAAGAGACTAGATGAGAATATATCTTAGATATTTTCTAGTTCTGTGATAGAACACTCAGTTTTACACTTTGCAGAACTATAGCTTCTTACAGAATTTTCTAGTTTTGATTGTACAGTGCTTCGGTCATTTTTTTTTTCTATTGTAGCCATGCTTACCAATGTCTTTGCTATAAAATCATATGAAAATCTGCTTGCATTCCCTAGGCACACATGCACAGATAACTTCAGACACTCGGAAGCAGTCAGTCTGAGTCCACCAACTATCTATAGCAATGAACTAAAGACCTGCCTTTACCAGACAGGCTGATTTAAAAATAGCAGATTTAAGAATATTAAAATGCTCCTTTCCCAGACTCAAGTGACATTCCATTCATCTCACTGAAAATTTATTTTCTATCTAAGGACTCAAATGAAACCCCACTTACGGGGGTGCTCTATGAAAAAAAAGCTGTCCCTATACTGTGTGTACTATGAAGAACTTAGCAAAATTCCATACCCTCACTGCAAAGAAAATGTGATTCGTGCTGGCATTATAAAATCAAAAAAAATGCATAAAATCTGTACTTGGCCTTTATTTAAATGATGTCGCTACTCATGTCCAAATAGAAAAATAAAATTTATAGCACACAGCTAAGGAAGCAAGGCAAAAGGAATAGTGACTCAGCTGAATTTGTATCTTACAGATTAAAACAGCTGCAAATGAAGCTTTCATGATCTGTAAAGGTTTCTTGCCTCCTGCAGTCCCACCCACACCCAAGTTTCCACTGCCCTCCATCTTCTGCCCAGCTGCCAAGAGAGTCTTCCCTCAATCTACACCTGTCTACAACCCTTCCATTCCTCACTTCCACCCCAACATATGCAAGTAAGCAGACCACCCAAGCTGATACATCTGTTGCTTTATAATTGTTTCTCCTTTCCATAATTGCTTCATAATCACTCCCTTTCTCCTTCTTAATCCTAGGGACACCCCAATTTTTACTTAGGTAAGAATTCACTGCCTATAAATAGCAAAACATTTAACTCATATAGCATAATAGGTTAAGAGCCAGATTTTGGATTCAAATTACTTTGTCACTTTCTGACATTAAGTAAATCTCTTAACCCCGCTAAGCCTTACTTTATTTATCTGTAAAAATGAGGATAATATTACCTTCTTTGGGTTTTTGTAAATGTGTAGCTTCTGCCCAATAAATATAGCCATTGTTTTTGTTGTTATCACTTGAAAGAGGGATGTAGGAATATGACTTGAAAGGGAGGAAAGGATGCAATTTCAGCCAGATGATTTCATGGTAATATGCAAATATGTGTGAGTGTATCTATATCTTTCTATATACCTATCTATCAAAAAAAACACTGGATTGGATATTGAAAGATTAAAAAATTTGAAGCCTAGTCCCATCTCCTCCATGTATAACCTTAAGCAACTCCGTAACCTCCCAAATATTAAAATAAACTATCATATGTCTTTCAGCTTTACAAGAGTTATCAATTTCTTGTCAGGTTCCAATTAATAGATTTTTGCCTGCTCTGTGAAGGTGGAGTTCAGTCCTTGAAACACTTTCTTTTCCAGCTCTCACACTGCTAAGCTTTGTCATTAGAGGGCATGAGAGAAAAAGGGTAGGAGGAAGGGAGTGTCCCTCCTAGTGCAGGCGTGTGTGCTCAGTGTCCCTCCTAGTGCAGGCATGTGTGCTCAGTACCCACTGAGCACCCATTGTTCCCAGCGTCCACCATTCCTCTAGCACTCAGCTACTGCAGCAAGTACAGCTTCCCCAGTGCCTGGCTCTTGCAGTGACCAGTTGACAGCAGCACCCAGTACACAGGAGCACCAGGAGCAGCAGCTTCCTCCAGCATCCCCTCACACTGGCAGTTTTGTCCTATAGCACCTCAGGTACGACAACTTTCTATGAGTAGCTTTCCCCAGTCCCTAGAGGTGATTTTTTTCCTACAAGTTCATAAGGGGGGGGGGGGTTGCAAAATCCAAGCAAATTCCACTGGTGATGGCAATTTCTCTGCCATCCAGTGAGCCATGTCACAAATTTTCCAATAATTCTGGATATCACCCCTGGTATTGCTAGAGGGGGAGAATCTTCCTGGGGTGCAGTGTTTTTGCTCCCTAAGGTCAATTCCCAATAAGGTTACATGGAAGTTTTCCCACACTAGCAAGCAATTCTTGGACACCAGCATGATGTCCAAGAATTCAACTCAATTCCTTTTGATTCTAACATTATCCACCCAGCGAGAGCATCAGATTTCATGGGTTAAGCTTTCAGTCTCCGAACACCATCCTCCACTTCAGACATCAATCTCAAGCCCAGACTGCCACCTGGGCTTCTGTCCAACCAGACATAGACAGGAGGTTCTCATCACCCCCTCAGGTGCCAATAACAAGCCAAGATTATTATCTGTGCTTCTGACTGGCTATATAAATCAGAGGTTCTCAGAACACCCTCCTTCGGTTCGATTAATTTGTGAAAATGGCACACAAAACTCAGGACCCCATTTTCTCACTAATCATCAATTTATTAAGGATACTAAAGGATAAGAATCAATAGCCAGATGGGGTAAAGGCATGGAACTTCCATGCCTTCCATTATCACAGTTCAACAACCTAGAAGCTCTCCGAAGCCCCTCCTTATAGAGGCCTCACTGAGTGACTCATTGATCTTTGGCAACTGAAATCAACCTCCAGTCCCTCTCCTTTCCAAGGTGGGACGGGTAATTCCAATCCTCTATTCTTGTTAGTTTCTCTGACCACCAGCCCCTATCATCAGGTGTTCTCCAAAAGGTGCCTTCAACAAAATAACAAGACACCTTTATTAAAACATTTATAAATTTTAAGGCTTTGGGGAGCTGTGAGTCAGGAACTGTGGATGAAAACCAAATATGTGTGAAACTGCATTTGTATGAAAGGCCAAGATATCTATATTACTTACAAATCACAATATCACAGGGGCTTTATCTGGCTGCTCCTTATAATTACTAATCTTGTATTCTTTTGATCTCTTCTTTACTTCTTATTCACCAAACCATCATTACACCAATCCCATTACAGCTGATAATTCTCTAAACTTTCCCTACTCAAATGACTGTGTAGTTTCTGTCTTTTGATTGACATTGGCTGATACACAACTCTAAGATTTCTAAGACCCACAAATACTGTGATTTCAGAAGTGATGTTGGTAAGAAAGGGGTATCCCACCCTCACCACCAAGCTTCCCATAAGAGCTTTGCTTCTGGAATGAGATGTCAGAACATAACAAGAACTCTGGGACATGAAAGACAACTAAACATTTATGATTCAAAAGAAATTGCCCTCAGAATCCAAAATCGGGTCTCCCCGGTGGCGCAGTGGTTGGGCGCTGGGTTGCGAAGCTGCCCACAGACTCTGCAGCGCTGGTTCGATCCCCGGCTGCTCCCCGGCCACCTGAGGAGGGTCCCACATGGCGCGCAGACCTCTCCTGCCGCCCGCTGCTCCCCTCAGCAGTGTACTTCGGTCCTTCTGCCTGCTCTGCTCCCTGCTCTGGCTCTGGTGAATTCTCTCACCCTCCCGCGCTTCTGACTGTACCCAGTGCTTGTATAAATAAATAAAAAAAAATAAAAAAAAAAAAGAATCCAAAATCATCTAAAAAATCAAGGGGGCATTCCATAGAAATGATTCAGTTTTGCACAGCCAGAAATAAGCCAAACTGTTAAGGGTACAGTCCTCCAGACTGCCCAATCTACCCAAGATGACTCACACTCAATTCAAGTTTGGGGGTTCTCAAACCACCCTAAGCTTTGATAATTCACTGGAAAGAACACAGAATTCACAGTTACACCAAAGTCACATTACAGGAAAAGAATACAACCTAGAACCAGCTAAAGGAAAGGATGCACAGGGCAAAGTCTAGAAGCCATCCAAACACACAGCTTCCAGTTGTTCTTTCCTATTGGAGTTATGGACAGACAGCTTTCCCTCCTTCCAGTCATAATGCATGACAATGCCCATGAGTATTGCCAACCAGGGCAGTTTACAAGTTGTAGTAACCCAATATGTTATTTCAGCTCATTAAGAAGGTATGATTAACTGAATCATTGCTCATATTATCAAGCTCAATCTCCAGTACCCATCCCTCCATGTATGCTGGGCTAGCATCACATGGCCAGAGGTACCTGTTGTGAGCCACCTTAGCAACAAGCAGTATAAACTGTCAGGCAAGGTCCAAGGGGCTCACTGTGAAAAATAAAGACACTCCTGTCACTCAAGAAATTCTAAGCGTTACCTCCTAGGAACCTGGAACAGAGGTCAAACTTCTTCTATTGGTAAAATGTAGTGGATATGTATAGGCCTTATCTTAAATTTTCAACATTGTTTGATTTTGCTGACTACTCCTACACATGTGCCAGACATATTAGAGAGCTGAAGAAACTACCGGAGTGAGTTATTACTACTAAAGTCAGATTTTATTAGGAACGAAAGTAGCTGCTTACATAAGATCAGTCTCATTGAAAGCATAAGAGATCGCATACAAAAAAGAAGGGGCAGCAGTAAAATGTTACAAGATTTGTTAACTATTTTTTACCTTTTTTTTTTCAGCTTTGGGACCCAATGTTTTCATACAATGGCATAAAAAACTGCTTTCGTAGTACAATTAGTAACATTAAATTCCTATTTCCTTCCTTTTATAAAACATTTTCATCTGTAACATTAGTATGTTTCATTGCATTATAGATTTGTCTCCATGAGCATTCTGAAAGCATGAAAAAGCCATTCTAAGTCCCTTTCAACCCTCCCAAACCCTGTCAAATGTCAGTGCCCCATTAGATTATGTGGTCACATGGTCTCTTCTGTCTTCTTCTTGTTCAAGTGACTTTATATGCTAAGTGATTAGATCACCTTTTTTTACATTTGCACATATTCAGTTATGTCAGAAGCAGCTCTGGGGAATTTCAAAATGTTATACAGTAAATGAGCATAATACCATGAAGACCGTTTGAAATAGACATAAATTTTTATTTCCATGATTGCTTTCTTATTACATTTGTTGCAGCTAAACTGTATGTGGTTAAAAGGCAAAACAAAACAAAGGTGAACCAGTCAAGAAAAACAGATTGGAAACCCATAGATGCACAGTAACCAACCTTGATATATGTTTCCCGCTGTCAATTCACATTTTCATATTTATCTGGTCAATTTTTCTATTATTTAGACCTGCCATTCTAGCCTCAAACTTTCACTCTCCTTTCTCCTTCTTGAAACTAAATACATATATACATATATGCACACATACATGCAAAAATATTTTCTTGGCTTGCCACCAAATATGCCAATTTGCCATATGCCAAATAGAGGGAATTAAGCTAACAATGTTTCTTCTTGGTTCTAGCAGAAGCACATCACAGTCTTATATTTCCAACCTCATCATCCTCACTCTCCTCTACAAAACTTCATTATTGGTCATCCTTCATTCCTTTTCTTTCTTATATATTGTAACATCTCTCAGGAGTCTTCATTT
This sequence comes from Talpa occidentalis, assembly GCF_014898055.3. Taxonomy (NCBI): domain Eukaryota; kingdom Metazoa; phylum Chordata; class Mammalia; order Eulipotyphla; family Talpidae; genus Talpa; species Talpa occidentalis. The sequence continues at coordinate 22,037,611 of NW_023603184.1, read as the reverse complement.
AAATTTATTCAAGTCTTCCCATTTTAAAAATGAAAATTCTTTCATCAGTGCTACATCCTGCACTACAAAGTAATGGCTCTCTCCTCACCTTTAAGGCCAAACTTCTATAAAGAAATATTTCAACTCACCTCCAACTCACCTCTCTAACTATCATAGTCTGGAGTTTGGCTTCTGTAGTTCTACTGAAACAGGTCTTTTGAAGAATACTCAAAATTTTTCTATTGGTAAATTTATCGGATATGCATAGGTCTTATTTTAAATTTTCAACATTGTTTGATTTTGCTGACTACTCCTTTCTAATTTAAATTCCTACCCCAGATGCCAGGACATAATACTCTCTTGATTTGGTCATAGCTAAACCTGCTCACTTTAAACTATTTTACCGTCTTCTGAGTCATGTAATGTTGAAGATTCTATAAGTTCTATCAGAGACTATTATATTGTCACTTTGTACCTTCTCTCTTAGAATATCATCTATGGTCAGATCTGTCTCCATTGTTCCATAAAGAAAGATGACTTCAAATATTTCCAGCTCAAACAGGACCTCCTTTGTATTTCAAGTAGGAATTTGTAATAACCAACTTGACAAATTGTCTCAAAAACTCTTCCAACATAACACACCCAAATTCCACTCCTGACTCCCCTTCCTTCACCAAATTTTTATGCTTCTTGTAATGGCCCATGTCTCATCCATTCAATTAACAGGACAGAAATCTGGAGGTTATCCTTGATAACTTTCTCTCCCATATACCCTATATCAAATACATCAAGTTGAATAAATGTCACCCACTAAGAATTTCCTAATTATTATGCACTTTTTCTATCTTCATGTGTACATTCTAGTTCAAGCCACCATCATTAATAGTATTCTCCTTACATATATCCCTGTCCATTTTTGTATTCTCATCCACTGTACCCTGATACAGCCACCTAATACATACTCTAGAGTGTCACCTCTACTTATAATGCTTTAGTAGCTTTGTATTTCCCTTAAGACATGCTCAAAACCCTTGAGAACTTTATAAGACTACACTTGTTCACCTACCTACTCATCCCAATCTTTCTTTGTCTCTTGATTGATTGTTTTATTCACGTTGGCTACCTTGAATTATTTGAAGTGCCATGCTTCTTCTTCTGGTGTGTTCTGCATAAAATACCACCATTAATTTACCAGGGTAACTCCTAATGTATCTTTAAATTCTCACTTCATTCATCAACTTCCTTACAAAACTTTCCTGATATTCCAATCTAGACCAAATCCTCCTATCATATGCTCTCATAGTAACATGTAACGCTCCTCAATTAAATGCATCACCTTCATATTATATTTATTTGATAATTTTACTTTGTCTTCCATATAATACTAAATACATATGGAAGACAGGGAACATATAAATTTATTGTACCCCCAGAATCTAACATAATACCTGGTTATCATTAAGTATTCATTGAGTAGATAAATAATGAAAGAAATTTTACTAGGTTTTGAAGTACAAAATCACTCACAGAAAAAAAGACTTTCTATATTTGAAGGTAACATTTAACTACTTACAGGGAAGAAGTATTTTGCGAATCTCTCTTGTTGCCCTTATTGATCAAAATGTGCTCCTCAGGAATTTGGGAGGCCACAGAGGTCAACTGGGAGGAATACAAGAGGAAAAGTTAAATGGCAGGGAAATCTGCTCCACTTCAGCCAGGTTAATTTTGATTTTCCTTATTTTAAAGCATTAGACTGCTATAGAACACTTGTTTTGGATAAATGTATACTCTCCTTCATCAAAAGGTTAGAAAATTTACTTAACTAGATAAATCTCAGCATACTGATAAGAAAACTGAAGCCTACACAAAATAAGTGAAATAAACCAAAGCTACAGAGTTAGACAATGTAGAATTTCTGTACTAGCTGGGAAAATAAAAAAATCCTCAACAGTAACAAAATCCCCCAGAAAGAACATAAAGTTAACCTGTAATAACGAAGAGTGATTCCTCCTTTTCTCTCCTCCTTTCACCTTTTTGGCACTGCCCTTCCCCTCTTGCTGCTTTTATTCTCACAATATTTGCTAAATTATCAAGAATGGACTTCACAAACCAAATGAAAGATTTCACTTTCTGATTTTATATTGGAGAGTCATTCTGTAACTAAGTTCCCAGGCAATTTTGATTCTACCATTTTCCAGATGTAAACTCTAGATTTTTTTTTCAACTGAGCCATCATTGGCTTACAACATTTTATTTGATTTAGAGGTATAGGATCACAACCAGATATTTTTTAACGTTGAAAATCTTCTAATATAACTAGTTGACTGTCATTCATTTTTATTTCTGAAGTAAATTTGAAAATAATCAAGCCTTAGTTCAGTCTGTATAAGGACTCCTAATAAACAGAATTAGTCAAAATATATTGTTATTCCTGCCTTACAAACACCAGAGGGCACTAAATACTGGAAAAGCCAGAAATTTTAAGAAGTGTAACAAATTTATTTTCTCACTAGAGGGATCAAAAAGGTAAAATAATACACTACTTATAGTCTTGAAAATGTCTCTATAAGTAGAACGTATCTCATACTTTATGATAGGGGACTAAATACTTATTTTAACCTAAACATATTTCTGTCAAAAGGATTATAATAAAAATTAACCAGGTGTCTCATATCTGCTTCTTCCTTTCCTCCTCCATTTTTATCTCCCATCTCTAGACAGTTTTACTTTTATACATTTATATAAATAAACAATGATAGATCAATTATAGAAATCGCAAAAAGCAAACAATGAAAAAACCTCTCATAAATGGAAAAGTGCAAGGCATGGAAGCAAAATTCACAGAAGTAGTATGCAAGAGAAAATAGTTAGTTTTGCAGCTTATCTTATATGACCCTTAGTTTGGTTCCTCTATAGTCTACATATTAGTGACACTACCTGGTACTTATCATTCTACCCTCTCACTTATTTTACTTATAATTATCCCTTTCAGCTCCATCCATGTTGCTGCAAATTACACAATTTTATATTTTTGATTGCTGCATAATATTCTGTTGTGTATACATACCATATCTTCTTGATCCACTTGCCTATTTGGAGGCTTTTATCTTATTTCCACAAATTTAACTATTTAAATACTGCTACAATAAACATGGGAATGCAAGTTTCCTTCATATTCGTGTTTTGAATTTGGGGGGAGTGAAATTAATGAGTCATATAGCAGATACATTCTTCATGTTTTGAGACACCTCCCTACTGCTTTCCATAAGGACTGGGCCAGCATTCATTCCCACCAGCAGTGTAGGAGAGTTGCCTTTTCTCTACACCTTCACCAGCACCTGTTATTTCTGGTCTTTTCCACATGGGCTATTCTCATAGGTGTGAGATGATATCTCATTGTGGTCTTGATTTGCATTCCATGATAAGAGATGATGAACATTTTTTCATGTGCCTGTGTGCAATCTGTATGTCTTCTTTTTTTTTCTTTTTTTGGAGAAGTGTCTGTTTAATTCTTCTCCCCATTTTTTGATTGGGTTATTTGTTTTCTTTTTGTTGAGTTCTATGAATTCTTCAAAGAATTTGTATATCAGTCCCTTGAGAGATGTGTGGTTTACAAAATTTCCCCCATTCAGTTGGGTGTCTTTTCATTTCAGTTAGGGTTTCTTTCACATATAGAAGTTTTTTAATTTGATTAGTCCTGCTTGTTTATGTTCTCTTTGTTTTCCTTGCTGTTGGCTTTGAATTCCTAAAGTCATCACTGAAACTTAGGTCATGAAGTGTTTTGTCTGTGTTTTCTTCTATGTATTTTATGGTTTCAGGTCTTATATCAAAATCTTTTATCCATTTTGTGTTGTTTTTTTGTATATGGTGTGAGATAGTGACCTAGTTTTATTATTTTGCATGCAGCTGTCCAGTTTTGTATGAAAAAGTGATCGTAAGGAAAAATGTTTACTTGTAGAAATAGTAAAGCAATATACTAAGATAATGTTTAAGAGATAGTAGAGGACTAACATGAATTTGCTTTTCAGTTAAACAGAACATCATGTTTGTTTCTTATACTTGATATATGTCTACTTTGAACTCAAATGTGTCTGCTCCAAAATTCCTATGTTGAAATTCTAACCTCCAGTACCTGAGGATATGACAGAATAAGGAGACAGGTTCTTTAAGAAAGTAATTAAGTTGGGCCTCCCTGGTGGCACAGGTGGTTGAGCGCAGCACTGTGAAGCTGTCTGCAGCCTCTGCAGCATAGGTTCAACCCCAGCCGGCCGCGAGAATCCCACATGGTGAAGCAGACCTCTCCTGTATTGCCCACTGCTCCCCTCAGCAGTGTATTTCCTCAGTCTGCCTGTTCTGTTCCCCACTCTGTCTCTGGTGAATCCTCTCACCCTCCCGCACATCTGGCCTGTACCCCAGTTCTTGTATAAATAAATCTTTTTTTTAAAAAAAGTAATTAAGTAAAAATAAATCTGATATGATGGGCCCTAACCCAATATCACCAGCATCCTTTTCAGAAGAAATTTGAATGTACAAAAGAAATATCAAAGGGGGCCTCCCCGGTGGCACAGCGGTTAAGCGCTGGGTTGTGAAGCTGCCTGCAGCCTCTGCAGCGCCAGTTCGATACCCGGCTGTTCCCAGGCCACCGGAGGAGGGTCCCACATGGCGCGCAGACCTCTCCTGCCGCCCGCTGCTCCCCTCAGCAGTGTACTTCGGTCCTTCTGCCTGCGCTGCTCCCCGCTCTGACTCTGGTGAATTCTCTCACCCTTCCATGCTTCTGACTGTACCCAGTGCTTGAATAAATAAATAAATAAATAAATCTTTAAAAAAATAATAAAATAAAATGTCTCAAAGTTATTTAAAAAAAAAAAAAAAAAGAAATATCAGAGGGAGGATCATGTGAGGATATAGAGAAAAGATGGCTATTTGTAAGCCAAGAAGAAAAACCTTAGGAGAAACTGAGCCGAAATTCTTGACACCATAATCTTGGACTTCTAGCTGCTGGAACTTTGATAAACGTAATTTCTTAAATGCATCCCACCTCCACCATCAGTGGTATTTTTTTTTTTTTTATGGCAGATAGCAGCCCTAGCAGATTTCTTGTTCTCTATTTCTAACCTAAACTACTCCTTAAACCTAATTCACTCTCTTGCTCTTGTGTTAATATTCTTGGCTTCTTTCCTTAGCTGCAACCGGCACCTCCTCTCTTCCGTTAGGCTACTTTTAGTCTCTACATATATAAAATGAACAGCTCTCAGTGGATACTGACACTGTTCCTGAGATCTCTTTTATAGAGCTAAGGCAACCACCAAATCCTATCTTTTCCATTCTCAACACAAAACCTGTGGTTGAGCCAAAGTCTGGCAACTACACCTTAGATATTTCTCATTGACTAACATCCCACCAAGACTTGGAGAAATGAACTTCCCTACCCTAAGCATCAAATATAGTAATGAGTCACAAAAAAATTGGAGTACAAGTTCAAAGCTTTTGATGACTCATGATTACAACAGGATCAGCTTCAGAGAGGAGCTATTTGTCTTTGACAACTTCCTACCTGCTTTAAGGCAATGATTCTCTCCTTTCCTTCTACTTTTTCCTTGTGTAATGAGTATGTTATTTGGTCTGGAGCTGTGTGTGTGTGTGGTTAGGTAACACTCCTCCCTTTTGCCAAGAGTTCTCTTTATGAAATGGTGCTTTGGCTAGAATAAGAGATATATTTGCCTCCCCCCCTTTTTTAAAGAAAAAGGCAGCAAGGCAATAGAAGAGAGTAAAAGTAGAGGCATTGAGGTAGTACTTATTGCCCAACAAAATCCTTAAGTCATATGAGAAGTTCTGAGTGGGAGGAATTAGGGACTGAGTATGACAGAGCTCCTGTAGGAGGAAGCTCAAGAGAATCTAGGTAGGAACTGCCACTACCACTATAAGGCTCAGTTGCCAGGAAGTTGAAGAGAGGATCATTTCCCCCTTTCTAGAAACACTGTGCTTTGACCTCAAAGACATCATGAATTTTATCCTGACTGGATGAAAATATTATGATGGGCTTGCTGGGATTCCTTCCAGCAGGGTGAAATACTAGATGGGTTTCGACAAGGGAGAGTAGAACAATGTGTGGCAGATGCTTATGCTGCTGTGGTTGATCTGAGAGATTGAATCTTGAACATGTTCTTCGGCTCCTACTCAATGAAGGTTACACCATAAAGATTTATGAAGTGTGATATATCCTAGTCACTCATTCAGAGGAATATTGCTGACCCAAGTTAGAAAGACATTTTAATCTGTCTTATCCTTTCATATCTCCATCTTCTACACTAGCACCACATCCTATTGTCTAAAGAGCTACTGATTTTTATACAAGTTGAATTTAAAGCCATTATAAAAAATATATTGCAGAATAATACTGTATAGTATAGTAGAGCATAATATAATGTAATATACTACAGCTGAACTTGAGTAAGACTCTAAGTCGTTACTCAATTTTCTGATTTTTTATAGATAAGCAGTGATAGGCAAAGACCCGGTCAAGCTGGAATGGGTAAAAAAAGACTCCTATATTTGAGTCTTAAGAACCACAGCCTGGCAGATACAAAGGCAAGAAGCCTTTAATCCTGTTAGGATTGTCTGGGGCTGGGAGGGTTTATATACAGAAAGAAAAGCAGGATAGTTTTCACTGAGTCCTACTATGCAACTTAGGTCACCAGTCAGTCAAATTCTGAGTGGCACAATAATATGCAAATTCGGGAAAGGGTTAGCTGAACAGTGAGTGGTTGTTCTGGTTTCATTCCTGGGCAGTGTTTTGTGGGAGGATTTGTTTCAATTTCTTCCCTGACAAGTCTGAACATGTCTGATAATGCCTGGATGTGCCTGGGTGTGCCTGGAGAGGGTCCAGACTATTTTGATTTTACAGACTTGGATGGGTCTCTTTTGTTTTCTTTCTTTCTATTTTTATATTTCTTATGGGCAGTTGGAGAAAACATAGGTTAAGATACTTGAACAATATGACTGGGGAGTGGATCTACTTTTATTGAGCATATGTAATAGCATAGAGATTTAGAGGTCTCACTTATCCAGTTTTCAATAACCCTTCAAAAATGGTATTATGCCAGTTTCACAACTGAGAAAACTGAAACCCAACAAGAATTGGAGGTACGTGCAAGATGATAAAGCTAGTGCAGAACTATGATTTAAACTCCAGATTGCCCACCCAAAATGTCATAGATTTTTCCTTGGCTTCTCAACTTTTATCACTCTTCAGTAATTAGAGGGAACCATATAAAATTAATATGGACTTTATAGGTCAAAAATGGGGTTTTCATATAATTCAATATATCCTTAGAGATATGCTGTGCAGAAATCCTGGCAGTTATTTGCTTCTACTTTATCTTCCCTACCTTTTCCTTTGCTTTCTTAAGTTCACAACTTAACATCCTATAGGCTTGGACACTGATTGTAATCACTGGGAAGCATTTTGGAGGACTGTAAGAACCAGTCTTTGCTTTCAGCTGACTGCAATCTAGTTAGGGTGGTAAGAACAATCACACACACAAACACACACCCCACCCCCACCAGAAAGCAAAAGAATAAAGGATTCATCTGGTGATCAAATTAATGAATATTCATACACCAAGTCCTGTGCTTGCCTCCGGTGGAAACTGTGATGAAGAAACGTAATTCCTGTTCTCATAGAGCAATCGAGGAGAAAATAGTGAACCAAATATGAAAACAAACATAAAATTTGCTCTGGTTACAGGACAATCTCAGGGAAAATAGGGGTCACCTGGGTGTGAATCCTCACCTGCATGCTTAAAAACTCAGGCTAAGACCTGAAGCAGAGACTAATTTTAAAAAAAAAGTTTATTTACCAGGAGAGTGGGAAGATACTAAGGGGCTGAAACTATCAGCAATACTGTCTGAGCTTAGACACCAGGGTGTGAGTGAAAGCTAGAAACACAGGGAGTGGGAATGATGGGGGCTTACAGTAGAAAATTGAGGATGTAAGTCTGACATGCAGAGATGGGAATAGAAACGATTTAACGAGTTGTTAACCAGCTATGGAAGCTCTGCAAGGACAGAAACCAGAGGTGGGACTATAGGCAATTGCCGCGATTACAAAAACGAGCATCGATCCTTACAGATCAACCCAACCAGAACCTAGATATGATGGAGTCCACAGTAGGAGTGAATACCCCCCAAAAAAAATCTCTCTCAAAGAAGTTAAGAACCAACCTTGCTCTGGCAAAGGACAGCTGTCTTGAAAGGCGAGCTTCTTGCCCTTTAAGAACTGCCCATCTTGGGTCACCCTGGTGGTGCAAGGGGTTAAGCACCGCACTATGAAGCAATCCACAGACTCTGCAGCACCAGTTGGATCCCCGGCCAGCCAGGGAGCAACCCACATGGTGCAGCAGACCTCTCCTGGCTCGCATGCTGCTCCCCTCAGCAGTGTATTTCAGTCAGTTTGCCTGTTCTGTTCCCCTACTCTGTCTCTGGTGAATCCTGTCACCCACTGCATCTCTGGCCTGTACCCCAGCTCTTGTATGCATAAATAAATAAATCTTTTTTAAAAAAAAAATGCTCATTTCCTTTTCTCCGTTTCCTTTTTCTTAATAGACCTACCTGTAACAGGGTGGTCCCCAGGAAAGGAAGAGGTTCCAGGTTTCCTGCCCCACCCAAAAGGAGAGTGGAGCTGAGCAGGGAGAAGAAGTTGCTGCAGAGGAGACTGGGAAGGAAGGAAGCAGGATAGAGAGGCAGGAGACCTGGAGGAGGCACATGGAGCCGAGAGATGCATGAAGAAACTGCACTTGCCTTTTGGTCGTGGATTGGGTGACACAGATGTGGGTGAGATCATGGGGAGGTGACAATGGCAGTTTTTGTCTTGATTTTGATTTTGCTCTTTTCCTTCCATACTTGTCTGCTTGTTTCTGATCCATTTCTGTGGGTCCCCACTGGAAGATGCTTTAGACTTGTGGCAGGCTTTGGGGCCTTGCTCTGGGCCAATCCTGCTTGGATGGACTTTGACCCACGAGGGGATGGGTAACTTTGGGTGCTTGATTTAGAAACTATATTCTTTGCCTTTCCTGTATTGTTTACTAATTGTATTAAAGTTCCTTTTCATTAAAGTCTCATGTTTTGTGTTGATGCAGCAGATGGCAGAACCTATTTAGAGCAGGCAGGTTTGTGGGGTCTGGGGTGCCCCTCTCCCTGCCCTGTAACTTACCTTGTGCTGCTTAATGGGAAAGTTGCTGAACTCCCCACAGGAACCCATGAAGTCCACTCACTGAACCCAAATAAGACACGTTCAGGTTTCAAGGCAAACATGGCTGCTTAACTCCACCCCTAGTTCCCCTATCCCTTCAAGAAGTCTGGTTGGTGGCATGCTGGGAATTGTAGTTCTGAGATCTCCTAGGCTCAGTGATATGTGGCATCTGTAAAGAATTCAGGGGTGGCGTTTGTTCAGGACTTCATCACTGACTCAGAGTTTGCCCTTTAATGTTCCTCTAATACTCAGAGTTCCCCTAAGTTCATTTCTCTTCTGTCTAATAAATACCCTAACTGGACAAGCCCTTGACCTTCAGATCCTGCCCTGGATCTAAAGGGACTTCTCTGATCTCACTGGAATGAATGATCATGAGTTAACATTCAAAGCAGTTTGTTTATATTTTATCTACTCCCACTTGTCTTTCAACATGACTTTTTCAGCAATTCAAGGTTAGCACATCCTGTTAATGTAAAACAAATATGTAATTAAGCAGGATGGGCTCATTTTTTCTGTGACTGCTTGCAACTACAAATAAGTATGTAGTTTGGAGGAACTAAATAAAGAAAGTGAAGATGATTAACCACTTTCTCTTTAAAACACAAAATTACAAACCACAGCAGACTCAGTTGCAAGCATATTCATGATCCGGGGAGGAAGGGAGCAAGAGTGGTCTGTCAAATATGTTCTTGATGCTTCTTTTGCTACTGGTGAAAACCATGTAGCCACTGGGTGGAGCACATAAAAAAAAGGATTTATTTAGGTAGATAGCTATAGATGTAACCACTGTGACAGTCAGGCCCTTTAATTGCATTTCTGTGTACTCATGGTTAAAACTGTAACAAAATTATATACTTTGAAAATGGACTGTACTTGCAAAACAGATAAAAACCCTAATTTTAGCATGCATTATATTATATGATTTCACAAACTTGAAGCTCTTTTATTTCAGTCAAGTTTGGTTTTCTATTTAACCCCAAGTTTTAAAGACTCTTTTAGAATTTAAGTAGTGTGTATAATATATTTAGGGAATACAAACTGGCTGACAGCATATTTGAATCCATGTATGAGATCATCTTTTAATGGAAACCTATTTCTCAGAAGCTCTTATTTCTTTGCCACAGCACTAAAGATCAGCTGAATGCTACATAATGGAGTACTTTAGTCAATATTTTAGTCCATTGGGTCTTAAGAGTTCCTTTCATTGCTTCAAACAACATTTATATTGGCATTTTTATGCATCATGTATTTGATTTCAGAGTCTGGAAATCTTTCAGTTTACTTCCTAGAGTACTAGAGTATTACAGACTAACAAAAAATAAATTTCATGAAAATTAAAGGAATAAATATACATTTAACAATAAAAGGCTTGTTTCTACAAAAATCTACCACTTAAAATCAATTAAACAACAAACACAATAAAACGAAAATGACAGCCTGTGGTTTAATAATTGAGTAAGTGAAAACATACAAGTTATTACATCTATTACCTCAAACAACCCTTTGAGTTAGAAATCATTGTTATAAATAAGGAAGCTGAGGCATAGAAAGTTTGAGAGACTCACCAATTGTTATACAGGTAAGGACTAAGAAAACCTAAAGTCAACACACTTTCCCTTAAACAATATTACCTGATGAGAAGGAAGAAAATCAAACTTTGGAATATTATAGAACACAAAGATATCTGTAAAGTGATGACAGAAGAGATTTACTAATTGCATCTTCCAGTGAAATGAAATCATTCTTAGTAACTGCTGAGTGAGACATTTCAAAGAAGAAAAAATGAAAGAAAAATATAATTAATTTAAAATTTAAAATATAAAGCAACTGACAAAAAATAAAACTATTAGACAAAATCATAGTTTATTTTAGTTTCCACTTTGAAAAGCTATATGATGATTAAGAAATGAGCTTGGGAATCAGGTTGATCTGGGTCCAAGCTCTTGCTCTGTCTTGATAACTATTCATTTCTGAGCAGTTAAACTTTTGTTGCCTCAATTTCCTAAATAAGTTTTAAAAATATGGATGCAATATTAATTCTAAGGAGGAGGAGTAGGAGTTCAAAAGAGTACTTGGAAGTCAAACATGAAAGGAAGGAAAAGCTGATTCAAGGGCAAGAGGCTTACCTTGAAGATCTCTCCAAATGGACCTCAGATTTGCCCCTCCTTGGAATGGAAAAGGAGATTTTTTTTTTTTTAATCCATCATTGCCTCTGGGTTAAAGTTGCCTCACACTATGCTTTTTTCTCTTTAAATGTTCATACATGTGTCATTGTAGAAGAGTGGACATAGATAAGAAACCCACTTCATGAAGGAAGACAAAATCCAGGGCAAAATTTGTGAAATACTCATAGTGCTGAGCCACGCCCCTTTTTAATTATACATGTGTACATTAATTGCCCTGGCAAAAGCTGGAATCAAAAGATGAGCCAAAAATGTAGCTATTGTCAGTGGATGGAATGAGGGGATTTATTACAAATGCAAGGAGTAATTTTTGAAAATGTTCCATATTTGAATATGGTGATAGTTACATAATTGCTGATACATCACAAACTTATTTAATTAGACACTTTGAAGTTGGTATATTTAATTAAAATAAGTATAACTATTAATATAGATTATACCTCAATAAAATTGATTTCAAAGAGTAAACCAAGTTGATGTGCAACATACCCGAGCAGTGTCTGATAACAAGTACTTGCCTCATATTGTTCTAAGGAGTCAATGTATTAATATATGAAAAGTGCATTAACTGATACATTGCAAGTATTCAAATAGTAACTATTACAGTTTTTTGTCATTAAACTCAGATAATTCTGGTAACTTTAAAATAGTGGAAGAGTTGGGAAATTGTAATTTGATGGGAGATTGATTTAGTCTTGAATTTGTTCAATTTAGGTTAACGTTAGTAGATATAAGTAACTCATAAATTTTGTTAGGATCTAGGAATTTTAAGTGATCAGTAAATGTGGAATTGGATATTTGAATGAGAGTCTTCCAAAGAAGGCATAGCTGTGGAAAAAAGAATAAATGAGTATAACAAGGAGATTTTGCTGAAAGATGAAAGAGCCAAGGAGATCATTTAGTATACAAAAGAAAGATGGAAACTAATATTGATTTAATGTCTCCTATGTGCCAAGGACTTAACATTATTATTTAAATTTCATAACCACACCATATGATGGATATGTTTGTTGCCATTATAAAGTTTAGGGGATTAAGCTATAGAAAGGCTAGCATACAAGCTCAAAGTTATACAGTCACTAGGTGGTTGAGTGGGGATTCAAACCTGGGACAGGTCTGCCTGATCAGAAGTTCTGACTTGACTTTAACCTGTGTAGTATTCCTTCCACATCCTATTCTTGAAGAGTAGGAGAGTCAGAATTATAATGGAGACTCAGAATAGCACAGGTTAAGATAACCATTGTGAAGATTTGGAAAGAGTCACTGATTAATGACTGTTACAGGGCAATGAAGGGTAATCTTTAAGGAAACAGTTTCTTTCAGTGTCTTAGGTTAAAAAAAAAAATGATAATAATGAAAATGTAGAAAGAGTGGGTGTAGAATCCCTTGATGGAAAACTTTATCTGTGAATGATGAAAGAGAAGTACAGCAAAATAAGGGTATTTTGCTCAAGATCCCAATTCCCTTACTTGGTACAGTGAATATATTGATAGGTCATAAGAGTTCATTTTTAAACCCTGATTTTGCATATTCCAAGAAAAGTAACAATCCTAGCATCTACTTAAACAAGAGGATGTGGTTGCTTTATACCAAAGGATACTCTTACTATAGGAATATATTAGCCCTAATGTGCAGGTGGGCCTTGGCTTGTCTCTTCTTGTTGACATTGCATGCCAAAGGTCCAGCATCTGTCTTCAAAGAGATGCCAGTACATTGCAGCTCTGATTTACTGTATGTAACTCTGATGATTCTAGTAGTTTCTTTAGGTCCATTGATGAGGTTAAATTAAACTTTAGATTTAAACTGGGTTCTGAGCAAGTTGCCCCCATCAACACTCTAACCACCTAGAACATTATTTTGCCACAGTCTTAACAAAATGTTTATGCACCCAGAGCTTGCTAAGTGAGCAAAATGAAACCTCAAAGCAAAGCAAACTCAAATAAAAGCTAGACCCCAGCCCGTCACTTTGCATTCAGCCACTGTAGTCTGTCTGACTTCTGCCCTCTCCTCCCTTGGAAAGTACTTTCAATAAAACCTTGCTTCACTTTCTAACCTATTCTCTTTCAATCCACCCCCTGTGCTAAGCTAAACTAGACCACATCATAAATTGTTTCTTCAGAACTCAAAAATTATTTTTTCAGATTGGCATTTGGCATTTTCTGGGCCACTGCCCACTTAAAGTGTGTAATATGATAACTCGCCCAGCTGCTAGAAAGCAAGGGGCAGTGGAGGAATTAGCTACTGACTCAGGGAATACGAAATGTGATGGTATTAGTCATACAATTCATTCATCAAATATTTGTTGTCAGACACCGTTCTAAATGCAACAGTGAAGAGAACCAACAAAACCTCAGCTTCCATGGAGCTGATAAACAAATAAATATGGCTGAGCAAATAGAAAGTCAGAAAGAGGTGACTTCAAAAAAGAAAAATAACACTGGTTAAGAGGATAGTGGCATGAGAAAGCACTTAGTATGGTCAGCAGAGTTCTTTCCAAGGAAGTGATAATTGCACAGACAACTAAATAATGTAAGAGATGAAGCATCAAGCATTGTGTGAAGATCTTTACGGAGAGGACAGCAAATACAAGTGCTTGCGCAAGTGATGGGGAAGTGTTTACTGTGTTTGAGGAACTACAACAAGAAAGCATGACTGGAAAGTGATGGGAGAGGCGGGGATAATATTTAACCAGGCCAGATTGTGTGAACAGAGTGTTAGAATCCTACTGACAAGATTTCCCCTATATGTGATAGAAAGCCTTGGCAGGAGGCAAGCAGAGGAATGTCATTTGAAACCACTTGCTTTTGCAAACAGACATGGGAGAACATATCCTTGTTCCTAATCTTTTACTGAGACAATCTTCCAACCCTTTAGTCTGAGAACTAATCTCATTTTTTCTAGTTAGAAGGTAAACTAGACATGCCCTATTTTGTTAGATATGAGTACTAAGTATTAACCAGCTTTTGTAATGACAATTGGGCCAATCTGTAAAGCAACCTTATCTAGGAGAGAGAAGAGTGCAGGATGGTAGGCAGTGATGAAGGTGCTAGTAAACAGCCCTAGCACTCACTCTAGGGGCCCAGGATTCAGAGAGATAAATTTTGCAAGTGAAGAGACTAGGCCTCTCATCTGAAAATAGGAGATAGCAAGGAGGTATGGGATTATGTACATCTTGCAGCTATTAATTTAAATTCATTTTGCAGCTAATTTCTATTATAATTAAAATACTTTTGTATGCCCACCTTGGTATAAGACAAAAGGCACATATTTTTTAAAAAGGGACTACCAGATGTTTGTAATAACATTGAAACAAAGCTTGAGTAACCTTGAAAGAAAGCCTGAAATCATTTGGAGTGGTAAGATCAACATCTTTTTATCCCCAATCTAAATTTATCTGTGTGTTCAATTACATTAAAGGAACATGTATTCATTACTCGGACCATAATTTTGAGAAAGTATAGTTGAAGTTGGAAATCAAGAAATATAAAACATAATTATAGAAAAATAATTTTATTATATTTATTTTAATCTATGTAAAGCAAAGATTGTATACTCATCTGTTTAATCACAATATACACAGCACCTAGCAGAGTTCCTGGGGTACAGGAACAACATGAAGTTAATCACGTTGTAAACATTTATTTAGAATTAAACAATGATGAATAATCAAGAGGTAAAAAACAAACATATTTAAGGAGGTATCATGATCACGAGTCTACTGCTTGATTTATGTGTATTCACATTTCCAACACAATTCCAGAATAAGTCAAGTATTTCAAATCATTTGACCAGAACATTTGTATTCCTAGAGGTTTAAGTAGGGAACAGATGACAAGACATAGAGAAAACAAAGAAAGTTTTCCAGTTCCATTAGCCATTACCATCACCAAGACACTTCTCTTTGGGTCTTACCTGTAAAAGGCAATTCTCAGTTCAAAAATGACAATACAAAGGGGAAAAAGAAGAATAGTATAAAAACAAAGAAAGGCCAAATCTATCTTGGTCAGCTCCTCCCTGTTTTTAAATCATCTCATCCCTGGCCCAAATTCAAAGTCACTCCCCTATCTCCATTCAAGACCTTCAGCTCAGACCCTCACTCTTAGTCCATCCTTACTCCCTCTACCACCTTTAAACAGTAATTATTATCTTCCAATTATTGGGGAGCTAGCAGTTGATGGGGTCTGGAAACCACAGAACCAAATCAGAGGAGCATACCAAGGGTGGGATCATTCACTGCTTGAGGCTGACAAGCTCAAGGAACCTAGAGGCTCTTGGGAGGTGGCTGAGGGCCGGATGTGACATAGATTAGTTTTAATAGAGGCTAAATATTGAACACCTTATTCCAAGCACTCAACACTATACTGACAACATCCTCAGGAGGTGGGTACTATTACATTCTCAAGTTAAAGATGGGGGAATGGAGGCTATTAGAAATGTGCCCAAGGGGCCTCTCCCTCCCCCCACCCTCACCAGTAGCACAGAGGGTTGAGCACACAGCGCTGTGAAGCTGTCTGCAGCCTCTGTAGTGTGGGTTCGATTCCTGGCCAGCAAGGGAGATACCCACATGGCCTAGCAGACCTCTCCTGACTTGCCCACTGCTCTCCTCAGCAGTGTCTTCAGTCTATCTGCCTGTTCTGCTCCCCGCTCTGTCTCTGGTGAATCCTCTTACCCTCCCACACCTCTGACTGTACCCCAGTTCCTGTATAAATAAATAAATCTTTTTTAAAAAAAGAAAGAAAGAAATGCACCCAAAGCCATTCCACTTTTAAAGAACAGAGAGAGGCTGAATTCGAACAGAGCTCAAAACACTATTCCCCCCAACCCCTGACTACAGCCCAGGCGGTCCGGTTCCTAGTCCAGGACACAGGCCCTGCCAGAAGAAATGTTACCACCACGCGCTGGACAACCGAGTGAGGGGGCAGTTAGAATCTTAGAGAACCTCAGCCAAGCGCGGGCTTAAAGGGGGGTTCCCCTTAATGAAAGGGAGGCTTTTCTCACCCGACAAGAAATAACGCCCAAACTGGGAGTGCCTCAGTGAAGGCGCTGGGCTGGGCAGATGGACGAGGATCCGAACCAGAGGTTGGGGGAGCAGGTGGCCCCTCCACAGAGATCTGGGGAGGGCTCAGAGAGGGCGGGAGCCACAGCTCCTGAGAATGAGGAGTCCTGGAGATGGGCGGGAAGCCAGTTGGTCAGAGGGCAGAATGGCCAAGAGGGCGGGGCAGTGCCGGGGGTCCCGGACCCCGACTTGGGGCTGGGGGCTGCGCGCCCCGAGGAGGGGCTGGAGGCGGCGGGCTCCGAGCAGGGCCGGGAGGACCCCAGCCCCGAGCCGGCGGCGGGGCGGACGACGAGCCGGGTCAGACTGGAGTGGGTCCGCACAGAGCCCGCGGGGCCAAGGGGCGGGGAGATGGCGGCCCCCGAGGCGGGGAGCGCGGCGGATTTTGAGGTGAGGAGGAGGACAGAGAGGCGGGGAAAGACGCGCAAAGCCGACGTGGGAGGAAAGCTGCGGAAGCCTCTTCCACCCTGGAAGAGGGTGGGGAAGCGGGGAGACAATCAGCACCGCACGGTTCGGGAGAAATACTTGGAGAGGTACCAGGAGCACTGCCGGGAGCGCAGGCTGAAGGTGAAGGCCAAGGGCAGGGCGCAGGGCGAGAGCAAGCTGGAGAAGAAGCCTAATTGGGTGAAGCTCCCGAGACTGGAGGAGACCGAGAAGGAAGACCCCAAAAAAGAGGGGGAGAAAATCCGGCGGCCCACGATCAGATTCAGTATCTTCCCACAAAGTCTCAGCCAGTCGGTGGGTCCGGCTCTCTCCGCCTCGCAGTGGCGCCTCAAGCGCCGCGCCTCCACCGTCAGTGTCATTAACGAGCTGGCGAAGATGGGCGACCCGGATGTGCTGGAAATGGTGCAGGAGCAAGGTAGGCGCAAAAGGACCACTGGCACAGGGACCCCAATAGCAGGGACTCGGGGTCCCCGGGGGGACTTGGGCGGCTTTCAGGCTTGGGTCCCGGGAACGTTCGCAGGTTGGCGTGGTCCGCGGGGGCAGAGGCTGCAGCGCGCACAGGTGCACAGTGTCGGGGTGAGCGGGGTGGGTATTGGTGCCCCTACAATTTCCTCTTTTTCTCCCGCCAGCCCCTGGCCTAGGTCCTGTGACTGCTGTGGTTACCGGATTTCCCTGCTTGCTCCCCCACACGCCGTGGGGCTGTTGAGTAATACCCGGAGGCCATGCAAGCGCTTTGGGCTGGTGGTGTCAGGGCCCTTGAGCCCTGGCCCTGGGGTGAAACGCGCCCTCCCACAGAGAGCCTCAGCTTTAGGGTGCTTGACAGCGGTCTGTGTGTGAGCATCTGCCCTGGATACCTTTAGCCTCTGTATTTGCATATTACTGCTAGTGGTTTGAGGTGCTTGTTAATTATGGAGGAAAATACTAAGCTGGGTCAGTTTGTAATCCTCATGCCCTTGGGCTGTATTACCAGCTTTGACTCTTAGTTCCCTTGAAAAGTATTTGCTCATCGTTCGCTAAGAATTTTGGATTAAATACTGTAGATCTTTCAGTGTACCCATTTTCCTAAAAATGTGCATATTTTTCGTGGTATTGTTGGTATTTTAAGAAATAGCAATGACTCCAAGTTCCCTCTATCTTCATGTTTTGGCAGTAGATCTAAACAGGGGAACTTCTTTTGAGTAATAAAATGTCTAAGCAGTTTTACTCTATAGTCTTTAAAGGCACCACCCCCTTAAAATAAAATATGTACTTCCTTTTCTGAACAGCTTTATTGACTTGCGTACCATTAAAGGTACTCATTTAAAATATACAATTCATGTTTTTTGAGTATACTTAGAATTTTGCAATCATCAGCATGATCTAATTTTAGAATATTTTTAGGACCTGCAAATAGAAAATCCTTAGCAGTCACTATCCACCAGGGCTAACCTTCTCCCAACTCCAGGCAGCCACTAATGGATTTACTGTCTCTATTATTCTGTACATTTCATGTAAGCAGACTCATACAAAATGTGGTCTTTTGTAATTGGCTTTTTTCTCTTGAAATGTTTTTGAAGTTCATTCATGTCAGAACTTATATCAGTGGATCATTCCTTTTTGTTGCCAATAATACTCCATTGTATTGCTATACCACACTTTATCCATCCATCAACTGATAGACATTTGGGGTTTTTTACACTTTTTTTTTGTTACAAATGCTATGAACATTCATGTACAGTTTTTGTGTGAACATGTTTTCCTTTTTCTTGGATATTTACCTAGAAGAGTGGCATTGCTTGTGTAGCTCTATAATGAACATTTTGAGAAACTGCTAAACTGTTTTCCAAGTGTCTGCACCATTTTATATTTCTACCAGTAATGTGTAAGGGTTCCAATTTCCACCTCCTCACTGTCATTTGTTATTGTCTCTTTGGTTTCTAGTCACTCTGGTGATTGTCAATGGTATCTCAATGTGGTTTTGATTTGCATTTTTCCCAGTAACTTTTGTGTTAATATATTTTCCTCTCTCTATTAAACAATCATATCTCTTCTTTGGAAAAATGTCTATTCCTTTATACACACCTGTTTAAGTATGAGTTACAATAAAAAATAAATTAAAAAATATAAAATGTATAGATACATACATATATACATACGTATATAGGAAATGTCTATTAAAATTATTTGCTCATTCAAAAAAGGAGTCATTTACCTTTTTTTTATTATTGCATTGTAAGATTTCTTTACAGTTGATGTATATATGATTTGCACATGTTTTCTCCCATTCTGTGGATTGTCTTTCATGTTGATGGTGTCAATTGAAGCACCTCCATTTTTTCAAATCAAACAATAATTTAAGGATAGAGGGAAACAAAACTATTGAAGACTTTAATCTTTGACTAATGACTGCTAATTATCAATAAATTTATTAGGGAAAATGATTGGTAGTCAGTGGCACAAAAGGAGTCAGATGACTTGCAGATGTGCAAAATTATAAATCCCTTTCTATATTTCTTTGATGACTTCTTCCTTTGTGGAGAATTGCTATCTTTGTAATTTCAATAAACTGATGGCCTCATTTTTTTTTTCAGTTAAAACTTTCATTCATTCCTTATTATCAGTCCTTCTGAAGTAAAGCTATGAGAGTTACAGAAATTCTTCATTAAAGAAAGAGTGGAGGAAAAAAATGTGGAGTATATAACTTTCTGTGTACAAGGAAGAAAACAGTTCTCAATATATCATTACAGAGGTTGACCATAACTCTCTTTCACATATTACAGTGTGATCTAATTTAGATGCAGGATAATCTTACTATATTTAAGTTAGTATTACTTCAGCATGAGGTCATACTTTAGCTTGAGTCCATCTCAGAAAGGTTTAGAACTTTTCCCAAAATGATTGCACTTTTCCTTTTCTTGGCAAAGGTGTTTGTAATTTATTTATATTCCCACTTGTGAGCAAAGCTTTTCCTCTAATTTGAACAGTAGGAGAAAAGGGTGTTGACGTGGAATATATATTTGATGACTGGATCTGTCCAAATTCCTGCTTCCTGCTTTGTAATAGATTCAGAATCCAAGCAGCAAAAAAAGTGTAGAATTAGTGAAAGCAGGGCCTAAGGAACAGACCCTTAGGTGACTTATTTTTCAAAATGTTTCTTAATAAATCACTTATTTTGCTGGGTTGGTTTTACTGCCCGTCTTGAGACCTGTTTTATTGAGTTGTATGAAAAGTGCATTGCAATGAGGATGTATTTTTTAACAGCAACAATCAATGGATTTTTGGAAGCCCAGTTATAAATATGTTTCTTCTTGCAGTTTAATTATACAGTTTTGAAAACAAAAATATTGGTTGAAGAAGCTTGAAAATACTGAGTTCCGCGGCACCAATTTTTACAAGCCCACTTTCATTTCTGTATTTTTAAGTACAAATGGATTTCTTAGAGTAAATTTACCAATGCAATAACTCTGGATCTTTTTTTTAATTATATATTTTCTGTATTGCATTTGAAGAGTAAATACAAGCAAGTTAAATATTAGATTTACATGTGATAAATCCGCCCCCCAGGAAATGTTAACATTTTGCATCTAGACCCCTTTGTTAATAAGACATTTCTAAGATTTTTTAATGTTTATTTACTGACAATTGAATACATAAGCAACTAGTGATAACACAATTATTTTCCCACTATCTCAATAAATTTTTAAAATGGAATTCTAAGGGTAATGTGTAATAGAATACTTAAATATTTAAGTAAATAATGCCAGTAAAATAATGCCAGTAAAACATCAGCTGTTGCTGAAATGGAACAATTGATTGATTGACATTATAAGGAAGCTCTCTGATTTGAAATTTTAGTTTTCTTGATGTGATTAATGACACATTCAGTATTGGAAAAGACACTTTTAGGGTTTAGTATTGAAAAGGCAGCTTTTAAGTTGTTTACATCTTTACGACTTTGAAATTAACCAAACCACTTATCATTTAGTAATGTGAATATTTGATTGCATATCTTTTATTTAATGCTGCTGGATGGAGTGTAAACTGAGAAGACCATCTGGTAAATATGAGGGCTATTTTTGTGCTGTGGGTTTGCTGGGGTATATATTCTTAGTAATGTGCTTTCAGTGAGAACTCAAAGGTCAGTCTTGGGAATGATTTTACTTTGTTCTTATAGCTTATGATTCTCCATAGTTATTGGTATTAAACCCTTCATATCTCTGATATCTAGCCATAGAAAAAGTATAGTCATTTCTACCGATTTTTAGAGAAAGTTGGAGGGATAACAGGAAGTTGGTTTCGACTGGTTAACTTCAAATCCTGTATCTTCAGATAGGCCTCTGTTTTGACAGAGGTTTGGTGATTATGCTTCTGTGAGTGAATGTGAAAGTGTTTAGGTCTACGTAGGTGTGAACACAAGTGTGTATGTGAGAGAGACAGCTAGTAAGCATTAAGTGAGAGAGGGAGCATAATCTATGAGGAAGTACGTCTGCTTTTCAGAAAACAATACTGTTTACAAAGTGGTGAGTGAAGCTTGCAGTCTCCTCTGAGGAGGTATTTGGACTAGGTACCCAGAGAGGACTGTATTCAGGGTGAAATGGAGGTAGCTATGAGTTCGTCTGGAGGGCAGGTGAGGTGGTTTCAGGTGACACCTGAAATTAGGACATCATAACTGATAGAATGTGAAAAATAAGCAAGAGTTAAATGAGGAAGAAAACAGCTTAGCTTAGGAAAAAGAAGCAAGTCTAAAGATGACTTCCCCTCTCTCCTGTTTGTCTCCTTTGTAGTATTTTATCGTAGTTTTTGATCTCTCTCCTTTACAGTATTGTAAATTTCCTAACAACAGAGGATCAACAAGTGTCATCACCCATCCTTGTTATTAGTATTATATTGATAATCGTTGTCAAGAATCACACAGTTCTGAGATGTTCTGTGTGTCGTCATTAGACAGTAGCATGTCACAGTGTCATGGATAAGTGTAGAAGATGTGATACACCTGGGACAGAGACAAAGGACAGTTTAGTGCTCACAGCATTAGCACTACGAGCTAGAAAGAAAAGAGATGATTATTTGGAGAAACTATCTCGTTCCTGTTCTACATTCTCAAGTGTATGAAGTTATGATAGCAGTTGGAAATGTGTTTTCAGCCAGTGGGGTTGAACAAAAATAATTTGAAAAGGAGTCACTAGGGCTTTCAGTTTTTCAACTTTCTAAAAAATAGAATTGCAAAGCACTCTAACCCTAGCTTAGGGCTTTGTACTTGTTGATCTGTGCCTAGAACTATATTTAGTTCTTCAGCATAATTGTTGACTGTTTTTGTCTTCAAGAAAATAAAAGCCTTTTCTAAGTCAGTGTTCGAGAACTACATAGTGATAGACCAAGCATGTATTTCTTAGAATCCTCTTATTTATCTACCCATTGTAAGAAGGTGTTACTTTGGTCTCCTTTTCATTCAAAAATCTGATGAGAGAGGGTCAAGACATTGTAGAGTTTTGAACTGCACATCTAGATATTGTTCACGGAGA
Source organism: Talpa occidentalis (assembly GCF_014898055.3). Lineage (NCBI taxonomy): Eukaryota > Metazoa > Chordata > Mammalia > Eulipotyphla > Talpidae > Talpa > Talpa occidentalis. The sequence goes on along the minus strand of NW_023603184.1, from coordinate 22,015,201 downwards.
GGACTCTGAGACGATGGTGCTATATGCTGTTTTACATTTTTCAAATAAAAACACATGAAGAAAGGTAAAGTAGCATAGCTACAGCTACACTTTTCATGCATTGCTTATTATAGCTATTAACTTTTTTTTTTTTAAAGATTTATTTATTTATTCGTACAAGCACTGGGTACAGTCAGAAGCGCGGGAGGGTGAGAGAATTCACCAGAGCCAGAGCAGAGAGTAGAACAAGCAGAGTGAGGAAGTACACTGCTGAGCAGAGGGTGGCAGGAGAGGTCTGCGCACCATGTGGGATCCTCACCCAGAGACGGGGATTGAACCGGCGCTGCAGAGGCTGCGGGCAGCTTCGCAACCCAGCACTCAACCGCTGCGCCACTGGGGAGGCCCAGCTATTAACTTTTTAATAGCAGGGCCTGCAAAAAAAAAATTGACACTCTACATCTGAGTGCTGACACTCTACAACTTATCCTAAAGAATTTAAGTTTTGAAAATTAATATACTATCTCTTAACAATAACAATGTCAACAAGAGTAACTATTGACAACATTAATTGACTTCCTATGTGCCCATGAGTGAGGTACTTTCACATGTGTTATCTTATTTAATGCACAAACTTTATGAGATCATAATGTCTTTTATATGATATTAGATAGCTTCGAATTTACTTTGTATTCTTAAATAGCTAGGAATGGTAGGGAATGTAGGTGTTGTGTGTGTATGTTGTGTGTGTGGTTTTGTTGCTGCATCTTATAATTAGGGTTTTTGTTTTTTTTTTAATACATGAAGAAGGAAGGATATTCAAGGGCAACTGGTGGACTCTGCTATATTACTTACCCACCATTAATAATCACAATTTCATGAAGTGGAATCTTCTCCAGTTGCTCCCTAAATGTGCACAACAGCAATGCCTCAAATTTTACATAAATATCTGTGATTGTTTTACATGTTTTCTCAAGCACTGCTCAGCCCAACCCACCGTCATCTCTGTGCTTCATTACAGCAGCCTCATAATTTGTCTCTTTCCTCCATTCTTACATTCTTTTTAATCCATTTGCTATTCAGCAACTAGAGCTATTCATAAAATGTAAATACTATTTTAAAGACTTTCTTATGGCTTACTATTTCATGTAGAAAAGCAATCCTGACATTCAAGGTTCTTCACGAACTGTCTCACTCCATACCACTCCAACGTCTTATCCACTCTACTATTTACATATTCATCTTAGCTTGACATTAATTTCTTTGAACCCCTCAAGCAATTTCTGTCTTACAGTCTGTGTCTTCTAATACGGTCTGCATCCTCTCAAGTTTCAGATCTCAGCACAAACATTACTTCGCAATTTCTGTCTTACAGTCTGTGTCTTCTAATACAGTCTGCATCCTTTCAAGTTTCAGATCTCAGCACAAACATTACTTCCTCGTAGAGATTTAACTATTCTCTCTGTCTCTCATTTGTCTCTTTTATAACATTTATCAAAATTTTAATCTGTCTCCTTTATCATATTATAAATTTCCTAACAATATAAGATCAGCAAATACTACCCATTATCACCATCATCGGCGCTATTACTATACTGATGATAAATAACAAGAATTGTGAAATGGGCCTCCCCAGTGACTCAGAGGGTTGAGCACCGCACTGTGAGTCTGTCCACTCTGCAGTGAGGATTTGATTCCTGGCCGGCCAGGGATATTCCCACATGGTGCGGCAGACCTCTCCTGTCACACCCTCTGCTCCCCTCAGCAGTGCTTTTGGTCTGTCTCTCTGCCTGTTCTGCTCCCCACTCTGTCTCTGGTGAATCCTCTCATCCTCCAGCACCTCTGACCTGTACCCCGGCTATTGTACAAATAAAAAATAAATATTAAAAAAAAAGAAATGTGAAAGATCTGAGATTTCACTGTGTGTGGAAGTTAGCAGAGTAGTCTGACACAGTATCATGGATAATGGTAGAAGACAAAGGAAACCTGGTTCAGAGACACAGGATAGTTTATTTCTCCTAGCATTAGCAATAGCCAAAATAGCAGCATTTTGTACCAGTTTTCTTAACCCAAGTTCTCACAGATCAATGCAAAGAAGGCCAGACAATATCTGCACATTCAATGGGTTGTAATACAGAAAGCAATATAGCTTAGGGAACTTGAGTCTTATGTAGTGGTCAGTAATATGCCTGGAGGGGGACACTACTCTAATCTTCCAAGACTATAAACACACCTGCCCTTTGCTCCAGAAGACACCATATCTGCCAAGGCTATTCACTCAACCAAAATCCTTGTAAAAATAATCCAGAACATGATAGTCAATGTCTCACTTGACTCAAGGAGATTGTTTCTCAACAATATCCTTAACAGTATCCTTATTCCGTTAGTTTTGGACATTTAACTTTTTTTTTTTTTTTTAAAGATTTATTTATTTATTTATTTATTTATTTATTTATTTATTTATTTATTTATTTATTTATACAAGCACTGGGTACAGTCAGAAGTGCGGGAGGGTGAGAGAATTCACCAGAGTCAGAGTGGGGAGCAGAGCAGGCGGATAGGTGGAGGACACTGCTGAGGGGAGCAGTGGGTGCGGCAGGAGAGGTCTGCGTGCCATGCGGGACCCTCCTCCGGTGGCCGGGGAGCAGCCGGGGATCGAACCGGCGCTGCAGAGGCTGTGAGCAGCTTCACAACCCAGCGCTCAACCGCTGCGCCACCGGGGAGGCCCAAACTTTTTATAATTGAAATATTATAGTTTCTGCCTTTTTTTGTGCTTAACAGTGTTCTTTGGAGATAGCAAAACCTATCATAAAATTCATATGAACTACTTAGGAACCTTGAATGGCAATGAATCTTAAAAAATAACATAGCTGAAAGACTTACACTTTCCAATTTAAATTTGCTTCAAAGATACAGTAATCAACTAGTATAGCACTGGCATTAAGACAGACACAAAGGCAGGCAGAAAAGAATAGGAGGCTAGAAATAAGTCCTCATGTATGTGGTCAGGTGATTTTTATAAAAGTGCCAAAACCACTCATTGGGGTTAAGATAGTCTTTTCAACAAGTGGTGTGGGGAAATTAAATAGCCACGTGCAAAAGAATTAAGCTGCACAGTTGACAAAAATTAACTCAAAATGATTCATAGACCTAAATGTAGGACCTAAAACTGCAAACATGTTAGAAGAAAGCATAAGGAAAAATTTTTACAACATTGTATTTAGCAATGGTTTCTGGATGGGCTGTGACACCCAAAGCACAAGCAAGAAAAGAAAAAAATAGGTAAATTGTCCTCATGAATATTTAAAAAATTTGTATATCAAAAGATAGTATAGCAAGTAAAAAGGAACACAGGGGAACAAATACCTGCAAATCATGTGTCTATTCCAGAATATATAGAGAAATACTAAAATTTAACAATAAAAACCAATAAGCTGACTCATAAGTGGAAAAAAACTGAAATAGTTTAATCAACAGATATGCAAATGGCTAATAAGAATGTGAAAAAATACTCAATATCATTAGGGAAATTCAAACCAAGACTATAATAAGATACCACCACCTCACACTCACTAGGATTGCTACTCGCAAAAATAAATAAACAGATAAGTAACTTGATTTGGTGAGGATGTGGAGTAATTGGAACCCTTGTTCACTATTGGAGGGAATGTAAAATGGGATAGCCACTGTGTAAAAATTATAGTGGTTAGTCAAACAATTAAAAACAGAATTACCATCTGATCCAGCAGTTACATTTATGGGTATACACCGAAAATATTTGATAGGGACATCCTGGAGAGATATTTGTACACCTATGTTGAAAGCAGTGTTATTCGCAATACCTAAAATGTGGGAGCAACACAAGTGTCTATCAATGAATGATGGATAAATAGAATGTGGCTATACACCTACAAATGTGATGTGTACATAAAATAGTAAAAATCACAGAGACGCAAAGTAGAATGGTGGTTGCCCAAAGCTGGCAGAGGGGAGAAAGAGGAGTTATTGTTAATGAGTATAGTGTTTGAGTTTTACAAGATGAAATGTGTTCCAAGGATGGATGGTATTGATGGTTGAGTAACATTATGTATGTATTTAATATATTTGAATTCCACAGTTAAAAATGGGTAAGATGGTAAATTTTATATGTATTCTATCATACAAAAAAATATAAATGGTAGGTTTATATTTTCTGTATTTTCAGAAGATATGATAACTCTTTCTGAAATTATAGTGAATGTGGATTACCCTTATGTGATAGCAGTATTTTATTATAGTCCCATTGTGATTTTCTACAAAAAAAAAAAAAAAAGAAAGTTCTGTATGGGAAGTTTTTGACTTAAGTATCTCTCAGTATTTCCTAAGTTGCAGTCTCTAGAAAATAAGAATATGAATTCTGTATTTTACATTTTTTGGTGTCAAATTTATTTGAAGATGTATTATTATGTAGAGTCAGTCCAAATGACTTTACATATAATAACTACCATGAAGACATGTGTTTACTGTTTATACTGGTAATGTCCTGCTGTGCTTCACTTGAAATCAGTTTGGCTCAATTAAGGAAAATACTCCGACACAGTATTAAATCTCACATAGAGAGAACTAAAAGACAGCTGTGGCATCCATATTGTACTGTAATTTTTTCTGTTTGATTTTGAATTTCTAGTTTCTCTGTGGGCTTTTAACATTTGTGATTATTTAGTCATTTTAACATGTCTTTTTTCTTTAAATTAGATAAAATCGTCAGAGACACAGACTTTAGTACTCAAATGAGTGAGGTAAGTTAAATATGCATTAACTTTCTCTGAATCCAAACAAAAAATTAAGACAAGTTTAAAAATGTACTTCATATGTAGTGTTAGGTCTTGGCACTTCAGTTACTTACATACTATAGTCTCTCCTACTTTGTTCTTTGTTCTAGAAGTTATTCATTTTTTAGTAACTCAAGCAAATTCATTTTATGTAGACTTATGATCTGATCTTTCTAGATGTTATAAGGGAGCAAATGTAATTTGGGTTGTTTTGGGGCTCGCTGTGAAAGTAACTCAAACATGCTGAGCTATATAAGAAATGCTCAGCTATGCAAGATCATGCTGAGCTATATAAGAAATGCTCAGCTATGCAAGATAATCTTATTTGGTTTTACGTTTTGCTAGAATATAAAGCAGGTATAATATGTGACAGCTTTATATATTACAGTTATTAGTAGGCAATTTGTGCTTATTGATGACTATGTTGGGATTCAAGTGACTGAATCCAAATTAGGTAAACATATTAAATTAAAGGACCATAAACTTAAATACAACTTGTTAAAAAAACAATTTTATTAGTCAAAAGCATTCTATTAGTTATATAAACTTGCAAAAATACTAATAATTCAGATTTCTTATGTCAGACTAAAAATCTTGTAGTAGAAGTTCAGATAAAATAATCTTCTGCCAGTGGACCCAGAGTGTACCACCAGATAAAAAAATGTTCCTTTAAAAATAGCTTTTTAGGAATGACCGAAATTCCCACCACTGAAATGTCCTACCAAAAAGTGTAGAAAATTTATTGTGTGTATTAATCAGATGGATCAACTGTATGGATAAGCTGTTTAATGTTTTCAGAAGTTCTAGGATTCTTTTAAAAGTTCCTTTCTAATGTTCATTTTAAGGTTGAGTCCCTTGATTTTTTACCGTGTAATTTATAGACCACCTGAATTAGAATTATGTAAAGAATTTCCTAAAAATCCAAACTCTTGGACCCACATTCATGTATAGTTCAGTACTGTAGGGGATAAAGCTAAATAAACCTGATTTTTAAAATGTATCCTAGCTATTTCTTACTGATAGTAAAGTTTGAAAATCAGTGTTGTATAACAAAGTCTATACAACAAAATTGATGTAATGTGGCATTGAGAACGTATTTATTAAGTTAATCAAAATAGTTAAAAAGTTAAGAACATGAGAATCAAAGTTTGTTGACTTATTTGGAGAGGACTGAGTAGATTTATCTGAGTTGACTGATCCTATTTAATTCATAACAAATATATAGCCATTTTCATTTTGTTCACAATGACATACTTCTCACAGAACTTTTAAGTAATGCCACATTAACTTCAGTGATAGTCCATATCCCTTGTTTCTGTGTGTATATTTCATATTTTATATAGTCTGTGTTTATAATTCTGTAACAGAGAAACAACCTCATAAAGTTAAGTTTATACTGTTCTTTATTCCTTTGCACATTTCAGAACACTGAATATTGCTTCCTTGCTTTTTTTTTTTAAAGATTTATTTATTTATTTATTTATTTATTTATTAATACAAGCACTGGGTACAGTCAGAAACACAGAAGGGTGAGAGAATTCACCAGAGCCAAAGTGGGGAACAGAACAGGCAGACTGACGAAATACACTGCTGAGGGGAGCAGCGGGTGTGGCAGGAGAGGTATCCGTGTCATGTGGGACCCTCTCCAGGGACCGAGGATCAAACTGGCGCTGCAGAGGCTGCAGGCAACTTCAAAGCCCAGCACTCAACCATTGTGCCCTGTTTCCTTGCTTTCAACCTCAGGTCTTCATTGGAAACATTTGGTTCAGATTTTTAAGGTTTTAGATTTGGCATGCCAAGCAGAAATATATTTAATTGAATTTAAAATGCATCATTTTAGAAATAACATTTGTCATAATTTTAATAGGTTTTTTTAAAGTTTTACTTTTATAGGAAAACAAGTGACAAGGGAACTGATTCAGTTCTAGGAGATTAGTACCATACCATTGTCCTTTTAGGCTCAACCTAGAGTTATGTCTAATATATCATTTTTTAAAATAAAATACTTTGAGGTAAAAACAGCACTCTCTGAAATAAAGATGAAGAATGGCTAATAAAGCTTAGAATTGTTAGATGACTGTATTATTGAATTAATGCATTCTAGAGTGACTAACATTTGTTTCTAGAAAGATGGAGTGGACAAAATCTTCCCTACTACTTTTGCTAAGTAAAAGGACATTGCATATTAAAAAATTCTGGACATTATATATATATATAACAAACATAACTGAAAATTAGAGCAAATAAGTCAAACTAACTAGTGACCTGTGAATCCAAATGAATTTATTTATTTATTTATTTAAGATTTATTTATTTATTTATACAACACTGATTGATTCATTGATTGATTTATACAAGCACTGGGTACAGTCAGAAGCGCGGGAGGGTGAGAGAATCCAGCAGAGCCAGAGCAGGGAGCAGAGCAGGCAGAAGGACCGAAGTACACTGCTGAGGGGAGCAGCGGGCGGCAGGAGAGGTCTGCGCGCCATGTGGGACCCTCCTCCGGTGGCCGGGGAGCAGCTGGGGATCGAACCGGTGCCGCAGAGGCTGCGGGCAGCTGCGCAACCCAGCGCTCAACTGCTGCGCCACCGGGGAGGCCCGAATCCAAATGAATTTAGTTCCCTGGACTTTTCTCTTCCTGCATGTATTGCAAACTGGATACTAAGAAGCCAGCAATAAAGAAATGCTACCAGACACAGACAAATAAAACATTTAAGAAAAACTTACACTCTCCAGCCAATAGACTAGGAAAAGGTGACCAAGGCCTACAGAAAAATTTTAGTAACATTTTGTAACCAAGCACCATAGGAAAAAATAAATATGGTAGACTGTTTTCAGATGACAGAGTAGGAGAATTCTGAACTCACTTTGTCGCATGAGCACAACAAATCTATACCTGCATTTGGAATAATTTTTAGTTGTTGTAAGTCATGTGCACCCCACTTGCACTGTTATTAACAATACTATGTCTTCCTTTCGGTGCAACTGGCAGAGCTTAAGCAGCCGGGAGACCAGCTTTCTTATCTCCGAAGAACATTTGGTAAGTACCCACCGGCACTGCACTTGTATGGATACAAATGGAGTATCTTTTTGTTTTTGTTTTTTTTTTTTAAGATTTATTTATTTTTATACAAGAACCGGGGTACAGGCCAGATGCGCCGGAGGGTGAGAGGATTCACCAGAGACAGAGCGGGGAACAGAACAGGCAGACTGACTGAAATACACTGCTGAGGGGAGCAGCGGGCGAGGCAGGAGAGGTCTATTTCACCATGTGGGATTCTCGCTGTCTGGGATTGAAGCCACACAGCACAGGCTGTGGACAGTTTCACAGTGCGGCGCTAAACGGCCCGCGCCACCAGGGAGGCCCTGGAGCATCTTTTTCTTGTCAGTGATTGTGATGCTTGCTTTCATTTCCTAGTTAATCTCCAGGTCCTCATACATGATGTCAGAGTGTATTCTAAAAGAAAGCACCTTCTTATGGGAAAAAAACAACATCAGACATTCAGTGAGAATGACACATAAAACAACACTTTACTTGATATGAATTTCTGTTTTACAAATGAGAAAATGAAGAATCTGAGTGATATAATGACTTCACCAAAATTTTCATGTTTAAGAAACAGATACTGAACTAGAACTCAAGTTTCTGATGCTTTGTTCAGTATTCTGTTTCCATACATCATTCTTCTTACCTGTCTGTACATGCCTAGGACTAATCATGAAGAAGTACAAACTATTTAAAAATGAAATTTGAATTTCAATTAAAGAGTAGGTAAAGGGATTTAAAATTTTTCATTATTTGCTTAGTAAATAAAAAAATGCTGTTAGGGAATATGAAAAAAGAGCTCTGTTCTTTGATGATTTTAATGTTGATGGTGTTTTGCATTTCACTAGTGTACTGATTTTTAGTGTTCTGTAATGAACATTATGAGATTATGAGCTTATAAATTGTGTTTTTTCTTATTTATCTCATTCTATTTTTTTATCATAAACATTTACATGATTCCAGCCTTGAAAACCATAGCAACAAATGAGGTTTAATGGGATGTAAAGCTTATGCTATCTCAGTGTCATTCTTTAAGAAGAATAATGGAACAATAAGCTACTTTAAAATCTTACAAAGGAGGGCGGAGCAACATGGCGGCGAGGAGACACTGCAAGTAAGATCTCCCATTAAAAAAAGTTAATAGGGAGGAAAAGCGGCAGGTCCCAGAGAGAACTGGGACACCGAAGATAAACGGGTGACTCCAGCAAACTACCCGAAGAAGAAAGTGGCCATAAAAGAGGACCAGAAGGGAGGGAAGCGCAGAACCCTGCTCCCCTCCCCCGCCCACAGAGGCGGCACTCTCCGACCGGCAGAGAGGAGGGAAACAACAAACTAAAACGGCCAACAAGAACAAACGACGCAGCAAGCGGGACTGTGAGTGGAAAGGAACTATTGCAGCCACCACACCCCGTGAACGGGAGCTGAGGCGAACCCTGCAGGATCCGCCGCGGCGGCGGTGAGCGAACGGCTCCGGGCGCCATTAGAGAAGAACAAAGACCCCGGGAGACGCGCACACAGCCCGGGCTGCCAGTAAGCTTGCGCGGGAAAGCAGCGCGCTTGGCACGCTTGAAAAGAAAACGCGGACCGGGATCGCAGCGGCCCAGGTCCCCGCGCCTGCGACCTAGGCTTGCGGGGAGACACGCGGAGGTCCTCACTGAGGTGAAGGTCCCTCCCTGAGTAAGCAGGAACCAGGCGCCCAGGCACGGGAGCGGGGTGCAAAAGGCGCCATTCCCGCGCCACTGAACTGGGCTACAGCCCGCGTCCTGGAACTGAGGGCTTTGAACTGAGACCTGGGGCATGAAATTAGGGGCGTGGGTTCTCCACGACGGTGGGGCACAAGGCAGACACAGCACCCCAAAGCTGTTGAGGCTTACCCTACCATTCCCGCTCTGTTCCCTGTCCCACGGGGTGGGGGGGGCGAAAAACAGCCCCCCAAGGACAATAGGAGAGATCTCTGGCGCCACCTAGCGACCAGGAAAAAAAAGTCACTAACACCCCATAGAACAGGAAATTTCTTAAGACTGCTTGAAAAGGGCAGAAGGCTTCTGGAGGACCCAGTGGCCAGCCGGGAAGTTAGCCCACCCCACGCCAGGCCCCTTCCTACCAGCAGTCTGAGCCCACAGAGGGAGCAGGCACCCACGTCCGGGGCAGACCGGGGGCACAGAAGAGTGTGCCTGAAACCGGAGGCGCAGGGACTGCATCCCGCTTCGCCATTTTAGAACAGGGACATTTCTTCAGTAAAAACTGCCAAAAACCAGCAGAAAGCTCCCCCAGAAGACAGAGATGAATCCTGGAAGAGCCAGAGGGGAGCGGAGAAGTTCACCCAAGATGCCAGTCAGTCCGAGCAACACAGTGTCCCAACGCATACGCCAAATTAGAAAACAGACAGTAGGGAGTAGAAGAACCACACGCAACCTAACAACTCCTCAGGAAAGAAGCACACCACAAAAAGAAAACCACTCCCCAGATTGCAACGACAGCAACTTGGAAGAACTTCTGAGCCTTCCAGAAAGAGAATTTAAAATTGCCATGATTAAAAAAGTGATAGATCAGAAGAAGGAAATAGAGTCCCTAAAGAGGGAAGTAAAAGAAATGCAGGAGATCAAAGAATTAATGGAGGAACTAAAGAACTCTGGGAAAAGCAATGAAAGTAGAATAGATGAAATGGAAGAACGAATAAGTACTCTTGAAGACACAGAAATAAAAAGAACCAAAACAGAAAAGGAAAGAGAAGTACGAAGGAAAAAGAATGAAGAAAGACTTCGGGAACTATCTGACTCCATGAGGAAAGGAAATATAAGAGTTATAGGAATTCCAGAAGGAGAGGAGAGAGATGTAGGAACAGAGAAAATATTCCAGGAGATAATTGAAGAGAACTTCCCAAATGCGAAGAAGGAGCTGAAAATTGATATACAAGAAGCAAGAAGAACACCAAACTTCCACGACGAAAGGAAAAACACAGCAAGACACATAATAGTAAAGCTCCCAAGAATCCAGGACAAGGAAAAAATAATGAAGCTGACAAGAGGGAAGACACAGATAACATTCAAAGGAAAACCAATCAGGCTGACATCAGACTTCTCTGAAGAAACACTACGGGCAAGGAGAGAGTGGAGGGACATAGTCAACAGACTTCAAGAAAACAGATGCCAACCAAGAATACTCTATCCCGCAAAGCTCTCTTTCCTCCATGAAGAAAGAATATGGACCTTCCCAGACAAAGAGAAACTCCGGAATTTCATTACGACTAAACCCCCACTCCAAAAAATACTACAAGGAATCCTAAAGCCAGAACCTCAGAGGGACGAATAACAACGAAAGAAGACCAGAAGAAAAAAAAGTTATTAAAAGAATAAATAAATAAAATCAAAAGAAAGACAAACATAATGGCAAGTACAGATGCTAACATAACAATATTAACTCTAAATGTAAATGGACTAAACTCTTCAATAAAAAGACACAGAGTTGCAGCCTGGATTAAGAAACAAAACCCAACCTTTTGCTGTCTCCAGGAAACACATTTAGCTACAAAAGATAAAAATAGGCTCAAAGTCAAAGGATGGAAAACAATCCTACAAGCAAATGGGCCAAAAAAGAAAGCAGGAACAGCTATACTTATATCAGATAAAACAGACTTCAAACTCAAAAAAATAAAAAGAGACCCCAATGGTCACTACATTATGATTAAGGGGACAATACTTCAAGAAGAAATAACACTCATTAACATATACTCACCAAACGAAAGAGCACCAAAATATATCAGACAACTGTTGTCCACTCTGAAAACAGACATCAGAGAAAACACATACGTAGTGGGAGACTTCAACACACCACTATCAACAATGGATAGATCAACAAGACAAAAAATAAGTAAAGAAACTAAAGCTCTAAATAAGGACCTAGAGCATTTGGGCTTAACAGACATCTATAGAACACTAAACCCCAAAAAAACGGAGTACACATTTTTCTCAAGCGCACACGGATCATTCTCCAGGATTGATCACATACTGGGGCACAAGACAAACATCAACAGATATACCAAGATTGAAATCATACCAACCATCTTTTCTGACCATGAAGGCATCAAACTAGAAATAAATCATAAAAAGAAGGCAAGGAACTATCCTACCTCATGGAGATTATAAACCACACTACTGGAAGACCACTGGACTAACGAGGAGATCAAAGAAGAAATTAAAAAATTCTTTGAATTGAATGACAAGGAGGACACCAATATCCTAAATGTATGGGATGCAGCAAAAGCAGTAATAAGAGGAAAATATATAGCAATAGAAGCTCACATCAAAAAACAAGAAAGAACTCAAAGAAACAACCTAACCTCGAAGCTCAAAGATCTAGAGAAAGAACAACAAAAAAACCCCCAAACCAGTAGAAGAAAAGAAATAATAAAAACCAAAGCAGAAATAAATGAAATTGAAACTAAAAAAACAATCCAAAAGATCAATGAAACCAAGAGCTGGTTCTTTGAAAAAATAAATAAAATAGACAAACCCCTAGCCAGGCTCACAAAGGAAAAAAGGGAGAAAGCACAAATACACAGGATCATAAATGAAAGAGGAGAAATCACAACGGACACAGCAGAAATCAAAAGAATAATCAGTAACTACTATGAACAGTTATATGGAAACAAGTTCAACAATCTAGAGGAGATGGACAAATTCCTACAACTCTACAATCACCCAAAGCTAGATAAAGAAGAAATAGAACACCTAAACAGACCAATTACAATTAGTGAAATTGAAATGGTAATCAAAAACCTCCCCAAAAACAAAAGCCCAAGACCTGATGGATTTACAAATGAATTCTACCAAACATTCAGAGACGAATTAGTGCCTATCCTTCACAAACTCTTCCAAAAAATTGAGAAGGAAGGGACAATACCAAACACGTTCTATGAAGCCAATATTATACTAATACCAAAACTGAATAAGGACAACACAAAAAAGGAAAACTATAGGCCAATCTCCCTAATGAACACTGATGCAAAAATCCTCAATAAAATTTTAGCTATCAGAATCCAACAATGTATCCATAAGATAATTCACCACGACCAAGTTGGATTCATTCCAGGGGCACAAGGATGGTTTAACATCCGAAAATCAATCAATGTTATCCAACACATCAACAAAAAGAAATATAAGGTGGGAGTGCAAACTGGTCCAACCACTGTGGAGAGCTGTGTGGAGATTTCTGGACCTACTAAACATAGAGCTTCCATATGATCCAGCAATTCCACTCCTAGGTATTTACCCAAAGGACACAGAAACATCAATTCCAAAGAACACCTGCACCCCTATGTTTATAGCAGCACTGTTTACAATAGCTAAGCTTTGGAAACAACCCAAATGCCCAAAAATAGATGCCTGGATCAAGAAGATGTGGTACATATATACCATGGAATATTACTCAGCATTCAAAAAAGATAAACACATGCAATTTGCAGCAACATGGATGGCGCTGGAAGGGATCATGCTCAGCGAAATAAGCCAAAAAGAAAAAGAAAAATACGGATGGTCTCACTCATAGCAGGAATCTAGAAAACTTAAATAAGGGACCAGGAAAATGAATAACTATAAGAAAGTGAAAATCAAAATCAACAAAAAACTATGAACCAGAGACACTTTTAGGGGGGCGGGGGCGGGAGGGGAGGGATTGGGGTCAGAATGGGGGGGCTGCAATTGTATGGGGAATATAACAATAAAATGTATAAAAAAAAAAAAAAAAAAAAAAAAACCATATGATAATATCAATAGATGCTGAGAAAGCTTTCGACAAAGTGCAACACCCATTCATGATAAAAGCCCTTGAAATTCTTGGGATACAAGGAACATACCTCAACATCATAAAGGTCATCTATGACAAGCCAACAGCCAGTATCATTCTCAATGGTGAAAAGCTGAAAGCAATTCCATTAAGATCTGGAACAAGACAAGGATGTCCACTCTCACCACTGCTTTTCAATATAATACTGGAAGTCCTAGCCAGAGCAATAAGACAAGAGAAAGACATCCAAGGAATCCAAATAGGAAAAGAAGAAGTCAAACTATCTCTATTTGCAGATGATATGATAATCTACATAGAGAACCCCAAAATCTCCACAGAAAAACTAATTCAACTCATCAATCAATTCAGTAAAGTGGCAGGATACAAAATCAACACGCAAAAGTCAGTAGCCTTCCTATACACAAACAATAAATCTGAAGAAGAAGAAATCAAAAAAACCATCCCTTTTATTATTGAAACAAAAAAAATCAAATATTTGGGAATAAATCTAACAAAAGAGGTAAAGGACCTATACAAAGAAAACTATAAAACACTGTTAAAAGAAATAGAAGAAGACACAAAGAAATGGAAAGACATCCCCTGCTCATGGATTGGAAGAATAAACATTATTAAAATGGCCATCCGACCAAAAGCAATATACAGATTCAATGCTATTCCAATCAAAATCTCAATGGCATTCTTCAAAGAAATAGAACAATTATTGATGAAATTCATATGGAATCACCAAAAACCCCGAATAGCCAAAGCTCTACTGAAAAAAAAAAGAAGGAAATGGAGGCATCACACTCCCAGACTTCAAACTATACTACAAAGCCATAATCATCAAAACTGCATGGTATTGGCACAAAGAACAGACATACAGACCAATGGAATCGAATAGAAAATCCAGAAATAAACCCACAGATTTATGGTCAACTAATCTTTGACAAAGGATCAAAGACTATGCATTGGAGCAAAGAAAGTTTGTTCAATAAATGGTGCTGGGAAAACTGGGTCGCTACATGCAAAAGAATGAAGCTTGACCACTACCTCACACCATACACAAAAATCAACTCAAAATGGATTAAAGAACTAGACATAAGACCTGAAACCATAAAATACATAGAAGGAAATATAGGCGAAACACTACGTGATTTGCACATCAAAGACATCTTTACAGTCACATCACCCAAAGCAGTGATAGTGAAGGCAAAGATAAACAGCTGGGACTACATCAAATTAAAGAGCTTCTGCACAGCAAAAGAGACAATAACAAAAACAAAGAGAAACCCCACCAACTGGGAGAACATTTTTGCACCCAACACTAATGATAAAGGACTGATCACAAAAATCTGCAAAGAGCTGATGAGACTCAGCAACAACAAAGAAAATAACCCAGTCAAAAAATGGGCAGAAGAGCTAAAAAGAAACTTCTCTGAAGAGGAAATGCAAATGGCCAACAGACATATGAAAAAATGTTCAACATCACTTGTAATCAGGGAAATGCAAATCAAAACTACCATGAGATACCATCTCACACCAGTGAGAAAGGCACATATTAAAAAAACTAGCAACAACAAATGTTGGCGAGGATGTGGAGAAAAAGGAACTCTTCTGCACTGTTGGTGGGAGTGCAAACTGGTCCAACCACTATGGAGAGCTGTGTGGAGATTTCTGGACCTACTAAACATAGAGCTTCCATATGATCCAGCAATTCCACTCCTAGGTATTTACCCAAAGGACACAGAAACATCCATTCCAAAGAGCACCTGCACCCCTATGTTTATAGCAGCACTGTTTACAATAGCTAAGCTTTGGAAACAACCCAAATGCCCAAAAATAGATGACTGGATCAAGAAGATGTGGTACATATACACCATGGAATATTACTCAGCATTCAAAAAAGATAAACACATGCAATTTGCAGCAACATGGATGGCGCTGGAAGGGATCATGCTCAGCGAAATAAGCCAAAAAGAAAAAGAAAAATACCGGATGGTCTCACTCATAGCAGGAATCTAGAAAACTTAAATATGGACCAGGAAAATGAATATAAGAAAGTGAAAATCAAAATCAACAAAAAACTATGAACCAGAGACACTTTTTGGGGGGTGGGGGGGCGGGAGGGGAAGGATTGGAGTCAGAATGGGGCGTTTGCAATTGTATGGGGGAATATAAAAATAAAATTTATTATTTAAAAAAAAATAAATAAATAAAATCTTACAAAAATATTTGACATGAGAATACACTGCTGGAATCCCTCCTAAGTTCTTGGGTTGTACAAGGGAGAGCACCAAAGTTTAGACTTCATTAAGTAAACTTCAAAAAGTAAACTTATTTTTGGTTAAAACTATGAAACAAACAACTCATTTTCCTCTTAATCATACTGTAGTAATTTGGTTTATTTTTCCAGTGTGTTCTTTTGTCTTCCCTCTGTGTGTGTGTGTGTGTGTGTGTGTGTGTGTGTTGTGTTGTATGTGAGTGTGTTAGTGTTCTACAATGAAGATTGTGGGATTGTGGGTTTATACTGCATATACTGGTCTGTTCCTTGATTTTGACTTAAGGACATATCATGAACAGTTAAATCTATATGCGTATAAGTTTCATATTCCATTGTGGGGATTAACTTAGTATATTAATATGGTCCCTTTATTGATAGACAATTGAGTGGAGTCATTCATATCTTTATAAATATGATTTCTGTAGCAAAGAGTAAAGGCAATTATAATTTTGACATATATTGCCAAATTCCCCTTCAGTTTGCTACAGTCTTCCTGAATTCAACCCCAAGAAGGAAATCACTTATTCTTTTCCCTCCATTCAATCATTGTGGGAAGCCAGTAGTAAAGGAATTCCTTAATAATATATATATATATATATATATATATATATATATATATATATATATGAAACAGTCATCCTCATAAGAAAATAGCAGGTGTGAAAAAGATTTGCCAAGACAAAAATCCAACAGGTTATCAGTGGACATTTTCATTTTGAAAAAAATGGAATTTTGTGGTTCCCACCACTACACTATTAGTGATATAATAAATATAGAATAATTAACATAATTTAACACTTTATTTAAAATAGTTAAGAGTGGATTTGATTGAGTACCTAAATTGCTAGTTAAATTACTAGCATAGGACACTAAAACATTTAAATGAAATAGAGAAAATTATACCTAAGTGTACTGATTTCTAAGGGAGTACCATTTGTGTTTGGGATAAGTATTAGAGTTTAACGAAGGAATGGGAATTGGAAAGGCAATACTACAGGCATGATTTAATAACAACAAACATGACATTAACAGTTTTTGAAGGAGTGTGGATCTGGTTAACTTCAGGGATGATATTACAAATATGTTAATGATTTATATGGTATAGGTACAAATCAATCAGAAATTACCTTTGAATAATTGGACCAGAAACAATCAGTATATACAGCATGGTACTTCTAATTGATCTTTGTATATATTTAGATTGTGCTGGAGCTCAGCACAATTTAATTCAGTCTCCTAGTGATCTCATTTCATCCAGTTTCATGGTCTTAAGTAGCATTAACATGCTGTCAGCTCTTACTGAAACTCTTTAAGTTTCTATCAATAGAATAGATATCACTCCTGAATTTCAAACTGAAATATCCAAGTGATTTCCCATCATGTGCATTTGGATATCTAAAGACATCTGAAGATTAATATGTTTAAAATGTAATTGTTTTCATCCTCAAAAACAAAAGCGTTCTACTGAATTCTTGTATATCTCAGCTATACACAATCCATCCTTCTAAGTGTGCAAACCAAAAACTTTTAAAGAATTACCAACTTTATTGTTTATACATTACATACAACGAAATGCATCCAATTTAAGTGTACAGTTTGATGAGTTTTTAAAAAATACAACAGGCCTTCCTGGTGGTACAAGGGATTAAGCACAGCACTATGAAGCAATCCGCAGCCTCTGCATCACGAGTTCAGTCCTCGGCCAGCTAGGGAGCCACCTACATGGCACAGCAGACCTCTCCTGTCTTGCCTGCTGCTCCCCTCAGCACTGTATTTCAGTCATTCCACCTGTTCTGTTCCCCACTCTGTCTCTGGTGAATCCTCGCACTCTCTGCATCTCTGGCCTGTACGCTAGTTCTTGTATGCATAAATAAATAAATCTTTAAAAAAAATACTGCAATGAAGATATAGATTTCCATTACTTCAAAAAGTTTTCTTTAGCTGTTTCACCCCTGATATGTTATTTTTCCTCTGGAAGTATGTGAAGAGACTCATAATGTTTATACTAATTTGCATTTCTCTACTGATTTGGCAATAGTGGACAATGCTCCTATGAAACTAGAAGTACACAAGTCTTTTTTGTATTAGGGTTTTATATTCTTTGGGTACATACCTAGCAGAGGTTGTGGATTATATTCATTCTCATCAACATTGGAGGGATATTACTGTATAAAGGACTTAGGGAGATTTATTATGAAGTTTTCATTTCCCCCCCCTTTCATTTTTTTTTTTATTCTGTCATGCTTCATTCCTTCTTGTTAACAGCTCCCACCCTCCTTCAACTTTAAAATCACACACCATGCACAACACACACAACACACACACACACCTAGAAGTGATCATAATGGCGTTTGTTTGTTTGGTTGTCTGGTTTTGTGCAATCTTTCCTTTAATGTGGGGAGGATTTGCTAACTGTCTATTGATTACTTCACAGCCTGCAAAGCGGTACAATTTGTTCCTGAGGCGGCGTCTTATGGTAAAACCAGTGCGGAATGATGCTGCTTATGCTCTGGATGCCTGCAGTGATAGCCTGAGTTACTTTCATTCCAAGAAACAATACTGATTTAGGGGGTGGGTGGGACTTTGTCACTGGTTCCTATTGCTCAGACAATTGAGGTTTTAGAATGGTGATCCTTAATCTTTTTTGGATCTGATTAAAGCTATGGAACTTCTTTCACACACACACACATGCATGCACACACACACACACGTACACACACTCTTTATATAAAATTTCAGAGGTCTATGAATCCCCACCAGTAATAAAAGTCTGTGAACCTCAGAGTAACTTTGTCATTCAAAGAAAAGCCACATAATTTTACTTTATGGTAAATAGGTACTTCTAAGAATAAATCAAATATAAACACAAACACACATACTGCAAAATATGGTCATGTCTTGAACAAGACAAAGGAATGAAATGTTTTAATAGTATTCAATTAAATGTACCAAAATTAATCAGGTTTCTGCCCCCCTTGGATTCAACACATTTTGTTAATAGTCCTAAGGTATGAGCCTCAAGGCTACCAATGGTGTCTTTGTGTTTAAAAAAAATGTGTGGTTTATAGTTAAAGTCCTGCATAATGGTAGAAGTTTGGGTATTTCTAGGTAGCCTTTGGCCTTCTGTAGAAAGGAGGTATATAATACAAGTTTTGATGAATTTTATAAGATCTGATAAATACTGTGATGATTGTATAGGTCATATAATTTTTTCTTCTGTGTTCTTCTTTTAAGTGATTTGTAATCAAAACACAACATGATGACAGTTTGAGATTAAATTTTCTTACTTTTAGGAAAAGGGAGATAGCTGAGGAAATGTGATATAACATTTTAGCTAATATGTTTTGATACTTAATATTCAGACTCCCTTATTGTTTTGTTTCTTTACCCATTTTCTCACCCACTTCTGTGCATTGGGAGCTACTACTTTCTGAGACACATCAGCTATGCATTCATAGATAAAATGTAGTTTCTGTATTCACAGACAACATCACACATGAGATTTTTGTTATGTTTGTGTATGACTGATCTATATCCATTCCTTACTATGGATGGTCTGCTTGGCCTGACTTGGTTGAAACATATTTTAGAGTATCATAAAAAAAAAACTCACTCACAAATGAATATAAATTTCAACTATGAAAATTATGGTATACAGTTCCCCCATTCACAAGCTAATTAGGGCTATTAGAAAGTTGGATGTATTATAACTGCATCACTGGTTTACAGACATCGCTGACATCCACTGAAATATTTATTTGTATCATTCTAATTATTATATGTGGGCTATTCCAAGTATTAAATCACATATAAACTATGAAGAAGACCAAATCAGTCAAATATGAACTTCCGTGTTTTTGAAGATTTCTAGTGTATTCACAGTTTTAAAAGAGGAGGATAAGAAACTATACAATATGTGATAGTTGAATTTTAAGTTGGAGTATATGCTGAGTGGAATTTTAAGTTTGAATATATGCTGAGAATATAATACAAATGTTAAACAAAGGTATGATTTTGGCTCACCTAGGAAATTGATGTTGAATGGAAATTTGCATGAGAATTTAGTTGTAGCAAAGTCAGCTGGCAAGCTATCAGCTTCAAATTTTTATCTGCACCTTGATTTTATTTTAACCCTTCAAAGTTGAATTAGAAGTGACAATTTCATGAAAACATAGTATAAGTATTAAGTATAAGTTCATTTTCTTAATGAGAGATTCATTAATTGGTCTACAATTAATTCTACCTCCAAAGTGTTATGTAGACCATGAATATTTGTTCTACTACTAATAATTGGAATGTCATGTAATGAAGATAACAAGTTTCTCTCTGATATACATTGTGGGATCAATGTATATACATACTCGTTTTATATTTTGGTATAACTGCAGCATTCTTGTTGCATGTGCATGTAGTTTGTATACTTAATTTGTCTTGAATCTTTACTGTTTAGTGTATATGTCCTTTATGGAATTTCACTTTCTAAAACAGCAAAATCTTCTTTGATGAAAATATTGGTTATTTGTCTTAATTTATCATTTTAGGGCTGAAAAAAAAATTGAATGGAAACTGGATTGCATTAATCCCGTTCAGTTTTTTTGTTTTTTTTTTTTTTTTGTCATTTGGAAGTAAAACTGTAGATTAAAGTTGTGTCATTTATGTTTCCTGCAGTTTAAAAAAGATGAACAAAGCAAAGATTCTATCTTCTTCCGAGACGGAATAAGGCAGATTGATTTTGTGCTTTCCTATGTTGATGACCTAAAGAAGGAAACAGATGTAAAGTCAGTAAGTACCTACCTGAGAAAAAAGGAAATAGTAAAAAGAAGCACGTTCTATTGTTTCACATGTTTGATATATTCCCATGGAATTACACTGTAAAAGTCAGAGGCCTCTAAAATGTTTTTAAAAACTGACACTGAATTGAGAAAACTGCAAAATAGACAGTCTGAGAATGGAAGTATAAAGTCAGTGGATGTGTAAAGTCAATTTCATGTTTTGAACATTTTGGATATGAACTGTTTTTCTACTTTCAAATAGTATATTTTTTATATAGCTCACATTTAGATATTAAATGTGACCTTCAAAATTTGAGGTGTGTGTAGGAATATAATGTTTATCTTTCTATGCAAGTTTTATTTTGAAAATGTATGATATATATTTTATCTTGGTCTTCACATTAAATCTGTTCCTTATCTTAACTTTCATTATAACATGTCACATTCTGGACGTGCTTATTCTTTTTTTACTTGTTTACTGTGCCCAGTACCATAAATCAAGTTCCTAAGACTAAGGCATTTATCTTGTTCATGACTGAATATACACATGCCTAGAAAAGTGACTAGAGCATAATGAATACTCTGTAAATATTAGATATTTTAAATAATAAATTAGTACATTAATACATGTGTATAAACATATATACCCAATTGTTCTCCCTCATCTCAACAACTTTAGGACCTATTTCACTGTCACTCTTTCCACCCATACTTATTTATAAATTATTGATAATCTCAAAGGTTACATGTATGATTATTTTGGCATTTTAGCCTCTTTTGTTCATTATTTTAGTCTCTAACTCAACATTTCACTCCCCTAGAACTTATTATTTCTAATAACTGCAACACTTTCCAATTAGGAATATGATCTGTCTCTGTTTATCAAGTCTATTTTTAATGTTATTCAATGCAGTTTTATGCAGGTTTAAGATAGAGGTACTGCACATTTCTTGGAAATTATTCCTAGATGTATTAGATTGTTAGATGTAATACAGATGAATTCTAATACAGATGAAAAGCAGGACATGGCATTAAGATGAAGGTGTTACAGAGAGGACCTTCACAGGCAACCAGGGCGGAGGCGGAGGACCATCTGATGGCACAGTCACTGCACAACAAGTCTGTTGGTCACCAGGCAAATGAACGTGTTCTACATAATTCTATTGCTTTGTTTTCCATAGGAAAGAAGAAAAGAGTTTGAACAAAATCTCAGAAAAACAGGTCTTGAGTTGGAAATTGAAGACAAAATGGTAAAGGAATTGTTAATTTAAATGTTGGTTATATGGGGACTACAACTGAGGTAGGGGTAGCAAATATTGTTTAAAAATGAATAATGTTGTAAAAAAATAAAAATTAAAAATATAAAAATAAATGTTGGTTTGTCCCGCTCTGGCCTGTGATGGGCCAGCTATGTGTGTGGTAGCATTCAGTACCTCTGGCTACAGAAATGTACCATGGGGATGGCAAGGCCAGTGGCCTTCCAGTAAGTTGGCCAGTGCTCTGAATATGAGATGTTGAATGGAGGGCTTTAAAATAGACTTATAATTGTATTTGGGATACAGATAAATTGAAGACATGGCTTATTTTCATAAATAGAAGACATTTAGAATACTGCCTGTTAAGTCCAACACCCTAACTAACTAACCTGTTTTACAGCACAGCTGGCTATTTAAGTCAAGGTATTTTTAATGCTCATGAATATGTCAAATTCTTTTTCATTTTTTTTCATTTCAAATTCTCCTACCATTTACTGTTTTTCTAGAATTTCCTTCAAATATTTAATAAGATCTATTTCCAATCCCATTTTGTCCATAAAACTCTAATACTATCCTTCTACGGCTGTTATTTATCTCTGCTGTTACCAAACTAATAAATATGTATTACCACACCATGCATTACTTAATAATCTTGACAATTATGCTGTGTAATGAACCCTTATTACCTAAAGTTCTTCCTCTGGGTCCAGGGCAGCGAGTCTGTCTTATGCTTTCTATGTATCCCTCATCTACTCTTAGCACAGTTCTGAGTCATAGTTGATAACAAAGTAAGAGATTGATAAGAACCACAAAGGTATCTGTAAACTTCAGGCTAGTGAAAATATGTCTCTGTCACACACACACACAAACATAACACACATACACACACACATACATATTTTGAGCATTTGGTCTTAAAAGTTTACTGAAAATTTTCAATAAACTGGCAGGGCTATGACCTTTTTAATTTGTTTGAGATTTTATAAAATTTTGTCTCCTTAAGATCACTATTTCTTCTGTTATTTTTCCTTTTTTTATTCAGAACTCTGAAGATGGAAGAACTTATTTTGTCAAGATCCATGCCCCTTGGGAGGTATTAGTTACTTACGCTGAAGTGCTGGGAATGAAAATGCCTATTAAAGAGAGTGATATTCCCCGAGTCCGGAACATGCCCTTTAAATATGTGCTTGACCCTGTGAAGCTACCAAGGAATGTGAAGTATCCTAAACCAGATTATTTTACTGCCCAATTCAGCAGACATCGGCAGGAACTCTTCCTCATTGAAGACAAGAACAGCTTCTTCCCATCCTCGTCAAGAAACAGAATTGTAGGTTGAGAAACCCTTTGAGCACATCTTTTTGAGTAAGGGACTTGTGCCTGTGTATCCTCTTAGAAGTGTCGATGTGCAATACTGTGTCTGCACGGTGTTTCTGCATCAATTTTTATAAGTATTTTATGGTATTGATCAGGCTTCAAAGTCCATTTGAGCCACTGAAAGAATCTATGACAAATTCTCTAAAGGAAATAATGAAAAAGGAGTTAGAGAAAGTCTGTTTTCCTTTTGGCACAAGGGAATTGCAGTACTTATCCTTACAATTTCTTCCATTTGTTATTACTTTATAGTAATAAAGGTCAGACACAGTCTTCCACATCCCCCATCTTTGTTTTATGAATGGTTTGTTCATTGTACTTTTCTTATTGATCCTTCAAAACAAAGTACTTGTTAGCTCTATCAGTCAAACCTTAGTTAAACTTCTTTCTTAACTACAAGACCCTAAGCTGTGGCACACCCTCTACCTGAGCCAACACTGGCATATAGAATAACCATTCTTGACACAAGGAAAGACATTCCCTAAAATTGGCTTATTTCTTCCTAAAAAAAGTAAAGCCTGATTTTTCATATATTCGCAGATTTCCCTATTGCAATGTCCTCCCTACCCTCTGCAATAATATTTTCAAATAAATTCTTTCTTAAGTCTGGATTTGTGTTATTTGAAAATAATATTCTGTATTTATTTATTGCCATTAACTCTATTCTTAGTCTTAATATCTCATAGAGTAAAATTATCCATTTTGCTAACAATCTCAAACTGAGTTCTTATTTTGGTGGAACTTTTCTAAAGAAATAATCCAAAGTATATAATACGGTCAATATTATCACATTATTTGTAAAAATTAAAACTACCTTGCATAGCACTATTTACAATAGGTAAAACCTAGAAACAACCCAAATGCCCAAAAATAGATGACTGGATCAAGCAGATGTGGTATATATACACAATGGAATATTACTCAGCAATCAAAAAAGATTCACAGCAACATGGATGGAGCTAGATGGAATTATGCTCAGTGAAATAAGCCTGAAGGAAAAAGAAAAATATCCGATGGTTTCACTTATCACAGGAATATAGGGGCACCAAATAAGATATCAGTGTAAAAAAATAATAACAGTACAAAACACAACAAGGCAAAAACAGACAATTATAAATCAGAGACATCCTGCAGGGGAGGAGGGAGAGGAAGTAGAGGGAGGGAGGGAGGAGCATGGGGAACTGAGGTGATGGTGCACGGGTGCACTGATGAAGGAAATTCTTGTTTTGTGTGTGATTTTTTTTAATTTATTGATTTTTATATTCTCCATACAATAGCACCCCCCTTATTATGACCCCAATCCCACCTTTCCCTGCCCCCCATAGTGTGTCTCTGGTTTATAGTTGTTTGTTGATTTTGATTTTTTCTTTCTTGTAGTTATCCTTTTTCCTGGCCCCTTATTTAGGTTTTCTAGATTCCTGCTATGAGTGAGACCATCCGGTATTTTTCTTTTTCTTTCTGGCTTATTTCGCTGGGCATAATCCCTTCCAGCTCCATCCATGTTGCTGCAAATTGCATGTGTTTATCTTTTTGATTGCTGAGTAATATTCCATTGTGTATATGTACCACATCTTCTTGATCCAGTCATCTATTTTTGGGCATTTGGGGTGAAGGAAATTATATGGGGACTACACCTGAGGGGGTGGGGGAAAACAAATATTGTTTAAAAATGAACAATGTTGTAAAAAATAGTAATAAATAA
This sequence comes from Talpa occidentalis, assembly GCF_014898055.3. Lineage (NCBI taxonomy): Eukaryota > Metazoa > Chordata > Mammalia > Eulipotyphla > Talpidae > Talpa > Talpa occidentalis. Next base: position 21,990,202 of record NW_023603184.1, on the reverse strand, counting down.
ATAAATAAAACTACCTTGCATAATTTATCATTTATTTACCAAGATGAAATATTAAACTGCCTTCAAAATGAGCAAACAGATTAGATAATAATGATTCAAGGACAACAGTCACTCTAACAACAATTCCTTAAATGAAATATAAAAAGGGGTGGAGGGAAATGTATCTAAAACAGTTCAATAAACCAAATTCAACATCAGAAAGCAGAAAGTTGTTGGAAGACAAAAAACAGATGGATTGAATTGAAAGAAATATAAAAGTAGAGGACACCGAAGTTCAAATCACACAGAGCACAAACCCAGTATAACAATATAACTTGCAAGGTAGACATTGGACACCCTTGAGTTAATAAATTCAGATTGCAGAAAAAGATCTTACACAGAGTAATTAATTGAATTATTAAAGACAAGATGGCAAAATACCAGTATCAATTCTACTCCAAATATCAATTCTACTCCACATTCTCCTAACTGCACTCCTAACTGCACTGTTGATAGCATTGATAATAGATTCCATCTCCAAATCCTGATTATAGTAGAAATTCTGACCAACGGACTCCCAGAGAAGCTTGGGATGGGAGAAAAATTATGATTCATTCCTGCTCACCACTTAATGAGAGAATTAGAAAGTGTCCTTACCCAGGACCTAAATAAAGCACCTTCAAACTCCACACAATCCTACTCTCTACATCTTTTCCTAAACAACAAAGGGAAGGTGCCTTCGGTAATCAGTTCCAGTATCTTTATTCATTGTAATTTAAATTGGTATTTTAAAAAATGTGCAATGTATAAAGTTCTGTGATGTGTGTCTCTTTATACTTACCTGATAGGTTTATTATATTCTCTCACGGTGTCCTTTTGGCATGGAAGATGGGAAGAAAAGATTTGGGATTGAAAGACTACTAAGTTCTAACACTTATTCATCTGCGTATCCACTCCATGATGTAAGTATAAACTTGATTTTGAAATACTGAATCCACTTTCCCTCTCCCACTTTCAGAGTTTCCCTTGTTGGAAGATACTTCTATTTGCTTTCTTCTTTATGATAGATTACTAATTCTCTCTCTTTGGGAAAACCCCCATAGACCCCTTTTCTGAGCTAAGAACTGTGCCAACAATGCTGAAACATATAGTTAATATGTTTTCACATGAGTGGAAATTCATGTTTAAAAGTACATTTTCATGGGGCCTCCCCGGTGGTGCAGTGGTTGAGCATTGGGTTGTGAAGCTGCCCGCAGCCTCTGCAGCGCCAGTTCGATCCCTGGCTGCCAGACAAGGGTCCCACATGGCACGCAGACCTCTCCTGCCGCCCACTGCTCCCCCCAGCAGTGTACTTCATCAGTCTGCCTGTTCTGCTCCCCGCTCTGGCTCTCCTGAATTCTCTCACCCTCCCCCGCTTCTGACTGTACCCCAGTGCTTGTATAAATAAATGAATAAAATCTTTTTTTAAAAAAGTACATTTTCATGTAAATTTTCTTTATCATCGATTTTGAAAATGGCAGTTATATTAAAAGAACAATTTAGGATATAGTATCTGGAAATTTTACCTTAAGTCACCAGATCTTTCCTCATTTCTTTAAGTTTTGAAGCTAAAAAAAGACTTAAATTGCTTGTGTCCATATATTTATTCATCAAATGCATAATTGGTTTTAATTATATATAAAGCAATCTGTTAAGCATTATGAGAATAGAACCAGGTTTCCAAGCTTACAGCCTAGGAATTTGGGAAAATAAGGATTGTGTACAGCTGCCAAACAAACTGAAGATTTCAGTTCATAAGAAAGATTCAGACAGGTAATGACATTCAGAAGAAGGATTCTTTGGGGTTGGTGGATCACTGCACAAAAATAACCTTTATAAGTTTAACACAAAAGTGAAATTTTCTATAACACACACTTAGCCAAACATGAAAACTTAATGGGACAACTAAGATAGCCTGAGTTCTGGGGATTTCTGAGGGGAACCTTTCCTTTTGGATAGCCAAAGTTTTTAGTGTTTCAGTTCCACAGTTGGCAGTACTGACATCATATTACTGAACATTTGTAGAATACTTTAGTTATCATTTGGAATTTTCATTTATTTTGTTCCAGTTTTGTTCTTCTATAAGAATAAAATACTTTTTGATGATGTGCTCTCTTTGCAAGAAACGTGTTTATTATACTGTAGGAGAACCAAGTGTTCCCATTTAAATAAGTAGCACCTAAATCACTGCACTTGCTTTTTACAGTAATGATGCTGAAATAGTTTCCAAAAGTCCAAATCCAAACTTTCTCTTTCCCTGGTCTTGAACTGTTGTGCCACCTTTTCTCTGTCAGTATTTATTGAAGACCGTGATAATTGACTCTAGGTCATTTCAACACTGGTTAGCTGATTATATCTTTGATATTTCCCACAAGAGTGCAGAAGAATTGAACAAAGAAAGTGGCAATTTTCAACATGAGTATTAATTCAAGTGTATTTAGCTTGTGTTAGAGAAATAATCTCCTTCCCACCATCCTAACCCACCCCTCCCTCATTTTTTCCTTGGGGCAAAAGAACTTCTAGGGGACCGTGGATCCTAAATAATGCCAGGGGAATTTAATTTGATAAAATGGAGAGATCTTTCTTCATAGAGCTTGTTTTTGTTTTTGTTTTTGTTTTTGTTTTAAGACTGAGGATTTTTGTTTGTTTGTTTTTAAAACATTAATTCTCCCTTTAGTATTAGCCCATAAAGCCAAACTATTATCCTTGGTCACTAGCAATTTTAGTTCTTATGTCTGGACTTCCAAAAGATTCCTTCATGCTCGCTAGAAAATTTGTATTACTGAGCTGTTGTTAGAGGTAGGTAAAATTAGTGAATTTTTTTATTGTCTTTCTGTTTATTTTCCTGAATGCAAATATAGATACTGAATTTCCCATATGTGCTTTAAAGAATTACTTTTTAAGATACCCAAATAAGCTGCCTTTTTTTTCCATTTTTTTCTATTTCGTTTCTCAAGATTCCATAGGAATAGCTACAGAACAAGAAAAATGTTGAGATCTAGATGATATAAAGTCTTACACCTTATCTTACAGATTTCTGCATGTTTTTAATTATTTTTTAAAAGATTTATTTATGTATGCATACAAGAACTGGGGTGTAAGCCAGAGGTGTGGGGTGGGGAGGGAGGAGGGAGGGGTGAGAGGATTCATCAGAAAGAGTGGGGAGCAGAACAGGCAGATCTACTGAAATACACTGCTGAAGGGAGCAGTGGGCAAGATAGGCGAGGTCTGCCTCACCATGTGAATAACTCCCTGGCCGGCCAGGGATTGAACTTGTGCTGCAGTGGCTGGTGATAGCTTGACAGCTCTGTCTTTAACCCCTGTGCCATCAGGGAGGCCCTGTTTTTAATTCTAAATGCATATATATTTAACGTTATCTTCAACAATTCACAGTTGAAAAGAATATGTTGAATAGTTGTGAGGAGAAAGCACTGTGCTAGGTTCTGAAGGGATGTTAATAAGTTAGTCTGCACTTGATAATGAAGAAAGAAATTATGATGACACGAGACTGAGTCTCTTAAGTGCTAAAGTTTGTAATATATATTTAAGTTCTTTGGGAAATGGACATCAGTGAAGGATATGGTGAGGACAAGACAGGATCCCTGGTGGAGAATCCTGCTGTAGCAGTGTGAATATCGGATCATTTACTTAAGTTTGTTGGAATTTAATTTTTCCAACTATAATATAAAAGTGTTAGCCTATTTCTAAAATCTTCCCCAGTGAGATGGTTAGATGAATCTCTGTACCATGAATATTATTATGGAATTTGAGTAGCAAAGAAAGGGCTTTTCATGTGAAAGGAATAGCTTAAATTGAGTCAGTTTCCAACATTAACTTTTAACTGGGTTCAAGTGTTTAAAAATAAATTGCAGTTATTATAGTTTATTGTAGATTTTAGTAAACAACTTCACATCAAAGAAATATGAAATGGAAACCCAAATCTAAAAGTAAAAAAGAACATTAGCCTTTTCCACTAAACTTTTCACTAACTTATAACACCATTTATAAAAGCAGCACTCAGTTATTTCATTCTTTTTTCTTTTAAGATTTATTTATTTATTTATACAAGCACTGGGTACAATCAGAAGCGTGGGAAGGTGAGAGAATTCACCAGAGCTAGAACGGGGAAGAGAACAGGCAGAATGACGAAATACACTGCTGAGGGGAGCAGCGGGCGGCAGGACAGGTCTGCACGCCATGTGGCACCCTCGCCTGTGGTCGGGGATCAGCCGGGGATAGAACCGGCACTGCAGAGGCTGCTTCACAACCCAGCGCTCAACTGCTGAGCCACCGGGGAGGCCCAGTTATTTCATTCTTTTGAAGTACTTTGTTCTTAAATCTCTACAGGGTCAATATTGGAAGCCTTCAGAACCTCCTAATCCTGTCAATGAAAGATATACACTTTCCCAGAATTGGGCTAGTCTTTCCTATTTTTATAAGGAGCAGCCTTTAAATTTGATTAGGTAAGTATTAGATACGATTGCACCTATTAAAGCTTGATGATAAGATTTTTATTTACAATGATATCATATTACACTCTTTTTTAAAATATTTATTTATTTATACATACAAGAGCTGGGGTACAGGCCAGAGATGCAGGGGAAGGGGGTGAGAGTATTCACCAGAGACAGAGTGGGGAGCAGAATAGGCAGATTGACCGAAGTACACTGCTGAGGGGAGCAGTGGGTGAGTCAGGAGAGGTCTGCAGCGCCATGTGGGTTGCTCCCTGGCTGGCTGGGGATCTAACTCATGCTGCAGAGGCTGCGGATAGCTTGGTAGTGGGGTGCTTAACCCCTTGCACCACCAGGGAGGCCCCTCCGCCCCTCCACTCTTTTTACCATTTCACCCATTACATTGTAATCCTTACCAGTGTTCTAACTATTCTAGACATGATAGCGTGCTGTTTACAAAATGTTCTTAAGTACTATGCAGAGATTGTTCACTGGTTCAGACGATGGACCTTGATGTCTAGGAATTCTGGGATCAAATCCAAGTCCTTCCTCTTAGATGGTATACCAACTTGGTCAAGTTACTTAACCTCCTAAAGAGGTGTGACCCTATACTTCTGAAACATATACAGTGTTGTAAACCCATGTTACCTCAATAAAAAAAATGAAATAAAAACAAACAAAAAGTTAATCTCTATGAGACTCACCTGTGAAATGAGAATAGCAATAGTACTTTCTTTATAGGGTTATTTGATAATCAGATGAGGTATGTGTATCTATATAGCAGAGGGGCTAGCATTTAGCACATAATATGTATTAATTTAGTTCAGTTTTTCTGAGTCCAGCAATTTAGAAGATGACAGAAAGATTGTGCTCTGTGTGTGTGTGTGTTTTCATCTCAGAGAGCTGTAAAGACAATGTGTATTTTTTTTAAAGATTTATTTATTTATGCATGCAAGATCTGGTGTACAGGCCAGCAGCTAAACAGTGCAGAATGCTCTGTAGTTATTTCAAAACACTTAATTCTCATTCTGGCTAATTTCACTTAACAATATCCCTTCAAGCTCCATGTTGCTGCAAGTGGCATGAGTGTCTTTTTTGATCACTCAGTAATATTTCGTTGTCACAAATATGTGGAATATAAAGTAACTCAACTAAGAGTCAGATAAAGACAAAATGAAAACTAATCCTTAATAGCTGATTACAGAACTGAAGCATCAAGAAGGGAGGGATCTAGGTGGAAAGCAGAGGTAAGAACAAAGAGGAAAGGAATCACAGTGGTCTATGGCGGTGGAATATGGGTGAGTTGGTGGTGGGTGCACACAGGTGATGCTACCTAATGGGGGCATGCCAATGTTACTTCAATTAAAAAATGGATAAATAAAATATTTGAAGAGCATTTATTTCTCTTTCAAATTTAACACCATTTTTCCATCTACCTTATTATTTTAAAAATAAACAACTTCTGCTCCATTGATTTCCTGCTTACATTTTCTTTTGTTAATTTTTACACCAATTCGGTAGAAAAGCATCATCTTACATTTTGTGATATGGAAAATAAAGTTTAGAGAGGTTAGTAAAACTTTACCAAAATTACATAGCTAGAATGCAATGGAGATAATATTACTATGCAGACTTGTCTGGATATAATACTGAGAATCTCTAGGCTATATCATTCTACCTATAATTCTAATTATTGCCCTCTTTCATAGGAATTATTATGGAGAAAAAATTGGCATCTATTTTGTCTTCCTTGGATTTTACACGGAAATGCTCTCCTTTGCCGCTGTGGTTGGCTTAGCTTGCTTTATTTATGGTTTATTTTCAATGAATAGAAACTTAAGCAGGTAAGAGCAACTGTTGCAACTTCTTCCCTGGCATTTGCTTCAGAATGTCTCTGCATATCAGCAGATAATTGATACTTCTAAAAAAGACCCAAATTCAGTTCAGCATTGATACTTCTAAAAAAGACCCAAATTCAGAGCTTCCTCTCACATAGTGCTTTATAGAAAATCAGTTTTTAACCACCAACTCTGCAGCGTCTGTTACTCAAGCATGACTTGATCTCCTATGGAAATCTCTGCTTCATTACCCCTTCTGATGAGCTGTACAGTTAGGCCAATAAGAACAGCTTTGCATTTTCACCCAAACACACATCACTTTAAAAATAACATTTTTATTCCCTTTAAAAATAAATTCTATTCCCTTTGCAGCAATGAAATCTGTGACCCTGAAGTTGGAGGTCAGATTATCATGTGCCCACTCTGTGATCTAGTGTGTGATTATTGGAGATTAAATACTACATGTTTGGCTTCAAAGGTATGTATGTATACTGATATGCTGAAAAGAATTGGAATTTCCCTCCTTTTGTAATTGATACTAAGTACTCTTTGCAATGTTATTATTGTTTTTACAGTTCTCCCATTTATTTGATAATGAGTCAACAGTGTTCTTTGCAATATTCATGGGAATTTGGGGTGAGTAAATAGCCACATTAAAAAAAAAAAACTTTTCTCCATGTTATTTGTTAAATGGCCCATCTGAACAACATATTCAGATGACACACCTAATGTACCAAAAGTGATTTTATGTCATTGTGTCTGCTAGTATCCATACACTGATAGAAATCTACATCAGTGGTCTTTATTACTAGTCTTTGGTCCAGAAAGCTCTCTATTAACCATTTGCTCAACTGAGATATAAATTTTTAAACTCCTTATATATTTAACTCGTATGTTAATAATCCTTCACATGTATCAGAATTCCCCTTAATTCTGGAAATGTCCCAGTATTTCATCTCATTTGGGAATAAGAAGTGGCATAAATTTGTTTCTACCATCATTTAGGAGAACATTTTTGGAAAAGTAACTCAGCAAGAGAGGCCTAAAGGCTTCTTAAAGATGTCTCAAAATTTGGGAGACTAGGAAAGAATAGAGTTAAAAACACTCTTTAGCAAACAAAAATATGTACACTTAAAGGCTGGACAATGGAGCATGGGTAGTCCCTTATTATCCACAATGAGCAAGATAATAGAAACAACCTAAATGTCCATTGACAGATTGACAGATGAATTGATAAAGAAACTTGTACACATACACACAAAATGAATATACTATTCATCCTTAAAAATAAGAAAATCGGGGCCTCCCCCATGGCTCAGCAGGTTGAATGCAGCGCTGTAAAGCTGATCACAGCCTCTGCAGCATGGGTTCAACTCCCAGCTGACCAGGGAGATACCCACATGGCGCGGCAGACCTCTCCTGCCTTGCCCGCTGCTCCCCTCAGCAACATATTTCAGTAGATCCACCTGTTCTGCTCCCCACTCTGTCTCTAGTGAATTCTCTCACCCTCCTGCACTTCTGGCCTGTACCCCAGTTCTTGTATAAAAATAAATTAAAAAAAAATAAGAAAATTGTGCAATATGTAACAAGATGGATAAACCATGAAGACATTATGCTCTGTGAAATATGGCAGGCAGATACAGAGAAATATTTCATGATTCCATTTATTAGAGGTATCTAAAAATACTCAAATTTATAGAGTCAAATTGGAATGGAGGTTGTTGGGGCTGGGAAGGGGAGTTAATTGTAAGTGCATATGAAGTTTCAAGAGGAAGATGAATTAACTGTAGAGATCTGTTGTACAATATAATGTATTGTAGCAAACAATAATGTACAGTAGACTTGAAAGTTGTTAAGAGGGTAATAATCATGTTAAATGTTCTTACCACGATAAAATATTTTTTTAAAAAATGAATAAAATAACACATGAGCAAATGTTTACATGAGTGGATGAACAAATAATAAACTTTAGCAGTCAGGATACATTTGCATTAAAAAAACGATATTAGAAGCAGAGAGACCAATCAATTAAATGACTATGCTAATAGTTAAAGATATCATTAAGATGTTTTAAATGTATAGAGAGAACACTTAGTTCTTTACAATTTAGAAAGTAGGGAATTAGAGAAAACATGGAAAGTTGAATCTTTGAGAAATTTATAAGTTAATATTGCTTGATGTTAGTATTATAATTTTAAATATAAATCCAACAGAAAAAACATGTATATGTCCATCAAAAGATGTGTACAAGGGGCCTCCCCGGTGGTGCTGTGGTTGAGCACTGGGTTGCGAAGCTGCCTGCAGCCTCTGCAGCGCCGGTTCGATCTCGGCCACCCTCCTGGCGCGCAGACCTCTCCTGCCGCCTGCTGCTCTCTTCAGCGGTGTATTTCAGTAGATCTGCCTATTCTGCTCCCCACTCTGTCTGTTGTGAATCCTCTCACCCATTGCACCTCTGGCCTACACCCCAGTTCTTGTACGCATAGATAAGTAAATCTTTAAAAAAAGAAAAAGAAAAAAAAAGTTGTGTACAAGACTATTCAGCAACACTACTTATAGTCATCTTCCTATCATCCATCCATTCATCCTCTGTCCATCCATGCATCCATCCATCTATCCATCTGTGTATGTATGTATGTATGTATGTATCTATCTATCTATCTATCTGTCATCTATCTATCCATCAATCTATCCTTCCTTCTGTCAAGGGGAGAAGGAAGAAATACATTGTACTGGGGAATGGTTCTTATGTTTTCCTTATATTTCTCTAAGTCTGAGAAGTGTTATAATTACTTGAATATTTTCAGTAAAATATATGCAAACAAAAACTAAATATTAGTAAAAAGTTAAGTTTAGCTATTACTTTAAATTTTCTGAATGTAGGGAGAGTAACATACTTGGAAAAAATGTTCTTACATGAACTGTTGTCTGAGAAATCATCTTTAATTTTTATATATTCATCATTTCAACATTATTCTATAGTTATTATATATAATGTAGTTAATATATTAATATATTAACATTATGCTAGAGTTAATTGTTTTATAATTTTATCATCCAACATAATGGTGGAAGAACCATCATGCAACCAAATAATTTTTAAAGTAAAGAAAAGCTGAGATATTCTCTTATTTACTTTATTTCTCCATCTCTGAGTTTTCATACATTTCTTTTCCTATAGTCACATTGTTTTTGGAATTTTGGAAACAGCGGCAAGCCAAGTTGGAATATGAGTGGGACCTGGTGGACTTTGAAGAGGAACAGCAGCAGCTTCAGCTGAGACCTGAATTTGAGGCTATGTGTAAACACAGGAAAATGAATGCAGTGACTCAGGTATATCAGGGAACTGAAGCTGGCAGTATATCTCAGTGGACACACTGAGCTTGTCTTTCAGATAATGATGTATATTCTAATTTGCTTTTAAAATACTCCACAACATACAAATCATATAGACTCTTCCCTTATTTCTAACATATATTTCAAACACATACAAAAGTAGATAGAAAAATATAAGGAATCCAGGATGAATCCATCACCCTGCTTCAAGTTATATTAATTTATGGATAATCTTGGTTCATTTATACACTTACTCTCCCTGTCAGTAGATTATTTTGAAGCAAATCCAAGGCATCTTATCATGAAGTAAATAGTTTTAACAGTGAGTAAAATAAGAGCAAACATGAAATAATGTGTATGCTGTGGACTTTGTATGTAAATAAATATGCATTAAAATGATACTGCATTAATATGCAAATTTTCTGTAAGTATAATTTGTTTAGTTCCTTTCAATTGATTATAATGAGAAGATCATTGCTTTGGTGTCTAGGATGGGAGAAGTCTAGATTTTGGAATCTTTCACTGATATATCAGCTTTATGTTGTTCACTCAGTAATTTGACTTCTTGATAATTTGAATTTTTTTCATGTGAAAATGAAAGGAACTTTGCCTTTAAAGATCAGACTCATACATATTCTAAGATATACTCTGTAATCTCAGTGTTGCCTGATGCTAATAACAGGAAAATATAATATGTTTGTAACATAATCTCTTCAGTAGAATTCCCTAATCTGTTCTAGACACTATTCCATGGTATACTATTCAAAATTCTTTTCATAGTTTAGGTACTCACAAAATATCTATTGAAGTACACTGAAACATTATTTAAAAATTATAAAGGAATCAAGGTAAAGAAACATCTCGGAAAATAGATTTACAGGGTGGGTGCTGTTTGAAATTAAGAAACTATATTAAAGTGATAGTGTCATAATAATGATATGATGTGTATTGGTTCATATTTCATGTAATTAAAAAAAAACACACCAAAGCAGTCCTATTGACATTCCAAAAATTATTGACATAAAACAAGATGTACTGAAGTTGACATTTAAAAAAAGTTGAAAAACAATGTGTGTTGATTCACTGTGAATCATCTACTTAGTTTTAATGGTTTTGATTTGGAGAATTTTTGGATTGCAGTACTTCTTCAGTGGTTAAATATACCAGAACTCTCATATTTGAGTCTGTATTGAGAACACATTCAGGCATGCATGAGTACACACATCTGCACACACAAATTGAATACATACACATACATGTCTCATATGTACACATTTACATACATACATGCGCACATATCCTGGTGTTTGAAAAACCTCCTGAACAGAGACTATTCTGCTGATAGAGTTATGTTTGTGTTTAGTCCTCCCTGAAAATCCTTGATACGATATGTAAAATCTTTAGTTTTAGGTACCATTACATGATTTAGATTTCTGCTGATAGCTATTTTTTACTGTATGGCAGTGTCTTTTGATATAGCTGAGAATTTCAGCTAATATAGTTAATATCTTCCACTAGTGGTTTAAAAATCATGGAGTTAGAAAGATTTGGGACTTTCAACTGTGTAAAAGAACACAATTCTATAAATATAATGAAGGCACCTTGTTTAATCATGCAGAGCTACAGAACAATGAAATTCAACTCAGTTCAGTTCATTTCAATTAAAATAAAATTGTAACATCATGAAATAATGTTCACATAAACAGCTGCACTCAGGTTTGAGTTTGGTTCCTGTCTACCACACTCTGAATACCACTCTACTGCAACACTCAGGAAAGAGTTGTATAGATTATATCTCAAATCATGTATAAAATACCTCTTTTAAGAGCCGTGTAAGTTTTTCATTTAAACATAAGGAACCACTGGTAGACTATGGCTTCTCACGAGCTGCAAGGGTCCTTTTGGGAGGCTTCTACTTTAAATGGGTTTTTTGACATTTGACTTACTGCCTAGAGTCCTAACTTAGAGTATAGATTTTTAATTTTGCTGTGATTTCTTCAAAATTATAGGAGATGGAACCTCACATGCCTCTCTGTAATCGTATCCAGTGGTACCTTTTATCAGGAGCTACAGTGACCTTGTGGGTGAGCATTCTTTAAAAACTGGTATATTCTTTTTTTTTAATATTTATTTATTCATTTTACACAAGAACCGGGGTACAGGCCAGATGCGCGGGAGGGTGAGAGGATTCACCAGAGACAGAGCAGGGAACAGAACAGGCAGACTGACAAAATACACTGCTGAGGGGAGCAACGGGCATGACAGGAGAGGTCTGCCTCACCATGTGGGACCTTCGCCGGCCTGCCAGGATCGAACGAGTGCTGCAGAGGCTGTGGACAGCTTCACAGCATGGCTCTCAACCACCTGCGCCACCAGGGGAGGCCCAAAACTGGTATACTCTTATGGCAAGCATTCATACTATAGTTGTCTCAACAGTTTCATCTGCAATAACTCTTGGTTCCTTCTCCCCTTCCCCTCTAATTTATCATATTTAATTGAGTTCTTATATGAAATTAATTATAATCTACATGGATATGGCTTAATTGAACTTTTGGAAAAGGATTAGGGGAAAGAGAAATACTTTATCTTAGAGCCTGTCCACCACATATATTTAGACTTTGTGGGCTACAAAATAGTCTCTGGCAGGTGACTGTCTCTATTTTTCTTTAAAATAAAGAGAATATAACCTTTAGAAATATGAAAGCATTCTTGATTCAAGGACTATATAAGAACATACCATTAGCAGGATTTGATTTTCTTACTAATTTTCCAACCCTTGATAGAGAATAGATATAGAAGATAGTCAATGAATGCTTTTGTATTTTATATTCACCCAATTGTATTTCTCATCTCTAACCCGTTTTCTTACCAGTGTTCATTCTCTGCTATCTATGGTGAGAGATGGCTTGGTTCACTTTCCACATGAGAATTGCTAACCTGAGATGAACAGAACAGTATGATTAAGATATGTATGCATCACAGAGACACAGAGACCAGTGACTGATTTTTTTGTTTCCCTTGTCTAGATGGCCCTTGTCATTGCGTGTATGGTAGCCGTGATTGTATACCGTCTGTCAGTCTTTGCTACGTTTGCCAGCTTCATGGAAAGTGATGAGTCCTTGCAGCAGGTCAGACGTTTCCTCACTCCCCAGTTAACCACATCACTCACTGGATCATGCCTGAACTTTATTGTCATTTTGATCCTGAATTTCTTTTATGAAAAGATATCTGCATGGATTACAAAAATGGGTAAGCTGACCAAATCATTAGTATAACTCTGAAAAAGAGTTGCTGTATAGCCATTTTGGTTTTGGTTTTGGTTTTTTTAAAGATATATTTATATATGCATACAAGAGCTGGGGTACAGGCCAAAGATGCCGGGGGGTGAGAGGATTCACCAGAGACAGAGTGGGGAACAGAACAGGCAGACTGACTGAAATACACTGTTGAGGGGAGCAGCGGTGGAGACAGGAGAGGTCTGCTGCACCATGTTGGTTGCTCCCTGGCCGGCCGGGGATCGAACTTGTGCTACAGAGGCTGCAGACTGCTTCATAGTGCAGTGCTTAACCCCTTGTGCCACCAGGGAGGCCCCTGTATAACCATTTTGGATTATTTCCAAAGAGGTAATTTTTCAAAGGCATATTTCATTTCATTTTTGCTGTACAAGTTGACCCATAGTCTGGAACTTCAGAATCTTATAATGAAACTGTTTATAATGAAAGTAGGAAGAAAAACTTAAAAAAATAAATTAGGACTCCCTAGATATTTCTGAGTGCTCTTGTCTTTATTCTCTCTTAATGGGACTAGTTGAATCCTGAGTAAAATCCTCTAAGACACAGATAATTTTTATATCATGCATATGGTTTCTAAAAACTATTTGATTTATGAAAAACATTGTGAGAAAACAGCACAACCAAGCCCTCCTGAATAAATCTAAAATTTAGAAGCAATTTTCTCTTCAGTTGTTGTGCCTTAGCACCTAGATTATTTTCTCTTGAGAATATTAAAATTTATCAGAATATTACAATTTCTCAAGTTAAGAGAAAAGGTGAAGTGGGGGTAGCATGGTGGGGGCTAGGTCACAGATGAAGTGAGAGTTTCAGTGAGAGAATACCAGAACACAGTGGCTTCTGGTCTTGCCCTAAGAAAGTTGAAGGTAAGATCAGAAGCTCAACTTAAGGCCTCAGCTTCTTCTCTTAGTGCTATCTTGAGAACTCATAACCCTCCTCTAGATGAACACTGGCATGGTGTCCAGTGGCAACCAAAGAAGGGCACAATATTCACTGGGCTTGGAATAACAACTGGGAAGTAACTTCATTAAATACTATCCTCAAATTTTGAGTTCTCTCTCAATTTCAATTATTATTTTTCTGCTAGCAACACAAAAAAAAAAAATCATAGCAAAGAGTACCTAAAATAAAAGCATCTGAAAAAATATAGCTTTCTTCCATGAGAAAGATCACTTGTATTCACACTGGAGATTTTGTAGGACAAACTAAATTTCACTGAAATAGGGGAATTATATATGTCTCTAAAATGATATGTTGCTATTTCAGTATTGCTAAAAATGTCATGATTTTGGCTGGATCGATTTATGCTCTCTGGAGAGCATTACCTCAGCAAATCACACAGCCGTTCTCTTAGACTGCGTGGTAGTCTACTCTTTTGTGAAGAAAACCTAATATTTTATCTTTGGAATTCATTAAATGATAGATCGTGATTGGGTGTTTTAAGTAAGGAGAGGGAAAATGTGTACTATTGCTGCCACCAGCTAGAGAAATTGCCTTCAAAATTGTTAGAGCCACTTAACCTGTAACAGAAAAGCACAGTTTGGTTTGGCAGTCTTCTTTTCCCTTGATGTGAGTTTACTTTGTTTAAGCCTGAATGAAAACAGACAAGAGAGAAGTCCAGTTGGTTGTCAATATATTAAATGAATATAAAGTTCTTCAGTTTTACATGGTTTTGAATTCCATATTCTGATTTCATAAACCCAAGCAAGTATTTCACCCCTCAATATGTAATAATGAACACTTCCTAGGATTCTCCTTTCATTAGATCAACAGGTATCCTGATATAGAGCCTAAAATATCCACAATTACTTAATATTGGGCTGTTATGACTGCAGTGGGGAGAATTTCAACAGGCTCTCAGAATAATATGAATAGATATCTACTTGTACAAAGGAGTGCAACAAGAAGGTACATTATTAAATTTTGTGGGGGTTTTTTGTTGTTTTTACTTACCAGAGCTTCCTCGAACTTACCAGGAATATGAGAGCAGTCTCACCTTGAAAATGTTCCTGTTTCAGTTTGTCAACTTTTATTCATCCTGCTTCTATGTAGCTTTCTTTAAAGGGAAGTTTGTGGGCTATCCTGGAAAATACACATATTTGTTTAATGTATGGAGAAATGAAGAGGTAAGAATTCTCTTGAGAGCGGAGATTTATGGCTTCGATAACTGATTGCTAACAGATGCCCAGAACTAACTCAGGTTTTATAAAGTTGCAAGTCTGAGACACTGTCCACACAGAATATGGGCCTCATAATCCCATCATCTGATAGACTTTCCATATCATTTGACAAGAAGTCATATTGTGCTTATTGTTTGGTAGTCACATGTGAGCTAAGGAGTGAGACAAGTAAGTTCCATACCTCGAAAGACTTCCTGCAAAGGATGAGTGATTACTTTCTGGAGATATAAAAGTAAGAGTTCTACCATGGGTTATAGAGTTAGACCAGATCATTGGTTTACAAACCTGACTATGCATCCAAATCACATGCAGAAAATAGTGACTTTCAGTACCAACCCAAACACAAAGATTCACAATTTTCTAAGAATGAGACCCAGAACTCTGTTTTCAATTTAATCTACAGCTAATCTAATATAGCCAGCCTGATACTGGTCACACTTGCGCTTGGAACTATTGAGCTAAATATCCTTTTATGTCCCTTCATTATCCATTCCCTCCAAAAGTCTTCAGGTTCTAATTCTCTGTTGGGATTTCTTTCATCATTCACTTCCTTTTTCTCTTCTTGCTTCTGACTAGTGTGATACTGGAGGCTGCCTAATAGAGCTGACAACTCAGCTGACTATCATAATGACTGGCAAGCAGATCTTTGGAAACATAAAAGAAGCTATTTATCCGTATGTATGACTTACAAGTTTTGCTTGATTTAAATTACTGTGATTTCCCTAGGAAGAAATTGGGATGGTCCCTTGGCTAACAAATGTTTATATCAACAAAAAAACTTCACTTTTATTCAATAGTCCAGAATTCATTGTGATAATACAGTCTTTTAAATATTCATTTCTATTGCTTAACTAAGGTTGAGGGAGAGGTTGAGGAGATTCTACTAAGAAATATAAATATCATCTCTGTAGATTATTCTAAATGTTGCATACTATTTTTGAACACTACAAATACTCATCCTGTGAGCATATCTAGGCACAAAAATTGGCCAAGAATGCAGTGCTGGTGCATGAAGGGATTGCTCTCTGCTCCAAACACATAGCAATAATGAAAACATTAAAGAGAAAACCAAGCTGGCAGTTAATCTCAAATATAAAATGAACGTTCTCATAGCTCAAAAAGGAAAGAATTACAAACCTTGATCTTCTAGGAATCCTAATTAGGAAATGACAGTATCCGGGTTTAGCACCTGCAGTATTAAGTGCACTAAAAGTGCTCCACTTAAGACAGGAGAAAGACTAGTTCAGCTGTACTTGAACCAGGAACTGGGAGAACTTATTCATGAAAGAAGTTTGAAAATACCTCCAACCTGTAGTTCTCCTGGAGTTCTGTTTCATGTGCTAACAAAGGAAAATCATAGATTTCTCTTTTCAGACAGTATTTGTTATACAACATTGTGAATATTGACACAAAGAAATGACTACAAATTGTTATTTTAAGACTGACCTCTACATTGGGAACCCACAGTCTGGCAGAGTGGAAACAACCCCATAAAACAAGAGATAGAATAAATATAAGGAGAGAAGAAAGAGGCAGACAGGAGCAAAAAAGAAAACAAAAGACAGGGAAATAAAAGAAAGTATGCAAGAGAGAGGCAAAAAGAAAAAGAACAAGTAAAATCCATTATACAAAATGAAAATTTAATATTCATGATGAAATTTAATGCTACAAAGATTGCTAACAAAATCTTTGTTTACAAAGCTAATTTGCCTAAATTATTCTGGCAAAGGCTGAAAACATAAGAGGATATTTATCATTAAACAATTCAGGGAATAATTTAAATTAAAAGATACAAAAACAAGCACAAATTAATTTGAAAAATAATTTTACATAAATAAAAATAACACTTTAAAAAATACAATACCTGGGATCAATTAAAGACTGAATACAGTTAAAAACTGAATTAGTGAACTGGAAAATAGTACTGAGAAATTCATATTTTGTACAATACAACTGAGAGGCAATGAGATTTAAAAAAGTTAAAGTGACACGAGGCTGTATTGAGAAGCTTCCTTATTAATGAACTACTAGTACTTCTAGAAAAAAACAACTGAGTAGTGGTAAAGAAAAAGTTATTGGGTTGTTGGAAAAGCCATGACACATTTTGAAAACAAAAAATACACATCATGACTTTTCTGACAACCCGGTATTTAAATAGATACTTGTTGAAATTTTTCCAAAAATTAAGAAAAATCTGAGTCCCAAAAGTTAAAGTGAATTTTGCATATGAAGCAAGATAAATAAAATCAAACCCACCCCCAACTACATTGTGCTGAAACTGTAGAACATTAGAGATAAACTAACAATATTAAAGTCTTTCAGAAAAAGGAGTATCATCTATGCACTCACGGATTTCTCACTAATAGCAGTAAATGCAAAAGACAGCAGAGTATTTCAAATCTCTGTGTTATGGGGGGAAAAAAAACCCTAGGTTTTTTAAAATTAATTGATGTATTTTCTTACATTATTGTTCTCCCTTCAGGTACAGTCTCTGTAGTTCTCCCACCACCATATATAGCATCTGTGAACTGTCACCATAGTCCCTTTATGCTCTTCCCTCCTCTATCTTAATCCCTCCTCTCCCTCTCCCTTGCTGTATGCCTCAAGTCTATGGTCGGTTTGCAAGTTTTGTCTATTTTACGACCCTTTGTTCGGTTTTCCTTTGTTCTGCCTGTAAGTGAAACCATTCAATATTTTTCTTTTTCCTTCTGACTAATTTCACTTAGCCCAATCCCTTCCAACTCCACCCATGGTGCTGCAAATGGCATGTGTTTATTTTTTTTTGTTTTGACCAATGTGTAGTATCCCCTTATGTATATATGCCACATCTTCTTGATCCATTTTTTCATCTGAAAAAAAAAAAAAAAACCTAGATTTTGACTTCGATATTAGTGGTAGTCATAGCTCACCTCTCTCTGTGATCTTAAGTTACTTTACTTCTCTCACTGCCAATTTCTAGATTCAACATTCTATTTCTCTGACCACTTTCTTTTTAACTCTATTTCATATGTTTACTTTTATCATTTTCAACAGCATGATGCTGAACTGGTGGAGACGCCGAAAAGCTCGAACCAATTCTGAAAAGCTGTATAGTCGATGGGAGCAGGATAATGACCTTGAATGTTTTGGATCTCTTGCACTTTTCTATGAGTACTTGGAAACAGGTAACTTTCAACCACTGCTTTGAACCATAATCAAATTGAGTAAAATAAATGTTTTTTTCAATCCTTAACATTGCTTCCTTCCTTGTACATCGTAGGTTCATTGGCCAGTGGATGAAAATATAGAGACTGTTATTCAATACTGGTTCAGTATTTATAATTCCCACCAGGTAGAATGCAAAATGAAGTTTAGCTCCAAAGCACTAGTCTTAGAGGTTTTTTCAATCAATTGAATGTTAATATTGTTGAACCAAATAAAATAGCTATCAATTCTTAAATCTGTCATAAACTACCATAGACAGTTTTCTCATTTTGTTTGTCTTAATAGCAACTAAGAGAGTCGAGTCAGTTGAAAACCATTTCCAGAGTCTTGCATACATTTAGCGTGTATCCTTTATTTCCAGACCGAAAAGAAGAAAACTAACAACAGCTGTGTAAGGGAAACCCAAAGTGAATGTAAGGAACACAAAAGGACATACTAAGGACTAAAGACTGGATATACTAAAGACTGAACATTGAGGATATACTAAAGATTGAGGCAAAATTTTAGGAGGGAGAATGATGGGTATTACTTGTATAGTCCTCTCAGAGTGTTCCCTCTTAAGTGACCTCTGCTTCTCTTATGGAAGAAAAAAGAACAATTTTCTTAACTTATTCTCAAGGCCCATAAAATTATGGTGGAATAAATGAGTTGACCTGGTATTGGTAATCAGTCTCCACTGATATATTCATAGATATATAGAAAGAAGTTTGCCTCATATAGCTGGTTGTAAAATTAGGTCCTTTTTCCATTGAGGTTATAAGATTATAATTTGTAATTAATTGCAAAAATTTCAAAGTAATTTTTGCATTAATGCATCATAGATTATCATTGAAGTTGAGATGAAATCAAGGTTTCCTAACAAGATTAGCTACCATTTATTGAGAGACAACTCAGTATGATTCTGGATGTTCTGCGTAAATTATTACTAATCTTAAACATTGTACAGAGTAGTCATTATCTGCTGCATTTTATTTTTGAGGGTACTGATGCTTGAATAAGTTAATTAATTTACCATGAACACAGAGTTTTTAGGTAGATATCTGGGATTTGAACATAGAAAGTTCAAGTTCAAGTCTCTCATCTTTCACTGCTATTTCATTTGGTAGGTTCTTCAAATCTGCAATAATGCTTTTTCTCTTAAGACTTTTAGTTGACTGTACTTTTATATGGTGGCTTTTGGAAGCCTACAAATGAATCAGATATTTTTCCTGATCTCAAAATGTACTTATACAAGACAGGAAAACTTGATTTTCCCACTAATATACCAAAGCCAGTGTAAATAAAGGCCACACCAGCATAGACCTAAACACAGCTCCTAATGTAAAGCAAAGAAGAATCAATGTTTTCTTCAAGTAAGCATCTCTCTAAAAACAAAAAAAAACAAAAAAAAAATACACACACACACACACACACACACACGGGACTGAGTTCTCATGCCCAAATGTCACCTTCCTATTATAATAAGCAAATAAATAAGCAAATAAGTCACTATGCTTCCAAATTCGAGGAGGAAGTGGGTAGATGCAAAGAGGTCTAGAATGTTGTGGTTGGTGCTAGTTCCTCCAAAATGAAGGAAGTCGCAGAGGGTGGGCAATGTTTCCCCCGTTCACGGCTAAAATAATGAGTTGGTGAATTTTTCTTTTTTCCCCCACAGTGATCCAATTTGGATTTGTTACATTATTTGTGGCCTCCTTTCCTCTGGCTCCTCTTCTTGCTCTCTTGAATAATATTATAGAGATCCGAGTGGATGCCTGGAAACTTACTACTCAGTACAGGAGACCTGTAGCGGCTAAAGCCCATAGCATAGGTGTTTGGCAAGACATTCTTAATGGAATGGCTATCCTTTCTGTTGCGACTAATGTAAGTGCACTTATTTTGGTAGGGTGACTTGAAATTTTATTTTATTTTCTCGGGAATGGGAAAATGCGAATGTTGTTTAACTCAGTCTTTATTACATTAATTTCATCATGGTGACATTCATCATGGTGATATCCCCAACTTTTATGCATTAAGCAATATAGAGAAATCTATGACATTCAAACTCTTAGAAATACAAGGATTGTAATCATGTTCATGTTCATGTAATGTAATCATGTTCATTAAAATACCATGACACAGTTTCATAATGTGTCAAAGTAGACAGAAAAATAAGCCATGGCCTGAAGGACTTGAATAATACAATCAAAACTTGCTTATATGTAAAGTTATATACTACAAACAGAATGCACAAAATTTACCTGTTATGTCTTGAGCACTTATTAAAAATGATGATGACATAAATTTCCCAGAGCACAAATTCCATAATCATATTTGCCTATAACAATGGTTTGAAAATTGAAGTCAATTCATACCAGAAAATATAACTCTTAACATTAACCCTTTAAATAAGCTTTATTGAATAAGATGAAACAAACTGAAATTATATAGAAAGCTTAATTAAAATGAAAATCTATAGGAGTCACCTCAAACCACAAATCCCTAGTGATCAATGTTTTTATTATTAAAAATTAAGATTGAAAAATCTGAGATGAGAATGAAACTTAAGAAACTAAGAAAAATATATAATTAACCAATAGAAAGTAGTAAAAATTAATAAATAATCAAACTAGAAAACAAATAATAATCAACATAATTGCTAAATAAGTCAAGTGTTGTTTCTTAAAAATACAAATAAAGTAAGCAAACCCTAGAAAATCTCAAACAAGAAAAAAGAGTTACAAGAGACAGGGAAAAAAATATGAGAAAATGCTTATATATATATTTATTCCAGTAAAGTTTTAAATGTATTTGAAATTGCCACTTTTTTAGAAAATTATATCTGCCAAAATTTACCCTGTGAGAGAAAATATGAATGGACCAGTAGCTAAAGAAGTAATAGTCAAAGTTTTTTAAAGTTTACCACTGAAATCATAGATGGTGGAGTCAGATAGTTTTTAAATGGCTCATCTATTGTAAAGGAAATGTGCTATTTATACTATTCCAGATATTGGGAAAGTATGGGGAAAGACCATTCCTTTGGAATCAAATGTTAAAATTAATTGCATCAAACTGTGGGAAATCCATCAGCATATGATCTATCATCTCTCATTTCCTCCTGCTAACCTTAAACACACACACACACACACACACACACACACACACACACACTCAGTTTATGGAGTTAGACCAGGTAAGTAAATTTGGTGAAGGATAGTAGATCTATGCATGAAACAATAAAAAATGAAAGCATTAGTAAGACATGGTGAAAAGAGCATGGTGGAATACATTAATTTAGTTACAATTTTCACTTTAGTCACACTACATAACCATGTTGTATTGCTAATCGTGTACTGTAAGGTTAACTGTTTCATAGCTTAGCCCAAAGACTTTTATATTAACATGATTTGTATTAGCACTTTAGTCATTTTGCATCCATGTGGCACATAGAACTAAGAGATAATCAACATTTAAAAAATGAAATTGTTAGTTCACGATCTCGACTTCTTTGTCCTTCAGGCTTTTATTGTTGCATTTACATCGGACATCATTCACCGCTTAGTTTACTACTATGCCTATTCAACAAATACCAGCGAACCTATGAAAGGATATGTCAATAACAGCCTGTCAGTATTCCTGATAGCTGATTTTCCTGAACGCAGTGCACCTACAGGGAAACGAGATTTCACTACTTGCAGGTTTCCTTTTTTATAGTTTTTAATTTCTCCATTTAAATATATTTCTTAAGTTCTCTATTTATTGTCTTACAATGTAAAGAATTTATTTGGGAGTAAAAATCCTGGATAAAGTGCACCATTTTTAGAATTCACACCTTGTATGATTTTTGAATTGGAAAGGTAGAATTTCCAAAAATAAGAGAATGTTACTGGAAAAAATAATGTCGATTTTGTATTGGTTCTTATTTTTTAAATTTATTAGAAAGATTTTTCCACCAGCATTTTTTGGGACCATTGGTCCCAAGTTGTGATATCGCAATCATACAGCATGAGCAGATTACATATGCATTTATCCTACTTGGATTTGACTGTGTGTCCTTGAAAAGAGAAAGTGAGAGAGAAACATCAATGTGATTAATTCACCAGTTATCCTATTTAAGATTTTTCCTATGCAAGAAAGGGTGAAGGTTTTTGTATCTCATGTACTATGAGGCTATTTTTACTCTCAAAATTAAATTTTACGTGTATATATAAATATACACATATATACATGATATATATACATGATATATGTACATATATGTGGTATATGTGCACACAAATTTATTTGTATTTATTTCACAAGTGTGTCAGATTGCTTAATGCCATGACTTCCTAACTGGAGTAAATCTTTGAGGAATGTAACTATCTAGCAACCCTTTTAGAAAACAATGAGCTCACACAGTTGAGCACTTAGAAAATCCAGAAGAATAGTAAGGAAAACAAAACAGTGCAGTGTCTGTTAAGCCAAAAGAAAATAGTTTCAAGAAAACAAAAATGGTCAACAATATCAATTTCTATTCTTGAAATATCAAATTAGGTGAGGATTTAAATTTATCTTCAATTTTATGACAGGAGACAATTGGTTTAGTGTAGTGAGTGGATAGAACTAAATGTGTTAAGGAGTAGGAAGAGAGGAATAGACATAGCAAATTTTGCTAACTCTCTTGAGTAATTCGTCTTTGAAGGCAAGGAGAGAAATTTCAGTTGTGTCTCCTGCTAAAGCCATATTATACATAAGTAAAATGTAGCTAACCATTTATCTGTACAAGAAAGGTAAATGTTTCACAATTGCAACTACCTTCTTGTGATTTGCATTTTGTGATTAACTAAAAGGATGAAGAAATATAATTTATGCTAGGGCTCTATTTGAAGCATTAACTAACTTTTTGCATTTACTTTTGTTTTCCAGGTATAGAGATTACAGATATCCTCCTGATCACGATCAGAAATATTTTCATAATATGCAGTTCTGGCACGTCCTTGCTGCCAAGATGACCTTCATCATAGTTATGGAAGTAAGTCTTTCCTAAAGGTAACTGCTCAGGTTATAAGCTTTGTATGCATACAGGAGAAATGTCACTTGATGTGTTTCTCTGTAGGGTGATAATAGAGGATACCTTTTTATTTAAGACCTACTAATTTTTGATATCAGTAGTTTTAATTTTACGGACTAGTGATTTTCCCCAGAGAACAATTCTCCAACCTCTGTCTTTTGAGTCCTTGAATGGCGGTCTATAGCCTCAGAGCTTAGCAATGCAAAAGGGACTAGGAGAATCTCACGATTCACTTTGTTGCCCTGTTCTGAATATGGGGCTACCCTCCATCCTTCGCTATGGCTGCCACCCCTGAATCCAAAATTTCTGGTTTAATTTAATTTCCAGGATGGGGACCATATCTTGTTTTTCTTGCACCTCCTGTGTCAGTTTATGGAAGAAATGAAATGATTTGTAAGAACTTCCTACTGCACACTTGGCAATTCTAACAATCTTCTGATATTCTTTTGTTTCCTCCAGCACATTGTGTTTTTAGTCAAATTTTTGTTGGCCTGGATGATCCCTGATGTTCCAAAAGATGTTCGGGACAGAATCAAGAGAGAAAAGTTAACGACCATCAAGATTCTCCATGACTTTGAGCTTAACAAATTAAAAGAGAACTTGAACGTTAGTTCTGCTGAATTTGACAAGGCAGTCATGATTCAGGAAAACAGTGTCCAACTGAGTCAATCAGTGCTGTATTCATCATCATGAGCAAGGAGCTGGCTGCCTATCTGGCATCACAGTCTTCCTTGAGTTTAGGGCCAGAGGCCAGTAGCCTTGTGTCAATTTCTTTTTTAACTCAAAGTTTTTTACACTTTTATAGAGGCCGATTTTGTAGAGTTGAAAGAGTATGACTTTTCTGTTGTCTTGGCTAGAACCTCCCCAGGCATTGCTTCCCGGGGTTCTATAAATGATTGTTAAGAGTTTATGTGGAAACAGAATATTGGAAAATCATGGAGTGTTGCAGTTTAGAATGAAACATCACTTGAGCCATCCTATCATCTTCCAGTGAGTCTGCACATTCTCATGGTCTTCTATTGGGGTGGTGTATGTTTCCTTCCCACTAAGGAAAACATTGGGGCAAAAAGAAATAAGAGGCCTATTAAGTCATATATTTCCTGCCATTTTAGACCATGCAAATTGAAAAACTAAAATCAGATGACATGAGAAAATTCACACATTAAAAATATTGGATAACTATCATGGTAGGGGCTTATTCCTGAAATTATCCAGAATAAGTTAAACTTCTATCTGAATCCCAGACAATCTTTCCAGGTAAATGCAAAATTGATTTTTTATGATACTAAATAGTTGGGTTTCAACAAAAAAAACTAATGATTCAGATTTTTAAAGATAATTTTGGTAATTCCGGTATCAAGACTGGATTGTCTTCACTGAAAAACAGTATGAAGAAGTTGTTATCTTGCTACAAGTCTTTAAGTAAATGAAAGATATAGAAAGAAAATATGTTTTCTTAGTAGTAAACAAGTACAAAACAATGAATATTGAGTAATTTATTGACCTGAATCTAAAAAAATCGTTGAATTACTTTTTAAAATTCCTTTTTCTTCTACAATGCCTATTTTGTATCATGAAACCTGTTTGAGCATTAGCTATTTGTATGTTATGTGCAGGTTGTTTGTGAAATTTGCTTCTGTTTAAAACTATCTTAAATCTTTTAATGAGTTTACAATCTTTTATTTTGATACATCTCTTCATGCATTGTTCAGCGCCTTGTTCCTCTGCCTGTGACACAGAAGAAATGCTGCTGCCTCATAGTTGATTTAATGTGATGGAACTCAAAAGTGAGACTGTTTTAGAGAAATTGTCATTTTATCATGAGTCAGAATTTAGCACCAAAAATGGATCAATCAAGTGAGAGAATTAGGTGATGAAAACACAATATTCATTGAATCATTTCTTTCATACTTAGGCCCATGGTCACGTATGCCAGTTCTGTCTTCTTTAAAAAAATTGCTTCATATATAGTTTAACACTACAGAGTGAGAAATACAGTTCAGTAATATAGTATTTGAATCTCTGGTTTCAAATCACACTTCAGTTCCAAAAGAAGGAACACACAAAAGAGTAAACTCTTAGAAGATTTTTGTCTCAAGAAGTCATGATTCATTTTTTTTTAAGATTTATTTATTTATTTATTTATTTATACAAGAACCCAGGGTACAGGCCAGATGCGCGGGAGGGTGAAAGGATTCACCAGAGACAGAGCAGGGAACAGAACAGGCAGACTGAAGAAATACACTGCTGAGGGGAGCAGCAGAAGAGACAGGAGAGGTCTGCTGCACAATGTGGGACCCTCGCCAGTCGGCCAGGATTGAACTGGCGCTGCAGAGGCCACGGACAGCTTCACAGCGCAATGCTCAACTGCCTGCGCCACCAGGGGAGGACCTCATGATTCATTTTTTGATGCTCATATATTTTTGTGGAAATGCTAGTGGATGGCAGGTAATAAGTACTAACTAACAATATTAAGCACTTAGAAGTGAGGATTATGAATTTTATCAAACCATGGGACAGTTACCCTAATACTGACAATAATGGCTTATCATTCGCTGGGTGGATTTTATGAACGTATTCACCTACCTTGACATGCTCTCATTATTGAAGAATAATTCACGTGTGGAGGAAATGTATTTCTTGATTGAGGGAACCAATCAGTGTTGCTATGAAATAAGCCACAGATGCAGCATCTTTGCCTTTTCAAATCTGTGTTACTATAATGTTGCACATTATACACAGCTCATATTGCTACCTTCCTGGGTGCTAATAAAAATAAGGAAAAGCATGGAAATGGGTTTCTTGAATATAATCTTTTAATTTGTATGGCTTAACAGGTATTTATAAATTCCAAGATAAAGACAAATTTAATTCAAACTTATTTGTGCACTGCAAACTTAAACCAACTCAAGTATCAGAGAACGAAGAAGTATGGGGAAACTAGCAATACAGGAAATTTATTTTTAATTGAGGTTATGTTGTTTTACATTATTGCTTACCTTTTGTAAGTATTGAACTCCACTCCCCTTTCCGGTGCTGTTACCATAACTCTCCCACCACCAGAGCTCCCATACCCCACCACCATTGTCCATTGTGCTTCCTCCCTACTTTGTGCTCAGCCTTTTCCTTTTCCCTCCCTCTCCCCCTCTGTATATCTCAGTTCTGTAGTCAGCCTTCAAGGGGTAGTTGTTTGTTTTTTTAAGATTTTTATTTATTTATAGAAGAACTGGGGTACAGGCTGAGGTGTGGGAAGGTGTGACAATTCACCAGAGACAGAGTGGGGAACAAAACAGGCAGATAGATGAAGACACTGCTGAGGGAAGCAGTGGGCGAGGCAGGCGAGGTCTGCTGTGCCATGTGAGTACCTCCCTGGCCAGCTGGGAATTGAACTAGCGCTGCAGAGGCTGCAGACAGCTTCACAGCGCAGGGCTCAACCTGCTGCGCCACCAGGGAGGCCCAAGGAGTAGTGTTTTAGTCTGGATTTATCTTACCCTTCATTTGGTTTCTCTGTATTCTATATATAAGTGGCACCATATGATTTGTGTCTTTCCCCTGACTTATTTCATAGCATATTTCCCATCCAGTTCCATCCGTGTTGCTGCAAATGGCATGAGTTTATTTTTTTTTGATTGCTGAGTAATAGTCCATGGGTGGTTTTTAAGATAATAGCTCTAAGTTTGAGAGATATTTTCCTTTCAAAATGTGATTGACAAATTACTTTTATTCATATTTCATTTTTCTACCAAAAAGTTTCTTCTTGCTTCACAGATTTTTAAATGAAATGCAGATATAGTTTCCATCACTTTTCTAAAAATCTGCTAACCAAAACCTGAGGGCAAATCAGTTCACATAGATTTCTTTTAGCAATTAAATACATTGATGATTATAGAACTGCTGAATCAAGAGTGCCTGACTGTCAGATGTAAAGGTATTTATCAGCATGGCAGATGTTTTTATCATCCAGTTAATACCATGGTTATTACTTTTTTTCAAAAACATTCCAGGAAGATTCTGAGATTTTATTTGAAATAATTTTAAGTACAACTAAAAAAAAAAAAAGTCATTCTTTTCAAATGTCATCTTTAATCCTTGCCTTCATCAGTTCTTCTTTGCACACAGAAGCATAATCAACTTCAAAACACTTATTTTTGAGGAATTCATCACAAAAGGAGTATTTTAAGTGGAATGCTGTCTCATTTTTGCTCACATCATGACTGCTCCTGGCTTTAACATTCTTCTTAACTAAGGCATTAAGGAGTTTATCAAAAAGTAAAAGAAGGAAAGAAGCAGATGAAAAAGAGGGTGAAGGAACAGAGGAGTTCTCTTTGAACAAAACTGTGTATGTCTACGGAAAGAACAGTGCAGTGGCCTAAGGCAGGTGTGGGTGGTAAGACAACTGTCTTTTCCCAAGCCCCTTAATGAGAGTGAGAGAAAAGTCATAGAAGCTTCAAGTTGAGACCTATTATATATGAAAAGTAAGATTTGATTCTAAAGTGATTTTATAGTAGCTGGTGCTACATGCAGCCTGGCATCTAATAGTTGACTTCAGTCAAGGGTGAGGAATATGTACTATTCATTCAAAGGGGAATATATTGTTTTGAGTGAAACTCTCCAAAACATTTTAGAAATAGTAATAGTTTAATGTTAGCAAGTAATGTTAAGGAAAATAGCATTGCAAAAGTTATGCCTGACTAGGCTTCAAAGTCTATTACCATGAAACACTTTGCTATTTTTTTTAAGATTTATTTATTTATGCATATAAGAACTGGAGTACAGGCCAGAGACAGATTGGGGAACAGAACAGGCAAACTAACTGAAATACACTGCTGAGGGGAGCAGCAGAAGAGACAGGAGAGGTCTGATGTGCCACGTAGGTAGCTCCCTGGCATCGAACTCATGCTGCAGGGGCTGTGGATCATTTCACAGTGATGTGCTTAAGCCCTGTTGTCACCATGGAGGCCCATATGCTATTTTTTTCCTAGAAAATTATCACAATTCTACTTTCTGTGTAATTATTCAGGTGTGTCAGCTATTTCAGCATCATGCAAAAATTTATGAGAATTTTTATTTTAAAAGATGTGGTTTGATGTGTGTGAGATATCTATTTCCATTCCCCCCAAAATTCTTGGCTAGGTAGACATTTTCTTTGAGTGATTGTGTGCTATGGTGTTAACCAAAAAAAAAAAAAAAAGTAAAATCTTTCCTCTAATTTTTTTGGGGGTGGGCTTTTTTGCAGGTATACAGGAAACATTGCTTTTAAGTAGCATGAATCAGATTCAAAATCATGTGGCAAATAAAGTAACACTTAATTTTAAACTATATTTTGACATGAACACAATTCTTACAATAAAATATTGATATAATTTTCCTGAATTTGAATAATCTAAGAGGTTAAGTCATTCTTTGTTTAGAAGCAAAACGCATTTTCTGTAAAATGTTTATTCACAAAATGATATGTTTGTCATATTTAAAGATATAAATTCCATATAGTAAGGGTCTGGGCAGGCCAGATAAATTTTATTTTGTCTCATTTTTTTTTTTCTGTTCTGTAAGTGCTAAAAATAAACAGAAAAACTCAAGGAGAATAATAGTATATTGAGATATTTTCAGATTTATTGTTCTAGTCCTGTCTTTCCCAAAAAGAAATCCACAACCACCTTTGGTGGAATAGGCTTTAAAAGAATTACATACCACAATCAAGTGGGATTTATCTCAGGTATGCTAGGCTGGTTCATCCTTCACAAATCACTTAATGTAATCCATCGCATTAACAAAATCACACGATCATACCAACAGATAGAGAGAAAGCATTTAACAAAGCCCAGCACCTATTTATTACTACAACTGTCAATAAACTATTAGTAATAGAGGGGAGTCTTCTGAAATTGATAAAGAACCCCTACAAAAAACAGCCTAACATCATACATAAGGATAAGAAAGTAAAAAGTTTAACACTAAAATCAGGAAAAAAGCAAGGATTTGTTTCCTCTCTCACTATTATTTTTCAATATTATAAAAATCCTAGCTAGTGCAATAAAACCAAAAAAAAAAAATTGTAAGAGAAACAGAATGGCACATAGGTTGAAAAGAAAGAAAGAAAACTGACTATTCACAGGTGACATGGTCATCCATGTAGAAAATGTGAAAGACTAGGAAAAAAACTTATGGAACTAAGCTGTTTTTGCAAGGTTATAGGATATTAATTTTATATACAAAAGTCATTCACTTTCTTACATATTAGGGATAAACAAGTGGAATTTGAAATTATACACACCATTTGTATTAGCACCCCCAAATGGAATACTTAGGTATAAATCTAGAGCTTGAGCTCTCTCTTTCTCTGTGTGTGTGTGAGAGAGAGAGTGTGTGTGTGTATGTGTAAAACCACAAATCTGATGAATTCAAAGAAGAACTAAATTAATGCAAAGATATTCTATATTCATGAATAAGACTCAATAGTCTCAAGATGTTAGTTCTTCCAAAGTTGATCTATAGATTCAATGCAATGAAATGCCAATAAAATCCCATAAATTAAATACCTCTCATTAAAATATTTTCTTAATCTCACCTTTTTATTTTGTGGATATCTAACAACTGATTCTAAATTTTATCTGCAAAGACAGAACAATATTGAAGAAGAAATATGTTGAAGGACTGACACTTATCTGCTTTAAGACATTCTATAAAGCTACAATAAACAAAAACTGACAAAGTGATAGAGAATCTAGAAGCAGACCTTCAAGAATAAAGTCAGCTGATCTTTGACAAAGAAACAAAGGAAAAGGAGTCTTTACAATAAGTAGTGCTAGGACAACTGGATTTCTATGTGAAATTAAAAAAAAAAAAAAAGATTCCTAGACCAAGACCTTACAACCTTTCCAAAAATAAACTCAGGATGAGTCACAGACCTAAAGGTAAAGCACAGAACTACAAAACTGAACATAGTAGAAAGTTTGGATGACCTTGGATTTGATGATGATGCTTTAGCTATACCACAGGCACAGTCCATGAAAGAACTGATAAATGGAGCATTACTAAAGCTAGAACTTTCTGCTCAAAAAAGATGCTTATGGGCCTCCCCGGTGGCGCAGCGGTTGAGTGCAGGGTTGCGAAGTTGGCCGCAGCCTCTGCAGCGCCAGTTCGATCCCGGGCTGCTCCCCGGCCACCGCAGGAGGGTCCCGCATGGCGCGCAGACCTCTCCTGCCGCCCGCTGCTCCCCTCAGCAGTGTACTTCGGTCCTTCTGCCTGCTCTGCTCCCTGCTCTGGCTCTGGTGAATTCTCTCACCCTCCCACGCTTCTGACTGTACCCAGTGCTTGTATAAATAAATAATCTTAAAAAAAAAAAAAAGATGCTTATGAGAATGAAAATGACAGGCCACAGAATAGGAGGAAAGATTAGCAAAAGACATATCTAATAAGTAATTGCTGGGGCCTCCCTAGTGGTGCAAGGTGTTGAGATGCAACCTATGAGGCCGTCTGCAACCACTGTAGCACGAGTTCAATCCCCAGCCAGAGAGCTACATGGCACAGCAGACCTCCCCTGCCTCACCCACTCCTCCCCTCAGCAGTGTGCTTCACTCAGTCTGCCTGTTTTGCTCCCTACTCTGTCTCTGTTGAGTCCTCTTACCCCCTGCACCTCTGGCCTGCACCCCAGTTCTTGTATGAATAAATAAATAAATCTTTTTAAAAAATAAGTAATTGCTATTTTTGGTCAGGAATAGCAGAGGAAGGAGAGCACCAACAGCAAAATGATAAGAAAGACAGAGATTTACGCAATGCCTTTATCTGCAAAAGGATAATGGAATCATTTTAGATTTTTGAGTATTATAATGGCATTCATGCTATAATAGTAAAAGCAGGTATCTTTTAGAGACACATCCTAAATATTTGTAGGTGAAATTACATAATGATTATTTCCTTGGTAACCATCCTAGATAGGAGTGGAGTGATTAAGTGATAAGGATAGAAGTAAAACAAGATTTCCAAGTTCACATTTATTGAATTTCAGTAATTGTGACATATGGGTTTTCAGAGCTATTTGTTCCACTTTGATGGATGTTTAAAAACTTTCACAATAAAGAGTTAAATACAACAACAAACTTCATACTACCCACAGACAACAAATATCTGATCAACATTTTTACTCTAGAAATCTATGTTCAAAAATCCTCACCAATTTGTGAACTGCAAATAAAAATTTGTGTAGAGAGCTGATAGTTCAACTATATTTACTAGAGCATTGTTCCTAACAGGCAAATAATTGGAATAAAGGTACTTAATAAAGAAATGATTAAATAAGTAAATATTATGGGATACAGCACAATCCATTAACATTTATATGGAGATGCTACAAAACAATAGCTCATTTGTGTAAGGTTCAGTTAACAATCTAACTCATTTTGGAAGCTGAGAAAACAACAAAATATCTTAATTTTTGTATATAATTAATCTAATCTTGATCACCATCTGCTGGCAAGAAGTGAGAACTATAATTGTTAATGTTCACCAACTTATACCCCAAGGAGTAAATGCTCATTTTCTCAGTCAAACACCCCACTCGTTTCTTCTGCGAAGATGACGTTCCATAGTATTATAGACGTCAATGTGGCATGGGAGAAGAATGGTCCCCTGCTTCATGTTGATTTAGGACTGTGTGCACTGCTCTCCATTATACTTTGACAAAATATCTCTTGTAGGTCTAGGCGTGGGAGCCCCACTAGCATCCTATGGCAAGTGAAAATTGTAGTATTTTCTGGTGGCATCCGATATGACGAGTAAACTTTTTTTAGATTCATTTTATTCATTTATTCATTTCTGCATACAAGAACTGGGGTGTAGGCAAGAGGGGACTGGGGCAGGTGAGAGGATTCACCAGAGACAGAGTGGGGAGCAGAACAGGCAGATCTACTGAAATACACAGCTGAGGGGAAACAGGACAAGACAGGAGAGATCTGCAATGCCATGTGACTAGCTCCCTGGCCAGGGATCAAACTCATGCTGCAGTGGCTGGTGATAATATGATAGCTCTGAGACTTAATCCCTGGGCCTAGGGAGGCCCATGAATAGTAAACTTATAGTATTGACTTGGCGAATAGCCCTGGAAGGAGAACTATCTTTTACTTGCCAGCTTTATTCACCTTCAGGTTTTGCTATCTAGAAGTCTTTTTCTCCATCTTATATTGTTATCAACCCCTGGTACAGTGACCTGTTATCTTATTCCTCTAGATAGTGCCCTGAGTCTTCAAGTGCACTAAATGGAAGTATCACAGGTACTCAGCTAGGATCCACTAATATACAAAAATTGAGGAGGACAAGATGTTCTCTTTAATAATATCATACTCTCTTCATTATATGCCAGACTGGACTGATCCATATTAATGTGGAGTCTCCTTTATAATCTCCTAATTTTCTCGTAGAGACACCCATTGTAAATTGGGGCAAGAACCACCTCCCAACTTTGCTTTTGTGTCTCAGCAAAAAATTTCATTCAGTTCCCTCTATTTAAAGAAATATAAATGACTTCAGTCATCCAACTTTCAGCCCACAAAAAATAGATTTAAAAACCTAGGTGATTCGTGACTCACTTTAAAATGAAAGTAACATTTCTACCAGATTTTTAAACCAGGTCAGCCTGATGGCAATGCTGTGCCACTAAGTTGTTTGCTGCTGCAAAGGCAATGCAGAAAGAAATACTGTAAGTCCTTCAATAAATTTATTCTTAGGGTAGTGTAGGGTAAAGAAAATGTCAGGCTTTTCTGCCCTTCCGCCATCAGGCTAGATGATGGATCCTTGTCCTGAATGCATGCCTGATGGCGGGCACCTGGAATAGGGTGTGGGCATAGGTAGATGGGATTCAGCTGAGCTAAGACTGTGCTTTTAAGGGCGGCGTCACGGGACACCAGCAGCAGCAGTAGAAGCCGAAGCTGAAGCCGAAAGAGAAGCCGAGAAGCAGCAGAAGGAATACTAGAGAGCCCAGATAGAGTGAAGACTTGCTGGGGGGCTGGGAGGCTGGCAGGCCTCCCCACCCCACACCCCTGCCTGCCATATGCCTGGTGAACCCCAATAAAAGACCTGCAAAAAACCACTGAGGACTCTGACTCCTCCTTTACCCGGTCTGCATGGGATCAGAAAACCTGCACTGTATCCAGTCCTGCCCTTACAGGTAGCAATGATTTTCTTTTAAAATTTAAAGCTGCCTTTATATTTCCATGCAACACTGTTCTTTCGTAGAGTGTAAACACAGTGCAGAGTTTCTATCTCCCTCCTCACCAACCTAGTATTGCCTCGTCATGCTTCACCTGCCAAAGAAGCAGACCTGCCTTAGCCTGATCTTTCTCACTGCCCTCCTGGTGGCTCTTCTCCTTCTCCAAAAGCTCACCCTAAGGCTGGAAACAAATTGGATTCTCTGAACATTTTTTCAAAATCCTGGTTCTAAATAGGATTGTGAAGTCTGTAATAAGAGGAAATGATTTGGGATCAGCAGTGTCAGGGAAACATTTCCTTAAGCCTTCTAACTCTAGTTGGAGAAAATCCCAAGGGGGCAAGGTCATTGGAACCCATGGAATTGCCACACTATTTTGCAAGCACAGGTTGTATTCCTAGACTTGTTCAATAAACTGACAAATTTTTTCAGTATTAATGTAGTCCCTAACCAATGAAAAAAGGAATGAAAAAAGGAATTTTAGCAATTATTAAACATTTGTAAACATTTAGGGGATACTGAGCACTGTGAATTATGTATTTTACATATAGCATTTTATTTAATTCTCACAGTTGCTCAAGGTAAGTAATAATATTATGATAGCCTTTTCATATGTGTGATCTGAGACTTGAATGGATTAAAACCTCATCCTAGGGAGGGCCCCCCCCACACCCCGCCATGGCGCAGCAGTTGAGCACTGGCTTGCAAAGCTGCCCGCAACCTCCACAGTGCTGGTTCAAACCCAGGCCTCTGGTGAGGGTCCCACGTGGCGCACAGACCTCCCCTGCCCCGCCCGCTGCTCCCCTCAGCAGTGTATTTAGTCAGTCTGCCTGTTCTGCTCCCTGCTCTGTCTCTGGTGAATTCTCTCACCCTCCTGGGCTTCTGACAGAACCCAGTGCTTGTATAAATAAATAAATAAATCTTTAAAAAAAACATCATCCAAGGAGGAAGAGTGAAGCAGGCAGGATTCAATCACAGAGGCCATTTGTGTCCATATCAAACTAAAAGATTTTTTATCACTGTAGAACACATACCTCCATGGGGAATCAGGTATTAGATATTCACTACCAAAAGTGATTCAATATTACTAGATTATAATAATCAATCACAATTGTGATAAGGGCTGAAAAAGGGATTGAGGACTATTTGATTCTACTTAGGACACAATGATTCCTCTAGGAAGTGAGACCTAGGCTGGCTACAGGAGTCAATCAGGTAAGAAGTGGGAGGAGGGGTGTACTCTCCAGACAGCCATTGATCCTATAAAATGAAAAAAGAAGAGAAGCCAACATTTGACAACCAGTTTATACTAAAACCTTTATAAAGATTATGTTTTAATTCACACATAAACTCTTTAAGGTCGACATTATGACTGTCCTTATTTCACTTATGTAGAAACCGTGACTGTACAGTCAAGTAATGTAAACAAATCCCACGTCCAGCATGGGTGAGACAGCACCTGGACCTTTGCTATCTAGCTAGAATTTTCCTCCCTTCCATTCTTCATCCCTCCCTTTCCCTTATTCCCTCTCCCTCTCTCTCCTTTCTTTCATTCTCTCTTTCTCTCTCTGTCTCTCTTACCCATCCCTTCCCTCCTCTCTCTGTCAATGAGGTGCCATTGGCATCTAGAGTTACAGGTCCACACCTCCTCAGATGTATATCACCACATCACACCCACCACCAAAGTGCTCATTATATCCTCATGTTGTCTCACATGGCAAGGCTTCATCTTGTAACTGAGTAGTATTCCCTTGGGATTATACGCCACCTTTTATTTCACTCCTCAGTCACTGGGCACTTAGGCGGTTTCCATAACCTGACTTTCGTTAAGAATTGCTGCAATGAACATATGAGTGCATATATCCTTTCAAATGAATATTTTTTGCATTCTCTGGATAAATAACCAAGAAGCAGAATGGCTAGATTGTATCATATATCTATTTTTACTGTTTTGAGAACCTGCCATACTGTTTTCCACAGGGGCTGGACCAGTCTTCAAATGCACCACGGTTTATTTTTCCCTTTCCACCAGCAGTGTACAAGTGTTCCTTTTTCTCCCCACTCTCATCAATAGTTGTTATTTCCGTTTTATTTTTTTAATGGGCCAGTCTTAAAGAGAGTGAGGTAGTATTCATTGTAGTTTTGATTTGCATTTCCCTGATGATAAGTGATGTTTAGTTTTAAGTGGTAAGGAGCCTTGTAGTGGGTTGAATAGTGTCTCTTACCCAGAAGTTCATAATATTACTTTATTTGGGCTTTGAAGTGAAATTAGATCAAAGCGATTTGGATTTAGGGTGTGTAGGGTAAGGTAAAAGTATCAGGCTTTTCTGCCCTCCCGCCATTAGGAGAGATGAGGGAACCCTGTGGTCCTGAATGCATGCCTGATGGCGGGCACCTGAAGTGGGTACACCTGGCCTGAGAGACTGAGTTTACAAGGGCGGCATCACGGGGACGCCAGCAGAAGCCAAGAACGAACAAAAGCCGAGAGAAGAGACACAGAGAGAACACCAGAGAGCCCAGTTAGAGTGAAGATTTTCTGGGGCCTTGGAGGACTGCCAGCTTCCCGGCACCCCAGCACCCCTGCCTGCCATATGCCTGGTAAATCCAGATAAAAAACCCGCAAAAGCCACTGAGGGCTCCAGGACCTCTCCTTTACCCAGTCTGCATGGGAACCTAGAAAACCTGCTCAGTGTCCTTCCTGCCCCTACAGGGTGGTTCTTAACTCCAATGACCACGTCCTTGTAAGAGAGGGCATAGTGGCAGAGAAAAAAGCAATGGAAAGATAGGGGCAGATTGGAGAAATGCATCTACAGGCTAAGTAACAACAAGAATCACCATCAAGCACTAGTAGCTGAGAGAGATGTCAGCAAGGATGACTTCTAACTTCCTAAACTGTGAGAGAATATTTATGTTGTTTTTAGCCACCAGGATGTAGTAATTTTTGTTTAATACAACCCCAGGAAACTAAAACAATATCCTTTGCCACAGGGGAGCCTAATAATAAAGTTTAGGAGGATTTATTTATCCAACCTTGCTTATACTGCTTGGCATACATTTTTGGCAGGAGTTTGAAAAATGCTTTTGATGCAAATATGGACCCCGTTTTCAAGGACTGTAAAACTGAAAGTTATAAGAGTCATGTAAAAGGTTTAGATAAATCATCATCATCACCATCATCATAACTTTCATATGTTAAATCTCCCAGACACTCTGAGGTGGCTTATGTGCATTAATACATTTAATCTGCAAAAGAGGACTTATAATTCATTCCATTTCACAGATTACAAAATAATAATAATAGTAATACTAGCGATAATAATGTCCCTTTCCATGGTTGTACATTTCTGCCAATGACAGTTAAGGCCACATCTCAATTTCCAGTGAGGAACAAAAGAAATGAACCTTTTAAAGAAAATGCACTTGATCTGGGTCCTGAGTAGTGGGTGATGGAGGGAGTGGCATTACGGGTGAGAGCAGCAGTGAATACAAAGGCAGCAGAGTGGGGCAAAGAGCTTGACTTGAGTGCTTTGATTTTTTTGGAAGGAAAAAGTGGAAAATCAATTTGGAATGATTGACTCAAATCAGTTGTTAACCAATAAGGAAGTGGAATGAACTGTATAGCTTATGGGAGATGCCTATTAGAGGAATGAGCAAAGTGGACAACAGATGGAGACAATACGACCAAGAATCCATTTAGGAGCCAAATTTCAAGAACCAGAGGAAAGGTTCATTCCAGTCCTTGGAAAACATTGTTAAGTGCAAACACTCAGGTGTTATGTTTTGTCCATCCCTGAAAAGAAAAACATGGTCCCTACTTCAAGGTTTACACAGTAGTTTTTTTATTAAGACTTAATTTTAAAGGGGATGTTTAAGGCTCACAGCACAATTGAGAAGAAGGTACAGAGAGTTCCTTTCCCCCCACTGTCCCTACACATGGACAACACACCCCCATTATTAACAGCCCCCATGCAGGGGTACCTTTGTTATGACTGCTGAACCTGTGTCGACACATCATAACTACACAAAGTGCATCCTTTACATCAGGGTTGCTGCTGGTGCTATAGAAGTTCTGTGTTTGGATAAATGTATAATAACATGTGTTTATCCATATGGTATATTTTCACTATTCCACCTATTCATCCTCTTAGCACCTTTCTCCCCCATAACCCCCTAACAACCACTGCCAGTGGCTAGTCTCCATAGTTTTGTCTTTCCTAGAACATGAACTAGTTGGACTCACACAACATGTAGCCTTTTCAGACTGGCTTCTTTCACTTGGTAAAATGCGTTGAAGGTTCTTCCTCACCATTTCATGGCTTTATGGCTCATTTCTTTTTACTGTTGAAAAATACTCCACTCTTCAAATGTACCATGGTTTATTTTTCCCTTCACCCACTGAGGGACATTTTGATTGTTTCCAAGTGTTGACAATTTTCTATTTATTCAGGCGACATTATTTCACAATACTGTGTAGGTTTCTAATATACAGATTCTCACCTCAACAACTATATGTATCACGTCATGCTCAGCACCAAATGTCCAGTCACCATCCACCACCAATCAGTTTCCCCATGGGGAGGTTTTAGGTGGTGAACATCTATCAACTAGGGCTCAGGGTAGGGGCAGTAAGAGCTCTTGATTGGTGCCATTTATCAAGGGTATTTCCATCTTGTCCACTCACTAAACAAATATGCTCAATTTTTCTTTTTAAACTGATCTACGTAATTGTCTTAATTCTGGCTCTTGTGCATTATCTGTGTGTCTACTGGTAATATTTGCCACCTCAGAATGAGTTGGAAACCTGACTGTCATGTGGAAAAGAAGACCGATTCTTAAAATATCTCATTGACTCACATGTAGACTATTGCAATAGTTGTTTTCTGAACAAACGCATGTGCTTCCATCTTCTTGCCACCCAGTTTATCATATTATTGCCTGATTAAACCTCTAAGAATACTACTGCAATTAATAAAAACCTTTATTTGCTCATAATTGAAAAATATTTCTATTATCAATAAGAAAAAATATCTAGGGTTTCCCTGGTGGCACAAGGGGTTAAGACGCAACCTATGGAGCTATCCAGAGCCACTGCAGTACAAGTTCAATCCCCGGACAGGGAGATATCTACATGGCACAGCAGACCTCTCCTGACTCCCCCCAGCAGTGTATTTCACTCAGTCTGCCTGTTGTGCTTTCCACTCTGCCTCTGGTGACTCCTCTTACTCCCACACCTCTGACCTGTACCCCAGTTCGTATATGCATAAATAAATAAATCTTTAAAAAAAAAGAAAAAATATCTAAATTTCTTTTATTTATATATATATTTTTTTCATCATTATTCCTTTTTGTACAGTTTGCTTTTCTCAGGTGTATTCCCCATAAAATTCCCACCACCAAGCCACCCATGAACCATTATCATAGTCTCTTGTGCCCTTCCCACCCCGTTTTAATCCCTCTCCCTTACCCACCCCTGCTGAATGTCTCTGATTTATAGTTGCCTATCTTTTTTTGTTTTGTCTCCCCCCCCTTAACTTCTTCTTTTTTAAGATTTGTTTTATTTATACAAGAACTGGGGTACAGGCCGGAGGCGCGTTAGGGTGAGAGAATTCACCAGAGACAGAACAGGGAACAGAACAGGCAGAAGGACCAAAAGCACTGCTGAGAGGAGCAGCGGGCAAGACAGGAGAGGTCTGCCACGCCATGAAGGAATCTCCCTGGCTGGCCAGGAATCAAACCTGTGCTGCAGAGGCTGCAGACATCTTCATAGCACTGCACTCAACCCGCTTCACCACCAGGGAGTCCCCCCGCTTAATTTCTAAGAATACTATTGTGATTGCTAAAAACATTTTTTTGCTCATAATTGAAAAATATTTGTTATCCACAGGAAAAAAATATCTAAATTTCATAACTAAAATTGGAGCTCTCTGGGAGCAAGCTCTTGCTTTATTTACCTATTTCTATGGTGTCCAGGAAAAGGTTTGACTCATTGCCATAACTTGGAAATGTTAAATAAAAATGTAATTGAATTATTTTGAAATTCAAGACTTTTTTTATCTTAGGCTATTTTGTCTTTCTAATGTTTTTCTGTGATTTCTCTTAATGACCCTTTCCTCTTTTCACTCCTATAATTTTATATCCTACTTCTTGGATTTTTCTGTCCATCCTTCCTCTATTCATCCATTTATTGATCCATAAAACATTGTTAAGGTAATATAGCAAGAGTATCTCAATTCCAGCTTATGGAAATGTCAGCTCAAACCAGCTTAAGTGTTCATTAGAGGGGAATTTATTGACTCAAAAATTTGAAAAGTGGATATAGTTAAAGAGCAGGTTTCAGGTATGGCTCAGTCAGATCTCTGACTCTGCTTCTTCTGAATGAATGACGGGATTGGCACTCAGTAGCTAGACTCTCAGTGAGTTATTACAGCCTCTGCATTTTACCCAATAAAGACCCTACAGATCATGGTTCTCACTACAGTATAATAATGTCTTTATCATTATTACAATCTTAAGGGCAGGTTCAAAAAGTTATGTAAATTGTGGCACATTTTTTCAGGCCTTATTTATCAGTTCCCTTTTATTTTTTATGCTAAGGGGGAAAAGGCCACATAAATAACATGAAGATTATTTGTAATAAGTCAACCAGTTGACTTTCAAATAATTTAGGAAATAATTTCTTTTTTCACCACTAAAGGGGAGCAGTTAGAATATTTATAGTCTCTGTTGGATTTCACTACATATTGTAGTTGTTTTTATTTCCCCCAAATTATGATTAAGAGTATGCATATAGCTGTGAAATGTTCTGTATTTAAAATATTCTCTTATTACCAATTTATGTATTCAGATTTTTACTTTAAAAAATGGAACTCTAAATATTCTAGAAATCAATTCCCTCTTCCTGCCTTTGACAGCTTAAGTAACTTCGAAAACAGTGTGAACAAGTTAAAGAGAAGATATCTAGATATTTGAAGCTAAGTATGATATTTCAATAATGTTAGTTTTTTTTTTTTCCTTAAAGCAATGTATAATTCCACTACCTGAAAAAACAAACATTTGGTACCCCAAGGAAGGTAGTCAGTAAAAGCAAAACAGTCTCCTTACAGGACCCAGAGATACAGAGGCCTTGCAATTAGGTAAGATTTCATACCATTTAATCTATTTATGTATCTTTAAAATACCTGGAAGTCATGGTGATCTTGCCTTTCTCGCCTTCCTATTGAAGTATATGTTTATTTTATTCTCTTTACAAATTCCATCTGTTCTATTCTTAATTTTTCCACAACATTCGTTTATACAATCAAAACTTTTGGGGCCTCCCTGGTGGCACAGCGGTTGAGCGCTGTGCTGTGAAGCTGTCAGCAGCCTCTGCAGCGCCTGGTCGATTCCCCGCCGGCCGTGGAGATACCTACATGGCACAGCAGACCCCTCCTGTCTAGCCCGCTGCTCCCCTCAGCAGTGTCTTTGGTCCATCTGCCTGTTCTGCTCCCAGCTCTGGCTCTGGTGAATTCTTTCACCCTCCCGCGCTTCTGACAGTGCTTGTATAAAATAAATAAATAAATCTTTTTTAAAAAAAAACTTTTGCTTTAAGAAAACATTTTTGAGAGTTTATTTTTTTTTTTAAGATTTATTTATTTATTTACGCAAGCACTGGGTACAGTCAGAAGTGCGGGAGGGTGAGAGAATCCACCAGAGCCAGAGTGGGGAGCAGAGCAGGCGGATAGATGGAGGACACTGCTGAGGGGAGCAGTGGGTGCGGCAGGAGGGGTCTGCGTGCCATGCGGGACCCTCCTCCGGTGGCCGGGGAGCAGCCGGGGATCGAACCGGAGCTGCAGAGGCTGCGGGCAGCTTCGCAACCCAGCACTCAAACGCTGCGCCACCGGGGGAGGCCCCATTTTTGAGAGTTTAAAGAGCTAATATTTTCAAATCCTCCTGCAATTTATCACATTACTCTGTATAAAGTGTGGGATCAAAATTACAAATAATTTTCTGAGATTAGAAGAACATTATTTGGTCTCTAGTCATTTCCAAATTTGGATTTTTCCCAGGCACACCACAGTGTGTAAAAACTAGAATATTTTTTCTTCGAGTACAGAAAGACAAGACTGGAATAAGATATGTAAATTCAATGGCACATTATACAGAGTAAGACACACATATTGCATATATTGTTATATGCATACATTTTTATAATGAAAATATATACTTAAGATTACAATGAATATTTATTCAAAACTTCCCACTTTCAGTTTTTTAATCAGACAAATCTCAGAAAAATCAAAAGATATTTTATACTAAGCCACTAAATATAGCAGTTCAGATACTGGGTTATGTACACAGATGAGGGGAAGACAAACTCAATTATTCTATCTCTAGCTCTGAAGAAATTGTATAATCATAATTTCTCAGAAATGTCTCTGAGGTGAACACTCCCAAGTAAAATCAAATAAAGCTGAACTAAAAACTGTCCACTTAAAAACCCTTAATAAGAAAAAAGTCACAGATGAATCCTAGAGCTTATTTGTATAGTACTCAACCTGAAAGAAGTGTGTAATTATTTGAGTGAACATTGATTTAGGAATTCAAAGTCAAATAAAGTCATAATGTAAAATAGTTTTTCAAAGAGTTTTCTCTTTAGAAATGTGCACTCTCTACATCTATCATACAAAGCTATAAAAATTAATTGGTTGTTTATACCCCAGAGAAGGTCCAGGACTGCAAGAGAGGCAGATTATGTGTTGAGGGAAACAGCAAGTAGAATATGTTGCATCCAAAAGATTCTCAGAAGTAAATGCCTTGATTTCTTGAAATAAATTTGCCTTGAAAACATATCAGCAATGATTTATTATGATTTATGAATAGCATTTAATATGACATTGACTGGGGGAGAAGGAATAATAATAGGTAACAAAACTTTTAAATATATTAGTTTCAAAATGTTTATAAAATTATAATAATTTATTTTATTGGCATTAGAGACTTTAATCCATTTTTCTCTATTTGATTAGCATGCCATTCCTAAATCTTAAATAAGTTTGCTTGTAATAATGCTTAAAGATTCTCAGGTAATCAGCTTGTTTTTAAAGACATTTAGTAATCAGACAGATGATAGTAAATATATTGCCCATAAAAGATATCTCATATTTCAGGTGTAAATTTTTAAAGTACCACAAAATTAACAGAAGGGATGAAAGTTATTTTGATTACATAATCAAAGATTACATTGTTTCTAAAGTAATAACATATCCTTCCACCAGAGGGCAACATTTCCAAGAGATTTCATTGAGCTTTCAAAAGTTTCTTAACACAAAGGTATAAATTAAAACAAACTTCTATTGGTATCGGGTCATGTCTTCTGTAGATTGCAAAGAATACTATTAAGACTTATAGTTAGCTATTGAATATAAAATAACGTCTACTAATAATAAAACATGCAATAAATTTAATCTTTAATATATATAGGAAGATAGACATTACAGAAACTAGATTAATTTTGCCTATTGGCATTTTCTCATTTTATATATAATGGAAAATGCAGTGGAAATAGGTAGAATGAAGAAAATAAAAGTGGTTTTGTATGAATGAATACAATGAAAACGTCATAAAATATTATCAGTAGAGGAGATAATAGAGATCATTTACCATAAGCCTTTCTTTGTGCAAATAACAAGTTTATTAAAGTTAAGTGATCAATTCAAAGTTACAAGGATATGTAATCAGCAGAATCAGAATTCAAGCTCAGGGCAGATCATTTCACGTTTCATTCTGTATGTCTTTGATATCCAAAGTGTATTCCACATGCAGTGGTCCTGGAAGCTTGCTGGACTTGCTCCATTGTGGGCTCAATTGTAGACATATTGAAACAGAATCTGTATTTTAACAAAATCTATATTGTGAGAAACTACTCTAATACATGATGCGTCGCCATCACCTTTTTATGTCTTTGGCTAATCCTTAAGTCTCATTTTCTTCCTCAATAAAATGGGAATAAAACTAGTTTAGTTAAGTTTGAGGATATCTGTCTTATAATGCAATTTAAGACACTAGATTTAAGATATTGGAAATAAGGGACAGTAGACAGAGAAAAGAAGGTTTTTTCAACAGCCCTAAATGAATATATGTATAACTACTAATAATTCCTTGCCTATGCATAAACCTGTTGCACTTAAGATCATGGCAGCTCATGTTCAGTGTTTAGATTTTGGAACCACACATAAAAAATATATAAATCTCTTATATTGATAATAGCTATTAATTTAAGAATAACTCAAAAGGCATTCTTTAGTCTCAAGTGACCTAGTAATCACTTTGTAATTTTTTTTACACATTTTCCCTTTTATGTAACTTTGCTCAAG
Organism: Talpa occidentalis; assembly: GCF_014898055.3. Lineage (NCBI taxonomy): Eukaryota > Metazoa > Chordata > Mammalia > Eulipotyphla > Talpidae > Talpa > Talpa occidentalis. Next base: position 21,946,306 of record NW_023603184.1, on the reverse strand, counting down.
ATGTTCCTTTTGTCTGGGATGTTCTCCAAGTACCACCCCTCTTCCCCATCCAATTTCACTGGGCTGCTATCATCTTCCTAGGCCAAGTTTCTCTTAAAGCATTAAGACAAACAAGGAGACATCGTTTCCTGAAATCTCTTCTCTACACTTTCAGTCTCAGGCTGGGTCATCTGACTTGCCAATTTCACACAATTATTTGTAATTGTGTTTGTGTGTCTATATCCCATATATCTTATGGAATCTATCAGGGGGATTCCCAGATACTAGTGAGATTTTGTCACTAAATGAATATTTTTAGAATGACTAAATCAATGTTAATAGCAATTCTGATTCAAGCACTCAATCTGTATCAAGAGAATTAAGGAACCTAATGACATTTATTTCAGTAAAAGTGAATGTAATTAGTTTATACTAGAACATGTTTTTACGTTATGTATATGTATATATATATGTGTGTGTTTTGTGTGTGTATACATATGGATATGTATGTAACTCTGTGTGTGTGTATATAAGGACATAAGACCCAGCAATCAGGTCTATTGGTGGTTTAGATCACAACTTAGTGAGGCAGTGATTTGTTTTTATATTGCTACCCTAGCCTAGCTTTATAGATATTTATTTAACTTCTATTCTTGTCTAACTTACTGAAATCATGAGTATTCCTAAATTAATTAAAATTTATAACTTGACCAGTAAATATTTGTGAGACATAGATATTTCAAATAACAGCAAGATGGGTCAAGTCCTGACTATCTTGAATCTTTTGTTTGGAAAGGGGCAGTTTAATGAATTCTCTTCTGCTCATAATTGTTCACCTTTAGGGATTGATATTATTTGGAGGCATTCCAGAGCTTTAGACAAAAATATGGTTCAGTATTTTAAAGGAGATAGTTTTCAAGACATATTTATCAAAATAAAACAAACATGCCTCCAGTATCATAATTTCATGTCAGAATGAAATTATGACAACTATCAAATTTAATAATGGTAGGTGGTCCTAGCTACTTTTGATCCTTCCCCCACCTACTGATTTGCTATATACATATGTATATGTGTGTGTGTGTATCCATCCACTGGAGATTATATATATTATATATATAACATACAAATATATTCATTTTATTATTAGTCTATTTAAGGAATATTCTTTCATGATTCTGCATTTAGTGCCATACTTCTGGGATTTGGTCCCAGGATCCCTGAGAAAATCTACTCCCAATGTTGGCTCAAATGAAATCTAAGGATTTTGACCTTGAGAATGTGGTGCAAGGACAATCTGTTTTGTAACCATTTGCCTGAATGAACGTCTAAGAGACTTGTGATTCATGCCAAATGCATTAATAATTAATATTACACTATTACCACTTTCTTGTTTTATTTAATGAAATAAATTTATTGATGCTATATGTGCAAACAAAAGTCTTATATAAATGTCTATAATTCTCTTTAAGATGAAGCATAAAGAAAATAATCAGGTTATGAGGGAGGGAGTATAAGTAATTTAAAATAACATTGACAATGTTATTGGTGCTAATTTGTTAGAAATACAAGGTATGGCCATAGATTTCATCAGTATATTGATATTTGGGTAGTGTGAATTAATTAAATGAAGAAACATAAATTTCCAAAGAACTTATATTAAAACTGGCTTTCATTTAAACAAAGTACAGAGAGATTGCAGTTGTTTTATTCTTTTCTTTCTCCCTCCTTGCCCTTCCTCTACTGTCTCCAGCCCTCCTCCCCTTTCTTAAACCTTTCTTTTCAAGGGTTAAAAACAAAACACGTTAACAATATAACTCAGCATTTTGTGTACATATATTTTATATACAAAGGAGCTCAGATAACCTGGAATACCAGAAACATAAGTGAAATATGTTGTAATCTTCCTTCCCTGCAATACTGTCAGGGCTGGCATAAGCAAACTTGGCAAAACGTAGAAAATTAGAAGTAACTTGTCAATTTTTATGAAGTCTGTGTCCCTAGCAGAGTCAAACGCACCATACTTCCTGCAAACTCTGGCAAGGATGACATCTTCCCTCTCGGTTTCTACTGTATCTACTCCTGAAAACTCCCAGAATGGTCCTTGGTCGGGGCGATCTGTCCAGCAACCCTAGAAAGTTGGCAAACTGGCCATGCAAAAGAAGCCTCCCATTTTCATTAAACTTCTCTGTCCGTGGTGCTGAACCATTCTGACAAGGCGCACCCAGTCGGGCGCTGTCAGCCGTGCTGAAAAAAAAATCTTCCCTGACGCTGCCCAAATCAAAACTGTGTCTGTTATTTACTCACGTCTTCAAAGAGCAGCAAGCTTTCTCCATCTTAATTCCACTCTACTGCAGAGCAGAGTTGCGCCGGCGTGATGGGAGGAGAGGATGATCAAGAAGGAAAAACTAATAGCAACATTGCTCACCTGAGACCAAAGATGTTCCCATGAGTTTTGGAAGCGCTCAGCTCCCTACAGCAAGCAAAGACACCATTTTAAAAGTACTATTCTGTTAACTTTGCTCTTACACAGGGTTCGATGGTATTTCTGCCCGACCGTTTTACAGACAGAAGATTTGATAGTTATAACGTCTTCAAAAACTAGAATTTAGATTGTTTTTAAGTGGACTGACTTCCAGGACAAGGACTCATCTGCACCCGCCCAAATACCATGGCACTGCGTGCGCCCTTTGCCACCGGATCCTCCCCTTCCAATGAGACTTTCTGATTGTGTCTACCAACTCTCCTATTAGGAAACCCGTGGGTTGCATGCAGCTATTCTGTTGTATTCCCGTTCTCACTCTCCCTCCACTCTCTCACTCCGCTCTCTTGCTGGAGGCACACCGATATCATTCTGCTGAGAAGAAAAAGCCCACAACTACCTTAAGCGATTAAGACAATATGCGCAACTCTCGCCTTTCATAGCGACCACTATTTAAATCTGGCAAGAGCCAACACCAGTATTTGCAAGAATGGAGTCCGTAAAACAAAGGATTTTGACCCCAGGAAAAGAGGGGCTAAAGAATTTTGCTGGAAAATCCCTCGGCCAGATCTACAGGTAAGAGAAAGCAAACCCCGTTTGCCTCGGGCTCAGCGTGAAAAAATTTGCAGAGCTATTTCCGTAAACCTTGGTTGCTTAGAGAGATTGTAATATGATCAGAAAGTCTTTTTTGTTGCTCATTGCTGGAACAAGGCTGCTCAGGAAACCTGCTTATTAATTCAGGAATGTTGCACTAAATGAACCTGTCTGCTTTGTGTATGTGTGTGTATGATTTTTTAGTACCTACAGATTCTTATCCCTTCCTATCCAGTATGTATTTGCTTTACAATTGAGAAATGAGCAGCACCTGTTCAAAGAACCTCTCCTTGGTGTTTATAGTGGCATCAAGTTAAATTTCTCTGATGCAGATAGATGAATAAAAAATACAACCCTTTAAAAATTTCACCAAGAAATTCCAGTAATGACAAAAAAAAATTAGATATCAGCTTTAAAACCACTGGAGTAGAGAATCCTCCAGTGTAATCTTCCTTCTGTGCCAAAGGAAGAAGAATCAAAATATATCAATAATTGATAGCCTAAGCAGTTCCTGTCTGAATTCAAAGCAATGTACATATATTTTGAATTGTTTGACCGCTCCTAGAAATCCATTTTTTTTTGCATGGAAAATGTGAGTGTTTTTAAGACAAAAATCATAAGAATAGTCAGCAAATGTCTTTGAATGTACTAAAAGATATTTAATTTTTATCCTCCCTGTGTTCATTATTCTTTAAATTTCACAACTTTAAATATATTCACGAATATTACAAGTGTATACACTTTTTCTTAATAACATGAGCAAAATCAAGAAGAGAGGGCAGAAACAAAAGAACGATTCCAAAGAGAACACTAAGTGTTCGTTGGGGATATTGAAGCCTTTAGAAATGTACAGAAAATGTAAAAAAAAAAAAAAAGACCAGTGTGCTTCACCATTTTCCAAATCTTTTTGGTCTGGTGGGCTTCATTCACATAGGCACGATCATGCACCTATGCGGCAGAAGATACCAGATACCGCAAGGGCCCTGCAGTTCCGCAGCTGCCCTGAAAAGACCCGTAATTCCCCAGCCCAGCTGCCATCAGGTGGGGTTTTCAGGTGCATAGTTCAACTTTGCATTTGTGAACATTTGAAACAATGCAAAAAAAAATCAGTAGTTGAATTTTTCCCTTCCAGAATAAATTACCATGTTTTCTAACATTGAGATTGGACTTTAGAAATAAAATCCAAGTACATAGCCACAGATACATTATGATCTATACTCCAGGTGATGATTTGTAGAATTTAAAGTCTGACATATTTTTTTTCCTGGTAGTTTCAAATTTCCAGGCAGCCATCTCTCATGCTGTGCATTCTTAGAATTAACCTAAAATTTTTATTTGCTTTACCAATGTGAATGAGAACAATCGTGTGTGGCTATATCATTTAAAGGACATGCATAAAAATAAATGATACCGGGAAGTGGAAAACATCTGCAAATGGTAAACGGAGGTGTTCTTTGTTTAAATATTGAAGGCATTCATTTCAAGGGTCCGAGGTGATGTTACTGTTCTCATTCTTGTTAAAAATAATTTCACGGATATATTGTGGACTGGAACACTATCTGCTTTAAGTAAAAGCACCCCATCACTCCACTTTCTGCTTTCCCCATTCCCAATTTCCCCAGAGGACGCTAGCAGAAAAGGAGTTTAATTAGGCAGTGAATCTCGTGAAATACTGTGCAAATTAAAGAAAAAAATAAAAACAAATGTGAGATATTCTACCTTAACATGGAATTTCTTACTAGAGTTGATTTGGGGAAGCGTTTGCATATCTGTGAGTGGTATTTTGCGTGTTTGGAAACGGGCCCAAAAGACATTTTTCGGTGTTTGTAATCAAGATAGTAATGACGCAAGATTGTGAATAATTAATTATTCATGTTCTGGCAGCAGAAAGCTTAAGTGTTGACCTGTGTTGGAGAATCCTTTGTTTCAAAGTCGAGTAACAATGGGGCTGGGGAGGAGGGGACTTAGATGTGAAGAGAGTGCACGTTGAACTGGCACCCTGGGGCCGGAGGTAGGGGAAGCAGAGTGTGTGACCCTCTCAGAAAGTGTTCATAGAATTTCTCCGCGTGACCACTGACCTGGAGAGGCCTTAGTCCCTAGGGGTAGTTTTGGGGAGGGATCGTGGTATCCTGAACCAGCAAAGCTTGAGCTTGGCTGGGAAGGAAAGGGTAGCATGGGTGTAAGGCTGGGGCTGGATGGGTCCGCAGCATAGCAGCCCTCAGGAGGCTGGATGGCTGCATCAAAACTGTAGTGGGGTAAAGCACTGCGGGCGTGGGGGGTGTCTACACACTTGCAGGGCACGCACTTCACTGGTAACCCCATCCCCTCATAAAATGCAGACCCTCATAAAAGTTAGGCCCAAGCGCCAGTGTCGGAGACAAACGGCGCTGCGGGGTGGATCCCAAGAGAATGGGCACTCACTGCGTGCACAGAGCTGAAGATTTCAAAGATAAAGAGATGTTGCCGCAGGGTGGGGAACTGACCAAAGGCAGGGAAGCCGGGGCGGTCCAGAAGCCTTGTGTGGCCCGGGTACCTTAAACCCTCAGGGAGGGGCAGCAAGTCAGCGCCCCTCCCCCAGCCCTGAGGGGGCCTGGGGATTGGGAGTCGGTCGGCCCAGGGGACGCCTAACCCCCCGGCGACCTTGCCCCGTCCCTGCTCTGCCGTGCAGGGTGCTGGAGAAGAAGCAAGACACCGGGGAGACCATCGAGCTGACAGAGGATGGGAAACCCCTGGAGGTGTCAGAGAAGAAGGCACCGCTGTGCGACTGCACGTGCTTCGGCCTGCCGCGTCGCTACATCATCGCCATCATGAGCGGCCTGGGCTTCTGCATCTCCTTCGGCATCCGCTGCAACCTGGGCGTGGCCATCGTGGACATGGTCAACAACAGCACCATCCACCGTGGGGGAAAAGTCATCAAGGAGGTGGGCAACCGCTGCCGTGTGGTTTTGCACAGTCACACTATGAGTCTGAACCCGTTTACCACACAGAATGAGAAAGGCCTGCAGAGTCCCTCAGCCCGCCTCTAGCACGGCCATTCTAGGACTGTGGGAGGTGTGATCACCTCCCTTGGAGCTCCCTGGGCCTTCCTCTTCTCGCTCCCACTGCAAAGTGAGAAATAGCGACTAGCTCACTACGTTTTTGTGAAGTGACTTCATCTAAGAAGTGGACGCTTAATAATGTCCATTAAATCATTATTTTCTTTCACTTGGAGGAACTGAGTAACATAATAGTTATAATTTCCCGCTGATTTCCTCCAATACCTGCCAATTACTCTTAATAATCAGAATGAAACAAAATCAAAAACAAATCAAGTTGTGCTTATACAGGCAGTTTCCGCCAAGGGTCCTTGAGCAACCAAGCAGGTCCTCCTGACTGGCAGGAGACTCTCCAGTCACGGGGATCCAGTTCCATAATCTTATGATGCCTGTGCTAGGATGACATGGAGAGGAGAGTCAAGGTCACAGAATTCCGTGGGTGCACACTTCCCGTTTAGGGAGCAGAGTGACCGAAAGCCAAGGAAAGCAAGGGTTGGGTGGAGAAATTAGAAACCAGTTGTGAATGGGAAGCGGTGAATCACTGCTGGGCCCCTGAGGATTAGAGGAAACCCTGCAGAGTAGGTTTGGGTTCAAAATTTTACTTAAAGGGAGGAAAAAGGATCCCTAGCTTCCCCAGCGGAATAAACAGGTTTTCCCTTTCCGATGCATATGCATTTATTTTTTTAAATTATTTATTTATGCATATAAGAGCTGGGGCACAGGCCAGAGATTTGGGGGGTGGGGTGGGGGGGTGAGAGGATCCACCAAAGAGAGTGGGGAACAGAACAGACAGACTGGCTGAAATACACTGCTGAGGGGAACAGCTGGCGAGACAGGAGAGGTCTCTCTCGCCATGTGGGTTTCTCCCTGGCCGGCTGGGGATTGAACTCATGCTTTAGAGGCCCGATGCATATGCATTTATTTGGCCTCAGTTTACTTGGAGGTTCGCCTTGCGGAGCCGTGCGGACTGGCGGGGGCGGAGTTAGGCTTCAACCTTCCGACACACCCATCGCTAGCTCTTCCTACCACCCCCAGAGCAATTCCTCCCTCTACACTGATTCCCCCCAATCCCACACACCCACCCCCGCCCGGTCCCCGCTACTTCTAACCTTGCCAGTTTACTCGCATTCGCGTTTTGTAAGGACACGCTTTTCTCCTAGCTCCTTCGACCGACCTCTGCATCTTCCATCCCAAATGACCACCTTCCTTCCCTGACGCGTCCCCAGTTGGACACTGTTCTCAAGCGATCCCACCACTGTGTCCGCACTGGCACACCCGCTTGGCTAGATGCCCCCCTAGTCAGTTGTCTCTAAACCCAGTTAACGTATTTTTTTTATTTTATTTCAAGGAGCGTTCTAATTTCCAAAACCCGACCTCTGACAATTTTTCATGCATAGAGGAGATCTGGCCTGCCCGACAGGAGTCGGGGAGCAAAGTCAGGACGCCCAGCTTTTTCTGTCATTCATACAAAATACGTTTCAAATGAGTATCTTTTTTCTTTTTTTCGATAATAGAGGCCTCCTCTATAATCAGGTATAGGTTCAATTTTGGTAGGAAACTAAAATTTAACCACCCTCACTCCAGGGATTCAGGGTGCGCGCTCTTAGGCTAGAACCAAAGGTGAAGGAATCTTCAGCCCAAGCACTGACTCTGCTATCTCCCTTTATTCCGTTTTTTCTTCTATCCCCCTAGAAAGCAAAATTCAACTGGGACCCGGAAACCGTGGGCATGATCCATGGTTCCTTCTTTTGGGGCTACATCATCACCCAGATTCCGGGCGGCTACATCGCGTCTCGTCTGGCAGCCAACAGGTAACGCGCCCGGGAGGGCGGGGGCTCGGAGCTGCGGGGCTTGAACCCTCAAAAGGGACAGCAGATGCTAAGGAAGGTATTGCAATCCCTCGGGAGTTGGGGATTCCTGGGCGAGGTCTCCTAGTCCCCCAGATGTCTTCCTCTCCCTCGAGGCTGCAACTGTTGGTGCCTCCTTTCAGAACAGGGTGCCCAGAAGGGTGTGGACTCGCCAGCACCTGCACGCCTTGCTGCGCTGTCTCCGCCCTGGTTGACGCGCCTTTGGGTGAAATGCTCGACGTGTGTTACCGCCTGGGAGGAGCGAGGCTGGGCGGGAGCCGGCTGTACACTGACAGTGTCGCCGAGTGCACAAAAGGATTGGGGGGAAGGGGCGTCACGTGCCGCGCTCAAGCGGGCGCATCCCGCGGGTGTTGACCTACCGGCTGGGCGCTTCGAACGCCGGGTCCCCGAGCCCGCCCAGATGGTGCTCTGGGTCTGAAGGATTTGTTTCTATGGAGGCAGGCGAGATTTCAAGCGCCCGGGGCGCTGTTCCACCTGTTAATGAGCTCCACTGCGTAGGGGCGTCCAGAGGCCTCCAGCCCTGCAGCGGTGGTGGCCGCTGCCCAGGGTCGAGCGCCAGCCGCCCGGAGCCCGGTGAGTGCCAGCGCAGAGGCACCCCGCAGTATGGAGCTTAAAGACCGAAGGGGTGGAGGTGTCATGGAGCAGAGCCCGGCGGCTAGGGGATGCGGGGAGAGTCACTGCCTTCATTATGTGTATTTTGGTGAACTAAAGACTCCTGAAATCTGAACTGTTAAAGTGAGGCAGAACATACACACCACTCGCCCCTCCCGGGTCTTGCTGCACGGAGACCCCAAATAAAAACTTTGTTTTTTCCCTTCCACCCTTAAATCTTCTTCCTTCACGTCAGCTTTTTGCAGGAGGAAATCTAGATGGGGCACGTCCGTATCCAGATCGCCTCTCTGCTTTGGTGGATGGGCCCCTCCCGGCCACGCACTGTGTCTCCCGGGCCCATTCAGCTGCTTTTGTCACTTACAACCCTGCCCAAGATGTCTCAGCTGTCCCTAAGGCCTCAGGAAGAACTCTTGAAAATGTATTTTGGGCTTAAGGATCCTAGAGCGAGGATTGTTAGGTAGACCTTCAAAATGTCAAGAGGAGACTGGCATAGATTCGGAATCGCTTCTTTTGAGTCTGGTCTTTATCATGGCATTAGGGTGTTTAGCGATTGGGTCAAACCCAATAGGAGACAAAATACTGTTTCTTAAAAAGGAACCAAGTTAAGATAATACTCATTGACTGGGTAAAGAACCCCATTTTATGAATGGGATAAATCAGAGATAAAAGTAGTAAGAGACTAAAAAATTTAAAGGAAATGTTCTCTTAAATATTTCTGGCAGTGATCATATTACATTTTTGACTTTCTTATTTCTAATGCAGAGTGTCTTGAGTCTATTTTTTTCCCTAAAAGTATTGTCTAAACCAAAATAAATTTCTCAGAAAGATGCTCCAAATATACATATGTGTAATATTTTTGCTTTAGAAGAAAACTCTCATAATATACCAAAATAAATAAATGATAAGAGTAACTCAATAGGATGTGAAATTAAAATACAAAGACTGTGCCTTTAAATTTTTTTCAGCATCAAAATCTTTAGCTTGCCAAATGTTAAAATGCTAACATTTTCCTGCTAGGAAAAAACACCAGGGGTGCCCCAGCGTTCCCTCTTTGTAACACTGGGAAGTCTGTAAACAGGTTTTCCAGGTTAAAGAAAAAAATGCAAGCTCATTGCTATCATTGGTTTCAGGCTTGGTAATAAACAGACTTATTCTGACGGGTTATAATTTATTTTGTAGATTTGTAGAAATTTTTCTTCCAAGAAAAATGGTAGAATTCTTATTTGGATTTCAATTCACATTACCTTTAAATGAGAGAAACTTAGTTTTTTTTTTTACCTACAATACCTTTAGTTCTATAAGACAGAGAAATTAAGTTAAAATGTATTGCAAAATATTATGACTATATAAAAAATTATAAACTAACTTCCTTATGACATCCTAGGATGTGAATCACAAAGCATTACAAATACAGTAGAAAACTGTGAAAACAGGTTTTAATATTTATATATAACATTTCCTTTTATGATTAACAAGTCTTACTAACTAAATAATATGTAAAAAGGAGGGTCTAATAAATGATAAATTATTTAATCTTCCAAAGACACATATTAGCATGTTATAAATGTCCAACTATTCCTATACATACCACATAGAATATTATCTTAGATTTTTTGTAACACAAAATTTGGGGCTTTTTTTTTTCCTTTGGTTTGACAGATATATTTCCCTTTATGATCTTTTTTCCCAAAACATTTAAATTGCTCAGAAAGACCAGTTTTTCCAACAAGTTGTATGTTCATTCAAATAAGCTTCTACCCATAGATCACTTAAGAGTAGCACAAGATTTCCCTTGGGTGGGATTGTGGGGATTCCTTTCCCTCTGGTTGTAAAAGAAGCACACTTTGGAAAGTGTTTGCTATCACTGCAATGGACAGAACTGGAGGAGAGGAGCTGAGGTGTGTGGAGACTACTCCTCTAGAGAGATTATCTCCTGGTTACACCTTCAGGCAATTTTCTCAATGAAAAACAAATAACAATGATTTGATTTCTTCATTTTATGAATCAAGCAAAAACAGCCCCACCCTTAGGTAGAATGCCAATTTGATGCTTGAACCCTTTTCTGGTCAAATTCTGAGTTTTCATGCTTTTCTTATCCTTGAGAGGAAATTTGGGGAAAGCCTCCTGGAAAAGAAACTCAGTCCCAGAAGAGAGTGCTTACATCATTTTTTCCCTTTGTCTTTCCTTAAAGGGATATTACACATCTTGGACAGGAGAATTTGGTCACCTGGAAGGAGGGTCAGAGGGTGGGGAATTGAAAGACTCCTCATATAATCTGTAAAATTTTTAGATGAGGACATATTCAGTGTAGTGATAAAAAGGTTTTGACAGCAAATTACTTTTGTCGTTATACAAAGCAGAACATGGAGTTTATCACAATCCAGAATATTTACAAATATGAAATCGCTAAGGACCATTTTTACTTTTTAAAGAGTGGTGAGGAACCACAGCAAATGTTTAATGGGAGAAACAATAGAGCTTTTGCAAAGGGCATAACCAAAGAAGGTCAGATCCACCAAAGAAGTTTGGTCAGCATTCGGTTTTTAATGTGTGACTTTGTAGCCACAAAGAATATTCTTGCCTCTATCTATATATCTGGCAATGTTATTTAAACTCTATTTAAAAATTTCCCCTACCCTGCTCTTAAGCTTCTGAATTCCCAACTATGCTTTAAGTTTTTATGTAACACTTATTGCCAGCTGTCATCAAAATGTAAAATATTGATTTTACGTATTTGTTTGCTTAATGTTCGTCTTTTTCCAATAGAATCTAAGCTTTGTGAATGTAGGTGATCCAGTTCATTAGTTTACACTGCTATATCATTGCAAAGAGTGCCTGACTCATGAGAGATATTTCTTGAGTAAAAATAATGAACATCACAACAGTGATTTGTGCTTCTTAAAAAGGCAACATAGGATAGTGATTAGGATACAGACTCTAGAGACTAACTGTATAGATTCAGCATCCTTAATGTGCTACTATTTAACTAAATGACATAAAATATGACTTAACCTCTGCATCTCAGTTTATATTTCCATGAAAGGAAACTATTCAATTTACCTATCTGATATGAGTGTTATGACAGCTAAAGTAGAAAATATATGTGAAGTTCTCAGAAATGGCTGGCATTCAATAATTACCAACTATTAATTTTTAATAAAATCTTAACATAGAAAAAAATTGAAAGAAAAGAAGACCTCTTAGGGATATTTAGCATTAATTGTGTTTACATTTGCCTTTAGTATTAGTAGTGCAAAAGAATTGTTTTCATTGTGATAAAAAAATACCTATTTAAATTTAAAAAGATATTTTCCCATATTCATTATTTACAATTAAAATGACAAGTATTGTTCATTGGAAATACCACTTACCTCAAATGTTTATTTGCAGGATTTCAAAGAATTGTCTTAAAAATATTTTTAGGCAAGAGGATGGAGTACTAGTAATTTCATGTGCTGTCTTTGAATTCCATGTAGGCATTATCAATACACTTAGAGAAATCCATTTAAGCTTGAAGTTAGACTTCTCTGTTCCCTGCCCCTTTTCTGTTCCCTTACCCTTAGCCTTCAGTTAAATAAGACTTAGATCCTAATGCAACATTTTGTCTTTTTAGATATTTCTGGATTTTCTTGATTTTTGCTAAAGAAAAAAATAGTACTTTATTTGAATAAGAGACTGGGGGTTGCATGTGCCTGTAGCATAAATTCCCTTTAACAGAGAGAATCCATATTAGAGCTCGACAGCGCTCATCTAATCCAATTCTCTTATTTTACTGACCAGAAAAAGGAAATAGAGAATCAGGAAGGTGGTGCTTTGCCCAAGGCCCCAAGGAGATTGTGACTAAGACTCATATGTCTAGAAATGCATGACCATAGGCTGACTCTATATTGAAATTTAAGAACTCTGCCTGATTGTATATGCTTCATGGCAAAGTTCACTTCCAGCAGCAATCTAAGCCATCTGTTCTCTGCGTGAGTAACTACAATCTATCATGCCCCAAAGCCAGTACAGAAATCCACGAATTAGAAAGAGAAGCCTTTTGCTGTCCCAAAGGATCCTTAGATTTTTGTGGCAGGAGAAACATACTGCATTTTCTTATGTGTACTGGGTCCCAAACTATTTGGTCATAACATCAATGATTCTACTCTTTGCTCTGCAAAAAGGCAAAGCCAAACTCAATAATGACCTAAACAAATAGTGTCATATTTTGTAGAAGAAAATATGGTACTTAGCACATTTTTCCCCTACCCAGTTCTTGGAAGATTAGATGCCTAGAAAGTTGAAGGGGTTTTGAGTTTGACTGGGTTAGTTTAGACTTTTGACCTGCAAAAAAAGAAGGGTTTTTTTCCTTAGTAATTTGATTGATACAAATCTATTCATATTACTGATATAAAAGAGGTTAATTTACACAAAAAATCAACACATTCAAATGAACGGATTTAAAAATGCCTACTAATGTGCACTTTCATATATAGAAATGAAATTTGATACCCTTTAGGTAAATATTCTGGTTTGTCAAATGATGAAAAAGCTTCCTGGGAGAATGATTTTCAAAAAGAGGAACAAAGATATTTTAAACACAACATTTTCATAATCTAAACCCAAAAGGAGTGATTTTACTGGTGCTATTCTCTCTTTTACCTTCACAGAAATAAAACAGTGAAGATGCTTCCTTTACTGGAATTAGCACTGGAAATGAATTCTTAAATGTCATCAGCAAACACACATGTACTCACTCACTCACTCACTCACTCACTCTATCTGTCTATCTATCTATCTATCTATCTATCTATCTATCTATCTATCTATCTATCTATCTATCTATCTATCTATCTATCTATCATCTCCATTTAACACCCTTTTTTCCTCTCTACTTACCTATCCATTGCCAGTAGGGTTCCTTAGCCCTTCCAAATTCCTTTTATGTGAGAAAATAATACAGACAAGAAAAATAAAACCTGCAAGGGATCACCGTCCTACTGTGGTGGAAAATGGTTTATAGTCATCCAGTCTTACAGGGCCAGAGGTGACTGTCTGTTTCTCTTTCATCTAGATGCTTATCAAACATCCAGCAGCCTTCCCATTGTGGACTTTATAGGTTAGGTATCTGGGGCAATGCAGAAAAGGCCCTCCTTTTTTTCTGACAAAAGAAAATACCCTTTCCACAAAATGAATAGATGAATGGGGGGAGGGGCCCCTAAGGGCTTGCACGTGGTTTGCTGACACAAGCTTCTCTCTCCTTCCTTTCTGCGCTCCTCTTGCCTGTTACTAGCTCTGGCTTCCCCTGTGGCTGCCACATCCTACAACCTCAGCAGTGCAGTGCACCCTCCTGGGGGAGGAACATGATTGTGAGGGAAGAGAGAGTCAGGTGGGCAGCTGGTAGAATGATTCTCCTGCTGCCATATGCCACTGTTGGGGCTGTCTAATTTCTCTGTCATGAGTGATGAAGTCATTTTTACAACTTAATGATGTACCAAGGGACCCAGAGGGCTGGCTTGTGCTTGTGTATTCTTTTTTTAATATGGAAGTGGGGGCATCAGATGTGACAAAGGGAGGCACTGGAGCCCTGATTTCATTAGATTAAATAGATTAAACAGCCTGAATCAGTCTATTCCTACCATCCCTCTAGGCGAGGATTAGTGCCACACCCGGGGTGAGGGACATGAGTTGCCCCCTAAGTGACACGTCACTGCCTAAATGGAAATTGATTGATTGATTCAGGGAAAATGCATATCATCTGCAGAAATAAGCCACCAGGTATTCCTGTCACCTATTCTGGGCAAATCCTTGTGGGGTGAGCTTGCATAGTGAGAGTGTTTGTGGCTATGTGTCACTGCAAAAGAATATGACTGGAAATTGCTCAGCTAACTCCTCTGGGCCATGTTAAATGTTAATCATCAGGCAGAGTGTGATGCAAATTTTCAGCAACTACATTTGCTTTTCCAAACATTTCTACATCAGGGATACTATATGACTCTAATTTTGACAATCTGGCTAGTAATGTAGAGCCTCCTAACACACACAAACACACACACACTCACACACAGGCCAGTGTTCTTAAAGTAATTATATGTAAAGATGATAATCATTTCATATTATAAAACAAAGAAAGTAGTGTGTGTGTGTGTATGTGTGTGTGTGTGTGAGTGCAAACCAAGACAAAGAAAGACAACTAGAAATTAGGTTTTAACTCAAAAATAAGCTAATTGAATTCATTTTTAGTATGTCATTTGCTGAAGAGGAAATCATGAGGAAAACAACAATTTTAAGTAGCTTTCAAGTGGTTTGTCATTTTGAAAAGCTATCTTAATAAGCAAATGGCCCTTATTTTATTTCACAGTCATTATAGTAATGTTCTTTGAGAAACTGATAGCACTCATCAGCTTCTAACCCTGTTTTTGTGGCATAGAGAAGTTAAGATTTTTCATGTTTAATTTGCACATTACTTTGCTTTTAAAAACATTTCTCTGCCCAGTTACTGTGGCCCATCTCTAACTTGCACTGACATAAGAAATAGGGCATAAGGTATCATTTTAATACCTAATTATGAGGAAAAGGAATTGAAACAAAAAGAAATATCATCTGAATTAAGATTCCACTTAATTCTTGGAACTTCAAGTTCAGTAATATTTATTTAATTAATACCTGGATTTTTTGATTTTATGTTCAGCAAAAGCTATATTTAAGTTTAGTTAATTACTGGAAAAAATGTGTGTAATTTGCTAGAAATTTTCATTGATGGTATATTTTTATTTATAATGCTGATATAAATGTAAATATACTGATATAAACACACTATTTGATATTATATATAAACTCAGATAAATACCAGCTGATATCATAAAGAAACTGTTATTTACAGTTCTGTGAAAATGAATACCTACTTGTTTTGGGAAATTTATTTATTTGTAGAAAATGCTTTCAATGTGATGTATAATATTTCTTTATTTTCCTATATATTATTCGCACTTGTTTGAAAGAAATAGTGTTCAGACTTTAGGTGATTTCTTAATTATGGATTATAAAACAAAAAGCAAAACACCAAAAACCCAGATCATTAGAAGCCAGATTAATTTTATATATGTACAATCAATGTTATCAAATAGAGTCTTACATTTCTATTCTTTAGTCACCTATTCATTAAAGTGTTCTCAGATAATCTATAGTGTTATCTGATGTGTTATAAAATTAAAAATTTAGTTTATAAAAGCTTCTGAAAATGCACCTGAAAAAAATTAAGTCTAAATAATTGTAAGAATGAAAAATGGCACAAATGTTCTCTGTAGGCCTACTGAAGCCAAACAGTAACATGATTATTTAATTTATATGATGGAGACGACAGTTATCGCCTTCCCTGTAGTTGTAAAAAGCCTAGGAATATGGCTTTTAGGTTAAACATAGAAAACCAGTTCAAGTTGGTGGAAATACGAAAAGATCTCTAAATATGTACAATGCAGAGGGGTGAGTAAATATCAGAAGAGCTTTTCATCAATGTAAAGTAGATCACTCTTATATAAAATGGCCACATCTCCCTAAATACTACACTTATATTGGGGTAAGGAGAAGACATGATCCATAAATTGTTTTTGAGATTACATTAGTTCTCCATTTCAGGAAGCAGATGAAATTAGAATTAAATAGAATCAATGCATCATACACTAAAGTTTTATATATGTCATCTTCTTTATCATGGTGGTTCTTTAATACATGCATTCTTACCTTGTTTTATTGATGAGAGGACTGAATACAAAATAGTTATTTTCCCAGAGATCACCAGCTGGGAAGAAGAAGAGTTGCATTATATATCATGTATGATGTATAATGTGCTTCTAAACTAAACACATTTCTGCTACTGAATAGCTTTACTATGTGTGTCCCTTTAAAAAAAATCTATTTTACAGTCTTTAAAAAAAATTACTGTTATTAGTGTCTACCTACATTCAAAGGAAGAGCATGACATGAAATTATTTAAAAGACATAATTGCATGATTTTGATTTTTAGTCAAATCTTTGGATATACTTGGAATATACTTGGAAATTCCAATATACTTGGAAATACTTTGGATATACTTGAATATACTTGGAAAACCAAATGTGGTGGATATTGTTTTTAGGGCTGTAGTGCTATGAAATACAATTATGTGTCAAAATTGAAACCAGTGCTGGGAATAGTAAAATTCATAAGAACATTAAATGTTTCTTGATATATAGTTTACCTCCTTCTCTTTATGAGGTATCAAAAATATATTCAATGCTTATGTTTATTTTTTTTTTGTAGCTTGAGGCCAAACACAAGTGAAGGTTGTTGTCAAACATAATATAATATACGCAGCTACATTAAATATTGATAAATAGTCAGCATCTTCAAGAGGATGGTATTTAACATGTGAACTACTACCACCTAATTTAGTTTGAAAGCAGAGCAGCAGAGACAGTGATTTTAGCAGTTGATGAGGATGCTGTGATGAGCAGAAAGTGTAATAAGAGTAGTTGGTTTCAGGAGACTCTACAGTTATTTGGAAGACTTAATGATGAGGCCAGAATGGGCCAGTAGTTGGCCAGTATTTCAAGTTCAGATTTATCCAAAGGAATACCTTAACAACCTTAAATGCTTAGGATAAGTGGATATTCTTCTGGATGCTTTCTGTATAATAACTTATAGAGTCTGTTAATATCTCAGTTTTATAGATGAGGAATGAAGCATAGATAGAAAATTGAGTAAAACTCAGTCATTCAGATAGCAAGTGACAGAAATGAACTTTGAATCCAGATATTTGTCCTAGAATTCATGCCCTTGACCATTACACAGGAGTACTGCCCTTTTATAGACAAATGGTCAGAAACCTGGAGAAATCAAGAAGACTGTTAGCCACATAGTCATTAAGTGACAACATTAGATTCTTATAAAATAATCTGCACCATATCTATGCCACTATTAGTGACTGGCTCCTTACTCCTCTGCAAACTCTCTTGCATCAACTCACATGAGTCCTGGCCACCTATGTCTCCTTGGCTTCATCGATTCCTTGCACCTAAATTGTAGGTGGTTTCATGTTTGCTTCCCTTCACAGGCGTATCACAGATTAGCCTCTATGATCACCTCAAAATTCATTTTTTTAGAGGTCATGGATATATGGACATACCCTTCTTTTCCTTTCTATACTTCTCAAATCTTTCTTCATCTCTCTCTTGATGTTCTTACTTCTACTCACCTGTTCTACCATATCTACCCATTTTTAACCTGGTCCTAGTTTTTGGCTTAGAATTTAATGTCTTCCTTTTATGAAACTTTAATGATCCATTTCTTCTTTTTGGAATTTCATTTTTTTCTATATTTCATCCTCTGAGACCCAACTTGAAAGCACCCCTATGATGTACTTGCTTCCTGATCACTGGAGCGGCAGTGAAATTTTCTCTCCTTTGTTTTTCATTTGTACTTGTTATGTACTTGTTATTCCACCAATGTTATCACATTTGGTGTCAATCATCTCTGGGCTACTCGTCTCCCTTTTTCTCCCCTATATTATAGCAAAGCCTATCCTTGTTGTTTTCTGGTAACTAATAGTATCATAGAGGTGAAAAAATACAGCTTTTCATATCAGAGAGATCTGGATTCAAATTCAATTCTACTGCTTGCTATTTTCTTCCACAGTTTTCCTGTCTCCATTTTCCTATTTGTAAAATGAAGAAAGTATAATTCATAGAGTTGTTGTGAAGATTAAATGAATAATGTCGGTAGAGAAAGTACAATAAGTGCTCTACACATTTTAGCTTCTTTTTCTTCCCCAGCTCAGTACTCTGCTCTAAATATAGTCCCACAAAGGATCAGAGTTGTGAATGCATAAGTGAATGTTGAGTGAAGTGGCTGCTTCAATTTTGGCTGTGTATAGTACAACAAGAAAAAGTGTAAATGCTTCCCATAAGAGCAAGAATTCTGTTTTGATAATTGTCACTTTAATTACTTGGATACTGATTTGGATAATACATAAGATTAAGAAAGAAGGTGAAATTCTTTTTTTTTTTCTTACTATTAAGTAGTAAGAAAAAAGTCATTGCATTCTCATAATACAGTTGGCACAGTAATTGTTTGAAAGGATGGTGAATGGTATTAAGGAGCATAAAAGTTGGAAGCATTTATAAATGTCACAAGATTATATAATTAGAAACATCATTTCAGGGCAAGAGTGGAAAGTAAACATTGAGAGTGATCTATTGACATTTTATTTCAGGAATAGTAGTGTGGTTTCAAATAACTTTGTGAAGATTATTACTTAAATTTACAACTAGAATCCTGAAATATATAATGAGCTACATAATATGTGCATAATCAGATGCCATTTCTACTGGCAAAAACTACTGGCTCCAGAATCAGACACACTAGATTTGAAATAGGATTCCTCAATTTAGAACTGCTTAACAGTTCCCCTCCCCCACCCCACCTGAAGTGTTTAACAAATTTTATAAGTGAGTTCACTCTCAGGATTAGTTTCTTCATCTATAAAATGGGTTATGATAATAATACCCATGACAATAGGTTGCTCGGTAATTATGGAGCTGAAGGCATGTGAAGTGTTAACCTGGTATCTAACAAATTGAATAAACATTCAGTAAATTTAGTTCTGACTATAAGGGACCCTCAAAAAATAGTTCATGAATGGTTCAGATCTACTGGTCCCCTAGAGGACATCTGAAAATTGCTAGAGACATTTTTTGGTGTCAAAATTTGGGCGCGTACACTATTGGCAAAGGCTGGGTATGTGCTACTGCTTAAAGGCCAGCAGCGCTGTTAAATGTTACACACTGCTAGGACAGTCCTCCCACAACAAAGAATTATCCAGCCCAATATATCAATAGTGTAGAGGGTCAGAAACCTTAAGTTCATCTGTCTCCTGCTTTATTTAAAGACAACAATAATTTAAATCCCTCCGAAAAGATAGAAAATTATATTCGTAAAAAATAGGGTCTCCGTGGTAGCGCAGGGGTTAAAGTATAGTGCTATCAAGCTATTGCCAGCCACTGGAGCATGAGTTCAATCCCTAGCCAGGAAGATAACCCACATAGTGCCGCAGACCTATCCTGTCTCGCCCACTACTCCCCTCAGCAGTGCATTTCAGTAGATCTGCCTGTTCTGCTCCCCATTCTGTCTTTGGTGAATCCTCTTACCCACCCCCCCACCTCACACCTCTGGCCTACACCCCAGTTATTGCATGCATATATAAATACAAATAAATCTTTAAAAAATATATGTTCTTAGAAAATAAACATCACGAATCATGCCTTTAAAATAATTGTTTGAAAAGAAGACACACAGATATAGTTCTTTTTTAAACAAATCTTTATCATGCAAAAATATTACCTGGATTGCTTATTAAAACACAAACTTCTGGATTCACTCCTAGCTCATTCTGATTTGGAACTTCTGAAGTAAGAAATTTGCATTTTTAATAATCACTCCAGGGAAGTCTCATCCAGTTAGCTCCTGGATGACAGCTAGAAAGTATTCTTCCTCAGGACTGAATGGGGTCATGCATAAATGTTATAAATACTTTAAAAAAATATTTTCAAAAAATCATAATATTAAGTTGCTCTGGTTCTCTTTATCATTAGGCTTTAAACAACCTCAGTCTTATTACCATGAGATAGATAAAGTCAATATGAGTTTGCCAGTCCCCTCAGAACCCAGCTTTAAGACCCAAACTCCTGTGCTCTTTGCCCTTCCTGCTGCCACCCTTGCTGTTGCATGGGTACAACATGCAAACACCCAAAACAGTGGTAAAAAATGTTTGCCTAACTGGCCTTTGGAAATATGCACCGTTTACTACTAGGTCCACTGGACTTGTCCCATGTGTTCCTCCTATTTCCTGTATACCCTATGGGAAACCTTTAAAATATCATGGGGTTTGCACATAAGAACATTTGGACTGCAGTTTTAAGAGAGGAGAATATTCTTGTAACTTTAAAGCAATAACCAAAAATTAAATTACACCTAAAATAAATCTCTATAACAATTTTGATTTCTTATTTTATAAAGACAGGTTATGGGGTTATTTATATTTGTTTTATGAATAATGCATTTTGACAGACGTTATGAACTGGTCGTATGGTATTTTAATACAAGTAATCACTAGTTTAAGAGACTGTATATTTTGCTGCAACATAGCAAATAAGTTATTCTTTGAACTCAAAGAGTACAGAGGAAGAACGGAACAGAACATTCATCTTCTGACTATTTGCTTTAGTGGAGGGAAGCCACTGAGGACTGGTAGCTGTTAGGCTGCATCAAGTAAACAAAATTATTTGACAGAGTATGTGAATGCATAGAAACAGAGCTGATCCACCTTAGAGTCATTTTGCTAATTCTAGTAGCAGATGAATAACAATCAAGGCCCTATTCAGAACCCCAAATATTTAATAGCTACATTGAATGTGCCCCTTTGGAAGACTTGGAAATTCTCTGAGGCCACCAGTCTTGACTGAATTTGAGGCTTAATGTTCAATTTGAGAAAACTTATTCAGAACATACTACTTAGCTGATTAGAGGTAGTGTGTTCCAAAACGTCTACGCAAGAACATATTCTAAAGTGAACCAGCAAAGGGGATGCTTCTTGCTTAGTATGAATATCATGGGAGATTTTTTTTTAACAATGAAATGGAATTTCTGCTTGCAGATGGATTAAGGTGTTAGCATCACATTTCCAACAATTTTGGAATGCCTCAAATAGAATCCTTCCACTTACAAAAAATGAATGAAGGAAAAATCTGAGACAGTTGTATCAAGAAAGAGTTATTTCTATTACAGAGACATATGCTGTGGCATTTGGTCATGAGATTTCTTGGGATATTTAAGATATTCCATTCATAAATTCCTGGATATATGCAGCTTCTAGGAAAATGGCAAATACTTGTATAATACGATGAGGGACAACTACAGTTAGGAATTCATTAGTTATTCTTTTGTGAGTTTCTGCTATGTAGTGGGCATTGTAATATATGTACTGGGATTTTACAGAGGATCCACAAAGTTAGATCTTGTCCTTTAACAGCTTCTATTGTAGACTGAGCTACAGGCCAAAGCCAGACAATGATTCATTTGCAATTTTTAATTAGATCTATGAGGAAAATGAATATTAGTAAGTGAAAACAAATTGGGTCTTCTTTTTTTTTTCTTGTGCATCAAATAATGTAACATTTCAAGATAATCCAAGAACCTATTTTCAGCAGCTAGCCTATCTGATCCAGATAGTGTTTATTCTATTAGAAAATCAACTTACCTTAAAAGTGCTTGCAATTAACTTCACCTGAGAAATGTAGACAAATTCCTTTTCTTTTCCAGAGTATTTGGAGCGGCCATACTTCTCACCTCCACCCTGAACATGCTGATTCCATCAGCAGCCAGAGTACATTACGGATGTGTCATCTTTGTTAGGATATTGCAGGGACTTGTTGAGGTATGGAACTTCAGGATGGCAATCTCTTGAGGTTGACATGTTCATAAGATCCTCCTGATAATCTTTATCTTACTCAAATAAACATATTTTATCTGATTATGTTTACAAAGTGTTAAATTTTAACAAAACATTGGGAAGTTAAATAGTCAAATATTTTGGCTTTCATCGACTCTAAATTATTACTATCACTGCTCATCACTCCTTCACAAAAATAATATAAATTTGACAAAAAAAGACATTTTTGTTAATGTATTGTGATAAGAATTTTGCTGGTGATTAACTTGAATGAATACCTTCTGGGAGTTTTAGACCAAGTCTTGATTGGCTTTGAATCATGATTTCAGTTTTCACTAAAATATTTCATTGAATATATTGTTTGGGCATCTAATTCTAATGATTAACTTTGTTTCATCAGCATGACTTCATTGACAGAATACCTTTTTAAGACTTGTCAACAGCCTATCTATTGACCTTTTTCTGGAGTATAGTGGGAATATATAAATCCGATCAAGTATGAAGGAATGGAAAACAATCTGCTCTTTCTCAAAAAGAAAAAACGAACAAAATAACAGAAAAAGATAATTATCTTCAGGGTCTTAAGTTCTCAACACCACTTTCAGGAAGCATGAGTTCCAAGGATCTACACTTCACCCTCCTTATATTAATCCTTCTATTTGGGAATCACTGAGTGTACTGTTTCACAAAACATCCTCCCAAACTTCTCCAACTTTTCAGAATTACAGATGAACTGAGAGTCTATTCTTTGCCTTATCCAAAAGAAAATCAAGGTAGAAGGAAGACTTGAAGGGTGGGAAAAATTTGAACAGGTCATTAAAAAAACTCTTGTCTTGCTTTATCTGGGTTGAAAGCTTTTTTAAAAAAATGAAGTTTCAGGGAATCAGCAAGACCCCATTAGTAGCAACTTTCCTTGATACTTTGTTCCTAAATGGTGATATATACCTTCCCTTATCACAGGGGGTCACCTACCCAGCTTGTCATGGAATATGGAGCAAATGGGCCCCTCCTCTAGAAAGGAGTAGATTGGCAACCACTTCTTTTTGTGGTGAGTACTTGTGTGCAGGTGTAATTATGGTGGGTAAAAGTCCAGGAACACTGGATAAGAATTGAAAGTTGGAAACATATGTAAAGGTTTTGAATACCATTTCAATGTCTTAATTTGTATTGGTCTCCTTAAATCCTCTATTTCTTCTTGTGTTTTGTAATATTCTAGGATTTCATCCATTTTCATCTAAATTTTCAAATATACTCATGAGTGATTTTCATCATAGTCTTTTACTATAGTCTTTTAGTATTTTTTAAATTGTTGTTGTATCTTGAGTAAGTAAGTTATATCCACTTGTGTATTCTTGTGTTCCTGGATAAGTATGTAGACAGATATGTGTGTTTTAGGATTGCTATATATATGAATGTGAGTGTGCATACGCCCGAGTATGGAAGTGAGTGTCTGTGTAAACTAATCAAGGAACATGAGATAAAATCAAGAATTTCTATTGATTTCACTTACTTTCTGCTTTAGGTTCTTATGCTGGAGCTGTGATTGCAATGCCTTTAGCTGGCATTCTTGTACAGTACACTGGCTGGTCTTCGGTGTTTTATGTCTATGGTATGTTGCAATTGTACACAATAGAGTTATAAGCTAAAGCAATGATATAGATCACTGCATATGCTTTTATGCTTACTCACTTATTTTTTTCCAATTGAGAATCTTTTCCTTATATTTTGAGATCAAGGTAAATATTCCATCTCTGTGATTTTCCCCATATTGCTACGTTTTTTCAATAAGCAACTACACTGCAGATGGAAATTTTGTGATATATGAAATATATTGTCCATTGTGAAGGACAAAAATTAAGTTAGCTCTTGTTTCAAAGCTGATTAGGAAGAAAGAGTTAGGCAGCACCCTCCTCTCTTCTTGGCTGTTTTTTCTTGATCATTTCTCAGATTCTATCTCAAGACTGAATTGGCGAAGAAAGCTGGAAGGCAGTAGTAGTGCTAATGCAATGATTCAATTTTGTGATGAAACATCAGCACTCAACTGCTGCTGCAGCACATTTAATTCTCATTTCCCCAGAACTATAGGAGCCCAAGAACCCAAATTGAAATAAAAAAAAAAAGTTGAGGTTGACTGTTAAGTCCAAGTACTCTTTCTGTTTACTCTCTAACCAGAAGTTGAAATTTACTACTTGAAAATATACAAAAGTCTTTCTAAGAGATCCTTCTTAATCATAAGGAAAGAGAAAATGCAAGGGATCTGGATCCCAACTGAGGTGTTCACTGGTTAATATCATCTTTGGACATGGACATGAGAATTTGAAAGATGAATCAAATCACGCAGAAGAGTAGAATAGTATATGGCCACTTCCAAATTTTTCCAATTCATTTTCATTATGATATGTTCCCATTGGGACACATTCTCATGTTTCTGGAATGTTATGAAATATTGCTTTATGAAATACTGCAGGATAAGTAGTGGCTCTTATCCTGATTCAAAAGACATGGATATGTTTAGGATCCATGAATGCCATAAATTATAAATCCTACATATAATTGTACATACCTGGGGACATCTTTTTATCACATTTTAATTCATATCTTTCATTACATTTTCAAAAAATTCATAATTTGAAGAAGTTTGAAGCATTTGTTTATAACGTGTACTGTGCAAGCTGGGATTGCCATCCAGTGCATCCTCTGATTTGTTGCTTCGTTCACTACTTAGTTGAAGATATGATGTGGATTTAAGTAAGAATACTAATTTGCATTTGTTGAAACCAGTCTCATTATTTGAAGTTATAAGTTATTTAATTTTTATCATTCAGTGGTACCAAGTAAAAGCTTAAGAAATCTGTAAATATAATATCATAGTACTTGCTTATTTATTGTATGTAAAAAAAATTGGGTCTCTCAGCCACATAGTCAATATTCATATATTAAAAAGTAATGAAATGAGATCCATACAATGGCCTTAAAAAAGGTAATGCAATTAGCTGAATGCATTCAGTTAATGATAATGAAAATTATTACTAAATTATAGGAGTTCTGATTTATTGAATGTGTATTTCGTGCTACCCACTGTGATAGTTTCTTTACACATTATCTCCTCTAACTTTTATTTGCCTCAGTCTCAAAAAGAATTATTGTCTCCCTTTATAGTGAAGATTTAGAAAGAATGGCTTACTGATTGAATCATGCAGTTTAGTGAATGCCAGAGCTAAGATTTGAACCAGAGAGAGCCACATTCTGTAACCACAATGCTCTCCTGTATTTTCATACACTATTTGCCCCCAAGTTGTGTGTATGTGTATTTTTTTTCCTTTTCAGTAATTATAAGGAGGACAGCATATCAGAAGCTAAGGTATTAAGAAACACTTCTTAGAAATTGTACAGGAAAAAAAAATGGTATTATAGAGATCAAGGGCATGGTTACTCGAGGGAAAAGAAGGACAGTGCAAGGCAAAAATGAAATGGCCAGCTGCTGGGAAACCAGAATAAATCACCTGAAATTTATTCTAGTATTAATGTTTTCAGATTTATATTACACAATAAGGTATTTTTATGGTGAAAGTGCTAAATAAACAGGGAATGAAAAAAAGTCTTGCACTGGAATTTATAACTTTCATCTGCTAGAATAACAATCAATAGGCAATATTTGTGTGGAAAACAATATTGAATGCAGCTACACAAAGTGTTAAATGTTACTACATGAATTGCAGAAGGCCATTTTTCATGTACAATGGCCAAGCAGGGTATAAAGTAATCTAGATTTTATTTCATTGTCTGTTTACTAGAGTTCTGTTTATTGTTTATAGAATTACATAGTATGGTTACTGGAAGTGTTAAAAAGAGAAGGGAAACAAGTATTTTTTTTTTTCTGGAAATGTAGACCACTCCCGTATATTTCAAGGCAGGCAAATAATAAAGTGACCCTCACCTAGAAAAATTATCTAAGAACATGAATTATTTCTTTTATATCACATTTCTCTCACTTGTAGAATGTCTGGAACAGAACTGCTTGGTGTACATGTGAATATATGGGCATGTTCCCAGCCACGCCAGTTAAAAATTGTGAGTTTTCTATGTATCTGTACTATTGAATAGAGACAAAGAGATTCAACTATAGGCTCAGAATCCAGGAAGTTTGAAGTCCAGTGCAAAAGACAAAAAGAGATGGGCTTAAAATCAGAATGAAACATAAATATGAATTCACATTCTATAGAATGTGTTTGTCACAAGATAATTGTTGTTTTATTAGAGCAAATGTCTCTTTTTCTGACTTCCTTCCTTTTGAATTCTTGCTTACAGGAAGTTTTGGAATGGTCTGGTACATGTTTTGGCTTTTGGTGTCTTACGAGAGTCCTGCAAAGCACCCTACTATTACAGATGAAGAACGTAGGTACATAGAAGAAAGCATTGGAGAGAGTGCAAATCTTTTAGGTGCAATGGAAGTAAGAACTTTATTATGGTGTATATTCCTATTCTTATTCTCCATCTCGCCTTCTTCAACCAACCCCACTATTTTACCAGTCCCTATTCAACTAAACTAATTTGGTGTCCATCACGATTGCTTTCTTTACTACATTCATATTCCTTGACTTACTGAGGAATGATTGCTACCTCCTTCATCTACTATTTCTTTCTTTTTTCTTTATCATTTTTTAAGTGCATTCAGATTTGTCCTGGATGATAAAATTACGATTGTAAACCAAAGCCAGTTTTTTAAAAAAGTTCAATATAGTGCATCATTTAAACAAATTCAACCAATATTTGTTAATTTTAGATTATAGGGAATGCCAAATGACCCAACACAGTCATGAAAAGGGCTATTCTTATTTACTGGATAGCCTAAATGTAAGGCTTGTATTTTACATTGTATGTGATTTAGAAAATACCAAAATATTAGAATGCCAATGATAGTTGACAGGAAAAATATTCCTAGTATGATATAATCCTTTACTTAATAAATTTTACTATTACTCAGGATTATTATAATAAAGATCAAGTATTATAAAATAATGTTGCCAAGTCTTTTTCTGACTATGATTTGGTTTCTTGGATAGGATCTGCCTATGGAGAGAAAATGTAGCTCTATGTTCATAATGCAAATATTTTAGTCCATGTAACATTAATACATCATGCCTAGAAATATAAATAGCCATCTGACATTATAGAAAAAGAAAAACTGGTAAGCGATAGTAATATATTTAGACAGGTGCCGTAATTTAGCACCTAATCAGTAACTCAATGGCCTGAAGCTAAGGGTTGGAAAATACTAAGTACTGACCGAGTCACCAATATCCCTAATACATTATGCTTCTCCCCCTCATTTTACAGGATTTTCTCTCTGTTCCCCTCATGCTGATTGTATTCTCTCCCAGATCTGATTATTCTCTTAGATTGTTGGAGAAGGCTTATCTTTGACATCTTATCTTAGATGAAATGGCTTGTCAACTGTTGTCCCTCAGGGCATCTTGGCCTTTAATGAGTGAGAAAAATCCCATCTTGCCTATCATTCAGAAGTTAAATTTCAGAACTGAAAAATAATCTGTACATTGTAATTGTTCTATGAGCTGGATAGACCTAGACCTGCATTAGAACATTCCTATTTCCTTCTGTAAATGGATTGATAATTTATGCCCACTGTGGCTACTCAGAAATGGTGACATGGAGGAAGAAGGAGGGTTGGCAGTGTGCTGGGAGACCCAGCAGCTGGGGCTGCTGTGGGCAAAAGCTAATATAGGCTGATCTACAGTGAGTGCAGAACTTAGCTTCTCTATCTAGACAAAAATAACCTGATCAGCCTAGGTCTTCATTAGTCAAATATTCTTTATTTATTGGTTCTTAAGGGATTGTGTATCTATATCAGACATAGATTTTTTAAAAAGTTAAAAACTTAGTCTGAGTGAAAACCAATTTCTGGAAATGACCCCTCAAATGATGATTGGTAGTTTGGTCAAACAGCAGAGAAAATCTCAAGCTCCCCATTTTCTCTATCACTTTCTAAATATAATATTTTGCTTTTTATTGATGCTTTATACTTTCCTGAAGCTTTAAAGTAAATTTCAAAATAAGATAAGGTGGGGTATAACTTGTGCTTTGTTTATTTTGAATTCTTTTGTTGTGAACAAATTCAATATATAACAAAACAGAAAGAATAGTAACAGGAATATCCCTATATCCACTGCACAGATGCAAGAGTTGTTAACATCTTGACTTATTTATTTCACTTTTTCCTTTTATGAAAAATTTCAAAGATAGTAAGACATCAGAAGAGTTTATCCACAAACACTTCACATTCATTTCTAGAAATTTAAGAATATTGTCCTTCAAAATCTAAGTGCTGTCATCATATCTAACACAAAAGTAATTTCCCAGCATTACCTAATACCTATATCATGTTAAAAATTCTAATACCAGGTATTAGAAATCTATATTCATGATTTTTAGTAACTCTTTGAGTCTGGATCCAATTAAGGGTCACATATTGCAGCAGACTGTAATGTCTCTTAAATTTCTCTATTCTATTTAAAAAATTTAATTAAATATTATCTACATACAGAAAAATGCACAAATCATAATTTCAACAGCTTATTCAATTTTATAAACACACATGTGAAGCAAACAGCCAGTTCAATAAATTGAATGCTACCATAATACCATAAACCTTCCATAGCCCCCCCAAATTTTTAAGTTATATCATTAGATGCTTTTCTTTTACATTTGATGAAGTGTTTTGCAGCCTAACAAAGTTATTAGTGGACACGATTCTAATATGAATAAAAGAAACACCTTCCCATTAAGAAAATGTTTTTTACTTCTAATAATATTCTGAAGTTATTTCTTATATATGTATAATACTATGACCTTCTTTATTATCCATGAATCATGGACATCATTTATCTATTAAATTAAAGCAAAAACAAAAACACTGTACTTTTTGAATCCATCCATGAAGTCTGTTATTACAAATTTGTATCCAAAATCACAATACACATTATAAATTATTAGGGCAAGTTTTATATCTACACAAAAATTTAGGATTACCACAATATAGCTTCCTACATATTGCTTTACGTTGCTCTTTAAAAGACTTAATGATATTCATAATCAATATTAACAATCATGAATTTCCCTGTCTAGGAATAATTACTGAATGTATGTAAAAAATGTTTGCTTCCTTTTTGCTAATTTGGTGAAGCTAAGGATCTCAAACTAGCATTAAATGCAGTTATTTAGGCCACTGTTTTTTCATGAAGCAGTATTTTAGTATTCAAAATAAAGGAATTGAGAAAGTATTTGGGAATAGGAGAGAATTTTTATGGTATAAAAATAATAGACCTTGCAGAAAATACTTGATTTATACTTAGGTATATAACTTACATTGTTTATTGTAGTATAAGGTCTCATATTTAACAGGTATCATAAACAATGTCAATCATATTCAGATTGTAAAATTTTTATGTTTTAAATTCATAAATAACTCACAATGGTGTGTCCCTGGCATGGATGGATGGTCAAATGCTTTGACCCAGATGTATACCATGTGAGTTTATAGAACTCTGAGCTCATATGTCACAGAATTTATGCTGAAATCCCATGCGCAGAGAATTTTTAGATAGTTGGTGGTATCGCTGACATGAGATTGCTAGAATATAACGCTCTTTAATTATTCTTACCATTTTCCTCCTAACTTACATTGAAATTTCCCGCATTTTAGATAATATATTTTGGATACCAACAAGGTCACTGATTTGGTCAGGTGGTTTTTAACTGAGGCATGGTCTATCACTGCCCTCTCCAAAATCCTGGAAAGTGGGGATCTATACTTTTTGGAATTAGTTTCCCGTAAATATGGACTTTTCTATATTTCTAAAACTGAAAGAACTTAATCAGAATGAGGGTTGATTTTTCATTTTCCTCTTCCAGTGATTATTCATATACCATTGGTTAACTGGACTATTGCAAGTAATGACTCACTAGCTCTTGCTACCTCCTACTCATACTCCAACATATAGATTTGGAAAATGCCAAGAACCTATTATTTAAGTTAGAACATATTTAAAATGGTGACAATGGCTCTCTTTTTGGGATTTCAGAAATTCAAGACTCCATGGAGGAAGTTTTTTACATCTATGCCAGTCTATGCAATAATTGTTGCAAATTTCTGCAGAAGCTGGACTTTTTATTTATTGCTTATTAGTCAGCCAGCATATTTTGAGGAAGTCTTTGGATTTGAAATCAGCAAGGTATGTAAAAATTATCCTTACTTAACTAGAGCATTATTTTTTCATTGTGAATATTAAGTTCCTTTGCCAAGATTCTATCCTTCAAATTTTGAGTTATTTAATTTTAATTTTAAATTCATGAGTTATTTATTTACTCATTTAACAACTAACTTCTGGGAAGCACACTAATAAGGTGTTTGAGTGTCTACTGCTCCAAATTGTCTGCTTAGAGACTGAACTTTATTGTTAGGAATACAAAGTAGACCCAATCTATACCTTCAAGGAGCTTGCCTTTCAGGAATTGGCAGCAGTGTAACCTTTTCCCTGTAAATAAACGTAACATAGTTAAGTCTCAGTCAGTGACAACCTAAGATGGAACCAAAAGTTATTTTATTAAAATGAAATTTCTTTTTCATGCCTCACTGATGGCGCAACGATTTAAGTCTTACAGCTATTAAGCTATCAAGCTATTACCAGCTACTGCTGCCTGAGTTCAATCCCTGGCCAGGGAGCTAACCCACATGGCACAGCAGACATCTGCTATCTTGCCTGCTGCTCCCCTCAGCAGTATATCTCAGTAGATATGCCTGTCTGCTCCCCACTCTGGCTCTGATGAATCCTCTCACCCTCCCACACCTCTGGCCTATGCCCCAGTTCTTATATGCATAAGTAAATAAAATCTTAAAAAAAATGAAAATGCTTTTATATAATCCCCAATCTAACTCTGCTTCAATGCTTTCAGAAATGTTTGACTAAAAGATTTGAGGATAGCAAAAATTATCTGAAACCATTCTTTTATGTTGCTTACTTAATGTACTCACCTAACAAACATTTGTTCAATCTTATGTGAAGCTTGGTGTTAGATTCAGAAACAAAGACACAGTTCCTATCTGGAAGAGTTCACAGCTTGGTGGTATACACAAAAACTAAGTTACTAATTTCAGCACTTTCAGAATGCAAACTACAGACATTTATTTGTTGTTATAAAAGTACCATAATTTTGGGATTTTCTATAAAGATAAAATGAACATAAAAATACCACTCTATATTTGTTTAAGGGTTTGAAATTCTCAAGATCCTTTCATATTCATGAAGATGAAGGTTGACCTCTGGACAGGTATTATAATTTCCATTGAGCTGATAGGGAAACAGGTACTAGGGAAGTTATCTAAATTGCTTAAGACTAAACTGGTAATAAATGACAGAATTAAGTCTGAGCCCAGATCCTTTGATTTATGTTTCAACTCCCTTTACTATGCCATTTAAATTCAGGTAAACCATATATTTTTTAAGCATTTAGCAACTATTTGTTGAATGTCATCTCTATGCCAAGCTCTTTGCTGAGTCCTGAGTACACTGTCTGTGCTGGCAATGAACTTGTCATTTCTCTTCATGTCATTACATAAGTCCAGCTGGGCTCCGTATTCATATTGTGTCTGTACTTGAAAGACTATCTGAAGCATGGAACTGAAGAAAACCTGAGTTTAGGAGTAGCTATTCTAAGAGCTCTTTTGTAAGCCTTGTTTCTAAGGAAACTGTTTCCTCCATTCCTGAGAAGAATGGCTGCTTTAGACAGGGCTCTGCTTTCTGGAACTGATCAAACATTGTGGAATAGCCTTTGGGAACTCTGAGAGGTGTTATACTTCTCAAGAAAGGCTGCAGGAGGTGTGAGTCCATTTTCATAATCTAGGACAAATAAGCCACTGAGAGACTATTAATAAAGTCAATTCTCATGGGGGAGAGTGAGGAGCCAACTGGTGTTATTGAAACTGTGTGGTCATTCTGGCCCTGTAGTTCCAATTAATTAAATTCTTGAACAGAAACCATGATATTTTGGAAAATCTAATTTGATTCATTTATTATATTTTTAACTAAAATTGTGAACGGGCTTTGGATCCCGGCTGCTGATGTCCCAAATACAAATTCGAAAATAAACAATTGAGCCATAACCTTGGGCCAGGTTTTGAATAGTTATCAGCCTCAGTTTTCTCAGTATAAGTAACAGTATTAATATCATCTTTCACAAGTGCTGCAAAGTTTAAGTAAAATATTTGTGAGAGTTTTCTCCAATATTATTTAAATTGATATCCTAGCCACAAAACCACAAGTGCAATGGCTTAATCTTCATTCTAGGTAGACTGACACAGTTTAAAGTAGATATATATTCATATAGATACTCACATATAAATTTTTTTCATCCCCTTAAGAATGTCATCGAGAGAAGGCCAGTGCTTGGATTAACCAGTTCTTTGAGAAATTGATAACAAGAACCAGCCAATAGAGTGGAAACATCCATTCCTTCCACTTAGGGAAGAGGAGACTAGTCTCTAGTGACTGTTCTTTGTTGCAGGATAGCCTGTCAGTTTCTGAACAGAGAACATGGACCAGATAGGGAGAAAATAAATTCAGACTGACCCAGAGAAGCATATGAGTCTATGACCTGAGATTTCTACAAGGACTCCATCAGTTATAGATGCTAACATTTAGTTTTCCCTTGCAAAATCTTAGAATGGTGAGCAAACTACTTATCAATAATCTACACTTATAAATAATGCCCCTCTAGGAAGTTATTGGTCATACTGATCACAGAGCAAGCGATTAATTATGAAACACCAAAATCTGATAAGGTAGATTTTCATGAAGTTGTGAAAGTTCTGTGGCCCCGTTGAGATTACATTCAGAATATATCTATTTATTGCTAAAGGAATTGAGAGATTTCATACCCTCAGAAGCTAAGTCAGTGGGCTAAAATATTCCAAAACTTCTCTGTCATGGACCTTTGTTCTTCATGCCTTTCATTTTCCATAGTGCTTTGCACACACTCTTTCCTGAAAGAATGAATAAACAATAATCCTAGTTTTATTCTTTGTTTATCCAAAACAATGAAAATATTTATTTGACTAGGTAGTAAATAGCAGAGGAGGTTCAATTTAATAATTTTCCAGACATTTCAAATATTGGTTCGAATTGCAGGCTAATTATGGAGAGTTGGGAAATGCAGGTCACCCTCAGCCTTTTAACCTGCTCCTGCGAATATTAAAATCAAGATGTGTAATTCTATACAAATCCTATCATATGTTTCAATTGTTTTTGTCAAGTGGTTTCTTTCAACACATGGATAGTTTTAATCATACTAGCCACAGATAAGAATAGAAAACCTTTGTACTTTTTCACAATGCTGTTTCAAAAGAAATAATGTTTGCCTCAAGGTCAGTTAATATCTTTATTTAGCTCACATTTCTTGAGTCTCCTCAATGCCTTGTTTTGATCTAAACTAAGATTCTTCACACGTGTCTTACTTTATCTGATTTTTATTTCCCAGATGGTGATGATGTAGGCATAGAGCTTCAAAACTCAGAGTTTGTACTTAGGTAGAACTGGCTCAAAGCTTGGTTCTGACAATGGCATAACACTTTGATATCAGTTTCTTCATGAAAACAATAGGAACATATATAAAAAGCTTCCATTTGAGGTGAAACAATGAAAGAGCTTGGATAACTAAGGGATTAGAGTCATACTATCTCATTTAATCCTCACAAACCCCTAAGTCTATGGCAGTGACTTCACACTATACACCAACGAAAAGTGAAACAGAATCTTTGTCACTAACCTTCACTACGCTAATTGGAAAGACATATCTATGCATGCATCACAAACATTTATCCAATACTTATAATTTCCTAGGAACTGTACTTCAAATTCTACCTAGTAAAAAACTTCCTTATATATTTATAGTCAATACTATGTCCATGTCTGTGGTAATCCCCAGTTAAAATGCATTTTATTCATATTTCCTAACTCTATATGCCTAAAGAATAGTACCTTGTACACAATTTTTTGGTCAAAATGTGTATTTGATTGATGCTGGTGCATTAAGTTTTAGATTAGGTTATTTGGCATGAAAGAGTAAGAAACTGCAATACTGTATAACAATGTGATCAGATATGACATTTGACTTAAAAATACCTAATGTGGAAGGCCTGACCTGAATTTTATGGGTCTTTAATCTAGAGACACTAAATATAAAGCTAAAAGATATATGTTTAAAATGCCATGAAGGTTCTTAGCCTTATTATGAATTGAAAATTAATTTTAAAATACAGCCTGTCATGTTTTACTGAATCTATTTCTCTCTCTCTCTGACTCTCCCTGTCTTCTTTCCTTCTCTCTCTCTTTAATAATGAATATTTGAAATATCTTTAAGAATATAAAATTGGCACAAAAACCTGAATCACTGTGCTAAGTAAGATTTAGCATAATTTATTCATAAACTCAGGTTTTACTGTCTCACTACAGGAAAAACGTATTCTCTTCCAGAAAATAAAAAGTGATCCAAGAAAATACTCTTAACTTTTCTCATTTGTTCTTTGTAAGTCATTGCTTATTCTAGGAAAGTAAGTGGTCATTTAGAGACGTAATTTTTCCTTCCTTTGTCCATAAAGAACTTATAATGGATTCTGTAAACCAATACCAGTAACTTGTCCACAACACCGATGGTCACATAAATGTCTCCCCTCTTTTCTCCCAGGTTGGCATGCTCTCTGCTGTGCCACATTTGGTAATGACAATTATCGTGCCGATTGGAGGGCAGATTGCGGATTTTCTTAGAAGCAAGCAAATTCTTTCAACTACTACAGTGAGGAAGATCATGAATTGTGGTGGTAAGTTCGTGAGTTTCGTTAAGGATATGCTTTTGATTCACAAAGTTCTGATCTACATGAATGAGCAAGCTGCTTCTCTATGCATATCAAATCTGCAGCTCCATCTGTGCCTCTATTATTTGTTTATAATAATTTTCTCATTTCTGAATTTTCATACTTGTAGTTTTAAACAACTGCATAACTAACCCAACTGCATAACTAACCCAATCCTTCCCACCACTGAAATGTAAAGTTGGTTTTAATCTTTTTATTGAAGCACAAGGAAGACTTCAGTAAGCTGTGTGCATAAATTATCACTATATTTTTATTTTTATATTAGACTTCCCAAAGTGGTTTGCTAGGTCAATGTGTCTATTTAGCAGATTAGAAACATTTGAACAAATGATTTACACAAACTTCTGAAGCATTTGCATGTATTTGTTCTTAAAGGTTTTGGCATGGAAGCAACACTGCTTCTGGTTGTTGGCTATTCTCATACTAGAGGGGTGGCTATCTCGTTCCTGGTACTTGCAGTGGGGTTCAGCGGATTTGCTATATCTGGTAAGATACATTTTTAAAATGTGTACTTGTGATATCCTGATTTGGGCTGGAGATAAAATATAGCCATCTTCCTATCTCTGTTGTATATATTATATGTGCACTATAAATAGTGTATATATATGTATATATATGTGTGTATATATATGTATACACACACACATATATTTCTCTTTAATATTTTGACTGTTGAGGAATTTTGCTCAACATATTTCCACTAGACTATAAAAATAAAACATTTGGAAATCATTACTTGGATTTGTTACTACTCATTTTCTCCTAAGAGAAAATATCTTCTCTCTGCGGAGTGAGTACATATATTAAGTATTGGATAAGAAATCATACCATATTCCATTTCCATTTTATCCCTGATATACTTTATTTAAACTTTATTTATTAAGCACATGTTGTGTACTTAGGAACTTTTAAGAAGGGTAGTGAGTATGGCAGACGATATCCACAGGTGCTTATTTCTAAGTTATTTAGGATTCTCTGAATCAAATCTTATGTGTCTATTTCAGGTTTCAATGTTAACCATTTGGATATTGCTCCAAGATATGCCAGTATCTTAATGGGCATTTCGAATGGTGTTGGCACACTGTCAGGAATGGTTTGCCCTATCATTGTTGGTGCAATGACAAAGAATAAGGTAAGATGGAACAAACCAGATACTCAGTTGTAGAAGATTCTCTCTCAAAATTGGGAAAAGTCTTAATATATTGTAATTCACTTCCTGTTCCAGTCACCACATCTCTAAGTCAAGGAGTTAATTGCGGCTCAGGCGAAAATATTTCTGATATCCCTGACGAAGTTTAAAAATAATAATAATAAAAAAAAAACGTTGTTTCTAGCTGTTTAGAATAGGCATGCAGAAACCTTGTGAACTTTATCGTAAATCTCAATACAGACTCTGTGGTTCTCAGAAAAAAGCTATTATTATCAGTTATTTCTCTCTATGGGTATAACTTCAAAAATTATGGTTTACGGGCCTCCCTGGTGGCACAAGGGGTTAAGGGCAACCTATGGAGCTATCTGCAGCCACTGCAGCACGACTTTGATCCCTGACCAGGAGGCTGACCCACATGGTGCAGCAGACCTCTCCTGGCTGGCCCACTGCTCCCCTCAGCTGTGTGTTTCAGTCAGTCTGCCTGTTCTATTCCCCACCCTGTCTCTGGTGAATCCTTTTACCCACCCCCCCACACCTCTGGTCTGTACCCCAGTTCTTGTATGCATAAATTAAAATATCTTTAAAAAAATATGGTTTACTATGAAGAAATAAACAGAAGTAGTAGGAGAAAAAGTAATTAAATGGCAACTAAAGATTGTAAATATTTAAAAAAATTAGCAGATCATAAATGCATTTGGAGTTTTATTTCAGAAGTTTAGATTTAAAACGTTTTATTTTTTTAAACAATGTTTTTTTTAAAGATTCATTTTTGGGGGCCTCCCTGTTGACACAGGCGTTTGAGCGCAGCTCTGTGGAGCTGTCCGCAGCCTCTGCAGTGCCGGTTGGATCCCCGCCGGCCTTGGAGCAACCCACATGGCGAGCCAGACCTTTCCTGTCTCCCCGGCTGCTCCCCTCAGCAGTGCATTTCAGCCTGTTCTGTTTCTGTCTCAGGTGAAGCCTTTCACCCAAATAAAGATTTGTAAAAATCTTTATTTATACAAGAACTGGGGTACAGGCCAGATGCGTGGGAGGGTGAAAGGCTTCACCAGAGACAGAGTGGGAAACAGAACAGGCAGACTGACTGAAATACACTGCTGACGGAAGCAGCGGGCGCAACAGGAGAGGTCTGCCACGACATGTGGGACCCTCACTGCCAGCCAGGATGGAACAGGCCTGCAAAGGCCGCAGACAGCTTCACAATGCAGCACACAACCTTCTGCGCCACCAGGGAGGCCCTTTAAACATTTTAAATAACAAATGCCATAGTGTTACATAGCGTTTCCATCAGTGTTTGATTTATATATAAGAATAGAGGTTTCAACTGAAGATAGCGCTTTATGACATGCTTGATGGCGGGACATTCAAAGAAGATGTCAGGCTTTTCAATCATGAAGAGTTTGTCCTCACGGTGATACCTTGTCCCCACAGTCTCGTGAAGAATGGCAGTATGTCTTCCTGATCGCTGCCCTAGTCCACTATGGCGGAGTTATATTTTATGCAATATTTGCCTCAGGAGAGAAGCAACCTTGGGCAGATCCTGAGGAAACAAGTGAAGAAAAATGTGGATTTATCCATGAAGATGAACTTGATGAAGAAACAGGGGACATTACTCAAAATTATATCAATTATGGTACTGCCAAGTCTTATGGCGCCACCACACAGGCCAACGGAGGTTGGCCCAATGGTTGGGAAAAGAAAGAAGAATTTGTACAAGAAGAAGTACAAGACTCATACACCTATAAGGACCAAGATGATTATTCATAACAAAGCAAAATTGCTGGATTTATTTTTAGTGTTTGTGATTAAATTGTGATTGCACAAAGATTAAAAAAAAAAAAAAGTGGTGTAAACATGTAAACATATCAACCAGGCAAGTCTTGCTGTAAAAACGAAATCAAAACAAAACCCATGAATTTGCCATCAAGTGCAATCTGTAAAAATTGTGAAATTCCATCATTTCCATTCTGGTCATCTATTCTTGCATTTGTGATTTAATGGTTGACTGTTCACAATTGTAGAAACAAGTAGTTACTCATTGGATTCATATGAGCTAATATTCATCTCCATTTAATAAAGCACAACTAAAACAGTTGGCACATTCCATCCTACAAAGGTTAGGAGGCCAAAGCTACTTGATCATGCAAAATGCACTTATATATTTGTTACACTGTATTGCAAGATATTGTGCAGAAGTCCTGTTTAAAAAGCATCATGTTAGCTGAATCAGGTGTTGGCAACATTTACTGAGTGTAACTCATAGAGTTGGGCTATCTCTCAATTGGAGAAGTATGTTTTGGGCTAGCAACTAGCAAGGTGTACCAAATACTGCTATTACATAATGTGGAATATTTTATTGGCTCTCAAAAGGAATATCTTGCAGTGTTTTATATCAAATGCTTGGGCACAAACACTTATCCCGGTCAAAGAGAACTTGTAAAGTGAGGGGTATGCTTCATGTTCTTCCATTCATTTACCTGCCAGTATAAAACACTTCACATTTCAATAGAATCTGACTTTTCATGTAGCATATTACATAACTTTTTGCAAAAAAAATATGAAAAATAAATATACTTAAATGTATTTTTTATCACAACTTTGTACTGGTTGTAACTTACATTAGAAAAAAAGATGCATACACTATAAAGAATCTAATAAGAAATTTACTATGGAGATTATAGCCCTTAAAATGCAATATGAACAACAAAAGAAATAGAATATGGTTTAGATATCCTTCTTCCTTAATAATAAATACTATATGAAACTTGTGCCACAGAGCTATATGTAATATGAAAAGATAAACTTAATAGAGATATTGTAAGTAGACAGTTTTATTATTTAAAGTCCCATTTATAAGATATTTGTCTTAAATATATAGGACAATACATTATATTAAAATTATATCTATATATATATCTATATATCTTACACATATCCATACACAGAAACATAATAAACACTCTTCACACACACAAAAAAAAACCAAAAATAGCATACACCTAATGTTGGGTTAGGGGACTGCAATTTCTACTTTCATAGAGTCATAGAATTTAGATGGGGCAGAGGCATTTTGCTTGTCATTTCTTAATATAACTCAACAGGAATTGCAACATTTGTGTACCAAGCAATAAGTGCAATGCATACAACTTCCTGTCTGTATATTATCTTCATTTAGCTTGTGGTAGCTATTTGGGTGGTTGGAATGATTTTTTTCTTTTAAAAAAGTTAACATCAGACCTCTTTATAATGTTCTAAAATGATAATGCACTTCCCAATTCAACTCAAAATATTACTGGTGTATTTGTCTCTTCTGGATATTTGATCCGTTTATTGTATTGTGCTAGTGACTGGAGGCCCTGCTACTGCCAATATAAAACAGAGTTTGTTTAAAAAATGCAAACCATTCTTGACCTTATGAAAATAAAAATCTTTTGCTTTGTGTCTCAAAGTGATATAATGTGATCATAGCTTTTTCTTGTGTTGAATGAAAAGATATGGATTGTCATTTGTTTCTGCAAAACAAAAGTGTTAATAAAATGCTCTATTTATCATTTTATAAAAAACACAGTACATTAATTTGGGTTCATTTTATTTAGTTTGTAGCTTGAATGTGAATATAGTTTGTGTAAGATCCAATAAAGCAAAATCTAGGCTCAACAACAATAGCCTTTTTGACCACATGAGATTTAATGAAAACATGACATTCTGAAGATTAGATGAGATATTTTTCCATGGAGAGTGTTACATCAAGAAATAGACTTCTAAGTTGAACTGTATCTTTCTATGACAGTCTTCTCACAACTTCTGCTAAGCCTAAATAAAAATTTAGGAAATAAATGAAGAAACTGAAGCTGAGAAAGATTAAAAACCATTCCAAAGGTAAAATAGAGTAATGACAGTGTTTTACAATGTGTCAATCAAACCCATGAACAGTGAGCAAGATTTATCAAAGCAGGCAATGGGATGTCTATATCTCTGGAAAGGGGATCATTTAGCTCTGACTCCCTGTTGTACAGATGTGTAGAAAGGAAGACATAACTACATAGCATTGGAATCTGTGACTCATACACTTCACTGCTGGAAGAGACTTACAGATAATTTAATTGACACCCTTTATTTAACAAATGAGTAGACTGAAGTTCAATAATGGAAACTGACTTGATCGAGGGAAACAAAATATGCACTTGGGAAGTAGTTAGGATCACTTCTGCTATTGTTTTTAGTTTTGTTTTCTCCTTAACCACATGTTTATTTAAAGAATTAAAGAATATTTATTTGTTTAACCACTAATTCATACCAAGCACTTAAATAACTGTAAGGAGTGTGTGTGAGAGGGGGTGCTTAAGAAGTGATGGAGTATATTTTCCTTGTCTAACATCTTCTGTATATAGAAACAACAAAAAGCCAGCCTAATTCCTAAGGTAACTTATCTGCCATCTTTGTATAACTTGATGGCAGGAATGAAAATGTCTTGAGTCTAACACTCTCTAATATTTTGTCAATAATATAATAAAAAACTTAACAGCTTTTTTTTTTTGTTTGGTTGGAAGACTTCTGGTTTTTACATTTTTTTAATTTATTTTTATTGTTTACAACATTATTCATTTTTAAACAGTATTTGCTTCCCCCCACCCCCTCAGGTGTAGTGCCCACAGAGTTTCCTTCACCAGTGCACCCGTGCACCATCACCTCAGTCCCCTGTGCTCCTCCATCCCTCCCTCTGATCCCTCTCCCTCCTCCTCCCCTGCAGGATGTCTCTGATTTATAATTATCTGTTTTTGCTTTTTTGTGTTTTGTACTATTATTATTTTTTTACACTGATGTCTTATTTGGTTCCCCTTTATTCCTGCTATAAGTGAAACCATCCGATATTTTTCTTTTTCCTTCTGGGTTATTTCACTGAGCATAATTCCTTCCAGCTCAATCTTGTATGAAAATAGTTCTAATGATGTCTCCAAATATTACCACTGGCCACAGTCATTTGCGCTTACCCTAGTCATGCAAAGTCATCTTCCCTCTCTCCTTTTCATCTTCCCATTTTCCTCCCTTTCTGCTTCATCCCTATGCCCTTCTGCATGTGGATTGCCATATACATCTATTATTTTGCAACTTGCATAATGTTTTCCCATGAATTACCTATTTCCTTCACTCACCTGCTTTGAAAAATAGAAAGGCCACAAATCAATATTAATGTTTCTATTGTACAAGTATGGGAATTAAAAGTGTGTAATTAACTTCCTAAAGATTTCCCACACAGAATAGAACAAGAATACAGGTTATATAAAGCCTATAAAGGATTGCTTTGACTCAAGAATTTTGACTCAAGAATCATTTAATTACTCTTTGAATTGTAAATATGAGGGAGGAGAGGGGAGTTTCATTAGGTAAACAATAGTATTAAAAACAATGAAAAGAAAGATAATTGAGAATTTTGCTATCTGGAGATAAGCACTGTTAACATTTCCAGAAACATATCTATTAAAAACACAGAAAACTCATATACACTTTGTAATTTGGATATTTTAAATCAAGCTTTTCGCTTTTAGCGGTATAGCATGTATGTTTTCCTGTTTGAAGAATAGAGTTCTATCATCTAATACTCTAGTATATAACATAAGCTTTATTTAATCCATTTCTCTAACACACTATAAACATTTCATCTTTGCACCATTTTCTTTTTATCATTTTTGCTTTTGTGCATCTTTCTGGAAAATGCAAAGTCACATATAAATTGATGAATGATGAATATTTAAGTGATCACCTGTATTCCCTTGTTTGTCTGCAGAAAGTGCTACCTGCAGCTGGCTCTTCTGGGGTTCACTTAGTAATTAAACTATTCACTCAATAGGTATTTATAAAGTACCTATACATGCAATTTCTGAGTTTTAGTGGTGAGAAGATAGGCTGGCTGTCATTGATCCCAGAGTCCTTTTCTCTCCCAGGGGTGTTGGCAGCACTCCCAAACATCTAGTCAGGCCACAAAGACATGACTGATTGAAAAGACTTCTAGACATTGGACCCTTACTCACTTCCCTAAAAAGTAATTTTCTTAATGCCCCAAACTCCCCAAGTGAGCTGCCTTCAAGGTGTTCCCCGTGTCATATTTTTTAGTTTTAGGTGAGGATATTTTCTCAGCCAGAGAGATCCCCATTCCTGGGGAGTCTGAGTCATGAAGGTAGATTAACATTGACAATGTCTAGCACCTGAATTTCTGTAGGAGGGGAGATGGATGCATCGATCTTTTCTTTTTAAGATTTATTTTATTTATTTTTTGTTTGTTTATACAAGAGCCGGGGTAGAGGCCAGATGCGTGGGAGGGTTAGAGGATTCACCAGACCTAGAGCAGGGAACAGAACAGGCAGATTGATGAAATACACTGCTGAGGGGAGCAGCAGGCGAGACAGGAGAGGTCTGTTCACCAGGTGGGTTGCTCCGAGGCCGGCAGGGATCAAACTGGCAGTGCAGAGGCTGCGGGCAGCTTGACAGCGCTGCGCTCAACCACCAGCGCCGTCAGGGAGGCCCTGGATTTTTTTTTTAACTGAATATATTTGACATATGGCATTGTGTAAATTTAAGGTGTACAATGTGTTACATTAGGGCATTTCTATCTTGTCGTTATTACCTTTATAGCTATATTTACCATGTTACATAATTATAGTATAATATTTTCTATATTCATTGTAATGTGCATCAGACCACACTAGCTTATTTACCATTGGAGGCAACAGTGAACCCTTGAACATCAGTCTAATTTTCCCATTCCCTGGTAAACACATTTTACTCTCTGTTTTTTATAAGTTTGACTTTTTTTTTCAGATTTCAAATATAAGTGGTATCTTACAGTATTTGTCTTTTCTGTCTGACTTATCTCAACATAATGTGCTGAGATGTCTTTTCT
Source organism: Talpa occidentalis (assembly GCF_014898055.3). Lineage (NCBI taxonomy): Eukaryota > Metazoa > Chordata > Mammalia > Eulipotyphla > Talpidae > Talpa > Talpa occidentalis. Next base: position 21,903,285 of record NW_023603184.1, on the reverse strand, counting down.
GGATTTTATCTTTTCTGGACATGGGCAAAAATTCTAACAGTATCTTCCACTTGTCAATACTTTCTGAGTTCTTCTAAAAACCTCTATGTTTTCTCTTTCTATTTTTTCCTTTATCTATAGGTTACCTTGCTCAGTTTTAACTACAAGTAAGGTTTCTTGAGATTTAATTCTTACTGTAGTGATATTATTAGCAGGACTTCCTCCCCCATTTTCTCTTCAGCCTCATGCACAACTTTAAACCTGAATTTTCATTTGACTGCCATCAAAAACACTTTATTTGTGAACATTGGTTTAAGTTATATATTTTCTTAAAATGCTCAAGCATCTCCAAGATTTCCCCTGGATGCAACCAGCCACTTAAGAGATGCATAATCTGGACATATTATTCTGTCCCTTGTCCAAACGCATCAGCTTTTATTGAATGAAAACCTCTGCTTTCACTAAGAGCAAATAAGATGAAGAAACCTCTCCTGTTTCGTTAAATCACATTTGAAGCAAAGTTTTATTACTTTGTTCAATATGCATTAGATAAAGATCTTTGCATTTCCAGGAGTTTGAGTTTGCTTTTCCTGATATGTTAGGGTTCTGTCAACAATTAAATATGGAAGGATATGGGGTTCACTATGTCTCTGTCTTTGTCTCCTTTTCAAGAAGCTTTGAGACATCTTTCTTTGCTCAATAGCTGTTTTCAACTCCCAGTCCTCATTTCCACTTAGTTTCCACCTTTTGTTGCTTGTTTCTTTGTTTATTTAGGCATTCTTAACCTTTTATTTTAAGGGCGATTATGCATAAGGGATTCAGGAAAAATAATAGGAATCCTTTATATAGGCTTTTTAACATATCAGACACTGTTCTCAGGGTTTAACTTGTTCAGTCTTTAAAATAAACCTTTGTGGTAGACACTATTGGTAATCTCATTTTGTAAATCAGAGAACTTAGGTGCAGAGAAGTTAAATAATTTTTCTAAGGTCATATAGCTAATGGAGTCAAGTCACAACGTGAACTCAAACTGTCTAACTTCAGATCCTGAATTTTTCATCACTACAGGCCACTGTCTCTAAATAGCTGTGTGACTTTGGAAAGACAATTTCTCTGAAACTCAATTTTTTCATCTATGACATGGCACTCTACTGCCTGCATTGTAGCTGATATTATTATTAAATCAACACACAAAGCACTTAGCTCAGCACCCAGCACATTAGTGTTTAACAAATGTCTTCCTTTCCCCATCTCCCTGTTATGCTAAGTAAACACAAATTATTAACTTTTAAGTGTGGCTTCAAAGTCAGATTCTTCACAATGAGCCATTTTGGAAATCAACTTGAGATACTATAATTTTTGCCTTAAAGTACTCAGATTGATTACCTAAATTGCTTTTCTATCTTTATTTTATAAATTTTACGTGAAAGAAAACTGTGAAATAATAGGTGTGGTACAATGCCATTTAAGTAAAGTATTATATATATGTATTTATAAAAATGTAAGAAACTAAATAATATGTAGTAAGAAGATAAAGACATGGATTAGAAGGACACACGAAAAGTTTTCCTGGTGTTTGCATCTAAAGAAAAAGGAGGGCCTCCCTGGTGGCACAATGGTTTAAGTTGCAACCTATGAATCTGTCTGCGGCCTCTGCAGCACGAGTTTGATCCCCCACCAGGGAGCTACCCACATGGCGCAGCAGACCTCTCCTGACCCACCTGCTGCTCCCCTCAGCAGTGTACCTCATTAATCGGTCAATCTGCCTCTTTCCCCACTCTGTCTCTGGTGAATCTTCTCACCCCCCCACACCTCTGGCCTGTATCCCAGCTCTTGTATGCATAAATAAATAAATCTTTAAAAAAAAAAAGAAAAAAATGGACTTTGGAAAAGCATAAAATAATTTCAATTTTTTTCATTTTTTAATCTGAAAGACAATTTGTGTCTAATATGAGAAAATTAAAGCAAATCTAAAGCTAACAAATTATTGATTCCAAGAATATGTGAAATATTCATTTTAATTTTCATGGTACTTTTCTATAGTTTAAAATGTGAAACAAGCAGATCAGATATTTTCCCGAGAGAACACAAGTCTATTGTTCTTCTTTTTTTTTTTAGTCTCTGGTCTGTCAATGAAGATATTGTGAGGATCATAAAGGACTTTTGACAGTTACATAAAACCCTAGAATTTAATGCAATAGCTTTGGGAGAATGTTTTTATTTTATAAAGTCAAGTTAAAGGCAGAATTATACACATTTATGAACAGATTTATGAATCCAAATGAAGGCTTCCTGCACAAAGCCAACAAAAGTGTGCATGAGAATAAATGTCACAGATGGAAGTCTTTCTGACAGATCTCCTAGGAGTCTATTAGACTGCTTATCAAAGATTTAAGGAAAAGGGGTTGGGGGGCATGCATATCTTCAACAATACAAGTTGGAAATTAGTACATTGCCATTAGTCTAAAGGCATGTTTGTTCTCTCAATTTCAGGGGCAATGGGACAGCTGAAAAAAGCAGACTTGTTTGGGTTGAAATCCTAAATCCAGCACTTTCCCTTTTTATAGTCCAAAGCAAATTAGATCAAGTCTCTGGGCTTCAATTTTCCCAATGGGAAAACAAAGATTTTGAGAATTTCATGGACCCTTTCAGTAACTAAATGCCCTGTAGTGAGTTGGAACTACTGTGTATAAAACATTAGTCTAATTTCTAATAATAGGTTGCAATTAACTTGAATTTCTACTGAAATATATTATAGAATCCTGGCTCTGGAAGGGATGTCAATACATGCTCAACCCCCTTAACATTTTAGAAAGGGAAGCTGCATCTAGAAAAGTAAAGTGACTGTCCAAATTCTACCCAACTGGTTAGTGTCTGAGGGGTAACTTGAACCACCATCTTAGAATTCACAACAGTGTTTTTGAGAAAATTAAGAACCACTTTTTCAATCAGTAAGAGTCAGACAGTTGTCAAACAATAAATGTTTATTCAGGATGCATTTATTATGTGGCAGATATTAGGAATTCAGTGTGGGAAAGACTGATTCTGGTTTCAAAGAACATTTAATACAATTCAGGTGACAGAAAAGAAGTAAAGAGAAAAATCAATTACAATTTTGATAGATACTATGAAAGAGAAGTTTAAGCACACTGAAAAGATCGAATGGGGGCTTTTCTCAGGAATGTGACATATAATGTGAGACGTAAAAGTTGAGTATGAGGGCCTCCCCGGGGGCACAGCGGTTTGGTGCTGGGTTGTGAAGCTGCCCGCGGCCTCTGCGGCGCCGGTTCGATCCCCGGCTGCTCCCCGGCCACCGGAGGAGGGTCCCGCATGGCTCGCAGAGCTCTCCTGCCACCCGCTGCTCCCCTCAGCAGTGTACTTCGGTCTTTCTACCTGCTCTGCTCCCTGCTCTGGCGCTGGTGAACTCTCTCACCCTCCCGCGCTTCTGACTGTACCCAGTGCATGTATAAATAAATAAATAAATAAATAAACCTTTAAAAAAAAAAAAGTTGAGTATGAGTTAGTCTGGAAGACAGGAAGAGTTTCAGAACGAGGAAATGGTGTGTGCAAAGACCCCCCTTGGTGGAAAAAGTGTGGTATTTTAGCACTTTATTATTAGCACTACTTAAATGTTAGTCAGATTATGTATACAAGAGTGAATTTATTTAATATGCAGAAATAGTAATCAGCTAAGCTTAATCTAGCATACTAAAACGTTTTTATGAGCTACAATATTTGCCCATTTATTACTTCACTAAATATCTATTAAGCTATGTGCATACCTATTATTGTACCATGTGGATACCAAAATGAATTAGACATGGTTTTTACACTTCAGAAACTTGTAATTTAGTGGAGAAGAAGGTTGTAAATAGAAATAGGTATAGAAAATCTTCAGAACAAATAAAAGACAATCTCAAGTACATAGAATCTTTCATTTGGTCAAAAATTCCTGCATAGCAGCAAACATTCACTATTAGTCTTTATATAAGTATACCACTTGATAGTTTTCAGAACAGTTTTATATATGATTTATCATACTTTCCAATTAGATGTTTGCTTGTTTATAAATTCAACATCTACTTCTCCCATTGAATAATAAATGTCAAGAAACATATTTTGTTCCCCATACTATATATATCCATAGATAACATAGATTAGAAACTTATCAAATACTTAACAAATGAAAGAATGCATGACCATATGTCTTATACACGTAAATTTGTGAAAGTAGGTAGAATGATATCCTCCTCATTAAATTAATTCTTCTTTTCAGGAGGGAGGTCATAGAAAATTAGAGAGAAGACATTGAACTAGACTTTGAAAGTGGAAGAGATGTTTGTTTACCTTGTAAGTGGAGGGACGGCATAGAGGCAGATCATGGTGGTGGATTTACCATGGTGTGTTTGGAGATGTGAGTGTGATTGGGCTATCAGATATGCTTAGTGGCAGACATGAGGCTGGATAGGACAATTGAGTTTGCTGTCCTATGGTTTAGATGATATCTAAGATGCCATTTTTAGCTGAAGGCATTTCAAGTTGGGCTTCCTGGTTAGGAGATGATCAGCTCTTTCACAGAGAGTGTAGTATACAGAATCGGGGAGTGACTAGAAGCAGGCTCTGCATGAGAGTGCCAAAGTGGGGAAGAAGACCTGTTTTGGGGACTGTGGTATCTTTCCAAACATCAAGACAAAAGTTGGGCATATTCATTTCTCCCCTATTCACCTACAAAACACAGAAACCCCCGAGCAGGATGTGGATAATCAAAATATATTGGCAAATACATGATTCATGCTTTCTGCACCTTGCATAATGAATCCAAGGCAGTGATCCTCTTATCCCTGACTTTCACAATTTTAGACAGAAAGAATAACACTCGATATTTAAGAGAGTGCTTCTTCCTTTCTTTCCTTCTTCTCTTTCAAAATCCTGTCAAGGTTATAGACAGGAGAAGACAAACTGTCTCAATTTTTACTTTGCTTTCCCCCTCACATCTGAGGCCACACTTATTCCAGAGATAACTTCATGTTAGTCTCTTAGACCTCAAGGAAATTGATGCTCTCAACCTAGGGAATAATAGACTTTGTCTTAATGGTAGATTTTCCTGAAGCTTTGACCATATCCCCATCATTTTTTATGCTTTTCTCTCTTGCATTTTTTTTTTTATTGACAGAGGATGGTTCTTTATGATGTGTCTAGAAACATAAATGAAAACTTGATTTATCAACATATAATTTTCCAGGTCCAATCACACTTTCTCATCAATAATGGTGGACATTATGGCTACCTTTATAAGGATTTATTTTTAAAAATCATGGAAAGGGCTGGGCTTTACAACATATCCCCTTCAGTAGAGGTTGCAAGTACAAAGAGATGCAAATTGGACTTGGTTTCATATCACACCTCTATTCACTTAGAAGCAAACCATTTTATTTCTCTGAGATCAGTTTCCTCATCTGCAAAATGAGCATAACAAAGCATATTCACTGACCTGTGTAAAAATTAAGTGTGATAATTTGATGTGCAAGCTATGTAAACCTTTATAAGGTGCCACATATTACAGGTTTTCAAGCCATTTCAGACATTTTCCCTTATTTTGTCCTCACTCCAGTGAAGTGAAGAATAATGGAGAAAAACTTTTTTTCCATTTGTTAAAAAAATAAATCAAGACTGAAAGACTTTGGTTTGTCCAATTTGGGGCTAGAACTCAGAATCAGTGCTATTTCAGAATCCCCCGCATCCCAGTATTTGTTTTTGCATGGCATAGACCCAAATTAAGTGAATCCTAAGTGGGGTGGTGGTTGGAGAGAGTTGCTGTCCAGGAGGGGTAGGTGAACCCTTAGGTGGGGGTGTGGGCAGGAGCAGGGACTGGGTGTAAACCCTGTGTCGGCTAAGGAGAAGTCCTGGGAAGATAGAGAGCAGGTAAAGAATGCTGGTATGTCCTGCTTTTCTTTGTTCAGTAATAGCAAATTTACTTTTATTTCCATTAGTCCTTATTTATGGTCTCATTTGTGCTTAAATTTGTGCTCCTTAAGCAAACTCATTGATGGAAGGAGGAATCATGTCTTATTTCTCTTTATATTTTCCCACCGAACCCCCAACAAAGCTTCCCACCTAATAAACACAGAATCAAGTGGAGAAAAACTCAGAACACCTCTGTGTTACTTTCCTAGGGCTGCAATAGTAAATTATTTCCAACTGGGTGGCTTAGAATAATAGAAGGTTTTTGTCTCACAATTTGGAGGTCAGAAATCTGAAATCCTGGAGCGGGAATAAACTAATGAATGATCTGTTCCAGACCTCCTTCCTTGGCTGGTGATAGCATAGCTCTAATCTCCACATGATATTCTTCTCCCTGGGTTCAAGTCTGTCTATTCAAACGGCATTCTTTTTGTAAAGATACCGTCATATTGAATGATGAATCCCCCCCCCCCACCAGTCCAATATGACCTCATCTTAATTAGTTACCTCTGCAATGACCCTATTTCCAATAAGGGCACATTCTGAGGTATTGGGTGTTTTGGACTTCAAAAATCGAAATTGGGCTGACACAATTCAATCCATAAACAACCTCTCTCTGGTCTTATACTATCAGGTTTTTTTTTAAGACTTATTTATTTATGTATTTGTTTATGCATACATGAACTGGGCCAAAGGCCAGAGGTGAGGGGGGTGAGAGGAATCGCCAGAGACAGAGCAGGGAACAGAACCGGCAGATTGACTGAAATACACTGTTGACTGAAATACGGCAGGCAAGTCAGGAGAGGTCTACTGCACCATGTGGGTATCTCCTTGGCCGGGGATCAAACTCGTGCTGCAGAGGCTGCGGACAGCTTCATAGGTTGCGTTTTAGGCCCTTGTGCCACCAGGGAGGCCCTTTATACTATCGGTTTTTCAGAGCTCCTTCTATGAGTGACCACAAAGAGGCCACTCTTTTTTTTTTAAGATTTATTTATTTATACATGCAAGAACTGGGGTACAGTTCAGAAGTATGGGAGTAGGGGTGAAAGGATTCACCAGAGACAGAGCAGGGAACAGAACAGGCCGACTGACTGAAATACACTGCTGAGGGGAGCAGTGGGTGAGACAGGAGAGGTCTACTGCACCATGTAGGTTGCTCCCTGGCCTGGGGGGGATGGAACTCATGCTGCAGAGGCTGAGGACAGCTTCATAGTGCGTTGCTTAACCCCTTGCGCCACTAGGGAGAACCAAAGCAGCCACTCTTAATAATCTATTTTCCTCTTTGCTGTGAGTAATAATACTCCTAACAAAATGTGGTCAAACTTGGGCTTTTGTGGACGCTGCTTTCCCAGTATTTTTTCTAAAATGTGCAGAAGTGTGATCATCTGATCCCATCATGAACGCAGCCAGAAACAGAGAGTGAGCACGCATCCCAGACAGCAAGGAAGACATCACAGAGACACTGTGTGGCTGTTCTGCTGACAAGGAGTCAGTCTGACAAGACACGTTGTTGATCCTCTCAAGGATCAAATGGCAGAAGTCCTAGATCAAAGAGTAAAAAATAAAATGAGAACTGGAGACAGGGGCATAAAACAAGTGTTCTTGGCTGTGTGACTCGTTTCCTAAATCATTCAAGAGCCTAATTTCTTCCTTTTGACAGTTTTTGTTTTCGTTTATGCTTCATATCACTCAGAAAATTTGTGATGCTATTCCATAGAATGGTAAAATCAGTCACTGGGGAAGGTAGAGCTATTGTTTGAGCAAGTATTCATATCAAAATCAACAACTTTGTATATCTGAATGTGAGATCTTCAGAGTAAGTGAAACTGAAAAGTTGCCTGTAAATCAATTGCACCAAAATCCCTTTAGGTCATTCTACTTCTGGGCTTTCATGAAGTCACATAATAGTTAAGACTAAAGTCTACTTCTGGCTTTATGTTCAACTTCTCTTTTGGGGAGCTTCGCTCAGGGGGCCATATCCATCTAAGTCACTGATGGGGCCTCTGCTACATTTGGCACCAGAGAGCTGATCTATCCATGGATCACAGTGCTGCTATGAGAAATCTCTTCCCACCTCCACCCTGCTGGTCTGAGGTCATGTTGCTCTCCCACAGTCTTAAGTTTCTGTTGGTCTGCCCTTGGCCAATGAATTGCAAGGAAGCAGATGAGATGTTGACAAATGTTGTTCTCTTGTGACATAGAAGTTCAAAGGAGGTATAAGTAATGTCACAAGATATTGAATATTTTGGAGTCACACCACTCAAAATCTATAGAAATTAGACATTAGACCTTCTCTAAAGGAAAGGGTATTCAAAGGTGCAGTAGTTCTCAACATTAACATTCACAGTAGCACATCAAACAATTTAGCACCTTAATTCCACGGCTTCTGAGACACCTCTTTTTCTGATTATAATATATACAATTACATAAATAAATGACCTACTTGCATGGTTTTCCAAGAACCAAGAAATGGTCCACCACAAAGGTTTACTACAAAGGGAAAGAAATGGTACTTCCACATCTTGTGTAACAGGAAAGTAAACATGATAATTTCTCTATCGAGATTAAGAGGATGGAAGGGGTACAGTATCTGCCTTTAAGTGGAAGAAACCATGTTCTTCTCCATCTACTAATCCACACAAAAAGAAGACCTTCCCCAAGTCTGAGCCAGGAATGCAGTCCAACACTTAGATGATGTCAAGGGAAAATTCATTTGGTTTTCCACATCTTTCTCTGGGGAAAAAATGCTTTTCTTTTGTTTTTATTTTATGTGTGTGGGAGCTGTTATTGTTGCCAAATAACTACCTAATCTCTGGGTTGAGCTAAAATACTCTATTAAGGTCAACCACCCCCCCCTTTTTTTTTTTTTGGTAACTTGAGACATGAAATCTACATTAAAAACATACAGAGTAGCTATTTTGACTTGACACTTTAGGGATATATCTTTGTTTTAACTGGAAAAGCTAACATAGCTGTGCTTAAAAGGATACCAAGGCAGGTACTCAATATTCTCATAATTAATCAGTGAACCAGCTTTGAAACATCTTCTCTATGAAAGATTTTTTTCCAAGTCTTTGGAACAAGAATTGGATTTTGCAATTTTTTATCCCTCTTTGCTTTACTCTTTAATTTTATTGATATGCTCAAAAACTGTTTTATTTAAATTAATGTTCTTTTCTTTCCTAGATGGCCCTTTGTTTTATCTCCCTGGTGTTGTATCTCCTTGAACAGATAAAACCTGAATTGCAACTCATGGTATTGTAGGTATTGTCATTAAGAAGACATGACTACTGGTTGACATGAGGACTACCCAGGAAGTGAGACCACAGTTAATCCTCCTTGCTTTTCCATGAAATGCACATTCTACCCACATTTCCTGCAGTAAGCACCACTTCAAAGACACAGCCTCCAGAGAGTTATGTGTTAGTGAGACCACCTTAATATGTGACTGAACCCCATTCATTACTCTACCTAAACCTTTAAGATTTTGGCAGGCTGGTGCAGACACGTCTCCTATGTAACTTCCCTTGTCTATTAAAACTCCAATATGGGGTGATCTGCCTCTTTCTTTGGTCTCTTCTTGCCCTCTGTGTACATGAACCAGTTTCAAATTTCACCAGGTAAGCTCCTGAGATTCTGAACCAACACATATTTAATACAAGTTGGGCTCTTTTGTTAACAGAGACAGAACCCTAATCCAAGTTGGAATGCATGCTTTTGCATAAAGCTGAAAAGTCCATTAGTATACAGGTTTTAGGAATAGATGTGTGCAGTCATTGTAGTGTGGAAATTAAATATCTGTCTACTTAATTTTCTTCTAATTTTTAGCAATTCTCCCAGTCTCCTTTGTTTGAAAAGACTGCTTTGCAGAGTAGAATATGATGTTTTAATCAACCAGACATGGTTTAATTTCCAACCTGGAATTATGGGTAAAGTCAGTTCCATTTGCCATTCATGGTATGAGAGCAATGGAAGGAATGATTTCCTCAAAGAAAGTAGGACATAATTAATAGACAAAAAAGGTGAATGAGTGACAGTTTTCAGATATCCCTTCTGCCCCCACTCTTCCAAATTCACAGCAGGCTTTAGAACGAATTCATTTTCTGCAGGTTTAGGTTTAGAGCAGAAAATTCTTCAACAAGAAGAGAGAACAGGACCAAGAAATGGATACAAAGATGAAAGAAAAATTGAATGAGATACTTCCAAAAACAGAAATGGAAATTGGGGGACACTGTCAACAAACTGAGAACCAGGGTCAGGAGTACCAGAGAAGGCAGGAACCATCATCTATCATTTTAAGTCACATTTTCAAATAATATTTATTCACCATAGTTACAGAAAAAACGTTTGCAGACATAAAACAGGTGCCTACCAAAACTATGACCACTTATTCCTCAGCACACAGCTAAATTGCATTTCCCAGTCTCTTGCATTAAAGTATCTCAAAACATCTGAATTTTGGTCAATAGCATCTAGGCAGAAGTCTGGGCCTTTCCTGGTGGTGCAGCCAATTGAGCACAACGCTGTGAAGCTGTCCGCAGCCTCTGCAGCTGCTGGTTCCATCCCAGCCGGCCAGCGAGGGTACCACATGGCACAGCAGACCTCTCCTGTCTCACCCACTGCTTCCCTCAGCAGTGTATTTCGTCAGTCTGCCTGTTCTGTTCCCTGCTCTATCTCTGGTGAATCCTATCACCCTCCCGCGCATCTGGCCTGTACCCCAGTTCTTGTACAATAAATAAAACTTTAAAAAAAAAAAAGAATCTAGGCAGAAGTCATGTGTCCACTTTTCAATCTGACTTCTGGAATTTCTCTGAGGTCTTTCATGGCTCATGCTAACACTTTAAAAAAAAAGATTTATTTATTTACGCATACAAAAACTGGGGTGCAGGCCAGAGATGAGGCAGGTGGGGGGAGTGTGAGGGTGAGGGGATTCACCAGAGACAGAGTGGGGAGCAGAACAGGCAGATCGACTGAAATACACTGCTGAGGGGAGCAGCGGGAGACAGGAGAGGTCTGCTGCGTCATGTGGGTCAGCTCCCTGGCTGGGATTGAACTCATGCTGCTGTGGCTGCGGACAGCTTCATAGTGCTGCGACTCAACCCCTTACGCCAGCAGGGAGGACCCATGCCTCATGCTAACTCTAATCTCCTTCCCTGACCCAGAGAACCCAGTATAGCACTTTTGAAGTGGCAAAAGACAATATAGCCCTGAGATGGAAGGCACCTGGATCTCTAAATGACTAAATGCCGTAAATAGCCCAACTAAACTATATTCAACTCTTAAATGAGAGATGCACCCTTGTTATGTTAAGCATTGTAACTGGAGATATTTGTTATGGCAGTCAGCATACCTTGACTAATCCACATAATATAATTTAGTTTTTAAATGTAAAAATTATAATTTGTATTTATTTTGAAATTAATAAAACAGGAAAAGGCATCAACATACCATGAAATGGGTAATACAAAATATTATGAATGATGCTGGGCTTATTGGTTATTTAAAATTATTTTTTCTAGGATTTAAGTTTTTTTTTTAAGAAAATGAACTAATGTTACAAACTGAAAACAAAGTCTATAGTTTCTTAAAATGAAAGAAATGCAATTGAAGGTGTGTAGGAAAATTGTTTAAATTTTGTGCTCATTTTTATTGGTTTGATCTTTTTATACCATCCGGAACACAGAACATGAGCTGAGCTGGGTAATTGAGTTTTAAAGGCCAAGATGGCACAGACACAGACATTTATACACATTGCCCCATTTTGCAGTCAGTTTGCTCCATTTGCAAACTGAAGAGACTTTGATACCTACATGTTGTTCGTTAAGTAGATCTATGAAAATAAAGAAAGATTATTTCCTGCACATGAAACATTATAGTAGAGACATTGGAATGAAGAAAATCCTTTTTCTCCCCTCTCTCTCAAGCTTTGTTGGGTTCACAATTATACATTTTTAGGAGTACAACCTCACACCTCCATCCGTGTGCATGCCTCACTCATCTCCACTAAGTCTCCAGGGCCAATACGATGTCACCTGCCTCTCCTTATACTTTCCTCTCCTCTCCTCCCCCCACCTCCTCTGGTAACCAATGTATTTTTCACAGGTTCTAAGAGTTATGCTTGTTGTTTTGCCTGTTTGTTTACTTCGGTTATTTACATCTGGCAAATTAGTTAAATGATTTGGTAAATGTCTCTAACTTTCTGACTTCTTTTACTTACCATAATTCCCTTAGGATCCATTTATTTTATCCCAGAAGTTACTATTTCATTTCTTGAAATAGCTGAGTATTATTTTGTTATATATTCCATAATGTCTTTATCTACTTGTCTGGTGATGGGTGTTAGGTTGGTTCCATGATTGGGCCATGTGAATAATGCTTCTATGAACATAGGAGTGTGTAATTCTTTTCTTATTCATGTTTCATATTCTTTCTGGAAGTACCTGTAAGTAGTATTGCTGGATCATATGTGTTTATACGATATGATCATCATATCATTTTCTTAGAGGCTACACCAAATTATAATCCTGCCAACAGTGGATGAGAGTTCCTTTTTCTCCACTTTCTTTCCAACATTTTTGTTTCCAGTCATTACAAGTGATGTGGATCCTTTAGGCATGTGCCTTAGGCCATCTGAATGTCTTCTTTCAAAAGTGCCTATTTAGGTTTTTGCTCATTTTTTGATTGCTTTTTAATTTTTTTGTTGTTGTTGTTTATTGAGTTGCATGAGTTCTTTATATATTTTGGAAATTAACCCCTTGTCAGATATGTGCTATGCTAACATCTTCTGCCAGTCCATATGTTACCCTTTTGTTTTTGTGGTTATTTCTTTTTCTGCACAAAAGCCTTTTAGCTTGTTATAATCCCATTTTTCATTTGTGGTAGAGTCTTATGTATATTATTCTGTGTTCACAAATGGTGACAGTTTCACTTCTTTTCCACTTGGATTCTTTTGTATATTTTTCTTGCCTAGTTGCTCTGGTTGGGGCTTCCAAAGCTGTGTTGCAGAGTAGGGGTGAATGTGGACATCCTTGTCTTGTTTTCTAATGTTAGGGGAAATGCTTTTAGGTTTCAGCCTTGAGTATACTGGCTATGAGTTTCTCACACATGGACTTTATTTTGTTGAGGTATGATCTTTTATTACCATTTAATTGATTTTAATCACAATTGGGTGTTGAATCTTATCAAGTGCTTTGCCAGCATCTATTGAAATGATCATATAATTTTTATCAATTTTTTTGCTTGACGTGATGAATGATATTGATTGATTTATGTATGTAAAGCCAACCTTGCATACTGGAATGAATCCCACATAATCATTAAGGGATGATTTCCTGAATATATCGCTGTACTTGATTTGCCAAGATTTTGTTGAGGATTTTTACATATAGGTTTGTCAGAGACATTTTTTGATAGTTTTCTTTTTGTGTGGTGTCCTTGGCAAGGTGTAGCGGCAGGAAGGCACAGAGCTGGTTCTTCATGATCTGAGCAGACTAGACGGGTAAAGGAGAATCCTGGAGCCCTCAGTGGCTTTCTCAGGCTTTTATTGAGCTTTTACATGTAGTGCAGCAAACAGGTACATAGCAGGCAGGGGTACCGGGGGCGCCAGGAGGTCCAAGCCTCCAAGCCTTGGAGGTCCAGGCCTCCAAGCCCTGGGCAAGTCTTCACCCTGGCTCTCTGGCATTCTTTCTCCTGTTTACAAGCCTTCAATGGCCTCTGTTGTCCTCAGAATAGAATCTATACTGATGGTTGGTGTAGCGCAACCATCCCATGCTAGGTAGCTTCATTAATAGTTCAAGCAGCTGTGTTGGTGTTTCATGCTCTCTGCTGCTTGTAGAACCACTCCGCAGCACTCTGCCACACTCCTTCACCCTCCACTGCACACCTCCATCCAGGGCACGCCCCCGAGCCACGCCCCCGAGCCACGCCTTGGCACCATCGCGTTTGGCAGACTGCACATGCACAGTGGGAGGGAGGAAAAGCTTCAGGCTTTTAGTAACCCCACACAAGGTAAAAGTGGCCTTCTGAAACGTGTTTGGGAACTTTCTCCCCTCCTCAAGTTTTTGAAGAGTTTGAGAAGGATAGGTATTTGATCTTCTTTGAAGGTTTGGTAGAATTCAGTAGTAAAGCCATGTGGCCTTGGACTTTTGTGCTTAGGGAGTCTTTTGATTACTCTTTTGATGTCTTGCTTTGATTTTGTCTATTCAAGCTGTCTATTTCATTCTGGCCCAGTCTTGGAAGGTTGTATAATTTAAAAAAATTTTTCCAGTATGTTTGCATATAGACATTTATAGTAGTCTCTTATTATGATCCTATTTATTTTCTCCTCTTTCATTTAAGATTCTTTTTATTTGGGTTTCTCACTTCTCTCTCTTTTTTTAAAAGATTTATTTATTTATAGATACAAGAACTGGGGGACAGGCCAGTGTTTTTGGGGGTGAGAGAATTCACGAGAGACAGAATGGGGAACAGAACAGGCAGATTGACTGAAATACACTGCTGAGGGGAGCAACAGGTGAGTTAGGAAGGGTCTGCTGCACCATGTGGGTCACCTCCCTGCCCGGGGATTGAACTTGTGCTGTACTGGCTGCGGTGAGCTTCATAGGTTGTGTCTTAACCCCTTGCACCACCAGGGAGGCCCCTCTCACTTCTCTTAATAGTCTAAGAGTTTATCAGTTTTGTTAATACTTTCAAAGAACCAGCCTTTTATATTTTATGTGGAATGAAGAAAATCTTGATTAAATTTGGTTGGTGGCAACTCTGAAACCCAAACTTTGGGCCATTATAAACCAAGAACCTGATTAACAGTAAAAGATACTTGTATAGCAAATGACAAATCAAATGAATAATGGTGTGGGTTAAGAACACAGTGTAGTGTTAGAATGTAGGCTTGCTCGTTATAGTAATGACTCCAAACATAATGCTTTAAATGACTTAAAGAATATCAAAATTTATTTCTCTCCCATTTTTAAAACAGGAATCAATGCTGGTAGCATGTATGGATGGTAGTGAGGACTGAGGTCTCTTCATTTTTTGTTCTTCCATCTTACAGGCATTACTTCTATTTGTATTCATAGATGGCTGTCTTCTACTCCCTTATGCCAGTCTATAGAAAGGGCATTATCTACAAGTTAAATGCATTATTGCTCTGATCAAATTCTATTGACCTAAACTTCTCCATATCTGCAAGGGAGATGGAAAATGTACTTTGGACATGGGTAATGACATGTGCAGCTAAAATGGGTATTGGGAGTTAAATCATATTCTTCAATGTACAGAGAAAGATCCTGGGCAATTTGAGAAGGATAAGAACCAGAATCACATAGGACTAGAACAGTAGAGAAGAAGAAAGAAAATTAAATATACACAATGTTTTATTTTATAGTTCATTGTATGTGTTGTAGTTGTATACTATATAGAGGGTGACAGGGTGGATCCATAACTTTCAAAGTTCTGAGTGAGTGAAGAGAATCTTCAGAGTGTTGCTTTACAGTGACAAGTGGGGTTGGCATATTGACTCATCATAAATTCTAGGCATATTATTTTTTTTCTGATGTAGGAACTGAGGTGGCTATGGCCAAAGTGTTTGAGAGGAAAGTCATTAGATTCAGAGATCAAAGAAATAATATAAAAGATAGAGAAGAAAGTTGAAACAAGGTAAGACCATAACATCAAGACTTCTGCTTCCCAGGCTCAGTGGTGCTTGTTCAACATCTTTCATCTGGGTAAGATGGAATTTCCTTCTAGAAGACACCGTGTCTGGTACGTGGCAAGTAAGACTTCCCAAGAGGATTCAGACTCATTTTCAGACAAGTTAAGAGAACTTAGGCGCTAAAAAAAAAAAAGTCCTTTTTGGAGGTTTTGTGCTTTGGACCTGCTTTTTTTTTTTTTTTTTAATCCTGTAAGTGTGGGCATTTATAGAAATTAAATTACTTTCTCCCTTACATTCATCAACCCTGACTGTCCCCATTGATTCAAATGTCTTCCCTCTGGGTCTGCTATTTCCCTCTGCTACAAATCCCCACTCCTTTCCCTTGCCATTTCTCCTCTTTTCCACTTATAATTTATCTTGGTGTGACCTTTTGATAAGCTTAAGAACCACAGCAATATGTGCTCTTTAAATACTAGAGAAGATCGTATATTTAAAAGAAAGGTTTGATTAAGACAGACACTTTAAAGTTCAGCCATTTTTCAAAACCACTTGATATGAACGATACTGCCTGTAAAATCATGATCAAGAGACTGTTTCACAATTTGTTGTCTTACAAGATGTTCTGGCTCATCTTTGCAAAAACAACTGGAGCATAGGGGCCTCCCCCGTGGCGCAGCGGTTGAGCGCTGGGTTGCGAAGCTGCCCGCAGCCTCTGCAGTGCTGGTTCGATCCCCGGCTGCTCCCCGGCCACCAGAGGAGGGTCCCACATGGCGCGCAGACCTCTCCTGCCACCCGCTGCTCCCCTCAGCAGTGTACTTTGGTCCTTCTGCCTGCTCTGCTCCCCGCTCTGGCTCTGGTGAATTCTCTCACCCTCCCACGCCTCTGACTGTACCCAGTGCTTGTATAAATAAATAAATAAATCTTTAAAAAAAAAAACAAAACTGGAGCATAGAACAGAACTGCAGAGTCCATTGGAAAAGAATATATTTAGCTATCAACTTACACAAATTTCTCATTGCAATTAACCAATAGCTGATATTCAAATCTATGAACTTAACAGAAGTGCAACACTTTCTGAAGGTCAGGAGACAGCCCAGAACTTAAATGCACAATGTCAACATTGCTGTGCTCCTGTGCATGTTCAGCCACTTAGAAGTGCATAGCTTGGGTAAACAACTTCTTTGCTGCCTCCAAGACCTCATCCATGAGCAGGATAATCAGGGTATCTACATGATAGCAGTTATAAATATTAAATGTGAGAGAATGCATAAAAGTTTTAGGGCAGGGACTGGTATACACTAGGAGCTCAAAAAAATGAAAAAATGAAAGTTTTTAGTATAAAACAGTACCATGACTTAGAGATTCAGTGACAAATGACAAGATTTTGGTTTTGGAGGACTCTTTGATAGATCAATGGAAAAAAGAATTCAAAAACGTAAGGGAAAGTATTGTAATACAGTTTTTGAGATAGAATTTTAAGTTTTATCAGTTATTGAATTATGAATGAGAATGAAAGATTCCAGAGTCGTTGTGAGAAAAGTTAGAGAAAAAGCAGTCTGTTAGGGACACAATGGGGAGATGGTTAAGTCTGAACTGAAGTATGTCTTGTGGAATTCACATTGTTCCTGACGGACTTAACTGAGCCTGGGTATGACAACAAATTTCTTCGCTGCTTGTCCTTTTCTTTCTCTATTCTGTAAGATTCGAGATCTGCAGGCAGTATCAGTGATAATAAAATTCAATAACACATTTCTATTCTTTGAACTTTTAGAGAAATATTTAATTAAAAATAAGCAATTCTGTAAACCATATAGTCTATGCATGGATATATAGTGAGAGAAAATGAGTATCTAAGCACCTAAGCATTTTAAATGTTTAGAACAGTGTTTCTGATGAGCACAGTTATGTGTACATTATATTCTAGAATTTCATCTCTTAAGGTGACAGGAGTAACCATGGAGAGGCTTACTATTTGACTTCATTATAAATTGAAAATATTTCTTGACAGTGGACTTATCAGTTTTATATTTTGGGCTTATCCCACCTGATATGGTAAATCACGTTAACATTTGCTTTTATTTAAGCAGTAATTTCCAGCTGCCTCTTTCTTAAAATATATGTGCATATTTTAAATGTATATTTGTGTGTGTACATTAGCCAGACTTGCATCGGGAAGCAGCACAAGCAGGGTTAATAAAAAGGGTTTAATATTGGGTCTCCAATGACAGAAACCACCAATAGAGGTGAAATATTCCTTAGTTAGCAACCTCGTGGAGGCAGGGAGACATGACCACCCTCCTATTTAAAGGAGCAAGTTTAAGGAACGTTATTGAACTGAAGAAAGTCACTGCAGCTGTAGCTCTAGGGGAAGGTACAATGAAAAGAGTTATCTGGCGGCAGTTATAGTTTTGGTAAAACTAAACAATTAATCAGTTGTGACCCTTGCAGAGAGGAAGTGAGAGGATATATATATATATATATATATATATAGAGAGAGAGAGAGAGAGAGAGAGAGAGAGATACTTTGCTTACTCCCTATTCCCAATTCCTGCTTGATTTTCCTTTGGCCAAACCCAACCAACTTTTTGTTTAATTGTACCTTTGGGAAAGAATTTTGAGACATTATTATTGCCAGTTCTATTTTCTTTTTGTCAGCATTTTATTTTCATTCTTTATTTCCAAATTTTCTGTTTTATTTTGTTTTGGCACCTTTCCCAGATATGTGCCTAACATTTTTATCACAAGATTTTGAGTCTTTGAGTTTAGTTGGGAACATCTAACCCGTTCAAAATGATTATTTCTGGTATTTTTTGACATATTATTGCTGCATATATTTTTGTATTCTTTTGCTTTCTCTTTGTTTCTTTTTATTTGTTTCATCCTTTACCTGCTTTTTTTATGATGAATTATGTTTGAGAGGAAATTTCCTTCATTTATTTTATTTCTATTTTCTAACGTGACATTGTTAAAATTTAACAATGAGATTTAAACTTAATCATTCTGTCAATATGTGGCATTAATCAGTTAAAAATGAAGGATAGCCTATTTTAAGAACTTTGGCCCAAGTAGAGCTTTAAAAATTTTATGAACTGAAAGGAGGTCAATGTGGTTGGAATACAGATCCAAGGAAAGATTGATGTGAAACAAGAGTGACTGGATAAGGAAAGACAATAGCGATAAATGGAGTGGTTTGGGTGGGGCTTAGCTATCATGTCAATGTTACAATAATAATTCTGTTAACATCTATAAAATCTCAGTGGCATGCAACAATGCATATTTATTTCTGGCTCAAACATTTGTGAATGAATTGAGGCAGGTCTGCTTCAAGTCAATTCAGTAAACTCTAGGGGCCAGTTGGGCAGATGTATCTAGTACATATTTCTAGATATAAGCACTCATTTTGATTGTGTGTATATACTGTAGTGGAGTTACTAGGTCAGATGACATTTACAGTTATCTTTAATGGTTTCTGAAGTGATCATATAAATCTGTATCCAATCATCAAAGAAGGTTCACTTGCCTCACATCTTCACCAATATTTGGATTTGTTAGACATTTTAATTGTTCTCGTGGGGAGGTAGTGATATCCCATTGTAGCTTTGATTTTTATTTCTTGATGACTAATGATGTAAAGGGTCTTTCACATGTTTACTTTTTACTAATATAATGCGTCTTTTGCTTATTTCCAAACACATTCAATCAATAATCAATCAGTTATCTATGTGACTAATTATCATGCCCTTGGTTAACCATCTCTCTTTTCTGTTCTCCCATCTTCTCTGATCAATGTTCATTGATTGAACCAACAGAGTTGTTGCTATTGATTTCGTGTATTAAAGATGCTGTA
The DNA here is from genome assembly GCF_014898055.3 of Talpa occidentalis. Taxonomy (NCBI): domain Eukaryota; kingdom Metazoa; phylum Chordata; class Mammalia; order Eulipotyphla; family Talpidae; genus Talpa; species Talpa occidentalis. The sequence goes on along the minus strand of NW_023603184.1, from coordinate 21,883,849 downwards.
ATAGTCTCTCTGTCAGCATTCCTTTTATTAAAATTTATTCCAACCACAAGACCTTTGGAAAGAGGCCACATAACCTTACCTCTTTGGCTCAGGGGAAATGCAAACATAGGATTCATTCTCTCTATTTTTGTCCCTGTTTTTCTCTGACTCCCTTTCTGTTTTTATTCCTGAGTTTAGATAAAGAGATAAGTCATGCATATGTTGATAGGCACTAACATTATAAGATCAGTGAATTATGGCTATAGTTTTTCCATTGCTAGCAGAGCCCCCAGAAATATACAGAAAATAAGAGCCTTACAAAGAATGAACAGCTGCTTAAAGAAGACAAAGAAACAGGTGTGTAGGGAGAATCTGAGATCTCAGAGTATCTGGGTTTAGTGGGGGAGGGAGAGTATATTAAAGATTCTAACAACATTTAGAATGTTTGACTGCTGACAGCTTTCAAGCACCTACCCCCTGACTTTTTATTCTGCCCCACTTCTAAGCAAGCTAATAATAAATCCCCTGTACACTCCCCCTTGGCACTGGTAGAAAGTCCAACCATGCAAGACCCTGACTGAGAAAACCTTCACGTCAGAGCTACAATAACTACAATAAATCCCCAAGCCAATCATCTCTCTCTCTCTCTCTGCTTTCTCTGGTTATTTTTGGAATTGCTTGCCAAGCTGCTCTGCTCTTCCCCAAATTCTTCTGATGTAAAAAAAGTAAGCTATTCCAATTTCTTGCTCTTGTGTATGGGGCATTATTATTCTCAACATTTGAGCCAAATTTTGGACAGGGGATCCATTATGTTTCTGTGAGATGATCCCAAGAGAGGGACAGAGACTGCAGTTTCTGACAGCATGTTAATCACTCTAGGATACAGATCTGCTCTATTTTTTTGCCTGTAGGTACTCATGAGATTGTTTCTTCTGCCTTTATTCTAAACTCTGTTTTACCTAGATTAGCTTTAGTGGGTATCAGTTCTTAGCAATGAAGTGATCTCTGACTATAATACCCAGTGACCACTTCTCTGCCGCAGACCACAGAGCTGGTACAATATGGGTGTCCTTTCCCACAGCTTATAAGTAGGCTCGCCAGATTTGATTTTATTGAATTTTGGCTCCGGTATATACCTAGCTTCCTTGCAAAAGGAAACTACTTATTATTTTTGGCTATATATTGTCCAGAATATAGATCAAGCTAAGTCACAGGAAATACCTGACTCGTGAGTTCCCAGAGCAAAGAGTGTGAAAAATGAAGAGATATTGTCACCGGGACTGAAATGGTGCGGCCCTCCTGGGGAAATATGGTAGAATCATTAGTTTGGGCTGTCAGGGTTGCCGTTAATTTTGTCTGCAATTGCCAGCAAAGTGCAGGAAGATGCATGAGGATGAATTATTGATTTTCACTTGCATTCTGATTGGAGCAGGTTTGCAACTTGTTTCCAAGTAACTCTTTTTTATCATCACAGCAATAAATACAAACATCAGTTTAATTTATCTCTTTGAGTTAGCACCTTTCATGATAAATCATGTTTGTAAACCTCTAATCCCTTCCTTATTATAATCAGTAAATGAAGACCTACAGCTGAACAGATTCTTCCATTACACCAACACCTAGAAATGCAAATTTTGGTTAAAAATAAATATTCATGGAAAGTGAACACAGCTTGTCCAAGGTTTTAAATACATTGTCTTACACATGTGAGACCCAAAAGGATTCTTGTGGAAAATTGTTTTGACGGTGATTGAGGAATATGTTTCTTTCCTCAAATTCAGTCCCCACAACATGAGAGCTTTGGTTTAATTATGTTAACTCTGTGTCTGTGACTTCTTCCATCCCCCACCACCCTCCATCCTGCAAGAAGAAAGGCGACATCTCATGTGTTCCGGAGCTAAGCTGCCCTGTTCTGAAAGCACTCACGCTACGTGTCTTTTTGTTGGCTGTATCCTCTGTAGTGCTGAAGAGCTCTTGGCCCCTTCCTTCCATTTGCTTAGGAGACAAAGCTTTCAAAGAATACCTTGGACGGCTGTTGGACACAAAGTAGGCCCCTCACTGTTTAGCAGCTGTTTGAAATCTTCTAGTCCCAACCTGCATGAGGAGTTGATCTTTCAGGATTTTATTTAATGAGGATGGTGACAGACTCACAGCTTCAGAACAGTTACCTATCCAGAATACATCCATTTTACCAAGAGTTCTAATAATTCAAACCCTTTTCAGTACCGTCTCTCTACAAAGAGACAGACTGTCTTCTTTATCAAGCTGAGAAGTGAGGCTCACCGAGGCAAACACATGCACAAAAAACCTCATATCTGATAACTCATTTTAGCTTCCATTCCAGTGGCTCTTCCTTTGCTTGAGAAGTTTCTGGGGGGAAAGTTTAATTAGGTACAGCGCATGCTTATTAAAAATTCATCATCTTAATTATTGTTTCAACTTTCTTCATTATGATTGATTGAATTTTAAAGTCTCCTTGGTAATATTGTTATGATTTTAGATTTTAATAATTTAATTTAAAATATACATCTTCTGTGTGTATATTTATGCTTGTATTTTCTTCAGTGTCAAAAAATATATATATACAAACCAGATAATGGTCTATATTCTGAAGTAAAACTTAATGAAGAACAATAGCTTCTATTCTTGGAGATCCACAAGGACAGCATGACCGAATTTAAAGCCAGAAATTTTATGAACATTATTAGCCCAATGCACAATTTTTTAGCTGTGGAGCTGCCATGAGATGGCTCAGAGTGTTTAAATTGTCTTTATGTTATGTGTTATTTTTACTTTCACCTCCCAATTAGAGCAGAACTGCAAAGCTGCAGGGAACTGGGGGAGGGGTGAGTGAGAGACTGCTATGATAGAGTGTGATTTGTGTTATTTTATGAGATGGGAGCATCAAACTCAGGAAGGGAAAGTTCTGCCTGCTGGGCTGATCTGTACGAGAAAGTTTGCTTGATTTTGGAGGTGTGGAGAACTCTCCTTCTCTTTCCAACTCTATCCTTTATTTGTCCATTCCAACATACATGTATTGAGAGGGTATATTTTTTGCAGGGTTGTAACTGGTACATGATACAGGATCAAAAAGAGATCCCTCCTCCTTTTAACTAACTGTGTTGGAGAACACAGAAGAGACACATTCAAGTTACAAGGTGGCAAATGTGATGATAAGGAGAAACATGAAGCTGAGGTCCTTGTAGTCAGAGGAAGCTTCCTGAAAGAATGCTATGGCACCTGAAGGACCAAGAAATTAGATGAAGGGGGAGTGGAGAACAGAAAGAAAAGGCAAGAAAATGATGCATGGAAAAGAGAAGCAGGAATCAAAACTTGGATTTAGAGGTATCTCATAGAATGTGGTTTTACCATTTATTCACGCTTTGACCTTGAGCAACTTTTTTATCTTCTTTGTTTCTCGGTTTCCTTGTCAGTAATATGTGGATAAATAATTATTCCTTAGTATTAATAAAAAGGATGTGAGATACTATATGGAAAGTGCAGCCATTGTTAGCAAGAAATAGGAACTTAACTTCAATCAATATAGAGTATGAAGGTCCATGTATTGGAAGGTTACTGGGCTACACAAAGGAAGCAGAAGACTTTACAGAATGCAGGGTATGGCTGCATCTCAGGACCAACTGCAATCAGAGACTCGAATACCATCACAGGACTGCTTTCCATGCCCATTTTCATTCGCATGTGGCAATTATCCTCCTCTGCCACTGAGCACCTGTTCTATTCATAGGAGATAGACAAAGGTCCCAGGAAGTACATTGCTTAGTTTTATATCTTTGGTAGAATTTACTCAAAAAGAATCTGTTTCCCTCTGTGCCTAAGGTCTGAGTAAAGGATTGAGAAGATTCCCACTCCTGTACCATCAACTGTGGTCAGGGGGTGAGGTCATAATGGACTCACTCGGTGGCTCCTGAAGTGTTGCTGGTCGTAGTTTCTAGAGGGAGAGGTGTCACATACAATGTGTTTTTACCATTTAGTTCCTGATTCTTAAAAGCACTAATTAAAGTTACATACCTTTGGTGGAAGGCTACTGTGTTTCATGCATAATACAGATAATTTTAGGTGCAAAATCTAGTTAAATGTTAACTTAATAGGGTACTTATCCTTATTATCGCCATATCACAGATGAAGAGAATAAATTATATTACACAGAAGGAGTCACTTGCCCAAGCTTCACATAGCTGGTCAGGTGAAAGCCAGGAAACCAAAGCAGGCCTACTCGGCTCAGAGTTTGGGTTGTTGACTGTTATGGACATTAAATTTAATTAAGGTGTCTTTTCAGCATTATACCAGACCCTACTTCCCTTCAGAGGAATTCTGAAACTTGATGAGGTAGGGAATAGTTCATTCCTCCCTCACTCCAGGTTTCAGGGCCTGGCAGGCGCTGCAAGTAATTCTTCCATGATCATAAAAGCCAGAGCAGAACTAAAAGACAGGAAATCTTTAGATGTTGTAGGTCACACAACTTTGATGTGACTCTGCTACCTATGCCTGTATCATCTCCTCGTTCCAACAGAGCCTCAAATATCACTCCTTTCATGCTAAAAGAAACCTTCCAATATAGATGCTGATTTTTTTATAAACTTTTGCAGTGTTTATCCTCACCTAGCACTATAGATCTCGCCGAACTTAAAGCAACATAATTCTATGATTCTAAAAATGGATGCGAGAAGGTTCTGATAGCAAGTTGTAAAAGACAGGTGTCTCCAGGGCCTGCAAGTTAATCATATGTTAAGGAATGGACTAGACCTGACTTGATTCAAAGTTTTCCAATAAGGATTCTTTGATAACTAAATGTATCTTCCAGTGATGTTCACCAGCATGCTGGGTAGATTAGTGCTTCCATCTCCCATGACTTCGCACATATCTGCAGGGTGTGTTCGTTTTAGTGTTTAGGAAAGTAGAGGATGGGAGTTTTGTTGCAAAGTTGCAAACTTGGGTAGATATTATTGCAAGCATACTTTTTCACTATTTCATTTATTCAACAAATAATTATCTGCCTGAAGAGAAATGTGTTTGAGAAAGGGATATAATGGTGGTTTAAGTTGTACCTGTGATACTTATTAGAAAAAATTGAAGCAAATATGGCAACATATGAAGATGTGTTTCAAGTTTATTGCAGGCACAATGATGTTTGTTTAAAGTCAAGTTTGTTGAATATAATATATAAAATTTGGTTGATTTTCAATGCACTATTATTATATTGTGCCCATTAATCCTAGTTGTTACCACCTTGTGTGTTTCAAGCCTTTGGCTACATGGTAAGTGGTTTCTCTATGATCTTTGGCTAGGTGATGATATATTTTAGAACTACAAATTAAAAGGGCACATCAAATTGGAAGGTACAGACCTCTTAGAATTGCTTCTCTTCAACCAAAAATAGAAACTTTGTGTTTGAAATTGAACCTGGTGTACCTGCCATAAAGAACCGTAAGCCTCAAGCATGAGATACAATTTATTTTAGAATTTTATTTCACTTGATTCTAAGCTCTAAGACATGGAGCAAGTCACTCTTCTAAATAAATCATCTCCTTCATATAACAGTTGGGGAAAATAAAAGTACTTATCTCACAGGTTATTATTAAAAGAGATTTACCATGACACTAATAAAAAATGTTTCAAGCATCATTGTACAAATTTTCCTCCAAACCTAGCATCTCATTTTCTCTTTGTAATTTTGCATTGTTTTTGCTAGAAGTATCTCCTAATTGATATAAGGAACTGGCTTGCATGATTAGAGAGGCTGGTGAATTCAGGATATACAGGATAGGACAGCAGGCTGGGAACTCAGGAAAAGAACTAATGATATTTGTCCTGGGGCAGAATTCCTTCTTTCTCAGGGAACCTCAGTTTTTGATCTAATAACTTTTAACTGATTTGATGAGGTCCACTCACATCATTCATTATCAAGGGTGATCACCTCTATGGAAAGTCAACTAATTGTAAATATTAAATCATAGCTACTGACTACATTTATAGCAACATACTGGCTGATTTTGACTAGCCAACAACCTATCCAAGTTAACCCATATAATACTCACCGTGCAGAATAAGTGTTCAACAAAGCACTCTGCAAAGTTCCAAATAATTTTTCTTCTTGCCTTATGAGCCAAAGTTTCTAGAATAGTAACTGAAAGTTAAAAATTTCCCCAAAAAATCTTTTGTAAAAATAAATGCCAAAAATGCAAGACTAGATAATGAATGCATAAAAATATACTTACTATTAAACAGCTGCTATACGGACCCTTCAAAATGGCATAGTTAAGTGAGAAGCATTTGGCTAAATGCCCATTAGATAATGACCAGTGGAATCTGTTGTACTTTCTGCACTTGTCCTGATCCATGAGCTCAAGTCTTAGCACATGATCATAAGACAGAGCTCGAAGTCTGAAGAATGAGTGGTAAATACCATAATCTCTGTGTAACTGTTTTACTTGCTCAGAGCAGAAGTAGCCTTAGCATATTCAACATTTATATCTTCTTGATTAACATTCCCTAATTATTGCTAAAATGAAGTTGAACTTAAATTTAAAAATGTGACATACTTTCCTTCTAATAAGAGGAGTCCACAATATAAGATAACATTCAGTTACATATCACTGCCTTTCTGACTTTTTTTCAGGTTCAAAGAAGTTAGTCCAATTTTCACCTTTCTCTCACTCTTGCCTATCTCTTAATTCAAAGAGTGTTCTTCACAAAAGAGTTAGAGTGGGAGGTGGCAGACTGAAGAATTATATTCGAAAATTCAATCAACACTCTCTCATGTGCAGGGCAAACCTACAGACTTGCCTGCAGAGGCATAAGGCAAGGCGGATTAAAACAAATTTACCTTCCTCCCCTTCTATGATTCTACTGCATCTCTGCTAACACCAGAAATCAAATCATTCTGATTTCCTATGCTCTTAATAAATCAAACTTCTCTGGAGGTCAAAGATTTATTTGCAGTATTTATTTGCATCTCAGATTCAATCTCTACTCAGTAGTTTGCTTCAAAATAGTTCTTCCTGGGAACATGTGTACGCTTATCAAAATGCCAATTACATTTGTTCTTTGGCATCATGAGACAGGACATCTTGTCTGTCTTTTGTGAGTACTTTGTGTTTCTGGTAATTTACACAGATCAGACACTGACTTACCCTAAAGCCTTGGGAGTACGAAGTCTCACTAGTCACTCAAACTAAGCCAAGCTTTCCATACATATCTGACCAAGCCTCCCCTCCTGATGTACTTCCTACTAGTTGATTGTGACACAATCAAGAAGAATCAATTATGATCTGAAGACCAGAGCTACCATCTGAGGTAGCTTCTCCACTCCCATGTGAACTTAATGGATCTTAGAGATGGAAGCACTTTTGGGTATTTTTCATTTTTTTTTGCATATAGGAATGCATCAGCCATTTGCATAGTATATTCATTTTGTTGCTTGGAACTTTACTACACTGATTTATTGTTTCTAATAGTATTTTAGTCGAGTCTTTAGGATTTTCTACACATATTATTATGTAATCTGCAAATTCTTTTTTCCAATTTGAATTCCTTGTATATTTTTCTCTTGCCTAATTGCTCTAACTATGATTTCCAGTACTATGCTGAATGGTAATGGTGAGAATGGGAATCCTTCTCATGGACCTGTTCTTAAAGGAAAACCTTTCATCTTTTCACCATTGAATCTATTAGCTATGGTCTTTATTCTATCACATATGGTCTTTATTATACTGAGGTATGTTTCTTTGATTCCCATTTTATTAATAATATTTATTATAAATAGATATTGGCTCTTGCCAAATGCTTTCTTTGCATCTATTGATACAGTCATATGTTTTTTTTTTTTTAAAGATTTATTTATTTATTTATGCAAGAGCTGGGGTACAGACCAGAGGCATGGGATGGTGAGAGGATTCACCAGAGACAGAGCGGGGAACAAAACAGGCAGACAGACAAAATACACTGTTGAGGGGAGCAGCAGGCGAGACAGGAGAGGTCTGCCGCACCATGTGGGACTCTCGCCCTCTGGCCAGGATCCAACGAGTGCTGCAGAGGCTGTGAGTAGCTCCACAGTGCTGTGCTTAACTGCCTTTGCCACCAGGGGAGGCCCACAGTCATATATTTTTTATCTTTCCTTTCATAGATGTGGTGAATTATATAAATTGATTTGTGGATGCTGAATCATCCTTGAATTCCTGGAATAACTCATTTGGTCATGGTGTATGATTATTTTAATATATTATTGAGTTTGTTTTGCTAAGGTTGTACTGAGGATTTTTTAATCTATGTTCATCAGGTATATTAGTTTATAGTTCGCTTTTTTGGTGATAACCTTGCTTTCTTTTGGTATCAGGGTAATGTAGGCCTCATCAAATGTTTTTAGAAGTGTTCCCTGTTCTCCAATTTTCAAGAAGAGTTTGAGAAGGAAAGGTATTCCTCTCTTCATATAAGAAAGTAAGAATATTCCTTCCCTTTCTCCCGTAATTTCCTCTTATATTTTAGCTCAACTGTTTCATTCATTATCTCTTTGACTTCTGTTTGGAATGTTCTCTGTCCTTGTTGTATTTCTTACTTTCATCCATTGTTCTCCTAATTTTAGTAAGCATCATGTAAATTATTGCTTTGAAGTCTTTTCCTGGTATTTTGGTAATCCTGTTATATTTATATTTTATTTTTTTGACTTTTTAAAATTTTTTTACATCTTTGTTCATTTTTAAACAAAATTTGCTTTCCCCCACCCCCTCAGGTGTAGTCCCCATAGAGTTTCCTTCACCAATGCACCCGTGCACCATCACCTCAGTCCCTTGAGCTTCTCCCTCCTTCCCTCTGATCCCTCTCCCAACTCCTCCCCTGTAGTATATCTCTGATTTATAATTGTCTGTTTTTGCTTTGTTGTGTTTGGACTGTTATTATTTTTTTTACACTGATGTCTTATTGGGTTCCCCTATAGTCCTGCTATAAGTGAAACCATCTGATATTTTTCTTTTTCCTTCTGACTTATTTCACTGAGCATAATTCCTTCTGGTTCCATCCACATTGCTGCGAATGGCATGAGTTTATCTTTTTTGATTGCTGAATAATATTCCGTTGTATATATATGCCATTATTTACAAAAGGCAAAACCTTGAAATAACCCAAATGCCCAAAAATAGATGACTGGATCAATAAGATGGTAATCCTGTTTTATTACAGATTTTCCCCAGGGTTTTGTCTTGATCCACCTATTGGGATGAATTTCCTGACTTCCTCATTCTCTTTGAAATTCTGTGGTTATTTATGTGGATTAAGAGACTGCTTTTCTTTCCATGTTTATGTTAGAATTGCAGTTTGCAGGGTATTGGCCTAGGGTGTTGATCATGGATGTTGTACATTCTGTCGTTGTAATGGTTGAAACCTCTTCACCCAATGGATAACTGGTGTTCAAGAGTCAGCACAGGGTGGTGATCGAAATGCCCAGCCTATAGAGTGAGGGGTGGAGATGTGGGGGGATATGGAGTTTGCTGCAGTAGCCTACCAAGGGCATAAGCCTCCTTAAGTGTTGTGAATGCTTGACCCCAGGGAGGAATATGCAATCACTGTCTGGTCAAAGCAGGTGTTTCCCGAAGCCCCAGTTTGTACCTAACCCCTGAGCTTCAAGCTAGTTCTGATTTCAGCAGGTTTTGCTGGCAGTACCTTTCTTCTGAGGCTCAGGCACCTGCAGCTTGGTCAGGGGAGTGTGAGCTTGAGTTGTAGGCAGGCACTACAGAAGTTACAGATTGTGTAATAGACTGTTCACATGCCTGCCAAACCCCAGTGGGAGAGGAGCTGGCGCATCTTTGGAACATTTACCTAGTCACCCACAAACCCAGGTGCCATCAATTCCATACCTCCCCAGTAATTTGTTATTTATTGGGTTGTTGGTGCTTGACCAACTGCAGTGGGCTAAGACCAGGGAATTCCTGGGTGAGTCCAGGTAGGAGAGGGATGTGTACCTCTCCAGAGTGCCAACCCAGCTGCCAGCGGCCCGACGTGCATCATCAGCTTAGCACCTGCCTGCAGCAGTGCTCTTTGAGGTAGGCAGTGGTTTCTATACTCCATTGGCCTAGGAGCCCAGGGGAAGCCCCTTCTGTGTGAGGCGGGCAGGTAACTCTTCCACTGTCCCAGTGTTGGGATTATGTCGCAGGTTTTCTTACTCTTTTTGGTGTCTCTGAATTATTAGCTTCTTGTGGAGACACTGATCACCATGTCCTCAGCTCTCTTCCAAGTGCAGTTGCTCCCTCACTGATGCCTGTTGGATGTTTGTGAAAGAGACAACAAACCCAGGCTGCTTTTTTTCAGCCATCTTAGAGCTGCCTCCTTTATTTACTCCTGGCATGTTCCAATGTATTATATGAGTGTTCAGTCAAAGAATTTAGGTTGTTCTACAGAATTCTCTCTCACTTAAAGGTCAAAATTGTGCCAACTCTGGCAAAGCCCCGTGGACTCCCCTTGAGCAATGTTGTTAAGTGCCATTTTTTTTTTATTTTTTTTTAAAGATTTATTTTATTTATTTATTATATAAGCACTGTGTACAGTCAGAAGCGTGCGAGGGTGAGAGAATCCACCAGAGCCAGAGCGGGGAGCAGAGCAGGCAGAAGGACCGAAGTACACTGCTGAGGGGAGTAGCGGGCGGCAGGAGAGGTCTGCGTGCCATGTGGGACCCTCCTCCGGTGGCCGGGGAGCAGCTGGGGATCGAACTGCTGCAGAGGCTGCGGGCAGCTTCGCAACCCAGCGCTCAACCGCTGCGCCACCGGGGAGGCCCTGTTAAGTGCCATTTTAAATGGAGGAAAGCTGAAAGAAAGGTGAGGTTTATGTGTTGAAGGGTGATGGTGGAGAAACAAACAGAATCAAGTGTTCTGCTTAGACATGTTACATTTGATCTGCTTAACAGACATTTAAGTGAGATGCCAGGTAGGCAGTCATATATATGAGAATGGAGCACGAGAAAGAGATTAAGCCTGAAGAAATTAATTTTGAAGGCACCTAGAAGGAAGGCAGGGAATGTGCCAACAGATGTAAGTTGTTAGAGTTGTTTTCAGGAATCTAAGGGAACACCTAAGCATTCCTCTGGTTCTCCTGTTGGCTATGTGGTATGTTATACAGTAAGATCATCATCAAGGAAAATAAAGGGGTGAATTAAAAAGAAAAATAAAGGTAGTTGATAAATAATATTCAGTGCACAAGATTTGTAGTCATCTGTAGTGTCAGATGATATTTAATTTACAAGTAAAAGCCATCAGTATATTTGGGTGATTTTCCTCAGCAAAGTGTAATTGTGTCATTGTAGGCTAGAGTTGCTAGATCATTGGATTTTGCTAGAGTTTGAATTTTTTTCTATTTCTGTACTTTGGAGGAAAAATTCGGAAGAAGAGTTGATAATGTTTAGAAAGGATTGATATTGATAGAGCATGGACTGCAGTTTGGTTGAAATGGATGTGCTGTAATTTGTCAGCAATAGTCCCTAATCTGTTTAACACCTCCCTATGCCCTTTAGTGGCATCCTCCACGTTGATTCTGGCCATTTGCCTTGCTTTGGTTGCTGAGACATTAGTAAATGTGATGCAAACAGAGGCTTGAAAGGCCTTTGAGCACTGAGGCTTGACCTCTTCGTGCGCTCAGAGTCTTGTCATCACCACTACATAAGTAAGCTTTCATTATACTACTGGGTGAATACAAATCATATGCCCTGGACACTCTTCTCATACCTGACAAGAGTTAACGTACAGCTGGACATGAGCGAGACTACTAAGACAAGTCAAAACAGTCACAGATCAATTGTCTGCAACCCATAAGTGAGCCCAACTAAGATGCTCTGAACCCAGACTCCGGCAGGAAGATGGTCATGCAGAATTGTGAGCTTAGTAAATGTCTTGTTACATAGAAATAGATAATTGATAAAAGTTGAGTGATGGATGGTAAGAAAGGGTAAATAGGTGGGAGAGGGGAGGATTGGTAAAGTGGGAACATAAAAATAAATGTCTTGGCAGATGAAAAAATTTCTGGGGATGAATGGTAGTAATGGTTGCACAACATTGTAAGTGCACTTAATGACACTGAGCTGGACATTTAAAAATGATTAACACTATACATTTTATGTTAAATATATATTTTACCATAATTACAAAAACAATTAAAAAATTTAAAATAAATGAATTGGAAGAGAGATTTTTCTCCCTTCAAAGATACTGGGTTTAATTGTAGGAGAAATTGTCCAAAGTCACACAAGTAATATGTGAGAAAACTATGAAAAGTAACTGTGCTATTTGTATCAGAATGCAAAGAGCAGACTTAACAGCATTTTTAATTTTTTTGGTTGGTACAGATTTGTAATACCATCTAGGCCTTCCTCTAATTCTATAGATGAATGTCAATACATGTTATTTAAATATCGAGTAATTGATTAATATTAATTAATATTGATCAGCTATACTTAACATCAATATAGACATTAATAAGTATAATGTATAATTAATAAATATAATAAATGAAATTAATATTGATTAATATTAATATTAACTGATTAATTTTAATGTTAATTTATTTATATTAATCAATATTTCTATATTAGCCCCTATATATATAAGTACATATGCCTGGCATGTGCTAGTAAGTAAACTTCCAGCTCATGGAGCCTCATGAAGCTTTGCTCCATGAGGAGTAAACCATTACTGCCATAAGAGACCCTTAAGGAAAAAGTCATGACAAGCAATTGCATAATTACAAGTTAAGTACTATGAAATTGGTAAGAAGATAGTAAGGAGACTACATTGTTTTTGGTGCTGGCAACAATATTTGAAGACTTCCCCCCCTGGGGTTACTCCGGCTGGGACTGGAAGGACTAGGAGGGGTTATTAAAAAGAGCTCTCTCTGTGCCTCAATTTCCTCATCCGTAATATGAGGGAATTGGACTAAATTCTCTTTTAGCTCTAAAATGAATTATTCACTAACTTTAGAGATAGGGGATTTAAGTTTGTCTGGAAAACAGATGTGACCAATATTCAGGAAGTTGCTGGTTTTTACATTCATGTGAATTGTTTATTATATAGTTCAATAAGAAAAGATACTTAAAACTGGTGTTTGGGCACCCGATGTTTTTTCAATATGCTCAATCAAATCTTTTACCTTGGGCTGAGCTCTCAAGGGATTTTCATTCTATCTTTTAATCAAAACATAAGCATAAGCTATATAATGGCTCCAGAGTTCTCTTTTGATATACACAGAGGGACTAAGGGAATTATTTCCCTTTCCATATATAATCAACTCTCTAATGGAAAATATGTTTCAAATTAGGCATCAGTTCCATGAATGAGTGCAGTCTGAATGTTCTATGTCAACATTTAATAGTATTAAAAATGAGAAATGTATGTTTTATATATTTATGCTAAACTCTGGATTTATTTTCTTTGGAAATATCAATGTTGCAATCCTCTATTGATTAAAAACATCTTATTTTAACTTCCAGTCTATTTTAAGGAAAGAAGTAGGGGTAATCATAGCTCTAGACATTGGTCTTAGGATGTGAGCACAGTGGTTCTGAAACTGCACTGGCGTGAAAGTTAGGAGTTCCTTGAGCTAAGCTGCAGGCAAGTGAGCAATGATTTTCTGAGATAAGTATTTGCTCAAATTTTAAAATGTTTTCCATATATATTTCTTGATATTTGATTTGTTCTATAGGTTGTACAGAAAAAAGAAAAGGAATGATTGAAGTACAGGCATATGGGAACCTAAGAAATTGAATTTCATGCTTTCTTTGATTGCTTGGCCCATTCCACTCCTGACCCTAGGACACCCAGGGTTGTGACTTTATGGCAGATATTTTATAGAGTGATATTGTCTGCTGAAAATTATATCTAGTTCACATGAATAATTTAATATATAAATATTTCATGGCATCATACACACTCAAGGCACTAAAATCCTATCAACACTTCCTGATTTCTCCCAGATGAAATAGGAGCGAAGTATCACGATAGATAGGGGCTTTTAAAATTCCACTACAACTCTTTAGAAACAAATGCTAATCTTGGTTTCTACTTGTTTTAGAAGATAACTCTTCTTATAATCAATTAAAAAATAGTGACAGGGCCTCCCCGGTGGCGCAGCGGTTGAGCGCTGGGTTGCGAAGCTGCCCGCAGCCTCTGCAGTGCAGGTTCGATCCCCGGCTGCTCCCCAGCCACTGGAGGAGGGTCCCACATGGCGCGCAGACCTCTCCTGCCGCCCGCTGCTCCCCTCAGCAGTGTACTTCGGTCCTTCTGCCTGCTCTGCTCCCCGCTCTGACTCTGGTGAATTCTCTCACCCTCCGGCGCTTTCTGACTGTACCCAGTGCTTGTATAATTAAACAAACAAACAAACAAATAAATAAATCTTTAAAAAAAATAGTGACATAAGATACAAAAGATGACTGCCTTATCTGAGCACAAATGGATATTCAAAGTAAAGGTTGGAATTCAGGAAATGCTAAGCACAGTTTTCCTGTGCAAACTATTAAATGCCTGTTATTCAAATTTGGCCAAGAGTCAACTGGTTGCTATTTTAAGGATTGGTCATATATTTGTGATGGCAAAGATCAAAAGCAAATTTATTGAAACTTGGAATAATCCCTCTACCCTTCTACTCTCTTTGAGGAAACTGTCAAGTTGACCTTAATAGCCCACTCACTTTATGAGGTTTCAAGAGTAGGAAGTGGACAAATAGTTCTACATAGACTACACACAATGTGGGAGGAGGTTGTTCCACTAAGGACCAGTAGAATACTATCAGGGCAAGAGATAAGGTATTGACACTCAAATGACAAAGGTCTACTATCAAAATTGTTTGGTATTAGTACAAAACCAATAACATAATGTAATGATGGGATTTTAGAGTAATAGAGATCTTTGGGTGGGATTTTTTTTGTTTCTGGAACATTGATTACTTGGTCACCAAATGAGACCAAATATCTGAGAATCCAGTTCCCTCAGAGAATCACCATGGACCTTATAGACTTAGCCAACCAGAAATCCTATCTCTTCCCTTTTACCTTTCATTCTGAGCCCAGTTGAAATGGTTATCTCTGTGGTAAAATTCCAGGAAAACTACAATATGATTTTTAAATCTATTTCACCGTGAGAGATGATGAGCAACAATAATCTGAAAGATACCTTTCTGTCATCAGAGAATTTTCAACTCTCTTTCATTGGTTATTTTAAAATAGATTGCCAACTGGATGGAAATTAGCATTAAGTACTTCTATGACCCCTTCAATTCTGAGACTATGAGTTCATATATTTTTAGTGAATTGTGTCATGTAGAGTGAAATCTCTTCAAGGAATCACCGGATTTCAGAACTCTGCGAAACTTTCAAAAAGAACTCTGAGGTTAACCCATGCAGTAACACTCTATCACAAGATAAATTTTCCTAGGGTGGTCAAATGAACTGCTAAATAGTCAAACCTCAATCGGCATAATTAGAAGGTAGGAAATATGTTGAGTAGAAATTGGTTTAATTTCCCTGCAAATGAATAGCCGAGAGGCTCCTGGGATTTTGAACCTTTCTTTCAAAGCATTTGGTTTGGTATCTGTGAGGATAACTAGGATATTTGTAATATCCTACACTCCCTGAGAAATTTGGTCACAAATAAACCTAGAAGCTTTAAGCAAAGTTCAAGCCGTACCCTCAAAGTGAATCAATGGTATGTTTACTTTCGTCTTTTGTACTTACTTATTTCCAGGTTTGTTCCAAAAGAGATTTGAGATAGCTTAATAAAACTGCAGACACAACAATAAGATGATGCAGATGGTAGGAATGATGCAAAGAGAAAGTTACCAAAATATTTCTTTCTGTTACATATTCATTATGTATTGATTTTAATGCATAAATATTAGTAACTAACACTGCTTCAAGCAATCTTACTAGTAGCCTGACCCACAAGAATAATCTTTTACTACTTAAGAACATTGAACAGGATATACTGAATTTCACACCTACTTGTAAAACTTGTGAGAGAGGGAGGTGTAAACTGTCAGAAGTAGACAGATGTGATATTTTCAGGTTGTCTCATTAAGGTATTCTACTTTTTAGCCACATGCTGAGCCCTAAGCCCTTTATCAGACTTAACCATCTTCTGTTCCATTCTAAAAGTGTACCTCTTTCCTAACAGAACAGTTGGCAATTTTTCACACTTAATACCTGATCATATCTTAACAAGTGTTCAACAGTCTCCTTTCCCTTCCTAGGGATGGGTTCACATTTAACCAGAGTTTGGCAACACAGTGATTGTACTCTTGGAGCAAAGCTGGCATTACACTGGTCCTCTGGCTTCTAGTCCAGGGTTCATCTGTGTGGCACCTACTTTAATGAATGGACTGTGTCATGGTAGTATATTCGGGACCATAATTTTGGACAAGCAGAACTCTATGGTGCTTTTCATAGTCATTCACACACATATCAATTATTAAGAACCTCTCATGTGTCAGATACTGAGCAGAGCACAGCAGGTAGAAAGATTAACAGAAATTTGAACCCTGGCTTAGAAGAGTCGGAGATTAAGGGTGGAAGCAGGCAAGAAAATATGCCAATATATTTATAGCTATGTGATAAATACCATAACTAAAGTACATATGCAGCAGAGAGGAAAATCCTTAAGTCTAAAATGACTGAGGAAGACTTTCAGAGTAGATAGATAATCTGTGCTTTGATATGACAGAATTCTGGCTAAATGGAAAGGTTTTTAACACTCAGGAAAGTGCCAAGACACTACAAATGTTACATACCTGGTGGGTATGTAACACACCTAGTGGGTGTGTAACATTTAGAAGATGGAGCCAGGCGTCCTAGGTTCTCACACTAATGCTTTTTATCTGTCGATGATGAGATGCTTAACTTCTCTGTCTCAGTTTTTTCATCTGCAGTATAAGAAGAATAAAATTAGAGTGATACTGATTCCATAGATTTGCTGGGAAAGTTAGGACAATGTCTAGTCCTAATAAGATTCTGTGTCATTCGGCTGAGGCTGAGCATCTTACTAAGCTGTCATCTTTCTAAGGCTGAGCACAGGTGATCGGAAAGGCAGGGTTGGACTCGGAGCTCCAGGGTTCAGCAGGGGCCAGGAAAAACGGTGTTTCAAGTTTGAAAATCTTGGCCATGCATCCTGAGGAGGTAGCCCTTACAGATTGTCAGAAACTCATGTTGTCAACCATTTCTCCACTTGTAAGAGAGGGTTTTTGGAAATTCAGACCAGATCCAGAGAACACATGCACTTTGAGAATGCATAGAATGTATTTACTCTGGATCTGGACAACCTTTAGCTTCATTTTTATCCTTTCAATGTTGTAAACAGATGGCCTGGGTGAATGGTATCTTGTTTGCTCTAACAATTAAGATGGAGAGAAAGACAGGGTCTAAGAACTTTAGTCCAGATGAATGGAAATGTGACATGGTTAATGTGACCCAGGTGATATATCATCCTTTAATTGCTGAGCCAATAAAATATATGCTTTGAAAGAGTTTCCAGATGCTTGCCAAAAGTATAAGTCATCAGTCATCAAAACTTGTAGTACCTTTTACTGACATCTAATAAAACATACTTCCTCCAATGAGCATTTTATTAATAGTGACTTGGTCACTAATAACTTATTATTAATGAATTTATTAGAGATGTTGAAAGAAAAATTAAAAAATGAGCTTAACTTTTCATTTAAATAAGTACTGCATATAATACTGTATATAATTGGATGTGTTTTATATAAATGGGGTTACATTGAACATTCTACATATAACATGACTTTCTTTGCAGTTAACACTGCACTGTGAGTATTTTCTTGCATTATTGAATACTTGTCTCTGTCTTCCATTTTTTTATAATATATAAGGACTGCATAGTTTTATCTTGCAGTTATAATTTCTTTTTATATATATTTATTACATCATTCTTCATATTTGTACAATGTATGATTTTCCTATGAAATTCCCACCACCATTTCACCTGTGCACCATCACCATAGTCCCTTGTGCTCTTCCCACCCAGACCCAATTCTTCTCCCTCCTCCTCCCCTACAGAATGTCTCTGATCTATAGTTGCCTGTTGATTTTGATTTTTACTTTATTATGCTTACATATTTCCCCCCTCATCCCTTATTTGGTTCCTCTACATTCCTCCTATAAGTGAAACCATCAAATATTTTTCTTTTTTCTTTCTGGCCCATTTCACCTTGAAGTTATAATTTCACTAAGTCTTGGACATTTAGGTGAGTTCTAAAATTTTATTATTATAAAATAGTATAAAGACAAACATTCTCACAGTTATATCTTTGCCCAGGTCCATGATTTATTTTCTTCAGGCTAATTCACAGGGAGCTGTTCATAAGCCTTAGAAAGGCCCCAGTTCACTGTGATGGTCAGACCTGGGTTCTTGAATCTGTCTGAGAAATGGGGTACCTGAGTGTTTTGCTGCAGGGCTGTGCAAAAGCTACTTGACAAGAGCCAGGTTCACACTTGCCAGGGTGAGAGCAGTTTCCCTGCAGGATCAAGCAATGGTGAGTGAATGAAATGACAGGTCATTCCCTGCTGTTCTGGGACTTGGGTGCAGGGGCCACAGAGGATTTTGAAGGATTCCACTTTGGGAACAATCAGCCATAGAATCAGGTTTCTCATTATCATTCATGAATTTCCACTTTTAAACAACTGCTCTTCAGTTTGCAGATGCAAAGCCAGAGAATGAGAACAAAAGGAAAATCTTAAGCCTTAATGAAGCTTTATACTCTAAAATGTTTTTGACTGTTCCTTAATATCATTATGTTTTTAATGAAATTTACTTGGCTTCCTTTGGTAGATGATAAAGAATTAAAGAATTTTTTCCTTTCCAAACTAAATGCAGGTGCTTGAATATCTAAGGGGAAACATCAAATGATGAGAGTGATCCAGAGCTCTTTCCACTATTGAAATCACCAGAGTTTCCTTTCAGAGAAATACATTTATTTATAGTCTATGTACAAATAAATTACAATTATGTTATATATATATATATGAAATACATTGGGCCTGTTGACATAATAAAAACATTTAAAATTTTTTATTGTTATATAAAATAATGCTTTTCACTGTCAAAGAAAGCGGAGAAAACAAGAAAAAATTCACCTGTAATTTCAACATCCAGAGAGAACCATTGTTAAGAAAATATATTTGAAAAAATATATTTAAGTAGGATCAAATGAATGACTATTTAATATTTACTTTTCTGTTAGCAATAAATCATGAAGAATTTATTTCAAGGATTTATGTATCCTCTGATTTTACTTTTAAAGGATGCACAATATCTCATTGTATTGATTTCTTTATCCAAACCAAAAAAATCTATTGTAAACATTGCTGCCATGAGCATCTTGTAGCTGTATTTTGCTCAAAATTGTAATTATTTCTTTGAAAAAATTGCTTCTAGGAAGAGTGTACCAAATTATTAATTTGCCAGCCACAAATCTTTGCCACACCCTTGTCAACACTGCCTGTTAACAAAAACAAATAAAATCCTTAGTAAGTAGCATACCTTTGCTATTTTAATTTGCATTGCTTTGATCAGTAATGTTCAGGCACAATGTAGTCCTTTGGGGTCATTATTTTCAATTACTAAAAATTAAAAAGAATAAATTTTTATTTTCTCCCATAATGCCTTTTCACTGGACATTCTAATTGGCCATAGCTACAGATCATTGCACCTTCAAACATTAATCACAGAAGGGAGAGGGAGAGAAGAGAGTTATAAAATAATACAATCAATAATAATTTTATATCATTACTGGCAATTTATATCCTTAGAAACGGAAGCCCCCAAACGTTACAAAGTCTCCTTTAGTGTAAGTAAATTGGGGATGGAGTTGCATTTCTTTCCTTGCAGTTTATTCTGCTGCATTTCCCGGGAAGAGAATGATCAAATCCTCTGCTCTGGCAAGCTCGGCCCAGTAGTGGTGGGGAGAATGTTTCAAACACGAGTAGGTTTTTCCAGTGTCAGGAAGCAGTCAGTTGCGCAAAGAACAATAGTTAGGAAACTGAGCCCTCAGAGGATCGCATTAACTGGTGCAGTAACAAGTTCAGGGACCCTCGGAGTCTCAGCTGTTCAATAATGAAAGAGGGGGAGCAGGGGAGGTTGCCATGGCGATGCCTGGCGCACGTGCGCGCAGAGGAGGGCGGCGCCGCGGCGACCTTCTGCAGAGTTAAATGAAGGCGTGGCGTTCGCCTTGGCCACGGGAAGTGCCCCAAAAGCTGGGCGTCTGGGTCGCGCCTCGACTGTGCCCGGGAGGTGGGCGGTGCGGGCGGTGCGGGCGGCGGCGGGAGGGTGTCGCCCCGGGCCTCCGAGCAGCCGGCAGCCATTTTAGCGCAGCTCTGGCTACTCGGCCATTCCGGGGCCTGGCATCAGGGGCGCAGACCTCTCCATAGCCGGCGATCGGAGGGAGCGAGCCCCGCGGCTCCCACCCATCCACCCTTCCGTCCCCGTGCCTGGTGTGGCAGCTATTTGCGGTGGTTGGTCTAGTGTCGGGAGGGGGATCTGGAGATTGAATTCCCTGAGGAGCGGGAAGCGCTTTGCCTCTCGCTCTGGCTGCGGGTGCGGGTGCGTCAGGGGAGAGGAGCCGCAGATGTGATATGAAAGCGAAGGCTGTAGCCTTGGCACCTTTGGCCAGGATCTTTTATTTCACGCATCGTTTGCATTTTGCCGCAAGTGATAGCAGAGACATTGCAGGTCCGATTTGCCTGGAATCAAGATTGATAATTTACACATTCTCAAGGATGCCCAGCAGATGCTAATTTGTGGTGTTTACACAGAAAGTACTCAGCAGTGCAGCCTTTCCAATTCAGCAGCGCAGCCTTTCCATGTTGCGTTGCTGCTGTGGGTTGCCGCAAACTAGGGCCTGGACAGTAGTTTGCTTTATTAAATTCGGCCCCAGTTCCACCTGATGGAGTGACAATAAAGTCTGCTATTTTACTGGCTTGCACTGCGCTTTTGGGTCTGCTTCATGGCATAGACTTTAATCCAAGGCTGTTCTGATATTTTGACAACTGGAGTAAAAACTTCTGTAATTATTGTGATGTAAGAGAACGTAAAATTTCTTTGTAACAGAAGCTGAGGTGGAAAAGATTATTATAGACAATGGTGATGTGGGTTGGAGGTAGGAAAAGATGGTGGTTAAAACCTACTGTCTTTAAATTAGCAGTAAAACTCATTTATCATTCTTAGAATTGCAGACTCAGAGCTAAAAATGTTCATTGAGTTAATTTTGTCTACCACTGCCTGCCTTTGCAAATGGACAAAGATTCAAAGAGGGTCAAGAATTTCCCAAGTTCAAAAAGACTAAGGAATGCAGACCTGCTTGTCTGCCTTTGATTACAGAATCTAAAACTCTACAAGTGATTTATTATTTGATTTACTGTTCCATCAATTTACTATTAAGTCACTGATTCTCAAGCTTTTGATCTCAGACTCCTTCCCACTTAAAAATTTATTGAGATTCCCAAAGAGCTTTTGCTTTTGTGAGTTACATCTATCAATATTTATTATATTAGAAATTTAAATTAAAAATAAAAGTAATTATTAATCCATTTAAAAATATACATAAATTTTTACCTGTTAACACAATGTTTTCAAAAAAAAGTTACTGAGAAGGGCAGAGCTTACATTTTTTGAAAATTACTTTGCTATTTGCCTTGCAGTTAGAGTCTCATAAGTGCTTCTACATTTGATCTGTTTTAATGTTTTGTTTTGGTATAAATAAATGAAGAAAAACTGACCTATCGCATTAAAAGGATTGATAAGGACCTGAAAGAATCTTGGACTCTTCCAATATTTTGATAACTTGTGCACCAGGCTAGAAAGAAAAGTTCAATTTGTAGCATTTGCCAATTGACCTGGTGTAAATATTCTCAAAGTGGCTGATACTGTAGAGCTGGCTAGAAATGCATGTCAGCACATCATCATATAATATTTCTACCTCTTAAATACTATAGATGCATATAACCTGAAGATCCTAGAAATAGTGAAATACTTAGGAAGTAGGGGTTTTGAAGTTACCTTTATTGCAATGTAATTTAATTGTATGTTTTTATAATTTAATTTTAATAATGATTCTATTTAATAACTGGCTCATAAAATTCTTCATAATTTGGCAATTGGTGCTTGTGAAATAATAGAAGTTGCTCCACCTACCAGATCATACTTTGACAGCCACCGTATCAAATTAATTCAACAAGGATTTATTAAACATTTTATGTTAGTGTCTGGATATGACAGGTTGAAATCCAGTAATAAATAATGTCAATGTTAGGGAAAATAATTGACAAATTATGAATTAGAATAATTTAAAACTCTCTATTACTAACGCAATTAATTTAAGTATCTAGTTTCTTTAATATCCGTCCCCTCCTCTGCCCCCCAAATAATAATGTGTTCGTTTACTCTAGAAGAGCTACATGTGACTATTTTATAATTTGTAGTAGTGCTGTAAGCTAAGTCAGTATTTTCAAACGACAGCTATGATCTGGAGTGAGATCTCTCTAAATTTAAAATATTATTGTGGGGTAAGTAAAAGGGAAAAACATCAGGCTTTTCCGCCCTCCCATGGAGCATGCGCACTCGGCCAAGGGGGCGGAGGGTGGCGTGGCGTGGCGTGGCGTGGCGCCGAGTACGTGGCGTCGAGTACGTGGCGTGGCCTGCCTGGTGTGTGGCGTGCGTGGAGTGACGTGTGTGGCGTGGTGCCGAGGACCGAGGCCTACGGTGGAGTGTGGCGACGAGCAGCGGAGAACACGGAAACACCAACACGGCTGCTTGAACCGGCGATGAGCCTACCGGGTATGGGATGGTTGCGTTATAATTATCTTTACCAACAGAAGCATATAAACTGTCAGTTACAAATTTAACCTCCTTCTTTACAGGCAGCAGTATTTGTTTGGTTTTCAGAACACCATAGTGTTTCCAGATTAAAGGAACCGTACTCATGGTGACTGCACGCAGCATATACTAGCATGTATATAATTTTTTTATTTAAATTTTATTTTTATATTCCCCATGCAATTACAACCCCCTTATTTTGACCCCAATCTCTCCTTTCCCCGCCCCCCCACCCTCCATAGAGTGTCTCTGGTTCATAGTTTTTTGTTGATTTTGATTTTCACTTTCTTATAGTTATTCTTTTTCCTGGTCCCTTATTTAAGTTTTCTAGATTCCTGCTATGAGTGAGACCATCCGGTATTTTTCTTTTTCTTTCTGGCTTATTTCGAGAGCATGATCCCTTCCAGCTCCATCCATGTTGCTGCAAATTGCATGTGTTTATCTTTTTTGAATAGCATCTATATAATTCGTCAGTCGGTGATTATGTTTCCATTACCAAATCTCTGCTAGAAGCTGATGAGCTTACCACCCTAAGCACTCAGTGCATGAGGCCAAAATTGATCAAGAGTATTTTCTGAGCATTGGAATTGGTATGAGACAAGCATTGCCCTGAGAATTGTGAGGGCAAAGTGGTGGGGGTGTGGAGGCCCACTTCTTTCCGTTCCCCAACTACCCAGCTGTGAAAGCACAGTGAACAGTACCTGTGAAAGCACAGTGAACATATCCTTTAGTGATGGCTTGTGCTGCTTTTGCCTTGGTTGCTGCCTTGCAGCATTTGAAATGATTTAGCAATAACGCGTTTTTGTTGTTGGTTTGTTTTGATCGTCATAAGTAAAGCCAAAGTAATTAAATTACTGGAGTCTTGGCAAGGGCCTTTCCAAAGGACTTTGTTCTGGAAAGCCTGGTACTTTGTACCTCCGGCAAGTGCTGGGATTGCCAGAATGCACTTCAGTTCAGATGCTGCAGTCTCTGGTAGGGCGCGGCTTGTTTGGTGGAGCTCTCTGAAAAATGTGTGACCTGGTAGTTCAGTAAGGAAAAATATATCTCCTATGATCAGAAAGTCAGAGTCCTCAGCTTAACATGCCAGGCCCCATTTTCTTCTCACTTTTCTTCCTCATCTGGGGTTTTGCAAAATAAAGAACTGGGGATGAGGCAGAAGAAATGATAATGGCTTTGTGTCATTTCCATAACTGCACCTCCACACACTATGCCCAAGTGGGTATAAATGAAAGCTCCGGGACTCTCTCTCAGCTGCATGGATTGCTAACTCTGTTACTCTGGGTAAGTCTGTGAGAAGTTGGATTAAGTACTCTTTGAGGCTCCTGTAGTTCTAAAATAATTTCATATCAGACATAGATGTTATAGATACTCACATAGACTAGAATTGATATTAAAGCTAGATATTGTGACAAGACTACTTCTAACTTTTGACGACTGCAGTAATTTGGTAGAGTAATTGAATTGACCACATAAGTCTTGTAATTGGACAGAGCAGAGTTTGAATTCTTCTTCAGCCGCTTACTAGATATGTGATCATAAGTGTGTAACTTTTAAGTCTTTAAGACTGAGTTTCTTCATCTTAAAATGGGAATTCATTCATGCAACCAAATATTTACTTAGTACCCAATAAATACCAGTGAGTGCTTTAGGCACTGGTGATATTGATGAAAAAGACAGCTCTAAACTTTCTTCTCCTGGCTAGTAATCTGATGGATGGAGGCAGACAACAAACAATAATTAAAAATACAGACTAGAATGTAAGTTGGTGATAAAGCTTGGCAAGTGGTAGTATCTTAAATATTAACTGCAATGTAGAATCTATAATCATATCAATGAACTTTTCATACTTCTTATAATCTTGCACGTTGAATGGATTTTTTATCCATTTGTGATTTTGTAACATAATAATTTGGTCATTTGGAAGATGCTGGTTCACAGAGCTATGCATGTCTTCCAAATATTAGCATAATTCATTATGCAAATACACATAAGCTAATATTACCACAGTTCTCCTCAGGAAAGTCATAATTATTAGGAATATTTCAAGCATGTGATGGCACATACAAGTTTTCCCAAATTCTCATTTTTCCTGGAAAACCTAAAACTTCATTTCTGGCAACAAATATTATCATTTGTTTCCCTTGAAGTAAAAGACTCACTTTGTCAATATTTTAAAAAATGTCTGCCAAACCCACATTGATTTTCAGTTGTTCTTTGGAATGAAAATATTCTTAATCACATAGAGCTTTTCTTTGAGATAATTACCGTGCTTTGCTATGCATCAGAAGTGCTTTATGCTTATTTCCTATTTCATCACATGAATATTGGAAATGTATATGCACAGCAGTACAAAAGTTTAATAAAATTAAAATATTGTATTGCTTCATCAAAGATATTCTTAAGTGACGTCTCAAGTATTTTGTTTTTGTGTCCTGAACTACATGGTGGTGAAGAATACAACCATCAGTTTGGTTTCAGTGCCTTATTTATATTAAAGTTCCAAGAATCATCCCTACATTTGTTTTTACACCATTAGTACCAAAGTCAATAAGGTAAAAGGGCAAATATTTAATATTTCTATGGAAATGTTATCCTCATGGATCTTCTGAAAACGAGTCTTAGAAATCCCCACAGGACTATAGACCACACTCTGATGTACTGCTGCTATAGAGAAGATAAATCAAGAGGCAGAGGTAGAGAGTGACATGGGAGGGGTAGGCAGCAACTTTAGCCGTGTAAAGCTTCTTTGAATAGGTTAGCTTTAAT
The DNA here is from genome assembly GCF_014898055.3 of Talpa occidentalis. NCBI lineage: Eukaryota > Metazoa > Chordata > Mammalia > Eulipotyphla > Talpidae > Talpa > Talpa occidentalis. Next base: position 21,858,233 of record NW_023603184.1, on the reverse strand, counting down.
TTAAGCTGACACCTAGAGGATGAGAAGGAACCAGCATAGAAAAGACTTGGCAGGAAAAGATTTTAGATGAAGGAAACAATTCAAGAAACAGAAAGAAAGTCATTTTTCCAGGACAAAGTTAATAGAAGAGGCTTCAGTACGATGAGCTTAGTCAATAAAAAAACAAACAAAAAGACCCCAATATCTAAACCCCAGAATTGACATTTAAATGTCATTTTAAATGCTTATAACATGCTTAGTTTGTCTAACACTTATTAGAGTGTTTCCCCTAATTAGCACCCAATAAAAGGTAAGCTGTGCGCCCCATGAAAGCGGTGAAACTGATGTGCTCATAAATCTTGAAGTGTTTTCCACTGGCTTGTATAAGCTTTGAAACATAAAAGAGAGAGGTTGGCTCTCTTTTAGGAAAACACTTGACAAGGCAAGATTGAAACTCATAATACTCTAATATTCAGTTTCCCAAACTTAGCATTTGAACAATTAAGGAGTAAGATTATTTCCTAGGCAAAAGAAAAAATATAACACATATATATGTATCTATGTTTATATGTTATATATAAATATATATGTATATATGTTTATATATGTATATATGTTTATATATACATATGTATATATGCATATATGTTTATATATGTGTGTGTATGTTTATATATATATATGTATTTATGTTTCTCAAACTAAATATGTAACTTAGTGGTTCTGGAGACATTTACGGGCCCAAAATGCTACAAGCTTGTAGAAGGTACAAAATGAAATATATTCTAGGAGAAAGAGGTATAATCTCTCCTTACTTACTCAGTATAGATTTTTTGGTGTATATTACATATATCAGATACTGTATTCTCCATTTTTGCCAGAGGTCCTTAAGATGTTAATTAAGCAATAAGGAGCCTTCTAATCATACTTTGCTCAGCGTTTGTTATGGCCCTCTGTGTTTGCTCTTTGGCTTTGACCAAGGGAAAAACAAACTTCTCTCATCTTTTTGACAAGAGGTAGTTTTACAACTTGTAGCAAAGTGCCCACCAAAGTTAAGCACCTACTGTTCCACATATCTTGGGAAACAGTGACAGTATCTTAATGACTACATTTCAAAGGGAAGACTCCTATGTCCCTGAGAAAGACATTTCTTAATGTAAAGTTGACAAGGGACTGGGAGAAGATTTACATCTCAAATGATAGAGAAAAGAATTTACAGTTAGGAATTTATTAACATAAATGCTCTAGAGAGATTGAGCATGGAGTCAGGAAGGAGCGTACCTAAAGTTTAGTCAAGCTGAAGGAAATATTAAGGCCCTCTTGGTCAACAGGAAGAGTATGGGTAGAGGTATTTCAGACGTTAAAATGATAATCATTCCGTAAAGCACCCTAAATACCTTAGTATATGTCACACTGCATTATTCACACACATACATACACAAACACACACAAATCCCGTTTGGTAGTCCTATCTTATGACTCAGGAAACTAGGGTGTTGAACCACATAACCAGGTTACATAGTTATGCAATTGCAAGGCTGGGACTTCATCCTTGTCATTTAACTCCTGATCATTTGGTCTTCCCCATTCTTAAAATACAGCTTTCCAGGGAGAGGAAGGAGTGTACTTGTAGGTACAAGGTTGTGAGACAGCATTTTAATCACTTGGTCTTTTCCATTTGCTTAGGGTGTGAGGTACAGGTATAAGCCAATATATTTGAAGTTTATGCTGACAGTAAGGCTTATTGTTGAAAGATTTTTAAAACAAAGAGGTGATCATAAAAGTTTAGTTTTCAGTAGAACAGCCTGTCAGCAATTGAATGGAAAAGTGCTTCATCAAGGGAAATCTGTTTCTTCACCAGAGAAATCTGTTCTGTTTCTCATAGCCTAGATGTGGAGGAAAAGCTTATCAGTGGCAATGGGAAAGAAGAGAGGAGACCTCTTTCAGAGATACTTAGAAAGTTGGGTGAACAACATGGTTATTGCACAGAACAGTGGAGAAAGGCATCTGGCCTGACTCTCTTCTAGGAAAGTAGCGGCATTAAATGAGCTATAGGGTGGGGGAAGGGAGAGAAGGGTGCTATAGTGGAGAAAAGATGAGCTCAGTTTCTGCAGTGAGTCAGGTATTTATGGGACATTCAAAAATAATTAGCCAATAGGCAAGTGGATATATAGGCCTGGACTTGAGGAGAGTGCATGGAGATAAAAGTCTTGGAATCCTCCTTATTTAGATGGACAAGGTTGCCAAAATTGGGAGGAAGGTTTGTAGCACTAGGGTAGAAGAGTGTCAGAATGATTAGAACAAAACTCCCAATTTATGTGATGGAGAAAAGAAAATAGCCTGTAAAGGAGCCTTGGAAGGAAGAATCTGAGATGTAGATATTTTTTTGGACTAAAGCTTTCTTGGAGAACTAAGCTAGAAGCCAGTGCCTCGCATTTTTTAATGTGTATATGAATCGCTATCTGTTAAAATTAAAATCCTCATCTGGCAGATCATGGGTGGGGACCTAAAATTCTGCATTTCTAACAAGTACCCAGGTAATACCAACTACCAATTCACACTTTAAATAAGGTCTAGGACTCAGTAATGTTGATATTATTCTGCTTAGGCAAAACTATAAGAATCAGTAACTGTGAAAGCACCCCTGATTTAAGGTTGAGACAACTCTCCTTTTCCAAGGGTTTTTAGTGAGCTCTTCAGTTCAGAACCATATTCTCCCAAGTATAAAATACCCTAGCACTAGAATAGTGCCTGCTAGATTTGCAGTACAAACTTTGGTGGTCTTAGTAAGAGTCGTTTAATAAAGCATGGGTGCTGAAGAATGCTAGAATTGGTTGATGGAGGAAGGAGACAGCTAAAATGTTCTTTGAGACTGATTTGTTTCCCCCAGATTTTCTTGGAACAACAAAGCCAAAAGCATTTTACAGTGAGCCTCTCCATGCCTGCCTCACCTTTGCTCTGCCCTCAACATTACCATTACCGCCTTAACTCCATCTATTCCCCAAACCACCCCACACCCAGCCATCACTCCTCCTGCTTTCAAGGCATTTATTTATTTGTTTTTCATTGCCAAAAGATAAAATGTTTATTTCAAGCAACAGATGCTAAATAATATTTGTCATGATCTGGAAATATTCTTGTTTGTAGAATAATGTTACGTGCTGAAATTTAGACCATAGGGAAAGTGATTCCCCTGCCATAGAGTGAAATGAAATTGCCCAGTTTTCAAAGTATTTGAAAGTACATCCCTTAAAAAAGTATACTTACTTCAGTACTTCTGCATACATATCACTTAAGAGAGTCCAATTTCTTTACAGACTTTTTTTTTTTAAACATTTATTTATTTTTACACAAGAGCTGGGGTATAGGCCAGAGGCGCGGGAGAGTTAGAGGATTCACCAGAGACAGAGCGGAAAACAGAACAGGCAGACGACCGAAATACACTGCTGAGGGGAGCAGTAGGCATGACAGGACAGGTCTGTGTGCCATGTGGGATTCTCGCCGGCTGGCCAGGATCAAACATGTGCTGCAGAGGCTGCGAAGAGCTTCACAGCGCAGTGCTCTACCTGCTGCACCACCAGGGAGGCCCTGTTTACAGACTTTCATGTAAAATTTACCAACTTAAAATGCAGAGATCTCAAGTGTGTATTTCCTGACTTTTGACAACTGCATGACAAAAGTGACAATGAATTTCAAACTCCTATCAATATCTATAATATTTCCTTCACCCAAGAAAGTTCTAAGGTGTTCCTTCCAGTCATTTCAACCCTACCCCAAAAGGCAAATGCTGTTATAATTTATACCATCTTAAATTAGTTTCCCTGTTCTAGCATTTCGTGTAAATAAAATAAGAAAGCATAGTCATTTTTGTAAGACCTCTGTGATGGCTGATTTTGTGTGTCAACTTGCCCAGTCTGTAGTACCCAATCATTTAATCAAACACCAATCTAGGTGTTTCTGTAAAGGTGTTTTGCAGATGTGGTTAGCAGAGGCTTATAAAGAAGAAAATATGCCTCAAGACTGTAGCATGTCACTTCTAACTGAGCTTCCAATCTACCAGCCTGCTTCAGTTTTTGGCATTGCCAGTCCCCACAATTTTGTAAGCCTGTCCTTAAGATAAATCTTTCTATGTGTGAATACATATAGATTGCTTCTGGATCTTTTTTTCCTGGAGGAACTTGACTAATAAGGATATTTTCACTCATCTTAATACTTTTGATACTTTCCATGTTGCTGCATGTATATTCCAGGATATGAATACATCATATTTTATTTTTTCATCTTCCTACTGATGGACACTTGGACTATTTCTAGGTTTTGGCTTATGACAAATAAATCTAGTATAAACAATCTTTAACAAGGAATTTCATGAACATATGTTTTTATCCTGAATAATTGCCTGAAGTTGAGTGATTGGGTCATGGAAGAAATAAACATTCAATTTATAGAAGCTATCAGATAAATTTCAAAGTGATTGCATTATTTCCACCACAATGTAGTAGAGTTCTAGTTGTTCTCAACCTTGCATGGTATAATTAGTCCTTTAGATTTTGACTACTCTTATGGTAAATAATGGTATATGTTGGCTAATTAATTTGCATTTCTCTAATGAACAACTCCTTGTGGTGTCTATTGGCCATTTGTATTTCTTTTCTGTGATGTATCTGTTCAGAGCTCCTGTCTCTATTATCCTTAATGTCAGCCACTTGCTAGATAGGTACCTTGAGATTACTCCCTCCTAGGCAAGACTGGTGTTCATTAGCACTTCATTTGGATAGTGATAAGATTATTTTCCACAGGGAGATCATCTAAAAAGGATATATCACAGATTTGAAGATTACAAAACATTTTTTTTTTTTTGAAAAGCATTAGCTCCTTTTGCTCTGAATTCTAAAGTGATTTAGTGGTTCAGGGTGAGTTGAATTACACTGGTGCTCTATATGTTGGGTCCATATTTGCAGAACACATAATTTCTTAGTAACAGGAATGTGCATCTCTTAAACAGGTCATCACTTCAGCCTACTATTTGCCCACACCTTTTATGAGTTGTATTTTCTTACATAAAATATTCCAATCACTTGTTTATTGTTTCTATTCTTATTTCTGCAGCAGCACAGAAACTTCCAGCCCACATCTCTGGGAAAATTTTTTGTGCTAAAGGAAATGCCAACTATCAATATGTATACACTACAATGGATAAAAGTATTGTCTGTCATTCTTACGCTGATCATTGCTGCCTGATTCTAGTAGTCAAAATACATTCTCAAAATATAGTTTCATTTCCCTGTGTTAGAAAGAAAGAGATTTTTTAATCTCTTAACCAGTTTTTAGGAATAGTTTTCTCTTCACTTCTCTTTCCTAGCTATAGAAAAAACATTGTATTTGAGAAAACTATCATTGTTCATCTCACATATTTAGAACCTTTATGAAATGAGTGGGTTCAGTATGAGATTTCATTAGTAATAAAGACACTGCTCATTTTTTTCAATGGAACCTCTAGATAGTCTCTCTCTGTCAGCAGTATGTGTTAATATGCAACAGATGTTTTTCTTTTTCACGTTCCATCAAAAATAAAAGTTGTATAGAAGAGATAAAAGCATAACTTCCCTCATTCTGATATATATTTAAGAACCATGAAATTAGCAGTTTGTGGATTAAATCTAAAAGACAGGAAACTCTTTGGTTTCTACACTTAGCTTTCTTGGCATTTACTGAAGAGATTCAGGCCTTGACCCGCCCACCAATTGGAAATCAATACACTGGCTAGTCGAGCACCTATCTACTTAGAATTGTTGGAAGATGAGACACACACCGACCTCATTGAAGCTGTTGCTTGAAGTACTCAAAAACTTTCAATTTCATAATAATAACTGTGGAATTTTGTGGGAGTGGGGAATTAAAGGTAGGAGACTATCCTTTTTCTACCTACTTGAAGCTCTGGAATAAGCAGGTGTGAAGAGATTATGATTTCATTCATGTGGGCCAGGTTGGACACATGGATACAAAGTCTCTGGAGCCTCTAGGAATTCCTCATTGTCTAGAGACCATGTTCTTGCTTGATCATTACTAGTAATCCTTCTGGTTATTGCCACACTATCAATCAGAGCTACAAAAGTCAACTGTAGAAACAAAATACAGAAAGCTCATACACTCTCTCAAAGAATGAAGGAAATGTTAGATTAGAGCCCTCATTTATTCATTGATTAAATATTTATTGAGTGCCTGCAATGTTCCATATGTCTCGCTCATTGCTATAGCATACAGCTCATGTCTAGTGGAGAAAGAAATGTACATGGTTACTACAATTTCTTAGGTGTTAGATATAGAGACATGCTCTGAGAATTATGGGTGCTCAAGGGGTGTTCTTGCTGCATGCCTGGGTGTATTAGCACATGTGAATATGTGCTGCATGGGGTATCAGTGGTGTTTGGGAAAGCTTCCTGGAAAACTTGATATCATCTGCTAAATTGTGAAAGGGTAGATAGGAAATAACCCAGTCAGTAGGCTAGACAGGTTATAAATGGTAGAAGGAACAGCATTTTTAATTTCAGAGAGACATGCAATAATAAGTTTCTTCTTACTGAGTTACTTAATAAAGATCAAGTAACTCAGCCCAATTGGAGTGAAAGTTTCAATGGGGAAGAATGGGGCCATGTGAAGCCTGAGAGCTTTTCCATAGCAGGAAGATTTCAGTATGTGAAGGAGTGATGGGTGGACCATCAGAGAGCTTAAACAAGGGAATATCATGAGATTTTTGTATGAGGGATAGAAATGTCACTTTTGCAAGTTAATGCATGAATCTAAAAGTAGCACAAAAGCTAATAGTAGAAAACATTTGATTAGCATTCAATAGCATATGCCAGTATTTTTAATTGTGCTTTTCATGCTTTTACTCCTGCAATCTTGATGGTTTTATGTGTTTTGTACCTTACTGTCACCCCATATTACAAATGAAGAAGTAGAGGCACAAAGCAGTAAAATAACTTGTTACTCAGCTAATGAGTGTTATCTGAATAAGAATTCACATCCATCAAATTGGCTGTCCAATCTCTGGACACATGGACTACCTTTCAATAATCATTGACACTTAATTTGAGCTTTCAATATGCCGGGCACTGTTCTAAGCATGTTATATGATTTGGTTAATAAGCTCAAAATCACCGTATCCACGCTTTATAGATGATATCAATTAAAGAGAGAGATTATAAACCTTCCCAATGTCACCTAGTAAGTAGCAGAGGTGGGATTCAAATGAAGCAGTCTGAGATAAGAATCTGGGCTCTCTACCTTTGTGTTACATGGATGTGAGTGGATTGCTCATGAAAGTGGTGAAATAATCAAGGCAGAAATCATAGCATCCTGAGCTAAAAGAGTAATATTGAAGATAGAGGATATAGACCTCTATCTTAGTAATAGTGAAGATACAGAGGATATGTTAAGTAAGTGGATTTTTGAATTTTAAGCATTGAAAGAATAATATGGAGTCAGAGGAAGAAATTAAGGATGACCTGGGTGATAGTAGAATCATTTATTAAAGTAGAAAATATAGGAGAAAAACATATTTCCAGGAAGTTTACAAGTTCAGTGGTGAACATGTTCACTTTCAGGTGTCTGTGGGACACTCCAGTGGAGATATCCAGTGATCAGTTAAGTTTTAAGGTAAGACATTCAGGAAAGTTGTGTCCTTTTTTTTTGGCTTTTAGACCTGTGGGGCTAATGAGCACAGTGCTCTCTGCTTATTGGAGTTTATAACATGTTTGTAAAATGAATAAATGAGTGAGAGAATGACTGAAACGGTGAACCCTCAGCACTCTCCACTTGAGGAGACCTTCCTTCTTCTATCAATCAATGACAATAACTCTAGAAAGCACACCACTAGAGATTTATTATTTTGTGTTATCAAAGGCTTCGTGAACTCTGGAAAAAATAAACTGTTAAAAGGATCTGGAAAAAAGCCAAAACTTGCAAGCTAATCATACAGCAGAGAAGGGAGAGGGAGAGGGGTCAGAAGAGGGGAGGGAAGAGCACAAGGGACTGTGGTGATGGGTCATGGGTGCTTTGGTGGTGGGACAACAATGGGGACTACATCTGAGGGGAGAAATCAAATATTCTCCAAAATTAACAATGATATAAGAAAAAATACAAAAATTAAAAAATAAGTTGTTAAGTCCAGAATATTTTCTGAGTATGTATATGTATACACATACATATGTATCATATATATCATATATACATATATATCACATATTTCATATATATCATATTAGAGACAAGAGAAAATGAAAGAATTGGGCTGTAAGGAGGAAAAGAAGGTGGGATGACAACACAGTTTTATTACTTGGGCATGGACCTCTTTGTAAGTTTTAGACAACTGAGCAGTCAGGAAAAAAGGGCCTAATCAGGATTTTTATAATCACATTTTTATGTGGGAGGCAGACAATGATGCTTAGTCATTGCATAGTTGTTGCTATTTGACAAGTAATCTTTTCACTGAGTGTGAGTGTCCTATTTATGGATATGGGTGTCCTATTCTTGCAGAGAGGGGCTATGAAAATAAAAGGCAGGGGAAGGAATACCCTCTAGCTTCCAAGTTTGGTCTACTACTTGCTTTTGCATTTTAGTGGATGCCTTCCACTGTCCTCCAAGGAAGCTGTTAACAACAGCTTTAAATTCATTATTTTTCTAAGTCCTGTTTATCCTAAGTTCACCTCCTGTTTTGTGGAAAAGGAGCTCTCAGTCCAGCTACTGCAGTGATTTGTGTTTGCTGAGGCAGAGAGCTTTGATGAGCTGAGTTGCTCCTGCTTCTGCAGCTGACTGGGAGAGGCTGTGGGGTGCTCCGTTCTCTCTTTTCTCCGTGGGGATAAGCAATATAGCAGAAGGCTTTATGCAGAGGCTCTTTGACTGAAAAAGCAGAGGTTTGTCTGCCCAGCCATTATGTCTAGAACCCTCAGGGCAGTATTTGGAATTCATGTTCCCCACAGGTACCTACAATAAACTCCTTGGAGCATGACTCAAAATTATTCACATGCCAGTCTTCAGGCTTAGACCAAAATGTTTTAAAATTATTTATGTTCCAATTATACTTCATTACTTTTTAACTAAAGATCTCATTTCACAATGGTGAAGAATCCAATATAATTTGGCTAATTTCAAAGCAGCCACAGAGAACCTGCATTTGGGGGTCATATTTCAATAAAGACAACATTCCATTTAGAACATTCCCAATTTTTTAGATAAAGTGCTTCAGTGAGGCTCAGAGATCAAGCTTAGAGTTTTTATAAAAGCCCTTTTTTTGGTTAATTTCTTAGAGCTTTTCTTAATCAATTTCTGGCAATTCTCATGTAGCAGTTTGCTGTTTGTTTTTGTTTTGCTTTTTAGACAGCTTTTTTACTTTCCTCCAATATTGTAATTAAATACAGATGATGTTTCAATAGATCTTTACCTCCACAGATTGAAAGCTATCACTCTTGATTCTTGTGATTTTGTGATAGAGAAGGAAATTCTACTAGGGCTTTTAACACTATTCAAAATAAATTGTTTCAAAGGAAAGAGGTGTCTTCAGTGGCTTAAAAAAAATCTCAGTGAATCAGATATTTTCTCCCTTATTTCAGGCTGAAACCTCATTTTCAGCCAAAGTCTTCCCTAAGGTAAAGGAGTGTAATATGTCCTTGAAGTTCTCATTGCAATGTTTTTAACAAGAGACCTGATACATATATTTTTTCAGCAAACTATAGAAACCTGGTTCAGAAGATCTAGCTGACATTTTTTCCTCTTCTCACATATCCAAAAAATACTGATCTGACTTTTTCTTAGTTGGGAAGTTTTTGGAACCTTTTATGGGTATATCTTTTGGTTTAATTATCTGTGGGCAGGTGGTAATTTTTGTGTTGATTTTAATTTGTATGCAAAAGTGTCATCAATGCTTTCACTGGGCTAGCTCTCTAAAGACTCATGTACAAGGCTGCAAAGGCTACCCCAGTTTGCCATCAGGCTGTCAAGTCCATTGTCTCTGACTGAGCACCTCACATGACCTTCCTGATGTTCATGTCCTGAATCTGGCAAACTGGGAGTATGACCTTGGAGAAGAGCTCCATTCTTCAGGGCTTTGTTTGGCTATTTTGTGAACTGCAGAGACTGAAACAAAGGTGTTTTCCCTAATTGCTCTGTGGAACACAGTGATCATTACCATGGTAATAAGTGTTCTGCACAACACATAAAAACTAAAAGCAGAGTAAAAACTTCCATGATTATAATAGTCTCAGAAGTGCTTTCAGTATATTCCTCTGTTGAAGATTTATGTTTTCTACTGGTATTTTAAAGCCTTGAACATTTCTGTGGTAAGGAAACCTATAGCAATAAGTTCCTGAAGCTTAACTAATTTTTATCAATCAGTATAGATTAGATTATGCTGCAATTAAAAAAATGATATATCAGGGGCCTCCCCGGTGGCACAGCGGTTGAGCACTGGGTTCCGAGGCTGCCCGCAGCCTCTGCAGTGCCGGTTCCATCCCCGGCCACCGGTGAGTGTCCCACCTGGCGCGCAGACCTCTCCTGATGCCCGCTGTTCCCCTCAGCAGTGTACTTCAGTCCTTCTGCCAGATCTGTTCCCTGCTCTGGCTCTGGTGAATTCTCTCACCCTCCCTCGCTTCTGACTGTACCCAGTGCTTGTATAAATAAATAAATAAATAAATAAATAATAAATCTTTAAAATATATATATAGGGCCTCCCTGGTGGCGCAGCGGTTGAGCGCTGGGTTGCCAAGCTGCCCACGGCCTCTGCGGCGCCAGTTCGATCCCCGGCTGCTCCCCGGCCACCAGAGGAGGATCCCACATGGCGCGCAGACCTCTCCTGCCGCCCGCTGCTCCCCTCAGCAGTGTACTTCGGTCCTTCTGCCTGTTCTGCTCCCCGCTCTGGCTCTGGTGAATTCTCTCACCCTCCCGCGCTTCTGACTGTACCCAGTGCATGTATAAACAAAACAAACAAACAAATAAATAAATAAATAAAACATGCCTCTATTAAAAAAAATAATATATATATATCAAAATCTCATTGGCTTAAAATAAGAAAGCTCCCCATTTGGTTCTCTCTCTCATTACATGTCCAACATGGTTTAATGGCAGGGGGGAGGGACTTTAGAGTCTCTCAGGGATGCCAACCGACAGAGAAGTTGCCCTCGTGAAAACTGCAGATAATTTTGCTAGAAAGAAATGAGAAAATTGAGGAGTGTCTCAAACAGCCATTAAACATTACAGTACAGTTGTGATGGGTATCATTTCTATTCACAATTCATTGACCAGAAATAGTCACCTGACCTCAGTTAACTACAAGAGAGAGATGAAGTGCTCAAAGGAGAGAAAAACTGGATGGCTGGTGGTGAGCAGAAGTTTGCAATCCTTTCATATTGTAAAAGCAATGACTAAATTATAGAATGTCATTCTGAAAAATTCTATAGCAAATGGAATCCACCCAACAATAAAAGTCTGTATTCTGTGGCCTAGTTGTAGAAAGCCTTTCCTCTTTCTAGGAGAATGAGGAGAAAACTCTTCGAGAGAAAAATCTTTATTTTGGTAAAATATATATAACATAAAAGAAAACACATTAAACTCAAGTGTTAAGAAATGAATCTTCTAATTGACTATAGGATCTTTTATGTGAGCTGCATGTCATACAGCAAAGCATATCTTCACATTGAACAAAAAGGATGAGTTTAATTATAGATCCTAAAATTAAGAGAGAAAATGAAGCTTGTCTGTGACTATATCTTGTTGAAAATTAGACTCTAGATGGCTATTACTTGGGGGTATTCAAGGCAAATTTGTGAAGACTTTGCTTGGGTGTCCCTTTTTCATTCACTTTCTGGTACCTGTTAAGTTCTCAAAGATGAGATAGGAAAGGATTCACCACCCAGAAACAGAATATGCATATATAAAACAGAATGTATAGTCCTGTATATATGCATATATTCATATAATATTTATATTTAACTAATGTGAATCCCTGCCCAAGTGCTGTGGCTAGAAATAAGAATCCCCACTATCTCTTGTCCCTATCTCAAGCTATGTCTTACGACTTCTCTTTACCATGAAATTGCTCTGTCTTCTAAGGAATCATCAGACTGCAGTCTTGTAGAAATGAGAGGCTTGTTTTCAGCATGGGGTAATTTTCTTTCTAGGGTAGATGATACAATTTATAATGTTTCGGTGAGCTGCTAACTTGTCTCCAGAAAGAGAGGTTCAATCTATCTACAGTTCATTCTGACCAACTGCCTACCTCAGTGGCCAGGGTGATATTTAATTTGTCACAGAACAGCCTGAGGCTGTGATAAATTCATAACCTTTAGCTCCTTTCTTGCAGTGTATATGAGATTTGTTGATGTGTTTATATACCATTTTGGGAATAGAGGCAGATTTATAAACATTTTATGATGTAAAATGGAGTTGAGCACAGAACTGTGCACAGTCATGATTTGTGAATTGCTAATAGGCCGCAAGAATGGCTTAAATATACATCACATCCCGAGACATTAATCAGTTCCTAGAGCTGGGTGAACACAAGGCTTGTCCTTCAGGGACACAAAATGCCTGTTTTGAAGAAAGGAATTATAATAAGGAGCACATACGCATTCTAGACCTTGAAGCTCTTAGCAGCAGCACATCTTTTGTTTCATTTCTGAATGAAAAGCATTTACAAGGAAATATTTGTGATAGATTCAGCCTGACTTTTTACAAAAAGGATAAGTATAGTGACTTTGCATCTATATGAAATATCCAATTGTTTGGTAACTTATTGATTCTCAAATATTTGACCTTTAGACATAATGAAAAATGCCTCTTACATGTAAAGTCTCTTCAAGGCTGAACCATGATAAAAAATTAATGGGTACATGAGTGGGAGAAAACAGAACCTCTTTTTCTTTTCTCTTTGTGCCTTGTCACCTACCAATAAAACATTGAGCTTTATTTTACTTTGTGTTTTCAAGGCACAGATCATTTTATTTTTCTGGTAAGTTAAAATACATTTGAAGCCCTTGAAAATGCTGTTACCTGCAAGTACGATACGATACCTTCGAAGTGTTTTTGGATATATCCTTTTGTGACCTACTCAATATCACCTGAAACATCTTAGACAACATGGCACCTTGTGCATTGTAGAGCTAACTGAGATAATATTGAAATGACTAATCAAAGGTATTTAGCTAGAAAATGGTTGAACTGACACTGAAAATTAGATTTTAAAGTTACAAATCAAACATTCTCTGAATGTGGTAATTATTCAAAGATTCATTCATTGGGTTAGGTGTTACTTGTGTATAAGTAATTCCTCAGCAATGAACACCCCAATAAACTTTTTGCAAAAATGAAAATATATCACTCAAAAAGGTAATTATTATAGAGTATATACCATATCATACTTAGAACATTAAAGCTAGCACTTACGGAAGGTCATTTTCCCAATCCTTGGAATGTGTCTTTGTAACCATCTTGGGTCACTCGCTCTGGTGGATGGCCACTGCTCTACTGCTAGATACCTGTACTACCCAGCATAGAGGGGCATGTGGCGAGGAATCAAGGCCTCAGTAAAAAGCCATCAAGGAATTTAATTCTGTTGCCAACAGCCACATGAAGTGGACTTCTAAGTTGATTCTCTATCCTTTAGGTGACAGAACTTGCCATATCTTCATTGTAACCTCACGTGAGACTCTATGCCGTAACTAATCCAGTTAGTTGCTTCCGGACTTCTGATGCTCAAAAAAAGTGTGAGGTAAAAACATTTGTTACCTTAAATTTGGGGCAATTTGTTATGTAGCAGTAGATTAAAACAGCAAGTGCTGAAGAAATGTTAGCTATTGTAACTACTCATTTACTTCAGTAGTTGTGAAGTCAGTTTGAAGTACAGGAACATAGCTCTCTTTTAATTAGTGTGCTGTAAAACTCCCCAGTTGGCAAAAGCTTAAAAAAAAAGATTTCGTATTGTTGCTTTAATCTGGATTTGTGGTAATTTCTAAATTCAGAGCCAGCTATGAGATAAGTTTCCTTACTTTATGAGGAGTTTAGTAACTTTTTATCTTCTAGAGCAGGATGATAATTTGAATGTAAGAGACTAAAGTTACTGTTGTTCAAGCTTCATTGATACATTAAAGGAGTGAGCATGTGCACTCTTTTGTATCCAAGTACTTCACATCTTATAAGTCTATTTATTCCTACAGATCAGATGAGAACACCAAAGTTCAGAAAGTGTAAATGATTTCCTACGATGGCTTAGGAATGATTGGAGAATGTGAATTTGAGCTTGACTAGACCTGACTTCTGGTCTGGTATTTTTTTTTGCCTGATGCCATTGACAGAGGAAAGATGGAAGCTGAGTGCAGCTTTAAATTGCATTAGGCACCTTCTCTTTTATGTAAACTGCTCTGCTAATGAAGTAGAAAGTTTAGACTTGTTTCCTGTGGGGCCCAGTAGTCCTGCAAATGTATGTGCACACTCACATCCATCATTAGGTCACAGCCGGTGACCACTTGCCTATTCCCAGTGAGAGTACCTCCAAAGCTGTGGGAGGGCGGGGGTGGGGGGGGGGTGGGGGGGGTGGCCCGCTGGTGAGGGTGGGAGTGGCTCAGGACTGTCTATCCTGAGGGTTAAGAGAATCAATTGCCGGGCATACTTGTCTTGCTAAGATTTAGCCTGTTGTTGCTCTCTTCCCTAATGTTGCACAGATTTACCAAAAGTGATCAAGATTGTCACAGGGAATGGAAAAGCACAAAAAATAAAGGAAACAGTCTGAGAAAAGACTGAACATAGAATATTAGTGTCATTTTGCCAGTCCCCATGAATTTTCCTAGAATGTGTTTTTCAGTGGACAAGAAGGCAAACCTACAACCTAAACCTATATGTATGTCTCTTTTTGGAGGAGGTAGAGGCTGTAAATCAGTTGGTTTTCATTAGCACAGACATTATTAAGTTGTTTTTGTCTGCTAAGGAATTTGATTCCTTTTTTCTCACTAACAAATGAGTTGACATTCTAAATTCATAGATTTTTTTTTAAGTAGCCATCTCAGCCATCTGTCACTTAACTAACAAAAATTATATTATTTCTTACCAAATTGATACTTGCTATAACAAAGATGATACTGAAGTTCCAGCTAATGCCCAGTCATTGGAGGTCTATGGAGTGTGAACCAAAAAAGCTAATGTTCTTTTGGTGATGGGATTCCAGAAATGTTAGTTAGCATTATTTGCTTCAGTTGTCCTGTGCTGAAGGAATGGAATGTTACTACTGTGGTGACTCTTGACTATTCCTTTGTCAGTCCAACCCTGAGATACCTTTTTTATCAATAGGTAATGTCTAGAAAGAGATGGGCATGTCAGCTCTTGCATGCATTTCAGCATCAGGAAAATTATAGAGTTGGTTCAGATAACCCCACCTTATTGCGAATCACGAAAGGGAACAGTTAGTAACAGAATTCAAAATGCACTTCTTACCAAGGACTAAGGCATTTAGAAGAACAGAACATTCCCATTTTTATTTCTTGACTAAGAGTCCCCAGAGGTTGACCTTTGGATTTGAAAACAGAATCTGTCATTATTTGTTATGTGAATTTAGGCAAATCATTTTACTTCTCTAAGACTAAATGTTCTCATGAAAATCAGGATGATGTTAATACCAACCTCAGAAGATATTGTGATAATTTAACAAAATTGTATATATATGTGTATATCTTGGAGCCATTGCAACTTTGGTTTCAGATGACATCAAATAAGTGAATATCACTGTAAAACAAGTCACAATAGTTTTTTGGTTTGTGATGCCCAAGACAATTACACTAATAGCATCCAAGATCATTGATCACAAAACACCATAACAGATGTAATAATAATTAAAAATTTGAAATAGTGCAATAATTGTCAAAATGTCACAGAGATACACAAAATGGGCTCATGTTGTCAGAAAAATGGCACCTGTGGATCTGCTTGAGACAGGGTTGCCATATATTTCAATTTATGAAAAATGCAATACTTGCAAAATATGATAGAATAAAGCACAAATAAATGAGATGTACCTAGTACCTGTTAATCAGTCAATAAATGGAGCATTTAGTAACATAGTGGTAATATCAATGGCTAGCACCATATTCAATACAAGGCCTATTTACTTAACAGAAAAAGACCGGGGTGAATATGGCACTCTGCATTTAGTATGACAAATGCCAGGTTTGTGTGTGTGTGTGTGTTGAGGGAGAGGAAAAATGTTTGTATGCATTTGAAACAGACCTGCTAAGTATTATCCAATCACCTACCTGCAGTAAGAGGCCTTCTAGAAATACTGCTGGCCTTTTATAGTTGACTCAGGCTGCCAAATGTATATGCTTATGTTCTGCACAGGATAACTCCAGGGCACATGAAGTCACAGAGACCATAATGAAAATATGGTGTCCCTGGTTGACTGGGATTAGAAGCAGACTTTCATCCTTTTGTAGGTGGAATATGTGCTTTTTTTAAAATTAATTCTTTATTAAAGTAACCTTGGTTTACAGCATTTTATAAGTTTCAGGTGTACAACAGTATAAATCAACATCTGTATATAAAGTACAGTGTTTACCACCAAACGTTTAGTTTCCATTATTCACCATAGAATTGACCTTTTCTACCAGATTTGCTCACTCCCTTTCCCTACTGGTAATCACTATTTAGTTCTTACAGTTTAAGCATGTGTTTTTGTTTTGTCTTGTTTATCGATTTGTTTTGAGAAACTAACTCAAGTTCCACCACATGTTAGCTCTCAGTTGCATTTGACGTAGTTTATCATCCACTGATTCTTGAAACAGTTTTTCATTTGACTTCTAGGATATGTTTCTCTTAAAACTTATCTTACTTCAGTCTCTTTCACAGGTTTCCTTTCATCACCTTCTATCTCTTATTCTTAGAGTAGAACTCACATTTGGATCACTTCTTTATCTCTTTATCTACATTAACTCTTTTGGTTTTCACTCATCTCCTTAATCTTTAAAATCATCTCTGTCCTGATCATTCCAAATTATATAACTGTAACCCAGAAGTCTTTCTTGAATCTTAGACTCTCACTCAACTACGTACTTGATATAAACACTTGGATGTTTATGAGTCATTGAAATTTACCTTATCCAGAAGTAAGCTTCGGAATATTCCTGCCAGCCTAAACCTGCTTCTCTCTGCTCCTTCTACAAACTTTCCTAAGTGTCAACTCTAGCTTTCTACTTGTTTAGATCACAGTCACAGTAGTCTGTAGCTCCTCTTTGCTCTACTATATGTGACTAATCTATGGATGAATTCCATCAGCAATTCCAAACTAAAGGTGAAATCCAACAGCTTCCTACTGCTCCTGCCAAAGTCCAAGTCATCTGCAGTTTTACATTTATAATTATTGCAATAGTCTTCTATCAATGTGCCTTCCAGACTACCTCCTTTTTGTTTTCGAACCAACTATCTCAGTAATCCTTCTAAAATGTTAAATCAGAACTTGCCTTTAATTCATCTAATAGCTTCTTATCACATACAAAATCAAGCTCTAACAATTGTCAGTAAGAGCCTAGTGATGTGCTTCCTCTAGTGTAACCTCTCCAATTTCATTTTCTGATCCTCTCTTTAAATCTTTTGCACTATTTGACCCCTCTCTCTTCTTTCAATAAACCAGTTACACTCTCACCAAGAGTCTTTTGGACATGTTATCTGTTTCTCTGGTATACTTTTCCTCAAACCTCTCTCTCTCTGCCCTTCTCCTCTCCCTCCTTTTCCCTTTCTCTAGTCAGTTGTCAATTTTGAGGTGAGGTTATCACTGAACAAACTATATAACATTATAAACACTTACATTTCTACATTCACCCCAACAACAGTGACTCTCCATATTGATTTGTTTTTTTTTTTAATTTTTCCTTCTATAGTGCTTATTACAACCTGCTTTTGTAGGTAGATATAGATATGTCCATATATCTACACAGATGAATTTATCATTTATTTTTCCTACCCCTAACATGAAGTAAGCTACATAGATAGTGTTTATGTTTTGCTTACTGCTGTATTCTCAGACCTTAGAAAAATATATGGCCATGAGGTAAGACTTAGGAAACATTTGTTGGATGAAGTCTTTCTTAAGCTAAAATCATTCTTGAAAGTGGCACTACTCTTAAAAACATTTTGGCCACAGTTTTCTCAAGTTCAAAGGGATCTAAGAATTCATGTTGACTCCTAATTTCACAACAGAGTATACAAAAACCCAGAAAAGAAGAGTAATTGGCTCAGGCCTTACAGTAAATTAGTAGAGTACTTGGGACCAAACTGTCAGTCTCCTTACTTGTTCATCTGGTGCTCTGTATAAGTTAGTCCTAACATGTCAGAAAGTGTCAAAGAAAATGTCAAGGGCTTGTTGGTGAGAAAAAAAAGAGATATTGGTGTAATCAGTCTAGAACTTATGAATGTTTCTGACCCACTCACGAGCAACAGGTTTTATCGGAAAATTAGGGCAAGAATTATTTAAATGGAAAACGGGATTCAGAGAGTTGAGGTTATAGAGGCTAAAGAATGTTTTGAGGTTTGTTCATTGACAATTGGTTGACATATGAATTCATTGACTGCTTTTGCCAGTTGTTCCACTAGGGACTGAGTAACATAGATAAGTGCACCACTCTGCCAGGAGCTCATATTCTTTGGACTGGCTGAGGGGGAGACATTCAACAATGCGAATTAGGAGGCTTCCCTGAAGAGGTGACATCTGACTTGAGTCACAGAGAAGAAATAGGTTTCACAGAGATAGGAAGAGTGGGAAGGTGGAAAGGTGGTGGGAACAGCATGGGCAGCATCAAGGTGGTACGGGAGTGCATGTGTTCAGGGCACTGAGATTAGTCGGGTAGGTCTAGGGTGGTAGGTGATTGGAGGGGACAGAAGGGGAGAGGACTGGAAGGATGAACTGAAGCCAGATGGTGACTTGTCTTATAGGGCTTGAACCTAGAAACACCTTACTAAAGGAAATACTCTTTTTTCCTGAATGTCAGGGCCTTTTGATAACCCATTCACTTCCCTACATATTAACTTTTCTGTTTCTTTATTCACAGATTCCAAGTCTTTTTTTTTTTATATGCTTATATTCTTGGGGAAAAATTAACATGATTTTTCATTAATATACATCATACTCACAGATATGCTTTAGTAGGGTCAAAACCTGGTTCTAATGTACAAGCACATTATGAAGAAGGATAAATAGTAGAAATAAGTCAGTTTTTTGCATTCCAAGCTCTAATTCTTTTCAGAGAAGAAAGAATGTATATACCCAAGTTTTAACTCAGAAAGTGCTTTATTTATAAAATAAAAATCCCAAAGGAGGTACTTACAGTGTAATTTAAAAGTATTGAAAGGGAGTGGTGAAGTTTACATGGTGTAAATTACATCTAAGGAAAAGAAGTGTTAGATTTATAAAACATAGCTTTCCTTTCTATTACCACTAAGACAGAGGAAAACAATACAAACTTATAGAAAATTCTGGAAAACTAATGGTTCTTTAATAGAAGATGGATGTTCTGTGATATTGCTGTGATTAATCAAAAGAGAATATTTTATTTGCATTTGTCTGGTAAGGTGCTGGGCTTTTTAAAGTAGATGTTTATAAAGATAGGAGCACCCCATAACCAGCACACTGTCTCCTCTTCAGTTGACAAATAACCACAGAGAGAATGGCAGAAATTGTAAGAGCTCAGAGGAAGTAGATGAGTTCTTCCTAGTGTCTGCTCTAGTGGAATTCTGGTCACGTCGTCCAGAGCTCAGACCTGCTTTGGTTTAATCAGTTTCCAAACATTAGAGTTTAGTACACTCATGTCAATTCAGGCCCCAACATGTATAATTTATTGCCCCTAAATTAGGTCTTATTTCTTTCCCTTTGTTTGACACATTATACTGAAAGCTGCAATGGTGAAACTACAGTATTGTAACAGGTTCATGTACGTGTGTATGTGTCTCTGTATGTACTTAAAGCTTTTACACCTACAGCTCCAGTGTTAAGGCATGTCACTTCCACCAAGTCACACAATGAATACAGAATATGATTGGATTATAAGCAGAATTTCAGGTTCCTATGTTTTGGCGAATTATCTGGCAAATATACTGTTTTGTTGAAAATATGGCCTGCCTGCCTTTACAGAATTCAGTAGGTCATGAGGATCCAGCACGTAATACCTTCTGAGGCTGTAAACAACATTTGCAGTGCTGCACAAGCCCTGCAATGAGGGCTTCTGCAAGAGCTGCTCGTGACAAGCACTGCAGAGTCAAAGATTTAAAACCTAAGTATTGGGATGCGTTCTTTTCATTTCCTTTAAGAAAATTCTGGCAAAAATGGCAGTGCTATAACCCTGCTTATTTTCTTCATTGAAGCAACAAAATTAGAGTGTTAGGAGCTAAGGAGATAAACATTGCATGCAAAAATGAAGTGCACCATCATTTTCATGTCATGTGATACTTAAATCAGCCATCCCATACCAGACTCATACTAGAACTGGAGAAAATGCTTTTAATTTTATCACCTTGTAAGTAGCCCAGATAAACTGAATCTGTTGAATTATACAATGGCTTTTAGTATGATTGAAATACCATTAAATTAATAGCTTAAGAAATACGCTTTTTTTTTAAATTTTTGAAGAATGGCTTCAGAACAGCAGTTATATTAAACAAAGTGTTATACTGTAACATATACTATTGGTCTCATAGTCTTCGCTCATTCCTGATGCTGTAAGGGGAGAACCTGGTTTTCTGAGGTGATGATATTTATAGTTTGGCATCATCAAAAAGCAGTTCCTTGCTTATTTGGGTTTCGAAGCCCAGTCGGATCTCCCTTGTGACTCATTCAGTATTCACCCAGGGCTCTATGCCTCCCGTCATTGCAATGCACTCATGAATCCTTAATTCCATTTGAACTCAGCAATGCCAGAGTCACTTTCCATCAACCCGCCCACTCAGCTGAATTGCACAGCCTCTTCTGTGCAAGGCATCACATTCCCATGCTAAGATTGATTGGATATTGGGCCATTTCCACAAAGACAAATGAGGTCAAACTTAGCACCTGCGCTTTGCTTTAAGACCTGATACCATTATCACCCTGCTGACTTCTAGATCAGATGCAGATGAAAATTTCTTGGGTTTACCTACATAAACCCATGACTTGCAGAACGGTTATATTGACACTTCATCACTGATAACACAATGAAATATTAATGAAGTGTTACTCCTACTCTCCATCTGCACAGCAAAACAGCTGAAATCAAAATGACATGGTGAGTGAGGCCAGGTACGACAGATGCCAGTCCCATGTCAAGGCATCTTTCTTATTCTCCTGCTTTCTCTTCTCCAGGCTGATAGGGCAGGCATGGTTGGACAGATGTCCAACACAGGGTGCAACGCTAGGCTCTAGGGATTTCAACTAAGGCAGACAGGGTAGCTTCTCCCAGGGTTACAATGAGGGAGAATCAGAAAACAAGCTCAAATCTTGTCCTTATGTCCACAAGATGAGTACAGAACTAAATCCTTATGACCAAGTTAGAAGTTTGGGGGTAAAACAGGGATAGAGACTCAGCACAAAAACAAAAACAAAGGCAGGAAAGCTGTATTTTAAACAACTGCCAAAAACCTGGGCTGGTATTATGTTATCTTTTTAAAATTGGTTGCCCACAGAGTTGTGTGGACTGGGGTTAGCTTAGTTAGAAGCACAACGGAGAGTTCTGGCAATGCGGAGTGTTGGAAAGTTTGAAAACTTACAGAGTATTGGATTATTTGAGCTCTCTCCAGTGGCCCTTTAGTAGCTGTAGCTGGAGATAAGTCAGACGTGGTCTCGGCCTTAAGAAGTTCACCATCTGCAAGAGGAAATGTGAATGTCAATAAAAAAATTACAACACTCACAGGATTGCTGGGAATTAATGGTCTCATTCTACCAGGAGAGTAGTAATAGTAATCAACATTTATTGGAAGCTGAGCATATATACTAAGTACTATATTAAATGCTTTACACATATTAACTCTCATTTACTACTCTATTTTATAGAACAAACAAACAGACGCTAAGAAAGGTTGAGCAATAATCACCTAAGGTTGTACTAATTACTAGTTAAGTCTGATTTCTATGACTTACAACTTGACTACTACACTAATCTGTTCTGGGAGACACATATTAAGGTGGGGACAAGAACACACGATCCAGTGAGCCTGCTGAGATTAAACATCCAGGTGCCTTGTTTGGTTTCAGGTGAGGTTGAAGACTGGGACTGTGGTGGATTGTTTTGTTTGGAATGTAAGGAAGGGACATTTATCTGTAGATTCTTGAACCACTTATTTTCAGCTGGGGGTGCCACATTCCTTTGGCAACACAGATTAACAATCTTGGAGTAACCGATTGACTTTGAGTAGCTCTACCAATGAACAACAAAAACAGAAATAATAGCATCTTACAAGTTTTTAATTTAGTGAAGAAATTTTGTTGTGGGCTCTTCATACATTTGAAGGTCTTTCCTGTAAAGAAAAAATGAAATTTGTTCCATGTGAATTTTCCTAGGATTGAAGATTAGAATTTATAGGAGGCTGATTACAGCTTGAAATATTTTTTCCCAGCAAGTAAAAGTAAGAAAACTAAAATTAGCTTGTGATAGTATCAATTGTTAATCATGACATCTATTCACATAGAGGTAGTATCACTTCCTGTGGATATCAGCAGTTTTCAAATGTTAGGGTTTATAAAAAATCACTTATACTATGTGCTAAAAATATGTATTTGTGGACTTGGTTTCTAATTCAGTAGGTCAGTGTGAGTATCAGAATCTCATTTTTGATAAATGAAGTTGTAAAGTCTGATGCAGGTGAGAAATACTAAAATGAAGACCGTTAACATTTCTCCTTTTAGGGGAGAAGTTAGATTATGTGACAAAGATGCCATCTAGCTCTTTGTCCAGATAGTGTTGATCTCTGACTTAGTTCTGATTTCTCACATAACCTTTGTCACATGATTTATTAAATTTTTGTATTTGGTGTTATGCTTCTAATCAGTTCTTCTATTCAACCAATGTGACCTGAGTTCCAAGCACTGTCTTAGGTAGTGAGAAGAACAAATCTGACAAAGCTGATAATTTAGTAAATGAAAATTAAAATACATAATTTCATAAATATTTTCTCTATACAAACACCAGACATGAACTCCCTCATGGAAGGACTCTGTCTTATTTAGCATTTCATACTGTGTCCAGGACAATGCTGTGCAATTGCTACAACAACATATTATTCTTTGACAAACCAGCCTAATCTCACTGGTTTAAAGGAGGATTTCTTTGTGCTTTAAGGAAAGAATTTTTATAAGCCAATGGATTTTTGTCTGCATTAATAGAAAGAGTTTCCAGAACAAGTGACATAAAATTCTCATGATTTTGAGGTTATAGTCTTGGATAGTAAAAAACTGAAAGGCATCTGGGAAAGAGTAAAAAAGATAATGAGGTGGCCTTCCTGGTGGTGCAGAGATTAAAGTCTCATTGCTATCAAGCTATCACTAGCCATTGTGGCCTGGGAACTAACCCACATGGTGCAGCAGGCCTCTCCTGTCTCACCTACTGCTCTCCCAGCAGTGTATTTTAGTGGATCTTTCTTTTCTCTCCCTACTCTGTCTCTGGTGAGTCTTCTCACCCCCACACCCTGCATCTCTGGCATATACCTCAGTTCTTGTATGCATAAAAAAAAAAAGATGATAAGGGGTTGACATGCAATGGCATAGGAGAGAGGTTAGCAAATATTATAGGCATACATGACAAGATAATTAAATATTTTCAGTTTTGTGATCCATAAATTCTCTGTAACATCTACTCATTTCTGCCACTGTAGCATGAAATTAGCCATAGAAAATATGTGAATGGATGGATTTATTCTAATGAAAGTTCATTTGCAAAAATAAATTGTCAAGCTTGACGTGGCCCCTAGATCAATCTGCAGACCCAGGCTATTTGAAGAATAGAGATATTCAAAATGAACAGAGATATTTTGTTCAGAGAAGACATAAGAACACCATTATTACATTTCAAATGTTTGATGAATCCCATGCAGAAAAAGGATTTGACCTATAGTATATGACCAAAAGATCTATATGCAAACATTTTTTTTTTTTTTGCCAAGTGAAATAATAAATTTTAAATGACATTCTCTAGGCTGGTAATGGTTTTAATGGTTTAATATCACCGAGGGTGTTGAATCAAATATCTGATGTTCACTTAGGAATGTTCCAGAACAGACAATGGCAGCAGGTAAACAATTTGATCAAATGTCCTTTGATGTTGAACATGGAACTTAGTGTGTAGAGCAAAATAATCTCAGGTTGCCACAGAGACATAGGTAAATGAAAGTTTTTCGCAAGCACATAAGCAAAATTTTACCTATTGTAAATCAACTATTGGGTAAAAAACTGGCTCTGCTAAATGTTAAATATACAAAATGATTTGTATAAAAATCAGTATACAAAATAACTAAAGATTAAAAAACATCAATTCTCTTTACAATGAGTTTGATTTATAGCAGACTTTAAGATGGTACCTGTGAAATGGGTCAGTCATTTGAAAACTAAGTGGATATTTTCTAATGATACAAATTTGGTTATTTTTTGTTTTTATTTTTTTTATTTATATCTTTTACATCATTGTGCATTCCCCATAAAATTCCCACCACCAGTTCACCCATGAACCATCACCACAGTCTCTTGTGCTCTTCTCTCCCCTGTTTTGATCCCTTTTCCTCCCCTCCCTCGCAGAATGTCTCTTTTTTATGGTTGCCTGCTAGTTTTGTTGGTCTATCATTATCGTTGTTGTTACTTTTTTCTTTATAGGAGGAATATAGGGGAACCAAATAAGGGATCAGAAAAAAAATTATACAAATTTGAATGGGAGTCAGAGTCCATCCTGCTTTTAAAAATTCCAGGGATTTTAAATTTCTGAGTCTCTCTTTGGATTTTTTTACAGAACCCTTTTTTTGTATGTGATCTCATGTTTTGCATTTATAAAGCTGTGAATGCTAAAAACAATAGCTCTCCCAGATGGACGTGTAGCTCCATAAAATTAGCAAACACAATGATTTATTCAAAGCCTGTTGCCCCACGGATGGAAATGAGGACCAGTCTGAAGGATGAACATGACAAGGAACTAAATGGCTCAAAATGTGTGGCTATCCTTAACATGCTCCCCATGTGTGCCAAAGGAACAAATCCTCCATCACCTCCAGCTTGGCTTTTACCTCCCAGTGGAGGGTCGGAAGGGGTGAGTGATTTCAATCAATATCCTGTTGTTAGAGTAACAGCCATGTCGGTTCTGGATGGCTGACTGGGCGAAAACATGTTTGTTCTACTTAATGTGACAGTGTCCTGTCAAATTAACAGCCACGGTGGCAGAAGCAAGTTTGCTTAATGGGTTGGAGTCAGTTCCACAGAGAATTTGTCATCAACGTGCACCCAAGAAGAACCCCCAAACCTCATTACCAGGGTTTATTTATAGATAATAACTGAAGGTATGCCATGTCCTTACAATAGGATCTGTTTGCTTTTTAGTAACTCACATTCATGTCCTTTATCAAATGCTGCCCTTTTCACTCCCTTCAACTCTGTAGAATCATGTTTGGTGTGTTTTTGAATTCACCAAGTGAAGTGGAATATTCAAGCAACTGGATAATTTAGGAAGATAAAATGATGATTGGAAATAACTTCAGATTTGATGTAGAGGGCAGAGGAAGGGGAGGCAATACCTACCTGTTAGTGTTCACCCTGTCCCTCCTGTGAGCACTTAAGTGCCTGTCTCCCTCTCAAGTGAGCTGTTCGAAAGCCAGGATTACAAGCAATTTAACAAGTTCTTCCCACAGCTAGGTTGTATATAGTCCAAATAGTATAAAAAAATAAGAAATGTTCTCTATTATTTAAAAATATGAAAATTTCACAAACAGTTCTGAATGTGACTTTAGAGTTGTTGGTCACATAGACCAGCTTTCTTACACAGCAGAAGTGATCTGGAGTCCTGCAGCATCAGCAGCTCCTCATTAGGTGGGGAGGCGTGCTCCCCTTGATGTCCAGTCCTGCTCTATTTAGGGATGTGACCTGCTGGCTCTCTATGAGAATAAGCCACATAAAGCATTGAAAATTCCATCTCCAATGTACAGTTGAAGTCTTGATTTTCACCATCCTACCTGTGGATAGAAAATGAAATATTACCACCTATGATTGTTCTTTATACACTTTTAGCTTTTCCCTTTTTCCTGTCCTCCATTTTCCAACAGTACTTCCTGATGTTCTTAACCAGTAGAAGACAGCTGACAAGGAATGTGGGAGAAGCAGGCCTCCACATAAGAGCACACAAATGCAAGGAGATCTGAACACAAATTGATTTAGGAGCAACAAATTTGGAAACCACAAGACTTGGTTTCTAAACCACTAAATGAATCTGTGATTTGAAAAAATGCTTGAACCCACCTGGACCTTAGAGTCTTCCATTTGGAAAACAAAACAAAACAAAAAACAGTTATATTGTCCCTGAAGATCCTTTAAGTCCATAATTCTATGGCTTAGGGCTTGGTGTAGCCTCAGTTTCACTGCTTGTGAGACGTGTCTGTCCATTTTGAGGAACTGAAAGACATCAAGTAATTTACCATCATGAGACATATGTTTTAAGGGAGGCACGGAATATGGCTTATCAGCAAAATAGACTGATAACAATAAAACCTCTGTGGGCAACTTTAGTGAAAAAGAAAAAGATTTTAATAAAATATACAAATGACCATTTAGGAAAATTGCTTTTTTTTTTCAGTAGTGCATTTCGTGATCTTTGCTCTGACCTTAGAGCTAAAGAATCTCAATATGGAGTGATTATGACTTTGGCTGCTTTTATAATCCTCAGGAACCCAAGCATATCTTTCAAAAGAAGTAACTAAATTAATAACATTGTATTTTCATCATTGTATTTTCATCACATGATTTTTTTTCAGATTGGCTCAAATTTCAGAATTTTAAAAACTGATTCAACCTAAGACCCAAATCTGCAAGTTCCATGTGAAGTATGAATTCATTTCTGGTTTTGGTTGAACTTGCCTCTTGACATTGAAGTGCAGATATTTGATGGTGAATTCATTTCAGTTTGTATAACAGCAGTTACATAATGAATCAGGAGAAGTGGCAGCAGTTTTCTGTCTTCACTTGCTTAAAACAGCTTGCTTTTAATTCTACCTTACTAAATATCAAATAAATCTGCACTTGCAAAGAACTTTTAAAAGTATGCTAAATATGTTAGGGTTCAATAATATTTTTTAAAAAATTTATTTATTTTTATGCATACAAGAACTGGGGTACAGGCCAGAGTTGCAGAGGGTGAGAGGATTCACCAGAGACAGAGTGGGGAGCAGAACAGGGAGATCTACTGAAATACACTGCTGAGGGGAGCAGCGGGTGAGACAGGAGAGGTCTGCTGCACCATGTGGGTAGCTCCCTGGTGTGCTGGGGATTAAACTGATGCTACAGAGGCTGCAGACAGCTTCACAGTGCTGTGCTTATTATTAACCCGCTGTGCCACCAGGGAGGTTCCAATAATATTTTAAATAAAGTGAACACACATTTTAAAACATATCCATTATGAAGTCAAGTTAGATCTCAATAATTTAGTAATTTTTCTCTCTGAAAACAGGAAACATTCAGAAGCAGCTCTAGAATCTTTCATTTTTTACCTCATGTGGAACTGAGGAGAAGGACTGCAATAGCTCACTGGCATGAGTGAGAGCCTAGACATTAAACCATTTCATCTCCTCTTTGACAGGAATAAAGCATCAGAAATTAATTGTGGGAGTTAGTCCTGATTCACCCAAGATCACCCAGAAGCTGCAAGAACGTATTCTGTCAAAGTCTGAACATGAATCAGGTTTGCTTGTTATAATGCCCAGGAAAGAGCAGGATAAAAATCGCAATTTATTTCATTTTAAATTTAAAAATAGAGATTAGAACCATTAAGGAAGAAATAAAAGAGAAACTAAAATTATTCAAGTTTGTAAAAAAAACCCCTCATTTTAATAGGTTTATTTTATTTATTTATTTTTAAAGATTTATTTATTTATACAAGAACTGGGGTATAGGCCAGATATGCAGGAGGGTGAGAGGATTCACCAGAGACAGAGTGGGGAGCAGAACAGGCAGACTGACGAAATACACTCCTTAGGAGGGCAGTGGGTGAGACAGGAGAGGTCTGCTGCACCATGTGGGTATCTCCCTGGCTGGTTGGGAATCTAACCTGCGCTGCAGAGGCTGCGGACAGCTTCGCAGCACTGTGCTCAACCTGCTGCACCACCAGGGAGGCCCTTAATAGGTTATTTTTAAGTAAAATCTTTACTAAACATAAATGTTGAAAAAAAGAAATTTCTGAGCAAGGAAGGCTTTGATTTGACTGGGAAATAAACTTTTTTTCTTGTATTTGTAGAAATTACTTTTAAAAATCTCCCTAAAGGCATAGGCTCCTGCCTTATGTTCAGTTGATTCTGCCTTATGTTCAATTGGTCTTTTCCTGGGCACATTGTAAATTCTAGGTGTAGAATTGTTAAAGCATAAAGATAACTACCCTAAAAAATAATCTTTCTGATCTCAAGGAAGTCATAGCCTAAAAGAGAATGGTACATTGACTATAACTTAGTAGATTTCAAAAATATTTCTTCCTGGACTCCTTGAATTTCAGTTTTCTTTGCCTGAGGTTAGAGGTGGGCATGGAGACGAATGGGAAAAGAATCACTGAATTTGAAGGAAAATGCCTTGAGGATGAAATGAAATAAAGTAATATGTGTGCGTGCTCTTGGTACAATGTATGCTGTTAAAAATGTTTAATAATGCTGGCGAGTATATGGAGAAAAGGAAACCCTCATACACTATTGGTGGGGATGTAGATGGTCCAACACCTATGGAAGACGATATAAAGGATCTCAAAACATTAAAAATAGATCTACTCTACAATCCAGCAATTCCACTCCTAAGTTAGTATCTACATGTTTGAGACATACTCTGAGGTTCTTCCATTCCCTAAAATTTTTTAGACCCTGTGCATACAGAAGAAATAATGTATTTGAATCCCAATTTCCTGAGTCCCTTATTCTATCAATATCTGTTCCTTTCTGCACATATTTCTACAGGATGTTTTTATTCTGGTTTTGAAAGGCTTGCTTTGGGAATCAGTTTGCTGGCTCATTTAGGTCATGTCCTTTCATCCAGCTGGATGATAACAATAGTAGCTACCACTTATATAACACTACATGCTGGGTACTATTCTAAGAACTTTAATATATTAACTCATTCAATCCTTACAACATCTTTATGTGGTAGGTATTATTGTGATACTTTATATATAAGCAAACTGAAGCAAAGGGGATAATTGTATTTTTTTCTAAAGCCATAGTAGCATTAAGTGCCAGAGTAGCAATTCAAAACCAGACTGTTTATAACTCCATGTATGTGTGCTAAAGTAATAAACTATATTGAGTATGCAGGGGAGGGAGGAAGCTGTCAAGAGGAGATCTACAGCTAGATTCCCAGATCCTGTTTCAGGTACACAGTACAGGTAGACTTTTCACACTAATGAGGGAGAGCAACCAAAGTCTGCGTTCTATCCCATAGTCCAGTTTGCTCCCCAAATTTTGTCTTTGTGATTGCCTGCCAAAAATGTGACTTTAAATATAAAACCAGCAAAATGAAATCATTTCTTGGAGAACATTTCTGTGGTTCACTGTGGAACGCCAAGTTAAGAATATCTGTCTTACATTTTCAAGCACATGTGTTGTAGTAATTTTATGGGGTAATGAGTTGGCTTCCATTAAAGATATTTTATTTTTACAGGGACTGGGCTGCAGAAATGTTATGTGGCAGGCAGGGAAATATCTTACTTTTTCAGAGTGTGTTAGTTAATCACCTACAGGTGAATTTTCTAGGAACTCTGGCTTTAACCATTTGATTGCTTTAGATTCTAGTATGTCATGACTGAAGACTTTGGGCAGATGTAATGGCATGGGATCCAGTGGCGAGGATGGAGGAGTTTGTGATATGCAAGAAATGATCAGGAGATAAAGGACAAGTTTAAAACGTGAATAGAACTTCAAATTCATTCCTTTGATTCAATAGAAAATAGCCCAACATATGACAATAAGAAAGAAATGGAGGCAGACAAAATTTATCCAAGCTAGTATAGTCTACTTCCCAGTTTACCACATGGCAGTTGTTGCTAGTTATCAACCCAACAGCCAATATTTCTCCCCTGTTAACATGAGCTGAATTTCACTACTGAAATATTATGTTCCCCAGATTATCTTGCAGTGAGTGGTGATCATGTGACATTGTTCTTGCTAAAGAAGTAAAGGTGGGAATTAGGTGGAGATTTCTAGGAAAGAAGCTGCTTCCCAGTCTCCTAAGTGGTGGCCAATGGATCAGCAGCCATCTTGTAGCTAAGAAGTATATGAAGTGAGTTACAGAAGGTGGTACAGAAAGACATTGAAGGACTTAGTTGCTTGATTCTGTGTGAAGCTGATGCAGCACCGTGGACTACTTAGTCACAGCATTTTTGTTTTCTGAAAAGAAAATTAATTTTTTTATGTATTATGTAAAAAGTCGCCTAATTCCGAAACTGAGCAAATCAATCTGTTTTTCCTCTTATCCACCCTTCTTCTTTTAGAGCTAAACCCCAACTTTCAGAACTAATATGTCTCCACCTAGTGGTGTCTTGGCCCAGAGGATAGGGATACATATTCTTTCCACTACAGCTAATAATGTTGTTGTTGGCTTTGTTAAAGATTTTATTTATTTGTTTTTGTGTAGAAGGTCTCAGGTGTAGACCAGAGATGGAGGTGGTGAGAGGATTCATGAATCCAGAGACAGAGTGGGCAGCGCAGGCAGATTTACTGAAATACACTGCTGAGGGGAGCAGTGGGCAAGGCAGGAGAGGTCTGCTGTACCATATGTGTCAGCTGTCTGGTTGGGGATTGAGCTCAGAATTAAAACAAAAAGATTGACTAGGAGAAGATACCTGCACATCACACATCTGAGAAGGGTTAGTATCCAAAATATACTAAGAATTCATAAACCTCAATAGTAAAGAAACAACTCCATTAAAAAACGGACAGAAGATGTGAATAGACACTTCTCTAAAGAACACAAATGGATGGCCAGTAAACACGTTAAAAGATGTTTATCATATTTTATTATTATAGAAATGTGAATCAAGACAACAAGATATCACCTCACATGTGTGAGATATTCAACAAATGTTAGAGAGGGATTTAAAGAAAGTGGAACACTTATAAGAAAGTGGAACACTTACACGGGTGGTATGAATATAAATTGTTGTGGTCATCATGGAAAGTGGAATGGAGATTCCTCAAAAATTAAAAATAGAAATTCCACATGACCCAGTCATACCATTTCTGCATATTCACCCCCAAATACAAAAGCATTAAATCAAAGAGTGTAAATCAAATATGCTCTCCCATGTTAATAGCAGCACTATTTATATCAGCTAAGAACTGGAAACAACCTACGTGCCCAATGATTGAGGAATGGACAAAAAAGATGTGGTATATACAAACAGGGGAATACTATTCAGCTCTAATAGAAGAAATCCTACCATTTGCAACAACATGGGTTGATATAGATGGAATTATACTTAGTGAGGTAACTCAGACAGAGAAAAAACAAACACCATATGATTCCACCTATATGTGATATATAGAGGAAACAAACAATGGACTCAAGGAAAGCTTTAAAAATTCATTCTAGGCAATAAAATATTTACAGTGTATCCCAAAGTCATCTTTTCAGGCAAAGGAAGTACAAGCATTAATTCTTTAACTTATTTATTCAATGTTTATTATAGAAATGTTATAAAGCAGGTATTAAATGCTTTCATTTTAGAGTGAGAAGTCTTCCATAAGGAGTCAAATATAGTAATTTGGATACTAACAAATGCAAACAGTATGAAATAAATACGAAACAGAAGCAAACAGCATGAAGTATAAATTTTATTGTGGGTGAGACTTGCTGCTTTTACTTTGGATGGTCTAGGGAGTTCTCTGTAAAGAAATATGAGCTAAGAACTCAAGGATTTAGAAAAAAGAGGCAAACATGAAAAGAGCCTGAAAGAGAATATTTCATGCAAAAGTTATTAGTAAGAGCAAAGACCCTGAGAAACTTGTCCTAAATCTATTAGGTTGCTCTGTTGTATGTGCAAGGAGGCAAATCTTGGAAATTTCATATAGTTTGGCCTCTAATTGTTAGCAGTGTTTCTGAGTATTTATTTACTGAACCTTATTAAAAAAAATGTTAATTCTACAACATGTTACTATCTTTAAAATGAATTCATTGCACTGAAAAAACCTTTTGTGAGGGCTGCTTTATTAAAAATAGGTTAAAACTTTTAAGAGGGCCTCCCCTGGTGGCACAGTGGTTGAGAGCTGGGCTGCGAAGCTGCCCACAGCCTCTGCAGCACCAGTTCGATCCTTGGCCGCTGGCAGGGTCCCACATGGCGCGCAGACCTCTCCTGTTTCACCCGCTGCTCCGCTCCCCTCAGCAGTGTGTTTGGTCATTCTGCCTGTTGTGTTCCCCGCTCTGGCTCTGGTGAATTCTCTCACCCTCCCGTGCTTCTGACGTACCCAGTGTTTGTATAAATAAATCTTAAAAAAAAAAATTAAGAAAATTATTAATTTCAAGAATTCTGAGAATCCATAGACAAATATTAATGCAACTCCAGAAAGGAGAACAAAGAATCTGTTAGTCCAGAGTGACCTCATGAAACTACAAGGTAAATAGTTTGAAATTAAAAGAGGAGAAAGTGGTAGGAAAAACAAAATACTAGATAGCAAAAAACTTTAGTCAATGGGAAAGTTCAATTTGGGGACTATGTATTTTAATTATAGGTCCTATGAGGTAAAATATTAGAAATAAAAAAAAATTTACCAATAACTGCTAAATTATGTGAAGAATATGCATTTCACCTCTAGGGATAGCTGTTTCATTGTATTTTGTGTATGATTAGTTTTGTGTGCCAACTTGACTGGGCTACCAAGTGTTCAGTTATTTGGTTAAACATTTTGGGGTGCCCGTGAGTATGCTTTTTGATAACCTTGACATTTAAATCAGTATGCCTAAAAAAAAATTGTCTCCACCAGTGTAGTTGGTCTGATCATATCTTTGGAGCCTCATAGAACAAAAAGGAAGAGTAAGAAAAAATTCTCTCTCTTTGACTCATTGTTTTCAAGTCAGGAAATCAGTAACCTATCCTTAGATTGAAACACTACTGGAACTCCTGGTTTTCAGGTGTTGGGTTTTGCACTGGAACTATCCCTTGGCTCCCCGGTATCTACAGACATCATAAACACATTCTCAAAAGTTATAAAACTTTTATTTACTAAAAACCTTTGTATGCCATTTCAGTGATTCTTGAGCACACAAAAATCTTTTGAGAATTGATGAGTACTCTTGGAGTTTAAGGAACTGCAATTCAGTGTAAGGCATTTCAAGTATATCGGGTCTAGAATATCCACCATATTGCCATCCTCAGAATTTTCTCAAGAAATAAGTATTCTTGTACCTTACAACCAATGCAGAAATCAAGGTTAGAAAGGAGACATAGTTGATGAGAAGCAATATTGAAATTAAACCCAGATCAATTTGTGCCCAAATTTGGTCTTTTTAAGTTATAACATACAGCTTTAGGTTTAGGGATTTTATAAAACAATACTATCTCCATTACGTGGTATCTGAATATTTTTCATTGGCAATTTGAAGAAATTGTAAAAAGGAAAAAGATCTGGTTCTACTGGTTGTCCTGTGACAATTATGATTTGAACTTTGGAACTTGTATTATAAAAATGAAATAATTAAAAATGTCTGTCAAGTAGAAGGTTTTGAATTTAGATAATCCTCATTAACTGACATAGAAGGCATTCTTCCTGCATGCCTTCCTTTGATTTTGAAAACTGGGCATTGCTGTTATGGTTTGCTATGGCACTGGGGTCACACAATGTCTGGTAAGCTAATTTATTTCAGGGTTTGACCTAAGACATGAACTTACTTTAGATACAAAAAGTGTATCTTAATTGTATGAAATTTTAATCAAATCAAAAAGTACAACTAAACTCATAGCATAAATCTGGACATGAATTTTGAGTTGGGAGGTGAGTATATGTTTAAAGGGATTGTGAAAACTGGGCTTTGAGAAAGCATCACAGTGATACCAACATTTATACAGTTTCTTGAAAAACTTGAAATGGAAATATTAGTCAAAGAACAAAGACCAGTCCATTGTTTATTGTTTTTCTGATAAGGGAGAAAAATCTGGAAGAAAAAATTAAAAATGAGTATAATCATTAACATACAAATTAAAACTAATTGACATCTTACCTGTAGTATGATTTCACGTGTCCTCTTGATCTTTAATGAAATTCAGAACTGTGCATTATATTTTGCTCCTAATTGACTGCTAGGGAAAAAATGCTCAACAATATCCTTATAAAGTTTTGAAAGAGATCAGCTTTGTGGTCTTGAGTCAAACCCCAAAAATGTTGGAAAAAATTCAAATTACCAAGAGCTTCCATAATAGACAGTCATCTCTGACTATGTTTAACATCTGAGAACCATAGTCTCATGATCAAAATGTTCAAATTTTTTTTAATGATCAGAAATATTTGTTATTGAATGTCATATTCCATAATGGAATTTGACATGTGGGGGAGGATAAAGTGCTAGGATTCATAGGACAACTGTACAGTGAATCCTTACATTGTTTTTTCTTTTGATGTTCCTCCCATAGCTTTACTAAGGTATAATTAATGTAAAAGTCACTCCTTATACATACTTAATTCCATGATTTTCAATGCATTCAAAGAGTTGTGCAATCATCACCATAACCCAGTTTTAGAGCATTTCTTTGACATCCAGATTTTCCCTTGCATGCATTTGCAGATTAATCCCCAGTTTTGCATCCAATCTTAGGCAGTCACTGATTGATTTTTTGTCTCTATAAATTTGTCTTTTGTGGACATTTCATGTGTAACAACACAAAATACAGTCTTTGTTACCTGGTTGCTTTAATTCAGCATAACGCTTTTGAGTTTTAGCCATGCTGTGGTAGGATTATTAGTTTGCTCCTTTTTTTCTTTTTGCTGAGCATTATGCCATTGGATGGGTAGATCACATTTTGCTTATCTATTCATCATTTCATGGACATTAGAATTGTCCGGAATTGGCCATTAGGAGTGATGCTGCCATGAAAATTCACATTCAAATCTTTATGGAAACGTGTTTGTTTGTTAGAGAAGTAGAAATGGTATTGCTAGATTGTATTGTAATTGTTTTAGATTGAATTGTGTTCCTTTCAAATGTATACAGGGACTTTATTTGGAGATAAGGTCTTTGAAGAAGTAATTAAGGTTAAATAATGTGATAAGGGTGGGGCCCTAATCCAATATGACTGGTGTCCTTTGAAGCAGAGGAAGAGACACCAGGGATATATAAACACAAAGAAAAGACTAAAAGTAAAGGAGAAAGACCTCAGGAGAAACCAAAACCTATTAGTGCCTTAATCTGGGACTTCTGGCCTTCAGCACTGTGAGAAAATAAATTTCTGTTATTTAAACTTTCCAATCTGTGGTATTTTTTTTTTTTTATTGTGGCAGTAGCAAACTCAGACTGTAACTCAGAATGTAACATTTAAAGAAGCTGCACAATTGTTTTCCAAACTGGCTGTGACCTTTTTTCATTCCCACCAGTAGTAGTTGAGAGCTCTATTTTCTCCACACTCAGCAGCAGTTGATGCTGTCTGTCCTTTTGATTATAGATAATTCTAGCAGGTGTGAAGTGTTATGGTATTGTAACTTTAAATTGCATTTCCCTAATTCCTAATAATATCGAATGTCTATTCATAGAATTTTTAGATACTCATTTATCTTTAGTAAAATATCTACACATACCTTTGGCTGTTTTAAATTGTTATGTATTTCATATTATTGAGTTGAAAAGTTCTTTATATAGTCCAGAGAAAAGTCCTTTATCACTGACAAATATTTGTGTGTAGCAGATGGCTTCTGTTTTCCTTTTAATCAATGGTATATTTTGAAGCATAAATGATTTAATTTTTGATTGAGTTCATTTTTTTTTGTCTTTGTGGATTTTTGTTGATGCTTTTTTCCACCTAAGAACCCTTTGTCTAATCAGTTATTTTCTCCTGTGTCTTTTTCTGAAAGTTCTAAGGTTTTAGTTCTGACATTTAAGCCTATGATCCATTTTGAGTTGAGTTTTTATTTTGATGTGAAATGTGTTTCTAAATTCATCCTAATTCATATAAATGATTGATTGCCCCAGCAGAATTTCTCCCACTGAATTTCCTTGGCACTTTGTTCAACATTAATTTATTGTAAATGTAAGTGTTGATTTTTATTCTCAACTCTGTTTCACAGCTGCAGTCTAAGTAGGCACCAGGAACAGAACATACTTTTTCCTGCCTTCTAAAATGTCACTGGCAGAACCTCACAAGATGCCAGCTGGCACAGTAGCCTGACAGTGTGCTTTGCACTTCTGAGCTCTTTGTTAGTGCCTCCAATTCTGAGTCCTAAAGCTTAATTGAGCTCCGTTATCTTTCCATGTTGTGTTCCCTGGGCTGTGGTTTCTTCCATGTGCCCTTCCCCCTCGCACACAGTAGGTGGCACTGTGGATATAGTTTTGGGAACAACCTCCTTTATCAATACTGGGAAGGAGGAGTCTGTGAGAGGTGGGGGCCTAGATTCCTAGAGTAAGTGTTCACAATCTTGGGTAGGGAGGACACCTTAGGACTAGGAGCCTCTATCACTATTTCTCTGTGATGAGATCAAGCTCCCCTCTGTTTCTGCAGCCTACTTCCTAGGTCCATTGCAGTATCTCAGGAATCCATGGTTTGCAGCTCATTCCCTCTAGCCTCAGGAGGGAATGGTAGGGAATGGTACTCTGCTGTTGCTTACACTGTAACCAAACCAATGCCCTAGGACTAATCTGTCTGTCCCAGAGCTCAGTGATACGTTATTTCACACTCACTGCAGAGGTCCGCTGTGTTAGTCTGGGCATACCAGAGCCTATACTCTCCTCAAGTTTGTTCTCCTGCCAGGAACGGCCATTATTTTAACCTTGACTCCACTTCTTTCTCTGTCCAAAACCTTAGTGAGTAATAGCATCCACCTCAGGAAGAAAAACCTATGGGTTGATCCAGTGACGCTGGCAATGAACTAATCAAAGAAAGAGCTGGTTTCTTTTTATTTTAGTAGTTCTGCAAGAAAAGATTTCTAGGTAGAGAGCTGTTCTACCATGTATTAGCTCCACCTTCCCTCCTTTGTTTCCCTAAATTAGATTTAAAACAATACATAGAATGTGAGTGTAACTTTTTTAAAAAGTGAAGTGAGTGTAACTTTTTAGAAAACATTCTTTCATGTCTCTTAGACAATTTTTTCAGCTTCCACTCAGCTGTGGTCAGTTGTTCCCAGGTCTCTGAGCACTACTAATAGGTAGGAAAAAAGTGAAGAGTGGGTATAAGAAACTTAGGTCATAAATATGACAACTGCATATAAGCAGTATTAATTACAGGAACTTACGGATGATAGAAAATTAAAATACCCTTTTACAAGTTGCTTCAGCTTTAAATCTCTACTTGCTCTCTTATTAAAATATTTCACTGTGTACTTTGGCAAGAACTCTATCACATTACTCTGAAGGTACCTGGAATAGGAACACCAGACTCAAGAGTCCAACCCTCAGTCTTCTCATATATTATGTTCTTTTGGGTGATTGCCATTGCTTTTATGGTCTTTATTGAGACCAAATGACAGGAGAGACTCAAACTAAAATTTTCTTAAGTTTTTTCTATTCTTCTGGAAATGGTCATTATGGATTTATGTTGTGCTATGCCTAGATACATACAAAATGAATGATTTATTTAACCGAGGTCAAGCTTTAGGCAAATAATCCGCATTGTGTAAGATTTCTTGAGAATGAGAAAATCTGTGTAGTAGGTAGAAGGCACATGGACTTGAGAGTTAGAAAGAGGAGCTTGGCCATCCATCAATGTGTGACCTTCGGCATGTTATGAACATCAGGTTCCTCAATTGTACAACAGATATTGTTTCCCTTCAGGTTTGTTGGGAGAATTAAGCAAGATAGGTGTACAGCATTGAACTCAGCATGAGGTGCTCAATAAATTATTTTCCTTCTTTGTTTTACTAAATTTTTGAATGGAGCACCTCATTAAGTATAAAGAATATACCTTTGAAAAAGAAAACTGGTATAATTATTATGAGATGAACAGGTTTTAAGATAGAAAGTATTAGAGTAGGTGATGTCATAATGATAAAAATTAAAATCAATAGAATGACTTCCAAATTGTGAAATTTGGGGAAAAAAAAGTTTAGTTCCTGTAAACTTTTACAAATTTGTAATTTGATTTTTTTTCTCATTCTAACCACCTCACTTTTGTACCTAACATGTTTTAAGTTCATTCATACAGTTTTACATAGATAAATCTGAAAAGAACTTTGGAATAGTCTCTTCTAACACCTGTTACTGGTGTGGTGGCTAGGAAATAATAAATGGGTCAAGTTCACTCAAAAGTTACCTGAAAGCCCCATTTCTAATTCCACATTGAATTTGTAGTCAAAGCTGAAAGCCACCTGCTTTTGCATAATTTAATGAAAAGGTAACCGCACGCTACCTCTTTAAGATCTCTTTTCTGTCTTTCCCTGTAGGTTTTAAAATAATATTATTTCCATTCATTATGTTTGCCTTCTCTTTGTCTTGCAGTTTCTTGCCCTCATGTTCTCGTCTCTGTGACCTGTTTTTGTTTCGGTGCGTGCTACCTCAGAGATCCACCTCCAGCCCCTTACCTCAGCCCAGATACAAAGGATTCTGTGGAAGTTCAACCCCTCCTAGACACAAAGGCAGTAGGAGAACTTCTGTACCAGGGAAACAGAACTAAAGCCTCAGAGATAGATAAAATAAACAAAAAACAAAAGGAGAGCAGTTTCAGCAAAGTGTCAGATTTCTACAGACTCTTAAGGAGAAAATGTCCTTTATTCTCTCTGGGGACATGCATGAGCTTTTTATCTAAAT
Organism: Talpa occidentalis; assembly: GCF_014898055.3. Lineage (NCBI taxonomy): Eukaryota > Metazoa > Chordata > Mammalia > Eulipotyphla > Talpidae > Talpa > Talpa occidentalis. The sequence continues at coordinate 21,819,109 of NW_023603184.1, read as the reverse complement.
CGAACACAAGAGACCGAAGACTGTAAAATGAGGAGTATTAATAATTTCTTCTTTTAGAGGTGTGACTATAAAATTAAGAATGAGTCATATTCTACTATTTCGTCTTTGAAACCAAGAACTGGCTTTCCCTTTGTTTCTTTCTTTTTCCCCTCCTCTAAAGAACACACAGATGATTTAAACAGCCTTCGATTACAGCATACCTAAAATAATAAAACAATCGAGGGGGGAAATCAGCTGAAGGCGTAAACCCCCTCCAGGCTGAGTGACTGTGGCATATTTCACACTCTCATTCTAAATCAATGCTAAGCAAAGCACAGAAATGTTTACCTTTGTCTGATCTCTAATTCCCTAAATTTATGTGGAATCATGCACAGATGCGCTGGAAACCAGCCTGGAAAAGCCTGGCATTTTAATTGATCCCAGAGCTTCTTGCCTCACGGCTCCTGCTGTGATGAAGTCTGCTACTTGTTCCAAAGATTCTCCGCACCGTTGCTTAGCCACCAGCAGCTGGCCAATCGAGGTGTCCACATGCAGCAGAGGAAGTAACCAATCAATTTTTTAATTTCCTTTTGTAAATGGGAGTGAATCAAGGTGGATTTGAAATCTCATTAGTCAAAAGTAAGATGTGTAGTGTGCATTTTAACATATGTGTTGGTTGACTACATTTGATATTTAATCATACATTCTGATGAATACTTGAAGGTCCATTTCAGAGAAGTTTGAACTTTGAGTCCCTAACTTATCTTTTAATTTTTTTGAAGATTTATTTATGCATACAAGAGCTGGGGTACAGGCAAGAGATGGGGGGGGGTGTGTGGTGAGAGGACTCACCAGAGACAGAGTGGGGAACAGAACAGGCAGACTGACTGAAATACACTGCCGAGGAGAGAAGTGGGAGAGGCAGGAGAGGTCTGCTGCGCCATGTGGGTTGCCCCCTGGCCAGCAGGGGATTGAACCCATGCTGCAGAGACTGCGGATTTGCTTTATAGTAAGGTGCTTAACCCCCTTGCGCCAGGGAGGCCCCACCTAACTTATTTTTTAAATCAGGTTTATATTTGTACTAGCCTAAAGTATGTATAAAATGTCAATAGATTATTTTCTGAATTTGACACCTGTCTCTTCCAAAACCAACTTCTTACCAAAATCCCCTTTTAGACATTGACATCTCCTATTTCCAGATCATAACAAATTTAGTATATTGGAGTCATACTTATTTTTTCCCCTTCATTCCCAATCTACCAAGTTTCAGTTTTGTCTTTCCCCTTATTTTGATCCTACTCCTCTTCTCCTATGACCAGTACTCTGGTATAAGACCCTGTTTCTTCACATTTGGGTTTTGAAATAGTGCTTAGCTGTAGTTCCTCCAGCAGAGTTTAGGAGCCAGCATCGTCTGTCACCATTTCCATTCTGTTCCTGAAAAACCTTAAACAGAGAGGTTGGCAAGTGTGAGTGGGGGTCAGCAGGTGGGGGGACATTCCAGTAAGTTGTCCTATATCTCTAAGCTTCCATTTCCTCATCTGTAAACATGGAGGTAATTAGGTTAAAAGAGAAAAGACTCATATTAAATTCAACTCATATTACATATTTATTGATGTATAAACATATCTTTTTTATTTTCACTGTTATTACTTAACGGCCCACTTTTCTCGTATGTTCAAGGTTATGATCTGCCCCCCCTTACATCCCTCAGTCCATCCTTATTTCCAGTGTCATCCTTTCCACACCTTCAACACCCAAATCCATCACTTTAATCAGATAGTCTCTGTACTGCGCCTGAAATTCATCATGTTGTTTTCACTTGTGTCAACATCTAATCCCTACTTAACCTTTAGATCTCAAACTCAAACACTCCATCCTACTGGAAGTTTCCTTAGTTATATGCTTTCAAAAAATTTTTTCATTTAATTAAAAAGATTTCACAATTTGTAATTACATATTGCTGGGGCAACTATTTCATTGATGTTTGCCTCCCTTACTATGCAGGGATTTCTGTGAGAAGAGGAATAATGTGAGTTTTTATTTTCCACTCTATTCCTAATGCCTAATATAGTAATTGTGGTAAAAACAATTGTTATGAGAATGTTGTTGAATTCTTATTAATTGAAATGGTCTCTAAGCTTTCTCGAAAATCTCATTCTTTGACACTCCATTAGATAGAATCAATATTCTAGAAAATCATAGGAAATATTTTATGTACCCTATATTATGATTGGTAATATAGAATGACTATTTTCTGTAACTTCATGAGAAAATCCTGGATAAGAAGACAAAAATAAAATTCACTTAAGACAAGTGCTTCTCGGGGCTCCCCGGTGGCGCATCGGTTGAGCTCTGCGTTGCGAAGCTGCCCGCAGCCTCTGCAGCGCTGGTTCGATCCCCGGCTGCAAGGCGAGGGTCCCACATGGCACGCAGACCTCTCCTGCTGCGCCCGCTGCTCCCCTCAGCAGTGTGTTTCATGGGTCTGTCTGTTCTGCGCTCCGCTCTGGCTCTGGTGAATTCTCTCACCCTCCCGTGCTTCTGACTGTACCCAGTACTTGTATGAATGAATAAAATAAATCTTTAAAAAAAAAAAAAAGACAAGTACTTCTCTCTCTCTCCCCCCCCCTTCTCTCCTTCCCTCTCTCTCTCTGATGGTGGGTTGAGTAGTGAGCATATGTAAGAAGTAGAGTGAGGCAGTGTGTTCCAGTGAAAATAGCAACAACAAAGGGCTGAGAAATAAGACACCTGCCATTTAATATTTGAATCTGGATATACCTGAGTAAATCACTTCTCTCTAGGCATCTTACCTTGTCTGTAATCTGAGCATATTGAACCAGTATTTCTTTAAGGTGTCTTCAAACAATGTGGGTCAAGGCAAAGTATTAACAAACCAACAGTTTCCTCTATTTTAATTGCTCTTTGTTTGTTTGAATAAGTGTTCTTGGAAATGTACTTGGAAATCTGTAGTTAGAAGGCTATGCTGTGTTTTTCTCTTGAATATGGTAACATAAACATTTTTCATGGTACTACAATAGACCTTATAACTATCAATTTTGTACTTTTTTCATTTATTCAGTTAAGACATATTGAACAAGGCCTGGAGACATATTGAACAAGACAAGTGAAGGCCCGGAGGTAAAATACAGAATGGGAGAGAGCCTTGGCCCTTAGGGAGCTGATTGCTCATGTGTACTACGTCCTTGAGTGTGAGCTGCATATTGGATTCAGCTGTTTTTAAAGTTGAAATCTCACACATTTCAGTATGTGATCACTCACATGTGTATTTATTGGTCTTGATTGTTTATTATGTGCAAGTTTGTATTCCCAACAAAATTATCCATTTCTCAGTGGCTGCATTATGTGTGTAAGTGATCTTAAATCAAAGAAATGTCAAATAAAATTTGATTTTAAATATTTTATTTTGTTACCATAAATGCAACTGAGAAATGTGGACAACATATCCTAATATACATTTAGACTATTTTGTCATTTATACATAAACTATATAATGGCTAACATATTTGGGATACTTACCATGTGACAGCATTAATGATGGATTATTTTATCTAATCCTCACAACTTCCTTATATGATGAATACTATGAATGCTTTTACCATCACCATTTTATGATAGAAAAACTGAGGCCCAGAATGGTAAAATATTGGCTTGAATCTACACAGATGATACCTAGGATTTGGGGATTCCAAGCCAGATTGTGACTACTATGTCACATTATGCCTTCCCCAGACCATGTTAATTCATATAGCTGTGTTTCTATCACATCACTGAGCAAAATGCCCTACTCTTCTAACATAATAAATGTTCAATAAATTCTTATTAAATTTTTAGTAAAATACTTTTTAAGTATATATATATTTTTTTTTCTGATAATTCTTATATTTGGTGGAATGATCATATTAAGGAAGGAAGGAAAAATAGAAAATATTTTGAAGATATTTGTGTCAATTGTGAATCTCATTTTATTTGAGATATTCAGAGAATTTTCTAAAGGCATCCAATTTACAGGTACCAAACCTTTCACTTGGGTATATGATATAATAATTAAAACAACTCTGTGGTGTAGGTGCTATAACTATTCCCTTTTGAGGTTGGGGAAACTGAAGCTACACAAGATTAAGACAGTTGCTTAAAGTATTTAATCTGGATTGCAATATATAGTGTTTTAAAAATACTTGTTTCCCTTTACTGACATTATAATAAATAATAAGACATGTTGCTCACTCTTTGTTCTCATTCTCTTCACTCCTTTCTTACTGAATTTGTAGTCTCTAGCACGTCACTTATTGGTGTTTTATTATTGTTGCTAGGCTCAAGGAGTAATAATAATAAAAGTAATTCACATATTCAGCACTTACTAAGCAGTTTACATGTACTCATTTATAACATCACTGTAAAGCAGGTACTTTTTCTATGCTCATTGAACCAAATGATGTGTAAACTGTGGTAAGCACATCTCATGGTATAGTTTGGAAGTTTGATTAATTTTAGCTATTGTTTTTATTGAGTATTATAATTTGATGCACTTGAATTTTGGTCACAGTTTTCAACTTGTTAGCTTGCTTCATCAACATGATGACTTTCCATGTGTGTGTGCATGTGTGTGTGCTTCTGTAACCTGTATATTATCATAAAGTTTTAGACAAAGACAGGAATTATGTAACCCAGCATTCTAATAAATAGAGTAATCCTTTTTTTATCTTCCTTGATAATTTTATTCTCTCATGTTTTTCTGCCCACTGGTAGAATTTCTCTTGCTGAGTTCATCAAGTTTTAAAGATATTCATCAATTTGATATTTCTCTTTTTAAAGTAAGTCTTGCTTTATGATGAGTCGAAAACAGCTTTTCTGGAAAGGTAGATGATTGTACAGAAAAAAATGATGCTCCTATGGATCTTGAAATCAATCAAGTCTAGTCTTACAGTCTAATTCTATCACTTTTTACCTTGGATCTAACTTGTTACTCATCATAGTATCACATTTTCTTTTCCTGTAAACAGGGAACATAATCCCTTTCTAAGAGGGTTCTTGTCGTCTTTGACTGTGATATGTTTACATTGTTATGAAGTTCACTCACAGAGTGCTGTGTACTCATTCATTCTGCCCCCGTTCTTTCACATCTGGCAGGCAATGTCCCCACCTCTGAGTTGCTTTATGCTAGCCAGAAGCATCTGAATTCTAATAGATGGAGAACAGGGGTTCAGGTGCCTGCCAGAGAAATGTGCGCCGACTTCATTAGCTTCTGTTAGATCCAGTTTGCCATGTTGCTCATAAGCTGGCCCTCCACAGTATCAAAGAGCAGAAACCCTCACAGAACTATTGACCTTACCTCCAAAAGGCTACAGGGGTTTTGCTCAGTCATAAATCAAATCTGAAAATAGGTTCCCTAGAGAATTCCATTGCTAATCTGTGCAGCAGCAGCAGTCACCAGGGTAAAGGGAGCATGGGAGAAAGCTGTTAGTTGCTAAGGACTGGAAAACTGAACGTCACTGAAGGTCTAGAGGAAGGTGGTAGGCATTGAATGATTGAAAAAAATCAATCCCTTCAACCTAATGATGTAAAGAGTACTTCTAGAAAATAATACTTCTATACAACAGTATAGGAGGTGTTCAATATATATTTTTGGCTGAGTAAATGCATGCAAGGTTGGGTATAATGAATGACTAGAGAGTACACGAGAGTGAGTCAAAGATATATTCATCATCCATTTTCAAAATATCCATTTATGTATTTATCATATGATAGATGCCAAACGTAATAGATTCTAGGGAGATGAGTAATAATATGACAGAATGAGTCTAAAATAATTCTTAATCTGGTTGGAAAGGATATGAATATATGCTTGTGGAATGAAACAGTATAGTAACATAATGGGGATTATATTGAAGGGAAAATTATTTCTGCAGGAGAATGAAGAAAAAGAATGAAAACTTTATTTTTGCACAAAAGAACTGGGGTGTATGCCAGAAATGCAGGGGGAGTGGTTGGGTAGAAGGAGGGGGGGTGAATGGATTCACCAGAGACAGAGTGGGGAGCAGGACAGGTGGATCTACTGAAATACACTGCTGAGGGGAGCAGCAGGTGAGACAGGAGAGGTCTGCTGTGCCATATGTGGATTAGCTCCCTGGCCAGGAATGGAACTCAGACCTTAACAGTGATAGTGCTGAGGCTTAACCCTTGGGCCACTAGGGAGGCCCAAGAATGTAAATCATTTAAAATGGGTCCTAAGTAGTGAACGTTTTCCAGGTATGGAATAAAGGGGGTGAGGAGTACATTTCAGGCAAAAAAAAAAAAAAAAAATCACATTTCCATGCAATTTGGGGAATAAGCAAATAATCCAGGATACATAAAATCCACTGAGAAAAAAATTGTAGGATCTGAAGTTTAAAAGAAAGGTTGAAATAAGAGGTGAAGGAACTCTAAGTGAACAGAGAATTATTCTTGGTAGATAAACAGTTCTGACATTTGTCCAAGGCATCTAGGTTTTGCTCACTTTCCACCCAAGTTCATCCTTCTAATCTGCATTATCCACCAGTCACTCTGCCTATAGACAGTGTCCTGCAATATTCAGCGTTGCTACCTCTGATCTAGAAAAGTGCTATTGTAACTTGGGGTCTGTTCATTCTTCCAAATGTTTTCAGATGCTTGAAGTGGCCTAACAATATTACTGTTATGACCTGGTTAAACTAACAATTAAGTGGGACACAAGACACTGAATGACAAGCCATGATTCAACCAAAGATCACAAGAGAAAGAGAAGTTGATTACACAGGTCCTGAGGGTCATTCACAACACACCTCGAAGGGCCATAGGAGAGTGTCAAGACAATACAGGTGGAGAGAGAGGCAGGACCTGGCGCATGTGGGGTTTTGGTAACTTCCACTGGGATCTTATTTAAGGGATTGCAAAGGGAGGTAGGGGAGAGTGTTCATCACAAGGCTGTTGGGGAATCATATCAGGAACTTTCATTTGCATGATTCTGTCATTATCCAAGGTGTGCACTTACAGAAGGACCCAGTGTCAGCTGAAGGCCCCAGCAGGCTTCTTGGCTAAACAAAATAGATACTGAGACTGCAATACCTTGGAGTAAGTAGGTTAGCTAAACTTTTGACACTACCTCCCTCCCTTATCTCCCCACAATTTACCTACCAGACTCCTTTAACAAAGAAACTTGCCATAAGAAAGAGCTCACTTTTAAGATTGCAGGACTTTTAGAATTCATTATGAGTACTGTTGATTCATCATAGAATACCTAAACAGCCCAGAATATTCAGCATTTTATTGTCATAGGACACTTTTGAAATCCTTTTCTCTATTCACTCCAAATTGCAGTTACATATATCTTCTTTTTTTTTTTTAATTTTTTTTTTTTAATAGAGGCATGCTTTATTTATTTGTTTGCTGGTTTGTTTGTTTTGTTTATACATGCACTGGGTACAGTCAGAAGCGCGGGAGGGTGAGAGAATTCACCAGAGCCAGAGCTGGGAGCAGAGCAGGCAGAAGGACCGAAGTACACTGCTGAGGGGAGCAGCGGGCGGCAGGAGAGGTCTGCGCGCCATGTGGGACCCTCCTCCGGTGGCCAGGGAACAGCCGGGGATCGAACCGGCGCCTCAGAGGCCGCGCGCAGCTTCGCAACCCAGCGCTCAACCGCTGCGCCACCGGGGAGGCCCACATATATCTTCTTTTGGACTACAGGTTATTTATAGGAAAATGTGGTTTGCATTATCTTTCCATGAAAATAAAATTTAATCGTGGAAAGTAAAGTAAAAATTTGAATAGCTGAAAAGAGTGTCCCCAAATTCCAGTGAACGTTGAATAGTTCAAGAGCATTATAAAATATATTTACTGTAGAGAATACTTTTGAAAAACAATATGGATACTAATATATACAATTCTTATTTCCTTTATATTTTCTAAAAGTATTCAAGATTTTGTTTATCACTATTTGGCAAACATAGAGAATGCAGGACTATTTTCATGTACAGGATGCTCATTCATTTAATGATACTCATCTCCACCAGACTTTTTCTTTTCCAAGGTAGACACATAGCTGGTGTGTCCCTAGGTTGTCCAGTTTGTTTATTGAGAAACATGGTATTTTCATGTGGTCATTATCCTGATCATTTATTAGTTTATCCATGGAATTTTCCAGACAATTCCAGTTGGACTATGATCAGCTCAGAAAACAATAATACCTCCTGCTATGTGAGAACACACCACTTCTATTTACTAATATAGTCTAAGATGTTTTTTATAACTCTTTCTGTAAGGCATGCAATGGTGAAGATGCCAAGTGTCCAACTTAAAGATAAAATTGGAAACACAAGTCCAGTCAATGGGTTAACACTTCATTAATTGAGCTAAGGTGGAGTTTTACGATAACTTAGATTTTTTTATTTTGTCATATTCCATTTAAATTCTCTCTTCAGTTAAGTATTTATTTTCTCAAGTTGTGACCATATTTTTAGGAGGCAGCTTGAAGTTATAGTCATAAAATCTAAGAAGGCACCAAAAATCCTAACTAGTCCACTAGTGTATGACCTTAGCATGCTATTTAATCTCTTAGTCTAGACCCATATATTTTAACACTCTCATCCTTGTAGAATTGCAATGAGAATCATGTGAAACAACACATACAAATGCATGTCAAGAGATGACAAAATGGGACTGTGATTCTTTTTAGTTAAAAAAATTATAGTAGTATATCTGATGTCAACAAAAATGTGTCTTTTCAGAAATGAAGGAAGTTAGACATTACTGCAAATTATACATATGTTCTAAATAATTCAGTTTATAAGCTGGTATGTATATATACTGGTCTTTACAGTGAGGAATAATGGGTAAAACATTTACATTTAAAGAGAAAGGGTTTTAAAAATTATAATTGTGGTAATTTGATGTTCTCTATCCTTGGTCTTTATTTTGAGAATGTTTTTAAAAATGCACCAGTAAAAGGATTTTTACAACTTTTGGCCTGAAAGGGACAAGTCCCTTAGTGATCACAATGTGCTCAAGCCCGGGCTTGAGTGGGATCACAACGTGCTCTGTGAATTTTACAATCCTGAGTTAAACAGAATACAGATGTCTAGCAGATGAAAAGAAAACATATGAAGTTCTCACTCTCAAGCCAGGAGAATTCAAGCCAATCCAAGTGTGAAGGCTAATGTCACAGCTGAAATAGAAGTCAAGAGGGTAGCTTTGAGTATAATTAAGATATGACAGTTTCACTCAGATCCAAAACCCAGGAACCTAAGAGAAGAATTTTCTCAAAAGATGTGAAGGTGAAAATAAAATGTTTCTGGGGATTGGGCTGTGATTCAAAACTAATGAATTTCCCATTGAGTTACTAATCATCTAGAGTCACAGCCATCAGACAAGATACTGGGGAGATGACAATTTCCATTAGAATTATTTGGGCCATTCCTCTTTTCTGAGGTCTGCAAAAACTATTCTTTTGGTAAAGAAGAAAAAACAGTTTCAAATAAAACAGAATTCAGATCTTCACATTTTAGCTATATCACTGTCTTCTAAGCATGTTGTTTGTGTGGATTCATTGCCAAAATTGCCAAAATTGTGAATCATCAGGAGGAAAAAAATACAGGCAAGACAGTTGAAAATTAACATTATATTATATATATAATGAGGACATGAATTATATATAATGAGGACATGAATTATATATTATATATAATATATATTATATATATATATTATATATAATGTCCTCATTATATATAATGAGGACATTATATATAATGAGGACATGAATCCTTTGTTCTACCATGTTCTTCTCTTTCCCAGATTTCCAATTCAAGGATCAAAGAAGATAAACAAAAACAAATCAAGAAAACAGAAAAGCTTTATTTAGTTGTGTTTATTTTTATGCATACACACACTATAAAACAGATTTTTATCTGTTTTAAAGCAAAAAACAGCAAAGATTAGTAACTCAACCATTGAAAAATTATTGAGGAGAAAAACTGACAGAAGAACGGTAAAGGAAATGGAAGAAAATTTAAAAAGAAAGAAAATAAGAGAAGGAAAAAGAAAACTGGTTATCTAAAAAGGGAAAGATCTAAAAAAGAAAGAAAAGTGGAGGAAGCGCAAAGATTGATACTTGGGTGATGTTAAATGTCTTTCACCTGATCCCTAAAAGCGATTTCATCAAACAAATTAAAATGTATTAGCTTTCAACTATGTGCCAACGACTGTATTAGAGACCTGGAGACCTAGGTGAATAAGATCTGGTATCTGCCTGAAGGAGTTTAACCATCTGTTGAAGAGATGAGTTGTAAAATAAGGAGACCAGGTAGCTATGAAAAACAACCATGTCCAGGCACATTGAATACTTTAAATATGTCATTTTATCCTTGTGTTGTCAGCATCACACCCTCTCCCCTTTTATAGTGAAGAAACTGAGGTTCAAAGAGGCTCTGATATATGGCAGAGGCAAGAATAAAACCTAGTTACCTGATGAAACCATTTTTCATACTTTATGTGGATCTGTTTTCATTTCACAGAGGTAGAATTTCTGGTCTATATGGTGAGTATGTGTCAATGAAAAACTGCCAAAAGGTTATCCACAAGACTGTATTCCACCAGCACTGTGTGAAGGGTCCAGGTGCTCTACACCCTCACCAAATTCAGCATTGTCCATCTTTCTAACTCTAGCTATCCTAGTGGCTATACAGTGGTATCTCATCATGGTGGCTTTAATTTTCATTTCTCTCCTGACTGGTGACTTTGAGCTTGTTTTGTATACAGATTTTCCATTTGCTTATCTTCTTGGTGAAAGGTTTTTGAAATTTTTTGACCATTTTATATATTTATTTATTTTTAAAGATTTATTTATGCATACAAGAACTATGGTACAAAACAGAGGTGGGGGAGGTGAGAGGATTCACCAGAGACGGAGTGGGGAAACAGACCAGGCAGATCAACCAAAATACACTGCTGAGGGGAGCAGCGGGTGAGTCAGGAGAGGTCTGCTGTGTCGTGTGGGTTGCTCCCTGGCCAGGGATCGAACTCATGCTGCAGTGGCTTCAGATAACGTCACAGGTTGCGTCTTAACCCCTTGTGCCACCACAGAGGCCAATTTTGACCCTTTTTTACTGGTTTATTTTTATTCTTGTTATTGATTTAACAATTCTTTATATATTCTGAACACCAGTCCTTTATCAGATAGATAGATATTTTGCAATTTTACTCTCGGTCCATGGCTTGGTTTTTTGATTATCATTACAATGTTTATTAAAAGAAAAGTATTTATAATGCATTTAATTTATCAATTTTCTTTATTATCTGTACCTTTTTGTATCCTATTGAGGAGTCTATGCTCAACCCAGGATCACAAAAATTTTCTTCTACTAGTTTTTTATATGTAAGATTCTTACATTTAAGATTATTAAACAAATTCAAATTCATTTTTGTGTCTTATGAAATAGGAATGAAATTGCTTTTTTGTGTACAGCTATCATATTTTCCAGCATAATTTGTTGAATGGGTTATATTTTGAGTTGCTTTGGTGATTTTGTTGAAAATCAATGTATATTATAAAAGGGAACCTCTTTCTGTGCTCTCTGGTTCCACCTATATGTATTCAACCTTTACATGAATAATAATCTGTCTTAATTACTCTTGCTTTATGTTGTCTTGAAATCAGGTTGTGAAAGTCCCTCAACTTTATTCTCCTTTTTCGAAGTTATTTTTGTTACTCTGTGTCCTTCACATTGTCATTTAAATTTTAGACTTAGCTTACCCATTCTGACCAAAACATAAAAAGGCTACTGAGATTTTAATTGGAATTGTGTAGATCAAATTGAAAAAACTGATATCTTAATAATGTTGAAACTGTGGTTCATGGGTGTGGACTTCTAGTGAGTCCTGGACCTGGGACGTGACAGTGAGGGAAATCAGACATGGGGAACAGTCATGTTCAGCATGCAGTAAATCTTTATTGTCTTAGTGCTCATTATATACTATTTTAATTGCAGCAGGTGTAACATCAAAGCATACCATATAATGATAACATGTATGAATGATTAGTCTACTTTCTTACTATTTACTTTAGACAGTAGGGTACCAGGTGGTTAGTTCTCATGCGCATAATCTTATCTCCCCCTAGCTAGAGCTTGGGAAGTTCGCTCATTATTTTTGTTGTTCTAAGACTGTGGAGATGTTTTTAAGGCCTGACTCCACGCAGGTCACTTTCCGGGCACTCAACACCAAGTCCTGTCACTCAGAGGTTTTCCTCCGAGATGCATGTGTTTTCACATGCCTTAGGGACTCAGGTCAAGGCCCTTCTGCTCACTGCATGGGGTCTCTCTCAACACGTGGGAATGGTGTCTTTTCATTTATTTAGATCATTGATTTCTCTTAGTAATATTTTGTAATTTTCTGTGTATAACTTTTGCACATATTTTAAGTTACACCATAATTTTAATGCTATTGCTATTTTAATATTAATTTCAGTTTTGTTTTTGTATTAGAAAGAAAATTGGTTTCTGTATATACATCTTGCATTCAGTGATATTAATGAACTCACTTATTACTTCTGGTAATGTTTTTTAAAAGTTCCATAGGATTTTCTATGTAAACATTTGTGTCAATAGAACATAACATAATTTTATGTCTTCTTGTCTCTTGTTAGGTAAAAAGTAAGAGAAAGGATATTCTTTCTTCTTCCTAATCTTAGAGAGAAAACATGCAATCAATATTTTCACCATTAATTGTGATGTTAGTTATGGGTTTTCATAGATATTTTCATCAAATTGAGAAAGTTTCTTTTTATTCTTAGGTTGCTGAGTTTTGTTTTTGTCTTTTATTTAATCATCAAATATTTTTTCTGAACCTATTAATATTATTATATGCTTTTTATTTTATCTATTAATATGGTGATTATAGTGATGGTTAGCATGCTTTACATATGTGCAGCCATGTAATATTTACATTAATGTAATTCATGTACTTACTAGATACACTTATATACATATCATTTTATAACTTGTTTTTGACATTGTGTAAATATTTCTTAAGCAGTATTTCTAAAACTGGAATTTCAGGGTCCAGATGTACATGAATTTAATATTTTGATAGATATTGTGAAACTGCCTTGCAAAAATGATTTTAGTGAACATGCTTACCTCAAATAATTAAAAGTATCTTTGCTTTTGCTAATATTGAGTACTAGCAAATATTTAAATTTTTGCCAGTATTACAGGCATTCAAGTTGCTTTTTTTTAATTTGTCTTTTACTAAGCATTTCAGAATGCTGTAGAATCATGTTATGATATCAAAACAGTGCTGACTTGCTATCTCAGCTCCAGAAGTTTGGTCTAAGTGCTGTGTGCACAAGAATAATAACAGTTCCCCAGTTGAGAAGACTTTACCATGTGCCAGACACAGTCCTAAGCACATTTCTCATGTACTATCATTTGTCACCACAACTCTATGACATAGGTAATGTATAGAGAAAATATGGTATTTACTTCATTGTGCAGCTTCCAGAGGAGAAAGCTCATATTTTCCATATGTTGAAACCAACCAACAACCAAACTAAAATGCCAGGCCCAATTAGTTTAATAGGAATTGAAATTCCAGCTTACATTCTTCCTAAATTAAGGAGTCAGCCAGATAATGTCTTTAAAAATCGACTCTATCTTAAAAGGAAGCATATTTTCTCATTTTTTTCCTAAATACAGGAGATGATACAACTCCAATGACTGATTAGCGTTTTATTCCTCAGCTTTCAAAACAAGTGCTCAATCAAACATCTAATAAGTGTTACAATGATAAACGGTTTCATTTACAGACCTGGTTCTTCCCCAAACCCAACTCATTAGGTTTGAAGTGGTGCAATTAGAGCAACATGGGGGATGGGCTGGTAATGCTAAGACCAGAGAGCTCCCGGGAATTGCAATTTTAATTTTAATTTGTGGTACTTCGCTTCCGATTTCTTCTCTTCTCACTTCTAATCAGAGCTATAAACTACTTTTTACATGCTTTCTGCAGCCTTCTCTTACTTCCCTGAGGAACTTATACTTGTTTTCCTCTCTATTAATGTGTGATTTCTCCTCCTGTTTCATTGTGTACAGCTATAAAGGTGAAGTAATTGAAAGCGCCCTTTCTTTTCACTCTGGTAAATAAGGAGATCTTTTTTCATGCTGACAGAGGGGTCTCAGAGGCCAGACTCTGTTTGTACCAGAAACTTGCTTTTCTAAACCTTGAAACACTTCACGTCATGTTTTCCTGCTGGTTAATTTAACCCATGCAAGATTCCTCTCTGCTCAGAGTGAACACTGGAGAAGTAGCCTGTTGTGAATCATTATTTGGGGTTATAAATTCACAGGTCACTCATGATGACCCCTGGGTGCTTCACTGAACTCTGAAAGATACCTTTGAGGAGTGTCAGGAGTGATGGTACATGGAAGGTCTTTGGAATTAAAAGAAGGAGCGTAGTATTCAGGTCTGACACAAAGCTACTTTTTAGTTCATATTCAGTTCATTAACTTAAGACAAAATATACTTTCAAAACTATCATTTTGCTGTATTCATTGCTAGCACCCAATTGCTTCCAAAGTGTCAGTGTACATACATACATACATATACACACACACACACACACACACACCAGTCATTGGAGTTGTATCATCTCCTCTGTGTGTGTGTGTGTGTGTGTATATAGGCAATATATATATATATATATATATATATATATATATATATATATATAGGCAATATAAACCTGAGACAAAGAAGTAGAGTGACAGGAAATTAGAGTTAGGAATAAAGAAAAGAGCTTTTCCCCAAATGCCCCAAATGCCCTTGGACCCTACATTATTGCTAGAGATTAGGACATATTTTAGATTCTAAATTTTCTAGCGCTAGAAGCAAAAACTTAAAGCAAGTTTCAAATTTCATTATAGGCATAGAATATAAACTTAATTTCTCAGCTATGTTTTACCCAATTCTGAGACCTGAGATAAATTTCTCCTAGAACAACATACTAAGGGTTCTTTTTTTTTTTTAAAGATTATTTATTTATACAAGCACTGGGTACAGTCAGAAGCGTGGGAGGGTGAGAAAATTCACCAAGCCAGAGAGGGGAGCAGAGCAGGCAGAAGGAACGAAGTACACTGCTGAGGGGAGCAGCGGGCGGCAGGAGAGGTCTGCGCGCCATGTGGGACCCTCCTCCAGTGGCTGGGGAGCAGCCGGGGATCGAACCTGCACTGCAGAGGCTGCGGGCAGCTTCGCAACCCAGTGCTCAACTGCTGCGCCACCAGGGAGGCCCTAAGGGTTCAGTATAAGAGAAGATTCAGCGACATTTTAGTTCAACATCCTAATAAACAGACTATAATCAATATTATAACCAGTCCTTCAACACACCTTGATGAGGCTTAATATTTTTAATTCCAATTCCAATTTAGTAAAAGCAGTTTTATGAAGAGGAGTCAAAACAATGTAATCCAGGTATTCCTCTTTCTGACATATTGTTCATGTGGGAACAAAGTATCTACAATTCAGAGGAAATAATGTATAGAATATTATTAAGATACTCCTCTATAAATATTTCTTATAAGCAGGGTTTTGATCATAACTGGCAAACAAAAGTTGTAGGTGCAGATATGTTTTGGTAATCAACAGTATAGAGCTGATATTTTAAAAGCCTGTCTTTAGACTTTTTAGTGATGAATATAATACGCTAGAGACAGATGTTGATGTAGAATGATATACACCTGAAGCTTATACTAAGGTGACTGCAGTAACAACTCTTTAAAAATATCAAAAAATAGAACACTGTTGCTAAGAAATAGCCTGTTTATTTTGATCTTCACTTACTGCTCTCAGGCATGAAACTACATTAGGTGGAGAGGAGAGGCAGGGAGACATGCGTGCTGCTCATGTCATGAAAAGTCAAGCTATACAAGAGGTTCAGGTACCACAGCAAGAGAGAACAAAATGGCAGGGAAGCACAGTGGACTCTGGTGGAGGATTGTGGGTGTTTTCATGGTGGATGTGGTACGGAAACAACACCTGAGTGAGGAAATCCTATACTTCTAAATCATACAACAATGTGAACCAATATTATCTCAATATAAAATAAAATTAAATGATACAATAAGATAAAAAAGTTTCCACATGCAAAAAGAGGGGGAAAAAAAGTTGAGAAAATACAGGGAGGGTTAAAACAGGGGTGACTGGCATCTTTATAATCCTGAGGCCATAAAGCCTCTTGTGCTTGTCCCAAGCACCTCTCCCCCATGTCAATCAGGCTGGAGAGTGGCAGAGCGCCCCTGCCACATGACTCCACTCACTCTCTAGCATGAACTAGGAACATTTAAAGATGTTAAAGCAATGAAAACAATACTCTCCAAACTCCTTTTGAACCCTGCTCCTTAAGAAACTATAGCATGGGAAATCAATATAATTATGTCAGTCCCTTTCTTAAATCATGGAGACATTGAGGCCCTAAAGAAAATTGTAAGCCTTCCTCACTTCTCCCATCACCAACCTGTTCAGGACTCCAAACACCTCTATGCAGTATTTGTTCAGCTTTGTAGGGTCATGTAGTTTCTGATAATCTGGTTTACAGACTGCCCTTTACAGCAAAGTCTAGATTCTAAATGGCCTGCAAGTTCCTCCAGATAGGTCACACCTCTGTTTGTCTCATGAGGATCACTCCCTACATTTTTTCAGTGCTGAGACCCAGAAAACTTTAGTTTCTTGAAACATGTCATGCTGATGTACGTCTCAGAGTATTTGATTTTAACCTTCTCTGTTCCATCTTCCTGTGGAACTTACAGACTTTCAGAGCCAGTTCTGAAAACTAAGTTCTCCTTAGTTAACATTTGCATCCCTATAAAATGGGGGATGCTCACTTACCTCTTTGCCCCCTGCACGTTGTACTGACTTTTATATAATCATTGCTCATTTTCTTACTGTAATTGTAGATGTGTGGGTTTTGTACCATAGAAAGTGATTCTCAAGAGCTTTAATGATTTCTTAGTCACTTTGCATTCCAAGAATATCGTGCAATTCCTACAAATTAGGTGTTTGGGAAGTTTCTCAGTCTCTTAGAGACTACCCAGACTTCACTATCTTCCTATTGCATGTGTTAAACAGAGACTCTGAGAGCCATTTATGGAGTCAAATGCTGTCAGAGATTCCAGGACTAAGATTTATGATATTTTGGACCATGTTCCTGTATAGAAAATTAGTTTTGGCCAAACAACTCAATATATTAAAGTAGAATATTTACAAGGAATCTGATTTAATTAAGGTCCATCCCCCATGCTTGACTGCTAGATGCTGTAATTACTGACTTGGAAGTGTTACAGGAATGTCTTAACACTATAAGAGGTTGTAGAATGGCTTATTTCCTCCTTCTTTTCAGAATACACAATCATTAGTCATTTTAGTTGGAATATTTGCAAGAGATCATGGATTGATAACTTTATGCTTTTCCAGACTTGAGAAATGAGAATCTGCTCCAAGTGTTGCATTGTGGTGTGTGGTATATCAGAAAGAGGAAGAGCCTAATCCCAGCATGACATCTAGTAGGTGTTTTCAACCTCTGGAGGTCCTCATTTATGAAATGGACTCAGATGCATAGTGAGGATTAAATGACAGAAGAGATGGAGGTGAGAAGAATGGGATGTCTGTCAGGACCTGTTCGTAGGTCCTGGTAGAGTTGCTTAAGTTGAATGCATGGCTAATACTGAAAGCAGAAAGCACCTTTTTGATACATTTTTGCTACACCTTTTTGCTACACCTTTTTGCTTTTGTTTGAAAATCTTCCTGGAATATTTAAATGTTTCAAAGGAATCAATAGAATTGAGTGGATAGAGCAATGCTTTGGATTCAGCCTCAAATTAATCTATCATTTTTGAACCTTTAATAAAGTGATCAGCACACCTTTAATAAAGTGATCAGCACAGTTTTATTTTATTCTTAAAACAACCTCATACAAGAAAGAAAGTGTTGCTATTATTGTTATTTTCATTACACAGGTGAGTAGACTGAGACTTAGGTGTCTTATCTTCGGCAAATTAATGCAGCTACTTAATAGCTCCAGGATGTAAATCTGTGTCATTAAGGACATAACCATATTGCATTACTGCCTTTGTGACCTTCAGTAAATTAACTTGTTGAGTTTTAGATTCCTTGCCAGTGAAATGGAGGTCACGAATTCTCCTTTCTGTCTTGCAATAAGATTTATATTTTTTTTCAAATTTTATTGATTTCCTATCTGCTTAAATATGTAATTTTGAAGTATAATTTCACATCTCAGCATGTACACATATTTCATTCATCCTCCTCCAAGGCTCCAGCGCCAATACCCTATCACATTACTTTTCCTATCTTTTTCTCCCTCTTCCCACCCTTTCTGGTAACCACATTTTTCCGAGTGAAGGAGATATTTTTGTTGTGTTTAACCATTTGTTTTCTTTGGTTGTTGATATTTGGCAAATGAGTGAAAATATCTGATAACCATCTTTCACTTTCTGATTTATTTTACTTAGTATGATCACACCAAGCTCCATCATTTTTGTCCCAAAGGGTACTATTTCATCTTTATAATAAATGAGTAGTATTCCATTGGGTATAGGTCGCACAATTTCTGTATCTAGTTATTTGTCAATGGGTAATTATGTTCGTTCTATGTCTTGGCTATTGCAAATAATGCTTCTATGAACATAGGAATGCATAAATCTGTTAGTATTAGTGTTTTCATAATCTTTGGGTAAATACCTACAAATGGTATTGTTGGATTGTATGGTATTCCCATTTTTAATTTTTTGAGGATTCTACATACCCATTTCCATAGAGGTTGCTTTAATTTACATCCCCACTGCAGTGAATGAGTGTTCCTTTTTTTTCACAACCTTGCTAGCATTTATTGTTTCCAGTCTTTTTAACATAGGTTATTCTCACAAGAGTGAGTTGATACCTTATTGTGACTTCATTTGCATTTCCCATATAATGAATGATGCTGAACATTTTTTCATGTGCTTGTTTGCCATTTGCATGTCTTATTTGGTGAAGTGTTTAGTTAGTTCTTTTGCCCATTTTTTAAATTATGCTGTTTGTTTTTGTTGTTTAGTTGTATAAGCTCTTGTGTATCTTGGAAATTAACCCTTTGTCAGACATATAATGGGCAAAGATCTTCTCCCAGTTGAGAGGTCATCCTTTTATTATGGGAATGGTTTCTTTTGCTATGCAAAAGCTTTTTAGTTTAATATCGTCCCATTTGTTCATTTTGCTTTTGTTCCCCTTGCCATTGGAGTTGAGTCACCAAATACAGCCTCTGAGGTTGATGTCCAGGAGTATATCACCTGTGTTTTCTTCTATGTATGTTTTGTTTTGTTTATTTCAGGCCTTATATAGAATTCCTTAATCCATTATGAATTAATATTTGGATATGGAGCTAAATAAATGAGATAATGTGTGAAAAGGGCTTCACCATAATCATAGGATATGTATAGCTTGTTAAGACTCGATCTCAAAGGAAGAACTAGTGTATGTGTATTCTTGTCTCAGCCTGAGGTATGGAATATTTTTTGCCTGTTCACATGGAGATGTCATGAAAAGTTGACTGCAAATTGGCAGGCCAAGTTAATGACTTGGCTTCAGGGTTCCAAATCCAGCCAGTGTGAAAATCAGTCAGACTCTGAGGTAGGTGGGAAGGATCTAGGCTGGGGATGGCTATGTGATGATATAGTTTTCCCCATTGTTTGTGCCTTTTTAGGAACCAGTAGAGAAACCAAAAAACACTTCATCCCTATTGTCTAAATTTATACTGTGGAGCCTTGACAGGTGGAGGAGAGAAATTGTCTACTTTTCCTCTTGATACATGAAAAGACAGCTAAACTTTTTTTGTCACGTTTTTCTCCCTGGGGGGTACTTGTTTGGAAAGACAACAAAGATAGTAAAGAAGTTGTACTTCTTTTATTATTATTTTTTAAAGATTTGTTTATTTATACAAGAACCAGGGTACAGGCCAGAGGCACGGGAGGGTGAGAGGATTCACCAGAGACAGAGCGGGGAGCAGAACAGGCAGACTGATGAAATACACTGCCGAGGGGAGCAGCGGGTGAGACAGGAGAGGTCTGCTGCACCATGTGGGCATCTCCCTGGCTGGCCGGGAATTGAACCTGCACTGCAGAGGCTGCGACAGCTTCACAATGCAGCGCTCAGCCACCTGCGTCACCAGGGAGACCCTCTATTTTTTTTTAAATATTTATTTATTTATGCACACAAGAGCTGGGGTGTAGGCCAGAGGGGCGGGGTGTGTGTGGGGGGGGAGGGTGGTTGAGAGGATTCACCAGAGACAAATTGGGGAGCGAAACAGGAGGATCTACTGAAATACACTGCTAGAGGGAGCAGCGGGCCAGACAGGAGAGGTCTGCTCTGCTGTGTGGATCACCTCTCTGGCCGGGGTAACTTGTGCTGCAGTAGCTTTGATTGCTTCATAGTGCTGAGACTTAACCCTATGTGCTACCAGGGAGGCCCCAGTACTTCTGTTACTTAAGCTTGAGAGTTTCAAGGAGGTTTAGACACACCCAAATATATATACATACACACATACATAATTGCTACAGAATAATTTGAGTACAAATTCAAACTATATGTGAACCACAATAAGAATTTAATTAGCATTCAGCCTTACAGAGTTGAAAGCTTATAGATGTGTAGTGATCAGATGTAAACAGTATAAAATCCTAGTTCCACCAAGTGTGACTTTCAGTCTCATTCTAATTAGGCTTCTTAATCTCATCTGGCTTTGATTTTATTCCTATATAAAATAGAAATAATAGTAATTATACTTATGGAGTTCACTCAATGAGGACATGACTTGGAGAATATATTGCAACTAGAGCAATGTCAGAATCAGCAGATGCTAGAGTTTTCTCCCTATGATAGGGATTTCTAATATATTCCTTGGCAATTGTACCATATTGAGCATCATTTAACTCCACCAACAACAACCATGTCTCTTCTGTAATTTTTTAGGACATAGTATTTATTCTCTGCCCTTAGAAGATACAGATTATTTTCTTGTTTTCTCATATTACCCCATCCAGAACATGTACTTGATAATCTCATTTTTGACTACTCAGGAAGGGAAGAGGTTGTATTCATGTAGACTGTTACTGCCTTTTGAATGTCTTTCTTCCTGCAGTGGAAGTTCAGCTCAGTATAGAAATAATTACTCACTGTACATGCAGCATTTGGATATTTGATTTCCTCAAATTCTAATCTGACTGTTCAGTGCTGCACAGCCCACTCCGTTTTGTTTAATCCCCTGGTTAATCCATCTTTCAACTTTTCTATCATTTCATTTTTGCCTTATTCTCCAAATATTTTGCCATCTCACTGCTTGTCAAACTTGAATAGGCTTTGTTTAAATATCTCCATTCAATCTGGACTTGATGGATCAGTAGATTTTTATTAAAAATAGAAGTCATCAAGATGCCAAATCTAGGATCTGGGGTCAAGCATGAGCTGGAGCAAAGAGGCTATTTTTCAGTCAAATGTCATGTCAAGTGGAAGCTTCCAAATCTGTTAGCATTGCAAGGAAGATGGGTATATAGAGAAGCAGAGCATGAAGCTAAGTTTTGCAGGGTCTGTGGAGATCTATTATGAGTGGAGAGCAAATTTGCTGCAAAGAATGTGGGGTAAGAACTAGATCAGTCCTTTCTAGAGGAAGAATTTTTTTTATATGGTTCCTGTGCTTTTCAAATGGTTAGGAATAAAACAATTAAATAACTAGTGTGTATAGCAGGTATCCACTGGTTTTCTGATCAATGATGTATTGCTAGCAATTGCTTCTCCACCCAAACTTAACGTTTGCCATGGAAGTAGTTAATGTTTTAATTTTTTCCTTCCTCTCAGTCATTACCAGTTGACCCAGGAGAGAGAATCTAACACAAAATGGGCCAACTAACCTCTTCTCCAGGACTTTTGATCTAAAGTATAAGAAAAAATGCTTAGGATATATCTAATGTATCTCATGCTAAGTATGTGTAGGAATAAACCAGTCTCTTGAAAAAGAGAAGGATGAGCATACAAAACAGGGTAAAGATGAGAAAAACAGAGACAAACAGTAAGAAAGAGAAAGAGAGGGAGAGACCGAGAGAGAAAGAGAAAGAAAGAGAGATAACACTAGGAGTAAGGGAGCTGATAAGACTGAAATCTCACAAAACATCCCAATATATTATTAAACATTATCAAACATCCCAAAAATACATTATTTTTATTTTAAGTAGCTAAGTTAAATTGAAATAAAAAAATTGCATAACTCAACATGACAAACAAAGTGTTATTCACTGAAGTTATTTTCCTTAGAGGAGACTGAAGTCTTTCCTTGGGGAGACTTGCTTTCTTTCCTTTGTGCTCACCATCAACCATCCATCCAAATTCTCTGCAAAGCCCTCCTTTATCATCCCTGATGTTATTCTTTTGGGATGTCTCTTACATGGGAAACCTGATTCAGCTATTGGTTGAATAGGATTTTAGTATTTTCTGTTTCTATTTTGTATTTCATGTTATTTTTGATATTGGTCAGTCCTTCAGCTTCCGTAAGCAAATTTTACACATTGAACATGGAGTCAGATTAGTTATGTATTAAAACCACAGAATTCTGCAACACAAATGTACTTTTCAATGTCTTATAGTAGAGATTTCCATTATCAAGGTATAAAGAAATAGGAAATTTTTTCAATGTCTTGTAATAGAGACTTCCATTATCAAGGAATAAAAAAATAGAATATTTTTTTCAGAAGTATTTGCACTGACTACATGAGCTAATATTACCTAACTACCTGCTTAGCCAAGTGTGTGTCTAAATTTATGCTTTTGAAAGACAAGGAATTACAACAAGAACTCATATACTCTGATTGGTCTAAGTATTTAAATCTCAGAGAAATATCTTTGGATTTTGAAATGAAAAACCATTGACCTAAAACGCGTGCACACACACACATGCATACACACACGCGCACACACACACACACACCCCCCACACGGCTCTGACTGTGCCTATGGCAGCATTATGAATGCAGCTGCTGGGCCCAGTGGTGAGTATTGACAATAGCAGAGGCGACACAGCAGACGGTCAGCACATTCAACCAAATGTCAGGCAGTGGCATCATTAACATAGTGCAGTGTCCAATAACTCCAAGCTCCCCATGGATGGGGACTGTGCAGAAATAATTACTTGGACATCACATGTACTTTTTCACTTCCAAATTAGATTTTAC
The DNA here is from genome assembly GCF_014898055.3 of Talpa occidentalis. Lineage (NCBI taxonomy): Eukaryota > Metazoa > Chordata > Mammalia > Eulipotyphla > Talpidae > Talpa > Talpa occidentalis. The sequence goes on along the minus strand of NW_023603184.1, from coordinate 21,795,851 downwards.
TAATCCACCGCTTTATTTTCAGCGTAATCTCATTACTACAATGGTGGTTTTTTTTTTTTTCCTTCAAAGTCATGGAAGATTTATTGCTTCAAACCAATAACAAGATTTAGTGATTGCCAAAGGCTTATTATTTTAAGATTTAGACAGATGTGAGTAGGGCTATGAAAATCCACTCTTCTTTCTCTTTCCTTTTCTTTCTCTTTCTCTTTTCTCATTCCCCACACTCTGAGGAAGATTTGGGGTGAAAAATAAGTTGTGGTTTCATACCTTGATTTTTACTATTAAAAAAATACAAATAAAACCATATTAAAGAATGCTGCTGAGGGCTTCCCCGGTGCCCCAAGGGGTTAAGCACAGCACTGTGAAGCTATATAATTGACTACACATATATTCCCTTTCCAGGAAGGTTTTTCATTACAGAATCATTGAAGTTGTCATCAAAAACCCAAATAAAATATTTGCCTCAACTATGGGACAGATATTGTGCATTATACAAAATCAAGATCAGCATATTTTCTGCTTCAAGGCACATGAAAAATAATAGTGAGATCAGACAATTAGTGCTTGGTGATCATTTATGATGATGTGTGTACTATAGGAGGCAATACCCAAATTATCCTTTGGTGCATGAACAGAGTTTACCTTTGAAAAATGCTCAATATTTGAATCTTTTCTGATTTCCTTTCAAGGATCCAGTTTGTCATTTAAGCTATTTTTTTCCCCTATGTATTCCTAGTGATTCAATAGCTAACCCAACCAATCACTTGCATATGCCCTATTTTCCAGTGTCAGCTAGTACCTTCTCTGTTAGAAGGAATGCAAAGCTTTTTTTTTGGTATTGGGTCAATTAGTTATTGATGTAATTGATGTTCTGATCCAGGGAAGAGAAGTCAAGAATTACAATAAGTAATGGTTACATAGCATTGATAATTCATAAAAAATCTAGAGGTACACGCAGAGGTTGCAACTCAGGAGTACTCTTCAAGAACTCCTCTTCAAGTACTCTTCAAGAACTAATCCATGCCTCCCTGGTGGTGCAAGGGGTTAAGTCTCAGCATTTTGTAGCTATCCACAGCCACTGCAGCCCGAGTTTGATCCCCAGCCAGAAAGCTAACCCACATGGCGCAGCAGACCGCTCCTGTCTTGCCCACTACTCCCCTCAGCAGTGTATTTCAGTCAATCTGCCTGTTCTACTCCCCACTCCCCACTCTGTCTCGGGTGAATCCTCTTATACTCCCCCACCCCGCACCTTCCCATCCCCGCACCTCTGGCCTATACCCAACTTTGTATGCATTAATAAATAAAACAAATCTTTAAAAAAAAAAAAAAACCCTGCTAGTCTGGGCACGGTACATACATGGTATATATCTGAGACTTAAACACACTGTCAAAATTCTGGTAATGGCATTTCTATCTAATCATAGAATTAAGAACAATTCAGGCAGAGGAGACATCCTGGAATCTGTGGACAATTTTTAAAGGGTTGATCCTATACTTCAACTACTGTGTTTGAGAAGACAAGAACAAAAAGTAAAACTACTAAGTAATAATAAAAACAGAGAAATGCATTTGGTTGAGCATGTCTTCTTTCTCTAAAGTGATTTTGCTTCTAAAGCATGCTTTTTTTTTTTTATCTCCAGAGGTAATACTGTCTTCCACCTTGAAAATATCTCCTACTATTGATACAATGTGGGTCACCGCCAGACATTTGGCTGGGGTCTGGTGAGGAACCCTGACCATTTAAACCAGTTTGATGATTCCATGGATTTCTTATACTCTGTAGCCCCACCAAATGAGTTAACTGCAGTTTTTCATTGCTATCTGGTTGCTATGGTAATACAGCTCAGCCTTTGTTTTTTTTTTTTTTTATAAATTTCTACCATCAGCAAAATGTGTTACATTAAAAGGGGTTGTTTTGCCCAACCTTGTAGGAGGTGGTGGCAACTATTTGAGCTGTCAGCACTCAAGCAGGAGTGGTAAAACCAAAAGTAGGAAAGAAATGGCAGTCAGAGATCCATGAGAGGTGGGAGTGATGTCAAATCCTGCCTACCTGAGCTTGGCTTCACACTGAGGTGTCAGAACTGGAGGAAACCGAACAGGAGGTGAGATTAAAACCAGGGCTGTGAGCCGGAAGTCCAAACATACTTGAAAGCTCGGTATTCTGTTAAGTCGAAGAATCCTTTGAATTACTGCAACTCCATAAATGCATCCCAACTTTTCTTAAAGGCATGGTCCTTCTTTGAAAAAAAGTTTACACTGATACACTGCAGTTAACTAAACTTAGAATTTATTAGGATTTCATCAATTATTTCATTAATATCCTTCCTCTATTGCAAAATCTGATCAACTGAACCCCATTTCATTTAATTGTCATATGTTCCTAGTCTCTTCTAATATGCAAGAATTAGTTGTTTGGGTTCTGTTATGTCGTTTTCACCTGGGATCAAGTTGTCAGTGCAGTTATTATCTATAATATTTCTGTTTTTTGAGGCAGTGAGGACAGAATAGTGACACACATGATGGCTTTCCAGTTTTCTGTTTAGCTCACTAAAATTCATTGACCAATTACCCATGATCAACTCTGATGTCAAGGAGGCAGAGTTAAACATTTAAAGTTTTTGACCCTGGTTACAAAGAGGATATGGGTTATCACCCAAGAAAAATGCTTAATTTAGTGCGTTTCTTAAGATATGGTTAAATCAGCTGTTTTGCCTATACTTACATTTTACCCTAAATATACGTGCAAAATGTAAAAATATGCAAATTAGCTTCTATTAGTTATTGCTATTTTCTGCAATTTTATAGGCTAACATGGACAAAAGTTAATGGAAACTTTTTGTAGATGGAATTAGCTGTATAAACTCACTCTTAACCCTAAAATACAGATGCCCCATAATACCACAGAACGTTGTGATGCTTAGATAACAATTTTAAGCAGTAGGGAAATATTCTCCTCTTGATTTACACATTAATGGGTTGATATTTCTGGATTAAATATATGCATACCATTCTGCCACTGAGAATAGAAAGATAAATATTTTTCTCTATGACAATAACGTGATTATGAAGTGGCATACTAAGGGTTGCCTTAGAAAGCAGTGGGTCACACACTATAATTACTTCCAGCAAGAATACCTCTATTCAAAAATTAAAATCATTTTAAATGGTGTAAGTTTCCCAATATTTAATTGGCTTACCTTTAACAATTTGATGCGCCAGGTCAAATTTCTCAGCTACCAAGGAAGCATATTTTGTAATTAATTTACCTCAGAGGGTTCACCAGGAAGTTGCTCCATTACGATTTTTTTCATGACAAGTCTGAGTGATTACAAACACCTGTTTCAAAAATTTTCCAGTCATACTTAATAGCGTAGAACATAGAGCCTCGGATACCTACTTATTTCTGTGTCAGTGTACTGCAAGACTGTTTCCAAAAGAAAATTTGGAAAAATAAAGCAGCAGTAAGTGTTTGACCTCATCTTCTGAGTAGGAAAGGTGTTTCTTTGAGCATCTCTGTTTAGAATCCATTGGCCAAATAGTTAGCTAATAGGCAGGCTCCCCAACTTTCCTTATTGTATATGTAAAATTATCCAGCTCTAGGGTAACTGGAAAAATTTAGAATTGCTCTCAGTCAGAAACCTAGAGTGTCTATATTCTGTGGACTTCCTGGAGAACACTACCTCAAATTAACTGCCATCCATTACCTACTTAAAGCTCAATAGAAAGAGTTAACATTCATGGAAGATTATCTGCACACTAGTTTAATTTCTCTCAGTACTCCAAAAGATATTATTGGAGCAAATCAGAGTATGAGAGAGCTGCATATCTGGGCTGCATTGTTGAATTGTTCTTATGTAAATACTAGTTATGATGCCAACAGCCTTCACTGTAGACATTAAAATAGATAAATCATTCATCACACTCATATTATTGAGCATACTGTTCATGATATCAGCTTAGAATAATAGGAAATGAGGTGATAGGAAGTCCAGAGTTAACTTGTAAGGAAGCTACAGTCAATGATGTGGACCTCAGGATTTACTCATTGTAGGCAGGCATTTCTCTAAACTTCTGCTCTCATTCTCCTTTCTGTCTGATGTAATTCAGCCTTCAATTTTTGTCCTGTTATCTACTATAAAAATGTAGATATTTAATATATTGAATTATTAGATTTGCACAATGAAAAGAGTATGTCTGATAAATTTTTACAAAGTGAATATATGTATGTGTGTACTACTTATATGAAGAGTGACATTATCAGCACCCAGAAGCCATATCTATGCCTCTTTCAGATCCTTCTCCTCATTTCTTCTCTGCTAGATTTTAAGTTTTATTTAATTGGAGTCATATCGCATGTATTCTTTTGTGTTTTTTTCCTCCTCAATATTATATGTGTATAGTGTTCATCTATGTTGTTTCTTCTTATGGCTATAGTATCCTTATTTTTTCACTCTGATTTTTTTATGAGAGCTCGAGATTGAAACAGGCTAAGTGACACGTCAAAAGCACAGAACTGTATGTCTAGACAGGGAACCATAAATAGCACCCCAGGCTCATCTCTACTGCCATCCTTTTCTAAGTATTTAGGTGGTTCTCAATCTCACCCGTTTTCAGTCTGTATTACCAACAGTTGCTGAACACTCAAACACATCAATCTTTGTTCAAAAACTTTCCATCCTTTCTCAAAGTTGGCAAAATAAAAGACCAAATTGTTGAGGTTAGGATCAAAAGCTCAAGTGCAAAATATTCTCAGTTCTCTTTCCTATAATCCAACCAAACAGAACAGTTTGCCACTTCCTGATGTGGCCTGGAATTGACATTTTCAGGCCTTCATCTTTATCTGGAAAAACCTCATTCTCCTTCCAAAATCATAAGCATTTTATAATTTCCTTATTCTAAATTATGTTCCTCTGTGAGCCCAGCTCATCGACAAAGTGGGGATATTTATACTAAACATATAGACTTCAGCCAGTTTCATATGCAGAACTTCTGGCAGAAAGCTCCCCATACAGAGGGCTCTCACTGCCTCTCCTTTGAATCTACAGTTGTCCCCTCACTGTTGTTGAATGTGTTTTCCTTCCTTGCATAATTGTATCTTCTATTTCTAAAATTTTATGTGTGCTTGACTTAATCCTCCAATTATATAGTAACTATTTCAGGAATAATAAAGTAGCATTGGGACCACGCCTGATTCTTTTTGTCCTTAGTCCTAAATCTCCACTTGGCACTAACTTAATTAATACTTTAAGTATTGATTTGAGTTGATTAGATCCCCATTACAGACTGCATTCTCAGCATCTACTGAACCACTGAACACTGCAAGAGAAAAAGTAACACATGGAAGAGTTTTGGGGCTGCAAAGGATCAAGCCTCAATAGCTTTTTACCTGCCCCAGGCAGTACTCCAGCCCTGCCATCAGAGTAGCAATTTAAACCTGATTAAGTCCTCCCTGGTGGCACAAGCAGTTAAGACACAACCTATGAAGGTACCCGCAGCCACTGCAGCATGCATTGGATCTGCGGCCAGGGAGATACCCACATGGCACAGTGGACCTCTCCTGACTCACTTGCTGCTCCCTTCAGCAGTGTATTTCAGTTATTCTGCCTGCTCTGTCCCCCACTCTGTCTCTGGTGGAACTTCCCACACCCCATGCCTCTGGCCTGTACCCCAGTTCTTATATGCATAGATAAATAAATCTTAAAAAAAAGAAACCTGATCAGCCCTCCTCCAATTTCCTGCTTCTTTACTTCCCCCTCTTTATCCAGCAGCTGTAATACAAGGCATGCCCTCCTATTTCATAACAAAAATGGAAGCTCCGTTTCCAGCAACCTCATCCACCAATTTATTCATATTCCCTTGACAACATTCTCTCCCTCATTTTCATTTCCCTTTTTGCTCTCCCAATGGACTAATTGTCACTCCTTCTAAGTAAGGCTAATTCTTTCAACCTTGTCCTTGATTTCTTCACTTGCCCACTTCCTCAGGTATGTTTCCTTACTAATTATCTTCCTTCTGTTCCCCTTCTCCACTGACTCCTTTCTAACATACTGAGTTGTCGCCAACCTTTAAATCAGCCTTTGATGTTAAAACTTTCTTTTTTAAAAGAGTTATTTTTAATTTATTTATGCATACAAGAACTGGGGTGTATGCCAGAGGTGTGGGGTGAAAGAATTCATAGAGACAGAGTGGGGAGCAGAACAGGCAGATCTACTGAAATACACTGTTAAGGGGAGCAGCAGGCGAGACAGGAGGCGAGATAGGCGAGACAGGTCTGCTGAGCCATGTGGGTTAACTCCCTGGCCGGGGATCGAACTCAAGCCACAGTGGCTGGTGATAGCTTGATTGCGCTGACTTTAACTCCTGCACCACCAGGGAGACCCTGTGTTAAAACTTTCTTAGTAATTGCAACATCAGGTGGTTTCCTTTCTCAGGGAAACACTATAATTGGTGCTTTCTGTACTTACTGCTCCGTTTACCTTGTGTACCCTACAACCTACCTTTGAAATCTAACTTTTGCCACTGTCACTCAAATGAAAGCATTGTGGCACAGCATGCCACAGCCTCTGGATTGCCAGATCTGGTGGATTAGCTCTCCCCATGTCCCAAGCATCATCGCCCCTCCCTCTACTGCCCCTTGCATGGCTTCTTCTCAGTCTGTTCCACAAATGTCAGTGTTCCTCAGATCCTCAGCTTTTTCCTTCTTTCTCCAGCCTCTCCCCAGAGGCTCCTTCTCCTCTGATTCCAAGGACTTTTCTGTGTATTAATGACTTTGATCTCCTTAGTACCTGCCCTTTCTTCTGATCACCAGACATGCATCTCTGACAGCCACAGGTCCATCTCCACCCAGCAGACCTCTCAAGCTCACAGCTTGCCTAGCAGTGAAAGTTGCATCATCCTCTTTCTCCACACAGCTCTTCCTCCTCCCTCTCAGTGACTAGTACTACTAGTTACTCCGTGGTCCAGAAAAGAACTTGTGTTTCCACCATGATAACCATTTCCCTTCATCACCCTTTCCAGCACATTGAATGACTCAATACATTGTGTTTATTCTGTCTTTTACTAAATCTCAAACCGGTGCCTTTCTCTCCATACCTGTACCCACAACCCGATTCCAGGACTTCATTCCTTCTTACTTGTTTTACTATATGCACTAGTTTGCTAGGGAGGTTATAACAAGACACATGGACTGAATGGCTTAAAGAATGAAAAATCATTTGCTCAACTTCTGGAGGCTGAATGTTCAAGATCAAAGTTTAAAATCAAGGTGCAGGCAAGACTGGTTTCTTTTGAGGTCTCTTTCCTTGGTGTGCAGGTGGCTTTTCTCTCATCTTCTCATCTTTATGCATACATGCCCCGTGTGTCTCATTGTGTGTCCAAATTTCCTCTTCTTTTAAGTACAGAGATTGGATTAGTGCCCTCCCTAACAACCTTGTTTTAATTTATCATCTCCTTGAAGGCTCTATCTCCAAATATAGTCACTTTTTGAGAGCTAGGCTTTAACATATAAATTTGGGGTGGAAAGGGGGGGAACAGTGCAGGCCGTAACACTATGATTGGTGCTATATTGGTGCCCTGAGGCTGTCATAAAAAAAATTGGCATAAACTGGGTGACTTAGAACAACAGTAATGTACTGATATTTTCTCAGCATTCTAGAGACTAGAAGTCTAAATTTACAGTGTCAGCTGGGCCATGATTTATCTAAAAGCTCTGGGGGATGATCCTAGCTTCTTGTGTTTGCCAGCAATCTTTGGCATTCTTTGTCTTGTCAACCTATTACTCCAAGTTTTGCCTATGTTGTCACCTGCTATTCTCTCTGTGGGTGTCTTTGTGTAAATTGATGTGGAGCTTTTCATATGCTTATTGGCCTTCTGTATATCAGCTCTGATGTAGTGTCTGTCAAGGACTTTGACCCTTTTTTTAATCAGGTTATTGTTTTGTTATCATTGAGTTTTAAGAGCCCATTGTACATTTTGGACAGCAGTCTTATCACTTGTGTCTTTTACAAATAATTTCTCCCGGTCTGTTACTTGTCTTCTCCTTTTCTTAACTTTGTTTCCTTTGAACAGAAATTCTTAATTTTAATAAAGTCTAGCTTACCAATTATTTCTTCCATGGGCTGTGCCTTTATTGTTGGGTCTAAAAAAACACATGAATTATTTTATTCTCAAAGTCATCCAAAAATGCTTTTGTTTCATGTTGAAAGGTTGAGAGAAAGATTTTTATCAGGAAATTTCAAAACAAAATTTTGCCTGTATGTTTCTTTCACTAGCCTTCCTTTCTTGGTAAGTTCTTATGCAAGTTTTATAATCACCGAAGGCATTAATATTTCAAATCTTGGTTATATGAGGTAGAAGGAGAGGGAGGGAAATTAAATGTAATGACATTGGGTTCTCATTTTCCTCCTGCAGAATACGTCTATCTTTAGGAATTTATAATTATTCTCCTTTACATTAGTTCTTTCCTTAACACAAATTAATGACCCTATAATCCAAAACCTTTTCCTTTGACTTAGATGAGAACAGCTTGAGGACTTTAACAGCTGTCTGATTTTTAGTCAGTTGTATAAAGAAAGGAAAAGTGTGGCATTTTATTTTATTTTTTATTTTTTTATTTTTTAAAAGATTTATTTATTTATACAAGGATTGGGTACAGTCAGAAGCACGGGAGGGTGAGAAATTTCACCAGAGCCAGAGTGGGGAACAGAGCAGGCAGACTGACGAAATACACTGCTGAGGGGAGCAGTGGGTGCTGCAGAGGTTGCGGGCAGCTTCGCAACCCAGCACTCAACCGCTGTACCACCGGGGAGGCCCAACTATGGCATTTTAATAGGTCATACCACATCAAACAATTTCCAAGGAACTGTACACTTTTTTTTATAGATATATAGTTGACTTTTATAAATTAATCTTACAAACAGGTAACTTCCTCAATTTTTGTGAATTCCAGTTGCTTAAGTGTAGCATCTCTGACTTAACAAGTTAACATTGTAATGACTAGTGTTTTTTTTCCTTTCCAAACTTTAATACTTACCATTAAAAAAAATTATTACCATCCTGTAAAGGATGATAACAAATACATTTGTTTTGTACATGAATTTTTTTTTTAATAATATATGCAGTTTTTTTTTTTAAAGATTTATTTATTTATACAAGTACTGGGTACAGTCAGAAGCACGGGAGGGTGAGAGAATTCACCAGAGCCAGAGCGGGGAGCAGAGCAGGCAGAAGGACCGAAGTACACTGCTGAGGGGAGCAGCGGGCGGCAGGAGAGGTCTGCGCGCCATGTGGGACCCTCGCCGGCAGCCGGGGATCGAACCGGTGTTGCAGAGGCTGCAGGCAGCTTCGCAGCCCAGCGCTCAACCGCTGTGCCACCAGGGGAGGCCCTGTACATGAATTTTAAAAGAGTTTTGGTGGACAATGAATGAAACATGTTTCTATATGGAGGTGTGAAGTTGAACTCCCCAAATTGTAGTATTATGCAAATGACTGACAAATTAATAATAAAAAAGACATCTCCTAACATTTTATTTTTAAAAACGATGTTTGCCAGGGCCTCCCTGATGACCTAGGGGTTAAGTCTCAGCACTACCACCATGAATGCCTGAGTTTGATCCCCCACCAGGGAGCTAACCTACTGGGCACAGCAGATCTCTCCTGTCTTGCCTGCTCCCCTCAGCAGAGTATTTCAGTAGATCCACCTGTTCTGCTCCCCACTCTGTTTCTGGTGAATCTTCTCACTCCCCCCACCTCTGCTACACCCCAGTTACTGTATGCATAAATAAATAAATCTTTTAAAAATTGATGTTTGCTGAAAATGTATTAAAATGCTCTTTATCAGATGAAAGAATTTATCTTCTATTCTTAGTTTGCAAAGAGTCTATCATAAATGTACACTCAATTAAAAAAAACATTCGTGTTCATTTTTTCACAATATAAGATTTCTCCACTCAGGTGGGATCACCATTTCTTTTCTTTTTTTTTTTTTAAAGGTTTAGTTATGCATACAAGAGCTGGCGTACAGCCCAGAGATTCAGGGGGTAAGAGGATTTACCACAGACAGAGTGGGGAACAGAACAGGCAGATCAACTGAAACACACTGCTGAGGGAATCAGCGGGCAAGACAGGAGAGTCTGCTTCACCATGTGGGTTGTTCCCTGGCTGGCCAGGGATTGAACTCGTGCTGCAGAGGCTGTGGATTCATTGCTTCATAGTGCGGTGCTTAACCCCTTGAACCACGAGGGAGGCCCCCCTATTTCAATTCTTTTGGATTGTTTTTGCCTGTATGTCTTTCACTAGTCTTTCAATTTTAGCCTACTGTCCTTAATTTTTAGACTTATTCCTTGTAGCAGATTATTCAGCAAGAATTTAATGAATGTCTTTTGGCAACCAGATTCTTATATAGGCACTGTAGTACAATGGAGAATAAGAGATATAAATTCTCTGACCTCATGGAATATACACTGGCATCAATGAAATAAAATAAACACAACACAAATAATAAATTAATAGTTATAAAGTGTGATTAGTATTTTGAAGTATAGGAGCAGAGTGCTAGGATAGAGGGTAATGAATGCAAAATACTTTGGAAATTATGGATAGGGGAAGCAGTTAAGAGAAAATCTAGATCAGCTAGATCTGAAGGATAAAAAACACCAGCCAGGTGAGGAGCTAGGAAAGCAAACCCACCAGAGTGGAAAATGCACACATACTATGCCAGTATGAACTCAGCACATTCTACAAATGTTCAGAACAGTGCTTTAATTTGAACATTTTGAGCAAGGGGTTGAAGAGTCCTAAGAGGGTGATAGAGTGCATGATAATGGAAGACACAGAATGTCCAAGTCATAATAAAGAAATTGTATTCGAGTACAATGAGAACACGTTGGAACTTTTACAGAAGATTATGACATTTCTTTCTTGTGTTTCTAAAAGTTTACCATTTCCATGTCAAAAATGGATCCAGTAGTAATGGAGAGAAGGGGAGAGTAAACATAGACACCAGATAGGATTCTATTGGACTGATTGATGTTGATGGCTTGAATTAAGTTGTAGAGATTGGACAGATATGAAACATATTTTGGATGTAAAACTGATAGAACCTTTGGGTGTTTTGGATATAAGGGTTGAGAAACACAGAAGAGGAGGCATGCTTCTCATGCTCCTGTCTCTTTTGGTAACTTTAAAAGAAATGAATGAAATATGAAGGGGAAAGAATATTAGTCTTGGTATGTATCCATGTGTAACCTCCAGGGAACAGTTGTGAAAATGAAGAGATTCATCTTAAGCACATCACTGAGATGCCTTTGAGAGAGTCAAGTGCAAATGGGAAATTAACACATCTGCAACATAGAGGAAATGTATAGACCAGAGATACAAATTGGGGAATTGCCATCAAATAAAATAGTGGTCAAAAGCTGATTTTGAATCTAGACAGTCTGAGTTTTACAATTTACTAGCTGTACAACCTTGGGCAAGTTATTTCAGAATTGACATCTGTAAGGTGATGATAATGATGCTAGCAATGACCTTGTGTATATAAGTTAATACATGTAAATAATTAAGATAAATTTTACTTGTTCTAAGCCTGAATAGATGGTAGCTGCTATCATCATCATCATCATCACCATCTCTATGTGTGTGTTTCTTGGGTAAATTGTGCTTTTCAATTAAGTTTCCCGAAATATTACTTTACTCAAAGATAATAACTCTCCAATAATAAAATTTAAGATGCATGCAAATATTATAGGGAAAATTATAGGAGAAATACTTCTGGATACAGCATATTTTGCAGCTGTCAGACTACCAGATTGATAATGCATCTCACTCTGTAAGAAACCCACTATAGAATCTAGCCCATCCAATATCAAGAATGTAGTAGATGTTACGATAACACTTGCAGACAGAATAATGCTAAAATATATCGAGAAAAGTCTGAATTGTAAATGAATGTATAATCCCTCAAGTATTCTAGGAATTTTTAGAACACCACTGGTGCACTGAAATGTCAAAAGGATCCTTTGCCAAATTACTTACCAGGATTGAATGTATTTCAAGATGCTTTGTTACATTTGCCAGATTCCCTCCATCATCTCCAATATACACTTCTAATTCAAAATACACACACCAGAAAGAGCAATTCACTATAATTTTGGCCTCTAAATGAAGTTACACTCCTCTGATTCAACAACTGGTTTTTCCCTATCAGCCTCTGGTCCTAGACAAATCTAACATCTTACTGACATGTAAATGTGTCTGTGATAGAACTGTCAAGTAGAATGAAAAGATGAGACTCTAGTTGAATCAAAGTCTGAATTCTCCAGGCTGGTAATAAATATTTTGGTGCACTCTAGTGGTAGAAGGAGATAGACTAGAAGGCTTGGGGGTACAATAGGATTAGCTGTCATGATTTTTATTTTGAAAGATGAGCCACCAGTTGTGGATTTCAAAACATGAGTAAAGCAGAGGTTTCATATGAAAGGTAGAATTCATATATGAATGGACATATGATGGTATATGGATTCATATATGATGGTCTCCACCCAGAAAACACCTGGAGAAGAACAGAAAGATTTCTTTAGTAGGTAGAACACCTCAATTTCAAGAGTAATGAACCACTCGAGAGGACTGGGATTGTCTTGGTGTTGGATGTGGTGTGGTAACATGCACCCGAAGAGGTGTTATTCTGTATTTCTGAATCATATGCATTTTTGTAAACCAATGTTACCTTAATTGAAATAAATAAAAATAAAATAAATAGCAATACATTGTGTGTTGCTGAAGGCTTTGTAACTTATAGGATCATTTTATTTTTAAAAGGAATGAAATTAATTTTTATCTTCCCTTAGTGGAAGTATTTTTAATAAAAGCTCTCAGAGATAAGAACATATGCATGTGAATAAAACAAAGACGGCACTGCAGACTACATACTTGCACACACATTGTTAAATGAGGTCATTCATTTTAGATGATTTCAAGGCTTCTTTATACTTTCTCATCATACCTCTGGTTTTCCTTGCTGTAATCATTTCTAATTCCCAGAACTCTGATCATTCATTCCTTGGCTCATAAAACCTTCCTTTGGACTCCTCTGTTTCTATTTCCTTGCTACTGTTCATCTTTTTCTCCAGTAATTTATATTTCAATGGATTGTAAATTTCTGGGCCACTTCTGTCACACCCAGCACTGTGCTGGGCACATGATGGGAATTTGGAAATGACTGATGAGTTTTACAGGCATCATAAAGATGGATTATACTCACAGGTCCTCATTCTCTGAAGTTCTCAGGCCAGTCCCAAAAGCAAAGGAGGAAGGAATAAGAAGAATTTGGACTTGCTCTGAGTTGTTACCTCTTTGAGAAGTAGTTGCTACTCCAAAAAGAGCTGAATTCACATTTATAACATTCTTCTAAAGCACTCACTTGGGCTGCTCTCAGGAGAAAGTAAAGTGTTGGGCAGAGATAACAGGGCCCTGGAGCTGCTTTTGTTTAAAAGCTCCTTATTTTTGAAAGTGTCTGGTGAAGCTTTGGGGGGAATATTTCAATTTATTCAGTCTCTTATTTAACAAATATTTTATTGACCATCTATAACTGCCAGGTAGGGCCTCCCTGGTGGTGCAAGGGGTTAAGTCTCAGTACTATGAAGCTATGGGCAGTCACTGCAGCATGAGTATGATCCCCAGTCAGGGAGCTAACCCACATGGTGCAGCAGACCTCTCCTGTCTCGCCCGCTGATCCCCTCAGCAGTGTATTTCAAGAGATCTGCCTGTTCTGCTCCCCACTCTGTCTCTGGTGAATCCTCTCAACCCCCACCCCCCTGCACCTCTGGCCTACACCCGGGTTCTTGTATGCATAAGTAAATAAAATAAGTCTTTATAATTGCGATGTACCCTTCTAGAAACAGCAAATAAAGACAACTGTGAACAAAGGAAACAAATCTCTGTTTTCATGGAATGTATGTTTTAGAGGAAACAATGAATAAAAAAGTGAATGTATAATAAATAAACATAAATTCAGTTTTGTAAAGTAAAATGAAGCAGGATCAGAATGAAGAAGAGTTCAGCTTTTAGTAAGATAGCATAAGGATGTCTGCAGAGGTGACATTTACACCAAGACCTGAATAAAGTGAGAAAGTGTTATGTAAATATATGGGAAGGTGCTGGAAAATGCTTGAATGGACTCAAGGAATAGCAATTATGTCATTGTAGCTGAAATGAGTTAATATACGGACATGTGGTATAGAGAGATGGCCGCGAATAAGTCAGACAGTTCTTTTAGGTCACAATGAGATTTTTTTTCTTTTTACAATAGATTTCGAGCTGTAGAAAATGCACAAAGATAACATAAATATTTTCTCTGTACCCACACCTAGTTTCCCCTTTTCTTAGCATCTTAAATTATAAATGTACTTTTGTCACAACTAATGCACCAATATTAATGTATTGCTGCTAAATTCATATCTCATGCACATTTCTGAAGTTTTTACATAATGGTCATTGTTTTTCTATTCCAGGATTTTATTTAAGATACCATATTGCATTTAGTAATTATGACTCCTTGGACTCCTCTTGAGCTTGACACGTTTAGAATTCCTCTACCTTGGATGAAAGTTTAGAAAAGTCCTGGTCAGATACTTTAGACTGTCTATCAATTTGTTATATTGGATTCTTGGGAGGAAGACCACAGAAATAAGGTGCCTTTCTTAGAGGGGTACATGTTATTAACATGACTTATCACTGATTTGGCTAACGTTGCTCACCTGGCTGGATAGTGTTGGCCAAAATTTTGTACAGTTGTTTTCCCCTTTCCACACGTACTCTTTATAAGAGCATCAATATCATGCATTGGAGCCATGCATTGGAGCCCTTTCAGTGGGTCCCTCTGTCCCTTTGATGTATCCCTTCACTTGGAGTTTTTTGAGTCATAGAAAAACTTTGATGTTCATTACAACCATAGTTGAAGCCATTGTTGAGTTTTGGAAAGGGGAGTGACATGGTTCGATTTACATTTTATAAGCATGGCTGTGGCTGAATTGTAGAAAATGAACCACACCATGAAAAGTGTAAGGAGACGCTTGAATGGTAGCTCTTACACTTAGTAAGGTGGTGATTTAGAAAAAAATGTACAACAGTAGATTTAAGGCTTCCCTGGTGGCCCAAGGGGTTAAGACATAACCTACAAAGCTATCTGCAGGAACTGTAGCATTGAGTTTGATCCCTGGCCAGGGAGCTACCCACACAGCGCAGCAGACCTCTCCTGTCTTGTCCACTGGTCCCCTCAGCAGTGTATTTCAATCAATCTGCCTGTTATATTCCCTACTCTGTCTCTGGTGAATCCTCTCACCCCCCACACCTCTAACGTGTACCCCAGTTTTTGTATGCATAAATAAATCTTAAAAAAAAGCAGTAGATTTAAAAGGGGTAGGGTTTGAGATAGTAATTTGTAGGTTGAGCTTACAGTATTTTCTTATGGATAAGATGTGGAGTGTGAAAGAAACAGTCAAGGAGACACTGAGGATTTGTTCTAAGTAATTTAAAAACTGATGATGATTATTAATTTTATGGGGAACACGGAAAGGGAGAAGTTTGGGAGCTCTATGAGCAAAATACATAGCACAGCCACACTACTAAACAGTGTGACTCAAAAGAGCAGTTGCCTGGAAAACCTTGTTTTGACTGGTTTTTATGAGAAAAATCAGCAGCATAATTCAAACACAGGCTCCTGGGCCAAGAGAGGCAGATGGTAGCTGTTCCTCAGGCTTTGGCTTTAAGAGAAGAGTTTCTATTTATTTTTCTGAATACAGTTCCCAGTATCGTAGTTTATAAATATTTCCCTCAGATTGTGAATTGGGGCTGGTTTTGTCTGTGTACATTTAGCTGTCATAGATGTGGGTGAAGCTAGTTACTTAGGAATCAGAGAGCACAACCTGAAAAACAAATCAAGGCTGCCCTGAAAAAGATAAAAATGTTCCTTCCAAAGAGTAAGAATATTGAAAATGAGATCTGATTTTAAGAGGCTTGTGTTTGGGCTTAAGATACAAAGATTTCTGGAAGAGTTTATCAGGGATTCCTTGAGTCAACAGATAAATTTATTAAGGGTCTGTCGTGTACTAAGCCCACTTGTGGTGTCAAGGAAAGAGGGGAGGTGCTTTATCACCCCGGAGATCAGAGATGCTGAGGGAAAGGAATGGAGACTGGCCCCTGGCCCCTGGCCCCTGGCCCCTGGCCCCTGGGGGTCCATCCACGGGATGTAGCAATCAGTATGCTCCGTGTACTTTTATCCCTTTGGCACATTTTGCCTGTTATTTTTTCCATTTGAATGTTACTCTTCTCTCCCTTCTCTACCTTATAATCCAAACTTTTTCAAGATAATCCCCTAATGTAATTTTCCCTCCTCTGACAAACCCTTCCTTTTCTCCCTACTTACCACTCTTAAATATTTCTAATGTTCATATTCATCCAGCAAAGTTTCCAAATGTTCCTTTCCTCTCTCTTGAGGTGATTCCTATAGATCCATACACTTATGCCATTATCAACTACATACTTTTCACTAGAGTGACTCCCTATTTGTACTTAATTCAGCTAGTTTTAATTTATTGAACTTTATTAAATGTATGCAACAAAACTTGTAAAATCAAAGCAAAAGCTCCAGGTATTCACATGAAAATAAATACATATTGAGGGGGCGGAGCAACATGGCGGTGAGGAGACGCTGCGAGTAAGATCTCCCATTAAAAAAAAGTTAATAGGGAGGAAAAGCGGCAGGTCCCAGTGAGAACTGGGACACGGAAGATAAACAGGTGACGCCAGTGAACTGCCCGAAGAAGAAACTGGCCATAAAAGAGGACTAGAAGGGAGGGAAGCGCAGAACCCTGCTCCCCTCCCCCGCCCACAGAGGCGGCACTCTCCGACCGGCAGAGAGGAGGAAACAACAAACCAAAACGACCCACAAGAACAAACGACGCAGCAAGCGGGACTGTGAGTGGAAAGGAACTATTGCAGCCACCACACCCCGTGAATGGGAGCTGAGGCGAACCCTGCAGGATCCACCGCGGCGGTGAGCGAACGGCTCCGGGCGCCATTAGAGAAGAACAAAGACCCCGGGAGACGCGCACACAGCCCGGGCTGCCGGTAAGCTGGCGCGGAAACGCGGCGCGCTCGGCGCGCTTGAAAAGCAAGTGCAGACCGGGATCGCGGCTGCCCAGGTCCCCGCGCCTGCGACCTAGGCTTGCGGGGAGACGACCTAGGCTGGCGGGGAGACGCGCGGAGGTCCTCACTGAGGTGAAGGTCCCTCCCTGAGTGAGCAGGAACCAGGCGCCCAGGCACGGGAGCGGTGCAAAAGGCGCCATTCCCGCGCCACTGAACTGGGCTACAGCCCGCGTCCTGGAACTGAGGGCTTTGAACTGAGACCCGGGGCACGAAAATTCGGGGCGTGGTTTCTCCACGACGGTGGGGCACAAGGCAGACACAGCACCCCAAAGCTGTTGAGGTGTACCCTACCATTCCTGCTCTGTTCTCTGTCCCACGGGGTGGGGGGAGGCGAAAAACAGCCCCCCAAGGACAATAAGAGAGATCTCTGGCGCCACCTAGCGACCAGGAAAAAAAAAGTCACTAACACCCTATAAAACAGGACATTTCTTAAGACTGCTTGAAAAGGGCAGGTTTCTGGAGGACCCAGTGGCCAGCCGGGAAGTTATTCCACGCCAGGCCCCTTCCGACCAGCAGTCTGAGCCCACAGAGGGAGCAGGCACCCACGTCCGGGGCAGACCGGGTGCGCAGAAGAGTGTGCCTGAAACCGGAGGCGCAGGG
Source organism: Talpa occidentalis (assembly GCF_014898055.3). Classification (NCBI taxonomy): domain Eukaryota; kingdom Metazoa; phylum Chordata; class Mammalia; order Eulipotyphla; family Talpidae; genus Talpa; species Talpa occidentalis. The sequence goes on along the minus strand of NW_023603184.1, from coordinate 21,778,049 downwards.
ACTACATCCCGCTTCGCCATTTGAGAACAGGGACATTTCTTCAGTAAAAACTGCCTAAATCCAGCAGAAAGCTCCCCCAGAAGACAGAGATGGCTCCTGGAAGAGCCAGAGGGGAGCGGAGAAGTTCACCCAAGATGTCAGTCAGTCCGAGCAACACAGTGTCCCAACGCATACGACAAATTAGAAAACAGACAGTAGGGAGTAGAAGAACCACACGCAACCTAAAAACTCCTCAGGAAAGAAGCACACCACAAAAAGAAAACCACTCCCCAGATTGCAACGACAGCAACTTGGAAGAACTTCTGAGCCTTCCAGAAAGAGAATTTAAAATTGCCATGATTAAAAAAGTGATAGATCAGAAGAAGGAAATTGAGTCCCTAAAGAGGGAAGTAAGAGAAATGCAGGAGATCAAAGAATTAATGGAGGAACTAAAGAACTCTGGGAAAAGCAATGAAAGCAGAATAGATGAAATGGAAGAACGAATAAGTAATCTTGAAGACACAGAAATAAAAAGAACCAAAACAGAAAAGGAAAGAGAAGTACGAAGGAAAAAGAATGAAGAAAGACTTCGGGAACTATCTGACTCCATGAGGAAAGGAAATATAAGAGTTATAGGAATTCCAGAAGGAGAGGAGAGAGATGTAGGAACAGAGAAAATATTCATGGATATAATTGAAGAGAACTTCCCAAATGAGAAGAAGGAGCTGAAAATTGATATACAAGAAGCAAGAAGAACACCAAACTTCCACGACGAAAGGAAAAACACAGCAAGACACATAATAGTAAAGCTCCCAAGAATCCAGGACAAGGAAAAAATAATGAAGCTGACAAGAGGGAAGAAACAGATAACATTCAAAGGAAAACCAATCAGGCTGACATCAGACTTCTCTGAAGAAACACTACGGGCAAGGAGAGAGTGGAGGGACATAGTCAACAGACTCCAAGAAAACAGATGCCAACCAAGAATACTCTATCCCGCAAAGCTCTCTTTCCTCCATGAAGAAAGAATATGGACCTTCCCAGACAAAGAGAAACTCCGGAATTTCATTGCGACTAAACCCCCACTCCAAAAAATACTACAAGGAATCCTAAAGCCAGAACCTCAGAGGGACGAATAACAACGAAAGAAGACCAAAAAAAAAAAAAGTTATTAAAAGAATAAATAAATAAAATCAAAGGAAAGACAAACATAATGGCAAATACAGATGCTAACATATCAATATTAACTCTAAATGTAAATGGACTAAACTCTTCAATAAAAAGACACAGAGTTGCAGCCTGGATTAAGAAACAAAACCCAACCTTTTGCTGTCTCCAGGAAACACATTTAGCTACAAAAGATAAAAATAGGCTCAAAGTCAAAGGATGGAAAACAATCCTGCAAGCAAATGGGCCAAAAAAGAAAGCAGGAACAGCTATACTTATATCAGATAAAACAGACTTCAAACTCAAAAAAATAAAAGAGACCCCAATGGTCACTACATTATGATTAAGGGGACAATACTTCAAGAAGAAATAACACTCATTAACATATACTCACCAAACGAAAGAGCACCAAAATATATCAGACAACTGTTGTCCTCTCTGAAAACAGACATCAGAGAAAACACATATGTAGTGGGAGACTTCAACACACCACTATCAACAATGGATAGATCAACAAGACAAAAAATAAGTAAAGAAACTAAAGCTCTAAATAAGGACCTAGAGCATTTGGGCTTAACAGACATCTATAGAACACTAAACCCAAAAAAAACGGAGTACACATTTTTCTCAAGCGCACATGGATCATTCTCCAGGATCGATCACATACTGGGGCACAAGACAAACATCAACAGATACACCAAGATTGAAATCATACCAACCATCTTTTCTGACCACGAAGGCATCAAACTAGAAATAAATCATAAAAAGAAGGCAAGGAACTATCCTACCTCATGGAGATTAAAAGCCACACTACTGGAAGACCACTGGACTAACGAGGAGATCAAAGAAGAAATTAAAAAATTCTTTGAATTGAATGACAAGGAGGACACCAATATCCTAAATGTATGGGATGCAGCAAAAGCAGTAATAAGAGGAAAATATATAGCAATAGAAGCTCACATCAAAAAACAAGAAAGAACTCAAAGAAACAACCTAATCTCGAAGCTCAAAGATCTAGAAAAAGAACAACAAAAAAACCCCAGAACCAGTAGAAGAAAAGAAATAATAAAAACCAAAGCAGAAATAAATGAAATTGAAACTAAAAAAACAATCCAAAAGATCAATGAAACCAAGAGCTGGTTCTTTGAAAAAATAAATAAAATAGACAAACCCCTAGCCAGGCTCACAAAGGAAAAAAGGGAGAAAGCACAAATACACAGAATCATAAATGAAAGAGGAGAAATCACAACGGACACAGCAGAAATCAAAAGAATAATCAGTAACTACTATGAACAGTTATATGGAAACAAGTTCAACAATCTAGAGGAGATGGACAAATTCCTACAACTCTACAATCACCCAAAGCTAGATAAAGAAGAAATAGAACACCTAAACAGACCAATTACAAGGAGCGAAATTGAAATGGTAATTAAAAACCTCCCCAAAAACAAAAGCCCAGGACCTGATGGATTTACAAATGAATTCTACCAAACATTCAGAGACGAATTAGTGCCTATCCTTCACAAACTCTTCCAAAAATTGAGAAGGAAGGGACAATACCAAACACGTTCTATGAAGCCAATATTACACTAATACCAAAACCGAATAAGGACAACACAAAAAAGGAAAACTATAGGCCAATCTCCCTAATGAACACTGATGCAAAAATCCTCAATAAAATTTTAGCTATCAGAATCCAACAATGTATCCATAAGATAATTCACCACGACCAAGTTGGATTCATTCCAGGGGCACAAGGATGGTTTAACATCCGAAAATCAATCAACGTTATCCAACACATCAACAAAAAGAAATATAAAAACCATATGATAATATCAATAGATGCTGAGAAAGCTTTCGACAAAGTGCAACACCCATTCATGATAAAAGCCCTTGAAATTCTTGGGATACAAGGAACATACCTCAACATCATAAAGGCCATCTATGACAAGCCAACAGCCAGTATCATTCTCAATGGTGAAAAGCTGAAAGCAATTCCATTAAGATCTGGAACAAGACAAGGATGTCCACTCTCACCACTGCTTTTCAATATAATACTGGAAGTCCTAGCCAGAGCAATAAGACAAGAGAAAGACATCCAAGGAATCCAAATAGGAAAAGAAGAAGTCAAACTATCACTATTTGCAGATGATATGATAATATACATAGAGAACCCCAAAAACTCCACAGAAAAACTAATTCAACTCATCAATCAATTCAGTAAAGTGGCAGGATACAAAATCAACACACAAAAGTCAGTAGCCTTCCTATACACAAACAATAAATCTGAAGAAGAAGAAATCAAAAAAACCACCCCTTTTATTATCGAAACAAAAAAAATCAAATATTTGGGAATAAATCTAACAAAAGAGGTAAAGGACCTATACAAAGAAAACTATAAAACACTGTTAAAAGAAATAGAAGAAGACACAAAGAAATGGAAAGACATCCCCTGCTCATGGATTGGAAGAATAAACATTATTAAAATGGCCATCCTACCAAAAGCAATATACAGATTCAATGCTATTCCAATCAAAATCTCAATGGCATTCTTCAAAGAAATAGAACAATTATTGATGAAATTCATATGGAATCACCAAAAACCCCGAATAGCCAAAGCTCTACTGAAAAAAAAAGAAGGAAATGGAGGCATCACACTCCCAGACTTCAAACTATACTACAAAGCCATAATCATCAAAACTGCATGGTATTGGAACAAGAACAGACATACAGACCAATGGAATCGAATAGAAAGTCCAGAAATAAACCCACAGATTTATGGTCAACTAATCTTTGACAAAGGAGCAAAGACTATGCATTGGAGCAAAGAAAGTTTGTTCAATAAATGGTGCTGGGAAAACTGGGTCGCTACATGCAAAAGAATGAAGCTTGACCACTACCTCACACCATACACAAAAATCAACTCAAAATGGATTAAAGAACTAGACATAAGACCTGAAACCATAAAATACATAGAAGGAAATATAGGTGAAACACTACGGGATTTGCACATCAAAGACATCTTTACAGACACATCACCCAAAGCAGTGATAGTGAAGAGAAAGATCAACAGCTGGGACTACATCAAATTAAAGAGCTTCTGCACAGCAAAAGAGACAATAACAAAAACAAAGAGAAACCCCACCAACTGGGAGAACATTTTTGCACCCAACACTAATGATAAAGGACTGATCACAAAAATCTGCAAAGAGCTGATGAGACTCAGCAACAACAAAGAATATAATCCAGTCAAAAAATGGGCAGAAGAGCTAAAAAGAAACTTCTCTGAAGAGGAAATGCAAATGGCCAACAGACATATGAAAAAATGTTCAACATCACTTGTAATCAGGGAAATGCAAATCAAAACTACCATGAGATACCATCTCACACCAGTGAGAATGGCACATATTAAAAAAACTAGCAACAACAAATGTTGGCGAGGATGTGGAGAAAAAGGAACTCTTGTGCACTGTTGGTGGGAGTGCAAACTGGTCCAACCACTATGGAGAGCTGTGTGGAGATTTCTGGACCTACTAAACATAGAGCTTCCATATGATCCAGCAATTCCACTCCTAGGTATTTACCCAAAGGACACAGAAACATCAATTCCAAAGAGCACCTGCACTCCTATGTTTATAGCAGCACTGTTTACAATAGCTAAGCTTTGGAAACAACCCAAATGCCCAAAAATAGATGACTGGATCAAGAAGATGTGGTACATATATACCATGGAATATTACTCAGCATTCAAAAAAGATAAACACATGCAATTTGCAGCAACATGGATGGCACTGGAAGGGATCATGCTCAGCGAAATAAGCCAAAAAGAAAAAGAAAAATACCGGATGGTCTCACTCATAGCAGGAATCTAGAAAACTTAAATAAGGGACCAGGAAAATGAATATAAGAAAGTGAAAATCAAAATCAACAAAAAACTATGAACCAGAGACACTTTTTGGGGGGTGGGGGGCGGGAGGGGAAGGATTGGGGTCAGAATGGGGCATTTGCAATTGTATGGGGGAATATAAAAATAAAATTTAATATTTAAAAAAAAAAAAAAAAAGAAAATAAATACATATTAATAACATGAAAATAATGTTTACTGTTTCACACAGTCTAAATAATTTCTCATACCACCAGTGGATGTACACTATGCTTTGGGAGCCACTGGATTATGTATTTATTGTGATAAATTATTAACAGATTGTTTTATTTTCATTTCTCCATTTCCTATACCTTCTGCATCCATCTTTGTAGTGATGTCCCACTGGGAACTGGTGCAAGTCCCTGCCTTCAGATTTGACCATATGACTTGCTTTGGTTCATGGGACGTTAACAACAGAGAACAAGGAGAGGATTGAAGGTCAGGACCAAGGGGCTTCAAGTGAGGTATTTAGGGCACAAAATTTAAAAGTGCATTTATTCTCAGGATTGAGTGTTAGTTCTAGGGAATTGAAAACATTATTGGGATTTTCTCACTTCTTCCAAGGTCATGAAAAGTATATACAAACTTCCCAAAAAATATTACAGGCATGCTCATGAATCTCTGGCTACACCCCAGTTCTTGCCTGCATAAATAACAATAAATTTTTTTTAAAAAAAGAAGAAATATTAGAAATAAGGAGTAGAGCTGCCCCACTCAGGTGCCTTCTTGAAGCCTGGTGGAAAATAGGGCTCCCAAAGAACCTCAAGAAGCATAAACAATCTAGAGCCTCCCTGGTCATGCAAGGGGTTAAGACACAGCATTTTGAAGCTATCCACAGCCTCTGCAGCTTGAGTTCAGTCCCCAGCTAGGGAGTTACTCACATGGTGCAGCAGACCTCTCCTGTCTCTCCCGCTGCTCCCCTCAGCAGTGTATTTCAGTCATTCTGCCTATTCTGCTCCCCGTTCTGTCGCTGTTGAATCCTCTGACCCCCATCTCTGGCCTGCACCCCTACTCTTGTATGCATAAATAAATCTTTAAAAAAAGGAAGCATAAACAATCCAAGCAGTGATCAGCCAACCTTCATTTAATTCCCAGCAGAACCACCGACTCATGAATACTAGATAATTATGTTTTCAAGCACTAAGATTGGGCAGAGTTATAATGCATAAATTGTAATTTATAAAGTGTGTTCAAGTTTGAATTTTGAGCCCATTAAGGGAAAAGCACTCGAGATGCTAGCAAAATGCATAAATGATTGATACTATTGTAGCAAGTATAGGATTGTCAATAAAAGTCTACTAATTCCCATACTAGGATATTTGCAATTGCCATTCATTTTCCCTCGAAAATATCCTCCTCAATAGCCACACAGCATCTTCTCTCACCTCTTTCAGTTTTCTGTTAAAATACTATTTTATCAGAAGTCTTCCCTGCGACCCACACTCTAAGTTATCACCATCTAACCCCTGTCATCTTGCTGTGTATTGCTTTTTTCTTGAGACCCATGATCCTTCAGAGGGATTCTAAATAGGAGAGCCAATCCTTTGAAATTATGTACATATTTGTTAATGTGGTAAACAATGTTCATTTTTTTCTCAGGGGAAATTCCACTGTCCTTAAAAAATGTTTTAATAGCATCATTAACTCAGAAAAAGTAAGAACCACTGTGAGCTGAATGAGTTTTGATTTCAGTCAGAACACTATCACCCCCTCCTATGTCATTTATCTTTTATTGTCTGTCTCCCTAAAGACTAGAAAACTGATGGTCACAGGAATATTATGCAGGTCAGTTGGCTTCTACTTTTCTGTTTTGGTTATTCCATTCCATAATTAATCATTATAACACTGAGTAGCCTTTATGACAAAGCTGCCACCCAAAGGAAGTCATTTCACCCGGGAGACGCTTGCAATTCCCCTGTCAAGGTCATGAAACCTCTTTCTATAAAGTCTGCCTCCCAAGCAGAAAGAAATGCTACAGAACAAGCATCTTTTTTGATCATTCATTAACAACCTACATTTTAAGTTGCCTTTTTATTTTATTGTTGTACAAGGTTTAGTTTTATATGTTTAGGCATACAAGAACTGGGGTATAGGCCAGAGTGGGGGTGTGTGTGTGAGAGGATTTACCAGAGACAGAGTGGGGAGCAGAACAGGCAGATCTACTGAAATACACTGCTGAGGGGAGCAGTGGGTGAGACAGGAGAGGTCAGCTGCACAATGTGGGTTGATCCCTGGCCAGGGATTGAACTCATCCTACAGTGGCTGCCCATAGCTTCGTAGTGGTAAGACTTAACCCCTTGCACCACCAGGGAAGCCCAAGTTGCCTTTTTTAAAAAGAAAGATATCACACTTTATCTATAAAGAATGTGCTGATTCACTCAGACTCCTGTTTGAATGTTAGCTGTCTGTAGGTATGTATACAGAGCTCTTTCTACCTATAGACCCATGAAATTTTATTTAATGTTACTCTTTATACACATATATATGTTAAATAAATAAATGTAGGCTCTGAATCTGGAGTAAATGGTTTGATTTAAATCTTGACTCTACTAATATACTACTTGTATAACCTGAGAAAGTTACTTACTTTCCATTTGTTTCAATACCTCTTCTGAAAAGCTAAAATACTAACAGTATTTAAATCAGAGTTACTGAGTTTACAAAGTCTGATCACTTTATAAATGAAAATGATATCTTACCTCATTACTAGGCAGTTCTGACATGTAATAAACATTCAGTAAATGTTCACACTAATAATTGTTACTATTTGGGTTACCTTCAGTGAATTCCTTAGTCTCTCGCAATCTGACAGAAAGGGACATGATTAAGTCTGCCAAGGGTTGAACAAAATTTTATTAGTGTCTACCTCCATCTTCGGTCACTATAAGTTTTGATGTTGCTGCAACTTATGACAGTCTCTGTTACACATCTGTGAAGGGGGAGATGCCATTTTCCTTGCCCACCATAACATGCAATGACCTTAGACCAGAGGTCTCAGTGTGCCACACACCAAACCCACTGAGCAGGGGCGCTACTGGGAACTAAGGGTGGACCTGAGTGGCCAGGTAAAGCTATATATTACAGACGGCTGGTGTGCTCATAGAGGATCTTGCTTCTCCACCTTTGACTTGCACCCAGGGATGTGGGGGGACTTGGAAGGAGACACATGGAGGAGAGACATATAGACACACTTGAAAGAGACGTGGGAGAGACACATGGAACACCTGTCCTTGGCAAGGACAGTGGCAGTTATTATCCTCATTTTGCATTTTCTTTTGCTCCTTTTGTCCCACTCTTGCCTTACCTCTTACTTGCTGTTCCTACCCAGAAGGTGCTTTAGACTTATTGCAAAGTTTCTGACCTCAGTGGCCCTGCTTTGGCTGACACTGTGCGGATTCACACAAAGACTTTACTTCCTTTGCCTTTGTGCACAAGGATGGTCGGATTTTTCTAGTGTGTACCCCTTAACAGTATGGAGTGCCTTAGTACCCTTTAGATGTGCATTAACACACCCGCAGTGTTTAAAGTAAAGTAGAAGTTCCTTTAGTGATCCATGAGTACTGTTATTCAACTTCTTTCACATATTGTTTGCCCCCAGATCTGCCACCAATAACATGATGACAATTTATGTTTTTGGAGATTCCATTAAACACTGTACATACATTATGGCATTTGACACTGACACCTTGGTGAAGTTGAGGTATTCTCATTCTACAAAAGGGAAAACTAAGGCTTGCATAGCTATATAATTTTATAAGGTAATGTTTAGGGAACAGTATGAATGAATTCTGAATGAATTCCACCCACTGATATTTTATGGACTCTACCCCAATAACCGCCCAGCCTTGATCTGCCTTTTTCTGCTTTAGTGGTAACTTCCTCCTTAATGTCGCATATGTAATCCCAGTGGAGACCATTTTTAGATTTCTACACTCTTTTGTCATACACACATTTTTCTTATTGTTGTCATAAATGTAATTTCATATTCCACCATTCACGTTATAAATAATATTATTAATTTAAATTGTTATTAGCAATCATTTTGATTGACAAATAGAAACCTTTGGGTGGTATCCCTTATTTTCAGGTATTAATGTGATCTCCAATTTCTTTGTACATACGTATAATATCAAAAATTAGCCTGCATGTGTACATAGTTTTTTTTGAAAAAAAAAAAAAAATCAAGCACAAGTTTAGTAAGCTAAATTATAGAAAACATTTCATGGTTTTAATAGACATAGGAATATTATTTTTAAGTGTTACATCAATTTATATGGCAAATGGTGAATGTACAATTTTTTCTCACAGTTTTGTGACATTAAATATTACTAGTTCTAATTTTTAAGTTAATAGATGTAAAAAAACTGCTGCTTTCAGTTTCCATTTTCTTTATTTGTTTACTAAGATCATTTACACATTTTAGTTAATATTTCCACCTTTGTGAATTTATGAATTTGTGCTTTTCAGCCATTTGTACACTGTAATTGATCTTTCCTTTATTGATTTGCATTTTTCTAATGGAACATTATTTTCTGATTTGAGTTTGTATAAACCATTCTATTAGATAGTGACTCTGTGGTTTACATGTAAAAAATTACACTCTAAATTAAATTATTTCTACAGGAAAGTGGTAACTATAATTATTTTCAGGGGACAGTATTTTTTCCAGATAAAATAATAGGCCACAGAAGTAGTATTTCTTTATAGGATACTAAAAAATAAAATGAAATACTCCGGCCCTTAACCATTTGTTGCAAATATTGCTTCAAAACAACGTAAAATGATTTTTAATGTCTAAATATTTTTAAAAGCTAATTATTGGATTTAGTAAACAGTATGGAATTATTAATGTTATGGTTAGATAATTTTCTATAAGAGGAATGAAAATCTATGATATATTATTCACATAGTTTTTAAAAAAAAATATGTGTTTTTTCATTTACCTCAAACTAAATCCATGTCCCAGAAATCTCTTTATGAGAGCTATATGACAGCTTCAAAGGTGTCATGGCAGCAATTAGCTAGCTCATAGCATAGAATAATGCCAACCCTTTCCTGAGCCCTTTTGAATGTTAATTAAGCAATTAGAGGCACAGGGGACAATAGCCAGCTGATGCCTCCTGGTAGAGTTTAGTCGGCAGAAAGAAATGATGAATTTTATTAAGATTGTGTTCAAATTAAAAAGAAATCTCCAGCAGTCCAAAATGAAACCAAATAGCATTCACAAAGGGAATCTGAAAAATAAGAGATTGTTGGGTAGTGGGGTGCTTTTTTTTCATTTTTATTGGAGTATAGGAATCGCCATTAAAAACAAAGATAAACAAGAACTCTTCATGCAAGCTCTTCCTTTGTGATTCAGTTTTTTGAACTGATGGTTGGAACAAATCCTTCCAAATGGAGTACCATCTTATAACCAAATCCATGAGCTACAGATGGAAAGACAAGCTCTCAGCATAAATTTGGATTTTATGCATGAATGGTTCATTATGATGCACCCTGTTAGTGAATTTCCCCATTGTCACATAATCCAAAGTACAAAATCCAGTCCAATATCCTCTTTTGCTGCAATTGATAACCTTTTTTATCTACCCACCCCCTAAACACCCACTTCCCACATCTTACCTGAGGAAGGGCTCTGGTTCAGTGATGTCAACACACAAGGTTTCAGATACCTCACTTGCCAGAGAGTATGAGAAAAATCTTTGGTGGAGGAATAAAGGCACTGAGAGAGCGCAGGAAGTAGAGTCTTTGTGTGAATCCATACAGTGTCAGCCAAAGCAGGGCCACTGAGGTCAGAAACTTTGCAATAAGTCTAAAGCACCTTCTGGGTAGGAACAGCAAGTAAGAGGTAAGGCAAGGGGTGGGACAAAAGGAGCAAAAGAAAATGCAAAATGAAGATAATAACTGCCACTGTCCTTGCCAAGGACAGGTGTTCCATGTGTCTCTCCCACGTCTCTTTCAAGTGTGTCTATATGTCTCTCCTCCATGTGTCTCCTTCCAAGTCCCCCCCCACATCCCTGGGTGCAAGTCAAAGGTGGCGAAGCGAGATCCTCCAGGTCACATAGCTAATAAGGGACAGAACAGAGGTTGGAGTCTAGCTGTCTAGTTCAATTTCAGTCACAAATCATATCATGTCATCCCTTTTCTTACCACTAGGGGGAGAAGAGAGTCAGAGGCAGTTTTCCAAGTTCTCTTTCCTCTCCCACCACACCAGGGCAAAAGCAGAAATCTCTCTGCTTTACTCTTGAGGAGCACTGAACTGGTGAATTTAGTTTCCTTCATCACCACTATTCTCCATCCACACAAAACCTTAGTATCAGCTTCATCTTATGAATAATGAGTGAGGAAGAGTTGGAAGCAAATCCTGAAAGCTTGCCTATTCTCTGACATCCCCAGGGAAGATGCTAACAGCCTCATTTCTCACAGTTACTTTTCGTTGCTGGTTGGCTCATATTTCATCTGATTTCTGCATCCTTAGCATGTCACTGTGCTCTTAAACTGGTGATCTATCTGAAAACAGTCAAAGGAAATCAGAAAGAATCAGCCACTGTTCATTTTCTGTTTTCTTTCACTTTCCTGGAAACTTGCTTCAAAATTCTTATGTTTGAGGAAAAGTATTCAGAGAATATGAAGGACGATGAAAATTCTAAATACATGAACCAAGAAAACAACGTGTGAGTTTGGGAGAACTGAGTTATGGCTTGGAACATTCCTCTGGGATAGGGCCTTGGTTTTCAAAATCTTTCACCCTATTGTACTTTCTTCTTTTCTCCTTTTCCTCTACAGGTTTTCATAAATAGTTGGCCCATAAATCAAGAAGCTGTAACATTAATTATTTACACCTCTGATGTTGTTAGAAATGTCTCCTCCTAAGGATTACTGCAACACTCTAATCCTCTACGATTAGTATTGGGCATATGAATAGGAGAATGACATTTTCTTGCATCTATAAGTTGACAGAAATTGGAAAGTCCTAGCTCAGTCCCCACACACCTCTGCTAAAAAAGTCTCTTTGCCCTAGTCCACTAACCTAGCCCATTTTCACTGGCTCTGCCAACACCGTACTCTGTGTGCTGTTGTCCTTTCTACTACCTTTCCAGAAGCATTTTCTCAATTTCTGAACCAGAACTGGGGAGAATAAGTGGGAGTATTACTAATAATGATAAAATTTGAGCATCTACGTTTTCAGGTGCTGTGTTAGGCACTATTCACAAAGTAAATATTAGGACTATTTTTTTAAAGATTTATTTATGCATACAAGAACTGAGGTACAGGCCAGAGGTGTGGTGGGTGAAAGAATTCAGCAGAGACACAGTGGGGAACAGAAAAGGCAGATTGACTGAAATGCACTGTTGAGGGGAGCAGTGGGTAAGGCAGGAGAGGTCTGCTGTGCCATGTGGATAGCTCCTGGCCAGCCAGGGATCGAACTTGTGCTGCAGTGGCTGTGGACAGCTTCATAGGTTGTATCTTAACACCTTGCGCCACCAGGGAGGCCAGATTAGGACTATTTTTACAGCTGAGAAAAATAAAGCAGGAAATAGTTAAACAAAAACTGATGAGTCTGAGAATTTAGCTGTCACCAGGATAACCATATGTCCTGTTTTAACCAAGACACTTCCAGGTTACATTCATTGTAGCCTGGTTCTCAAGGGCATGAGAACCTAGCAGAATTGTGTTGTCACAGGATTTCAGTTCAAACATGGGTGATGACTTGGCTAACATATAACTAACAAGTCAGAGTTAGTTATTCTTTATATTCCCACCTTCATTCATACCCTTGTACACTTTTACCTCCCATCTAGTCTTTGCTTCCAGCCAGGGAGAATATCTGGTACAACAACATGGATAGAACTGGAAGGGATTATTTGAAAAGTACTGACTCACTATTGCTGATTATGTGTGATTAGTGTCAATAACCTGATTGCAGGTGAACTGTGATGAGAAAATAAGAATATGGTCAGAGTGTCAACTTTTCCTACAAAGTTGTCAACTTTGAGACATTGAATAAAAAAGTAGGTAAACATAAAGTAAGAATTCTGTTTTGGTAAACATAGCCTTGCTTTTAATTCCTTTTGATTTTGTATTTTTGAACTGGAATTTCTTGAATTTTCTTCGATTGCTTATGATATAGTGATATAGTGTACACAGTCATTTTTGCTAGACTTCCCACTCAGTTATTTCTGTGAAAGAGTTCTTTCTCTTGTAAAATCAACAAATAAAGAAGTTATATTCTTTATTAGAAAATATAATTTCTTTTATCATAAACTAGAATTAACATGAAATATCTTAATCAGTGGTCATAGACAAGTCTAATGAACCTCCTTGTTATACATATGTGCTTTAGTTAATTCCATACACAAGCCTTGTGCACCTTTTATAGAATCCCATAAAAATTTCTTCAAGCCAGATGTTGGGTTTTACAGAGACATAATCCTTTCTAATTGCTCCTACACACACACACAGACACACACACACACACACACGGACTAGCCTGAGGACATAACTAGTTTACAATGTTCTTATTCATTGATGACTCAATCACCTCGAAATGATCACAGGTATAATTTTCCCATGTTCTCACATCATAGATGACATAGGTTTAGATTCTATTGATAAGAACAGGAGAGACCAGGAAAATGCTGTAGATCCTTTCAATGCCAATGCCTTTCATCTACATGTTTTTTCCCGCCATATCTCTTTTACTGGAAGAAACCTTAATAGTCTGCGATATCTTGGAATTCTCTAGTCATTTTTAATAAATGTACTAAAGCATCAAAGGCTGTTAAGAAGGTCTTCTCATGACTGGTACCTTTTCTATGATTTTGCATTAACTTCAAGTTTCAGATAAAAGACACATATACAGTCAACAAATCCTAACTGTCTACTATATTGACAGTTCTGCAGTCGGTGCTGAAGATATAAGGATGAATGCATTTTTACTGTTTGCATGTAACTTACAGTAAAGAGACTCCAGCAAAATGCAGTAACTAAATGATGGCAGTTAGTGACATATGCTAATAGAAGCTTGACCAATGTGCAAGCCACACTGGGGTACTCATCCTTTTTGGTAATGACTCTTGAGAACATTATTGGTCTGTATCAGTTATCTGTTGCAATATAACAAGTATTTGTCTGAATGCCTAGCACCTTTAAATATTTATTACTTCATGCATTTACCAAAGGTCAGGATCTGAGCGTGGCTTAGCTGAATGGTTCTGGCATGAGGTCTCAAATGAGGCTGTGGTCAAGCTGTCTGTTGGAACTGTTGTCTTGCTGAAAGCTTGAATGGGATTGGAGGGCATGTTTTCAACATGGTTTATGCTACATGGCTATTGGAAAGAGAACCCAGGGAGTTCCTTATAGGCTGTGCCAGAAATACTCAGTTCCCAGACACATAGACTTCTACATAGGAATGACCACAACCAGGCAGACAGCTTTCCTTAGAGCAAGTGATCCATGGACAATACAGAGGAAAAAGCCAAGATACTGTATATGACCTAGCATCACAGGTGACAGAGCTCACTTATACAGTATTCTTTTGGCCACACAGACCAACCTTGATAAATGAGAAAGACTACTATGTAGGGGCATGAATACCAGGAGACAGGAATTTAAAAGGGTCATCTTTAGAGCTGACTTTCACATCATCCATGGGCCTCTTCCCTTAAAAAGTGCATCACAAAATGAGGATTAAGAAGATAATAAAAGGTTAATAATATAATTGTTTCTGGAAAAAACAGGAAGCTTTTGCAAAAGAGATGAATTTAATTACAGCCTTGGAGAAAGACTAGTAATTTTACTAGTGAGCATGATAAACTGGCAAGCAGACACTTCATGTAGATTAAAGAGGAAAAGCATGCATATGTGGGGGAAAAGGCATCCTGTTCTTGGAACATCACAGAGGCACAATAGGAAGAGTGAGAAGTATAAACCTCGAGGAGATCACAGAAGACTTTGTGAAGAGGGTTCTCTGTGGAGAACCTGTGAAATCATGTAAAGACCTGATTTACACAACTCAGTTTGTATTTTAGAAAGATTGTTATGGCCCTAATGTGGAGATGAAAAGTAGAGAGATCAGTTGGGAAGCTACAACATTTGTATAGAGATAATGACGTGAACTGGGGCATGAACAGTAGGAATGGCAAATCATTATTTCCAAGAATTCGTTAGGAGGAAAAAATGTATAGGAATTGGCAATCAACTGATATGGGAGATGAAAGAAAAGACATAAAATGAAACTTATGAACTTTGCTTTGGGCAGCTGTGGCAACAAGAATTAACACAGGCCCTAGATGAGGAGGTGATAACACATAAGTTTGAGATGTTCATTGGAAAACTAGCCATGTGGAAACTTAAAACTAAATTACCACAGGTAAGTTGGTTTAGAAAATACTTTGAATCTTATGCATCTAGAGATTTCTAGTGTGCATCAATATATTAAAGAGCAAAGATTTTTTTTCTTTTTTCTTTTTTTTTTTACTAAAGAGATCCATGTAAGTTCAATGTAAGGTTTCCCAAACTTATTGAAGAATGGCGCCACCCTTTTGCTCAACCTCTGGTAATATACTGCAAATCTAGAAGGCAGTAATGACTTAGATTTTGTAACATTTTAAACTTTGTCTAATTCGTCACTGAATGTCCAAGAAAAATTGCCCAGTGTGACACTCAAATGAGATGGTTAAGTTTTCATTTTCACATTAACCTTATTAAGCTTATTGAAGTTTTCAGGAACCAATCTGAATTTGATTTACAAACAAAATTAAACTGATTTTTGTTCTTTTAGAGATTTTATGATTTGGCATTCCCTTTTTGGAACAAATACACAAAAAAGCTTTTTGAATCATGCAAACAAATTTTCTATGCTGGAAAAAAGAAGCCTACTTAAAAAATGTACCAGGTTTTCAGTCTGGTAAAATAGTTACCTGTTGCTGTACAACAAATGGTTGTCACCAAAGTACTGTCTCATGTTGAGATTTTAGAATGGGAGAGAGATCATGACCCTGATGATAAGTTGTGTTTTAACCAATGTTTTTTAAGTGAGTGCTGCTGACAAGAGACTGACATCCGAGTCTTCATAGGGTTCTATATTCTCATTTTCAAACTGCAGAGAACTTTTAACAAGTCTTACTGGAAACCTGGAAATCCACCATAGCTCCTGAAGCTAAACAGAAGATGTTTCTCCACTACATTAAATGCAGACCCTGCCAATTACCCAAGGGGAAAAAATTTGCTTCCAGCATATAGTGTTTTTTTTTTTTTTCCCCTAAGGTTTATTTATTTACTTTTACAAGCACTGGGTACAGTCAGAAGCATGGGAGGGTGAGAGAATTCACCAGAGCCAGAGCCAGCATATAGTGTTTTTTGGGTTTCAAGTTTTAGATTCTAACCCCAAAGAGTCAGCATGTTACCTGGAAAAGCAGTAGTTCAGAGGTTGAGAGCACAGCTCTGAAGGAAGGTTTGAATTGGGTGAATCCTAATTCTCCCTGCATTGCTGTGGCTCTGAGCAAGTTGCATAAAAGTATTGAGCTTGTTTCTCATCTATAACATGAGTGTCTCATTCATAGGGTTTGTGAAAATTAAAAGGATAACTCATCTCAGCCATCAGTTAATAGAAGCTATTGTTATCATCAGCAAGAAGGCAGCTTCCATATCGCACTTGCCTCATTTTAACACAAAAAATATATTGATTTCACAGTGTTAAAATAATAACACCTTAGAATTGAATAGTATAGAATACGTGAGCACCTCCCTATCTCTTAGCCCATTTGATAATGAAGCACAGCTCTCAACAGAATCAAGGTGGGAAGCTGTGTCTAGGCACTGGTAGGAAATGGATAAGCACAGTGAGCCAGGCAAGCTCAGAACCAACAACCATTAGTGAGAAATAACAGATGGTGTCTCATTTTTTGCTATAGGCAAAGAGCCAAATGACATGACTAAATAGAAAGACAGCCCCATAGGACTGTGTTGGGCTCCTACTGAGCACAGAGACTGAAAGGCAGGGACATTTTTAATAACCTTTCTTTGACAAGCTTAAAGCCATTTAATGTCTAAACCTGTCTACATATCCAGCCAGGAGAATAGGCCTCCAGAGAAAACCCCACAGCATAAGGTCTCACCTCCCTGTAAAAAAATAAAAATTGCATGCACACATTAAAAAAAAAAGTATATAGCAAGGTCACCAAATATGAACTTTCCATTCAAATAAATACATTCATTGCCCCTCTCGAAGGTAACCTTCTCAGACCAGCTACCCATTCTAGAGTGAATGAAGAGCTGGGTTTTTGTCAGTCATTATTTAAATAAAACAAGAGGACCCTAGCCTGCTTTAGTTGAAATTTGAGTTCAGTCTAATTAGAAGGAAATGCATTATAAATTATTATGTGTTGAAAGCCTACACCAAAATAAGAAAGAAAGAGAGTGAACTCATAATTCTTTATATGTGAGGTTTTACTTTTTCATCAATCTAAATGAAAAGTAAGTAATTGCTTCTTTTTTTAACAGGTTTTTCATTAAATGGGAAAAATCAGTCATCAACATGATTAAAAATCTTTATTATTCTGCCTATTGTTATTATATTTAGCAGTGGTACACCAGTGATTCTATTAAAAAACATTCACTATAGCAAATTTATCTAATAAATTGTATTTGTTTTTCCACGAGTCAGCTCATAAGAGCATTAGTGTGGACATGAATTTGATTTTCCCTGGAGTCCATGGCTTCATCTTGTCCCAGCTGTTTCATTTTCTTCTCATCACCAAAATCATTTTATTGCAATAGCTTTCCATGCCTTACTTTCCGTTACCTTTGTGTGAATACAGGCACATTGGAGATAACTTCATGCTATCTAGTAGGCTTAAGGTTTTCATTTAAACCCCACATTAAGTGTACATTTGTCAGGAGGAGAGAAGCAGATAAAAAATAGTTTGGAAAATATTATTTTACTATCACTTGAAAATGTCATGTGGAAACTATAAGGACAGAAATAGAGAAAATATCACTTTAGCAAAAAACATAGTAATGTCTGTTTAGATTTACATATTAATCAGGTAAAATGGTTACATTCATTGCAGTTTCTGGAAATACCTAGCATAAAAGTACATGTTTTTTGTTTTAAGTCTCTCGTGTCAGAAATATTATTTGAGGGGCCTCCCTGGTGGTGCAAGGGGTTAAGTACCACACTACCAGGCAATCTGCAGCCTCTGCAGCAGGAGTTCAAGTTTGATCCCCTGCAGGCCAGGGAGCAACCCACATGGCGAGGCAGACCTCTCCTGTCTCGCCCACTGTTCCCCTCAGCAGTGTATTTCAGTCGGTCTGCCTGTTCTGTTCCCCACTCTGTCTATGGTGAATCCTCTTACCCTCTGTATCTCTGGCCTGTATCCCAATGCTTGTATGCATACATAAATAAATCTTAAAAAAATATTATTTGATACTTGAAATACATGCTCATACAGTGTTATTGTAAATTCAATAACACTGTAATTCCATGAAGGAGGCACCATTTCTTGTTTACCATTGTATTTCCATGGCACCCAAGCATGGTAGGTATTCAATGACTATTTGTTGAATGTGCCATGTGATTAGCAACAAAAGTTAGATGAAAATTTATGTAAGTGCAGTGAGACAACTGAAGCAAGTTTAAGCATATTTTATAAACTAGCTATCCAGAATAATTTTGCAGTTGACTGATGTGGATACCAATAATGGGAAGGAAAAATATTCAGGCTCATTCCCTTATCAGCAAAATTTCCTAAAACTTAAGTCTTTGCCTTTTCTTCTTCTCCCCTCCCCTTCACAGGATGCATAGCTTATCTCACCCACACTTGTGCATAGCCCAGCTCATTCACCTTAATACTCCACCTCCCATGTTGACTCTTTTCACTTCAAGGAACCAGCTATTCATTCGGTTGTTATTATTACTCCTTTCTGCTCTAGGCTCTCTTGATGGTTGTGTTTACATTGCTGTATCTGGTGGAGGCAATGTAGTAAATCTTCAGAAAATGAGTAATGAGCAAATATGTCACTGCTTTTGTTTGCAGAAAAACAAATGTTATTTTTTTTTTTAAAAGCATATATTCATGCTGTGAAATGAAAAGGCAATTGTCAAAGAATGTGCAGCCAAACTGGATTACATACACCCTACCAGTTATTCTGTGCATTAAAAGAATTATTTCAACATTAGCTTAAAAATACACGGTGCCATTAAGGTACAACACTTTCCATTCCAAGGAGGTTTCAGACATACATGGCCTGTCAATGCTACAAGCCTGGAGGATAGTTCTCTCCATACCAACTTTCTGTGTAAACTTCTCAGTGCTGAATAAGGATTGCTTATTTATCAATACCTTAAAATAACATCAAATGAGAGCATAAAAACAAATATTCCTTCCTTGTCTTTTTTGTGACAACCCTCATCATAGTTATTTTCTAGGGTTTGCACAATCCTTTTTGCCAAAACGTTTCTCCTTGTGGGTCCCATAAGTACATTATTTATCATGGTCTAACCTTAATTACAGCAATGCTTTCTCTCATATAAGCTCCCTGAGGGCAGGCAAGAGATTCTACATAGAATCAGGGCTAGTATGTGTGACGTGTGGAATACAACAGATGTGGAAAGTGACTTTTGAGCTTAGGTCATAAAAAGGTAGCTTCAACGCATTTCCTGGCATTAAAAAAAATAGCTTCAGCACATTTCCTGGCACAAAGTGAAAGTCAAATCTTTACCAAGTCCTAAGACATCAACTGCAGCTGAAAACAGTGGGCTCTTAATGTCACTTTAACAATTTATCTGGCTCATTTTTTCACAAAATCCCATGTTCTTCTTTTTTCCTTCTCATCGTGGAGGGATACACCATAAGATTTTTATTTTTTTTTCTTTTTTTATAGAGGCATGTTTTATTTATTTATTTGTTTGTTTGTTCGTTTGTTTCGTTTATACATGCACTGGGTACAGTCAGAAGCGCGGGAGGGTGAGAGAATTCTCCAGAGCCAGAGCAGGGAGCAGAGCAGGCAGAAGGACCGAAGTACACTGCTGAGGGGAGCAGCGGGCGGCAGGAGAGGTCTGCGCACCATGTGGGACCCTCCTCTGGTGGCCCGGGAGCAGCCGGGAATTGAACCGGCGCTGCAGAGGCTGCGGGCAGCTTCGCATCCCAGCGCTCAACTGCTGCGCCACCGGGGAGGCCCCACCATAAGATTTTTAAATGTATTTGTGATACAATTTAAGAAACAGTATAGAGTTTAGTTGTAGCCCATATTGAAGTATACTTAAAACCAAAGAAATCTATCATTGATCATACTATTCTTTTGAAAGAAACTGACACTAGATTGTTATTTCAATATAATTTAAGTTTCTTTGCTGTTTCTTCCCTATTGAAAAATCTGTTCCTGTCAAATGTCTTACAAAGATATATGCTTTCACCTTTGTGACATTGTCCTCTGAAGTTTTGCTCCAGATGGCCTCTGGAGTTGATTTATTACAGTTTAAAAATTAACAAATATTTCAAATCATTTCCATCCAAAGCTCCTGTGTGAAATGAGGGAGAATTAGGTGTAGGCATTAGTTGTTTTCTTTCTTTTACTTTTTTGTGTTTATCAAGGTGTATTGATATACAACACTGTATATATCTTAGGAGTACGTATTCACATCTCTACACATGTATGTTGTCACACCATGGCCACTAACAGAGCCTCAATAATCCATTAGTACTCCTCCCACCCTTTGCCCCACACCTCCGCCATCCCCCTATGGTAACCTCAGTTCTGAAGGCAGATGTCAAGGATTTGTTTTGGGTTTTCCTTTTTTCCTATTTCTTTATTTTGCTTTTTATAGTCCCCATATGAGTGAAACCACCCAGTATTTGTCTTTCTCCTGCTGACCTATTTACTTAGCATGATCCCCTTCAGTTCCATCCATGTTCTTGCAAAGGGCAAGATTCATCTTTTTTACCCAGTAATATTCCACTATGTACATATACCGCATCTTTTTTTTAAGATTTATTTATTAATACATACAAGAACTAGGGTACAGACCAGAGGTGTGGCGTGGTGAGAGGATTCACCAGAGACAGAGTGGGGAGCAGAACAAGCAGATCAACTGAAATACACTGCTGAGGGGAGCAGCGGGCAAGACAGGAGAGGTCTGCTGCACCATGTGGGTCACCTCCTTGGCAGGGGATCAAACTTGTGCTAAAATGGCTGCCAATAGCTTCACAGTGCTGATGCTTAACCCCTTGCACCACCAGGGAGGGCCCCACCACATCTTCTTTATCACGCATCTGTCCTTGGGCACTTAGGTTGCTTCCATAGTGTGACTATCGTAAATAGTGCTGCAGTGAACATAGGAGTGTATCTGTCTCTTTGAACTCATGTTTTTGTATTTTTTGTGTAAATACTGGATATTTTCTTAAGAGTCAGTCACCATCTTTGAGCCAAGTTCCATCAGAGAAATCCCTGCGAGTTCACTCAGCAGAGCGCAAAGCCTCCAATGCTAAACTGTGAGAGTACTGTGAGGAATGCTATTCGTGACACTCACCAATCCTCTCTTGTGTAAAACCATAACAAAACCAATGAGCTCAGATCCATGGTAAATTAACAATTGGTTATGCCTATCATAAGTGAGCACATGATTATATAATTAGCATTACTTATCTCCAATTTCATAGGCAAACCTTTGCTAAACCAGTGAGAGTTGAGGTAATAGGAAACAAATGTTTTCTTACTTTTCCTTCCATAATTATTGATTAGCCCTTCTATGTGAAATCAGGATCAGGAAAGAAGAACCACTTTACTCAGGTCGTATCTTAAATTTTCTATGTGTAAACGTCTTTCGTTATCTTAGAAAAAGTAAAACAAAACAAAGTACCATAATCCTACCACTCACAAAAGCCACAGAACCACTGTTGACATGTTCTAAAATAAAAATAGTACATGCACAATGCTTATAAATTCTAGCTATATGAATAATCCTATGTGTCATATGTATATATGTATGTATACATATGCACACTCAGCATATACACTATAATATATGCTTGGAGTATATATGTATGCATATATGTATACATTGCACTATCTATTTATTGAATATATACATTTTAAGAGCATTTATTATTATTTCTTAAGTATATAGAATATTCTTATTTACAAATATCAACACCGATTATGTGCGTAAAATGATTATGGTTTTTGTCCTGTTTTGTTTTGGTTTTCTAAGATAATAAAAGATGTTCACAAATAGAAATATTTAAGACACTTGTCTGATTAATATGTTCCTCTCTTCCTACTTCTTCCTTCTGGTCCTTGATTTTATTTATTTATTTATTTATTTATTTATTTATTTATTTATTCTCAATTCTCGTACCCACAACACTCAGACCTCTCCTGGAAAGTAATCTGTTAAAAGTTTCCAGTACATCTTTACTTAGAAAAGAGTGCATATTCCAACATAGCCATGCTGACTTTAGTTGGAAAGAATTATATTTTATACAGTGTTACATCATGCTTTTCGCCCCTAATAAATCTAAATGGAGATCTTCCATGTCAGCACAAACAGATTGACCTCATTCTTTGTTAAGATTATATATTTTCTATTCTGTTTTATTCTAAGACTGTATCAAATTATAGTTAACCAAATCCATGTTGATGAATATTACGTTGTTTCGTTATTTTAAATTAAAAGCATGTTCCCTGTAATTTTCTTTCATATTCTCTAAAAATGGCTACCAAATACCTTTTCTCTGTTCAAATCTCCCCCTTTTCAATTTCACTTTCAGCTGATAACCTCACCTCATATTTCATTAAGAAAACAGATGCTATCAGATATGAAGATCTGTTCTTTCCACCACAAGCTCCTCTGCTCCGTTTATAACTACATCTGCCATGTTGTTCCCTCTACAGGGCAGATAGGGAGGGAATCTTCCTTTGGCTACAAAGCAGCCTCCCCATCCATGTTCAGTATCTCCTCCCCTCTCACTGCTCACACATAAACAAGAGATTAAAATGGTCTATAATCTGCAACAACTCATTGTATTCCCATCAGTTATCTTCCACTTACTACATCACACCCTCATTCTCTTCTACATTACATAAGCATACATGCACCAATCCTACATTAAAAGAAAAAAAATCCCTGGAGTTATGAGTTGAATTTTATCCCACAAAAATTCATATATTTTATTCCTAACCTCCAATAACTCAGAACTTTTTTCGATTCAATTCGTTAAAATGAGGTCATGCTGGAGTAGTGTGGGCCCTTGACCCAATATTATTGCTGTTCTTATTAAAAGGAGAAATTTGGACACACATACACAGGGAGAATATCACGTAAGCATGAAGGCAGACATTAAAATAATGCTTCTACTTGCCAAGGGATGTCAGACTTGCCACACACCACCAGAAGCTAGGGAAGAGGCCTGAACCCAGTGCTTCCTCACAGCCTTCAGAAGGAACAGTGCTGCCAACACCTTGATCATGGACTTTTAGCCTACAGAGCTGTGCTACTCAGTCTGTGGTACTCTGTTACAGCATCCCTAGAAAGCAATGTCCCAGAGACATCCTCTCATCCAACCACTTGCTTTTTCTGTTCTCTTACAAAAAAGTTTCATTCTTCAACTTTTTCACCTCAGAGTGTTTCTCCTCTGATTCAATCTTTTGAACATTTATTTTAACAAACAATAGAGTCACTTGATTTTTTAAAATTCTGCTAAAAATATATATTTCAAATAGCAAAATCCAGCCTCATACCTGCCTCTCCTTTATATCTTAGGGCAGACACTTTGAAGTTTTAGCTCTTCCTAACTGAACCTCACATATTAAAGTTATATACTATTGCTTTTGGAATAATGCATTTTTGCTAACACCAGTATATTTACTATGCCTTAAAATAGTAACTGTTTTGTCAAATACATAGTAATGACTTTTCCCATGACACAAACATATTGGGCAGCATCTTAGTTTCACTTTTTTCTTCCTCAATGTCTGACTTCCTGTTCCAAAGCGGATTGGGCCATTCAGAGGTGAACCTTCCCTTAGCTATTCTCCCATGCTGGATTCCTTATTCTGTGGTTACTATCACTCTCTCATTCTTGGTTTATTTCCTCATTCCTCTGAAGTACAGCCTCCAGTGGCATTCTAAGAAGACATACTAAAAAAAATAAATGTCTCGGTTTCTCACATGTCTGAATTATCTTTATACTACCATCACACTTAGTAATACAGTTAGGTGTAATGTTAATCTTAAAGCACCCAAAAATTATTGACTTGAAGACTGTTTATGACATGTTTTTTTGTGTATGTGTTTTTATTTTTTTTTATTTTATAATTTTGTATCGAGATGGCATTGTTTTACAGTATTGTATATGATCTAGGATAACACCTCTTCACTTGTATGCGTGGGTATACACCATACCCACCACCAAGGCACCCTAAGTCCTCCACCATAGCCCATTGTGCTCCCTTCCACATTTACTCTCTGTCCTCCCCATTCACCCACTGGTAGCTTCAGTTTTAGTCATCATTCTAGGACAGACAAATGAATTAAGAAGATACGGTATATATAGACAATGGAATACTACTCAGCTATAAAATAGTTAAACCCTTGTCATTTGTAACAACATGGATATAACTGGAGAGAATTATGCTAAGTGAAATAAGCCAGGAGGAGACAGACAAATAAGTTTTTATCAAGGCAACATTAGTTTACGTCACTGATGATTTTGGGGCATCGTTCACATGTCTTGAGATGTATGTCACCACGCTACACCACCACCTAAATAAACTTCAGTAACCTTCCATGTACCATTAGCCCCCTCCCTCTTGCTTCCCACCTACCCCTCCTCTGATAGCTTCAGATCTACAGTCATAATTCTAGGGCTTGTTTTAGTTTATATTTATTTTTTCCTTGGGAAAACTATTTATTGAATGAGTCTGTGGTTAAGCAGTTTGGGCTGGGGTCTGCTGGGTAGTCCACTCAGGTGCCTGTGATCAGCCAGAGGTCAGCTAGAAGATGACCTAGGTAGTCTTACCTAAGACTACTTAGATCATGGGCAGTGTTGGCCAGGACAGTTGGTGAAATTCCTACTCTTCTCTGCATGTTTTCTCATCACTGTGCAGACTTACTCAGGTGATGGTGGTCAGATTGCCTATATCTCATTCCCCTTGCATTACAGTAACTGGCTTCCTGATGACTGAGACCAGTGACATGGTGGAGCCCAGAGTCAGAGCAGGGAGGAACTCAAAATTGTTTGGCAGGTGGGCATGCATTCAAAAAGGGGGATAATTTGTGGTCATTTTCCCAAGCTATAACATTATTACAACTGGCCACAAGTATTCTGTATTCCACATATAAAATATTACAACCCCATACCAGAAACCAGATCTCACCTCATGACAGCACTAAGCTCAAACTCAGGCTCTTATGGTCTTTATAGTGTTTGGTGTGGCTCCACAGATGTGATGCCTTGAGTCAGAGCTCTATAAACTAAAGATAATTTATATGAGCCCCACCAACCTAACACATAGTGATGAAGAAGGGAAACAAATATTCTTCTTCCAGTGAAAGACACATGGCACCACAGATGCACTGTAATTCTGAAATCCCATAGAGCATTGGCAAGAAGGTGCCCCTACCCCCAGATCAGGAAATATTCGTGAGTGACTCATTTTGTTCCCATTGAGAATGACTCTTCAATTCTTTCCTGCTTCCTCAAAATGTTTCTCTAGTCTTTTCATCTCCACACTTAGTGGTTCTGAACTCTGACCTCTTCACTTTTCCCTTTTAGTTCTTGATTTTCCACAAAAAAAAAAAAAAAAAAAAATAGGTCCTGCATGCAACTGTGTTACTTTTATATGCCACTTAAAATTTGAGGGCACAAAGGCCTATTTTTTTCTAATTTAAGCAATCTCAATTTTTTTTGGCATTTAATCTAATTTTTAATTTTTTATTATTTTATTTGATTTGATTTTATGTATTTTTACATCCTTTTTCATTTTTGCACAATCTATGTGTTTTCATCATGATTATATTCCCCATACAATTCCCACCCCCTTATTTTGACTCTAATCCTCCTACCCTCCCTCCCTGCCCCCGCATAGTCCACTCAGGTGCCTGTGATCAGCCAGAGGTCAGCTAGAAGATGATCTAGGTAGTCTTACCTAGATCATAGTGTGTCTCTGGTTTATTGTTGCTTGTTGATTTTGATTTTTAGCGAAATAAGCCAGAAAGAAAAAGAAAAATACCAGATGGTCTCACTCATAGCAGGAATTTAGAAAACCTAAATAAGGGACCAGGAAAAAGACTAATCTCAATTATTTTTAATTAAAGATGGTGCTGGTGTTCCGCTCTTTAAAGTTTTATGGTCTCTCTATGTATCATATGTCAACTCTGTGCTTCAAAAACTGCGTTTATATTCCTTTTTGTAGCATGCTTTCTTTATATTTGACCCTGTCAAGAGATCACAGTACAATACCCTTATTCTTAGAAGCCTTTTTTTTTTCCTGGTTAAGTTCTATCAAACATTACCTGAAATATTTCAGAGATGTTAACAAATGGATTTATAATCACCCTTGATTTAATCTTTTGGTGCTGGGCTTCATTTCACTTTAAGGATCTTTACTTAGTTGAGGTTAGAGATGAGAAAAGCTTTTTCCCCAGCCAGCAAGGTCTGATCTCTTTCTATCCCTCTAAATTCTGATTACAAACTAAACAACTACTTTAGTTTAACTTCTTGTACTTTAGCATTAGCAACAAAAATAATCTACTGATACTTTTAAAATTCTGCTTTAGCCAAATACTAAACTTTACTGGATACATTTTCTGCCTTGCAAATCATCATGGATATCACATTTTCTGTCTATTACAAGGGACTATTCTTAACAGCTTTCTCACACATTTCTAGTTTCCACTGGCACTGTGTTTCCAGTCTTTGCTGTATTACCTCACTGCACTTTCAGTCTCCTTCACTCACATAATTAAAGAAAAAGTCAATGCCATATCTTTTAGCTTTTATATGGCATACTTTATATCTAATACCCATATCTACATCATTTAAAGTTACTGTGCAACAACCACCCACCCCCCAAACTTAGTGGTATTTAAAAAAAAACCAGTGACTGTATAGTTTAATATTCTGTGAGTCTGCTGGGCAATCTGGGCTAGATCAGCCTGGCAGACCTATACTGGGCTTTCATCTGCATTGCAGATTGTCAGCTACTTGAAGGTAGAAACTAATATTCTCTATCAAACATACAACAAGCTCATTGCATGTTTATTAAATGAAGAAATAAAAGAAAATTTATATTCTAAGGTAGAAAATTTGAACAGAAGGGTGTTTATTATGTCCCTAAATAGCATAGTGTACATGGGTTCAAAATTCAAATGCCTATAGGGGACTAGTATGTAGGTAATACAAGTGACCCAAGGTAGGTATAAAATAAAACAAATTTGTAAAGAGAGTTCATAGATCACTATTTTGTACCAATCAATAAACCTTAAATTGCTAAGATTAGCTCAAGTTTCAAATATTAAGCCCTTCGCCTGAAGATCTTGTAACGCATCATAAAGATTTTGGCTATTGGAATTTTACAAGAGACTAATTTAAGAGAAACTTTTTCTGGGAACAGGGAATTATAAAACCAACATCAATAACAGCAAATATAAGATTATTAATGTTGCAGTTACTGCATGAATAGTCTCTCATTTAATCTTTACAGCTACCTTATGAAATAAATGTTGGTTTATCTAATTTTACAAATGAAGAAATGCAGAGTTAAATAATGTTTTCAAAATTTTATTCTCTGGACTGGGATTTGAAATCAGGTTCATCCTGTACAGAAACTAACCTCTTAAAAAATATAGCTGAATAATCTGACATCTCAAGACATAGTAAACACCTCTCTTATGTTCCTTTTCTGAGTCTTCAGAGGCACTAGGTACCTTTTAGATAGAGTAACTCAGATATTTTATAATTCTCATAAGTCTGATAATAAGAAGGGAATGATGGTCTGTTTTCTAGATGGATTTTAAACATGTTTTGGATTATATGAAATGCTTTAATAATATGAATGTGTGAATAAATATCAAGGAATAATTTTCTACTGCGCAATTTAATTCAGGTTTTGAAAATAATTTAGTATTATAAAAATTAATAGTTTAGAAGACAAAGAAAAAACATTTTGAGGATCAGATTCTTCTACTATTTTTCTGAGAAATTAGCATTCAACCTGTCAATTGCCCTCTTTTCTGAGGTGTGATAAAAATATTACTTTCATGGAAGTCTACAAATGATTTCCTTCTTCATCTAAGGTACTTTTAATACATCTAAGGTACTTCATAAGAGAAAACCTACCAATGAGAAGTGCAGCTATTCTATTGGAAATTTAATAAAAGGATGAGTAAAAATAAGGATAAACTCTGTTAGGCAGAGAAAGCCAGATTCCTGGAACTCAAGCTCAACAATACAGAATCCATTCTGGGTAAGGTAGACTATTCATTGCCTTGGCCAGAAACATCACCCAAAAAAAATCATCACTGCTATGAAGAAAATATAAGCCTGACAGAGAATTTTCCAAAGGCTTATGCCAAGGTCTATAATGTTGCTATTATTTTCTGTATAAATATATGTTCTGTAAAATGGACCTAAGGTGATTTGATACAAAGACTTGATTTCTTAGCAATATCCAATAAAGAACAGCTGTGGCACAAACCTTCACAGAGCATCTAATCATGAGGTACATTTTACTTGCAATACTAGCTCTAAGTAGAAGTGTCAAGTTATAAGTTTTGAGAATTTTATAGACTGGTTTTAATAGATTCAATATAGCCGAGGGATATAAGTTGGTATGGGTACAACCTTATGGAATTTTCCATTGAACCTAACTGTGGATAATCCTTGAAACTACATATTATAATTCATGTGTATGTATAAAATTTTGACAGAGAAAGTGAGAGCACCTGGCTAAGGATTCATTTACTCATTCATTCAAGGAATATTTATTGAGTGACTATTATGTGCCACACCTCATTTTAAGCCCTAGAGAGAAACAAGACCAATGCAAGACCAATGCATTGTGCCTGTAGAGGTTATATTCTGTTGGAAGTAGTCAGATAATATACAACTGAAGCAATAAATGAATAAAATAATTTCTGACAGTGATGAGATACATGAACATATGAAAAAGAATTTAGTGTTAAGCAACTGGTCAATTATTGGTAACTAATTTTTGGAAGAGTCAACTGTATTGAAAGCTGTGTTGAGATCTGAATGTCAAGAAAGAGCCAAGTAGCCCAAGATCTGGCTGCACAATTATGCTTACTTCCTTTTGATCCTCTTTTGGTTTTTAATCCACCTCTGTTTGGGTTGGCCTTTAAAAATTTTTTTCCCCATATAATCATGTATAACTTTCTGAATCTTAAAACCTCCAACACATGAATTAGTCCTCCTTCCTAACTGCTCCTCTTAATAGTTAGGTGTACCTCCCACCCCAGCCCCAACCCCAACACAGCACCTTATCGAGAGAATCAGGTTACAGCATCAAGGGCCCCTATAATCTTCCTAATGTATGTGCCTTAGAATGTTATTACTTTATTATAAGTTGATAATGTTTAAATTTATCCTTCCAAGATTATGATATTTTGCTTTAGTGCTAAACCAAGCTTATAGTAAATATAAAGTTGCAGAAAATATAGCACATTTTCTGTAAAAGGTTGTGGAATGACAGATTGACTTGTATAACTAGACGATTACTTCAATTTTTCAGATTGAAATGTTGATGCTATTTTACCCAAGGGGAACCAGATGGATTGTAAATCCATTGTTTTACTTCATTAAATAGTCTGCATATGGCACAAAGAATTTTTAATCAAATGTAAAATCAAAGCTAGATAGAAAAAAGTGAGAACAGCATAATTTTATTAATGGATTCAGTTTAAGTATTCATAGTTATGCTATATATTTCACAATTGTGCAGTAGGGGTGTTTGCCAAAAAGCCTAATACTGTGTCTTCTTACGCGAGTAAATAGAATTATAGCTCAGATTTGCATCTTAAAATATTACCCTGGTATATCCAGCTATGCCAGTCATTAACATGGTTGAAAGTTCTGCTTGAATAGTTATTAGAGAAATCATTAAATCATGAAAATTTAAAAGAAGTTCCCAAATGCCCAGAACTCATCATGTTAAGTCTAATGAATAGAAGATATTTTCATTAATCATTTATATGCTTTTCTATGACTAAGGAAGCAGTAGACTGAGATATTGAAACATATTTCCTATTCCTAGTTTCTGTAATTTTGTAACTGATATTTTCTGTAGCTTTAATTTTGGTACTTTAAGTTCCCATGCTTTTATATTCCAGGTCTCTGAGCTTTATCCTAATAATTGGACTTTTAAATTTTTTTGTAATTAAGTATAAGGATGGATATTGTGATCATTTTGCAAAATGTATAAATATCGAATCATTTCATTATACAGCTGAGCTCATAAATGTCATATGTCAATAGTACCTCAGTGTCATTTTTCAGTGATTAAAACATTCTTGGTCTTATGCCAGGGTTAAAGTAAGATGAGAGTGCATCTTGTCCTAGGGTCTGGATTGACCCACCAGACTTCTCCAGCCTTATTTTACAAAGCTTTTCCTTACACTGTATGGAAAGGTGAAAATGGAATTTCCCAGATTTCCTTAAAGCTAGGTTCTTGGATGTAATATTGGTTCTGCTAAGCAGGTAAACTCTGAGGAAAGACTTATTTCCTGGGGTATCCATTCTACAGGTGCAGATTAACCTGAGGAGCATGAATCTGAAGTCAAGCTTTCCTGCAGGTTCTTCCTAACCTCCATGTCACCTCTAAGCAATGATCTCCTGGAGACAACGACGTATAATGGTAGAAGCTTCCGGATTGGATGATGTTATGTGCTACACCAGGTAGTGGCTGGTTTAATAATTTTCTGACTCCTCAGCTTCCTTACAGAGGAAGATATAACAACTCTCTTAGCATGTTAATCTTGCAGTTTATTCTGGGAAGATTTCTTAGGGGACTGAGGTTAGAGCTTCCTTCTCTTGTCCTTCTAGTAATTTTATAAGCACCTAAAAAACTATCAAATATATTTCTGCTCTGAGTCCAAATATGACTAAGTTTTCAATCTGCTAAAATGAAAGTTCCTTTGAGGGTGGTTGCTTCAAATTAAAATCATTGTTCCTGAACTTTTAAAAAGATGAGAGTCAAGAGTATATTCTAAAGCTGATAGATGTTTATGACTTTAAGGGTAGAAGTTTTTATTTTTATCAAAATCTTTATTTTTTTAAATGCTTCATAAACCTCGTGGTGAAGTTCCTGCTCAACATACTCAACTTGGCCCCTAATTTTAGTGAGATGGATCACATAAAAGTACTCCAGACTTACTGAGAGGTCAAAAAATTCTACTTGAAAAAGGTTGTTACAGTACAAAGAGGGAATCCTCAGTTCTACTCTTAAATCAAGTAAACCTTATTCTTCCCAAAGGGAAATACATCATTATTTGAAAATGGACATTATAGACACTGACTGAACCTTCTTTACAACTATTTTGGCTACTGGCAGAGGTAAGTACACCCATGTGCATGTGATACTGTCAGGATAAGTGAACAGAGTCTTATTTATTCAGAGCAGATTCAACCATCTCACTTTACTCCTTATTTATTTCCTTCCTTCTATGAAATGTCATTTCTTCTAACTCAGAGAAAAACTCAGGGTAAGTTTTCAGTTGGACTCAGACAAAATGTGGAGGCTCTGTTGAGATCTCAAATCTAAGCTGAGCTGATTTTCTCAACTGAGCATTAGCAAAATACTACATTAAATGATACTGGGCACTTGACAAGTTACTGAAAAAGCCGTACCTCTTCTGCTGATTGAATCTGGAGCATTCTGTGGGACTTCTTGGACCACAGACAAGGAAATAGTCAGGTATTCTTGAGTACTTGGTGGACATATAATCAAAAATTTTACTGTGAGTGCTAGGCTAAGGAGTGGTGAGTAATTTTTTTATTCATTATTCTTCTGGTAATCCAGTAGTTTTACAGAGATCTGGCAACTCAAGTCTTATACTATAAAGTGGAAAGAAATATTCTTGCAGTGTCCAAGACAAATATTCACACTTAACAAGATCATATTTGCATTGAGTCCTTGACCTACTTGAGCAAAGATAGTTTTATAACCATCAGATATTCTGTTTAAACCACAAGGTAGTGAAAGCAAGTACAAAAATAACTAGGATTCTATTACTTCTAGAAAAAGAAAATAATGTGCCATGGAGTTCTTATAATTTCACCTGCCATTCTATCTATAAATAGATACCAAGTTTCCAGTTTAAGTTGATACATCAAGCAAAAAACAAGACCTCCCACTCCTTAGCAATAGTACATTCCTGATTAGCCAACTATATCATATCAATAGTAAAAAAATGCTAAAAATTTTAAAACAGGTATAAATTTAAGATCCAGGGTCAGATATAGCATTCATTAACTGTTAAAGATGTTACTTAATAAACAGATGGAAGATGGAAGGATGGATGGATGGGTGGAAGGAAGGATGGATGTGGAATAGAGAGGTAAATGGATAGATATTGATAGATGCTAAGTGAAAGTAAACTGTAAGCCTAACATTGCCATTATGACTCCCTCAATGCCCTACAGAACTGATAGCAAATCAGGAGGTCCAGAATTTTGAGATAGATCTAAGTAAGAAAGCAAGACTAATGAAAATCAGGTTTAAACTTTCTAGATGGTAGAATTCTCCACTCACTGTAGACTCACTAACAATCTGCCAAAAATATGGGTATGTCATACTGGTTGACTCATACAGATCCCAACTCACCTCTAACAACTTAAAGGCAAGGATCAGTTTTTCTACTTCTGCCCAATACAAAGCTTGGCCACAGTAAAATTTCACAGAAAGTGTGTGGAATGATTTAACTATTTGTCAGTTTGATATCCATCTAAGTTGATGACATTGAGAGCTCTAGCCAAGAGTTTCTCACACTGTGAATATGATTGCCTATAATTTTGTTAAAATTCAGATTCTGATTCAGGAGCTCTAGGGTGGAGTCTAGGAGTCTGCACTTCTAATAAACTGCCCAGCTATTTAAATATGGCTGTTACTCTGGCTATACTTCCAGAAGCAAGAATCCAACTCACTCCTAAGTATCTTATTTCTGTGAAATGCACATGTGGTTAAAGCCATGAATTGGAGCCAGAAAGACATAAGCTCAAATTCTACTTCTATATATATCAGTTGAGTAAATGCAGCAAAATTCTTAATCTCTCCATGCCTTAATTTCTTTATATATAAAAGTTTGATAATAGTATTATTTGAAATAATATATTATTTATATATAGTATATAGATATGTAATACATGAAAATATTTAGCAGAATAGCTAGCAGATGGCAAACAATAAATGGTAGTTATTATTCTCATGACTTTCCCCCCAGATATTATATGTTCAAAAAAAAAAAAAAAACTATTGAGCAATTGAGGTTAAACCTTAATCCTAATCTTGCCAGGTTTGACTCTTTCAAACCCCTGAAGAAATTGGTAGCGAATTCAGGAGGCCCAAGTTTGTGAGATAGTTCTGAGTAAGGAAGCAAGACTAATGAAAAACAGAGACAGACACCAGACAGTAATATGGGGCTAGTTACTGAAAAAATAAGAGTTTTTAAGTGAGCTAAAGAAGAATAAATGGGCTAAAGAACATATAAAGAACCTATCTATTTAATGGAGGGAATGGAAACCATACCCAAAATACAAAAACAATATTCAAAATGCCGTTTGAAAGGCCAGATAGTCCACAAGAAATAGCTTGAGACAGGGATTCACAGGAAGTAGTTTTGTAAGGTGGTGTTCTGGAATGGGAGGGAAAGGGACCCTGAGGAGTATATGCTAAGCCTAAGGAAAGATAAAGTCAAGCAAAGGGTGAGTTGGTGCTCAGGCCAGGTGTCTAGAGGGAGACTGGACTGGACCGTCAGAGAATCCTTGGTATGTCAGTTTGCCTCAGAGTTTTCCTGATTTGAGGAGTGTGAATTGGAATTGTATTCATTGGTTCAGACTACCCAAGAAAGGTAGGGGAGGCATAAATTTAAATCTCCACACATTTCTAACTCTTCACAAGTGCTGGCAAAGCAGGCTCTGATGACTGAAAACAATCTTCTAATAAAGAGTTTTGGTCTTAGAGGTTTTAAAAGGCAAACCATAGAGAAAGAAGGGAAGGAACACAAAAATGATAGATGCCGGATGACAACATATCAGATTACAAGGGAAGCTTTATTGTTTACACCTTCCCAGGACAGTGCTGTTAATGAAAGTAGTTATTTATCTCTATGATTTCTTTCAGTGTCTACAGCTTCTTAATTTGGGACATTTCCTGTAAGACAGGGTAGATTTTCAACATGAGCCTTTTGTTTTGTTATATTTTAAAAAATTGATTCTTCAATTTGCAAACCCAATGAAAATAAGCACAATGAGGAAGTATTAGTAAACACTAGCAAATACAGAAATTAGCATGACAGTAGATTATAGATTTAGTATAGTCCAATGAAAAAGTCATTTTTTTTTAAAGATTTATTTATACAAGAGCCAGGGTACAGGCCAGATGCGTGGGAGAGGATTCACCAGAGACAGAGAGGGGAACAGAACAGGCAGACTGAACGAAATACACTGCTGAGGGGAGCAGCGGGTGAGACAGAAAAGGTCTTCCGTGCCATGTGGGACCCTCGCTGGCTGGCTGGTATCGAACCGGTGCTGCAGAGGCTGTGAACAGCTTCACAGCACTGTGCTCAACCACCTGCGCCCCAGGGGAGGCCCAAAGTCATTGATTTTTTTAGATGAAACTTGGTATGGTAATTCTAAAGCTCTCCTGGCTTAGAAGAGGTGACAGGATAACTAAGAAACTCTTTAAGAATAATGCAAGAAAGCTTACCTTACTAAATATCAAATCACATTAGAAAGATAAATCAAAACTGGTTTTAGTGAAGAAATAGGTCAAACAGATTGAACTTTAGAAACATTTGCATCAGAATTTTAGTATATAAAAAGTTCACACTGTCAATTAGTGGGGGAAATAGACACTGCTGAATCTTCATGTACACATGAAAGGTGA
Organism: Talpa occidentalis; assembly: GCF_014898055.3. Classification (NCBI taxonomy): domain Eukaryota; kingdom Metazoa; phylum Chordata; class Mammalia; order Eulipotyphla; family Talpidae; genus Talpa; species Talpa occidentalis. Next base: position 21,742,855 of record NW_023603184.1, on the reverse strand, counting down.
AAAATAAATTCCAGATGGGATAAAGATAAATTTTGAATGGTTTACATCAAAAGAAAGAGTTTCTCACTCTTTTTTAAATGAGTGTACAATATAGATTTCCATTGTGTGGATGTTATATAATTGATGAGTATTGATCACAATGCCACAGTAACACTAACTTATATTACATAAATGCAACTATATTTGCAGGATAAGTTCTTAGCAGTAGAATTTCTGGTTCAGATGATATTGTGCATTTGTAAATAAAAACAGCCTTTTGAGGAGGAAATTTGGAGATAATTTTAAAATTTAAAAGTTGTGCCTTGGGATCCAGAACTATGTTGTTGAAGTGCTCAACAATGTTAAAAGTGAAAAAATGATGCCTGTGGCTGTGCTTTCTTTTCTATGCATATTGTAATATTTTAATAGTACAAAACTGGAACTCTACATGTCCTTACTAAGGGAAAGCATAACTTGCAACTCTAGATTGTAGTATCTCCAAGATATGTACTTAAGTGAAAAAAAAAAAAACAGTGATTGAAAAACATGCAATATATGACTTGTCTTTATAAAAACTCTCCCATCTGAAAGGATGCACATCCAATTGTTAAAAATGATTATCTCTGAGAAATGAAGAGACTGGGTGTAAGTGATTGGAGCAATGTGAAGAGGAACTTCACTTTTTTGCTATATGCATGGATTTAATTTTTTTGAAATTAAAATAAATCAAAATATTAGGAATACCTAATTGTAAGAGATGGGGCATAGGTGACCTCTCTATGAAAAGGTCAGCCTCTGAAATCCCCTGCATGGTTGCAGTCTGAGGTCCTCAGATGGGGATTGCAGAGTACAACAGATTAAAAGTTTGTCAACAGGGATGACAGTCGGTCACGGCCAGCACAAGCCAGAATGTAGACTGACTTTGTGGGTACATATGGTATTCCCATAATAAAAGTGCCTTTTCAGCTAAAAGTTAAACTAAAAAACAAAGAAAGCACGGCCACAGTCTTTGCATTTTTAAATGATAAAATGTGATAACTTTGGCAAAATATATAAAATGCATTTTATATATAAAGGAAAATGTGGAACTAAAATAAATAAATCATGTTTTATAAGTTATTTGCAATCGACTGCTTCATATGGATCTACCATATGAGCCATACTTACACCTTATAAACATGAAAAATAACTAAATCAGCAGGAGGGATTTCTTTTCCTCAGTAAAAGAACCATATGCCAGGTTAAAAGTAAAATAATCACTTCCACCAATATTGTTTCTGAACCCCTGTCCTTGCTCAGTAACAGTCCGTAGTGGAGCCATGGCTTCCATCCATCCATATAATACAGAGTTATCATTAATATGATGAGAAGCAGTAGAAAACTAAACAGAAACTGTTACCGATTCAATCATCAGAAATACCCTTAATGAAAGGTTGAATGCAGCCCATGATATGTTCCTGCTTCCTCATCTGAGGGTCATCAGAGGGGGTTACTCTGCAAATACTTAGCTCTAATGTAGTCTCAGAATTCTTAACTCAGTATTCAGGCAGTTGTTATTATCAATCAAATAGAATTAGCGTCCATTCGGGTCAAAGTCAACATTCAGTTTTCCATTTTAATCTTTCTATTAATAGAATAGTACTTGTAGATCAAGGTGTTTGGTTCTGCTATAGATTTTGAGTTTATTAATTTTAATAATTTTGATAGTGTATGAGAGTAATAAGAGAATGGATACAATCCTTTCATTGTAATTCCCACATGATTTCTGTTCTTAAACTTACTTTACTATGAGTTAAGTAGAATGTTAACAATTCAGTGTTTTACCTAATATTCTTTCTGGTATTCTACATTGAAAAAAACAGTTGTTTATTTTATGTTACTTTTTTCTTTTAAAGACATTTTTGATTGATACTTTCAAACCAGAAAAATCAATCTTTTTCTCACTAGATTGTAAATAAAAAGCAAAGTTTAATATGAAGCTTCAGGTTCTTCTGGCTTTTATCTAAATTTTGTATTCCATTGTTGAGATTTAGGATAATTTAAACTAAGCTTGAACATAATTTTTATAAGTGAACAAGTATTAAACTATATAACAAAAGTGTTTATCTTACCTATTTGCTAATTTCTTATCATAGAGCCATACATAGTAGGACTTATGGTAACATGCTGGCTGACTGCGTGAGGGACTAAATGTGTGAAAGACAAAATGAATAATGAAGATCAGGTTCTTTTGATAAATATGTCCCATGCATTGAGGTAGACATTTACAGTCATTTAATTTAAAGAATTAAATTAATGAGGTATAGCATGTTGTATGCTGATTTATAAATTTACTGTGTGTACTTATGTGCATATTTACAAGGGAGTCATATTTCTTTTCATTCTATGTTGCCAACACAGATATTCAGAGGCTTAGAATCTTAAGAGTTGTATTAGTGAAATAAATACTACAAACAAATTAATCATAAATAATGTACTTCCTTGACTTAAAGTAACATGTTTGTCATTTTGAATGTAGTGGATAGTCTTTCAATAAATGGCTTCATGTAGTTCAGGAAGGAGGAAAACTGTAGAGCCTGTCTCTAATACACAGAACCTCACTTAGTCCCCTCTAGCCACCTCTTTATTCTAAGAACAAGAAGATAGAGCCAGAACTATGTGTAAACAACACTCACACTCAACGTTGAATCACAGTGATGAATGGTTCTGCATAGTTTCACTAAAAAGCTGTTTCAGCTGTTAAAATACGAAGAGATTTGACAAGTGGCATACATCACTGGAAATTTGGGACCAAACATTTTCTCAAATTCTATACTGTGTATTACTCATGTGTACCCAGTAGAAATATATCATCTCTCACATAATCATTTTTCTTTCCTGGAAAAATAGACATATTGACCAAAAACATGACTCAAAAGCAAAGTATGTGTAGGCCAGAAAAATAAGTTTTGTTAAATATATCTTTAAAATTTGGGACAAATGATCTATCATGATAAATATCTCTTAATATACACTTGAGTTTCATTTTAAATGTTATGTGCATGGCTAAAACGATCTGGTAATTTTTTCCAGATTGATAGCTTCATTAGGAGTACAACCAAACCATTGCCATGGAAATGAATTGCCATTAATTTGAGTTAAAATGTTGTAAAAGGTTAAAGTTTAAAAAATAATGTATTCATTTACAAAAATGTGCTTCCTTGTAATCTAGGGTTTTTATCATGTTTAAAAAAAACAGAAACATAGCAGCTTCAATTTAATTAGTAAAAATATATATTTATTGGGCCTCCCCAGTGGCGCAGCGGTTGAGCGCTGGGTTGTGAAGCTGCCCGCGGCCTCTGCGGCACTGGTTCGATCCCCGGCTGCTCCCCGGCCACCAGAGGAGGGTCCCACGTGGCGCGCAGACCTCTCCTGCCGCCCGCTGCTCCCCTCAGCAGTGTACTTCGGTCCTTCTGCCTGCTCTGCTCCCCGCTCTGGCTCTGGTAAATTTTCTCACCCTCCCGCGCTTCTGACTGTACCCAGTGCATGTATAAACAAAACAAACAAACAAATAAATAAACATGCCTCTATTAAAAAAAAAAAAGAATCATTAAAAAAATAAAATATATATATATATTTATTAAGGGGCTAGACATTCTTTCCTTGAAAATGGCATCAGAAAAGTATGATTGTATTCAATTACATTGAGTTAAAATGTTTATTATATTGTATATTATATAATAAAACAAATGTTTATATTTTATTTAGTTCAGAATATTAATAACATTAATTTTCTTTTTGTATAACTGCTAGGGAAAGTTAATGGACTGCTTAAGTATTCTTTGTATATAACAGTATCAGCGAATGTGAGTTCTTACCTTCTCAGATTTTATACTTTTATGATGATAATTTATATAATATCTATACAGTCAGGAACTTACAGCTCACAGCTAAACTTTTATCAGGATGTCGCAATTTGAATTAATTTCTTCTTCTTTTATACATTGATGTGTGTCTTTAAAGTTGCTGAGGCTATCTCCCACATTCAACTGTTTTTTGGAAGTGAGAAAATTTAAAAGGTTGCAGTTTTATTACTTGGTAATACAATAGAAATACTTGAATAATTTTTTCTCTGACCCCCCACTATCCTCATCTCCATTATATTTTGCACTAGAACTATTTCTTATACATTAATATATATTGCATGACTTTTCAAAAAATAATATATATGTGTAAAACTATCTTTTAGGATTATAATGGTGTGGAAAATAGTTGTCTTCTTTAATTTAGAATTTAGAGATTTATTTTCTTTTCTAAGTTAAGCTGGAAATATGACATTGTTAAAAGTAACAAAAACATGTACACCTTTTAGAAACAAGCAAACTGTAGTTGAAGCACAGATATATGTCTGTTTCCAGGTTTTAGTCTATACCATCCATTTAGAGAGTGCATATATTATTTCAGAATATCACTAGATGAATAAGATATATATGGTCTAGAACTATACTGTTCAATACCATAGCCACTAGTCACATGTAAACTTAATTTAAATTAATTTTAACAAAACTGAAAAATCAGTTTTTCAATTGCACTGGCGTATTTCAAGTATTCAGCAGGCACAGAATAGATGATGTGTATTAAAATTTTCTTTGTCATTATAGAACATTTAATTGTCACAAAAGTTCTGTTGCTCAGCTCTTGTCTAGAGATTTGAGATGAAATCAGCCAAAAGAACCAGAAAACAGAAGGTGTTTTTTCTGAAGTCACAGTGTTACGTATAAATAATTCAAGATTTTCTCTTTAATCGCCTTGGTATTTCAGTGACAGAGGCAGCCAGTAATAAGAAATGTTTCCTGTACCTTTCTGACAGATGTGACATGGATGTGATTATTTTTCTGTTTCTTTAGGGCAAGTCATGCTTTGAGTTCTCTGTGGTACTATGCCACTAATTTCCAAGATTTCATCACTCTTTTTGACTCAAATATTTTACTGTGGCTGAAAATCTAATTTTTCAAATGGCTTGATGTAAAGTAATTACTTTTCATCATTTCTTGCTGCCAAAGAGGAAGGAAACTGGATTAGATAAGATTTACTGATTTGAGTAGTTTTATTGTGAGAAAAAAATATCAGCACTCTTCCCCCTATAATTCATTATGATATTTCATTGCGAAAGCATGACTGATTCTTCTAGTTTTGTGCATTCCCTTTTTCCATATGACCCCCTCATTATAGTTAATTTTTTAAAATATTTATTTATTTATTCATACAAGCATGGGGTACAGTCAGAAGCGCGGGAGGGTGAGAGAATCCACCAGAGGCAGAGCAGGGAACAGAACAGGCAGACGGACGAAATACACTGCTGAGGGGAGCAGCGGGCGGCAGGAGAGGTATGCGTGCCATGTGGGACCCTCGTTGGTGGCCAGGGATCGAACTGGCGCTGCAGAGGCTGTGGACAGCTTTGCAACCCAGCGCGCAACCGCTGCGCCACCAGGGGAGGCCCTATAGTTAATTTTTAATCACCATAACCATAGGAAGATATTTTAAACTTTCTTTCTCCCTAGGATTCCACTTCCTTCCCTCCATCCTCACTTGCAAGGGATGATTATGAAATATTTTTCTTTACTGATCTGAAGGCCATCTATAATTCCTTTAATTCTTTCGCTTCCTCACATTCTTATTTATAACTTACCTCTCTCCTCCCTGGTATTGTATTCCTAGATGAAAGAGAGCCTTTCTTCTGTTCCAGAATAACTTTTCTATCCATTATCTATCTTTGGATTCTATCCATTCTTATTTTCTCCCTATTTTCTTAAATATCTAACTTCTTCCTGATTCCATTTTATATCAGATAAGATCATATATAAATCCAGAGACTGTCCCTGGAAAACCTATGAAAAAGAAACATTGGATACATATGAGTTGCTCACAGACTTAATGGACTATTTGGAAAAAAATAGGAAAAGGCCAGAAAAAGGAAAGCTCAAAGGATCCAGGCAACAGGCTTGAATTTGTATGGATATCATGGTGTTTTGTCCAATCACTCGTTTTCACATTTTGACCTAGAGGAGAGCAGAATACTTTAAGTATGCATTTTACCGTATGCATACATTGTTCCAAATATTTTACATACTTTATATTATGTATGTAATGTTGGTAGTATGGTGAGCTACCATTTTTTCTTTTTTTCAATAGAAAAAACAAAGTCTGTCGTTTAATAGGTTTCCAACCTGTATCTGCCTGATTATGAATACTGGGTTCTGAGCAAACATATAGTAATATTTCTATCATTGAAATTTTTAAATTTGAATTTCTATTAAATGAATTTTTCAAGTCGGTGGTCTGTTTTCTATGTTTCTGTTGCATTGTTATACTCCATTTAATCTTCTAAAACTGTCTGGAGAAACTACTGATTTTCTTTTTGTCAAAAACCTTTCTTAACTGAAATAAAAGCTTCAGTGATATTTAGACAAATGCTTATTAGGGAGTTAAAGTGAGGATTTGAACCAGGAAAACACCAGTAGATTTTACTTGTTGAGAATTGCTGTAACAATTTCAAGTTGAGTTCAGTTACTATACATTGTTGCAGAGTAGCATAGGTGTAGGAGAAAAAATGGTGAGTCGTTAGGTTGTATGGTGATCTACTATCATAGATCATAAAGGTGTAATTATTTTTGACAGGGTGTTTCTGGGGTTTTTGTTTGTTTGTTTGTTTGTTTGTTTGTTTGTTTTTCACTAGCTTTAGCTCTTCTGATTTCCTAAACTATCTTGACCAAAGGAAATGTTGATGCTATCTGTTTCAGAAGAAGACAAATGCAGGGATGAAATCATTTTCCTACCTTCTGAAGAATGTATTGCAAGGGGCAAAGGTTAGGAACCCATTGTTTAAAATCTTCTTTAGTTGTCTCCTTGGTCATTAATGGAGATTGAAGTTTGGTTTACCCATAGACATTAGGTTCTTGCATGACTTCATAAGAATTTTCCCATAGCTTTGGCTAAACAAAAGCAGAAGGAACTTAGGAATTTTCTACCACTTCCCCGGAACTCTGGAGAGTTGAGATAGTCACGTAGAGCATCCCTATGCCATCAGGTAAGCATGGCAGGCCCCAGATGACTGGGGGCTTCAGATTCTTCATATTGTTCCCCCTTGAATTTTACTTAGCTTCTGGAGGACATATGAAAATGTGAAAATGATTTACATGCCTGAGAATTGAGAACTATATGCCTAATGTAGTGGCAAGGTGTAGGGCAGGAAGGGCACAGAGCAGGTTTTCTCTGATCCAGAGATGGGGTAAAGGAGGAGTCCTGGAGTCCTCAGTGGCTTTCTCAGGCTTTTATTGAGCTTTTACATGTAGTGCAGCAACCAGGTACATGGCAGAAAGGGTGCCGGGGGGCCAGGAGGCCAGTAGTCCTCTAAGCCCCCCCCGCAGGTCTTCACCGTGGGCTCCCTGGCCTTCTTTCTCCGCTTCTTTCGCCTGCCTCTGCTTCTCTTGGCCAGTGTCTCAATACTGCTGCTATAGCCCATAGAAGTAAATAACATAACTTATAACAGTGTAACAAAATGCAGGTACCCCATCAGGCAGGGCAATCCTAATGGCAGAGGGCAGAAAAGCCTAAAATCATTTATCCTACTGTATCAGCCTAAACTGCATTCTGAATGGAAGATGTGACTGTTTCTTAGGACAGCACTATCATGGTTATATTCCTCAAGGAGATACCATGAGGCTCTCCACTCACTGCCCATGCCAAAAGTCAAAGAAGTCACACCAATAGAAGAGTAAATGCCCATAAGTAAGATGCCCTTCTCTGAAGGATACCAGGATGACAATGAAAGCCCTCCTGAGGAAAGAAGTCTTTATCATTTTCATAGAAATTTGTATTTGAAAAATGGGAATATAGTCGTAACCCACCTCAGAGAGTTATCGTGAAGGTTGAATGAATTCATATATGCAAAGGAAATAACAAGTAGGATTAACTATTTTTTATAGTTAACTTATTTTGTAGGATCATGTTGATTTTGTTCCAGCAACTTAATTTATGCAACACAAGACAGTATGAATCAACACAATTTTTGGTGTCATTTATGCATTTGCGAACTTGATATATGTTGTAGACTCCCCCCCCCCATAAAATGGAACATATGGATACCAAATTTTCTACATAAGTTCAAAGGTAGCTAAGGCCCACTCTTTGCAGCAGTAAGGGTTAGTAGACTCTCTGCTGAAAACCCCTTGTCTTAACTTTCAAAGTAATAGCTTCTCCTAGGCCTCTTAAGCTTCAAGGGGCTAGACTTTAAAAAAAACTCATTCTTGATAAAAAAAGTAAATTTGTCCCATCAAAGTATTTTCTTAGAGAATGAGAAGAGACAATCAATAGAAACTAATACCAAAATGACATGGATGTTGGAATTACTGACAAGTATTTTAAAGCAATAATCATCAATGATTCAATGAACATTTACACACACACTTGGACCTAATATGAAAAAAAGAAAGTCTCACTAAAAAAACTATAAAGAAAAGCCAAGTGAACTTTTTTGTATTGAGACTACAATGGTGAAATAAAAATTGAATGGAATGGCTCAACAGCAGAATGGAGAGTTCTGAAGCAAGGATCAGTGAATTCAAAGATTAAGCAATAGAAATTACCCAACATGAACAAACTCAAGGTAAAAAACTGGGGAAAATAGGAACAGAAATTCAATGACTTGTTGAACTGAAACAAAATATCTAATATCATACCATTGGACTCTAAGAAAGGGAGCAGAACTGAAAAATATTCTAAAAAAGAAGGGTTAAATTTGAAGGACATTTTACCAATGGGGGAAAACTATTCAAAGACATATTTGTCATCATGAATTGCAAATGTCAAAAGGTAATAGCGTATTTTCAAAAGCTAAAAGAAAATTAGCTAGCCCCCAATTCTATATCTGGTTAAATTATCCTAGAGGAACGAAGAGGAAATCAAGACATTCTCAGATGAAGAGAAACTCAGAGAAGGTATCCCCAAGGGATGTTTCCTAAAAGAACAACTGAAAGAAGTTCTTGAATATTCAACTTCTCAACTGAAGATGCTTTTTTTTTTTTAAATTTTCAGCCATGCTGCATAAATGAGAGCATGAAAGCATAGAGCAATGAAAGAATTCATGCAAGGCTATCCTGAGATAGTGTTAAAACTCAGTAAAAAAAGCAAGTAATTTAACAAGATTTTTAATTTATATCCCCCATCTGACTCCTTAGATACACTTGAGTTCCCTCACTATTAAAAAATTATTTTTAAAGATTTTCTAACTCTTAAATGAAATTGTAAATGATTTTAATTGTAACATTGTAATACTGTTTCATTCACAAAGCTAAACTATAAAATTGTACATAATACCTTTAACAAAACACAGGAAATGTATTCTTCAAGTAGCCTACCTTAACTAGTGACTATAATGACAAACAGTGAAATCATTTTGAATCTACTGGGACCAATTTACTGGTACAATGCACAAAGTCCAGTGCTCTCAGCTATAATTAGAAAATGATTCCAGTTCTCAATTAGTTTGGTTACTATAGTAATTCCATATGCAAGCTGTTCCTGCTGACTAGTGAACTAGATCATGTATCTTCTGTAAATTACCTCTTGTTAGTTGCTTGTAATTTATTTTATGTTTCCGACAACAATTTCAAACCAGCAGTGTCAGGAACATGTGTTTTTGCAATTATTAGAAAAACAGGCCATAGAATGTACACCTTTAACGTTATTCCCACTCTTGGCTATTTATGTTCATATACATGACTGAATATTTTTGAAGATCATAAAAGTTTACAAATAGATTTCGTTAAATCAATCTAGAAAACATAGTCCCTTGTGACAAGCATGTTCATTACAAAATTATGAGACCTTTTTCTCTCTAGAAGAGATTATAAAATAATTTAAAATTTGCACTGCTTTTCCTATTCTGCATTTTGATCGTCAATTTATCAGTGATAGATTATTTGGAATTTAATGTTAATATTCACTAGGGGTTCAAGTTCAATTAACATTTTTAAAGTACCTGATATGTCTGAGATTAGCAAAGAACTTTTACCCATTCTTGTTTATAGGTGCCTCTCTAGTCAGTGAACGCTAACAGGGTGCTGTTTTCTTATTCCACTTCAGCATTTTGTCAATCTCATTAGTATAGGCATAGCTTCAAACAGATATCTTACCAAATAAGTATTGATAATATGTAAGTTACTTGATATATTCATGAACATTTCTACAACTCTCCCATAGAGTTTAAAACAATTATGGAGAGCAAAATAGAGAATATTAGCCTGTCTCTCTCTCTCTCATATACACACACACTCTATATATATATATATATATGTGTTATATATATGTACACACATATTTTTTATTTTATAATTCTTGTATTACTTTCTGGACGTATTTTCTTTTAAGAAATGAAAAATTTGTTTCATAACAAAGTAGACATTAAATAAATTGCTTTGTAGGCATTTTAGTGGTTAAATCAGTTTTCACATGAGTCACCAAAAACTCATTGAATAAATGAGCAAAAATTGTGATACAAATATAAAATTGGAAGGTTACATATAAAGTAAGGAAGTTTTGTTTGTAGTGATAAACAAATCTGCCTTTTTAACAAGTTCATTTTAAATATTGAAGTATAAAACCAAAATTTCAAAAATATCCCTAAATTAAGAGATCATTTTAGACTTCATTCAGAACTTGATAATATTACTTGTATTATATGAGTAAGTGTAAAATCATTCATATTTTATATCCTTTCTGAGTTGCCATCTATAAAATACTTCTAAGATTTAAGTCTTGATCATTCATGAGCTAAAAGGATAAAATCAGAATGAGATTTTAAAACACTGTAAACTCCTTTGAATTCAAACATTTAATCCAATATTAAGAGTAATGAAGCTTCAAGTGGTAGTTGTATACACACTGATTATTGTAATTATTCAAGTTACTTTCCCTTAGGGCCACCATATTTCTAAGCCAAAAGGGCATTTTCAGCCCACTATGACAATTAGCATCTGATAAATGATGCTTCTGCCACACTTCTAATACGGTGATTGATCATTTCCAACTAATTTCTCAGAGAAATCAATGGTTCCTTTCTAGGGCATGTTCATTAACTGATTTATGTTAATATGAATGCCTTATGTTTACAATTTGCTAGGGAGCATGGTCATTCTATTTATAACTGGTTACTACCTTAGAGCTTTGTATACTGTTTCAGAGCATCAAAAATATATAAAAACCTATAAAGATCAAGTTAAACTGGGCAATTTAATAACAGCAACTAAATCTTCACATCAATGAATATTGATCCAATTCAAATACAGCTTAGTTTTGGAAGGTTTTTCCAAATGTTGGTATGTAGCTTGAAGATGTTATCATGTTTTGGTGACCCCACTCTATTCGTGTATTTATACCAACATGACACATTTTTTAAAGATAGGACCCAAAGTGTGATGCTGTAATTAAATGTTTATCCATTCCTATTCTTATTTATTCCATTATTATTCTACTCCATTCCAAGGCATTCATAAATAGTTGTTAACCACTCAACATATGCCATATATTAATATAGGTTAATATATTTCAGAATGCTTTTCAATATTCAAGGAAAAAAGAGGTGCTCTTGTTTTTACTGTGTGAATATTGGAAAAGATAACACATGCGGATAACACAACTATAAGTAACAGGAAGATAGGTGGCGTAAGGAAAATTACAGAGTGAGATATATTTAGAGAGAGGCATTATGGTAAGAGAATGCAATTAAGTAGTGAAGGACCTGAGTGAGAACATTCTTTGATAAAGGAATAATGTACGCAAAGATTCTAAGATAAGATAAAGCTTAACCTATTCCAAGAATTGAAAATGTTTCTGTATTCTGCAGTGCATGGAAAGGAGAATGACAAGAGATGAGCCTGTCCAGATAAATGGAGTATATATTTGTAAGGTAAGCAGAAAAATTACCCTTTACTTGAAGTGGAGAATGAGATCATAAATTTGACTTCATTCATTTATGTATTGATTTAAATCCTTTTTGAGCTTTCACTTTGTGCTAAGGGCTGATCTACACTTTTGGAATATATTACCAAACAAGGCAGACAAAAAAACTCTGTCTTGAAGGAGCTTACAGTTTATAGAAAAGAGGCAGAAAATTAAAAAAAAAAAATCGTTAGCAGGTAATGATGATGAAAATTTCTACAGAAAAGAAAGAACGGAGCAGTGTGAGGAGGATTTTAAGTGGAAAAGGTGAAAGAGGTGGATGGTCTGGTATTTGGGAAGGTTGCCATATTAAATAAAATACGGAGAATAAGCCTTCAAGAGATGCAAGTTGAGCAAAGAACTAAGTAAGGAAATTAGCTAAGCAGATGATGGAAGAAAGAGTTTACAGGCATAGAGAACCATCATAAACAGGACAATGTCTGGCACATTCAAAGAACAGCAAGTAGGGCAGTTTGGCTAAGGGAGTAGAAGGAGAGGGAAGAGGAAAAGGAGAGAATGTTATTCATATAAAGGCTTGAAGACCTTTAGAGAGATTCTTAGTAAAATAAGCCAACTCAGGACTCTAAGGAGATAAATAATATGATTGTGTATAAAAATTCAAAAGATGTATTTGATTTGAAGAAAAACCTGAGTATTGTCTTATACTGTAAATCACTAGCTTCATTGTTAAGGATGAATAGTAGAGGGACCAAATGAAGAAGTCAAGACCTAAGTAAGATACTACTTGAATTTCAAACAAAAGAAATGGCAAATTAAAAAATTGGAGGCCAATCTCACTCACCAATTCATAACAAAATCTAAACAAAGTATAGATCAACTGAATTGAACAGAACATTCAAAAGTTAATACATTTATCTTGGGTCTCCCTGGTGACGCAGCAGTTGAGCGCTGGGTTGCGAAGGTGCCCACAGCCTCTGCAGCACTGGTTCGATCCCCTGCTGCTCCCCGGCCACGTGGGAGGAGGGTCCCACATGGTGCGCAGACCTCTCCTGCCGCCCGCTGCTCCCCTCAGCAGTGTACTTTGGTCCTTCTGCCTGCTCTGCTCCCCGCTCTGGCTCTGGTGAATTCTCTCACCCTCCCACACTTCTGACTGTACCCAGTGCTTGTATAAATAATAAATAAATCTTTAAAAAAAAGTTAATACATTTATCTAAATTGAGAAGTTATCATTAGAAAAGCCACCATAATGAACTCTCAACATTTTATTTCATAAAATACAGGGAAAGCAATCAACTAATATTTCAGGACTTACTCTTTAATGAGTACATATTTTCCTTACCTTAATTTAAAAAATAAAATGAAAATATTTTATCACTTTATGAAATTTCAAATGCTATGTACATTTAACTATAGAAACAACAGACTTATGACCAAAAGACAGGAATACACAAAAGCAAAATTAGTGCCATGGTGACGAACATTCCTTTAATATTGTTATGCATTAGCTATTCAGTGAAAGTAAATTTGGAATATTAAAATTCTGATCTCATTTTTTTTAAGATTTATTTATACAGAACCAGGGTACAGGCCAGATGCACGAGAGGGTGAGAGGATTCACCAGACAGAGCGGGGAACAGAACAGGCAGGCAGACTGAAACAGAACAGGCAGGCAGACTGTAATACACTGCTGAGGGGAGCAGTGGGCGAAGACAGGAGAGGTCTGCTTCACCATGTGGCATTCTTGCCAGCTGGCTAGGCTCAAACACGCGCTGCAGAGGCTGCGGACAGCTTCACAGTGCGGTGCTCAACCGCCTGCGCCACTGTGGAGGCCTGATCTCATTTTTTAAAAATTGATTTTATTGACCCTCCCTTATTAAATCTTCTTCTTTGTTCCTGTTATACTTTTGTATGGTTGCTTTTCATCAATGTTAATGGATTAGGTATAGATCATATTTTTCAAACATTTATTTAAATGCTATGTCCATTAATTTTAAAAAAGAATCTAAGATGAAATTGAGATTGATGCTTCTGAACTCAGTACCCAAGCCTGGTCTGAGTCCTAGCCTGGAGTCTCGGTGCCACTTCCCAAAGTGAACACATTGCCATTTTCCTGAGAGATCCTGGTCCAGGCATTTTAGATTAAGCTAAGGGCTTCAGCTTTAGCTGGTGGGACTGAAAACTCTGAAAGGTGTGGACTGCCTTAATGTTCTCTCCATGTGCGCTGTCTTCCTGCCTGGTGAGACTGCCCAGCAGCACAACCCAGAGCAGAAATATGGGAAGGACACTGACAGTGAATGTTCCTCTACTGTATGCATTTAGTCCATGCTACACTTGCCCTGCCCCCACCATGGCAGCCATATAAGCCAACCTGCCTTGCAGGTAACCTTCCTATCTTAAAAGTCATCTTCTGATACAGTTGACTGCATTAGTATTTCCTTATTTTGGAACTAGCAGAGTTCTTTCTATTCCTCTCGGGGGCTTCTGAAAGCTGGCAAGATTACTGGAAGAGCTTTTGTTAATGCCACAGCTGTTCAGTGAGTCCTAACATCTGACCTTTCAGCAAGCTAACAGACGGGGGAAAATCTCTTTTTCCAAACTGCCACTACAATCGATGCCTTTGGACAACTGGTCCCTGCCTTCAGCCCTCCCTTCAATCTTTTTTTTTTTTTTTTTTAAGATTTATTTATTTATTTATACAAGCATTGGGTACAGTCAGAAGCACAGGAGGGTGAGAGAATTCACCAGAGCCAGAGCGGGAAACAGAACAGGCAGACCGACAAAATACACTGCTGAGGGGAGCAGTGGGGCAGCAGGAGAGGTCTGTCTCGCCATGTGGGACCCTCGCCAGTGCCCGGGTATCTAATCAGAGCTGCAGAGGCCGCGGGCAGCTTCACAGCCCAGGGCTCACCCGCTGTACCACCAGGGGAGGACCCCTCCCTTCAATCTTGATTCTCGTTGAGGTCTCTTGCTTCTGATGTTTACACATAACAAGTAAACACTATCAGACATGATTTACATAGAGAGAACCGCAGAAGGCTGTGATGGTGACGTGTGTGGCCCATATTACATTGTGTCCAGTTACCTGCCAGATGTCTTTCAGGGTATTTAAAAATACATTGCATTTGTGATCCTCCCCAGTGGTACAGGGTTAAAGTTTCATTGCTATCAAGCTATCTCCAGCCACTGTGGCAAGACTTCAATCCCCAGCCAGAGAGCTAACCCACATGGCACAGCAGACCTCTCCCCTCTTGCCCACTGCTCCCCTCAGCAGTGAATTTCAGTAGATCTGCCTGTTCTGCTCCCCACTCTGTCTGTGGTGAATCCTCTCACCCTCCCCACACCTCTGGCTTACACCCCAGTTCTTGTATGCATAAATAAATAAATCTTAAAAAAAGAGACAAGGTATTTGGAGTACCTACCACATGCCAGGCACTGTATGAGGCTTTGAGGGAAAAATAAGATACAGCTCCTGCTCTCATTTTATTTTTTTTGTGTGTGTGCTCTTAACATGATTAATATCTTCTTGCTTATATTCTTATTCATATGCGTGATCTTGTGAAGATTAAGTAAGATTACCTGTAACAAAACGAGACTAAAGTAAGATATGGATATAAAGATATGGATTTTTAAATGTGCTGTACTGAAGCTTATAACACTTTTTAAAAATCATTTTATCAGTCTGCAATGCAGCTGCAGAAATAGGGAAATAAATTTCCGAACTGACATTCTCTAAAACTAGTTGCCCGGGTAGAACTTTTCATTATGTTAGTTATCTAAAAAGACTTTCATGTGATTAACAGAAGGTTTTGCCTTTCTTCTTGCATTAAGGCTAATGTAGTCTACTAGATAGTCCGCATGGAATACAGTCAAAGAATTCAGACCACAATTAATTGATGGTCATCTAAAGAACTTATAACTTGCTAGTGAAAGATTACTCCAGATTCTACTGTGGACTAAAAAAATTTACAGGATTACACAACTTTTTGCTCTAATGCTCTAATTCTATTTCTAGAATTAAATTTCAAAATATCAAAGTTTTCCAAAAGAAACTTGTTACCAATTAACTTGGATCTGGACAAAAATAGCAAAGTTAGATTCCCCTAATACAAAGGCATAAATCGATCTTACTTTGGTGATTGGCAGTCATTTTGCCAGTTGAGAAAAACCTGGGTAAATTCACAAAATTAGCTTCCTACACACACCAAATAAATATTTTAAACATTCCTAATAGGGCAGCCACCAAGGGAAAAACAAGGAAATTGAACTAAAATCTGGATTTTCTAATTCAGAAATTTTTGTTTATCATCAAATGCTAATATTCAAAGACATTTGTATTTACTACAATTTTTTTTTTTTTTCCTTATTCTTAAGTCCGTACTTTAAAGTTTGGTCTTTCAAAGAGTAGAAATTTGCAGAAATGAGCAACAAACTTTCTAAATAACACAATTTGAATATATGTTGAGACTGGCTAGTTAAAACTCTAGGTTAACAAGGCCAAATGCAGGGTTTAAATTCCAAATAGGCCAGTAAGTTTTGGTTTCTTGGCTACTTGGAGGGGGACCCACAAAAGTTAACTATACCGACAGAAAGTGTCTTGTTTATAACTTTACAGCTGCTTTTGAAAAACTGATCACTCAGTGTTCTTAGACATGGGCATTCTAAAAACCAACTTTTAATTCCATAGTTTTAAGTAGGATAATTTCAGTGTTACCTCCTCTGTCCAGAAAGTTCATGATGCTAGAAGCCAGTGACTATATTTATAATTGTATAATAAACCCCTCAATATTAATACCTAAAATAGGGCCTCCCTGGTGGCATAGGGGTTAAGTCTCAGCGCTATCAAGCTATCATAACCAGCCACTGCAGCATAGACCTCCCCTGGCTCGCCAGCTGCACCCCTCAACCGTGTATTTCAGTAAGGCTGCCTGTTCTGCTCCCCACTGTCTCTGGTGAATCCTCACACACCCCCACCCACTTCTGGCCTACACCCAAGTTCTTGTATGAATAACTAAATCTTAAAAAAATAAAACCCTAAAATTATTGTACTTGGACACACAGAAGCAGAGATTTGGTGAGAAAACTGGAATTTTAATTTTATAAATCATATATTCAAGTTATCAGAACATTGTCCATAGAAAATGGGAGCTGAGATCTAAAATGTTTGTCTTTGGCTGTTTGTCTTTGGCTAAACGCAATTTTATGCACCACTCCCCAGAGCTAACAACAGGTCTGTCCAGATGCTAACACCAGGAACTTCAAAATCTCCATCCTGTGCCTTGCAGGACTCCAGGGCCTTCACAGCTTGATCTCTCAGAGGTGGAGGGGCCTGACAGAGGCTTTGAAACCTTCCAAACAACTCCTCCCAGGAGACATCTTGGGACTCTACTCCAACCCAAATGCCTTTCTGAAGGTCGTATTGCAGGAGTCGACCCCAGTCTGTTAGGAGGGCTAGATAGGCCCGGGAGAAGTCTGGGTGGCAGCCGGCCACTGAAGTTAAGAGCCCGACTGGGAGGTTGCGGCAAACGGTCGTCACGATATCAGACTTCCCCAGAAGCCAATGGACCAACTCTTGAGCCCCCTCTCCAGAGATTTTGGGGTCGCCCAGTTCCAATTCCTCTTCTTGGGGCCGGGGAGATGGCGGCAGCAACAGAGCGGCCGCTATAACTTTCAGAAAGCTGTCCCGCGGCAAGCGCTCCCACAGGCTGCTGAGAAACCTGCTGGGGCCCTGCGCGTCCGCCGCCCGCACCTCCCGCAGACGCTCCAGCAGCAGCTCCGCCTGGGTCCTCGTCAGGGAGTCCTGAAGGGCCGGGCTCTCCCCACACCCGCTGCGGCGCAGCAAGCACACGGCGGCCCGGCGGCGGACGAGGCGGGCCAGGCTGTCCTGGAGCGTCTCCTCGTCACTGCCCCGGTCGCCAGGCCCGGGGAAGAGCTGCCGCAGCAGGCAGTGATAGGCGGCATCCCCGAGGGCCGGGTTCTCCAGCAGGCGCAGAGACAACAGGAGGTCGCAGCGTCCCAAGGCCTGGAAGTTCGTCAGCCCCGGAACCAGAGCCGGGTCGAAGCTGCCCTCCCGCTTCCACTGGCTTCGCAGCCGCCGCTCCAGCACGGGGCGGATGCGGACTTGGTGGCCAAAGCGTCCGTGGACGTGGCGCAGATAGCGAGCCCACTGAAAAGCCCTGCGCACGGTCGGCGCGTCCCAGGAGCTGACGTGAGTAGTGCGGGCCACGGCCAGCACCTGCGAGAAATGCTCCAGCTGCTGCAGGAGCGTCTCCATGGGGGCGCGCGAGGCTTTACTTCCGCGTTCGCCTGGAGGTGGCGGCTCCCTGCGTGCCATTGGTACGTCCGCCAAACGATACGCCTCTCGACAATGCTATTGGGCAAAGTTCCTGTCAATCTGGCAGCAACTTCAATCCGGGCACCCTGATTCTGGGAAATTTAAACGGGGTAAGCGCGGACGCTTTTACTTTCGTCTTTGTTGGGGGGGGGGGCGGGGGGCGATTAATGTAGGGCAACCTAACGCCCATTCCTGGAGCCACGCGTTAGATGCTATTAGTCACAAACTCTTCTGCTTCCATTCGTTTGGGAAATAATCCCTACTAGAAATTTCTTTCTTTCTTTTTTTTTTTTTTTTTGAGAAAATCTGTGTAGCGTTTCATAAGTGGGTAACGCCAGAGAGGGCGGTTCACATATAACCTTGTAAGATGCGCTGTTACCTATTAAGTGATATTTTTACTTTAATTCAGTTTAGCAAAAATATACTTACTTCCAATTAACACCAATCACTATAGTAAATTCTGGGCCTTCATGTTCTTTCATTATTAAAATTGAAGTCCAGCTTAACAGAAACAAACAAAAACTGCAAGATTGTTACTCCATTAAAAATTTTAAAGGAAATTAAAATTTTACTTCAAATGACATTTCTTATTTTCATAACTTCCACCGCAAAATATCCTCGTTGATTCTTATTTTACACAACTAATTGAGAAATGTCAGTAAGAACATAGTACAAAAATAAATGACTGAAAATTGTGGAGAGAGGGAAGAGGAAAAACGACCCAATTCTAGAGCATCATCTGACTTATTCTTTTATGCAATCAGCATTTATTTGCCAGCTTCTAGTAGTTTCTGTTGGGTGCAGTGAGATTGTACCTACATACCATATTACTTGCTGTTCAGTAGTAAGCCTATCAATGAAAGCATTTCCTAAAGATAGAAAATTTTCAGAAGTGGCCAGGGGAGGGCCTCCTCGGTGGCTCAGCAGTTGAGCGCACAGCAGTGTATTTCCTCAGTCTGCCTGTTCTGCTCCCTGCTCTGGCTCTGGTGAATTCTCTCACCCTCTGCACTTCTGACTGTACCCAGTGCTTGTATAAATAAATAAATCGTTCTTTAAAAAAAAAAAAAGTGGCCAGGAGAATGAAATCTGGTCAGTTAGGCCTAAATAATTTGGAGAATACTTTTCTTAATCTTCAGAGTTGGTAGAGCATATATGTAGACCAATATGAAGAGATAGTCATAATAGAATGTGGAGTATGTAAGGACTGATTATCAGGCATGTTCTAGAGATTGTGTCTTCCTCTTGACAAGTGTTACTTTTTTAATTTTTTAATTTTAATTTTTTTTTAATTTTTTATTTTATTTGTTTATTTATTTATTTATTTATTTATTTATTTATTTTGTGGGACCCTCACCTGTGGCCCGGGAACGAACCTGTACTGCAGAGGCTGCGGGCAACCTCACAGCCCAGAGCTCAACTGCTGCACCACCAGGGGAGGCCCGACAAGTTATGTTTTTATATGAAACTGCTGGTTATCCTTTTCCCAGAGCTAAGATCATCTAAATAAAATAGATGGATTAAGACAGTCCACAGTCTAGCTCTTTTTAGGGTTATAACCCTAGATAGTCCTATTTTTTCCCCCCTGTATAATTTATTTTCTGTGCTTTCAGCTAAATGCACCTAACTAATACAAGCCCTTTAGAAAACTGTGTGGTACATCTAAACACTCAATAAGCTTTGGCTTTTTGCTATTGCTTATTATGTAAATATACATCTTCCCATGTCTTTACCAAATTCCACTCCTCCCAAATAGAAAAGGCAGCCACAAATGCTGTTATGAGGAGTGGTGGAAAACATTTTATTGAAGAAAGATGCAGCTTGTTATAATATTTATTTTTTCTAATGCTTTCTTGCTCAATGTACTGTTCAGGCTAGAAAAATCAAATTGATTCTATTTTATAGGGTAGGTCTGAATATTTGATTATATTAAGACATACAATAAGCTGCATTATAGGACACTACAAAACTGACAGATCAATGAAAAACGTTGTTCAGATGCCCTTTATTCTATTTTGAACAATATTTTATTCACACATTAGCACACTAATTTCAGCCTTCTGCTTGCTGAAATAGTATGTTTCTATACAAACAAGTAGACCTGGACTCCATATCTTTAGGCAGGCCAGACAAAGAGTTTTATACTCATCCTGAATCTGCTTCATGGAAGGAGGTGCTTTGACCTTCTTATAGTCATTCTGTGGGCAAATATTATAGGCAGTGATGACATCTTAACAGCTGCTCCTGTTACCGTTTTCAAGGCAGGTATAAAGGCTGGTCACTCCAAATTCTTCAGCAGCAACAGTAAGTGATAAGCTGGCATAACTTTTGAAGAGTGATTTCTCACAGAAACTTTGTAATATTGCCTCTTTTTTTGCAATGTTGCAAACTGAGAGGGGAATATAAAATTTACTTTAATAAAATCAAGATTTCATTTGTTTCCCTTACAAAAGGGGGAACTCATCAAATGAATGATAATAAATGAAGTACTTTAGAGGAACCATGTATAGGGGAACCTGAAAATTAGGTTTCCAGGAACAAATGGCCTCATCTTGCCATTTAATACTATCACTACTCTCTCACCAGACTCTGGAACCCCACACCAAATCTCAAAAATATTAAATTTTTATACCAGACAGGAAGAGACACAGTGTTTATTTTTCCTACCCTGAGACTTGTTTTCAGAAGACTACCTGACTATGACTAAGCCAATGTTTCTTGGGATCCTAAGGGTCCCAGTCATTGTACAGCAGAAACAATTACAATTGTATTCTTGATAGATTGATCTCTTTTGACCTTAAGGCACTCAAATGAGGTGCAGGAAGCAGGGGTCATTATAGGCATGGGCAATGATCTAGTAATCCACCCTTTCTTCCTGCCTGCACTTGCTTTCCCAGCTGGACATCTGTTTAGTGTAGAATGAGTACACATTGCAATCCATCATAGACAAGGGTCCCAGAAGTTAGTGGAAGAATTCCATATACTCCAGGAAAACTGGGCACAGTTCCAGTGAATTTAGAGGAATATTGTGAAGGAAAATGTAGAGAATGGGACTTTCTTGGGCACAGATCAGATGAGGGCTTCAAAGCTTTCCCCACACATTTGAAACTCTTATACTGCCATAAATTAGATATATAATTTTAAAACTGTGTCAATATGCAGATTACATGCTTTCTTTTGTGTATATGTGTGTATTTGCCTACAAGTATTTGGTTTGAATTTACTAAGAAGGTGCTTGCATTAAGTCATTTTTGTAAGATTTTTAATTTATTTTATTTATTTTGCATGGAAGAACTGGGGTATAGGCCAGAGTTGTTGGGGTGAGAGGATTCATCAGAAATGGAGTGGGGAGCAAGAACAGGCAGATCTACTGAAATACACTGCTAAGGGGTGCGAGTAGCAGGTGAAACAGGAGAGAGGTCTGCTGCGCCATGTGGGTTAGTTCCCTGGTCTGGGATGGAACTCTGAGATTTAACCCCTAGGCTGCTAGGGAGGCCCTGAATTAAGTCATTTTTGTAGTGAATGTTAATTTTAGTGACTTAAAAGGTAACAGCACAAAGACTGTTTTAACAATGCATGCATTTTATGAAAATTGGAGCTTTAGGAAATCTTTTAGGACTCTTATTAATGTTTCTTTGGAGGCATAATTTATTTGCAGCAGTGTTTTAATATTTAATACCATGTTACCTTTAAGAGGAAAGAGAAGAGCTTTTCCGTAAACATAATCTTATTTCTTGTAAATTTTAAATGACTATAATATGGTTTTGCCTGTTTCATCAACAACACTTCTAGTTGATGATTCTCAAGAAGGTGAGAGAACTTTGTTGAAATCTTGATCAGGGATTTCCTGACCAATTCAAACATAAAAATTAATATAAAAAATATAAGGAGATAAGCTTAACACTTCTATTTTAAAGATTTCAGTTTTAAATGTTGGGAAGTTTCATATAAATTTAATGTATAATGTCAGTTCTATTCATACGAAGAAATTGCAAAAACTGTCCCGTTCCCCGCTCTGTCTCTGGTGAATCCTCTCACCCCCGCCCCACACTTGTGGCCTGTACCCCAGCTCTTGAATGCATAAATAAATAAATCTTAAAATTTTTTTCACCAGATCTTTTATATATGCCTTCCCATTCCTCTTAGGTTGACTGCTGTGTGCCATAGTATTAAAAAGGTTGGAAAGCAGTGTCTGACAGCATTCTAACCCAGCTAGCTAAGGACACAAGAAAACGCACTGTGGTTCAAGCTAGACAATCTTCAGTTTCTATAAATAAGGTGGAAAGAATATTAGTTGTCTCATTCTTTGTTTGTCCTTCTCATTCATCACATCACTTTTCTCCCTTCTTTCCCATGCTTTGTACAGAGAACTGGCCTGATCCTCATTGTGTATGTCAGCCTCCTTCCTTTGTACTCTGACTTGCAGCTGAACTTGCCAATAGGAGGCATTAGCAAGATGGAGGCATGTTATTCCTTTGCTCTCTGCTGAGGTCTCAGAATTCTGCTTCCCCCCATTCAAACATTCTCGAGCTCTCCCTGAACTTTTGCCAGGAACTGTTACTCCTTACCACGTAGGATTCAGCTGCTGTTGCTCCTCCCTGGATGTCCTGACATGCCTCGATTCCCTTAATCCTGTCAACATTTTCTTTGTAAATATTCCTCTATTAAATTATTTTCAAAATCCCTGCTGACATCCCCCATTTCATGCCAAAACTTTGGCTTGTATTTTCAGCCATTCTTGTAATTAACCTAAGACTGTGAGTCAATGCTATCAATCAGTGTGTGTTTAGGGAATGATGAGTCATTGGTGTAGTGAGACCCAAATACCTGTCATTGCCATATACTGCTGCCCATCTATGACAAAGTCATTGCTGTTAGATGAAACATGAAAAATATATGCCAGCACAAGGTAGTTTCATAAATATAATTAAGGGGGAAAAGCATTTCTTTATATAGTAATTGTGGTTATTAAAATAATGGTACTTTCCTTTTATTAACAACAACAAAAGAAAAGCCTACCATCCACTAAACCCCTCCATCCATGGTCCCATCCCCCTACTCTCTTCCCATCTGCTTAACTCAGGTCTGTTGTCAAACTCTACTAGTTTATTATTACTTTGTTTTATCCATTCATCTTCCTTGTTTCCTTATACTCAATATAGGTGAGATCATCCAATATTTATCTTTCTTCTAATTTCACTGAGCATAATCCCCTTGAGTTACTTTGATTTTGTTGCAAATGGCAAAATGTCATCTTTATATATATATGTATTGTATATAATATATAATAACTCCTTTGTTTATCTATGCCGCATCTTCTTTAGCCATTTATCAATCAGCACTTACGTTGTTTCTATATCTCGACTATTTTAAATGGTATTGCAGTCAGGTTAGGGGTGTATGTATCTCATAGAGTTAATAATTTCATGTTCTTGTTAAAGTTACCCAGTAAGTGGGCTTGCTGGATTAAATGGTAGTGCTACGTTTGGTTTTTTGTAGAACCTCTGTACTGTTTTCGGAAATGATTGCGCAAATTTACATTCTTACCAGCAATGTATGATGGCTCCATTTTAATTTGTATTCCTTGTAATAAGTGAGGTTGAGCATGTTTTCATGCGTCTGTTGGCCATCTCTGTGTCATTTTTGGAGAAGTGTCTATTCAGATATTCTGCCCATATGTGATTGGGTTTTGTTTTTTTTTAATTGTTGAGTTCAGTTCTCTGCTATGTAAAAATGCTATTAAATGTACTTTTGTGTTTTCTAAATTTGGAAAAATTTTAAACTCTGCAATTATCATGTTAGACTCCTACCTTATAATATATGTGTATATGTGTAAATGTAGATAGGTAGGCAGATAGATAGATAAGAAGATACATAGATATGGGTCAATACACTCTAAATTTGTAAAATGCATAATTATGAAATTCTGCTATGTAGTGTAGAAAATGGGAGAAATATTTGTAGTTGGATGCTGACTGTTGACCTTGTGTTAAGGAATAGGTTCTGTGTTCAGTTGGCTTTCAGATACTATTGATAATTTTGCCTTACAAGGATAAGCCAAAATTGTATGATTGTATCTGTTGTAAAGCACTGTGAAGAATTTATTGTCATCAACTAGAACTAATAGAGGTGTGTGTTCACTAGAAAAATATTGCAGTTGTCCAAGAGTATGCAATGACAGTTTTACTAAGAAGGTGGCATTAAGGATGAGTGAAGAGATGATGATACTCAGATTTGAAATTTCTTTCTGAGGGAAAATGAACAAATCTTAATAGAGAGGAGAGTCTAAGTTACTCTGTACACCTTTACTTAAGTTATTGAGTAAAACTGCTTTACTTTTGAAATGTAACTTTTGGGTTTGCATTGATTTTAAGTGACCCCAGTAATTGAGGAAGAGAAAAAGGGAACTCATAGCAAAATATGGTTAGGAGGAAATTCTTATAAACTTGTTTTATTGTCCCAGACTACTGGCATTCCTCATACTCTTCAGGATCCCCTAGATCCTGAAGATTCTCTCATTGGATAAGAGAATAGATAAGCACTGAATCTTGTGGAAACTCCAAACGACATCTTGGCCACATGAGATTTGAGTTATTAAGAAATCGGTTTACATTATGCAAAAGAAAGATTTCTATCCTCCCTTAGCTAATCTCCCATTCAAACCCCATAATCTGAGCATTTAACCTGGTATCTGTTAGATTGGTAATATTCAGAAACTGCTTGTTTCTGGAAATAATCCCATTGAAAGAAGCTCCTCTGACTTTTATAATTATTATATCTTTTCCTCTGCTTGGATATTTGTTTTCTGAAAAAAAAATCTATAAGGGATAATGATGAAATTTCTGGTGACATAAATTGAATATATAATATATGGTTTTGGCACTTTATATCAATATGCAGATTACACACTCTTCTTTCTGTATTTATTTGTGTAGCAGTAAAGGGACTGAAATTCCTATGAAGATACTTGAATTAAATAAGTAAACTAAATTCATTTTTAATATTTTATTTTCTTTTACAATGGGTGATATTTTTGGTAATGTTCAAGCCAGAAAATTATATATATGTGTGTATACACACACACACACACACATCTATCTTAAATAGCAGTTTGATTTCATGGAGGAGAGCTCTGTAATAATGTCTGGATGCCTTTATTTTTATCCCACAGTTATCAGAATATTGCTATATAAATACCTGCCAGGAAGGACTTTTTTTTTCAGGTTCAATAACTTTTTAAGTGTCTGTTGTTCCCATTTTCAAGTCTCCAAAACTTTTATGTGAATTCTTTCTTCACATTTTTTTCATTATTTCCCAACCTTTTTTTCTGGATGGCTGAAGTTTCCAGACATATAACCTGAAATGTCCTAAGAGAATTAATATATAAAAACATGAAGCTAAAGAAAAGAAAAGCAAAGAAAAGCATGCATGTGTAATATATATGAATAGTCATGTAAATCATTTTAAATTTCCTTAAAAGGATAATAGATGAATCTAATTTCCCTTATTAATATTGTCTCACTGAATAGCAAATATAGTGGAAAAGTTATCAAGAAACTTTGTGTTTAATAACTTCCAGACCTAATCTTAGTTCTTAGATTGGGCTAGTCTGCTAATATCATTAATGTCAAGGAGTGTTTTCCCCAAAGATTCCTAGCATTTCAAAATAAACTGGCTGAAGTAAGTCAAATAAGTGATTAAAACAAAATTCATAATATCAGAGTCTTTTTATTGGAATGTAAAAATTCTTTCTGGTAATGTTTTTATCAGTTAGTTACCAAATTGGAAGTATAAAGGGAGGCTTTAAAGGGAGTATTCCATCAGATTTGAGGGAAACACTCCATTTAAAGAGAGAGAGGAATATTTAAAGCACAAGTGCCTTACCTAATATTTCTTTTCCCTTTATTCTTTTGAGGGAATTCATTTGTGATTTTCCAAGAGTTTGCATACTTTGTGTAATCAGATCCAGTGGGTGACAGCCCCTATTTCTTGCTATCATGGAATATAATATGTCTTTCCCTTGCCCTGTCAATGGTCATGTTTTATTGATGCTAGTCTTAGCAGAGGAGATGTATACAACCCAGCAACATCTCTGTTACTGGAATGTTGGTAGTACCTAGATCCATTTGAAGATATTTCAGTATTTCAAGGCCAATTTACCATGTTAGAAAATGCAAAGAGTTCAGGGTAAGAAAAGATTACTGAGGGAATAGCAGGGTAGAACGAGGAAAGTAGTGATGACGATAATAATATAGGCAAGATTTTAGAACTATGTATATAGCAAATTAGATGTGACTGTTTAATGAGAAGTGTTGAGAAAATTTTCCTAAATAATAATGTTACTCAAATAATAAAAGTAGGGGTTGTAGTCCACAATGTAATTACTCAAATAAAGAATGCCAAATTTTATAGTAAAAATTTTTGCTAATCAAAATGATAGTGTTTAAAGGGTAACTTTCT
Organism: Talpa occidentalis; assembly: GCF_014898055.3. NCBI lineage: Eukaryota > Metazoa > Chordata > Mammalia > Eulipotyphla > Talpidae > Talpa > Talpa occidentalis. The sequence continues at coordinate 21,716,151 of NW_023603184.1, read as the reverse complement.
TTTTTTTGATCTGAAGTTCTCTGTTCTTGATGTTCTTGATTGTAAAAATAAAATATTCATTAGATTTTATTTATTTAGTGAGAAAAGAATATAGTGCTATTATCCTCTGACTAACCAGGAGAATGTCAGTTAATATCTGTAATCTTGTATAATAAGAAATGATTAAATTGAACAGTATGTTCTCCACTAGCTCTCCAATGTGATGATTTTAATTGACTTGTTTATGGATTTCAGTAAAATGATAAAAAAAAGCTTACTTTAATATTTAATAGGATGACTATCTCTACAATGTGCTTTATGATCAATTTACCTTTACCAATCTAGCTGCCAAATTTTTCCTTGATGTCTTCTTTTAGAGTCTATAGTATACTAAATCTAGCACTGGAGTTCTAACAGCCCAGGTATTTCCAACCTGTGTTTTCTTGAATTTTGTAATCCCACTAGGTATATGTTTGAGAAGCATAGACTATGAATATTAATCTGATATACAGATGATAGAAAATTGGAAACATTTCCAACACAGTATTAAAGGAAGTATACACGTATAACTGTCAAAAAATTCCATTTTATTTTACAACTAAAACTAATATAACATTATATGTCAATTATATCAAAATAAGAATATCTTTTTTTTGAGAATGGTGGGTGCTTTGGAAACAGTGTCATAAAATACTGATTAGCTGTGTTAAATTGTTTTCGCAGGACAGTACCTTTAAAAAGCAATACAGGAAACAAAAACGTACTTCACACTCCATCCATGATAGTTGGCTTAGTTCTGTAGCATTTGTACACTGCCACGTTTGCTTTGTAATTCTCAGATTCCTTCCTTCCTTCCTTCCTTCCTTCCTTCCTTCCTTCCTTCCTTCCTTCCTTCCTTCCTTCCTTCCTTCCTTCCTTCCTTCCTTCCTTCCTTCCTTCCTTCCTTCCTTCCTTCCTTCCTTCCTTCCCTTCCTTCCTTCCTTCCTTCCTTCCTTCCTTCCTCCTCCTCCTCCCTCCCCTCCCTCCCTCCCCTTCCCTCCCCTCCTCCCTCCTCCTCCTCCTCCCCTTCCTCCTCCTTCCTTCCTTCCTTCTTCCCTCCCTTCCTCCCTTCCCCCCTCCTTTCATTTTCTGTAGGTTTACTCCTTTTTATACTATATATATTCAGAATAAGACTCGCCAACATTACAGAATACAAACATTTTCGTTGTAAACTCATAAAAAGAGTCAATATTATTTTGTGTATATTGGGCCTCCAAAGTAGTCAGAAATATATGCAGAATTTATTTTATTATGTTTCCTTAAAAATATGTACCTTACATCTAATTTGGCTAGTCTCATACCCTTATTCTTTTCTTTCCCAAACATTTGTCTAATGTTTATTACACCTAGAAGCATTGTCTTCCTGTCTGCTTCACATGAAAAGCACCCCTCTAAGCTACAAAACTCAAATCAAATCCTACCTCTTTCATAAGTCTTTCCTGACAACTCCAGCTGAAAACAATCTGTTTCACTTCGAGATTCCTGTTTCACACTTGTGGTTGGATTGTTAACTTGTCATTACTACTTACTGCCTTTTATAGTACAAGGTAGATTCTTTTTGTGGTCCAAATATTTAATGATGTTCCTACTGGATCCATCACCAAGCCGGGAATATTTTTACCACAAGGTTTCAGTAGTCCAGGTTCATTGCCCAGGGTCCCTCTATATGTAAGACAAGAAGACACCGGTCTAAAACATTTTCAAGTACATTTTCAACTTAATCTTTTTGAATGTGAGAACTGTGTCTTTTTTTTTTTTTTAAGAAATATTTATTTATGCATACAAGAATTGGGCTTGGGATGTAAGCCAGAGGTGTGGGAGGTAAGAGGACACACCAGAAAGAGTGGGGAGCAGAACAGTCAGACTGACTGAAATACACTGCTGAGGGGAGCAGCGGGCCAGACAAGAGAGGTCTGCTGGGCCATGTGGGTTGCTCCCTGGCCAGCTGGGGATCAAACTCATGCTGTAGTGGCTGGCAGTAGCTTGATAGCGCTGTGTTTATCCCCTGCACCACCAGGAAGGCCTGAGAACTATGTCTTAATAGTATTTGTGATACCTGCAATACTTTTTTTTTTTAATAGAGGCATTTTTTTTTATTTGTTTGTTTGTTTTGTTTATACATGTACTTGGTACAGTCAGAAGTGCGGGAGGGTGAGAGAAGTCACCAGAGCCAGAGCGGGGAGCAGAGCAGGCAGAAGGACCAAAGTACACTGCTGAGGGGAGCAGCGGGCGGCAGGAGAGGTCTGTGCGCCATGTGGGACCCTCCTCCGGTGGCCAGGGAGCAGCCGGGGATCGAACCGGTGTTGCAGAGGCTGCGGGCAGCTTCGCAACCCAGCGCTCAACCACTGCGCCACAGGGGAGGCCCTACCTGCAATACTTTCTATAATACTTTATAGAATATAGGAATAAAGTGGTGGAGAAGAATGAATATTTACTTTCTAGATATTGAGACCTTCTTTTGTTAGACTTTGAACTCCTAAATGTAATAGTTTCAACTGAATTAATAACCAAATCTGTTAGAAAATTAATTGAATTAAAACCAATTCCAATATTAAGGGCTTAAACTTCTTAATATGGTATTCAGGTTCATCTAAAACCTAATCAAGAAGCATATCCTATTATAACCCTTTATTATCTGAAACCCCAGGCTCTCCAGACTGCCTCTCACCCCCTGAAGACTGTACACTTTCATGCCTCCATGCCTGGGCTAAATTCTGATAACTTAAAATAATCAGAAGGATAGTTAGACAAAGAGTTTATTAGATCACCAAAGTGAGGATTTGAGACTGGGAAACTGGCAGATTTTATTCTGTGGAAGCAGTTCCAGTAAACACAAGTTTGAATTTAGTTTACATAGGTAGGAACAGTGAGCCATTGACATTTAGAATGTAATTATTTTGATAGGGGGGGCTTCTAGTTTAAACTGCCTGTCCTAAATAATGCTGATAGTAGAGGAAGGCACTGAAGGATTTAATCTCTTCCTTTGAGAAGAATGCCTTTCAGGGTTACAAAGATTGAATACCCATGTTAAATCCTTTTTATCTATTGATAGTTCCTTGTTAACCGTGTGTGTGTGTGTGTGTGTGTGTGTGTGTGTGTGTGTGTGTGTGTGTGTGTGTGTGTGAAAAGGATGGCTTTACCTTCAGGTAACAGATTCCTGCATTTATGATGGTACCTATGGAGATGGTTCTTCTAGACCAGTGCTGGGTCAGCAGAAAATTTTACATGTTCATAGCTCCTTTACCTAATTCTGTCAGTCATCCCACCATGCCAGCTGCTCCCATGCCTGAGGACATGAAGCTCTTATTTTCCTTTGCTTTTCCATAGACCATCATTTATGTCTACAGCTAGCACATATTTCATTCTACATTAGACTAATTCTTTATATTTTTGTTTCTTTTAGCAATGGAAAATTTTTCAAGGGACAAAATATGTCTAATTTATCTTCACGTTCCCACAGTACCCACCTATGTACTTGATAAATATTTCCTAAATGTTAAAAAACATGTAGGAAACACCCTTAGGCATGTTTGTCACATGGCAAGAAGCATTCCAAAGCATTATTCTAAATTTGTTTTTCAAAATTATTTTTCAGTATTTGGAAAAATAAGAACACAAAAATTACTGTACTTTCTTAGAATAATAAACTCTGAATTGTGGAAATTGTCTATTTGTTCTAGAAAAAAATGTACTTTCTCTACTGATGAAGCTATCTGTGTAATCCAATATATTATTTAGTTCCACTTAAAAAGTCTGCCTCAATGAAAAAGATTAATGTCTGTATGATTTGGCAGGCATTATAAATGCCTCTTTAGCTCACAGAGCAAAGAAACAAACCAAACCATAATATATAAATCATATACTTTCTCGCTACAGAGTCTAGCTTTATTTCCTTGCCTTCTATGTGTTTAGCACAAAAATTTAAAACTAAAAATTGAGGGCCTCCCTGAGTGGTACAGGGGTTAAAGACACAGGGCTTTCAAGCTATCACCAGCCTCTGCAGTAGGAGTTCAACCGCTCCCCACCCACCCACCTCCCCCCACCCCCGCCCCCACCCCTGCCCTGCCAGGGAGCTAACCCACATGCCACTGTAGAACTCTCCTGTCTCCCTGTCTGTTCCCCTCAGCAATATATCTCAGTAGATCTGCCTGTTCTGCTCCCTACTCTGTCTTGACTCCTCTCACCCACCCCTCATGCCTTGGGCCTACACCCCAGTTCTTGTATGCATAAATAAATAAAACTTTAAAAAAAACAACTAAAAATTGATACCTAATTAGCAAAATTAGTGTAATATTTATGGCTAACTATGAGATTTTATAAATTATTTACTAACTCTATGGAAGAGTATTAAGTAGACATTCTGTTGTATATTTTTGTACTCCCTATGTCATTTGAATCATACTTTTCTACATTAAGATACTCTGTTTTCTAAAAAGTAAAAACAACCTTATATAGTATCCTATTATCTGAATAAAACTGCTGACCAAATCTATTCATGAACAAGGAACTAAAAATGTTAAAAAACAAAATGGAATTTTTAAATTTCAATCACATATTTCTACAAAGTAAAACCATAGCCTAGATTAGTTGTTGATGTTTTTCTGAATCTTGGCTTAGATTTTGGGTCTTAAACTTGGCTACATTTTCTGAAACTTGATGCTTTACATGGTCTTCTTATGAGTTTCAGCAACGTGAAGGAAGTTGGGTAACCTCTCTTCTTGTTGTTGTTAATTCCGCACATGACAGACATAAGCACCAATTAGGGAGATCTGCCTAAGGCATAGAACATTGAAAATAGATTTGTGTTGAAGCAAAGAGGATTGATGTTAGAAAACTAAAACATAATTGTGTGAAAGAGAAATTGAATGAATGTAAAAAGAATGTTCATATACTGGAAGAACAAAAAGAACAATGTATAACACTATAAAGAATTAGTGGAATAAAAAAATTAAGTAAAGAATGTATCTAGAAGTAAACTTTGTGCTTTGACAATCCCACAATCAAGATGTAAAGCAGTATTAACAAATGAAAACCATTCCTATATTTTATTCATAACCATAAGATGTATGAATTAGAAAAAATGGCTGATGTTGGAAATAATCAAAGGCTGTTCAAATTACAGAGGATATCATGCAGAGAATTGCACATTACTTTCCCACTGTGTCATAGTTGTGTGTGTGTGTATGCATGCATATATTAAATAACACCTACATACTTTCATGTTCTGTGCTGTAGATTTTCACTTTTACTCTATCAGTGATGTAACTCTTCAAGTTACTCTCATTCTTTGACTTTGAATGCTATAAAGCAGTTTGAGATTACTTACACACCTCTGAGCCCAGAGAGGTATGATCACTATATTTCCATAGAGAGGAGGTAGTGGGAGAGAAGGAGCATTTTGAGAGGACAATGAAACAGAAAGAATCTGGTAATCAGTTAAGAAGAGAGGAATTCCAGAAATGAAGAAAGGGAAGTAGTTGGGATAATAAGAGTTTTTTCCCCTTCTTTCCTGTTTTATAAGATTTAAAGATTCTTTTGATGGCAAGATACATCAAAACATACTGACACTAGGATAAATAAAGTCTGACTCCTTGTTACAGCTCCAAAAAAGAGAATGCCAGATAATCACACAAAGGGTTGCTTTCCTGGGCAGAGCAACATTAAGCTGAAGCTATGGAGGGCAGTTTATGTATGGCAAGGGGGTGAGTTTAGCTAATTTAAAAGAGCTTCCTGTGAACCGCCAATTTTGGGGCCCTTATGGTGTAGGGGCACTAGTTAGTGGTATGATTTGTGGCCCCAGGTAGATCAGGAAAAATGCAGTTCATAGTGACTCAGAGCATGAGTTCAGTAAAGGAAATGTTAGGCTGTGAGGTTAATTGACTAATCAAAAAGGAAACTGACCAGACTCTAAGCAAAACCTCAAAACTAAGTTAAGGTAGCATAAAAAATCAAACAAGAGTTTGTTTAAAGAGTTGGTGGTAATAGTAAGCAAGGAGATCTCAGGCTATTGCTTTCCTAATGGAATTACAGAAAAACCATGTGGTGAATGAATATTATGTCTCTTATTTTTTAACTTTAGTTTAGCAAATTCCACTGTGTAAATTGTTTCCAGTTCTTCTGACCTCATTCCCGGTAAGGTTTCTAGAATTATAACATTCCCTTGCAACATATGGGAATATACCATGATATAGTGAACAAAATGCAAAACTCTGCTCTATGCTTCAGATATTCAGTACTCATATTTTTATAGTATGCACCTATGCTCTTGACAGTCACCACTTATCAATAAAAACACTTTCCACATTCTTATTCAGACTCATGATGATCCTTCTTTCAGGATTACAGGCAGACACTATCTATGGATGGAAATTGGCAGTTCAGATGAAACTTGCCCACCCTTAGTCTACATTATGATGTACCTGCCACATCCAAATTCCAGATCATAACCATGACATTTCCAATAATTTATTTTGGAATATAATCCAATTAAAATTTAACTGAACACACAGTGTTTTAAAACACAAATCTTAAAGGTCAATCTTTTTAGAGATCCAAAGAAGTATAAGTGGTTACTTTTTCACTAATCTTTTACTGTTAACTCAACTAATCTAATTAAACTCTGGCTTTGGTTTGTATGTTCTCATTCTGAATCCAATTTTGGAGTCAATTTGATTTGGGGGATAGCCATTCAATTCCTGGTAAGACTATTACTGAAAAATAATGTTAAAAAGTCTCCTTTAGGGCACTCTTTTCATCTCCAGATTTTTCAGCTGACTTAGGCTGTGGGAGTTAAGTAAAAAGATACCTTCCCTGACTCTTATCTGTTCTCTTCTGCCACTGAAGCCAAAAGGAAAGAAATTATTTCGTGTAGAGTTTAAAACCTTCTCTCGATTTTGCCTGATCAGAAGTTTATTCTCAATGTCTTCTGCTCTTTTCTTCTCATGGCTTCTTTCCTGTACTGTTATAAGGTATTTGACTTAATTCTATGTGTTGTAGAACCCTCAACACCAAAGTTGCTCACCTGACCATGAGTTAAGATACATGACAGAAATAGTTCTCTGTTTTTAAGAATGATTCATTTATTTCCTCTTCAGAGTATTATGTTGTCACATCTACACATATTATTTCATATTGGTTTCATTTTAGAGGTAAAAATTGTTGATGTACAGGCTCTTCTTCCTCCTTAAAAAGAAATAAGAGGGCCTTCCTTGTGGCACAAGGGGTTAAGCACCACACTATGAAGCAATCCACAGTCTCTGCAGCACAAGTTCAATCCCCGGCTAGCCAGGCAGCAACACACATGGTGAGGCAGACCTCTTCTGTCTCACCTACTGCTCCCCTCAGCAGTGTATTTCAGTCAGTCTGCCTGTTCTGTACCCCACTCTGTCTCTGGTGAATCTTCTCATCCCCCATACCTCTGGCCTGTACCCCAGCTCTTGTATGCATAAATAAATAAATCTTTAAAAAAAAAAAGAAATAAGAAAGCAAAGCCAAAAGAAAGAAAGGAGGGAGGGAAATGAACAGACTTTCAAATCGTTAGACTCAGACATGAGTCTGAATTTCACCTGTGCTGTTAAATATATCATTTTTCTAGTAGACAGTGAGCATCTGTGGAGCAGAACCTGTGACTTCATATTCATATAACGACTGTACCGAGGAGGTTGGAGAATGAAGGAGAAAAGAAATAAGGAAGGGAGAGGGAGGAAGGGAGAAAGGAAGAAAAAAGGAACCATGAAAGCAATGGATGCCTAAAAGTGTGAAAATGTGATGCTATAAAATGCAGAAGAGGGAAAGAAAGCATAAAATTCTCCAGTTCTGTGATTTTAATGATAGTAATATCCTTTTCCCAGGGGATTGTTGTAGAGTCAATAAGTCTACAATAAGATCTTTGTGGCAGAAGCCATGGAACATGACCAGCTTTCTACCCTCTGCCCTTACCTGAGCAGGGGGATGTGCCAACTTTGTTGGGGCTGAGGCACTCACTGCTTTTGGGCATTCTACCTCCCTGGTCACAGTGTGTGCAGGCTGCAGGCTGGCACAGGCTGTTGTGAAAGCTTCACCTCTGGCAGGTATTTCACCTCCCTCTGTCCTCAGTGTGAGTTGTCATGCTGGGGCTCTGGCTGCCACCCCAAAATGCTCTGCCTGTGGGAAGCACCCAGACTACTCTGAAAGCAGCAGGCAGAGGCAGCAGCAGCAGAGATGGTTCCCTTGCCCTGATGCTCCAGGGAATGCAGACCCACTGGGACTATAGTATCAGTTTCCTAGGCCTAGAACAAGCTAGCCCTGGGGCTGCAGAATTATAGGGTAACATGGCAGGCTTCCAGTGGAGCCCACCTGCAGTCACTGGGACTTGTGTCCCAGCACTGCTGCTGGGTTCCCTGAATTGTTAAACCTATCCAGCTGAGGGGAGCCAGTGTAGTGTGCCTCTGTTCCCACTGAGGCAGGATGGAGACCATGAACCTGCCCTGACCTCAGGGCATGTGGAGTCTGTGCATGAGCCAGAGTTTTCCCTTTTAAATCCGATACCAGGATCATAAATGGATCAATCAGTTTTAAGTTCTCCAGCTGGCAGTCAAGCTCATTACTTGGACTGAAAATGGGAGTAAGTTGATTGGTGCTTAAAGGAACCCATCAAACACTTAGGATTAAAAATTGTCCAATCAGTCTTATAGAGTGGGAACTGTGAAGGAGGATATAAAGCATTTCAGGAGCCAGCTTGGGACTTAGCCAGCCTCTGGAGAAAGAAAGACTCAGTGGCTGTCTTCCACGGAATTCAGCAAACTTCTGCGAATCCCCATAGATTTTCAGACTTCCAGATCCCTGGATCTCCACAGACCTTCACAGAGACCAGGCTGCTGTACCTGCCTTTGGCCCTACCTCTGACATCTGCAAAGAATATCATCAGCCTCAGCTTGGTGTCTCAAAGAATTGTTGGCTGTTGGTTTATACCAATAGCTCACAAAGAGCTCTGTAGTATTGGTGTCTCTGACTTTCCGCCTTGTGACTGGTGCTGATAGGGGCTATTGACTGTTGACTGACACTCTGTCCAGCCACATTTGAGAGCTGTCTACCACCTCTGCTTCTCTGGTACCACGAAACTGTTGCTGTCTGGTCTGGTATCAGGTACTGTCCAGCCTGGCCTGTTGCTGTGGGCTGCTGCAATGTCACCTCAGGGGCTCTGCCTATGAGCACTTATAGCAGCCACAGTGAGTTGGACTCTGGTACACCGCTGACCATTGTGCCACCAGCTCCAGGCTCTCATGGCAGTGCCATCTTACACAAGTGGCCTTTGTTTGGGACTATTGGTCACTGTGCACACTATCTGGGGTGAGATAGCGGGCCACTTGTGGCCTTATAATCTTTTTGCTTTTCCCCAACCTCATATTTATTAAATAAACCCTGTTCTTGCTGGGCCCTGAACCTGAGTGGTGTATTGCAATTGAGCGCATAGGTGAGAACACACAGTGATCTGTTCCCCACCTTGGCATTATCCTTTGACACTATCCCTTAGTATTGTTTTGGCATTGTCTTGTTTACCATTTTAAGATGATGTAGGTGATCAATTAATAGTAAAATACCTAACCTTCATTTCACAGTTGCAATATATCAAACGGTAAACTAAATATTTAATAAGTATTATCTTATATAACAATCAAGACATGCCTGTGAGAGATGGGTTATTTGTTAATTCTACTTTGCAGATGTGAGAACTGATAGAAAGGTTAAGTAATTTGCCCATAATTCTTAACAAGTAACGAAGAAGCTAGAACCTGACCCTGGTTTTTTCTGTCTTAAGTCTGGACTCTTAATTATGATGCTAATTTGAGTGACAATGTTATAATTTAATATATCTATTTCCTGACAGCTTCAGTGGGGAAATCTCTTAGCAGGTGACTCTAGAGTCCAAATGGCTACTGTGATAGCAGCAAGATGGCAACATTTTCTTCTGCCAAGAGAAGTCCACTGACCTCAACCCTTCCCTGAATAGTCCTCTTACTTACAGTGGGGTGCGATATCTTTCATGGCAGGTAGTTTGGTCTACTGTTTGCTTTGAGTAAAGTCCTCTGATGAGATAGCTTTAAGAATCATGTCTCAAAACTCTTCATGTAAATCAGCAATTGGCAAAGATTTTTATGTCTGTAAAATAAGTTATAGTTTTAATTATGAAAATTTCAGCACAGTTTTTTTCATGCTTCAACAAAATAATCCTACATTTGCCATTATCAAGTTTGCCATTGTCATTATTCTTAAAAATAAATGAACACTTGGTCCCAGGTCTACCTGCAAGAGAGTGCCAAGAAATGTGCCAGTAAAATCTCACTTATAATGTAAAATGTTCTGTCAACAAGGATGTCAAAATCAACAACTGTTGCTCTTAATAGAGAAATTTCATTTAGTTCCCCTTTGATGAGCACAGTCTTTTCTTCCTGTTACTGTCCCATCATCCAATGACAACTACTTTTTCTCTTCAGACATTGAATGGTTTTGTGGTTCATTTATTCATCAATCATTCAGCAATCTTAGAGCTCAAACTGTGTGGAAGACTTAATATGCAAAGATGGATAACCTAGTCCTGCTGTCTAGGGACTCACAGTTTAGTAGGGGTAATAGATGCACAAGAAAATAACTGTGATAGTGCATTATAAATGAGATATAAAGAAATGGAAAATGCTCAAAGCACTGGACACAGACACTAGACATAGCAACATTACTGCAGGGAGATCAGGGAACCCAAAATAACGATTAAGCTGCTCTTAGAAGAATGAATCCAATTTCTTCAGAGGCAGAAAATACAGGGTGAAAGATCTTTCTAGTCAGCATGAACAAAGGCATGGAGGCGTGAGAGTGCATGGTGTTTAGGAGATTGTGACATTACATCATGTCAAGTCTACTACAGACAATAATATATACACACATCTGTTTTGTACTTTATATTGGAACCATATGTTCATTGATATCCTACCTCAATTTTGATTCATTTTCTCCTTAGTTCAGTTTCTAAGTCAGCCTTTTTTTCCAACTGTGGGTTGTGAAATAAATTTAGCAGTTTTTTTTTACCATTATTTCTTTTCAATTGAATGGTATAGAAAAGACTAGAATAAAACCAAATAGAATAATATCAGTGTGCATTAACTTAGGAAGGTAAGTACTGTTTCTGTGAAACGTGTTTGGGTTATGTGCGTCTGGGTATTTCTATGCATTCATCCATAATGTATTTCTTATCATGGTCATAATAAAAAAAGGTCTGAAAGTCACTGAGTTAGTAATATTTTCTATTACTTTTCATTGCGCTAACATTATATTGGTTATGATTAAACCTACAGTCCAAATCAACCTTGGTTTTTAATGAAGTGACAAGTGACACAGACTGACCTCATTTATATGCCTGGCACACAGGCAAGCATCTGTTTTACTGAATTCTAGTAACATTTTACCAGATGAAATGATTCTAGCTTGGGAATGAAACCATCATTTATAATGTTATTTTAGCATTATTTTTCTATTCTGAGTTCCAAACTATTAAATTAAAGACAATATATAAAAATATAACCAATTAGTAGTAAGCTTCCTAGGGGAAAGCTTCTTCTATAATAGCTGTTTATTCATTTGACAATTATTTATTGAGTGCCTACTATATGCCCAATGATTTTCAAGAAATTGGAGATACAGTGGTAAAAAAAAGAAAGACAATGTTATTGAAATATAAATATTTTTTATTGAGGTAACATTGGTTTAAAATGTCATATGTGATTTTAAAGGTATAGGGTCACCTCCTTCAGGTGTATGTTGCAACACCACACCCACCACCAAAGTACCTGTAATCCGTGTTCCCACCCCACTTTGCTCTTCCCCCATCCCACCCATTGCCTCAATTTTCCAGTCAGTTTTCTGGGTTTGTTAATGGTTTGGTTTTATCTGGCTCTTTGTTTTGTTTCTCTGTATTCCACACAAAAGTGACACCACCTGGTGTTTGTCTTTTTCCTTTGGACTTATCTCATTTATCATAATCCCCATTAGTCCCATCCATATTGTTCCAAATGGTAAGAGTTTATCTTTTTTTATAGTTGAGTAGTATTCCATTGTGTATATATACTTCATATTCCTAATCCACTCACATGTATTGGAGCACTTAGGTTGTTTCCATAGCTTACCTATTATAAATAGTGTGGCAATGAAAACAGGAGTGCATATATTCCTTCAAACTAGTGTTTTTGTATTCCTCAGGTAGATAACCTAGAATCGAAATTTCTGGCTCTATGGTGGGTCTCTTTTTAATATTTTGAGAACTATCCATGTTGTATTCCATGGAGGATGGACCAGTCTCCATACCCCACAGCATACATTCCCACCCACATTCTCACTAATACTTGCTGGTTTTGGCTTTTTTGATATGGGCCATTCTGGTCTTTCTCTCTCTCTCTCTCTCTCTCTCTCTCTCTCTCTCTCTATATATATATATATATATATATATATATATATATGTATATAAGTCATGTGAACTGACAACTCATTGTGCTTTTGATTTGTATTTTCCTGATGATAATTGATGATGAGCATTTTCCATGTGTCTGTTAGCCACTCATGTGTTCTTCCAAGAAGTACCTTTTTTGGCCTCTTGCCCATATTTAGAAGGAATCCAAATTGGGAAGAAAAAAGTGAAGCTATCATTATGCAGATGATAGGATAATGTACATAGAAAACCCTATCAGTCTAGCAAAGTGGCAAGTTCCAAAATCAATATACAAAAATTAGTTGTGTTCCTATATGCAAATAACAAACTAGAAGAAGAAGAAATCAGGACTATAATTCCATTTTTATTTTTATTTTTTTTAAGATTATTTATTTATACAAGCACTGGGTACAGTCAGAAGCACAGGAGGGTGAGAGAATTCACCAGAGTCAGAGCGGAAAGCAGAGCAAGCAGAGTGATGAAGTACACTGCTGAGGGGAGCAGCGGACGGCAGGAGAGGTATGCGTGCCATGTGGGACCCTCACCCAGTGACCGGGCATCGAACTGGCGCTGCAGAGGCTGTGGGAAGCTTTGCAACCCAGCACTCAACCACTGTGCCACCGAGGGGGCCCTATAATTCCGTATATAATCCCACTAAAAAAATAAATACCTAGGAGTGAACTTAACAAAGGAGGTGAAGGAACTATACTATGAAAACTACATGACAGTGTTAAAATAAATAGAAGACACAAAGAAATGGAAAGAAATGGAAAGAAATCTGGTCATAGATTGGAAGAAGCAACATTGTTAAAATGGCATCTTACCCAAAGCAATATACAGAGCCACTGCAATCCCTAACAAAATTTCAGTGGCATTCTTCAAAACATAAACCAAACATTACTGACATTCAAATGGAGTCACAAAGACCCTGAATAGCCAAAGAATCTTGGTTAAAAGGAGAAATAATGACAGCATCACACTTTCAGACCTTAAACTATACTACAAAGCTATAATAATCAAAACAGGATGGTACTGGAACAGAAACAAACACAGTGGTATAGACTGTGGTATAGACTAGTGGTATAGAACTGAGAATCCAGAAATACACCCACACCTATATGGAAAGAGAATTTACAACAAATGAGACAAATATACATTGGAGAAAGGAAAATTTTTTCATGAAATGATTCTGGGAAAACTGGACAGCCACAAGCAAAGGATTGAAACAAGCCTACTCTCTCACACATACACAAAAATTAACTCAAAATGTTTTTAAAAAAAACATGAATATAAGATACAAAACCATGAAATACGTAGAAGAAAACATCAGCAAACAATAGGCTTCAGTGATATCTTTGTGGATTCATCTCAAACAGTAGGGAAAACAAAAGAGGATATAAACAGTTGGGACTACATCAAACTCAAAGTCTCTGCACAGCCAAAGAAACTACCACTAAAACAAAAAGACACCCTACTGAATGGGAGAAAGTATTTGTACAGCATACATCTGACAAAGAGCTGATATCCAAGATCTACAAAGAACTCATACAACTCAACAAAAAGAAAACAACCCAAACAAGAAATAAAAATATTTTCTATTACACATTCATGCTAAATTTGAGTTTCTTCAATTGAAATTGTACAGATATTTTTATAAATGATTTAAAAGCAAGGCACAAAAATATTTAATAACAGAAAAATTAAAAACCCTTTTCCAACTTAGACAAGAAAATCACACTGTAGCAGATACTGCTTAGATGAGTCAGTGGTATATTTCATGAAATGATGTTAATTTATCCCCTGTGTAAAAATTAGAAGACATGTGCTCATACATAACACCTACTTTGCAAAAACATGAGTCTTGCACAGTAGGGAATGATTAGTTATCTATGCTACTATTACGTTATTCTTATAAAGTTTAACTCTTTCCATTGAGAGTAAAGCAACAGATTTTTAAAAAAATTGTATATGAGAGTATACAGAGTAAACCTTGAACTTTTCACATGAAATTTCTCTCCTTTAATTTATTCTTTGTAGTTTTGAGTAGTGATGAAAGTAAAAACGTTTACTCTTTATTCTTAACAATATATGTAACTGCCATTATTACAATTTATAAAATCAATTTTGCCTGCCTTGTGATATTTATAATTTTTTGATTTCAATAGGTATGAGTTGAAAGCCTATACTATGGACCAAGCTAACAGGTAAGGAAAGATAAATGCATTTTACATATGGATTAAGTATTTCAATGAAATGTAAATAAATGTTTTCACTTATTGCATTGCTTCATATACTTCAACACCATTTTATGCCTCATAGTACTTCACTTACGTGTGACTATCACTGTCTTTAACTGCCATTTTGAAGCTATTTAGGAACATGAGAATGTCTTAGTTTCCTTTGGAAATTTACTTTAATCCAACATCTATTTCCATGCTACTTAATTTACTTCAAAACATCCCTAACCCCTATCATCTTTTGAAAGTTTGCCCTGCTTTTCAGAATAAGTGAGTATATATATTACTTCCATGAGGGATTTTGAGAAGAGAGAGGAGTGGGTAGGGAGGTGAGGCAACTCTATAGATGAGGAATTAAATAATTTTGTTATGAAAATTTCCTTCTAGTATTTATATAAAAGGTAGTTCATATTGGAGAAAATGTTGACGATGGCTGAGATACAGAATAACCCAGCCACTTTTAATATTGATATTCTTTGAATTATAACCTAAAAAGAAAAACTGTATTTTCTTTAAATCTGGCCTGACTTGTCTTTTTTATGCTGTGAAGTTTCAAGAATGTATTTAGACATTTTCACTTTATTAGGTCAGGCATTTTCTTCCCTTCTCTTCTCATTAGGGCAGTTAGTTATAACTAATTCTGGTCTCAGAATTAAATGTCTTTAGGTTGAGAGCAAGGCAAGAAAACTCCTGGACAAAAAGACTGTCTGACAAATATATCAGTGGCAGATTAGAATATATAAGTAAAAATTCCATTTTGAAAAACACAGAATGAAAATTCAATAGCAAATGCTAAAATAATTTAAAGGAAAATACTATTTTGGTGCCTCTTCAGAAATCTTTTGCATTACTCCTCTTCCATCACCAAAAGAATATTCAGAATATTTTTCTTTTGGCTGTTGCTAAAAGACAGAGGATTTGATAAATGCAGAACTTAAGGGCCTCCCTGGTGGCGCAGGTGGTTGAGTGCCGCACTGTGAAGCTGTCTGCAGCCTCTGCAGCGCAGGTTTAATCCTGTCTCGCCCGCTGCTCCCCTCAGCAGTGTATTTCAGTCAGTCTGCCTGTTCTGTTCCCTGCTCTGTCTCTGGTGAATCTTCTCACCCTCCCGCACTTCTGGCCTGTACCCTGGTTCTTGTATAAAAATAAATAAATCTAAAAAAAAAAAGATATCTTTTAAAAAAAAAAAAAACATAGAACTTAAAGCTAAAAATAGTTGGAAAGAAGGGCCTGGGAAATAGGGAGGAGTAATACTGAATGATTATGCATTCCCAATGCCTCTGTAAATCTTATTTTCCCAGACTGAATTTAGCTTTGTCCCTTAATCAACAAAAATGTTGCCTTACAGTTTGCTGTTTATAACTTAATACTGAACAATGTCACAAGAATGTTTCTATCTGGAGAGGACTAGAAGATAAGATTTTCAAAATCCAAGGTGTTAAAAGTGTTTGAATCTTTATTATATACTATGAGGATACTTAAATTAACATTTATTGAATGTTGATATTTGATTATGAATATCAAGAATATTTGACATTTTACTTAAATTTTATAGGTTCGGAAACTCAAAATGTTTTTGTTGGGTTTAGGAACACTTAGATGTGTTAAATTTTGAGAAATGTTATTATTCAAAATCCTTACTCAAATTTATCAGTCACCTGTTCTGTATGTTTTATTGCCATTGTGACCTGTTTCAGCAGTTATATTGGCATTTTTATAATGCTGTAGCTCCTGCAAATGAGGAATGACTTTTTTTTCTGGGCAGTCAAGGAGGAGTATGGAGCTGACAGCTGCAACATCAAATTATAAAGACCTTTGAGTTTAATGCTGCCAAACTTTTCAATCTGTTTTCTTCCCTTTTTCATGTTAGTGCAGCTACTACAAGCAAGTAACTGATGCACTTTCTAGCTATTCTAAAGCATATAACCACTTCCAGATGAGAGCAAAAATGAATGTCTTTTTCCAATTATATCTAAAATTATCCACATGCATTGCTGTTGTGTATCTATAGTAGTTTTTCTTTGGGGTTGGGTGCTAGGTTGAAGAGTGGGGTTCAGTACAGACCATTTTAAAAAAAACGATATCCAAAAGAGGATTACCTGTGTCCCTGCCATCCTATACATTGGATGTTGAGGTTGTTCAAAACTGATGAACCTGAAAACAACAGCAAAAAACTGTGACACTTTTCATTGACACTCCATGGAAGTGATAACTAGTGCAGAGGTGAGTGGGACACTCAGCCTGGCGTTACGTGTGTATTAGAGGAGAGTCGACCTTTGAACATCTGTCTCTTTCATGGGAAGACTTCATATGAAAATGCATGAGCTAATAAACAACAGTTGGAGAAAATTGTCTGTGACATTCAACATAATGCTGAGCGGAGGTTGAGAGAGAGGGTGGAATTGTATTTCCTTTCTTTAAAGTGAAAACAGTCCTGAGTGTAGTCTCTTCTAAAATCTGATATTTAAAGAGAATTGTAAGAAATCAAATTGTTCAATTTGGAACGCAGAGTGGCCGAAGTTACTGGAAAGCTCAAGCCTCTGAGTCTGCAAAATCACTGGCCAGGAAAGTAAACCTTTTCCAACACCTACTTTTAATATTGTGCTAAAGCCATTGACTCTGTTAAAATCCTGGGGTTAAATATGATCCCCTCCTCACCCTCCCGCCCTTTCTCTCTTAAGTTAGTGTTTGGGGGACGACGAGGGGGCTGGAGCTTGGCCCCAACTTCGGAATTGCTGCCAAAGGGCTTGTAATACAATCTCTCCCCGTTTGAAGGGTAAATCAGTGTCAATTGCGTTTGCTGTCCACCAGAAAAAGTAAGCATTTTACTTCCGCTCGGTCTATGTGGACTGATGAAATGTAGGAAATCTGTTTCTGGCAGGGGGAAAATCGTTTTCCCAAACAGCACCAAGAGGAGCCATCAGAGAAGTATGAAGAGGGGCACTGCGGCTGTAGCTGCTGCCGCCGGGCTGGTGGGGTGCAGAGAGCGGCCGCTGCAGGACCTGCGTCGGGTGGGGGCCGGCCCCGGGACGCGGCGGGAGCGGAGTCGGGAGCCACCGCGCCCTTGAGAGGCGCCAGCAGCCCAGCTCCGGACGCGGGGTGAGCACGGCGAGCTGGCCCAGCTCTCCGCCGGCGCCGCCGCAGCGTGTGCGCTCTGCAGCCGGCGGTGGCCGGTGCCTCTCCGCCTGCTGCTGCAGGGGTGGCGGCCTGACGGGGGAGGGCTTAGGTACCACCTCCGGGGCGAGTCTGGGAAGGGTGAGGAACCGCGGACAACCGGGCAGGCTCTGGTCTTGAGTGGGTGGTCATTGCAGTGGGTGACTCTGATTCCCTGGAAACAATCATGTGTGCCTCCTCTCTCTGGTGGAACGCGCCAGATGACCGCCGCACGAAAAGCCCGCTGGGATGGCTCAGCCAACCAGGGACGGAAGTGAAGATTTCTAATTAGCACATCGACTGCAGATGCAGACAAATGCGCTTGCTCACAGGCTCTCTGTAAACCCTGCTCAGCGTTATCTGTTATGGGGGACAGGGGGAGGGTAGTGGGGGTGTTCTGAATGGATTGCGCCTGCATGTTTTGAGTGGAGGAGGCTGGGAAGAGAAGAGCGAGCCTCACGTGTGATTTGGGGTGACGTTGTTTTTGACTGATGCTTTTGGCAGAGTTGAGCTTTTTTTTATGTGAATAAACATGCTTGTTTATGAATCAAACCCCCGTGGGAAGATTTGGGGTAGTATTGTCCTTTTTGTCCAAAGAGTAGGGCTTGGGAATCTGAAATTGAGACTCAGAGGAGACACCTTTCCTTTGGAGGCATTGCTTATTTTGACAAATCCTATGAGGCCAGTAAGGTAACTGCCATTAGCCTGGCCCACACATCCAAATGTCTGGAGAGGGAGAGGGAAGAAAAGCAGGGGTTAACAGATTCTGTTTTCTACTTTCCAATACAATGTGGGGTGCATGGGTTAGTCAGTACTCCCCCCACCCTTAACTGTTTTGGAAATCAACGCCTTGCCTTTATCCTCTCCATTTTATTCCTCTCCATCCTCTTACCTTCTACATCTTCATTCTCTTACAGTTAGGAGTTTGCAGAGTTTTATTGTCCCCCTTGTAAACTCCTCCTGTCCAAGAAAGCTGCATCAGCAGTGTAGGGGAGCGCTTATGTGGAGGAAATAAGATCTGTGTGTGCACAGGAACACCCTTTTGGCCTCCTAGTGTTAAAATAAAGGCTCAGACAGGTTGGATGTGCCAGCCAGGCAGAGGAAGTCCTCTTTTCCTCCGCAACTATCCCCTGAGATTCCCAGAGGAAGGCTCAGAACAAGCCCTTGTGCGCTTTCCTTCTTTTCCCCAACCTCTTAGCAGTGTGGCCACTGATTAACTACAGCTGGGATCCAGTTTGCCCAGCCAGTCTTTGAATTCCACCAATGAGTTCCTTCTCAAGGAATGCTCCCTCCTAAATGCAGAGGAAGAGGTGGTGGCTGTGGGGGTCCTCTCCATCATGGGTGTCTTGGTTCTGACTGCCTAGAAGAAGGTAAGAGACAGATGCCTCAGGCATGGGATGAGCAGCTTTGAAATGCTTATTACACCTCTTAGCATGGGCTTCCCTGAGTGGGCCCTGAAACTGAAAGGTAACTTGGATTTAAGCCTGTTAGCGCCTAAACTTTGGGTTTATTTTTTCACTTTATTGCTAAACACATACTTTTATGGTGTGTGCACTGTGCTTTATTGGGAAATGAATTCACATGGCAAAATTTCTTTCACCTAGTGCAAATGGTCACTAAGCTTTCCAGTATCTGGGTAAAAAAATTAAGAAAAAGCAAACCTTTAGGTAATGTAAAATATCAGGGCTTATATATTAATACTAAACATGGAATATGTAATTTTGGAATTTTGACTCGAAGCTGACAGTGTTATAGATTTTTGAAGACTTTGGAAGGCCAAAGTTACCTTGGTTGAAACCAAGTAATGAAGTTTGATCAATTTGTTTGCAAAGGAATTTCTGCCACTGTTGTTAATTCTATTTTTGGTATCTTTATGCTTTTGATATAGAGACGCATACAGTGCCATTCTATTTCTTTTCATTTCTCTTAAGCACCATCAAAGTTTTTCTGACTGGGTAGAAAAATTGGAGTGAAGGAAGAAAGTGTCTCTTATCAGAATAAGTTGAGAGGCTTGTATGATTATTCTGTCCTAAATCTTTTCAAGGTCAGTCAACACAAATAAAACCTCCTGATTTAAGGTTGATATATTCAACTTAGATGAAATTTTGGTATAAGTCCTTAAATATGCTAATTTATTAATGACTTTTAGATAGTTTGCTATTCAGTGATGTTTCAGGTTAACCAGATAGGAGTTCAAGAAACTTTGCTAAATTGGAAGACTGGCTTAGTAGAATTTTTAAAATCTTGAAAAAATCTTGTAAAAACCATGAAAATATAAGAAATCAGTTTTCACTAGCGTTGCTTTTTTTGGTCATGACTTGAGAAGAAATTATTTATTGTAGGTATACCATCACTTGATTCAAGATAAATATTCATGGGTTGAAGGATAAGAAAGATTCCTGGAAGAGAATTACTTAAGATGAGGCTCTTGGAGGGCTATTAGGATACTTTTAATGATTGTGACTACATACCCTTGTCACTTTGGGCAAAACATCTTATTAATAACCTGTTAATAACCCTATTAATAACCAGGAATTTTACTTGTAAATCTTCCACAGTTCATTTGAATTTAATGATTTTGTTACATAATTAGAAAAACTAGTAATTAATGTTAATTATTTTGCCTTTATGCATGGTACTTTTATATTTGTGGCAAGTTGCTCCCCCTGAGCCAAAAGTGGATGTTCATTTACAAAATGTAGAATTACATTTCTGATTAAATTTTATTCTGATTAAATATTTTCTGATTAGGCTCTTAGGTGAAGATTTTGCAAATTCATAATATTAGTTGAGAATATGTAGCTCATGGAGATGTTATTGGTTAGACAAAATGTATCACATAAGAGTAAAGACCTCAGAAGAGTGAAAGAGCCATGTAAAACCATCTTTGGTTGTAATTCTTTGAGTCTAGCTTGAAATTAGGTATTTTCTCCTTCCAGATTTTGGAAGGGAGTTCATTTTGTCATTTTTTTTGGTTTTAATTTTTTAAATACAGTGTTTTGGTCTGTCATATTTGCTTCTTCATTGTTTTAAACACATAACACACAAAATGGAATAGATTAAGGGTGAGATCAGTGGTGGAAATGAGGGCAAAAGTGGTCTTTAAGGATGGGGCCCTTTTGACTATGGGTTCATTAGTACCATTATTTTGAATGGATCCAGTTAAGGAGTCTTTTCGGAGCGGGGGTGGGGGGGTGGGGCATAGTTGATACCCTTCCATAGGGGGGCATAGTTGATACCCTTCCATATTTATGTGAAGAGATATTGCACTCCCCTTTATGAATAGCTTGTAGTCCTTTACTTGGTATCAAAATGAAGTATAATTTATTTCCAAAATTCATTTTTTAATATACATGCAAACAACTCATTTTAGAGCTCAACATTTTATTCATTGTCTTAGTTAATTATTTTGCCTTTCATGGTTTCATCTCTTTCGGTATGAAGCAAACTTTGCATTTCCCATTATTTATGGTTTTGTTTTATCAGTCTTTATCTGTTGCATTTCTTACCCCCTTTGTCCTTTCTCAGTGATTTTGAGTTCTGTAAAATAGTTCTATTTTGTTACAAAATTGCATTTTTTTTTAAAAAGAAGTCAATGGATGTTTTATTTTTGGCAAATTTCCTATGGTGTGATTTAAATTTAACTAGTTTTTATTGCTTTAACTAGTTTTATTGTTTTAACTAGTTTTTATTGTTTATTGCACAAACTATGGCTCATGTAACTAGTCTTCAGAGTTGTATTTGAGGTGTTGGCCCCCTTTATATACTAGAGAACTCAAGTACAAAGAAAAAAAAGTCATAGGGCAGGAACGGAACAGCTATTAAATGACTAGATTGTGGAGACAATGTTTGACCCAGACTTATGTGTCCAATTCTAATTTTCTTTCCATTTATCAGGCTTTTTAGTAGAATCTCATAACAGACGGTATAGATAGAGATAGTGTTTATCACTTTGTTCTGTTTTTCCATATTTCCATTTTATTTTCTTTTTTATTTTTTTTTAAATCTTTTTTATTTTTTAAAGATTTATTTATTTATTTATTTATACAAGCACTGGGTACAGTCTGAAGCGCAGGAGAGTGAGAGAATTCACCAGAGCCAGAGCGGGATGCAGAGCAGGCAGAAGGACCAAAGTACACTGCTGAGGGGAGCAGTGGGTGGCAGGAGAAGTCTGCATGCCATGTGGGACCCTCCTCCGGTGGCCGGGGAGCAGCCTGGGATTAAACCGGCGCTGCAGAGGCTGTGGGCAGCTTCTCAACCCAGCGCTCAACCGCTGTGCCACCAGGGAGGCCCTCCATTTTATTTTTTATATAACATTACGATACATTTTTTACAACTTGCCTGCCAAGTCTGGAGATGAACTGGAAACCATCTTGATCAAAATCAAAGCACACCTGTAGGTGGCGTAAAAGAATACTTTTTCTTCAGGGTTATAATGATGATGTCCTCCAACAGATTCTGGAGCAACAGACTAAACAGAGACTTCAAACATGTGATATTTTACTTACGGAGTCATTAATTTTCTTCTTCCCCTGGGCTATTTCAAGTCTCATCATATTTATAATGGTTATTCCAGAATCACTTCTACTATGGAAAGAAAGAAAAAAAAATACACACTTTAAAAAAAAGAATTTTGGATTAAATTTCTGCATGTTTTTCCTCTTAAGCTTTATTTTTTTGAATTCCAAGTATGGGGGGTTGGCTTATCCATATTTAAATAGACCCATTGAGCTTAGAGAAGTCATAGCTTAGGGAATTCACAGAAGCATGTGCACCCTTACCCATCTTTCTAAAAGTGATGGGCTTTGCTTAGTATTTACCAAGCTTAGTTATCAATCTCTGACATATTTGATTATATTAATTTTCATTGTTTTGAAATATTTTCTGAAATGAGTTTTTCTTTCTCCTAAACCTAACTTTTTAAAAACAAAATTCTAGTGGGTCATTCATCATTTAATTTCCCATCTTTAAAAGCTACCCCTTGGCATCTCTTGTGGTATTGAAAACACTTAAATGAACTTAGAAGATCAGAAATCTCTGTGTTACAGTTTGTTCTTTGTGATCTAATCCAACGCATCCAGATGAAGTAAAAACCTTTCCTAAAAATTGAAAGACATTTACAGATCCTGTGGTGATTTTTTAATCTGGTTACTATAAAGATATTTGACTATTTCATCCCAATTTAATCATTTCATTTGAAAACTGCTTCATTGTGGGATAATTCTTCCACACTCCAAATTTTGAGTCTACAAACTTGGTTCATTTCCAAGGTTTCTATCCATGTCTCTGCCATGTCAAACCCCATGTCTAAACCTCCTTGTAGTGACTTTTAACTGAACCACAGTTTTGCAAAATTTGATGGTGATTTGAAATGTGAAATATGAAAAAAGATGATTGGAAGAAATGGTTTGAATGTTAATGTTTTTCAAAAGGCGGTTATGTAGTGGAAATTTTACCTATTCCACTGACTTTAGGTATTTACATATTTTGGCGTGTATTTAATTGTTTAACTTCTGTTGCATGCTAATTATCCACTTAGCTTCTTTTTCCCATCTTGCCCTGGAAACTATTCTTGTTTTTCACTTTGTATATAATTTTGTATAACAAAATTGCTTAATTGTACTCCCCCCTTTTTTTCCCACTTAATGATCATCTGCAAATATTTGAGGATAGTTAGAATTTCATTTCTGGCAGGCCTGACTACATGAGAAATAAATGTGCCAGTGTCAAGGAAAATAAAAACTTCACTGTTGAGAAGTGTTGAGGGGAAGGATTGTTTCCCTCTGGTCATTGAAACTGTTACATGCCATTAGACTTACTGTAAACTATCCCTTGATGAATTCTTTGCAGGACAATGAGCTTAAGAATCTGAGGTGTCTTCTTGCTTTTACAGAGCAAAATAGGACTCTGATGCTTAAATGGAATTGCAGGGCACATAATAGGATGTAGGTAAAGTTACTGAACTACCACATCTCATTTTCAGGAAGATTGTGGGAGAGATTGTGTCTTGAGAAGAAAGGCACTTTAGAGGTAACCCTTTTAAGATTTCAACTAGTTATTTAAATGTATGAATCATGTGCTTAAATGTATGATTACGTAAATGTTCCCAAGGCTAACTAGCCTTTAGGAAGCCTCGCTAGCTACAGGTTAAAATTTTGTTTTCCTGGAATGGTACCTATTTTGAAAAGAACTGGGAGAGAGTAGTTTAGGGTTCTGGAATTTAATCACAAGGTTTAGAGAAATCTTTAGAACTTTATGTAAATTATTTGATCATTGGCTATAAAAGAATAGATAAACTGATGTCTGGTTCTTATTAAGACAATTTAGTAACAAATGACAAGGTTTGTTAAAATATTTTATATTTGCTTTGGTTTACCTTAAATAACTATAGACACATTTATAGAAATTTTTTTTAAAAAAATTGTAATTTTTTTTGCAAAAAATACCACAGAAAATAATTGCTTTGGAAGTAAAATTTTTCTTTTAAAATTATATATTCATGAAACTTTTTAGGTGTTTGCTTATCCTCTCAGCAGTCTTTCTAATAGTATAGCAAGATAGCTGAGTTTTGGTCACATTTTTCATTTGTCTGAACACCAATATCTTATTTTTGTAAAGAGTAGTTTTTTAAAAGACAGAATACATCTTAAGCTAAGAGAATTAGAGTTTGAGAATAACTGGAAACTAGCACTATGTAAAGTTTCAAAGAATAAAACCAACAAGAACATATATATATATATATATATATATATATACACAAAACTTAGAAATACTCTGAAATACAAATTTTTTTCAACATCAAATTAAAATTATAAATATTGAAATACAGTTGAAATCCTCATTCTAACATATAAACCTCTTGCCATTTGCAAATCTTCTCATTCATTCAGTTATAATGCATTTGGTTATTCTGTATGTACTATTTGTATACAGAATGGAATCCTACACACTCTTAAACTTATGAATTTGTTTGCTTAGCTGCTTCCGTATTAACTTCTGTGGTCTTAGGTTCTATAAATAACACATATAAAAGTGCACATTCAATGTTCAAGTATCCTTTCTATAGCCCACGTGCAGGACTCTGCTACTTACAGGGTAATCAGGTTAATGAAATAATTTCTTATTTTGTAATTATAAGGTATTTAATTACTTGTACTCTAATGATGACCGAAAATAAAATCTAGTGTGCAAGACATATAAAGTGGACAGATACAAAGTAAGACCAAGAAAACGGTGGCAGTATTTACTAGAACTATGGTGTAGTTCTTGGGTCATACTCTGGGTTCGTGATGAATCTTTTCATAAAATGTGTCATTCTGGAGATAGTACCGGTCTTAGAGTACAAAGACCAAGGATCAAGCCTAAATCTCCCTGATCTAGTTCTATGGTCTTGTTCAAGTCACTTACTTTCCTTGTTTTTATTTTCATTAACTATAAAATGAGAGAAATTTAGTAGGGATCCTTTTTCCTGTTTCCCACACAGTTCTCTAAGTTAAGTCAGTCTTGCTTAACCATCTGCCAAAAATCAAGTGCTGTGCTTAATCTTACAGGTAATAGGTTTAAGAATAGTGACCATATGTTTACAATAAATTGTGCAAAAAACTGCCATTGCTAGCACTCAGTCTGAAATTTCTGTGGGAATCAAAACTAACCCAAACAATGGAAGTTTACATTTTGGACACTAACATTTAAACAACCAGTTTTTCTTGTTTTTGAAGAAGTGGATTTTTTTGCTTTCGAAGCCAAGTTTTTCCAGATCTGATGTTTTGCACAAGCTTAATGTTTACTATTTGATTTTTTTTCTACTTGACCTTTGATTGTTCCTGTTCCCTACCTAGTGGTTGGTCAAAAGTGATAGGGCCAATACAGATAAAGCAAATAGTGTTTCATAGAGTTTAATAATTAATAACCTAACCTGTCATCAAAGCATCCATGGATCCAGTTCTTTGTTATGGCATTGGCAGCAAGTCTTTAACAAGAGATGTCTGTATAAAAAGAAACAATTGCTTTTTTGTTTCCAAAACAGGTATTGCAAGAGGATAAATAATGTGCACTGCTCTGAGCCCCAAGGTGCGCAGTGGACCTGGCCTCTCCGATATGCATCAGTATAGCCAATGGCTGGCCAGCAGACATGAAGCTAATTTGCTACCGATGAAAGAAGATCTGGCCTTGTGGTTAACCAATCTATTAGGTAAGGTTGTAAGATCTCATTTTGTGAACAAAGATAACAAGTTGCTTTTCCACCTCATGTAGTGTTCTTCACCTGAGCATGTGACAGCACCTTAGAAAGAAAGACCTTCATTTATTGGATTTTGCTTCTGGCCAACCTGAAACATGTGAAAAGTTAAAAGAATTTTGCAATGTCTCTCACACTGTGTCCTTAGTCATTATGATACTGTTTTTATTTTCATTAACTATATTACTTGTTTCATCGATATGCTGATCTGATCTTTTTCTTACTTTTATGTAGCTGACCAATTGGCCTATCTTTTTTTTAAGATTTATTTATTTATGCATATAAGAACTGGGGTACAGGTCAGAGGTATGGGGTGGGGGGAGGTGAAAGCAGATTCACCAGAGACAGATTGGGGAGCAGAACAGGCATATCTAGTGAAATACACTGCTGAGGGGAGCAGCAGGTGAGACAGCAGAGGTCTGCTGTGCCATGTGGGTCACCCCCCTGGCTGGGAATCGAATTCATGCTGTAGTAGCTATGGATTGCTTCATAGTGCTGACATTTAGCCCTTTGAGCCACCAGGGAGGTCCCTGGCTTATCTTTTTGTGCACAGGCCACAGTCTGTGAAATCTGATTTCTAAAACTAGATTTCTTTGTTCTACTTTTATAAAGCACCTTCTAAAATGCTGAATCCCTCAAACTCCAGAACAAAAACATGTATCCTTGTCCTAATGAGCTGACTAGAGTCACGCAACCTTGAACTAGAAATTTTCTTTTCATTTCATTTTCGTTTTTAAGTACTCTTCCAAAAAGCATTGTCATTGAGAAAAGCATTACCTCATGTTAGGTTGCATCTCTTTTTGTTTCTTTTGTGTCACCATATTTATAGGATAAAATTTCAACCATGTACAGAATGGAATCATAGGTTTAAAGGATCACCATATATAGCAACATTATTTCTATTAATAGTTCTTCAGCATGAATAGAATAAAATCTATTTAAGACCTGAGGAATGAACCTTTTAGAGTTTATATACAAGATATCTTGAGTATAAAAGATATATTGAGTAAACATAGAATTTGCATGGTGCTTTATAATGTAAAGAAGGAATTTCACTAACATTATTTTGTTATTTAAAGTATTGCTATCCTCATTTTCTAGCTGATGAAACTGTAGAGCTTAGTGAGATACACCCTGTCCTGAAATTTTAGCAAGGTTTTAGCAAGATTTTCTTTTTGCTCTAGGTTTTTGCATTGCTTTTGTATTTTTTTTAACCTTCATTAGCCCTTTTTCTCATTGTGTATATACTATTTTAACCCTGCAGTGTAACCAGGGTTACTACATATGACCATGCAGGTTACACCCTTCAGAAAGACTCCCTGCTGAAGGGTAAGGACAGATACAACCAAGGTACTTCCCAGGAAGAACCTTCACCCTGCATGGAGCTGTATCCACTGGAAGGAAGATGCTGTCCCCTTTTAGCAATTCATCCCTGCAAAGGAGGAGCATTTATCTCCATCACCTAGAAAAAACCAATTTAGCTTAAACAGGATTTAGCTTTTTGTCCTTCCGGGTTAACTAATGATTGTTACACTGGTAATTTATTATTAATTTTGTTTGATCATCAGGCATGCACTATCACAAGTATGTCAGCACAGAACGGAAGTTATGAGCAAAGACAGACACAAAATATTTGGAGTTTTCCCCCTGCTAGCAGTGTGACCTCGGGCAAGTTTGACCTCTCTGTGCCTCAGTTTCCTTATCTCCAAAGTGGTAATAATAGTAGTATCTACTTTGTAGGGTTGCTATGGGATCAAACGACTAACATATGTATATGTGCTACTTAGAACAGTGCTTGGCATATTGTCATTGTGTTGTTGTTTTTCATTTATGTAGTTTTGTGATATTGTTTGATTTATTTGTTCAACACATATTTGAATGTACAACGTAACATATTGACTCTGAGGTCAATTCTACCACTTCTTGCTCTGTGATACAGGGCCATGTCTATGTGCTGTGCCTCATTTTTGTAATCTGGAATTAACCTCATAGGATTGTTGTAGATTTGAATGAGATCATCACTTTTAGAACAAGGGTCTGACACAGGTCTGGTGGATGGTAGAGTAGTGATTGAGATTAGTCAGAATGCCTGTTTGTCCACAGTTTGGAGTAGATTTAGTAAGAAATATATTACATAAGTAACTGAATAAGTAACTCATGTTTGGACTTACTGATATTAAAAGATATAAAATACAACAAGAATATTAAAATGAAATACTACTTAAGGGGTTTTATATTTAAACTCAAAAGTGGAAAATAATTATTACTAGTCAGACAGAGCCTGGGAAAAGAGCCTGGGAGGGGTGGGTGGCATGTGCTGAGACAGGGTGGAGTGTGGTTCATTGGGGCAACAGAATGAAAGCTAGTGTCAACAGCACACATCAAGAAGGGGAGCGTTTCATCAGATGTGTTGGGATTAGATGGAACACTGCTTTAAAGGCCAGTTTAAGGGACTTGTAATTTATTATATGATCACTGAGGTTCCATGGAGTTATTCTAGGCAGGACAAGATCAGGATTAATTATAGTCTGGTTCTACGGGCAAGTTCCAAGGCCCTATGACTTGTCATCAAATGCATTTTGTTTGGTGAACGTGATCATTTACAAAGCAGCATGATCAATGTATGTAGCCCAAGGCAACCTCAAAAAACAGTCAGTGTGGGTGTAATGGAAAGATCCTTGGACGAAAAGTGAGGAGACCTGGCTCCTAACTGGGAGTCAGGAGACCTGGCACCTGGTTCTGGCTCTGCCACTCTGTAGGAAACTTGCCCAAAGTCAGCTATCTTTTCTCGGCTCCGTGTCCTCAACCATAAAATGAAGAGGTTGGAGTGGATGATCTTTAATGTCCTTTCCAGTTCCAAAAGCCTAAGTTTCCAAGAAATCCATCTCTAAAGTCCCATTCTGGGACCACCTGTATGCATAGAGAGGAAGAAAACAATTTTCATAAATGAACAACCTTTCTTTTAAAGAATAAGATATTTTTTTAACTCTAGTAGTTCGTAATGCAAATGCAACTGAGTATTTGAGAAATTTTCTCAGAAAGGGAATCTTAAAAGAATCTCAATATATAATGAAGTGCCATCTTGCACTCATTTGAATTCATAAAAAGCAGATAGATAATAGACTTCAAGTAACTCTCCTCCTAGTAACTTGGAAAACAGAGCAAAAGTTTAACACTATTTAAAGTAGCAGAACATTAGGAGGTAAGAAAATACTTATGTACTAGAATGGTAATAATAAAGAGAGGAGAATAAAATATATGGCTATATTAGAAGATATCTTTATTTTATATAATAGATATATTTAATATTGTCATATTTTGGAAATAGAGGTATTGAAGTAAAATTTTAAATCATTATTAGCCATTTTGTCACCTCAGAAATATTTGCAAATTCATGTTATGCATTTCTCTTTCAATTCCTTTTTTTTTAAACTTGAAAGCTAGTTTCAAAGTTAACCCTGTCTCCAAATAAAGTGGCTGAATTTTTTGGTGAGATAGAAATTTATTTACTAAATTAAAATTTTTAATTTAGATATTGTCATTGTGATGTGGACCTTACTAGTAAGGACTTTCCTCCTTTCTGATAATACTTGACTAAAATGTAACCTTTTTCCTTTTATTAAAGGAAAGTATTAATAATTTTCTAAATTCATATATTTCTGGTTCTACATCTAATTTAAATTGGAATAGAATTAAATGTAATTTGAATTGAAATTAAAGAGCATTTGATTCATTTTCAGATTTTTTTTGGTGGATGAAAAATTGCTTGATAGAGAAGAAAATTATTTCATTGGTTCATTGGTTCCTAGCCCTGTAGTCACTTTCTTGCTACATATATGTATATGTGGTATAGTAGTTTAATTTTCAGCTACAGTATATGATCTTAATCATCAACAATAATAAATACTGTGTTAGATTCCTAGGTGAAGAATTAAACACAAAGATAGTAAATATTGGGCTAACTAAAATTTGTATATTACAATATAAAATGCCAGTTCTCCTGTCATAAGATAAGATGAATAGTTGCATTAGTTGGGATTTGTCTATTGGGTACCATACCAGTCTGAGTCATGTAAAGATAATCTCAAGATATTTACTGACTACTCATATATCTTTGGAAATATTTACTGATCTTATTGAAAACAGTCCTTTTAGTCCAAATGTGTTTTCTAATAGCTGGAAGCATGCAGCCGTTTTATGGCAGACATTCACAAATGTCGTAAATGAGTTCTAAAGACTCTTCAGCCTTCCCTAGAACATGTTGGTTTGGCCCTTGTCCCCTGCTATGCTTTAAATATACATAATTCATTTTAATTTTAGATCCTCTGTTTTGTTACTATTGTTCATGAGTTAGTCATTGCCAGTTTGTGATTTCTGTCCTTAGGACATATTTTAGCATAAAATGATTATACAAATAAATTTTGGAGAAAAACTTAACTGTCACTTTGAATAAATAACATGCTAGCGAATTAACAGTCCCAGATCACAGCAGTCACCCATCATTTAAATAGATAAGACATATTCTAAAAATGTGTTGATTGTGATGAATTGTTGAAGATTGCTCTTGGGTTAACTTTGAAATAAATATACTAATAAATCATCTCAAATTTTTTATTCCATTTATTTTTTTAATCATTTGAAAATTATGGCCTACTTCTGTCTTCAGCTAGTTAAGTAGCATATTTGTATCACATAGGAGTATATTTTTTAGAAAAGATTATAGTTCTTAAGCTTCAAAAGAATTAACATTGTTCTTAAAGATTGTAGATCATTATTTAGGATGTAGACATATGTGTTTAGATATATAAAGGGACTGAGTAAATCTTAAGATATATTTATAAATTTAGTTATGCTGACTTTTTGCTTATTTTTAAAAAATACATTATGAAAATTGATGTTATGATGATTTTTCCATTTCTCTGATTTTCCTACATGCACAGAAAAGAAAATTCCATTGTTATATGATTAATATGACCAATATATGTTTCTACTTTTCAGTTATTTCTAAAAACTTATTTTCAATATTATGAAGTAAAGCATTTATTTATTAGAGTCTCTGCTGTCAAGTAACAAATGCTATCAAATGATTTTGAAACAGATTTCATTTTTCCTAGAGCCCTTTTAACTGATACTTATCCTACAAAGCTCAATATTCCTTATACAGTCAATAAAAATTCTTTAGGAGAGGTGGTATCTTATGTTAATTCAATTTTTTTTAAAAAATCAAGTTTGTGTTCAAAATTTTACATATTTCAAAGCCGAATATATCTATCTTTTTTTTTTTAACCAAAGCTTTCCAACAGACCCAGTGTTGTCCTTTCTCAGTATAAATATCAACCTATAAAGTACCTTAGATTCTGAAGCAACCTAAAAAGAACAATCCTTTTGTGTTGGGAAGTGCTGATCTAAGGTAATACATCATTTCTTATCTCACAGCTTTCAAATTATAGTCTCAAAAACCGAATAATTTGGTAAGATAGCAGATGATCACCTTAATTTCTCCAATTAGAGAAATGTACTTGGAAAAAAGTTTCAATGGAGGTTGGCATCAACTTGGATTGTATCTGGATTACCTTAGAGATAAAATATATTAGCTATCTTCTGCAGTGAACCAGCCTACCTATCAGAGCATGACTGAATGACGTTCTGAGCCCATCTCCTGTCTATTAGATGGACTACTAATCCTTTTCAGGGGCTCTATATTTAACCTCAAGCTGTCTCTTCCCCCTCCCCCACCTATCCCGGACCCCCAGGAACTTTTGGTGGAGGAAAAAAAACAACTGCATTAGGCAGAATGCATTGCTGTATAAAATAGTGTATTTCATTTTTGTATTCAACAAATGCTTGTTTAAGTGCCTAAGAGCATAGACTCTAAACCAAGACTTCCTGAGTTAAAGAGCCAGATTCACTGTGAGACTATACAAGTTCCTTGATATAAATACCTCAGTTCCAACATCTGTAAAAAGGTTATAATACTAGCACTGCTTCAATTTTGTAATAACATTAAAAGCATGAATACATGTTAAGTGCCTGGCAATAGTCAGCACTGCATGTTAAAATATTATTATTATTAGAGACTGGTATATCTTTAGGAAACTGAGTATAGTAATGCTAACTTGCTGGGGGAAAATATTTTCTTAGCAAAATAGAAGGTGGAAAGGATTCTTCATTTTTGGTGGCTTCAGAATTTAAGGTACTTTACAGGTTGATATTTAATTTTTATAGAAATTATGGCAAGCATATGTTTCTGGTAGAAGTGTACTAGTGTGTACAAGTTTATGCAGTAAGTTTAGTTAGCTGACAAAAGATTTTAAACAGATGTTTATTTGATGCCATTGTGCCCTAATATTTTAAGAGAAAGTGAGTAACCATTATCTTTAAATTCTCGGATCTTTGTTGGAAAGGTGACACTTATACTGAATTGATGGACTGAAGATTAAGGCCAACAGTTATGAACTCAGGACATGAAGATACTTCTAGACTGGACTACTTTAAATTAATTTTCACATCAGTGCATATTTTAGATCACAACCAGATTAAAGAAAATCTAGTTTTACTCAACAGAGATACTTAGCTTTGTATAACGATCACTTGATATTAGTATTAGTTAGAATTAGTATTTCACAGTCTCTTCTAATGGATTTGTCATGACTAAAGGCAGTTAATTTTATATTCTGTTTTTATATACTTTTGGTAATATTAATGCAATAGTTAGATAATATATCATCCCATGTAAGGATTATAACTGATTTTTTTACATCACACAATATATTTAAAATGTGCATTTTATGATTCTTAATATTTGAATGGAAAATACATTACATATGAAGGTTTTTTAAAAATAAAACTTCTCTATTTTGCGTTTTTCCTTCATTTGAGGCAATACATTTCAACTATAAAGTATGTAATAGTGTCTGTTTTAGCCAAAAAGAAATTCCACCTTTTGGAGCTATAAAATATACAGAATTGAAAGCTGACACCTAATATATTTTTCATTAGATACAGATGTTCAATGTAAAATTCTTCAAGTATTCATGAAAAGCAGAATAACTAGAAATGTTCAGATATAATGCATGAGAAATAAAAATCATACCTTTTGGTAAGTTGCTAATGACTTTTTAATGAAAACCATTTTTCTTTTTATAATTTACAAGTTCTTTTAAATTTATTGTAATCATCTTGTCACTTAACATTATGGATGAAATCTTTAAATTATCATGGAATATAATGAGATAAAAATACCTAAAAACCGCTTCCACATGTAGAAAATCTTACGAATAATTTCTAAAGAAATGATTCAACAATTTCATATTTACCTTCTTTACCTTGACATTTAATTGGTAATCTTGAAAATACCGCAACTATTTATTTTTTACACTTGGTTGCAAAATAACTTCCATATTATTATTAGAAAATGCAGGCCAATATAATGAGTGCACAGTACAAATTGTCTTATGCTGACTTGTTTCTCGACACCACTGCTTTCATTCTTGTTCTGAAGGAGCTGCATCAAGTTATGAAATAATAGCAGTTCTTCAGAGGCAACCTCTGTGGTGAGCACGGAGAGCTAATGATGTTTTGTCACATGCAGAAGTCGTTGTCCTAACTAAGGGCTAAAATGTGAGCTATGCAGTAGGGGGGAAGGGCATTAAAAAAAGTTGATTCTCTTTCCTCCTTTACCTGCCCTCCTCCAAAGGAAAACAAAACATCATTTCAAACAGATGTTTTTGGAATCAAAATACATTAGATATTGTGAGTTTAAGCTGATAGTTTAGCTGTGATTCCAGTTAAGTCATATTTATTATAAGTATTGATGGAATTAAATTGCATGTATTTTTCTTACAATAAAAGCTAATCCTATGAGAGCTTCAATTTAAAACTTTAAAATACCTCTTTTTTACTTTAGCTATTTTTCACTAAAATCATTCTCAAAATTTTCCAGTAGTTTGCTGTATCTTCTATTAATTCACGTGCTCACTGAAAGCATTTATTTGGGGACTGCCATGTAAATAACATTAAGCTCCCTTCTGTAGGAAAATACACACACAGAGCTATACCTTGGGAGGTTTATAGTGTGTTGAGGAAGACCAGGACTTTATACCAAACATGTTACTAGCAGTCGAAGACATTTGATAAGTGAATGGTATTGACGAGCATGACCAAATGGAGATCAGTGTGCACTGGGAGGACCTCTTTCTGGATTTGTGGTTAAAGGGAAATAGAAATTGGCCAAGTAGATAGAAGGTAGGACTGTACAGGGAGCGGATATGCCAGGAATGAAGGTGTGGCTGTAGTTCTCATAGAACTGTGAAGGCAGGGTGCAGACCAAGTAGCAGGCTATAAGGATGCTGGGTTAGGAAGGTGGAATAGAGGCAAATGGGGAGGCTTTTGGATACTAGGATCAGATGAAGATTTCATCTTTTAATTAAAGGACATTAATGACTGTGCAATGAAGATGAAGAATGAACCTGGGAGGGTGGTGGTTAGCACTATTATTTTTACCAATGAATAAGGTATATATTGGAGATAGAAGATGAGGCAGCAAGGAAGAACCATGGTTTTTGTGTTTATTGGTTTAGGTATCAATCATGACAATTTTTGTTATCATTATAAGATCATAAATGGAATAAAGACTGAGTATGCAGCACTTGTGACTGATAAGTTGTAGGAAATTTATGCAGGAAAGGAAAATATTCTGAAATTTAGAGAATTACAGAACCAGGAAAAGGAGAGTGCTTTGGCAGAGGTGAGTTCTGGGAGTTTTATGAGAAGGAAATTAGTGGTTTTATAAGGCTAAGGGAATGGAGAAGTCAGGAATGACAGTGAAAGTGTCCAGGATTTCCTTTGGGAATGACAAAAATGCTACAAAAATGTTGGCACCATAATTATACTAAAGGTAATTAAAAGATACACTTTAAATGTGTGAATTGTAAGGTATGTGAAATATAGACAATAAAGCTGTGACAACATACAGAAACAAAAATAAAAGAGAAAATATACTTTGGGGACATATAGGAAAGAATAAAAATAACCTTTAGCTGGCCAGTTAGTTAAATGTCAGGGATGAGCAATTGTGAATCACGTTCATAAAAGCCATGGGTTAAGCTTTGAGGATGGTTGTTAAAAGAGAGAAAGAAGAGATCTGAACCTGATAATTCTATAGTGCAAGACTGCAGGAGGAAGGGAGGTGGTTAGGGAGCTAGTGTTTTCTTAGAGGCTTTATCACTTACATTAGTTTTATCCATATTGTCTTAATCAGGAAAACAAATTCAACAGAATTTGAAAATACGGCTTTATGTATCACCATGGTATTAAAGTTGCCAAAAGTAGTTGATTTTTATTTATTTATTTAGAAATACAACATAAAATATTTTCTTTTTTTCTTATAATATTTTATTTTATATAATTCTTACATCAGTTTTCATTTTTGCACAATGTATGCATTTTTATCTTGGTTATATTTCCCATACAATCGCACCCCCCCTTATTTTGACCCTAATCCTTCCTCTCCCCGCCCCTGTCCCCGTAGTATGTCCCTGGTTTATAGTTGCTTGTTGAATTTGATTTTTGCTTTGTATTAGTTCATCTTTTTCCTGGTCTGTTACTTAGGTTTTCTGAATCCCTGCTATGAGTGAGACCATCTGGTATTTTTCTTTTTCTTTCTGACTTATTTCACTGAGCATGATCCCTTCTAGCTCCATCCATGTTGCTGCAAACTGCATGTGTTTTTCTTTTTTGATTGCTGAGTAATATTCCATTGTGTATATGTACCACACTTCTTGATCCGGTCATCTATTTTTGGGCATTTGGGTTGTTTCCATAACTTAGCTATTGTAAGTAGTGCTGCTATAAACATAGAGGTGCAGGTGCCCTTTGGAATTAATGTTTCTGTGTCATTTGGGTAAATACCTAGGAGTGGAATTGCTGATTTTTAAAAAAAGATGTATTTATTGCATGGAAGAACTGAGTTGTAGGCAAAAGGTATGGGAGGGGTGGTGGTGAAAGGATTCACCAGAGACAGAGTAGGGAGCAGAAAATGTGGATCCACTGAAATACACTGCTAAAGGGAGCAGTGGGCGAGTCAAGAGAGGTCTGCTGCGCCATATGTTCAATTCCTGCCTGAGGAGTGAACTCAGGACTTCACGGTGGTAGCACTGAGCCTTAACCCCTAGGCCACCAGGGAGGCCTTGTAGTTGATCTTTAATAAACTATGGCTATATTTCAAATTTCAAATTAAAGAAAAGAGAGCTTTTGCGTTTTTGTAATCAAAGACATACGTGGAACACAAAATGCCATTTCTGCTTTTTGCCCTTGCCTTACAGGCTAAAGCAATGGGATGGGCCACTGAGGATGAGCAATGAATGACCTCATAGGCCAAATAGTATAGTCATTGGGAAGAATGGTGGTTTGAACATTATCAATTGGTTGGTTTTTAATCCCCTTTGAACTCTAAATGGTGGGATTTTTTCATCTGGTATGTCATCTTGCTGCTTTTATTTTTTTATTTTTTTTTTTTTCACATTAGATGCATTTTTATTAGAGCCTTTTTAGTGTACAACATGAGGTAACAGGAAAATCATTTCTCCTTAACCAGTACTTCACACACCTGTAGTAAAATATTTTAGACTTAAGGGATTTATAAGGGATTACAATTCTTAAAAGTTGGGGATCAAGTAAACAAGTTCTAACTTCTTGAATATTCTAGTTGACTCCTTAAAACAGTAACCAGCTCTAACTAGTAACCTAAATTTCTTCAAGGCCATATTTTATTGTCACTTATGTCTTTAGATCTGAAGCACGCTATTTCAATCAATATCCACTAATTCCACTTCAAAGATGAGTTTTGCATTTGGTGGAATTTTGGCATCGGGTTGTCCTTTCTTTCCATAAGCCCATTCTGGTTCAATTTCCAGTCGAGCCTTTTCTCCTTTACTCATAGTCAAGAGTGCTTCATCCCATCCTCTGATAACTTTGCCTATTCCAACCTTAAAACTTAAAGGCTTGGCACTTTTCTTCTTCTTTGAACTGGTTTGAATATTAGTATCAAAAATAGTGCCGTCCTGTAGAGTTCCTGTATACCAGCAATGAACAACATCTCCCTTTTTGGGGAAGTTGGTTTTATCTCCTTTTTTAAGAATGGATTTTGTATATTTTGGTGGACCCTCATCCAGAGTCTCTTCAGATTTGGTTTCTTTGGGTTTATCTTCATTAAGCTTCACATTTTTCACCTGCTCAGACACTTTACTTATACTTTCAGTACCCTTGAAACGCTTACTTTCAAAAAGATGGTTATAGGCTGTAACCAAATGGTCCTTGTTAGCTGTCTTGGCCACATTTTTAATGTTTCCTAATAATTTATGTTCTGCAAGAAACGAATCTGAACCGTGGTCCTGTAGAAACTTGATAATGTCCTTCTTGGGTAGCTGCTCGCTGCGCAGCTGCTCCACGGTCCAGGCCCGCTGCGGAACGGCCGCCGCCATCTTCCCCCGCTGCCTCTGCTTTACTGAGCCGGCCCGCCCGGGTTGGACATCGCCCCGCCCAGGGGCGTGGCCGGCCCGCAGGCCATCTTGCTGCTTTTAATGTGAAATAAAACTTACATGCAGTTGAAAATATATCATAAGAATATAAAATGTTGACATTCTACAACCAAAGGAAAATATAAAACTCCAAAGAAACAACTCTCTCCTGTGGGTTTCTATTCCAGATATGTAACTCAGCTGGAATAAAAATTGTGGTGATAAAATCTGTGTCAAATATATTGGCATAATTGTCGTATTTGTGTTGTGGGATGGTTGTGTTTTTATAATGCTTCTTTTTGTTATCTCAGGGAAGGAGATTACAGCAGAAACCTTTATGGAGAAGTTGGATAATGGTGCTTTGCTCTGTCAACTTGCAGAAAGTGTGCAGGAGAAATTCAAAGAAAGCATGAATGCTAATAAACCCACAAAGGTAAAAGATACTAAGACAAAAATCACTGCCAGAAGATAAAATGTGTTTGAGTAGCTTATAAATTGAGTTTAATGTAAAGAATTTGTTGTGAATGGATGTATAGTAGTATCTCTTTTAACAGGAAAACCACAGAGCATGATTTTAAATGAGGTAACATGTTATTTGCACTCTAATTACATAAATTACATAATACTTTGGGTAATTCTAATTAAACAAAAGCTTCCAGAAATAACTGTTTTGCACTCATACTAAACAAGTACTGTGTATAAACAGATATTGAATCTGATGTATTAATTAGAAATTTAGCAGAGAAATAACATGTCATTCAGGCAATGAATAAAATGTAGCCAAGAAAGATTTACTAATTAGGTCTTTATTTCCAAATAGATTATTATGGCAGAATGGCAGAATATTGGAACAAAATATCTGAAATACATTTTTTTAATTTGTTTTAAGTAAGTACTAGCATCTAAATAGGTTTGGGCAGATTGTTTTCTTTTTGAATGATCAGATTTCTACACATTAGTTCTGATACTCTCTTCTGGTAATTATAAGCACATAATAAAATGTGATGTTTGATACATTTTGAAGGAAACAAGATAGTTGATACCTTTCTTAATTTTAATAGAGAAGGAAAAGAGGTTAAGAAAAGATTAAAATAGCATTAATTAAAGACAATAAAATCTTAGAAGCAATTCTGTGAAAATGTTGATTCAGTGGACTCCATCCTTTGCTATACAATGGAGTCATCTGAGTATCTTTAAAAATACTCAGACCAATGACATTCTGATATGATTCCTATGGGGTGTTTGGGAACTGGGATCTCTAAAAATCCCTGAAAGTGATGTAATGTTCAGCAAAGTTAGGGAATCACTGCTGTCATTTTTTCCCCTCTATTGGAGAGACACAGACTAGGTCTTTCTTGTAAGATCACCTGACTAGTTATGACTGGGCAAGAATTTGACATAGACATCCTTTATCCAACTCTAGTGCTATTTTGTTTTGGTTCACTATGGGGTGGCATAGACATGAGGAGATTATTAATGAAAATTATTCATATGAAATGTAATGTTAGAACTGAAAGAAATCCATTACTCTTTTCCATTGTAATGTAACTGGTCTCTGCTTCAGCTTACTGATGAGAAAACACAATGTGTAATAGGAGGACAATTTGTATAGAAAGTTCTCTATAAAATAAATTAAGATGGGGGGAAAGTGGTGTGCTCAGACTTTTGAGAGCATTATATTCATATTGCATAAGTCCTGAAACCTCTATTTATATTGCTTATTGCTGAGAAAAGGAAGATCATTAACTCAATGTTAAGATCTTGATTCTTCATAGTAACAAAAAATAAGCAACTCTGCTAAGGCTAGTGTACAGTTTTCTGGTTTTGTTTTGTAAACTTTTATTTTTTAAAAAAGAAGACCCATAAATAGAATTATACAAATAGAATTCTCCAGTATAAGTCCTCCAAGCATTAAACAATAATTTAAAGGCTTAGAGTTCACCACATTTTGCTTAGGTTCTCATTTTGTTACTTATTAATTGAATATGTCAGAGCCTTAGTTTCCTTAGCTATAAAATAGAATTGGTAATTGCATATGTCTTCCAAAAGCATTACATAAAGATACTCTAGCTCAATCTTATCTCCCTCCCTTAGTGAGTCAAGAGGTTTTGATAAGAATTTTAGATCAACTAGAATTAACTAGAAGGGGAAAAAAATGTACTTCGTAAATGTGATAGCTATTGTATACAAATAAATAGGTATATATTTGCTCAGTCTCAATGATAACAGATAACATTACAAATAACAAACTCAAATAACAAACTCAACTATGGTAATTGAACAAATGTAGGTTTAAAAATACCTATTATAATCTCATCTCAATGCTGAAAAAGTCAAATTTAATCTGAGTTAGCAATTGATACAATTACTCTTCACTGAATTGCCTTCTGTGTCCTTGGCAGAACTTATATTCACAACTGATTTCCAATAATATGCACCTTAAATCAAAAGGAGGCTACTTTATATTTTTTTTTAATATATTTTTATGAGTTAGCTTTTGTGAGTGTACATGTGCATATACGTGTGTGTGCATGTTGAGTTATTTTCTACCTGGACATTTTGAAGTTATATACAATAATAGTGAAGATAGATGAACTGGTCAATACCTTCTCTAAATGAATGAAATATATGTTTAGGGAGATGTTAAAACTTAATTATTTTGGGGCCTCCTTGGTGGCGCAGCGGTTGAGCGCGGGGTTGCGAAGCTGACCGCAGCCTTGCAGCGCCGGTTCGATCCCCGGCTGCTCCCCAGCCACTGGAGGAGGGTCCTGCATGGTGCGCAGACCTCTCCTGCCGCCCGCTGCTCCCTTCAGCAGTGTACTTCGGTCCTTCTGCCTGCTCTGCTCCCCGCTCTGGCTCTGGTGAACTCTCTCACCCTCCCGCGCTTCTGACTGTACCCAGTGCTTGTATAAATAATTAAATAAATCTTTAAAAAAAAACAACTTAATTATTTTGAAATAAATCAACAAACTTGATC
This sequence comes from Talpa occidentalis, assembly GCF_014898055.3. NCBI lineage: Eukaryota > Metazoa > Chordata > Mammalia > Eulipotyphla > Talpidae > Talpa > Talpa occidentalis. The sequence continues at coordinate 21,675,566 of NW_023603184.1, read as the reverse complement.
CCATCCAAAGTCTTCAAAATTATTTCACAAGAAACCCTTTTTATTTTTTCCCTAGAAACTTAGGTGAGATGCCTGGTATGTGTGAAGTATGTCTGTTAAGAATGATTTAAACACTCTTAATATTTGGAAGTAAATTTAAATACATATAATAAGAGTTTACATATTTAATATTTTAGACTTCAGGAATTAAGTAGCAGTTAGTATAAAGCATTTGAGACCAGTGTGCACCAATTTAGTATATGATTTGATTTTACCTAGTTATAGCTATCATAATATGATCAATTCACCATAACAATAAATGTGTATATTCTTGGAGTAAGGACTGTTAAAGCAAAAATCTAAATAAAACTAAGTTTTCAAATATCATTTCAGGTTGAGAGAACCAAAACAAGTGGTAAATCCAAGGTTAGGTTTTATACATTTTGATCCTTAGTTACCCAATTCAGAGATGGCATCTCCAATTAATTCAGTGCTACGTTGATGTAAAATTTTCACTTCCTGGTCCAGATAGAGTTAAACTATATATAAACTTCTTGTTACATATTTACTCTGTTCTTTTTCCACCAGCCATGACTTGCTCATCATGCAAGATTCTCTCAAACACCAGGGCATCAACGAGGGGCAAGCTATTTGATGGGTTCAAACTTCGTTTTCCTCTTAACACTCCTTTCCGTTTGTCTCAATTATTCTGAGAGTCTACCATAGACATCATAATTTTCCTGGCTCAGAGCCTCCTTTGACTTCAGAGAGCACTGGATGCTTAGATCAGGTTTGAAGCTCATGAAGGGAAAAGAAAAAAAAAAAGGATTTCTGTTACGTAGTAGAATACTAACATTATTCTCTTAGGGAGGAACTGAACATTCACCATCTTAGGTAGAATCCAGTCCTTGTTTGAGGGAAATAGCATCCTTGTCAGATAGAATGCCTATGGTACATTTGCTTATTAATAATACCTAATTCTCATAGTCGTAAGATAACTATACCTCAGGATGTTATACCATTCAGGAATTAAATAGGATGATTAGCGCTTTTCCCCTTAAAAATCAGTAGTTTGTTTTCTTTAGAGAAAATCTGACCAAGATTTAATTCAGAGAAATCCAGGAATTTGTATTTACTGCTGCTATTTCTGACAGAACAAGAAAGCACAGTAAAAGTGATCAGTTTTTTCTTGAAAAGAAAATCTTAGCTGTGATTAATCTAGAGCCATTTATAACTTGCTATACATAAAATTATCATATATAGATATATAATCCATAATAAATTCATGATTTTGAGATGCAAATATACTACTAATCTTAAACCAACAGAGTGAATATTGAGATGGAGGAAATATAGGTGGAATGATGTGGAAATATTTTTTTGGATTATTTTGCTACCTGTGACTGAGGCAAAAAGAGGAAAAAATATAGTTAGTGATAATCTCTAATTCCTTAGGATTTTTAAAAAAGAATGTAAAAATCTTTATTTTAAATATATTACAGTCAGTTATTTTTCAGTATAAAATTGAATTCCCTTATCACCATTTTTTTAAGTCCCTGAATATCTGGCCAATCATCTTTCTCTAGAGCAGAGACAATGAAAAGTCTCAATGTTTTTCTTATTAAGTGTTTCTGTCCTAGACACTCTTTAGAGGATATGCTTCAATGTTGTTTCAGTGATAAATGTTGGCATAAAGCATAGTATGTTATGAAATGGATGTTGACTTTTTGTTTTCCACCAGTGGTCACTCATAGGAAATTGATATAGACTGTATGTGAAGACCGAATAAGAAAAAAAGCAGGAATATGAAAATGTGGGCATGAAAGGGAGTGAATTAATGTGCTTATAGGATGTAGTTGGGTCTTCAGGCCTCATTTAACTAATTCCATATATGACACTTCTACTTGACAGAGAGCTGCTGAACACAACTGCAGGTACAGTCAAATTCATCATCTGACACTAAGTTCACAATAAATAGTTCATGTTTTATGGTCTCATGGAAACTTGAGACCAGGTCTCCATCCTGGTATTCCAACATAGAGATTCGCCCTCCATTAGACAGCAGTAGTAAGCTGGAAACATTTGTATGCCATCCTTTACAAGGAGGTAATGTTCCTATGTGACTCTACCTTTGGACCCATAAAGTTCATTTACTTGGAAAAATCCTCCTCCTGGGTTCTGATGGGATTTATTATCTACTCTGGAGAATAAATGTATATATTTTATAAGGTCATAAAATATATACATTTACATACTGTTCCTGCTATTTAATATCAAATAAACAAAATATCATAATAGAAGATTTTGATTTCTTATGCAATGTTGAAATGTCCATGGTTTCTGTAGGTCATGTCACAGAACTGGAGTTGATGTGCAGTATAGACAATAATCATAATACCTCACATCCAGGTGTTTAGCAGATATGCTTTGGCTGAATAAAGATGTAAATGAATGGCCCAAAAAAGATATTTACTTGTAGATTGAGAATGCTGTTATCAGTGGATCTAGCAGTAATTCATTTTTAATCCTGACTATGTTTTTAAATGAGTGCAATTAAACAGAATACTAGAATGTTTATTATTTTTAGTTTTACTTTATTTTTGGCACAGCAGACCTCTCCTTTCTTGCCCACTGCTCCCCTCAGCAGTAAATTTCAGTCAATCCTGACTATTTTTATTATCAACAACTTTGAAATTCCTACCTTTGCTGGTTTTGCTTAGCTCAAAACTCTTTGATTCTCAGAAGCACAAAGAACAAAGTTGACTTTTTAAGGAATGGAGAAAACAGAAGATTGGAGGATTTTAGGATGGCTAGGGAGAAGAAAAAAGCCTGAGGAATTAAAAATGTTGACACTAATAGACCATAGAGATCTAAAATAGTTAAGTGAATTCTGGAGGAAGTTGAGCATTTAGTTAATGGTAGATGTTACACAGTTATGTGATGTATTATTATTTATGTTCAAAGAACTATCTGAAAGTAAAAATGATGATAAAAATGAGCATACAATCTAAATATTTCATTCAGTTTGAAAATAATTTTTCAGGCCTGTATATAGTATTTGCCATGGTTCCAATAAAATTAGGATCAGATTAATGATAACTAGTGGTTTTAGGGTTTTGTTTTTTGCATCTATCCTCAATATCTGCCCCTTTTGTCAAATAAAGTAGTTGATGAGGGAAATGTGAACATAACAACTATTTGTTTCTTCTCAGAGGCTGTAATTAGCCACCTCCCATAACATTATTTAACAACCAAGGTAAAAATAACAGTTTCTGTAAAACTGAAGGAGGGAAAGAGAATTCCAGTACTTAAGAACAAAGAACAGTAAATGCTGCTATTGACTGTCAAAAATCTGTTCTTCTATTAACCAATGGATAACTCAGAAAGGAGATTGCATGGGCATGGAGTGTAGCCAGTCATTTTAGCAACCTTAAATTAGAAAAAATCTTGTGAGTTGCAAATATTTTATGAGTCCTGCTTATGTGTTATTTTTAAATTTGATATTGATGCTAGAAATAAGAGAATTGTTAATTGTTGTGGATATTTATGTGCACAAGTTTTGGAGGTTATAAATGTAATCTGTATGCTAACTCATAGTTTTCTAGGTCAAGCTTACAGATGATTTGAAAAAAAATTTCAAGCAGCCACAGTAGAAATAAACAATATTTTATTATGTGAATTTAGAATGATATTTTACATATCACGATATGCACTGAAAAGTTTTCTTACACATAGTTTTTTTAAACACAGTTTTTTGGAAAATTTAAATGTAACTCAACTGCTTCCTAACTCAAAATTTAAAATAATAATAGCAGTTTTATAAAACATAGTATCTTCTCACACATTGCAATACCTAATAAACTTATATATGGGCCTATTCAAATAATTTTCAAGTGGATTTCAATACATTAATTTGATTATTCTGATTAGCCAAGCATTATTACATCCTTTAATCATTTTATCATCACAAATAAGAATCAAAATTATTTTTAATGTTCAATGAATCATAGAATTGCCACTTTTGAATGACAGAGAAAGTCTGTTTCTAAGGAGGACTGAGGTTCTTTAGGAAAAATTTAAAAATATTATACATCTTGTTGAATTATCTGTGGATGAAAGTAGAAGTTAAGCAAAACCATAATGTAGTTTTGCCAAATATAATTATTTGGGCAAGTGTATAGGTCCCAGATAAATTGAAACTAATCACATGCAAAGCATGAAGTTAACCTTTGTGACAAACACTCATGTTTGAGATGGCTTTCTTTTTTGTGCAGAAAGAACCAAATGACAAGTCAAAACAATTTCAGAATTCAAATTACGAAAGTAAAATATAATCTATTCTTACGTTTGGCTCCTTTCTTACTTGTCGACCATAACTAATGTTCTCTTCATATTAGAGTTTCTGGTAAGTTCTTTGAGCTAAGAGAAGTGAGAGAAGGCATTTCTAGCCTTATTCTGTTTTCTTCTAAAGCCTTTCATTCTAGAGAAGGGGGAAGGAGAAGGAGAAAGACTAGATAACAGCATTGAACCTAGAAAGGTTTCAGGTTTCAGGGGCTGCAAATTTACATAAATATGCTATAAAGCTCCCTTCTTCAGCACTGTTCATAAGTTCTTTCCTTCCAAAAGCTCAAACTGTAAGCTATTGTTTGGTAGTCTAAATAGTTACATTCAAGTCATATGAAGCATAAGACTAAAAATAAATCATACTGAATTGCAATTCCAGAAAAGCATGAAAACAATTAAAACAACTTCTGGATTAGAACTAGGAGATTCACACACACACACACACACACACACACACACACACACACACACATACTTTTCATCTATATAATTTCACTGCACCAGCAGATCATTTCCCCCTGAGCATAAAAGTAAACCTAATCGAATGTTTCCACAATGACATCATCCCTTCTCCTTACACGCTCACATCCTGCATTTAACCGCAGGCAGGCACACATCAAGATTGTAAAAGAAGTGTAACTGGGGAAGTGTTCTCATGATATTTGATAGCACTAATTGTGGTCACTGCTGTTTCAAAGTACTGTGGATACAGACTACTATGTCAAGAAAAGTCATTCTCCCCATATGGAAAATAGAAAATTAATTATTTAAAAATGAACTGTTACTAAATGCTTTGGAGAAATTCAGGTCATTTAAACAGTATTGAATATGCATGCCATTTCTTGAAGGAGAACATTCACAGATTTTATAAATAAGAGCCTTTTTTAAGGGAGTGAAAATTAGGGGAAAGAGTTGCTGTTTCGTTTAAGAATGTCTGAAGGTTTCTTAGTGATTTAAAATATAAGTACTTACTATATTTATGTGTGTGGTCCAAGGTATGTGGTAGTGGTACATTACAGAGTAATGGCATAATGTTTTTTAGATGAGGTAATTGCGTTTAGAGTATATACAACTCTTCAACTGTATCTTATGCTTTTAGGAGCCAGCTACATGAATACCTTCAATTGTTTAACTTAGCAGTTTGAAAATGCATCACACCTCACGCATGAAGCTCTCTACTGTGTACATATGTTTATATTCCTTGGCTAGTCATGTCTAATTTCACACCGGCTTAGGTGACTTGTCTAATGCATGCCTTGCTAGCATCAGTGGTTCATATGAGAAATAAATAATGTAGCAACTCCATCCTGAAGCCCAAAGAAAAATAACAAAAACAAAAACCTTGCTCAATCCACAATTGTTAAGAATTAAACCTTCAATGTGAAAAGGAAGAACAAACTCTTATAATGGGAGTAAAAAAACTAAGTTCTGGATAACTTCAGGAAATCTCTTGCGAGTCTATTTTTACTAGATATTACGAATGGCATTAAGCCAATTAAGCCATAGAATTTTCCTTGTAGATCAAAAATACTATGCCCCCGTTCACAACTGGGTGGAACTTGTGGCCCATTTCTCATAATGATGATTTATAAAACCTTAAACAATGCAACATTACTAACATAAAATAAACAGAATCAATTATACTAAAATACAGTTATCACATTATTAGAAATAAGTATTTAAAAATTAAAATTAAACAATATACTTGCTTATTTTATATTAATCTGGCATTGGTTCTAATAAATATTGTAATTTTAAAATAGAGGAGAAAGGAACCCAAATATTCCCAGATAGCTCACCAATTTGTAATGTCTATGATTTCTGTTCATGAGAAAGCTATTATAGTTTTGAATGCATTCATAATAACAAGAAGAGTAGCATGCAATTAGAGAAGAATGAAAGAAATATTTTTGGTCATTTCAAGTTCATGTTTCTCCCAGACCAAGAACTCTTGTTCTAGGTGATCACAACCTAGGAATATTGTTATAAATATATAAATCTCAGAACTAAAATATTTAAAACAAAGTGTAGTGGGATAACTACGGCAGGAAAGAGTAATCTTTATATTTCTACCTATGTAATAAATGTATATGCAAATATACAAGTATACAAGTAGACATATATTATAAGCTGTAAATGAAGAACCAAACTATATTTTATTCCATGTTACCATATTTGCTATATTTAAACATTGCTTAAAGATTGAAAGTAAAAGAAAAGTAAATATCTGAACTTTTTTTCAGAATTGTGACAGGGCACTAAAGTAAACATTTACTAAGTACTTATGCTTTGCCAGTCAGGGTAAGCTTTTTACATGGATTAAATCACCAAATAATTTAAAACTTAAATCAGATTGTAACATTTTCTAGTTTAAAATTTTCCAAAGACAGCTTCACTTGGAATAAAAGCCAAAATCTTTACAACAACCCACAAGTTGCTACATACTCTGCTCTGACCTCATTTCTCCTGACTTTTCCCTCACTCCACTTTGCTGCCTCTAAATAACTTCCTGTTTATTCGTTGGAACTCAACAAGCAGGTCCCACCTACCACAGGGCCCTTGCCTTTACTTTTCTCCCTTATTCTTTCCTCAGGTATGTATCTAATTTGTTCCTCACTCCCTTCAGGCCTCTGTTTAATGTGGTATTTTCACTGAGGACTTCCCTGACCACCTGTATAAAGTATCTTTCAAGGAAGATCTCCTAGGTTCACTGAAGCCACAGGCTGAATTTTTTTTATCATTTTTTAAGATTTCCCTTCATTTCCATTTTCTAACCAATGCATATTTAAATATTACGTTGTGCTAGACATTATTTCAGGAACTTCCCATGTAAAGTCATCCCTCACAGCAACCATATGATACAGACACTAGTATTATACCATCCCACAACTGATGTTGAGTTACTTGCCTGAAGTCACACTATTAATAAGTGAAAATCCTGGATTCAAACCCAGGCAGACTCACTCCTGTGGGTCTGCTTGTAAATACTACGTTCTGCTGCCTGCTTCCCTCTTCTCTACCCCAGTGGAGGTAATGTAGGCCTAATTTATTTATTTGTTTGTATTCGACAAATACCGCATAAGTACTTTTTGATAGGTATTATAATAGGTGCTGGGTATAAATGGTGACCAAAACCACACACTCTTCCATCCCCCATGTAATTAAACTCTCTGGAGAGAGTGAGTTGCCATTCAATTCATAACTGCAGGGATGCTGCAGCCAGAGTATTTGAACAATGTGGATTTTAACCATTTATAAGCAAGCATGTGTGTGTGGGGGTATTTTGGGATAAGTGATTCTTCATCTGGGATTGGAAGTTAATCAGACAAATAGGTATGAGAGGGTAGAGAGAACAGTTGTGTGTGAGGGCTTTACACACAGCTGGGAGGGCTTTTGGGGACTATACAGCAGTGGGAGCAAAAGCTAATGTGGCTGTAGGAGAAAAGGGGAATCCAGTGCTCTGTCAGCAGATAGGAGACAGGCTGATCCAAACCAGCGATGCCATGTATGAAGGAACTCTATCTTTGTCCTAAAAGCATTGGAAAATTAATTTGCCATTTGAAAAGTATACTCTGATTAGAGCGTGGAAAATGGGGGTGAATGTGTAATGTAATGAAAAATATTGAAGGATGGGGGAGAAACACATTGCAATGAAATCACCCTACAGATGTTTTAATTTTTCCCCTATATATGTGGACTAACTCCAGTAATTACAGATGTGATGATATAATTACTTTTCAGTTCTCACCATCAAAGTGTTTTCTATATATAGACCAGAAAGTAGACAGATTTGAAAAAAAAAAAAATAGCATTAATTGGAGTTAAGCTATTGTCTAGGATTGATATTAGCCATTTTCTAAAACATTTAATCTTAAAATTTGTTACAAGTAATAAACTGTAATTCCCAAAGTTTAAATACATTAGGTAACTATTCTTAGTCACTGTCTTAGTGCAGTGATTTGCAGGTTCAAGGTAGAAGCCTTTCCATTTGAATTACTAAATGTTTAACTCTCATGTTTTAGCCTTACTGAGAATTTAGGGAGATATCATCAGTCAATTGATGGGCATTTCCAGTGTGCCCCAAGTCTGAAGTTCAGAGAAGTTACTTAAAAAAAAAGTAAAAAAACAGTATTTGCTCAAAAAGTGTTTAGATATGTGTTAGCCACTAAAATAAATTCATTTTCCTGGAATTCACACACATAGAAAAAATTTTTAGACTTCTGAAGAAGCTTTTCTTTGTTGAATATTTTACAGATGGGTACCCAAAAGTAGTTTTAATGAAATACATGAGATTATTAACCATAACAGTTTTTAGTGGGTTGAACATGAGAGAACTTTCACCTCTAAATTTTTGGAATATTTTCTGCTAAGTGTGTATTAAGTGTATTAAGAGTAAAAGTTGTGATATTCAGGAAAAATTAAAAATAAAATATCAGAATCTAGTGACTCTGGGAGCTCAAAATTTGCTGCCAATACATGTAATTTACTGTACCTTAAAATGCAGAAAATATTTATTGAATATGAAAAATTCAAGACATGTTTTAATAGTTTTCTTGTCTATTTCCTTAGATAACTCTTTGTAGAAGGGACACAGACAACTGATAAACATTTTCTAAATGTCATCAATATTTGTGAGCTATAATTACTTTATAATTAGTATTAACTTTGTTGAGAATTGTTTTTTAAATATTTATTTATTTATGTTATACAAGAACTGGGGTACAGGCCAGAGGCGTGGGAGGGTGAAAGGATTCACGAGAGACAGAGCGAGGAACAGAATAGGCAGACTGACTGAAATACACTGCTGAGGGGAGCAGTGGGTGAGACAGGAGAGGTCTGCTGCACCATCTCACAGGCTGGCTGGGATCAAACAGGCGCTGCAGAGGCTGTGGACAGCTTCACAGCATGGTGCTCAACCACATGCGCCACCAGGGGAGGCCCCAACTTTGTTGAGAATGTAAAAGATTATCACACTGAATGGCCAATACTCCTTTCTCTCTTTGAGAAATCTTTCATATTCACACGCACACACACACACACACACAGGCACACACAAATTTCTTTTCATTCAATTCCAGCTTGCTACCACAACTGTGATCTAGGAATGTTTCAAGATGCAAATAGCAGAAGAAAAGGAAATCACTGTTTTTTTGTTTTCTTAAAATAACCTAATTTTTCTCTTTCTTCCCTCAATCCATCCTTGACAACAATTGTCACATTTTTCCAGAGCATATGTACTTAGGTTACTTCTTATTTTAAAATACTAGGTTTTTTTTTTATTACTCCCCATTCTCAACTGTGAGATTAAAACTGAAACCGGCTGCATTTGCCTATAGATCTCATTGCTCAAAATCAAGGGATTTTCACATTAAAATATCCAGATTTTAAAACTTTTTGAAATCTGGAAAACATTAGGACTGAATTTTGGTAATAATGAATTAGAACCAAATAGATATGATGACTACCTCTTCTGGTCATAACATGAGCTCTAAGTTTTTCACAACCCCCACTACTCTTTATAGTCTCCCAGAGACAGATACTTTATTCTTTTACTTAAGAGGTATGATCACCTCTGTGCATCTGAGCTTATAACCTCTGGTTGAGATTACAGTATTAGCAGTTCTTGTTAGCCTTGGAAGAGCCTGTCAGAGTCTACATTTCTGGACTCATTTCTCTTCCACATGCACCCTCTGCTCAACTGTAAAATCCATGCTTGTTTAAATCTCTATCAGATGTTCCACTCAGTGGGATATACTACCCTTCAGTTTGTCCTGGTTAGCACTTGAATGCTTTTCATTCTGTAAATGTCTGCTCCTCTGTAAGGCTTCCCAATATGATGCCCATTCAGTCCCTCCCCAGTTAAATGAACATCCTTAAATTTCCCAAAGAACTAATTTAAATTATTTAAATATTTAAACTTATCATTACCATATTATAATTTTAAGTCTATTTTCAGAGACTCTCAGAAGTCTCCAGAAAGGAACTTCTCAGCTTTTTTGTCTTTTAGTCCACACTTGCCATGTTACAACTGGTATAGACTTGTGATTTAATAAAGATTGTTTGAATTGAACCAAATTAAATTTCTATTTAACATTTTAAGATTGTTTCCTCAATTAACTGAGTTTCAAAATGTAGGAGTAGACTTTGGGAATATTTTGAAGCCAATAGCTGCCTACTGATATGTAAACGATTAGCTGAAAGAACAGAAGCTTTTTATAGTAGCATAGCATTTAGATAATGATTCCCATATGGATGCATAATTAGACCCAATAGATATAAAAAATGGAAAGAATGCACTTGTTTTTTAACTTCCTGTATTTTCCTCCTTTATGAAGCTTTTGGGATTCTTAAAGAATTATAAATCATTTACTTTTTCATAGACTTCAATTTTTAGATCAGTTTCAGTTTCATTTGAGTAGAAAGTACAAGAGAGTGGGACACTTGTTATAGTCAACAAACCTACATTGACACATCATTAGCACCCAAAGTCCATAGGTACATTAAGAGTCACTCTTGGTGTTATACATTCCATGGGCTTGGACAAAAGTATAATGACATATATTCACCATTACTGTATTATATGGAATAATCCTGCTGCCCCAAATCCTGTGTGGTGAATTCTCTGATGATTATCTATGCATCCCTCCCACTCCAGTAGCCCCTAATCATTTTAATGTCTCTATAGTTTTACCTTTTCCAGAATGTCGTTTACTTGGAATCATGCAATATGTAGTCTTTATAGATAGACCTGTTTCACTTAGTAATATGCATTTAAGATTCCACCTTTTTTCCCTTATAGTTTGATAGCTCATTTCTGCTTTTTAGTGCTGGATAATTTTTCATTGTCTGGATGTCCCACAGCTAATCCATTGACCTGCTGAAGGATATCTAGCTGCTTCCAAGTTTTAGGGCATGTATGAATAAAACTGTTAGAAATATTTCACTGCATATTTCCAACTTATTTATATCATAACTTTTTATTGTCTATCTCATCTTTTAAGCCTGAAATTGAAGCACTAGACTTAATCTTGACCATAATAATTTCATTATGACAGAGATCATTTGAAATATTTCTAAATACTTAACACATTTCTTGTGTTTATTATTTGAATGATTTCCACATGATTTTATAGGGAGAAGGGCATACATAATGTCCCCATGAGAAACCTATTTTTTTTTATTTCTTCTTTATTTATGGCATTATACCACAAAGTTTACCCTAAATGTAGAATACAATATATCTTGAGAGGGAAGGTCCATTTTGAATTCTATCACAGTGAGTTCACTTGCTACTGTACTCAATAATAGCTCATTCCCTCTGAGGCATGAATTTCTATTGCAAAATCCTCAGGAAAGGTTGATGGTACAGAATTTTTCCTTATTTTTAACTTTAATACTTTTGATCTTGGGGAATATATTTTCATCCTTTCTAAAGTCACATTATAGCTATATTTAGTTATGTGATACTGTGAAAGTTCAATGGAATAATTTTATTGAGAGCATTTTTTTCCAGAAAAATATATAGCAAAACTAAACGTAACAAAGTGATACAAGTGGAATGGAAACATTAATTCTATCATGGAAAGAGTGACTATATTGCCTGAATATTTGAACACTGCATTCTATATACCCACTGGAAAAGGAATGATATTAGCTTTTGGCAATTTCAGCATCTTTTATATATCTCTTCTGTTTTATATCTAAAATCTCAACTTTATGTATTCAAAAGGGAGTGGTTTGCCTCAAACTTTTGTGAAGAATGAATGAAATATTTAAACTATTAGTATTAAATTTTCAGTTCACTACATGTTGAAAACTAAAGATGCCAGTCTCTCAATTTTTTTCAACTTTGAACAGGTGAGAAATAATATATAATTCTTCATTTTAGTGTTATATGGCCAAAAAAAGGGGAAATAAATCAAGTGTTGAAATATATTAAATTCTAGGTACCCATGTCATGAAGAGAAATAGACGAATATAAGAGGCTGAATGATTTGATGTGAACTGTCTATAAGCTGTTTTTTTTTTTAATCATGGAAAATGAAAATACTGTTACCTACCTAGTTCATGGTACTTTTTTTTTTGAGAATTAAACATAAATAATCTGTATGAAAGTAAGCACTGTGTGTGCCAAGCACGCTGGCTCTCACAATGTTAGTTCCCTCCTTCCCCACCCACCATATAATTCAGAAAATAGTAAGTTAGTTCTACTTATGGAAAGCACCATATTTGGCACTGTGTATTCAAAAGGTATAATTAATGATAAATAAGATCCTGGTTCTATAGGTATAGATTATAGTAAGTGATAGAAATAGACACCCTGACCTTTTGAAGATGTACAAGATGTACTTACTCATAACACCATACCTGGGCCATACCCCTGTGGAACTCAGCAGCTTTTATGGAAACTGTAAATGACCAACACAGTTGTTGTCTCAGTAACTAGATCCAGGGAAACTACTATATATAAGGGGAGTTGAAAGGTATGGGATGTTATTAGTTAAAGGAAAACTAATGGTCAAATATTGGATTCTACAAAATCACATACAATGGTTTTACTTTTCTATTATGAATAGACTGTTATATGGTAGCCACAGCCATATATGTCTATATAAATTTAAATTAATTAAAATGAAATTGAATCTAAAAATTAGTTCACCAGTCACATTCATCACAGTTCAAGTGCTCAATATCCAAGTGTTACTAGTAGTTACTATAATGGGTAGCACAAATATAAATCATTTCCATCATTGTAGAACATTCTGTAAGAAAACTATTCTAAAAATGAAGTTTAATTTTAGGGTGAAGATAGAAGTAGATTGTTTGCCAATTTTTTTCTTGTGTTCTTATAGCCATAGCAGAAAAAAATGAAATGTTTGCAAGAAATTAGAACAGGGATTCAGTATTCTGTTTAAGATGGTGAGTATGTTAGTAAATAACCTTCATTGAGCACTTACCTCTATACTCAAATTACATTATTCTATTAGTCCTCACATATGCATAGTCAATGAAACCATTGTTTTTGCTGTGCACTGAAAGAAGACAGAGGCAAAAAAACATTAAGTAATTTGCCCAAAGTATCATAGCAAGAAGGTGATGTAACTGAATTTGAACTCAGATAATTGGAATCCAAAACCCTAGCAGGTGATTAACCTAAGACACATGGATTGAATTAAAAGCCTTTAGAATTAAATTTAAATTATTTCTTTTTATTGCAAACTAATTTGGTTGTTGCCTAAAGGAAGTGTGTGTGTGGTGTGTGTGTGTGGGGGGGGGTTGGTATTCTTGGAATCCATATTCTGTTGTATGTATGTTAATCACTTGTAAGTTAATTGTCCAATCTATAACTCTCTTAGGGGCCACAAATACACATGTGTAGTTAATCCTGCTGAGTCATAAAAGATAATCATTAGACTTGCTATTAGAAAAGTTCATTTACACCCCATTCACTACTTTCACATGATCCCAGTGACTTATTAGTAGTAATTTCTCATTTTACTAACACAAAATATTGAATCCCACACCATGGAATCTGTAGTACAGTAGCATGTCTCTTGTTAGTAAGTGAGTGAACTGAAATTTCTACCCAAACTCAGATCGGCTTGGTGATTATTCTCTGCTCATTATTCCATATTCATTAACTTTCAAAAAACAGTTTTCAGGTGTGACTTAAAACTTTTATTTATGCTTTTCCTAATAATGGGAAATATTTTATGTATTGTTAGGCTAAGAATTTAGTGGATTTTAAGGACCTTTGATATGTATTACTTTGGGAACTGAGGACTCAAATACAAAGTCTGTTAATTGTATATGACACAGCAACTATAGGAAGAACCTTCACACTTTGACTTTCTGTTGATGCACAACAAGATGTATGTTAAGCCTTACAAACTATTGCTCTTAATCAATGAGCAGAGAGCCTTTCTCCTGATTATAGGTGATGGACTTTATAGGTACTTTGTGTGAAGATGCACTGATCATTTGAACTAAAGATGACTTTTTAAAATTTTTACCAAGTAAAATATTTCATCTGGATGACAATAGAAAATTTTCATTCACAGTTTATAGTTTTCTTGACTTAAATAGACATGGAAGTACTGAATCTAACACCTCCAGAACAGAAACAAATATCCCCAAATCACTTAGTTACTAAGTTGTTAGATCAGTGTTAAGGCTAAGTTACTCTGCATTGAGAAATCCCAAGGTTTTTTTTTTAATTTTATATATTTTTTTATCATTTTTCATTTTTGCACAATGTATGCACTTTCATCATGGTTCTAGTCCCCATACAATTCCCACCCGCCTTGTTTTCATCCTACTCCCTTCTCACTCCCACCCCCGTATTGTGTCTCTGGTTTACAGTTGCTTGTTGATTTTGATTTTTACTTTATTATAATTAGTCTTTTTCTAGACCATCCGATATTTTTCTTTTTCGTTCTGGCTTATTTCAGTAAGCATAATCCCGTCCAGTTCCATCCATGTTGCTGCAAACTATTTACATTAGTTAAGCTATGGAAACAACCCAAATGCCCAAAAATAGATGACTGGATCAAGAAGATGTGGTACATATACACAATGGAATATTGCTCAGCAATCAAAAAAGAGAAATCCCAAGTTTTGAAGTATCAATAGCCAGCTTTCATTTTACTTGTCCTAAAATAACTTTCGTATCTTTTAATATGAATAAATTAAAAATATCTGTACACTGGAATGTGATGTGTAGGACTGCAAGTTTATATGGGAAAAATGCAATTTTCATTGATAAGCTCAGTCATTTTCCTTATAAGTCTTATAGTAGGATGAATAATTTTTGAGGGCATATTGCTTGTGGGTATGATCTCAAAATGTGTCCCTTGGTGAATTAAGTGTCACATCAATCTCAAGTTTCTCTCAGGCAATATGGATATTGTAAAATATTGTGTCATAAAAACCATGCACCTATGTCCTTTAGCATCCTTAGCCCTGTCAAATATTTTATAGTTCTTTGGGTATAATTCCTGTATGGAATATCATTCTTTGGATGATTTGCAAGGGTTTTTTTTTTCCCACCCAGGAGTGTTTGATTCTATTTATGTGCTTTTCTTAAAGCCTTATTGACATTATAAAAGAGCTTTGTAGTTATTTCTTGGAGTTTTTTCCAGCAAATCTTCTTTTTTAAAGTTCTGGTTAACATAATTTACCTGTTTTGGTTTTTAATCTTGAAAATATTGATAAAATATAAGTCATTCAATATTCCTACTGCTCCTTTTGAAAGAATGTTAAAAAAAATTTTAAATGATACTGCATGCGTTCATCGTTTTCCTCAAAGGTAATTATTATCAATTTGATTCATATCCTTCTTAAGTTTGTCATAAAGTGACATTAACAATACATAATATTTGTATGCACTTGAGTCTATCATGACCATCTATATTATGTGTGTTTATATACATGTATTTTAAAATGAAATTGTGCTATATATATGTTAGCAAATTATTTGTTTCTATATGAATATGTAATGAACACCTTTATGATTTAATACATGTACATTTATTTTATTCTTTTAAAATAATTGCCTAGAATTCTATTGTATTTATATACCACATATTAATCCACCAACCCTCTTAACAGATTTTTATTTTTTTCAGTTAGTGCTGCAACATATCTACTTGTAGATATATTTTTAAGCACTAATGCTATTATATTTATTGTATATATTTTTGAAGTGAATGTATAAATATTTTGAAGTCTTTGACTATTTCATAAAGGATATGCTATACTATCAAATGTTATTTGATTATTTTGTAATTGATATAAGAAAGCAGTTATGCATATAGATAATTCCATATAGCATTTGTATCTCTTTACTGCCTGAAGTATTTATCTATGACAATATTTATGTATCACAAGAATATTTTATTATATCTACCCTAAACCAAATTCAATCAGTGATGAAGTACTCATCATTGGAATAAGACAGACACAGCCTATGTGATATAGTGACAAAGTGATGTAGTTGTATCCCTGGACATGAAGAACTCCAGTAATAAATGTCAGCAGGACTTAACCAATGCACTGTAACACTATTTCCTATTTTTATATAACTATCCTTGTAAATGAGTTCAATAATCAATAACATTTGATTATTCTTGCTGGTGTGACGCCAAAGGAGATTTCCTGGCTAAAATTTTATGAGAGACCGTTAATAGAAAAGTCTGTCCAAGTTCACACCTTCCTAGTTCCTTTTCTTATCTATTTTCTTATCTCAGAAGAGCAAGGATGCAGGCTATAAAAACTATGTGTCAAGGTCAGATAGCAGAATTTCAACCAGAATTATTTTTATATTATATGATATAGCAGTACACTGTGGTTGTTTATTTATTTATATTTTTCTAATTAAAAATTTTGAGATTACATTGGTTTACAACACTGTATATGATTCAGAGGTATAAGTTAAAAGGAAATAGTTTGGAAGAAAATAGAATAATATTGTTAAAAGAGTTTTAATTTCCTTTTCTTGATATTGTGATGGAGGCTGTGATGTCAGACAATTCTGTTTCTCTCAGTGTTTTATTGTTTAATTTTCATGGAGTATGTATGTGTATAAACATAAAAATGCAGGTATATGTTTTATATATACACATACATAAGCACCTACATATATAACATATATATATTCATATACTGTAGTAGTACTTCTCTCATTCCTCTTTCACAAGTGAGAAATACATGTATAAATACTTTGTGAGAAATATTGATAGCATACTGTTTGGAGGAGAAATTTTCCTGTGCCCTTTTAGGTTCTTTCAGCTTGAAATTATTAAACTGACATGAATCAGATTAACAGGAGAAAAAACAGATTAATTATTTATATATGACATGTGATACCTGAAGACATTAAGGTAAAATGAGTATACATGCCATTGTGAACTGAAAAGAAGCATAGGAGTCTGTGCCTTCAAAGAAAAGGAAAACAGTTCACAGGAAGAGATGAGTGAATGTTTGGTAAATAATTGTTTACTGGACCTTGCAGAAACAATGGGCGACAGAGACAACTTTGAATTCTGGTCTTACTAAATTTTCCCTAGTATATCACGTTTTAGCTCATATTAATTGAAATTATGAGAGAGGTTGTGGAAAGGGCTTTCTAGCTAAATTCCTTTAAGGTGGTTAGGAAGGGGTGGTGTGAAAGGTTCTTCTGAATCTTAGGATGCCAATTGCCTTTACACATGCCTAAGTAGCATAGTTTGGGTCATGTATTCTGTTCCCTGTGAATACCTAAATGAAATAGAAGAAAAATAATATTAATAATAATAATAGGAAAAAAAGAGGCAATCTGAACCAGGGAAGGGACATATATTTACTACTTAATATATTTATTACTTAAATTATTTAATATGTTTACTACTTAAATATGTGTATGTATATTTACTACTTAATACAAAAAGACAAGGGTATATATTTTTATAGGCAGAGATTTTCATCATCTTTTAATACCAAGTAAGTTTCACTTGCATTTTACTTCCTTTCTTTCCTTTGTTCTTCACAAAATTGTTTATTGATGTGGAGTCATTCCAAAACATTTATTGCATAATAAATATTTAAATGTGTCACTGTGATGACTTTGCAGATATTCCACTGGAGTGAGATTTCTTTGTTTTTTGATTTTTTTTTTTTCCAGAATCTGCCCTTGAAGAAGATTCCTTGCAAAGCCAGTGCACCCTCAGGCTCCTTTTTTGCCAGAGACAATACAGCAAATTTCTTATCCTGGTGCCGAGATTTAGGGGTAGATGAAACGTGTCTATTTGAATCGGAAGGTTTGGGTATGTATTTCCTTTATAATTCTAGCTGATAATATATTAAAATGATTATTTTTCTTGGTCAGTGTAACTATCAAAACTAACTTTTTGTGTGATGTTATTTCACAGATTACCTTTAAAAAATTCAGTTTATGTAAAATTGCAGGTTCATTGTAAATTTGAGTCTTTGAAGGTAGAAAAATGCATGATGTCTTTATTGTCAATTACCTTGTATGTAAAATAATAGGAACATACATAGCACAATCCCATCCAAGCTAAAAACAAGGATATGTACAATACACAACTGGGTATACTGGGAAAATACAGGAAAATAAAATAATGTTACCAGCATGCTCAGCCTGGTTGAGGAGCAGCTCTCCTTTAACCAACCATCCACAGCACTGTTGCCTTTTCACCTTTACAAACACGTGGAGACACCATCTCCCATAGGTGCTGAATTTCAGTTAAATTTCAGTTAAAACTGAAATTCATTCATTTTTCTTTTTCTTTTTTTTTTTAAGATTTATTTATTTATGCATACAAGAGCTGGGGTACAGGCCAGAGATGCAGTGGGTGAGAGAATTCACCAGAGACAGAGCAGGGAACAAAACAGGCAGACTGACCGAAACACACTGCTGAGGGGAGCAGCGGGCAAGACAGGAGAGGTCTGCCTTGCCATGTGGATTGCTCCCTGGCCGGCTGGGAATTGAACTCATGCTGCATAGACTGCAGATTGCCTCATAGTATGGTGCTTAACCCCTTGCACCACCAGGGAGGCCCCCATTTTTCTATCTACTTCTTAGTGATTTAAAAATCAGGCAAGCAAGAGATTGAGACAACGAAGATGACGAAATGCAAGCCAGATAATTATGTTGTTTTTTTATCACTGAATATTGGCAAATCTACTTTTAGACCATAGTGTGAGCTTCTGTATTTCCTTGGGAAGAAGTGTCTTTTGTCCCTAATAGTGTTGAACACACCTTGACATGCTACCATTTACTGTTCAGACCTCCTGTACAGACCTTGCCCCAGTGCAGTTCTTTTTTTTTTTTTTGCCTTTTTTTTAATATATATATATTTTTTAAGATCCATTTATTTATTTATTCATACAAGCACTGGGTACAGTCAGAAGCATGGGAGGGTGAGAGAATTCACCAGAGCCAGAGTGGGGGGCAGAGCAGGCAGAAGGACCGAAGTACACTGCTGAGGGGAGCAGCGGGCGGCAGGAGAGGTCTGCGCGCCATGTGGGACCCTCCTCCAGTGGCAGGGGAGCAGCCGGGGATCGAACTGGCGCTGCAGAGGCTGTGGGCAGCTTCTCAACCCAGCGCTCAATTGCTGTGCCACAGGGGAGGCCCATCCCAGTGCAGTTCTAATATGGAGATTGGAATTAAAGTCCCATTCTCATGAAGTGGAACTGACTAAAGAAAGGAAATATCTAGGAGGGAAAAAATATTTAATACTAAAAATACTTAATACTAAAAATACAAGGTTCTTTTGCTTGAGGCTTTAAAAAAATCAATTTACAAAATCATATAATACCAAATATTAGCATCAAAGCAAGCTAATCATCATTCAGAGAGAACAAGTATACCAATTACCTTCCTTCCAAAGTCAGAGTATACTTTGCCCCTAAGACTCACAAAACATTCCCTGCTAAACCCAGGAAATCGGTGGTAACAGCTAAAAAATCTTACTTGTTTTATATGCTTAAAGAAATTTGTATTTGTATCATTAGTTGACATGTTATGGGAAAGATTATCTTCAGATATCTGGGAATTCCTTCAGCAAAGACTACAATGACATGAATTTAGACTAGGAAAACATTTTATACCTGAAAGAAAAAAAATGAACCAGAATAATTGCACTGTAGCATGCTTTATGTTATAGGTGCTGCTTGAATGCAAGTGATATAAATGAGCTTTGAGTTTTTTTATCATCTCACATGAAAGTAAAACAAATTCAGTAGAAGATATATATGTGTGTCTTATCTTTATTTCAGTCCAGTGGTAACATTATAAATAGATTTTAACTTTCAGGCTTATAGGCAACTCTAAGTGGAGGGTTATACAAAGGGAGAATGGAGGAATTATTTGTGGGAAAAAAATCCTTGAAAGATCTAGTGACTATCCACTAATGTATATAGCTATATAATCAAACCTTAGTTACACAAAGTATGTTCTTTGTGTGTGAACAAATAAGATCATGTTTTAAAATTCTGCAGTGACCCTATATTGCCAAAGAGCTAACACATCTGGAAACTGCTTTATTGCTTAGGTTCTCACTAAATCTTTTTTTTTTTTTTCAGTGACTAATACTGGTCTAATGGATTAGTTAGAACCTATGAGAACCAGTATGATTTTGTCTCAATCTTATCAGTATCCATAAATGTTGTTACCTTAACTAATAAAACTTTCAGTTGGAATCCAGGAAGCACCAATTTAATACTAAATTTTCTCTGGAGTAAATATCACCATAGCTCAAGGTCTTTTGTGTATTGAATGCATATTACTTACGTTGCATTTTTAAAACAATACTCACATGATATCTTTAAACAATAAAGCCTAGAGCAACTTACATAATAATGATTCTGTATATAAATACTCAATAGTACATAAAATTGCATCAGAAGAATTTTTAGATGACCTAGTTTTTCACCTTGTTTAGAAAAAACCTGATTTTAAAATGCCCATGATAATCCATATGTAATAAATTAATCAGGTATTTTATTAAAAACTCTTTGATTTTGATTTCCTTCCCTAACATACACACACACACACACACACACATATATGTTCAAAGGTCTTTGCCTGCATATATATTTATATCTATATAAAACTTAGGTTATAACTTGTAATTGAAACACATCTACATATTCAAAAAGTTCAATAAGACCAGGTTTATAAGGCTAGGAAAATGGAAAAATAACGTTTAATCCTCTCAGTGCCAAACTAAATCAAGTAGTTAAAACTTTGTCATTTGATGCTCAATGAAAAGATAAATCTGAAATTTCTCTTACTCAGAGTAGTGCATGAGGTGCTGTATAATAGGTCCCGTGGAGACGGAAGAGGGAAGCCAACATTACGGCATTGACTTTAGGATTATTCAGAGGAAGGAAACAGCTGTGTCCATAGATGTTAATGATAATCCAGATGAAGGACAATAAGAAATACCATTTCCCTCAGTGGAGCCCTTTCTCCTTGGATTTTTCTTATTATTCCCTGTGGGTGAGGAAGTGATGGAGCCACCGCTGATGGCCTTGGACTATGCACTTACAGAATTGACTTTCATACAACAATAACTCTGTGTCCTCCACTCGCTCTTTTCACACTTCTCTATTGAAAGGGAATTTAGGGCAAGGGTTTTTTTTCTGCTTTTCTACCTCAAGATTTCATTTCAGTAGCATACAAGATGAAGAGCATCCTTTGTGTCTTAGTGTTTTGAACAGCAAATAAAATGAAAAGATGCCCTGATGAAGGGGAAAAATCTGTTTGAATGAATGATAAAGTAGATCACTGTACTGAATGTGTATCAAGAGGTTTCTGTCTTTAGCTGTTCAAAGGTCTTTGCCTGCATAAAGCATTCTTATCTTTGTGGCAACTGATATGCTACCCTCTGCGGTAGGGCTTTTTTGTATAATTATTTGTGAGAGAATCTTGATTTACAACTCACTCAATCTGTTCCCTTTCCACAACAGCTAATGACAAGAAATCTCAGTGGGAGGGGAAGCTATGCCAGGGATGGACTCTGAAGTATGAACCACTGCTTATTCCTATGCTTCTTTGTCTTTTTTGGTTCTCAGAAGATAACATTCTATGCCTTATGAGGCAATCACAGACATACTATGGCCTGCAGCTCATTTTCTTTGAGGTTCTAAAAAGATCATTTTTTCCTCTGTGAAATATCAGTTCTTAGGTCATAAGATCCCTAGTATCCAGAATAGTGTTTCACAAATGAGCAAATAGAATAACAAAGGTTATAAATAGCCTATTCACAGAGTATTTATAAATATCCAGTGAAGATACAAAAATGTTGGACACCTAAGTGATAAGGTAACTGTAGATACAACTGTGAATAACTAATAAGGATTAAGAAAATGTATATTTGTTGAGTATGTAGTAAGGAAACAGGATCTGCTATATCTTGCTAAAAAAGTTAGAAATTGTGTACCTTCTTTGGTGAGCAATTTGACATTATATATCAAAGACCACAAAATTTTCATATACTTTTAGCAGTTGTTCTATATCTAAGTTAATTAGAAAAGGGAATAGAGGTAGATACTAAAATGTACACTGAAATGTTTTTTTACTATAGTAAGAGAATGTGGAAATGAACTGAATCTTTGATGTTTGAACACTTGAACATAGCTATAGTCATCCGTAGATAACAACCAAAAGCAATACTTATAGTATTCTTAAGATATTTAGGGATATGGAAAGATTAGGATATATTATGAACATGAAATCAAATAATATCTAGTAACTAGCAATAAAACAGTATATTAAGAATTTGAAAGAAAAACAGTAGTGGGTTATGTGATATCATTTTATTCTTTAATTATTAACAAATTTTAGACAATAAACAGGTATGTCATGAACAATTAATTTTATTTATATTAAGATACATTGGAAGCAAGTTGCATAGAGAATTATTTATTGATGCAAAATTTTATACCTCTGTGTATGAAAAGACTTTTTGACATCACTGAGATTAAACTGACATTTCAAATGATGATAACATTTTGTACTACTGGAACAGATGACATAGATTTTTGTGTGCTCTGTAGAGCATATTTTAACATTAAGAATCTGCATATAGTGTTTACCCACAACACCCACTGTTCAAATCATGCTGACATAGAAGTCAGTAACCAAAGGAGAATTTCTTTCCCATGTCTTTATTTTTTTCCCCATGTCTTTAATTAATTAATTATTTTTTTAAGATTTATTTATTCATGGATACAAGAACCATGGTACAGGCTAGATGTATGGGAGAGTGAGAGGAATCACCAGAGACAGAGTAGGGAACAGAACAGGTAGACTGACTGAAATACACTGCTGTGCTGAGGGGAGCAGCAGGCGAGACAGGAGAGGTCTGCTGTGCCATGTGGGTATCTCGCCGGCCGGGATCAAACCCACACTGCAGAGGCTGCAGACAGCTTCACAGTGCTGTGCTCAACCGCCTGTGGCACCAGGGAGACCCCATGTCTTTAATTTATTAAGATTAATAGATGGTCTCACTCTTTAAAAAGATTTACAATTGGGTTTTAGTTTAAATGAAAGAATGTGTTTTCTTAAGTTTAAAAGTACATAGCTTATCAATCTAAAAACAAAATATGCCTCAACAATTATTTTAAGAAAATAAGTTATTTTTAAGAAGCATGGAGAGTCCTTAAAACACTAAAAATGGATTTACCATATGACCCAGCAATCCCATTCCTTGATATCTAGCCAAAGAACACAAAACACTATTTCAAAAGGAACCCTGCACTCCTGTGTTTACAGCAGCGCTGTTTACAATAGTCAAGGTATGAAAAAAACAGCCAGAATAGATGAGTGGATCAAGAAAATGTGGCATATATACACAATGGAATACTACTTAGCAATCAAAAAGCATAAATTCATGCCATTTTGCAGCAACATGGATGGAACTGGAAGGGATTATTCTAAGCAAAGTGAGCCAGATAGAGAAAGATAAATACTGGATAAGCTCATGTATGTGTGTAATCTAGAAAAACCAAACAAAGGATCAAACAAAGACAAATTGAGACTGATCCTTGAAAGCAGATGGGAGATCTGAGACACTCAGGAGGGAGATGGGGAGAATAGAGAACTGGGAAGG
The DNA here is from genome assembly GCF_014898055.3 of Talpa occidentalis. NCBI lineage: Eukaryota > Metazoa > Chordata > Mammalia > Eulipotyphla > Talpidae > Talpa > Talpa occidentalis. Next base: position 21,651,627 of record NW_023603184.1, on the reverse strand, counting down.
AGAGCATGGTGGAGTGTGGTGCAGGACTGTGGATACTTTGGTGGTGGGAAAACTATGGTGACCTCACCTGAGGAGAGAAATCCTATATTATGAAAAATAAGCAAGGATGTTAAAAATAAATAAATAAATAAATAAGTTATTTTTAATTATACAGTAAATATAAAACATGTTTAGATGGCTCTGGTGAGAGAGCATTTCTAAAATATACAAGTTATTAAATTTATAATCAATATTCTTCCTAATAGGAAATGTAATATTTTTCAAAGATTAAACTCCTTAACCACCTTTTCTAAAATAATGTTGAATATTTGGATATGTTTCATTTTTGTCAGTTATATGAAGACCAGAATTCTATACGATATTACCAATTTTAATAAGCAAGTTACAAGTCCTAAAATTGATGTTCTTGTCTGAATTTGTTCTAAGGTATTTTAAGTAAAAATTAATTTAGTAAATTATATTCTTGTGTGGGGGATTTGTTACTTGTAATATACTATAATACAGTGAATTTAGAAATTGTCATGTTTGTTTAATTTTTTTTCTCCAAGCCTTGTTTATTATTACATTATTTGTATACTTTCTGGTGAGCTGGGAAGAAAAAAAGGTTGGGGTATACTTATAAAATGCACAGTTTTTTGCTTGCTCTACCTGTGTCAATATCATTATGTTATTGGATGATTATAGGATTTGGAAGCCAGTGACTATTCTTCATCTATTTCTCTGAGAAAGAATCTACTCAGCAACGAAAGGGTTTGCTCTCTGCTGTGCTCGCATGCAAATGTGTGTGGTTCTTTTTTTTTTAATTTTTATTTTCTGTGTTTGTGCTTGCTCTGTGGCATTGTGTTCTTTTGATGCATGGCTCTGATGAGCATTTTTAAATTATATTCTTGATGTAAAGTTGGTTTACAGCATTGCATCTTTGGGAGTTTTAGGTTCAAACCTCCACAAATGCATATCTTCAAAATCCTTTGTTTTATTGAACATTAGCTAAAGCACCAATCCACCTATAATATCGGTTTGATACTGCCACACAAAATTAATAAGGACTGTGTGTGGAATTTTAAACAGATTTCCATTTTATAACTTAAAGTCACCTAATGCATCAGAAAAAGAATCTATCTCTGCCTTTCAGTATTTTATGTCTCTTCTTCTTCTTGTCTATATTGAGGACTATAATAGTATTTCTGTGGAAAAAGAGCTGTATTACCTTTATTAGTATTTATGTAAGATAATAATTTCAAGATGCCCATCTACCTCTGTTTTTTTATATTCACTTTCTTTCTCAGGAACAGTTTAGTTTTGGCATTTTTTTTTAACACCTGATCTTATACTCATTTTGTTGAGTGTCTCATTTCATTTTTTATTTTTCTTAGCTCAGTAATTCTCTTCAAATTTAGCCACTCTCCCTATGCAGAGCAAATGTCAAGAGAGAACAGTATGGAATCTGATTGAGAGAACTAAATGTCACTCTAGAATGATGGCTCTATCAAGGGCTTGACGGAGTCAGGGTTGTATTAGGAAAGCGAACAGCTTCTTAGCCTTCCTGGGGCCAGTTTTTTACTGCACAATATTCAGTAGTAATAGCTGTAGCCTCAAAAATGACAGCCAAACACATCTACTCTCCTAACAACCATCATCTTATAAATAAGAATTCTGAAGCCTATAAAATTAAATAAGTTTCCCAATGTTACACAGCTTCTCAGTGACCCAACTAGGATTTGAACTCATTATCATTTAACTCCAAAAATCATGTCTTTGTCCTTTAAAAAGTTATGCTTTCTTTGAGTTAATTTTAGAAGTTCATATGATTATTTCAAGTAAAGGGGAAATATATAAACCAAATTAGAAAAGACTCTTCCTGTTTACTGCTATTCTAAGTGGCAATGATATAATTCATTAGTTTCGCATAAGGTCTGGGTGCTGGAAGAAGAAGGTTACTGTTTGCTCCAGGCCATTTCTTGACCTAGTGGCAAAGGCAGTTAATTATATCTTATTCTCTACATCTTCCACCACTGATGCGTTTATGAATAAACTCTTCTTGGTCACGAAATCTACAGGAATGCCATATCCTGTTTTATTAATGTGAATAGTGATTTTGAACATTTGGATACAGACCCTGTTAGCATTAATGAACTTGCAAGATTCTTTTTTGTTTGCCATTTCTTTTCTTGAGCTCCCTCAGATCAGATCAGTTTTAAGGCATCTAAATTGCTGTTATGCCTAATTGCCTTTAAACTCAAAGATTACTGCGTATGTCTTTCTGGGGTAACAGAATATGAGAGAAATTGGTGATTATCTCTTCACTTTATTGGGAGGCATATTTTGTAACTTACAGATCCTGTTGGGAGAGAAATACCCAGAATACCTGAAGGGTTAATCTAATAGACAAATTATTTCTCCCTTCATTCATCACCATCATCACATCATGTCATCTCATCTTCACATCATCATCACCACATCACATCATCATCACATCACATCATCACCAGTGTTAATCCTAAACATTAATCAAGGGAGTTTCCAGTATCAAAACATGTTTGGATATTTTTAGTGAAATATGGGGATCATAACTGACATTTATTATAAAATCATAGGGTTGTTTAATATAGTGCTTCTCAAATTTTAATGCCCATGCTCATCACCTGGATTGCTTATGTAAATGTAGATTTTGATCACTATATCTAGGATAAGACCCAATAATCTACATTTCAGTCAAGTGTTCAGCAGATGCGAATGCTGTTATGTAGACCATAATTACATAACAAGGGAGTAACATACATTGGGTGCTAGCACATACCAAGTGCCCTTAATTGTACAATTATCTCATAATAAAAAGCAGGTAGAAGTTAAGATACTTATTTGAGAGATTAAAAAAATTATAAAGCTTATATTAGAACCCAATTCTGATTTCTAGTTTACTGGATCCATTCTTTCTGAGTATTAGAACCTGTCCTCTACTCTGGGATGATAGCGAGTCATTAATTTATGATATTTCCACAAAACAATATTCAGTCAAAAAAATCTTTGCACATTTTCTTCCTAAATGTAAATCTATAATCTAATTTTCTTGAAAATTAACATGAATATAGTAATCTCTAATGCAGAGAAATGAAATGGACAATACAACTTTGCAAGCTTTTTATTTCTTTGCTCAGCTCTTAAAACTTAATATATGCAGCTAAACTATACATTTATGGTCTACTTCATTTTATCCTTACAGAGTCTGTGACATTGACACTCTACCCTGGCTTTTTCGCTGAAGGCCTCATTTTCTATTCCTGGAGCTAGCAGCATTCCATTTGACATTTGATGCCCAGGAGATTTTTATAGAATCTAGGTTAGAAGACTGAATCTCTTGCCACATATTTCTGAATACGGATCTATGTTACTTTTTCCAGAGGTCATCCGCATTTTACTTTACTTTGAAATGGCTTTGATAATTTAAAAGGATGCCTCAAATGATAAAAATTTTGTATAGTAATCACAAGTGATGAGAGCTTTTCACTTTGTTTTAAAGAAATTTTTTTCACATGAAAGAAAGCAATACTAATCCCCTCTTATATCTTAAACTTAAAGCAAAAAAATTAATGTTACAATGATAGAGGGAAAAAAAGTTTCCTACTCCAAACTGCAGTAGAAGTTTCCTTATGTTTTTGCAAAGATGAATCAGTAAATATGTTTGGAATAAATATTACATAACACTTAATATAAAGGTTTTAGTTCAAGTACAGTATTTTAAAGTTGCCTTTCTAAATATCCTAACAAATGCATCATTCAGTTATTTGAGCTTCTAAAATATGTTAACACATAATCAGCTTAGTTTATTGAAAATGAACTCACCTAAATTATTCTCTTCTCCTAGACAGAGGAAAATTGAAAACTATTATTTGACAAATTACATCATCCTTATATAATTATTGCTAAATTATTATACTTGGCACAAACTCATCACAGCTATAGGATATTTGCCAACATACACCGGCAAATTGACTTATTTAACCTTAATCAAATTAACTTAATTTGATTGAGTGTGTAATTAACTATCCCAGGTAAATATAAATGGTAAAATATTCAAATACACTTGTTCTAATACAATGACTCTGAATTACATATATACTTTTATATGAAATATTTTGTTCAATTGTCACAGAAATAATGTTTCACAAGAAATAATATCTACTATTGTTTTTTCTCAGGAAGCATTTTATAGGAGAATAACCTCCCCAAATAATAAAACTTGTAAATGTTGGAGATCTAATATACAACATCCAGATTTTTGTAGCTCAAATCCCATGGCAATTATACTTTTTCCATCTATTAAGTTTGATTAGACTCTATCTTGGTGCAAAAACCAGTCACCTTGGATATAATGTGATTTTGCTTAAAAGCTATTGAATTTAAGTTTGTAGCTATAAGGTAAGAGTATTTGCTGTTATATTAAATAAACATTTACATAATTAAAATTACATTTCTAAAGATGTTAGGAAAGATTTTCATCTTTATTTAGTTTTTAATTATCACAGAATTGTCATCTTCTATAGTATATCGAGATATAATAGTTCATAATTACTGTATTATAGATATTGTGCAAAATTATACTTCTCTATATACTTATCTCATTCATTGCTTATGAGTCATCAAACATTGATTTTTTTTTTGGGATATGATGGAATAACCTTAATATGCCTGACCCTGGAAAAGTCATTAACATGTGAAATGATGCTGTAGGTATGTTTTGAAGCTATGTTTTTGCTTTATAAAAGCTATTTTTAAGAAAACTGAGAAATAAAACATTACCTTTTTATTAGCATTTCCTAAAAAACGATGTCGAGGAAAGATTTGTTTTTAAATTTTATAGGCTGATTCTTTTGAGCATGTAAAGTAAAGAATCATGCCGTTATGTTCCAATTTGTCATTTGATTTGCTCATAAATCCATGATAGATTTGACATGCAAAAGCTATTTTAAATTAATAGCTCAGTTGAGAAAGCGAAAAACACAATAATGATGTCTTGTATTATCCACATTACTGCTTATCTTCAGGGTGAATTTTATTGTCCATAAAATTTATCTGTTTATTTCCTATACTTATATAGTCCTCAAAACATGTTAATAAATTCAATAAGGAATTATTAAAACTGGTTCATTTATAGTTGGTTATTGACTTCTCATCAACATTTGTTCAGCCTATTAACACTTTTCATATTTGACTCCATCAAGAAATGCATGAGGTTGTATACAAGGCTCCTAGAGCTTTAGCCACTTGCTTGACACAGCTTTCACTCAATATGAAAGTATCATCAGGGCCTTAAAAATCTGTCTCTCTTTAGCTTTTTTGTAGTCCTTCCATCTCCACTCCAAACTCCTATTCATTATTTTGCGTCAGGGACAATATGAAAACAAAGTCCAAATCAGACGAAGTTGATCATCTGGACAGCAAGAGTGATTTTCATTTGTTTGCTTCTGTTTTGTAATGTTTGTTGTTGTTCTCTGTTTGAAATTAGTGCCTGTGAGATAATAACAATTCATATGTTGCATTGCACTGAAGTTGATTTAATATGACAACAGTTGTGAAGTCAGTATCATTCCAGTCAGAATCAACTAGTGGTACATTTTAAATTGGAGGTAGGAAATAAATATCTTAAGCCCTTTTACTGAAGAGTAATTTTCAGCTTCTCCCATTAGGACTTTGTGAGGACTCACTAAGGTTCAGCTGGAAATAAAATTTGTGTAACCAATAATGGAAAAATTCTATAATTCAGATTTGCTATAACCAATTTTATTTTAGTGAGCATTGCTGATGATATTAGGACTTGTTCTAAAAGTTTTAAAAGGTGCCATTTTATAAGGTAATACATTTGTGTCTATTAAAGCTAAATGAAATTAAATGCTTTTACAGTCCAAGTAAATTTTTTTTTCTATTCAAAACACTTTCCTCCAAAATTCCAGACTGGTCTCAGTGGATTGAATACTGCCACTACCATAGTCTTTGGAGAGAAGGAATTAGATGTTTAAGCTAAGGGAATAAAATAATGCTCGTAAATTGAATTGTTGTGAAATTCTATATTTAGGATTAAAATATATTTCTATTTAAAAATATTCTATTCTTTCTATTTTTAAAAAAATGTACTTTTCCATTTTTCTTAGTTTATCAATGAGTTATCAATAAACTAGTTTTCTTATGTGAGGATATTAAGTTTATGTAGAGAATAATCTTAATGTAGTATTTTCCCCAACATCTACTCTCTTAATTAGGGGCTGTACATTATTATAGCATTTTAAAAAATCTTTCATCGTGGTTTAAAAAGTGCATAGTATAAACCCTCAAAGGCTCAACAAATGGAAGACTAGTCAACATTTCTGAATCTGTCAAAAGTAATTAGTAAAGCAAAATTATTAAGTAGTCATTTTATGTCAGAATAGAAATCTGAATGCCAAAGGAGTATTCTAATTTTATTTTTTTTTATGGATGAAACTGGCTGCTGGCATATATTGGTGCATATTTATAAAAATCCAGTCAGTTGAAAGTGTTATTTTGTAAATTATCATTTAATCACATTTGATTAGAAGAAGACATTAAGCTTTATGTTCTCATTTCACATTGATACAGAGGATAACTAAGGACTGGTGTATAATTATTCTTGTTCATTGTATTGTCTCTGCTAAAATCACTGGTGAAGCTAGACACGGGAATTTTAAAAATTTAATCTTTGCTCCATAGTCTCCTTTGTGCTGTATATTTTTAAATATCTATTTATAACTATAGTTGCATATGTTTCAAGCATTGACTTACTAATATTAACTAATTGCAAGAAAATAATTTCAGGGTGAGATTTACCCAGGGTAAGATTTCCTGAGACTCATAATTTTTGGAAAGGAAGTTGGGCAAAGAGTTTTGAAAGCTGCTTTAAGACTTTAATAGAGCTTAGTATACTGTGACCACGGGGTACAATGGTTTCTGTGAATGGAAACTAACACTTTTACTGGGAGCATTAGGGGGAGGGCTCATTGACAAGTCTGTTCACCATAGAGCTGCTTTACATTCCTATTGTTAAGTTGTCCACCTCTGTCTTGTCTTTCAGTCCTCCACAAGCAACCCAGAGAAGTGTGTCTCTGTTTGCTAGAGCTTGGCCGGATTGCAGCCAGGTAGGTCAAACTACTGTTACTGTCAAGGCATGGACTATTTAACATCTAAGCATTGGGACACTTGCTGGCCTTTTATTGCAATTATTTAACTTGGATTTTGAGAAGCTATTCCTGCAAATAGCGTCAGTACTGACATCTAAAGAGTAGTTGTTCAAACAGATAGCAAATCACCAATATTCTTAATATTATCATCTTGTCAAAACATTTTGCTGATATTCCTTTAATCAAATACATTCCTTTCTACCATTTTTTAGGGAGCGGGGAGACTCTTGTGAATGAAGTTTCCCTGTTGAAAAATCTATTCCCATTACTCTCCCTGTCTTTAACTCTCCCTATCTTTAACAATTCTCTGCCTCCTCTTTTGTTCCATTTTCCTCATTCCTCCCTCCTCCCCCTTCAACATCTCATCCCTCGGCTCTTTTAGTTTCTACTTCTGAGTGGGGGCATAGTTTTTAATAGATTCCCCATGGTGTGATTACAAAAAAGAATATTCTTATATAGAGTCATCTTTGGAATATTTTTCATCATAAATGAAAACAAGAAGTAATTGTAGAAATCATAATTGCAGCTAAATAAACAGAGGAAGAGGCTTTATTAGATGAGCTGACTTACTTTGGTTTTGTGTCTGCTTCTTTATTATCTTGCAAACCATTAAAAAGTTCTTCCGACAGTTCTTTGAAGCCCCCAAAAATAAAAATGAAGATGCAAACATGGGAAGAAGTCTTGAAGCAAAATTAAAATTCAGAATTAATTAGATGTTTTTTCATCCACATCTGGGTATGTTTTATGGTTGAGATAAGTTGAACCTAAAAGATAAAATAAGCTGACTCTGGATTAATTTCTTAAAGAGAAATTTATTTTTAAGAATCAAGGAAAAGTAAATACAAAGTGTGCAGGTCAGCAAATTACAGTGAATAGAAAACTTGCTGCCAATGACTAGATCTTTTTATTTCATAGAAAATTAACCTGTAATCAGAAGTAACTCTTAAGTTCCTTAAAACATCATTATCAACATAATCTTCACAAACCTCACTACAATGCTGAATGCAAGAAAAATTGCTTTAATTAAAAAATATATATTAAATATTTTGAATCTCTGTTCAAGAGGGAGTAAAAATATCAATTCTTGAGATATCTGGAGGTTTTCCTACTCTCTCCTACAACATTCCCACAGTTTGTGTGAAGGCCACTGGAAAGGGTCCCCTAAGCTTTCAATCCTATATCTACTCCTCAGGCAAAGTTTGAACTTATACTTGCCCTTCAGTGTTGCCTCTTTCTTGGGATCTGAAAAGGAGCAAGATACAGGTACCTATTGCTTCTAGAACTCTGTCAGAACCCTCCCTTACCAGTCCTGGGTCTACTGGCCTGAAAACAAAGCATGGAGCCGAACCATGCAGCCAAAGACTCAGCAGAAATTCTACAAGAATGGGAAAGCTAAAAATATAGGGGGTTAGGGTCTCCCCTGGTGGTGCAAGCAGTTGAGCACTGTGAATGTGTCCGCAGCCTCTGCAGTGCTGGTTCGATCCTGGCCAGCCAGCGAGGGTCCCACATGGTGCAGCGATCCTCTGTTGTGCCCACTGCTCCCCTCAGCGGTGTATTTCAGTAAGTCTGCTGTTCTGTTCCCCACTCTGTCTCTGGTGAATCCTCTCACCTTTCCATGCATCTGGCCTGTACCCTGGTTCTTGCATAAATAAATAAACAAATCTTTAAATATATATATATATATGGTGGGGTAGAAAACATATAACATAAAATCTCCATAAATGATCTGCTGTTGCTGAAATGCTGGGTAAAAAGAAATATGGAGAGTCTAGAGTTCCTACTCTAACAAATTATGCAGAAAACTTTTTGATAGTTGTTTGTCTTAGTTATACTAGTAGAATAGTAGAATATTCTAAAATGACAGATTCCATTTTGTTGCTTTAATAATCTAAGATTAGGAATCAAATCAGCAACATGATTATGAAAGCTGAAACATAGAGGTAGAAAAAGAGAATTTTACCTCCAGAATTACCTAGGGTTGTCATTTTCCTCTTGCTTATTTTATATCATTTGCCTGTTTTCTGGATTTATTTTATTTTGTGTAACTATTATATGCATACTCTGCGTCAGAAACATATTAACTGTGATGGAAGGCATGCTAACCAATGACAAAATTCCTATAGAAATCACTTTTCCTCCAGCCCTGTCTTGCATAAATTGTTCTTTACTATAATGTATAATGTATGAAACAAATTAAAATCCTGGTTAATGAAGGGGAATAATGGTAGCTTTGTCAGTTTCAAGGTGATGCATCACTTGAAGACTTTTATGTTTTGTTTTTTCCCAAATATTTTAAAGTTGTGATTTTGGAGTCCTCCATTTTTTCTGAACTACTCTATTAAGATAACCTGCACATATTTAATATGTACAACTTTATAATGTGGAGATATGTATACATCTGTGAAACCAATAAAACAGTCTATAGTGTAAACATATCCATCACTTCCAAAAGTTTTCTTTGAATTCTTTTATTATTATTATTATCATCATCATCATCATCATCATATCATTGTAATAAGAATGGGTGGCTCCATTTCTAATCACACTTATGACCATTTGATCTGGTGAAAGCAGTGATTTTTCATGTTACAAAAAAATTACTAATTCATAATCACATTACAAAAATATTACTAATTCTACAAAGACATTGTCTAAGGATTTAGATAAACTTTACAATACTCAATTTGTAAAATTTGCTTTTTGCTTTCTCCACCTATGTGAGTTATAGAAAGTATTAAACATTTATACTGAAAGAGAAAAAAATATGCAAAGAGTTTATTTAGGGTGTTACTTTTGTTGTATGAAGCATAAAATTAAAAATAATTGAATGCCAATTGGATGAACTGTTTTTCTCTATACATATTTGTTTCTCTCTATACATATTTGAAAATATTTTGTTTTAATGGGAGCTCAACTGTGTTTTATAAAGAGCAACCAGTGTACCCAAATCTTACTGTCTTGCCCCTGTGCTGAAAGATACTAGTTAAAGGAAAAGGGAAATTCATCTCTCTGATCTAACTCCTTCATTTTGCTGCAGATATGTTAGACCTATAACTCCTATACATGTTCTTCTTCCTGCCCTCCTCCTCCATGGAGAAGTACATAAATAATTAAGACAACTTGAGTCAAAACTAGAAGTGACTTTGGGGGAGCTCTCAAGAATCACATCATTGATTTTCATCCATAACAGATAAAATTTTACCATAACTAACTCCCCACTATAATCATGTGAGTATTGTATTTTTAAATCACTGGTTTTTATATTAGTTTCTAAACATTTACTTCTCAAAATTACATAAATGTCAGCTTAAAAGTGTCAACATCACTTTGGAAATGATCCCAAAAAATGTTTCTGAGTCTCTGCCATGTTTTCTGCCTGGGAACACTCAGTGGTGCTTGTTTGGAGCTGTGGGCTGCTCTGAGATGGGAGAATCAGACCACTTATTCTTATTCTCATGAGTAAAACTTCCTTTTGTTTTCAACTAAATAGAGCTATCATCACTGGAGAGTGAAATCTCTCCATTAATATTTCAGAAACTATGTCAGTTTCTGAATGTGAACTATGCTTGTTTGCCTTCTGAAAAGTAAAACACAGCAAAGCAGGTCAGTAAAACCTCTAAGATCTTTTTAATGATAGTGCTTTAATATTCAGTGCTGAAAAAGTCACACACATTCAACATTTACACAAACTGTAAATTTAATGTTATTTTTGATATTTTTGATATTTTGTACTAGGGAAATAATAATCAAACTTCACAGTGGAACTTTTTACATATACTTTTTATGTAAGTCTTTGATGTTGAACAAAACTTACAACCTTTAGAAAGATATATACTTTGTGAATATTTTTCTTAGTCTCCTATTTCAGTCCATGATCTAATGAATATTTACTTCAAAGAAAAAGATATTTTTATACAGGACCTCCAGATGTCTCAAATTGATATTTTATTCCTTGTTGAGTGGAGATTAAATATTATTTAATATATATTTTTTAATTAAAGCAATTTTTCTTGCATTCAATTTTTATAGTGAAGTAAAATTTGTACCTGATAAGCAGTCTGGGAAGTTTATATTGACTATCATGTTTTAAAGAACTTAGGGTTACTTTTTCTGACTCAGGTTAATGGACTCATAATATTTAAAACACTTGATTCTAAACAGGGGATGGAAGAGCACAAGGGATTATGGTGATGATTCACAGGTGATGTGGTGGTGGGAGAATTATGGGGAGTATACCTGAAGAGAGAAATCAAATACTGTACAATAATGAACAAAGATATAAGAAAATAAGTAAGTTTAATTAAAAAAAGAAAAAAGAATAAATAAAAGAAAAAAATGAATAGACTTCTCCCAGCACAGAGCTCTTTACACACAACCTCACAAATGCTAACTGTTCTCATTCCTTTGGAAAAAGGGTTTAAAGAGGTGTGTGGAATCAATGGAATTCTTTTTTATTTTGCAAAGAATAAATAAATAAAGCACTTGATTCTGACAGCTAAAAATATCACAGGTTTTAATAGTCTTTGATGTTGATATCTTCCAAATCTGAATCTATCTTTATTTTGCTTTAAAACAGAATAAATAGTGTAGTAACATATGCCTGAAGAGTGACATCCTATATTTCTTTTTTTTTTTAAAAGATTTATTTTTTTTTATTTATACAATTGCTGGGATACAGGTCAGAAGCACAGGAGGGTGAGAGGATTCACCAGAGACAGAGTGGGGAGCAGAACAGTCAGACAGACTGAAAGCACTGCTGAGCGGAGCAACGAGCGCGACAGGAGAGGTCTGCCACGCCATGTGGGAATCTCCCTGGCTGGCTGGGAATCAAACCAGCACTGCAGAAGCTACGGACAGCTTCACAGCACTGTGCTCAACCCCCTGCGCCACCGTGGAGGCCTACATCCTATATTTCTGAATCATGGGGCAAAAATTATTTTACAAGGATCTAAAAACCATGTTAAAAATACATTGACAAGGGGGAGTTTCTAAGATTTGTTCTTCTAAGCCTAATAAGATAGGCCCAGATTTTTTTGTTTGTTTGTTTGCAAACTATAGTCTACTAAATAGTTGGAGTAAATTTCTAGTCCAGGGCTCAGTTATTTCATCAAGATCAATCTCAAATTTGTTGTGTCATGTGCCAGACAGAAAATGAGAAGTCCATTCCTAGCTCTCCTAAAAGAGTCATTAACCTTAAGACCCTTTTCCTAGGCCTTTGCTTTATTTTTGAGATAAAACAATCTATCATGGCCCTTTCAGTGGCCACCCTGCTCTCTTATCACCAGGATAAACAGATATGAGGTTTGGGTTTTGGTTGATTCAGCTTTCTTGCTGCCTTTGCTTTGTCCCTTATTCAGTTTGAGAGTGACAGTTGTTCTCTTGCCCTCAAAGTTCTAAAATCTAGTACTTGGAAAGTAGAAAACAGTATAAATTTGTGAAAACCTTATGGACAAAATAGAACTGTTCAGTGGCATAGGGTTAATCATGGAAACCAGAATAAAGCAGCCTCTTGGAGAGCAGAAAAAAGACCTATTTGGTGACTAAATTGGCCTGCAGGTGCGGGCCCTGAATCCGAGGGGAATTTTGTGATTTACAGCCTGTTGACATCTCCAGACAGACAGGAAGCCAATGAATCGTATTTAAGTGTTCTTTTCAGGACTGGCTGACTGTACTTTAGGCAGCTTGAAGTATTCAAAAGCCAATGTAAGCAGAGATTTGGAGCTTAGTGCTGATTTTCTATATTCAGTGGCATAGCTAATTTTTAGCATTCACAGATAAAGAAAAATCTCCAGGGCAAGTTTTTCTATGCATGTCTTTGTTACCAATTTCATTCAAATTTAGGCAACTTTGTTTGTGACATAGAGTGGAGTCTGCTGTTACTCTAATATGTTTCTTATTATTTTACTTTGTAAAGCAAGCACAAGCTATGCTATCTGTTCCTGAAAGGTGGCAAGAGTCCATCTACAATTAAAGATGAAATCATATTTTCCAATTGACTTGATTTAATCTTTCAAATATGGTGTTTTCACTTATGATTGACTTTTAATTGGCTGTGACTTCTAGTGTGTTAAATTCCTCAAGCCTCACGGCCAGTTTATGTTATTCTCTTAAGAACATTAAACATAACAAAATGGTATACTTTAATGGAACTAAGAATCCAAAGTGGTTTAGATGATTGCCTGCCAAAGTCCATCCTGTGAGTTAGCAGTAACACTGGCTTTAAAACTTCTTTGCTACAGACTGACATTTTTTTCTGACATTCCATAATTCTAGGAAAATCAACTTGAAGAAAGCCTCTAGCAAGTTCTCTTGTAAAGAATACTTGCATGACTAATAATACAAATAATAGTAGGGTGTTACATTATTTCATTTGGTGGTAGAATATATTGAAAAAATTAAAACTTTGACAAAATTTCTTTAATGCTGCAGTTCCCTAGTCAGGTAACCAGTGATGTATCAAATAATCTATCAACAGTGATCTCAGAGTTATGTCAGACTCTGTATTAAGCATGTAATCAATACTGTGTAATCCCTTCTAATGATATTAAAGCACAAGAATTAGAATTTCCAGGGCTTCCTTGGTGGCCTAGGAGTTGGATTGCAGTGCTGTCACCACTGTGACCTGAGTTCGATCCCTGGCCAGGGAGCTAACCCACATGGCGCGGCAAACCTCTCCAGTCTCACCCACTGCTCCCCTTAGCAGTGCATTTCAGTAAATCCACCTGCTCTGCTCCCCACTCTGTCCCTGGTGAATCCTCTTATCCCAGCACCTCTGACCTATACCCCAGTTCTTCTACGCAAAAAGAAAAAAAAAATTAGAATTTCCTTTTTACAATGAGGTAAAAGTGAGGCTCAGAAATGTTGTATATCAATAGGCTCAGCTGGCCCAGTCACAGGAAACACAGTCCATACCAGTTGCCTTTGTAAGTTTCTTCTTCCTCTTCCCTCCGCTGCCACAGCTGTACTCCACGACAGGTCGTTTTTGTTGCTACTTCCTGATAGAAAACAGACTCCGAGAGGTTAAGGATCTGTTAAATTTAAAGAGTAGTTTAATGGCACAGTTAGTTCAAGTCTACCTCATGGAAGAATGCTAAACCAACCTCCATGTGAGTTTGTTGGTACTTGTGAACAGAAATGAGATGCTGGATAGAGTTCTGCATAATTAATGAGTATTAGAAATTAAAAAAATACTTGTTTTAGTTTGGGGCATAGCTTAATGTCTTCTAGGAGAATGTCTGAAGTGGGGGGAGAGCATTATGGACTACATTAAATATCTACATATTTTATTAAAATGATAGGCATCTAGAGATCCAAAAACAATGAAACCAAATTTTTCCTGGGAAGTTAAAATTATTATATAAAAGTACAGGATTTTTTTTTCATTCAAACAGTAGCTATTAAGTACCTACTGTGTGCTAGGATCTATGTTAGCTGTGGAGTATGCTGGGAATCTGATAGAGGAGGTATCTACTGTTAGAAAATTTGCTGTCTAGGGCCTCCCTGGTGGTGCAGCGGTTGAGCGCTGGACTGCGAAACCGCCTGCAGCCTCTGCAGCGTGGGTTTGATCCCTGGCCACTGGAGAGGGTCCCACATGGCACTCAGACCTCTGCTGCCGCGCTTGCTGCTCCCCTCAGCAGTGTACTTCTGCTCACTGCTCTGGCTCTGGTGAATTCTCTCACCCTCCTGCACTTCTGACTGTACCCAGTGCTTGTATAAATAAATAAATAAATAAATCGTTTTTAAAAACATTAAAAATTGTCTGTTTCCACTAATTTCCCATGAATTGGATAATATGTATAAAAGGTTAGAAATATGAAATTTGGTACCTATTTCTTTTAGCTAATGATTAATATAACTAAAAATTATTCCATCTCCTGAAGGCAGTTCTCAAAACAGCAATTTTCAGTTGAATTATGCCAGTTAAAACTGTTTTCTACTGAATTCTAATGATTCCTCAGCTCTCAAAGGGGACCTGATACATGGCATCCAACCCTATCATCTATTTTCTGAAAAAAATGAGAAACAAAAGTAAAAAGAGAGGCAGATGGAATGTCAAATGTCACCTTGATAACCAGTAAGGTCCAAGTTGGTAAACATGCTTAGTATCTTAACTGAGCACAGAATTAGGCCAATAACTCTTTAATCATAAGCGAAGATGTATCAGAGTGGGTGTTACTAGGGAGGCCTCCATGTACGTTGAAGGAGGGTAAACTGAGTCAAGCACACTCAATTTGTTCTTGGATTTACCATTTTGATATATCCCTTCATCTTGTTGGAGCCGAGTGAGTAATAAAGGAGAAAAGCCAGGAATTAAATCATTTCAGTATCCCCTACAAGAACAAAACATCAAAAGCAGGGAAATTCTCCTCCTTGGAAGTGTATCCTGAACACATGTGTGATGATATCTGTTGAAATAGCAAATCATTAGAACAGGACAGTAATCTAAGTTTATACTGAGTAATGTTTTAATATACTTTACACTTTAAAAACACTGGACTTACTGTTAGCGTATTTATTCTCTGTAGCTTTTTTTAAACTATGTATACTATTGATAACCCATTTTTTTAATCTCCTATTGATTCCCTCTCTTTTCTAACATGTGATTTAACTGATTAAAATGTCAGAGAAAAATGGTATCAGCCTTGAAGTCAGAAAACCTGTAATTGTGTCTTTGTCCTGTTCTTGGCTAATTCTAGCCCTTTTCTAGACCTGTAACTCTTATCTGTAAAAAGATGGTGTTTACTAGGTAATCCTTGAGGTCCTTCCCACTCTCAAATTCTGGAATTATCTTTGGCCTCTTCCATCAAGGTGTAATTGTTATATATTGAGTAGTACACAGAAATTTCAAATTAAGCCTAAGAAAAATATGATTTCAGGAAAGAAGAGTGTTAATAACTATCTCTTTCTTTCTTTGAACCTCTATGGCATCTATAATTTACAACACACAATTTTTAAGTGTTATTCTAAATTATTTCTATGCTTCCTCTTCTTCATTTTCCTTCCCAGTAACACTATACATGCTTCATTATGTTGTTCTTAAGAGCATAACCTAAGATACTATAGCCCCACACTGCATTGTTCTAGGCCTGTAGGAAGTATACAATTAGCAGTAAATTTCTTCACAGTTAAATCATTTAAGGATGTTTATTTGGGAGGATTGTGGTTTTCAAACTTGATTCCAACTCTGATTTTCTTTCCATCTTTACAAAGCTTGTGTTCAAAATAGGAACTCAGTGACAACACAAATATCATTAAAGTTAGCAAATCTGAAAGCTGGGGAATAAATTTTACATTTTTCTTTGTGTTATTAATTCATCAATATATTGCATGTGATAGTTTTATTTACTCTTACCTTGTTATGTGATTGCTTATATATGTGCATATATATATATATATATATATATATATATATAGTAGATGTGTTTTTCACTGCAAAAAAGATGCCAATTTAAGCACATTACAATGCCAGAAAAAGGTAATGTTTGAAAAAGTCAGCAATTTGCTCCTCAGGTGTTCACAATCAAATGTGACAAATAGTAGTAAGTGTGTGATTATTAATTATGTATGTGTGGTTTGGTATATTTCAAAAGGTATGGTGTGGAGCCTCCTGGATTGATAAAATTAGAAAAAGAGATTGAACAAGAAGAAACACTTTCTGCCCCTTCTCCTTCACCTTCTCCTTCATCAAAATCTTCTGGAAAAAAGAGTACAGGAAATTTACTGGATGATGCAGTAAGTATACTTGGCCAAATTTCTTACTAGCAATCATTCTTTTTTGAACTTCAAAACTTGTTCTATACAATCTCTTATCAGTCTATATAATATTTTATCAGTCTAATCTTTGCCTATGCCTAGTTTAACTTCATTGAAATTCATTTTAAAATCCTATGAATGTTTTTGTAATACTGTGATTCATCTTGAGATTCAAAAACTGAGTTAGTTATTTAAAATAGAGTCTCAATTCTGTTGAATAATGTCTAGTATAGGATAAGTCGACATCCAGAAAATTTCTTGAAAACACTTAAGCCTTGTCATTGGTTTACAATTCCTCTTCTCACACAGAGGAAACCTGAGGCATGAGATCTTGAAGACTGTTAAAGAAGGAAAAGCTAACACACTGCAGAGAAAATAACCAGCCTTTGCAGCCTGCCCACTAGGGGTCAGGATCTATCATTGTTTCTCAAGTGCTCTTGCTATCTCTAAAGCAGGCTGCTTTTGAAAGAAACTGAAGCTTAAAGGTTGGGTCATCTGCTGAAGGGAGGAGAGGAGTTTAAATTCCCAATCAGATTTGTCTGACTTTCTGAGGTTGCTGTTCCCTCTACTTAGCAGAGCCTTTGAGCCATAGTCTTTGAAAAACTAGGGAATATTATACCTTCATGAGCACAGAAAATAGATTCTGAGTATAAGAGCAAACAGGATGAATTCAAACTCTCTGACTATCTCTGCTGGTAAGTAGTTCTTGATTATAGTAGTGTGTTTGATTATATGTATGTATTCACCCCCAACACATACGTTTAGAGCAAATGCAAAAAATACCTATGTATCATAGAAAATGGTAACCTCAAAAATATTAAATTGAAATATGTGTCACCTAAGATCTAGCACCAACCATTTGGCTAGTGTGGAATAGATAAGATTGAAAAGCATGGCAGGTCTACATTTGAGAGTTTCCCTCTCTGAGGTCTGAGCTGAAAAGAGCTGGGATAATGGTTGATAATGGCTACTGGGTGCACAAAGACAGATTCCCCATCTTTTGCTTTCCTCCATGTGACACTATACCTTACAGATTTAAATTATCAAAACTGTAATGATATGTCTGGCAGCTTGAGAATTCCCATTATTGCAAAGGGCAGCAAGTTTCATCTCTTAGCCAAAGCTAGTTTAATTTAGTTTTCTTTTGTTTGGTCCACATAAAGACTAGGCAGGGAATTTTAATATAATGCCCCCTAAAATGATTTTTAATTCACTGTTCTTAAGGGTCAATGTTTAATTCTATTCTCAAGAATCAACGATGTGCGTTGCTTGTCATAATATTTCATTTTTATTTTCTACGAAAATTGAATAACATACTGTACTAATAGCAGATAATGATTGGTGCATTTGTATGTTGATGAGAACAATTTTTTCTGCTCTCTCTTTTTGATTAAATTTATATTGGAGTAAGATGTTCCTTTAGTCTTTCCCTTGTGAATGTGTTTCTCTGAGGCTGCTACACCGGATCTTGTTCTTTCTCCCCTCAGCCATCACCTCTCTTCATTTTCTTTAATATGTTACAGTCAGAGTTCTGGCCAGTATCATATTTAACCTCCTAATGAATGAATTACTAAATCAAATGAACTATTTTTAGCCCTCAAGTTATGAGACTATTTCTGGTGTTGACAATGTTGAACATTCTGATCTGAAATTCTTCTCCATAAATGTTATTTTAATAGAATTATCAACCTATGTGCCGTTCAGATTTGATTAAAATTATGAGTTCCCTGTAACATCCAGGGTAAAACCAAACTCACTTGTTTCACATATATCCTCCATATTCTGGTCCACTGAACCTTTCCAGACTTTTTTGCCCTACTCCGCCTCACATTTCAGTGTATCTATTATAAACATGCCTGCTCACCCCAAATTCCTGAGGACATTTTAATACCCTGAGTTTTTCCTCACTTGGCTTTCTTCATCATACTTTGCCTACCCAACTTTTCAGTCCACTTTCAAATACCTTTTTACCTTGTAAAATTCAGACCTATATAGATGTTTTCTTGGCCTGTCTCCTCCCAGGTAAAAGTGACAAATTCTTCCTTGGTACTCCAAGTATTTTTACATATTTAATAAGGTGTTTACCTTATTAGGCATAAATACTATTCTCTTACAGGTGTATTTCTTGTTCTCAAAGACAAGGACCATATTTTATTAGTTTGTATCTAAACAGTACCATGCTTACTGAATAAATTTCCAATAGATGATTAAAGTTAAAGCCTTTCTCTTTTTTCTACTTATACGGAATGCCCACGCACACTGAAAATATGTACACTTCTCACTTATGCTGTAGCTTTTCAGAGGGAAGAGATTGTTGCCACTTAAAGACATTTACAGGAACCTGGTAGAAGCAGCTAGAAGAGTTCACTTTCTTCTGCAGTTTGTCTCATGTGACCATCTCTCATCCTTGAAAACGGGGGGAAAAGGACAGGAGGGAGAAGGTGGTGAAGCATCTGTGAAGGCATTTGGAAAAGTTTTTCTAACACCCCAGTTCAGAAGAAGTAGAAAGAGATAGATGTCTCTTCAAATAACAAGACAGTTACTCCCTTACTACTAGTCCTTTCAACTGGAAACAATGGAGGGAATTTCAGGAGAGCTTACAACCTCCTTTCAAATTAAGGGGTTTTACCTGAATGTAGGAAATATGCAAAGTGGATATTTCTGTACTATTGCCAGGTAGAATATTGTGTTCTGAAGTCTTTAAGCTAGCATATCTTAATATGTAATCAAACACTAAGACCATCAGGTACCCAGTGGGAATAGAATTCCGTGGGTAGGGCTCCCTGGTGGTGCAGGCAGTTGAGCGTAGCACCATGAAGCTGTCCGCAGCCTCTGCAGCGCAGGTGTGATCCCGGCTAGCCAGGGAGATGCCCACATGGCGCAGCAGACCTCTCCTGTCTCGCCCACTGCCCCCTTCTGCAGTGTATTTCGTCAGTCTGCCTGTTCTGTTCCCTACTCTGTCTCTGGTGAATCCTCTCACCCTCCCACACATCTGGCCTGTACCCCAGTTCTTGTATGCATAAATAAAATAAATAAATCTTTAAAAAAAAAGAATTCCATGGTTAGTTTAGTTTGACTATATGGTTTACTATATCGTCCTTACCTGGAGATTGATTGCAAAGCGCCTTGGCATATCAAAGGCACTAGTGAGGTACATAATAAGATTGTATTTAACCTGAATTTCCCAAATATTTTGACCACAGAAGTCTCTTAGTCTCCTTCATTCTATGTTGTGGAAATTATATCGAAATATTTGCATTCTGTTTACTGAATGATTTTTCCAGTGAAATGTTTTATTTCAAAGAGAGAGAAACCAAAAGAAAGGTGAGTTGAGCCTCATGAATGTCTTAAATCAGGGCCTCATATGTCAAATATAAAAAGGAAATAACTCCACGGCAACTGCTTAACATATATGAGGCATATATAACCACAGGGGAGTCAAAGTTCATTTAATTCAACATTTTCTTTCGAGAGATTAAAAATAGAGATTGCTTGCAAAGTTCCTGCATTTACTTAATACTTTTGACTATCTCTCCTGGCAAAGTTATTATCTCTACCAACACAAAATTAAACTAAAAAGGCGGCTAAGAATGGATTGTTAAAAGAAGGGGCAAAAAGTAACAGAAAAGAAAAGATAGAATAAAGAAAAAAGTTCAAGAGAACAAGAGAAGAAGCAGACCTGTGATAAAAACAACATTGTCCAGTGAACAGTTTCAACCATAATTGCGGTTTTAAAACTGTTTTTTTCACATTTCCCTATTTGATACTTATGGAAATTGAAGAAAATTGAAAAAAAAATAAGTGACATGTGTATATCCCCACCTTCTTTAATCCAACTATCATAAAAGAAACACAGTGAATTACATTCACATTAGTTTATTCTCCAGATGTGCTGATAGATGATTCGGCTGTGATGAAACAGTGAGGTCGGATTGAGTTCTCCTGTTTGCATTCCCTTGTGTTGAGCTAGTTCCCACACAATGAGTTGACTGCAGTTCTAAGAAACCTTTCTTACTTTCTTCCTCTTCTCCATCAACTTCCTCGGTCTGGGGATGAGAGATAGTATAATTCTGAGTAATCAGGCTCCTCTTGAAATCCCATTTCATCAGAAAACTGGCTGGGTTCCTAGCCAAAGACAGAACACCTGGCCGACCGACTTATCCAAAGGTAATGTAAGAAGCACAGATGTCATCGGCTCTGTTTACTTAACAATCTATTTCCACTACCCACAGTCTGGCTTTGTCTCGTCTCTTTCTGCCTCCACTTCTCACAAGAATACAAAAAAGCCTTTGATTTTAAAAATAAAGTCCCATTTTGCAAGTGTGGGAATGCATTAGAGAAGGGCAGGCCACTTTAAAACATGGTTTTATGTGTTTTACTGTTTGATACCAATAGTTCCTGGGTTTTCTCTAAATACTTCAAGATGGAAATACTGTCCTCCATAAATACTTTTTCTTAGCATTGGAACCATGCAAACACCAATTTACTATTTGTTTAATTGCTACATAATAGTAAAGCCATACCCAGCATGACCCTAGTAAAGTTTGGGTCATGTATTCTATGAAACTGTCTGATTTTCTTCTGGATGGGCAAAGCCAAGTTTCTCCCTGTCTCCTTTCCATTATAGTTTCTTTTCTCATGGAAACCCTTACTGTAGTAAAAAGGAAAATCTGTAAACCTCTTCAAGCTATGATAGAATGTAAACATAAATTATACGTACACACATTTATATTTTTAAAACATTTTTATAAATACATTTTATAAATACATATATATAGAGAGAGAGAAACACTGAAAATAACACCCACATACACACATATTCATTGGTCCCATCACCCCACTCCTACCCCGAGAATGTGTTTCTATATCATGGAAGGAAATGACACTATCATTACTCAGCTTTTGTACTTTTTGTTCCAATGCCACCCTCCCATTCAGGAATATTCCTTCAAAAAAATACCTAGGGACAGAATTCTGTTAATACTGGGGGAGTGGTGTATATATCAATGGACTAAGTATAATATAATGGGAAAAAAATTAGAATTCAAAGTCATGGTCCTCATCACTAACGGTGATGTCAGTCAGTTCCCTCAGTTTTCAATGAAAGCCATTCACTAAATTTCCTTGAATCCAGTCTTATTTTGTCACAGTGATTTCCCCCATAGCCTACACAGTCAGTGTTCTTATTCATACATTCATTTATTTATTCATTGTGCACTAACTGAACATTTGTGCCATTTAGGAATTTTACTTTATATCAAAGATTTAAAATGGTAATGAAATATTGTCTGAGCCCACAATGCATCAGACATTAATGATAAACAATAACATGTAATTTGCTATGATTGAAGTAAATACCAAGAATTTAGTTTTATTTGTTGGAATGAGGAGGGGTGGCAGAAGGAACTCAAGAAAACATGTATCCTGAAGTTAGTTCTCTTCTTGCCCCCTGGCAATAGTGGTTACTCTTTGTATCTCTTCACTAAGGCATAATTGTATAGTCTTCAAAGTTAGTTTTTTTCAGTAATCCATCTGTTCTTGCTTTCCTTCTAGTGTCTTATGCTTCCTTATTCTTTGGAATCTCTTATAACCTAGGAAACCAAGCTGTTTAAGTCCTTCATACCTACGTGCAATTGAGTTTACATGTTACTTTTAACATAGTTTTGTCTTTTGAGAGGGTTGATTGAAATCAGACATTGAATTGTTTGAAGAAATAATTGAATTTCTTTGATGACAAATCTCTAGGAATCATATCTTTGGGGAATGAAGAATTTGAGTGAGGGTAATCCAGTCCATTTTCTTCATAGTCTAAATTTGTTTTATCCACCTTCTCAAATGCAGACTACACATTGTTTAGATTGTTCTGTTTCTTCCTTTGAAAATTTTTCCAAAGCACAGGACATTCTTGTTTTGGGGTTGTTTAGTTGAAGAGAGGACAATCATGAGTCATAGTAAGTTCTCAGTGAAGGTAAACATAAAAATAAACCTTATTTCTAAAATCATAGACTATATATTGTCTTCTAAAAGCCACAACTATTTATAAGCATTGTAAATGTGCCATTTAAATTGTATTTTTAGGCAGTGGGGAGAATCTATAGAGATAACCTGATATTCCGACACAAATTCCATAAAATACCTACAGTCTGTTAGACATGGGCACAGAGGTAGGTTTTGGTGGGTGGTAATTACTGGGGTGGAGTGACTTGTTGGATTAATCTGGGTGAATTATAGATGACTTCTTAGAGAAAGTCTTAGAGTTCAAAATAAGAAAAAAAAATAGTCTCATTTTAGAAAGAATTGTTTAATTGATGTTTATTTTGAAAATGGGTAAAACCAGTATCATTAAAATAACATATAATCTGTGTTCACATACAATCTATTCTAGTTTGAAACATATTTATCTTGGCATATTTATCTTGGCAACCCAATACACGTGTTTTGTTTTGTGTTTTGTTTTTTTTTTTTTAGTTCTCCAAAAGTGAGAAGCCAGTTCATCTTTCCTGAACTGCCAATTGGTTTACGCATAGTCTCCTCCAGCATCACTATCTTTGTCATCATCTAGTTTATGTTTTAGTGCAATTATTGTCTATCAGAAAATGCATCTAAGGTCTAACCTTTATGTAGTGAGGATTTAATGTGATCTCTGTGCTCATGTCATAGCCATAGTCTGATGGAGAACAAATTTAGAAGCACTATTGCGCAAAGGGCCTTTCAATGCCTAGAACAAATTAGTCTAAGTGGGACCTGGTTAAGGAGCATTAACTTGCCAGCTCTTCTATTTCAGGTAAAACGGATTTCTGAAGATCCTCCTTGCAAATGCCCAAACAAGTTCTGTGTGGAGAGACTCTCTCAAGGAAGATATCGAGTGGGAGAAAAGATCCTCTTCATTAGGGTAAAGTTACACTTTCACCTTACTTCTTGTCACTTGTGGGATTCTTTGGGATTTGAGGTGGGGTTAGAGGGAAATATAACCAATAACTAAGGAGCTTCCCTAATGATGCTTACAGTTGCATTTGAAGATATGAAGAATTAACATTTTCCAGTGCACGAGGCATAATCACTACCTAGGACTAAATAAATAGAATATCTTTCTCTTATATATGCACAAACATGGAGATCAAATAAATGGGAAAAAAATTTCTTTTTTGTTTATACATTCAATTGCAAAGCAGCTAACCTCTCCACCTCTACCCACCATCAATGGGAAATAAAAACAGTATTTTGCCCTACCCTATATCTCAAGTTCTGGAAATGGCCATTCTTTTGGTCCTGGGTAATTTCCAGGTTATTTGAACATGATTATTCATGAAATTTGGATTATGAACCAGAGTGAGGAGAATGAAAGTTCATTATAGTAGCGTGATTAAATGGTGATTACTATTTCTAAGTTAGTTTTCTGGGTTAGAATAAATGAGTGTGAAGCTATGCCAATGAATGACTTTGTGGTCTCCAAATTTTACACATTTGGGCATCTCCACTTCACAATCATCCATGTTTAAATCCTAATTAAATATCATGAACAATTTTAGTTGTAATTAGTGACTAAGCAAAACGAAATTCCAGGTCTTTCATTTGTGATGTTTTGTTCATAATCAAGGGACTTTGATCTCTCAAAATAAATTGTGACTTTTGCTAAGACCAAGTATTATTTTCAAAAGTAAGAAAATGAAATATATAGCTTAGGTATATTCCTAGAATAATGCAATTAGATATAAAAATTTGCTATCTTATTTTTAGTCATTTGCTAAAAGAACAGTGGTTTTGATTCAAAGGAGCTATATTCTTTTCTCATTTGAATATGTTCCACAAACCCTGTTTGTTGTTTTATAGAATGATTTGCATTTGTACATCTAGTCCAGTCAATGAACATTCTTAGCAATACTCAAATCAATGAAGACCCAGTAGAAATTTTGCCAGTGTAATATTTTCTTAATTTCAACTTTTGACTGAAAACTTATTTGTATAATGTCCTTTTTTAAGACTCTGCAACATGGTATTTGAAGAAAAATCTTATCATTATTAGCCTTAAAAGTGTCAGTCATTTTGTATTTTAACCTACTTTTAGGTTAATGTTTACTGATTTGAAAAAAAATTCTATGTAATAATTGCTCTTCTATTTGAAATGGCAATGAAAAGGGAAAAATGGCATGCTATTATTAAAGATTTAAGAACAAGGACCTTCCTGTTGGCACAAGGGGTTAAGTCTCAGCACTATGAAGCCATCAGCAGCTGCTGCAGCATGAGTTCGATCCCCAGCCAGGGAGCTAACCCACATGGCACAGCAGACCTCTCCTGTCTTGCCCACTGCTTCCCTCAGTAGTGTAGTTCAGACAATCTGCCTGCTCTGTCCCCACTCTGTCTCTGGTGAATCCTCTCACTCCCGCACCTCTGGCCTGCACTCCAGATCTTGTATGTATAAATAAATAAAATAAATTAAAAAAAAAAAAAGTCTTAAGAACAAATCAGAGAGATAATGGCTTCCCAGAGATATTTGCCCCAGCCATCACTTATTGTCCTTTGTATTTTATTGCAAGGATAACATACCTAAAATGTTTGTTTTAGCCAAGCTGCCTGCTTTCACTTTAGTATATTAAAAAAAAATGATTTATTATCTCCACAAAAGCATTTAAATTTTACTGAGTTGACATTTCTTACTTGAGACTCAAACTTCTGTAGAATATTAGGCCCGAGAGCCAAATAAAAACACAGGATTTTGTTTAAGTACTTATCCCTTATCTTTTAGTAGAAGTGTTGACAAACCCAAGATTAATCAACTTCATATTTACCTTTTAACAAAATGTAATATCTTTAGATAATAATATAAATTGCATATATTTACTTATAGTTAGTCTTCCATATTTAATCAGTTGTCCACAAATTTATTATCTATATTTATGAATAATATACATTTATGTAGCATTTAACATTTAAGATGTTTTTTGATGTTCAATTTTTCTTTTAGGAAAATGTTTTCCTTTGGTATAATATACCTATGTATTATTTATAGAGGAATTGAAATTTGCCACCAGGAAGCAAATGATTTTAATTATAAGCTAATGAATGGTAAAAGAGGAATTCAAGACCAAACTCTTGAATTTATGTTCTTTTAATGGGAAACAATACTGATTTCCTTATCTGTGATTATCTGGGATGTCTTGGAAAGTTTAATGCAGGTGATCTATTCATCCCTAGAGTGAGCTATACTATGTAGCATTTTCCATATGTATTTGTCCATAAAAATGGTTCCTCCTCACCATTTTTTTTTCCAGCGTATCATCCTGGGCTAGAATGACATGAAAACATCTTTGGGAAAGACATTATCAATTGAAGTGAGTTTAAAAATGAATTTGTAACATAGAATAATCTTGAATTAAAAATTTTCTACATCTTTCCTGAGTTAAAAACCCATATAGTTTTACATACTAGATATATAGTGTTTGTATTCATTTTTATCATTAAGTTCCATTTGGAAAGATAATTATCAAGAACTAGAAGGATGATGCTAAACCAAATAATTCATAAGGACAAAGACAAATACTGGATTATTTCTCCCGTATATGGACTATAGAAAAGCAAAAACAAATAGACAAAACTAAACCAAATAAACCCTAGAAATTGTAGAATTGAGTCTACCAGAGAAGGAGAGCTGGGGTGAGTGACATAGAGGGCAGGGTGCCCAAGGAACTACGGTGGAGGACTGTGGATGATTTGGTAGGGGGTGTGGTGCAGTAACATACGTCTTCAGTGATGTGAACCTATACCTCTACATCATATACAGTGTTGTAAGCCAACGTTACCTCAATAAAAAAAAGGATACAATAATTTTTTTAATAAAGAAAAGACAGCTAAAATTTAATAAGAATTATTTGTGCCAGACATTTTATCAATACCAGGTGCCTTATGTACTTATATAATGTCTCATTGAATCCTAACATATTCCACTCCAGGCTGCCCTCTATGTGGCATGTTCATTAAATTCAAGCATTTTGTTCACAAGGTTAGTGCTCTAAACAGGATCTGCACCTCTAAACAATATATTTAGGGTTCAGTTATATAATCATGTGTTCCTTACAGCATTTTTACATTAAAAATAGTCAGAATGCAATGAGCATTACACTGGCAAAATCAATAATCACTACTATAAAGAAATCAATATACTTATCTGACTGTGTTACAATAGTCATAAGATTATAACAATATTTATTAGGTGTTTACTGTATACCATATACTGCTCAAAACAGTTCATATGACCTATCTCATTAGGCAAGACTAATTAGAACTCTGTACATCATATATTTTTTAATCTGTCCTCATATCTTTTTAATAGACATCAGAAGAAAATTCTTCATTGCTAGTATTGTTTTGTTGAGTTTTTTTTTTAATAATTGTAGACACTTTTTAAAGTGGATTAACATTACTTCAAGACATTTTTGTAGCAACCCTTTATGGATGGGTAAAATCATCCAGTGTTTCATGCTATCGCTGCAATGGTTCTGAGATTCTTTTTCACACTTAAAGAAATGTGGCTATTTAAGGAACCTAAAGAAAAGGCAATGAATAATTTAACTGGAGGTCAACAAAGGGATGTAAAATGTTATGAAGTCATCTTCTTTGTACTACTTTTGAATTAAAAATCATTTCAGATCATGAGAAAGGTCACAGGCATTGTTATTGATTCCTTGTAATTTTTTCTTTACCATAAAAATTCTTCAGGGTTATTCCTGTGTGGCAAAATTCAACTCACAGTAACAAACCAAGCAAGAGAGGCACCAGAGCTCTGTTGCTATAGCAACCAAACCTGGCAATGTCTTCTGGGATTGCTCTAAGGGAAGGTCCAATGATAGTCAGCGATATTGCTTTCTTTCCTGCTCTTATGACACATATTGATTTACTGTGAGTAAAAAGTACCCTGGCTCAAATCGCATACATTTTCTGCTAATGAAAAACAGACTGTTGTGTAAAAATGCAAAGGAGTTTTAAACAAATAGTATGGAGATTAAAACTTCATTTATCTTAGTGGAGACATTGCAGAAACAAACCAACACTCAGCAACTGAATGCTGAAAATTCACTTTTTAAAGAACATGAATAAAAAACCTCTCATCTAATTTAGTTATTTATGGAAGCAGTGTTTTTGTTTTCAAAACCAATGGTTTATATTTATTTATAGGGAAAAATATATGGTCACATTTGCTTCTGACATATGTAAAATCTCAGACATTTAAAGTGCTCTGATCCACGGTGGGAAATCTGTCTGTGATTATTAGCATACTACTATTTCCATACTGATTCCTTTTGCTCAGCTGTCTCAAAACAGAACACTAATTTAGGGAAAGCAAGCAACACAATGTTGCAAATGGATTGAAATGCTTTGATTTCACATTTGAATTATTTTTCATAGCATTTTTGCCCCATTCAAGATACTCCCATTTGTGGAAATGTTTTCATGTTCAATGGGTTTGTGCTAATAACATGGTTATAATTTACAATTTGGTAACATATCTCTCAAAGGACTTTACAGATGTTAATCAATCCTCTTAACCTCTTCTCTCTGAGAAAGGCATATATCTTGGATGAATGCAAAATAAGTAAATAATGATTAACCATGGTGCTAATGAATTCAGCCGGTAGGTAGGTTGTTGTTTTACTGAGATTTACCTTTGAGATTGAAAAATGTCGTAGAAAAATTTAAATGAGGCTTTGTCCAAGAATGTACTCCACACTACATTAGATACTACTATTGAAAGCAAGGGATTTATATATAATTTGATCTGTCTTACAACAATGGAAAGATTAGCCAATGTATTTGGCAAGTATGTATATCCTTACTTAAGTTAGATAATTCATTTGTTTTCCTTTCATTGAATTTTTTTAAAGATTTATTTATTTAAGAACTGGGGTATAGTCAGAGGCATGGGAGGGTGAGAGAATTCACCAGAGACAGAGCGGGGAGCAGAACAGGCAGATGGAGTGAAGACACTGCTGAGGGGAGCAGTAGGCAAGGCAGGAGAGGTCTGCCCTGCCATCTAGGAATCACCCTGGCTGGTCGGGAATCGAACCTGTGCTGCAGAGGCTGCCAGCAGCTTCACAGCGTGGCGCTCAACCCGCTACGTCACCAGGGAGGCCCCCTTTCATTGAATTTTTAATATTCTTATTGCCAAGTGACCAATATGGCAAATTCTCAGAGAAAAGGGATCTTTTGTTTTAGCTCAATGAAAGGAAAACAAATGAATTGTCTAACTTAAATAAACATATAGATACTTGCCAAATATATTGATTTATTAAAATATTTTAGAATTACTTTTCACCTGACGTGCTAAGCATTCTTACTTACCTCCAACTGTGTTAGCAAGGTTTATCAGACCTTTATGTTGTACAGTGCATTTGTGACTATTTTACCTTGAGTCATTTTTTTGCCATTTTAATGCATCTACAATATGGACAATTCTTTTTCACTAGCCACAAATCAGATTTAAATGAAAGGAAGCATTGGAAAACTAAAAATCTTCATTGAAAAAGTATACAGGTATTATGATTTGCATTCCCCATTTTCTGCATTGCTGTAAACTTCTGCCATTAGGAAGAACTGGTTATGTGCATATATGATATATGTGTGTATATGTCTTAGATAGCAGTGTGTGTATAGTTAAAAGTCAGTAAGGTTCAATGTTAGAGATCTAAATATTAGAAAGATAAAGATAAGATATTTAATATTATAAAGCTGAATTAGTGCAATGATTTGGCCTTTTGATTTTAAAAGCTGTCTTAAATTGATTCATTTTTGTACCTGAAATTTAAATCCCAGTAAAGAATCTTGTGCGAAAAGTAAACCTTCTATTTTCAGTACATTTTTTATATATACCATTGAACACAAGCAATGTTTATGTCTGTCAGACGTTTTTCTAGGTATTTTCCTTGGATTCTTGTATTTAACCCTCACAAGTCTTTGAAATAAGTATTATTATTTCCAATTTTAGTAGTATGGCAACAAAGCATTACTTGCCACAGATCACACATTTATAAGAGTAAAACTTTTCCTTTGAATTCAACGTGTCTGACTTCACAGCCCATGGATTTAACTGTATGCTGCTCATTCATGTAGTGAGTTTTGGTGCTCAACTTACCACTTTCAGTAATAATTGACCTGCCCTTAATGTGTGCTCCTAATTTGCTTATTCCTTTGTTTGTATTTTGGCAAAACAGGGAATTTAATAGTCATTACCTGACGTGGAGATTCAAAAGTGAGTACTCAGGAAAAGCAGAATCTTATAAAGCAATAAAATCCAAAAAGTTTTAGAAAAGCCAATCAGCATAGTGTTCACCTTGATCAAAATATTTATTGATATTCTTTTCAATATATTGTCCAGATTTGTATGGTCTTCCAGAAGCAAACATTTATTCTGGGAATGAAAAAACAAATTTTCTCAATTTACTTCAGTTACATATTTCCATTTCCAATTTGCTTTTATGCAGTTAAGATTAAACCTCCCTAATGTGATTATCTGTGAAAGGATTTTCTGAACACGATATGGTGAGGTGGAGAGGTGAAGTTGCTTTTTGTACACTTGTTTTTTTACTAGAAGGTCTAAATAAGAACTTAAAACAAAATGCAGACTGAAAACTTTTGGCATAGCAACCAATTCTTTTGGAAACAAGTTTCCTACAAATGGATGTCTAATGATTTTTAAATTACATTTTTTTCCTTAACTGTTTTTATCCTATAATTTGAGTATACCTTGCTTTTTATATGGTTTATAAACTATATTCAATTATACATTTTCTCATTTTATCCTCATTGCAACTTTCTGAGAAAAATCAGTGTGATTTTTAATTCGTAACATCTTACTGATGAGGAAACTGAAGCTATGAGATTCAGCGATTTTCCCAGGGTAATCCAGCCAGAAAGTACTTGATACAGGATTAAATCATATTATAAATATTTACATATTAAATTCCATATGTTTTAAATTTCACACCATGAAATTTCCCTTTGAAGTTTTTTTAAACTCAGCGCTGTTACCATGTTTTTGATTTAAGGAACATGTGCTTTGCATTACAAAATAGATATTACTTAATAATATAAATTATAATGCTAATAAGATTTTTCTCTTCCTTCCTTTTTTAATCTTTCCTACAAGAACATTCCCTGGCTTACACATTCCAGGGGCTGATATAAAGTTCGATGAGATTTAATGATTAAAATGCAAATGATCTTTTGCAAAGGGAAAGAAGGGAAACAATTATATATAATGTGTGTGTTCTTGAATTATTGATGAGACTTCTAGCAGGCAAAGAATAAACCTGTGAAATATCTGTCATTATAAATTGTATATAATTCTCTCATGGGCACAGCTTGCATAAACAGGATGCTGGAAGGTTCATTAAGAGTGTACTGTGCAAATGTGGCCATCTTGAGTTTGTAGTGAATACAGTCAGGTGTGGTGGAAATTTTATCATTATAATGTTGACTATAATAAATTAAGACTCATTTATTTAGCGGTATACTTTTCTTAAAATTAATGTTAAGTTTCTGTATAACTTGGTCATTTTCGATTTTGCCTTGCAGTTCCTCTAGTACTTGAGGTTTTGAATTTCAGTTCTTCAGTAAAAATATGTGATCTTGGTCCTCAATGTTGAAGCCTCCATCCCTTAAACTGCCAAGCCTTTAATTAGAAGAACCTTACTAATTTACATCAAATTTTTAATTTCCTGGAATGGTGTGTTCTCATTTTATTAGTAATAACATTTTCATTTGAAGCTTGAGTGGATGTTGTTTTAGGCTATATTCTGCCATTTCCTGCCATCTTGTTTAAAGCACACTGATGTCCTTAGGAGATCTTTATGTAGATTTTGGGAAGAACAACATGTAAGATTCTGGAATGACTATTTGGGCTCAGGATATACACCTCAATGCATTATAATGAAAACCCTAATATTACTAAAAAAGAGAAAAATCCCAGCAAATTATTTTGTAATATTTGCCGTATTTCCTAAAAAAAAGAAAAGAAAAGATTTTACCAAGAAATGACTATATCACAATTCCTTTCTACCTCGTATTTTCCTGGCACTCTATAGTCAACATGAACAAAACCTAGATGTGTTCTTAGAATGAAAATGAGGGATAACTCTTAGATCTAACCATGGAGATCTCATCTATCTCCTGTACTAACCCAACTTATAAGAAAAACAAATCCTCCTAAGAGCACTATGCGAATTCCAGAGAAACCTACACTTATATGCCATTTTGGCACCAAGGTTTAAATAGGATCTTTCCTCACATACAGCATGCATCAACATGATGGATAACACACTTGCAAACATCAATTAGAGAAAATATGCTGCAGGTAAAAGGGAAGATAGTCTTGACTGACAGATAAGGAAACTGTAGCTGTAAGAGTATATAATTGTGGGAAGGGAAATAAATGTTCCCCAAGGATAACTTTTCTTTGGAATCTTGATACTTAGAGAACTGGGATTGTTTTTTAATACCGATTGAAGGACTTTCAACACACCACCTTGTGCCTCATAATTTTCTGAGGATAAATATAATGGTGGGGCTTCAGATAAAAGCAAGGGGCCAACATGAGTGAGTTCAGTGGTACCAGGGAATTCAGAACAAGATGGCAGGATATTTCTCCCAAATGGAAAGTTTCAGACAGAAAATAAAATATTCCTTTACTTACAAATTTTCTTTAGAGCTTTATTAAATATTCTCTAGAGTCTGGTATGTAATTCTTTTTGTGGAATCAGCACATCAACAGATGTCTGTTTCCCTGTCAAAATAATTTCCTTACATGTATCTCTTTATGGGAAAATCTGTTAGCCAGGAGCAAGAGACCAAAGGACCCCAGAAAATAGAGAATTCTAACATTTATACTTTAAAATACCAACGATCACTCTATGCCACGCTTCTCAGACTATGTATGCCTCAGTCACTTAACATGGAATCTTAGGCAGCCGAACGTCCCTTTTTTATAAATTATGAAGAAATAGAGGAATAATCATTATTATGGTGACCTGGAAAATAAAAAGGTTTTCTTTAACTCGTCACAAGAAATCACAGTTTGCATTTGCAGGTAACGTTCCTGTGCCTATCTACAATGGAGATGGAGAGCGTTTTATGAACTTCCTATCTTCTTGTTTCAGTAGGGTCTTCATGGTTGTTACTATGTCTCCACAGCCAAAGCAAAACAGACGTTTAAGGTAATTACTTAGATAATTAATGGGAAAACCTCTCTACTTTGCTTTCACTGTGGCGCCTTGGCCTCCAATCAAACGAGGGAAGTTGGGCAGCCTAAAAGCTGTATTTCACTTTTATTTTTATGATGTTGTTTTGTTTTAGTGAGGTATTAGAATATTGTTTCTCCTTTGTTCGTAATACTTGGACAATGGCAATCTTGGGTTTATGGTGGGTGGGTGGTAGGGAGTGATCCAGTCATTTTTGTCTCATTTAACTCCCATGTTTCAGTGTGTCCTTTGTTGAGCTTATCATTAAAAAAGTTTAAAAGCAGAAACTTGGATATAGGGTCCATATATAATATCATCTTAGTTTTTTATTTAAAATACTTAAACTAATACCTTATGGAATAAAAATGAAATAATTTCAGACTATTTCTAGTCTATGGCCATCGTACTCATGACTCTTTTTGGTGAAATACATATGGAACCTCATGGACTCCTTCCAGAAATCTGCTCCTGACCATACCTAACTCCTAGGTGTGTCAACAATCTTTTAACTAACATGTGAGATGTATTATTTTGGTAAAATAAAAGTTATAGAGGATGGGAGTGGGATAGACTCAGACTAGCAAGTTTGCCAGTTTAGATAGAAGGATGGCTCATTTTTGTTTTTTAATATTTTTGTTTCACATTAATACAATCACTAGAGAAGACCAATTTTTAAAAATGCTTCTTTAAATAAGATGAATATGTCTGAAAACTACACCATGAAAGGGCCTCCCCAGGTGGTGCAGGCAGTTGAGCGCATCACTATGAAGCTGTCTGCAGCCTCTGCAGCGCCAGTTTGATCCTGGCTAGCCAGAGAGGGTCCCACATGGCACGGAAGACCTCTCCTGTCTTGCCTGCTCCTCCCCTCAGCAGTGTATTTCATCCGTCTCCTGTTCTGCTCCCCGCTCTGTCTCTGGTGAATCCTTTCACCCTCCCGCACCTCTGGCCTGTACCCCGGTTCTTGTATAAATAAATAAATAAATAAATCTTTAAAAAAAATACACCATGAAAATTAGTCTGGGTTTCTAAAAATGTATTGTTAAATACATTACTTTATTTATAACTTTTTCTTTCATTCATTAAATACATGAGTATGTGCCAGGCACAAGAGCTATTAGAAATCTTGGACTAATAGAAATTGCGTGCAAAAATGTTATTAGTAGTATTAAAAATATAGTTTTTCTCTCTAAGCTCTGTATCTTTGTAAAGATTATGCTTTGCAATGTAAATAATTAGTCACTACTAATTATTCTGACCATGAAATACTGCTTAATTGGATGTGTACATTAATAATGGACAAGCAGGAGAAAGAGGTGAGTTCCCTGAAAGTCGCTTTTAAAGTCTCCTCAATGAGCCTGAACATGTCTCTTTGACCTTCAGAGTGCACCATCCACTATTCCCTAGAGGAGCAAGGCACAACTTTCCTGGAACTTGTTGAAAGACTTTGCCTGCAGACTTATCAAGGAAGTTACTATTTTTTAAAATTTATTTATTTATGCATACAAGAACTGGGGTACAGGCCAGAGGTGTGGTGCGGGGTGAGAGATTCCCCAGAGACAGAGTGGGGAGCAGAACAGGCAGACTGACTGAAATACACGGCTGAGGGGAGCAGTGGGTGAGACAGGAAAGGTCTGCTGCTCCATGTGAGTAGCTTCCTGGCCAGGGATGGAACTCATGCTGCAGAGGCTGCGGATAGCTTCACAGTGTTGTGCTTAGCCTCTTGCACTACCAGAGAAGCCTGGAAGTTACTATTAAGTGAAGATGAAACCTGAGTCTATTGTGCCAATCTTGCAGTGACAGCCTTGACCCTCATTTATCACCAAAGGTGATGGAACCACTCTTGCTGGCTGGGTTTGAGGTCTCCCTTTTCACTATAGAGGTGTCTAAGGAGGCAGATGTTGCCTGACAGGATTCCTTTGTTCAAAGAATGAGTCTTTGTGTTCTTTTCACTCCTTACATGGCTATACCTTTCTTTGCTTCTCTTAAAAGTAATTTTTAAATTTTTCACAAGTCATTTAAAAGGGCTTGTGGACTGGACTAGAAAGTCAGGAGAATAGTTACCTGATAACCCTAGTTGTGCTTCTTCATATTTTAGGGTAAATCTCTAAAGAAAATATTTGAAGTTAGTATGATCTCAGTAGGCATCATGGGTTTTGGGGGGGGGGTGGATTGTAATGGAGCTGACCTGCTAGATCTTTTGGGGGCAGTTCACATCTCTTTTGGGTGAGGCTAAAAGTGGTGCATAGTTCTTTCCTTCTCTCAGCCTTCCTTCATTACCCAGAGAAGATAAATAGAGGAAGGACACATACTTTGCCAAGTTTTCAAGGTGCCTCCTGGTTCCTTGTTTATCTTCTGTCTAAATAAAGACATAGAATAACAATAAGGGCATTGTCCTAACTGAAGTGAAATGCAGTACAATCAAGAACTAGACTTGCTCCCTGGTGGCATTTCTCAGAAATCCTGTAGTGCGTAAAGAGGGAATTTGGACTTGAACTTTCTCAGTCTATGCTATGATGGTTTAGAGAAAATGATCGTAGAGCAACAGTGGGACATCAGTGGGTACAACCCCTCAGGGTCATTTCTCTCTTCGCCCTTAAATCCCAAGACATTCTGAGAGAATATTCAGAGACAAACAAGCTCTAGGGATTTTGTCATCCCAAAGATCCCAGGGTAAAAATACCTGGAGGCCAGCAGAGACCCCCCCCCCAATTCTTTCTCCCATGGGTGCTGTGGTCTGTTACTGGTGGTCCTACTTTGCCCTTATACTATTCCCTAGAGAAAGCCAGGCCCCCTGACCCTCCTGACTTACTGGGAGGCTTGTCCCAACTTCCTTCCTGAATGTCGTATCCAGTTATCCTTTTTCTTTCTTATTTTTTATTGTTTTTAAACGTTTATTTTATTTATTTATGCATACAAAACTTGGGGTGTAGGCCAGAGGTGCAGGAGGTTAGAGGATTTACCAGAGACAGAGTGGAGAGCAGAATAGGCAGATCTTCTGACACACTGCTGTGGGGAGCAGCAGGCAAGACAGGAGAGGTCTGCTGTGCCATGTGTATTAGTTCCCTGACCTGGGATCAAACTTGTGTTTGCTGCAGTGGCTGTAGATAACTTTGTAGTGCTGAGACTTAATCCCTTGCACCTCCAGGGAGGCCCCTAGTTTTCCATTTTCCCTGTCTCATTTCAAACACCTTGGAACAATTGAGACTTATTATTAAATCATCTTAGTTCCTTATGTCCAGTGGCACACCTCAGTCTTATTTCCTCAGAGATAAACCACCACAGGATCTTGTCAGGTCTCTATAGGGCTGAAGTTGACCACTCATCTTGGGATTGTTTGGTATGAACTGTTGTTTGTTTTCTCAAGCAAGATTACCTTTTCTGATTGCTTTTGTTGATATGTCTTAGATCAATTCTTTTAACCCCCAAGATGCCACTTTTGATCCTTATCTTACAGTACATTCTAGGAAAAGTGGCAAAAATCATTTTAACCATTTAGATTATAGCAGTTTCCTCATAACCTGGGGATAGTGAGGGAGGTATTGATGTACTTGCTACAAGACATTTCCAGTTCATCAAAGCCCCATTTCATTTCATGTACAATTTCATAGTATCAGTGCACTCTAAACTTGTTCCAGGTATTTCTCTAGAATAACCTGTTCCTTCCTCATGTTTTCAAATGCTCGAGCTACTGCAAGTGACTTATCTTGAATCAAGTACTCTCTCTGATTTCCTTAAAGTGAAGGGCTTTTGGGCCTCCCCGGTGGCGCAGCTGTTGAGCGCTGGGCTGCGAAGCTGCCCGCAGCCTCTGCAGCGCCGGTTTGATTCCTGGCCACCGGGCGAGGGTCCCACATGGTACGCAGACCTCTCCTGCTGCCCACTGCTCCCCTCAGCAGAGTACTTTGTCACTCTGCCTGTTCTACTCTCCGCTCTGGCTCTGGTGAATTCTCTCACCCTTCTGCACTTCTGACTGTACCCAGTGCTTATATAAATAAAATAAATAAATCTAAAAAAAAAAAAAAAAAGTGAAGGGCTTTCAAAGCAAGATATATCTTCAGTTAAAACATATTTAGTGTGCCATTTTATACAGAACACTTTCATTATATTTTACAAGAATAATTCCTAAATTTCTTCAATAGCAAAACATTACAAGATTTACCTATGATAGCATAGTTGAATTGGTCGGGAGAGTACCTAGAATCAGAACTTGACCTATTGGCTTTAAAAATTAAGAGCAGGGCCTCCTTGGTGGCATTAGGAGTTAAGTCGCAGCACTTTGAAGCTATCTGCAGCCACTGCAGCGCAAGTTCGATCCCAGCATGGTACAGCAGACTTCTCCTGTCTTGCCCGCTGCTCCCCTCAGCAGTGTATTTCAGTAGCTCTGCCTGTTCTGCTCCCCACTCTGTCTCTGGTGAATCCTCTCACCCACCCCTGCACCTCTGGCCTACACCCCAGTTCTTGTATGCATAAATAAATAAATCTTAAAAAAAAAAAAGAATTGAGAGCATGTTGGGAGAGAAATCAAAATTAAGAACTCTACCTTTCGTTATCTTTCATGTGTTGCATTTCTTGGGGTTACATTTTATATTGGAATTCTCAATAATGTTACCTATTGTGGGATTTTCTTATTAATGTGTATTTTAGGAATCAAAAGAGACTGTCAGGAGAAAGAAAAGTGAGAGATGAGACTCAAAAAAATTAGCAAATGTTAACCAAACAAAGAGTAGAAAGGAAAGTGTTTCGACCAGAATCAGAAAGGACTCGGCATGCATCAGACTCTGAAGCACCAGAGGTGGCATTGAAAGAGACACAGAATGAGGCATCATCAAAACTCTTAGAATTGCAGCCTTTAGAACAGAGGGCAGGAAGAAGAGGGGATAATAAGAGGTTTACAGCAAAAAGAGACAGGAGAGTCAGACAGGGGCACAGAGCCAGCTCCTGAAGCTCCCTGCCCGGTGAGAGCTCCGGCTTTCTCCTTAAAGCAAGATGGTGTTTCTGAGAATTGCTAGAATAGGCAAAATAGGAGTGGATTATGTTTTAAATCACTGAGGCTGTAGTCATGTAGAGAATGAATGGAAAGGATGTAAAATTGGAGAAGTAGCATTCAACCCTATTGGCATGGTCTGGGACAGAAAAGCAACACCTCAGCCTGGAGACCTGTCTTATAAAAATTCCAGATATAATACATGTATGATCTGCTGGGTGAGGCAGATCATAATTATATATCTTGGTATATCAGTTATGTATGATTAAAATGCTGTTAAGTTTATCTTTGCCTCTAAGCAGAAATCTGAAAAACAACCTGTTGATTTTGGCTCATTCTAGCACCTCTATCTGGTACTGAGGAATTAGTAGCACTTCAATTAATAAGTGGTCAGAATTGCCACTTATTAATAAGGAGCTCCTTTAGTGGGAATTTTAAGTGAAATAAAATTGTAAGCTAATCATAGCTAAAAAAGGATGACAAGAAATGGGGTTTTATTTTATGCAACTCTAGTAGTTGTTTTTTTTTTTTTTTAAACCTGTGGTAATATCAATTGACAGGAGTCAAATAAAGTAATAAAAAAGCACAGTGCGGTGATCCTATCAACAAGTTTTTAGGAATTTGTTACCTTGAGCTCTTATTCTCCAGATGTTACCCAGATTCTCAGTTCCCAGTCTGCCTGGTGATTTAGGATATGTTTCGTTTCGCAGAACAGGGCTATAAATGTACAGTACTTGGTCCCCAAGAAACCAGTGAGACCAAGACAGTGAGACCAAGGCATTTTCTGTGAAAACGTTTCCTTGGGCCAAGAATCCTCCCAGAGTATTCTTAGACCATTTATAAGTTTCTTTACATGATTTCATTACATATGTACCCAGAAAGCCATGGTTCCAGATGTGTGTCTGCCATCAGAGTTCTGGGTACATATTAATGCAATTGAAATCTGTGAGTGGTCTGCAACAGATTGTAAGCACCTACTGTGTGCCAGGCAGTAATATCATTATAACAGTAAAGAAAACAGTCTCTTTTGATATTCTCGGAGTGAGGAGACAGACAATAAACACACAAACTATGAGACAGATAGCAAAAGGCCAGGTAGGAAATATTTTAGGCTTTTTTGACCACACTGTTTCTATCACAAGTACTCAGTTTCATTGTTTCAACACAAAAGTGTCTTTATTTTTTTACATTTTCAAAGGACAGGCTTATTAGGAAAAGGAGAAAAAGAGAGACACCACACTCACAGGTGGGCAGGAGAGTTGCCCAAAAATACCTCTAGACAATTTGTAGTGAATGAATATGGCTGCTGTGTTCCAACAAAATTTTACAAAAAATAAAGTGAAAGTTATAGTTTGCTGATCCCTGGCATAGATCATTAAGTAAACTCATATGTACTAATGGGAAAGAGGTGTTTAGATGTGGCTGTTTTGACTATAGTTGTTGGGGAAGATCTCTTTGTGATTAAGTCAGTGTCCAAGCAATGTTAGATCAAGTTGTCCATGTCATCTATTTATCTTTCTCTTTAAAATACATGGTATACTATGAAAGTTAAATTACAGATTATAAATTTATAAAAGGTAGGGACCTTTTATATAGAATAGGCTGACAGGTACATGGAACCAATAATTGTTGCTATGTTACTGAAAAGAATATTAGAATATGTCTTCTTCCTATAATTTTCCAGTCTTTCTTAATTCATACTTCTAAATTTCCATTAAATTTATGAAATGACCACACTCAGCACTGAGAAAATATAACAGTGGGCAGCATGGATTTTGTATATGTATGAGTGTTTTTAACCAGCTTCTATCTTTAGTACCTTGACTGCTGTCCTTACATTGTTGGCACACTAGAATTCTTGGGTTATCATTTCATGAGGATCAAAAAAGTTAAAAAGAACATAGCTAAGTTTTCAACAACAACTGGCTGTGATTGATAACTTGGGTTCATAATGATGGTAAAAGCATTAACTGAAAAAAAGAGAGAGATGTTTTCAATTTCCGGTCATCTCTCTAATAGCATTTTATGGGATTCTCTAAGAGGTAGTTATTGCTAACTCTTGAACCACACAACAAATCAGAGAGGACAAGTATATCTATGTATTTACTAAGCAATGTTTGCTCACCTGGTTAAAACTCATGGAATAATGTGTCAGACAATAGATAGAACTTCCTGTGTAAGGATCTGAATAATAATTCTGGGCTCAGATCTCAAAGATCTGATGAATTTGGAGACAGATCAGTGTGCACTGGATTTATCTGGAAAGTTTTCACCAAGAAGTTGGAAATCTGCTAGAGTCTTTAGGAAGTGTGGGAGAGCATTTATGGAAGACAATAGTGTAAACATGGTAGAGAATAGAAAAAACTGAAGAAATTTTAAATAATAAGTAGCCAGTTTTGCCTGAGATAGATAATGTAGTGAGTTTAAGTAGAGAAAAATATGAGGAAGCTAGATTTGGGGCAGTTGTTGAGGGCCTTAATAATTAAGTCAGAAAAGCACATTAACCTGAAGGCATGAAATAGCAATTGGAGATGTTGATCAATAACATGATGAAATTGAAGATCAAGACAATTAATCTGGGAGATGTTTGTATATAAAATTATAGATTAGAGCAAGAAGCAACTAAAAGCAGCAAAAGTAATTAGGAGGCTATTCCAGTTGTTCATAGAATGTGAGCATTATTTAAAGTGGTAGCAGCGAGAAAGGAAGTAAAAAAAAAAAGGACAATGTAAGTAGTATTTTAAGGGAAGAGTTGATTAGACATTAATAGAAGAGAGGGAAGAGACAAAGAAGAAACTAGACTAGTGAAAATGACTTTTTTTTAAGAGGAGAAATCACTTTCCCCCAAAAAAATTTAGGTAAGAAAAGAAACATAGCTTAAGTGAGTCTTTGAAGTCAGGTAATTTGCCATTGACTTGCTGCACAATCTTGATCAAGTTATTAAAAATCTCCGTGTATCATCTGTAATGTGAATTACAATAATACACATTTTAGAGGACCCACCATTCCTCTATTCAGCAGATATTCCACATGTTCTTTTCTAGCCCCTGAAAACAGGGTAGTGAATGAGACAAGGCCACTGCCTTTAAGCAGTGTATTTTCTTAAAGAGACATCATTTTCAAGTTGGCAAATATACAAGGTATTTTGGGGTGCTGGTAAATGTTAGAAGGAAAGATTGGTGCAATATTGTGGAATGGAATTCAGGAAGAGTTAGTCTAGGTAAAGTTCTGAGGAATGTTCTTTCCAAGGAGGTGATATTTGAAGTGAGATCTAAATGATGAAAAGGAACTAGACCCAAGAAGAGCAGGCAAGCACTTGAGAAGTGACAGGAAGTTCAAGTGCAGAGGTTAGCTTATTTGAGGAGCGACATAATCAATTTTTTATATTATACTTGAACAATTCTGGAAAACTGCAGAAATTCAAGCCTCCATACCTACAATGGTTGTGCTGGGTTTTCAGTCTGTGGTTGAACATTATAAGTAGATTTAAAAGGGACACCTGCCCTCTCTTGTCCTCCTTGGGATATTTAATTCTCTTCATTGGCTTTTCCAACTCAATTCTTGGTACCACAGAGGATGTTAAAAGTGTATATGTGAACATTTGTTCAGTGAAATGGATTAATTTTCCTTCTTAAAGGAAACAAAAATGTCAGTTTCTATTAAAGAGGAGGGTTTTATTTATTTATTTTTGTAAATGAAAGGCTTGGAGACAGAAGAGAACAAGAAGCTTTCTGTTGAGAGGGATGACTTGCATATTTTAGTTTGGTCTGTTCATTCTTATATAAAAGAGCCCCAAACAATGACCCCCATTAAGTGTTATCTTTTCACTACAGTGTTTCTCCTTTTGCAGGGAGAACAAAAAGTTATGGTCAGGGAAATGTGGCGTGGGTTTAAAATCTATCTCTTCACCCACAAGAAAATTCTGAATAATGGATACTAGAATTTTTTTTCTTCATAAACTCCAGTGCCTCTCTTATTATTGTACTTGTTTCCCATCCCCCTAGTTTAAAAGGTGATGGGGAGACAATAAAAAAAATAGGGAAGCTCAGACCTTGTCCACCTCTACACCTGTATCTGGTGTGCCCCTTCCTCTGCTTTCGCCATATTGGGTTTCTCTTCTTTCAACACATTGTGCTGTTTCCTGCTCATAAGCTTTTAGAAATACCGTTTCTCTTCTGGAATATTCCTCTGCTCTTCGCCCATTGCTTAACACCCCATTTTTTCAGTGTTACTCCTAATGTCCTGTCCTCTAGGACACGTTGGACCCCTGGGACTGTTATATTAAGTTTTTCTGTTAAGGAATATACTGACCCCAAGTATAGAGAGGTCTATCTTCCTTTTCACTGGGAAGAACCTGCAGGGTGTGATGCGTTGGAGTCAGAGGGGCTCTCTGATTTCTCTCTCAGGACAAGTCCTCTCTGGCATAGCCTTGCACATGACAAGTTGCTTAATAAATACAGCGCATTCCAGTAAGATCAACATGTTTTATTGAAGCATAATGTAGGAATTTGAAAGCTGAGGGATTCTAGAAAAAAAAAAGACGTGGAGACATAGAGACGTAATGGTTGTAACGAGCAAATAGCGCAACAGTGACTGGTGGAGACTTAGAGTTTAAAATTGAGAATGGAGGCGTCACGTGACCAGAAACTGAAAGTGGGGGTAGAAATTCCTTTAACCACTGTAGAATAGAACAATCGTTAGAAAGGAATTCCTTAGATGCAGACAGACTGCTATAGAAAATATCCAGAGGTGCAGACCAGAGATAGGGATATGCAGATTTGGGGCAGTTAAAAAATCCAGTATGAGTCCTTACAAATAACTCTAGTCACACCCTAAGAGTGATTAATTTAACAAAAGATAACATTTTCACTGGAGAATGAACCACTTCCTCAAGGAATAAAACTGCATCATTATAATTTCTGTCCTGGGGAAAGGCAACCCTTTCTGCCCACTTGTGTCTGAACAAGTGTCTCCTTCCTTCCTTTCTTCTAATAAACCTAACCTTTGTGGATATAACCAAATGCCGTGTCTCTTTGGCAAAGTCGCTGTGCGCAGCTGGAAAAGGAACATTCCTGAAACTTTCTCAGAGGTAACCCAAGGACCCCTCTCACTGAACCCAGCATCTGATCAAAACAATATCAGTGACAAAGATGGATGTTTATTTCTCCCTCACGAAAGTCCAGAACTGGTTTTACTCAGCTCCTGAAAGTCAGGATTTCTGCAGCTCAGCAACCCACTTTCTGCCACAGCTAATGGTGAGTCTCAGATACAAAGCCCTGGGGAACTCAGTACCCCTGGCAGAAAAATAGAGGAAAGTAAGAAGAGGGACAAAGTACCTATGTCATGTAAGGAGAGTTCCAGAAAGCTGTCACTTGACTCTTCTGCTTATATTTCATTTGACTGTTACTTAGACTTGTGGCCACATCTACCTGCAGGTAGTCTTTATTCTGGGAAGCTCTGTTCCCAGCTGAAACTTGTACTGG
Source organism: Talpa occidentalis (assembly GCF_014898055.3). Taxonomy (NCBI): domain Eukaryota; kingdom Metazoa; phylum Chordata; class Mammalia; order Eulipotyphla; family Talpidae; genus Talpa; species Talpa occidentalis. Next base: position 21,607,997 of record NW_023603184.1, on the reverse strand, counting down.
TCTGGAAGAATAGAAGTACTAAGTATGTACTGTCTTTCCCAGAAGGTCAGGGTGAACATGACAAGGAATGACCACTTCGCAGGTCATCAAATATGAATTGTGGCCTTAGATTTAAAACTGTGATTATATTTAAGGTTTTGAGTTTGTAATAAAAATTAAAGGCATGAGAATTAGAATTACTAATGTAAAAATAGTATATGCTTTTGAATAGTGGCATTCAGGATTTGTTTTGTTATTTTGGTGAACTCCACATAGGATATCTTCAGGTCAAGGATTTTTTTTTTGTTTTTTGTTTTTTGTTTTTTTTGTGGGACCCTTCCCAGCGGCTGGGGAGCAAACTGGCGCTGCAGAGGCTGCGGGCAGCATCGCAGCCCAGCGCTCAACCGCTGCACCACCAGGGGAGGTCCCTTCAAGGATGGTTTTAATAAGGAATAACATGTTTTATTGATGAAATGTTTTGACTTGCAAAAAACTTAATTCTAACTTGGATTCAATATTAAATTAAATCAGCCATCTACATCTTTACCTTTCAAAAAGTATAGTAAAGGCAGAAAGTGTGATTTAGAAACAAAGGAAAAATAGACCACAAACCATTACCTGGCTAGTTACAGATACCTTGAATTAAGGACATTTGACCTTGGAACAGCCCCCGAAACTATATAGATAGGTTTACGGAAGAAGACCTGAGATATTGACAGAGCCAGAGTTAGACATTTTCTAGGTGATAGAGTCAAGTTTAAAATGTGTTCATGTCATTTTGTTACAGGGCAACCCCAATGTGAAATGGATTGGCCTGACTGTGGGTCCTCACTTGCATGCTTAAAAGGGACTTATAATGAGACTGGACTGCAGGCACACACAAAGAGATTAATAAAGGGTTTATTTGCACAAAGTGCAAAAGAAGAAAGGAATAACCCAAAGAAAAAGAGAGATAAATTGGTGAATGTGTCCTACCAGTTCCACTGAGCTGGGCCCCAATAGCACACAGAAGGCTGGTGGGAAAAAAAAAAAAGCACCCCCAAGACCCATGTGTCTGGTTATATGCCAAGCCTGCCTGCTTAACTCCACCCTGAGTTCCCAGCAAGCCTCCCTTCAGTGGTGATGACATTATGGGATTTGCAGTACTTGGTGCCTTGGATCTCTTTGGTCTGGGGTGGGGGTGGAATCCACAAAACTTGAGTTTGTAGAGCTCTTCAGAATATCTTTTCCCCCCAACAATTTTAAGTTCAGTATCTTCCTCCTGTGCCCCAAGCTTGTCAAAGTCTGGTGAGGGAACGTGTGGAGGGCGGTGGTATGGATGAGAAAAGATACATATCCTGAATGTCTTCCTATTAGAGCAGGCAGTAGAAGAAATGCTTGCATTATGATAGTCACATGGGTACCTGGTATTCCTTAATCCACCTTCTTAGAGACATGGCATATGGAATCTCCAGTGATCGGGGCTTTTTGTTACTTAACTACTACAGCAAAGCCAGCAGTGCAAAGTGGCAGTGTATCCTGTTCTTGGACGAACTAGGGACAGCACACTTACTCTACCAACATGCTGTGTTCTGCACAGTGATGTCGCTAAGCAACCAAGAGCAGATGCTTTGTCTTCTGAGTTATTCAGTGAGCTAGCTCAGGGGGTCTTCTGGAAGGCTCTTCAGAGCTGGGCCTTGTGGAGAGCTGGATTAAATGAAATTCAAGGATATTATGACTGTTCTCCCAGGATATCTATTTCCTGACATGTGTCCCCGCCTCTGCTGTTGCAGCAGGTCATGTACTTGTGCAGCTGCCACTTGGCCTGATTCAGATTTTTTTCTCACAGATTTAATTAGAATTTCCAGCAAGCTCCATCTATCATTTCTCCTTTGTAGTTTTTTTTGTCTTTTCTCAGAGAGAAAAGCTCAGTGTCCATTACCTCTTGCATACTTATAGTGCCTTTTTTTCCACAGAAAAGGATTAGTAACCTCTTTAATAACTCACAGTTTTTCATTGAGAACCTTAATAGAAAGTAAATCACAACTGTTGATGTGTGTTTTTAGCTAAAGACAGGTGACAAACTCCTTGGGTTTTATTACTTAACTTGGTGTAATATGAAGTCCAAAATATCTACTTCCCCCAAAGAGGTTGCTCAAAGTATTCAATGACATAAAACCTCCAAATAGGGTAATTACTATTGCATCATGTTTACCATCATCATTATTACGAATTATATGTATATAATTTATATAATTACATAAAATATATTAAATTAGTTTATATATCATTTACATATTTACATATTTATATAAATAATGTGTATATATATGTGTGTATATACCCACTTGGCACAAAATATGTGTTATTCTCACATGGAGCAACAATTATTCTACAGTATGAAGTAGATTCTTACAATAAATAAAACCAGCTTGATAATTTTAATCTCAGTAAAGTAAATACAGGCATTGGTAAGAAATATTGGGGAAAGCATTTATTTGTTTTTTTTTTTTTTTTTTTTTTTAATAGAGCATTTATTTGTTTTGTTTATACATGCACTGGGTACAGTCAGAAGCGCGGGAGGGTGAGAGAATTCACCAGAGCCAGAGCGGGGAGCAGAGCAGGCAGAAGGACCGAAGTACACTGCTGAGGGGAGCAGCGGGCGGCAGGAGAGGTCTGCGCACCATGTGGGACCCTCCTCCGGTGGCCGGGGAGCAGCCGGGGATTGAACCGGCGCTGCAGAGGCCGCGGGCAGCTTCGCAACCCAGCGCTCTACCGCTGCGCCACCTGGGAGGCCCAGCATTTATTTGTTTTGTTGCAGTAGAATTTAAACAATGCAGCACTAAACGTATTGGTGATGGACCATGGCACTTATGTGCTGCTGCCACCTAGTGCCTAGATTAAGTAACTGCATTTTTCTGCATATTTCTTTGGCAGGTATTTATTCAAGGTGAGAAAACAGGTTAGTCATTTTGAAAGCGATGTTAAATAATGTTGAGATGTGTCTGTGGGATTTTATTTGTCCCAATTTCTTTTTCAAGTGTGTAATAGTGAACAGCTGACTGACCCAGTGGAATGGTGTACTGGCTTCTTAGTACTTCTGTGGTGTGTCTGTCTTCAAGGTATCTGAGCGCCTCTGCCACATGAAACGGTGCACATTTCCTCTGTAGGGCTGCATCACCAGGGCTGCACTGGTGTCCTTCAAGAAAATGGAACACACCCACCACATCTCTGCTGTTAGTGTCTTTGTTTTGATTTGATTTTTTTAATTGAGGTAGCATTGATTTATGGCTTTGTGGTTCAGAGGGTTAGAGTCTCCCCTGTCAGATGTAGTTACCACACATCTACCCAAGCACCTACATCTTCCACCACAGTCCATTGTTTTCCCTTCCGATTTTGTTCTTATCCCTCCCTCTCTCTCTCCTCCACCCCCTCCGGCTGCCTCAGTTCTATAGTCATATTTCTAGGGTTTGTTATTGGTTTGGCTTTATCTGACCTTTTGTTTTGTTTCTCTGTAGTCCACAAATGCCAGGCGGTATTTGTTTTTGTCCTCCATTTCTCTTAGCATCATCCCCTCCAGTTCCATCCATTGTTGTCACAAATGGAAAGCATTTATCATTTCTAATAGCTAAGTAGCATCCCACTGTGTATATATGCCATATCTTCCTAATCCACCTCTCTGCTTTTGGGCACTTAGGTTGTTTCCATTGTTTGGTTATGTAAAATAGTGTTACAAGGAACATAGGAGTGCATATTTCCCTTAAAATTAGTGTTTTTGTATTCTTCGGGTAGACACCTAAGAGTGGAATTGCTGCAGCCTATGGTAGATATATTTTTAATATTTTGAGAAACCTCCATACTGTTTTCCACAGGGGCTGGACCAGTCTACAGTCCCACCAACAGTGTAGGAAGGTTCCTTTCCTCAATATCTTCACCAACACTTGTTGTTTTTGATCTTTGCGATATGGGCTATTCTCACAGGTATGAAGTGTTATCTCATCACAGCTTTGATTTGCATTTCCCTGACCATAGTGGTGATGATCATTTTTTCACGTGGCTATTAACCATTTGCATGTGTTCTTTGGAGATGTGCCTATTTAGTTTTTCTACCCTTTTTAGATTGAATTCATTTTTTTCTTTTTGTTGAGTTGTATGAGTTCTTTGTAGATCTTGGATATAGACCCTGGTTGGATGTATGGTGTGCAAATATTTTCTCTCATTCCATAGGGTGTCTTTTTGTCTTAGTGACAGTTTCTTTTACTGTGCAAAAGCTTTTTAGTTTGATATAGACCCAATTGTTTCTATTCTTTTTAATTTTCCTTGCTATTGGAGTTGAATTCCCAAAGACATCTCTGAATCCTATGTTGCAGAGTGTTTTGCCATATTTCCTTCAATGTATTGTATGGTATCAGGTCCTACAGCCAAGTCTTACCCATTTTGAATCCATTATTGTATATGGTGGGAAAAGTGGTCTAGTTTCAGGTGGCTGTCCAATTTACTTTTTTAATAGGAAATTTTTAATAGGAGATTTTTTAATTTTAGTAGCTTCCCTGGCCTTGACCCTCTAGAGCCAGTACAACTCCCCCTGCCAGTTGTGAGAAACAAAAACATGTACTGAAACTGCCGAATGTCCCCTATGGTAATTACATATAAACAAGTGATTTTTTTTTTATACTTTTTAAATAGTCTGGAGTTTGTACTAATTGGAGACAAAGATTATATAATATCTAGTGAATTTTATCAACAAATGCAATCAATCACTTTACTCATTTATTCACTCATTCATTTGTATAGTCAAGAGAGGCAATAGGATACAATAAGTGATCTTACTAAATTTTGTGATTAAATAAATTAACATCTCTAAGTTTTATTTTCTTCATCTATAACCTGGAGATAGCAATTATATCTATTTTATATTATTAGTATGAAATTATATCTAGATTAGTATGAAAATTATATGAGAAATGCACAATTAAACTTCTCAGTAGAGTGACTACTAATTATTTAATGATTATTTTTTCATGGCTAATAGATATTTTAAATAACTGTTCTGTGTCAGGGATTAAACCAGTCACCTAGGAGATAGTGTTGGTTAATATAATGTTTGTCCAAAATATGTTAGAGTTGTAGTAAAGAAAGATTTGAAATAAAGGTACACATAATTATTTTTATCACTACTATTTTGATACCTGAGAAGTTCAGGGTCCTGTTTGGTGTCTGTTTTATTGGAATTAACACTAAGATGACAGAGATGCTTTTAGAAAATCAACTGCTAGTTAATAGTTATTCAACTTAAGTAGAAGAAATTCCACTTCTAGAATACTAGGGTGTTACATAGATTTAAAAAATTGTATCATTTTGTATACTCTGAAACCAATTAGCAGAACAGAATAATGTTCTACCTCCATAGTATGTTTTGTCAATGTTTATAACTCAGTTTTATGCTGACAGTTATTATAAGCCACACTTTAGAGGGCAGGTTGATTATAATACATTAATTATGACAAAGTAACTTGCCATGATATATAAGTGTGAGTTTCAGGGACTGTTCCAGAAGTAACTCTAAACTGATGAAATGTTTAGTGTGGTGGTTTGCCTCTGTGTCTCATTTTTCTCCTCTACCCAGTGGGAAATGTATACCCACCCCCCTCTCACATCGTGTCAGAGAGAATAACTTGATTTCCACTTGTGAATCAGTGGTGTATTGCAGGAAGGAGATAACATAACTCCTGGGGAAAATGAGATAAGAATGAGGTCATTTGAACACTGAGAAATATTCTTGCAGGCACACTCTACCTGGCCCAGTCAATCATCCTTAGCCTGGATCACTGCAGTAGCCTCTGGACTTGCCCACTATTCCAGTTTTCCTCCCATCTAACCATCACAGTGCTAGGATGCACTTATAAACGTGTAAACACATTATTCCCCTCATCAGAGTCCTTCACAGACCTTGTATTGAATTCAGAGACTAGAATCAGGGTATGAGTGAGGGTAGTGTGATGATGCCTGACTAGTCTGATGACATTGTCCCTCGTTTTTTTACCATCATTTCCATATATGCTTCTGTAGCATCTTCAGTGAGCCAGAAGTGTGCCATCTTGGATATCAATTTAATTCCCAGGGCTGGGGTGTTCTACAGCTGCCCCCAGCTTTCTTTGATGGATTAATGCATCAGCATCATTCAAGACTCCACACAAACAGTCATCATCCAGGCAGTTCTTGTGGATTTCCCAACCCTGATTATTTACCTTTGGAACCATTTGGATGGTATTTGATTGCATAGGACAGAAAACTATGTTGATAGTAGCTTAAAGTTTACACACAGTGAAATTTGGAAATCAATTATTATTGCTTTTGGTTTACTGACACAGCGATCCTTTAAGGACAGGAGATTTTTCCCATCTACTTTGCTGCCCTTAATGTTTTGGTGTCCATGTTCACTTTTGTGTTCACTTTCTTCACTCAAGATGGTAACAGGACTGCTGCAAGCTGAAGACATTATGTCTGAGTTGAAGACAGGAAGAGGGTGAAGGAGAGGTGACAATATCTTGGGTTCCTTTTAGAAATCTCCTTGCCTCTTGTTGACCAGTGAAGTCACTGATTACCTTCATATAAGAAAAAAGTGAACATTTAGATTTCGTGCTCTGTAGAGACAAAGAAAGAGAAGTAGATGAAGAATGACTTCTGAGTCAGTTACCTACATTGACTTTCAAAACATGTTTCTGACCCTTTAGTGCCCTAGAATTGTCCTTTCTAACATTTGTCACATTTACATTTGTTTTCTCAATATCTCGTTCCTTGATAGACTCTAGTTCCATGAGGGCAAGTGAATGTTGGATTTGTTCTATACTATGTCCCAGTTGCTAATATATTATCTGACATATACTAGTTTCTTAGCAACTATCTTTTGAAAGTAATGGTAGAGAACCAAACAATCTAGTATAGGCACTGTGAAAAGAAGGGTTGAGTAAGACTCCGTGCTTACATGAAGCATTTATTTTCCCCTCTTCTTTATTTTATAAGAAATAAGGCAAATAAATCAAAAGTTCTAAGGATATAAAAAGTCACAAGAGATTGATTCAAAGGCAGAACAAATGACATCTGATTTGGATATAGGAAGGTATAAAAACCATGAAACCATCCATGAAGGAAATAGATGTGGGATGACTTTCTATATAGGTCATCAGGGAAAATATATTCTATTCAAGAAAAGTGACAGCATTCAGAAAACAGTGAGTAAAATAGTATGGTTGATGCCTATGGAGAGAAGTTATAGATGGAGACAGAAACTAAAGAGTTCAAGCCATATTGTAAAGAACCCACAATATGTGTTACAAAGATTTTTCAGTAATGGGCAAATCCAGTCTTGTTGCAGTGTATACAGTGGTCCTGAAAGGGGCAGAGCAACTGGGAGCAATAATTGCTCATTCAAGAAAGAGAACAAATATCTCATAATGGATGATAACAATAAGAAAATATGGAACTGATTTGAGTGATACCCCAAATTAAAATCAATTTGTCTTAGTCACTACTTAGCATGGGGGATTTTTCAGATAATCTAATTTTGTTTTGTGATTTTTCTGCTTGCTCCCTAACCAAAGCAACATGTTCTGGCATTCCCCACACCTTCCTTTATTCCAACTGAGATTTGTTCCAGTTCATCCCCTCAAATAGCCCCTTTCAAGCCCTAGGATCCCATATCCATGTGGTGTGAGCCCCAGGCCTAGAAGAGATATCCAGAGAGAGTTGAAACATAATGCATAAAACTTTATATTATCTCCTAAAAGCAAAATTAAGATCAGAGGATGGATTATATAATTTACGAAGTTGTTTGGAGGTGAGAGAGCAACAAAGATAATGTCGAGATGTCCCTTCATTTCAAACCAAATGTCTCTTCATCTCAAACCAGTGTCTCTTCATCTCAAACCAGATCTCAGCTATTTCCACCACTTTTCTAAATACCATGGACTCTCTTACTTAATCTCCCTTGTTCCAGTGTTCACTTCTCTATGTATCTGCTGGGGAATCTTTGTGTAATAGAAACATTGTCATGTCAATCCCTTCCTTAAGACCCACCAGAGCCCTCCTTATATCATGGGCATGAAAGGCCTTCAGCACCTTCTTAAAGCTGAACCTGTCCATATCACCAGCCATATCTCTGCACAGTGTCTCCCCATCCTGCTCACATCTTAACTGTGGTAATGGTGAACCACTTGGTATACATACATGCTGCTTTCTATATCTGCCCTTTTTTTAAAAAAAGGTTTATTTATTTATGCATACAAGAACTGGGGTGTAAGCCAGAGGTGTCAGGGGGTGGGTGAGGTGAGAGAATTAACCAGAGACAAGTGGGGAGCAGAACAGACAGATTGACTGAAATACACTGCTGAGGAGAGCAGCGGGTGAGACAGGAGAGGTCTGCTGCACCATGTGGGTTAGCTCCCTGGCTGTGGATCAAACTCATGCTGCAGAGACTGATAATAGCTTCATAGTGCTGAGACTTAACCCCTTGCGCCACCAGGGAGGCCCTATATCTGCCCTTTTTCACATGCTTTTTCTTTAGTTAAAGATGCCCTTTAGTCCCCTCTTTATCCAGCAACATTTTATTTGTCCTTGAGACTCAGATCATTTCCTCCAAGAAGTAGTAGCAAGTACCTTGTGCCTCAAAGACTGGGCTGAAGGTATCCCCAGTCAGCCTTCATGGTATCTCTTGCAAACCTTTTTCATAACAAGCTTGATAAAGATATGTGAGAGATAAATAAAATCGTGTGAGAATAGAAAGAAACGTGCAATATGGTACATGCAGTGAAGACTTGGTTTTGCTTCAGATATCAAAGAAAATTGGAAGTAAACATTCTATAAAAATATACATGGAGAGGGGGAATAAAAATAACACAGAGTATAGACAACAAGACTCCTGCAAAGATAAAGAATTTCTAACAGAAATACCTGCCATCAATGATCAAATAGGTTCAAAATGAAAAGATTAGATAAAATTGTCTTCTTGAAGACCTCTTAGGATATGCAGAGGCAGAGAGAAAGGGTGGTAAATCTGAGATTTAAGAATGAATGGATGTTGAAAGAGACATGAGACTGGATAATTGTGAAACTGTAAAGAAGTAGAAAAGTTTGGGGGCGGGGGGAGAGGAGTTCTCTGAATGAGAACTAGGCAAGAGAAGAGGACAAAGGCTGTAGGTAGTGGTGTTGCCTTTCAAAGACCCCTGGCAGGTTGGTGTGAGTAGATAGTCCTGCTCAGAAAGGAGACGTCAGTGCTGGCATCGCCAAGGTCTCAGGCTGTCTTACTTTTAACATACTTTGAAAAGCTAATGAGTAAATTATAGAGCATCTACTTCCACTGAAGAATATGTATTGATTGTACTAAGTATAAAAAAGAAAGAGGCGTGATCTTAGAATCTGGTAGTCACTAATGTGACTTCAACATTCACGACAAACATTTGTTTGGATCTTGAAACATAAGCTGGCTAGATAGTAGGGAGCATGAGTCACAAAGTGACAGAAAAGAACTTTTAATGACCTTAAAAGATATTAGAACAAAAAAAAAGAGGACATTTAAGGCAAAAGAAGGAAGGAGTAGAATGAGAGTGAGTTACCCTGCTGCCAGCTTAGCCTCCTGGGTACTCGAGATAGGGATGACTTCATACTGCCGACAGTGGGGAGATTTCCACTTGCCAGTGAGGGATGGAGTCTTTATATAAGACATTTTATTAAAAAAAAAAAAATCACTGAAGGTTTAGTTGAATTTGAAACAGAGTTTTAAAAATATAGGTTAGAATTATTAATGTTGAGTAGATATCCTTTTTCCTTCAGCAACATTATTTAACAGGGAGGCATTTATAAGGAAAAAACATGATTTCTCATTGACAGTCAAGGTTATAGTTATGTGGTTAAGTTCATGAAATATGGGGAGATATTTGTGGGAGATACTTGTTCAAACAGAAACACATCCTTGCATTCAGTGGGCTGTAGGGAGAAAAAATGAAGTAGTCAAGGGACCCACATGGCTGAGCATTTGTTCTGTGGATTTTTTTTTTTAAAGATTTATTTATTTATACAAGCACTGGGCACAGTCAGAAGCGCGAGAGGGTGAGAGGATTCACCAGAGCCAGAGCAGGGAGCAGAACAGGTAGACGGACTGAAGCACACTGCTGAGGGGAGCAGCGGGTGGCAGGAGAGGTCTGCGCGCCATGTGGGACCCTCCTCCGGTGGCTGGGGTTGCAGCTGGGGATCGAACCTGCGCTGCAAAAGCTGCGGGCAGCTTCGCAACCCAGTGCTCAACCGCTGCGCCACCGGGGAGGCCCTGTTCTGTGGATTTTATCATGAGAAAATGTAAATCATTTAAGACAGATAGAAAAGGCAAACAATTAGAACATTCTAATACACTAGTCAGGACCTAGTCAGACAACAGCATTCCTCTAATCATAGTTGAAGGAAATAAAGACAAGGAGGTAGGGATGGATGGATATATGTTTGTGGCACATGGAACTCATACAAGTTAGCTCTCTAATTGTGTGTATGTAATATGCTTGTGCACACCCACAAATTATATTAAAAAAAAAAACTTTAGAAAATGAGCAAAAGTAAAGGAACAGAATAGTGATTTAAAATTACAGAAATATAAATATGGGAGGTAGACTAGTAAAAATTTTAGTTTAAACTTTGACAGGAAAAGAGATACCAGAATTATTGGAGGTAAAGGTCAATTTAAGAGCAAAGAACTTCTTGTCAGAAAAGTTGGGAGTTCATGTCTGAAAGCAGAGGGAATTTGAGCAGGCAGTTGTGGCCCCAGCTTCCTCATCCTTTAGTTATGTGTGGTTTTATCAACAGAGTTGGGTCATCCTCCCCCTGGAGACTTGTGGGTGCCCCTATGAACAACAGTCTCATTTATTTACAATCAAACATGTGACCAACCTCTGAAGCCAGGATGGACAGACCCAGGCAGTGATGAATTAATTCTTTTGGACTTCATCTTTAAGAAGACTGAACAATTTGGGACTGAACTCCAAATTTCACCTACTCATACCAGAAAATGAAGGGTTGAAATAGCATATTCAGTGAAGAAGAATTTTTAAATTCAGACTAGAGTAGAGAATATAGCTGTGTGGAAAATAAAGACAATTTTTTATGTAATATGCAGAAGTAATATTTTAACATTTATATTATGAGTGAAATTGGTTTGTAATTTTCTTAGATGCTCTTGAACTGTTTTAATAGCTTGAGAAATTTGAGTTAGTAAAAGAGCAACACTTTTGTAACTCAGAGAAGGTTTGGGGGAGCCAATTAGAATTACAGGAAACCTCTACCAAGCAATCAGCTATGGAAAGTGTGTGGGCTTTTATGAGAATATAAGGGGAAATAGGAAGAACAAAATTCAGGATCTTGGAAAGAAGGTTTTCTGGAAGAGAAAATACTGAGATTTATAATTGTTCAAGAGTCAGGAATACCTTATGGACCAAGGGGGAATAAGCTGTGGTTAGAAAAAATACTATCAGCCACATCTTGAGTCCCTAAGTTCATGTCACAGTCTTGAGGATATTATCACAGTTTTGTTTGGTGTTGGGAGAAATCCAAATATGCATAATATGAATACAACTTTAAAAGTAACATGAAAGGATAAAATGAAATGGCACTGGGAAGAATTTTATAAATGATCAAGTAGTAGTATAATATTAAGAAACACGTATGCAGTTAGGTAACCAGGTTATACCTAAGGTCTGAAGGCTGTTCCTGAAGTTTGACCAGGGAGAGAAAGGTCATCCTTAATTTTGTGGTGATGTCAGGTAAAATCACATCTTTATATAGTGGAGATGCTGAGAGCCTGCCAGCTAGTTTGCACAGGAGGAATAAGGTTATCATAGCAAGAAAATAATTTTGTGGATGTTGAAATGCATATATTTTTTCTAGGTTGCTACTTCAAAAATGATATTTCCCCCTTTTTGCTTTTGGTTTCTTTAATAGCAGAATTGAATATTTTTAAATATAATTTTGATTTTTGTAAAAAAAAATGACTGTACTTAGTAAGATAATGTTACAATATTTGTGATTAGAAGCAACAAATATGCCCATCTTTATTCACCCCTTTCGAGTCTCTTTTTCCTGAGTTCTCTGAAGAGGCAGTTGGTTTTACCACTTACAGCTGTTCTTTCTTTTACCTGTCTCCAAGTTTCTAAATTACATAACTAAGCTGTTCTACTCTATTTTAAAATCTTAGGCATTTTCTATGGTATACATCTAAATCCAGTGTAGCAAGAAGATGGTGATTTTGCAGTCTCATGCAGCTCCCTCATTCCACCACAGGCATTTACTCCCCTCCCTCCTATTTGTCCAGTGTCATTGGTAATTCCAGTGGATCCCCTTGGAGAACTGCAAACCCCATCACAGTGATGTCATAAGTAGATGCACAGCTCATCTATCAGTTTCATCTCTGCTCCCCACTCTTCCCCAGCCTGCTTCTTGTGTCACCCAAGACATCATTAATTTGCACTTATGTTGGACTGTCTATTTCCTGGATCTCATGTCTTGTATTGATAACTCCTTAATTTTTTTAGAACTCATCCTGAAAATATGTGTTATCATTTTTTCATCTAGTATGTCCTTAATGAACATCTAGTATGTATTTTATGAAACAAGCAGTGTCTGAGGAGCTTAAGGATACATCAGAGAACAATATAAAGGATTCCTGACTCCCTTGTGAATATTAAACATTATCTTCCTGTGTGTATATGTTTGTGTCTTCCAGATTAATTACAAGGTGCACAGTTTTATTTGAATTTCAGATAATTGACACATAGTTTTTTTTTTGTTTTTTTTTTTTTGTATGAGTATGTTCCAAATATTGCAGGAAACATACTTATACCAAGAGAATATGTGTTGTTTATTTGAAGTTCAAATTTAACTGGGGGTCTGAAACCCTAGTTAGGGAGGACTATACTGTATAAACAATAAACAGAGTCAATATTTAAATTATATACCTTACTAGAAAGTGGTAAATGTTGTGTTGAGTAGGGAAGGTAAAGGAGAGGCTAAGGCACCTTGAGAGTGCCAGCAGTAGAGACTGCAATTTTCAGTAAGTCTTTAGGAATGAGCCTCATTGAGAAGGTGAGAGGTCAGCAAAGACATGAAGGCGATATGGAGTTCACTCTGCAGTTTTCTGAGTTTCTGGAAGAAATGTATTCTAGACAGAAGCAATAGCAAGCACAGGCACAAGACAGAAGCAATTGCTTGCACAAGCACAGCAAGCAATAGCAAGCACAGGCAATAGCAAGCACAGGGCCTGGAGAGGCCCTGGGTCTTTGACAAATAGCAAGGAGGCCAACGTGGATATAACACAGCACAAGAGGGTCTCCTGTTAGGATATGAATTGGGAGAGGTAAAAGCATTCCACAGCACACTTGAACTTGGAGACCATCAGAGAGACTCTAGTTCACACCCAGTGAAATGGGAAGCCATGCCAGGTTGTGAATGAATTTGTAACCTGATGTGACATCTGTTTTAACAAGATCCCCTAGCTTCTCTGTTGTGAATATTCTGAGAGGCCAAGGCAGAAGGAGGAAGAGCATCTTGAAAGTTACATTATGTTAATCCAGGTGAGGCGAAGAGTAAGGGAGATAGCAGTGGAGATGATGAGAATAAGTTGGATTTGGAATGAATTTTTCCTCTAACATTTTATTATGAACAATTTCAAACATACAGGGAAGTTCATACCCATGTAAATGCTTTCTGTATTCTATAATTAACTCGGCTGTATTTGCTTTGTCCTGTACCTGTGTTTCTGTCCATCCTGTGCCTGTGTCATCCCCTAGTCTGGAGTACCCGTTTCAGTTTCTGCATATATAGAACCTTTAATCTCCTGATGTTAGGATGTAGTCACCAGCACTATGGGGTAGTCACAGGCATAGCAAGTCTGGGGTGCGGCACAGTAAATCCAGTTGGCTAACTGCTGTTTCTGCCACATTTCAATCAATTATTCCTTTTTTTAAACTCACTACTCTCCTCACTTGAAGGAAGTGCATGGTGATTTTAAAACCTGCATTCCTCCACTTTCCAGACATGATTGGCTTACTTTCTTTTGGCAGCTGTCATTTCAGACTTAGTTTCAGTTCTCTCCACCCTGAGTTAGTTAAGACTCATCAACTCATCCTCTGTTTTCCATCCTCTAAAAATATATTGACCTTTCTAGTCTACTCTTCTATCCTCTCAATTTCCCTTTGTCTTTGTGGTTTTAGAATGTTGTTATCCCTTACCTTTCAGTTGAAAGGGTTTTTGAAAAGAAGGAAACTCATGTTTTTAAGTATTTTGTCATGACCAAAGATCAGAATGTTTTCAGCAATATTTTGCTTTTCATTTTAATGGATCCACCACCACTCTAAAGAAACAATAGAAACAATGACTAAGTAACAGTGTTTCCAGTGTGTGAGTCACAGATATCATTGTTACCTTTCAGGACACAGAAGGATTCCAGGCAGGAAATCACTGTTGAGCATCCTTGTCACCATATTAACCTTTCCGCTTGCCGGGTGCTCAGTCTGTTGGTATTGGGTATCAGTGTTTAGAAGTGAAAATGGAGTTTAGATTGAATCAGACAAACATAACCCTGTTTGATTAGTGGAAGGAGTGGTTTTTCATTGCCCCTTAGAACCCATCTTCCCTTCTTGAAGAGTTGTTACTTCTTTGGGGTAGATGAGTTCTAGTTTCAATCCTGTATGTACCAGCTGCAAATCCTTCCTCTAGGCAGCTCTTCTCTTTCCGATACCAGCATTTTCCACTTCCTTGCTTTCACTGTGCTGAGTGTTTTATAAAATATTTATCATAATTTTGCTTTCCCTGTCTGAAATGGTTCCATAGAACTGGTAATTAGAATCAGCAAAGGCTTCTTAATTTCATATGGTGAGGAATTGGGAGAATGGAGGCCTTACATAACAATTAAATGAGAAGTGACAGGCAGTTGGCATTAAGTGCTCTTACACATATTTCCTAGCAGATGCAAATGGAACTTTTGCCAGTCAATTGTTACGTTCATCTGTTAGCTGCTCCTCTCATGTTTGCTTCTAGAAAGAAGCTACTGAGAGTGATTTGTCTACAATGATCCTGGGAAATGAACTCTTCCCTTTCATAGAAGGAAATAATAAAAGCAGACTAAAATTTTTTCTGGTCATCTTTAATAACTAGAAGATTCTGTCTTAAAGCCCTGTTCATCACCATTTACCACTCTGCAAATGTTCATCCTTCAAATAAGGGTCTGAGGATTATATTCACCCTAATATCTGATTTATTAATGAAAACAACAGATACAAAACTGGGAGTCAAAAGACTCGTGTCTGTCTTCTTACTGTATGTCCATGAACTACCCACTTAATGGGTAGTTGTGCAATTGGAACAATAACACTAGCCTGCCAAGCTGAAACAGTCCAAAAGACTCTTAAAAGAGACTCAAACAGGGCTCAGGGACAGTGACCAGGGTGGAGACAGGTCACTGTGGGTTCTCACCTGTGGGCACAATTGCAAGACCACTCGATTGCTCAGGGTCCAACAACAGGGTTTATTTAATAATAAGTAGATGGGGGAAAAAAGTTTGTAAGGCCACAAGTGGGCATCTGCCTCACCCCAGTTAGTGTCCATAGTGTTCAGTAATCCCAAATGAAGGCCACATGTGGAAGGTGAGGTGACATGCAGTAAGGCTGGATCAGATGCTGGACTAGACAGCTATGAACTCAGCAACACCAGGAGATGGAGCCAGAGACCCAGAGGCGGTGGTCAGCTCTGTGAGATCTTGGCAGAGTTAAGGGTGCTCCTTGAAGGTGATGTCAGGACAGACCAGAGGAAGATGCAGCAGCTGAGTCTCTGTGAAGGTCTACTGAGGTGTGGATGACTAGAAGCCCACAAAAACTCCATGAAGGTCTGGTGAGGTCAACTGCGCAAAGAATCTCTCTCTCCAGAGGCTGGAAGCAGAATCCTTCTCTGGTCCGATGAATGATGAACGCTTGCTCTTTGAAGGCTAGCTGCTGACTTCTTAAAAGGTGGTCCAATGAATCCTTCTATTTTTGGAGACTGGCTGACACTACTACTTCTTTCTTCAAATGCTGGCTGCAGACTTCTTCTAAGGTAGTTTGATGAAGCCTTCTTCTCTCTTGGGAGGCCAGGAGCAGAATGACTTAAGTTGGCTCTTGTTCTGCCTTCTATCCCCTTCAGGGTCCGGCACCCTACAAGCCTTATCAGGCCATTTTTAGTCCTAAGCATCCGATTGCACTGTTTAGGACCAATCAACTTTTCCATTTTTCAATCCGAGTAATGAACTAGTGAAGTGGCTTGAATCTGATTGGTCCATTTTGAATCATAGAGCCAGATATAAAAAGGAGAAAAGCCATGCATGGCCTGCACTCATGTCAGGACAGGCTGGTTGGCCTGTTGGCTCCGGGGAGCCATGGCTGGAGCCAGCCTCCCTGGAACTGAGGGAGGGAAATGTCCACAGGTGACAGGTAGAAGTGGGCAAGCCTTAGTCCCCCAAAAGCCATCTTGCCCAGGGATCTGGTGAAATGATTTAAAAGAAAATACTTGCAGACTGTCAGAAAATTCTCCTGTACTGTTGCCTTTTGTAGTGTGGGGCCCAGGGCAACACACTGGGGTATCTAATTTTCAAAATTTTATTTTTCTTTGGATGAAACAAATTCCTCCAAGCATGTATTAAACATTTAAATACATGCTTTGTTCTGGGTCTGGGGTATGTTCTGAGCTGGGCGATATGATCATTATAGTTATATCATAAAACGTTAACAGATATTCCTAAAGAGGTGTTATGCAGGAAAGCAGTCTAGATGAGAAGTCAGACACCAGACCCTTGGCAAAGCCCCTTTAGGGGGTGTATTTGGGTGATAATGAGCATTGTTTTTAAATCAGACTCAGACACAAATTGAAACTTTGTCCATGCCTAGCTAGGTGCCTTGAGGCAATGTACTTAACCTTCCTGAGATAACATTTTCTCATCTGTAAATGAGAACAATAATGCAAACCACTTACAGTTACTCAAAGAATTAAATGAATAAAATCTCTAAAGCCTATCATCATCACAAAAAATATTATCAGTAGTAACAACAAGTACAGGCAATGGTTGAATATTACAGGTACTGTTGCCACATGCATGCCAGCAACTATAGGAGAAAGGAATCATTATAATAATTCTACACATGAGAAATTGAAGAGGGTTAAACAAATGTCACTACTTAGTAGTAACCATATCTGGGAAATTTGGTGAAGACAAAACAAATTATAGCATCTGCTGTGGTTACTGTATGTCTCTGAAGCTTTATTTGAGAAAAGGGTATGATGAAGAAAAAAACAAGAGAGTAAATATGAAAACTGCTTTGTAAACAATAAAGTGATCATTCCAGAACCTTCTTTATGTAGTCAGTGTTTAACCATTCATAATTTCAAGTAGCCAGAGAGATTGGGATGTACTTAAACCTTTGACAAAGAAGTCTTCACACATCTTCTGTGGTTATCAGAGCCCCAATTTCCCTGTTACCAGGTGACTTCATCACTTATCTAGAAAATACAGGTATCAGGCATTCAACAAGACAAACTAGCTATTGAACACCTGCTGTCTTACTCCTCCACGTGGCAGGGTACCCCAGGCAGATAGCTGAATTCCCAGTCACCCAATTTTGAGCATATGCCATTTCATTATAATATTAGATGATGACAGAGTCTGTTGTCCTATAAATTAACTTAACATTCTTTCTCAGGAGAGCAGATGACTGCATTCTAAAAACAATATTTTCATTCAAGTTATGATGGCTTGTAAAAACACACAGCAAATGGGGTTGGCAAGGAGGTGTTAGGAAGCATATGATATCCCAGGAGGCTGAATTCATCTAAATTTAGGTGAGTTGTCTCCTTCTAGGCAGTTGGTGAGAAAGAATAGTAAGTGGACCATCAAGTGCTTTTTGTCTCAGGCTAGTTGTTCTCATGGTTGAAAGGGAAGGTCAGCGGTAATAGAGGAGATATCAGAATCACTGGCAAATTCCTTTTCTAATTATTTATGTGCCTGCCCACTCTGGAGTTGCAGGGACTGCCCTGTGTGCCCACGTGACGACTCTCCCAGGATCTTGACCACATACTTCCTGTGCTAATGTGAGCAAGTCTTATTTTTTTTTTAAGATTTGTTTTTATTATTTATGCATACAAGAGCTGGGGTGCTGGCCAGAGGTGTATGTCAGGGGGATGTGAGAGGATTTCACCAGAGACAGAGTGGGGGGCAGAACAGGCAGATTGATTGAAATACACTGCTGAAGGGCGCAGTGGGTGAGTCAGGAGAGGTCTGTGCACCTTGTGGGTAAGCTCCCTGGCACTGAGACTAACCCCTGTGCCACCAGGAAGGCCCCATGAATGATTTGTATTTCTCAGATAGACTGGAGCTAAAAGTGGCTAAGAAACACTACAGAAAATGGAGAACCACTCAGGTTTTTAAGCAACACTGTAGCGTGATTAAATTTTCCTTTCAGAAAGATTACCCTGGCACTGGAGTAGGGGGTGGATTAGTGAAATAGATTAGTGAAATGTGAGAGATGATAGCATCCTGCTGGAAAGCTTTTATACCCTTGGAGTCTAATGACATTGGTATTCAGAGTACTTGATGGGTGTGCTGCCTTCAAGGTCATCAACACTAGATTGGAATCAGAATGAAACAAATTTGTCAGTGTTGTCCTGAGAAGGTGGTGACACCTGAAGCTTCTCATAGGAATTATGATTTATGATTGATGTAAAATATTAAAGCAGATCTCAGCTGGAGAAGTAATAAATTAAAGCTATCAAATATGAAGATGAAGCTTTTAACTTTAAGTTCTGCTTATCTAAAAGATATTCCCTGTTACTGTTTACTTTTGTTGGTATTGCATTTGTTTTGTTGTTTGTATGCTAAAACTATACATTGCTTGGTCACCTGAAGACACAAATACATTACCAGTAAATCCATAATATTTCTCCCTCTCCTATGTGACATGATCTTTTTTATTCATTTAGTAAAACCTATAATTTTCTATGATCTACATAAATATCAACTGTGACTTGTTAATGAAAAATAAATTGATGTATTTCTGTTTCTAAGGCTAACAAATGTTCCTCAAAAGAATACAAATACTTTTTCCTGTTTTAAGTTCTTAATGTGATTCCAGTCTGTCCCTCTAACTTCAAATTAGAAAGGGAAAAAAAATCTCTTCTCAAATCTATTATCATATACCATAAAGTCCATGTACTGACCTCCTCAGCACTGCAGTGACCTTGAGAGTACAGGAAGCTGTTGAGTAATCATTTCAATTACCTTTAAAATTTTCATTATATTCTAAATTGATATCTAGAGTTATTTCCTCTCAACCCATCTTTTTTCTCCTTGAATTAAATACATATATGAGCTATAGAACTTGTTGTAATTCTAATTTGTTTAGAAAATAAGATTGATTTGTACTCAAAAACAGTGTTAGGAATTCAGTAAGAAACAGCAGGACTGATCTGACATATTAGAAACCACTGCTGGGTCAAAGACATTAGGTGATTCACCCACCTTTACATATTGCATTTGTTTTTAGCACAATAATTTGAGGAATGGTGCAGCTGTCCAATTGTAAGGCTGGGTACTGGGATGGGGATAAAGGAGATATGATCTCTAGCCTCACTCTGGGGAACCTGTGTGACCCTCTCTCTGCCTTTGTGTACATCTGTGAAATGTCAGCATTGCCAATGTTTCCTTTTTATTATCTTGATTTCAACAAGGCATATTTGTAGATTACCTGGCACATGGTCACATGGTAGGTGTTCTGATACTGAATGACTCTATGATCACGTGAGAAAGATGGGTCCCCTTTCACTGGTATACCTAAAGAGGAAAACAGTACATAATCAGCTTATAATAGGACAAGTCATAAAACAAAATGCCCTTTATAAGAATGGGAACATTTCTTCCATTAGAAGTTATTAAAAAAAAAAAAACCTAAAGCTTGGAGGCATACTGATTCTTTCCTCTAAGCAAAAAATAAGGATTGCTGATAAACATCAAAAAAGAAAATGTTTGCGATGTTTGCAACCAAGATCTGCTTAGAGAACTTCATTAAGGTCATTGGGAAAAAGTATTGAGACATGATTTTTGTTATTATTTTGTTTTCTACCCTTCAGCATTGAGAAATGATTCTAAGTAATGAATTTTCTTCCCTTTGGTAGGATCAAGGGCACAGAGAGGAATGAAATCAGTTGTAAAAAACAGTAATCACTAGAACAGGACCAACAGCAAATTCCACAGCTTTTCAGTATACAGTATTGGACAAATGTGTAGCAATGCCAACTTCTTTTTCTTTTTTATTTTTTTAAATTATTTTTTTAAAGATTTATTTATTTATACATGAAAGTGCTGGGGTACAGGCCAGAGGTGTGGGGGGTGAGAGGATTCACCAGAGACAGAGCAGGGAACAGAACAGGCAGATTGGCTGAAGTACACTGCTGAGGGGAGCAGTGGGTGAGTCAGGAAAGGTCTGCTGCACCATATGGGTTGCTCCCTGGCCGGCCTGGGATCAGACTCATGCTGCAGAGGCTGCAAATTGCTTCATTGTGTGGTGCTTAACCCCTTGCACCACCAGGGAGGCCCCCAATTTATTTTTCTTGAGAAGTGCAATAAGCAATAACATAGAAAACCACCATTAAATACTCATTTAACATGTGCACTGAGGCTACAAGCCAAGAGGAGTTGTTTTTGGAATAGAGAGCACACCATTATTCAATCTTGTAATGCATCAAAATAAAAAGAGTTGCAAGGTAGATGTACACTGAACAGAGAGAATCAAAGCTCCATTCTATTTCTGCCAACAGCTGATTGTAAATATATTCTATCTTATTACCTGCACGTTACACATGTTTATTTCTGAAAAAATTAGGGCCACTAAAGGCTAATCTTCTAAAATTGGAGTCATTGTTTATTTAGGTTTTATGAGAACATAACACCAAATGTCATTTTACATGAGCATCTAATCTGCTTAAGCTACTTATTACTATTTCTGGCACTAAGAATTCTTATCTGTGCTAAATTGTAAATAACTAAGCAGGTACGAAAATACAAATCCAGGAGTTTTACAGAATAAGTAGGTGTAGTGAAGTGGAAAAAAGGATTCTTGTTTATGTTCCCCACTGATTTGTTATGTGATCTTTCAACAGATATTTAAGAGCATCAGTTCTTCTTCCAAAAACATTGGTTTTCCTTTCTATAAAATGGAGTAATAATTGATAATGATACCCTAGATTAGGAAGAGTAAGTAGAGTCTGTGGAATAATACATGAAAAGGAGTGTGATACAACTATAGTATTGAGAATATTTAGAGTTTACCCATGTTAGTTTTCAAAAATTAGAAATTTGTCATCACTCTCTTCAGAGATTTCACACATTATTAAATGGGGCATCCAGGTAAATTTGCAATTAATATAGTAGAGTGAGTGAAACAATGAAAACATGTGTACATAACAAGGAAGTGTACCCTTATCCAGTGAGGGATATGATCCTGGAGAATTTTTCAGCTGAAGGAGATGTTTGAACTGGAGTAATGTTTGTGTTCCTGGTAAACAGGGCGGCAGAGCAGAAAGGGAATTCCACATTTAAGAACAAATGTAAAATAGTATGAAAGAAAAAATGTTATCTGGGAATATTAAATTTAAAAATGTCATGGGGTCCTAGAGTGCAAAGGACAAATGCACCTGGCAGGACTATTCATGGAGAATGGTATATGCAAGTAAAGAGATTTGAATCTCAGCCGAAGGGAGGGAG
The DNA here is from genome assembly GCF_014898055.3 of Talpa occidentalis. Lineage (NCBI taxonomy): Eukaryota > Metazoa > Chordata > Mammalia > Eulipotyphla > Talpidae > Talpa > Talpa occidentalis. Next base: position 21,586,228 of record NW_023603184.1, on the reverse strand, counting down.
AAAACTAGTAGAAGTATTAAGGCAGGAGATGATCCAATTTGCATTTTCGGTATTCCCTTTGGTGGTAATTTACTGAGTTGATAGGGAGGGCAAGACTAGAGGCAGTTATACCTGTGCAGTAGCCCAGAGAAATGATGAACTAAATAGCAGCAGTGGAAACAAAGACCCTAAGAAGCATTTATGGTGAAGAGGATGGGCAGGGAGGGGAGAACAATGCTTTTGGTATCTGACTAGTTACAAAGAATACCCGTGCACCTGTCTTATTAGGGAAGGCATGTGGGGGCCTTCTCGTGGAAGGCAGAAGACTGGTAAGTTTTTCTGATTGGAAGTTCAGGTAGGAAGCAAGGGCTAGAATTATAATTTGGAAGACAAAAAAGTTGATAGTGAAAACCATGAGGTTGCAAAGAAAATGACTAGAGTGAAAAGGCAACGGAAAAAGGGCAGAATCCTTTGAAACAGCAACATTTAAAGATAGGTAAAAGAAACAGAACCTACAAAGGATGCAGAGAAAGAACAATCTAGCTGGGGATACAGAAAAGAGATTTTGTTAGAGAGAATGAAGTAGGGCATTGGAGGAAAGGAGTGGTGAATACTGTCAGGTATTTTGCCTGAGAGATAAGAAAGATAAAGATTAAGGACTATCCATTGAGTTCGATAATTCTAGAAGCCAGTTGGTCTCTTTTCCCTGTACAGTCAGTTAAGAGGTAGGGAACAGAAGCAACATGAACTATGTGCTATGTGGGTTGGATAGTGGTTAGTGTAAACAACTATCAGGAAGCTCATATGTAAAAGGTAAGGACTGGGCTGGAAGGAACAGAATTCATCTTTGAATAAGAGTGGGAGAGACTCAGGTGTGTTTATTTCCTCAAGGCTGTGAACCATTGTAAGTTAAGTTGGGGAAGGAGAAGAGGGAAGAAAAGGCACAGGATGTTGGAGGCAGCTAAGTTCTGCATGAGGGAATTAGGACATAACAGGGAAGAACAGACCTTGTGCCAAAAAAAGGTGGGAAAAGGGATCAATGTAGATAGAAGTAAATGAGCCAAGAATAAGAAAACGATCCCTGATGAAGATGAAGTCATCAGTAGTTGGATCAAGATGGAGGTGGATGGTGTGTTTAGAATAGCAGCGAAGACTAGGAAATGGAGCTGAGCAAAGCAGAAGTGAAAGGATCAATCAGTTGCAGTTGGCCTAACATTACTACTGATCTCTGAGAAGGAACAAGTTCTTCTAGCAGAGCTCTGCAGCTTCCCTGGCTTAGAAGGAAGATTATATTCTTGATCTGAGCTTGGGGTTTTGTAGGACAAATGTTAGGGAGGAGAAAGGGGAAGGAATTGAGAGTAATTTGGTTCACAGTTAGTGAATTTGCTTTAAAAGGAACAGTAGGGGGTTTTGTTTATGCAGGTGCATGTGTAATGTTATCATTCTTAAGACTAAGCACACACTGAGGGAGAATACTGAAATGTCTCATCAGGCTTGTGATGAGGCCCTGTTATCTTCAGCCCATGCTTGAAGCTGTTAACAGTTTGACCACTGGTTTCCTTAGGAAATTATAGGTTGCTGATTAGGTATAAGAAGGATATGGAATAAGTGAGCAGAAATTCAATTCCTGTGTTATTTATATTCATGTCGGATTCACTCATATGGCCCTGTGGACTCACTAAGGAATCTGTAAGGAGAGTTTATACTTAAGTGATCATAATCACCAGACAGAAGAATATTCATTTCTTTCACTATTTTGCAGAGTTAAATAATTGTTTTAAAAATCTCTGATGGGTATTTCTGATTGAAATGGCTTGTTCAGAGTCAGGCAAATGATCTTGGGCATTCTGCCAAAGACCTTCATACCAAGGATATTTCAGGGCAACTCTTAACTAATTTGCAAGGCCAAGAGGTGCCAAAACTTCAACAATAGGCAAAGCCACATTCTGGAAGAGTGGAGGAAAGGGTCAAAGTGTCATTTTGACACTGGCAACAGAGACACAGGAACTGGTGTGAATGAAAATAGGCAAGTAAAACTATAAAAACCTTGATGGATTTTATTTTATAAGGAGGAACTATTGTGGGACTACACAGGGATTCAGAAGAGCGGGGTCCTACTCTAAAGAAATCTCATAAAAGACTTGGGTCTCAATGTTTTCCTCTGAAAAACAACAACAATATAACTGGCAGCACATGGGGAGGAAATGGTTACGAGCTAAATCCTAACTTATCTTCTTTTATATTTCAGGAGTTCCACTGAGATTGTGTTTAATGAGTAGATTCCAATGTAAGATAAATTTAAAGACTGCTGGCTTAAAGATGTTTCCTAAATTATTTTGTATTCTAAAATCCATACACACTGAGACTAACCAGTAGAGTTACATGTAATTTTCATGAGTCTGATAGTTTTAATTATAGCCATTTGGCACATTTTTACTACTTTGCACAATGTTTGATTTTTAAAGCTACTTCAGGTCAACCACATGAATGACAATTTCTTAGTTTGAGTCCATGGATAAATTTCTGGGAGTCTGTGAACCCCCTAACATAAAGACAAACTTTTATGAATATAAACATTCAAAAGAGATTACAAAACTTTCATAAAATTCACAACAGATAATAAAAGCAGTAAAAGGAGAAGTTGTCCTCCATTTAACGGGATCAAGAAAGTGCAAATCTTGAGCAGACAGTGAGGGAAATTCAAATTGATCTTACAGAATCTACGATAAAAATGACTCCCCCAGTCTCCAACACAGCCACAGCCCCTTCCCAAATCATATTGCTAGTATGCACTCATAACATGCTGAATAGGTGGGGCATCAACAGGGTGATAGTACAACATTCACTTTTAATCTCCATTATCTGGTATTAAAAGAAGCCAAGATTAAATTCATTACTCTGCAGGCCAGACTTTCACAACTGACATATTTTTACTAGACTGAAAGCACCCAACAGTGTAGCCTTCATTTGCTCAATCTGTAGCCTTGTTAACCCGAAGTTCTAGATGGCTCACAGATCTAAAGGTAAGTTCTTTTAGAAGATGTTTTATAGAGAAATCAGGAAGACCAAACATAAAGGAAAACATAAATGTTTGCTCATTCAATAATATGACTTGGAAGGCAGTGACTGGGAAAGACTTGGATTTTTCTGAATGCATTTTCCCTTCTGTTTGTATTGAATGTTTCTGTGATTCTTAACATTATATTCAATAGCAGCTATTTCCATGGCCTTTTAATTTCTGGTTCAGGAGGGTATAACCCCAAGGGGAAAACGAAGTACAGGTTTGAGATGGTCAGCACTGATGAGGCTATAATGGAACCAGGAGTATCAGAGAGAAACCTCCAGACCCACTGAGCCCAGCAGGAGGTTGTATATAGTCCCGTGACCCCATAGCAGGGCAAAACTGGGTCCTGGGACATCTATCCATAGTGTGCTTGCCTGGAAAAAACAAAGCTTCTTTTATAAACTGTATGCTAACTCAGACACTGTACACGGAGTAGAATAACAACAGGACATGCAAAACAAGACAAAAAACAATAACAACTCTAGAACTAGTAGTTGATGTGAGATACTGTTAGAATTCCCAGAATGTAACACTTCTGCTGTGCTTTCATTTCAGATGCTGCACAACAAACACGTCATGGTCCGTGTGGGCGGAGGATGGGAGACTTTTGCAGGGTATTTGTTGAAACATGACCCCTGCCGGATGCTGCAGATCTCCCGTGTGGATGGCAAAACATCGCCCATCCAGAGCAAGTCTCCAACCCTGAAGGACATGAATCCAGATAATTACCTGGTGGTCTCTGCCAATTATAAGGCTAAGAAAGAGATTAAATGAAACTAGTTGGTCACTATAAGGGGACTCTCCTAATGGCCTGTGTCCACTTCTCCTTGTAGTCAGTTTAGTTCACATGCTCTGAAAATCACTTTGGAAAAGGGGTGACAAACAAAAGATGTCATATTGAAAAATGTTCAAAGAGTAGCACTATTTATTTTTAATGCTTCTGTAGCTAATGCCCTATTAAAAGACATTCTAAGCTCAGATTTAAATTAGAAAAATTACAGACAAATTATTCTTAATATAGGACCACAGTATTTAGAACACTATTAGAAACACAATTCTGGCTAGAGACACATCTATTGCTAGAAAATATTTAGGATTTACAGATATGTCAACAGAAAGTGCCTGTTTTATGTCTACAGAGTAAAAGCACCCCAGACATTTTATAATGGCAGGATTTTTGAGTTAAATAACTTAAAGTGACAGTAAGTGTGATCATGTGCTACTAATGATACCCAACAGCGTTGTAAGTACAGAGTATTCCCAATAATAATAATTTACTGGAAAGGCCACTTCAGAAAAGTTTACATTTACTTGGAAGATTGCCTTAACGTTTGTTCCTTATCTCTGACCAAATATCTGGGATACTTGTGGAAGTTTTCAGTATACCCCTTAGAGAATCATGATGTATGAATTGCTTCACACATTCCCAAGAACCTGAGCACCTGGCTATGTTGAGACTTAGTGTAATTCACACACATAAACTGACAATACTTTATATTTTGACAAAGTAAATTGTACAGTCAAATGTTCATTGACTTCGTGTTATTTTAAAGCATTTTCTTATTAAAATATATCTTTAGTTAATCCTACTTTGCTATGCTATCTAGTAAAGTAAGTTTACTGTAGCTAATGATGTTACAGAATTCTGTATACCCTTGTATACTGGGACAGGGCTGTTTTGTACCAATGAACAGCAAAATAGTGTCCTCACTGATTGAAGAATTAAAGAAGATAAATTTTAAAAAATGTATTTGTCTCTATATTAATACTTCATTCTGAATTAAACTTAAATTTCAAGTGGCAGCTTTCCCTGAAAGTTGTAAGAACAGTAAAGTTGTTGTGACCTAGTACCTTTCATTTTGAGCAGCTGGGCAGTGGTGGTGTTTGCTCGTTAGTAGGGGACCATATGACCTTCAGTTTACAAAATACAGCCAGAGTTCATTGGTCTGTCATTTTTCAACAATAACAAATTCCCCTTTTTTGCTCCAGAAAATTGAGGAGGCAGTATTTTAGTTTGCCACATGACTGATTTGGTCAAAGTGTTAATATACACAACTAAGGGGCACCCGGGATCCCCAAACTTACATGTTCTTAATGGGTTCTGCCATCTGCCGCCTAAAGACAAAGCAGACTCTTAGTGTGAAATAACTTTAGTAAGTTAGTGTGCACAGAGAAAGAAGAAAAGAAAGGATAATTTCCCGATTAGTTGGGAAAAAGTTGATTCCCAATACAACACCCAAATTTACTCATCCCCTCCCCGGGTAAATGCCCAGCCAAACAGGAGTGGCCCAAAGCAGGACTGTGGGGGCTCAAAAGCTTGCCTCAAATCTAAAGGACTAATAAATTTGAAGTGTTTGGAGATGATGGTGTAAACCTGTGTCTTTCTGTCTCGAGGACAACTTGAAACTCAACACTCAACAAGTCAAATGTGTTGCTCTAACAGTATGTAATGTAATTCAGTATATAATAAAATTATGATATTGGGGTCAAGTAATTTATGAATATTCAATTCTTAGGTTATAGTGACCTTATTTAGAGACAATATTTGCAAGGTGAAGCCTACCTATAAGAGGAAGAACAGGGTAAAACCATGTCATAAAGAAATAGAAGTGTTTGAGTTGGGACACAAACTTCTTTGTGTTAACCCAAAACTTCTTCAATGTTTACTCCCTAAACAAATGCCTTGTGTCAGTAGCCTTCAAGAAAAATCACAGAAAATGGCCACAGCACCACATCTGAATCAACAGAAAGCACAGATAGCAGCACATGGGTATTTGAGATGTTTGCCTGCAGAAAATGTTAAAAGAATACAACTTTAATCTCCACACAGATATGCATGCATATTTACATGCCTTTCTGCCAGCTATTTATGCAACTGGTAAGTTACTTCTAAGAGTGTAGCAGAATTCTTATGAATGAAAATCATTTAAATGATTGAAGGGAAAAAGGAAAATAATTCTTGGGTACAAAGGATGACAGCTGGAATCTTTATTACAGTATTAGTTCTGAAAGAAAAATATGACACAAATAATATCATTTCTCCTTTAGAATATATGAAAAGAAACAGGCGTACCTAAAAATTTAGAGATTGTATGACCATATCAAAGTGTCTCCAGTTCTCTTCTCATTAGTTCCAAAGTGATGAAACTATTGCTGAAATTTGCCCAGCAACTAGCCCAAATCTAGATAAGTTTAATAAAGATGGCCAAAGCCAAATTTTATATAAGAAAAATGTATATTTATATCCTCATAAGGCAGTACAGAATTTTTAACAAAACATGTATGGGAAAACTATTAATTACAAAATAATACAATTAGTGGAACAGTAGTATCACAGAGATGTTTAAAAAAAACATGCTACATGTCAGCACAGGGGCTGTGTAACAGTACACAACATTTTGTTATCAGCCATATTGTTTGATTAGATTTAAGAAGCAACGATTTAAGCATTTTACATCTTAACATGATAGTTACATCTATGCATTTTACTATTTGTTATAGTTTAGTAGTATGGTTGAGTGATGTAGTAAGCATTATATTTTCCTTTTTAAATGATGAATTATGCCAAATTGGTTCCAAGTTAATGTTTTCACCAGGAACTGATCATTTTATGAGGGGTGTATGTGTACGTGTGCGTACATTTTTTCCCCCTACTCACTTACTAGTTTCCTATTAGACACTTTCTCTCTCTCTCTTTCCTTCCCCTTCCTGACACATTTATGTATCACCCTTTAGCACATGCAACCCTTGGGGTTTTGAGGAAACTGATCACACCCATGGAGGCAGGCTATGGTTGGCTGGATTCTCATATTCCCATACACAGAAAGCAATACACCCGCATATTATTTATTATTCACAGCTCAACAGTAAATAAGCATGGTATTTGGATATAAACTGCTACTAGAAATAGGGCATTATTCCTTGATGTAAACCTTTTGTTTAAATTAACCTAAGCTGTAATTCTTGAACATGTAATACAGGTAAGATTATCCTTTCTATTTTACAACAATAGGAAGGGATTGCACACTTCACGGATTATATGCTCTGGTTCCCATCCATCCAGCAATTAGTGTATCCAATTTCCTTTCTGTCTTGAAAAATTTAATTACGTTCATAAGGTAAGTTTTTTCCTTCTAAAACACAACTCAGTGGTTTCACTATCTTTATGAAAATACCAATAATCCTGTAAAGGCTGAAGAAAATTAAGATTATGTGTCCTGCCTGATATTCCTACAATATTTCATGCTATAATAGAAAAAGTGATTTTTACAATGAGGAGTCAAGAGACCTACATTATCGTTTGAACTCTTAAAATTAACATATACAATATAGTGCAATGTAGCATATCTTGTGGGAGGGATGGATGCAACATTGGCTCAGTTTCCTTTCTGTAAATCAAATAAATTGGTCTATTTAATTTACAGTTCCTATTGGCACTTAGTATCTGCAAACTTTAATTTAGACTTCAGATTACAGTCTCACCATTCAAAAGAATTAGCAATCAGTAATAAATAATGACAAGATAAAGCAATTCTTCTCTTTTAGTTAACTACATATTAAAAGGAAAAACTCAGAAAATACAAATGCTACCAAAAATTCATATTACTAGTAAACAAAAATATAAAGTTTATGCCTAAGCATCATATGGAATTACCTCATAATATTTTTGTTTAAAGTAGACCTTTTTGAATATAGTACTACATGCTTTTCTTCCGTACTTCTTATTTGCAGTGGCAATTTCATATCTGCATAAATCTGCTCACTCTTCAGTAAATAAAAAAAATTAAAACAGCTGTAAAATTTGGACAATACATCGTCATTCATAATCCATCCAGATTCCTAGATTAGTTCATTTAATTACTTCAAAGATCTTTCTGGTCTGATACTGTACAATAGAACATCACTGCCCTCTGATGGTAACATGAACATATAATTTAAATTCAGGAAAACAAAAACAAAAACTTATTCTAATGTAAAACACACCATGTTAATTTTATAAGCTGCAGAAATGGAAAATAAATTAGAAGAAATTAAACATTTTCTACAAATATTGATTACTAAGTTATAAAAATTCATAATGTTCCTCCACGTAAGCCCTTCAAGTGATTTTTTAAATGTTTTCCCTGATGATCAGTTTAAAGGCACCAAGTCCATAAGTTTAAGCAAAAGTCCTTCACATGTAATGCAATAAACATATAAGGCTAAACTACACAATTATAAATATCTAGATTATTTTACAAAGGGACAACGCAATTGAAAATTTTAATATTTGAGATGTATGCAGAAGTTTTACAGGCAATGCTTTACGTTGATGTTTTAGCTATCAAAAAATGGAAAATCATCCACTATCTGCAGAAGAGTAAGTATAGGAAAATAAATATTCACTGAAATATCTGGTGTTTTTCTAAGTTTGAAAATCAAAAGCATTCTGAAAAAGCACTGCAGTTATGGATACTAATAATAGAAAGTCTGAATCTTCATTTATTCAAAAACAAGATATTAAACTGAGGATGTCCACTTGATTGCAGATATTAGTTGTTGGCAGTAGACTCTTCCACTCATCTTGTACTTTATGAAACCGTCCACTAGAAAAGATAAAAATATATAGAGAAAAGTAAACTTAATTGAAAGTTATGTTACAGCATGTTAGCGAACTAACACAGAAATATGGGATACACAAATGTAAAATTATTTTAGATAAAATCAGAAATGGTAAAATTTTACATTATCATCAAAAGTCTGAAATGAGATATATGATGGTTTAAAATTGTCAAGAAGTAAAACAAAATATCTGGGCCAATTAGTGGATAGCTGGATGCCAAATATCTAATAATCAATAAAGCAAAACCAAAACAAAATACCACAAAACAAAAACAACAATGAAATTACAAAACAGAAATTTAAAAATTACTACTTGAGGTAGGGAGCTGAGACACAGTCGAAATTATTAAATAATACTATGGCAGTCTTTCTCTTGCATAACTTGAGAAAATTCCATTTGTTGTTCTGTTTAATTGAGTCTATTAAATGTACAAAATATGTTTTGAGAGAACCTCTGGGACCAGACCAGAGAATTACTAGTGGTATTTTCCAAGTGCATCCCAGTAATATTACTGGATATTAAAATCTGTGTTTAAAATGTTTTGAAAATTAAAGGTCAATCAAAGTAAGTATGCTTTTTTTTAATTTCAGAACTTCTTTGAGAAGCCAATGCTGTGTCTTAGTTTCAAAGAAAGGGATACAGTGTACAATACGGTAGTCAAGTTTTGTTTGTTTTTTTTTACCATGGAACTCTATTTTACATGATATATCTTTTAAGACTAGACTCAAAATCTCTAGAATAGTGATTCTCAATGTGGCTAAACATTAGATTACCTAGGGGGGCATAAAGATATTCTGATGGCTAAGTTTCTCTTTTAGACATTGTGACTGATAAGAGGTAGGACACATGGTTGAGTGTTTTTTAAAAACTCTTCATGAAAATCGTAAAGCACAAACAAGGTTGAGAGCCACTGCATTAGAGCACTGTACTATGCCAGATCCTGCACTAATGTTAATTTGCATCCTGAAGCCATTATCACTTTGATTTCTTTTTTCAATCACCAGAGACAGAGTGGGGAGCAGAATGGGCAGATTGACTGAAATACACTGCTGAGGAGAGCAGCAGGGGCGACAGGAGAGGTCTGCTGAACCATGTGGGTCAGCTCCCTGGCCAGGATTGAACTCCCGCCTCAGTGGCTGGTGATAGCTTGATAGCACTGAGACGAACCCATGTGCCACCAGGGAGGCCCCACCTTGACTTCTTAAGATAAGGCTCCCTTTCCAGAAGACACTAAGCATTGCCAATGCCAATTATGCTGAGAGGAGGCAGTGTTAGTCAGGAGGTGAATACATGGAGGACATTAAGGCAGGCAAGATATTCTTCCTCATACTAAGGAGTAAGATAAGGAAGAATCTAGTTTAAACCAGAGGACATTTCAGGCCAGCCTATGGAAAAGGCCTGATAGTGACCCTTAGAAAATACCAGATCAAAGGGTTTGAGGATTAATTTTCAGTGCTTGTATTTTCCTTTCTGTTACTGCTGAGCCTTCAAATAATACGAACTTCAATGTATGCTCACAATGAGCTACACAGGTGGTCAAGGGAAAAGGAATGAGGAACATGTCCCTCAAGCCAGGGTGTGGTGGTAGAAATAACAAGGAATATTCCAAGGGAAAATGACACAGTGAGCAATAGCAGTGGTTTCTGAGAATCGACCCACTCTTCTTGAGAAAATCCTTCTTGATGGCTTTGAGGGTCATTTTTATTAAAGGAGCCAGACAGGTTTCATATATCTAGGACAATATACAAAGGAAAAAAAGTACTAAATTATACATTGGGAATGCTTTTCATTTTGAGGACTTCTTCGAGGACCAGAACAAAAAAGGCCCAAATTATTTTTAAATTATCAGATTCAGGGCATGAAAGCTTCAGATTTAATTAAGAAAGCCCCTTTCTTTCTTAGTTTTTAAAAGCTGGTGTGTATTCTATGAGTACATGCAAAATTTTAAGTACCTTCTTAATTCTTACTATATATAAAATGTCCTTTTCTTATAATGGTATATTTCACTTTGACAAGTCACTCAGTACCTCCATTTCTTAGCCAATGAAATGGTGGATGTCAGCATTACTTCCAGTCCTATAATTTAAATTTCACAAATTGTTTATTTTTTGAGAATCCCATATGAAATAAACCTGGTGACAGAGATCTTCATTTCAATGGAATATTGAAAGTATGTATTTACACTGCTGATAAATATTTGACCTTGTGTTTCCCAAATGTCTTACTTCACACTAGATCTATTGTATTCTAATATGGGCATAGATAAAAACACATAAGCACATCAGTTACAACTACTACCTTAATATTGAAACCAAATAATTTGTTATTAAAAGTTAATGATAAAAAGTTTTCTTTAAACTTTATTTGCTAAATGAAATTAGATGAAATAATACACAATAGTAAAATTGACACAGATAAATCTTATCTCCGTGTGATATTCAAGAAACAAATCACCTCTGCTTGGGATGCCCTAAGTTGCTGCTCCATAAGTTAGGGGTATATGTACATATATGTATTTACGTCTAGTTTTAACAGCAAAAAACCAAACTGAATGGAGATGATAGTAATCAACTAAAAGAAAAAAAATAACTGCTCATAAATAATTGACTAGTTACATATAAATGACTGAAAATCACAAGATAATCCTTTTCACAAATACATTTACTTCAATCACCAATCGATAAAAAGTTATAAAAAAAACCATACAGTATAATTCAATTTAACAAGATTGATATATAAATGGAGCTCAGAAATAATATTTGCCAAATAACACTGCTGGGGTGTTTACTTTCTTCTTTATTACTTCCCACATTGCTTGAGTTTTCTACACATTTAAGGCTAGTATTAAGCATTAAGACACAGTTAAGTACAATAGAAAAAAATCTATTTTTTTTTTTGTGGGGCAACGAAAGCAAATTTATTCCAATGAATTGTTAAAATAGAGATTTCTCCCAAACTACATTATTCATGCTTTCATAATAATTTAAAAATTTCTGATAAACTATTTCAAGAGGAAATTATTGAATGGATTGCTGCTTAATTTTTTTAATTGCAGGTAAATTAAACCATAAGTAAATTTTATACATACTCTAAGTCCACCTTCTGATGGGGGTCCAGATGCAGCCATTTGCCTTTCTAATTTTTCCTTTTTCTTTCTCTTTCCTTCAACAGATTGAACATCCAAAATGCCCCGGGATGCAGCCTTTAAGAAATTTGTCAACAGGTATAGAAAAGAAACAAAAATCAACATTCATTGTCCCATTGTTGTTTTGGCTTTTTAGGTTTTTCAGTGCAGGTGTGAGGGGGAGTTGATCTGTTTTTGGTAACAATGAATTAGACTGTATTTACAACAACTCTATACAAAACATAAACTATACTATAATGTCTTCACTGGGTTTTTTGTAACCACATAAAATATCTCCCTAAACTTATTTCAGCCGCCAGTGTATTATAAGACATTGTCAATTTTATCTCAAGGAAGGCTATTTATTAAAGGGGCATGTAACCTTAATAAGACATCTGTATGACAATTTTCATATATTAAATGATATAACTACTTTCATGTAACTTATAGAAACTAATAACTTTAAAAATATTGTATTTAAATCTACATTTGCATTAGAGAATACTACTAGTAATAATCATCTATCAAGAAAAAAATTTAAAAAAAGAAAAAAGAAATACAGGCTTCATTCTCTAGGTAGGTAGAATTTTATTTTTACTCTCACCTCCTTCTGTCTTCTCTCTGCAGCCTCTGCAAGTTTTGCTCTTTTCTCTTCCTAGGAAAAAATGTTTAAAAGTATGCTTTAAAATAAAACCACATTTTCATGTATAATTTATATGCTTAGGTCTTTTAAGTAATATAACAGTTTATAAAACTATTAGAACTGGACCAGAATGTCCCACTAAGAATAGCACTATTTACAATATTTGTAAAATACTTAACTTTCTCAACTTCATTCTTTCAATTAATTTACTTCAAATGAGCATACACTAAAAAATGTGTATATATATATATATATTCCCTATATGCATACACACATAAAACATGCGAAGGTTGGCTGATTAAATAATCTATGGTCTGGTTCTGTCAGTTAAAAAGGAAGTAGGCTGGTATTTTCAGAGAAGTTTCACGAAGGAAGTGGGTGGCTATCATTGTGCAGGGCAGAAAGTACTAGAGTAAATTCATGAGTAGTACTTTTCGCTGTTGGGAAATAGGATATATCATTTTGCAATACCATATATTAATTACAAGGTCTTTAAATATATAAAATAGTATGTAGCATTCTTTTGGAGCTGTATTAATAATTTCCAACTATATGGAACTTACTTTGCAATAAGGGCACACACTTAAATATACTCAAGTAAATGCATATATCAGATACTAGTAAATGTTCTGGGGAAATATATAGACTTTGGTGGATATGATATGGAAGGAGGAGTGGGTGGAATTGCTGGGAATCTGTTTTTTGCTCAAGAAAAGCCTCAGTAATAAAGTGGCATTCAAGCAGTGAACTTTGTGGTTATCTGAGGGAAGAAAACATATTGCAATAGCTTTGTGATGGGGGAAGGGATTAACAAATGCTGGAATTTTATCAATCACAGAGAAAAATTAACCCTTAAAAGCAACAGTAATAAGAAAGACAAGAACTTGCCCCTATCAATTTGTAGCTCATTTTCACTACCTATAATCAAATGGCAGAAGAGTTAACATACTCCCTAAATAACTCCTTTCGATCAAGGAATTTTTTAATATAGAAGAGAGGTTGTTCTGCTATTAATTCCCTGTAAGGACTATTAATAGAAAGATGCTGTTAAAGATGAAAAGCTACAAAAAGTATAAAAGTATAGTACCACAAATCCCCTAAATTTGAATTTCAGATAAACAATAACAACTTGTAGTATGTCCCACATATTGCACAAGACAAACCGACTTGTAAAATGTATTTCTTGTTTATCTATTCAAATTTAACTGGGCACCCTGCATTTTTAATTGCTAAATACGACATTACACGACGTATACTCTGTGCTCCAAAAATTATTCTATTTATTTAAGGTAGACCTTAAGCAAAAGAAAGATAAAAGCTAAAGCGAAATCATTGACTGATGCAATATTCAGTAAAAGGCCGGAGTAGGAGACTTGACTGAGCACCTTCTTTAAACAGTTCGTACAGACACAGGGAGCTGCGCATCTCCTAGAATATAAACAATTCAGGTCGCCGAGAAAGAGGAATTTCTTTTTGGCATACTAATGCCACCTGCCACTTCGCCAAGAATGGCCCATACACCGCCCCGTCTTCACACGCCTGCGTCCTACGAGCTCCCCATTTTGCGCAATTCAGCCAAAGGGAAAAAGACTCAGAATCGTCTTTGGACAATTTTCGGTCAAGAAAGTGGGGAGACCGACGAAGAGGCGGCGAGCCAGGTCCCCCTCTTGGGACCCCAAGGTCCCTCGGGGCGCGTCCACCTCTCCAGGCCCGCGGAGGCCCCGCCGGCGGGCTCTGCGGCCCCGCGCCCACCCGCTGCTCCTGCGCCCCGGCTCCTGGCCTCGCACCCGCGGGGAACAGGTGCGCGCAGCGCGGACCTGGCGGGCCTGGCGGACCCGGACGCGCGTCGACACGGCCCTACTCACCAGGTTTGGCGACGGGGGCGCGGACTCCCCGGGACAAGGAAAACACATCCCCATCGCGACGGCGGCTGGGGGTGGGGGCCGCTGAGAGACCCGCCCAGATCGGGCCGCGCGGGCTGCGCTGTCACACCCGGTCCCAGGTCTTTGGCGCTCGCCCCGCCCTCACACCGGTCCGGAGACCTAGCCCCGCCCTCGCCACGCCCCGTCCCGCCCCTATGGCAACGCCCCGTCCCGCCCCGGCTCCTCCCCCTGCTGCAACGTCCCGTTCCACCCCCTTCTCGCGACTCCGCCCCGCCTCGCCGGACTTCGGTCCCCGCAGGGCGAGCCCACCTCCTGCGCCCGGAGGTCGTGGCGCGCGGCCCCGCCCTGCAGGCAGAGCGCCCGGCGGGGGAGTGCCCAGGCCTTGGTGCTGGGAAATGCCTACCGAGGGTAGAATGCAGGGAGAGATGGAAAAGTTTGTGACCATGGTCCCCTGTGTTCTTTGTGGCCGCTTGTCTGAGTGACATGACTCTGGATAGTTTATGCTACCTCTTGTGAGATGGGGCTCTGACCGCCTAGAAATTAAAGCCCAAATTGCAGGTGGACTTTAGCACCCTTGACTGCCTTCTAAGTGACTCTCAGCACTGCTACCGATTTAGAAGGCAGCACACGAAATCCGTCACTGTGTTAGACTCATTTTGTTGTTTTTTAAAGATTTATTTTTGCATGCAAGAGCTGGGGTACAGGCCAGAGATGGGGTGTGGGTGTGCGAGAGGATTCACCAGAGACAGAGTGGGGAATAGAATAGGCAGACCCACCGAAGTGCACTGCTGAGGGGCGCAGGCAGCGAGACAGGAGAGGTCTGCTGTGCCATGTGGGTAGCTTCCTGGCCGGCTGGGATAGAACTCATGCTGCAGAGGCCACAGATGGCTTCACAGTATGGTGCTTAACCCCTTGTGCCACCAGGGGTTAAGACTCATTTTGTGTTAGACTCATTTTGAATGAGGCAGTAGTTAAGATTGCAATTTGTTTCTGGTGTTAGGGAGCCACTTATTTCTCCAAGAATAATGATAAAGTTTGAGCTGTTCTAGAAATATTTTGAATGCATCTCAAATTTTAATAGACATAAGAAAAACCTGTGCATCTAGTGAAAATGTAGATGCTGATTTAGTAAGTCTAGGGTGGACCGGAAAATTCATTACTAGTTTTGTAGTAACAGTGAAGTTGCTGGTTTCTTTGCCGCATCGCTTTTTTTCCTTGCGTTGCATTATTCTTCCTTGCTTGTTAGAAAATCTTCAAATGTTACAAAAAAGTATGTTGTTATAGTTAATTCCTCAGAAACCACAATTTATAGTTTGAGCTATCAATATGTTCTTCTAGGCTAATTTCTCATAGATGTCATCTTTGCACAAACTGTCATGCTTACATGCATGTAATTCAGGATATAGAATACATCCATCATCCCAAATTTCTTATTCTCATTCTACACAACCCTTTATGCCAGACCTGACCCAAAAAATCTCTCCTTGAGCAATCTCTTCTGTGGCTCCTTTGAACTCTATTCTTTTTTTTTTTTTTTAAGATTTATTGATTTATGAATACAAGAGCTGGGGTATAGACCAGAGATGTGGGGGGTGAGAGGATTCACCAGAGACAGAGTGGGGAACAGAACAGACTGACGAAGTACACTGCTGAGGGGAGCAGCAGGCGAGACAGGAGAGGTCTGCTGCGCCATGTGGGTTGCTCCCTGGCTGGCCAGGGATAGAACTAGTGCTGCAGAGGCTGCGGACTGCTTCATAGTACAGTGCTTAACCCCCTGTGCCACCAGGGAGGCCCCTGAACTCTCTTCTTGGCGAGGTCCTGACTTTTGGATTTCCTTGTTCCACTTAGCAGTGCCCACCTTCAGCAGACTCTTACTAAATCAATTGAACAGTTCCCTCTACCCTGAATAACTGATAAACCTCCATATTGGATGAGTTTCCTCATTCTCCATCATCCCACAGATGATGTCTGATCCCCTGGCCTGCATTCACCAAGAAAGCCCTTAGGTCAGTTTAGCTAGATTTCACCTTTCCCCTGATATTGTTACAGAGAGGACTTGTTACAGAGTATAATTTCCATAACAGGGGAGGTTCCATGTCCCCTATCTCACCTAAGGAAGGGTTAACCTGAATTGCAAGGAGATTTGCAGAAGACACACAGAGTTGAGTCTTGTAGACACACTTGGGAAGAGACATGGGTGAAGATTCATGGATAGACTGACAATAGCACATGTCACCTGGATTTGTATTTTGATTTTGCTCCTTTTATCTCAGCTTTGCCTGGCCTCTTATACCCCTTTCCTATGGTTCCCTGCCAGTAGGTTCCTTGGACTTGTTGAAGTTTTCAGACCTCAGTGGCCCAACTTTGAGCCAACCCTTTCTGGGCATTTACCCAGGAGAGTATGGGAAACTTTGGATGTTTATTGGAAACAACTATCCTCTCTTTTGTCAGGGAAGAACTGGGGTGTAGGCCTGAGACTCTGGGGTGAAAGAACTCAACAGAGACAATGAAGAAGAGAAAAGGCAGGCTTGTTGAAATACACTGCTAAGAGAAGCAGCAGGCGAGACAGGAGAAGTCTGCAGTGCAGAGAGAGAGGGTCCGAAGACTCCATACTCCAGGCATCATTGACTGGTTAGTGTGACTTGTCTTGGGTGTGTCTTGACTCATTATCCAGGTCAGCTTGCTGGGTCATCAGCTTAATGGCCCACTTTGCATCACAGTCCCGTCCACTCTCTTTATGCATGTAAGCCTCCAAACTTGCTTGCTGGGCAAGGAGTGGGGGCTTAGTTTTGTTTTTGTTTTTGTTTTTTTTTTTTGTGGGACCCTCACAGGCGGCCAGGGAACGAACTGGCGCTGCAGAGGCTGCGGGCAGCCTCTCAGCCCAGCGCTCAACTGCTGCGCCACCAGGGGAGGCCCGGGGGCTTAGTTTTTAAATTTAGAAATAATACCTGACATGTTCTCTGCACACTAATCCTGTTAGGCTTCTTTCACAAGAAGAATATGCTGTGTCTTTAAGCAGCAGAGGGCAGAGCCCATTTAGAGTGTGTAAGTTTGGGGGTCTCGGGATACCCCTCAGTCTGCATGCTATCAGTATTTCCTCTCAAATTTTCATCTGGTAAAATGCTGCTTCTTGATTTTTAAAATTCCCACTTTTCCTTGTTATATTCAATGTTGTGTCCGCTCTTTCCCCTCTGCTACAAAATCCCATTGTAGTAATTCCCCATGAATAAAATCTTCCTTAATATTTTAGCATGTAAGAAATTTTTTCTTCTCCTCCTCCCCCCAGTGTAATTGGGATATAATTGACAAATGAATTCATAAGATATTTTAAAGTGTACAAGGAGATATTTGATATGTGTATACATTGTGAAAAGATTTTCCCCGTCAAGTTAGCACCCTATTATATTTACCTTTTTTAGTTAAAAAAAAATTAAGTTTCACTATTTCAGCAAGTTTCAGTGACACAATACAGTGTTCTCAAGTAGACTCTCCATGTTATCAATCTGATTCTTAGACCTCATTCATCTTACATCTGAAAGTTTGTACTATTAACCAAACTCTCCCAATTTTCCCTACTATTATGGTATCATTACTAAATTTAAAAATTAAGCCCCCATTCCTTACCCAGCTGGCAGGTTTGGGAAGCTTAATAGATAAAGTGGATGGCAGTGGGTGGGACTGTCTTGGGAACTGGGGCATTAAGCTGATGATCCCTTATGCTACTTCAGGTCATTCGTTAGGATACACTCAAGATTAGTCACTCTAACCAATCATTGATGCCCGGATTATAAATACAGCCTCGGGACCCTAATCCCAACAGAGCAGATCTCTCCTGTCTTGCTTTCCTGCTGCTTCTCTTAGCAGTATATTGATTTTCAATAAATCCACCTGTTGTGGTCTCTGTCTCTGGTGAATTCTTTCACCCAAATTCATCTGACCTACACCTGATTTTTCCCTCACAACACCTAATCCTGTGCCCCCGGAAACCTTTATACTCTCCATTTAGAAAATAATCAAGTGAAATAATCACTGCTGTGAAGTAATTCGAAGAGAAGTTTATTAGAGAGATTTAGAGTAAGCTGACATCATAACCCTGGGGAGGCTGTTTTCATATTCCACTGAGCGCAGGTCCCTGTGAGAGGTTTGCTTTTATTTGTATACCTTTTATTAGGGTGCACTGCATGCACAGAAAGAACATGATTCTGTAACAGTGATGGCAGATAAGTCTGGTTACATTCTTGGCTAGCAATAAAAGAGGAATGATACATATAATATTAAAAAATTTCTTACTCTGCAGAGTCAGACTTATCTGTGAGGACAGCACAGAACTGAGGGTTATAAAACACCACCCTAGAGGGTGCTTCAAAGCCCTGAGGACTAGGCTGTGCAGCTAATCTTTTGTTTCCTTCTCCCTGCCCTCCCCCAATTCCCTCCCAGATACACAGAGGGCTGGACTTGATATTCAGGTTCCTCCAGGCAATTTGGCCACATGACTTCTTCACAGCAAACATTTCTGGCACCTCCAGGTTTCTGTAGCAGCCTGCAGTGTTCCCAGAGCTGAGGCTCTTCTGACAGTGTATTCTTTAGTCCATCTTGTGATAATTCCTTTGCATGTTAGAAAATATTTATGCAGTCAAGCAAGTATTTTATAGAGACAGATATGACTATCATTTCATACATAAAAGTAAAATTATTTCAGTATTCAAATTTTACCTTAATGAAAATTTTAACTACACTGTAGCTTCTTTACACTAGCAACATATAGGCTTTAATTGTATTAAAATTGTCTCCTGGGACTATTTAAAGATATTAAACATTTTGTTTAAACGCAGTCATTATAACTACAGAGCAGAAGAAATCTATTTTCCCTTGTTATTAAAGCTGTATTCTAAATTTCTAAATTGCAAAAATTTAAATGAGTATACTTTGAGTTTTCAAAGTCCCGTACATAGTATTTTTTGAAAAGTAGCAACTCCCAAATTTACCACCAAAAAGAAAGCGGTAGTGAGATACGGTATTTAATAAAATTCTAGAGCCTTTGAGTTGGATGTAAATGGTTGCACTTGTTTATTTTGTTGAAATGGCAGCATATTGCCTTTATGTTTCAAATGAAATCAAGAAATGTCATGATACTCCACTTGGCTGTTAGGTGTCCTCTTTTTTGACCTGGTACTTGATTTCTTTTGAACAGACTTCAGTTTTATGACCACTAGAAGAGATTTAAAAAAAAAAAAAAACAAGGAAAAATTGATTCAACTAAAATTTATATGAGTCTCATAGGGAGAAGATTTTCTTATACAAAAAGAATTATATAGAGACTTAGAAATTTTATTGGAAATTAAACTAAGGTTACATCCTGATAGACTCCAGATATGAAAGGCACTATTATCAAAGAAATCACATAGGGTGTAATTTTTTTTCTTCTATGAGTCAGGCAATACGTATTAAAAGCAGGAAGAATTTGTGGAAGCCAACAATAAGTTTGGAAAAGTTCAAAGTCATTTTGTTATAGAGTAGCCATCATTTCCCCCTAACAATTTCTCAAATAATGGATATGAGAAGAGATGTTAAAAATAGGGATTTTCTTTTCCAATTTGTACAAGCTGTGATTGAGAAAGCATATAATATTGTAGGGAGAGTGTTTTAAGCCTTGAAATGACTTGGACATTTTCACTGAAAGATTATATATCAATATTGTTAGGAATTTAACCTAAAATAATATTTTAGAATAATTTAAATATCCATGAATATAAGTAATTAATAATATAATTAAGAGAGCTTGACGACATTGCAATCAAAATTGTTCAAACGAAAAAGCCAACGAAAAATTGAAAAAAAATATAAAATAGAATATTTAAGAGCTGAGGGGCAGCTGAAATGTGCAAAACTTTTTTTTTTTTGGTAAATGATTAATAACTTTCCTAAACAAAAATCATCAGACCTTAATTAATAACAATATACTGGTACTGGTTCATTTATAACTAATGTATTACACCAATGCAAGATATTAGTAACAGGGGAAATTCTTGGGGAGGAAAAGGAGTTAATAACATTTTTTCTAATTTCTTAATTTCTGTTCAATTTTTCTGTAAACCTAAAACTGCTCTAAAATATAAAGTCTTTCACTTTAAATAAAAAGGGGGCATAAGAATAATTTTGCAAGTGATGAATTGGTTGTGGTAGCTTAATGGGTGTACCAGAGTCAAAACATTTTAAAAATGTATACTTCAAATATGTTCAGATTATTGTCTGTCAACCATACTTTGATGACGCTAATAAAACAAAACACACACAGAAGAAGAGAAAGAGACAAAGAGGAAGCTCTTTTGATCAAAAAACTGGTTCAGTAAATGCATGCTTTTTGACCTTTCTCCTATACTTATTTTTCTTGGAGCGTGGATGCAATGTCTACTGATGTCTAAGCCTCTTTAGAACCATGAGAATAAAAGTAATGGGAAAAGTTTAAAGAAACCTGGGGTTTCTTTGACAATTTTTAGGATCACTGTATCAATCCTAGATTGGCTAGGTCAGAAATTTTTGTCTTGAGTAAATATATATTTTATATAAACCACTTGCAGCTGAATTTTTCTTATAAGGAGCTAAATCACTTAGCAATTCCTAAGTGATATAGCTTTTCATTAGTTGTACTGATAACATTTTATTTCAAAAAATAAATAAAAAATACTTAATTATTAGAAGCATAACTTTCCCCAAACCTTTCTGTGATAAAATATAATCCTGATATTGGAGACTGCTCAAATGAGGATAAGACTCACTACTAAGTTGAAAGAGGAATGGATTAAGATAATGGAGATTTTTACCCTTAAGGAAAGCCTGACTAGGAAGGAAGGAAATAATTGTCCTCAAATATCTGGAGGACTTTTAAAATCTACTGAAAGTCTCATTACATTTATGTCTGGCTACAAGAAAGAATTAATAATACATGCAAAAGGCTCATAAAGACAATATGATGTGTTATGTGGAGGAACTTAGGGCCCAACAATTCCACTCCTAGGTATCTACAAGAAGAATTAAAGACACTAATGTGAAGGAATGATATACACTCCTGTGTTGACAATAGCACTATCCATAATAGCCAAGCTATGGAAAGAAACTAATGACAGATGAGTGGATTAAAAACATGTGATTGTTTGTAATGCAAAACATTAGTCATTCTGGATAGAATGGAATACACAATGAAATACTACTCAACTACAAAAGAAGATGAAATCTTGCCATCTGTAATAGCATGGATGAAACCAGAGAGAATAATGCTAAGCAAAATAAGTTAGAAGGAGAAAGACAATATTGGATTATTTTACTCATATGTAGAATCTAAGCAAACAAAACAAAGGAATGGGCAAAACAAACCCTAGAGAAGGGTGAGGGATTGGGAATAAAAGTAGGAGTAGGAACAACGGACTGTGGTGAAGGATTATTGGTGTTTTGTAGTGGGAGTGGTACTGTAATATTCCTATTCCCCTAAGTCATATACAGTGTTCATATACCTCAATGAAAAGTAATACAATTAAAACAAACTAATTAAATACAATTTTCTAAAAAGACATAAATAAATAACTTTGGTCGGATAAAATATGGTCAGATAAAAACTGGAATCCAGAATGACTTGCTTTCAAAGATTAAGCTCTTTTCATCAAAATATATCATATCTAGGGGGATAATTGCAAAGGGGGTCTAAAAAATAGATGAGGATTTGATTACAAGAGTTTAAAGTAACTTCTAAGATTGCAATTATACATTTCTCAAAGGAAGAGGAAAAACAAAATTTACAGTACTATATAAATTATAAATGTTTCACATAAGGATCTGCTCATTTCATTGAAGTCTCTATACTTACTAGGATTCCTGGCTCTGGAATGGGAGCAGGACTTGAATACTTTTTGCTGAATTTCCTCTTCTCCTTCCTTAGGTTTTGCATATTTTCAATACGCTTATTTGTGGACTTTTGGAAAATTAAAAGGAAAGGATTAAACCACAGTTTTTACAGCACAGAAAAGTAACTTATTTTTGGTCTGTATCAATAGAAAAAAGCTAAATATGATCAATGTATATGGCTTACATAGATATACAGAAATAAGAAAAAAAATCTTTTTTCAAATGTGTGGCTCATAGATAAAGAAAGCACATTAGAGCATCAGCAGAGTTTTCCAATGACACCACTTATCTCTTGATTGCTGCTTTACCAACTGTGTACATTTAGACAGATCCAAGACTCATGGATCTATGTATTTACTTTTATATTAAAGGTGATGTTCATTTAAAATCTCAAAGAGTGGGGCCTCCCTGGTGGCGCAAAGGGTTAAGCACAGCACTGTGAAGCTACCTGTAGCCCCTGCAGCACAGGGAGGTGACCCACATGGCACAGCAGACCTCTCCTGTCTTGCCTACCGCTCCCCTCAGCAGTGTATTTCAGTAGATATGCCTGTTCTGCTCCCCACTCTGTCTCTGGTGAATCCTCTCACCTCCCCACTCCAAAACTCTGGCCTATATCCCAGCTTTTGTATGCATAAATAAATACATCTTTAAAAAAATAAAAATAGATGTACCATATGATCCAGCAATCACACTCTTGGGCATATATCCACAGAATATAAAACCAATATTCACAGCAGCATTATTTACAATAGTTATGACCTGGAAGCAGCCTAAATCTCTTTCAATGGATGCATGGGTCAAAAATGATGTGGTATATACATATACCATGGAATATTCCATAGCCAGAAGAAAGGATGAAATGCATTCATTTTTAACAAAATGGAGGGAATTAAAAAAAATTACATGCGGCAAAGCAGGTCAGAATGGTAAGCACAAATAGTGGGTATTTACATAAAAGATAATTTGACAATGTAAAACACTTTCAAAAACTATGGTATATCAACAAATACCCTGAAGGCTCTAAGGTTAAGAGGGAGAGGGAGGGTGAGGGGACAGAAGGGATGGTGGTAGAAGGAAAACACAACAAAGTGTTTCATGAACAAAAATCTAAATAAAACTCTAAAATTTGAGAAAACAATAATTATCTCTGACCAAGATGCAGGGAGATAGAATAAGGAAATAGACTCTAGATGAGTTCAGAATGTTTTCCTAAGTTGGAGTTATATTTTATTACTCTGCTTTACATATTATATATGCTACCTATATTCTTATGTATATATCAAATGTTACAGTAAAAATGAGAATATGGCATTTAGGTCAAGACTCGTTCTAATAGTAGCACAAGATTCCTGTGTCCCAAGAAAGATAACACAGAATATCTCTCAAATAAAAATTCTGTCTCATTAGAGACCACCACCCATAAAAAAATAAGTCCCATTCTTGAGAGAACCAGAATTTATTTAAACATTACCTGCCCTCTCATGGTCGCTGCAGAAGGATGCCATTTTGAGATTTCCTACATAATATGGAAAAGTGTTAAAAAAAACAAAAAAAATTACAGTAGGAATCTATTATTATGCTACCTTTTTTTAATGTAATGTTAGTATATTATCTTAAACACAAGAGGCAGAATCAGAATATCAAGGTAAAAATCAGGATGCAGGATTGACAATATTGTGGGGGAAAAAAATAGTTATCAACCACATTACTGGGAACACGTAGAATACTGAGCTTTATTCTGGAAGGAAAGAGTGTAAAATAAATAAATAAATAATAACAATAATAGTGTAAAACATGTTTCTGCTGGCATCATGACTTCAAAGGTGCTATACTGCTCTTTGATTTTGGAACTTGTCTTTAACTTCTGAAACCTGGGAAAGGTGACTGAGTTTTCTGCCAGTTACAACACCAACAGCTAGTATGGTTTTCTGAGGCATAGGATGTTTAGCTGTTAGTTTACGGGATTCCCACTTCTTTCCCCAAACTTTGAATGTTACCTTAAATATCTCCCTCTCCCCTCACTTTGATCCAAAAGACTCAAAAACAATCTCCTGCCATCTGAATATTGAGTTTGGCCTGCATCCATCTCAGTAACCCCCACCTTACTTTCAGGGCAAGTCACTAAGAACAGATCGGTCAACAAACATGATTGAACAAGCCTGCCCTCTAGAAGGAGCATTGTGGGATTTTCCTCTACCTGGGTAGGTCCTGCATTCCAGGATTTAATCTGTCTACTCTGATTTCTCAACTCCTGGCACCAAACTGCTCTTGAAAATGCCCGAGGGTGTTGTCCCTGATACCTAGAGCCCAGGGGCAGGACGGCGTAGGAGGGGCAAAGCCTCTTGGACACTCACGGGGTTGACCTGGGTAGCATCATCAGTGGCACGAGTGCAACGCAGGCACATGCTGCTGAGTCTCAGAGCCAGGGGTGCCCACTACTACCTGAGTTTACAGTAATTGCGGAGAACTTCACCTTCACCCCACCCCCCGCAAGCCCCACCCCATCCTATCCCATCACAATTCTCTTTATCTTCGTCGCATGGGCCCCGCCCCTTCACTTCATAGTCGTCCAATCCCCATGCAGGGAAAGTGAGGTTTCCAGCTGTGTGAAGAGCATCTGGAATTGAGTAACCACAATTCCCCATCATTTCAGCTCTCTTGATCCACCACAACATACCAATTTTCTGTCATTTATAAACATCCTCTAAACATTTTTGCTCCATGGAACCTTGTTCACATCTTAAAATAGGAATCTCAGTTACGTGGATCCTCATGTCGTCAGGGTTGGTCACGCCACTGTTCTGCTACAACTTCCAGTTGTATCCATTCAACTATCTGCCTTCTGTTGGTGATAATTGGAATGAAGGGTGAAGAAAAGAAAACCCTGAAGATTGCTACAAATTCATGATCTCCAACTCAAACTGGGTTCTCCAACAATATATAACACTTCTTTTATGTTGTGCTAACTCGTTCTTTTTTGTATCCTGCAGCATTTCCTTTAAACTAACTCCTCTCAGTTAAAAATCCTTGAGCCCACCATCTTCCAGTCACTTTCAGTAGGACAACTCTTGTGTCACACACTAATAATGGCTAACACATCTAGAGCTTATGTTCAGCGCTGTTAAGTGATTTTTTTTTATATATTAACTCATCAAGTCCTTGCAAAAATCTAAGAGGTTAAGTGCGTGATTACCCACTGGGAAGCAAGGCATTGGTATGTTGAATAACTTGCCCAAGGCAAATGATTAGAGGTTGAGTTGGGAATTAAGTCTATCTTCAGAGCCTGTGCTTTTAATTGATGTACTATGCCAACAATTTCTTTTAAAAGTCCTGACTGGAGTTACATCAATTCCTTGCCACCTATAAGTCCATAACTGTCCTGTATCCACACTATCTTTTTCCTTTCAATCCTGTAGAAATTAAAAAAAATTGTTACCCCATCTCTGCTGCAGAACATATGTCTCGATATGTTTCCATGCTATGTCCCTCTAGAAGCCTCAAAGATCTCGCTGTACAGATTGTTTCCTCTCCTTGTTAACCTCTAAATTGCCTTTTCCCCTTAAACATTTAAGTGCTACTATTCAAATCTTCAACTCTTCAATAAACCAAAAGCCTTTGCACAACAAATAATTATGATTATTGTCCATTCCATTTACAGTAAATAGTCATTTCTTTACATCCAGTGTAATATTTGGCTCACAGCAACCAGCTTCATGCTTCCTACCCCACTGGTGCTTGATCCAAAATGCTCATTAATGACATTCCTGTTGAAGTCATTGTTCACTTTTTGCCACGTGATTTTTGTGTGCTGTTAAAAACTGGAGTTAAGCTTAGAAAAATTAAATAATCTGCCCCCTGTAGTGTTTGAAACCACTAGCCATTTGCTGTTTGAAACTCTCCTCTCTGGGAAGACTAGGACTTAGAAAAATTATGTAACCTTGCTTCAGTGCTGAGGATCAGAGACATTTTAGGAGGGGACACCCTCTGGCAGGTATTGATGTGATAAAGAACAATAAAACCAATGCTGAGTGTGTAGAAAGAACTTAGAAACTGAAAACAACTGCTGATGGGGACAATTGCTACTAGGAGGTGAAGTGCCCTTGCGGGCGTGACAATAAAGCAAGACTAAGGAATTCTCTCCACCTGCCTCCCTGTCTCCCTCCAGCATCCCCTAGTGGCTAAAGTTAGGGACTCCAGCTGGCTGTATTTCTAGCTCTATTTCTAGAGAAATAAAATAAGCAGAGTCCCAGTCTTAGTTTTACAAAGCAGAATTTACATGAGTGGGTTTAGAAAGAAAAGAAAACAGGTTAATAAGTGGCTCAATAACCATCATGCCCTAAAATGAATCGCCTTCCTTCAACTATATGTCTTTGAGAATGATTTCAAATTTCCCCAGGCTCCAGCTTGATAACTATAAAACACTAGAGTCAAGCAATGTCTTGCTGTCAGCACAAATCTCCAAAATGTGACAGAACTAACAGTGAAGGGGACAAGAGTAGTAATTCCCCGAATCTGTACAGTATATTTGCATAAAATTGTCTTTGCAAATAACAAGTACAACTTAACTGTAAAATGATTTACGTAACCTCCCTAACACTAGATGCATACAGAATCAGTATTCCTGCCTCATCATGTCTGATGGGTACAGACCTGTACCAATTCCAAAATTATATTTGAGAAAATATCAATATTCAAAAAATTTATAATTTCTATGAAGTATGAAACAAGTAAATAAACCACCTTCCCCTCTCCTTACCTAAAATGGGCACTAAGTTCAAATAAATCTGGTTAAAATCATTTATCTTGGTTAAACATTCTAAGTTACTCAGGAAGGTGGGGGCTCTGGCAGAAATCAGAGAGGCTATGACAGCCTATTGGTTCTGGTCCCCACTCTGGAAGGGGGCTAAGGTTAGGTATTCCTTAATTGAAAAACAGTTAGCTGCAGTATATGCAGCCTTACTAGCTACTGCAAGTGTAATTGCCACAGCTCCTGTCTTAGTGAGAACCACCTACCCAATAGCCGGATGGGTACAGGATTGGATGACAAAGCCCCATAATGGTACTGCTCAAACGCCCACCGTGGTGCAGTGGGGGGCCTACCTAGAACAGTGCTGCACCCCGTCAACTAACCCTTTACGGGCAGAGTTGCAGGAGGTTCTTGGTCCGGTGATGTATGTCAGGATGGAACCAACTTCAGAAGTTGAACCTGAAGCTAGTCCCTACTAGGAGGGACGAGCACCAATTCCAGTGGAGGCCTGGTCTACGGATGGCTCCAGCTGGGGCCAGCCAGCATCTTGGACAGCTGTGACTGTACACCCAGAAACGGACACCATTTGGTGTGAAACTGGTACAGGACAGAGCAGCCAATGGGCTGAACTGCAAGCGTTGTGATGGTGGTGGCCCATGAGCCTTCCCCTCTAGTAATTTGTGCTGTCAGTTGCGCTGTGTATAGGGGCCTGCCACTGTGGATTTCCAAATGAATGGACAGTCATGCATTGGCCATTGCGGGACCAGGTCTATGGAAAGATCTATGGGATTTGGGCCATCAGAAGTAGGTGACTGTTTATCATGTCACAGGACGTGCCCCATTGGCCTCACCAGGCAATGATGAGGCAGATCTCCAAGCCCGGGTACGATGGCTTGAAACTGCTCCTGCATGGCATGTTACACAGTCGCTGCACAGACGCTTGCTCCATGCAGGGCAAAAGACAGTGTGGGCCACTGTGCGTTTCTGGGGTCTACCTGTAACTTCAGAGGAGGTTCAGACTGTTTGTGAACAATGTGTAGTGTGTTCCAGGACTTACCTCCGGAGACCTTTTGCATCCACAGGCCAGGTGTTGCGAGGGCAGGTACCTCTGACACGCTGGCAGATTGACATCATTGCACTACTACTTCGCTCTGATGGACAACAGTATGCAATCACCTGTGTGGACATTGCTACCGGGTTATTGGCAGTTTATCTTGCTCCACATGCGGGACCAAAAGGCAGTTTTGGCAGCACTGGCACGCCTATGTGCTGCATATGGATGTCCACTGGTAGTGGAAAGCGACCAAGGGACTCATTTTATAGGAGCACGGGTGCAGCAGTGGGCCAAGGACATGGGTGTTAAATGGAAATTTCACATTCCCTATAACCTCAAAGCTGCAGGGATCGTAGAGCATTATAACGGCCTGCTAAAGCAAGGACTGAGAGCTACTGTCCCCGCTCTGACACTGGCCGGGTGGAGCTGACATTTGTGGGACATGCCACGGACACTAAATGAGAGAAGCAGGAAGGCGGCCTGGCTCCAGTGGAGGCGTTGCTGCATCATGCCGCTGTTCCCATCCAATTGCAGATACAAACTTCAGATATTTTGTTAAAACCTGAGTTTGGACAGCAGGGCAACATTTTATTGCCAGCCCTGACTGGAGTGGACCCAGGGCAGACTGTGGACTGGGAATGGCCCTGAATTGTGAAGGCGCTCCACATGCGCTGGGTGGCTCTGATAGCCCCTTGGGGTCATGGCCTGGAGGCCAATTTACAAATCACACCATGGGCAACTGCACAGTGGCCGCCACAGGTGCGTGTCACCCATCCTGGAGTGGCAGATCGGAAGGCAGTCCTAAAGGGGACATTTGTGATGACTCTGTGGCCTATTATGAGCTCTCCATTCTCACTGCATGTAGAGCCCTCTGCTGCCTCTTCACTGCCAAAGCGAGTGTGGTACTCACGACCTGGAAGGCCACTGATAATACAATATTATCTTTGGACACAAAATTGGCATGTATATTGCCAGATGGGAAGGATCTCCCGTTGCTGGTACTAGTAACTTCTTTATCTTTCCGCCCCTAGGAGAATTGAACTTAGTTATATTGTGATGTATACTGTTTGCTCTTGTGGGCCATGGCTGCAGTGTTTGTATTTGCCAGGGGAAACTTGTATATACTTGTACCTAGACTGTATGGTGGCAAACCCTGAGGGGGTGGATTGTGGGGTAAGTAAGAGTGAAAAGCTTCAGGCTTTTCCGCCCTCCTACTGCGCAAGCGCACTCGGCCAAATGGCGTGGCCTGGTGCTGTGTGGCCTGGCGTGGCGTGGTGCTGGGGACGGAGGTGTGCAGTGGAGTGTGGAGGAGTGTGGCGGAGTGTGGTAGAGTGCAGCAATGAACAGCGGAGAACATGAAAACACCAACTCGGCTGCTTGAACCAGTAATGAACCTACCCTGTAGGGGGAGCTTGCGCTATATGTAGGTAACAAAATGGTGGCCGAACAGGCTGCTAGGATTAGCAGCCCACACTGCATGACTGGGCAATACAGGAGGTTTGGGATTTAGTGAAATAGTAATTATCTCTATTAACTTTGCTTCCCTCTCTGTTGGCCTTATACTGTCCTACTGAAGATAGGTTATTTTTTTTTTTTTTTTTTTTTTTTTTTTGCTGATAATGGGAACCTCTATTATCTATCTACTCCCTCCCTGTTAAGCCACCATCCCTCTTAACAATTTGACCCACTACCTAGATCTGCACTCCCAGTTTTGGCCGAGGAACCTGACTGCTTCAGGTTAAATCACCCTAATTGTAAGTGGTATTAGTAAATTAATGGAGCATCTGTTTTTTTAACTTAGAATTTTAGCATTCTTATTTTTAGGTTGACTCTAATCGACACTTCAGAACAAATGATGAATTACTATTTTGTCCATACTCCCATAAGGGAGGTCATGGCTGGTTTTAGAGATACCAAGGTAGAAAGAAACTCAAGATACCAAATAGAAACTGTGGCGATCAGTCTATGGAAAAATTAATAAAGTAAAGTAATCTTGGCTGAGAGTCATAAGGTTCTGATAGGGAAACATATTAAAGGAGATAGAAAATCTTTTTTGATAGAGGTTGATAGACTTTTAAATAGGTTTTTAGAAATCATATGTCTATATACTTTTATCCAAATCCCATTAAGTAGCAATGAAAACTGGTAGGGTAGAAAAAAGCAGTGACTTACATGTTAAAAGTAACTTTAAGCAAGTTTTCCTGTTTTGTTTTGGGATAAATTGTTTTAGATGAATCTTAACCTCATCTCTGTTTCCCAGTCAGTAAGATATCTGGTTCTTAAGAGTGGTAAGATTTGGGGCCTCCCTGGTGGTGCAAGGGGTTAAGCACCGCACTAAGAAGCAATCTCTAGTCTCTGCAGCATGAGTTCGATCCCTGGCCGGCCAGGGAGCAATCCACATGGTGAAGCAGACCTCTCCTGTCTCCCTGCCATTCCCCTCAGCAGTGTATTTCAGTCAGTGTGCCTGTTCTGCTCCCCACTATGTCTCTGGTGAATCCTCTCACCCTCTGTGTCTCTGGCCTGTACTCCTGCTGTCATATGCATAAATAAATACATCTTAAAAAAAAGGGGTGCTAAGATTTAAAAAATAATGTATTCTAGTGTGCTCAAGTATTAATTTATTTTCCTAAAAAGTTATTAATTTTTTTAAAGATTTATTTATGTAAGAACTGACCAGGGTATAGGACAGATGTGCAGGAGGGTGAGAGGATTCACCAGAGAAGAGCGGGGAACAGAACAGGCAGACTGACTGAAATACACTGCTGAGGGGGTAAGCGGGAGAGACAGGAGTGGTCTGCCGTACCACGTGGGTATCTCCCCGGCCAGCCAGAATTGAACCCGCAATGCAGAAGCTGCAGACAGCTTCACAGTGCTGCGCTCAACTGCCTGGGCCACCAGGGAGGCCCTAAAAAGTAATTAATTATTAAATTATTAAACTTTATGGGGATAATTTTTTCATGTGGTTACAATTCACATTGGGACAGCAAAAAAAAGGAATGAGTTACCAATTCATTTAGTAAGTTACCAAAGGAATATATATGTTCTTTCTCGTAAAATTAAATAGAATACATTATGATTCTTTTGGATAATACAATGTGTGAATTATTTAGAATAATTCTTAGAATCTGGAGGACTGGCTACTTTTCAAATACGTTTATTATTTTTTTTTCTGGGGTGACTAGAAGTCATGCATACTATACATGCCATGTAACCATCTAATTTTCCAGCAAGAGCTCTTGAGGGTATGGATGCTCCTAGAACAAAATCCAGCAGGTGGCGCCACGTTCATAATATTTGTACAAGTAACAATTGTGTGGAGGAGAAAGCCAAAATTATCATATGGCCAGAAGATGGCGCTAAGTGACCAATCTTCGAAAAACTAACGTTGACATTTGAAACAGGCAATTTCAACTTTGCTAGGTCCAGGATTTATAATTAGGGTGTTGTTATGAATTTCTTCAATATCTTCACTAGCCTTAAATTAAAGAATTTCAAGTTTATTACTTTTACAATAAAACAACTCTGACCTTATGAAAACAAGAAATACTTTCCTACTCTTTTTTATCATTCATAATCTTGGCAAAGAAAAAAGATTATATACGTATATTAATTTTTAACACTGCCCTATCTTCATATGCTTCAAGATTATACTTTAAAAAATTGTAAACACTTATTATTTCTGCTCAATTTTTTTGTTCATCTTCTTTTCTTCCGTTAAGATTCTTTTACACTAAACTACAAAATACAGAAACTTGAACACACACTTTGTGATGTGAACAAATTAGGAAGAAAACCATGTTAACATTTCTTTTACTATTTAAAATTTTCCTAAAATACAGTTTAATTTTACTAGCTTTATATATTCTGTTGTCAATACTCAAGTCATTACAGAAATGAAATTTTAATGGCTTCAAAATATGTGGCATATATATAAAAATGGATACTGCTCAGCTACCAAAAAAGATAAAATCTTGCCATTTCCCCACAATATGGACTGGAAATTGAGGCTACCTGAGGAGGGCAGGAAGGAAAAGGCTCTAATGGACTCCGGTGGAGGCTAATGGGGGCTTTGGTGGAGGGCAAGGTATGATAACATATTTAAATCGGAAGAGGTATGAACCTATACCCCTAAATTCAGGTGTTATAAGCCAATGTTATCGCAATAAAAAAATTACATAATTAAAAAATTTAAATGCTTCATAACTTTGTTTTACCATTCATAAGCAAAAACTATTTTCTAAAATTTGGTGCTCATTCATTTAGAATTCTAAATGCTTGCCTATTAAATATAAATAAAATGCATCCATTTCTGACCAGGCATTCCATCTCCTTTATGCTCAAGCCTCAGCAGCCAGAACAGTGCTATAACTCCCCAGCAGTTTACTTACATTCCCTCCTGCCCACCTCCAATCTTTACTGTCTTGAGATTAGATCAATATTTTATAAATGCAAATTTGATCATTTCATTGCTGTTTGAAAACTTTCCACTGTTTGTAAATATTCAAATCTTAAATAGGACCAAAATGCACTTTTCCAGGGCAGTCTCCTTCCAATCTCCGCAATCATTTTCTATGCCCTTGCACATATCCTTGCTCAGATCATGCTCCCCCTCCTACAGATTGCATCTGTATCAGTAAAGCTACCATCACATCTCCACCGAGAGGTTTCATACACATTCTCGGGATCAGAACTGAAACATCCCTTTGTCAGGGGAGCCTCCCTGATCAGCCAGGCCTGGGCTTTCTATTATGAGCTACCCCCACTGTGTGACCCTCCTTTATGACACTCCCCTCTGTAACTGGACATGGTTAATAGGGAATAAATTGATCAATGTCTTTTATTTTTATTTATTTATTTTTTGCGATAACATTGGTTTGCAACACTATATGATTTAGAGATAAGGGATCACACCCTTCAGGTGTATGTCACCACACCACACCCACCACCAAGGCACCCAAAGTCCTCTACCATAGTCCACTGTGCCCCTCCCCACTTTGCTCTCACCCTCTCTTTTTGGTAGCCTCAGTTCTACAGTCAGATTTCTAGGGTTTGTTATCTATTTAGTTTTATCTGACCCTTTGTTTTGTTTCTCTACATTCCTATGTATAAATGATGTCATCTGCATTGTCTTTCTCCTTCTGATCTATTCCAGCCCCCCCAACTTTTATGTAAGCTTCATGAGGTCAGAGGAGTATTTAACTTTCTCACTCTTGAGTTCCCAGCCAGTGGGGGTATCACACCTGAGGTGTGAAGCTCTTAAGAAATATTAGTGGAGTAACAGGATGATTGCTCAAAACAAAACCTGTGAAAAGAGTAATTGGTTTGGTGAGTTCAGAATATGTCCCCACTACTTAGAACATAGTCTGAGACGTCTTAAGAATCTATTACTCCGCCCCTTTCTGTGCCCCTCATTGGCCAAGATTCAACTTATCTACCTCCTTTCTTTCTCAATTTGGCATATTTTGATAGCTTGAAGTAAAATTGGCTTCATGGGAAACACTGGTACATGAGATTTGAAGACCAGTTTCATTTCTTACCAGGGAAAATCACACTGAGCCTCAGTTTAGTTATTTATAAGATAGGACTTTTATAATCATTAGAAAAAATGCATAAAAGTGAGGTGCTTAATATACAAGAGTTTAACATTCAGAGGAAAAAATTATAAATATTATTAGTAGTCATTTTATGTAGTCTTATGAGTAAAACAGGAATGAAAGTTTTTGTGCATTATTACATTACTGTGCCATCATTAGGTCTTAAAAAAAAACAATTGCTATTAACAGTACTAAGTTTTTTTTCCTAATGTAAAGATTTATGAAATATACTGATTTAAGATGAAAGAAAGCTAGTGACTCAGGTTCAAGATTGTGTTCTGGAGCAGTTGATACCAAGAAAGTAAAACTTCACAAAGAAGTTTCTATTGTCTGGGTATTATTTCCGCTCAACCTGTCCCATTCTCACTGGCAATTGCAAAGCACGTTGTGTGGGCAGAGATATTGATTGAGGACTTCCTTTACTGTGATAAGTGGCATTTTTGATGTCTATCCTAAAGCTTCTATTTTAGCAGATATCCCAGAAAGTCAGCAGCATTTTCTGTGGTAAAGTCAGAATGGTTTTCAGCTGAATCCCTCTTTCTTCTTTAACATTTGTCACCATGAGCTCCTCAGGGCTGCACAACCCATACAGAGCAAGGTTTTCATTTATGCTTTTTGCTAGTTTCCACATACAGCATTCACCCCACGATGTGCTAGGCTGTACCCCAGGATCTTGCAGAAAAAAGCACTGGTGTGATTCATCTCCTTCATGTGGCCACCCCATCGCTGCTGCTGCCATCACTCTTGCCTTATGTTGCAACACAAATAAGATAAAAGATAAAAGGAGACAAGAGCAGAGACATTGGTTGTAGAAAGCCAAGATGAGTTCTCAAGGGACAGTAACTACAAAAAAGAGGTTCCATTTGCAGACCGCCTACTGCAATATACACAGGTAATAAGACTGAATATTCCCTTTCAAATAAGACTCAAATCCTGTTTCTAAACTTCTGGCCTTTTCAAGTTAATTTTTCAGAAAAATGTGGACAGAACAAAGGTAACATACATACTGTCTTTTCTCTACTGCTCAATGCCAAGGTGGCAGGTATCTTTGGTTGCACATCCAGTTTAATCTCTTCCTTTCTTGTTAACTGGGTTTCAAATGGGTCTGAGCAATAGGGTGTCCAGTCCCATGATATTTATATGTCTGAGAGCTAGGGAACAATGAGAAAGATGACGATTTTGAGGGGGGAATATCCAGGGAATCATTTTTCTTCCTGGCAAAAGAGAGCCATGTCAGCAGAAGCTCATTTTGCCCAGACCCCTTCTTCTTGCTTGAAATGCTGATGTGGCCCCAGCTGTGGCAGCAATCCATAAGCACATTAGGATTAATCGTCACATAGTGGTGGCAGAGAGAAAAACTGGGAAAAATCTGGATCCTTGATTGCAGTGCTGAGCTCCTGCCCCTAAATATCTAATCTGGTGAGATGGTAAGTGTCTGTGTTGTTTAATCTGGCTTCATTTAGAAATTTGTTCTTTCAGGGCAGGCCTTCCCACTGATAAATATGGTATTTAATACCCTACTTGTTCTTTGGAGTGGGCTGGGCCATCATTTTGGTAGATTTGTATTAGGACATTGTAGGGTAGAACTGGGTCTGACAGGAGAGCATTTGAAGCAGCTGCACAAGGAAAGTGTCCACGTGAGTGCCAGTTCACTTCCAGGAAGCAAAGAACCTTAAATTCAAAGAAAACTGCAACATGAAAGTACACCTAAGGCCGAGAATGTAAGAAAAAACAAAAGATCAGCAGTCTCTGGATGGGAAGGCATGAGCAAGAAAATGGGTCAAGTAAGAGAATTAAGTGTATTTCCATGAGAAGAATAGCTCGTGTCTGGTAGCACTAGATGTTTCCCTGCTCCCTAAGGAGTATGTGGTCCTGGCATAAAAGCACAACTTCAGAGACAAAAAAGTGTCTTTTTTTCCCCCTCTAACATACCAGCATCTTTTCAATTCCCCTTCCCCTAAGTTTTAAACTACTGAAGGCATCTTGTTTAGAAGTGGATTTGTAGATATTTGAATGAAGAGTCCTGCTATGTGGTTTTCTACGGAATAGCTCCCATTCTAAAATCACTAAGCAAAGCAACATTCTGTTCACAAAGTGGTAAAAATATGATTAGGAAATGCTCATGTACTGTGTTTCATATAGCTAAGAGCCTTTCCTGAAAGTCTTTTAGAAGCTTGGCATTTAGCCAGTTGCCATTTTTCAAGGATGAGGGTGCTATATTGGACAGGAACCTTATAACATTCATGCAAGAATATAGCAAATATATAGCAAATATGACCTTTTTCTGTCAAGCTAGCTTTTCTTTTTAAAAGCAATCTTGCTCTAAGAGATAAGTAGAATTGGTTGCTCTCATACCTCATGAAATAAACTATTCATGATATTGCTCTTCCAATATTTAAATATCAATAAGCCACTATAAAGAAGAGGAAAATATCATTCATTTAGAAACAAATTACATATATGTAATCATATATAATTTATTATATATTATATATAATATAATATTTATTATAGTATAATATATATTATACACATATATTATAATCATTTGTCAAACCTCCTAAGAGATCTGAAGTTTTCTCCTCAAGCATTTATCTTATTGGCATGGTAGAATCAATAAGAAGAATAGGTGTTTCTTTCCCACAAAGGATGCATAGGAATTTAATCTTCACTATATAAATGGTAAAATGGTATTGATATCTGCTTGATTAATGAATTACAGAAAGGTTACAGATATCTTTGTCCCAACCCTTATTACTTCTTTCCCAGGGGTTTACCTGTGTTGAGATTTTTACATGTCTTATATATTTATACCACATTGATCGATTGGCCATCCTTTTATCTTCCCAAGGCTTAGCTTTTAACCTTGTTAAATGTATGACTTAAAGAGTACATACACGACTTTGAGTGCTTCTAGACCCCCAAATAACCTATCAAAGCACAGTAAATAGCACAGAAAACCCAAACTAATACTAACCTATATGTAAAAACAGGAATGGGTGATACATACACAGCCTGTATAGCACAGTTGCAGGGAAGGAGCTTGGTGGCCACCTGTCAGTGTGGAGGGGTGGGAGGAAAGGCACTCTGCCTCCACAATAGCTGCCACAAAACAAGCTGAGTGCTGCTTTTTCTTTTCAAATTTTGCTATAAAAACAAAAAATTCTTTAGATTTCTTCTGGCTTGGAAAAGCAAGCACTAATGAAGTTCTTTTTTAAAAGCAAATTGTTGTAAATTGAACCTTCAAAAAGTTAACCTGTGTTATGTAGTAAGTAGTAGGTTAGTACCCAGGTCCGTTTAACTGTAAATTATAGTTTCTTAAATAGGCCATTTATGTCGCCAATCAGCTCTTGGTTCCTGCTTTGGGGGGGAGAGCACCCCCAAGATGTTTCTTTCTGTCCTTTGCCATCCCCACTTTGCATTTTGGAAATATGAACAGCATGGACTTCACAGCTTCTCATTGGACAAACAACCACAAGAGGGCGATCTAGTAAAATTAATAGAGGGAGAAGCCCAGTCTTGCCGTCTGTCCCCCATCTTTCTCACTCCACCAATATCAGTGTTTGTTTGTTTGTTTTTAAAGTGAGGATCATAACCTTTAAAGGAACCTTGAAATCAATTTGTGATCTATAACTGGCCTTATAAAAAATGATTGACTAAAACACAAGCAATGAGAGTGTATCATATCCAGGGAGGGTGATATTAGGTGATATGTAATGAGGGTGAGTATAAATATACATTACAAATTGAATTTCTTTCTGTGGGCCACATGGGCAAAAAGCCTGCAAGCTACCAGTCTAGAACAGCACCAATCATAGTATTACCTGAAGTGAGGGTGGAGTGGATAAAAGAGAAGCACTCACCTTAGAAAAAGAGAGTACGGAGAAGAAACTTTGTCATGAAGTCCCATACTGCAAAAGTACAGTAGTTGGGAAAAATGAAAGAACACACACACAAACACACACACACACACACACACACACACACCCCTTTCTCATCTGATTCTTCCTGGCCTTTGTCTGTCAGCTGTTTCCCAGGATTTCAAGGAAGGTCTATATAAGTTGAGGGACCTAATATTTATACAGCATGTATAGTGTACCAGTTGCTTTATATACATCACTCAGTTTGCCATTGTTATAAGTCAAATGGGGTGAGTAGAATCACCTGACACTTTATTTTTTAATTTTTATTTCCTTTGAAGATTTATTTATTTATGCATACAAGAGCTGGGGTATAGTCCAGAGGTGTGGGATGTGTGTGAGAGGATTCACCAGTGACAGACGGGAGCAGAACAGCCAGATCTACTGAAATACACTGCTGAGGGGAGCAGCAGGTGAGACAGGAGAGGTCTGCTGTTCCATGTGGGTTGCTCCCTGGCTGCCTGGGATTGAACTCGTGCTGCAGAGGCTGCAGATAGCTTCACAGTGCTGTGCTTCACCCCTTGCGCCACCAGGGAGGCCCTTACCTGATGTTTTAGATAACCGTATAAGTTCCTGTGGTAACTGTGGGTTTGTCTATGTGGTCATTTCTTAATATTCCTCTTCTTCTGGTGTGACCTCCTGTCTAGAGACAGGAGAGCATATCCTTGGTCACAGTGATTGGTGATGAGGGAGGAAGGGAAGTGTTCAACTTTATGGCAGTGGAGTCACTCCTTAGATTCAGTGTTGGAGTTGGCAGTGAAAACTGCTCCTTTGTATTTGACCACAAGTGCTATGAATATGGTTATAATAAAAAAAACACACAAAAACAAACAAACAAGCAAACAAACAAAAAAACAACAGGGACTAGCCTTGAAAATTCCCTGAGCAGTCAAAACCAGTATCATCATTCAAGCAAAGCTTTATTTAACTTATTTTTGCAAGACTAATTTGACCCGGGTCATTTCATGTTTAATGCCTCTAGAAATCATAAGCACGACTTATATTTTATTTCCCAAGGCTAGTAGGAGGTAACCACTGACTAATGTCCTATAATTTGAATTCCTGATTCAAATCCTAGTTTTAAGTTTATTAACTGGGTAGACTCGATCAAATTACCTAACCTTTCTTTGTCTCATTTTACTATCATGTAAAATGTAGGTAATTGTACCTCTCAAGAGATTTCTGTGAAAATTTGATTAATAAAAATACAGAAAGCTCTCAGAATGCCATCTTTCTTATGATGCTCAAAGATTGTTGGTTATTATGTTCTGGAAACATTTCCTTTGTTTGCTTATTTAGTAAAAACCTCTCTTCAAATAAAATCTTACCTGAGTCAGAATGGAAACCAGATCATAGCAGAGCTCTCTTGGGAGGTAGGATGAAGTCCTGGATTTCACTCACTTGGCCCATGCTTTCCTTTTAAGGCATCTCCAAGAGATGATAATAGAATTTATCAAATGTTTACTCTGTACCTCATTCTGCTCTGTTTGCCTTCATTATTTTTCATGTGATCAGTACAATAACTCTGTGAGGCAGGCTTTTTAATCTTCATATACAGATCCGCTTATTTATGGATGATGAAACTGAGGCTTTTTGTGGGTCAGTAACTTGCCAAAGATCATTTAGCCAGGAATGTCAAAGGCAAGACTGGAGGCAGATCTACCTGACAACCCAATCCAAATGTTCCTAACCATCCCAGTTATACTCCCCATTCAGAACTCAGGTGCCAGGTTTCAAAACCACTGTTTTAGATGAACTGGTTATTCTTATACGTTGGGATAATGAAGAACTGACTGTACTCATGGAATTTACCCAGAAATCAATTTGGATAACAACTTTTTCCTGCTACTTTGGCAATCACTACAGTAATAAGTGATGTCAGATATGAATGTGAAGAAGCAGGATTCCTTGAGGTGAGTATAAATATTAGGCATGGAAGAGAAACAATGACAACAAATGATTATAAAAGAAATTCCTTAACAAAGAAGCAATGATATGGTCAGATTAGTTTAGAAGAATAACATTTTACTGAATGTTTATTTCCTTTAGATCACTATTCAACACCATAAAGATCACAGGAAGCTACTGAAAACTCTTATGAAGGGAAGTTTCTACTTCATTGAAAGTTAGAACCACTGCAATATTCGATACTGGGCAACCCCCTGTTCAGAGCCAATGTTTTTTGTGGCACTCTCTTTGATAATCATTTATCGCCTTTCTATAATAAATCCTTTGGCAAGAAGGAACTCATTTCTTCCCAGGAGCTGCCCTTTTGCTTCATTTTCTCACTGGCACCTGGAAATATGACACTTTTTTTTTTTTCCTTTCTGATGCCTTCTTACTGTTACTTGGGTGTCAAAAAAGAAACTTCCATACTTTTTGTGTCTTAAAGATTACAAA
The DNA here is from genome assembly GCF_014898055.3 of Talpa occidentalis. Lineage (NCBI taxonomy): Eukaryota > Metazoa > Chordata > Mammalia > Eulipotyphla > Talpidae > Talpa > Talpa occidentalis. Next base: position 21,546,322 of record NW_023603184.1, on the reverse strand, counting down.
CTCTGTAACATCTGCCAGGACTGAAGCGATGATTGGAAGTGATCATTGTTACAAACCATGTAAAGAATCAAATAAAACGCTAACCTTGATAGGAGCAAAGATACAGATTATGTGAAAGTAGACAGTAGAATCAATATCATGATTTTTCTGCTCTTCTTGAGAAAATTCTGGACTAACCATTGGGTAATATTAGTGGAAACTGTTGCTCTAGACCAAAAAATTCAGCTTCTTGAAGGGAGAGATCAAGCAGGAAATGGGGAGAGTGGGTTTGATGAGGAAGTGGAGGCTATCCAGTGTGCCAGTGTGATGTGGTGTGCGCGCACACACACACGCACACACACACACACACACACACACTTAATGAAACTATGCTAGTTGTTAGTGCAAAATTCACTTTTTGGTTGCAATAAAGAATTTTTATTATTATTATCAGTGGAGTTTGCCTGGGTAAAAATTCCCTTTTACTAAAATGTTAGACTAATCGCACTTAGTTTATAGCTCTAAATCAGTCAGGTAGAAAAATTTGAAAGGTAATTTAATTTACTTCTCGAAGTTTGCAAATAATTGCATCAGATGAGACTGCAGAACAAAAATCCCAGTAGTCTCCCAGGAGACAAATTTGGTAATGACATAATTAGAGCTGGCAGTCATAAGGGCTGAGATACTGGAACAAATGATCAGAAATATAATATCCCTCTAATACTTCAGCATAGCCACTTTTCAGAGCAACCCAGACCCTGTGCATCACTTGTGTACATTTCTATTCCACATATTAACTTTTGTGATCTACGGTGGGCACACTGTCAGTGCAGTGAACCACTGCAATTGAGTATAACTCTTCCTATGATGAAGAACTAATTTCAATGCACTTCCAGGCACATAATCCCTAAGTCTACAAAAAGTAATTTCCTTTACAGACACCATGTACATATAGCTGCAGGTTTGCACTGGAGTCGGTTTTTAAGGTTTTGCTATAGAGGACTATGTTTCAGAAGTTTTGGAATTGCAGTGAATTTGACTTCACTCTCCTGAAGCTTTTAACATATTCAATTTGTCAAATGATCATGAATAGATGTGCAAGTAACTTGTTAGAGGATTGAGACAACTGAAGTAGCTAGCTTTGCCCCTCTTGTACCTCATGCCTGAGGGTATCAGAGAAAACTTGACAGCTTGTTGGGTTGAGGTGGCTGTAATTTAGAGTATCAGTTTCCCTGAGGCCATGCCCTGGGTTGCCAGAAAGAACACTCTCTCAGCTCTACTCCCAGGTCATATGGGCATCTTTTCTGGCTCCAGTTCCTGAAGGACATAACCCTGTCCCTTAAAACCATGCCATCATACCTGATAAGAGACAGGAAAGGAGTATTTGACTCTAGAGAACCTGAATCAAGAATTTTAAAAAGGAAAAAGCAGGTATTTGTTACAATAGCACTTCAATATCTCAGTACCATTTTTTTAGTCCATTTAGTCCATTTTTTTAGTCCATTTGTTTTAACAAAATACCATGAACAATAGATATTTATTTCTCACAATGCAGGAGGCTGAAAGTCTTGAGATTAAACACCTCTTATGTAAATCATTGGTGTTTTTCAGTTGTTACAGCTAAAAAAATTCTTAGCTCTCCTTCAGTCACTAGAGAGAGTTAAATCATTCTTCAAATGATTATATGGTTCAGAAAAATCACATAAGTATGAAGGTTTATCCAGAATAACCAGCGCAGTGGACTATGGTGGAGGGCTGTGGGTGTCTTGGTAGTTGGTGTGGCATGTGATGAAATACATCTAAAGAGATGTGGATCTTATGACTCTGAATCACATATAATCTTGCTGATGAATGTTATCTCAATAAAATTACAAAAAATAAAAATAAAAATAATGTGTGCAGACTAAAAAACTGTTAAAAAAAGCCTTAGTCACTTTTATTATGTCATAATTCATTGACAAATATCTATTGACACTTCCTATTAAAGATTTTTTTGGGGGAATATTGAAGACTGTCTTCATCTCTCCCAGTTGTTAGAATATTATTATAGTAAAGTCTTTATATAGACATATTTTGGAAATTCTGTTGATATGTGCCCTTCTATGAATTACTGAGATAGTAATAAGTACAGCTATAGAATTTATCAAAACAAAGTGACAAATATCCTAGAAACTTGATGAGGAAGTGAGTAGAAACAAGCCCTAGGCTATGGGTACTGAGAAAAAAGTCATAAACTTAAATTGGCTGTACTATAGGAACTATTTGAGTCATATGATTTTAAGCAATCAGATATAAAAATACATAATTTAATTATGCCATGTCTTTGACCTGCCCAAATAACACATTAAAAATAAAATAAATGATTAGGATATGTTGAGCATTGGTATGTTTCACATCACTTCTCTAACTTTTATTTGCATTCTTATTTAATAATTCAGAAAGAATAGCATACCTGTGCTGCATCTGCCAGAGAGGTCTTAATTGTGTGCAGCCTGGATTATTGTTCACTCAGCTGTTCCATGTAGCTGCCAAGAATAGCAGGCATGTGGGGAGAGAAGTGATTCTCTTTGACTTTAAGTGTAATTTATGCCTTTAATTTTGCCTAATATCTCCAAACATGAGTATGTTCCACAGCTGGATATGTTTTTTTCCACAGAATGTAGATGTGGCAACCTATTTCCCACTGCTCATGCCATCTAAGGTTACCTTTTTGATTTTTCCAATAAAAACTCAGCTACAACTTCCTGGCAATTATTGTGATTCTGTAACAAATGCCTACTGGAAAGTGTAATACTTAAATGATATATTGTTCTATACTTTTACATGGTTTTACCTGTTCATATCTGTGTTTGAATATAAAGCAAAAGAACTGAAAAAAGAGAGAGAAAGGAGAGAAAAATGAAACAAGTGGGAGGGAGAGAGCCAGTTTTATTCATTCAGGTGCAGGGAAGCTTAGGAAAGAAGAAATTGTGCCACCTCATGATCTAAGCACCTCCTAAAGGTCTACACCTCCAAACACTATCAGGTTTCGATATATGAAATTGGGGAGGGGGGCTCTCAGACATTCAGGATGGTACCTTATGAAGAATTCTTAGGAATGGAGCTATAGTGATAGCATCAAAGAGTTTGGACACCTGCCTGTTCTTTATGTGTTTTAGCACATATATATATTTTTCTAAATAGAGAATAGTATGGCCAATGAATATACAAAAAGATTCTTGGAGAGCATCCCTGGTGGCGCAGGCAGTTGAGCGCAGTGCTGTGAAGCTGTCCACAGCCTCTGCAATGCTGGTTCAATCCCCGGTTCGATCCCTGCCGGCCTTGGAGTAACCCACATGGTGAGCAGACCTCTCCTGTCTCACCTGCTGCTCCCCTCAGCAGTGTATTTCAGTCCGTCTGCCTGTTCTGTTCCCCTCTCTGTCTCTGGTGAATCCTCTCACCTTCCCGTGCATCTGGCCTGTACCCCAGCTCTCATATAAATTAAAAAAAAAAAAGATTCTTGGTTTTCATACGCAGTGTGTGAGTCTGGCTCTCATGTCAGTATACAAGAACACAAAATGCTGGTCTTTGCATCTGAACGTTTTTACAATTTTTGTGTCGTTATTTTTTTTTTATTTTTGTTGTTAGTTTTAGTAGTTAAAAATATTTATGTCCTGAAGACATTTTCAATGATTATGCAACATCTTGTATTGCTTGTGGAGTGATTCACAAATTTGGGGAAAGAAAAATTTCCCCTGATTAAAAAGACATGCTTTTAATATAAGTATAGATCTTATCTTTTCCAAAGTTTAAAATTTATTTTTATGCTTTTACAGGCAGTAAATTTTGGTATAGAGTTCTAGAAATTTTACCACAAATGTAGGTTTATATCATTATCATGACAAAGGAAAGTTCTATCATCTCCCCAACTGTTCCTCATACTTACACTTTTTCCCCCAACTTTACCTTCTGATGATAACACGTATTCTCTAGCACTGTAGTTATATTATTTTAAAAATATCATAAAGAGGGAATTAATATTATGTACTGGTTTCTTTTACTCTGTCCTCTCTCCCTTCTCATCAGTTGTCTATTTTCCCATTCTTTTATTCTTACAATTTGAATACCGTATTTTTTTAGCAAATGAATTTTTAAAAAATATTTAACATGGTTTTCAACATTATATAGTGTCAGGTGTACAGACTTATCTTTACATACTATATCATGTCTACTACCAAAAGTCTTTTTTATTTTGATCAATCATGTGTTTTGAACGTCTTTATTATTACATGTTGATTTAGTATCAGATTTTGTGCCTATATTTATATGAGGAGGTCTAATAATAAATTCTTTTTTTTTATTTGCAAATATCTCTATTTCATCTTCTTTTCTGATGGATATTCTTATGTCCAACAGGACTCTAATATTCAGTGAAAGAAAATTTATAGATACCCTTAGATTGGGAAAATGGTATTCATTTGCCAGACACTTGTGAATAACTCTATTTGAGCCTTAGGGAAATGTTTTTCTATATCATCTGCCTTATGTCCTTGGAGTGAAATGATAGCATTCATGCTGTGAAGATATACAATTTGTGCCACTCCTGACTTTAAAAACACATTGCTTGGAGGGATGGGATGATATGAAAGGCAGAAATGCTTACTTAAAATAAAAGAGAAATTAATTAATCTGTCAAATTATTTCTCTAAGAATGAATGCAAAACGTTCTTGCTACTTAAATTTGCTTTCACCGTAACACTGGGTTTCCATTTATTTCTTGCTTCTCTTTGCATTTCAATTTATGGTTACACACAATTTAGCACAATATTTACAGCCATAATATATGGAAACTAGAGAATGTTTTACAATATTAAACAGTGTGTATTGCTCTTCAGTTTGCATATATGCAAATATAGATGCAATATGCATGCAGTGACATATATATTCTTTACTTTGGCAAAAGGACAGACAGTGAATTCTAGAATTGTGACTAGTACTTTTTTAAAAAAAATCTTTAATAAGTCTTACTTTAAATTAAAAAAAAATAAAAACTTCAGCTTTACTCAGCTTGTGTTTAAAATTTTGATGCTATTAAATGGTATATTATTTCAATTTTAACTGCCAATTATTTTGACCATGTTAGAAAAATGACATTTTATTCTATGTAAGCACCCTTTATAATGATTTTGTTGTATCTTGCTGGCTTTTCAAGTAACTTTTTATAAAACCTATTCATTATTATTATATCCTTAAGTTCTACAAATTTATACTTACACAAATATAGATATATTTGTAGATCAGTAGTGGAAACTTCCAAAGAAACATAATAGAACAATGTGCTCACTCTGATAATGCAATTTCAAAACTTTTCTCCAAGCTCCCTATTTTCCATAACTAACCAGATTGCCATCCCAAAGTCAATTGCATAAGGAAATTCTGAGGTCCCCAATAAACCTGGAACTATTTCAGTCCTTTATATATGCTTCTTAAAGTGACAACTTTGCAAGGAACTTTCTGGTTTGAAAAAGCCAGTCAGAAAGAAAACTATTTGAATTCCAGATCCCTGTGTGAGCTTTTGTTTAGGGAGAAATTTGGAAATGGATTTATTTATTTTGGGGCTTTTTTAAGTATAAAAATTCACCATAATAAATATCAACAAGCTAGATATCATGTTGGCCCTAGGAACACAAAGATAAATTCCTTGCCCTTAAAGATCAGGAAGTCTGGAGTCATGCGTATTGAATATTTCTGCCTGATTTTTTTTTTTTATTTTAGAGAAAAGAAATTTGTAACCCTAGGACCTATAGCAGCAGGGACTTCTCCGGAATCTCTATATAGGGGTACAAACTAGTTGGGAAAAGAGGCTAGAAGATATTTGTTTTTACTTCAATTGCTGGTCAAAAACAAAAAAAAATAATAGTTTTCCATTACCTTAATTTTATTTTATTGTATTTTTTAAAGATTTATTTATTTGTTTATTTATTTATTTATACAAGCACTGGGTACAGTCAGAAGTGTGGGAGGGTGAGAGAATTCACCAGAGCCAGAGCAGGGAACAGAACAGGCAGACTGACGAAATACACTGCTGAGGGGAGCAGCGGGTGGGGCAGGAGAGGTCTGTCGTGCCATATGGAGCCCTCGCCGGTGGCCGGGGGTCGAACCAGCGCTGCAGAGGCTGCGGGTAGCTTTGCAGCCCAGCTATCAACCGCTGCGCCACCAGGGGATGCCCTCCATTTACCTTAATAGCTATTTTCTGTTGACCTTGATGTATAATTTTTCTTAAATAGGAATATTATTTTGATATTCTGTTGTTAGTGTGATGGGAGAAGGACTTTATGTCATATGGGACGGTCAAGTCCAACTTTATTCCATTTTGGAAAGATAAAACTACAAAGATATATAAAAAAATAGCAGGTGCCTGAGATTAATGGTAAGGGAGAGAGGTGAACCACAGAGGATTTTTTGGGGAGTGAAACTAATCTATATGCTACTCCAATGACAGCTGTGTCATTATGTATCTGTCCAAACCCATAGAATGTACAATACCAAGAGAGAATGTAAAGTAGACTTTGAGTGAGAATGAGATTTAATGTGTAAATGTGCCATTCTGGTGGGGGATGTTAACAACAGCGGAAGTTTATGCATGGATGAGAGCAAGGGCTATATGAGAGCTTTCTACCTTCCCCTCAAATTTGCTGTGAACTGAAAACATCTAAAAAACAAAGTCTACCAAAATGAACGAGAATATAACTCCAGAAGATAATATGTGGATAGAATACAATAATTTATTGCACCTGAAGGTAATATAGTGCATGGGCAATTGTTAATTCAACTCCCCTACCCTCAATTTACCTCTACAGTGACTTCTCTGCCTTCTCCCTCCACAGCCCTATCTCCCCTGTATCAAAGAGGAAACTACGTACTCAGAGAGGTTAATTAGTCCAAATATTTTGCTACTTCCCTCATTTTGGGCATTTAGACCCCATTTTGTCAACCTGAATTTGCCTATCCTTTGTTCTCTGAGTCCTTGGCAGGCAACTATATTTTGAAGTGTTTATTTCTTTGATTTACCTATTTCATTTTATCTTTCTAAATATAAATCCAACAAGCACAGGAATCAGGTCTCATATTTTTACATTATTCATAGACACCTTTCTGAGGGATGAGAATGAGAACATAGTAGCTGTTTATGAATACATATGATTGTCCTTTTTCATTTTTTCAAACAAGCAGTGCTTCCCTGGCATAGAAACCATGTTTAAGTAACAGAGGAGGTTTGTGTACTGGGTATTAAGTATCAAAGGTAAATCTTCAAAAGACAGATATTGCCATTTCTCAGCTATTTCCCTTTCTATTAACCAGCATATTTGGACATGCAAACAGATGGTCACTGAACAGTATGTTACTTACATATATAATTACCAGCTCTGTATGCACCAATGTATCCTCCAACTGTAGAAAAAGTTGGCTAAATATGTTTGATTCACTAAGCTTAAGTGACTGGAAGTCTTGATCTTGCTAGCATATATTAAATAGATAAAATGCTTCTAATTTGAATCTTGGATTGGGCTGCATCTGTAACCTATTTGCTGAAATGGAGTAAGGTCTGCTGAAGACTCTGGGACATGAGTTCATTGCTTCTCATAAAGTTAAAGACTTTTCTCCAGAGAGTACACAGGCAGCTAGGAATAATTCCACCACATGGATTACCTACTACAGTGTTTTCCTTCTCAATGAAGAGAAGAATTTTAGGACATGAAAGGCGAAAAATGTAAAGTATAATTTTGTCTATCAATTGTGACTCTCCTGTTTAATTCAAAGAGTTACCAGAAAATAATAGGAGTTTTGCAGTCATTTACAGCATTTTTTTGAAGACTGAAATTTTCATATAAATTATAATTTTTAAAAGTTTAAATTTTAACAACTTAGAAAAATCATGGCTATAAAATATATTAATACATTATTAAGAAGTCTTTAGGGAAGAATTGACCTTATGGGTGAATAGTTAAAAACTGGATCCTTATGTCTCTTAATGTTCAGTTGCTTATATTTAATAATTTTTATAGGTATTTTTATGAAACAGTTTATTTCTTCAGAGATGACCACCCATAGTAGTAGCCACAAAAGAAATACTTTCAAAGTACCTAGATGGAAAACATTTGACATAGATATATTTTTGGAGTAATTTTGACATTGACTTGGTATTTTTAGGACAATTTGCATATGAAGGTATGCCAGACTGTTTAAAACCTTTAAGGAAGAAAAATAAGGCAGTTTCTTTACATTCAATGAATGAACTAATGAATTTTGTCAATTGTGATAATTATAAAGTTATCTGAAAATAGTTAATTACTATAAAATTTAATCTCTTCTGATTATATGATAGCTTGACAGCTGAGGTGTTAATTTATAAGATTAGAGAAAAATTTGGTGGAAGTTTCTGAATTAGAAATTGGGCACTGAATGAGGAATTGGCACTGGAGATTTGTCTAATCTCATATATAGTAGCTTAATCATTTATTCAAATCAAAAGTCAGTATGGACACATATCTTGTATTTTATATTTTGTGTTATAATATATGTATTGATTAGGTCTCCAGAGAAATATAGTCAATACAATGTATTGGGAGATTTATTTTATGTAATTATGTGTTTGTGGAACATGGAAAATCCAAAACCCTTAGGGCAGGGCAGCAAGCTGGAGGCTAACAAATGTTGATGTTGCAGTTTGCACACAAAAGTAGGGTGGAGGCAGAGTCCCCTCTTCTTCATGGGACCTCAATCCTTTTCTCAGAAGACCAACTGATTGCATCATGCCCACCACAATATGGAGGGTGATTGTTTTACCTACAATCTACTGATTTAAATATTAGTGTCGTGTAAAAAAATACCTTCACAGCCATATCTACACCATTTTGACCTAATATCTGGATAACATGTTCGAGTCAAGGTGACACATAAAATTAACTGTCACAATCCAGCGTTGTTTATTTTGTTTCTCAAATTGTCCTAACTTTGTCAGAAGGCGCTTACTCAGGTGCACCTTTGACATGTTCACCATTTTTTTTTTTCAGTACTCCTTACTTTCTTGCACTACACTGCAAAATACTCCAATTTCATCATGTAAATTTATCCTCTTAGTCTTAGAAGGAGACGTTTCTCCAAATTCCTTTTTCATATAGTAATAGAAAGGAATTTGAGAACTAGGTGTGCTTGGTTTTACTAGAGAAACATTGTTTTTGACCCTCAGTATGCAAAGCAAGGAAATATAGCTGTGTATATTAATACGCACGTGTGTGTGTGTGTTTGTGTGCACATAACTATCTGTATTGACATTAAACGTGATGTGAGTTATCACCAATGTTTTCAACTAAAGCCTGTTACCAGGTGGGTGACTCTAATTTTCTCCTCTTGTTTTTCTGTAATCTCCCATGAGAAACTTGGCTCAAGCATTGACCATCCATTTACTTACTTGTTCAGTTCCACTAGTTTCAGAACACTTAACCATGCCTCAGTTTGAAACTACCCTATCATTTGTTTTATGTGCCTTATAATCTTACACACTCCACTAATTTCTAAAGTCACTTAGGTAAGAACCTTTCTCCCACCCTATTCAGTGATGTTGTTTCAAGTGCTTGTAATATAGTTTATCACAATATGCATCCCACCCTGGAATTTGTAGATGTCTCTTTTTTATAATTGCGTATATATATATATATATATATATATATACACACACACACACACAAATACATGCATGTATGTGTATATATATATATACTCATACAAGAACTGGGGTGTAGGCCAGAGGTGTGGGGAGTGAGAGGATTCACCAGAGACAGAGTGGGGAGCAGAATAGGTGGATCTACTGAAATACACTGCTGAGAGAAGCAACAGGTGAGACAGGAGAGGTCTGCTGCGCCATGTGGGTTAGCTCCCTGGCTGGGATGGAACTTCTGTTGCAGTGGCTGGGGATAGCTTGATAGTGCTGAGACTTAACTCCTTGGGCCACCAGGGAGGCCCTAAATTGCATATATTAAGATTTCTTTTTAAGCTGTATAGTTCCATTGGTAAATGGAGTACAAATTATTCATTACAGGATTGTTTCACCAACCTAATAAATCCTCGGTGTTGCATTTATTCAACACCTCACTAAAATCCTAATTGCTAACCTCTTTATCCACATCTATAATTTTGGTTTTTGAATGAAAATATGTATGAATGGAATCACATAATACATAGCCTTTTCAAGCTTGCTCTTTTAACTTAGGACTATATCCTGAAGATTCTTCCATTTTTTTTATGGCTTACTAGTTCTTTTATTATTATTGGATCTATTCCAATTATGAATGTTAACACATTTTGCTTATTAACCCATATATTAAAGGTTATCTTTATTATTTCTAATTTTTGTTTTTATGAATAAAATTGCTGTAAATATTTACATACTAGTTTTTGTGTGGATCTAACTATTTTTACCAGTCAAATAAATATCTAGGAGCATAATTCCTGGATCATATTATAAGAGTATGGTTACTTTGTAAGAAACTGCCAAACTATCTTTCAAAATTACTTAAAATACTGCATTCTCACTGGAAATGAGAGAGAGTTACTGTCATCTGGCATTCTTGCTAGCAATTGGTGATGCCAGTTTTGGAGATTTTTGTCATCCTATACATTTGCCATGATATTTCATTGTTTCAATTTGGAAAATTATTCATTATTGATGCAATTACTTTGATATAGACCTATTGAACTTATAGATTTATTGTATGAATTTGGACAACTATAAAATGAAAAAGGAAAATTGTTTTCAAATGTTGGATAATCTAAAACATAGGACTGTGATCCATGAAGGAAAGAAAGGCATGAGGGTGAATTTTTTGAATGCCTGTGCCCTTGATCTGGAAATACTTTTAATAATATAGTGCACAGAGGAGGAGGCCGATAAGACACTGGTACAGCTGAGCTGAGAAGAAACATTGATGTTCAGGGTTACTGAAGTGACTGTACACACACACACACACACACACACACACACAAGGCAAGGCAAAAGACAAAAAATATTGGCAAACACATGGAGAACTTGGTATCCTTTAACGCTGCTTGCTAATGGGAATTGTAAAATGGTGCACTGAGAAAGTAGTCAAAAAAGTGAAAATAGTGCTAATCCTTTAATCCCACTTCTGGGCATATACCAATAATGTCCATTGTAGCAGTTGTTACCAAGGGATGTAGGGGACAAGGACATCAGGAGTTGTTCAATTGGTGTAAAGTTTCAGTTATGCAAGATGAACTAGTTCTAGAGATTTGGTGTATAGCATAGAGTCAACAGTCAAAAATTTTGCACTTAAAATTTGTATAAAAAAATAGATTTTATTCTGTGTTCTTACCAAAAAGGAAAACAAAAAATAATGGACATAAGGGACATAAGGTCATAGATCTGTCTATTACCTTGATTATGGTGATAGTATATGAATGTTTGCATAACTCCAAGTTCATCAAATTATATGCATTAAATATATGTCTTTTGTATGTCAATTATACCTCAATAACACTGTGAAGAAAATCTAAGAAAGACAAAGATATTTGATCCAACAACCAGTATTCTTAATCTTGGAGTTCAAGCATCCAATAATTTTCATGATAATTTTTCCAACCTCCTGAGATCGTTCTTTTTTTTTTTTTTTTTTTTTTAGATTTTATTTATTTATTTATTTATTTATTTATTTATTTATTTATTTATTTATACAAGCACTGGGTACAGTCAGAAGTGCGGGAGGGTGAGAGAATTCACCAGAGCCAGAGCGGGGAGCAGAGCAGGCAGAAGGACCGAAGTACACTGCTGAGGGGAGCAGCGGGCGGCAGGAGAGGTCTTTACACCATGTGGGACCCTCCTCCGGTGGCCGGGGAGCAGCTGGGGATCGAACCAGCACTGTAGAGGCTGCGGGCAGCTTCGCAACCCAGCGCTCAACCGCTGTGCCACCGGGGAGGCCCCTGAGATCGTTCTTATTGTCTGCACTATGTATTATATTTTGCAGTTACTGAAGCTTTGTTTATATTATTAATTGCATTCATTGTTGATAGTTAAATTTTAATAATTCATGTGTTGTGGCCTCCAAGTTAACTATGTCCTTTGAATGCAGTTACACTGTCTTTTGTGTACTTCTATTACAGAGAGCAAAAGGAATAATTGGTATTTACTTAAAGAGATTGTTTTGGATTGGATTTAAATGTTATCCAATCTGTTCTCAATTTATTTATTGTTTTGAAGCTCAAATCTAGGTAAAGCATTTGTTTTACAGAGAAAATCATTACTCTGTTTCACAGTAACTAGGTGTTAATGAGACTGTTCCCTTGATATAGAACAAATCCAAAATAGTGAATCAAAGACCTTCAACTCTTTCATATAGTGTCCGGATTAATTAGAGGACAATTTTCTAATTTAAAAATGCCAATGCACAACATTGCTAATGACATTCCATAGTCATTTTTTTAATGGAATGATATAATCTTCCTAACACATTATTTATTTAAAAGGAATCATAAATATTTATTCTTCCTTGTGTTTATTTTAAATTATTTATTGTAGCATTGCAAATGTAACCTGTAGCCTGCCCTTATTTAGTTTGATACTTAAAGCAAACAAATTTATTTGTTTAGTGTAAGTAGGGATTTATTGATTTACAAAACAGGATTTTCTGTTAATCTCTAGGATTAAAAAGAACATTTTTCATCAGTGGATGTGTCTCTATCTGCAGACTTTAGTTCTCTAGAAATTAATCAAAAATCCCAAAGGTTCTGGTGTGAAAAACTAAATCAGAAAGTTTACATAGATAGATGATAAATAAATAAGTGTTCAAACTATACCACATCTAATGTTTTCTTGATAGAATGAGGACAGTCATTACATTTGTAGCTGGTGTTATTTTGCACTTAAGAAATCTGTAGACACCAAGATAAGTACAAACACAAGAAAATAGCAGAATCTCCTTGCTTTTAAGCCAAGGGGATAAGATATGACTCAAAACATGGGACTCTATCTTCAAAATCCACGTAGTCAGTGGAAAAATAATGAAGTGAGACAAGTGGAGTCATGGACTGGAAGAAGAGAAACAGAGCCTGCCATGGCCCCCAAGACACAAACACACACAAGTAATGAAAATATGTGTTGTTAAAACAAATGCTTATTGCCTTTTTATAAACACAATTTCTTAAACTTGTCTGGATTCATGCATCCAATTGTTTGATGCCTCAAAAATGTCACAAGAGCATTTGTCTAAAATGACACCAAGAATTATCACCTATTCATTTTAGCTGCTGAACCTGAAACAACAATGGATTGTGAATAATAATACCCCTGTGGGCATACAATCACCAGGTAAAAGGGCAGACAGGGATCGATGTGACATTTTGATATCGAACTTTGCAAGGCTTCCTTTATTGTGTTCCAAAGAAAGTCAAAAGAAAGACTCAAAGATCTTCTCTATCTGCACTATCAAAGAGGTCATACAATATGCAAAGCTGTTTATAAAAATTATTTTCCCAAGAAAGCACCCTTAACAAAAAGAGGCACACATGTTTCTTATGGAAACAGAACCAATGCTCTTGAAAATTTAGAGCATCACGATTTGCTATAGAACATATGTTTATCAAAAGATGTGATTATCAACACTTCATGCCACAGAATAAAGGCCTTAAATAGATGGAGGCCTCTGAGACAGGTGGGCGAGATCTAGAGCTCCTGGTTAATAGATGCCACCTACACAATGTGGCCCACAGCCACCCAACCTGTTTGAGCTGACTGGAGGTAAGAGGGCACCAGATCTAACCTGGAAAGAACCCCACAGCCCATTATAATGTCATTATAATGCTAAGAAACATGCCTCCAGGCAGCCAGGGCTAGAAATCCCACGCCATGCAAGGAAAAAAACTTAAAAGGTGTGGGGGCTCCCTGGTGGCAGGGGTTAAAGTCTCAGCACTATCAAGCTATAACCAGCCTCTCCTGCCTGAGTTTCATCTTGGTTAGAGAGCTGACCCAGATGGCACAGCAGACCTCTCCTGTCTCGCCCGCTGCTCCCCTCAGCTGTGTATCTCAGTCAGTCTGCCTTTTCTGCTCCTCACTCTGCCTCTGGTGAATCATCTCACCCTCTCTCCCCGCACCTCTGGCCTACACCCCAGGACTTATATGCATAAATAAATAAAAATAAATCTTGAAAAAAAGAAGGTGGGACCCTAATTCCAGAAAGGCCCATCCTCTCCCCCCTCCAAAAAGTGAATATTCCACCCCTACCATGCAATACCCCATGGAAATGCTCAACATTATGATCAGGGGGCTGTCCTGCCTATTGGGTAGCTTGGTTGGCTTAATAAGCTGTCTGGGATTTTTATCTCTGAGGCTCATGTCTGATTTCTAGCCTTTGCAAAATCCAAGAGCACTCACTCCTGATAAGGAGGTCCCAGACGGACCGCCCCCCTCCCCATATGGTGAAACTTTGCTTTGGGAGTTCTGAAAAACTTAATGCATGAAACCATGATTCTGAAGCTTTTCCACTTAACTAACCATATTTCCTATTATTTGGGTAAATTTAACATCATCTTGAACATTGCTTGTCAGTTAGGATGGAGAATAAGAACTGCATAAGTATCTATACATTTGATACATGTTGCACTTACATATATCAGTAAGGACGCGTGATCATAGTCCGATACTTCAGGCTTAACTGATTATCTTCATTGGGGAAAACTCAGTTCAAGGGTATCTGTGGTGCGTGTCTGTGACTTGTACCTCCTTATCACTTAGGACTGTACACACAAATCTAATAGGACCAGATGCCATGGTCTAGATAGTAACCTTGACCCCTTGACCTCTGTGGCTGTTAAACTGCATGATTAGATTCCTTTCTGGAGGAATCAAAGCCAGAATGACGTAGCAGTATTTACAGGTAGAGCACTGGGTCCAGCTCTACCTACCAGCTCACATTCATTGTTCTTAGTTCCAGCTTCTCTCTTGAAGTGGAGATAAGGAGGCTGAGGTTCAAGTCTCACAAGGTCACAGTTGCCTTCAACACTGATTTCCATGGCTCTCTGCAGACACTTGGTGTCTGGGAGGTAAGATGTAGAGAAGCAATCTTGATGAGTTCAATGTACCTCTCATCATGCATAATTTTCATATAAATTAGGTGAATCTTTTCATCTATTCATGATAGTTTTGTGGCATATGGCAGATTTAATGTTTTATTAACATAACACACATTATTTAGCAGCATTGATTTAAAGGTTTCTAGGTAAAACTGGCAAGACTTTTTCTTTGGGCTTCTATAGAATCATCTTCTTTGAAGATGACTCTCTACTGGAACTTCTTTGTGTTTGGGAGCAGGTCCTTCTTATAACTAATATTCCAACAGGGAGTCATGTGGTAGTCAGTACCTTTGTTCATTCACATCTGCAGCTGACTGGTTATTTTTCACTTTATTTTCTCATTTTACCTCAGCAGCATGGAAAACAAACACAACTTTGCAAACTCTACCTCTGCGAAAACTGGAGACCATATTTCTCCTCTCCAATGGTGACCATCTTCTTTCTTCTTTCTTGAGTGTCCTCTTACTTGTTTCCTGCAAACAGACCAAGAGTGACTTTTTGAGGACAGCATGATTTTCTCTTTCATTCTGTCACATCCCTGAGGACACAATTTGCTCATGTATATGGGGACTTCTGCATAAATGTAGGGTAGATATGAGCTTTGGGGCAGGGCTGGATAGAAAATTTGTAATCTAATAGTTATGTGACCAAGAATAAATCCTTTCCTGTTTTAGAACATAATTTTCTTTTGTATGAAGTAGAAGTAATTATATGCATCTTGGGGTTATATGAGATATACAGTTTATGGATTTTTCTGACTACTGTGCTAGGTTTAACTACATGCTGGGAAAATGTAAATTCCTTCTTTATGTTCACATTCCAACATGATATTTATTATTACACTTTTTTGTAAGTTAGTTAAGAAAAAGATAGGTAATCAATAATTTTTAAGATAAATCTAGGAACTTAGCAACAATTGGAATTCCAGAAACTAGAACATCTTATAACATGTTTATCAGAACTTTCTAGCTAGGCTTCAACAAATAATATTCACACTCAAGATATCCATGAAACCACAATGCTGGGAGAGTATTTTAAAAATTTATTTGTGACACGAATTTGAAACATTAAAGTAAAAGACAAGTTTATACTGATTTTTCTTAAAAAAGGCATACACATATCAAAATTTAAACTCTTCAAGAGCAGGGCTATGTCATACTCACTTTTGTTCCTTAAGTAAATAATTCTGAAAGGATATATGATTCCTATGGTATCTTTTATGTTCAGAAACTACTAAAGATAGAAAATAAATGGTCCCTGGTCTATTGTTGGCATTCGTATGAACTATTATAAAATTACAACAACTCTATTCCTCTTCAGCTTGAAAAAGCCAGGTCTCTGAAATCTTCATTTTTAAAAAATTATTTGATCTCTTTTGAATCCTTTTTGGAATGTTCATGTCATCCTTAAACTTGAGAATACCTCACTGCAAAAACATCAAGGTGGCTTAAATGATTATCAATTTTTTGACCTTTGCCTTTTAATCAGTAAAATCAATATTTTATTGAGAAACTATCGCAGTTAAAATTTCATTTTGTACCTAGGTTTTCCTGCTTGTGCCTTAAAGTAGAAAAACAGAACACACTGGAGACAACGTGGATGGTTTTGTTTTTGGAATGTGGGTTCTCCTGACAGTATTCTGCAGGAAATTAGTCATTTTCTCCTTTTATAGCAAAGAAATGTTTAGTCCATTCAAACTGATAAAACCATACATTAAAAAAAAAAACAACTACCAACAGAGAAGGCAATAGGTGAGGCCAATGAGACACATACTAAAGCTAATATTTAAGTCGTGTCAAAAAGCTCAGTCATTGAGATATTTTAATGCAAAATTTAAAGAATTAAAATGAATGTAAGAACTATGTCATGAACATCTGTATTTCTGATATTTCCTTTTGTCCAACATGGTCCTTACTGATGTCTTTACTTAAAATTTTGATGTTTTGTTCATCATGAAGTTTTTGCATTTTTATTTTTAAAAAATAATGCACCAGGCCTACCTCATACAATGTACCAAAAACTCTGAATGGCAGTGCCAATGTCAGTGGAGCTCAAAGGAATCCAGCTCAGAGTTGCAATCCTAACACTAGACAAACTTATAATATTAGCAGGGAGTTGCTAGTGAATCCATAAAAAATATAGATTAAAATAACTTAATTTGGACATGTAATGTATAAAACCAGGTGCATCATAAGCTCTTTGTACTTTGTGTCATCCTAAGCGATAATAAAAGCTGTTATTTTATTATCACTGTTATTAATAGTTATATGGTTTATTTATAAATTATTGTGCATTATTTCTAAGCCTATATTCTTTCTAATGTGCACAACAGTCTTGGGTTGGGCCAAGTTCTGAAAGTTCACTGTTCTGCAAAATATTTGTTTTACAAAATAACTTGCATAATTTATGTTAGCAACTACTGTATGAGCTGTTTGAAAGGGAATGTTGTCAAAATGTTCTCTTTCTCCAACCTTCAAAACATCCTGTGAAGAATGGTTGTATCTACATTTCAATAAATTGATAAAGAAAGAAATCAATAATCAAACATTAAGACAAATATGGGGGGTGATTTATGTTGTTCCTTAAAGTAAATCACTCGTTTTTTTAGGTTTACTTTTCAATGAAAATAGATTTTGAATAGTACTTACTGATAACTCCTGGTTTCAAGCATTATTTCAAAAGAAGGATATGTGATTCATGATCTATTATTATTATTTTAAAGGACTAGTGTTATTAATCTACTATGAAGCTACCATGACTCATTTTTAAGCTTAAAAATTCTGTATTTTACATCCTGAATATGAAATCTGATAAGTAGGTCATGCTTCTCTTTTAAGTAATTTATTTAAATTCAATTTAATATTGTGGAACTTTGTTTCTTCACTTTCCTTTTACAATAGAGGGATGTTGAAAATAGAAAGACTAGGCATATTATCACTCTATGTACTTAAACTAAAAAGTTTCTTTGCTACTCAAGAAGTTGATTAAAATTATTCCCTAGATCCAAATAAGATCTGTGACAGGAAATGAAATTAATTTGAATGGTCAGATGAGGAAAATTAATCATATTTTATGGACACCAAGATGAATATCTAAAATTACTCTACTGACAAAACTTTATATAGGGAAATGTCTTTTTGAAGATATCATTTCTCTTAAAGTTCTATATTTATTCAGTAAAATCATAGATATATATAAAGTTAAAATAATATCTTTGGAATCTCTTTTTACATTTAAGTATTTAGAGACTATGTCCATTTAATCTCAGAAGCTTAACAAAGGATATCTAAGTAAAAGAAGATCAATTGAATATGATTATTTAAAACTGTATTCATATACTAAACACACTATCTGCTGGAAATCTCTTTTTTCATGGTGCTATTTAAAAGAAATATTTTTATTTTAATTTATTTATTTTTAAAAAGATTTATTTATACAAGCATTGGGTATAGTCAGAAGCGCAGGAGGGTGAGAGGCTTCACCAGAGCCAGAACGGGAACAGAACAGGCAGACCAATGAAATACACTGCTGAGGGGAGCAGTGGGCAGCCGGAGAGGTCTGCACACCATGGGGGACCCTTGCCCAGTGGCAGGGGATCGAATTGGCCCTGCAGAGGCAGCGGTCCGGTTCACAACCCAGAGCTCAACCCCTGTGCCACCAGGGAGGCCCCTAAAAGATAAATATTTTTAAATAACTCGAACTTTTCAGTCACCAGACTAACATTTTTGAGTCATAAAATTAAAAAAAAAGTAACTTATGAATCAAAGCAAAAATTTCTCCTTTTCTCTACATTTCTACGTTTCCTTAAAAAATTGACATTTAAAAACATTAAAGAAGGAATTAATAGTTCTACAAAATATACTTTGTGACTATTTTCAAGGATTGCCATAAAATGATGTGAGAAAAATGACACTACAGAAGGAATTTTTTAAAGTTTTTCTTTATAAAAGAAGAAAAAAATGACGAGTCATCTAAGATCATGCTGAAAATAAATATAGGTATAAGGAAGTGTGTCCTTTTCTTATTAAACTCTTTAGAATTGATCATCTTTCAAAGAAAAACTGCCCATCCATCCCAAATATGACAGGCTGTTCTGTTAGACAAACAATCCCAAACAAAAATAACCTAATTAAGAAAATTAGGAAAAAACCTTTAATTCTGAAAATAATGAATTTCTAAATGTCTTTTGAAAAATCATTTTTGAATTCATAAGCCTTTAAAAATAAAATTTTCAAGTTTTGATTTTTTTTAATACTTGAAACCTGTTGTGGCAGGATCGACACAGAGCAGGATCTCTATGATCCTATGCAGATGGGTGAAGGAGGAGTCCTGGAGCCCTCAGTGGCCTTTTCAAGCTTTTATTGAGTTTACCAGGTACACAGAAGGCTGGGGTGCCGGGGGGCCAGGAGGCCTGGCGAATCTTCACTCTTCCTGGCTCACTGGGGTTCTCTCGTGGTGTCCCCACTCTCTCTGCTTCTCCTCCTTTGGTGTCCTGGCCTTATAGGCACAGTCTCTTGGCTCATATGCACCCACCTATGCAGGCCCACACCCTACTCCAGGTATCCACCATCAGGCATGCATTTAATCTAATGGAGGGAGGGTGGAAAAGCCTGACAATCATTTACCCTACAAAACCTTTTGTCTTTTACAAGTGATAATGCACATTGGGTTATATACAGATCTCTGAAAGATGAAAACAGAGCAAAAAACCCTTGGCTATCTAAAAACATAATGTACATTTTTTTTTAATTATTACTTTGTATTGTTAAATGGGTAAAGTAGTGGTTAAGAGCAAGAATTTAGAGTTAGATGGGTCTTTTCTGAAATTACAGTTGATCTATTTACACAAACGTGGATCTTGGGTGTAGGGTAAGTAAAAGGTATCAGGTTTTCCTGCCCTCCCACCATTAGATTAAATGCATGCCTGATGGTGGACACCTGGAGTAGGGTGTGGGCATGCATAGGTGGGCGCACCTGAGCCAAGAGCCTGGGCTTATAAGGCTAGGGCGGCAGAGGAAGGCGTGGTGTGGAGTGTGTGTGGTGAACAGCAGAGAACATGAAAACACCAACAGTGCTGCTTGAACTGGTGATGAACTTACCTGGTATGGGATGGTTACATTAGATTGGGGAAGTTATTTAATTTGCCTCTCTTTCTTTTCCATTTAAAATGGAGATAATAAAGCATACCCCGCACTTAGTAAAGACTGAGGGGATACATGTGTAACAGCAAGACCATATATAATCGGACTCTGATTAACCACCTTTGCAATAATCAGCCAAGGACAATCAGGACTTGGTCCAGAATTGCCAGTTTCTCTATTCTTGCCACTTTTATCAACTCAGGATCAACCATAAAAAGGCAAACATGCTTCTCAACCAATGACTGCTTTTAAGCCCACCTCCATCTTTGATGTGCCAGTAACCTCCAATCAGAGCACACTGAAACCTTCCCCCTTTTTTCTTTTTAAAGATTTATTTATTTATGCATACAAGAGCTTGGGTACAGGCCATAGGTGCAGGGGGTGAAAGGATTCACCAGAGACAGAGTGGGGAGCAGAACAGGCAAATTGACTGAAATACACTGCTGAGGGGAGGAGCGGGCGAGACAGGAGAGGTCTGCTGCGCTATGTGGGTCGCCTCCCTGGCCCAGGGTGCTGACACAGCCCCATGCGCCAGCAGGGAGGCCCCTCCTCCTTTTTTTCACTGTAAAGTTTCCCATCCCCTTGCCTGCCTTTGTATCTCTCGGTCAAATACAAGCCATGGTGGTTTGCTAAAAAGGGAACTCTGTTCTCACTTGGGTGATTTTTCATTTGTTAGGAAGGAAGTCTCGTATCATTTGGGTGGTTTTCATTTAGTTCCACAAGATTTAATATGAGAATGAAAGTAAAGATCCCAGTTCTGCATTTTGTCTATGAATGATCATTATATGGGCAGAAATCCTGCCAAATGTTTAAGCCTATCATCTTAACTTCATGAAGGTGATGTTTCAATCACGTTTAACAATTGATATTGTTTAGGCCTCCCTGGTGGTGCAAGGGGTTAAGACACAACCTGTGAGGCTGTCCACAGCCTCTGCAGCACAGATTCAATCCGTGTCCAGCCAGGGAGCAACCCACATGGTGCAGCAGACCTCTCCTGCCTCGCCCACTGCTCCCCTCAGCGGTGTACTTCAGTCAGTCTGCCTGTTGTGTTCCCCACTCTGTCTCTGGTGAATTCTCTCACACACATACCCCCACCTCTGGCCTGTACCCCAGCTCTTGTATGCATAAATAAATAAATCTTTAAAAAAATTGATAGTGTTTGGAATAGTTTGGCACACAGATATTCTTGCTTTCTGCCATCTTGCATAGACGAGCTATCTGGAACAAGGAAAATACTTATTTTTTTTTAAAGATTCATTTATTTGTTTGTTTGTTTATTTATTTATTCATACAAGCACTGGGTACAGTCAGAAGTGCAGGAGGGTGAGAGAATTCACCAGAGTCAGAGCAGGGAGCAGAGCAGGCAGAAGGACCAAAGTACACTGCTGAGGGGAGCAGCGGGTGGCAGGAGAGGTCTGCGAGCCATGTGGGACCCTCGCCAGGCGGCCGGGGATCAAACAGGCGCTGCAGAGGCTGTGGGCAGCTTCGTAACCCAGCGCTCAACCGCTGCGCCACTGGGGAGGCCCGGAAAACACTTATTTTGATTAAAAAAAAATACACCTTTGGGTAGTGAGTTCCCTCACTTAAGAATCACAGAAAGCAAATCTGTTCTAAGACACTGATGGAAAGGATGTGAGGCTCAGCTAAAAGAAACACATCAGAGTTACCTGGTGTAATCCAATGATAATCAGTTGGGCCAATGATAATCTAATGGGGTAGGATACACTGAGTTTGGGATCCAGGATTAGGATCATTAAAACCCCCCTCTCCCCCAGGTGATTCCAAACAGTCTTATTTATAAATATCACTGGCAGCAGGCTGGTGAGTTAAGGGATTTTTCTTTCCTTTTAAATTAGAAGTTAAAAATTCCCTCCATTACCCTGTTTAAAAACCCTAGAACATAAGGCAAATTTCAGTGATGTCACTTAGAGAATTCAGAATTATTAAGACTAACACTAAAATTTAGTTCCTCCATACCAATTTCCCCTCCTCTGGGCAGGAGAGCCAATTTGATTTCAGCCATCAGGGAAGATAAGACTTGTGATTTGACTTCAGGCTGAAATTATGTTTTCATTCACACGTGCAGTAAAAGTTATGGAGAACCTAGTAGGAGCCAGGCCTGATTTATTTTAACAACCTCACCACCTAGAGTCATTACTTTATAAATCTTGCCTCTTACTCCTGGGATCTTCTAAACTTTTCTCTTTCCTTGACTCTTAAGGTTGGGAAGAGGAGATGACTTCACAGAACTCTGATGACTCCAATACTCTTTTTTCTACGATAATAAAAAACATGGGTGAGGAGAACAGTACATACACAGGTAAGATCTCTGCCTCTTTGGGGGTATCTCTGAGCTTGGCATGTGGTCTGAACCCTGCCTGGGTCACCACACAGGAGACAGGAAATAGACAGAGTAGGTTTCTCATCCCTGACTCAATATGAGACCTCCCTTCTTTTAAGTATCTGTGAAAATGATTTTGTTAAGGTCATGTGTGAAGGAAATTCAAAAGCTAGTGCCAAACAGAGAGATGCTAAATGGAGTGGAAAGCATTGCCTATGGCTTAGTACAGCTTATGGAATTAAAAAAAAAAAAATAAGGTAAGGATGTGGGTAATGTACAATAACAGATGTACCTCAGCAAATACAGTAAATATCTTTTATTTTAACCATCTGTATCCCAACTTGCTTAGTAAGAAACTGGCATTTATGAAAGAACTTATTCCATTTGTAAGAACTGGCTTCAAGGTGCTTGCATAAAGGTGCTTGCATTTATGCTGCCTTGTGTGTCTTGAGGGTCTAGTTATTAAACCTATGAGTATGGTCAAAATCATGCATTGAAATATGTTGGCTCAATAAGAGGATCTGTGCTCCACTATTCTCCCATCCAATAGACGCTCTTGTTAATTGCATGTAACCCCAGTTCATACCCCAGCTCCAATTGATGCAGACCAGAGGCCTGGACCATAGTGTTGAGAGATTGTGAAACAGAGTCTTGACTCAGCAGAAAAGAGTTGCATGCAAGATTGATGTCTTCTGTGGGCTTGGGGTCAGCATGATCACATTTTCTTATAATTATTTACATGTTACCCCACAAGTATAATCTTCTGTAAAACAGAAACAATTATTGTTTATGCATTCAACGCAGCATAGTCCTGTCATTTATAAACAGTAGTCTGGCCTCTGGTAATAAGCTAGTACATGGTGAATGGCTATTATTTACTACGTAGTGGATGCATAGATACCATCACAGAGTGGTATGAATTCTAAGTGGTAATTAGAGTGAATTCCTGTTCCTTCAGAAGCAAAGTCTATTGTGATGATTAAATTACCAGTCCTAGTCATTGTCATGTTCAGCTACATCCAACACTGTCCCTGTGCATGGAAATAAAAAAATTTAGTTCCGGGCCTCCCTGGTGGCGCAGCGGTTGAGCGCTGGGTTGCGAAGCTGCCCGCGGCCTCTGTGGCGCCGGTTCGATCCCCGGCTGCTCCCCGGCCACCGGAGGAGGGTCCCACATGGCGTGCAGACCTCTCCTGCCGCCCGCTGCTCCCCTCAGCAGTGTACTTCGGTCCTTCTGCCTGCTCTGCTCCCCGCTCTGGCTCTGGTGAATTCTCTCACCCTCCCGCGCTTCTGACTGTACCCAGTGCATGTATAAACAAAACAAACAAACAAACCAGCAAACAAATAAATAAAGCATGCCTCTATAAAAAAAAAAAAAATATTTGTTAAAAAAAAAAAAAAAATTTAGTTCCTTCATCAACCCTGTATTTTTCTAAATAGCCTGTTGCGAAATTCTACCAAGAATTAAGAGACCTATATTTGCGTTTTTTTTTTACTTCCCTTAGGGGGTGTACATTATAGAAAATAAGAAAACAACTTTATTAATTGATTTTTTTTAAACCTCCTTCAAACCTCACAGCTTAACCAGTTATTTAAATACTATATCATAAATACTGGATGGTTTCAATTATATGTAGAATCTAGAGAAACCAAATCAAGGTCAGACAAAGACAACCTATAAGGCTGATTCTTGAAAGCAGACCATAGATCTTGTACACAAAAGAGGGGAGGAAGGAGGAGAAAGAAACAGGGTGGGAGAAATTGTTTAAAAAATGTATATATGATATTAATAAACTAACAAAAACTAATAGTTTAAAAATATACATGTGTTTACATATTTTAAATATATAGAGGCTACATTATGAACATGAGAGTATATTAATAAACAGCCACTTATTTCAGTTTATCATAAAATACTACTAAAGTTGGATTATAATTTTCCTTTATATTAAGTGCATCTTATAATTTTTCCTCCCAATACCTGCATCCATTTAGAATTTTTTTCATTTTCCACTGTTAATAAATAAAAATAAAACCTAAGAAAGTCATTTTTAGGTTTTTTAATAACTCCCAGAGGTGGAATTAAAATAGCTAAAATGAATATGTGTGAGTCTGAAATTTCATTAAAATAGCTGTATTCACTATGGGAGTGAGTACGAAAGTCTTGGCATTATGTAATGAGATGAAACTGATTAGCTCATAGCAAGGAAGTCACAGCACTTTGATAGATTTAAATTGTCTGTCAAAGTCTACGATCTTAAGAAACGTTCAAGCCATTTGAGGTTAGAGGGCATCCAACAGAAAAAGGGAAGTAGTGTAGAAAAAGTTACAAAAAGAACTGTCATTAAGAATTGGCTTGATCTATAAATCTCAGGGTTTTCCTTGACACTCTTTCCCTTCATCTATTGCTACCATCTATCACCACATCTGCTGACCCCACCACTACTACATGTCATTAATCCATCATATATTTTCATTGCTCCTGGTTCTTGTGTTGTTTACAGGGAATGCTTTGACAATAATATCCAGTCTTGTATATATCAACTCACAGGACTTGATACGATTATACATAGTGCACAACAGATGTTTGGGGAATAGAGCCCTATGTTTAAATAGTTGAACCAAGCTTGGGAAAAGACTTGAAAATGAATACAAGAAAACAGAAAAAGAAATATTTATTTTGCACTTACTGTTTCCCAGGAACTGGGCAGGCTGTACATTCATTAACTTTCTGAATACTTTGAAGGGATAGTCAATATTGTCAAAAAAAGAAACAAATTTCATATATATACAGTAGCCTTTAAGTCACAGAATTGTAAACTGATAGAATAAGAATTCAAACTCATGTTTCTACAGATTACTCTCCTGTTAAAATTGCCGAACATATTTTATTTTATCCTAAAGCAAATGGGGAGCCAACAAAGATTTTCAAGCCAGAGAAAACATGCTAACAGTTATATTTTAGAAAATTGATTGTGGCAACAGTGTGCATTATTTTGAACAAATATATTGAATTCACAGAGTTATAAGACTAATACAATGACCAAGGGGTTTATAAATAGTGTGCAGAATAGGACGAAGCCAATGGCAATTAAAGGGAAGAATAACTGTTATCATAAATTATATTGCAGCTTATAGATATTTATGAGAAAACACTGGTTCTTTTTTCATCTCATAGAAACATTTTTTAGAAAAAAGACCACCTTCCTGGAAACATAGGTTACATGCAATCTTGAGGATATTTTAAAAAATTCATGGTGTTGTTTTTCAAGTTTAGGAAATGTGCTATAATACCAAAGCAATTTCTGACAGTGCTATAGTTCTTCTTCATCCTGGAGTATCCATCAAAGTAAGCTGTAGGCAAAAGAACTTAAAGGTTTGGTGTTTCCTATTTCATGAGCTGACAAGCCCGACAGCAAACTATAAGGAAATTTGAGTCTGGAAATGGAAAGGTATGACTCCTGGAGGCTTTGCAGGTATTCCCCGAGGAAGTGCCCAGGACAGCTCTAGGAGGCAATTGGTGCAAGGCTTACAACACATGACAAATAAAAGGCTTGTAAAATCTGATCCAACTCACTGTTGCACTCTCTGAAGAGTGGTCTGTAAGTCAGCCAACTTCTCTTGACTAAAGTACCCTTTAAAAATGAGAGTGCTTATTGCTAGCTGTAGATAGTCTTAATGAGAATGAAATACAAAAAGTTAAGAATGAGATGATACAATGTGATACATCAAAGATTCACAATATGGACTGTAGTAATAAGAGACAAAAATTTTTAGAAAGAGGAGATCCAGTCATCGGTACAAATATAGCACCTATTAAAAAGAACAGAAGAAATGCTTTTTACTATGTTCATGGCAAAAATAGAGTGAATGTCATGATTTATCATTTTTGGTATCTACCCAAGAATCATTAAACATAAATGATGAAAGTTTGCTCTGATATACATTGCTAGAAACTTTTTAAAATAATAATACAGCTCTATAAATATACTAAAACTATTAAATTTGTTTTTTAATTGCACCAACTTTGTGATATGTAACTTTGTGATATGTAACTGTATCAAAAAATGCCTTTAAAACAACAAACAAATTGCTATAGATAGAGAGAGAGAGAGTGTGTAAGAGAGAGCACATGAGAGAGAGAAAAAAGGAAAGAAGGAAAGAAAAGAAAGAAAGAACGAACTAAAACCAAAAAAAAAAAAAAAACCACCAAAAAACAACTTTCAGTTTGTTAGAAAATTTGGTGATATAATAAGAAAGAAAATTCATCTGAGAGTTAGTTTCATGGGAAATAGAAGGGGTACATATTTATAGACAAGAAGAGACTAATTAGGTGTACTAAAATATTCAATTCAGGATCATCTCTAAGAGCAGAAAACTAGGAACAACTTAAATATCCAAAACTTAAGGAATGATTCTATATATACACTGAATGACTTGGTGGAGCTAGTCTCCAAGACTATTCTCAAATCTGACACCAATTCTAAGTCAGGGACATCCCGAAATGCCCCTGGTGCTCAGAAATTCGCTTGACAGGCTCACAGAACTCACAGAAAGCTGTTATACTCGCGGTGTGGTTTATCACAGGGAAAGGACAGAGATCAGACAACATGAGAGATGTTCAGAACAGAGTCTGTGATGGTTACAAATGCAAACTTTTTAAAAAATATATTTATTTATGCATATTTATTTATGCTGGGGTGCAGGCCAGAGGTACAGGGGTGAGAGACAGAGTGGGGAGCAGAACAGGCAGATCTACTGAAATACACTGCTGAGGGGAGCAGTGGGCGAGACAGGAGAGGTCTGCTGTGCTATGTGGGTGGCACCCTGGCTTGGGGTTGAACTCATGCTGCAGTGGCTGCTGTAGCTTCACAGTGCTGAGACTTAACCCCTTGTGCCACCAGGGAGGCCCTACAAATACAAACTTTTGTTGTCCTTAGGATGCGTTAACCTCCTTGCAGTGACCTGTGCCAATGTAAATTGAATATTACACTCAGAGAACTTAGATCTGAGTATCAAGTCTCCAGAGATTTTATTAGGGCTCATTTTGCAGACAACATTGGTTGTTTGCTCAAATGGTTGGGCTCAGCTCAGGAATGCAGTTATATAATATATACACATACTGATTTCCACTGATGCACTCCTGAAACTTGTATAAGGTAATAATGGATTATTAATTCAATAATCAAACCAACAAAAAATCATTATCCACATGGGGATGGGGTTTCAAGCTCTGTAGTATTATAAAGTGTGATTTTTGCCCAGAGTCCTTTTGTACAAGTGAACATTCCAGAGACAGTCCAGTTATCTCCCTAACTCAATATTTATCTAAATAGTACAACTAGAGCCCCAGCAATAATCAAGTCCCAGGAAAATCACTAGCATAGCACTGTTAGCATTGTAATGATAATATTATTTTTATTTTATATTTTTTTCTTATGACAGAAACATTCAGTGTGTGCAGGAAAAAATAGAAATAAAAATTCCCTGTTAACTCTTGATGTCCTTTCCTCAAGTATAGACAAAAAGACAAAATAGATGTACTATTGATTAGTGTTAAAACAGACTGGGATGTGGAACACAGGTCATCTGCTAACGATATAAAGAAGGAAAGAAAATCCATCACCACCAAGCACATATAATCCATTACATACAAATTCTCAAGGTTATGGATAATTTTTCTTTTTGGAAGCAAATTTGATCTGCATCGACTAATTGTAACTTGACTCCCCTGGGAAGGAGGCCCCGGGGCAATTCTCAGAGAGGAACTCAGCCACCACAAATCTGGGAAATGAGGGTTTTTGTCCTAAGGGGGCAGATCTAGACAGTACTCCACAATATCAGCCAAGAGGTGCTTGAGAATTTTCTTTTTGGAGCCCTAAATTCTACTGTCGAATAGTTCTAAATTCTACTCTTTAGCACCATTCTTGTATGTATATATTGCGTGAGTCGTTGTGTGGATGAGCAATTTTAAGGAAAAGAATTACTGTAGGATTTGTGGATAGTGTCTGTATACTTAATGAACAAATGTAGGGGGAAAAAAAAAGGCTGGGTTGTTTGAAAAAGAGGCTGCCTGGCCTCAGCTCCCACATCTGCCTTTTCTGAACTCTGCTTTCCTCTGCTCCTCCTCAGGAGTGTGTGAGGCCTCAGCTAGACATTTACAAGCCTGCTTTGTGGGAAGTCTGTTACTTTCAGAGCTAGAGCGAACATTATCAAGATGAAAACCATAGCTTTGCATGTTTACTGAGGGTTTTTAAGCAATAAAAAATTGCTGGTGACAAATACCAAAGTATACTTTAATTATGTCATTTGTCAATTCTAATTACATCTATGGTGCAGCTCCTTAATAAGTGAGGTCTTTTAAAGAAACTTAACAATATTTACATAGCATTATTTTGGTACAAAAAGATAATTTTTCTGCCTGTCTCCTTCCCTAATTTGAAATTATGCAAAGAATAAAAATGTTATCTAAGACAACCACCTCTGAAAAACCTTTAATAGTTCTCTTTAGGCTGTAAGAAAGGTAGCAACTCTTGTGCATAGCTTACAAGACCGCTTATCATAGCCCCTGGCAAGGGGCCTCCTACCCATGTTTCTGGGCATTAGAGAATCTTTTATCTTTATGAACTGAGTTGGGACTAATCAATGCAGGCACACTACACCCAGGAGTTCTCCTCTGCCTACACCCTCCTCCCCAGGGTGGCAGTGTTTGGGGCAAAGGGGATGTGCCTAGTTGTTCCTGCTCTTAGTCCCCTACCTTTCAGAACTTTGCTTAGAGTTTCATGCCCAGTGGAGACCTGCCTCTAGAGCTTAGGCAGACCTGATCAGGATCAGTTCTTGACAGCAGACAGTACCACAGGTGCATGCACCTGTACACATCCTTGTTGTATTTAAGTTTTTTTTTTTGACTGTGCTAAATTATTTATTAGGTAGGTAAAGACTTTTCAAACATGACTTATTAGTGATAACAGTGGAACTGGAGAGTATTGCTCCTCAGAGTGATTTTCTCTTCATGATACTGGCTGCAAACTATTCTTCCTTATCCACCAGGCCACATTTAATTGCAGAGGCAGTTTGAATATTGTCTTCTGGTGAATCTCCCTCTCCCTCAAGTAGACATACTTATATACTCATTTTTCTCTATTCTCCATTAAAAATATTAGCATCAATGAAGCTATATTCTACTTGCTAGTTACTTGTGGATAGGTAATACTTGTCAGGTGTGAAGAGTCCATTCGTCAAGAACATCTGCTGATTGAGCAAATCTATAACCTATTCAGTAATGCAATATTAGCAATTTAGGGAAGTAGAAAAATTAAGACAAATGTACTACCTTGTATATTTGAATGTTGAATATTGTCTCTCTTATTTTAATATTCCTAGGTTGATGAGTATTTGTATTTTATATATACAACTCGTGTGCATGAGTTGCTGTTGAGATATACAGAGTTAAATTACTAAATCTAGAGAGAAAAAAAAATTTATAGTGATGAAGCAAAGAAAGGTTTAGTGTTTATTTTGTTCTGTAAACAGAGCTCAGTGACTACGAGTTATTTATTTATTTTTTCTAAATTTACTTCAGGCGTATTGATGGCGTTAAAAATACATGTTCTTCATTACTTTTATGATGGAGTGGGAATAAAGTACTAAGAGAGTATTGCTGGTGGAGGTTGGGAGATATCCAATCCCAATAGTGTTGAATGCTATTTATTTCATGGCTGCCAAAGATAATGCTTAAAACTTCGTAAATTTAGAGAGTGTTGTCTACATTTATTTTACAACCTTATATCATTTACTTGGAGAACTTCAAGCTTAATGCTTCAGACTTAGCTGTTACAAAGTAAATACACAGAGCTTGATCAATACAGACAATTCAAATGCTTAGTAGTAGTATACATTCTTGGAGAAAAAGAGACAGACAGTAGTAAAAATGTTATCCAAAAGTTACTTATATAAAAATTGGTATGATAAAGATATTATGCCAAAATTTTTAACAGGCATATAATTTAATCACCTCTAAACCATAAACATATAAGGATTTTTAAAATAATATCTAAATAATGAAAAGGGCATTGTGGTACTATCAAGTATATTAACTATCATTGTTAAAATGATAGCTTCTTCTCTATTATTTTCATTTCACTATAAAATGTAAAGTAATGAAAATTCATTTATTTTATTTTTTTTTTCTAAAAGATTTATTTATTCATACAAGCACTGGGTACAGTCAGAAGAGCGGGAGGGCGAGAGAATTCACCAGAGCCAGAGCGGAAAGTAGAACAGTCAGAGTGAGGAAGTACACTGCTGAGGGGAGCAGCAGGCGCAACAGGAGAGGTCTGCGCGCCATGTGGGACCCCCACCTGGTGGCCGGGGATTGAACCAGTGCTGCAGAGGCTGCAGGCAGCTTTGCAACCCAGAGCTCAACTGCTGTGCCACCGGGGAGGCCCTGAAAATTCATTTAAACCACAAATTTCAGAAAAACTTTATCTTTTATATTTGTGAACTGAATTGGGATTTATCTCCACAGCCACACTACAACAAATGCCAATTTGCCCTCAGACCCCTAGACCATACAATAAGCTGTCATGATCCCATTTATCTGGCTTCCCTTTTTTCAAAAGATAAAAAAAGCTTCCCTTATTCCTAACTCTGATTATAATCCTTAAAAGTCCCTATCTGCTCCAAGTTTGAGAGGCAGATTTGAAATTTTCCTTCTGCATCATTGTCAGTCCACCTCAAAATAAAACTTTTTCTTTACTCAAAAGCTGGTGCCACTGTATTGGCTTCCTGTGCACATCAGTCAGTAAACCTTTGATTGGTAACAACAGCATAAGTGCTCAGTATCCACTGACATATGGTCACTACCATGCTGGGCATCATATAATCCTCACTGTCATCAATGTGGTAGACATTGTCTTAATTTTTATTTGCAGACGTGAATACAAAGCCTTAGAGATACAGTAATTTGACAGATGTCAAACAACCTGCCAACAGGATTTCAAATAAGGTTTTTTTCTGGATTTAAGACCATGTTCTTAACCCACTACACATGCTACCTGTTGAAGATTTCTCCTATGTCTGCTTTACTTATGTATAATCTTTTTAATTTTAGTTTAAATTGAAATTCTGCTGCTATCAAAAGCTGGTGGACTTCAGATAGAAAATGGAGGGTGCAGCCAGTATGACTTTTGTAGCACCATGAAGCACATCACAAGCATTTATTCAAACATAATCTCATACTCTTGCTCTGAAATCCAATGTTTTTACCAAGTCACTCTAACGCACAACAGTAAATTGACACTCATGGGAGACCGAGAACAAAACCAAATGATTAAGAAGACATAATTTCAGATTGCTTGAAATATTTATGTCATCAAGGCATCATAATAATATCATAATTTCCTTACTATGTTGCAAGCTCTTTCTATATTGCAACATCTATGCAGTTTTCACTTTGACAATCAGCTTCTGCCTTTTATAGAACCATTGCACATAGATATTCACCAGCTATTCAATAGAAATTTTGAAAATGAATGTAATTTTCTACTAACCATAGGATCCAGAAACTCTGTGATTTCATGCTTTGTGGCCTTCACAGTGCCATATACATAGTAAACACTCCAGAAAAAGTCAGTAAATTAAATCTGGAAAGATATTAATGATATATTTATTAGTTTTAGTCTAGATATTACCTCCATTTGTCAGAATATTCATGTATCAATATTTAAATGATATTGTGCATGTATATTGCAATCACATTTGCCAATTCATGTGTAAATTGAATGACTAACTCCCATAAATCCTAAAGGATACACAACAGCTACAAACATACTTACATTAATTTTTAAAAAAATTCATTTATTTATGCATACAAGAACTGGGGTAAAGGCCAGAGGTGCGGGGTGTGAGAGACATCACCAGAGACAGAATGGGGAACCGAACAGAGAGACTAACTGACATATGCTGCTGAGGGGAGCAGTGGGCAAGACAGGAGAAGTCTGCTGCACATTATGGGTACTTCCCTGGCAGGTCGGGGATTGAACTCCTGCTGCAGTGGCTGCAGAGAGCTTCACAGTGTTTTGCTTAACCCCTTGTGCCACCAGGGAGGCCCACTTTCTATTTTTAAATGAAGTGTTTTTAAAAGTGGGGGTGATTTTGATGTTTTTGTGATTTCAAAAAAAAGTCTTTGGGACTTCAAAATAAAGTATTTCTCTTTCCAAGGAACAAAAGGGTTATTAATTTCCCTTATAAATTTTATTTATTTTTTAATGGATAAAGGCAAGCATGTTAACAATAAATTATCATACTCCTAATATGCTTTTATCTTGTTTACAGTGTTTGAAATCTCATTCATTTAGGATCTGGTAGCAAAACCCCAAGCAAACCTATATGGTAAATGCCAAAATCAATATTAAATTTATGTTATTTGAAAGCTCTCTTTTTATTTTTTTAAGAAGATAAATGAATAAACTTAAAGTATTTTTGTGGAATATAGTGAGAGTATATCATTGATTAGAGTTCATTCTCAATGTTCTTTCAGTTTTCATTCTTTTGAATAATAACATTAAGGAGAAATTCAAGAGCAAATGCATTTATATATCAATATCTACATATTTACATGTCACTTATAACTGAATTATAAGTAATGATAGCTAGTCTTACAAAAATGAAATTAATTAATGTGATTCTGTGCCATAATTGTATTTATTGAATCTCTTAAATTTCCTGCCCAAGACTACACTGATTTCCAAGTTCAGATGTCTGAACTCTGTGGTTTTGTAGTTACCTCTATGTACTGTTGTTTTCCATGGCAATGATCACATCTGTAATTATAAGCTTATTTCCAATTACTCAATTACTGTTTATTAATATCAGTCTTCCTCAATAGATTACAAATTCCAGGAGAGACAAAGCATTCATATTTTCCCAGCCGAATATCCAGAGTCTGCAAAGAGGTATTGAGTAAATATTTGTAAAATTAATCAGTTAATGTCACTCAGATGTAAGTAATGGATTAACACATGCAGATCTTCCTCAGCTTATCATGGAATTACATTCTAATAAATCCATTATGTGCTGAATATAATGTAAGTTGAAATATATTTACTATATCTACTGAATATCAGGGATTAGTCTAGTCTATTTTTAATATGCACAAAACACATTAACCTACAGTTGGACAAAATCATTGAATGCAAGGTATATTTTCTCAAAGTATCACATAATTTATTGAATACTGTACTGAAAATGAAAGATTATGTGATATTTACTAGATGTCAAATTACTTTATTTCGAGTACATTTTTAATGTAATGTATTTTGAAAGGTATTACAATTAAAACATTGAAAAAGAGTTTTTCATCCACATATATACCACAAATATGCACATATATGCCAGTGATATATTCACTTGGAATCCATAGTACAATTTCAGCAGAACTTGAAAGATGTTCTGCATTAATTAATGAATCTGAGGATTTTTTTTAATCCAAGTGTGTATTATTCTTTTTTGTTTTTAATTTTTTTAAATTTTTAAACAATATTTGCTTACCCCACCCCCTCAGACTGAGTCCCCATAGAATTTCCTTTCTCAAGGCACCTGTGCACCATCACCACAGTCCCCTGTGCTCCTCCCTCCTTCCCTCTGATCCCTCTCCCTCCTCCTCCCCTGCAGTATGTTTCTGGTTTATAATTGTCTGTTTTTGCTTTGTTGTGTTTTGTACTGTTATTATTATTTTTTTACACTGATATCTTATTTGGTTCTCCTATATTCCTGTTATAAGTAAAACCATCTGATATTTTTCTTTTTCCTTCTGGCTTATTTCACTGAGCACAATTCCTTCTAGCTCCATCCATGGTCCTGCGAATGGCATGAGTTTATCTTTTTCGATTGCTGAATAATATTCCATTGTGTATATATACCACATTTTCTTGATCCAGTCATCTATATTTGGGCATTTCAGTTGTTTCCAGGTTTTACCTATTGTAAATAGTGCTGCAATAAACATAGGGGTACAGGTGTTCTTTTGAATCACTGTTTTTGTGTCCTTTGGGTAGATCCCTAGTAGTGGAATTGCCGGGTCATATGGTAGCTCCATTTTTAGTAGACTGAGGAACCTCCAGACAACTTTCCATAGTGGTTGGACCAGTTTGCACTCCCACCAGCAATGTAAGAGAGTTCCTTTTTCACCACATCCTCGCCAACATTTGTTGTTGCTTTTTTTTTTGTTTGTTTTTTTTTTGATATGTGCCATTCTTACTGGTGTAAGGTGGTATCTCAGTGTGGTTTTGATTTGCATTTCCCTGATTATAAGGGATGGTGAACATTTTTTCATATGCCTGTTGGCCATTTCCATTTCCTCTTTGGAGAAATGTCTTAAGTTCTTCTGCCCATTTCTTGACTGGATTGTTTATTTTGTTTTTGTTGAGCTGTGTGAGTTCTTTGTATATCTTTGTGATCAGTCCCTTACCCGTTGAATGGAGTGCAAAGATTTTTTCCCAGTCAGTGGGGTGTCTCTCTGTTTTGGTTAATGTCTCTTTTGCTGTACAGAAGTTTTTCAGTTTGATGTAATCCCAGGTGTTTATCTTTGCCTTCACTATCACTGCTTTGGGTGATGACTCTTTAAAGATGTTTCTGAGATGTATGTCTTGCAGTGTTTTACCTATATTTTCTTCTACATATTTTATGGTTTTAGGCCTTATGTCCAGTTCTTTTGAGTCTGAGGATTTATAGCCTAACAAATCACATTTCACAGAGGCAAATTTATTTTGTCCTTTAATTGTTTAGCAAGAAAGCAATTTTATAAAGCACTGTATTTATATTTTAAAATTGTTATTAAATTCTAATCTATTGCTTGTATTAATGATTATTTATTTTTAAAGTTTGAAATACTAAGAAAATACCAACAACTTAGAAATAATCACAAAAATTGTTGAAATAGCTAACTTGAATAAACAAGAATTCCAAACATTGTTCTTTATCTTCCTAAGCTCATCTCTGAGTACATACCCCCTCAACCTAGTGTTTTTAGTGGTACAGACTTATAAGGTATTTTCCACAATGTATTTCCATTTCTTACCTTTGGATCTTTGATCAAGCTATCCCCTCTGCGTAGAACATTATTTGCCACCATGTAAACCTGATAAAATATTTTTGAAGCCCACTCAAATTTCACATTGTCCAAGATAACTCCTCAGATGCACCCAGAAATTTTATCTTTCTTTCTCTAGTACGTTATTGTACCAGAGAACTTATGATCTGTTAAGCCAAAATTTCTCCATTTATTTCTGTGATTATTTATTTAATTGCAAGCTCTGAGGCTCAATTTAATTTTTAGTCTTGATGGAGTACAGAGCCCTGTAGAATGTGTTGTTTGGGTGAGTTTGAAAAGCATGTGTGCAGAAAGGAATAATTCCACACTGAGTACAGACTAAAATTTAAGCTGAGCTGAGGGCTTGCTTATACCCCTGACGTGGGCAAACCAAACTTCAGTGTTCATTTTCTTCATCTGTAAATTTAGGATAAAACCAGCATCTTTATAGAACAGTTGTGATGATTACTTATTATAAAAATGGTATGTAAACTATCAAAACCCACATAAATACAAATTGCTATGATTTTAGCTGTTTCTTTTTAAGAATTTCTTTCTTTGTCCTTTCTGAGAAGTAGCCCCTATGCCTTAGTTTTCTTTCTATTTATGTACCCTGATGAGTAAATTTATTGAATATTTCTACCTTTGGAAAAACATGCCTTCACTTCTAATTAATTTAACATGTAGATATGTAACAACATTACTGTTCAAATGTGTTTCTTTTCATCAATAGGTTATACAAATGTAATGATCAAGGGAGTTGTGTGTGTGATGGATACACAATGTAGTGATATGAACAGTGGTGAAGTGTGGAAGGAGGCAGGTGCATGTTGGTGATAGCTCTACAAAATGGAGATTTTTTCAGTCTGGGTCATGAAGACATAGGCTTTGATATTAAGAAGAAATAAGAGAGGGCCTCCCCTGGTGGCTCAGTGGTTGAGTGCTGGGTTGCGAGGCTGCCCGCAGCCTCTGCAGCACCGGTTCGATCCCCGGCCATTGGCGAGGGGCCCACCAAAAAAAAAAAAAAAAAAAAAAAGATTAAAGAAAAAGAAGAAAAAATAAGAGAAGACTATTAAGAATATGTAGCTATTGATACAATTAAAATACATAATGATTAGAACATTTTTCATTTTACTATGTTATTATGGCTCACTCCAAAAATATACAGATAATGAAGAAATAAATAATAAACTGTAGGCTAGTCTGCCCAGTTGTTTATTATACTCCTTGTTAAAAATATTTGGACAGAGCCTCCCTGGTGGCTCAGGGGTTAAAAACAGTGGTATTAAGCTGTCCCCAGCCACTGCAACAGGAGTTCAGTTCCCTCTGGCCAGGGAGCTACCCACATGGTGCAGCAGACCTCTCCTGCCTCGCTCACTGCTGCCCTAAGCAGTATATTACAGTAGATCTGCCTGTTCTGCTGCCCACTGTCTTTGGTTAAAACTCTCACCACCACCCCCCACTCCATGCACCTCTGGCCTATACAACAGTTCTTTTATACATAAATAAATCTTAAAAAAAATTTGGACAATGAAGAGATTGGAAATAGATTGTTACGAAATATTTGTAACAGATCATAGCTCTATATGGTTTCCCCTATGCCATTTTGTATGGAAGCCTGAAATCTCATTTATGCATGGTCTGAACTCTTTTCCCAGAAAGCTTGTCATGAACCACAGTTTTTGGAAGTAAACTGTCCCAGCCTTCTATTCAATATTCCCTCCAAGTCTCACTTCCTCAACCTTTTCTTGGGTGTTGCTCTTGCCTACACTTTCTCTGCCTTGGGTGGCTCAAAAATGATGCTGCTTAACACCTAAAGTCTACAATATTTTCTTGTGAAATATGCAATAAGCCAAAAACCTCTCTACAATTGTTACTCAAATCTCAACTGTGTAGTTGCAAGTATCCAGAAGGAATATGAGTGTTCATGATCTTTGACTGTTGGATTCATCTGCTGTGGAAGAAATGCCCTGCACTGAGGTTTAGGATCTGTATTTTTAGCAGATTTTTCAAATTAAATAAATTCTCCCATTTTAATTTCCCCAACCATACTTCCATTGCCATATCCTGGCCTTGTATGCATTATGAATATTCAATGCATTGCCTCAATATGCAAGCTATTAGCAAAGTAAAAATAAGATGACTTTGCTGAAGCAATAAGACATCACCATAAAGGATCCCCAGGAGTTTATTTTAGTGCCAAAGGCATGCTGTTAAAGCCAGGGCCTCTAGCAACATCTGCATATTTTTCTAAAGCAACACTCATTGAATGACCTAACAACTTGCTAAGGTGAAGTGTGGCAGCAAATTTTGATAACAAACTGTTTATTTCAGCATATCTATTCTCCCCACTGATTCCAAAATATCACTGATAGATAAGGGCAAAAAACAAACTTTTCATTTTAAAATTATTAATAAGTAGATAAAAAATCACATATTGAGGCATTTATCAAGTGTTTTGTATTTTAGGGTAAATGCCCATGGAGACCTATTGAACTTAAGGGTTAAATTGATAAAAGCAAAATCTAACTACATTCTTGGAAATTTATACCACTGGAAAGAACTATCACTTTCAGAATCAGATGATAATATTGCTTCAAAGATTTTGAACAGAGAAAAGAGAGTAAATCAAAACATAAAATACGACTGCAAAGATATGTACTGAATGGGAGGGGACAGTATGTGTTATGAGGCATTATTAAACAATCTTGGTCTATATTGTCTGAAAGCACATTACCCTGAGTCTTGGCTTATTATAATATTCAGGATACTGCTTCCACAATGAATAAGATGCCAGTATAATTATGAGAAATCCCCAATAGGGTGAATTGTTCTACAAAACATTTGAATAGTCTTTGATACCATGAAAAAAATTCATACTTTTTGAAAATCCTATAAGATAGGATGGGTTTTCTTAGGACACTGGAGAATTTTCCAGAGAACAAAACTTGGGAAAGGCAATCTTGGACATGCAGGCTTTCCATCCTCACTTGTCCGGCAAGAATGGTTTTGGGGCTCTAAACACATCCTTACCTAAAGATAAGAAGCCCACGTAGTCTGTGCTAGGCTGACACCTTATGTGTAAATATTTTTCCCTGCGACAGTTTGAAGGAATGTTCTTTGGGTGTTTCTACCATGGCACAAGGTTCACATAGGCCTTAGGGAGACACCTGCTGGCCATAGGGGACCCGCACCCAGTATCAAAACTGATATTGCTCTATCTCTTCTCTGTGTTAGTAATGTGTTATTCCATCAAGGGTTTGGATATATTGGGGTTTTCTCAGGAACTGTGATACCAAGATGCAGTAGGAGAAGAGTTTGGACTTCTGCTCCATGTGAAGGGCATCTGAGGGTCTTTTCTGCCCTCCATAGAGTCCTCCCCTGGGATTAGTAACTGGTGCTGGAAATCTGCTCTGACAAAAATAGCCATCTTTTTTGGGCTTCATATGTTCTGTGAAGGAATTGTGTTTACTAGTTTTAATACTGAATTATGTTTACTAGTTTTAATAAATGAGACCAGATAAAACTGGCTTGTCCTCCAAACATGAACAAAATAAAAGGACACTTTTTAGATAAAAACTCATACTGATTTTTTATTACCCCCAAATTTGCTCTTATCCTGTGCAAGGATGGATCTGACAGACCATGAAAATGAAACCTGACAATGTTTTCTTATTCTGCAGTCATGAGTAACTGATAAAATATCTTCTCTGAGACAGATATTTACAAAATTTAAGTTTATAAGTTAATTTTGCTAGTTAATTTACCAGCAAATTGTGTAACATGTTTCTTCTCACTTCGACCTAAAATGTTTATGTAAATAATTCACTGGGTAATTGAATATCTTTTAACACTGGTTTTTATGTAGCACAGTTTGCCACCTACTGGAATATTTAATGACAAATACTTTGTATGTAAGCTTTTCTATGACATTAGCAATATAAAATGCTTCTTCTCTATCCTAACTTCACTAATTCAGGAGCTTATCATCTTCTGCTTGAAATATTTTTTCTTAATGAATTTTGACAACATTTTAATTATCAAGAGTTTAAGTTCTAAAATTTTGGTTGCATTTTTGATTGGGTTACTTGCTTGCTACAGTGGTTACTACCCTATATAAGAACCACTTTTATCATGTAAAATTAGGGGAATTTTTGCTTCTCCTTTCCCTTTGATTTGATTTCCTGCTAGATTCCAAGTTTCATTTTAGTTATATTACTCTTTCATTAGCTATAAAATAGATTTTTTATAGCTATGATTTTACATCCATGATTGCTTATAAAATATAGGAATTTCGAGGCAATTTAAAATACCATAATTTAGGAATGTGGACACTCTATGCTTATGATTCACATTCAAGCTAAAATATAACAAAATTAATAATGGTTTTGTGACAATTGGAATGGATAGCGTATTTATATCAAATGAAAATGTAAACAAATAAATAAAATTTTAAAATTATAACACAATAAGCCCTCACTTAACATTGTTGATTGGTTCTTGGAACCAGTGGCTTTAAGTGAAATGATGCATAAGGGAAGGAGGTCCTTGATTAATGCCTTTGTTCAATCACTGACATTATAATGAAATGGTCTTGAATGGGAAAAAATGCAATTTGAGGATCTGCAGTACATGTGATTGCAGAAACACACACAATTATGGTCAAGCTTTGAGATCCTGAACAAGTTATTTAAGTTCTGTGTGCCTCAGATTTTCTATTTGTAAAATAACTTTCCACATTCTTTGCTCATGAATTAAATGAAGGAATGAAAGTAAAGACTTGAAAGAGTGAGTGGAATATAGTGAGTAAACCTTTATTATTATTATGTGAATTTTTCTCTTCTTGATTCTCAGAGTGGAGTTCAATATGCCTCAATGTTAATTTTGTTTGGAAAGGAAAAAGAGAGGTTTAGAGTGTGACCAACTGTCACTTGATTGAAATAGGCATTCTAGGATTGTCCTGCAAAATTATTTTAAGTATGATACAATTTCTCCAAACTTATTAATTGCATCTAGCTTACTCTGCACATTATTATTATCATTATTAAGTTAGAGAAAAATCTATTTCATGCTTGATTTTTCAATTATTAAACCAGAGTGTGACAGAACATGTGAAAATGATGTAGAAAGTTTCAAATTTGTTCTTTCTCTCTATTTGTATTTTAAACTTTATTTATTTACATAGCTTTATGTAAGTATATGTTTAAAGAATTTAACATTGCAGATATTTAAAAGACAGTATAATTTTAGTACTGTCAATCAACACTGAATATCTCTGATACTTTTTGTTGTCATTAAATGAAATCATTGAGTTTGAAAAACGCTGATATTAACTACAAATATAAAGAAAAGGAAATGAGGCATCATCAAGAAGTGATGGAATGGAGGATGCTGGGAAAGTAGCATGAGGAATGCATGCTGTAGGCATAGAGATTCATCACTCAGATACCCCTTTAAGAAAATATTACTCCCACATTTGCTGCCTTCCCAAAGATCATGTATCTTCCATCTTCTGTATCTAGTGACTGATCAAATGGGAGTAAAATGACATGATTATATCACTCATGCAACAACTCTGATGGGCCATTTCTGCTCTAGATTTTCTGCAGGATCTACAGAAACAGTCAAATCTGCATATCAACTTCATCTTCTGCCTAATTCTACTCCCTTCCTCTCTCTTCCATGTATATTGATACTAAAGACAATTCCTAAGAAGTATCCTAAACCCTAGACTCTATTTAAGTTCTGTTTCCTAGAGTAACACAT
Organism: Talpa occidentalis; assembly: GCF_014898055.3. NCBI lineage: Eukaryota > Metazoa > Chordata > Mammalia > Eulipotyphla > Talpidae > Talpa > Talpa occidentalis. The sequence continues at coordinate 21,504,888 of NW_023603184.1, read as the reverse complement.
ACTACAATAGCATCTATTTCAAATTTTTCATTTTATAAATGAAATTTTTTCTATCACATACTGGGGTTGAGCTGTGATTGATTTTTAGTTTACTTTCTTTCACTTAGCCTGCCTAGCATTTTGGCACTGGTATCAATGGAGTTAAAAAGTCTGTGAAACAAAGGAATTGAGTGATTGATAGATCCATGAACAGAATAAATTCTCTTGGAAGGTATAAGAAGATGCAAGATTAAAACTACTTCTTGATGAGTAGAGACTTGAATGTATTGTTCAGAAACTTGAGGATTCTGAAAATAAGAAAAGTTGTATTAAATAGAACCAAACATCACCCTGAACATTCCTAAAATGTAATAGGAAGTATAAACAAACCACAGTCTTGCTGTCGTACAAGGAGTACTTGCGCAGTAGATCAATAATGAAGTGCTTTCTCTTAAGACCTTTCTACACATGTATTTACACAAAGAAAAAGAGAAAGGGTGAGAGCTCTTGTAGAAATTTTGCTTTTTAAAACTCTCACACTATTCGCCCTTGGGGTACTCTACTCACATGTTCTTCTCGTCTTTATTTTCAGTCTTAATAATTGATCTATGGTTAGTTGCTCTTGGAATTGATATAGTCCAATAATTCCACAGTGGTGGAGTGAGTTGGTTGCTGTGCAACCGTCTTTACCTATAAAGAAAGACAGTGGTTACTTGACCTTTTATCTGGATAGCAGAGTAGTTTAGAAAAAGCTATTTTTCTCTCTAAGTCAAAGCAAACTGGTTAAGTCTCTAAGTCAAAGAAAACACATTATGGAAACAAACTTTTAAGGCAATTAATGAAAATTGTCAAGAAGTAACAACATAGGGAATATCTGTTTTATCCTTAGACATTAGGTAATTTCACACAGAAAAGAAAACTTGCCCAACAAATTTTAAACATCAGATCTGTGTTTTGTTTTTTTTTCTAAAGATTTATTTATTTATTTATTTATTTATTTATTTATTTATTTATTTATTTATTTATACAAGCACTGGGTACAGTCAGAAGCGCGGGAGGGTGAGAGAATTCACCAGAGCCAGAGCGGGGAACAGAACAGGCACACAGACGAAATACACTGCTGAGGGGAGCAGCAGGCACAGCAGGAGAGGTCTGCGAGCCACGTGGGACCCTTGCCCGTCAGCCGGGGATTGAACAGGTGCTGCAGAGGCCGTGGGCAGCTTCTCAGCCCAGCGCTCAACCACTGCGCCACCAGGGGAGGCCCCAGATCTGTGTTTTATTGAAATTAAAAGGAACATGAGCTGAGGGAATAAGAAAGCCAGTTTGTTTTAAAAACACAGTGTAATGATTATTTACCTTATATAAATAGGGTTGTAGACACCATTGTTTTCCTCACAGCAAGCTATTTTTTAAGGTCATAGTTTCTGAATAAGAAATGGCAAAAAATAAAACTTAAAAAATATTACCAACTCTTTTGCAGTATTAGATAATCTAGTTTTATGTCTATCAATTAAGTAAGTATTGATCACTTTTCAGTCATTAGGTGATGATGAAAATTTGCCAGTAAGTTTTGGGCTTAGGAGGACAGTATCTTATATTTTTGATTAACCACTAGATCTCTGCCTCATGTTCTTTAAATTAAAGTCATTTTGGGCCTCCCCGGTGGCGCAGTGGTTGAACCCTGGGTTGCGAAGCTGCCTGCAGCCTCTGCAGCGCTGGTTCAATCCCCCGCCTCTGGCAAGGTCCCACATGGTGAGCAGACCTCTCCTGCTGCCCGCTGCTCCCCTCAGCAGTGTACTTCGTCAGTCTGCCTGTTCTTTTCCTCGCTCTGGCTCTGGTGAATTCTCTCACCCTCCCATGTTTCTGACTGTACCCAGTGCTTGTATAAATAAATAAATAAATAAATAAATATTTAAAGTCATTTTTTCCTCCAGGGAATACGAGGACATTTTGACCCCTCTTTTGTCCTTTCACTACCCACAGGAGGAGGGATAGATAAGAGACATGAAGCATTTTGTTAAATGTGGTCTGCATTCGTGGACAATTAGGAGACTGTTGTAGTAATACTATTCATTAGTTTGTATCTTCCTGGAACCTGGAGAGATAATGAAAGGCAGACATGTTCAAAATGGAAAAATAGTCAGAACTGTGGTTAAATATTCTATTTTGATGGGTTTTTGCAGAACCATTTGTAAGAGATGTTTTATTCCTCTTGTGTATATTTTCTTCTCAGTTAATCAGTTTGGGCTTTAATATTTATGATTGCACACAAGTGTGGACTCTGCCCATCACAGAATGATCATATAGCTTTTTGAATGAATGATTGCCATGGCCAAATGATAAATTAGCTAGGAAAATAACCCAAGAATATGCCTGAATATGTTTTACACTTTGCAAATTAGACTTAATTAGTGAACATATAGGTGTTACCAAGGCAGATGGGAAGGACAAGATACTGCTTACCCATTTATGAAAAAATCTTTCTCTTCAACCTTATGTTCTTAAGAAACCCTTTGAAGAATAACAGCTATAAATATGGGGAATGAAAGTTCTACTTTGGCAAGATGAAGTTCCCTGGTTAATAAAAATTGCAATACTGCAGCTAACCTTTAAATATAATAATGAGATTATATATATGAGATATTGTGTTGAAATTTAATGGGTAGCTAAAAGACAATTCTCTACAGAACAATTTACTTAGCTTTTAATGTACATTAACAGTTATTGCCTTGTAGAAAATACCACCCCGCCTTTATGTTGTTGACTTATTGTTGCCATGACTTTCACATCATGAATGACCAGGCATTTATGCCTTCCCTGCTTAAGGGGACCTATTTCAATTTAAAAAAAATCCTATACCCATTTTCATGTTCAACAATCCAAAACATGGACTTACATTTGTTCTTATTAATTAGTATCTCTTTAAGAGAATATATACATATATATATATATATACACACACACACATATATTAATGTGTGGGTATACACACACATCTATGATGTGTTTTTATAATAGTTTATATATATCTTCTGCTAAATCCCTAAGCACAATTTTAACCAGTGGAATTTCCACATTCATACCATTCCATTGTCTCTCTGGACTCTGAACGGCAGAAGGAGCCAAGGTAGCTAGTTGCTTACTAAGTAAATTCAAAGGAACTTTTCTGAAGTTATTTCCTGATAGATTTAAAAACATCTATGGTAGTCTTAATACCCCAAACCAAAAGTGTAGTGGTATTGTGTACTGATGCTCCTCAGTGCACTGGTGTGAAACGTAAGATGTGGACTGATGTATTGAGCTATTTAGCTTTTGGAGCAGACATGCAGACCTGGGACAACTGATGCCCTATTGCTGGATGCAAGCTGTGTTCCCCAGGAAACAGAATCTGAAGTGGAGCTCAGAGGACAGGACTTTATTAGGGAGCGCACTGGGTGTTAATATAAATGGGTGGAACAGGAAGCAGGTTTGAGAACATGCTGGGTTCTAGTAACTATTTCTGCTGCCCCTAAAGAGAAAGACTTGGAAAGCTTTTCAGATTTTTCCAGAGGTGGAATGAAGGGGCTGAGCCTATCTACACCTGGAACATTGAATACGAAAATGGACAATAACTACATCACAAATGAAAATACAGCTATGACTCACAATCTGTGGCATCAGTCCAAGAAGCCAACCTGCAAATTCAGGAAGTTAAATAATAACCTCTGTAGCAATGGACCAAAAATTGTAAGGACCTGATTAATAACTGATAGTTTCCCTAATTTTTGTTCCCTCTTCCAACTTAGCACCAATCATAGAAAACCAAATATACTTTCCTAATGAATCAAATAGGCTACCTCATTTGTGAAATATCCATAAAAACAGAATTTTGTGGAGAAGGAAAATGCATTAATAGTTTCTTATGACTGGAGGGAACCTGGATGTTAGAAAAATGCTAATGAGTATAGTTTTTTATGAAAATATTCTAAAATTAATTGTGATTATGGTTTAATAATTCTGGGGCTATAGTAAAAAGATTGAACTACTTAAGTTGGAGAATTCTATGATTTGTAAGTTATATCTCAATTAAGTTGTTAAAAAGATAAATAAAATATAAAATTATACATGCAAAAGGTGACATCTTATAAATATGTATGAATGGCCATATTTGAGAGAAAAGTTTAAATATACAATTTGCATAATGTTTCACTCTGCATCACAGCCAGCCTGTGTTTACCTCCCATCTCTCTGTGGAGGCCTCTGAGAAGTAACGTGGGTGATGTAGTAATTAGTATGCAGTTACATGCCCTAATGCAATGCAGAGGCACAGGAAGTAGCCCTATCCTCCAACAGAGCCTTATGGGCAGTCTGTCTAACTTCCTTGGGCTTCCTGGGGAGACTGTTTCCCCTCTTATGATGCTGACTCAGGGTTCACTACAGAATGATGGCTGGGTTAGAAGTAGATTGAAAATTAATGCCCATCATTCCAAGTGATTTTGGAACTCCATTTGGGACTCATATTTAGAACCAATGTTTGTTTTTGTATCCAGGGTGGAAAGCTTATGTGTCTCCCAGGGAGCAATCTCATGGGCTTCTCTCTTCACACTTCCCTCAGGGTCTGTTAGAATGATGGTATCTTATTTCTGGAGATATTACCAAAGCCTCCAAGTTGCTTAGAGATCCATTAGCTTTACTATAAATCTTTTGGAGGACTATCGAAGCTCCTCTGAGCACCTAAGTGATTTTCTACAATTTCCAGTTCACCATAAACATACTCAGATTTGATGAAAATTCTCTTAGCCAGCTTCATTGAAAGTCACAATGAAAAATATAAAGATGACATTGATTTTATAAAAAAATGAACATAATCTTAAATAATTTGAGTGGTCTTATAAAGTTTTCTTAAAACATTTATTATTTGGAAGCATTTTAATTTTATGCTTTATATCCAAATAATATTATAATGATGTTCTGAAATTGATTATTGCTCAATTAAAATTGCATTTAATTTAATAACATAGAAACACTAGATGTTAAAGGTGGAATAAAAGTAAGAAATTTAAAAGACAATTGTATTTTGAAGGATGGAATTTGACTTTCATTGGTGTACTTGAGTACACACAGATGTTGATTTATAATGATATATACCTGAAACCTGTAATGTTATAAACTAAGATTATTTCCTTAGACATTAAAAATATAATAGAACATAAATTCACAAAAAACAAAGAAGTAAGATTATCTGTAAACAGTTTTTTACAATAGACTAAATTTATGAAGTGTGATGTGACATGAGAGTAGTCAACCCAAAAAATAAAAGATGAAGTGATGACTTAAACTAGTGTTGAATTTGGTAACTGAGACCCTTTCTATATGAAGAAAATCTTCATCCATTATTAGCTGTAAGTATGCTGGAAATAACTAAAACTATGTAGACAGAAAGTAGAAATTAAATATTTCTTTTAAGAAAGACTTTCTGTTTTAGGTTATTAACAGAAATAATGCATTTTACATTCAGGTATTGAGACAGAGCCCAACATTATGCCAAAATAATAAAAATATAAATATGAATTAGTTATTAATCTTGGCAATTAATAACTATGGAAATCTCACCTGTGGTTTTTTAAATTCATTAGTTATTAATTTTGGCAATTATTAACTATAGAAATCTCACCTGTAGTTCTACAAATTCATTAGCCAGAGTTTCTTGTACACTGAGGAAGGAAAAAAGCAAGGAAAAGTGAAATGGCAAACCTTATGTTACAGGAAATTTTCTGGCAAAACTACAAATTATTGTTAGAAGAATATAAAAACTACCTTCAGCCATTAAAATATATTTTTAACTTTGGTGATCTTGGTGTGCACATGTATTAGGACATGAGTATTAATTAAAATTGTAGCAAACTTAGTGATGATATTTTTGAAAAACATTATATTTATGTAATACTTTTGCTATATTCAGGTTTATAATTTCCAATATTGAGAGTCTATTGGCTTTGTTCTCTCTTTGAAATACAGTGAAAAACCTAAAGTTCTGGGCATGTTAGCCTTTTTGACTAGAAATACATGACATAAATTGCAAATGGTCTAATCCTATTGATTTTTGCAGTCTAGGTAAAGCACCTAAAGTCCCCATTACATAATGATTCAATTGATGTTTTTTTAAACTGCAATAGAGTAAAAGCAATTCACATTCAGTACCACCTATTATGGGGGGTTTGGTAAGGTTGACAAAGAGATAGATACAGGATGCTATTGCTTGCTATAGAGACATATTTAATGAAAAGGAGAAAAAAAACTGTGAAGTCAAACTTGAAGAACACTATGTAGCTAAACCGTCAGCAAGTGTGAATGCCACTATGCCTACTACTAGCTATTCTCATCCTGCAGCAGGAGAGAGAAATTGATGATTCCACTCTTTAACAACCATATCATTCAGCAATTAATTTTAGTTCAATGCTTAGACCATTCTTCAGGCCCAGAGTGCTTTCAGCTATGAAAACTGAGAAGGTGGAAACCACAAAACCATCCTCTATCTTATTTTCAGAACCATAATCATTAAATAACGTGAAATATTCAACACTTCATTATAAAATAGACTTTGTGTAGGATGGTTTTGCTCAGATGTAGTTTAATATAAGTGTCTGGAAGCTTTGAAGTTAGGCTAGGTTAAGCTAGGAAGTTCACTGGGTTCAATGTATTACATGCATTATCAATTTATGATATTTTTCAATTTCTGATGGTTTAATTGAGAAAAGATCCCATTATAGGTTAAGGAAGATCTAATTTGCAAAGATTATCTGGCCCTCAGCATCCTTGAGGCCAAGAACTAATGATGGAAACAGCAATATCACATCAAAGTGTAGCTCCTTTTAGGAGCAGATTTTTTCTAATGTTATCATTGTTTTCTAGATCTGCTAATAAAGATCTATGGCCCAAATTATTTACTTATATGGCCCCAACAAATTACTAATGAGAAAAGTGTTTTCATGCAGAGCAAGTTTATAACACACATTATTTCCCCAATATGCATTAACTCTTGATACTTATTGCTTGACCTTCCAGGTGGGTAATTCTGAAGAATGAAGAAATATGCATAAATACATTCAGTTGAATATGATTTTAATTTTCAGAGTGATCAGCCTTCATAACTACATAGAGTGAAAGAAAATTAAATAAAAGATAACTGTGTATTTGATATTGTTCAATATGTTATTAAACAGTTGAATACAATTGATTGGTTTGGAAGAAGATATTCATTCACCATTCCTTCATGCCCATATAATTCAGTCATATACATTTTCTGCTGAATTTTAAGGTCAAATTTATTTTTAAATGATTTACATCTTTCCCTTGGCAAGAAAGGGGGGGGTGAGAGGCTTTGTTAAATGATATTGAAAACTAGCTCATTTAGGTGATGACACAATGCTTGATTAATAAAATTTTACATATGAAAGTAAAAGCAAAAATAAATCTTCTGCTTGTTCAGATGCCCAGTTTAATTATAATGAACCAATTAAAATGTAAGAGGAAAACACTTTAAAATATACAGTGTTTCAAAGATTTGAAGTGCCTCTTACTATTCCCTTAGCATTTTACCTTTATGTTTTTTTAAATTCAGGCTCATATTCATCCCTCAATGTGTTACTTCAAAAAGAGGGATTTTCAAAATCAACAAGCAACTATAAACCAGAGACACACCATGGGGGGAGGAGGGGAGAAAAGGGTGGGGAAAGGAATGACTAGAGTCAAAATAAGGGGGGAGGTGCAATTGTATGGGGAATATAACCAAAACAAAAATGCATACATTGTGCAAAGATGAAAAAAGATGCAAGAATTATATAAAATAAAATATTTAAACTATCAAAAAAAAGAGGGATTTTTATCAATAAGTCTTGTCCTTCAAATGGTAAAAGGCCATTCAGAATTAATTTAATATTTTGTACAAAATCATGGGTCTATTTTGAACATATATAGTTTCAGGATGAGAATGAACAAAAGGGTTGAGGACAGTGATCTGTCACAATCTTTATGTGAGAACAGACTGTCTACAAAACATATATTGATTGATTAGTTCATATTGCTGGACTAACTGTATGAAGGCAGTAGAGGAAAGTGATTTTAAACTTTTTTATTTTTTCAAAAGATTTGTGTCAGATTTTCTTATAGCTTCTCATGTAGACATACTGTGAGAAAGCTTTCATTTTAAATGACTTTGTATATTATTCATGTTCTGCAATATTAGACTTATATGTGATGTTTGTGCCAAATTATTCCAGTATGTCTTTACTGTGAATTTTTAGGAGTTGAACCATTTCTTTAAGTAGACAATTAAAACACTTATCTTTGTTTTCAGGTAAAATAAAGGAACTCATAATAGAGGAGGTTTATTTTATGTAAAAAACTAATTCTTTTTAGTTTCACAATATTGTAAATATCAATAAAACTTACATGACTTTAACCAAGAGAGTATACTAGACCAGCATAAAGTTATTAATTTATGGACTAAAATACTTCACTACAGTAGCTAAGTCTAATTGTACAAAGAGAGTCTCAAAAATTCAATCAGATTACATAGATCCCATTGAAAATTTCTTGAGCTAGATAATAAAAATGGAACCATATAAGAACAAAAAATTAATGTTATATACCTCAATTTCTCCTGCAGATACTCAATTTAAATTTAGAATTCTAATTGCTGCAGTCTGAAAGCTGGTAAAAATCAACTGACAACAATAAACTCAACATCAGATCAAAGAAACTGAGGCAACCCGAGGGGGAGAATTATGGGGCTAGAATGGGGGAGGGAAGGAGCCGAATGGAACATAGTGGAAAATTTGGAGGTACTGGTGGTGTGCAGGGTGTGAAAGTATACACTTGAGAAGTTGAACCTAAAATCCCCAGCAGAAACACTATGATATATACCTACTTTAACACCATAAACATATTTGGGGAAAAAAATTGTTGTATTTAAATACTGGTAAAAATGAACTGAAACTAAAAGGACATGGTGACAAACTGTGGAAAGTGTGTAAATTAAATAGTATTTAACTACACAGTGAAATGCCAGTGCTTAATTGATAAAGCATTATTATATTAATAATGAGTAAAAGAATCATCATGAAAATGAGTCCCAATACAATGAAGTCATATCTGTAATTGATTATCTAATTATCCATCATTTAAATCATTTGGTCCAATTTAAAGATGCTTCAGTGAACATATATTCTTTGGGAGCAAACACAGAGAAAGGTAAATGAAGTAGTAAAATTGCATTGTTTTAGAGAGATGAATAAAACATGAAATTTAGTCAAGGAAATAACTTAGAATTTAATTTCTTATATTATATAAAGTACCTTTGGACTAGGAAGTGATTTTTGAAATAATGTATTCTCTTGGCCAGTGTGAATGCCCCCTCGCCTAGCAACTTAGTGGCACTGCTTGATAAAAACCCAGCTCCCACATACCCTTCCCATGATTTTCCTACTGACTTATTGTGTAGTCTTTCTGAAAAATATTTAATAATTCATTGAATATAATTAAAATACTGTCCTACTTCAGCTGAATTTCATAATACAGAATATTCATCTTCTTTCTGATTCCCTGAGTTGGTTCTAATTAGAAAGAAAAGCAGTTTTAGAATTTTGTTCACATCAAATGCCCTAGCGCCAGGTTTCTACATTCTATTTCTTACCTGAAACCTAGAAATCTCTTTGCAAATGACTGCATTCAGAAGTTGAAAACACAGTTTTATGAAATGTGATTTATTCTATAGTGACTATGAACTGGTTTCTGAAAATATTCACAGTGTAAGGAAAACTGTGAATGAGGTGAAGGGCAGAGAGAGCTTACTGAACAGCATGATGTAACTGCGTCTTTCAAGCCCTTGAATATATTTAGGATAAATGCTTTCTGTTCTCCCATTTAGCTCACGATGGACTTTGAGTTTGTCCATACAAATTCAAAGGTGAAGAAGACTGCAGGAAATTAGAATTTTCCAATTATACCCAATAAATTGTTTTGATTTCATTACAATAAAGTCAATGACATCGATGATTAATATTTCAAAGGGAAATTGTCAAAGTGAAAATATCTTCTAGTGCTTCAAGCACACACATTTGTACTAACAAAAACAATAATAGCAAATCTTGAATAGGGTTTTCTAAAAAATATATATGATGTGCTATAAGAGAGTTTATGATTATCTCAAGGAATCCTAATTTGTTTGTTTTTTGAAGATGAGTGTGTATGTGTTACTCTTTTGATTAGAAATAACTAGTCCTGGGCCTCCCCTGGTGGCGCAGGGGAACCTGGGGAATCTTCCCACAGCCTCTGCAGCGCCGGTTCGATCCCTGGCCACCGGCGAGGGTCCCACATGGGGCACAGACCTCTCCTGCTGCGCCAGCTGCTCCCCTCAGCAGTGTATTTCGTCAGTCTGCCTGTTCTGTTACCCGCTCTGGCTCTGGTGAATCCTCTCACCCTCCCATGCTTCTGACTGTACCCAGTGCTTGTATAAATAAATAAATAAATCTTCAAAAAAAAAAAAATAACAAGTCCCGACAAAAATAGAGTTGGTATTGTCAGTTTCTGCACAGGACCCAAATACAGTCAGTCCTTACAAGTGGTGGAAACAGAAACTGAAAGCTGTTTAGCTCAGTCTTCTCTTGCCTTTTCATGCCTGCCTTCCTTCTGCCTTGTCTAACTGACCTCATTCTTCTAAGAACTGACTTTTGTCACATAACTAAAGATATCTGAATCATGGCTCAAAAAACTTACCATTTTAGTTCCAACTTTATTTTTATTTTTATTTTTTAGAGAGTTATTTATTTATACAGGCACTGGGTACAGTCAGAAGCGTGGGAGGGTGAGAGAATTCACCAGAGCCAGAGCGGGGAACAGAACAGGCAGGCTGATGAAGAAATAAATTGCTGAGGGGAGCAGTGGGCTTGGCAGGAGAGGTCTGTCGCGCCATGAGGGACCCTCGCCTGTGGCCGGGGATCGAACCGGTGCTGCAGAGGCTGCGGGCAGCTTCACAGCCCAGCGCTCAACCGCTGTGCCACTAGGGGAGGCCCAGTTCTAACTTTTTACAGAGACTAAGTGATTATCTCTGGATAGAGACATTACTTAGTTATGTTAGTTGTTTTCCTGCAGTCTGCTATGATAAGTAGGGGTGGGATCTCATGGTAAAAATCTGACTACTTGGAAGTCTGTGTGGGGCAGCAAATACGTTGAAAAGGAGTAATGATTCCTGGATTTAATGAAAACAATGATTATGAGGTGATTATGATTATGAGCATAAAGAAATGTCTCTGCTTTAAAAACTCTTGTGTATGAGCAAGAGAACATGTCTCTTTTACAGTAATAAATTGTTGTATAACTTCTGTATTTTTTGTTAATTTTTTCTCAATCTGAGTATAATGTACTAAATTGTTGTATAACTTCTGTATTTTTTGTTAATATTTTTCAATCTGAGTATAATGTTTAGTGCAAAGGCAATATCAAGAAATAACTTGGAATAATTTAGAATAATTACGAGTATCTCCCCTACCATCCCCTCCCCTATTTGTGAAAGCATATTTTGCCTAATCACACGCACGTATGGAAGAACAAAAAAATAACTCTATTTAATGAACTCTAATGGCATGCCATATACTATATTATAACTATATATGCTGGAATAATTCACATGTAATTACAAGAACTAATTATACACGTGTTTTATTCAGTCTCTCTTTTCTTAGGCCTTGTAAGGACCAGAGATGCAGACATGAGACATTTAATTCCAACTGTGCTGAGCATCCACCCAGGAAAAGAAAGGGCACTAAGAAAATGTGGAGGCAGGGAATTGGCCTTATTTGATGCCCATAGTAATCATGTTACATGCTATTACCAATGAACTATCTGACATTGTGCACTCTTAACTTATTCACCAGCTGCCCCTGGAGGGTGAGATAGAGTCTAAATTAGACATCAGGTACTTCTGATACTGGAGTCTTTGCAGTTATAATGAGGAGATACTGAAACTTGGAAGTTGCTATGATGGACACAAAATCAAACAAATGTTTATTGCTGTTTCAGATGAAGGCTAGAACTCAGGTTTGCTGACTTAGAATCACTTTCATTCTCCTACTGTGCATTTCCCGCCACAGAAACAAATGAAAAGTGTCGAAAGACTGGACTCAGCTTTCTGGAGAACTAAATTACCACAAAGTTGCCAATCAATTTAGATTTTGTTACTAACAGTGACATAAAAACTTCATATTCACACTTTTCTCTAGATTTACTTTTCTGCGAGAAAATCAGTTTCTTGTAAAAGTGGTACTGGTACAGATGGAATATTTTTATTTTTACTAATGCAGAGAAATTTAAGGGCAGAAAATTGGATGTCTTTTTTTTTTTTTTAAAAAAATGAGATTCATTTCAGGGCCACTGCACTGAAAATATGTGAAAGCATAAAGTTAGAAATGTCTTTGCTTTAAAAACTCTTGTGTTCATATCTTTTTTACAATAATAAGTTGTTGTATAACTTCTTTATTTTTTGTTAATTTCTGAGTATATTCTGAAAAATCAAATGATGACCTGTGATTGAAATATGAATCTTATTCTCTGGAAAAGAACTGAGTTGTTAATGAGTTGACACCTACTTTATATGATTTTAGAATTTTACATTTCTCTGTTTATTTTGCAAAAATAGGTGCTTCTATAAATTCTTAAGATTATTTACCTTACAGAATAACTCTAGAACTTGGTAATGGTTTCTAAGATCAGCTAAAATTTATTGAAAAGTAACCAGATGCTCAATATTTTTGTTAGTAAAACAACAATTAACAAGGCCGACAATCAAATAGCATACACCTGTGTTTCAAAAATTATTAAATCTCTCTCTACCCATATATTTAAAGATTATTTATTTATTTATTTATTTATTTATTTATACAATCACTGGGTACAGTCAGAAGTGCAGAGGATGAGAGGATTCACCAGAGCCAGAGCGGGGAGCAGAACGATGAAGTACACTGCTGAGGGGAGCAGCAGGCGCCTCAGGAGAGGTCTGCGTGCCATGTAGGACCCTCACAGGCAACGGGGGAGCGATCAAAATGGCGCTGCAGAGGCTGCGGCCAGCTTCGCACCCCAGTGTTCAACAACTACACCACCAGGGAGGCCCCAAATCTATATATTTTAAATAAATTTACTTTTTAGTAACAGGAAGGAAAATCAGTACGCTAATGTCTTGCTCAGGGGTTTGTTACTTTACAATGCATCAGTGAACTTTACTTTCTGCAGGACTTTTTTTTTTTGAAGATTTTTTTTTTTTTAATTAATAAATTTTATTTTTATATTCCCCATACAATTGCAATCCCCCCATTCTGACCCCAATCCCTCCCCTCCCGCCACCCACCCCCCAAAAAGTGTCTCTGGTTCATAGTTTTTGTTGATTTTGATTTTCACTTTCTTATAGTTATTCATTTTCCTGGTCCCTTATTTAAGTTTTCTAGATTCCTGCTATGAGTGAGACCATCCGGTATTTTTCTTTTTCTTTCTGGCTTATCTCGCTGAGCATGATCCCTTCCAGCGTCATCCATGTTGCTGCAAATTGCATGTGTTTATCTTTTTTGAATGCTGAGTAATATTCCATGGTATATATGTACCACATCTTCTTGATCCAGTCATCTATTTTTGGGCATTTGGGCTGTTTCCAAAGCTTAGCTATTGTAAACAGTGCTGCTATTTGAAGATTTTGTTTTTGTGTAGAAGAACGGGTGTAGGCCAGAGGTGTGGGGCCAGAGGAGAACCTGAGAGGATTCACCAGAGAGAGAAAAAGGGGGGTAGAACAGGCAGATCTACTGAAATATACTGCTAAGGGGAACAGCTGGGGAAACAGGAGAGGTCTGCTGTGCCATGTGGGTTAGCTCCCTGGTCAGGGATTCAACTCAGGCCACGAGGCAGCTGCTGTACAGTTCATTGTGAAAGGGTTAATTTATTTGAATGTGAAATGAAAGTTTATAAAGCTAGCTCCTTTTTGTGCAAGGTTTGCATTTTGTTTTCTACTTTAAACTTGTGCAGAAATCTGAGACTACTTTCAGTACTTTATTTTCATACAAATTCAAAAGTGCTTTCCACTTTTGATTATGAAGTTAGAGTTTTAGATTAAGTCAAACTGAATTCTATTTAAATGGAAATGGACTAATGTATTTTAGCTTTCTAGAAATAGATAGGATTTTAGAAATACAATTTCTGGATCTTTGCATTCATAAAATTTATGAATTGGTATTTCCTTGTAGATGCTTCAATTGGCAAAATAATGTGATTTTCCAGATATATGTATATATGTTCTTGAATTTTGCTGCAATCATTTTATATCGATGGTTACATTGAAAAATTTTCCTGTAGTGTATTTTATACTAAGTTTTTTACTTTTATGCAAAAGGGAATAGAATAACTCATCAGAAAAAAAATCATTTATAATTCTGTCACAGGGCTGGATGGACTAAGTTAGTGGCAGGCCATAATTACCACCATGAACAACTGCAAAGTTTAGATAAAGTAGAGAAATTTATTTCTCTGAATGCAATAGTTAGGGTTGAGGAAATAAAAACTTGAGCGTCTAATTCACTGAAGTGGCAAGAACCTCAAAGAGATGTGCTGAATAGTGCAGCCATTTTTTCCCCAGGGGCTTTGCCAATTTTGCCTGCTCCCACTGGTTGAGATTAACATTTTGCACTTGTATAGGGCTGTTGAAAGGGACACAGAGAAGAAACAAAGGCTTTCTAAACAGACCTTGACACAAGCTTGGATTTACCGTAGGACATTTGCTGAAATGTGGGGCTCTACAATGAAAAATTTAAACATGATTCTACTGATACATGGAATGGAATCTCAGCAGCCTCATGAAACAGAAAAGAGAAACTGAGACCTACTGTAGGCAGAAGTCCTGTAGGTTACAGTATCAGTTCAACAATGTAGATGATTAGAGTAAATTAGCAGTAGGCTGACACAGTTTCATGAATCATCTTTGCTGCAGCATGTTCCAGAATTCATAATCATAATCTCCCACCACTCTATTAGCCTAGCAGAATAAATTGCGAACCTTTCCAGGAGGAATGTAAATCTGGGGTCTTTTTAATTGTTTTATACACAATTGGTGGCACTCAAACGTTATGCTGAAAAACACAGGAGCATATAAATGAAAATCAAGATTTTAAAACAAAACAAAAAAGTGGAAATGATAAAAATGTAGGAAGTGGGATTTAATATAAATTTGACATAAGAACAATAAAAGGAAGTTGTTTAAAAGCCAGATAACTGGACTTGAATGATGAATAAAATACAAATTCAAAATGTATAAAAATTGATTTAGCAAAAGGTTAAATGCAGACAAGCAGAAGTGACCTACAAGTATTATCAGTATAGAACACCATACTGAAGCAGAAAGGTAAAAAGGAAAAAAACATAAAAAGTGTTTGAGAGAAATATGAATAAAATTAGAAGTCTAACAACATCTAAATGGAGTCCTTTCATGAGACAGGCGAGAAAGGAAGTGCTACAGGGCAAGGAGAGGGGCACCCAGAAGCAGCGATAATATTTTTAAAAATGATGATGAAATATTTTTCTCAAAGCTCTATATAAATTAAAAACTAAGAAATACAAAAAAAAAATTACAATGCAAAGGGGCATCAAGCAAAGTGTTAAGAAACAAAAACAAACAGTTTTCAAAAGAGATCAGGTAAGGGCAAGGGTGGGTGGCTTTACTTAAAAAATAATCTACAAATGGAAATATCACATTTATAGCAAAATGGAAGGAATTTGCAGGAACTGTGTGTAGTAAATCAAATCAGAATAACGAAGACAGATATTAAAATTTATATAGTGGGTGATTCAACTAAGCAAGATATATGTAAAAACAATGGGACACTAATAAAGGAAGTGAGACTTTTGAAATTAAAAAAAGTTCAAAGGAGAATGGAGGTGGGGAAAAAAAAGAGTCAACAATATAAACAAGTGTGTACTGCTTGTGAGAGACACATCTAAACTACAAACACCCAAGATGAAAACGAAAACACGCATAACTAAAATCAAAGAAAGCTTATGAAATATTCTAACCAGGCAAAGCAGGTAAGTACCAGTGAGGAGAGAGATGAATATTTCACAGTGATAGAGTTTAATCCACTAAGATATGTCACAATTCTAAATTTTTATACCAATGATGTTATATCAAATATGGAAATAATCACCAGAAATTAAAGTGAAAATAGAGAAATGGACAAACTATATGAGAGAATTTGAGATCCTTTTCAAAAGTTGATAGAACACACACAGAAAAAAATATATAATTATCCTGCTACATTAATAAAATAATTCATTTAATTAAACTGTATAATTCAGTAGTTTTTAGTGTAGCAACATAATTATGTGACCATCACCACCAACAGTTCCACACAATTTAGTCATAATACCAGTGTCTCAGGATTATTATAATAAAATATCATGTATACACATCATTTACTAAAGCACCTGGCTACTATTAAGCATCACTTAATAAATAAATATCAGTGATACATTGCTATTAAGGAACCTATAAGTGACAGGAAGTCCGTGAACTCTGCCTACAGTGATCTGAACCTCTGACTGCCTCAGTCATTAAATTTAGAGCAGAATTATCGACCCACCTCAAATAACATTCACAAAACATCCAAGAACAGCAAACGAAGTGTTACCAATCATTAAAAAGCAGATGTGTAGAAGAGAGTAGGTCATCAAATCTAAGGAACTAGCTAAATTGACAGTAAGCCCATGAAGAAAGTGTCCACAACCTGGCATTGTTTTATCAGAAGAGGTGAAAGATGACACAGCAGTTCTGGGCCTCCTATGGTTTCCTGATGGCACACGTGCATCTTGTGACTTGTCCCTTAATGTGCTAGAGATAAAAGCTTCCCCTGTGCTTTTCTCAGCAAAGCTCTGTATTCTTTAAATTTCAAATACAGGAAGAGACAAATGCAGTTGTATGCATGCAATGGCTTATCGCTTAAAATGTTTTTGAAGCTTAGATAGAATATCAGCTATTAAAAAACCTCAAGGGAATGAGGGACAGATCACATAATTTTCAGTTCTGTTTGGGCGTCTGTGTGTGTGTGTGTGTGCGCGTGTGAGATTGTGTACCTACAAAATGTTACTCAAGGACATTCATGCTTTTCCTATTTTGCTGAAATTCCTCTGAACTTCCAATGAGGAATACAGGTAAATAGGCAATGAAGTATTTAGAGATCATCTGTTCTAATCCCACTTTTTAAGTGTGATTTCTAAGGTGGTACAAAAAGTAACAAGAAGAAAAAGATATTAAAGATAAATTTAAAGAAGAAAGAGCAGCTCCATAAACCATGTCTTCAGTGAAACTACAATAATTGATGAAAGTTGTTAAAGAACAGCCATTTAATGTCTCTAGAAATTATTCTA
Organism: Talpa occidentalis; assembly: GCF_014898055.3. Classification (NCBI taxonomy): domain Eukaryota; kingdom Metazoa; phylum Chordata; class Mammalia; order Eulipotyphla; family Talpidae; genus Talpa; species Talpa occidentalis. The sequence continues at coordinate 21,487,479 of NW_023603184.1, read as the reverse complement.
ATAACATAAGATGTATTTTATAGATAAGATTACAAATGTGATACATTTAAGAGATTATGGATTTTCTTCGTGACCTGGGAAGAGGGCAAATAATTTACAGTTACTCATCGTATTTCTGGCAGAGTACTAGGTGTTTTTAATATATGCTGTTTGATTGAAATCTCATAAAACTTCTCACAGTACTGCAAGTTAGTTGATATCATAACTTTTATTAGATGGGAAAGATTGATTCATTCATGGGATATGTATACTTACTGAGTCTTTTTCCGTATGTCATACATTTTTCTACATGAGCTCTTGGGGATACAAATCATGAATGGGGATGCATCTTGGGGATGCTTTCATGAATCTGTGTAGTGGGGAAGCAACATTAAATAATCACATAGCTGATGATATATATACAGTGTGGTAGCTATCAAATACAAATACAACAAATACAACAAATGCATCAAATACAACAAATGCATCAGATAATTATTCATGGCAGAACATGTGCCAGTACTGAACTATGTACTTACCAATCTATCTTATATGAGATATAATAGCTCATGCTTATGTGATGGGCCCTATTTTAATACTTGAAACAAATCTTTTAATTAGGTATTATCGATACCCTTGTTTTTACAGTTGCTGAAACCAAAACTAGTAGAAGTTGGTAACTTACCCAAGATCTGTGGAACCAGAAAATGGAAGAATAAGGCTTTGATCCTAGGTTTATTGCTTCTAAAAACTTAGTTGTGCTTATATTGTGCCCACAACTTCTTAGTTATTTGTCCTCATCATCCTTACACAATTGACAAACAGCAAAGCTAGCATCCAAACATCGGGGTACTAACTTCAGATCTCACACTCTGAACCTCTCTGCCATGCAGTCAAACTACAAACAAAGAACAACAAACAGTACTGATGTTGTGAGAAGTGTAATGAGGGAATCTAAACGAGAGGAGATGTCAGGGAGGAAGGTATGATGAACTTGAGGCAAGTAAAGAAAGGGGAAGAAAGAGATGATGGAGTGGGACAGAGCACACAAGTTGTAAAAATCTCAGAAATGACAATGAACTTAAATCAGTAAGGAAATGTCAGTGCAACTGAGGCTATTCAAGGAGGATGTTTGGTGGGTGGGAGCAAAAAAGGACTAAGGGTGCTTTGGTGGCATCTGTGGTGGGGTGACATCATCTGAGGACCTATGTATGTATTCCCTAAATCATACACAATATTGTAAACCAATGTTGCCTCAATAAAAATAAATACAATTGAAAAATTGTAAACAAATTAATTTTTTAAATTGCAAGGTCTGTACAGCTGGCACATGTTAAGTGCAAAGGGAAGTGCAAGGGTATTTGTCTAGAAAGATAGGTTGTTATCAGTTAACATTAATTCAATATTTAAAAGGGGGCAGATAATCATCAATTTTAATTAGTGTTAGATAAAGGTTTGACCTCTGTGTCTGATTTCTAGCCACAGATGCATATTTCTAATAATTGATTTCAACATTAGTATCTATTTTTCATGTTTTTCAGGACCTCTTTCAACTTTCGTGGGAGACATGAAATTAGGAAACTGATATGAGAAACTTTTATTATTTCTACTCAGTAGCTGTAAGGAGTCTGCATATTGGATTTATGAATTTAGAGATTTCGGTGAAAAGCTTTTAACCAATGTTAACTGGTGAATTTTAAAAAGCCAGATCTTTGCTCATCTGACGAGAACACTTGGTGAATAATCAAATATATTACACAGAAAGACAGATTGCTGGACCTGCAATTGATATTTTATGGCAACTTTATGTAGTGAATATATTATTTTATGACTTGTCAACTGTTTAGCTATAATTATAATTCCTAAATAGAGAATACTCATTTTGTCCTTCTAAAAGAGCATCAATTACTTTTGTGGGGATACAAGTTTCACAAGAACAATAATTAATGAGTAGAACTACTTACATGCTTGCCTTTATAAAATTCCTCTAAAAGTCAGTGCTCTTGGGAATAAAATAGTTTATGATTAGAAATTCAAATAGTCACTATACAATATTTCCATCTCCTTCCTTCCTTCTTCCTTCTTCCTTCCCTGTGACCTTTCTTTTGCTAATATATATACAAAATGTGCATATACCAGATATTTTCCCATGACCTTTGGGTTCATGTTTGAATATTATTTCAAGACAATCCATAATGAATAGACACTCACTTAAATATGGATTTGCCTTCCTAGTCTGCAATACTGCCAAACCTAAGGAATACCTCATCCCCCATCATGATATTCTAGTGATCATAGCCTCTGACTGAGGAATGAATTTTATAGAACATAATATAGAGATGCTCATGAAATTTGTTTTTATTATCCCCATCTCTGTGATGTATCTGAACTTAGGTGACATGGCCTTGTGAAATGACAAGTAGTTGACTAAATTTTGTGAGGCTAAGATAATGTCCTCTAGGATGTAGTGATATATGATCTATAGCAGCAACCAACACATGGTATTGTTTTTTTTCTTATAACCAGGAAACAAGGGATGCATGAATGACTCATCTCATTATTACCCTAGAGAGGCACTAACATCATTATTATTGCCCATATATATATATATATATTTATTTGTTTGTTTGTTTATTTATACAAGCACTGGGTACAGTCAGAAGCGCGGGAGGGTGAGAGAATTCACCAGAGCCAGAGCGGGGAGCAGCGCAGGCAGAAGGACCGTGGTACACTGCTGAGGGCAGCAGCGGGTGGCAGGAGAGGTCTGCGCGCCATGTGGCACCCTCCTCCGATGGCCAGGGAGCAGCCGGGGATCCAACCAGAGCTGCAGAGGCTGCGGGCAGCTTCGCAACCCAGCGCTCAACTGCTGCACCACCAGGGAGGCCCCTTGTCTATGAGTCTTAGTTGCCAAGGAGAGAAATGTTTAATCCAAGGTCTATAGTAACAGCTCTATTAAATCAAAGTTTAAACTATTACCAGATCTCTTTGGACTCCTCACATTAGTGAATCAATAGGAAATGAGTATTGGTCTTTGTCGTCCCCACAGATGTCCATCTACTTTCCTTACTATGTGTCAGGCTGACTTTAAGGTGCAGCATCAGACAGATTTTTTTTTAAAGAATTATTTATTTATGCATACAAGAACTTGTGTGCAGGCCAGAGGTGCAGGGGGTGAGAAGATTCACCAGAGACAGAGTAGGGAGAAGAAGAAGCAGATTGACTGAAATACACTGCTGAGGGGAGCAGCCAGCAAGAAAGGAGAGGTCTGCTATGCCATGTGGGTCACCTCCCTGGCTGGGGATCGAACTAGTGCTACAGAGGCTGTGGATAACCTCATAGTGCTGTGCTTAACTCCTTAAACCTACCAAAGTCTATTTAACCAGCTTCTTAAATTGTGTATGATAAAACGCCAGTATCAGTTATATGTGTATTCCAGTAGTTTGGCTTCTGTGATTGAATCTTGACTAATAAAATTAGTGATAAATCCTAGAGTCAATAAGAAGAAAATTTTATTTTTAGCTTAATATTCTTTTGCAATCATGAAAAAATAGATATTAAATATTGATATATGTGCATCAATTTACTATTCTCTCACACACAGAGTTTCCAACAAGTGTATTTTATCAATTTTTAAGACAGCAGAATGCTGTGAATTTTGCCATTATTCAACCAAATATGACAGTCACACAGCTGTGGGAAATACATTTTAACCAGAATTGACAAAAGCCAATTACTTCATTAAATATTATAAGTCATCTTGCACCATTTTCAAAAATGTAAGGGTGATCATTTTTATATTCTATGAACGCTCAATTGTGCTGTTTTAAAATTGTTTCTAATTTCAAAGTCTTTAAGTAACTTAAATTTTAGACTACTCGGCTTCCATTCTTCTTTTTGGCCTTTACATTTTATTTTGAAGAATGAATAAAGTCTAAAAGATTCTATCTTAATTCTGGTCATTCTGACAGCAAAACATTTTCGGCATTTTGATTTATTTTTCTGTCTGTAAGAATGTCCCCCTGGGTAAAAATGCTGTTACCAGATTAACGCATAAAACGGAGAATGGGAATTTGGCACATGACAACAGTTATCATTTCCAGCTCAAGATTATATTCCTGTCCAGATCTGAATTAAAATTGCGGGAACAGATGGACAGTCAAACAATAAATGGTCTGTTATTGCAGTTTTTTATTTTTTAAAACACAATGAACTCATAAATATTTTAATTTGAAATCCTTGAACAGTAGTTGAACTCTGTCTATTTGTCAGTAGTGCTGTTGTTATATGGGAGCTATACAATTCAGATAAAGCAAAAAAAATCATAAAACATAAAGAAAGCAAAGGCCAAAAAGATAATTATAATGCTGCATTTTATGAAAGAAGAAAATGAGAAATAAGATGTTTAAAAAAATACAATTAAATGTGGTATTGAGACTTATTGTATACAGGTGATCTTTACATATCCAAGAATATTTTTCACTGAAGAACATGCCTTGATATATTCTAGAAATTTTTTTTTTTGTTATTTGTCTAAGCATACAATGATTCAAGTTGCAGTTGCACTAAGGAATGAAAGTATAGTTATCAACCTATTCTTTACTAAAACTATAGTAATTTTTTAAAGGACACTGAAGTAGTATTTTCAAAATGATAACCATTCATATTTATCTGCATTTCCAAATATATCATGTAGATCAAATGCAAAATATACAAAGTATAATATATATTTACTCAGTGTAGTCACATTTTGAATGTAATCATTGAATCTGCTTTTCTAAAGTTGTCCTTTTCAATACTCCCGACTTAAAGAATTTATGAATACCTAGAATGTTTAAGAAGTGACAATGTAATCTGTTGTCCCTTAAACTTAAACTCATCTTTTAAGAAAATGAGGCTTGCTTTCTTGAACAGCAGTAAATATGTATGAAAATATCCTTATATACATTCAAAAAAGTATCCCATCTGATGTATACTGAAAATACTTCAATTAAGAGGGAGTCATTGTTAGCATCTTTAATAATTTTATATGTAGTTTCTTGCAGAATATAAGAAAAAAGGAGCTGTCAAATAAACTACTGCCAAGTGAAAATATTTTAACTACAGAGTTTGGCTAGAAAAGAAATACAGATATAACAAGAGTGACAGAAAAGAAAATCAAAAAGGAGGCAACACAGAAGAGCCAACAAAGATAACACACCCAGAAATTTTCTTTCATCTCAGTTTATTGAAGTTAAATGCAATCACAAAGACTATGCAGTAATAAAAAGCAGAGTTGAGACCAAAACATTTCAATTGTTAAGTAGTGCTTGATTCCAGAGTTTAGGAGATTTTCTCATTAAATTATTTTTTCTAATTCTACAGCTTGACTTAAATTGATAGTCATATAAAGTTTTTAAATACAGACTTTTAATAAAAAATATTCCTGGTTACTGAATTTCTACTCATTCCTGGCAGAATAATTAATATATAAAAAACTCATTGACCTCTCCCTCCCAGAAATCACAATCAGTTCATTTTTCTACAGTACTTCAACCACACTGGAATGTTCTGCTTTGTATAATATTTAGTTGCATATATGACTGTTATTTTCATTAAAAGATTTTATTCAAAGCAGGTAGTTTTTTGCCCCATTCTTTCATTATTTATGAAATTGTTGGTAGACAGAGAGGTGTAGACAAAGAATATTCATCTCAATATTTTCCATTAACATCTAGCACTAAGCAAAGAACCTTCTAATTGTCTAAAAATGTAGCTAGAACAACAAGTGTTCTGTTTTTCTTTTTTTTAAAGATTTATTTATTTATTTATTTATTTATTTATTTATTTATTTATTTATTTATTTATGCAAGCACTGGGTACAGTCAGAGCGAGGGAGGGTGAGAGGATTCACCAGAGCCAGAGCGGGGAACAGAACAAGCACTGACGAAATACACTGCTGAGGGGAGCAGTGGGCGCAACAGGAGAGTTCTGCACGCCATGTGGGCCCCTCGCCGGTGGCTGGGGATCGAACAGGCACTGCAGAGGCTGCTGGCTGCTTCACAGCCCAGCGCTCAACTGCTGTGCCACCAGGGGAGGCCCAAGTGTTCTGTTTTTCTACAGCAAACTATTATATTGCTGATAATGTTAAGATTTTTCCATTTAACAAATATTTATGGTGCTCCTACAAGAATTACACAAGGTAGGCCTCCCCAGTGGTGCAGCAGGTTGAGCGCAGCGCTGTGAAGCTGTCTGCAGCCTCCTCAGTGCCAGCTGGATTCCCCGCTGGCCAGGGAGAATCCCACATGGCGAGGCAGACCTCTCCTGTCTCGCCCGCTGCTACCCACAGCAGTGCTTTCGGTCTGTCTGCCTGTTCTGCTCCCCGCTCTGTCTCTGGTGAATCCTCTCACCACCCCACAACTCTGGGCTGTACCCCAGCTCTTGTATAAATAAAAATAAATCTAAAAAAAAGTTCTGAAAAAAAAATAGAGAAGAATTATACAAGGTGCTGTGGCTAAAACAGTGGGCAGGACTGATCTGGTTCTTACCTTCATGGAACTTGCAGTCAAGTTGGGAAGATAGAAAAAGACCAGTAAACATCTAAATAATAGGATGTTTGGCTTACTTAGTTACATATAATATAGTGAAATAAACAATATTGTGTTTACTTGGGGTTCCTCTGCTCATTTATATATTAACTTTGAATTGTATATATTTGATAATAAATCTTTTTTTTTTTTTTGTGGGACCCTCGCTGCCAGCCAGGGAATGAACCAGCACTGCAGAGGCTGCAGGCAGCCTCACAGCCCAGCACTCAACCACTGAGCCACCAGGGGAGGCCCAATAAATCTTTTTATTTAGGAACATTGTACATTAATCTAATTTCATGTCATCCTTTAAGCCAATTAATAAAACATTCTTTTTGTTCCTAATGATTCTTATATTTTTTAGATTTTTTTTAGTATTTTTGCAATTATAGTGTTTATTCTTTTTTTTCTTTAATTAATTTTCCCAGGCCCACTGACAATACTTATTTTTTTTGACCAAGTGTTTTTTATTTTGTGAATATATAATACTACTATTACCAAAGAAGAATAATACTCTGTATCTTTTTAAAATACTCAAACTGATTGATTCATTTTCTTTCTAATAAAACATTAGGGAGACAATCTATTAACATGTTTATTACTGGTGCTGATTGAATGCATCCCTTTTTATTTCTGAATTCCAAAGAAAACAGGTCAGTGTTTCGCTGCTGTATTTGTTAGTTCTCCCTCCACCCCATGTTTGAGTTAATAATTTGTTCCCATTTACTTGCTGTCTGAGAATGAAAGTATTCATCATTGACTGTCATACTCAACAGAAATTTTAAGGAATATCTTATGGTTATGCCAAAATTTATTTTTTCCACCTCCATGAAAATAACAGATAACAACTACTAAATAGTAGCCAGGATCCATGATGTGGAACAAACTGGAACAAAGATAAGCACAGTCAAATTTATGTCTTAAATAGGTGGAATGAGACAATAATAACATTTTTTTAGCTTCATGATACTGTTACTATATCATTAGCTTCCAAACATTCCTATTTTATTTAAGCTTTCATTAGAATTCCTGGTCAATTTCAGCTAATATTCTTTTTTCCTCTGTATAATTTTATGATTTTTTTCCTTTTAATTTTATTAATTTAATGGTTTAGGCTGATACAGTTCCTGAATTATTACAGCATTCCTGGAATAAATGCTACTCAATTAAGAGTGAATGTCAGAATTACCTACGAAGTTTTAAAGGCAGCACGTAACATGCATACAGCCTTAGCATATAGTGAAAAACAGGGGAGACTAGAATACATACTCTCAATTGTGTTTCTTGGTACCTTTGTTGAACATTTGTTGACAATAGTTGTGCAAACTTATTTCCAGGCCCTCTATGATCTATGTGTCTGTTTTTTATACCAATCACATACTGTTTTAATTACCATAGCTTTGTAATATAAGTTGAAAGCAGGAACTGTGATGTTATCATTCTGCACTCAGACATACCACTCTTTTCATCATTACACAGAAACAATTGTTGCTAGGCTCTTGGACATCCTGATATAATTTCCCGAAACTTAAAATATAAAATTGTTTAACATTGGGCCTTCTTGGTGGCATAGGGGTTTAGTCTCAGTGCTATCACACTATCACTGCAATGACCTGAGTTTGATCCCCGGCCAGGGAGCAAACCCACATGTAGTGCAGCAGACCTCTCCTATCTCACCCTTTCCTCCCCTTAGCAGTGTATTTCAGTCGATCTGCTTGTTCTGCTCCCCACTCTGTCTGTATCTGGTGACTCCTCTCACCACCCATAACCCTGGCCTACACCCCAGTTCTTTCATGCATAAATAAATAATCCTTAAAAAATTATTTCATATGAAAAATGTTCAACATCACTTGTAATCAGGGAAATGCAAATCAAAACTACCATGAGATACCATCTTACACCAGTAAGAATGGCGCATATTAAAAAAACTAGTAACAACAAATGTTGGCGAGGTTGTGGAGAAAAAGGAACTCTTCTGCACTGTTGGTGGGAGTGCAAACTGGTCCAACCACTATGGAGAGCTGTGTGGAGATTTCTGGACCTACTAAACATAGAGCTTCCATATGATCCAGCAATTCCACTCCTAGGTATTTACCCAAAGGACACAGAAACATCAATTCCAAAGAACACCTGCACCCCTATGTTTATAGTAGCACTATTTACAATAGCTAAGCTTTGGAAACAGCCCAAATGCCCAAAAATAGATGACTGGATCAAGAAGATGTGGTACATATATACCATGGAATATTACTCAGCATTCAAAAAAGACAAACACATGCAATTTGCAGCAACATGGATGGCGCTGGAAGGGATCATGCTCAGCGAAATAAGCCAAAAAGAAAAAGAAAAATACCGGATGGTCTCACTCATAGCAGGAATCTAGAAAACTTAAATAAGGGACCAGGAAAATGAATAACTATAAGAAAGTGAAAATCAAAATCAACAAAAATCTATGAACCAGAGACACTTTTTGGGGGGTGGGGGCTGGGAGGGGAGGGATTGGGGTCAGAATGGGGGGTTTGCAATTATATGGGGGAATATAAAAATAAAATTTATTATTTAAAAAAAATTATTTCATATGAAATACGTGACTGTCCAATCACAGCACCTGGCTATTTCTTTAACCTCTTCTATCACAAGAAAACTATCTCCTCACCTCAGCTCAATTTTAATAGTGATACTTCTTAGTTTCTTATTACTCCAGAATCTTATTTGCCCAGAATCTACACCTGCATAATGAGCGTAATGAGTAAAACAAGCAAGATGCAAAAGGAAAAGAATGACTATAAAACAACTACTGATTTTTTTGTCTCGCTATGTAAGAGTATTTGTATACTAAATTTGAATCTTTGTTTTGCTTTTTACATTTGCATCATTTTTACCAGTCACACACACATTCTTATTCTTAGTCACCAGTTTGAATAGGTGAAAGAGACCTTTAAAATCTTGGTTCCCCTTTGCACTTGATTTTACAATTTGTCAGCACTAACTAAGAGTTCAAAGAGTTTTGGTTCTCAAGTTACTGTATGTTACACTGATCTCTTCTGACATCTAAAATTCAAAGACCACATAAAATTTGCATAGAAAAATCACAAGGAAAAGCTTTTATCTCAGGCATGTGACATGACAGGGCATTAGGAAGCCACAGGAGGCTGTGAGTGACTGTCTCACCTGTGGCCTCCTTGGAGATTTGGCATGTGGGAGCAAAGATTCCTGGCAGGGAGCATTAACCTAGCCCTTTCTGCTTGAGAATGCTGTCAATTTAGCTAGTTCCTTGGGTTTGGTAATTTGGCTTCCACAGAGCCACTTCTGAAGTTCTTTTAGAACTTGAGTTATTCTGACATTATTCTTGGCATGCCAATAGTACTATGCCAAGTTTAATGACAATGGCAGTTAAGACACCATTGTAGGAAAAGTTCAAAGACCGTCTCCTTTCTTATTTACTTGTAAATCATTTAAAGAACATATGATTCAGATATAGCTAACCTTTATAAACAATATTTAAAGGGAACAATGTGCTATGCTGACTCACTCGCAGGCCTGTCATTTAATAATCCATGACAATTCTGAGACATTGCTATTATGGATTCTCTGCTAGATGACGAATATGAGACTTATGTCAAAATGTTGCCACCTTTGCTCATCAAAAGTGAACAATGAAAATAAAAACACTGAAAGTTTTACACAGTATATTGCATAGTATTTTGAAATATTATTATTTTCTTTGATTTATATTATTATTCCTTTCCTCTAATCAAAAATGTTTTAATTTCAAAACTACTGCTTCTGGTAATTCATGAGATTGGCTTAAAGAAAATTCAGAGGTTTTACTGGGTTTTAAAGTTCTGAAGTCTTAGGAAAGAGTAAGAAGTTTGGGAGAAATATACAGATAAAAGTCAGTCTTATTCTATTATCAATGCTCCTGTAAAATAAAAGATTACATAGAGCTACAGGGAAAAGAGAAAAAATGGAGGAGAGACAACAAGATGCAATTTTTGGTAGACTCTAACAAGGGATAGTAGATCTGCCATTTCCTAAATATACCCCAGGACAGCAAGCAGCAAGACTTCTTACGTAGAAATGCGCAGTTTGGGAGAGTTTCTCATATTTCTTAATGGATCTTTTCTTGGTTGTATATAAGATGTGAAACAATGACAGTACCAAAGTCAGCCTTTGTGAGAGTCAATGCTGCTGAGACTATGTTTGGATTATATTCCTGTCTGTTGGTTACTTTATTCAGTAGCTGTGTGGGTAAATCCTAACCTGGGTGACTATACAGGCAGACAATTATACAAAGATCAGATCAGCCTATCCTCCTGGTTAGTAAGAGCACCTTTATATTAGTGAGTAACCTTGGTTCATTCACAAGATATTTGTATTGAAAAGAGAGTATAAATGATAAAATCGGTAAGGGATTTGAAGAGGCACCTTGGAAAAAGGACATGATAGTAACTATAAATCTATGAAAAGGTTTTCATTTTTGTTATTATCAGAGAAATGAGAATTAAAATACTATGCCAATATAACAAAGCTAAAGTCCCACTATGAACATAACATAGTACTTATGGTACAACCAGACTATTTCATATATGGTCTGTGGATTTGGAATGATTTATCTGGCTATCAAAACTTCATTTATTTATTTAGCATAGTAGATTTAAGAGGGGTTATTGAATTAAGTGAAATAAGCCAGAAGGAGAAAGATAGTTTGTTTTTAACCCTTTCTTTTATTTTCTATATTGCACCTATCAGTGACATGATCCCGTAGTTATCTTTCTCTTTCTGGCTTATTTCACATACTACAATTCCTTTCACTTCCATTCAAGTTGCTACAAATGGCATGAGTTTATCTTTCTTTTTTATTTTTTTAATTTTGTTTTATTTTTTAATTTTTATTTATTTTTTTAAAGAGGTATGCATTATTTATTTATTTGTTTGTTTATTTATTTGTTTGTTTGTTTGTTTATACATGCACTGGGTACAGTCAGAAACACAGGAGGGTGAGAGAATTCACCAGAGCCAGAGTGGGGAGCAGAGCAGGCAGAAGGACCGACATACACTGCTGAGGGGAGCAGCGGGAGGCAGGAGAGGTCTGCGTGCCATGTGGGACCCTCCTCCGGTGGTGGCCGGGGAGGAGCTGGGGATCAAATCGGCGCGGCAGAGGCCGCTCGTGGGCAGCTTCGCAACCCAGCGCTCAACAACTGTGCCACCCGGGAGGCCCGAGTTTATCTTTTTTGATTGCTGAGTAGTATAACATTGTATAAACATATGCCAGGTATGAGCATTAACTTCACCAATCTGATGGAGTTGTTGATTATCCACTGGGCTGTTCCCCACCAAATAAGAAAACATTGTGAACCTTTCTATTCCTGATGAGGTCCCCTGTAAGTATATAAAGAGGATTCTCAAAGTCTTCCCTTGACTTTCTTGCTATTTTCTGTGTCTCCTTACATTTCTGTTGAGAAAGTTTTATTTCAATGCAGAGGATGAGATCAAAGATCTATAAAGAACTCATACAACAACAGCTGAGTTAAACACAAAATTATTAATCAACCACAGTGGGAATTTTCTCTTTTCAAGTTGGAACCTGTTTAAAGCTTCATAGTTATCTAATACATCTAGGAATCAGACGAGTATTTTTAAGGGAAATGAATAATATTTTAGTAGATATTTCAAAAATTGTAAATAACTTTATAATATTTAAGTTCTCCTGAGTAATGTTTACCTGACCCTATAGAGTTATGGGGTACTTACAAATGTCTTCATCAAAATAATTTTCTTTACATATTATTTATTGCAATTTTTTAATCTTTCAGTTAAAATCTAGTTGACAAGGACTATCCTTGATATATGCAACAGTCCACAAATTGAATCTCATTCATAAAGACTTTAAGGCTTTTTTTCCACGTAGCTATATCAATATAACAAAAACTCAGCAGACCCATTCTTGCTATAAAGTAAAATCAGGTTTGTTTTGTGATTTAATGTATGAATAATTATGCTAAAATTTCATTGTTTTGGTGATATTTTTCACAGTGGGGTTGATTATACATCTGTAGAGATTGTTTCCTAGTTTATTACCGTATGTTCAACTTAAGGCAAACACCAGCCTACTAAGTAAATACAGCCCATTTCTAAATTTATTAATCTATTAAATATATCTCTCATTACAAGGGCAAAAGCATTAAACTTAAGATGTTTATATTGTTGTGAAATTAATGAAAATATATTGTTTATTTCAATTTTTTTTATTATGTAATTTTGATGATTAATTGCATATATCAACTTGCCTGGTTCAAGAGATATACAGATGTATGGTTAAAACATTATTTCTTGTTGTGTTTGTGTAGCTATTTTCAGAAAAGATTAGCAATGGGATTGTTATTTACTGTTTGAACAAAGAAATATTCAAAATTTCTTGAAATTAATGATAAAATAAAATTTATCAGTTACATGAGATAAAGTTAATGGACTATTAGATGAAAATTTATAGGATTAACAAACCTTTATCAATAGAAATGAAAGTAACTAAGCTAAATGCCCAATACAAAAATGTTCATTAAAACAATAGCAAACTACTCAGATTTCTAGGGCTTGATTTTGGTTTGGGGTTGTCTGACTTTGTTTTGTTTTTCTATATTTCTAATATGAGTGAAACCATCAAATGTTTGCCTTTTGCTTTTTTATTTCTGTTTTTAAAAATTTATTTATTTATACAAGAACTGGGGCACAGAGACATGGGAGGGTGAGAGAATTCACCAGAGAGTGGGGAGCAGAACAGGCAGACGGACCAAAGACACTGCTGAGGGGAGGAGTAGGTGAGGCAGGAGAGGTCTGCCATGCCATGTGGCTATCTCCCTGGCAGGCTGGGTATTGAACCCATGCTGTAGAGACTGCAGACAGTTTCACAATGTGGCGCTCAACCCGCTGTGCCACCTGGGAGGCCCTTCTTTCTTATTTCACTTAGCATTATCCCCTCCAGTTCCATCCAAGTTGTCACAAATGGCAGGAGTTCATTTTTTGTTTTAATTGCTAAGTAGTATTCCATTGTATGTATATCTGTCTTCTTAATCTGCTAACCTGTCTTGGGCACTTAGGTTGCTTCCATGATTTGGTCAAAGATAGGCAGTGAAACAGAGTAGAAATTCTAGAAATAGGTCAAATTAAATATGAATATTTAGTATAAATGTGCCACATGAAGTAAGTAGGGAAAAGGTAAACAAGTTAATGAGTGGGTTTAGAGTAAATGGAGATCTTATGGGAGATATAAAACATGGAATAATCTTCTTAAACAATAAAAGAGTATAAGAAAAAAATGAAATGTCTTAACTATATAAACAGAAGATCTAGATTTCCAATTATGTCAAAGTTTATATCATCTTATATTTGTGTTATTTATATTCCTAAAAAATGTGCCTGTACATTAGGATGCTTCAGCAGTATGAATGTTGTTCATGTCTTTTTTATTTAATCAATTTAGGTACAGAGTCTAAACTTGCCTGTTTGATAAGTATGTAAGATATTCTTTTTTTTTTAAGGTTTATTTATTTATGTATACAAGAACTGGAGTACAAGCCAGAGATGTGTGTTTGGGGAGGGGTGAGAAGATTCACTAGACAGAGTGGGTAACAGAGCAGGCAGATAGACTGAAATACACTGCTAAGTGGAGCAGCCGGCGAGTCAGGAGAGGTCTGCTATGTCCTGTGGGTAGCTCCCTGGCTGGGGATTGAACTTGTGCTGCAGTGGCTGTGGGTAGATTGATAGATTGCGTCTTAACCCCTTGTGCCACCAGGGAGGCCCAGTATCTAAGATATTCTAAGGAGCGATAAAAGAAGAGGGAAATCAGAATAAATACAATGCTCCCACTGATACTGTATTTTCATCTAATGTTTTATTGGAGCATATATAGCATATATTTCTAATTAACATGTTTAGAACATTGCTTTTAAATTAAACATCCCCATTGTGTAACACGATGCAAATTCTTACTTCTAATGATTTAACTAGAAAGTTCGAAGAAAATCTGTGTTTGAAATAAGTTTCTCCAGGCTGTGCCCCCAGACGAACAGGAGGGTATGTTTCCAACTTCTGTCTGCTATGAACAGTAGTTCAAGGGAAAATATTAGAAAGCACTGCCTTCAGTTCTTATTTCCTTTCCTTCATCTTCTTCCTTCCTCATTTCCACTTCAAAGCAGACCCATCCGGTTTTTCTATTCCTGGCCTGTGGGAGAAGGGCTCTATACCTCAATGGATGAATTGCTGAGATGCTTGAGACTATTAACTGAAAGGGTTGTTAACATCAGTAGTGAGCAGAATGTAAGCAATGGAGGAGATCCTCTAGAAGTAACGGAGGCAATACTCTGGCAGTAATGGAGGAGATCCTCTAGCAGTAAAAAAGTGAGCAAAATGAAGATCCTGAAAGATGAAATCCAGTGTGCTTTAAAGCTACAGGATTTAAATCTGGGCAGAAAGACCAAAATCCTTTGTTGAATAATTTAGTAAGATAGATAGATAGAATATATGCATTGAAAGATTTCTATGGCTGTATGTTTTTCCCTGTCTTCTCTAAGTGCACCTTTCAAACATCCTGTGAGCAACAGAAGAGAGAGTTTAGCTTCTCTGTCTTTCCCCCCTCTTACAATAAAAGTGGAACTTCAGAATGTTGAGGATATTTTCAGTAGCATATCCTGGGTAATTCTGACTTGCTGATTTGGTTTGGAAGACAGTGAAGGAAATATTTTCATGAAAATGAATCACTAGACAGACAAATAGCTACCTAATTTGGTGATGTTTTCTATAAATTCTACAGATAGAGTGATTCAACAGAGTATGCCTGCTGGATAGAATTTTATATATGGAGAGGAACAGGAACACTGGTTCTTTCCTTATTTTGCTGACTGCAGGGAGAAAGAGCACTTCAGAGTCTTGGAGAACGGGGAGGGTGGCTGGTTTGCTATGTTAAGAGTCAAAGGATGTGGGCTGTGGTTAGAGCATGGCTAAAGAGAGGCAGATGCACTGGGCAGATGAATAGAAAATAGAATTTACAGAATTGGTGAAAAATGTATGTTTATAAATACTTTCACTTTATATTTTATGTTCTCTCATACATGAGAATATCTAGAAAGCTGTTCCAACAGTTTAAATTTCATTCAAGTAGCGTGGTGAATACAGTTGATTAACAAGGATACACTCCATACTTAGCATGCTCGGAATCAGAATGAGTATGTATCCCTCTACTAAATGTCCTATACACCTTAATGAAGCAATGTTTTTAACTTTCTGGAAGAGGATGTGTAGATTTATGCAGAATAGAGACTAAGGGACTAAATTTACTATGTATCTAGTACATAGAGATAGATTCAGCAGACTTCCATTCTCATGTAAAATATTGAAAATGCCATTACTGTTCAGTGTTCCTTGGAGAGGTCCTATGTATTTGTATGTATATGTATTTATCAATACATACATATATTCCCATTTTTGTCAGAGAAAATACTATTTCTTGAAATAGTAGACTTTTTTTTTTTTTTTTTTTTTTTTTTTTAGCTCTAGAGCCTGGTAGCAAGCTGTTGGTTAATAACTACTGAACAAATATATAGTTTAGAATTAAGGAGTTGCATGAGAATGGGTATGCAACTGCTCTAAATTTGCAGACCAGTACCTTTTCCTTATTATTAAAAACTTCCTCGAAATATTATTAATAAGAATTCTGCAACCTTTTTATTACTTCATATAATATTTTCATTAATTTTTAAATATAAAAGACAGTGGAAAGTTGCAAATCTTCAAAGTATACACATTGTTCAAAGCTAGTTTTTTGTCACATGATTAAATTTCTGAAAATAATCAATGCATCACAGTGGAATGTGATTTTTCTTTAATTACTCATTACAACAATACTGATGTCCTCATAGTGTCCCAGGACTTGTGATGGTCATGCAAAAGTGAAAAGACTACCCCCCTCAGTTTGTGGAGTAACAGCGGGAAAATCATGCAAACAAGTATAATGCAGATCAAAGTAATATTCTGGGGTTGGAGGTGAGGGGGAGACACAGAATTTGGCCCATCAAGAAATGACCAAATGCCTAGAACCCCAGGGTTAAATATTAGCCTGATGAACAAATTTAGAAAACATGTGTTGCTATCTCTATCTCTTTCTCTATCTCCATCTCTTTTCAGTATGTCCACTTTACCTGAAATAAACTGGAATGTCACATACGTAAAAAGAAAGGATTTGAACAAGTAGCTATCCCTCGAGGGCATAACGCACAAAACACAAATTTTAATGAATTGTTGAAGACAACAGACCAGTGGATGAAGTCAGTATCAATGAAACGTGTCTACAGTGTAGTCCTAACAGGGCATCCACTGTGAGAGAACACTGTTCACTCTCAAAAACACACTGACATTTTAAATAAGCTATTCATTAAACCCAACACAAGTATAGCTATACTTGATATTTGGTACATATTTCATTGTGCATATTTTGATGCAATTTCAAGCCAGTATAGAAAAGTACTAGATTCTATTTTGGGGGTCATTCGAAAGTTCTTGTAATCAATTTATGATTATAAAATAAGTTACAAAAGCTAAAAGGAAATTTTTTTAAAGATTTATTTATTTATGCATACAAGAACTGGGGTACAGGCCAGAGGTGTTGGGGGCGAGAGGATTCACCAGAGACAGAGTGGGGAACAGAACACGCAGATTGACTGGAATACTCACTGCTGAGGGGAGCAGCGGGTGAGACAGGTGAGGTCTGCTGCACCATGTGGCCAGGAATCGAACTCATGCTGCAGTGGCTGCGGACAGATTTACAGGTTGTGTCTTAACCCCTTGAGCCACCAGGGAGGCCCTAAAAGGAAACTGTCTTTTAATAAATTTTATTTACATGAAAAGATTCAACTTAATGTAATATTAAGAAATTTATTATAGTTCAAAAAACTCCTAAAAAATCTAAATGTAAAACACAAAACTATGAAACTTCGAGAAGCTAATAACCAGATAAAGGTATGACAGTGACTTTTATATATAACCAAAAAATCATGACTGATGAAAGAAATAATTTATAAGTGGATCTAATTAAAATATGGAATTTCTCTTTCACTGATGACAGTGTCAAGAGACTGAGAAGACACAGACTGGGAGAAAATATTTCAAAAGACTTACCTGGCTAAGGACTATTTTCCAAAATATTACAAAAGGGCTGGAAGGGGCGGGGCAAGATGGCCGCAGAGTGAAGTCGCTCAACTCCTCCAACACAGCCCAACTGCAGCAGAATAAAGCCAGGGACTCCCGGAGCAAAAACAGACAAGAAGCTCGCTCAGAGTAACGTCTGCAGAAAGGGGAGCCAGTGGACCAGGACAAGAACCTGGCCTGCCCAGCCGAGCAAGGTGAGTCCCCGCACCAGACAGGCCCTGCAACAGCAGCGTCAAAATGGAAAGGCCCTTTCACTGTAACCCTGGTGTAGGGTAAGGTAGAAGGTATCAGGCTTTTCTGCCCTCCCGCCATTAGGATAGATTAGGGAACCCTGTGGTCCTGAATGCATGCCTGATGGCGGGCACCTGAAGTGGGTACACCTGGCCTGAGAGACTGAGTTTATAAGGGCGGCGTCACCGGGATGCCAGCAGAAGCCGAGAACGAACAGGAGCAGAGAGAAGAGAAGCAGAGAAAGTCGGAGAGCCCATATAGAGTGAAGACTTGCCGGGGGCTGGGAGGCCTGCCAGCCTCCCCGCCCCCAGCACCCTTGCCTGCTGTGTACCTGGTAAATCCCAATAAAAGGCCTGCAAAAGCCACTGAGGACTCTGACTCCTCCTTTACCCCGTCTGCTGGATCATAAAAAACCTGCTCTGTGTCCATTCTGCCCCCTACACCTGGCTAGCCTCAGCAAGTTCTGAACCCCAGAACTGGATGGACCTGCAATCTAATCAGTCATCATAAGCCTGCTGTGACCTCTGAGCAGAGCTCAGCAAGCGGCAGGGAGGGTCTAGAAGCAGCTTCACCATAGCTGACTCCATAGACATCTGCACAGACCCCATCTAGCTCCAGGAAAGGAACTCCTTGGATGCAGGACCACCAGCAGGATCCCTCAGCTGACCTCAGTGGCCCCTGGATGATTGCTGCCAAGGCAGGCCTCCTTGCAATCCTCAGCAGGTAAGCGGACCTGTCATGCAGTTCCCTTCCTTACTCCCTTCCCAAGCTCCCCTATCTCCAAACCTGGGCAAGCTCCAGGAAGAGTTCAGGGAGCTGACCCACAGCCTCCACGGTGGTGTGCCTTTAGAGCTATCAGTGGGCCCCCCAGACATGGCCTGGAAGCAGCCTTCTCCATGGTAAGCCCGGCAGACCTCAGCAAGCTCCGGCATAGGACGGTGAAGCAAGCCTGCTGTGGTCGGCTCCCACTGACCCGAGTGAGCCTGGGGGCAGATCCTGGAAGCAACCGAGACCCAGTAAATTCTGGCAATCAGAGGAGCAGGTGCAAATGTGTGAGGTCCCAGCAGAGGTGACTGCAGGAGCTGGTCTCTGTGGACTGCAGTTCATAGAACAGCGAGTCAGAGGCTGCTGTTTGGACACTTAGTCTCTTCCATAGGAGTTTAATTGATTGTCCTTTGGTCAGTCGAAGCCAGTGCAGACTTGAGCAGGGTTAACACTGATGAGACCATTGCTAAATTGAACAGGAGGTGGGTGGAGAAAGGAAACTGTAGGTTACTGTCTGGAGAAGAGGGCAGTGGGGAAGGGTGGTTAGCTCAGCCAGAGGTCAACTCTGGGCAAGGGAAGCGGAGGTTGTGTGCAGGTATATGCTCTTGAAAGAGGGGCAGACCTTGTGGAGGAAATGGGTTACTGACACAGACTATGTCCCTAATTAAGAAAATAGCACAGCAGGCATTCTGATCTGCACTCCAACCTCCAACTTCCCCCGACCTGGCACTCGTACTTATTTTGTGAGGTGTAGAAAATAACCTGCACATTATGTATCTGACAAGGGGCTAATATCAAAATCTACAAAGGACTTACAGCCCCCACAAAATACAATGATCCCAACCACAAAATAGGCATAAGGGCTAAATAGATACTTATCCAAAGACAGCATACACATGGCCAATAGGCCCATGAAAAAGTGTTCACCCTCACTTAACATGAGGGAAATATAAGTCAGAAGCACAATGAGATTCCACCTCACCTCAGTGAGAATGCTCATATCAAAAGGAAACAAAAAAAACAAACAGACAAATGTCGGTGAGTGTAGGGTAAGGTAAAAAGTATCAGGCTTTTCTGCTCTCCTGCCATTAGGATAGATGATGGAAGCCCGTGGTGGTCCCAAATGCATGCCTGATGGCGGGCACCTGGAGTAGGGGGTGGGCATATGTAGATGGGATTCACCTGGGCTAAGACAGGGCTTTTAAGGGTGGCGTCACGGGGATACCAGGAGGAGCAGAGAAGCTGAGAGAGAAGCAGAGCCATGAAGCAGAAGCAGAGAGAATGTGAGAGAAGGCTGGAGAGCCCAGAGTGAAGACTTGCTGGGGGCTGGGAGGCCTGCCAGCCTCCCGGCTCCTCAGTCCCCCTGCCTGCCGTGTGCCTGGTAATCCCAATAAAAGCCTGAAAAAGCCACTGAAGGTTCCAGGACTCCTCCTTTACCTGGTCTGCTGGATCAGAAAACCTGCTCAGTGGCCTGTCCTGCCCTACAGTGAGGATATAAAGAAAAAGGAACCCTTGTACACTGTTGGTGGAAATACTGTTCCACCTCTATGGAAAACAATATGGAGGTTACTCAAAATATTAAAACTAGATCTTCCATATGATCCAGCAATTCTATTTCTAGGTATCTACATGAAGAATATAAAATCACTGGGATATATGAATTCCTATATTCACTGCAGTGAAAATCCAGAACACAGAACACCAAAAGCTAGCATGTATGTGGAGCAATAGGGACTCTTATTCATTGCTTGAGGGGATGCATAGTACAGGCACTTTAAAGTGGGTTTTGACTTGCATCATTTTCTTTATGTAATAGAGTCTCCCAGTGCTGAATACTAAAATACAGTAAGAGAAAAGCAATGTGTTTGACACCAGTCAACTATAACCTTTCCAGTTTAAGGTTACATTCTCTTCAGGTCTGAGTTTTGACAGGAGCCAATAAAAGCACTGCTCTGTTTTTATTTTCCTGAAAGTCTCTATGAAAACATAAATACTTTAATCTGAAATTAAAATAGCAATAGCTGACACTGAAATTGATCTCTTTAGCAAAAGTGTTGCACTAGTGACTATATATCACTATATACCATACTGACCTATACCAGCAAGCTTTTAACCCTTCACGGACACATCATGTATGTCTTGAGGATTGGTCTTAATGCCCATAACGTGGTAGTAAATGCAGTAGTTGCTGTTAAGATATTGCTTATGATGAAATCACATGTTGTTTTATGGGTAGAGTGTTTTAAGTGGCAAATAAAATAGGTAAGTAGGAAGAAATACACCACTATTTCAAAATGATTAAATGAATTACTTTATATGAAAAATAGTGTGTCTGCAGGAAGGAGAAACAATTAACACAACCATTAAATCACATTTTATTTACACTTCTGTTGTTAACATAATATTTTTCTAGCTTATGCTTTTCATATTCTTCAAATGTAAATGTCAGCACAAAAAGTCAGGTAAATTTTGGAACAAAATTCAAGGCAGATAAGTTTCATATTGACTTGTGAGTACTATTAATGATATTTAAAACCTTGAATATCTGTGTGTTTCAAGAATATCTGTGTGTTTCTGTGTGCATATAAATATATATGTATATATATATTTAAGCAATTAAGATTGAATCACATTTTCATTTTGCAGTTTATTCTAGACACAGCCAGGCATATTATTGTCTAGGGCAGCAAAGGTGGGAAGGAACTTGTAGTTCAGCACCAAATGCATCCTCTGTACTCGACAAGAATCTGCTGTGCAGAAGTGGCTTTGTCTTTTGTTCTTCTCAAATGTAGTTCATAACTTATGCTGTCTTTCAAAAATAGTTATAGGATACATTCAATAGTAAAACAATTTTCATTGTGCTATGATTTTATAATACTTTCTTCTCATGCTATTTATAACTTTTATACTGTCAATTGACTTCAGCAAAGATTGGTGAAAGTGTGAGGAAAAATTTTTCATATACCGAGGATTATTCAGAAGAGTGTGTTATGTTACAGTAATTTATTTAACTAATGCTGAAAATAATTTTTCTCGTATGTCTCAAATTCCGCATTCTCTTAATGATGCTTAGACAGAAATCAATTGTGTATTTTTTTCTTGTCATCTAGAAAATATTTCTGAGAATGTCATTTACATTTTTCTATGGAAAATAAGTGAAATTTTTAGATAACTGATTTTCTGTAATTTTCCATTACAATGGATTATTATACAATTCTAAAAACTTGTTTCACTGTGAATTATATACATGGTATAAATGCCAATGCAATAATTTTATAAACAAAAGCTAGAAATTCTTTACCAAAATAAGAACATTGGGAAATCATAATAAAAGCCATTGAAATATAAACAACCAATATATCAGTTGATGGATCATATTTTCAAAATGAATTATGGTCAAAGGTATGAAATTCTGAATGCTCTAGTTGTTTTCTTTCTCAAGAATTGACTTTTTCCCCCACAAAATGCACAGTTCTCGCCCTTTTAAGTTAATTTTTATTAGAAATAAAGGAATCTTTGGAGTCAAACATATTTGGGTTCAAGTCCAAGATTATTCTTTTAGTAGCTGTATGCCCTTGTCAAGCTGTTTTTTTTAATTTTCCAAAATATACATTTCCACATGCTGAATTAAGATTTTATTGCTTACTTCAAAGAGCTGCTCTGTGGATCAGATAATGCTTGCAATTTAAATAGCAAGATGGTTGATACATAGTAGGTGCTTAATCAATGTTATTTTCTTTCCCGTATAATGTATGATAATTACAGTTTCACTTGTAAATGTGAACAGCTCATGATTTTTGATGCATCCCTTCTTTGCATTTTAATAGCTCTTTGATCCTATTACCCATTCTTGACAGTGATTGCATCTATAATATCCTAAACCACTTAGTCATTTGAGACAATCAGTCAAATGTCTTTGTCTGCAGGATGCTAATCAACAAATAACTAAATTTGATGGTATGTTTTTGGCACCAAGACACTAAGAAGTCTGAAATGAGATTAAAGGTTCACAAATAACAAAATAGGTACCTAACCCTATGAGAATTTAAGTACTGGATAGTCAGAGATATAGGTGAAATTTTCATCTAGAACAAAAATTTCTGTTGAAATCATTGTACTAATGGCAACATCTCACATATAATCTGGTGAGAGGACTAGAAAAATAGAAAGGATCTTTTTAGCTAAATCACAGCAAAGTTTATGAAAACAATGTTTAATTCTTTTGTCAACTCTCAGGTTCTCTGAATTATGTTCCAGTTCTCCTATCTTTTTATTCTAGAGAGTAATATGAATGACCAACTAACTGCAGGACCAGGGAAGACAGAAGCTAGAGAAAGTAAGTAAGAGTTTGTAGTCTCAATATAAGTTACTTATCAGATATAAAATTAGGAAATATTTTCTCCCAGTCTGCATTTTGTCTTCTCCTTTCCTGAGTAATGACTTCAAATGACAAAAATCTTACCTTTACTTTTTATATTTATTTTGAAATAACTATAATATATAAATTAATAAATTATATAATTTTAAAAAAAGAAAGAACTACACACACACACACACACACACACACATAGACAACTATAAGATTGTGTAAAGAAGTCACCTGTACCCTTCACCGGGTTCCTGCCACTGTATACCTAATGGTAGTATAATAGCAATGTAGGACATTGACACTGGCACACTGGCATGAAAATTCTATCATTTTTGTCCCATGTGTAGCTTCATGTAACCACTACCACAATCACCACCAAAATATCCCTCATACTACACCTTCATAGTCACTCACTCCCTTCCCCTCACCATTCTTAATTCCATGCACTACTTTCATCTCTCTCTGTATGATTTTATCATAATGAGAGTATCATGTATGACCTGTTTGCATTGTTTTTTATTTCCATTTGGTATAAATCTATCCAAGTGGCTGAATTTATCAGTACTTTGTTCCTTTTTATTGCTGAGAAATATTCTACGCAATTGGATATAGTGATTTGTTTAACTGTCACCAATTGTGGACATTTTGGTTATTCTTAGTTTTTGACAATCACTAATAAAACTGCTATGAGCAATCATGTAAAAGTTTGTATGTGGAACGAAAACCTGGCTCCTATGGGGAAAATGCCAAGGATTGTGATTGCAGGGTCCTATGGCAAGTGTATTTTTTCTGTTTGATTAAAGAAAACTTGTTTCCAGGGTCATTACATCACTTTAAATTCCCACCAACAATGTGTCAGAGATTCAGTTTTGCTTCTTCCTTACAATAATTGTACATTTTAACCATATTTTTGTCTGTTCTGATAGGTGAGTAAAAATTCCCAAATCTTGATGGGTAGTAATATGAATTTATTTCATGTGCTTATTATTTCATCTTTAAATTCACTTTAGTAAAATGTGTATTCATTTCCTTAACCTATTATATATGAGTGTGTGTACTTGAGATTTGAGAATTCTTTATCTCCTTTAGAAGTCCCTCTGCTTCTGGTTTATGTCTTTCTGTATTCCTGATGGAGAATATAGCTTTATGCTTGTTCCCAGTTTGACAACCGCAATCACCTAGGAAGAATCATAAACTGTTGAAAAAATGTTTTTAATTTAATCCACCACCAGTGTGCCTTTCCCCAGTCTTAGTCTCCCCCCTCTGATGTTTCATAATGAAAGTGAACCAGAGCCAGAGTCAAGAACATATATTTAATATACAGTTATTTCAACATTCTCTAAATATTTGTTTAAATGTTTAGCTTTTTATCTATCATATGAAAGATAGACATATGTCATACATTCATTACTATATTTTATGAGGGTTGTATTTCAAATTGTTGATCATTTTCCTATAGAAGTATATGAATCTTCTCTTGAGTACCAGCCATAGAGCAATTCAAAGAGTAATAGAAAGTTGAAGTCTAGAGTTTAAATGGACTCTCTTTACCTGCTGAATCACCAGCGAAGTAAAATGGAGATAAATCAGTCATGACTAAAGAAGTAGTCTTGGTTAAAACTAATGAGGAAGCTAATTGTAGTCATTTGTCTTCATGTCAGGTTCATTATTATAGTGTGGTTCTTCTTTGTGTTAAGATGGTCAAGGTATCCATGTGAATAAATAATTTATTAGATTCTTGCATTCTTGAAATAAGTAGACTTAAGTGGAGCTTTGAGTTGGATAAGAAATCCTCTTGATTTTTCATTTTTTTAAAAGTGAACATTTATATTTCTGTGTACTCTCCATTAAGTTTGTAATTCAGCTACTTGGGTTACATGAATTAGAGTAATTTCTATGTCTCAAAACTGTTAAAAATCATTCCTTATGGACATTTTGTTTTTGAACAAAAACACTTCAGAAAAAGTTTGAATTTAGCATGTGTGTTTAATGATTTTATTTTGCATCAAAATAAAATGTTTAAAACATTTGGTTATTTTTTAAAGAGCTCGCTCTCTCAATGCTCACAGAACTTTTATCAACAAAAAACTTCCCTTTTATTTTTAATCCCCAGCATATTAAAAAAAAAAGAAATGGTGGGTGACATTATAGGTAATCTATTGCAGTACAAGCTGTACAAGCTTAGCTTAGCTATACCTTCAGATCAGATAATTTGGAGACTTTATTTTGAATTGGAACACACACATGCAACTGGATTAGTAATAATCCTTGTTACCAGATACATGATTATTTTGGACTCACATTTAGTTATGTAGTCTCTTAATATAATGAGCACTACTAAATTCACCATTGAACCCCTTCTTATTAGTAAGTTTTCATATTCTAATTCCCTTTATCCCCCACGCAACCATCATTCTAGGTTATGTATATTTTTTTACATATGTCCAAAATTATATGCCTAAGTAAAGCACTTCTTTTGTTTGCTTTTCAACTTGATAAAAATGCTGTTATATTTATAGGTTTTCCTCATTCACCATAGATTATATTATTGCATAGAATAGTTTTTACTGACATAAGTTATTTCATGGCATAAATATACCACAGTAAACATACCATATTATTTTTCCTCGCTGTGCGTCTTCATAATCATTTTCTTTTTCTGATTTTTTCATCTTTTCTTCCTTTTTTGTTTTTGGAGGGTTGCTGTTGAGCACTGCTAATATGAACATTCTTTAATAAATATCCTCTTTAAAGCTTTCATTTGGGAATATACTCAGAGTTGAAGTGTTTCTTTGGAAACCAGGTAGGATGAGAGAAATCAAGAACAATTGGTGGTAGAGGAGGGACATAATGAATCAATTGTAATTTCAGGATAAACTGCAGGAGTACAAAATTTTACAAAATTTTGCCCAAGAATTGTGAGTAACCACCATTTCAAAGAAGTCTGGATAGAACACACTTCACTTAATGTGAGATACAAGTGAATCAAAACAATGCAGTGGGGAGACTAGAGTAACATACTTAGGACTATCCTCAGAGGATTGCTCTTTGGCTGTTTTTGTCTCTTGTTTCAGTTCGTACATAGACCTAAAATGTCTGATTCTGCAGTAATTTTGAGAGAACTTTAGTCAATAGATGACTGCTGCAGAAATAATAAAACTTAGTTAAAGTGTACCCAGTTGAAAAATTTAAACCAGAAAGACCGAGTCTAAAATTTTGCCTGAAATAACACCTTTGCTTAGATATTAGTGGAACTGGGAAAGAGACTGATTAAAGAGAAAATTAATAAATTAATAAAAAAACTATTATAAATGTTGAAAGATGAAAACAGTATTTTAAAAAGATGGAAGTGTATTTAGGGCCAAACTATTACAGGTTTTCAAGATGAATACATAATGATCACCATCACATCATAGATGTCTTAACCCAAAATATATCTTACTTAATCTTTTCCTTTGTGCAATTCCCAGAAGGTAGTATCTAATCTTTAAACTGAAATGAGTAGTTCTGGCTAACCTTGATTTTAGCCTGAGAACATTTGCCAGTACATATTCTTTCAGTATCCTTGTCTTTGTGAATGAAAAGTCCTCTCTTGATTAATTATGAGAAAATAATCTCATTATTAAGAGGTCCTTAGAGGTTCAGACTGAGCACTCCTCCACTAAGCTGTAGTCTCAGAATCACAATTTGAATCACATCCCTGAGCTGAACTCCTGTCCCAAAGTGAAATCACTGAACCAGGCATATTTTATATGTAGTGAACTGTCTGAGGATATATCATCTCCTCTGATTAAAGTGTAATAAATTCAGTTTTACATTTTACAAATTAGAACATTTGAACATTGTTTCTGTTACTAAAGAACAATTCTGATCCAATTTGTATACACACATTTTACATATTTTATTAAGAGTATGGTTAATTGGGATTAAGCGGAGTAATGATATACAAAACAAACACAAAAATAAATTAAAAAGACCCTTGGTCAGACTCTTAGCTTGATAAACACTATAAACAACCAAGAAAGAAGGAAATCAGGGCACAATTTTCTTTATATTAGTGACTGAGGAGTCATGAAGCTGAATTCCTTGTGCTAGCTAATTTTGGCTAAACTTCATCACCTTTTAATGTCTTTATTTTCTCTGTGATTCAGTATTTTTTCTTCTAAAATTGTCTAATTATTTATCCTGGTAATTTATTTGCATGGCTGTGGAAGAGGGAAAAATTAATGTCAGAAGGCTTTGACATGGAATAAGGGTCTACGGCCATAACACTTCGAATGAATGGAATAATAACAATATGACAGATAGGACAGTAAACCTGAGTTATCTTACCTGACTGACTCCACTAAAAGAGAAAACATCGCAAAAAACATTAGTAAAATTGTCTCTATTAGGAATTCTTACAAATTATATTTCTGGTTGTATTAGTTTCTTCTTTTGATCAGTTTTCTTTCCTCATTTCTTCCCCTCCTCTGCTTCTATAGTCAGATTAGTAAGAAGGAAACAGATACTCAAAGAAAATATCCTGAAAGTGTATAACTATTTTTAGCATTGTGAAAGCAAATAATTATCTAGAGCTAGTCAATATGGTGGATAATAAATGTAAGAAATATCATTGGACATGAAAATCAAAGTATACCATAAAATAATATTAGTTTTATG
Organism: Talpa occidentalis; assembly: GCF_014898055.3. Taxonomy (NCBI): domain Eukaryota; kingdom Metazoa; phylum Chordata; class Mammalia; order Eulipotyphla; family Talpidae; genus Talpa; species Talpa occidentalis. Next base: position 21,459,711 of record NW_023603184.1, on the reverse strand, counting down.
TCTATTTGGAACATAATCTAAACCTTATTGCAGAATGGGATTGGTAGAATAGCTCAAGTATTAATTTTTTAATTATATCTATCAAAATATTATTTAATAATAAATAAGCAGGTACTATTGCTATAAGCCTTTCACTGTCAAAAGAAATATTTAGAGGAATATTATCTCTTAAATAATCACTGAATATGCATCTTTTTAAATCTTTTATATACACTATTTTCTTTCTTTTCATTTTTTCCCCTTCTCTCTCAAAGGCAGTTCCTCCTAACCTTTTCTTGAAACAAGTTTCCTGTTTAACAGAAGGCACCTTTGTAGCCTCCTCCTCAGAGATGAATTCCTCTCCCAAGCTGCTCTTTGCAGTGATTCCCAGGGACATAACTTTGCTTGAAGATTCTCCACAGAAAACAAGGTCTGAAGGTGGATACTCAATTGCCAATTCCTAGACAGTAGTTTTGTGATAAGTGATTTAACATACAAAGAGCAGAGCTGGGGCGTGAATCTAGCTCATTGCAGAATGTGCCTTCTGAAAACACTGGACTGCCCTGCTATTCAGGCAATGCTGTAAGAGAACAAGCTGATTTGTGATACCATGAAATAGTCTCCCACATTTGTACGTTTGTTAATGTTTTTGTTGTTCCTGTCTGAAAATGGCTTTTAAAGTTCCCTCTACCCCATTAGCTCCTACTTGTTCTCTAAAACTCATATATAAATCACCCCATCCCAAGATATCTGCCCCTGAATCCTCAATCCAAATTGGGAATATTTTCAGCATTATAATTTCAAGGACCCTCAAGAGTGTTGCACAAGCCCCCATTTCTTTTTATCGGGGCCTTCTGTTACATGCAACAGACACTGAGCTACACACTGGTGACATAGAGATGACAAAACAAGCAAAAATCCCTTACACAGTTCCTGAAGTTTTCGTTCTAGTGAAATCAAAATAGAAAAAGTAATCCAGGGAGAAATCACCAAGGGATGAGCCCAAAACAATTCCTGAGAAAATTCACAAAGCAGATTTTCTTATTGTTTAAATCAGGGACCAAGTGAAGTCCCTGATGCTCACTCACGAAGATAAGGCCCTGATGAGTTTACAAACCCACGCCTGAGAAAACAGGGGTTTTCTCCCAAGATCCCAAAGGTAAACAGGGCTTTTCAATTCTATCCCCAAGCCAATGACATTCCTCAACCAACAACCAAAGCAACAGTTGTAGGAATTTGTTTCAAGGTCAAGACATTAGTCTCTCAATGAAATACTCACAATAGGCTATCTATCACCGAAGAAATATTTTTGTGTTTTGTTACTTACAGTTGAAATAAAATCTAAGTTAGAGATCTTGCCCTGTTTAGCTTTGTGCCGACAGTAAACACTCAATAAGTGATACAAAATTATGTGATCTATTTCCCTTCTGTACAGTGGTGTCTTGTTCCTTTCTGAGGTCTAGATTTTGTCTTAATGTAACAAGTTCAAAGTTCCATAAAATAATGAAAACAGAATTAGAAAACTTATTTTTTCATATGACTCTAGTTTTATTAGGACTGTTCCTACAGATTTCCATTTTTGTTATTATTTTTTCTTAATTAGACCAATTTGTTTCTTATGACTTACTGTTATTTGCAAGTTTTCCACAATTATTTAAGTCATTGTAGATATCTTTATATTTATATTGTACAAATTTGAGCAATGACATTTGTTCCCAGACACAGTGGCTGTTTTTTTATTATTTTAGGCATCTCTTTTAGAGATTGCTTTTTATATTATAAGTGTAAGAATTTTTCTTTTCATCACTTCCTTTACTCAAAATACCCATTTTTTTTTAGTAAACTGTAAAACTTTTCTCAATAAATAAAGACAAGTAGAGAATCAGCTTAATCTTTTCAAATCTTGACAACCTTTAGGAATCCTTAAATATTTAATGACTGAGTTCAAACTGAGCTTAATACTCAGTTCTCTTCCATCTCTTGAATTAATCTTCTTATGCTTAACTTACTCCACTCGTTCAGTCTACCCTACACAAGAGTCAAATTGTCCATATACTAGTCCCTCAAATCCAGACTCATTTACCTCATTGCTTCCTTTCTTATTGCATCCACCCCCATTCTTCTCCTGTCTAGAATATCCTTTCATCAACTCTGCCTATCGAAATACCTCCTATTCTTCCGGGGTCAAATCGACTTAATGTAAATTATCTCATCATGAACATGAAAGAAATGTGCCCCCTCCCAAAATCATGTAGTCGTATCCCCTTTTACTTAGTACACTCCTCTGCAATTTTTACAGATATTCTGCCTTTAAATGAAATTCAATAAATTTTCTCCCAAAAGAGCTCACTGAGTTGCATAACAAGTTTTGTTAGAAATATTAAACAACACATGAGTGCTATTTAATGCAATAAGGCCAGAGTGATTAGGTAATGCATCATGAAGTAAATGATCCTTAAATATCTTAGAATGAATATTATTTAACACCTACATCAAAATGCTGTTACAAGCAAGGAAAAAAAAAAAAAAACTTCCAGGTAAAGGAAATAGGATACAGAGGCAAGAAAACATGGTGCCTGTCTAAGAAATGTTGAACATTCTGGTTTTGCTGGGAGAGCCTGTTTGTGAGCCCACTTCAGTGCTAGCCTAATACTTGGCAACCTTGCACTCCATCATTCTTGCCTCAGATTTCCTGAAGAACTCCTTCCCAGGAGTATATAGTGAGTATCCAGACTATACTTCATTGTTAGGAGACACTAGATTGACCCACTGAGCCAAGCTTTTCCATCAGAGATTCATTTGGAGTGTTTCCCCTTGCCTGTCAAGTGTTATTCCTGTGGTGTGTGCATCTGCCTCTGATCCAATTTTGTTTGAGATTATTTAATTGTTCCACATGCTGCGAGTGTTTATTTATTCACCCACCAGACACCTGTACCTCTTTGAGGCTGTCTTTTTGATTTATTTAAAAATAGAAAAAAGAAAATCCCATTGAGGGTGAGACACATATTATGTCCAGTGAAAATGTTTAGGAATCACAGGAGACAGCACATTGTTTCAATTTCACAGTCCGTTGGAAACATTAGCTCATTAACAAACTAATTAAGGAAAGGAAAGAGAGGTGATTTGGGATTGAGATTATTGTTTACTATAGTCAGCGTGTAGTAGGAGCAGAGTCCACAGATCTTTAACTGTTAAGCACAAATTAGGTCGCTGCCTAACCTCCTGCCATGCCTGAGTCTATTAGGTTTGTACATTTTTCTCTCCCTTCTGCGTCACAGGAAATAGTATTTTCCCTATTTGGAAATAGGATCAGTATTGTATTTCAGGTTATTTTTGTATCTTGAAAATGGCAGAGAAAATGAATTCATCTTTTTGCCTTTTTCCTTCCTGAAATGTTTCCTAAGTGTTTACTGTGTATGAGCATAAGTGTGAAGTAGCATTTGACTCTCATTTAGTCTAGGAAATAGATTTCTAAAGAAACCATTTACAGAGCACTATGACAATTGCAGGAATAAAGTCATGTATAACAAAGAATTGGGAAAATGAGACGATATTAGGAAATTCTTCTTGTAAAAGGTGAATATTTAAATTAGATTCTCAATTTTGCTCTTTACATATTGCACCAAATGTATGAAAGGAAGTGCATAAAAACAGAATCAAATACTAAACAGTCTTTGTCCTCCCCACCCTTGTAGTTTATTCTCCACCTGCATTCCCAGGAGCCTGGAGAATTAATTGTTATATCTTTATCAAAATTCTATGTGATGCTCTGAGGGTGATAACTCCAGGGCAAGCACCTGCTGGTCTTTACTGCCTGTTAACTCCAAAGGAACACTACTGAGGAAGACAGCCACAGTAGCTCATGAGCCTGTGCTGCCCAGAGCCTCCTAGAACCTGAGGATGGGACACCCCTCACTCACTTTGCCTCCCACATCGCCTCACTTTCCTTCCCCTGTATATCATCATAGTACCTGCACCATTCATGGAGCTCATTTCTTTTAGGCGATTAACCCTGGCAACTCCTCTGGTGACTGTGGCTCATATAATAAAACTCCTTTGTGCAAAAACATTTTTGTGGTTCAGAGTCTGGCCTCCTGGGTGACTAGCAAAAGACCCAGTTTGGTCATTTATACTTGTTAGTACTCAAACCTAGAATGATATGTTCCAAATTTTAGAATCTTCCCATCGCAGCAAACTCTCAAAGCCTATTTTTTTTTTTAATTTCTTAAACATGAAATTTGGAAGATAAAATTTTTAGTGTATCTCAAAATCCCTAAGAAGTGGATTATTGACTTATCCAAGAGTGTATAAAAACACTCAGTAAGAGACAAGTGTTTTTCAGGGGCCTGTAATATCTTATATTCTACCAATAGCAATTGTTGCAAAGAACAAATTATTTAAGATATCACCAGGAACACCATATTAGGAGCTTTAATCTGCTCTGGATATCAGTTCTTGGTGTATTCCAAGACTCAGAAATGTATTTTACAATAATAATGAGAATTTTTAATGTTCAGTAATCTTTACCTTCAATCAGCTTATTTAATTTTAATTAATCAAGTCTTTGGTCTGCATCATGAATTTTTTATATTATCATCCAAGCATATTTAATAAAAATCAGATTAGTCATTGTATTGTATATCAAGTGAACTCTGTTTATTTGAGAAGATGGTAATTTCTATTAAATCAACTGTGTTACATGTGAAAAATATCTGATGATTCATCTGTAGTTAAAAGGGGTAAAAATTCTGTCTTCGATAGTCTTGGTTCTTAGTTCAACAGATTCTAATTCTGTTATTTGCTTATTTTTTTGGTGTTCCATGTCCATAACATAATTATGTTTCACTGTTCAAAATCACACTCTGCTGATCTGATTGGGAAAAAAAAATCTGTCTTAATTAAAATGGGAGATATTTATGAAAAGGGACAGGACTGAAAAAACAACTTGGAGGAATTTTTTTTTTTTTTAAAGAAGGGCAAGGGTATTGGTCTCTGTCTGTTCTTACCAAGTAGAATTAACTATATAATCTGAGGAATGATGTGGAATTATGTATTCTTAGCAAGAGTCAGTTTCCACTCAACAGTATTGTGAAGCAGGAAAAAAATTACTCCGCTCCATCTAGGCTCTTTTAAGGCTGGGTATATGAACAAATTAACACCAGACAGATTAGTAGGGGGAAAGACCAATACTTAATGATATACATATAGCAAATTTACATGTTTTATCTTCCACACTTATTTTTTTAAGATTTATTTATGCATACAATTACTGGGGCTCAGGCAGAGGTGTGGGGATGGGGTTGAAAGGATTCAACAGAGACAGAGTGGGGAGCAGAACAGGCAGACTGACTGAAAAACACTGCTGAGGGGAGCAGTGGATGAGACAAGAAAGGTCTGTTGCACCATGTTGGTTAGCTCCCTGGCCGGGGATCAAACTCATGTTTCAGTGGCTGCTGATAGCTTGATAGTGCTGAGACTTAACACCTTGCGCCACCAGGGAGGCTCTATCTTCCACTTTTAGATCAGCAATTCACACAACGTCTTATATTTTAAAAAGTTTCCAAAAGGAAGCTCCAGTTGAAAAAAATAGGGAATGATAAACACTTAACTCTGTGTACTTATTGATAAAATAGTCTTCATTCTATCTAAATTATTTTAATGGCAGTATAATTCAATGACTTATGAAATGTTTTGAATTCATTATAATGAATTTTGGATACTATCTGATTATGTTCCCTGAAAAAACTTGCTCCAATAAATTTGATATTTTCACAATGATGTAGTTGATTTGCAGAGTAGACAACTCACCTATATAATATGGATCATCTTTGATTTCGTTTCACATTGTCACATTTAGGTTTTATTCTTTTAGCTTACAGTATTATAATACTCTGTGTTGTTGTCTAGTGTATTTTCTAAATAAAGCAACAACAAAATAAAAGAAACAAAAAAGCATGAGTTTTTATATTGGGTAAATAAATCAGTATTTTGTTGGAAAATCTTCGTATACAAATAAGACCATATTATGTTCAATATATCTTCATAAAGCAAAAATGAATAAATTAATAAAGCCATATGACCAGTTGTTGTAAACATTTGCTATTTGGTTATACTCAGTTCCTTGGTTTGGATGTATCGTTACTGTTTTGTCAATCAAATACAAAATGCAAGCATATATGATTTCTTAATGTTTGGGATAGGTGTTTATTCTGATTTCTTGTGATTCTTATGATTTGGCAATGATAATGGTTAAATATTATCTGAAAACTGCAGTTGACAAATCAGCTCTGGTGCATCTATGATAGTGGAGCGGGGGCATTCTGAAAGAGTGTTAAGGAATATAAAGCCATGTCTAACAAGTAGATGGCTCCACCTGCTATTGTAATCATTTATTTTTTTTAATTTTTTTAAATTTTTAAAAATGTTTACATCATTATTAATTTTTAAACAATATTTGCTTCCCTCACCCCCTCAGATGTAGTCCTCATAGAATTTCCTTCACCAGTGCACCCATGCACCATCACCTCAGTCCCCTGTGCTCCTCCCTCCCTCCCTCTGATCCCTCTACTTCCTCCTCCCCTGCAGGATGTCTCTGGTTTATAATTGTCTGTTTTTGCTTTGTTGTGTTTTGTGCTGTTATTTTTTTTTTACACTGATGTCTTATTTGGTTCCCCTATATTCCTGTTAAAGTGAAACCCTCCGATATTTTTCTGCTTCCTTCTGACTTATTTCACTGAGCATAATTCCTTCTAGCTCCATCCATGTTGCTGCAAATGACATGAGTTTATCTTTTTTCATTGCAGAATAATATTCCATGGTCTTCTTGATCCATTCATCTATTTTTGGGCATTTGGGTTGTTTCCAGGTTTTACCTATTGTAAATAGTGCTGCAATAAATATAGGGATACAGGTGTTCTTTTGAATCAATGCTAGTGTAATCTACCTGCTCCCTCCTTGTTTGTTCATTTTGGCCTTCACACCATATAGATCTACCTACTCATCGCCCAACATATAACACCCCTCTTTACCTGACAATAACCATGTGCAAAATATTCTATGGCTGCTTGAAGCCAATGTTGGTGTATGTCAGCCCAAATTTCTGTTCTATCCTTCTAGTTCAATGCTAGAGAATTCTTTGACTCTACACAATTTTGGTAAAAATTATGATAAAATATGACAACATATCTTGAGCTATTCTGGCCTCTATAGAGCTAAATGTCCATTACACTTACATAAGCACATGAGTAGTTTATAGTTTAGTGACATTTCTTTTTTTAAAAAAAGATTTATATAAGAACTGGGGTACAGGTCAGAGGTGCAGGAGGGTAAGAGGATTCACCAGAGATGGAGCAGGGAGCAGAACAGGCAGATGGACCAAAAGCACTGCTAAGGGGAGCAGCAGCTGAGACAGGAGAGGTCTGATGTGCCATGTGGGTATCTCCCTGGGTATCTCCCTGGCGCTGCAGAGGCTGCAGACAGCTTCACAGTGGTGCACTCAATGTGCTGCGCCACCAGGGAGGCCCAGTTTAGTGACATTTCTTGATGTAAAATATCTCTGGCTACTTGTGTCTTTGCATTGCAGACTGAAGACCAGCCTGAAGCTTTGGCTCTAATGGGTCTTGAGTCCCTGAGATTGGTTTCGCTTTACACAGTTGCTCTTAAAGCTCATCAATCCCACTTGGGGCTCACCTGCTGCGGAGAGTGTATTGCTCTAAGCAAGCTGTCACTATAGATTTTTGAGTGCAAGAGAGAAAGGAGATCTCGACACTTAGGTCTTTCAAAGCATGTAATTATACATTCATTTTGAGAGCTTACACTATTATTGGTCCTCTATTCACTTTTGTGTTGGATTTTGAAAGCAAGCTTATCAAATTTTCATATCTCAGTACCCATCTGATACTGCATAGGACAAAAATAATTTGATTAATGACTAAAAGAATTATGACATAACTTAAATATGACATAACTGTAAGAAATTATATTGCATAAAACTCAGCATCTAAATAACTTACCTTTTGGGCAGTAGAGAATTGTGTATCATAAAGAAATTAGTTATAAAAATAATTCAACATTTTGATGTGTCTTTTATTTGTCAGATAGCATTTAGATTATTGATTCATAGTTGCCAGCAATGAGTGGAAAACTGTCAGGCAGGAGTTGTCTAAGACAGAATGAATGCCCTAGATGCCATGGTATGTAAGAAGCAGTTAAAAGAATTAATGCCAAGATTATTTCTTCTAGTGAGCATAAGTTTACTTGCATATGTTAGCTGCCCTCAAACATTTAGAAGACTTTTGCATGCAATAAACAAAAATGAATTGTCAAGGAGATAGATTCTAAATTCAGTGTTAAAAAAAAATCATGTGATAAAACTTCCATTCTTGAGTCAATTTATGTAAAATTTGTTCCACTGGTGTTTTGAATGAGATGAAAACATTGTAATCTTCTTAAAAGTATATCTCACCCATACATTAGCACCTGGAGTTCTTTCAAGGGAAAGCTTATAATTTACAAAGCTAAATAAGAGAATTCTGGTTTTATGTTCCCTAAGTGTTGTACAGGGAATAATAATTCCTGTCATACAGGCTTATGGGAACATAAATAAAAAATTTTATGATGTGTATATGTATTCACACACACTCACACAAACACACACAAATATCTGACACAGAGTGATTGTTCAATAAGTATCTGACCTGTATCTTTGTCCTCTTATTTTAAAGTTTTGTCTAAATGCTACCTTGTAATTTAAAGCCTCTTAATAAGTTCAGTAATTGGAAATACATATTTTTTACAAATCTAGCCTGATACTCACCAATAAAACACTTTAATGCGAGAACATAAATCAGGCTAACAATTGCAGTTTTTTGCCTCTGGTTACTCTAATTTTTCCCCTTTTAAGGGAGTAAGAGAAGACCATCTCCCAAAGCATTTTGTTTCTTATTTGGGTCTTCAGATGCTTTTTGCATTTCCATTATCTTTCAGTTCCGTAGAACAGCAGAAGTTGGGCAAAGCTAGCAATTCTATAGATTTCTGTATCTATGTCTTCTTGGAGATGTGGTACACAGACCTTTCCTATCAATGCAAAATCATGCATGTTAAGGTTTATTTTCAACATGGAGTTGGTTCCTTAATACTTTTCTAGTCTTTTTTAAAAGAAGTCCTTTTTTTAAAAAGATTTATTCATTTATGCATACAAGAACTAGGGTATAAGCCAGAGGTATGGGGGGTGAGAGGGTTCACCAGAGACAGAATGGAGAACAGAAGAGGCAGACTGACTGAAATACATTGCTGAGGGGAGCAGCGGCAGGTGTTAAGTACAGCACTGTGAAGCTGTCCACAGCTTCTGCAGCGAGTTCGATCTCCACCTGGCCAGGGAACTACTCACATGGCGCAGCAGACTTTTCTAATCTTAACTTTCAACCTGTTTCCTCGCCATGTTTCAAGTAATCACACTAAGGGGTTTTCTCAGAGGCATCTATTGATATTGATGGTAGATGTGATCTACCATCTATTGATGGTCTGCTGTGCCATTTGTGGGTTAGCTCCCTGCCCAGGGATTGAACTCAGGCCCTAGTGGTGATAGCACTGAGACTTAACCCCCAGGACACCAGAGAGGCCCTCTCACATTAGAATTATTTAAATGGATGATGAAGAGACAAAGTAGCAGCACATTTAATGCTGGAAAATAAGGGAGAGGCATCACTTGATTAAAGGAGGTTTACAGACCTTGTCAATGATTCAAAAGTTGAAGTATATACATAGGAGGATATTGCCCCCTGCCCCATTTTTTTTTTTTTTTTTTTTTTTTTGCTTTCAGGAAGGTTTTGAAATTTTAAGGTGAGTCCCTAAGATAGTGATGTGTGTATGAAGAAAAAGAATGGATTTCCCTGGCAAGAGTATACTCTGTTCAGAAGGACTTTTTTATGATTTAACAATGAGGAGGGCACAGCTAAATGGGAGGACACTAAGGAGAATTTCATCAGAAACCTACGAGGTACTCCTGCCAACAGAAAGCATCCCTGAACTCCCTTTGGCTATTGTGAGTGACCCTCCAGAGGTTACTGGACTCTTCAGGTGCTCTGAATCACAAAATTATTGTAGGAAAGGGCTTCGGCTCCTTACCCTAGTTCATGTCTATTTTCCTCAGCAAGCCATAATCTTTTTGACATTGCCCCCATAACGGCTCTTCCCAACTTTTGTCATGTCTCATTCTCAATCGCTTATGCTCAGCCATGCATCTCCAATTTAGATGTTTCACTTAGTTCCTTAGTTATGAACACATTTTCTCTGAGCTTATACAGGTTTATTCAGGATCATGAACTGGATACTTGGTGCAAATTTTGAGTGTTTCCTCTCAGTTTGCTTACTCTGAACTCAGTAGTATTAGCAAGATATGGAGATATAACTACAGCATTATTTCTCATGTCATTAGAAGCAAAAAAACTAATATTTGTGCTGATATTGCTGATTAATTTAACCACTCCTAACAATATTATTGCACCAACAGTTTAATAAGGAAGGCTAAAAAAATTGAGGAAAAAAAATTTTCTCACTACATTGGATTCAGATCTTGAAAAATAACAATAACCTTTTGTTTGACAATGTCTTTGGAATTTAAGAAATACTTAACAATTAGAAAATAGGTGAAAATATATTTTGAGCTTTCAGTGATATGGCCGTATGGAAACATTTCACTGAAAGGTCAAACTTGTAAAAGTTTCCAGACCAAATATTTTGTGCCTCACCATCTAAGAACTGTGACCTTTACACTGTTTCTTCAGCTCAGACTGAATACACTCTTAGGGCATTAGCTGTTGTATCATCCTGCTAGATTTCTCAGCTTGTCTCCTGGTGGCTGCCATGTGCATGTCTTTTGTTGAAAGATGCTAGTGAGAGATTTCTTAGGTAGTGTGTGTGAAAACGCACATCCATAATTCATCAAAACAGACTTAGGAAATGAATTAAACATACCAATCAGCTTTTGAAACACAAGGTTCACTTATTAAAATAACAATTAACTCTTTTGAATAGGTATTAATGAAATTCTATTATAGTATGTGAATTTATTCCTTTTTGAAGTGCTTTGTGTTTAAATGTTCTACTTCATTATGAGACAGTTAATTAGAAACTTTTGAACGCATAACTCTTCTTGGTGAAAAATGAGTAGTGTGTATATTTTCATGTCTCATACTAAAAAGAAAAACATGTACTATGAATTAAAAACAAAGGAAGAACAACTTTGTATATATTCTTTAAAAAGTATGGAGTAATATACAGAACTATATCATAAACAAAGGAAATGAGAAACTTTAGAAGCTACACATGGGCAAGGATAATCATAGGCATAAAACAGTAAATAAGTTAATGAAAACTCAGAAAGATGGAATAGTACAGTATGTATAATACGTATGTGCATATTCATATATACATGTATACATATATGTGTATGTTGCATATACATATGACAATGCTTTACCAAAATTTATCTGACAATAGAAAATATCATTTTTCCAGTACTATTCTTAAAGTAGTTAGAGGACCCACAAAGAAAACATGAATATCAAGATAATATACAGAGAGAACCCCAAAAACTCCACAGAAAAACTAATTCAACTCATCAATCAATTCAGTAAAGTGGCAGGATACAAAATCAACACGCAAAAGTCAGTAGCCTTCCTATACACAAACAATAAATCTGAAGAAGAAGAAATCAAAAAAAATCCCTTTATTATCGAAACAAAAAAAATCAAATATTTGGGAATAAATCTAACAAAAGAGGTAAAGGACCTATACAAAGAAAACTATAAACACTGTTAAAAGAAATAGAAGAAGACACAAAGAAATGGAAAGACATCCCCTGCTCATGGATTGGAAGAATAAACATTATTAAAATGGCCATCCTACCAAAAGCAATATACAGATTCAATGCTATTCCAATCAAAATCTCAATGGCATTCTTCAAAGAAATAGAACAATTATTGATGAAATTCATATGGAATCACAAAAACCCGAATAGCCAAAGCTCTCCTGAAAAAAGAGAAGGGAATGGAGGCATCACACTCCCAGACTTCAAACTCTACTACAAAGCCATAATTATCAAAACTGCATGGTATTGGAACAAGAACAGACATACAGACCAATGAATCAAATAGAAAATCCAGAAATAAACCCACAGATTTATGGTCAACTAATCTTTGACAAAGGAGCAAAGACTATGCAATGGAGCAAAGAAAGTTTGTTCAATAAATGGTGCTGGGAAAACTGGGTCGCTACATGCAAAAGAATGAAGCTTGACCACTACCTCACACCATACACAAAAACCAACTCAAAATGGATTAAAGAACTAGACATAAGACCTGAAACCATAAAATACATAGAAGGAAATATAGGCGAAACACTATGTGATTTGCATATCAAAGACATCTTTACAGACACATCACCCAAAGCAGTGATAGTGAAGGCAAAGATAAACAGCTGGGACTACATCAAATTAAAGAGCTTCTGCACAGCAAAAGAGACAATAACAAAAACAGAGAGAAACCCCACCAACTGGGAGAACATTTTTGCACCCAACACTAATGATAAAGGACTGATCACAAAAATCTACAAAGAGCTGATGAGACTCAGCAACAACAAAGAAAATAACCCAGTCAAAAAATGGGCAGAAGAGCTAAAAAGAAACTTCTCTGAAGAAGAAATGCAAATGGCCAACAGACATATGAAAAAATGTTCAACATCACTTGCAATCAGGGAAATGCAAATCAAAACTGCCATGAGATACCATCTCACACCAGTGAGAATGGCACATATTAAAAAAACTAGCAACAGCAAATGTTGGCGAGGGTGTGGAGAAAAAGGAACTCTTCTACACTGTTGGTGGGAGTGCAAACTGGTCCAACCACTATGGAGAGCTGTGTGGAGATTTCTGGACCTACTAAACATAGAGCTTCCATATGATCCAGCAATTCCACTCCTAGGAATTTACCCAAAGGACACAGAAACATCCATTCCAAAGAGCACCTGCACCCCTATGTTTATAGCAGCACTGTTTACAATAGCTAAGCTTTGGAACAGCCCAATGCCCAAAAATAGATGACTGGATCAAGAAGATGTGGTACATATACACCATGGAATATTACTCAGCATTTAAAAAAGATAAACACATGCAATTTGCAGCAACATGGATGGTCTCACTCATAGCAGGAATCTAGAAACTTAAATAAGGGACCAGGAAAATGAATAACTATAAGAAAGTGAAAATCAAAATCAACAAAAAACTATGAACCAGAGACACTTTTGGGGGGTGGTGGTGGGCGGGAGGGGAGGGATTGGGGGGTTGCAATTGTATGGGGGAAATATTAAAAATCAAATTATTTAAAAAAATGAAAAATGATATAAGAATTATATAAAATAAAATAATTGATAAAAAAAGAAAACATGAATATCAAATGAAGCCCTTTTGGGGGAGAAACCCCCAAATTTCTATGTTTCCTTGGACCTCAAACTACCTTTTACCATATTGCTTAAATAATAAAATAATTTTTGTAGCATCAGTCACTGTATTTTCCTTGAACAACTTATACAAACTGAAAAATGTTCACTTTAATGTGTAAAATGGTGATAAAGTTGCGAAAATCAAAGATGGTCTGCACATCATTTATGGGTTTCTTCTTTTTCTAAGTAGTAAATAGCCCTCAGTAAAGGAACAACCCTAGAAAAGTTGTATTTGCTGAAATTTTTTATAAAAATATTTTTAAAAAGTGTGGAAGCTCAGGATAACAATCTAAATCTAAAGAAATTGATTGAAATGTCCTATTTATTTTTAGAGCATGACGCTTGGAGCGGTAGAAGCCGTAGTTTTAGTGCTTCATAGTGAATCCCTGATAGTCTCTTCCATTTTAAATTTGAACAATGGCAATTATATATATTTTGCATGTCCTTGTAGGAGATACTAGCAAGCTTGAGTAAGGACAACAAACTGCAGAACATAATTATCTGAAAAAAAGTAATAATATTTTATGTAATTAAATTTTTTAAATGTGTGGTTATTTATAAAAATATATATATAAATGTATATAAATTTATATATATATATATATATATATATACCTTCTTTCTCAGTTTATGTCAATTATAGTGTAAAAATGTGGCATGGTCAGGGTACACATATTATGTTACCCAGAGTAGAATGATGCATCCTGGGAAAAAATAATATTCATCCTGATACAACTGTGTTCCAGATCACAAAGTCTCATCACCTGGATCATTTATTCCCTATATTATTTTTCTGTCTGTATGCCCAAGAATATTCCTGTTTCCCCAACTGAAATTTCACTATTACTCACTTAGTCTCTTTGAAAAGGATTATTAGGACAGTTCTTTATAGTTCTTTATTTTAATTAAATTTTATCCTCACTTGAGACATATGTGGCTGATCTTTTTTCGTTGTACACATATGGCTTATGAGACTTTTAATGAGCCAAGTAATTAGATACTATTTTTTGACTTAAAGCCACATAAAAAAATTTCATGAATTTAATTTTACTATACAGTAGCCTTGTTACCGTTCCTATTATTTTTTTAAATAGTTATATTTGTTACAGAAATTATGGACTAGTTTAACTTGTGCATTTGAAACTGTTCATCTTATTGTAATTTTTTAAATTTCATTTGTTTCAGTCTTCTGAAAAGTCATGACAGTTTAGTTATTTGAAATCTGTTGTTCATTAAGCATATTTTCTATTCCATATCCTTCTGTGTAATTGAACACTATACTGATACTTAGGAATTACTGAATAATTGTGAGGATGACTTCTAATATTGTAATTAGATAACTGAACATTTTTCCCTAAAAAGGTAGAAGTTAGATGCTTGCAGTACAATCCCTAAGCTCTAATTCAACCTGCAAATTAATGGTTGAAGTCTCAGTACAACTGTGGTAGAAAAGACAGATGTCTAACACTGATGGAGGTTTGACTGTAGAGAACACTTATTATGATAATGCTGAATTTATTTTGATAATTCGGAGTTATGATAATGCTGATAATTTATTATGATAATACTGACAAAATGATAAATTTGGAAATCTAAATGGTATACTTATAGACTTTCAAACCTGTATTGAATAAATGATCAAAACTTTAATTTACACGAGAAGTTAATACAGCTTTCTCATTTCACAGCCCCATGTAGTTTCTGCTTAGCCAGAGACTGTAGATAATTTTATTTAGAACTTACTAACTCATTGAAACTCCTTAAGGTAAATTAAATTTTTGACTTCTAATGGGCACTCTTGAGAAGAATGTCATTTTCATTTTCACATGTTTTCATGCTATTTTTCTAATCATGTCATTTTCCTCTTTAAATCTTCTTCCTTAACATTGTTTTCACTCTCCAGCAGGCTACCCTTTCTGATGCTTTTGAAATTGCTGCCCCCCCCCTTTCTTTTCCCCATTCTACTTCTTAATGGAGGTATTTTTAACATTCATTCCAGTAGCCAGCATCACATATGTTCATAATGCTAGAGGTTCCTTGTTACCCGAAATCATTACAATCACCATCTCCTCTTCCCTGTTCCTTGGGAATAGTATGGTGTTTCTGGGGACTGCCAAGCCAGGAATGTCTTCTTTTATACTCTTGCTGGTGGGGTGGGGGTATTCCCAGCATATTCATTATATATTCCTTTCTGGCCATTCCAGCTATCCAACAGTCAAATGACACCTGACAAGAGCATTTATTCCGCAAATTATCCCACATATATCCAATTATATTTGATCTGTGGGTGTATGAACTTGTGTGTGTGAGAGAGAATTTAAATACACATTTGAGGTTATTACTGACCAACCTAGTGGTTGGAACAGCTCTTTATTACCCCCAGTCCATTGAGTGAGACTGTATAACTTTTTGTGGGTTTAGGACTAAACAGAACAGATGGAACAAATTCATTTCCATAAAATTGAGGAACTTTGTATACAAAAGAGAAGTACTAATTTGGTTTATAAAAGGAATCAGCACTAAGAGCATCCTACAGCTCAATACTTAACCTTCTTAAGGTGTACCCAGGTATACCTAATAGTTTTGTCAACACCATCCACTTTTTTTTCCTTATAACTCAAGAGTCTTCATACCCCTTGGCTATTTGAAGTAAATATGTAACAGAGTTAGCAGTTAGGGTTGTTTCATGTTCTGAATTGCAAACAGATATATTCATTAAGAAAGTATTATTTGCAGTTTTTTTTTTAAGGCTTAAAAGGACAAAGAAAAGTAGGGCATTTCTGAGATATAATGGGATTAGCATTAATACATAGGCAAAAATTATTTGAAATCATAATTTGCCTGCTATGGCAGTTATCATGCTGCTAGAAATTGCTGTCCAAAAAAGGGGAGTTATTTTTTACATAAGTGAATAATTTGAAAACTTAATACTACAGATATGTATATGTTGTGTATAACAAAAATGACAGAAAGAAAATGTTAGATCTAAGAAAACATTTTCATAGCAAAAACTGCTCCAATTACAGAGGAATGGTATTAAATATGTGTCTTCTCCAAAACACTCTGAAGAATAGAATTAAAAAGTCTAATTTGCATACAAGTAAATCTCTTTAATCTAAAAATGTTCCAAGGTTTAGCAGTAGTGAAAATCTTTTTGAAATGGCCTTTCATACTATAATGGTTATCCCCACAGTTAGATGAACTGGGAGACACTGGCATCACCATGATAGAGGATTTTCTAGAAAACTATTTTAAGTGAAGGCCACATTTCACCATATTTATGAGAGAACAAAACTCCCTGCTGCAGTACATTATCAATCCTGCACAATGAGCCAAAGATCAATTCCCTTGATAATGCTGCCATCAAAATGAAGAAGAACAATGTGGATTTGGGGGATAATGTACTGAAGCTTCATTGCTTTAATTAACATTCCCTAAAGATCACCTATGCTGGAATGAGAAAGAGTAAAAAGAAGTTATCACAACCTTAAGTGTATGAGAAGATGTCTCCAGAGAGAAGGCATCAGGCATTATTCTGTTTTTTTCTATGGGCTGACTGAGAACCAGAGTTCAGGAAAAATAATTTCAATCTCCAAAATGCAGAGGACATTGGTGCTTCGATTAAGAATCAAATTTTAAAATACCCTAAGTATTCCAGTTACAGTTAAGTAAAGGGATTTTATTAGACTTTACAAGTTTAGGTTTGAATAATGTGATATCAGATGTGATGTAAATAATTTTTTTACTGTTTAGTATTAGAGTATCATTTGGAGATGAAGAGAGGGGGAAATATTTAAATCCAAGTGTAATTAACCCAGTGATTATTCACTTTAGAAAATTAGAATAGCCGAAATTGTCATTGTTTGATATAATGAAGTATATACACAATAATCTATTTTTCTATTAAATAAACATTTTTAGGCTCCTTTGAGATCTCAGACACTGGATTAGATGCTGGAAATTATGGAATTTTTTATAATTATCATGAAAATACATAATGTTCAATACAATGAGATGGGTATTATCATGAAGTTATTCAGAAATTCATTACTTAAAACATGAGTAGTGAACCAGTAGTAATTGGTATCACATGGTGGCTGTTAGAAATGTAGACTCTTAGATCACACTTGAGACCTACTGAAGTGGGAAGATTCAAGATCTCTCAGGTGATCCACGTGTACATTAAAATTTGAAAAACACTGCCATAGAAAATATAGTCAAAAAGGAGAATTTATCATCATGCTCATGATGAAAAAGGAACCTCCAGTGAGTTGTTTTTCCCCTTATATACATATGTGTATATATGTGTGTACGTCTGTGTGTATATAATTTTTTTGGTGCTCTTTGCATTTCAGTAACTTAATTTGTTTAGAGGCACCTCAGTAAGCCTCATCTATACCAATAGGCACTTCATAAGAACCATATTCAAGTGAAAATTCAATGTATAATTTAAATCTCATTTTTTGTATTGGCTGTGTAACTGGTCTAGAACCTGCATGGAAGCCATATTATTATACTTCTCAGTATAGTGGCTATACACAGTTTGGAAAATATGTCATGAATTGCTAAATTTGGAGTTTCAGAGTCTAGTACAGTACTTATCCCAGAGTAGAAGTACAACAAAAATATATCAGAAAAACCCACACATTCATGCAAAGGTAGATAGAAAGAAATTTTGAAGCTAAAATTGCTTGCCGTAACTCTCTAAGGATTGCTTCTTTCATTTCTGTATCTCAAAAAGCCTCTTCCAGTTATGGTTCTAGTTGAGCAAATAGTTGCTGCATTTCTCTGCTTGGCACATATTTAAATTTCACACATTTGTCAAATAAGCAAACATAGATTTGTTTACCTGAAAATATTACACCCAATCATTTTTACTGTGTTTACTTTAATTATTATATTGGGAAGTCTAGTTGAAAATTCTCTAGTGACATTTTT
The DNA here is from genome assembly GCF_014898055.3 of Talpa occidentalis. NCBI lineage: Eukaryota > Metazoa > Chordata > Mammalia > Eulipotyphla > Talpidae > Talpa > Talpa occidentalis. The sequence continues at coordinate 21,441,297 of NW_023603184.1, read as the reverse complement.
TAAAAACATTTACTCAAAACTTAAGGGGAAATCACATTTGATAATGGAATTTGGCAGTATAATTCGCCAAGTTGACTTGGCATTATTGAAACTGGATACAATGTGAGATCATTTTCTTTATTAATTTTATTTCGATGCTTCTGTCTTATTCCCACAGGTTTTTGTAAATGTAATAATTCCTGAAAATTGCTACAGCTACTAAAATGTTTTTTTTTTAAAGACATGATTTGATTTCATTTTCTATAATTAGTCTTAAGTGCATTTCAGAAAGCGTTCTACACAGAGTTTTACCTTTTTTTAGAGACATGATCCATGGATTGCTTTTTTAAGATGTAGGTTTAAAACATTTAGTTCTTTTGTTTGAAAGCCATAAAAATACTCCATTTTTAGCTATAATTGTTCTTGGGAAATACACACATATTTTAAGTATTCAACATTGAGTTCATTCAGAAAGTTCCTTTAGACTTTCTACTCAAGAGCACAAAATCTTCCTTCTGTGGAGATATAAAAACTTTGTTGTATGGATACAACAAAGATTATTAAGAAGCACATTTGAAACAAACTATTTGCATTGACAATAAAAAGGAGGAAACAAAAAACTCTATACCATATTGTGTTGCTGGAAACATTAAATTTTATTGGAACTCTATTATCAGTGCTGGGGAAATAGTTTTATTCTGTGATTACAAAATTTTGAATGTTCTATTCATTGATCATGATGTCCCAAAAAAGTCATACCAGAATCAGTTTGTTAAACATTTTTTGCATAAAACAAAAGACTTGTAAAAATTAGTAAATAGAAGTCAAAATGGCAAAATGTGTCAGTTACTTCCAGCTTATTTCTAGTGAGGCATTTGTTAAAATTAACATTTCCTAAATTATCATAATGTGATGTTTATGATAATATGATCCAAATTTGGCTGGCTTTTTTATACTGACTATATATTAATCTGTTCAAATACTACCTCCACTGTTACTATTAACTGCTACTATGTCTATTATTGTCACTAACAATAACCCTATTCAACACGTACTATGGATTTCCATATCCTAGCACTGTATTAAATAATTTACATGCATTATGTCACCAAAAAGATGTCTATATATTTTTATTTTTTTATTTTTAAAGATTTATTTATTTATTTGTTGGTTGGTTGGTTTATTTATTTATTTATACAAGCACTGGGTACAGTCAGAAGTGCGGGAGGGTAAAAGAATTCACCAGAGCCAGAGCAGGGAACAGAACAGGCAGACTTGAGGAAATACACTGCTGAGGGGAGCAGCAGGCGCGGCAGGAGAGGTCTGTGCACCATGTGCGATCCTCGCGGATGGCTGGGGATCAAACCGGCGCTGCAGAGGCTGCGGGCAGCTTTGCAGCCCAGCGCTCAACTGCAGCACCACCAGGGGAGACCTTTTAAAGATTTATTTGATTTATTTATGCATACAAGAGTTTGGGTATAGGCCAGAGGTGCGGGGGAGTGGGCAAAATGTAAGGATTCACCAGAGACAGAATGGGGAGCAGAACAGGCAGATCTACTGAAATACACTGTTGAGGGGAGCAGTAGGCAAGACAGGAGAGGTCTGCTGTGCCATGTGGGTTAGTTCCCTGGCCGGGGATCAGACTCATGCTGCAATGGCTGCTGATAGCTTCATATTGCTGAGACTTAGCACCCTTGCACCACCAGGGAGGCCCTGAAAAGATGTCTATTTTATGACTTTATGTTGTGACTTCGAATTTCAAGGAAATTCGATGCCCATCAGTGTAGATGTGATGTGTAGTCACTTTCTGACCTGTAATCTTAGGCTAGTGTTTATATCATTTAACACTAATCTATATGTGGTTCTATAATTTGCTTGATCAAATAGATTAGTCTCCCCTGAAAAAGGAGCATGTTTCTCAGGCAGGATTAGATAAACTATACTTTAATTAATGTGAGAAATTCCAAATAAACTACTACTTTCTTTTGTGTCCTGAAAGGTCTGATACTCCAAAGTTTGACAGTCTGAATTAATGGTGGAAGTAGACCTTGACAGTAAATCTAATATTATCCCAGTCAGTAAACTTAGATAGTGCTTTTACTGCAAATTTGTGAAATAGATACAGGGGTCTACAAAGATACTTTAAATGGGAAATGAGAGGAGGAGAAAAGAGTCTTTGAAACCCTTATTTTTAGATAGAACTACTTTGTTTCAGGTTTGATGTGGCATGCCAAATGTTGTAGTAAATTTTATTTGCTAAGAGGACAACTTTATCATTACCTGCTTGCCAACCCCCATTAACAGACTGTGGTGTTTATTTTTCCTCCCCCTCAATCTGGGCAGGTTTGTGATTCATTTGTTACCAACAAAATCCAGTAGAAATCATGGTGTGTGTCTTCTGAGTCAGCTCAGAAAAGGTGAGGCAGCCTCCAACTCATTTTCTGAAATAGTCATTTTTAATGTCCTCCGTCATATGACCTCATTTCAAATGCCTTGAGACATCCTTATTTCTGAGATGATCTAAAGTTGCCCATGTAAGGATATTTGAATGTGAAGCCCTGGAAACACAATTGGGTAGAAAGTTGGCTGGAGATTTCCACTGGTCTTGCTCATGCCACCATGTTCAGTAACTTAATGAGAAACCCCAAAAGCATCACCACCAAAAAAAAAAAAAAAAAAAAAAAAAACCCTTTCTGAATTCCTGAATCATAGAAACCATGAAAGATAATGAAGTAATTATTATAAAATAAGAGCAAGAATTCAAACCTGGGAAGCAACCCAATAGATAATACTCTGTGAGAACTGTTCCAAATAAGCATGTTTGAATTTAGTTTATATAGCCAACAACAATGAGTCACCAACATTGTGAACATAACTATGGTTGAGAGGAGGGTCTTCTTAAATTAAAGTACTCCATCCAAAAGATATGCTTATGCTAAAAGAAGACAATGCATTACCTAATGACCTCTCCAAAGAATAATTTTGCAGAAATGCAAAACCTTGGGTACCCATTGCAAAGCTTTAGCTCCTTGGTCCTTAGTAGAGTCTAAAGGGTTGAAAGGTTGTTTTACCTGCAGGTAACAAGTTATGCATCCACACTGGAGCTTGTAAAGGTGATTTGTGAATTTGCTCCTCAAAGTAGGGCAAGGCCATCAGAAAATTTTACATTATCTTTACAAACCAAAGCAATTTAATGCGGTATGGTATAGTTGCAAGTGCAGATAAATAAAATAAGACACCAAAATGTAAGGTTTGAAATACTTTATGTGGCTTTTGGTCCTTTGAACAGGAAAATAGAAATTACTGGCAGTCGCAAAATCGGATTTTTCAAAATCCCGAGATTACTCTAAAATATTATTTGAAATGGATTCCTTTTATAGGTTAGCTGTGTAATAACATATAATAAAGCTGGCCTTAAAAAAGTACATCCTCTTCCAGTGAAATATTTTGATATTTCTACTTAAGGGTGACATTATTAAGAATATGGTGTTTTTATTTTATTAAATATAAACATGAACCCAGGTGTACATGGATATACCAGGTAAAACTGACACGGTCCAAGCTGTCACCATAAATACCATGTGTAGCTAATGACAAAAAAAAAAAAAAAAGATACTGCAGGATGTAGGAAAGCTGGTTAATGTAAGGTTATTAGGAAAGCACTGTAACAAGTAACCAAGGTACATTTGTTAAGTAGGCCAAAGGCAGTGCCTTCTCCACTGTTAAAATTTTATAAAGATTTAATCATCCTTCTTTACCTGGGACAGAGGGGGTGACACCCTGAAGAAGAGAGATTCCCCTAACAAATATAAATGTTTCTTACAAAAGAGACATTTTGCGAGGTTCAGACCATCTCCTGTGTCTGCTATTTCTTAAAAATAATCAGCTTAAAATAAACCTGTTCCAAAGAGACATATTTTGGTGTGGTCTATTTGCTTCTCTTCAAAATCATAGAAGTAGGTAATGTTACCGAGATTGTATAGATAAGACCAGGATTTAAACCTGAGATAATTTGTCTGCAAATCAATGCTACTACTGCCAGTTTCCTTGGAAAGCATCTTTGGGGAATGCACTTCCAAACAACCAGGGATCATCTACTTCTGAATTAGAAATACATTTCAGGAGATGAGCTAAATGGTGGACTTGAAGAAACTGTAATAAAAAAATAAACTGGAGCAATAACTTGGCAGTCTCTCTCCCACAAGGAGAGAACCAACACATTTGCTTTTAGTGAAAGGATGCTTGGATTATATCTTATCATGGTTACAATTGTGCTTTTTTTCAACTACCAGTAACATGAGGAGAAACACTTTGGTTACCATGTAATTCTGTTAATATTTACATAATTATCACATAGGAAGGGACAGATATTTCTCTAGGACTATCTGTACTCTGAAAATGCGACCTTTTTAAATCTCAGATTCCTGTAGGTCCAAACTCAGATCAAGTCACTTTGTGTTAGGGACAAAATGGAGAACAACATAAGCACATAATAGAGAACAGAATTTAAACTTGACTAATAGGTATTTACAACCCTCTCAGAGATCCACAGAAGTCAATTCCCAATGTCAAATCTGCTCACCCAATCTCTGATCTTCCTTGTTCCCCTAACTCAGCTTATTTTAATCCTGATAAAAATAAGAAAGAAAATCCTCTGCAATTAGTCTGCTGCAAGAAGCTAAGTATCTTCCACATCCAACCCAAAAAATACCCTTACTCAAAACAGTTTGAGGTCATTGCTTTCATAATGTTGAGTACCCCAGCTTGCAGGTCTAAACCCTTGCAACAAATTCATCTTTGCACTTTGTTTTATTCAGTGTGTACAGTTTGGTTCTTGTCATTTTCCTTACAGCTTTGGTTATGCCATGTTTTATCAATATCTTGCTATTGACATTTTAAAGCCCATATAATTCTGCTAACATTACTAAAATTCAGTTTTGAAAAGATAATAGCAAGATACGTAAATTAACCTACTTGACTAAATTTCTGGAACTACAAAATTAGAGAATAAACAAAATACCACTGCTATGGATTTAGATTATAATGTTTTCCATAAAAAGTTAAAAAGGGATGGATGAAAAGTTATTGCCTGTCATAAAGCATTATAGTTGGAAAATATACATCAAAATATAATGTAAATCTGTATACTCTTTAGCTGGCATATTAGTACGTGGTGCAGAAATTTAAATTACTGAAGGGGATTCATTTTGTCATTCAAATCCCATTATTAGAGATGAAATGCTAAATATTTTCTAACAAGTACTATGATGAGTATTTGAGCATTTCAAAAGAAATAGCCCTATCATCTTCAAGAATCTCAGAATCTCTGAGAGATAATGAGGTCAAATAATATGAACAGCTCAAGAATGTTTAATGCAAAACAGTCAGATACCATCTATAAAAGAGGTAAGAACAGGAATGGACACTAAGAATGTATTATATCTAGCAAGCTCTCAGTCTTCTCTGGAGAAGCAAATCTTAAATTGACTCATAAATTTCTTTTTAAAAGGTCACTACAGGTGTAATGAAGTACTTACTAACGTAATTTCATGACCTAATCTAGTCTTAAAGTTGAGATAGTATATTTTTGAGATAGTATTTAATGTAGGTACTAAGAGTCCTACATTCTAGCCAATCTAATTTTCTTAACTGTTTACTCATCCAATCTGAGCATTTTGCTTATATGCCTTATTGCTCACTTTCTGCCATTAATGCACACTCTCTTTTCACTTCCCTCTATTTCCTTATAACCTTCATGAAAGAATTATACAAGATACATTCAAATATTTTTTCCTGAGTTCTTCTATGATTACAGTACTAACTGGAAGTGATCTTCCCTTTGATCAATTTTACTGTCTTTATATTTTCATATATATTTACATTTATGCAAATATATGTTGTTGTTTTGTGATGTGTGAACTCTGAGATTAGACTGTGCTATTCTTCATTTCTAGCACCTAAAGGAGTTAGTTCTTGGCATATAGTAATTGTGAACATATAAATAAACACAATTTTCAGAAAGCTGTTGAAATTAATTTAGAAATTATTCTTAAAAGTATGAAAGGCATGTACACTACCTGCTTTCTCTGGTGAATTCTCAACCTTTACAATCTGCCAGGCTAGTCCTGTCTTTAACACAACTCCCTGATGCTCAAGTAGCCTTTATGAAAATGCCATGAAGCCACCCCATGGAGAAATTATTATACGTTTTCTATTTCGTGAAAACTCCTTTGTTTACTTCTGAAAGAAACACAGGATAAGACTGGGTGATATTTAAAAAATAAAATAAATTGTAGCCTTAGCCTTCACCAGCTGTGGCTTAAATTATACAATGTCATACAGAGAAAACCAAGTGAGGCCTACTTGTGCAAGAAATTTTGACAATCCTCTAACCTCCAGGTAAAAATAAAGCTATGGCTTGGCATAGTCATTTTAAATGCACAGAAAATTGTGTCAAAACTCTTGTCTTTCTACCAGAAATTATGCTATACTGTTGTGAACAAGCTTTCTCATTACATTATGAATGAAAAATAACTGACAGTGGCCCTCCTTGGTGGTTCAGTGCAGGGATCCAGCGTTATCAAGCTATCGCCAGCCACTGTGGCCTGAGTTTTATCCCTGGCCAGGGAGCTAACCCACATAGTGCAACAGACCTCTGCTGTCTCCCTCGCTGCTCCCCTCAGCAGCATATTTCAGTAGATCTGCATCTTCTGCTCCCTACTCTTCCCACAGCAAATTAGTATTTGCTGTCTCTGGTGAGTCCTCTCACCACCCTGCATCTCTGGCTTACACCCCAGTTCTTGTATGCATAAATAAATAAAAGTACATCTTAAAATAAAAAGGTAACAGCTAGTAGCAAACTCACTATTTGGGCCATCATATAAAGCCATGTACAGTACTTTATTACTAATACTTTGTGCTCATGGAATTTCCTATAGCTGTCTAAGGAAATTTATAATCTTCCTGAGAAATAGAAATCCGCATCCTTTGATGCTTCAAAGGATTAGTGGGAGAACATATGCATTAAGAAAATAAGATTGGGGCCTCCCCGATGGTGCAGTGGTTGAGCGCTGAGTTGTGAAGCTGCCCGCAGCCTCTGCAGCACTGATTCGATCCCGGGCCACCGGGCAAGAGTCCCACATGGTGCGGCAGACCTCTCCTGCTGCCCGCTGCTCCCCTCAGCGGTGTATTTCATCAGTCTGCCTGTTCTGTTCGCCGCTCTGGCTCTGGTGAATTCTTTCACCCTCCCGTGCTTCTGACTGTACCCAGTGCTTGTATAAATAAATAAATAAATCTTAAAAAAAAAAAAGATTGTACTGAGTTCCCATGGAAATTTTGCATTTGATTGCTGCTACTCACGTGTGTATATGTGTGTGTGTGTGTGTATCTCAAAATCCCCCATGCTCAGAGTCAGTTTTTTCCCCCCAAGTAGCAATATACCTTTAGTTTTATGTTGTTTAAGTATGTTTTCATCTATTTATTTGAGGCAAAGAAATCAGTTATTTTTCACAGACCCCTGAACATCTTTTTAATCAAAGGAATTAGAAGTTTATTTTCATTTGTCTTAAGTGTGATAATTTTACAGATTAATAATTATAAATGTTAGACACCGACTGTTGGTTAAAAGGATTAGTATTTTGTTGTATTAATTAACAATACAATTACCTTTTAGGTTAAAATTAGCAGTAGCTATTTTTTTTGTAAATGATTACAGAGGTTTATACATGCATCCTCTTTTATTTGTAGAGAATTAATTAACAGTATAACTATGCTAGAGGAAATTTTAGAGGTTTTTATGGGAAAAATGGGACACATAGATTAAAAAAAGAATGGGGAAAAGAGAAAATATAAACAAGCGGAATAATATAAAAATGCATGCTAATTGCAATTGTAATGTCCTATGTATTTGAAAGTGGAGACAGAATTAAAATATATGACAATAAATATGGGCACAACACAATCATTTGTCTTAGAACAATCCATTCACTGAGAACAACTCACCAAGCTGGAAAAACTTCAGACAAAAATTATGTTGGAGAGCATATGACACCAACAAAGACTTACTGGGTTATAATTCCCAGAGAAAAAGAAAACAATGCAAAATGAGTGAGACATTTAATAATAGTCTTCCTTTAAATATTTTTCCAGCTTATTAAAAAAAGAAATATTTACTGGGAGACTCAAGCTAAGTAGAAATCTACAACTGAACATCTGAGACTCCAAACCATTTTTAGCATGTTCATGAGACTGGTAAAATAAAAATTAGAGTTGTCCTGCCTGGTCAGAGACTCTGGTAAACACCCAGAATTTTCTAGTAGAATCCAAAAGACCATATCCAACAAGTGAAACTAAGCTGAAAGTAAGTAAGTTGTCACTGAAAATAAGTTTGAATCACTAATACCTGAGGGGATTAAAATCATCTAGACCTGACTTAGATGCCTGCCAGAAGAAAATCAAATCCTATCTAGAAGATACCTAAAAAGACAACAATAAACCTAAAATGTTTATTTTTATAAACATTTATAATTCAGTCATAAGACTCAATAGTAATATTTTCAGGGAAAATGCATTAATTTGTAGAAAGGTAATTTCTGTTATAACAACTAGTAAATCCAGGTAAATTATAAGATCATATTTTTAAAGGCATCAAAGGACTTTGGATACAAAGACCCAGGGGAACTATAATGAAATATGTAGATAAAAAGAATGGTTTTGAAACAAGTTGAGATGACCTGGTGTTTTTGCTTTTCTTATAACAGTTATGGGTTATGTACTATTTCTGTTCAGTTAGTGTCATAAAACAGGGTACAGGTAAAGGCATATGGACTGATTGGAAATAAGTAATTATTCAATGATAATATAATAAACATAAAAGGTTTTTAGAAAATAAATTTTAAAATGAATAAGTGAATTTAGCATGATAGCTTAAAGTAAGTTCTCTTCATAATAATTTTTTTATTTTTATATGAGCAAAAAAAGCTCAATAAAAATTGAAAGATATCATCTACAATAGTATAAAAATCACTAATACCTGAAAACAATCAAACAAAAAGTGAAGAAAACACCTGTTAAACAAGTCTGTAAAATGGAAAAATTAAAGAAGGAATTAATAAATGGATACAGCATGGTGACTTAGAAGACTAAATCAATTTTATTTCATACTTTTTGTGGTAGTGAACAAGTTGACATCAGATAATTATTTTTAAAGATTTATTTTATTTATACAAGCACTGGGTACAGTCAGAAGCATGGGAGGGTGAGAGAATTTACCAGAGACAGAGCAGAGAGTAGAACAGGCAGAATGACGAAGTACATTGCTGAGGGGAGCAGTGGGCGGCAGGAGAGTTCTGTGCGCCATGTGGGACCCTCACGGGGTGGCCGGGGATCGAACTGGTGCTGCAGGGGCTGCAGGCAGCTTTGCAGCCCAGCGCTCAACTGCTGCGCCACCGGGGAGGCCCCAATTATGTTTAAATGCAAAGGTCAATATTTAACATTTTGAGATTAAATAAAGTTTGTTAGTTCTACACTACCAGATAATAAGACCCTTTATAAATGTAAGGTAATAAAGGCAGTGTGATGCTGGCACATGGGAAGATAAGCCTGCTAGTGGAAGAAGTTAGAAATACCAGAAGTGATCCCAATCATATTTGGTCATCTATTTTTTGACCATATTGATACTCAGTGCAGTGAGGAGCTTTGCATATGCAGACTTTTATATAGTGGATAGATTGGATATTTATATAGGAAAAAAATCTGGACTATTACTTCATGCAATTACACAAAAACTTACTCCAGAATAATTGAATATCAAAAAAGTAATATAGTAAAGTTAAGAAAATACAACATAGACTCTCCATCTTATAAAAGGTATTATGGGCTTATTCTGAAATTATTCCAAATCTACATTTCATCAGATTAATTTGGTTGGTATACATAAAGAGCTCCTCCACCAGAATTTTCTCAATTCTGCTCCAAATACTCTTCAACATTCTTGGGTTTCCTTATAGATAAATAATTCTAGAATAAAAAATACAACAGTATAGTACAATATAGTATAGTATAAATGTAGCAAAATGTAATATAACAATATAAAATATAGCATATTAATTTTTGAGAATGAGTTATTTTATATGTTTCAACAATTTTGTTTTTTTAATTTGTTGTAGATAACATTATTCCTTTTGGGTATAAATAATACATCTGTCTTTCTATATCTCTACTATTATCTCTATAAATATACTAATATTTTAAAATATTACTTATAACTTATTTAATAATACCGTAAGTATACAAAATATACTCATTATGAATTAGAAAGGTACACATTAATAAATAATCACAAAGTGACCAACTTTGGAAGTAACTGCAGTTCAGAAAACCTGAAAAAAAGACATGGAGAATGTAAGTGAAATTTAATTATCAAGTGATTGCTGAAAATGGGCAAAATAGTATTTTTTTGATCTCGTGAAAAATGAGAGGAGAAACAAGTTTTCAGGGAAAGATAAGATTTTCCAGTCATTTTACATACTCTCTTAAAAGTTAATTTATTGATAAGTGATGGCGGAACATTGTTTTATGTGCCTGTTGTTTTCTTCAAAGTGTCTAATTAGCAATTCTGCCCATTTTTTATTGAGTTCTTCTTTTCTTTTTGTGGTGTTCAATGAGTTCTTTGTAGATCTTGGGTATTAGGTGCTTGTCATATGTATGATGTGCAGATATTTTTTCCCAGTCAGTGGGTTTCTTTTTGATATAATGATAGCTTTATTTACTGTACAGCAACCTTTTAGTTTATTGTTGTCTTTGTTTCCCTTGCCATTGGATTCCAGTCCCTTAAGTCATCACTGAAGTCAGTGTTGTAGGGTGTTTTGCCATTGTTTTCTTCTATGTATTTCATGTTTCGGGGCTTACATCCAAGTCTTTAATACATTTTATGCTAATTTTTATGTATGGTATAAGAAAATGATCTAGAATTATGTTTCTTCATGTGGCTGTCCATTTTTCCAGTACTATTTGTTTGAGAGACTTTTCTTACCCACTGTAGATTTTTGACTTGGTCATCATAAATGAACTATCCATATAAGCATGGCTTTATTCCTGGGCTCTCAATTTTGTTCCATTGGTCTTCGTGCCTAATTTTATACCAGTACCATAAAACTTTAATTCCTATGGCCTTGCATAGTTTGAAGTTTGGGCATGTGAATACCTCCATTTGTCTTTTTGTTGTTACAATTGCTTCAACTATTCAGGGTTTTAAATGCTTCCATTGACATTCAAGTCCTGTTTGCTCTATTGCTTTTAAAAATTCCATTGACATTTTTGATAGGGATTGCATTGACTCTATGTTACTTTGGATAAGGTGAACACTTTAACAATGTTATTATTCCAGTCCATGAGCAAGGCCTATCTTTCATTTCTTTGTGTTTTCTACTTCCTTTAATTTTTTAAATAGTTTTCCAAGAACAATTCTTTCATTTCTCATCAGGAACTTGCACATCAAAATCACAATGAGATTCAAACTTATACCTAAGATAATAGCCCATATTTAAAAGAAAAAGTGGGGCTTCTCTGGTGGCACAAGGGGTTAAGATGCAACCTCTGAAGCTAGCTATCCACAGCCACTGCAGCACGAGTTTGATCCCCCAGCCGGCCAGGGAGCTACCCACATGGTGCAGCAGACCTCTCCTGACTCACTCGCTGCTCCCTTCAGCAGTGTATTATGGTCAATCTGCCTGTTCTGCTCCCCACTGTCTCTGGTGAATCCTCTCACCTCCCCCCCATGCCTCTGGCCTGTACCCCAGCTCTTGTTATGCATAAATAAATCTTTAAAAAAAAAGTGTTGTTGAGGTATGGAGAAAAAAGGAACACTTTATACTATTGGTGGGAATGTAGCTGGGAACAACTCCTGTGGAAAAAATATGAAGGTTTCTCAAAATATTAAAAATAAATTCACCACATGATCCAGTGATTCCACTTGTTGTTCCATGTGTTTGGATTCAAAGATCCAAAAACAATTCAAGGGATATATGCACTTCTGTGTCCATTGCAGCATCATTTAATTGTTTCCAAGTTATGGAAATAATCTAAGTACCCAACAACAGATGAGTGAATAAAGGAGATGCACATAAAGGAATACGACTCAGCTATAAAGATGAAATCTTGCTATTTGTAACAATGTGAATGGAAATCAAGGGGATTATGCTAAGTGAAATTGATTTGAAGCATAAAGAAAAATAATGGATGATTTCACTAGTATTGAATGTAAAGAAACTGTGCAAATAATAAACCAAACGAACCCAAAAATCCCTTGTAATTTGACTGTACAATTGATGTTGGGGGAGTGGTAGTGGTGGGAGGGACAAAAGATGCAGGGTGTTGTAGTGTAGTGACATTCATTTGAAGAGTTGAGAACATGTATATATACAATGTGATAAATCAATGTCACTTCAATAATAGCGATTTTAAATAATCAACTAAAATTCTACAGTTTCATCTTCTTATGCAAGAGAAGCTGTCTAGGATGGAGTCACATGATTCACTGAGTAATTCAGCATAGATTGATGCCTAGCATGCAATACTGTAACCATCCTTTTGAGCAATCAAATTAGTCTTTTGATGTCGAAGTAACTTGTTTGTAACCTGGAAGAGGAAAAACCTTTGTGGGATATATCAGTTCACCTCTATTGCAATATCTATTCCTGTCAGCCCTTCTTAATTTCTCTCCCCTCTGTTGCCACAGTAACTGTTCGGAGACCCTGCTGTTTAGTTCACCACAGATAAGGCAACATTTCAACATTTTTGAACACAAATTGGCAAGCCATGTAGCTCCTGGCAGTACTATCTCAGCAGGAGACTGGTAAACTAGTAGGAAATGTGTGGTCGGGCAATTAGAAAACACCAATAGATAACTGTGAGCATTCCACGTGTAAGAGAATGCCTTTGGGAGATATGCTTCCAGTGTTTAGAATATACTCCTGCTTAGTAGCAATAATCCATTCAGTGAGCACTTTTGTGGGCAGACAACCATTATACTGACTATGCAGATTTGTAGAAATGAATTGACATGATGTCTCACTTCAAGGGACGTGCTCTGTGATGGTGCAGATAAGCTATATTGAATCACAGTTAAACTAACTTAGTGTGAAAGCGCAGAGCATGGGACAATCTAATCTGAGAGAACACATCTAGGCAGGCTTCAGAAAAGAGATAAAGCTCTAGTTGGCCTCTCTTGCACCTCTCCAAGTAAAATCATGAGGGAGGGAGCAGAGACAGTGGAAACTGAAGCAATGAAATAAAAGCATGGGCATCTTTTGAGCAGATTTGCTAAACGAAGAGAGAAAGTCCCCTATGATTTTAGAGTAGGTACAGATAGAATGATAGAAGATAAAAATGGAAAGGTAACAAATATTCTTTTAAGCAGATTTTATAGCAATCTTTCAAATAACTGTATAACAAAAACTAACCTAAGTTTCTTTCTTTATAAATAACCATAGGACTCACAAAAAGGAAATGAACTTTTCTTCATTTAAGCTAAAATAAAAATACCAATCTATTAATAATATCAGCTTTTTGACATTATAACATGTTACATTATATTGAACCAATAAAAATTTCCAGTTTTGAAGCTAGAAAAGTTTTAATGTCAAAAATTTACAACAGTCAATTACCTCCATGCTATAAGTCTGTGCATTGCTTAATTCACTAATTTATAATTTCTCAGAAGTTGTTGACATCCATAGAGATTTCAGAACGTTTTTCTTATAAAAAAAAGTTGATCCTGGGCCTCCCCGGTGACTCAGTGGTTGAGCGCTGGGTTGTGAAGCTGCCCGTAGCCTCTGCAGCACCGGTTCAATCCCCGGCCACCCGGTGAGGGTCCCGCATGGCATGCAGACCTCTCCTGCCGCCCGCTGCTCCCCTCAGCAGTGTACTTGGGTCCTTCTGCCTGTTCTGCTCCCCGCTCTGGCTCTGGTGAGTTCTCTTGCCCTCCCGCGCTTCTGATTGTGCCTGGTGCTTGTATAAATAAATAAATAAATCTTAAAAAAAATAAAAGAATTAAAAAAAAAGTAGATCCTAGAAATACATATAAATGTATGGATATATTTTATATGTAAAAATCATTTAATGTGTGTATGAGGAAATGACTCTAACAACATTGGGATTTTTAATGTGTGTAGTTCCTGAACATGGAGGTAAATTTAGAGAATATATTGGAAAACAAAAAAATACCAATTCATACTCAGACACACTGATAGAATCAATGAACTAGAAGAATTTATGACTCTGTTTATAACTCTTTAAGATTAGCAGTTCTATTTTAAAGCATCTCTTTCTTTACTATTCTAAGTATGCTTTTTTTTTTGTCACACGAAACTAATTTCAACTGATTTTTTTCTATTTTAAAGTTCAAGATCAACAGATATTACTCATTGGTGCCTTGGCATTTGCCCTTATTTCTTTTGGAGTAATTGTAGAATTTTAGTAACTTTGAATTATTTAAAATATCAAGATTTTGCCAAGATTGGGATTAAGTTTGCATTATTTTTATAATTCAGAACACAAACTATTTCACATAAAATTGAATCACTAGTCACAATTTTCAGGACCTCCACAAAGGTGCCAGAAAAATAATAGCTCATTATGATTTTCTCCTATGTCCATTTCATAATTTTGATTCTACAATGATTTTCTTCTAATAGCATTGTGTAATTTTATTAGAACTTTCTCAAAAGCTTAAAAGGAGTAGCTGTACTCAGAAGGAACAATATCAGTAGAAGTATAACCCAACTAAAATGTATTATACTATAATCTAGCTATATTAAATAGTTCTCAAGTATATCCACTTCTCTAATATTACCACTCTTGTCTCAGTCTATCACCAGCTTTTATTTGTGCAATTTTAATAGCTTTCTGATTAGACTTCTTTCCATTGGTGATTTTTTCCACAATGATGACAAAACCATACTTCTAAATGTGAAATTTGACCATTATTATTTTTTTAAAGATGTATTTATTTATGCATAGAAGAGCTGGGATACAGGCCAGAGATGCGGGGTGGTGTGGGCAGGGGTGAGAGGATTCACCAGAGACAGAGTGGGGAGCAGAACAGACAGACTGACTGAGATACACTGCTGAGGGGAGCCCCAGGCGAGACAGGAGAGGTCTGCCTCACCATGTGGGTTGCTCCCTGGCCTGCTTGGGATTGAACTCATGCTGCAGAGCCTGCAGATTGCTTCATAGTGCGGCACTTAACCCCTTGCACCACCCGGGAGGCCCTATTTTCTTAATTCAATTATTTTTAAAATTGAAGATAATGTATGTGATTCAATATTTAGTGGAAAGTTATACTAGATAAACTTGCATGTTCCTCTTTTAGCTTTTGATTCTGTGATTCTATCAAGTGAATTTGTTGAAAGTTGTGACAATTTGCAACCTGTAAGGTGTAAGCTCTCGGCTTATGAGGGAAATGTGTAAAATAATACTGCTCTTATCACTTTGGAGACATGGTTAATACCTGAATTTCAGCCTCATTTGGAATGTCACAGGAATATCTCCTATTCTAGGAAGGTCAGATAATTTTAATTGTTGCAAGTCCCTAAGTTTTGTGTATTAAAATGTGAAGAGTCAAATATCAGGATGCAGTCATCATTTTTTAAAGATGAAAATCAAAGGAGCAACAGACATTGGTAAGGAAGATACAGTGGTGGTGAGATCAAGAGGTTATTTCCAACCAGAAAAGTCTACTCAAGCAGTCCTCACAGGTGAACTTAAAGTTAATGAATATATATCAAAACTATAATGATCCTTATTTTTGTATGTTAATGATATTGGTAAGAACTTACCCTCTCCCCACCATCCCTGCCCCCACACACTCACACACAGAAAACAAACTTTTACTCTTTGGAAGCAAAAAAGAAAGAAGATGTATTTTTGGTGAGTAAATATTGGAAAAATTCAGGGATGATGGATAATGTAAACATAATTTTCTAAGATAGACCCTTTCTTCTTTTGATACCATTTTTCTTTCAAGTCAAAAATACAGATAATGGTTCTAGTGGGTTTAGAAATTTTCTATCTCATCCTATTGTCTGAAAACTCGATTAGTTTATATCTCAGGGGTCAGTCTATTTTCTTTATCTCCAAAATCCTGTGCAACATCTCACTATTTTTTACATACTGTTTACAAAGAACAACATAAAATGCAGAATACAATACCAGAATCCCATATGAAGGAGTGCAATAAGCCAAATGATTATTTTCCATGACTTTTTTCCTGAAGGAAATACCTCAATCTCTCCAATAAACATTTATTATATATATAGTGAATGAAGGAAATGAAACATTTTTATCACTCTCAGTTGTCTATTTTTAATCAGGCTACAGTAAAAATCTAAAGTGGATCATAGACCCTCAGGAACCTCTACTAAGATAAGTTAGCCAAGGTAACTGAATTGCAGTCTGAACCTAATATTTTTAAAGAAATGGAAAACTTTCTTCTTTGACTAGAAATTGCTTCTGTGGATAAACCCATGTTCTTATCTCCATGCTAACTCCCTGCATTTCCACTTTGTGAAGGATGAGATCATTTCTCTTCCTTAGTACTTCATCAAGGACATATTTTTCCTAATTTGTTTCAAAAAATATGTTATGTTTTGTTTAGATGATTTGTTCAGCTGCAAAGAAAATGTAGATTACATTTATATATCAGATTACATTTATAATATTCATTTTCATTTAATAGCTCTAGACCATATTTATGGCCTACAAAATGCTGGGCACAAGGTTATATGTAAGAGCTCACTAGTTAGCATTGGAACAGCGATGCTTAAATATAAGCTCATTACCATAGTATTAAACACCGAGGAAAGGGGTTAACCATATCAAGGTGAATAAGAGGCATGACAAGGAATGCTTTGTCAGGGAAGAAAATTTTTTCTCTATCCTTCTAGGTCCTTTCTCATGGAACTCACTAAATTGACCCAATATAACTGATAGATTAAATGGGAGAAAATGGCAAATACAATTTTGTATGTACAGAGATCCCGTAGAGTGTG
The DNA here is from genome assembly GCF_014898055.3 of Talpa occidentalis. Lineage (NCBI taxonomy): Eukaryota > Metazoa > Chordata > Mammalia > Eulipotyphla > Talpidae > Talpa > Talpa occidentalis. The sequence goes on along the minus strand of NW_023603184.1, from coordinate 21,424,270 downwards.
GGACCCATGGAATGACCAATACCTGAGGTCTATATACTTTTTAGACAATAAAATCAATAACTTTGTGAAGAACTGACAGAACAGACTAACTTTAGGTTTGGACATTAATTTAGCAGAGTTTATTTACACAGGCTGGAATCCTGCATTCCTTGTCTGTGGGATAAAGATGTATATATCTCATCTCCTGGTGCAAAGTTGATGCCTTTCACACGGGGATTTATCTCTTGTTCTCATGGAGACAGGGCCTTTTTCTTGCATCAGCTATTTCTCAGTAACCTTCATTCAACAATTGGGATTTATTTACTATTCTCCATATGTGTTCAGATCTCATCTTAACCAGCTATGGAACATAATGAAGGGGACTTAGCCTTACTTAGCTTTACTTTCCTCATCAGTAAAATGGGTGAACAATATCTTCCTGCCCTGTTGGTTTAGTTATGTTACTTTATACGTCAACAATTGAGTTTTATTTACTATTCTCCACAATATTTCACCTCTTTTGAAACACCTTTGATTATAAGATCCCCTATTATTTGATGTACCTCTAAGAAAATAGTCTTTATTTTTACTACATTTTTATTTTACATTTTGGGAGAATTCTTTTATCCTTTTTAGGTGGAGATTTTATTATTATAACTCCCGTATACATACAAAAGGAAAAATAAGTGAAATACCAGTTAAAGTTTTCCTGAATATTTGCAAATTCAGAATCTAACATTTCCAAATCAATGTTCAATTTAGAGTGATTAATTTCCTTGTTTTTACATATAATGTCATTCTTGTATTTTATCAACAATACAATGTGCTTTCTGGGCTTATACTTCTTAAAAAATAATTTGTTTTAATGCCAGAAGATCTTTGAAAAATTGACTGTTGAGACAACAGAAAAATGGCATGTGTAAATGTTAATTTGCTTTTTTATATGAAACCATTTCATTTAAAAATAAATAAAAACAAAATGATACCTCATTATTAAACTTACTCTGAATTTAAGCAAAATTAGCCTATTTTTTACTTCAACTTTAGTAATATTTTTTTAAGATTACTTTTTATTTATATAATAGCTAGGATACAGGCCAGAGGCACAGGAGGGTGAGAGGATTCACCAGAGACAGAGTGGGGAGCAGAACAGACCGAAAGCACAGACAGACCGAAAGTACTGTTGAGGGGAGCAGAGGGCAAGACAGGAGAGGTCTGCCGCACCATGTGGGAATCTCCCTGGTGGGCTGGGAATTTTACCTGTGCTGCAGAGGCTGCAGACAGCTTCACAGCGCTGTGCTCAACCCACTGAGCCTCCAGAGAGGCCCAACTTTAGTAATGTTTATAAACATGTTTGATTAATCACCCCCTTTCTACAATTTGGCCCTTTAGAGTTAAAATGGTGCTTCATTATTTATTGACCCCATGATTGTGACATCCAATCTGCCAGTTTTGATGTTGCTACTCCTGATTACTATTCATGTTTATGTATCAACAACTACTTCATGGTGGGCCCCTGCCTTGTAAGATAAGACCTGATATTAGAGATTTTATAATGTGAAAGATATAATCTAGGAGGACCTCCCTGGTGGCGCAGGGGTTAATGACACAGCATTATCAAGCTATTGCCAGCCACTGCAGCAGGAGTTCTATCTCTGGCCAGGCAGGGAGCAACACACATGGTGCAGCAGACCTCTCCTGTCTTGCCCACTGCTCCCCTCAGCAGTGTATTTCAGTAGATTTACCTGTTCTGCTCCCCACTCTCTCTGGTAAATCCTCCCACCCCCTCCCCACCTCTGGTCTATACCCCAGCTCTTGTATGCATTAATAAATAAATCTTTAAAAAAAGGATAAAATCTAGGAGATAGCATTGGTAGTACCTATTTCTTAGAATGAATAATAATTGAGATAGTTTAATTAACAGTAATTTTATGAGCACTTAGCATAAAACTTTAGTACATAAGAGCATTTATTTTTGTCTGGCCTGCACCTGATCAAAACTTTTCCTAAGGACACACTTGCCTTTTTCAGGATGTTTCTTACCTCAAAAACAGAACAATGAAATTACTATTTTTCTCATGCAGCATATAAGTATTGGATTTGGTTATAATATTGTTTTTCATAATTAAAGAATGTTTCAGGTCAAATGCAGTTTAATGGTGTATTTTTTTTTCCTATCAGTTCATTCCAGGATTTCTTTCATGACACGAGAACTAATATTCATAACATTTGTTAGCGAGCTATCACTTCTTTGTTCTGGGTCACATTCTATTCCTCAATATGTGTTACAAATAGAATGGGGAGACACTTGTGCCTTTACACATTGTTTTATTCTAACACAGAAAGTGAAAACAAACATAATTATGTTGTTGCCTCAAATTGAGTTATTTTATTATCACATATACATTTATTTCTTTGCATGTACTTTTTAAAAGAGAACTTCAAATCAAAGAACTTCCATCCATTCACTGATGATGTCCTAGCGTTTCTCAAAACTTGGATGATTCTTTATATTTTATATTAATTAATCATTCAGAATTTGGGATATATATGCAACAACTATGTGAAAACTCTGATATTCTAAATAGTGGTGATCAAAGGCCCTTAGTTCAAATCTAAGACAATCAATAAAGTTTTATTAAAATACAGTCACATTCATTTGTATGTGTGGCATATGGCCTCTTTTGCACTATAGCAACAAGCTTAAGTAGTTGGCAATAGACTATATTGCTTGCAAAATCTAAAATATTTATTGGTCTTTAAGGAAGAAGTTTGCTGACTCCTAGTCTATAGTACATTATTCAATAACTCTAGTTATGTATCAGACAGAACGTTATTAAAATCATTTTTTAATGTCAGACATTATGTAAGATGGCTTTATAATGAGCGGAAAGGTCAACCCATGAAATTCAATAAGCTCACAGTCTAATGTGTTAAAAACTAAACTAGATGTTTTTAGACCTATTATCTCTTAAATCCCTACCCCCCCCCCAAAAAAAAAATACCTCTGTTGGTAATATTATAAGAGAACTATGAGAGTTAAAAATGTTAAGTCAGGGCTTTATGTAGTAACTGGTTTTACCTTAATTTAATTCTAGGCTTTATGGCTCTACATCTGTTGTTCTTACTATTATATCACATTACTCATTCCTTTGTTCAAATATTTTATGACCTGAATGAGGTGATCTAAGGATAGTTGTGGTTCATAAGCATTTGATTCCTGAGTAATAATAAACATATCACTTCCCCCAAATTGCTGAAGAAACAGCCAAAAGAACATAACTGCCTATTGATTGGAGCTGGACTTCGGCAATTATTCAATTCTCTCAACCCCTGGGATGTGCGTTGCTCTTGCCTTCACTATTCCTAAAAGCCTCCTAAGAATATATCCTGAGATAAATGTGTTGCTAAAACCATTTGGACAATGCACATGATTAAAACGATTCAGAACCTCTAAATAAGGTTTTTAGATTTGTGTGGTGGGTACACAAAGCTAATTTTTTAAAAAAGATTTATCTATTTATTTATGCAAGCACTGGGTACAGTCAAAAGTGCTGGAGGGTGAGAGAATTCACCAGAGCCAGAGTGGGGAACAGAACAGGCAGACTGACGAAGTACACTGCTGAGGGGAGCAGCGGGTGGCAGGAGAGGTCTGTGCGCCACGTGGGACTCTCGCCTGGTGGCCAGGGATCAAACTGGTGCTGCAGAGGCTGCAGGCAGCTTCGCAACCCAGCGCTCAACCGCTGTGCCACCAGGGAGGCTCCAAAGCTAATTGTTTTGAGACCCACTTGGTCATTGAGACTGCCAGCTACCAGTTTGGCGTGGTCTGTCTCTTCTGTCTCTCTTCACCCTTCATGTATGGGAGTCAGTTTCAAATTACACAAGGGTAATAATCCAATAGAATTCCCCATAGACTTTATATATTTGGTACATAATCCATTTATTAATTCATCATAGTCATTAATGTTGATGTTTGCATAATTGTCATTGAAATTCTGATAGTACACAAAATTGACATGGTCTCTGAGGTAACTTATTTTGTTTGTTTTTTTTAAGATTTATTTATTTATGCATACAAGAGCTGGGGTACAGGCCAGAGATGCATGGGGTGTGAGGATTCACCAGAGACAGAGTGGGGAATAGAACAGACAGATTGACTGAAGTACACTGCTGAGGGGTGCGTTGGACGAGTCAGGAGAGGTCTGCTGTGCCATGTGGGTTGCTCCCTGGCTGGCCAGGGATCAAACTTGTGCTGCAGAGGCTGCAGAGGCAGCGGATTGCTTCACCAGGGAGGCTCCTGAGGTAACTTATTTTGGTGGCCCAAATTATTCACCTTTTTTTTGTGCTACAATCTCTCACCAAAATACCATGTGTTTTCTGTCCCTTAAGCCTAATTAGAGGCTAGAAGAAAGATGCAGAATATACCACTGATATCCTTACTAATGTTGATGATGTCCTTATATTTGATTCATTGGTAATAGATAACTTTTCACATTACTGCATTTTTGTTTAATAGTAAAAATCCTTTTTTTGACCTATTTTTTTTAAAGTACTACCCTTGCTTTCTTTTCACAAAGTATTCATGTCTTCTAGCCTAATTATGTTGCTTCAAAGTTTCCTTCTGTTTTGATTCTAGACCACCCTATTTAGATTCCCACAATCCCAAAGATAGTGGCATCTCCAGGCTTATTATAGCATTTAACAATAATAATAGAATTTATGAAGAGGATAGTTTGTATATATTTTTTTGTTTTCTTCTAAGTTTGAATTGTCTTGTGGTCAGGTATGATTTCTCTCATATCTTTGTATTCTCACAGGTCTTTGGGGTTAACACTGTTATAACTTCCCAAACATACTAACTTAAAATTCATCCCCATCTATTGGAAGTTGTTAATATTGATGGCTAAATATTAGAACAGTTTTATTTTCCTACTTGATTTTCTATTGTTAGATTAGTTGCTGTAATTCATACTTTTTCTTTAAATGTTTTACAAATTTTATTCCAGATATCTTCTACAATGAACAAATAAATTAACAATACAAATTATTTAAAGACCTTGCCTGCCTATATTACCTGTTTAATCTGAACATAGTATCCAGAAATACTGTCACTCATTTTTGGTATCCATATGTGAGAAATAAACTATAAACAAAGTATTTTCATGTAGGGGAAAGAACTTTTGAGATCAAATAGATTCATTTCCTTATGCAGGTAACCTAATTACTAAAATCTCACTACCCTGACTTATGAAACAGGATAGTAATAACTACCTTATACAATTAATATGAGTCAAATAAAATTTAGACATATAATGCCTGGGAGGTTATCATTCATATATAATGGATTTCTAAAACTATTAGTTCCTTTTACCCTTCTAAAAACTTTGCATAGAATTGAAATTCTGCCAACATAGATATATTTCTTTTGATTAAACAGTATCCACTAAAAAAAGTAAGAACACATTAGGGGTAATTCAGGAAGTTGCTAAAATTCTTGTAAATTAATAAAGAAATATATTTGGTTCATTCCTATATCATAGGGGATATATGTTAAGGCAATGTTAGAACCCAGGGAAGCTGGTGAAATTAAAGAAATTTAAAAATGCTCTTTAAAAAGGGGGTAAATGAGACATTGATATTAAAAATAAAGTCCCCAAGATTGGCAATCTAATCTCTTATGTCTTATATATTATGTTGTATACTCACTAAATATTTACCTATTTACTTAATTCATTGCATGCAAACTGCTTCATTTTCAGTTTTATTTTGGCTAAATCATTATTTTAAAATGTCCATTAAATCTGTGATTAAACACTAAGCTATAACTTTCAGAATTCAATTTTAACACTAATAATAAAAAATTAATTGAATTGGTTCTCCTAAAATGTATAGTAGATAAAAGGTCTATTACAATTGATACTTTTTCATAATTCCTCACTTTTATGAATCATAGATAATTATAGGAATGATAATAGGAAATGTAAATGATACCCCTTTTACAATGATATATTAATAATTGCAATGATGCATGTGTATTTTTAGATGGAGTTTGTGAATTTGCATTATTATTACTTTTTATTTTATTTGAGTCTGTATCTATTCAGTGCCTCTTTTATCATCCTGTGTTGAATTTCTCTTCTTGCTAAATTTATATTTAAAGTTTTAAGATAGTGTTTTAACGGAAGTCTGGAAATTGTATAGGAATCAGTATGGAAGTTTTTTCTGTAACTATTGTAATAAGATATGAAACTTTTTGGCTCTTTTTCTTAGAGCACAAGGGGTCCACATATCTCTGACATTTTCTGTTGGAGTGCCTCCAATACAGTGTTGAAAGGGGTTGCTGTAACTGCAGAATATGCCTATTATTATTTGTGTCTTTTTTGTTTATAATTCAGAACCAGATCTATGCAGAGATTAAGAGATCTAGATAATGTTGTGCTAATTGAGTTTCTAGATCATAAGTCTGTACCTTTTTTTGGACTGATGAAAGTATGAAAGCCATTTTCAGAGATGTATGTCTTCAGTTTAAAAAGCTTTGCTCACATGTACAAAATACTAAGTCAGCTATTGACACCTAGAGGAAAAAAAATCCAAGAGCAGTTTATGTTAGAATGGTGTGGCAGAGACAAGGGTCATCAATATGGGGTTGGGGAGTATGGGACATTGATGTGAGAAAAGGATACTCCAGTCACTCTGTGTGTGTAACTTGTATGCATTTTGGAGTGTGAGGTTAGTTCTGATATGGTAATCATCTCAGCTAAGTCCTACAAGGGTAGTGAAAAGCTATGCAAGGGTATTTACATCTGGTCTCAACTTAAGGATAATAAAACCCTGTTAAAACCAGAATCATAAGAAAAATTGGAAAGTAGATAGGAAAGAGGTCTCAGCTAAACTTCCAATTAGATTCAACTTGGGGCTCCAAAATAGAGCATAGGATCACAATATCATACCATCTGTATGTATTCATTTTTATCTAAAGAATATTGAAAAGGCAGATTAACACTAAGAATTTTATTTGTCCCATGCATGAGATTTCCATGCATTTATGTAGACAAAGCAAACAAAGGAGGGTATTCTTTCCTACCACAAATGTCTATACTGTCACCACCATGGGCCAGCCTGCCCCAGAATATGAGATATAATATAAAATATCCATCAATGAATGAAACAAAGGAAGCCCCTCCTTGGAGGGGTCTAACATTCTAGGTCACCCTTGCCCCCATTTATGTTCGGAGGGAAGTTAAATCTGGGGAAATATAACTTCAAACTCTGAGTGAAGCTTGGTCGAGTGACAATAGGACTTCAATATCATAGAGACAGACATTAAATATGACAAAATATTTGATGGCATTGAGAATAACCACCAATGGAAGCACCCTACCTTTGTAAGGAGGTGATCATTATGGAATTTAACCAGTGCTATCTAAACACTTGTCCAACAATGTCATCTTTTCATATTATTTGCAAGTGTACAGTGCTATCTTCTAATCATTCTGATTTTTAAAAATATTTATTTATGCATACAAAGCTAGGGTGTAGGCCAGAGGTGTGGGGGGGTGGTGGTGAGAGGATTCACCAGAGACAGAGTGGGTAGCAGAACAGGTGGACTGACTGAAATACACTGCTGAGGGGAGCAGTGGGGGAGATAGGAAAGGTCTGATGCACCATGTGGGTCACCTCCACCATGTGGGTCACCTCCTTGGCTGGGGATTGAACTTGTGCTGCAGTAGCCGCGGATTGCTTCGTAGTGCTGACGCTTAACCCCTTGCTTCACCAGGGACACCCCTATTCTGATTTTTTAAACAAGCAAAAGTTATTGAAATAGGGTGATATTCCATTGTTTATGTGGCTCTTCAAAGCTGATATATGTTGGTGTCAGTAAAATTTCCATCTTTTGAGTTATTTCACTATTTGTGATAAAAACAAAAAGCAGACTTTGCTCTGAATGAAGACCATTGGCAAAAAGATTACTTAAGCTTTCAAGGTCACAGAATGTGTCCAGGAAGCTCAAAAAGCTAAGCTGACATTCTGTACAATAGCTTCTTTACAATACCAGCTACTCAATTCTCAGTCAGTGATGGGAGAATGATTCTAGAATCAGTGTCTCAAATTGGGCCACCGTAGTCTTCTTTCTGTCAATTGTCTTGATAATATCCACTGATGCTTTTCCCGTGACACCTATGTTTGGACCGACCCTCAGCCAGGCATACTTTTTTCCCTTCCTGTTTATCTGTTACTAATCAGTGTCCTTACATTTCAGCTCATATATCACATTTTTTATTACCTTTGTGTATTGCCATGAAGAAATCAGAATGTACTGTTATAACTTAGAGCACTATGTATTTTGCCTTTCTGAAATCGTAACAGTTTTAATTTTGCAGTTCAAATGTGACTGCTTAAAATGTAGATCTCTTCTTGGATTATAAAATCCACATGAGGATCTCCTTGGTGGCACAGGGGGTAAGTCTCAGCACTATGCAGCTATTGGCAGCCACTGCAGCACGAGTCTGATTCCTGGCCAGGGAGCTAACTCACATGGCTCAGCAGACTTCTGTCTCACCCTCTGCACCCTCAGCAGTGTATTTCAGTCAATCTGCCTGTTCCGCTCTCTACTTTGTCACTGGTGAATCCTCTCACACCCTCCCCCAACACCTCTGGTCTATACCCCAGTTCTTGTATGCAAAAATAAATAAATCTTTTTAAAAATCCACATAAAAGATGAAAGTCTACATTGGTCTACCATGGTGTATGAATAACTACAGCTTAGCTAAGAAATTTTAAAATACTTGAAGGAATCATCTGGAGAGTAGGTTAATAGCAGATTTGAATATACTAAATGTAGCTGACTCACAAACTTGTAGAATGTCTGCATTCTTATGATAGCTTATATTCTTATTTCTTTACATGTATTTCCCCATACAGTTTTCATTGACTCAATGACTCTCTCTCTCTCCCCATATATACATATATATATATATATATATATATATATTTCAATAAAAAGAAAGAACTGCTTAAAAAAAAACATAGTGGAGATCCACTAGTAAGTCCATTATGATACTTTGCCTTATAATAGTTACAACCTATCAACCTGAAATCCATTATATCTTCATAATTTTTCAAAATTGTTTATTAAAAATCTTCTAAATATCTGTGTCTCTCAAGACCCCAAAGACACTTAAGACCCCAAAGACACTTTATATGTTTTGTTTATTGCAGAGCTCAGAATATAAATAAAACAGAACAAAACCCAAACAATAACACTAATTTATCTGTTTTTCCCCAATAATTCTCCTATGTTCTATTTCAACCAAGGGATATTTTTATACAAAATAAATGTGCAAAGACATGAGTAGAAACTGAGTGCTGTAATAGATGAGCTAGGACCCAGGTTGTTGCTAGTCTGCAGGGGAAGCAAAAGTGTAGATAATGGTAAAGTCCTGATCTGCTATCCAGCTGTGCTCAATATCAACTCACACTAACATTTGGCTGTCTGCCTCTCAGGTGCCATCTCAATTTCTCTACCCCCATGGAAATCTATATTCTTCCTTGGATAGAAGGGGGATGCAGCGATTAGACTCATAAGCCAAGAACAAGCTCACTTGCATTTCCCTTGCCTCTAGTCCACTCATCAGCCATGGCAGTTGCTGCTGCCTCAGCTATCAGCATCTTGTGGAATGTTGCTCACAGGGTAAGAGCTAATCTGAAACAGAGGGACAGTTTGCTGCAATTCTCTAAAAATTTCATTAGCTCAGCTTCTTTAGCCCGAAGTCATGATCTTCTGGCTGACGTATCTCCAAACCGATCCCTCAGGCTAGGCAGGGGAAAATGTTACCTTGTCATTTGCCATCTTTTTTCTTGTTTCTTTTTATATTGATGGGGAAGTGTTTTTCTTCATCCTCCAAATCACAATTTTAACATGCTATCAGCTTTTTCAAACAGAATTATAGTGGTACAGCTATGCAGTCAGAATTTGAATATGAAATGGGGCTTTGCTTGGACACTGCGGAAATTCAGAGTCAGTGACTGAAAAAAAGAATTCATGAGTTAATTCAGAAAGTAACAGATGGGAACCACAGTAGTGGATGCATAGAGAGACTGAATACAGACACTGGGCTTCAACTAATAATCTAATCTTAGAATCTAGGAAACAAAGAGACAGGGCCCTCATTAAAGGTGTGGCCAGTTACTGCTGTTAATCTACACTAGAGTGGTATCTCCTATATCATAGTGTGATTTGCTGAGATCTGGTTTCTAAATTTGTTATTTTGGACTTCTCCTTTGCATGTTAAATATATTCTTGATATTCCGTGTTTTGCTGTACTAGAGACCAGTAGTCCTGATTTATGCATTAATTAAAAACTTTTAGTTTAGTTCAATTTGGTATCAAAATGATAAATGACTGTACCAAATACTAAAGTGAGGCACAAGATGATATACTGGAGACATAGAATAGGAGGCAGATTATTTGGAGGTTTGGACATCTACTGCTGGTAAACTCTAATTAGCGTATTAGCATAGTTATCACAGACCTGAATAACTACAAATGCATATTTGAATCTGTGAGTATATCTATCCATTTATTTTGTTTTGACAGGTTTGTGTGAAAGCTATTTTAATATTCAGTTCTGACACTTCCACCTTATTTTACATTACTTTTGCTAAGACACATTACAATTGACTTGCAAGAGGTTATATGAGTAAATTAAAAATATTTTAAGGATAAAATGCCTGTGGTGTAAGTAAAACATCATGTTTTTAAGAGTATAAGATGACAGTACCCACACTTTCTTTGGGTTCCTCTGCTATGTTCTATGACGAGAAGCTAAGAGATAAAATAAATTTTGTGCTAAATTCTATATTTTTGATTTCACTAAGATCAAATAAGTTGATCATTATAAAGGCAAATCATCATTAAAAATACAGATTAATTTTTTTTCCAACCCTTATTGAAATGTTTCATTAATATAATAATTCACATAATTATTAAAGACATTGTTCTCCTCATGAACAAAATGATGATTGATGTTAGGAATTGTCACCTTTATTCAAAGTCTTATTTCCAAGGCTTGAGAGAGCTGAAACTAGATTTTTAGCATTGTTGTCCCAAAAGGCCTGGTGTTCTGGCTAGTGAAAACCGTCTGGGATTTACATCACATTCTTCACTAAGATGGAAAGGTCTTGCTGATTTGGTCATTGACTTCAATTGAAAAAGAACACAAGCTAATCTCTATTTTTAAGTTATCACTATGACAGCATGGAACAGTATTTTCTTCTAAACACTATATATTTATTGTAAAATAATAATTTTTACTGTAAACAGTTGAAACAATGCAAAAGTGTGCTATTTTATTTAGCTCACTTTTCCAAACAACCACTGTTAACATTGTAACAAATGTTCTCCCAGATATTTTCTACACATAACTCTCTCATATACTATTTCTATCTTTTAAGAACTCATTACACATATTGCTCGGCAAAACATGATTTTGCTTGATATGTTGGAGATAATTCTCCATGTTAGAACATGTAAATTCATTGTATTTATTTGTTTAAGAGTTTATGTATTTATTTTTGCATAGAACTGGGATGTAGGCCAGAGGTTGGGGGATGAGAGGAATCACCAGAGACTGATTTGGGAGTAAAATTGGTAGATCTACTGAAATACACTGCTAAGGGCAGCTGCAGGCAAACGGGAGAGTCTGCTATACCATATATGGGTTAGCTCCCTGGCTGGGGTATCAACTCAGGCTGTCCCAATGGCAGTGCTGAGACTTAACCCCTAGACCACCACTAAAACAATGTCAGTTTCAGAACAATGATATGAACAGAAATGAAATGATTTTCAGAGTTTTTTGGCATAAATATTTGAATTTAAGGAGACTCCCATTTTTTTTTTTTTTTTTCAAGATTTGAAATTTACTTCACAGAAAGTGACAGGAAATAATCTCTGGAAATTCCCTTTAATTTTCCTTTATAAAGATCTGATGCTAAAATTAACTTTCTTTGTAATTTTGATGTTTCTTCTGTGTCTTATAAGAAGGATGTATGAAAGTGTATAGAAAAAAATTGAATCCTTGATGAAATTAAACCTTTCCCTGATGGCACCACCTCCACAGTAATGGCTGCTACCTTTATTTTGTATTATTTTCTTGTTTTTATTTGTAATTTTAACATGAGTAGGTATATAGGGTATTCACTCTGTACTCTACCCACAGAAGGTGCCCCTCTCTATGTACTAAAGTGTCTTTAGTAAAGATTCAAACTTTGGATAAATAGACGCCTCCAAGTCAGAAGCTGGGTCCATTTGTAACTTGAATCCCTGGATTGATTCTGTTTTGTAACATTTGCCATTTGCCTTTCATAGAAGATTAGCTCAAACATTCAAGCCTGCATTTAAAAAACAGTGTTTCTGTTATGTACAGCATTTTGTGGATGCTGTATTAGAAATGATTTATGTAAACATATAATTTGCTCAGGACTGAAACATTGTTTTGGCTATTTGAGTTCTGTGTCTCTGGCAATCCATTTTAATTCTGAATTCAGTGAGAACTCTCAAATAGCTTTAATGCACCCCAGTATATTTGTATTAATATATGCTGAAATATGAAACTTTACAAGCTCATATCTTAGCTTCACATTGATAGTCCTAGTTTCTGACTTTTGTCCTTATAAGTTTTTGTTGCTCTTAACTCATAATATTCTTGCTCATGCTTCAGATTTTTTATCCCCATTGTCATTTAGCTGAGGGTTTATGTTTTCTTTCCATGTTTCTTGTAGGTAGGTCTGGTGGTGATAAACTTTATTAGCTTCTGTTTGTCTGGGAAAGCCTTTGAGGGTTTAGTTTTGTTGCTTCTCAATTTATCTTGGCATGAGATAGGGGTGGGAAGGGATTCCGGGGCTTAAATATTCAGTGTCAGTTTTGCTGTTCACTACTGCCTCCTCTTTCCCCAGCAAGTTCTGTTGAGTGCTTCAATTGTCCTAACACACCCCTCTCTACCTCCCTGCTCAGATCCTTCATACTAAGAATCACGACATTTGGAGCTTGAGTGTCCTGGTGAGGGGGAGTAGCTCTGGTCCACAGGTATATGCTCCTGAACTCACTTAGGTCTGGCAGGCAGAGCAGAGCACATGCTCTGCTGCCAGGCTACGGCCTCAGGTAATGAGTGCCACAGCACTCTCTACCCCAGCCTCCCAGCCTTCCAGGGACCAGGGCTGCAGGCACCACATGCTGCCTCGATACTTTCCACAGGACTGGTGAGCTCTCTCACCACTGCTCTTTGCTCTTGGACCTCTGAAGGAGCCTGTCCTGGGCTCTCCTGGCAACTCTGACATCTCTTGCTTCTGGAAGGGAGGGGAGTCTTTCTTTGATCCAATGATCATGAAGTTGCCACTGTTCTGCGTGGGACTTGCACCCAAGGGTGACTGCACTCCCCTTCTAAAAAGTCCTTCCAGAGAAATTCACAGTGCCCCAAAGTACCCCATTGTCATGCTCTGTTTGGCGGACCCCCAGCCTGTCCTGCTGGGGTTGGAGTATCTTCTCTCCAGGCCATGCTCCATTTCACCCCTTCCCTGCTTGCTTTTCCCTGCATCAAGTCACTGACCTCAGTGCTAGTCCCCCATGGGGAAGTCCTAGACTCTGTTAGGGAACTTCTGAATCTTCCTTTGGTCAAGTATTATTTTTATTTTTGATTTATTTTTAAACAAATAGTCTCAGTGACTAGTGACTCCTGGGTGGATTCTGGACAGGCATTTTTTTTTAATTTTAAATTAATTAATTAATTTTATTTATACAAGCACTGGGTACAGTCAGAAGTGCAGGAGTGTGAGCGAATTCACCAGAGCCAGAGCGGGGAGCAGAGCAGGCAGACACAAAGTACACTGTTGAGGGAAGCAGTGGGTGGCAGGAGAGGTCTGCGCGCCATGTGGGACACTCACCCTGTGGTCGGGGATCGAACGGGCACTGCAGAGGCTGCGGGCAGCTTCGCAACCCAGCGCTCAACCGCTGTGCCACTGGGGAGGCCCCCAAGTATTATTTTTAAATAATTGTTTTGAGGGGGAAAAATAATCCTAAACTCTCTGTTCTGCCATGATGTTGCTGGAGACTTTTTTGTTTATTATATATCATTATAATATAGGATTTTTAGCTTTGTATCATTGTGTAGTCTTGGGAACTTTGTAGACTGTAAATCAATCCCTCTTCCCCATCCCCATATTTGCTTCTATAAAACAATTACCTGCAGTGGTTTCTAACATTTAAGCTACATTTGGCTTTTCAAAGTTTTATAATTTCAGAGATCCAATGAAGATCACTATTGTTCCCTGCAGTAACCATTACCACTTTTCTTTGTGCCACATGTATTCCCAAATCCGTGATGGATCTTGACTCTCGTTTTCCACTTTTCTCTGACTGCCAGCTCCCCTTCCTATTTAGATAGCTGTTTCTGGTTGTTAAAATTTTAGTCTACTTTTCATACTGCCTTTATTGTTTTCTCCTTTGTATAGCATTATACTTCAGTGTCTTCATCCATTTTGTATTTTATTTGTTTGCTTGCTTTAAGCTTAAGCTACTTGTCTTGATTTTGTACTTCTCATATTTGGATTTATGGATATTTCTGTAGTAAGACAAGGAAGGTAAATCAGAGTTCATCTGTTTGAATAAATTTGACTCACCAGCACCTCCTTAAGTACTGCAATTTCACAGGACATATCTCTACGCATTGTCAATTCTCCCAGAGACGCACTTCCATATGCTTTATCTTTCCAGAGTTTCCCTTAGAGATTTAATTGGATATATGGTGAACATCATGCAGTTGCTTTACCTATCAACCAGCCAAAGTAACTCATGAAGCCTGATATATCTCATCTAATCCTTCCTTTCAAATTTGTCAAAAAAATATTTAACAATAGAATATACTTCTCCAAAATCCTCAATTATTCTCATTAACTCATTACTTACAGCTTTAAGAGGCAAACTCACAGTATCTTGAGAGAGCTTTGCATTTCCTTAGGAGGAGGCTACTCAATTTGATTTTTTTTTTACAGATTGATTTATTTATACAAGGACTGGGGTACAGGCCAGAGGTGCAGGAGGGTGAGAGGATACACCAGAGACAGAGTGGGGAGCAGAACAGGCACACTAGCTGAGATACACTGCTGAGGGGAGCAGCAGGCAAGACAGGAGAGGTCTACTGCGCCATGTGGGTAATTCCCTGGCCAGCCAGGAATCAAACCCGCACTGCAGGGGCTGCGGACATCTTCAAAGCACTGCACTCAATCCGCTGCGCAACTGGGGAAGCCCTCAATTTGATTTTTTAAAGCTCTAATCTACTTTGTTCCTTTTAATCAATTTGGATTCTAGTAACTCTCGTAAAAATTGGATTACTTCCACTTTCTTAGCTGCATCTTGAATAATATTTTGTTTTGAACATGCTTTATTCTCCTTTATAGTTTTGACTCCCTTAACTTCCAAGATGTTTGAATTTTAAAATTATTATTGGGTCCCCACTCAGTTGACTTCTTCCCTCTCACCCCTTCATTTTTATTTCTTTTTTTTTTGAAGAATTCATTCTCTATTGGTCTTAATCTTGATTCTAAGACCAAAACTTTTTTTTGAGACTTATCTAGTTATTATTTGAATTCATGATCAAGCTGATATCAGAATAGGAATAACAGGCACAAAATATAAATGCCCTTTTAGATGGAGTGTTTATAATTTCACTCAGATTTATTTTTTCCTTAAAGTCATGATATTCTGTAAAATAGACACAATTGGTTGTTTTTAATCTGTTTTTTACACAATCCATCGTTTTGTGTTATTCAAAGCTTAACCACAGTCATAGAAACTTGGTCAGGGCTGAGGACATCTCTTTCCCCATTCTTCCTGCATTTATGCCTTGATTGAAATAAAAACTTCCATCCTCTTGGAAGTATTAAAAAAAGAAAGCTTCTCTCTTTATCTTGGAGTAAATTGCCATTATATTTATGTTGTATCATCTACTTTTGGATCTAATTTTTGGTATTTTCCTGTTTTTCAGTCTGCAATCATTTCCCAATTGTCCATAAAGTAAGCTCACTCTGACTTTCCTGCAACAGAGAATAGCAATTCTTCCTCCTGGTTTTTTTTTGTAGCTATGTATATGCAATTCCAGTTCAACTGAGAAGTTTTCAAAAGTGTATCCCCAAGTCTTATTATTTTTTTCCAGTTCAGTGACAACCACAGATATCTCAATCTCTTTAGCCTTCCTACTTCTGTTTCTCACTTCAGCATCTCCCAAATTCCTTAGGAATAATAAATGTTAACAAATTAAATTTAAAGTCTACTATCTTTATAGGTTTTTATAATAAGTAAGTTCAAGAAGTACTCAAGTGTTTAAACTCTTTTAAAGTGAGGGGACTTGGGACTTGAAGTAAGATAACCCACCAGAGTTTCATAGATGCTAAAGAATCAAAGTCTACTGATTCAACATCACACTCCAGGAAAATTGCAGTCCCTTAAAGTGCATTTTCATAATTGAGCTGAAGAGTGTGGTACACTAGCCCTGGAAATCTGCGACATCCACAGCTGATTCCTCAGGTGGTAGCTGTCAAGATATTTGACACTTTTCCATTACAGAGTTCTCTTGCTGCAATCCCAAGGCTCGGAGTCTCTCTAGACCAAGGATACCCATGCAAGTGATCTGCTTAATGTAGGGGTGAAAACTTTAGACCATTGTGTTCACAGGAAATGTGAAGAAGTTTAAGTAGAGAAGTGTGAGCTAATCAGTGTTCGCTGTCTGAGCAGCAAAATGTCTTTCACAGTGTTAATGAGGTTTTAACACGTCTTTCTTTGTTACTTGTCATGCTTATTATACATTAGTAACTCTTAATTTTTTTAACCAATTAGCAAGGCTTGGAAATTGCTTAATGAAACACCTATCCATTCTGGCAAAAGTGCTTTCATAATAGATTTCTGGCACTGTAACTTTGATTCATGGTACTCCATCCAGTTCAATAACCAGAAAGGACATTTCTAGCTCTCTCTAGGTCACCTGATGTTACAAAGCTGGCACAACACTAGACATGGAGTTTGTCGTTGTCACTTATATGAAAGTCTCAGCAACACTTTTCTCTTCAGTTAAATACAACTGGCATACGTTTATTCATTCCAAAGAAGGATATAGGATAATTAACAGACTGGAGATGTTCAGAAATGTTCACTGAGATGAAAGTTCATTACGATCAATTAATTAACCAAAATTACACTTTTTAAACTTTGCTTAGCGACTTTAATTCTTCATAACATAATATTCAAAATTGCATGATCCTCAAGGCAGCTGTGATGAACCAAGTAAATAGTGCAGAGAACATGTGAAAAGAAGTTGAAAACCCAGTTCAGTTAGAAGGAATTGGTGTTATGCCATTGTGTCTCCATAGAGCTTTTGTCTGATAGTCAAATTTGAACTTCACAATGCAGTCAATCAGGAAACTGACTGACTAATGATGTTTGTAACGTGGGCAAGAACAAGGGCAAGCTGGAAACCCACAAGCATGAACTGGAACTATACAAGAACAGTCTGAAACCCATGATGTTTCTTATCACCTCTGGGTGATGAGAGTCCTGTGACTAGCCTAGACACACATCTAGTTGAGGAATCAGAAATATTGAAGGGGAATTCAAAAAATGGGAAGGCATTTGCAGACTCTCCTGCTGCTTTGTGCTAGTGCAGATGAGTCAGTAATTTAGCAACAATGTGTGGAAGCTTCAAAAATGACTGCCTTTTCTTTACTGCTCCCAAATCTTCCATGAATCTCCTTTGTGACCCCCACTAAAAGAAACACAGAAGGAAAAGAATTCTGGGATGTATAGATCAGACTAGGCAAGTTTACAGATTACAAAATCTTTCCAGTACTATTTTATATCCGGAAATGGACATGCGTCTCTGTTAGATCATTGGTGCAGGATGTTAAGACAATATAGTCAGAGATATCCTGCAGGGGAGGAGGAGGGAGAGGGATCAGAAGGAGGGAGGGAGGAAGGAGCACAGGGGACTGAGGTGATGGTGCACAGATGCTTTAGTGAAGGCAATTCTATAGGGACTATACCTTAGGGGGGAAGCAAATATTGTTTAAAAATGAACAATGATATAAAAAACTAAAAATTTAAAAGACAATATAGTCAACAGTTTAGCTTTTTAAAAATTTATTTTGTTATTTTCTTCCCACTGAAGTATTTAGCCTTTTTTTTTTAGAGATGTGATGTTGTCACAATGGTTTCAGTATATTCTGAACAGTATTTGTCTAAAAATAATTTCCTTTATTGAGTTGATGCTCTACTTTGAGCAAAATTGCATGACTATGACCATTTATATGTATGGACTTAATTCTGAACTTTTTCTTTGGTTTCATTGTTTCATATTTATCCAATATTTTCTTAATGGTACACTTGATTACTGTAACTCTGGGATAAGACTTGAAAACAAATGGTAAAACTCCTCCAACTTGTTCTTTTCAGATTTAATTTGGCTCTTCTAGTTCTTTCTCCTTTCATAAAATTAGCTTATGGACATTTACAAAAAATACCCTTAGAATTTTACATTAAATCTATAAATTAGTTTGGAAAATATTGATGTCTTAAAATCGATACTTGAAGTTCATAAACATGGTTTATCTCTATTGGTAAGCCCTAATTCTACCATAAGAGTTTTGTAGCTTTTTACCATAAAAATCCTATAAATATTTTGTTAGATGTATACCCAAGACTTTGGAGTTTTGGTTTTTTGTTTTTCTACTGTTGTTAGTAGTGCTATTCTATCTTTTCTTTCAATTTCCAATTGAAATAAAATCCAAATATTAGTAATGGGCTAATGCATAGAAGTAAAATTGGTTTTGGTATTTGTGATCTTATATGGCAGTTACTAGTTCTGAGAGCTTTGTTGTCTATCCCTTGTGATTTTGCTCTAAATAATCACATCTGCAAAAGACAGAACAGTTTAATTTCTACCTTTTTTTTTTCTGTATGTCTCATTTCCTTTCCCTCATTTGACTCACTAAATCTTCTGATACAAGTTTGAATTTAAATAGTAAGAAAAAAATGTTTCCCTGGGACATCTTTTTATCTTTATTAATCTTTAAGAGGAAGTGATTATTTTTCCCTAAGGAGATTTCCAATGGTGCTGTTTTTATGTTACTTGTTCCCAAATTAGTCTTTCCCAAAATTATTTGCTCCCACAGATATGGGAAAGTGCAGTTATGAGACTAAGGAAATAAAGCTCTGAGATGACATTGTAGAAAGGACATATAAAAAAAACACGGGGAGGGTGGGAGAAATAAACTGGCCACATCATTCTCAAACAGAATTGGGCAATTTATATTTCCTTCATATACTATTCATTGGAAATGTTAAAAAAAATACTACTATTGACATGAAGATTTGAGAGTAATTGATCTTTGTTGGGTAATTAGTCAAGATCCCACTATTATCTTCAGTTAATGGGTTCATAATGCTGTCTAGGAACAAATCAGGGGCCAACACATACAAGCGGAGTAGGATAGGGAGAGAGATGATTTCCTATTCAGCATTGTCACTAAGGTGGGAAAAAAGTTGACAAAATTTATGAAGAGACAGCCATGTTCTCAGTAGGCTTGCCATGGCAGTGACAATGGACACATGGGCTTCAATAGAAATAATAAATTATTCCTCTTTTGTATTATACTTCTCTTTCCTTATATCAAAATCAGTAATATTTCATCACAATTTTCCATCTTAGTTGTTACTGTGAATACTAAAACAAGGGATTGGGACAAGGCAGTAGCAGGAAAAGATAGTAGTTAGGGAAAATGTGTGTCCAAGAGCTTTAGAAAACAACCCCAGTGAAAAGAACAGAGCTCTGTGGAGAAAGTAAGCAGTTGCCATTTGGATCAGAGAGACCATTGACAGGCCCACTTTGTGACAGATGGACATATTCAAGATATTTGAGATATACTTAACAGGTGATTGTCCACATAAGTAACCAGCAAAACAAGACTACCCCCATAGTAAAGCAGGAGGAAAACATGGAGTGAGGATAATTTAGTTTGCTAAAAAACAAACAAACAAACACAAACACACATGCAAAAACTTAAACTGATAAAATGAAGTACTATCAGATTCATGTTATAAAAAGAAAATTAGCCACTCTGGAATAATTCATTTAAAATGACAGTTTCAGGCCTCCCCGGTGGCGCAGCAGTTGAGTGCTGGGTTGCAAAGCTGCCCGCAGCCTCTGCAGTGCCGGTTCGATCCCCGGCTGCTCCCCGGGCCACCGTAGGAGGGTCCCACATGGCGCACAGACCTCTCCTGCCACCCGCTGCTCCCCTCAGCAGTGTACTTAAGTCTGCCTGCTCTGCTCCCCGCTCTGGCTCTGGTGAATTCTCTCACCCTCCCGCGCTTCTGACTGTACCCAGTGCTTGTATAAATAAATAAATCTTAAAAATAAATAAATAAATGAATGGCTGTGAAAAAAAATGTTCAAAAAAAAGTTTGAAAAAAAAAATAAAAAAAATAAAATGACAGTTCCCATGCCAGAATGAAAACATGACAACAAAACCATGAACAATAGATGAAATAAAAAAAGGAATGGCAACATTAACTTTATATTTTGTGAGAACATGAGCAATGAATGAATGTATGCCACCTTCTGAATGGCCATTCCAGGGGGAGAATATGATGAATTCGAAGGGAACCATACTGAACTTTGCATCTGGGCCAATATGTGCTCATTATGATACTTCTGTGGACATAAACATTTACAAATCTAGAAAAACCACTCAAAGATCTCAACATTTGTTCTCATTCTCAAGAATGGACAGAACAGCCTGCTGACTGCTGGATGTTTATTTGAAACTGCTTTGCTGCATCACCACTGTGATGGCTGTGGGAGATCACATTCTGGGTTTGTGTTTGCCAGCTGTATTCAGTCTGTCTGAAAATGAGAAGAACAAAACGTGTTTTCTTGTCTGGACTTGTCTGACAAATAACATTCTTAGCCTGATCTTCTTAGAGCAACTGTAGTTAATTTTAGGTAAATGAATAAATGCACCTCCCTTCCTACTGTCACCGTCATACATTCAGCAGAATAACTGTTAGGACAGCTCCTCTTTATTTGTCCATTCATCAAGTATTTATTGAGTGCCTCTGATGCTGAGCTGGCCACTGGGAACACAAGAAGATATATCCTCATTTGTCAAAGAGCCCAGTTCAGTGATCAGAGAGGAAAGCAAGCAGACAATTACATTATATACATTAGTTGCCAGACTAAAGGATACTGTTTAATCCCACCAACATATGATCATTGTTTACTCCTGACACAGAAAAGGATTACTGAGTCCATAATTATAGTGGAGAGGGAAGTTTTCTTCTCAGAGGGAAAAAAGAAACATGGATCTTATGAATAATAGAGATTGTTTTCCCTTGCATTGATTAATATGTTTTTAATATGTAATATTGAATTATAGTAAGCTCAAGATTTTTTGTTTGAGAGACAGCATGGGCATTTGACAGATTTTACAGAGCGGTGATAAGAACAAAAGTCTGCTAACCTCCACACTTTCTACCTTCACTCCCCAGGCAGACATCTCCAATAAAATCCACATATGTGTTCTCCCACGGCCCCCAACCTGCCATTGCAAAGCTGTCATGGTACTTTCTGTGTAAGACAAGACTTTTCTCTATTTCTCTTGGAATAGCTGTATTTTCTGTGATCATGGTGTGAATCTGTCTCAGTTTGCAAGTCTCTCAGAGGTTCTGGAGAATAGACAACACCACCATTTCAAAAAGTCATTAAGCTGAATTCAGTTTGCCTTTAAAATTTTCCAGACTCTGTATACTGAGCTCCTACTCAATGCACTGTCAGTCTATATTAGTGAACTAAGCTTAAAGTTGAAATCTATTTTTTTTTATTTCAGTGTTTCTGAGATAAATAGATGCATGATATTTTTGTATGTTATTTGGCTTGTTTAGTGAAATAAAAATCTCAATGAGTTTATTATATAATGAAAGCAGGATTTAAACCTAGGAAATAATCCAACAGATTTTACTCTGTGAAAACTGCTCCAACAATTACAAGTTTGAGTTAGTGTATATAGATGGGAATAATGAGTCATAGACATCAAAAAGTAATTATGTTTAACTGTGGGGCTTCTGTTCCTAAGTTATTTTGACCTAAAGTTATGTTGATGTTCACCAACATGTATTGTATATCCAGAGGTCTTCCAATTTCATTTACTTTCTTATACCTGGGAAAGGTCAGTAAATCGCCAATGAGGCGAAAACTCTCTCCAATATATTTGCTTCTATTTATTTTGAACAATCAGAAGGGCTAGTGAATTGCTTGGTGGTGAATTGTTTCCCAACCATTCCTGTGGCCCACTTTTTTCACTATAGTGATCCATGTTCTGTTTCCAGTGAGAGCTAGCTTCCAAGTTTTCAGAATAGAAGACTTCTTGTGGGAATTTGAATATCCTGGTTCTCATATGTTGATCTCAGCAGAATTTTATTTTATTTATTTTTTTTTATAGAGGCATGTTTTATTTATTTGTTTGTTTGTTTGTTTTTGTTTATACATGCACTGGGTACAGTCAGAAGCACGGGTGTGTGAGAGAATTCACCAGAGCCAGAGCGGGGAGCAGAGAAGGCAGAAGGACCAAAGTACACTGCTGAGGGGAGCAGCGGGCCGCAGGAGAGGTGTGTGCGCCATGCGGACGGCAGGAGAGGCCTATGCGCCATGTGGGACCCTCCTCCGTTGGCCGGGGAGCAGGCAGGGATTGAACAGGCGCTGCAGAGGCCACGGGCAGCTTCGCAACCCAGCACTCAACCGCTGCTCCACCGGGGAGGCCCTCAGCAGAATTTTAAAACAAATCATGAAGTCAGAAAAATTCATTCTGAGTTTCAGAGTTTTTTTAGTAGCCAATAGCCTATGTTCCTTCACGGAGTAATAGATAAGGGTGAAATTTCTATTTGGAGAAACATGTGAGCTTCGATTGCCTAGTAGTAGGGGCTACTGCAACTACTTAATAGGCATGTGAAACTGGGCAAGCTACATGACCTTTCTGTGCCACCATTTTCTCCTTTGTAAATTGAAATAACAATAATAGTATTTAACTCAAAGTGTGGTCTTAAAATCATTTAATAAATATATGTAGTCTTACAATGGTACATTGCATTTGGTACTTTTATGTAAAAATTTCCTGTTACTGTTACTACCTACACACACACACACACACACACACACACACAACTCACAAATACACTCTCCCATTACTGTTGGCATGAATTCTGTTTGCTTTCATTTTTTTTTAAATTTATTTATTTATGCATATAAGAACTGGTGCACAGGCCAGAGGTATAGGGTAGGAGTGGGGTGAGAGAATTCACTAGAGACAGAATGGGGAGACAAACAGGTGGGCAAGATACAAGAGGTCTGCTGTGCCATATGGGTAGCTCCCTGGCTAGCCAGGGTATTGAATTTGTGCTTTAGAGGTTGCGGATAGCTTCATAGTGCTGTGCTTAACCCCTTGCACCACCAGGGAGGCCCTAATTCTGTTTGCTTTCTTCCTTTTCAAAAATGCTTCATTTCTCCTATTTATCTTGCTTATGATTTATTTTATAAACTAATTCATGCAAATATATTCAAAAGTAAAGCCTTCAGTGACTCTCAGCCATCGAGAGATTCCAAATGTTTTAGTCTGTTTTGCAAAAGTCTTGGTACCGTTGTTACCATTTATTCTTGTTCCCAGATATTTATCCACTCTCTAAGCACAACAAATGAAATTATTTCTGACACCATCTACCAGA
This sequence comes from Talpa occidentalis, assembly GCF_014898055.3. Classification (NCBI taxonomy): domain Eukaryota; kingdom Metazoa; phylum Chordata; class Mammalia; order Eulipotyphla; family Talpidae; genus Talpa; species Talpa occidentalis. The sequence continues at coordinate 21,400,479 of NW_023603184.1, read as the reverse complement.
GATATCATCAGATTCACAGGTTAAAGGTTCAGTCTCCCAGGACTACCTTCTACTTCAGATGCTAGCCTCAAGCCCCAGATAAGCCCATACTTCTGATCAGCTGACTATAGACCAGAGGTCACCATGATCCACTCCTCTGACTTTAAGTATCTGTTGTAAGCACCTGAATATGCTTCTGATCAACTGACTTTAAATCAGATCTTTTCAGGACAACCAACTTGGGTTTGTTTAATTTGCTAGCTTTATACACAAAAATCAGAAAACCCATTCACTCACCACATCATGGATTTATAACAAAGAATATTAAAGGATAAGAAATGACAGTTGGATGGAAGAGCGGTATAAGTTGGGGTATGGGGGAAAGGCATGGATTTTTTAAATCCTCCCAGGCATATTCTTCTCTCCTAAATCTTCAACTGAGAAGCTCTCTAAAGATGATTTAGAGGATTAGAATCTGATATCCTTAAAAAGTATGTTACTGAAACATTTGTTTTTCTCAACCAAATAATGCCATATAATCATATTAAAATTAATTCATTGGAAACAGCCCAAATGCCCAAAAATAGATGACTGGATCAAGAAGATGTGGTACATATATACCATGGAATATTACTCAGCATTCAAAAAAGATAAACACATGCAATTTGCAGCAACATGGATGGCACTGGAAGGGATCATGCTCAGTGAAATAAGCCAAAAAGAAAAAGAAAAATACCGGATGGTCTCACTCATAGCAGGAATCTAGAAAATTTAAATAAGGGAACAGGAAAATGAATAACTATAAGAAAGTGAAAATCAAAATCAACAAAAAACTATGAACCAGAGACACTTTTTGGGGGGTGGGGGGCGGGAGGGGAGGGATTGGGATCAGAATGGGGGGGTTGCAATTGTATGGGGAATATAAAAAAAAAATAAAAATTGGGGCCTCCCCGGTGGCGCAGCGGTTGAGCGCTGGGGTGCGAAGCTGCCCGCAGCCTCTGCAGTGTCGGTTCAATCCCCGACTGCTCCCCGGCCACCTGAGGAGGGTCCCGCATGGCGCGCAGACCTCTCCTGCAGCCCGCTGCTCCCCTCAGCAGTGTACTTCGGCCCTTCTGCTTGCTCTGCTCCCCACTCTGGTTCTGGTGAATTCTCTCACCCTCCCATGCTTCTGACTGTACCCAGTGCTTGTATAAATAATAAATAAATAAATAGTTAAAAAAAAAAAGAAAAAGAACACTAGTAAAAAATACAAATTGGAGAAATAAGATAACATCTCATGGTGGACTTCTCGGTGTACAATTTTAGACAAGGACAAGGAAAAATACAATTTCTATGTGCACAAAATTAAACAGCACAAGACCTTTATACATACACTAAAGAAATTCCTAAGAAGTTGAACAAGCTTCAAAACGAAAAGCTCATGAGTAGGAAACTCACTGATAAGTAACTACGAATAAAGACAATCAAAATATTCATCACTAGCATCAAAGAAGTAAATCAAGCATCAAGTTTGCCTATCAAGTTGGCAAACAATGAAATAATAAAAGGAATGACAATACCCAGTGTTGACAAAGGTGTGTGGAAATGGGTGTTCTCAAAAGATGCTTGTGGGAGTTTAAATTAGGGCGCTTTCTGGAACACGGTTTGGCAAGAAGATCAACAATCATAGTGACAAGAGCCAAGAACTTGATGCTCACAGTGGGCCCGGCCAGAATCAGGCACTTGCCACAGATTAAGCCACACACATCTCCTGGCAACCAGTAGAGGTGGTACTGTTATTTTCCATATTCACCAGGGTGGAGATCAAGTCCAGCCTGCAAGGCCCTTCGGATGCCACGCACAGTGCTGGGAGTCAACGTTAGTGTGGAACTCCAAGTCTGCATTCTCATCTGCACAAAGCCTGATTTCTTGACTCAGGGATCCTGCTCCTAGGAGCTCACCCAAAGAACAACTCGCAATGTTGATAAACTCAGATGTGCATGGATGTTAATGCAACACTTCCATGATGAGCACTAGAGAACTGATTAAATAAATTGAGGTACACCTATGCTGTAGAAAAATAATGATATATTATTGTTAAGAGAAAAGGTAGGAAAATAATAAATATTATTGTTAAGAGAAAAAGTAGTCAAATAATAAATGTGGAATTTTTACAGACTCCACTGTCACTTAAGCCTATGGATTATTTTTCCCTATTATTAATGCTTTCTGCATTTCACATTCTTAGTAAACATGCATTACTTTTGTAAGAGAAATTTCCATTCTTTGTTCATTATCTTAAATAAAGAAAAAACTGTCCTCTTGATTCCTGTTAAAAAAAAAATTAATTCATTGGATAATTAGGTCTGATTCCAATAAAATATAAGAAATTTTCAAATCTCTTGGTTAAATGTTTAGTGTGTGTTTGGAATAAAACTATAGATGCAAAATCTGTGGAGATAAATATATTGAAATTGTGACTAGTGATGACATCGTCTGATTTTTAAGACAAGATTCCATTTAAAAGTACACTTAATTGAATATTGACTATATTCAAGTCATCCACTTTGAAGGTCATGTATTTCTCCTTTTAAGACCATTGGGGGTACTTTACGCACAATGTTAAGTATACCCAGTAAGATTTGTTCCCTTACTTTATGACATACTTTATTTTTAATGCATTTTCTATTTTAATCACCCACTGTAGACTATATAGTTAACTTTGAATGACAGTTTGCATGATTCTAAAAGTGAGCCCACCCACAAAATGAAAAATATATGACACAAACCAGAAAATGCTTAGGAATAAGATTCAAATTCAGTATTCAAACAAATCAATCAAAGAGAAATATTTTTTAAGCCTAAGCAACACTATTCATGTGGATATTTAAGGACAGAAATATATGAATTTATATTCAAGGGAATTTATATAAATGGAATTTATGTAAATGCTGCAAGAACCTCCTCATTCAAGACCCTCTCTGGTGGTGCAGTGGGTTAAGATGCAACCTATGAAGCTGTCCCCAGCCTCTGCAGCATGAGTTCAATTTCCCGGCTTGCCAGGGAGCAGCCCACATGGCGCAGCAGACCTCTCCTGTCTAGCCTGCTGCTCCCCTCAGCAGTGTATTTCAGTCAATCTGCCTGTTCTGTTCCCCACTCTGGTGAATCCTCTCACCCCCCACATCTCTGGGCTGTACCCCAGCTCTTGTATGCATAAATAAATAAATCTTTAAAAAAAAAGAACCTCCTTATCCAAATGCTTTTTATGCAATCTCAGGCCTCTGAAAATCCAGCCCAATAAATATTTACTTATTCTTTCTATACCAGGGAAAGGATCTAAATAGCAAATACAACAGAGTTCCTACAATTAATGGGTTTAAAGTTATCAAAAGAGATTTGCATTAAAGGTACACATTAATAAATAATTATCAAATTACTAAGTACCAATATGATACCTGTTATTATTTTATATATGTGACCTTGGTGTATTGTTTCAATTATTTGATCCTTAATTTTCATTTTTGTAAAACAGACATTATAAACATATTTGGCATGGTTTTTGTTAGGAACCGATACAATATGTGTAATATGTTTAACATGTGATATGTGCTTATTAAATAAGAAGTATTAAAACATTTTGTTACTGACTGTATTTTTAATATTATTTGAGAAATTCATTAGTCATGATTAGATAGCTAAATAGGAAAAAAAACTTGCAATGGTGCTCTAAAACTGTAGCAATTAGCAAAACATTATAATAAGGTTAATATTGTGACAGTGTATATTCTATAATTTGTATTATCCAGAGCGCACATGAATACATTTACTCTGGTGCTCATAGAAATAGATTGAAAACTTTCTGGGTAAGAAGCAGGCTGGTCCAAACTAAAGTCTACTGTATAGTACTTCTTCTTTAGTAAAAATCATTAAAAATAAATGGTTTTTAAAATTATTTCCTAATTTTAGTCAATGGGTATTACCTGGATGGTGAATCTTGATAGTCCTTTATTAATAGTGTTAACTTTCACTATTTTAAACTTGAAAATAATGATTTTTCCTCCCATGTCTAGATTCAGTGTCTCCATTTATAAAGATTTTCACTGGGGTTACAATAACTGGTTCAAACATGATCTTGTTACATTTATTTATAGTGTAATGATCCTGGCTGATGAGAGAATGGATATAATTGAAATGGAGTGACTAACACTATCAATTGAAGCAGCCACTTGTTTATAAGGACACTGATAGACAGATGTATTAAAGGCTAGGACAGATGAAAGCCTAGTTGTGCCCAGAGACCAAGTCCAAAGTAAAACTGACAAATGGACATGATAATACTTCTCTGAGAGCAGTAAAATATAGGAGCTGAATTAAGTCAATTTGAGGTGCTTTAAACTCTGCCCCTGGGGTCTTTGAAGCTTTCTGCAGGTTTTGGCAATGGTCATGGAGGTCATGGTCACTCTTCACTGTGAGGGCTGACAGCAAGGGAAGTTCTATACCCTCAAAGCTCCTCTTGGGTACTGACCTCTTGAACCTTATCTTTGTACCCCCTGCTGCCTTTACTGAAATTGAATTGCATGCTTGTATTATTGTAATATTGATTTTCTCAATAAGTCATGGTATAATTATTTATGAATGACTTGCATACTAAGTGAAAGATCTCCATAGACGTAGCAGTTAACATGATGGATTCAAACCTTATTACAGTTCTTACCAGAGATCCACCTTATAACTTTAGTTACCCTTCCCATGTGAGAATTTATATTCATGGCAATTTCAAGTGTTTATTCATTTGACCAGTTCTTTAACATAATATCTGTAAAATATGATTTGAAATCATCTGTGTTTTTTGCATTCAAGGTATTTTCATATTGTTGAGCTATCTTTTCCATTTATTCCCAGGACATTGTTCTCTCCGAACATTATTTTCATTGTCTAATGTTAGAACATATTATATCCAATAACAATGCAATATTTTATTCACTTCACTTCTGGGTTAGTGTCTCTGTAAATAATAGTCTTTCTCTTGGTGTGGCTATAAAGTCCTTGAAGTCTTTTGCCCTTGAGAACATAACATTCTGGACCAAATTGCATATTATATCTATTTACCTACCTACCTACCTATTTTATAGGAATATATATATATATATATAAAATCTATAGAGTATATTATACCTACTTATAAACATATTATCTAAATATATTTTTTACAATATATAAATTATAAACATACAGTTTATAGTTTAAATATTTATATTTTGTACTAGTATGTGCCTTGTCTTTTCACTAACACTGTCTTTTAAAGATCATATGGTTTTTAAATGCTAAACTTCAGGTTATCTTTTTTTTTTCAGCTCATGCCTTATCTAAGGAAATTTTCTCTAACCCAACTTCTATGTTTTCTTATGGAAATTTTGTACAAAATAGAAACATACAGTTATATTTTAATCCAGACTGTCCTAAATGCATCTTACTAATGTGATAGATATGCATCAATCATACACTCTGGTGTTGGTAGGTAGCTAACACTATTGATCACGCCTATGGTGCAGGTATTCCCAGAGATAGCAACAAGAAACTTTATGTAAGTTGTTGCCCTTAGGTGCTGCAAAGAGTAGTACTGCACAGAATGTTAGGGATCTCTCTCAGATTCTAAAAGAGAACTTTATTTTTTTTTTTTTTATAGAGGCATGCTTTATTTATTTGTTTGCTGGTTTGTTTGTTTTTTTGTCTATACATGCACTGGGTACAGTCAGAAGCGCGGGAGGGTGAGAGAATTCACCAGAGCCAGAGCGGGGAGCAGAGCAGGCAGAAGGACCGAAGTACACTGCTGAGGGGAGCAGCGGGCGGCAGGAGAGGTCTGCGCGCCATGTGAGACCCTCCTCCGGTGGCCGGGGAGCAGCCGGGGATCGAACCGGCGCCGCAGAGGCCGCGGGCAGCTTCGCAACCCAGCGCTCAACCGCTGCGCCACCGGGGAGGCCCTAAAAGAGAACTTTAAAAGGCAAGAGTGATGGAAAATTTAAGATGAAAAGTAGAAAAATTGAAAGAGCGAGTTCAATTGAATGATCTAAATGCACTTCTTGGGACTAAAAGCTCTAAGTCATGTGGTAGCTGAGCTTTTTAGTACAACAGTGGGAGTATGAAGCAAGGCAGTAATTTTCACTTAAAATGCCAAGAATATACAGTGCTAATGCCAATTACCGCAGCAGTGGTCATGGAAACTTTTCACTTCAAAATTACAGTCCCACACACTATAGAATGTGTGAGTATAACTTGCAGCTTTAGTTTACTGACACCCCCTCACTCTTTAACCCCTTTATAACTGTTTTATCTGTTTCAACATTATCTCTGGCCAGAAAAAAATTACCTTCAATTTTTTTCCTACAACAAAAAACATTCCATCTTTTCAAATCAATCATGGTCATAATCCTAAAATACAACATTTCCATAAGATAACATCGAAGTTGGGTTAGAGAAAATTTCCTTAGAGAGGGCATGAGCTGAAAAAAAAAAAAAAAAAAAAGATAACCTGAAGTTTATCATTTAAAAAAACATATGATCTTTAAAAGACACCATTAGTGAAAAGACAAGGCTCATACTCGTACAAAACTTTTGGGGAATTCATCTTTAAATGAATTTTTTTTTAAAGATTTATTTATTTATTCAAGAACCAGGGTACAGGCCAGATGTGCTGGAGGGTGAGAGGATTCACCAGAGACAGAGCGGGGAGCAGACCAGGCAGACTGATTAAATACACTGCTAAAGGGAGCAGTGGGCAAGACAGGAGAGGTCTGCTGCGCCATGTGGGACCCTTGCTGTCTGGCCGGGATCGAACCGGCACTGCAGAGGCTGAGGACAGCTTCACAGCGCTGTGCTCAACTGCATGCGCCACCAGGGGAGGCCCTTCGAATCAATTTTTATCCAGGGCATCTAATACACTCTGAAAAATTACTAAGAAGAAACAATTTTTCAAAAGGCACTTCACTAAAGCAGATATATAGATGAAAAATGAGCACATGAATAGGTAATTAACAATTATCCATTAAAGAAATGATGTTAAAGCCACAAGATACACTATAAATCTCTTGAAATCGCTAAAATAAAGTTGACTTAACAAATGTTACCTGGGATATGCAGAAACTACAACTCTCACATACTGCTGGCAATTGTGTAAAATGGTACAACTAAGTTAGATCATACTTTTGGAAGTTCATGAATCGTTGAACATACATACGTTGTGGCCCAGCCACTCTAGTTCTAGTTCTTTTAGTTAAAAAAAAGATGAATAGATAGTAGATGTGATGATTAGTACCAAAACTGAAAATGTGCAAATGTTCATTGACAGGTCAATGGATAACTGAGTATTCTTTTTTTTTTTTTCTTAACTGAGTGTTCTTGTGTGCATAAAATGGGATACTCAGCAACAAAATGAAATACACTATTGATTAATGAAAATACAGAGATGGATCTCAACACAATTATATAAGAGGTAAAAAAAGGAATATGATAACTTTATAAGTGAATCATACCATATTATTCCAGTCATGTAGAGCTCTTTATAAAGATCTATCTCATGACATTTTAGCCATTTTACATAAGTGATATGCTATATTAGTCTTCTTTTAACTGACGTTTATCACTTAGTATAGAGCTCTACAGTCTAATGCAGATTGTCACATATCACAAGATTCTCTTCTTTTGTAAGGCTAAATAATCCATTTTATGTGTATACTACACTTTCTTTACCGTTCATCTTTTTATGGACTTTTGGGTTACAAATAATGCTGTTGTGATTAATGATGCAGTAAACATAGGAATAAGTGGAAGTGGAAGTAGAAATGAGGATTTGCTGATAAACTGATATATAATTGTAGTTATGCAAGATTCTACAGATCTATATACCTAACATTGTGTTTATAGTTAAGGATATATAGTATTATACCACATCAGCCTCAGTTACCTAATAATTATAGTAGTCTTCTCAAAACTTAATCACATGTGCAAAGTCAAATCTTCCATATAAATAACATAGTCATAGGATTTGAAAGACCTGGATATTTTGGGGAGGGCTGTAATTCAGCCTACCTTGATTGTTAACACTTCTCTGCACAAGACTGGACTTGCAAAATTAAGGTCTGTGAAAACTATTTTCTCCCAAGGCAGACAAGGTAATTGCATTTCCTTTGCTATTTTTTTCTATGCAGTCTCTTGAAAACATCTGGTGTCACAGCTCACTAGGATCTTACTGGAATGAGCAGGCCTCAACAGGCGCATTGCTAATTCCCATAGAGAACATAGAGCATAAAGTGTGGTTTGAATGATTAAGATTTATAGATTGTATGTTTTAATTTTTATTTTATAGTATAATGACTAAAATAACATTTTAAAGGCTGACAGTCAGAAAAAAAGAATAAAATGATAAAAATATGTATTTTGTTTATATTAGCAAAATGCCCAAAAGATTCATCACAAGGTGGAACAGGAGTGGGAGGCAAGTAGGAGGGAAGACCCTGAGCTGTTGAAGAGGAGGCGTGAAACACTATGGCTTTTTCCTAGAGTTATAGCAGAGGCTCTTAAAGAGGAGTGGGGATGAAGAGAAGACGATAATAGGAACTCTGGGGGAAATTAGGATAGAGGAATATATATATATATATATATATATATATATATATATATATATATATATATATTTGATAAATCACCTGCATTGTTTAAGTATTTTGTATTTGAGAGATGGTACCATTGCTCTTATAATACAAATTATAAAATGCACAGATCAGAAAAATTTCATGTATTGAGAATTAGGAATTAAAAATGGTTGGAAACACTGCTTTAAGTAACACTCATGCTTAGTCAATTAAATAATACATAACTAGATAATATGATAAATATTCTAAATTTGATTGTTTTTCTTCTGTTAATTCTTCAGTAATCAGGAAAAATATAGTGCATTATTTTAAAGAGAGCAATACTCTGTAATCTCTGGGATAAGAGCAACAAGATCACATTTTTTCTGTAAGTAAAAGGCATTAAGGTAGAATAAAGAAACATGACTATGTCTAGAAAATTCTTATGTACTAAACTTGTACACCTTGCAACTTGCACTTAGTGTACTGGATGATTGTTGATTGTGTGAATGTAATCAATTGAAGAAATAAGAAAGACAGTTATTAATGAATGCTTCAGTTTTTAAGGAAAGATTATTGAGCATAATTTACATAGGCAAAACGCTAGTTCTCCTAGGAACATAGTTCTATCGATCTTGTCAATGTATACAGTCAGATGAATACAACCACAGAAAAGAGTATTTCCATCACCTTGTGATTCTCAGTAATCTACTCCTTCTTCCTCCATACCAAGTTAACAAAAATCTATCCCAACAATTTTACCTTTTTCCATAAATGGCATATAAGTGAAATCAGACAATATGTAGCTTCTGAATTTACCTTCTTTACCTAGCAAAAATTTAATGTAGAAAGCATGTTATCACATACCATTGATTTGTTTTTACTGCAGGATATTTTAATGTATGTAGGATCCCATGTTTAGAAAGACTGTACAAACATTTATACACAGCTTTAAAGGTTTTTGATAGTCAATAAATTGGATACATTTAAGAAATGCAATTAGATAAGTTTTACAATTGTGTATGTCCATGAAAATATCACAAATCAAGACTATAAGCATATGAATCATATGAAAAATTTCCCTATGCCACTGATAATTCATCTCTAATTCGCCTATCCCATCTTTGGAAAAACCTATCCTCTCTCTCACTACAGCTTATGCGCTTTGAAAGCTTATGTTTTCAAAAATTTTCTATAAATGGAATCATAAAGTATGTGGCCTTTTTAAAACTGACATCTTTCACTTGCATAATTCTTTTTAGATCCATGCATGTTATTACATACATTGTCCATTGCTTTTAATTGCTAGTAGAATTACTAACATTATATTGTATGGACATATGACTGTTTAGCCATTCATGTTTTAATGCATGTTTAGGATTCAATTTTGGGCTATTAAAATAAAGGTGCTATGACTATTCATGTACATGTATGTGAATGGATATTTTCTTTTATTTTGGGAAGTAAATACTCAAGTAGTTTGGCTGGATTACATGGTAGGAGAATAAGTAATTCCAAACTTTTCCAAGATGAGAATAACAATTTATATATTGTCCATTAATATGAGAGTTCTACTTGCTGGATGTATTTGCCAAAAGTTAATACAGAATACAGAAAGTCTTAAATTTTATCCATTCTTACAAGTGTGTAGGAATATTCCATGATAGTATTAATTTCCATTACCTTAATGCCTATGTGTAAAGAAAAAAAATCTTCTTACAGGATTAATAATGAATACAAATTGTAAAGAACTGATTGAGGGATTTGTCAATTCTATATATCTTCTAACAAACAAGCTTTTGTTTTTTTTTCTCTTAAGAGTTTTATCAGTCTTTTTATTATCTTTTCTATTTCACTGATTTCTGCTCTGATCTGTATCTCATTTTCTCAGCATATTTTTTGTTCCATTTGTTCTTCTTTACTGGTTCTTAAAATGGCAGTTGAGTTTATTGATTAAAAGCATTCTTCTTTTTAATGTGCATTTCATCATTTTTACTAATGTCCCATCTGACCTAGCTCAGAGTCAATATTGGGAAAGAATCAACAAAGAAAAAAATAACGGGGTTATTTATTAAGGCCCATCAATGTAGCACAAACCTCTTAAGTTAGCTCACATTCAAAGTACAACTAGTTAAACTGGAAGGTGAAAATTGTACTCTAAGCGAACCTATCTGTGACCTCACTGTCCTCTCTAAAACTCAAGAGTATTTGAGGTTTCATTAGATTTAAAGGGTTTAGAAAAACATAGTAAATCAAATTGCTCAGTAGCTTTCTGACAGAGACTTGCTTTTTTGTTCAAAGTGAGTTTTGCTAGTTGGGCTGTTGCTTCTGAAGTCAAAAGCTATTAAAATCAGCCTCACTTGAACTCATACTGTGGCCTTCAGTTAAAAACCAAGACTACTTTACATTCCACAGTTTCATCCCTGGACCAATAACAAGAGTCTCAGTGTTTGCATTAGGACCATGTGCATTTATAACTTCAACCAAGTAGTAAAGCTTGTGAGAGTTTTAGGTTTCATTTTAGAAATTGGTGAAGAGAAGTGTTCTAAGGGACAATGAAGATCATCAGTTCCAAAATTCTCATTTTATGCACTAAGATAAATAAGGCTAGAGAGATTATTTTTCCAGAATTATCTAATTAATTAATGGTAGGATTTCCAATTTTGAAGCTTTTTGCAGTAAAATGATGCTAGGACACATTTCTACTTCTTGTCTGTTTCATGCAGATTTGCCCCCCTGCCTACCTTTTCTGCCATGGAAAATATACTGCTTTTCTCAGTGAGGCAGCACCTATTCTCATCAAATTAGGAAGAGTACAGTTTTGATACCAAGTCATGGCACATTTCTAGATACTCATTAATGCTGTCTTTGTCCTAAATGTTCACAAAGAGAAGAGCTGTCATGGCTTGACAGTTGATTAAATGCTTTACTTTTAACATAGATTTGGATGGCATGCAAATTTTCAGTTTTATTGAAAGTATAATTTTCCAAACCATTCAGGTAAGGATGGAATTATTTGATGCATTATTCATAATACAGTATGTAGGTTAAACACAGAAAAACTGTTCTTGCTACTTATATACGTGTTTAAATATATATATATATATATATATAAATTAACATAGCTTGCTTTTAGAGTGAGAAAGTGAGAGATTGATTTCTCTAATTGCAATTTGTTCTTGGATTCTATATTTGCCTGCACTGTAACCTAAATACAGACCTGAATTCATCCAACTGTATTAAAATATGTGTCCAGTAAGAAGAAAAAAAATCATAATAGAGATTAGGAGCAGTGTTATTTCTTATCAAAACTCTGATGTAAAAAAAAATATATTCTAGAAACTGTCCTGGTAATAGTTCAAGACCTATTAAGAGTTGTGAATACAAATATAAATGCAAAAAAGATCTTTGCCTTCAAAGCTCAGAGTCTAGAATAAATGAAGTGTGTGCAGGGCACTATAGGAAGAAGGTACAAGAAGTTGACCTAACACTTGAAGAACATGCATAGAAATATAAGAGGCAATACTGTAGGGGTCCTTTTGGTTTGCTTCCAGTATATACCCACTTTTTAATATCTGACCATCATCAACTCCATAGTTCAGAGTCAACCTCATCTCTTTAGTGGCTACTCCTAGAACATTCCATGAATATATTTAGGATTTTCTGTTGGGCTATGATCTTTCTCACAGTTCTCATTTATTCATGTACTTATTTTTAGGAAGTTTCTTCCTGTCTTCACTTCCTCAAGACTTTATTCTTATGACTCTTTCAAAATGGGAGCTAAACTGAAACAATCCTATCTGGTTTCTAAACTCCAGTTGCCTAGAAGCTTTCATTCCATTGCTATATGATGTCTCTTCTCTCCTTCCCTCAAATATTTTAAACTTATTTTAATATTTTCTTATCAATTTGCATCTTCCAATACTCTGGACAACTTACCAATATATTATGTTAGATATTAGTTGACCATTGGCCTGGTTATGGTAGCCAGATTTAGTCAATAAAAGTGCATGCTGTTTAGTCATATTTGAATGTTGGGTTAAAAAAAGATGACCCTACATTACTATTATTTTTAAATTGTTTATCAGAAATTCAAATTTAACTTACTTTCCTATATTTTTATCTGGCAACCATGATACACTTAGCATGCAAATTATGAGACTGGAATTTTATTCTTTTACTGATGTTATCTACAGTGATTTGCACAATGACTGGTGCATTTTATGGACTCAAAAATATTCATTAAATTTAATGGTATTACCTTAGTTGTGCTCAAATAATCATATGTCTTGTAGTGTGAGAAAATATAAGCTATATTAATAAAAACATACCTTGTTGATTATGTACCAAGAAATTAGCTCATTTTCTCAAATATAGAAAGTCCTTGATAAATAACTATTAGACACATAGATGGCCCAAGTAAAAATATATTTAGATGCTATGTAAAAAGAATGAAATCAGGGTCTGATTTCATATAATATAGGTTAGAATAAGTCAGAATAGGTAACATTATGTGTTTTCTATCATGAATGTTTACTGAAAACAAAACTGGTAACTTGTGACTGGTAATACCTCTTGTGAACCAATTTTACAGGAAAGGTATATTGTATATGCTCAATACCCATAGAGTAGTCAATGATACCAAGTACAAAGAAATGACACACACACCATTTTGCATTTGCAGCTGTCCTTTAATGATGATTAAACTCTACACATAATAAGTGACTCTCAAAAAGATATTTATAGTTTTGTATTACTTATAAAATAATATAAGATGGGAGATTGAGATAAAGTATTCAGTATAGAAAATAAGAAATGAAAGTATCAATGTAGCTTATATTTCTGAAGATCGTGCATTGTAATTAATCCAAGCAAGAAGCTGCAAACCTAATGAATGGTTGTAAATGCTGGATAACTTCTTGGAGCATTCTTCACATACAGAACCAAGAAAAATAATATTCATCTTGATATATTTGGTGTATAAAAAATACTGTTTCAATACTCTGCCTTTAGTTTCTGTTTTGACTTTAATTTAATGTGTTTAAGCAGTTTTAAACGCAAATGAGATTGATCACAAAGAATTAGCTAACACAGTGGTGAGGGTTGCCTAAACAAGTCCCAAGGTGGTAGGGCAGGCTGTCAGGAAGGGCAGGCTGGAGGCTCTCAAGCAGGAGATGATGTGAAAGTCCACAGGTAAAATTTCTTCTTGCACAGGAATCCTCTGGACTGCTCTTAAGCCTTTGCAACTGATTAGATGATTCTCACTCAGATTATTCAGAATAATCTCCTTTATATAAAGTGAACTGATTGCCGATGATGATAATCACCTTTAACAATACCTTCACTGCAATCTCTGGGTTAGTGTTTGAATTACTGGGGCACTATACCCTAGGCATTTTGGCTCTATATCACCCAAGGGCAAAGCAACAAAGTTTTCTTGCTGTCCTTGGGACCTCGCCTTATAACTATGATTTACACTAAATTAACACACAGAACACGTAGGAAGAAAGAGGAAGAAAACCTGAATCTTTAATGACATTGTTAAGCCACTGATTTAAGTAACCCTGGAGCCAATTTTGTAAGATGATAAATCTTTTCTCTTTAACCAAAATGAGGATTTAGTGTTGGCTTGTAGCTAACACCATCCTTATACCTCATGCAGTAGCAACAATCTCAAAAATAAGTATTAAAATAGAAACACGTGTAAAATTACTTAGTTCTTGCATTAAGTTTTTATTTTTCTTGAACTTTACCTACAGCTACACTAGGGAAACAAATGTGGCTTCTGCCTAATTTAAAATGTCCAGCTAACTTTCTGATCTGAATTAGTTTAATCATAGAATACCAGTGTGCTTTGCAACAAGTCCTTTGATTAATGAACAGTGATTTGAGGTTCCTCATTAAATATAATATTGCCTTTGGAGATACCTTAATTAGTTAAAGCCAAAGGTCCTCCTACCAGCACATGGGCTGATTTTGAAGATAAAGTAAAACTAATGTTAAGAATAGTGATAAACATGAGTGAAATATGCAGAGAGAGTGCTTGCCTGTTGAGAATAATTCCACAGGTTTTTCTGCTGGTAATGGTTTTCCCTAAGGACAAAATGAAGTCTGCAGGGCATCAGAAAGCTGGTTATCTATAGCCCTGAGGGTAGAATGGAAGAATGATGCAAGATCAAGAGCTGACTCAATTATATATGCAGATCTACACATAGTATATCAGAATAGGTATTTGTCCTCTAGGCAAGTAGTGAGACTGACAGAAGGATTATTGGAAAGAATTACATCAAGTTGTTGGTAGTAGTTGTCTCTGGAAGTGTGAACTTTGTAATCATTTCTTATTTTCTTTTTACTTGTCCATGTTATCTAATGTTAATGCTACATTATATATAAATGTTAATGGGATAAAAATTCATCCTAGAATCTTATACTCAGCAATGATTCTCCAAATACTTTTGTAGATTAGTAGCCCAAATATAGCATTCAAATAGATATAAATAGCAATTCTATTAATAGGTCTACTCCCTATTAGCTAAATATGTTTGCTAGTTACATCTCTATATGTAGTTTTGTCGTATGTAAAATGCAACAATAATGTTATCTGGCTCATACTGTTGTACTGAAAGCAGTGAAATAATAAACATAAACTACATATTAAGTCCAATGATAATAGACATTTTTGTCACTATTTTTTATTGTGACAAAATCATATAAAATTAAGATGTACTAAGTATTGTTATATTTATATATTGAAATATGATTAACACTGTGATATTAGCTAACACCTCTTCACATCACATAATTATCATTTTGTTTTTATATGAGAACACTTAAGATCCAGTCTCTTAGCAACTTTTACGTTTATAACACAATTTTTTTTAATTACACAGACCATGCTTTGCATTAAATCTCCACAATTTTTTCACTTTCTTACTGCAACTTTGTACCCTCAGACCAACATCTCAGCAATATTCCCCATTCCCTGATAACCACAATTCTACTGTTTCTATGAGTCTGACTTTTTAAAAAAGATTCTACATGTATTTTTACAATCATTGTCTTATTTTATCTGACATGTCTCACTTAGTAAGAGCTCAAGTTTCATCCATTTTACTGCAAAAGGTAAGAACTTATTCCTTCTCATGACTGAATAATATTCTGTATATGTATCTCTATATCCATCCACACACACACACACACACACACACACACACATATATATATTGACAGAAATATTTAAATTGTTTCCATATCTAAACTATTGTGAATAATGCTACAATGATCTTGGGCATGTGGTTTTGTTTTGTTTTTCTTTTTTGATATCCTGTTTTCATTTCATTTAGATATATACACAAACTGAAATTGTAAAACTGCTGGATCAATTAACTATCTTTCATTATTTTGAGAACTCTCCATGATGTTTTCCATAGAGACTGAACCAATCTGTATTCCTACTAGCAGTGAACAAGAGTTTCTTTTCCACATCCTTACAATGCTTGTTATTTCTTGCTTTCTTGATGACAGTAATTCTAACAGATATGAGGTAATATCTCATTTTGGCTTTGATTTTCATTTCACTGATGATTACTGATGTTGATCATTTTTCACTATTATTGATGTTTCTTGCATCATGGAGGAGAAATAACCAGTGTCACTTGTGTTAAGAAAAGAAAAAATCATCTGATTAAAACCAAACCTCTAAACATTGTAGCATAGCAATTTGTAGCAGGTTTCCAGAAATACCTAAAGTCTCTTAAAATACTAGATCTTGACTAAGTGTATAGCCCTAATTACTATCATTAACATAATCATGAGGACCCAGTTACAGTGACTGAGATACATATTGAGAAATCTTTTCATTTCTAAATTGTAGCTTCTCAATTCTTTTTTTTTCCCAAAGATTTATTTATTTATGCATACAAGAGCCAGTGGTGTGGGGTGGAGGGGTGAGAGGATTCACCAGAGCTAGAGTGGGGAGCAGAACAGGCAGATCTACTTAAATACACTGCTGAGGGGAGCAGGGGATGAGACAGGAGATGTCTCCTGCGCCATGTGGGTCAACTCCCTGGCTGGGATCAAAATCATGCTGCAGTGGCTGCCTATAGAGACATAGTGCTTAGACTTAACAACTTGTGCCACCAGGGAAGCCCTATAGCTTCTCAATTCTCATAGCAGTTTATGTGGTAAATATCTCAGATCCTGGAAACATCTAAATTCATTAAAGTCATTGTGTCTACATTTATTCCCAGTTGAAAAAGAAAAGGAGCAATAACTCTAAAGGGAAAATAAAATTAAAGATGATAATAAATCTATTAGTATTTATTGAGCAACTTTTGTGCAGGAAAATATGTGTGTGTCTACAGAGATGATAGGAAGATATTCATAGATATAGATATATGAGGATATGTTTTTATCACAATATTATAAATATTCCCCCTCCTACCATGATTATAGGAATCTATTCCTTCATTACCATCATAAGCAGAGGTGTTATGAATGGAGTGATAAAAGCTGTCACAAAAATTTTAAATGTCTTCACAAAATCACACTCATGCTTTGTTTTAGTTGCTTTATGTGGCAGATATTGCAGTTTCCAGTGTCACAGAGGAAATAGAATTGTGCTTATTTTCACTGTCTACATTGGTTTCACTGGCTTCATGCTGGTGCCAGGTATGGGGTATGGCAGTGTGCCATGGTGTCCCGACAGCTACCATTTGTTAGGCATTCACCAAAGCATCCAATAATATCCCTGTCCTGATTTGACTTGCAGGAAATATACATGTGTATTAATTATAATAAAACAAAAGTAGAAATGTGACATTGTGCTGTAGAAACAAAATTGATTTTTTTTTTTGATATCTTGGCTAGCCTGTGAAACCTGGCTAACTCTACATAACTTTAATTTATTTGACTTTTTTGTGTCTCATTGTTGTTTCTTTATTTCTGTGTGGGGTATAATGATGCCCAACTCTCAAAGCTGTGAAGCTGGAATAAAATAAAAAGAGCCCCTAAGGTGTAGTAGAGATCTGGAAGGCAGTAAAAATATATATTAACTTTTTTCCACCTCTCATTTATTTATATTACTTCACAAACATTGCATGTGTAGACATGCACAGTGTATATGCACACACAACACCCAGGCATATAGCTACATTTTTGTATATATTAAACTTCAGTGGTTTTTTTATAGTTACTTAACATCTTTCCAAACAAAGCCCTCTCAAATCTTAGATTATGAAATGAATTTTAGGTGAAAGTTCAGAGCATATATGGTTAAAAAATATGTACCTATATTTTTTGTAGGTCCAAATTATTGACCATTGACAGTTCTCTATGCTTCAATATAAGATATAAGATAGCCTATGATGCCTGTGTTTTTTTTTATTAAAGTTTTTTTTTTTTTTTAGATTTATTTATTTATTTATTTATACAAGCACTGGGTACAGTCAGAAGTGCAGGAGGGTGAGAGAATTCACCAGAGCCAGAGTGGGGAACAGAACAGGCAGACTGACGAAATACACTGCTGAAGGGAGCAGCGGGCATAGCAGATGTCTGTTGCACCATGTGGGACACTTGCTGACAGCCGGGGATCGAGCCAGCACTGCTGAGGCTGCGGGCAGCTTCTCAGCCCAGCGCTTAACCGCTGCGCCACCAGGGGAGGCCCTATGATGCCTGTGTTTTAAGAATGTTATCAGAGAAAGGTTATACCCTTCCCCATGAATGGACAAATTCTAGATAGACAGCAGGTAGGGAGGAAATCCTTCTAGGGATCAGCATAAAGCTCTAGCCATAGTAAAACTATGTAGAGTAAGTCAAGCCAAATACAGCATGGTTGATTTTCCCAGTGCAGAGACTAAAAATAGTACCACTCTACTTGGCTAATATATTCAAAATGTAAGGAAAAAAATGACTTGAAACTTACTGGTAGCTCCTTTAATTAGTTGTAGTCATTATGGCTGCTTATGATCAAGTCTCTGGCTTTTTAGGACAGTAAAAAGTTATTGAGATTTTCTCCCTCAGGACTAATCTTTCTCCTACCAGGACAGGTATTTTAAAAGGGATTCTCATTATATTCCAATGCTTCATTCCAATCAAGTAGTTCTCTGCAATTTCTAGGAAATACGGTGTGCTCAAGCATCAATATAGGGATATTTGCTGAACCCCTGATGATGCCAACAGAATCCTTGCTATGGCTTTTATTTGGTGCAAATTCTGAATTCCCTGATGCATGAAGTGCAAACGATGACAAGCTTAAATACTGTGTCTGACACTTGTAGCTAATGAGGAAATCTGTCAGAAGCAGTGTTTCCATGCTGAGACTCTGCTGCACTAGAGTAGCTATGACAGCGTTTTTGCTCTCAGAAAATCTAGTGCCAGAACTAGTCTGCCCCTTGTTAGTTCTTGACTTTGGACAATTACTTTGACCCCTTCATGCCTTCATTTCCTCTTCAAAAAAATGGATGCATTTTTTATTATATAGTGTATGAGTTGAATTATTATTGCTTTTTATTTACATTATATGACATATTCCTAGTAACAGGCAAGAGCTTGGGCAAAATAGAATCTGGTCAAGACATTTACCAAGTAGAGTTATGAATCATTTTCCTGTCCATAGTCAGAGAGAAACCCAACTATGAAAGAATCATCAAAAAGATATTAACATTGCTGATTTTAAGATGAAGGAAGGTGGCCACAAGTTTAGGAATGTGAGGAACCACTAGAATACGGAAAAAGCATCCAGTATCCATCCTACAGCATCCAGAAAGGAACATAGCCTTTACAATGCCTTGACTTTAGCCTAATGAGATTTGTGTTAGACTTTTTGTGTATTATAATAGGAATGATTAAAGTCTTTTAAAGATGAGTTAAAGATGAGTAATGAGTTATCCCATATACAGATAGTCAGTTACAGACCAGGATCATCCCTTTTAGAAAGAATAGGGTAAATGCCTGATCCCAAAGAGAGAAGACTACAGACTCACTATGCTGGGGATGGGTCACGAGTATTCTTTCTATATTTGGTTGATATTCTTTAAACCTGCAATTAACTTTTCAAAAATATGAACATTTCTGGTTTAGATTTTAAAGTTCTGATTACCTTGTAATCTAGGATGAAAATTAAGGCATCACTTCCCCTTTTTATAAGGAATATTTCCTCAAACTATCAATATTTGAGCTGCACAAGGAACCAAGTACTTTAAAAATTATGGAATGATAGTATGCTCCCCTCAGAGACTCATTGAGTTATCTGGGGCCCCAGAGTCTGCAGCCTGAAACCTCAGCATCCTGTCATGCTTTGGAAGAAAGGATGCTGTATGAAGCTGGTCAGAGTTGTACAGAAAGAAACAAGAATCTTTTAGAAGCCATCAATAAAAGCTCTTTACCTCTAGGTTTGTTTTCTTTCAATTTTTTATCATTTTCTTTTCTTTTAATTTTTATTTTTTTAAATAATATTTGCCTCCCCACCCCCTCAGATTGAGTCCCCATAGAATTTCCTTCCCCAAGGCACCCATGCACCATCACCTCAGTCCCCTGTGCTCCTCCCTCCCTCCCTCCCTCTGATCCCTCTCCCTCCTCCTCCCCTGCAGGATGTCTCTGATTTATAATTGTCTGTCTTTGCTGTGTTGTGTTTTGTACTGTTATTATTTTTTTTTACAATGATGTCTTATTTGTTTCCCCTATATTCCTGCTATAAGTGAAATCATCCAATATTTTTCTTTTTCCTTCTGGCTTATTTCACTGAGCATAATTCCTTCTAGCTCATTGACGTTGCTGCGAATGGCATGAGTTTATCTTTTTTGATTCCTTAATATTACTCCATTGTGTATGTATACCACATCTTCTTGATCCAGCACTATTTACAATAGGTAAAACCTGGAAGCAACCCAAATGCCCAAAAATAGATGACTGGACATCTAGGTTTGATTTACATGAACCCAATGAAGTAGGTTGTTATATTATTGAGGCACACAAAATGTTACCTATCACTTAAAAAAAAAAACACACCAAAATTTGTTCATTAAAAATGAAAGTTGTAACTAGACCTAGTAGGGGTCCTCTGCCTGTTGTGAAAACACTTGACAACAGTTTTTAAGGCAGGGAAAGATACTTACTGTTGCTGGGCCAATGGAACAGAAATCAAGGCAAGAGACCCACCTCAAATCTGTCTCTATGCCCATTAAGAGGTTTAGGATTTTATTTTTTTAATTAATTTATTTTTTATTTTATACATTTTTTACATAATTTTTCATTTTTGCACAATGTATGCATTTTCATATTGGTTATAGCCCCCATACAATTCCCCCTTGTTTTGATCCTACTCCCTCCTCCCCCCCTGTAGTGTGTCTCTGGTTTATAGTTGCTTGTTGATTTTGCCTTTTACTTTACTGTAATTAGGTTTTTTCCTGGTCCCTTATTCAGGTTTTCTAAATTCCTTCTATGAGTGAGACCATCCAGTATTTTTCTTTTTCTTTCTGGCTTATTTCTCTGAGCATGATCTCTTCCAGCTCTATCCATGTTGCTGCAAATTGCATGAGCTTATCTTTTTGATCGCTGAGTAATATTCCATTGTGTAAAAAAATAAGAGCGAATGGAAGTGGGGAAGGATGAACTGGTCAGGGAATGTGGCACCCACTGCTCAGGCGTAGGGCAATTCATATGTCTTCATGGGTTGTATGTTCAATTGGGGGTAGTTTGATATGTGTTCTGAGGTATTTAGGAGGGATTCACATCACAAGGTTATTTTCCATCAGCTTTTTAAGGGGGTGTACATGAGCCTTTGACTTATAGACGATCAGTCTAGACCAAGACCAACTGGCCCTTACTGCTATTGCTCATTGACTCTGTGTAGATAAGCAGGTGGGGTTGCACAACCTGAGGAGGGAAAAATAGGCAGGAAAAGACCAATGGGAGCCAGCCTGAGTAGACTCTGGTCATTGAAATGGACTTCTGTATTTTTATTTATTTTATAGGTTTATTTATTTATACATATAAGAGCTGAGGTGTACGCCATAGGTGCAGGGGGGTGAGAGGATTTACCAGAGACAAAGTGGGAAGCAGAACAGGCAGATCTACTGAAATACACTGCTGAGGGGAGCAGCAGGCGAGACAGAAGAGGTCTGCTGTGCCATGTGGGTATCTCCCTGGCCAGGGACCAAAGACATGCTGCAGTGACTGTGGATAACTTCATAGTGCTGAGACTTAACCCCTTGTGCCACCAGGGTGGCCCTTCTGTATTTTTAGCAAAATGATTCCTTGTCACATTTTCAAGGTCAAGTTACTAAGAATTCTAATTGAATATGTTCTAAGTGCCTATGCTAAATTTCTGATTAATTTTTGTTATCACCAAAGTTGCAACAGTTTCATTTCTTTCAGAATGTACATTTACTCTAAAAATTATTTTGAGATATAATAACATTAGTTCTAAGAATTAAATATTGTTGGCTTTTTACATTTTAAAAATTAAATTATAAGTTAGCATTTTATAATAAAATGATAGAAGTATAGATTCTGAGTGTTGCCATTTGAATATGGAAATTTGTGTGACAGACCTAATTATAAATAATTAAAATAAATTCAGTTTACAGACAAATCTGCATATTTATTTTTTGTAATTATATCATTTTTTTATTGTGGTAACAATTGTTTACAACACTGCATATGAGTTAAATGTAAGTTTAATACCACAAATGTAAGTTTTAATACCACACCCACTGAGTACCATAGCACCCTTAATCCTCCACCATACGCCATTGAGACCCTTCCTCCTTTGGCACACACCTCTCCCCTCCTCTTCTGGTAGTCTCAATTTTGCAGTCAGATTTCTAGGATTTGTTTTGGAACAGTTTCATCTGTTCCTTTGTTTTGTTTCTCTATAGTCCACAAATGAATGAAATGATTTGATATTTGTCATTCTCTTTCTGACTTACTTCACTTAGCATAATCTCCTCCTGTTCCATCTACGTTGTCACAAATGACCAAATTTTATCCTTTGAAAAAAAACAAAACTGAGTAGTATTCCATTGTGGATAATACAATGTCTTCTTTATCCACTCATCTGTCATTGGGCAGTTACGTTGTTTTTATAGTTTGGTTATGGAAAATATTGCTGCAATGAACATAGGAGTGCATATGGCCCTTGCATGAGTATTTTATATCCTTTGGGTAGTTACTTATGAGAGAAATTGCTGTATTATATGTTAGATCTATTTTTAATACCTTGAGAAATTTCTATACTGTTTCCCATAGGGACTGGACCTGTAGTCTATTCCCACCAACAGTGTATAAGGCTTCTGAAGTCTATATAAATAAATGTTCAGTATTAGATTATCAAGCTATGCAATCAATATGGTTCAGTAAGGACAGATTAGCAATAACTAATTTTGATCCCAAATATTTCAGCTACCAAAAAGTATGAAACTCACACTGTGATGCAATATTCAACACTAGAGCATGCTAAGCAGTAGCTAACACAAGCCATTTTTTACTTTTTACTGAGTAAATCATTATAGATTTGCATGGCCAAGAGGAAATCAGCTGGGGAAAAAAAAATCACACAATCACAAAGTAATTTCTGCCGTGAAGCTCTAGGGGACCATGCATTCCCCAGAAGAGAGAAAAGGTATTTGCTTTATCTCTGTAGGATATTTTATGATAAATCCTGTGATGCTAGATTTCTCATTTTTTTTTTCAATTCACATTTATTAAGACATTATTTGCCAGAATTTGGCAAATAAATAATATTTGGATCTATTTTCAATAAATTTGCACAATCCTGTATACAGACATAAAAACAATTACTTTCAAACATTCCTAAGATGTTTTAAGATAAAAGAGTAGGTCAAAAGAGGAAATAAACAGTTTGTCTGCTAAAGGAAGAGGGGGTTGATAACAATAGTGTACACAAAAGAAAAAAGCAAGGTTCACTCAAAGGGTAAGGCAGATTTTGCCAAAACATATTAGTAATAACTGAAGCTCTGGGTTTCTTGATATATGCTAAGTATAGTTACCTCTGTATTATTCAGGGGACACTGAGTGACAGACTCAGAAATTCAGAATTTTGCCCAAAGACATAAATAGTGTAGGTTAGTATTGGATCTTTGCTGAAGTCCTTGCTCCAATCATCATGATCAACTGTTGCCCCTGTAGAAGAAGAGATGGGATATTCCTAGCAGAAGTCATATGTGTAAAAGTCAGATATATAATATATCTGTATGTATTTGGTGAGCTACAAACAGTTCAGCATGGCTGAAGCAAATGCTGTATTTTGGAAGTGGCCAGGTAAAGGGTTTGATGAAAGCACCAGGAATAAAACAAAAGAGATGGTATGTACTGTGGAAGTAAAGGGCGAAATGGAGAAATATTAATAGTAGTTCAGGTAATCAAGAGTTCTGTGTAGATTAGGTAAAGTAAATGAGACTAAAGCTTAAAGAAGCAAGTAGTGCTTAGCAAGAAAGTGATAATGGAGGATGAATAGGATTTGGAAGTGGATTGCATCTGGTGAATAATGAGATTTATCTGATTTCTCTAAGATTTATCTGAGACGGGCCAGCTTCTCTCCTTAAAACTTTGTGCAAATGTTTCTCCATTTGCCAGCAAGAAAGGATCTTCCTTCATCCCCAATCTCCATTAAGTCCTTGAAAGAATACTGTTGCATGAGTTTCCTTCAGCCTCTGGTTCAGAAAATCCAAATTACTTTGAAAACATTTGATCCTTCTATAGTGAGACATTTAAATTGTTTTATAGACATTATCTCACCAACAGACATTTTATCCTGGTGAGGTAGGCCAAAGAACAATTTCTTACTATCTTTAAAGGGTAAATAGAGGTTAAATGACTCATCTGTGCAGCTGGAAATAGAAGCTCATTCTCTGGAATCAATTCTGTGTGTAAGAGCAATTGGCACATAATTTCATAAATGGGCGTAAGTTAAAGGTTATTGATATTTCACACGACTTGAGTTGTTGGCATCATCATTTACTGTGAAACAAAGAGCTAAGCAGTGAAAGAGGAACTGAAGATTGTCTTTTCAAGATAAGCAGGATTTCTGTTTCTAGGTAAGTTTTCCTTGGACCCATAGTATTTTATAAATAGGAATCTTAAGGTGATTTCTCAATATTGATGGAATATTCACAGCACATGCACAGAAATATTTACTGTGTTTGAAGTATTTTAATGTTATATGCCATCCATACTACTCCTACTCTTATAGGAGGATGGAGTACTACAGATGTTATTGAATGGTTTTACATAATCCAGATGTACCTTGCGAAAACTTCGTAAAACTGGTCTGTTTCCATATTTATGCTTATATTTCCTAGTGCCTCAATAAAATCTTGGATGTCAAACTGTAGCCCCATCCTTAATGAAGGAGTCCCTCCATAGGAGGGAAAGATGGCAAATGACCACTTTCTTTTGCTTGGAATATTTTCCCCCCACACTGGCTTTTGGGGTTGCTCACTTACTGAAGGTTTGTTGTTGTTGTTGTTGTTTATTTTTTTGGTACAGTAAGTTCTCACTTACTGTCATTGATAGGTTCTTGGAAACTTCCAGTAAGCAAAATGAGATATAGTGGAAACAGGCCCAGATAACATTGTTTCATTCAGTGTAGGCTAGGCTGAGATTTTTTTTCCCTCATGAAGGATTAATGAAAGCACATTGAATGAAAATAATATTATCTAAGGACCCATTATATAGGTCATTTGAAGACCTGCTGTATACATGATTTCCTGTTAGTGAAATTGTTTGTTCCTCCTCAAACTGCTAAAATTTCAACCTTGAAACAAACTTGGGACTGTCAAACTCCCTTCTTTCTTCTTTATGTGCTCATACCTAAGTAGTCTCAACTAGACTCTTCCATAGTCTCCATCAGCATCGCTATGTTCTGTCCGCACCAGCTTTCTGCTCCCCCTATGCAAACCCCTGCTTCAGCGCCTTTACACTTGCTATTGCATCTGTTAATCATAATTTCCAGCAGAAGTCACAATAATTATTTCCTCCGTCATTAGTGTGTTTCCTGTTCATCAAGATCAGCCAATTTAAACTACCTTTTCTCTTTCCACTACTCTTTCCCCACTTTAATTTTTTCTCCTTTGAAATTATTACTATTTAACATACTACACTAAAGTTTATTTATATTATTTATTCTCCATCTCCTCACTACGATGTAAATTTTGTGAGGGAAAGTATATTGTTTGTTCTGTACTATGAATTATGCATGGAAGAGTATTTGACACATGGTTACAGCTCAATAAATACAACTCTCAGTTCTTAGCTACTTGGGTTTCAAATTGTGAGAGTGAGAATCTCATCTGCATTTCAGGTTATTAAATGTTTCTCAAATTTTTAGTGCAAATCTGCCATATTTCAGTCTGCCAGCTTCAATCTTCTCTTTGCCTGAGGGCTATCTTTGGTTTACCCTTCGTATTTTGTCTGCCCACAGGAGGACCAGAATTACTAAGAAATTAACTCTACCGCCACTCGAACATCCCTCTGCAGGTTTTAATGTGCTCGAGCTGTTTGGCTTCCTCACAGCCTGAGGCTGTGGCTTCCACAGATTTCCCATGTACTAAACTGTGGTCACCACCTGTGAAATCTGGCACCATAGCACACACCCTTTGGCTGACATTCCTTCCTTTGTCCTTCTTTTCTGGTGTTTGTTTCTAAATTATTTCCACTCAGGACCTACTTGGGGGAGTGGGAGGGAGAACCTAAATAAAGATATATTTGGAAATCAGTAGGCTACAATATCTTAATGGATAGCCCCAGCTCAGCTTTCAGTGACCCAAATATATTAGGAAATGATTTCTACACTTGATCTTAGCCAAAAGGCCGAGAAGCGATTATTAGGAAATGATTTCTGACGGTTTCATGACACAAGCCTCCAATACACCTGGCTTCTATGAGTCACTGAATAAATGTTTCCTGAATAAATTAATTTCTCCAGAGGGTAATACCATAGCTCTACACAAGGGAAAAAGCATGAACTCAGTGAATACCACTTTTTACCTTCCTGTCATTTGGGAGAATGGATGGACATGCAGGCTGTGTGCTGACTGTTTCTTTGTGGCCTCTTTGCCGGCCAGTGTTGGCTCTTACCTCCAGAGATGCAATGACTCAATGTCCTTTTCCTCTTTCTCCACACTTCCAGTTTGTTGAATAAGTGAGAAATTCTTTGCCTCTGTGTCCTTGAAATTCCCCTACAACAAATTGAAGGAAAGGAATTCATTAAATTAAATCATAGTGCAAATTGCTGTACTAGGCTAGAGTATGGAGTGATTGCATCAAATCTCAGTTCAATCTTGATATGGATGATTTCATTAAATCTTCAAAGAAACCATTATTAAATATAGTTAGCCCATTTTGCAGATGAAGAAGTTCACATGTGGAACTTTATTACTTACAAATTTCCCAAAGTCAAAGTCAGACTGCTGCTTAGAGACAGAATCAAGTTTGTATGTAGGACACCAGACTTCACCCTTAATTTCAGTGTAGTGATTTAGCTCTCTCTCTCTCTCTTTTTTTTTTTTACAATTTAAATAACATTTATTGGTGTGTTTTTAATACAAGAAAGAATAAGAACATAGTTCAAATTTTCTGTGGCTATATAACCTTACTTTCTCATATTTTTTGAATTACTATTCATTGAGATATAATATATACAGTAAAATTGTCCCTTTTAATGTGTGCTGTTCACTGAGTTTTGAGAACTGTTTTTGATCTTGATGAGCAAAAACTGAAGCAATTTCAAATATATTATCTATGCACTTGTTAGTTTTTTCACCATGGTAAAATATCTAAAATATTATAAGCCTGGGACCTCTCTGGTGGTGCAGGGATTAAAGACACAGCTCTATGAAGCTCTGGGACAGCCACTGCAGCACCCAGTTTGGTCCCTGACAGGCCAGAGAGCTAACCCACTTGGCGCAGCAGACCTCTCCTGACTCGCCCGCTGCTCCCCTCAGCAGTGTGTTTCAGTAGATCTGCCTGTTATACTCCCCACTTTCTCTGGTGATTCCTCTCACCCCCCAATCCCCCATACCACTGGCCTACACCCCAGTTCTTGTGTGTATAAATAAATAAATCTTAAAAAATAGATAAAATATTATAAGCCTGGTTGCTTATCCTAAGAATGTTATAAATAATATTTATTTCATAGCAGTTGCTAAATATAGTTTCTGGCAGTGGGAATTATAATTCCTAAGTAATACTTTTGTAGACATTTTTTGTGTTTGTCCACAAGAGTTAATAAAAACTTGATGTTCCCCATAGTGATTAGCTTAAATACTAGGGCAACCTTGATGACTGATTGATTGCTGCAGTCAAGGTGACTTTTAATTGAAGTGCTTAATTCATTTAGCTAATGAACTAAACTGTCAAGGAAAGTGTTAGCTGTCAAAGAAAGTGAGGGGGACAGGAATCCTGAGTTTTCAGTATCTTCAGTTCTGGTTCACAGCAGAGGGACTTCCTTCTTGCCTGTATCTCACTTTCATAACTCCATCTCCTCTTTTGTTTTCCTCCCTTGTTGGTAAAAGGGAACTATTTCTGGGCTGGTATCTCATTACAACTGCTAGGGAAATATTATTCCTCTAATGTAAAGCTCCCTTTGTTTTCATCCTAACTCCATGTATGTTCTAAACCTCTGACTTGACACTAGAGATACAAGTTAATTAAATCTTCTAGTTTTCAAATTTTATTAATAAAAAACTAGCTACCAACTACCAGGTATTGTTGTCTGTCTGGGGATACCAGAAAAAGTATAGCTCATTGGGTTTCTTTAGTGGGAGTTTGAGTATGCTATTCTCTCTGCGACATGCTTGTATATACACATATCTTCTGAAATTTAAATTGCACTGGGTGTCCTCTGTTGTTATTTATTATATCTGGCAGCTTTAACTATATTCTTTTCCAGAAAAGGTGCCACTTCAAATGTGTTATATTTTTTATCTTTATGATAATATTATGAGTTAAGTGCAATTATTATATTCACTTTGTAAATGAGCCTTAAATGATGTTAAGAAAGTGGTTCAAGGTTATACAGTTACTTGAGAACATTGAGTTACTAAATTTGTGTTATTTGTGTTGTAACAAGAGGAAACTAATTGCATATACTATGGGTTTGTGTTATGATTTGCATATTCAAATATGTAAATAAGCTCTATAAGCTATTTAAACACAAGTCTATAATTTTGAGGTTTACTAATGTTTATACTAATTAGGTGCATTCATTGTAACTATTACACTATCATTTCAGTGAATGAAAAAAATCATCTTTACTAATTGATTCTTAGACTAGTCAAGGATCATGCCCGCTGTTCTGATAGATCATCACCCTCTCTTCTCATTACAAATGTGTTTATTTTGCTTTTGCTTTTTTCCCCTGAAACTTACCTTAGTAGCCTTTCAGAATTACAATTGTAAACTTTTGTTGACATGTGATTTATCTCTTTCAAACACTCTTATTATTGTGTTTCTTTGTTTGCCATCATACACAAGGACGCTTTTAACATTCTTGCTCATATCTTCTCTGAGCATGTGTAAAAGATGCTTCCAGAGTAAACCTCTAGGGCCTCCCCGGTGGCGCAGCGGTTGAGCGCTGGGTGGCGAAGCTGCCCACAGCCTCTGCTGTGCCGGTTCGATCCCCGGCTGCTCCCCGGCCACCAGAGGAGGGTCCCACATGGTGCAAAGACCTTTCCTGCCGCCCTCTGCTCCCCTCAGCAGTGTACTTCGGTCCTTCTGCCTGCTCTGCTCCCCGCTCTGGCTCTGGTGAATTCTCTCACCCTCCCGCGCTTTTGACTGTACCCAGTGCTTGTATAAATAAAATAAATAAATAAATAAATCTTTAAAAAAAAAAAAAAAAAAGGAAACCTCTAGGAGAGAAAGTGCTGGGTAATATAAGAATGGGAACTGCCAGCATTACTAGATTGTTGTCCAAAGTGGAATAGTGCTTCTGCTTAAGCTTGTTAGATTTCCAATTGCAAACTGAAGTTACCTGGAAAAAAAAAAAAAACAAAAAACCGCGAGCAGAAAACTCTTTATAGTGATTCATGGATCAATTCCAATCGATTGTGAAAACTGAGTTCAACAAATATTTATTGTATTACTTCAGGTGCTTCACTTTACCAATCTAAGTCTTATTTCCTCAGATACAAAATATGCATGATAAAATTTAGTTTGTATTTCTCTTGATAGGATTTGATATACCATATTTTTAAAAAATATAACATGCTCAATGTTCATTATTGGTATTTACTATATATGTAATAAATTGTAGTTTTAATAATTAATTTTCATTTATTTACCCATAAGAACATATTTATCAAGCAACTTTCTAGCTTGTACTAAAATAGTTTACTTGAAATTTCCAGCCAAACGTAGAGAAGCCTGGTGCTAGGATGGTTTTAAGCACAAATCTCCTCAGAGTAAATCTCAATTACAGAGCTTTGCAGAATTCCAGAGTGCACTTGCATTGTTCTAAATGTATTATGTTTGGCAAGACTCTGTGATATACAGGTGCTCAAAATACTCTTTCTACCATATTCAGCTAGTAAATTGCCTATTCCATATCAAGTTGCTGCCTCAGTGTTATTGCTGCACACCCCATTTCCTTCATGCTCTGAACAGTGCGTCCTTCGTTTAGATTTTGCCACTCTGTTCCCTTCTGGAAAGTGATGGCACTTTCTCTTAGTTCTGTGTTCTTAATTCTGGTTCAAAGTCATGAACTCTGTGGTCCATGCCTGTCTCTGAAAATTGACTCACTCTGCTTTCTAGTGAATATTTTTGGATGTAAATATTTTTGAACCTCAGTGTTTTTGCCTCTAGCATGAGGTTACCTGTCATAGCTTTCTGTTAAAATTATATGCCATTATATTGGTGGAGTACCTCCCTCAGAACCTTGAAGATATTTAATAAATTGAAGATTTATTAAATCTTCACCGCCATCATCCCATGAATGCATAGGATGAATGTAGTTGAGAATGTGGACAAGCATGATTCATGGTGACTGTCATGGTTCAGTCAATTTACTGCAGTGGCTGAAATCACAGATTCTGAAATCAGACAACCTGAGTTTAATTTATGGCTTCAACAATATGAGACTTACCCAATTTAAACCTGCTTCCTTACCAACAACTTGGAAGAAAATATAATAGTATGTACCTTTTAAATTTAGCATCATTGTTAAATAGTGCACAGCAAAGCTCTGAGTACTGTTG
Organism: Talpa occidentalis; assembly: GCF_014898055.3. Classification (NCBI taxonomy): domain Eukaryota; kingdom Metazoa; phylum Chordata; class Mammalia; order Eulipotyphla; family Talpidae; genus Talpa; species Talpa occidentalis. The sequence continues at coordinate 21,369,683 of NW_023603184.1, read as the reverse complement.
AAGGGCAATAATAATGGCTGAGAATATTGATCAATATGAGAGTGATATTTTTATCTGAAATTTTACATATCATAGACAGTCACTTTCATCATATTAATTATCTACTGTGTTCTGTGTTTTTAATAAAATCTATATCAGTGGGTGACTTAATGGGCAATGACCTTTTTTATTTGTTTTACTCCCCTAGAAATAGTTAAAAATAAACCAGGTTTATAACAAAAATTATTTTGCAATAAATCTTTGCAAACCACTGAGCCCACAATAACTACCTAATTTTAAAAAATGATAGAATCATTGTTGTGGAGGATTTTGCCATGCTTCACACAGCTTTTTTTGCAGAATTAAAAAGCTGCATCTGCGAAGGTTTTAACAAATATCCAAGAATTTATTTTTAGTTTGATTTGGTAAGTTCAACAGATCAGGAGATGATTGCTTTTGAAAACATTAAGTATTACTCACAGTTCCCCAAGAGAAGGGGTCCTTGACACGGACACCAAACAAAAAACCACTTAGATCAGTTTCAGAAAGAAAGAGAGCCAGGAAGCTATAGAAAATGCTTTTTTTTTTAGTTTTGGTAGGAAGGAATGGACAAGGCAGAGTTAGCAGGCTAAGTGGTTTTAGGAACAGTTGAGCTTGAATAATTCAAGTGGACTCTGGAGTATCAGGGCTGTCTCTCATTGTCTTGCGTCTGGTCCTGGAGCAATTATGGCAGAGGATTGATCTCTCTGGAGTGTAAAATACTGATAAAATCCACAAAGGAAGGTCAGTTTGCATATTGGGAGAGTTGCCTATCTCTAGGAATGTGCTAGCCCTTAACCCTGGGGAAGTGCTCCTTCCCAACTCAGCAAGACCCCAGATGTCAAAACATCAGATAAAGAAACTAGAAAATATAGTTTATACAGTCAGAGATCATAGCACAGACTAATAAATACATCCATTTCCATCTACAGTGGTTTTTACTGTAATTCCTTCTTTTCACCTTTCTTGATGGAGGTCTCTGGGACTGACCACATATTTCTCCTTTGAGAAGAACTGGAATGGTTTATTGCTGTGAACCACTGTATTTCTTCCTGACATTGTAATTTACACTGACTAAAAGTAATCAGCCAGTAATCAGACCATTATTAATATGTTCAGGTTTCTTCTTGGTCTCACTAGCAAAGTAAAATAATAAATGGTGAGGTATATTTTCATTTTCTTCCAATTATGCAACCTCAGTTCATGTCTCAGTTTGGTTCACCTGAATAGGTCTATGATAATAAATACATCCCCAGGGTTATTTTTAGTGATTGTAATTTATTATAATAGTTAATATAATTTACTGAGCACATACTACATGCTGAATGGTATTCTTTTTTCATTAGTACACTAACTCATTTCATCTTCAAAACAACTCCATGCAGGAGGCATTAGCATTAGTTTTGTTTTATAGTTGAAAAATCTGAAGCATGAAAGTTAAGTCACATACCTGAGGTAACAATTCAAGCGAAATAGATGGTATCTCATATTTGAACCCAGACACCACTTGACTATAGCTAAGTTGAGCATGGATGATATTCATAGAAGAAAGTGAAAATGGAGCACAGGTAACAGCAATAGAGGTCGAGTAGGTCTGCTTTGCTATCCTGATATAAAGATAACTATTCTCAGGCCTCCTTGGTGGTGCAGGGGGTTAAGCACAGCACTATGAAGCAATCCACAGCCTCTGTAGCACGAGTTTGATCCCCTGGCAGCCAGGAAGAAACCCACATGGCAAAGCAGACCTCTCCTGTCTCACCCCCGGCCCTCTCAGCAGTGTATTTCAGTCAGTCTGCCTGTTCTGCTCCCCACTCTGTCTCTGGTGGATCCTCTCACCCCCGCATCTCTGGCCTGTACCCTAGCTCTTATACGCATAAATAAATAGATCTTTAAAAAAAAAAAGATAACTAGTCTCAAGAGGCACATCAAGGACATTTATATGAAGTCTGGGTATATTACATCAGTGAAAATCCCATTGGTAAACAATATTTTTTTGTTGCATACCACTGTTTCAAAAGGCATAAACCTGATCATCAGTAGCAGCAATATATTTGTAGGTTTGTTTGATACATTTTACAGATGCTTTGAGGAAATTTTAACTATCATAGATTGGAGGGACTACAAAACTCAGTTAAAAATCATTACTAAAGGTTTACCATCATGAAAAAGGCCGGGACAGAACTCTAGATTATGCAGGTTAAAAAGACAACAAAAGTACCACCTTCCCCATCACAAAACCCATCAATTAGCCAAGGTCACTCTCGAGACCAAGTCAAGCTTTCTGGTAGAAAATTTCCCTCCCTTATTATTTTTCAATAGAGTTTAGGTTTTGGGTGTTGTTTCTCCTTATGTGTCTCTTCAACTGCTCGTGTTTCAGTTTTCTTTGATGGCCTGAGAAGTTTAAAATTATAATCTGCTCTATGTAAGGTTGTGCCTTTGGGCTTGTTATGGCATTTGAAGACAGTGTGTGGAATTGTTACTGGAACCCAACCACCACTGCGATGGGAGCTGGCAAGAGCAGTGGATTCTTTCAACCTGTTGCTCTACCACAAGTCAATTGTGGCAGTTGCTCTTCAGAGACATTTTATGTGGCAGTGCACTCCCTGGATCATGGAATGGACCAATCAGGTGCGAGCTATGAACTACTTGATGCTAAATGGTCTAATCAGACTTTTGTTACCAGGACCCAGCCTCTAACTACACATCAGTTATGACAGTTGCTCCTCAGATCCCTTTTATGTAAAGCACACTTCCGGGATTGTGGAATGGACCAATCAGTTGTTATGGGTTGATTAGTAAATGGTCCAATCAGCCACAGGATTGAAAAATGGTCCAATCAGACTTGTGGGTGGGGCGCCCTGAAAGAGGATATAAGCCAGAGTCGGAGGGAGCTGGCTAGAGATGACCACAATCCCTGAAGAAGAGAAGAGGATGCCACTGGGTGTCTCTGACACTGCCTCTGAAGGACAGTAATGACCATTACTACTGGCCAGTGTTGTCCAGTACTTGTGGTGACCAGTGGTGACCACCACTGATGCTGTCTAGGTGAGATAGCAGGCCACATGTGGCTACAGTAAACTCTTTGTTTCCCCTATTTGTAAAATAAACTCCATGGTGGTTGTTCCTGGAGCCTGAGGTTTCTTGCAATTGTGTGTGTGGGTGAGAACCCACAGACAGTGACCTGTCCTTTTATTGGGCACTGTCCTTTGTTAGGCTATAGCCCTTGGTTTTGGTTTGGGGCCTTTTGGCATTTTGGAGCTTTTTGTTAGCTCTCTGGTTTCAGAGCCTGGGCAGGTGGGTGGCCATTCCAGCCTTCTATCCAGCCTCCTGCCTTGTTGCCTTGGTGCCCTGTCTGCCCCTCTTTCAGTTCAGAGACACCCAGAGTTAACAGCTCTTTGTGAGTTGTTGGGTTATATCAGTAACAAATAGCTCTTAGATGCACCAGACCCAGAGCCTTAGGTGTTCCTTTCAGGCAATGTCAGGGACAGGGCTGGAGGCCTCTCTTCCCTCCTTGGAGGCTGACTGCTGGATGCTTCTTTTCCTCTTTGTTCAGAGGCTGGAACCATCTTCTTTTCGTTAGGGTCTGGCATCTGCAGCTCTCTTCTTCAGAGGCTGGCATCCTTTTCTCTTCTTTAGGGACTGGCGTCGTCTCTCTTCAGCTCCCTCTGTTTTAATCACTGAATTCATAGTTTACTATCTCAATGTAACTCTCAAAGTGTTGGAACAAGAAGCTTTCACATTTTCTGTGGTGTCCACCAGTAGGTGAAAGGTGCTTCTAGAATGAGTTCTAGAATTTTAAATGAGAAAAGGCAACAAGGAGGAGTAAATTTTGTCTGTGACATGTCACACTCAAATAACCAAGGCAAGAAAGACCATTCAATAGTTGGTTAATCAGGTATGCACTAAACATTGACCTTGTGACATCCCAGGATCCAGAAATCAGAATGGTAAGATAGCCATCAGCTTCCTCACAGGAAATACTGATCACCTCTTCCATGTCTGAGAGGACTGTCAGTTAAACAAAGGCTACTTTCTCCCCTTTTCTGAGACCAACGGACCTTAAAGCCAATGATTCAACATAAATCTGGCAGTTGGACTTTCCTGTATAAAAACATAAGGCAGATCTAGATGGTCAACTATGAAGTTTGAAGTGGAGGTTTTCAGATGTTCTAGCAGCACAATGGAAGACAGGAGAAAAATTCTTTATCAACAAACATCTGTCATCTCAGTTAAGATGAACAAAAGTTGAGCTTCCCTTTTCATCTCCTTTTTGCTTTTCTCAGGCCTGAAATAATGAACTGTACTGGTAGTCAGATAGCAAATCACTGCCCTAAACCCATGTATTCATATATTATTTGTTGATTAAACTACTAGTGATGGATTATTTATGAGACAGAGTGATAGAGACAGGTCACTTGATAGATTCTCTTCAGGTATCACCACTGTATGTTACCCCCACCACATCACCCACAGTCCACCAATGTAGTCCATTTTGCTTCCTTCCCTATTTGTTCCTATTCCCACCCCTACCCCACTCCCTACCCACTTTGGATGCTTCAGGTCTATAGTCAGTTTCAAAGGATTAGTTTTTTAGGTTGTCTTTCTCTAGTCCTTAGGATAGTTTATTAACATTTATCAGTGACACCATCAATATTTATAAAATAATCATTTTTGTGACCATCATATACAACAGTTATTGATTCAAGTCAGTTCATTTAAAAATAATAAAAACTGACATCTACTAAAAATTGACTGACAAAAAAATATACTATTATATTTGGCCACATGAGGGAATTATATGAACTGTAAATGGTATCCCATTTTACAGAGAGGAAAACTGAGTTTCAGTGATTTTAATAATTTCTCCAGTGTTGCTCAGGTAGTAAATTGTAAAATAGTGATCTTCCAGATCTAAAAGAATATATTTAAGAATAGTTTCTGATTTCCTATTTATGTGACAATCTCTTAAATGTAAAGATATAAAGTTAGTGATTGAAATTGGAAATGTCACAGTCTTTGTGTCAAACAATCTGATAACATATTTTAAAATTAAAAGTATGCATATCTTGTGACACCAGTTCCACTCTTGGGAATCTATCCAATAAAAAGAGAGTACTTGCACTTAAGAAAATAAGGTTATAGTAAATCAAGGTAGTTTGTAATTTACTTACGTAAGTAAAATAGAGCAAATGTAAGTATAGATAGCAAAATACAGAAAATGATGAAAATATAGCCAATAGGATAATTATTTTTTTATTTGAGAAATCTTGAATAACTTCATTAAAAAGGCAATTCTATTTGAGATGGGCTTTGAATAATGCCTAAAATAAAAGTGTACATTAAGAGGAAAAGGGATTCCAGAAAGGAGTCTATGTTAGTTTGTGTGTGTGTGTGTATCAAATATTTATCCGAATTTCTACCAAAATAAACTGCAAAGTAAAAAGACTTGAATTATTTTTTCTTTAACTTGTTAATATAATTCGAAGTTCTGATTATTTCTTATTCACTGTAAGGAGAGGAATTTGAATGACTTTCATTTATTACTCAGTGCAGTATATTGAAAAAGTGACCATAAAATCCATTTCCTGGGAAATAACTGTAACATCTGCCCTTAATCAAATGCATGATGAGAGTAAAGCTTCTCTGCTTCCATGGGTCCTGCCTCAGAGACATAGGGCTCCTTTTGATAAGTGGTGCCTGCCATTCTATCTTGCTTTCCATCAGCCCTAGTACACAAAATGATTACCAGAATGTTTGCAGAAATGAAAAACAAAACATAACAAATACCTTGAACACTACATTTTTATTCCAGTGACAGGCAAAGTCATTGAAGAAAACTGTCCAATGTATTTCACAGAAATCTGTATTGAGGGCCTCCCTGGTGGTGCAGGCGGTTGAGCACAGCACTATGAAGCTGTCCACAGCCTCTGCAGTGCGGGTTCAATCTGGCCAGCAGGTGAGATACCCACATGGCATGGCAGACCTTTCCTGTCTTGCCTGCTGCTCCCCTCAGCAGTGTATTTCAGTCAGTCTGCCTGTTCTCTTCTCTACTCTATCTCTGGTGAATCCTCTCACCCTCCCATGCCTCTGGCCTATACCCTAGTTCTTGTATGCATGGATAAATAAATCTTTTAAAAAAAGATCTGTATTGAATTCTGAGCTTCAATGTAAAAATTGCCATGAAAATTCTCTATTGGGGAAATAAATTTAATTCCTATGTGCAATTAATAGAAACTTGAGGCATTACAGTCTTTGTGGCAGACAATCTAGAATCATATTTTAAAGACAAAAAAATACACATGCTTTTCTGCAACTGACCCCACTCCTAGGAATCAGCACAACATAAATGAGAATATTGGCAGCTAAAGAGCTAATAGCACGTTTTTGCATTTGAAAAAGATGGAAATAAAAATAAATGTTCATCATGGGAAAATATCTGTATAAACAATGTAGCATGCATGCCACAGATGTTGTTTTGCTACAAAAAGTAAATGTGTTATATGAGTAATGTAGAAGGATGACAGTGACAGTTTTGATTTAAAAGAGCAGAATATGACACTATGCTCCATTTAAACAAAATTATCATTAAAGAAAAATATCTTCCATTTGTGTATGTTTATAAAGGATAATATAAGTAAGAGCAAAATTATGAAAATTTAATAGCTGACATGGTTAGAGGAATGTTTTACTCTATTTAGAATCTTTTGGATTGAGGGGTTTAGAATCTTGTGCCTGGATATGATCATAATCACCACTAAGCACAATACCATCAATGTTTATTCTCTGATATCTATATATCCATAACACAGTCCCTGTCAATGCTTACTTTTTAGGTAAAAAATATGAGAAACGCGAGAAACATGGAAGGAAATGTAAATAATATTTGTGTGAAAGTTCATTAAATTTGAAGTAAGGGACTCTATAGTTGAGTTGTGGATATGCTGAGTTTTAAGCAAGTCATTTTAATTCTGAATCTCAATTTTTATACCTGTGAAATGATAGATTAGACTATAACTTGAAAGTTAGAAATTTAATGTAGATAAATTTTTTGAGAACTGCATACTCTGAGAGAAATATGGTGGAGTTATATCATAGCTCTATTTACGATGCTCAGATTCATCAATATCAACTCAGGAGAGAGAAAGTCAAATAATGCCAGAAAACATGACTGTCATTTAATAAATAAATGCCACGGAGAATGTAAGTTGAAAGACACTTATTTATAGGACCATAAACAATTTATGGAGATTGATGTCACGGAATACAGTTGAATGGGAACTTCCAGAAATCAGACTTTCCACCAAACAACTATTGAGCTGGCTAGAACTTTGAGAATGAACTACTTTAAAACTGTCATCAGGGAATACTTACAACACCCAGAAAAGTACTTAGTGAGTAGAGAATGGTTGATTTTGGTGAACTTGGTCATTTTTATAGAAAATATCACCCCCACACTGCTATCTCTGCAGCAGCAATGAAGTTGGTAACCTGCATTGCTGGTGTTGCTTTCTAGTGCCAAGTGAGTAACAAAGGTCTTGTCCTACCAGTGAAATAAGTCAGAAGGAAAAAGACAGATATCAAATGGTTTCACTTACAGTAGGAATATAGGAGAACCAAATAAGGGATAAGGAAAAAAAAAGAAAACAAAACTAGCAGGCAACTAAAATTGGAGACATGGAAAGTGGAGAGGGATGGAAAGCGATTGAAAGAGGGGCAGGAAGAGCACAGGAGACTATGGTGATGGTTCACAGGTGACTTGGTGATGGAAATTTTACAGGGATTACACCTGAGAGGTGAAATCAAATATTGCACAAAAATGAACCAAAATATATATATATATATAATATTTTAATATATATATATTTTAAAAAAACCCTTAAGAGTTGTGTGTTTAGATGTGTTTGGTAGTCAGTTAGAGATTAGTATAGAGACCAGATCTGTTTCAGTCCCTCAACAGATGTGGTTTTTACAGTGCCATTTGTTAAAAGAATGTTAAGACATAAAAGCTTATTAAAAAATATATATATTGTTCCAAACATTTAAGATAGTATCTGTCAATTACTGGCAGATCAAGGAGATAAGAAAACAGGACTTTAGTTACCACACATGACAAGAAATATAGACTTTGTAGGAATAACTTGGAAAAGTAACTGAACAAATGGAAGATGCAGCTCTCACTAAGTAGCAACAGTAATTCCCAGAGCAAGAAAGAATCTGATTTCCAGAGTTACTAAATTAAAATAGTCAAAATATCCAGTTCTTGTTAAAATATTATAAATCATACAAGAAAGCAAAATCCATTGATGGTAGAAAAAAAATCAATAAAAAACAATTCCTGAAGAAGCCTAGGCAATAGACTTAATAGATACAATTTTAAAATTAACTTCCTTAAATATGCCCAAAGAATTGAAGTGGACAGAACTGCATGGATTGTGCCTTAATTTGAAGTCTGTTCCAGCCTTATCAAAAAAAAGTTAAAAAAAACTGTTTGTAAATCTGATCTCTACCTTTGCTCTTGAATTTTGATGTGAATTCCTCCATAATTTTGTTAAAGAAAAAAATTTAAAATTTAAAAAATACGGCAGTGCTCCCAAAATTGACCTGTAGAGTCAATCTAATCTCTATCAAAATTCCAGTGAATATTCCCTAAAAAAAGGAAAACCAATCAATTCTGTGCTTCCTCAAAAACTTAAGCATAGACTGATATGACCTAGAAATTCCTTTGAATACCCAAAAGAACAGAAGACAGGTATTCAAACAAATACTGGTTTTAAGTATTAATAGCTGTACTATTCATAATCACAAAAAATGTATACATCAAGGAATGAATGGATATAGACTTCATATATGCAATGTTATATTGTTATGAAAAGATACATTCCACAACTTTGACAAACTTCAAAAGCGTTATGCAAATTGAAAGAAATTAGACACAAAAGATCCAATATTATAGAATAACTTTTATTTGAAATATCTCAAATGGCAAATATTTGAAGAAAGAAAGCAGATTTGTGTTTGCTAGTGGATGGAGAGAGAGGGAGTGATAAGGAGAGGAGAGGAGATATTCTTCTGAGATAATGAAAGTGTTTTGGAACTACAGAGCAGTGGAAGTTTACTCAAAATTGTAGATGCATGAAGTGCCCCTGAAGTGCACACTTAATTGAATTGATTATATATTATGTAAATTTCACTTTAAATGTTTCAGAGACTGCATCCAATTTATAAAATGAGTATCTTGCCAGTTTTACCATCCTTGGTGTGACTTTTGTATTTAAAAATAGATTTACCCCCATCTATGGGATAATTAACCCGCATATAGAAGCAAGAAAATCATCTAGTGTTCAGACAAATAAATAGCAACTGCTTGCAGTGGTGGAGGAAAAATAACCATATGGAATTAATTAAGAAAATGCACAAATTCCTTTTGAGAAATTTAAGGAATTAGAGTAATAATAGTTAACTTTTCATTTTGATATAGTTTCAGATTTACTCAAAAGTTGAAAACAAAATGCAAAGATTTCCCACATATTCCACATCCCACTTCTGCTAATAATAGCTGATCATGTAATCCCACTAATTATGTTAATTAAACATAAGCATAGTGCATTTGTCATGAGTAAAAACTGAACATTGTTTCAAAACCACTAAGTTACAACTTGATTTGTACTGGCTAATTTTTCCACTTATGTCTTTTTTTTTAAAAAAGATTTATTTATATATGCATACAAGAACTGGTACAGGCCAGACTTGTTGGGGGGGGGTGAGAGTATTCACCAGAGACAGAGTTGGGAACAGAATAGGTGGATTGACTGAAATACACTGCTGAGGGGAGCAGTGGGTTAATCAGGAGAGGTCTGCTGCACCATGTGGGCAGCTCCCTGGCTGGTGGGGACATCGAACCCATGCTTCAGTGGCTGCAGATAGCTTCATAGGTTGCGTCTTAACCCCTTGTGCCACCAGGGAGGCCCTCCACTTATGTCCTTTTTATTATTTATTTATTTATTTTTTAAAGATTTATTTATTTTATTTATACAAGCACTGGGTACAGTCAGAAGTTTGGGAGGGTGAGAGAATTCACCAGAGACAGAGCAGGGAGCAGAACAGGCAGACTGACTAAGCACACTGCTGAGGGGAGCAGTGGGCGCGGCAGGAGAGGTCTGTCACACCATGTGGGACCCTCGCTGGCTGGTGGCCGGGGATCGAACCGGCGCTGCAGAGGCTGTGAGCAGCTTCACAGTCCAGCGCTCAACCGCTGCACCACCAGGGGAGGCTCTTGTGTCCTTTTAAAAAAAAATTTTTCTATTCCAGGATCCTATACAAAACATAGCATTGCATTTTGTTGTTCTACCTCTTTAGTTCAAGTTGGTGACATTTTCTCAGACTTTTCTTATTTTTCATTACCTTGGCAATTTTGAAGAATACTGGTCAAATATTTTGAATAAAGTTCCTGAAATTGAGTTTCCCTGATATTTTCTCAAGATTAGATTGTGCTTGTGAGATTCTGAAAGGATACAGTATAGAGCAACTTTTTCTTCATTCCATGTGAGAGAGTACATGTTTTATCATTGGTGAAATTATTGATCACACGCTAAAATGAAGTCAGTTGATCACTTCAATGTCCTTACTACTCCTGTCATTCATACTATATTCTTGGAAGTGAGTTACTAAGTCTAGCCCACTCTTAAAATGAAGCCCCACCACCAAATGGTTGTGTATCTACATTTATGCTTTGAGATTCTTATTTCAGGGAGATTTATTTGTTCCTCCTCCACCCCCATATATTCAGTTACCTACCTATATGACTATAGGCTCATCTTTATTTTGTTATTTGATTATACAATCCAATATTATAATTATCTACTTTGTTTGCTCAAATTTTTTCAGTGTTGAGATTTGGGAGCTCTTTCTCATGGTTTCTGTATTCTTTTGATGAAGTCCAGTTATAGATGTAATTTTTACTTGGACTGAATTGTATCTTCCTAACAGTCGTATGTTGAAGTCTTCACTCTCATATGAAAATATTTGGAGGTACGGAGGTAATTAAGTTAGAATGAGGTCATAAGGGCAGGACACTAATTTGATAGAACTGGTGTCCTTTATAAGAAGAGGAAGAAACCAGAGTCTCTTTCTCTCCACTCCGGTAGATAAAAAGGCATGCATGAAGACACAATCAGGACGTGGTAGACTAAAACCAGAGACACTAATTCTGACAACACCTTTTCTAGCCTCCAAGATGGTCCTTAACTTAGAGATTTAAAAGGTTATCTGAGAATCTGACGAAGGCTACAAACATCCCACCCAGAAGAAAAGTGCTTTCCCACATCTTTAAAATTCTACCAAAAACCTCAAAAATGACAACGTCCAAATCACCTGAAACCTCCCTGTAATCAGTGTTGGTACCCAATGGTAAACCTTAGATGCTCAAAACAACAATAAACAAGCAGAAGTTAAACCCAAAAAATAAGACCTGCTCTTGGAGTCATTAGGCTATCTAGATTCTTTCTAGATGAGTCCTCAAAAGTTTGATTCACCTAATAGTTGTACTAATGAAGGTGCATTTTATTTGCATCTATATGTTATTTATACATTTACATTTATATCCATTGGCATTACATAGAGTCAGAGTGGAGGAGGAAGGCATGTTGAAGAATTTATGTCAGATTTCCATTCAAGAACAAATTGAGTTTCCTAGCAGAACTCTTGAATTAAATAGCTGCTGTGATATCTTGTTTCTCTCAGCTGCTGGTTTAACAGATCCTTAGAATATGAGACATCACAGTAACCACATGCCAGAATATGATCTTCCTTAAATGTTCCCACCATGGAAAGTAATGCAGATTCATCCCTCTGTTGAGAACATTTTCTTTTGCCCCTAAGTTAACTATGATTATCATTTGCTAGGACCAAACCCACTTAACATTTTAATAGGTCCCTGTCAGTGTCTTCGAGAGCAGCTGTGAGGATCAGCGGAATGACATTTCTGAACCACTCTGAGCTCCTGAAATGAAAGGATTTATATAAATGAAAGGTGATGATTTCATTACTATAAAGGTGCTTCTGGAGATATCCACATGTAACAAGTACAGTGATCACATAGGCCTGTGGCTTTTCATTTTCTCATTGTGGGTTTTTTTCCTAACTGGATATAATGTGCAGAATGACAGCTTTGAAAACCACACCACACACAGGGATTGACAAATCAATACAGCTCCATCAGTCAGCTACTATGGGAGAAGGTTTGTTTCATAAATCAAGCAGATACATGCTGCAGAAGGTTTATTGTTTAAATCAAACAGTCATGGATACCTCTTCTACAAGTGAAATGTGTTTTATTTTTTAATAAGAACACAAGTTAATCAGATGGAGACATGTTGATGAGGTATTGACAGTCATTTTTTTCTATAATTAATAACCCCATTCTATACCGTAGCAAGCCTTCTAAAATCTTCCACTTTTTTCAAAACAAAACATAACATTTTATTTTGTTTGAAATAATTACATAAAATTCACTACCTCACTCTCACAAAATAAATTTTTCTATTCTATATTATTCCTAGATAATTTACTTTTGTAAATTTTCAAGTTTTTCTTTAAGATTTATTTATTTATGCATACAAGAATGGGGGTGTAAGCCAGAGGTGTAGGGGGTATGTGAGAGGATTCACCAGAAAGAGTGGGGAGCAGAACAGGCAGACTGACTGAAATACACTGCTGAGGGGAGCAGCGGGCACAACAGGAGAGGTCTGCTGCGCCATGTGGGTTGCTCCCTGGACAGCTGGGATCGAACTCGTGCTGTAGTGGCTGTCTTTAACCCCTGTGCCATAAGGGAGGCCCAGTTTTCAAGGTTTTGCTTATACATACTGACAAGGCTAAGAACTAAATCATACACCCCCAAAATTCATATGTTCAACAAGCTCTAAACCCCCACATGCTGCTTTTGGGGATAAACTATAATTAAGAGTAAGTGAAATGATGAGAGTGGGATTTGGTAGGAGTGGTGCACTTTTAGGAAAGAGCAAGAAACAGCTTTCTCTCTTGACTCTGTCAGGATTCGGTAAGAAAAGGGCCACATGCAAATCAGGAAGAGAGATGTCATCAGAACTTACTGGAGGGCCTCCCTGGTGGTGCAAGGGGTTAAGTAGCGCACTATGAAGCAATCCACAGCCTCTGCAGCACGAGTTCAATCTCCAGCCAGCTAGGGAGCAACCCACATGGTGAAGCAGACCTCTCCCGCCTTGCCCGCTGCTCCCCTCAGCAGTGTGTTTCAGTCAGTCTGTCTGTTCTGTTCCCCACTCTGTCTCTGGTGAATCCTCTTGCCCCCTGCATCTCTAGCCTGTACCCCAGTTCTTGTAGGCATAAATAAATGAATCTTTAAAAAGAAAAAAAAAAAAAAACAAAACCTTACTGGAACCTTGATCTTGGACTTTCCACTCTATAAGATTGTGAGGAAATAAATTTCTGTTAAGCCACCCAATCTATGGTTTTCTGCCAATGGCAGTTCAAGGTGATTGAGTTAGCAGTGGATATAGTTATGGAAAACATGTAAGGGAATAAGTGTCTGTACCTATGATTTCCTAATATACACTTACTCTGAAACAGAAGGGCTCAACATGTACCTGGGGAAAATTGTATGACCCAGTTAAGAGGGAGTTTGATAAAGGAATGCATAAGGCTTCAGTACAAAGAACAATAATGGCTGCCTGTTTGATTTGGACTTTAGCAGTCTTTTACACCCGTTTGGTAAAAACAAAAATTATACTGAAATCCTTGTGCGGGGAATTCACATACTCTCTCTCTTTCTGATCATTTCCTTCACAGTCTAGTAGTTAGTGATAAACTGTAGGCTTTATTACATTGTGTATAGTATTTTCTTTCTTCCCACATCTCCTCAAATATTATGTATCTATTCCAAGACTCAGTATATGACAATTAAATCCACTGTGATCAAAGTTATATCCAAAATGACTTAATTAAAATGTTTTCAGAAGTTCTCTAGCATTGATAGCAAGGAGTAAACTGTGATACTTTCAATAATATCTTCTACACTACAAGATAGGTTTTAAAGCACAAGTGTTTATACAGGGGTTGTTTAAATAGGGAGATAATAAATGACAAATAGACTCAATGAAAACTCTATAGGGAAAGATGTTTAGTAGTTAAGTGGTCTACCACACACTTCCAGATTTCCCTGCATATGTCCTACATGAAAATCCATTTAAAGATCTCACCTGTTTTAATACATTCTCTTAAGTTGTTTTTATTGGTTTTTTTTGAAATTATCTGATCTGATATAATTGATTAGAGTTTTTTGACATATGTGTCTACCACTAAATGCAGATCACATTTTATATCAAACTTTTTGTTAAGAAAAGCCAAATTGCTTGACCTCTTACTTTTCAAAGTGTTTTTCAGGTATGATTTGAGGCTTTTCATCTATTATCATAACACTCATTCTAAAGCATTGTAACATTAATAATATATAGAACTTCATTAATGTGCACACATTAGAAAAACTTAATTTTAAGGCAGATGAGGGACATCCTAGATGGGTGACTGAGCCCTTCCTATTTCTTTCGGTGTTTCCAGTTCATGATTCACCAGCAAAATCTTGTGGAAAGCTTGACAGGATTGGGTAGATCATTGTTGTCTTTAATGATGTTGGATGTGGACCATTCCATGACAGAGGGTACCAGTGGAGAGCTTTGAAGTGTTGTTCTGAGAATTTATCTTTTGCTTCCTAAATAAAGTGTTCCATGTTTCACTTGGAATACATGCTTCACTTGCATATTCAGGTTCTCTTTGTATAAATGCTCAGAGTTTAGTTGCATAGCCTGGTAGAATTTCCCAGGAAATTTTACTTGAAAATCATGTTTGGTCACCAAATATATGGCTTCTTCAGACTAAAATGCATGAAAAATTAAATAATACTCATAATTTCATTTTAATAATTCTAATTTATAATCAAAGTTAAAAACTACCAGTTCCAATCCAATCTGCAAATATATAAAGACATTCTGGGAAATTCTACGTCAGTCAAATCCAGAGTGATAGACCCACCAAACCAACATGCAGAACCACCAAACCATCATGCTCAAATAAATAACTGTTTGAAAGAAGCTAATATAACTAACCAAGAGAATAGCAGAAAACACAGTAGAACAAGACCAGGAAGCTATTGGGAGCTATAAAGTCTCTTGTGTAAACTCTGTTTCCATGATGGTGATTAGAAGGCCACATTATGTTAATGTCAATATACAGCAAACAATTATATATAAATGAAGTTAAGACATCAGAGATAGGACTACTAACACTGGTTAACACATGAGTGGTGAATGGTTAAGGGAATGACAAATGATAGAATTTTGTGTCTCAGGGTGATAGCATGAGGGGGATAATATAAATAATATGTAATAAATAAGCATAAACCTATAATCAGGAAAGAAACGCCAAGTGTTAATTACTTTTTATTTTTCTGATACTTGGGTCAGAGTCAGTTTTAAGTAATAAATGAAAAACTTTAGGGGCCTTTTTTTGTATTGTTTGACCTACTCAGAAGCCATTTTTCAAAACATATCTGACTTTTGAGGAGAAATTGTTTTGCCAAAATATGTCTAGCATTCATTGTCTCAAGCGTTCCTGTATTTCTCTAGTATTTGCTACCATGTTGGCTACCAGGAAGTTTTCCTGAATTTCAGCTTATGTCATTGGCTTTGTCCTAAAGACTAAATGTAATTTATATAAAAATAATAACAACAAATACACAAGATTAGATAGTAAGCACACTGATTTAAGTGCAAACTCGGATGCTCACCAGCTATGTGATTTCGACAAGTTAATTCATCTGTAATCCTCAGTTTCCTTATTTTAAAGTGAGGGTATCAACAGTTTTTGAACATTGGTTACATTTATAATAAAAAAAATCTCTAATACATGCATTTTCTCTTTTAGTTAGCAAAATGTACTGATTGGTCATTTTAGGGTACAAATATCAGTTGAGGCTGAAAATGTGGAATAAATAAATAGACAGCTGATTTGACCTCTGAAAGATGGAACAGGAATTAAATTTTTGTGAGAAAAGAGAAGAAAAATGATGGCTATTCTGAAAAGGTAATATTGTATGGGGGGTGGAAAGAAGAGAGGAGGAAAAACTAAAGACTTTTAAAGAGAAAGATGACTTAACAGGTGGCAGAAGAGCAGGCCTAGAAAGACAACTTGGTCTATGGGAAATTGCCAGCAGGAAAAATGACTAATAAGCTTTCAAGATTAAAAGATGTCCTATAAGCTACTAAATTTCACTTCACTTTCTGAGCTATACTTGTTCCTGATTATCCAGCATTTTCAGTAATGTGTTATGATGTCTACTGGGTGTTGGGAACCTTTAAGTGTGGAGAGTTTCTCTCTTGTCTGGGGCCATTGCAATAGAGATTGGAGATTAGACAAGAAAAGTAGCAGAAAGAGCAGAAGGAGGACCCCTGAAATTCTTCATGAACTGATAAGAGGGCACTGAATTTCCATCTGCATATAGCATGAGTTGGATCAAGAGAGTTTTTAAAATAATTTTTTTAAAAAAAAGAAAATCTTGGGGATACCTGAGCTAGTGATATTTCCCTTAAATAGATCATGTTTGTGACAATCACTTGGCATTCAGTAAATGTTGTTTCACCTCTTTATTTCTCTCTCCCTCTATATTGTTCCCTGATTACTCAATATTTATATAAACTATATATTTATGCACAAACTTATCTATCTATAAATTTATGGTAATTTAGAAGGATTATGTTATCATTCTGTCATCAAGATCACCATTTTAACAAAAATTATACATAAAAGAAATGTAAAGCATATGGTAAAATATCAGGGGCCTTAAAATATATGCCAAAACTTCACTATTGGTAGGAAGTGTCAAGCACAATTCACTATACAACTCACAAGGGAAAAAATCTCCATTGCTGTAGGAGGCATTCTCATGTCGAGGCTTAGATGTTCTGGTGTAACTGTCACTCAGCACTTTCTGAAAAGGCAATCAACAGCTCCAGGACAATTTTTTAAGCATTGTTAACACACATTTCACTTTCTAAAAATTTAGAATATAAACTAGTAAGTTTGTAATAGATTTGTTTGAATATATCTTATGCCTTTGGAATCATGCAACTGCATTGTAAATTGCAGAATATATATCTGCACAAATTGCATTATTAATCAAATTAAAAACAAAGTTTCCTTTTTAATGGTTCAGGTGGCATAGCAAACACCTACTAATCACCGTGAATTGCAGTGGCATTTGGCATTATACCAAACAGTACAGGTCATCTGGTGCTTTTTAGTTGTAATTGCTTAGTATCAGTCCTCAGCTTACTGTTTTAAGAATGAGCAATTCACATGTTATTTTTCTGTCAACAGGTTACTGCCATAAAATGGTTTTCAATAGGCACAGCTGTTTCTTACTACCAGTCGCAATAAGTATATGTTGAAGGACTTGCTTTCACTAGGTACTAAAATCAACTGCTTCACAATTATTTAGCCTCATATATATACTCAAAGAACATTTAACATAGTTCTTTTTTCAAATTTTATAAACTGACCCAATACTTTTCAAGCGCAAATTGGGTTTGTTGCCCTGAAAATAACAACATTGAACTGTAGAGATGAATCTGGAAAATTAAATTATATGTAATTAAATTAAAGAGAAAGAAATCATTAGGTAGGAAGGAAAAGCATTCTAAAAATGTATATATATATATATGTGTGTGTGTGTGTGTGTGTGTGTGTGTGTGTGTGTGTGAATTCATATGTACCACTGAAAAATTTTGAAGTGGAGGCATAAGATCATTTTTAATGAAGTAAAGATAAAAGATACTTAAAGATGTAGCATGAAAAAATAATGTTGGGTCTCCCTGGTGGTGCAGGGATTAAAGACAGTGCTGTGAAGCTATTGCTAG
This sequence comes from Talpa occidentalis, assembly GCF_014898055.3. Classification (NCBI taxonomy): domain Eukaryota; kingdom Metazoa; phylum Chordata; class Mammalia; order Eulipotyphla; family Talpidae; genus Talpa; species Talpa occidentalis. Next base: position 21,351,726 of record NW_023603184.1, on the reverse strand, counting down.
ACACTGCAAAACAAGTTCCATCCCCAGCTGGTCAGGCAGCTGACTCACATGGCACAGCAGAACTTTTCTACCTAGCCTGCTGCTTCCCTCAGCAGTGTATTTCAGTAGATCTGCCTGCTCTGCTCCCCACTCTGTCTGGTGAATCCTCTCACCCCCTGTACCTCTGGTTTACACCCCACTTCTTAATAAATAAATAAATCTTAAAAAAAAAGATGTACAAGGGAATCTGATTTGATGGCAATGGGACAGGACAAGTGAGAAGACTTGGAATCTCTAACTAGGTCCTGCAGTCAGAGGAGAGAATACACTCAGAATAAGTGCCAAGAAGACTTTGCATATGAAGAAAAGAAGCCAAGGCTGACACACAGAGCATACTAACCAGACAGTATGCAGCAGACAGCAGATGAAAGTCATGAGCACTACTGGCACTAATGACTTCCACTTGTATCTGTGGTTATTTGAGGAATGATCAGAGCTTGAGCACAAAGAAGTTAGGGCCAAATATATGCAATGATCAGCCCGGTAGCCAGCATTGAAAAAAATCTGTCAGTAGACAGGCTACTGATTAAAAATAAGATTCCAGTTCTTGGACAAATACATAATGAAACCAAGTTGCTGCACTATAGAGCCAGGTATTACCTAGAGAATCTTAAGGGCACCATTATTAAAACTTCAAGAAAGGAGCAAGCCACCCAAAATGACATTTTATTTTTTTCTAAAGATTTATTTATGCATACAAGAGCTGGGGTACAGGCCAGACATGCGGGGGTTGGAGGGTGAGAAGATTCATCAGAGACAGAGTGGGAAATACTATTCAGCACTCAAAAAAGATAAACTCATGCCATTTGTGGCAACATGGATGGAGCTTGAAGGTATTATGCAGAGTGAATTAAATCAGAAGGAAAACAAAATACAGCAGATGGCTTCACTTATGGGAGGGATATGGGGAATCAAACAAGGGATCAGGAAAAAAACAAAAGAATAACAACAAAAACTAGCAGGCTAAAGATAAATCAGATATATTCAGCATGGGAGAGAGAGGGAGAGAGATCAGAAAAGGGGAGGGAAGAGCCAAAGAGACTATGGTGATAGTTCATGGTGAATTGGTGGTGGAAATTCTATGGAGATTGTACCTGAGAGGAACAATGATGCAAAAAAAAATACATAATATAAATTTAAAAAATAGAAAGCACAGTAAATCAAGAGAATTGACTGACTGGATAACAGGGACTGAGTGGAGTATAGGGAATTAAATTGTGTAGCGGTTTGGATAGAGGTTTAGTAGCACAGACTTGGAACAAACCTTTAGTGAAAAACCTGTTTCTAGCATTTGTTATTATCCCTGACTTAGGAAAGCTTTTACTCTCTTCTAAGTCTCAGTTTCTTCTGTAAAGTGGACCTGAACATAGTATCTCACGGGGTCAGTATGAGGATTAGAAGACGTAATATGTACAAAGTTCTAAAGCTTCCCCAATATAGAAAATATCAGCTTTTTATCAGTTATATTGCAGCTTTTTTTTTAAATTTCAATTCCTATATTCTTTTTTTTTTAGGTTTATTTATTTATGCATACAAGAGCAGGGGTACAGGCCAGAGGCACAGGGGGGTGAGGGAGAGAGGATTCACTGGAGACAGAGCAGGGAACAGAACAGGCAGACTGATGAAATACACTGCTTAGGGGAGCAGCGGGCAAGTCAGGAGAGGTCTTCTGCGCCATGTGGGTTGCTCCCTGGCTGGCCAGGGATGGAACTCATGCTGCAGAGGTCGTGGACAGCTTTACTGGCTGTATCTTAACTCCTTGTGCCACCAGGGAGGCCCCATATTTGCAGTTTTTTGTAATGATTCTTATTTTTGTATTTTTTCAATTAAGGTAACTTTGATTTACAACACAGTATAAGATTCAGAAATAGAGAATCCTACATTTTCAGGTATATTCAAGTGTACTCACACATCAGCAAGTCTTTTTGTAGTGATTCTTAATCTTTTAAATTCACAGGGAGTTAAATATTTCCAAAATGTTTGGGGGAATAAAAATAGTTTTTTTTTTTTCAAATTTATTATTTTTTGCTAGTCAGGACATTTTAAAGTAATTAACTCACATCATCTGTGACTGTCATTTCACAATAAAAGGATATTTTAACAGAAAGAACTCATTTGAAGTTTATCTCACTATAAAAGAATATCCACTAAATTGATCAAATCAGATGAAGGGGAAACTCTGAATATGTTGCTTTTGCTTTTTCTCATTTTTTTCTAAGATATATGAAACCCTCATCATGCACTTAATGAGGAACAGCCCAGTGGATCCTTTGGCCATAAAAGTGGCAATGAAACTTATGTGAAGTTCTGGATTTAGATCTCTATATCATGCTCCCTGGCACCTCTAGAGAGGACAGAAGGAGCAACGTGAGTAGGGTATGGTCTTTAGCATAAAAATTCAAGGGTTCCAGTTGTGAGGCAAGGAGTTTGTGGCCCAGGTATATAAGGAGAACTAAAAACAGCCTTTATAAAGGTGGCAGAATTTTGGATTCACTCCGCTCATAAGTGCTGGACCATATTACTTTGCAGAAAGCTAGAAGCCAGCAGTTGGGAATCCAAACTCCTATGACGTATTGGCTTGTTTCCTACAGATATCAGATGAGAGACTATTTGGATGAGCCACATAGAACACATTGAATGGGAGGAAAATACAAATACATTTTGGATAGATGTACTTAGATCTCTTACTGAGAGAATGATTTTGTAAAGCATATTTGCTGGGATGCTTAACTTTACCATGGGGAACAGGCCTTCATAGGACATACTGAAACTCCTCTTCCAGTACATCCTATAACTAGCTTGGGAACATTCTAAAGCTGCCTTCGAATTGTTTATGTTGACACAGCTATCTAGGGAGGATGTGTTCCAAGAGCTAAATGATATGATAGTTAAGCCGAGAATATGGTTTAAGAAGGGAAATTAAAAGCCCCAGCAATAAGCTTTCAAATGACAAAGAAATCAACTCAGCAGATAACCATTTTGCAAACCATACTTTCTTCATTTCCACACAATGCTGAAAACCTGACTAACCAATGTTTTATGATGCAATTGTTACACAACCTAATTTCGCAGTTAAAAAAAAAAGACATGAGTTGATGTGTGCATCCTCACTAACTATTAATGTTGGCTACATACTAATTTAGCATTATGATACAAAATATTTTAAAAACTATATCAAGAGTGACTAGTGTATACAAACATGTACGTGTGTGTGTGTATATATAAGTTATAGTGTAAATCAAATGCAAGAAAATAAGTTTTTACATCCATTTTAAGTATAAAGTAATATATTATGATATATGCTTTAATTCTCTTTCAGAAATATTTAGGAGCAGGTTATAAAATGCATTAGGTAATCCCATCTTAGAGTAAATCAAAAGTTTAATGTAAAAATGTATTAAAGACATTTGTTGATTGTCTATTCTATATTGGGAACTATCATTATTATAGAATATAGAAACTATACATAAATATATAGTTTAAGTTCTCAGGGACAGCTTCAGTTTGTATTTTATGGAATATATGTACAGCAGTATTTATTAATACTGACACATGGCCAGGGAACTATAGGCACAGAGAGGTTGGAAAGTAAAGCAGAGGCAGAATAGGTGAATGACCAAAAAAGTATTTTCAAAGGTCATATCTGAACTAGTTACAGTATGAAAGAGGAGAAATTGTCCATCATGTTATAAATAGATAGCACAGTAGGTACCAAATCACAGAGAAAAGAAAGCATTGCCACAAGTGGCATGAGTTTATCATTTTTGATCACTGAGTAGTATTCCATTGTATGTATGTACCGATCCTCTTGATCCACTTATCTGTTTTGGAACATTTGGGTTGTTTCCTTATCTTAGCTATTGTAAACAGTGCTGCAATAAATATAGGGGCACAGGTTTCCTTTCAAATTAGTTCTTTGGGTAGATTCCTAGGAATGGAATTACTGGATCATATGTGAACCCTGGAAATATTAAGGGGGTGATGCTTAGGTTTCAGATATAAGGTTGTGGAACCTATTTTTTTTTCTTTTTGGTTGTTTCCTTTCACAATAGACAACAGAGAGTAAGTGAAAGAATGTGGACAAAACTAACCTTCAGAAATAAGAGCTTGGTGATAATGTATGAACGGAAAAGGGAAAGGTTAGAGAAAGGAAAGAGGAGACATTGCATGAATCACAGAGAAAAGTTTTGCCCATCTTGCTTTAGAAAGAAGTCTTGCTTTAGAAAGAAAGGCAACCTATTACAATAGAGGTAGAATTTCTAAGATTTGAAATTTGACTGTAGAAAACTTGATAAAAACAGGGTCAGACAGGACTCCCGATTGATACTGCCTTGGCAGGTTGAAGAGGTGACGGTAAAGGTTATAATAAGGGGATATTCGGTCCTTTTTTGGATTAATGACTTTTTAAATGTCCATTAGAAATTGAGAAAATGAATACACATGCCAAAAAAGGGTTAGATGTCTGATGGATTAGGGTAAGTCATGTTAAACCTGTTGGGAAAAAAAATGAAATGCTTTATCTAAAGAAGAGTGGTGAGCAAAGTCGGCACTTCTCCAAGTGGAGGGGTTGTGTGTATGGGGGCAAAGTGGAAGACAACTGGGAAGAATGATTAAGGTATAAATAAAAAAGACAAATGAACTTCTTCCCAACTAGAGTCAACAGGACATCCTAAGTAGTGCTGATAGATGAAGCCCAGATCCATGCAAATACATGATCCTTACAAAATGATGTCTGACAGAAGATAGAAAAGGACAATTCACATTCATGACAGAGAACACTTAGCACTGTTGAGCATTATTAACAATAGATATTAATTTTATAATGGTTTACTTGAATAGGAAAACAAAAGAAAAAGAGAGAAAATCGGAAAAGAAGGCATAAAGAAATACAATAATACCTGACAAAATTCTGCCTTCCAGGCATGCAAAAGGGAGGTGACACTTCCCTGATGCCCTTATGACAGAAAGGGAACAAGGCTCATTATTGTCACATTTCTGAAGCTGCTCCTAGCTTCCCTGTGCTGCTTGTGTCACTGTGCTAAAATTGCTTAGAAGGCAAATATGTCAGATAGTTTTTAAATCTTAAAATAATATATCACTCCAGGTCTTTCCTTTCACACAGCAAGATTAACAATGTCCTGAATAGTTCTTCCTCTGTGTGATTCACCTCAGCTCAACCCAGATTTGAGGGCCAGTCCTCCCTTTACCCCTTTGTTTCATACAAGAGAAAACAAATGGTCATGGAACAAAGAGAGTGTCTCAGGACTGGTCAGAGAGTGAGCCAGTGTTGGAACTGATTGTTAGCCCTTGCATGTTTCCTGGGCTAAAAATGATCAATTGTGCTTTGAGATCCCTGACTGAGAAAGCCTGCTTGGGGTCAGTGATCCCAAACTTCTCTGTTCAAGGCAATGGAATGACTCTAAGCCATAGAATTTTAAGTATTACACATACAATATATGTGTAATATTTATAAAGTGCATAAGCAATCAGTGATATTATCCTTAATTAAATTATCCTTAATTAAACTTGATTAATTATCCTTAATTAAACTTGATTAAGAAATCTGGAAACTGAAGCTCTCTACATTCAAACTGAACCTGACTCTGAGTTCTATTCTTTTCCCAAACACCTGCCTTGTTTTTTTGAGCAGTGAAGCTCTTGCCATTCCTGATGAAGGAATTGGAATTGATGAATACTCCCTAAGTCTGTGACCAAACTATTAAAAAAATATGTTTCTAAGATTTTATTATCTTATAAGTCTTCTCAAGTGTTCATTAATATTGTGGATTAAGGGTTTGATATCATTTGAAAAGAGACTCAGTATGCAGTTTTGGGAAAGAGGTGATGATTAATTCTTTGAGTTTGCTAGAGATTAAAAAGAGAGATTGCTTACCTTTTCATGGTTTCTGTGACTTTTATTTGCTATGTTCTTACCTTTACTCCCTACTCTTGTGCAGAGATGGTGGGACTAAATTAGACACATATATTGAATAATTATTGTGTATTCCTTACAAAAATAAAGTTTTTCAATAATGGCTTCCAATGAATTGCTCCTCCCTTAGTCCATGTCCTGGTATCTATCGTGGTCACAGTGGTTCTAGGCTTGGTCATAGGTCTTGCTAAAGATCATGGAAGTTTAGCAAACATAACATAAACAAAAGCTTGAAAAGCATTTGCAGCTTGGACTTGTGCCCTTGGAGTTTTGCCAACATGTGAAAAGGCCAGGTCAAAATTTACGAGCTGGAGACAAATGGTCCAGATGACTGCTATTACAAATCTCTGAAGGAGCCCATTTATGATCATGTAGCCCAGTCAAATTGTCAGATTAGTATAGCCATATGAGTGACCTAATTGCACCATCAAGCAGAACAACAAAACTTTGAATAAACTACATGGTTTGTTTTAAGGTACTGAATTTTGGGGTGACTTGTTATGCACCATTAGTTTATTGCTACAATTGTATGGTTTTAAGTGGCCACACCATGTTACCCTTTTTCTATCCCTTCACCATAGGAGGTAAACCACATTCCTCACAATAAAAACAACTTGCATCATTATTAATATTTAATTGTCTGCACATGTACCTTGACTCTTAAAACATAAAATGCATTAGTTTTCATTTTCTCACCACCAGTAAACCCCAATCTATTTCAATTTATTTGCAGTATATACTATTTAAATTCATGTGTTATATCTAACATAGTCTTTGATTTGATATGTATTTTCCCTAGAATAAATTGCATGTCTTCAATAAAAACATCAAACACTATGCTGATGGGCATTTTCAGTTAAAATGCAAATCATCAAAATACAAACAGAAACATTTGCAATTGCCATTTAGTGAGAAAGATATGATTTGGAACCATTCAGATTTGTTTTCTTGATTTTTCCTTATCTGTATGACATGTTAAGAAATGTATCACAAACGAAGACAAAGCCAGTATTGAGGTAATGATAATAGATCTTGTCCTAATGTAAAATAGTCCACACTCAAGAAATTATGTCATGAAGACTGTGTGTATGGAATATTACATGTGAAAAAAAGGTGGAAATGTAGTATTGCTCGGTTGTTATGACATGGCAGCAATAGAGAAAGGGCAAATTCATATTCATAATTTATGACATATTTTATAGCTTTATCCAAAAAAATCAGTGTATGCTATGCTTATAAATGACACTAATTTATAGAAAAGTCAAGTTTGCATTATAGTCCTACCTCATAATTCTTCAGTACATGGTATATATTATTGAAGATTTTATAAGCCCTTTGTTTGCCCTCTTTTTAGTCCTAGCTTCATTTAATTATTCAAACATGGAAGAGTGTAAGTAAATTTGGCAAGGAAGAGAAATGAAACTCATGTTGTTTCATTTTGTTTATTTACTAGTAGGTTTCCAAAATTTCTCAGTGAAAAATAATTGAAGAACTGTATTGAGTTTAGGGAGAATTTGGGAATCTAATTTGTAACATTTCTGTCACACGATAGCAAGGTTACCTTTTGTACTGAGGGTCACCTTTTCTGATTTTAAGGGCTTGATTAATTGAGACTATTAAATTTCCTACAATTCCTAGAAAATATGACAAATTACTCAATGCATTTTGGACCTTTTATTATTTCTACATTCAAATAAGAATGATATAGTTCATTCCTATTTGTCTTAAGTGTAATTTAAGGTAGAATGACTTTTGGAGCTTCCCTTTGCAAATCATGAGATATAAATGTGGCACAAAGCTGTCTCTCCAATATGCCATTCACTTCCATACAGTTCTCCATTATAGTGCTGCTGTTATCCTCTATGATACTATTAATTTCCACAATCTCCAAAAAATATGACAACCTGCTCAACACATTGTACCTATTGATTTTTTCTACATTTCCTTCTACTTAGATCTAGTTTAAGGGAATTTAAACATCATCAGTGTCAATACCTGAATTGCCAATAGTTCTTTTCCACTTCCATTTTGTCTTTCAAGGTGAAATGTGAACATTCAGTCTGTATCTGAAATATGCAGGACTATTGCAGAATTCATTTCCTCATTCAATAACCAGTGCATAGCTATTATGTGTACTGTGGTAGGTTCTAGGCACTAATAACATAAAGGTAACAAAATATACACCCCCTACATTGAAGAAGCTTATATTCAAGCAAATTGTAAACTGCTATAATTAAATTGCAGTGGAGAATTGCATGGAAATGAATGAGCATATTAGAGACAGCTCTCTATTACATTTAGATCTCTTTATTTGCAGAGGACAGTTTCACGAATCATGGTACCTTAAACTAATCTTAAGAGAAATATGAATGACATATATGATTTTTACTCAAAAAAACAAAGTGTGTCTTTTAACTGAACAATTAAGAAACGTGAATTCTGAAGCAACAGAAAGATCAGTGTAAGCTCTGGAAAGATAATTGTTATATTTATCAATGTACATCTAGCACTTGGCACGTTTTCTAGCACATAGTAGGTGCTACTGTTACAGGGCAACCCCAGGTGAAATGGATTGGCCTGACTGTGGGTCCTCACCTGTGACCTTAAAAGGGACTTATAATGAAACTCAACTGCAGTCACATACAAAATGGTTAATAAAGGGTTTATTTACAAGAAGAAGAAATGAAGAAAAGAATAACTCAGGGAGAAAGAGATAGAGATAAGGATGTCCTTTTCCCCCAACATCACCATAATATTATAGGTTTGTGGGAAAGAATACTAATAAATAAAATATATTGAAATTTTACTGCTTATAAGTAATTGACCCAGTCTACATACTTATTATTGGTAGCTATAATATAGAATCTTACAATGTCTCCGATTCTGTAATATATTTGTTAATTATAGCTAATATCCTTAAATACTCACTTTATGCTATATGTTTTAAAGAATTTACTATTTCCGGGCCTCCCTGGTGGTGCAGGTGTTAAAAGCTCAGCACTATCAAGCTATTCCCAGCCACTGTGGCAGGATTTCAATCCCCAGCCAGGGAGCTGACCTACATGGCGCAGCAGACCTCTCCTGCCTCGCCCGCTGCTCCTCTCAGCAGTGTATTTCAGTAAATCTGCCTCTTCTGCTCCCCACTGTGTCTCTGGTGAATCCTCTCACATATCCCACCCCTAGTAACTCTGGCCTATACCACAGTTCTTGTATGCATAAATAAATAAAAATAAATCTTTAAAAAAAAAAAGGAAAAGAAATGGAATTATATAAAGTGACCATGGTAATCATTTCACATTATATAGACCTATCAAATCACCACATAGTACATATTATATACAATACGTTTGCTAATTATGCCTCAGTGAAGCTAGAAACAAAGTGTATATAAAGCTCAATTCTATGAATTGCTAATTATTTGATCTTAAGCAGCTTATTCAGTGAGCCCCCATCTAACTGTTACTATGTTTTCTTGAAAAATATGATGAAAATACCCAGGCTAAGTGTGCACAGAAATCATGTAATATGTAATACTTATTTTCCTTTAAAATACACATTATAAATTGATTCTGATTTTATGCTAAAGAATAACAAGAAAATTGGCAAAAATAATGATTTACACTTGGTTATCATAATTACTACACATTATGTTGGGGGTGTCTAATTTTACCACCCTTATTGGTAAATTTGTGATATCTTTCCAACTGACCCAAGACTTCAGTAGAAATTTTGCCTCAGTAATCAAGAATATGTTGGCTAATTATATAGCTCAGATATATAATTTCCTCCTTGTAATTTATGGATATATAAGTGAATTGGACACTCGTCCAACACTAAATTGCACATTTTAATATGACTCACCATGAAAGACAACTTTCAACACAAATGCAATATTCCACACAGTATTTTTCCTGAAGAAACCATTCCCTTCAGTATATGTCAGTCTATTAATAGACACTGTCCAGGGCCTCCCGGGTGGCACAACGGTTGAGCACTGGGTTGTGAAACTGCCTGCAGCCTCTGCGGTGCTGGTTTGATCCCTGGCTGCTCCCCGGCCACTGGAGGAGGGTCCCGCATGGCGTGTAGACCTCGCCTGCCACCTGCTGCTCCCCTCAGCAGTGTGCCTCGGTCCCTCTGCATGCTCTGCTACCCGCTCTGGCTCTGGTGAATTCTCTCACCCTCTCGTGCTTCTGACTGTACCCAGTGCTTGGCTTGTGTAAATAAATAAATAAATAAATAAATAAATCTTTAAAAAAAAAAATAGACACTGTCCATGTAGAATTAAGTGTGTGTGTGTGTGTGTGTGTGTGTGTGTGTGTGTGCGCGCGCGCGCGCGCACTTCAACTAATAAAGGGGGTGGAGGAGAAAAACTCTTATTTTCTATTTTTTATTTTTTATTTTTGAAAGCTGAATTGAAGCACTCATTCTTCACTCATTTATCCTTTTGATCATATCAATTCCTGTGAGTACTTACAATCATTAGTATCATTAAAGATCTTCATTACTGTCTAAAATTGCAAACAAATTTTTAATAAGGTGAATCTAATATTCAGGAAATGGGCTTTCCTTGGATTGATCTGTACAAAACACAAAATGACAACAAAAAAATGTAAAAACAACCTCTCTTGTGTACTGATTAAAATTTTTCTAACAATGAAAAAACAACATCCATGGAGGTCAATTAGACTCCTTGTTCTGAATTTCCTTTGAAAACAGAATCTTAGATGAAAGACAAATTTAGTCAAGAAAGACAGAGTGGAATTAATATGTATCAGTGGATTAACATTTATAAGACTGTTTATGTATAAAGAATATGTATGCAAATTCAAAATTTAACAATAAATTTAACAAAGTGTCTTAATTTTTAAAATATTGAGAAGTACTTTAAGTACTAGTGGTCTCCACTAGTACTTTCCTATGTTCCAGGCATAATGATATTGTATATTGTTTTTATTTTCAACCATTATTTGATGGATGTATCCATATTTGAACATAAAAAAAATTATTTTATTTAACTAGGTAGCTTATCCTCATCACATAGAAGACTCCAAACAAGAACACTTACAATACACATTCTATGTTTTAATTAGCATTTATCATTTCTTTTTGGACAAAAGTACTGTCTATGGCTAAGCCTTCATATCAAACAATAGAATTTATAATTTGCTGAGCACTGGACTGTTTCTAATTCATTTAACTATTTCATTTTGTCTGAGGAAATCATTAAAAGATAAAGAAAATTTCTGAAGTGAAAGATTTCGTAATTCTAAGACATAGCTGTATCTGATTAGTCTGCTAGTCCAGAAAAGCTTGTCTAACTTCTTCTTTCCTTCTTTATTTTTCTCTTATGTTTTAATTGAGGTAATATTAGTTTACTACATTGCACGTGATTCAGAGGTTATTCCTACCTTATAACTGCGTGGTTAAAGCCGTGAATTCCCTTCACTATAATCATTTAATAAAGCAAGTTGCCCTAAGGTTACTTCCAAACTAAATATTCTCATTTTCCATGATTTATTCTTATTTTCAATGATGTCTAGTAAGGTTTTTTTTTTTTTTTTTAGTGTTTTGTACATATCGTGCCATTTTCACCTCCTCTGAGAATTTTTTCTTGGGTGTGCTATCTCCCCAATACAAATCCCTTGGTCTTATTCATCTTTTGCAAAATAATGACCTCTAACTCTATCCCAGCCCTGAATTCTTACTAAGTTCCAAATCTGTGTTCACCCCTGATGCAAGGGCCTCTGTCTAAATGTATGTCAACTTCAATTCTACAGGCTCAAGCTGAAAAATAACTTGTCTTTGTAAGTCATAATACACACATTTCCGTATTTGTTTCTTTGGTGTTACCAATCACCACTTACCAGGAATAAAACCTGATAGCTTATATTCTTTCTCCCCTTCATCCCACACTAAAACCAAATTATCTGTATGTTATTTTCAACTTCCTGCACTCCTGTCTGTTTAGGTTACCATCCTCACTGTCTCATAAAACTAATCACTTGGTCTACAGCTTTCCCCCTTCTAATCTGTGAAATATCTGTAAAGGATTTACAGACTATACTAACTCTGAGATTTATCTGAACTCTAGTAGCACCTCCCTTCCATCCATGAGCAAAAAAAAAAAAAAAATCATTTACTTATGGGCATTGTTTTATAGGGACAGTGTCAACTGTATAGTTTTAGTTATGCATTAGTTTTCTATTCCTATCAAAATAAATTACTACAAATTCAGCCTCTCAAAGCAGCATACAAGCATTTTCTCTGACTGGTTTGCTCCATGTTTCACAAAGTCAGAATAAAAATATGGGCCACGTGGGTTTGCACTTGGCGACTCTTAGAAATAATCTCCTCCTGGGGCCTCCTGGTGGCCTAGGGGTTAAGATTCAGTGCTACCACTAGGGCAGACTGAGTGCCATCCTGGCCAGGTTGCTAATCCATAATGTACAGCAGACCTCTCCTGCCTCACCCTCTGCTCCCCTCAGCAGTGTATTTCAGTGATCTGCTTGATCTGCTCCCCATTCTGTCTCTGTTAAATCCTCTCACCCCACCTGGCACCTTTGGAATACACCCCTGTTTTTCAATGCAAAAATAAATAAATAAAATCTGAAGAAAAAATAATATTCTCCTCCAACCTCATGCAAGATGTTGGAGAACCCACTTCTTTGTGGTTGTAGAACTGAAATCCCCTTTTCCTCGCTGATTAGCAGACAGCTTCCTGAGATTTTCTGCACTCAAAACCGCTTATATCTTCAAAGCTAGTTCCTGGGACAAGTTCTTTTCATTCTTGGGATCTCTCTGATCTCTGTACTATCTCTCCTACCTCCTTTTATGTTGCATCTCTGTGACAGCAAGACAAGGTTCTCTGCCTTTAATATACCATGTAATTAGGGCCTCCCCGGTGGCGCAGTGGTTGAGCGCTGGGTTGCGAAGCTGCCCGCAGCCTCTGCGGCGCCGGTTCGATCCCTGGCTGCTATGGCGCGCAGACCTCTCCTGCCGCCCGCTGCTCCCCTCAGCAGTGTACTTCGGTCCTTCTGCCTGCTCTGCTCCCCGCTCTGGCTCTGGTGAATTCTCTCACCCTCCCGGGCTTCTGACTGTACCCAGTGCATGTATAAACAAAACAAAAACAAACAAATAAAAATAAAAATAAATAAAAAACATGCCTCTATAAAAAAATATAAAAAAAAATATACCATGTAATTCGATTGGACCCATCCTGGTAATTCATATTTTAAGGTGCACAACCTCAATTATGACTGCAGTATTCTGAAGATTAAGAGCACATTCTGGGCAACACTGATGACCATGAACTCATCAGTTTGCAAAAAAAGTTTCCTATATCATTGAAGGTTGAGAACTGTCTTCCTTCTTTAAATTAGGGGAAGAAAAAAATGTAGAAAAAATATAGGAGTGGCTTCTCCATCTTGACTCTCCAGCCATATTCTCTTTATCCCTAAAGTCCATGTCGTTGAAGCATGATTTATTTTCTGAAAAGACTGAAGCTTTGGAGGCTGGACTCCTTTCCAAAAGTGCCTTTTATAATATTTTGACTATAGATTTAATTTCTGCAGTTCTTCAGTAATGGCCTTCATTGATACTCATTCTCTAAAAACAAGTGTATTCTTCCAGAAAAGGTGCATATTCCAGAGAAGATCACTATCATCATAAGCAAAAGGCCTCACAACCTTTTCCACATATTATCTTAAGACCTTGGCTTTTTAGAGATGGTCTACCTGGACCATTTTATGTCCCTCTCTTCTCAGAACCAAATTAACTCACCTTTCTGGAATTAAAAGGGTAAAGGAGATCCTGAAAATTTACTGCTATATCCTTTCATGTGTAGTTATTTTGTATCTTTTCAGAGTTATGAATGCTTTCTGGAAGAACCATATAATTTTCCATTTTAATTTCAGTGGTTGATAATCATCTTCCATTTTAGGATTACATGGTGCTTTAATTAACAAATTTCTTAACTTCTCTACAGCAAACATTGATATGTTCAGTATCCTTGTAATTCTTTCCTCAAGATGAATTAATATTTTATTAAGATAAATTTCTAGAATCACAGAGTGAAAGAACACATTCAGTTTTATCATTTTTTTAAAGATTTATTTATTTATACAAGAACTGGGGTACAGGTCAGAGATGCAGGAGGATGAGAGAATTCATTAGAGACAGAGCAGGGAACAGAATAGGCAGACGGACCAAAGACACTGCTGTGGGGAGCAGCAGGCGAGGCAGGAGAGGTCTGCCCCACCATGTTGGTATCTCCCTGGCCGGCCAGGACATGAACCTGTGCTTTAGATGCTGTGGACAGCTTCACAATGGTACTCAACCGACTGTGCCACCAGGGAGGCCCAGTTTTATGGTTTTTAATACATATTGCCAAGTGGTTTTCCAGAAATATTAATAATAAATATTAATAATAAATAAGCTTTAGCCTTATCAACCAAGTGAAAAGTTTAATTTTTTCTCAAACTCTGACACAGTGCGTATTACAATCAAAAAACTACTTTGTGTTATATTTATTTCTAATAATGTTTAATCAGGTAACTAATTATATTTACCTATTATTATTTTCTTCAGATGTGATGAATGGGGCATGTGTTATAGCCAATTTTTGTTCAACTTCAGGAGTTTCTGTGACCTTAGAACTACAAAAAATGAAAATGAATTCTGATTTGCAACTGGTCTTATTTTGGGTGTAAAAATGTAGCAATAAATGAAGGACATTTTTAAAATTATTTTAATATTTTTGTCTTCTTTTGATTTTTTGTTTTCTTTGTTTCAGTTAACACACTGTTATAATTAGGCCTTTGGGTTCAGTTAAATCAACAGAGAAATTAATTATAAACTAAAACATGATGTTTAAATATATACAGGTGGCTAGAATTCCAATTGTATTGGGTTACATTAACTAAAGCACCTGAAAAAGGGACTTGGGAAATTGTAATCTGTGTAGGTTTGGAAATATTATGTGACAATGTTATAGTGATTTTTTTCTTTTATAATGTTTTAAATAATTAGAGAGAGTATGTGTTTGAAGTATCTAGAAATGAATGGACAGTGATAAACTGTAAGATAATGTGGAATATTCAGGGTAAAAGATCATATTATCAGAATGGAGGACTTTCAAGACCATTATATAAAGTAACTACACAAAAGTTGGCAATGCAGAAGGCAACATATTAGATTTTCAAGTGGATCATAAGAAAATGAATGCTGAATCAGGTGATTTCTTGCTGAGTTTGTACATGGTGTGGGAAATCCTAAGAGGAAATATACGAGTACTCTCCAGTGTCAAAAGGAAAAACTCGGTATTTTAAATTCAGTGACTAGTGCTGGCTTTTCTAATTCAAAAACAACAACAAATTGTATGGAGAAAAAGGAACCCTCATATGCTATTGATGGGAATATAGACTGGTCCAGTCCCAATGGGAAATAGAATGGAGTTTCCTCAAAATCGTAAAAACAGATCTATCATATGACCCAGCAATTTTACTCATTGGTATCTATCTAAATAATGCAAAATGCTAATTCAAATGGATAAACAGTGATGGAAAAAAACTAAGTGCCGAATGATAGATGAGAGTTTAAGAATATGTGGCATATATACCCAGTGGAATACTACCCAGATATAACAAGAACTAAAATCTGCCATTGCAACAACATGGATGGAACTGGAGGGGATTATACTAAATGAAATAAGTGAGAAGGAGAAAGACAAGTACTAGATGTTTTCACTCATATGGAATATAGAGAAACAAAATAAATGAAAACAAACCCTAGAAATATGACTGTAGAATTGAGGCTACAACTGGGGGTAGAGAATGGAGATAGGAAACAGACAGGAGGCAAGTGTTTGTAAGTTTATCTTTAGACTTCAAGTTCAAGTAGTTCATGTTAATAAGAATGATAGATCTATTAATACCAGAAAAATAACTACTACTATCAAGTATACTATTTTTGAAGGACAATTGCATGTCATATTCACCCCTTATTAGGTAATGACATATCCAAAAACAAATTCCTTTGCTGTCATAAAAGTTAAGCCCATGCTGTCATAAAAATTAAGCCCAATCAAACATTTCACCTGCTTTCTTCCATCACTGTATGCTTTTTTTTTCAAAGATTTTATTTATTTATGCATACAAGAGCTGGGGTACAGGCCAGAGTTGCGGGGGGTGAGAGGATTCACTAGAGATAGAGTGGGGAACAGAACAGGCAGATTGACCGAAGTACACTGCTTAGGGGAGCAGCAGGCGAGTCAGGAGAGGACTGCTGCACCATGTGGGTTGCTTCCTGGCCAGTGGGATTGAACTCATGCTGCAGAGGCTGCACATTGCTTCATAGTGCGGTGCTTAACCCCTTGTGCCACCAGGGAAGCCCATCACTATATGTTTTATGCTATAGTTCCATAACTGCTTATGACCTTGCTTCCCTAGTGAAGCCATGATCTCACCAACCTTTTTTTTTTTTGTTCCCTAGGACTAAAACACTTCCCTCTGTCCAACTGCCAATGTCCTTCTACCTACTATCTTTTGGTTAACTTTTCATCTTTCAGTTTTGTTTTTATCCTGAGATAGTTACTCCTCCTCTGTGATATCACTCCATTTCACTATGCCATTTAATATACTGTATTTTGATTTTCTTTTCATTTCTTTACCTTTCTCAAGAGAATTTGCATGCTTAAAGGGCAGGAACTTTCCTTAATCATGATTGCGATTTATTAATATATTGTTTAGGGATGACATATAGCAGATATTAAACAAATATACACACATTAATTTAATGAATTCCTAATGAATTGTCAAACCAATTTTCCATTTATTTACTTATTTATTTTTATATTAGTTCTACACAGTTTATTTAACCTCATGTAGTAAATATCAATTTATTGTTAGCTTTTTCCCTTTATTATAAATTTTGATGTTTTAAGTTAGATAATGTTTTTTCTTAACACATTGATTTAGAAGTGGTGCAGCTAGTGGGGTGTGGGATGTGGTTAAAAGGGCTTTTTGCAGCATACTGGACCATACCATTGTAGTTGAGAAGAGCATTGATAATGAAAACTTACTTTAGATTGGGCCCCCCCAAAACTATACTGTTGGAACAAGCATAAACTTTAAGGATCTTATAAAGGTCTTTATCTCAGTTTCAAGTAAGTTTCCATCTTTGAAATTGGATGAAGCTCATCTTGGATTGAAAGTGTTTATAAAAGCAGACATAAATTCTATTGTAGTTGATAATGTCTAAAGATTTACAAAAAATAATAATAAATAGAATGACCTTCATAAAGTAAAACCTATTAACCAGGTGAGACTATAAGACCACCTGAAAGTCAATATGAAAATAAAGGTGCTGGGCCTCCCCGGTGGCGCAGCGGTTGAGCGCTGGGTTGCGAAGCTGCCCGTGACCTCTGCGGTGCAGGTTCGATTCCCTGCTGCTCCCCGGCCACCAGAGGAGGGTCCCACATGGCGCGCAGACCTGTCCTGCCGCCCGCTGCTCCCCTCAGCAGTGTACTTCGGTCCTTCTGCCTGCTCTGCTCCCCGCTCTGGCTCTGGTGAATTCTCTCTCACCCTCCCGCGCTTCTGACTGTACTCAGTGCATGCATAAACAAAACAAAAAACAAACAAACAAAAAAACAAATAAATAAATAAAAACATGCCTCTATAAAAAAAAAAAAAGAAAAGAAAGGTGCTGGTACAAAATATTTTAATAAGACAGAAAATCATTACTTTATTCAGGACAACAAAAATCAACCTTGTAATGTTTATCTGATTCAACAAGATTATACTTTTGTTTATTATTTTTAACAAACTTTAAAAATAAACTAAATTTAATAACTCAGTTTTCAGCACCTTGATAAAAGATTCAGAATTCAATGAGAAAATTCAAAGTTTGAGATCAGTTAACAAATCGACTTTTACAGTTTTGAGTGAATTAATTTAAAAGATTAGCAATGCAGTATCTAAGATGTTTTTAATTATATTCTTGGGACTATGTAAATATTATAGTATATTTAGAAAGATATGCCCAACCCCCCCCAAAAACAAACTAAAGTTACAGAGAACCAATTCATTAATTCCCTTTAAGTGGAAAGTTTACAAATTCAAGAAAGTGAGAATGTAATAACCTCAACTCGGAAAATAAATGACATTTTTTATCTGTTTTCAAACTTCCGGCCCAAGGAAACTGAGTATTGCAAATTTAGAAATTATATACATATTACGCACAGAATGATGTGGATAGATTTCAGTATCCCATTTTACCATGAGAACATGATTCACAGTGACCGGCAGTCAAGGTTTTCTTGATAATATATATCCATATTAAAGTGGAAAATCAATTGATAGGAAAAGGCAGCTGTTATCTAGAATAGTTCATTTTAAAATATTCTTAAAATCAAAATGATTTAAAAGATTAGAAATTGGTTTTATAGTAATTCAGTGTTATCTATGTTAATGTCTTATGGTTTATAAGCATTTAAACTAAACATTTAAATTTAGTTCAATATTGGGGTTTCACATGTAACTATGTGAAATAAATGATTCCTCAGCTAGAAAGTTTAGAAGTTACTTTAATGAAAAACTCGGAATCTCTGAAGGATTTTGCAAAGAAGCACATTTGAATTTAGATAGCTCCTTAAGACTGCACAATGAAAAGTCTAACAAGGTAAGGCAGATGGGAAGCAGGAAGAAAAGTTCAAAACCTTCTAAAATTGCAGCGTGTAAGTGACCAAATCCTAAATTATGATACTCTAAATAGAGATAGAGAAGAGGGAAATGATTCAGATGGATTCAGATTTATTTCAGGAATGAAATCAAGATGTTTTTATTACTTGGCAGTGAGGAGTAAAAATATATACTACTCTAATGATGTGGCATCATAATTGCAGAGACTGGTCATATGATTAACTGTTGGAAGGACTGGAACTAAGGGTTTGCATTCTTCCCATTAACCCATGTGTTTCATGTGAGAGTTGCAAAAATGGCATTAATAGTCTCACTAACTGAAGGGCAGAGTTAACTCTCATTTAAAATCCTCTTTCTCCCTCAAGGCAAATTTACAAATTCCATTGAACTAGGAATACATATAGGCTAATCAATAACAGGATGAGTCAAATGATACAGAACCCTGAAGACTAATTGTGAGAGAAGAGAAAAGAGGCAGCCTTATTATTTTGTATTAACTTCATCATTAGTCCACTAAGTAATGACTCTCATTTTGGGGCAAATACCTAAGACCCAATAGCCTGTATATCATCTTTGTTGATGCCCATGTCGTGAAGGGGGATTCTCTGTTTTTCCCCTGTCTAAACAACTTAATTTGGAATAATTTCAAATATAAGACCGTGCTCTGTTGATTCAAGCTGGAATTGCCTTTCTTCTCAATAGGTAATACAGTATTCACCTAGACTGGGCCACTCGCACAAAAATTTTAATTTCTCCTTGATGTTATACTCTTTCAGATATGCAGGCATTTTTATGTTTACCATCCCTCGGTAAGGACCACCTCTGTAAATTTAAATATCTCTAGTCCCAAATCACTGCACGGATTTCTCAAAATTTATTATTCTAATCCTCACTATTGTCCCTTGGATATGCTACAGTATGCTGCAACTTCCTAGTGTTTTACAAAAATTCTGATTGACCATCCAGCAGTCCCTTTTAGCTGTCTTCTGTTTCTGCCATGTCCCTTGCTGGCAGCTGTATATGCTTGCGCACTACTATGTTGAAAATTTCAGAGGAGGCTGTAGAACAGCTTACTGAGGGTCACTCACATCCTGCTTTCTCTGGGAGCTTCAGTAGAACCCACACAGAAGCTGCATATTATTGTACAAGAAACTAAGTGTCTCCTCATCTGCCTTCCTCCTGTTCATGCTCGCTTACAACCCCTTTTATGCATGGCTGTCCAAACCATATGGGGAAAGCTAGAAGAAATAGCTAAAATAGTAGGGTGTTTATTTGTAAGCAAGGCACTCAAGCAGGGTTGGATATGCAACATTAACACTCTTGCCAGATTTTAAGACAGCCAAATCAACAAGAACCACAACACACAAAACTAGCTCAGAAACAGGTGGAATTCATGGCCAGGTTGTGTCAACACATAATATTTCTCACATTCATTTCTCTCTTTAGTATATTTAACTTTTTATTCTCCTGTGAAAAAATGAAAACATTTCAAATAAAAAATTTTGGTACCATGGATATAAAATGCTACATACATTTAGGAAGTACAGCTTCACACCTTACTACATCTATATACCAAACTACACCCAGCTCCGTAGATTTAGTGTCACTGACCAATATTAAATTGACATTTCTTGATAATTATTTTTCAGTACAGGAGTAATAGGATGGTACTTATCATTAAACAAAGAGCACCAGCAGACTTTAAAATGCTCTATTCATTATTTATTCCCAAGAAACTGAAAGTCCTTAAATATTTCCTCACATCCTCAAATTATTAACCAAGAAGGTTGTTCACTAGCTAAAAATATATTTTGACTCATTCTCTAAGAAAGCCTCATTTAAATGGAAGAAAGAAATGTTTATTTATACAATTATTATATTAATATGCTGTATTCAAGAATTGTGACATTTAACCTTGAATACTTGCTGTTGGTATTCTAATTTATTTCTCAGTAGCATGTTTAGTTACCATTACCAAAGTTTACTAATATCTGAAAGTGGGTCTTAAAAAGCCAGCAATCTTCTCACATGAGAAGACTAACCTTGATAGAACTGAGATTTGATTTTCATCTAATTTAGGGTGTAAGCCTGTGCTCTTATCCACTGTACACTCCACTGTGACTTTAATACCATATCACCTCCCATTAAAGTACTTTTTCCAAATGAAGACCTAAATCAATTAATGGAACATTTGTTTCTCCACACATTTCTAAATAAACAAAACATTCAATGAAAAGTATTAAATAATTGTATTAGTATAAAAACTTATGAATTTCTCTCTTGAATAACAGCAACATGTGCCATAGTGCAATGGCATCCCTCATCTTTTTTTTGTTTGTTTGCTTCTGATTAAATCCTGTGTAATTATGAGATCAATGTTAATTTCCTCCAGGCCTTTAGTACCTACTTCATCTTTGGTTAGCACCAGATAATTTGGCGATAATAGTAATTGACTTCAGTTTTTCCTTTTTTAAAACTTACCATGTGCCATTGCGTCTTTGTGAAAAGTAATAGAAAAAAAAGGCCTTCCTCTTGAATATTCAGTCAAATAGGAACTCAACATATATTATCTGATCAAGGAAAAATAATCCAACTTCTAGTAAAGTAAACTTGTCCCTTAATATTCTTAAAATGCATAAGGCAATATTCAAATATTTTGAGATATCAATGATACCCTAGTCAAAAAAGAAGCATTGGCATCAATAAGAACTGAGTTGAATTCTGAGTTCAACACTTCCTGGTTGATAACAACATGAAAATATTTAAACATAAATTCATATTTTATCAGCTGTAAATAGAACCTCTTAACTTCATGAAGTTGAAGACAAACGTAATGACATATGAAAAACATAATATTGCCGAGGGCGGAGCAACATGGCGGCGAGGAGACGCTGCGAGTAAGATCTCCCATTAAAAAAAGTTAATAGGGAGGAAAAGCGGCAGGTCCCAGTGAGAACTGGGACACGGAAGATAAACGGACGACTCCAGAAAACTACCCGAAGAAGAAAGTGGCCATAAAAGAGGACCAGAAGGGAGGAAAGCGCAGAACCCTGCTCCCCTCCCCCACCCACAGAGTCGGCACTCTCAGACCGGCAGAGAGGAGGAAAACAACACACTAAAACGACTAACAAGAACAAACTACGCAGCAAGCGGGACTGTGAGTGGAAAGGAACTATTGCAGCCACCACACCCCGTGAACGGGAGCTGTGGAGAACCCTGCAGGATTCGCCATGGAGGTGAGCTCCGGGCACCATTAAACAGAGACCCCACCCCCCAGGAGGAGGCCAGGACCAGCACACAGCCCCTGGCCGGCCGGTAAGCTTGCACGGAAAAGCAGCGCGCTGGAAAAGCAAACGCGGATCGGGATCGGGATAGCGCGGAAAAGCAGCACGGTTGAAAAGCAAACTTGGATTGGGATCACGGCTGCCCAGGTCCCCGCGCCTGCGACCTAGGCTTGCAGGGAGACGCGCGCGAAGACCCTCACTGAGTATCCAGGAACCAGGCACCCAGGCACGGGAGCGGGGTGCAAAAGACGCCATTCTGTGGACACTGAACTGGGCTACAGCCCGCGTCCTGGACCTGAGGGCTTTGGAACTGAGATCCAGGGCACAAAATTCGGGGCGTGGGTTTTCCACGATGGTGGGGCACAAGGCAGACACAGCACCCCAAAGCCGTTGAGATTTACCCTACCATTTCCGCTCTGTTTCCTGTCCCACGGGGTGAAAAAAAAAAAAAAAAAACAGCTCCCCAAGGGCTCTAGGAGAGATCTCTGGCGCCACCTAGTGACTTGAAACCAGCAGAGGCTCCTGGAGGAGCCAGTGGCCAGCTCGGAAGTTAGCCCACGCCGGGCCCTTGCTGACCAGTAGTCTGAGCCCACAGGGGGAGCGAGTACCCAAAGCCGGGGCAGACCAGGCGCGCAGAAGAGTGTGCCTGAGACTGGACACGCAGGGAGTGTGTCCCACATCGCCATTTTAGAACAGGGACATTTCTTCAGTAAAGACTGCCTGCAGAAGGCTCCCTCAGGAGCCAGAGGTGAGCCGGGGAAGTTCTCCCACACCAGAACACCTCTGGCCTGCAGTCCAAGCCCAGAGGGGGAGAGGGAACCCACCGCTGGGGCAGACCAGGCGCTCAGGGGAGTGTGTCCCCACATCGGCATTTTAGAACAGGGACCTTTCTTCAGTAAAGACTGCTTGAAACTGACAGATGGCCCCCGGAGGAGCCAGAGGGGAGCAGAGAAGCTCACCCAAGATGCCGGCCAGTCCCAGCAACACAGTGTCCCAACGCATACGGCAAATTAGAAAACAGACAGTTGGGAGTAGAAGAACCACACACAACATAGCAACTCCTCAGGGAAGAAGCACACCACAAAAAGAAAACCAGCCCCCAGATTGCAACGACAGTAACTTGGAAGAACTTCTGAGACTTCCAGAAAGAAAATTTAAAATTGCCATGATTAAAAAAATGACAGAACTCATAAAGGAAAACAATGATAAGGGAAAAATAATCAACGATCAGAAGAATGAAATTGAGTCCCTAAAGAGGGAAGTAAAAGAAATGCAGGAGATCAAAGAATTAATGGAAGAACTAAAGAATTCTGGGAAAAGCAATGAAAGCAGAATAGATGAAATGGAAGAATGAATAAGTTCTCTTGAAGACACAGAAATAAAAAAAACCAAAACAGAAAAGGAAAGAGAAGTACGAAGGAAAAAGAATGAAGAAAGACTTCAGGAACTATCGGACACCATGAGGAAAGGAAATATAAGAGTTATAGGAATACCAGAAGGAGATGAGAAAGATGTAGGAACAGAGAAAATATTCCAGGAGATAATTGAAGAGAACTTCCCAAATATGAAGAAGGAGCTGAAAATTGATATACAAGAAGAAAGAAGAATACCAAACTTCCATGACGAAAGGAAAAATACAGCAAGTCACATAATAGTGAAGCTCCCAAGAATCCAGAACAAGGGAAAAATAATGAAGCTGACAAGAGGGAAGAAACAAATAACATTCAAAGGAAAACCAATCAGGCTGACATCAGACTTCTCTGAAGAAACACTACGGGCAAGGAGAGAATGGAAGGACATAGTCAACAGACTCCAAGAAAACAGATGTGTCACCAAGAATACTCTATCCCACAAAGCTTTCCTTCCTCTATGAAGAAAGAATAAGGACCTTCCCAGACAAACAAAAACTATGGAACTTCATTACCAATAAACCCCCACTCCAAAAAATACTACAAGGAATCCTAAAGCCAGAACCTCAGAGGGACGAATAACAACGAAAGAAGGCAAGGAAAAAAAAAAGATATTAAAAGAATAAATAAAATCAAAGGAAAGACAAACACAATGGCAAATACAGATGCTAACATATCAATATTAACCCTAAATGTAAATGGACTAAACTCTTCAATAAAAAGACACAGAGTTGCAGCCTGGATTAAGAAACAAAACCCAACCTTTTGCTGTCTCCAGGAAACACATTTAGCTACAAAAGATAACAATAGACTCAAAGTTAAAGGATGGAAAACAATCCTACAAGCAAATGGACCAAAAAAGAAAGCAGGAACAGCTATACTTATATCAGATAAAACAGATTTCAAACTCAAAAAAATAAAAAGGGATCCCAACGGTCACTACATTATGATTAAAGGGACAATACTTCAAGAAGAAATAACACTCATTAACATATACTCACCAAACGAAGGAGCACCAAAATATATCAGACAACTGTTGTCCTCTCTGAAAACAGACATCAGAGAAAACACATATGTAGTGGGAGACTTCAACACACCACTATCAACAATGGATAGATCAACAAGACAAAAAATAAGTAAAGAAACTAAAGCTCTAAATAAGGACCTAGAGCAATTGGGCTTAACAGACATCTATAGAACACTAAACCCCCAAAAAACGGAGTACACATTTTTCTCAAGCGCACACGGATCATTCTCCAGGATCGATCACATACTGGGGCACAAGACAAACATCAACAGATACACCAAGATTGAAATGATACCAACCATCTTTTCTGACCATGAAGGCATCAAGCTAGAAATAAACCATAAAAAGAAGGCAAGGAACTTTCCTACCTCATAGAGACTAAAAACCACACTACTGGAAGACCACTGGACTAATGAGGAGATCAAAGAGGAAATTAAAAAATTCTTTGAATTGAATGACAAGGAGGACACCAATATCCTAAATGTATGGGACGCAGCAAAAGCAGTAATAAGAGGAAAATATATAGCAATAGAAGCTCACATCAAGAAACAAGAAAGAACTCAAAGAAAGAACCTAATCTCCAAGCTCAAAGATCTAGAAAAAGAACAACAAAAAAACCCCAAAACCAGTAGAAGAAAAGAAATAATAAAAACCAAGGCAGAAATAAATGAAATTGAAACTAAAAAAACAATCCAAAAGATTAATGAAACCAAGAGCTGGTTCTTCGAAAAAATCAATAAAATAGACAAACCCCTAGCCTGGCTCACAAAGGAAAAAAGGGAGAAAACACAAATAAACAGGATCAGAAATGAAAGAGGAGAAATCACAACGGACACAGCAGAAATAAAAAGAATAATCAGTAACTACTATGATGAGTTCTATGGAAACAAGTTCAACAATCTAGAGGAGATGGACAAATTCCTACAACTTTACAATCACCCAAAGCTAGATAAAAAAGAAATAGAACACATAAACAGACCAATTACAAGCAGCGAAATTGAAATGGTAATCAAAAACCTCCCCAAAAACAAAAGCCCAGGACCTGATGGATTTACAAACGAATTCTACCAAACATTCAGAGATGAATTGGTGCCTGTCCTTCACAAACTCTTCCAAAAAATTGAGAAGGAAGAGACAATACCAAACACGTTCTATGAAGCCAACATTACACTAATACCAAAACCGAATAAGGACAACACAAAAAAGGAAAACTACAGGCCAATCTCCCTAATGAACACTGATGCAAAAATCCTCAACAAAATTTTAGCTATCAGAATCCAACAATGTATCCATAAGATAATTCACCACGACCAAGTAGGATTCATTCCAGGGACACAAGGATGGTTTAACATCCAAAAATCAATCAACGTTATCCAACACATCAACAAAAAGAAACATAAAAACCATATGATAATATCAATAGATGCTGAGAAAGCTTTCAACAAAGTGCAACACCCATTCATGATAAAAGCCTTTGAAATTCTTGGGATACAAGGAACATACGTCAACATCATAAAGGCCATCTATGAGAAGCCAACAGCCAGTATCATTCTCAATGGTGAAAATCTGAAAGCATTCCCATTGAGATCTGGAACAAGACAAGGATGTCCACTCTCACCACTGCTTTTCAATATAATACTGGAAGTCCTAGCCAGAGCAATAAGACAAGAGAAAGACATCCAAGGAATCCAAATAGGAAAAGAAGACGTCAAACTATCACTATTTGCAGATGATATGATAATATACATAGAGAACCCCAAAAACTCCACAGAAAAACTAATTCAACTCATCAATCAGTTCAGTAAAGTGGCAGGATACAAAATCAACACACAAAATTCAGTAGCCTTCCTATACACAAACAATAAATCTGAAGAAGAAGAAATCAAAAAATCCATCCCTTTTATTATCGAAACAAAAGAAATCAAATATTTGGGGATAAATCTAACAAAAGAGGTAAAGG
This sequence comes from Talpa occidentalis, assembly GCF_014898055.3. Lineage (NCBI taxonomy): Eukaryota > Metazoa > Chordata > Mammalia > Eulipotyphla > Talpidae > Talpa > Talpa occidentalis. Next base: position 21,325,380 of record NW_023603184.1, on the reverse strand, counting down.
ACCTATACAAAGAAAATTATAAAACACTGTTAAAAGAAATAGAAGAAGACACAAAGAAATGGAAAGACATCCCCTGCTCATGGATTGGAAGAATAAACATTATTAAAATGGCCATCCTACCAAAAGCAATATACAGATTCAATGCTATTCCAATCAAAATTTCAATGTCATTCTTCAAAGAAATAGAACAATTATTGATGAAATTCATATGGAATCACCAAAAACCCCGAATTGCCAAAGCTCTCCTGAAAAAGAAAGAAGGGAATGGAGGCATCACACTCCCAGACTTCAAACTATACTACAAAGCCTTAATCATCAAAACTGCATGGTATTGGAACAAGAACAGACATACAGACCAATGGAATTGAATAGAAAATCCAGAAATAAACCCACAGATTTATGGTCAACTAATCTTTGACAAAGGAGCAAAGACTATGCATTGGAGCAAAGAAAGTTTGTTCAATAAATCGTGCTGGGAAAACTGGGTTGCTACATGCAAAAGAATGAAGCTTGACCACTGCCTCACACCATACACAAAAATCAACTCAAAATGGATTAAAGAACTAGACATAAGACCTGAAACCATAAAATATATAGAAGGAAATATAGGCGGAACAATACGTGATTTGCACATCAAAGACATCTTTACAGACACATCACCAAAAGCAGTGATAGTGAAGGCAAAGATAAACAGCTGGGACTACATCAAATTAAAGAGCTTCTGCACAGCAAAAGAGACAATAACAAAAACAAAGAGAAACCCCACTGACTGGGAGAACATTTTTGCACCCAACACTAATGATAAAGGACTGATCACAAAAATCTGCAAAGAGCTGATGAGACTCAACAACAACAAAGAAAATAACCCAGTCAAAAAATGGGCAGAAGAGCTAAAAAGAAACTTCTCTGAAGAGGAAATGCAAATGGCCAACAGGCATATGAAAAAATGTTCAACATCACTTGTAATCAGGGATATGCAAATCAAAACTACCATGAGATACCATCTTACACCAGTGAGAATGGCACATATTAAAAAAACTAGCAACAACAAATGTTGGCGAGGTTGTGGAGAAAGGGGAACTCTCCTGCACTGTTGGTGGGAGTGCAAACTGGTCCAACCACTATGGAGAGCTGTGTGGAGATTTCTGGACCTACTAAACATAGAGCTTCCATATGATCTAGTGGTTCCACTCCTGGGTATTTGCCCAAAGGACACAGAAACATCAATTCCAAAGAGCACCTGCACCCCTATGTTTATAGCAGCACTGTTTACAATAGCTAAGCTTTGGAAACAGCCCAAATGCCCAAAAATAGATGACTGGGTCAAGAAGATGTGGTACATATATACCATGGAATATTACTCAGCATTCAAAAAAGATAAACACATGCAATTTGCAGCAACATGGATGGCACTGGAAGGGATCATGCTCAGTGAAATAAGCCAAAAAGAGAAGGAAAAATACCGGATGGTCTCACTCATAGCAGGAATCTAGAAAACTTAAATAAGGGACCAGGAAAATGAATAACTATAAGAAAGTGAAAATCAAAATCAACAAAAATCTATGAACCAGAGACACTTTTTGGGGGTTGGGGGGCGGGGAGGGGAGGGATTGGGGTCAGAATGGGGGGTTGCAATTGTATGGGGAATATAAAAATAAAATTTATTATAAAAAAAAAAGAAAAACATAGTATTGCCTCTCAATCTTTGCCAGACCTAAAAGGTATGATTAATCCCAGGGACTAAAACTTTAGGTGTCATCACAGCATTTTTGAACAAAACACCTACGGAAGTCAGTTTACATCTTTTCTTGCTGGGCTGAAGATATAGGGATTATGAGTATTTAATGACAGTTAATTTCCATACCCTTATGTCTAATTATTTTTCTATCCTCTCTTCCTTCTCTTGGTCTCACTCTGCTTACAAATTGTTTTCATATTTTATCCCTCCCTAGGTATTATACTAGCTATTATGTAACCTGTTGGCATTGTGCACAATAATGATTTGTATTCTCATCTCACTATTTGCCCTCCTATTGTCCATTTCATGATAAAAGAAAAATAAACCTATTTTCAAATGAAAAAGAAAGATGAGTACAGGGATATACCAAGAAACATACACAATACTATTAATTCTTCAGAAATGTCCTCTTTCTTCTTAAAGATGGAAAACATGAGATAACTCACTTGAATATATTCCTCTAAATAGCTCATTTATGTAAAGGCATTTTATTATCAAATTGTTATTTACATAACGTAAGGAGGTGAACTGGCCAGACTCTCGCAACTCACATTTCTTTCTAATGTGGATTGGTCTTGGGTTTCATAGCACAGGGAATTTTGAAAAGAGGCTACAGCTCCTTACTGGGGAAGGTGAGGGTAGTAGGAGCTCTACTTGAGAATAGTTGATGGCAGGGTAGCTGTATTCAGATATTTGCACAAATATCTATTTTGCAAGCAAACAGAAACACACTGGGTTCAATAAATCTCATTAGCAAAGTGCTCCCTAATTGGCCTCTTAACAACTAGTTAGTGTTTTCTTGAAGTAGCCTTCCCAAAATTTAAAAGCCGCGTTACTTGGCTGTTTTCAATTCCATTAGGGTTAAATTTTGGTAATTTGCTTATAATTATTTCCTGAAAGAGTATAAAGTAACAATTATATAGAAAGTTATATATACAAATAATGAACTAAACATACATATGGGTTTAAAAGAGTCTATTTTTGCCTGTTAATCCTGAGCAAATCAGTGGTTGCACATTAAATTATATTTTGAACCCTTTCATCTTATAAATAATAAAATAGATCATTAATTCTAAGATAATATTTTGCATACTGATTAAAAGTGAAAGCAAGAGAAACCTGGATTCAAGTCTCTATTCTGCATTTTCTAGTGGTATAACCTTGGAATAGCTTCTTCTTAAATTCAACTTCACATTCAGTCTATAAACTGAGAGGGATAATAACAGTACTCATAAGTTTTCTGAGATAAATGAATGACACCTGGCATTACCATCTTGGTCAGTACATGTAAGAGCTCAATAAATGCAGGATTCTTTCTATTTATCTCCATTAAGCACAGAGTAACTAGGTGGAGCACCAGTACAGTGCAGCAAAATATGGGAGCACCCAAGGAAAAGGGGTAGAAAATGAAATTGAAAATTCCTATGTGATTTTCAACATATCAGATGGTTGTAGCAATTAGGAAAGTATTTATTCCCAAGTAACAAAAACCACCACCTGTGTCTTCACACATAAGGTATGATTTTCTCTTGCAATATGAAATAATGAGATATTTTACTACTAGCATCTGTGGTTTACCTTCCTAGTGATACCTTTAGAGACTCAAGATTTTCATTTTGAAAGTTTTACTATTTTTTGGCTTTTAACTATTGTTCATAAAACATTCAGTTTCATGCTTGCAGTATAATTATTTCTGTTGAAATCACCATATCCATGTTTCATACAGAAAAAAAATGGATTGTGTATACTCTATGTGGGGGACAACTAATTCTGTTCTTTTTCTTTAGAAAAATTTTTTTCCACATCTCCATAAAAGACTTTTGCTGATGTCTTATTGTCCAATATTGGGCCAAATTGTTATTTCCAACTGTGAAGGATTGTACAATTTTAGCTAAGAAAATTGGTACTTTTAACAAAAAAGCTTTTGTTTATAGGAAAAGTAGGTGAGAGTGGGCAAATTATTTTAGCATCCACCATGGTAGTCAAAATGGAAATGTCAGAATGGAGTTTAGAATTGCATACACATATTTTATGGTTAGGCAATTATAGCCCTAGTATTCAGGAATTGCTTGAAAATGGAGGATTAAGAAATTTTCTTCTATGAAAGCAAAAAAGAGCTGGCATAAATTTTTAGAATCAACTTATTTGAAACTCTGGAAATTAGCAAAAGTTTTGTAGTGATTGAAGATACTTAATAAAAACGCAATTTTCTCCAAGAAAAGAAACTTTTTTATTAAGCTTTTTTATTTTCTTGCATTGTATATTTTTATAAAATATTTGATTTCTCCCCTCAGGGTAGTCCCCATAAACCTTCCACCACCTCATCACCCAGGAACCATCACCATAGACTCTTGTGTTCTTTCATACCCTGTTTTGACCCTTCTCCCTACTCCGCTCCTGCTGTATGAGTCAGCTCTACAGTTTGCCTGCAAGTTTTGTCTTTTCTTTTTTTTAAACCCTTTTTTTGGTTTCTTTATATTCCTCCTATAAGTGAAACCATCCGATATTTTTCTTTTTTCCTTCTAACTTAGTTCACTGAGCATAATCCTTTTTGGCTCCCTCCATGTACATTTCTTTCTAGCTCCATCCATGTTGCTGCAAATGGCATGAGTTTATATTTTGTGATTGCTGAATAGTATTCCATTGTGTATAGATACCGCATCTTCTTGATCCATTCATCTGTTTGGGGGCATTAAGAAACTTTTGTATCACTGTAACTTATCCCACTCCCATCTCCCTCTGTGGCTCAGTGATATCTATGAAAATAACTACTCTCATTTCCAATACTGAAGGGTTAAGAACCACTTAATTTGCAAAGAATTGCAGTTATTTGTCTGCTAACTGGTGGCTCCCTGGAAGAGAGACTAGTCTTTATTTCATCTAAGTCAGAGTTGCCCTTGTGTTAAAGCTAAAGCATGGGAGTGGGGGACCAACAATGTCAGAAACATTTATAAGCTAATATTTTAGGCAATAGATAACACCTGGGGGAAAAATGGAATTTTCACACAAAATTTCTAAGGCTCATGGAATTTTGGTAGGTAGACAGTATCAATCCTGTTGAATATATCATATATCTCCCACTATCTCTGCTGATTAGAAAGCTTTCTAAGAGCCAGAATCCCACTCCACTCCCACTTATACACTAGTAGAATAGAAACATTGAAAACACAAGCTCAAACATAACTAATCCTCAGTCACTAATTTCATCTATCACTAATTTCTACTATAAACCTGGTTGAATAAATGAGCTATTCAATCAGGTTCTGTTTCTAGAATATTTTTACTAAAACAAGTATGGCCTTTTGTAGTGAGAATGAAAGCAAAAGAAGCATAATGATGAAAGACAAGGGAAAAAGAGATTGAGAAGTGGTAGAAAGTAGGACTAATAACAAAAGGTATAGAAAATATGCATAGCAGCTAGCTCTGTTGAGATGTCTCCCATTGCCTGAAATCCAGAAATAACCATGGGTCTCTATTTCTCTGGAATCCTATTTTTCCCATTCAAGCTTCAATAAACCCAGTATAATTTGAATTGACTTGAGGATACTTAGACCAAATAGCTCAATTATATCTGACTGTGGATGGAGTACAAAATGGCAAATGAACAACTCAAACTCAAGCAGTATAATGGGTATTTGTAAAGAATTAGCCCATATATCCATGAGGTTCATATTCAGCAATTTCACTGTACTGTTAGATTTTTTTTAATTATTTGCTGATTTTGGCTTAAGTAAATCACCAAATCCATATAAAATCGAGTAAATACTAATGTTTAATTAGGCATGTCTGTTTAGCAGTGCTGCCCATTTTTTGGTTGAGTACTTTGTTTTCTTTTTGTTGAGTTGTATGTGTTCTTATAGATCTTTACATTAACCCCTTGCCAGTGTGTGATATGAAAATATTTTCTCCCATCCAGTAGTGTGTCTTTTTTATTATTTATTTAATTTTTAATTTATTATTATTATTTATTATTTTTTAATATATTTTTTTAATTTATGCAAGCACTGGGTACAGTCAGAAACGCGGGAGGGTGAGAGAATTCACCAGAGCCAGAGCGGGGAGCAGAGCAGGCAGATTGACGATACACTGCTGAGGGGAGCAGCAGGCATGGCAGGAGAGATCTGCGCGCCATGTGGGACCCTCACCCAGGGGCCAGGGATCAAACCAGTGCTGCAGGGGCTGCGGGCAGCTTCGCAACCCAGCGCTCAACCGCTGCGCCACAAGGGAGGCCCTGGTGTCTTTTGTTTTAATGATTGTTATTTTGTTTTGCTTTTGCTGTGTGGAAACTTTTTATTTTATTTTGATGTATCCCCATTTGTTTATTTGTTTGTTTGCTGTTGTTTGACTTGGCATTAGATTTTAGTCCTCCAAAATATCACTGAAACTGATATGGATTATCACAGCTTATTAGAAACCTCCCACAGACTTGGTAATGTTTATTAAAATTTATTATTCTGATTTGTTTGTTGTGCCACTCATGGTGCTTTTTGTGTCTGGAATGGTGAATCTCTAGTTTTCCAATCCTTAACACTGGTGATCGAGAGGAAGATGGACAATGAGGTGGAGCATAGAACGAGCCAACCTACAACATCTCACACAGGTCTTAGATTTATTTTAGTGTTTTGACTGTAAGAGAGGATTATGCAATAGGACTGTGATGGATACAAAATTTTTACTTTTTCTGTGTGTTCCATCTCATATCTTTCTTTTTCCTGTGTGATAGAAGCTTTAACCTGTGCAGCATTTGACGGAACAACCACGTCTTTATTTCATGATCCTTTTGATATTTCTGTATCCCTCTTTATGAGCATTCTGAGGATTCCAGAGGGGAATACTGTCTGGAGAAATAATTAATTTCCTTCTTATCTTAACAACAACAAAAAAGATTATCTTGGGTGCTCAATGATCCTTATCTTTCTTTAATTTATGAGTTTCTGCATAATATTATCCCTTAATAGCATTTTAATTTATTCTGAGTAGAGAAGAATAAAACTTTTTTCAATATACCATCTTTAACTGGAGGTCTTACAAATATTTATTTTTATTTTATTTGAGTCAATTAAAAGGCCATGAATCCTGAATGCAAAGGCCACCAATTAATGATTTTTTTAAATCTTCATAACCAAATAGCACTCATCAGACATTGCAAAATGACAGTAGAGAGAGAGAATGAGAAAGAACAGGAAGGAGGGAGGGAGAAAGGGAGAAGGAAGCAGGAAAGGAAACAAGTAAAGAAGGAATATTCCAGATTATAATACAAAGTCTTTCCTTGGAATTCATAACTGGTCTCTTTCAACTATGGAATTGTGTCATTTCTGACCATTAGTTTGAAATGGCACTATCTGTATCAAGTATCTTAGATGAAATTCCTAAAATAAGATCAGGAACTGAATATGAGCATGCTTATTAATTGTTAATAGCTATGAAGTATTTGGAATAATTACTTGATAAATTTAATTTTTCTTACAATCACTGTATTGAGGAATTGACACATTGAGTGAATATTAAACCAAATTCAATCTCATTATACTAGAAATAGAGGGAAACATCCTCAGTTAATATAGACTATCTACAAAAATTTGTAGTTAACATCACACTTAATGGTAAGGAACTAGAAGAAGCTTGCTCACTATTATCAGGAATAAGGAATGGATGTCTTCTTCACCACTTACATACTGCAGTTTAGCATTCTGCTCCAGGAGTGTGTGTGTGTGGGGTGGGGGGAGGTGTTTGCGGGTGTGAATATGTGTGTGTGTGCATGTATGTTCCACAGGATCTACAGTCCAGCTATCAATAACTAGGCAAGGTTTCAAAAATTCACATTACGTATTTAAGGAAATTAAAATATAAATTATGTTCACAATTTCAAATTAAATTTTTGGTATTAAATTGGTATCCAGGACTATACACTCAGTGTCATTTAGCTAAATTAACCTACAAATTAGAGACAATTGCATTTTTATATGAACCTTGCTATTACAGAGCACTTTCAAATGATTAAATATAATCCTCATAACAATATGGTGAGGAAGATGCAGCTGGTATTCAATAATCTATACACTTCAAGTGAACTTTCACTGCTGCAATGTCATGAGGAGCAAAAAAGGGGTAGGTAATATCATGATCTCTACTTTGTAAATGAGGAACATAAAATCTATGGGCATAAAATTTAAAAATTAAAAAAATTTCACTAGTGTTCTTATATCAATCATTCTCTCCTAAGGTATTTAAAGTATACAAATTTTGAAATGATTAACATCTCAAAATTTTCTGTTTACTTTATAACTTTTAGAAGGAGTAAAGACATTAGAATTTGTTTTTGAAAATAGAAACTAAAATATGTCTTTTTAGTGAAACCTTAAAGCTAGAATTCATAAAATACTTTTGGTCAAACAGGAGGCAACAAGGATTCCAAATGCAAACAACAGAGAATAGGAAAAAAATAATGTTCATTTTTAGAAAAATTGTTTCAAAATACTCTTTAAGTCTTTATAAAAGTTACTGCTAATATTGATTGTACTTTTACTCTGATTGTATAAGCTACAGTATTTGGCAAATACATGTGAAGCGTGTAAGTCCTGCTTTACTATATTTGCAACTTTTCCCTGAGTTCAAAATTATTGTAAAAATAATAACTAAACAACAACCAAAACTTGGAAAAAGACATGCAGATTCGCCTATTCATCATTCTTTTATTCAATCAACAAAGAATTATCAAGGATTACTTTGTGCTGGAAATTGTTCTTTGTGCTGGGAGGAGAGGAGAAATTAGTATAATGAAAACCACTGCTTTCACAAAGCTTCTGTATCATTTAAGGGGAGAAATTATAAAGAAGGAAAATATACAATAATTTCATATGGCAAGAACAGTCCCTTTTAGATTTAAAAAGATAAAGGAAACAAAAATAGACTAGTGATGTGATTGCAATTAGCACAGCAGAGAGAGGAATAAAAGACAACTTTTAGTGAATCATTCTGAATGGCACCTCTTCAAATTAAAACAAAGCAGACCACAAAAAGATCTGACAGAAAAGACACACCTCAGTTAAGAAAATTAAAATATCAGAACCCACTGGATGAGATTTTTCATCCTTAATAGAAATATTATGCTATATTATAATTAAAAATAACTTTTCTATAAAAATGATTTTGCTGTAAGAACCATAAAATATTCCTATAAGCAATTTGTATACAAGAAAAAAGATATTGCAAAATACTTCTGAAGGAAAATGGATTAGTTGATGAGGGAGATGTTGATCTCATTGGAAAGCTTGTTTCCAGCACACAATGTATATTCGATACTCACCTTGAAATTGATGTTTTGCAAATAATTGATTTCCTTTGAAAGGAGAATCAAACTACTCATTCATAAAGACATAATTTCTCCAAACCAAGTAGAGGCCTGCATACTGGATTATTTTTCAGTATGGTAAATCTAGTGCAATAGATTTTTTCAAAGTAAACATGATTATATTAGAAATTAAAGGTCATATTAATAGAAATATAGAATAGCAAAATAATTTCACAATGAACAAGAATGGACTTGCAATAAGAAATCTGAAGTCATTTTCCAATAAATAAATAAATAAATAAATAAATAAATAAATAATAAAGCCTAGGCAATTCTGTAACTTTGCTGTGTCCATAGATGTTAAAAAACCTGTTATGCTGTATTATATCCTTAATTCATTAAATCTTGAATTTCTTCTGCTTTTCTATTCCTATAGCCAGTCTCATACTTCCAGTACTCACCTTCATTGCCATAGACAATGATACTTTTCTCCCAATTTATTTCTCTTCTTCAAGTATCTTTGCTACTTAACTCATCTTTCCAAAGAGTGATCTGGAAATGAGTGACATTTCATATAGTCATCACTAATCTAAAATTACTGGCATCACATATATAGTAAGACATGTATGTCCTTTGCCACCTATGATTACCTGAATCATAGCCTTACCTAATTATTTATTTTCCAAATGCATCATGTTCCTTATAAGATTCAGTATATGAAGCAGTTAGAATGTAGGATGGTTAAGTAGAGATGTCTTGCTTTAAATTATGCTTTGCTACTTATTATCTATGTGACTTTATGTCTTCATTGTTTTGTCTGTAAAATAGTGATAAATACATCTCTGATTTTTGTAACTAGTAAAAGGATTAATCCACTTTGAGAATTTAGGAACTGACTTGGATATAGTGATTTCTTGAATAAATGTTAGGAATGGTGTTGATGATGATAGTGGTGATGATGATGGTACGGATGTACAGATGCTGATGAGGACAGAAACCTCAATATTTTTTGTAAATGTCTGTTCTCTTTTCCAGAAACACCATATTTTCCACTCTAGTTCTCTACTGGGCAAGCCCAGAGTTGTAGTGCATGACATAGGCAGGGTTTTATATAAAAAAAATACTTGCCTGAGCTCACAGATATCTATTATAAAGCATATCCTATGATACTTGCATGTTTGCTTGCATGTGGATGAATATAATATTTCTATAGTATACATCTATACATGCAAAGTGATTATCATAATATTTCTTATATCACAGGATTTTTTGATAATTAAATGATAATATAGTTCTATATATTTCTTCCCAAAGTGCCCGATTCATTATGAACAATGTTCAAGCATTAGTTGTGATTGTCATTGTTCAATTATTTTTCTAAATTTTGAGCTCCTAGAAATGGAGATATATTTATTCTTGTACTTCTTGTATGCAGCATACATGCAGCACTTAATAAACATGACCTAACTTATGTGTGGAATCTAAAAGTTGAATTTACAGAAACAGAATGGAGGGCTTTGTTGTAAGGGTGGGAATGGGGAAAATAGGAAGATGTTGGTCAAAGAGTACAAACTGTCAACTATAAGATAAAGAAGTTCTGGAGACCAAATGTATATAGCATGGTGACTATAGCTAATTATATATTATATATATGAATTTGCTAGAAGAGTAAATATCAAGTGTTCTCATCACACACACACACACACACACACACAGGAGAATATGTTAATTTGTTTGATTGTGATAATCATTTCACAATGTATACATATATTACAATATTGTGTATACATTAGATGTACTCAGTTTTTATTTATCAATCATAACTCAATAAACCTGGGGGGAAACGAGTTCTATAACTTATGAATGAAAGCTCCATTTTAGCAAGATTTTATGACACTAAATATAATACATTTTATTGTATCTATAACCTCCCACCCAACAAGATTTAAAGACAGTGGAGAAATTGTAGGTCAAATAAGAATGCTGTTAAATTATAGCTCATGAAAAATAACAAAGTAATGCCTCCAAATGCTGTTCATTAATCCATGTCCAATGCCACTGTCATTAGTTAGCATTCTCATGTAGTTCTTCAAAATGCTCTAAAATTCTATAAACTTGAGGGCTCTGAACACAAAACTCTGATCCAGTCCTAAACTAATAGTAACAAACTCACAAATTTGAAGTAGAATAATTGAGTTCAGTGACCTTTTGAATAACCTTTACTGGTTACACTACACAAATGTCTCCTGCTAAGACAAGGGTGCCTGGTAGCAATCTTTCATTAGACAAATATTTACTGTGGCTTCGCTCTATGCCAACCTCTGTCTTAGACACTGTGGCAGTGGCTGACAAAATGAATGCAATCTTTATTCATAAGAACAACAGGGTCTGGGGCCTCCCTGATGGCACATGCAGTTGAGTGCCATACTGTGAAGCTGTCCTTGGCCTCTGCTGTGTGGCTTCAATCCCGGCCAGCTGGAGAGAAGCCCACATGGCACGGCAGACCTCTCCTGTCTCGCCCCCTACTTCCCTCAGCAGTGTGTTTCTGTGGATCTGCCTGTTCTGCTCCCCACTTTGTTTCTGGTGGATCATCTCATCCCTGCACCTCTGGCCTGTACCCAGTTCTTGTATGCATGAATAAATAAATCTTAAAAAAAAAAAAAAGAACAGCAGGGTCTGTAAGAAAGATAAATGTTAAATAGGAATTACCCTTACGTGTTTCGAATATGTTTCTCAAAGAGAGACACTAGAAATCATGATATTCATGGACATTATATGTAGTCTACTCTCTTATTTGCTTCTCCATTACATATTTTATTCCAGTTTCATTTAGTCAAGTTCAAAATCCTCACCAGAAAGCCACTCATAAAGCCTCTAAGGTGTGCTGTAGTTTTTGGAAATGGCCTGTTAGGTGCCTTAGTAATACTGTTGCCCCATCAAAGGTTTGATGGATTCTTACGAAACTTAAGAGCAACAGGACATATTTTAAAATGGAGTTCAAGCTGTCCAAACACTGAAGACTAATACCTGGTCCTTGTGCCTGGTCCTTGAGGTAACATTACATGGACTCAATAAACTCAAGTCACTCTCCTCTGTCTTATAATGGCTCAGCCTGAATTTCTCTTGTCAGTTTCCTGGAACTGAGAGAACTTATCTTTGCTTGTGCACACTTACTCAAGTTGGTCATATGGGATCTCTCACTGCTAAGAAAAATAGTAAATTCTTATGAAATCAAAGTTTCTAAGTTGGATTCATGAAAGTCATCACATCATCTTCAGTTACCTCAGTTTTCTTGTCTACTACTCTAAGCAATATAGGCAGAGAACATCAAAGACTGTTTTCACTGACACGAGGAAGAACTCCTAACACCATTTAATACTTGTCTGCATTGTTCACAGTGCAAAAGCCAACCCTGAATTCAGAGAAGAATGTGAATATGTTTGTCCTTTTCATCTCATCATAAAATGTGCTCTGCTTTGGATTTTTAAAATGTTACAGCACACTGTACCTACCAGATGGAGAGGAAAGGTCACTTGGGGAATTTAAAACAGCAATTGGGAGCCTCCCTGGTGGCACAGGGTTAAAGTCTCAGTGTTATTAAGCTATCACCAGCCACTGGGGCTTGAGTTCGATACCTGGCTAGAGAGCTAGTCCACATGGAGCAGCAGACCTCTCCTGCCTTGCCCACTGCTCCCCTCAGCAGTGTATTTCAGTCAATCCACCTGTTCTGCTCCCCACTCTATCTCTGGTGAATCCTCTCACCCCACCCCACCACACCCCTGACATGCACCACAGTTCTTGCATGTATAAATAAATAAATATTTTTTTAAAAATAAAATAAAACAACAATTAGGACAGACAAGGCAAAACCACACAATGTGCTTGGAAGGCAGCCTCTTAGACATTGATGATGATCTTTACCACTTTTTTCTTATTTTTTTAAGATTTATTTATTTATGCACACAAGAGTTGGGGTACAGGCCAGAGATGTGTGGGTGAGAGGACTCACCAGAGATAGAGTGGGGAACAGAACAGGCAGATTAACTGAAGTACACTGGTGAGGGGAGCAGCGGGTGAGTCAGGAGAGGTCTGCTGCCCCATGTGAGTTGCTCCCTGTCTGGCCAGGAATCGAACTCATGCTGCAGAGGCTGCGAATTGCTTCACAGTGCAGTGCTTAACCCCTTGCGCCACCAGGGAGGCCCATCTTTACCACTTTTTAATAATTACTCTGGCTTCTCCCTATCTAAGAAGTCTTAACCTGATCCAGCTCGAAATCCCATTTGTTGTGTGTTCACTCAGGACTTCATTCCAGGATTGGGTGATGGAACAGAAAAAGGAGAGAGGAGGAGATTTTGGGTTTGGGGCATCTATTCATATCAAACATTTCAGTAAAATTAGCTGGCTGCTACCATAAATAATGCAGAAATTAACCTCAAAAACTTGTTGCAAATGGATACCATCAAGTCCTGTAATTATAACATGTAGATATTTAAACCCATTTTACTGAGGAAGAAAAATTCTTGAGGAGGTTAAGTGAATACAGAAATTTTAATCAAATTTAAGCATTATTCCGTATTTCATATTCTTTGTATCTTATCATATATCTACCAATTGTTTAAATTTTTAACAGTTAGCATTTTTCTAAGCATACAGCACTATCGTATCATATTTCACATATATATGATATATATTTAATATATGGTGGGCAGAAAAGTCATGACATATTTTGTTGATGTTTTTCAAGCGAAAATGTGTCATGACTTTTCCGCCAACCCAATATACACATATACATACATACGTATATATATATATAAAATATAATAGCAACACATATTGACCTTAAATACAAGGTATATTTCTTATTATCAAATGATTAAAATATATGAAAGCTTAAAATGTTTGTGTATATAATTGTGTATTTTGCATTGCACTTTACAGTATAAGAATTTCATTAAAAATTAGCTCAGTTCCCCATTTGGAAGATGAACAAATTGAGGTTGAGTTCATTTAAGTGACTTAAAGTTTATTCATCCAGTAGGCATAATTGGCACCTTGACCAGGTCTGCATAACTGTTTCTCTTTCTGCTATGTTTGACTTTTTCTATAATATCATGAAGTATCCAGTGAAATTATTAATAGTTTTCATACAGGGAAATAAGTCTAGAAGAAAGAGAGATCTGTATTTGTGGCTAAGAAACTTTTGAATCGTATGGCTAGCTAGTGCCTTGGTTGTTTGTTATGTGTTGGCTAAGTGGCAGGATATGTTCTGGTTATTTTTTTCAACCACAGTACTAGAAAGAAAATATATGGGAATAGTTAACTCACATAAAGTGCTTTTTGAATAATTACCTGATAAATACTGATGATAATGATGATGCTAGATTAACACCTAAAATTTTTATCTGAAAATAAGAAAAGCAAATAATGGCTTTGCCTGAGAGTAAGTCTCCAGGGGACAGGAAGAAGACTGCTGTTGACTCTGGGAAGCCAAATGACAGCTGGATCAAAGAGAATTTGTGAGAGAGAGTGAGCAGGAGCAGTTCACAAGTAAAAAGTGAAATGAAGTATTTACTTCTTCCCTTCATATTCTTATTGATTTTAATTGAGAATATGGGGATAATTTAAATGTGACTAATGATTGCTCTGAATGATAATTAAAGTTCATTTGAAAAATATAATCACCACACATGCTCCAATAAGTAAAGATTCACAGTATCTCTTTTTCCGCTGGGATAGAAACACGTGTTTTTCTGGGTTTGCTAGTATATCTGTATCTTATACCCCACAGTGGCTGTCATGATCAAGGACTAACAGATCTGGCTAAAAAACAAAAAACAATAAAAAAACCCAAAACATGGCACAATTTATAACCTTTCGGGTGTTGTCTTTACCTCTGCTATTTGTTAGGTATAAATTCAGTCCTAGTTTAGTGGGGTGCCACATTAATCTCTAAGACACTACTTATACTTTTGAAAGAGATTTTTATTGTGTAGACACTTTGAAATAAACCCAACAGAATATTTGGTAAGACAATATATCTTTTCTTCTGTTCAGTACCTACTTTTTTAGATTTATATTTGTTTATAACAGTGGAAACAAGGAATATAATTTATACTAGTAAATGGTATCATTGATAGAAAGCAAGCTACAGAGTTAAGTTTGTCAACTTTTTTCATATCTTAATTATCATATAAACTTGGGCAAGGAATTTTGGTTTTGAAGGTCTTATTGCTTGTGATGTGAAAAATATGACTAGGGCCTCCCCAGTGGCGCAGTGGTTGAGCGCTGGGTTGCGAAGCTGCCCGCAGCCTCTGCGGCGCCGGTTCAATCCCTGGCTGCTCCCCCTCCACGCAGGGGGGTCCCACATGACGCGCAGACCTCTCCTGCCGCCTGCTGCTCCCCTCAGCAGTGTACTTCGGTCCTTCTGTCTGCTCTGCTCCCCGCTCTGGCTCTGGTGAATTCTCTCACCCTCCCGCTCTTCTGACTGTACCCAGTGCATGTATAAACAAAAAAACAAACAAACAAATAAATAAATAAATAAATAAAGACATGACTCTATTAAAAAAGAAAAATATGACTGTTGTTAATTTAGATTAATTAGTTATCCTACCCCCCCCCAACATTTCTATCATTCATACAGAATTTATTACGAACACGGCTACCTACTTTCAATATTTTTACAAACATTATCTCATTTAATCTTAATTTCTTCAAGTGGTCTTCATGTAATAAATGAAAATATTGAGAATCAAAGAAGTAATAGTTTACTGAAGGTCAGGAAACTCTGATATGATAGAATAGGATTTTATACTTAGATCTCTCTGAAGACTGAGTTTTCTGATTTATCAGCTTGCAAACATCGGGGAAACTTTTCCTGACATATGAATCCTATAAATATGAAGAAAAAGAATGCAGAGGTATTATTTGAATCCCCCCTCCACCAGCTACAAAAGGAAACTCATGCTTAAATATGCAAATGATTGGAGGAAAGTTGGGTTATTGCAGATTACAACTTCATGAGAAAATTACAGATGGACTATAGGTGATTTGGTGGTGGGTACTTTATGGTGGTGATATTTAATGGAGAGAATCCTAATGTTATCATAATTTAAAGAATAAAAATAAAATTTTCATATTCTCATTACTTCCCAAATTTAACAGGGTCTCTACAATGCTGAGGAAATTGTAGCATCATACTAGTGAGATTCTCAGCTGTTCTTACATGATAGAAATAATATAGAGGGAAATACAGCATATTCTAAATAAGGAGGGTAAGAACGCATTTGCTGTCACATTAGAAACACATGAAGAGAATGGGAGCTGTTTAGCTTATGTAGAAATACAAATTGTGAAATAGCTTTGCTCTATGTGGGTACTGAAAGAATCAATAGGCAGAAAAACACTGAGACAATGGAGAAGACATTAAAGGGTAGCTTAATTAATAATTGCAAGAAAGAGTGTTCTACCAAAGTGGCCCAAACATGGAATGCACTATCATCCAAGAGGGGAGAAACCAACCAGAGAAATCAGCTGACTACATGGCAGTGAAGGTCTGGTATGTATTCACTGATAGATTCAGAGTTGTGGTGATGAAGCTGATATGAGATATGGCTCTGTTACATTGGTATTTCTTCCTGGTTCAACTTTTGTAGTTACTTGTGACTACCTTTCTTTCCACTGGACTGTTGGCATGACTGTCTTAATGTACTCACTGCTTTGTTGATGGGTAAAAAACAATTCTGCCTTAAATGGAAGTTGTTAAACCTTAGTTGATTACCTAAGTTGTATAAAACAAAAACAAAACAAAACAAAAAACAAAGCAAAAACAAAAAACCTTACGCTATAAACTATCTACCTAGACAACCTATTAAGAGGAAAAATGCCAAACACCACAGACTGGCTTGGATGAGAGAAACAGTCATTTGATTATTTGCATGCTCCATTTTCACAGTGATTACTATGTCAGCTCCTTGTTTCTTCCTGACTCTTATGTACTGGCAACAATCTGTTTTGGGATTGTTTCTCTGGAGATTGAAATAAGCCACGGTGTGGTCTGCAGCTGCTGCTTTCCTATATCCCATCAAGTTCATTTGAGATAGATACAAACCAGATCACATCCTTACTTTTGTGAAACTTTTTTTTTTCCTTTCTGATAATGACATATTAAATTGCCTGGGACTTAGCTTCCAAAAAAAATTAACATACGCTCAAATTAATTTAGTTCATTCTCAGGGACAATGTAGTAGAATTTACTTCCATTCCATTAACAAATGAGAGTTGTTTACCTTCCTTCTAGGCTCTGTTTCCAACTCTATCCACTAATACTCTGTGTTCATCTGAATTATTTCAAAATTTCCTTAAATGTGTTACTTACTCCTTACTTCTTTAAAAGGTATTTATGCCACACTCTGCTCCTCCTTTACTATTTGGGAGTCTTTTTCTGGGTTCTCATAAATCACTACAAATAATGACTCCTTACTATACTCAGTGCAATCATCAATTTTCTTGTTTCCAACAAGACTGCTACTGGGAGAAAGGAACTCTGATTTTTCTCATTTTATTCTCAGTATCTGGCCCAATACATCTGTCCCTATAAGACAAAGTGCAAACACTTGGTGAATATTTGTTAGCCAGACAATGAACGAGTTGCATTTCGTATAGTCTGAACTGTCCTTTAAAGTAAATATGATGACATGATTACCCAAGTGGATATTGAAGGAAAAATGTTATTTTGCTTTATATGGCATAAAGTTTCTTGTCATGAAGCCTGCCTAATCCTAGAGTTCATGTAGAGTCTGCTACTTTGATTGGATCTATACATTTTTGTCAACAGAAGAAATTTTCTCTTTAGAGACTCATTTCATCCTCTTTTTCAATAGGTTGCTACTTGCATGTTTAGCTCTGCCTTTCCTTAGAGATCTGCAAAGCCATACCATCCAACATTGTACATATGGAATCAGAAAGTCTGATACCTCATGCCAACTCAGAAACCTGATTGTAGAAAATTTGAAGGTGTTATATCTGGAGGTGTTTTGAATGAAGCCATTCTGAGGCAGTTATGTGGAAAACTATGCAAGATATTCCCTTTGTGCAGTAAACACAGGCCTAGTCTGATGTGTCACAATGAGGTATAGTAAATCACTGAGGAACATGTTTATTGATTGCAGATTATAAAAAATAATAATCATCCCCCACAATACCTATTGTCTTCACGTGATGACTCTTCAGTTGTAGGTGTGTGCCTGTTTTTGACAGCCTTTATTTTTTCCTTCCTAATAACCTGTGCATTTATTTTACTACAGCTATGAATTCACTATTTGGAAGAAGTCTTTCAAGCACAAAATGAAAAAAGTAGTTACATCTTCCCAAATATAAGACTATTCAGATCAATTAGTCTAGTTAGATGCCCCTTCCTCAAAATTCGGAAAGTCAGTAAAAAGTGGTTTAGTTTCTGTTTCTTCTGAGAATTATCTTGGCTGGATTGTTCCTGTCATGAGATAACTTTTTCGTTTTTGTACTCTAATACCTGGATCTCCATGATTTTGAAGTCTGCTTTTCTAGTTTTTTGTAATTTCTTTAGGACATTTTTTGTTATCACTTCATCCTAAACACTGTACCAACTTTGCCATTTTGAACAAAATAAAGAAAAATATAAACAAAATAAAAAATAAAATTGTACAAAGTAATGAATTTGTGAATTAGGATAAAAATATTTGCTTTTAAATTTATTCAATGAGTTAAAAAGTTTTCGTCAAATGCGATGTACTCTGAGACAGATGACATAATAAAAAAATTGAATCCTGACCTCAGTGAGCTTATACAATATATTGAACAAAATATTAGACTGATTGACAGGGTAGGAGGCATCTACCTATATGGTTTAACATATAGCACAGATTATGAAGATATACTGTTTGAAAGGTCCAGATAAATGACAATGTTCTCTGTGTTAATGGAGAGAATAAAATTAATTACAGCTTTAAGATCAGTAGTAATCAGAGTAAATGACACATCTGAAGATGTTAAAAGTCAAAACTTTGCTGTCATGCAAATGTGAGAAAAAGCATGAAAGTCAGAAAGTATGAGATGATTCGAAACGTAGGTGATGTAGACAAAAAACCAACTCATGATAACAAAGCCCCAGGAAGGTCATAAAATCAACTAGGGATGAGGCCGTAGATGCATCCATTCGTGAAATAACTGGTAGCCAGCATGCTTTAGTAACATAATCCTAACAGTTGTGTGAAGAATTCATGGCTGAAGCTGAGAGTCTTAGGAGGCCATCACCACTGTCCTGCTGAGATTCCCTAAGTATAGGAGAGCCTTTAAAATTCAGAACATGCTCAGCCTTAAATAGGAATCCCTTTTATTCTCTTATCCTTTTAATTTATTTTCTTAAGCAAGAAAAACAAACCCTTTGGTAAATCATTCTCTTTTCAAGTAACATTCAAGTCCTACAGAGAAAATGTTAAAAGTCCGTTTGAGTCAGCAGAAAACTGAAAAACAGGCATTCTTTGAATTCTGTGCATCATTGATTTATATCTTCAATGGATCCTATTCTTTGAAACAAAGAATTCTCCACGAAGACTGCTAATTTTCTATCTCTTTTTCTATGCCTGTTATTATTTGACTGACTTTTAAAAGAAATGTTTTTCCTCTTTACACCCTGGATAATAACTTGACCACCTATGTATCTAGAAGGTCATTTATGGTCTGCTTTTTCTTTCAGTCCAGAGAATGACACTCAGATAAAGTTTTTCTCCCAGAACATTACCACTGAATGTACTAACTGTGTTTTAAATGAGCCTCTTGAATCATTCATCATTCTTTAGAACATGTGCAGACACCAAGTCTAGCTAGGAAAAAGACTTCCAGATATAATTTTTAGATGCATATGTAGAAAGCCCTAACTACACCATAGCAGCTGAGGGATTTTTAAGACTAAAGAGATATCATAAAACATGTTGGTTTCCTTAGTAAGCACATATCATGTTTTTGCACACATTGTTTTGCTGATCTCAAACTTGCATTATAAACATTCACATGTTGATGGTACTTTTCCTAGATGTGGGATGAAAATCAAAGCCTTCAAATTAAATGTAAAATGGTGCCAAAGATATTACTAAGAGCCTAAATAATAATAGATCTGCTTAAATGTAATATCAAGAGATTTATGGCACCATGTATGTTTAGTACATATTGCTGTCAGGCAGAGTATAATCTAAAATCCTGGCAAAATCTCCCAATTAAAATGTTTAATGTTTGTTCAGAGCAGGTTTTAAAAATCTTAGTGAGAAGTGCTGTTGGCTGAATAGAAACTGCTCACAAAATGTGCCCTGGTGGGGTGTTTCATTCCCTGCCAGCGTAGTACAGTGCTTTTTTCCCAGCGGCTCTTTGTTAATCTGCAAGGGACTCAAAAGGTATATTATAGGACAGTAACAATTTGCTAAAATGGACTTTAATGAAACCTGGCAGGTATTTGTTTATAATTAAAAACCAATATGTCCTGGACAACAGATGCCCATATCTATTTAGTGAGGACCTGGAAAATAAATAATTTGAACATTT
Organism: Talpa occidentalis; assembly: GCF_014898055.3. Lineage (NCBI taxonomy): Eukaryota > Metazoa > Chordata > Mammalia > Eulipotyphla > Talpidae > Talpa > Talpa occidentalis. The sequence goes on along the minus strand of NW_023603184.1, from coordinate 21,304,783 downwards.
TTCTTGCTGTTGTTTTTATTGCAAATGGCACATGGCTTCCCCCAGAGTGCTGTCTGCTTTGTGGATGTTTCTACATTCATCTTCACAGCATGGTGAGCAGGTGTCAACTGCCATTATTTTAGTTTTGCAGATGGCAACAAAGTTACTCTGGGAAGTTCCACAACTTAATCAAGGTCATAAAGTGACCTGAGATTTCAGTTGTCCTGGTTTTATAAGGTTTGTTATTCATTTAAATAAGGGGCCTCTTAAGTAGGGGGCAGCAGAGAAAAAAAATTAAGATGACTATCATAGTTTTAGTTTATAAATTATCATTTAATCTTAACAGCAGATGAAAAATTTAATCTTTCAGATAGTCAATGTTGTTCAAGTTCATAGAACAAATTAAAAGTCAGAGTCATAATTTGAACCAAGATAACTCCTACCTCTTTCCACTGTAATTTGAAGATGTCTTCTTCACTGCTACAACAGTTTATCTCTGCTTGGCAAAGATACTGCATTGAAACTATACTTATGACTTAGCTCCTTGGCCTAAAGAAGTTGCGTGAAATAGGAGGTAATTGAATATATTAATATCTAATTCTATCAATTTATAAATCCTCAGCCCAGAAAGACAGCTTGCTTTTAATAGTTCTAAAGATTGTCTTGAAATCTTCCTGTTCAGATCAGAGCTGGCATCTTGAAGTTGTCAGAGTTTTTCTTGCTCCACAACCCCAGATTTTGCAGGTGTGAAACCCTTAGAAATGTTTCTCTGAGGACCAAATGTCTAGAAATAAATTGCTCTATTCAGACTATTTTGACTCTTGAAGGAGGATACTCCTCAGAGAAAAATTTGGAAATGGAACTTCAAAATATCACCAGTAGTGTGAGCAAACTTCATACCCACTTCTTATATACACAGTTCCAGATTAATGCTAACCATGGCTCTCTCCTTTCACATTTGACTCTTAATTCTAAATATTAGACTAAGAAAGCAATGTGTATTTGAACTTGAGTAGAGACCCTAGAGAGGTCTGATTTCACAAATTGAAATATAAAGTTTATGAGAAAAATTTTCTGAGCATTAGTTTTCTTTTATTGCCAAACTTCTCTAGTTAGTGTTAGTAAGAATTTTGTATGAAATTGTTACAGATACCCCTCCTTGAAGCAGAGGCACCATTTTTCTCCCCCCGCCCACTTCCCAGATACACACATTTGCCTTGGATTACAAGTCTCAGTTTGCCATGAACCAGACTTCCTGAATGGGAGGCAGCATGGAAGATTGAGGTGAATATATAAATAGCAGTGAATAAAGGAGGCAGGAGGAGACACATGGAAGGAGACATGGGGTGGAGACACATGTAGAAACACTTAGAAAAGATATTTGGAAGAGACGTGGGTGGAAGTCATGTAGGGACGCTGGCCCTGGTCTATAGCAAACACAATGGCCACTATTATCTTGATTTCATGATGGATTATGTGATATAATTTGAATTTGGAATCTTTTCTTCTGTTCCATCTCTCTGGAAACTGCCTAACCCCTTTCTTGTGGTTCCTTACAGACAGTGCCTTAGACTTGTTATAAGCTTTGAGTTTGGACCAAGGCTGTTTGGGCATTTGCCCATGAGGGTATGGGTAATTTTGGGGAGTATTATTGAGAAACTATCATTCAAAACCTCTCTCTCTCTCCCAATTCTATTAAAAGTCTTTCACGCTAAGAATCTGCCTCCTAACCTCTGTGTGGATGGTCAGATCCTCTTTGCCCCTTTGAGTGTGTGCACCTGTTAACAGTTTGGGGTCCTTCAGTATCCCTTAGTCATGCGCTAACAAAATCATTAGTTTTGTGATGTGTTTGTGTATGAGTGTGAGAAATGACAAATCAGATCCCTTCAGATTCAAAAATGTTTATTTAAGATATATAAAAAAATAAAATCATGTAAATTCATAGTCTGCTGAAAGGAGAAAAAATAGTCACCCCAAACTACTAAATGTTGTATGTTTATACTAATACAGTAAAATAAAATTTGCATATCATTATCTGATGTAAATATTAGAGAAGAATTCCAAATCACAGTTGCCCAAAACATCTTGATTATACTACATATATATTTTGCAGGGTCATTTTCTATAATAAACACTAATCAATTCTTGAATGTTTCATCCATCTTAATCCCAATACTGAGTTGGCAAGTCCATTGTTTTTTCCATCTAATTCAATATGGGAATATTGATTAATGAAGATAGGTTAACTATGAAAATTTATGGCTTTTAATAGTTACTGCTCCCTTGAAATTGAAACCACAAAAACTAAGACGTTATACTTACTAACTGAGATGTTGGGGAGAAAGAGGGAGGGAAGAGGTGGTGTGTTGGGAGAGAGAGAGACGATTCTTACTCTTAGATGATATAATTAAAAAAATATTTCTGGAAAATAATACTACTATGTAGGCATTTGCCTAAAAAGAAAACAAATTGCCTGTTTAAAGTTGGAAGGAAAACATTTCAAAATAAGAATTGCAGAAGCATATCAGCTTGGTAGGCAACTGACAGAATTGAAAGATGGGGTGTGATTTTTATCTGGAATAGAAAATAAGAGAAATAATTTAAATTCAGTGTTCTTCATAATGTGGTTTACTAGACTAGATTATAGTGACTGTTTTTCCAAGTTTAAAGAATCCGAAGATGAATAACTTTCAAAGTCATGACTCCTAATGTTATTTCTGGTTTCATTTAAATCACTCATTTGACTCTCCATGAAAGTTATTTTATTAAGAAATGGAAGGAAAATGGCATTTAACTTTGCTGCATCAGCAGACCTGGAGAAAAAAATTCAGTTGTTATGTATTTCAATATTAGTATTCATATTTGATACTTTTTCTAGAACTCTGGTTTTACTTTTGAAATAGCCTGGCAGTTTTCTTATAAACTCTTTAAAATTGTTATAATAATTGATTTAATTTAAACCTTTGTTGCAATTTCCATTATCTATGTGAGTTGTTGGTCTACTATTACTTGTTTTTCCTAGGTCATATTTTCCTACTTAATGTCATAATCTGGTAATTTTAAATTATATCCACAACACAGTTTATTGTAGGAGAACTATTAGAGACTAATGTATTTCACAGATAATGCAAGCCTTCTCTTCTAATGAACAGTTGGGATATGAGCCAATTTTTCAAATTTCTCTAGGAGTTGAGTTATTCTGGGCTGTGCTGAAAAGGCTCACATTTAATTGTGATTAATCCAGCCACCAAGCAGCCCCACATCCCAGGAGCTTCCTTCCTTCTTTCTTTATCTTTTTTGATATTTTAGTTTATTATGTAAAAATCAAACCTAAAGTTGCAATAAAAGTTTAAGACACACTTGCATAAATTTATCAGTATTTATCCATGATTTATCATTATTCTATTTCCCTCTCTCTCCTCAGTTGCCCCCTCTTTCTCTCACACTCCCTTCCCCCTCACCTTGCTGAGAAAAGTATCTGCATTTTAGATATACACTTACTTTCTATAAACACTTCAAGACCATTTTTTTTCCTGAACAATTTGTAAATGAGTTGGAGTTATTGTTTCCTTTAACTCCTATAAACTCTACTGTATTTCCAGAGAAAAAACATGATTCCCATAACCACTCTATATTGCATTTTATCATTGATTTAACATTGATTAAATGTTATTTGCCAATCCATAGTCATTAGTAACTATATATTATCTGTCCAGATCTAATCCTATTGCAACAGTTTTATTCTATCTCCTTTTCTTTTTAAATCTGGAATAATTTATCAGCTTCATTTTTTGCTCCTAGCCTTGACATTTTTGAAGAGTTTCAAAATGCACAGCTGTTTTATGGGACATTCCTTGATTTAGGTTGATCTAGTGATTTCTCATAACAAGATTTAGTTTACACATTTGTTTGAATAGTTATAAAAAACAGACCTGGTATTCTTAAAAATGAATCCTGGTAGGAGGCCCTTGTGTCAATCTGTCCCAATATTAGCAGCTTTGTGAAGATGTTGTATACCAAGTTGCCTCCCTGTAGTTACCATATTTTTTTTTCCTTTTTAATTATGTTAGTTGAAGTTTTCTGAGAATAAAGAAAGCATTCGATATGTGAGAGTATTGGGAAAACCAATTTTGAGGGGAAAAAATGGAAAGGACATTCGAGAAGGCAAGGAGAAGCATTATATTTGGATACAAACGAAAAGGGGAATGAAGGATGGCTGAGAAGGAAGGCTTTCAAGTTGCAGCACAGTCTGGGGAATTTTTTGCCAAGCCAATGCATGTGCGTGGAGGGGGAGGGAGTCCTGCAGCTGAAGCCAGTATTAGAGGGTCCAAGTCTTACAGCGTCAGATAATTCTTTGTTATTGGGAATTGTGTATTATGGGATCTTTAACTGCATCCTTGGTATCTACGCACTAGATGCCAATATTTTCCCAGTTATGAGAACAGAAAAAAAATCTCTAGACAAGAACAAATGTCACCTTCAGGGTCTTCTGTTGTCTAGTGAGAGTAGCACTGAAGCTCACTCCTTACACACTTGAGTGTCCCCTAAGTTGTCTTTCCTTGCACAATGAGTTGTTATTTATTGCTAAGGTCTCTTTTACATTCCCTGTACATAGATCTCTACAAGTGTGTCCTCTGATGTCTAATAAGTGATTTCAGTCTAAAGCCTTCCCCACACTTACTAGAAACACAAGGCTTCTCCCCTGAGTGTGTTCTCTGATGTATGCTGAGGGTTGCCTTGTCGCTAAAGCCCTGTTCACACTCTCTACATATATATGGCTTCTCCCCAGAATGTGTCCTTTGATGTCTTATGAGAGCTGACTTTTGGCTAAAACCTCTCCCACACTCCATGCAGACAAAGGGCTTCTCCCTTGAGTGGGCCAGCTTGTGCCTGACTAAATTTGCTTTCTGGTTAAAGCCATGTCCACATTCCATGCAAACATATGCCTTTTCTCCAGAGTGTGTCCGTTCGTGACTGATGAGGTGTGACTTCTGTCGAAAGCCTCGTCCACATTCCCTACATACAAAAGGTTTCTCACCTGAGTGTGTCCTCTGATGTGCAGTGAGAGTTGACTTATGTCTAAAGCCTCGCCCACATTCTTTGCACATGTAAGGCTTCTCTCCTGAGTGTGTCCTCTGGTGTGTAATGAGAGCTGACTTCACGCTAAACCTTCTTCCACACTCTGCACACATATATGGGTTCTCACCCGAGTGTGTCCTCTGATGTGTGGTAAGGTTTGACTTATCACTAAAGCCTCTTCCACACTCTTGACACACAAAAGGTTTCTCACCAGAGTGTATCCTCTTGTGTTTTATGAGGTACGACTTCTGACTAAAGCTCCGGCCACATTCACTGCACAAATGAGGGCTCTCCCCTGAATGAATCCGTCGGTGTTTGCTGAGAGTTGACTTATCTCTAAAAAGCCTCCCACAGTCACTGCACACATGAGGCTTCTCCCAGGAGTGGGTTTTCTGGTGTGTGATAAGGTTTGACTTATCCCTAAAACCTCGCCCACACTCCTGGCACACAAAGGGCCTCTCTCCTGAGTGTGTCCTTAGATGTCGGATGAGGGTTGACTTCTGGCTAAAGCTGCGCCCACACTCCTCACATGCAAAGGGTTTCTCTCCAGAGTGTGCCATCTTGTGTGTGACTAGGTTTGACTTCTGGCTAAAGGCTTGCCCACACTCGGTGCAGAGATAAGGCTTCTCTCCTGTGTGTGATCTCTTGTGTGTGATGAGAGCTGACTTATAGCTAAAGCTTCGACCACACTCACAGCAGAAATAAGGCTTTTCCCTTAAATGGGTCCTCTGATGAATGAAGAGAGCTGACTTCTGGTGAAAACCTAGGTCACCATTTCCACACTTGACTACTTCAAATCCAGAGGCTTCTACCCACCTTAGTATTTTGTCTGTTTCTAAAGGGTTTGCCTTCTCAGCTGAGCTGAATTTTATTTCCACCATTGTCTTGCCTTCCCTTGAGAAGGTTCTTGAAGTAACCCATTCCCTTGTCCTCCCCCAAACATTTTTGGAGTCCCAACCTCTGTGGTTTCCTTCCACTGTGTCACTACAGGAACTTTCAGAAGAGAGTGGTTGTTGTGGCTGCTTCTGATATGCTAGGCAGAGATCTGATACTTGGAGAGTTCCCACAAATAAGCCTGGGAAGATTGGAATGTAATGATCTTGTAGCACCTGGTGGCACAGTTGTTGACTGCAGAAGTCCAGAGTGGAGGAAGAACACACTTGACTTCTTGACTTTGTATTTGCTGAATAGGGGTTGGACAGATAATCTCTCTCTTTTCTCCAAGGCTCTTCCCCCTGCTCTAGCAGAATGACAAGTGTTGGTTTGGAGAATGCAATTCCCAAGGAGACCAGGTTACTGTAGTTTTCCAGCATCACATCCTTGTACATTGTCCTTTGAGCATGGCTCAATAGTCTCCACTCTTCCTGGGTGAAGTCCACAGACACATCATGGAATGACACAAATGCTTCCTGTCTTCTAGCTCTCAAGAAACCCAAGGCCATTTTTCTGATGTCCTGAATGGTCTGCAGAAAGGTGAAGTCTTATCCTTGCCTAGCCTTGCCTTATCCTTGCAGTAGCTACCATGCAAGTGTTCATAGCCCCACCCTCAGTGTTGAGTCTACCCCTGTGGGGGGTTTTCATGGACAGAAGTTCACAGCTAAAGTTGCTGGTGACATGGTTGCAATATTTTTTCCACAGCAAGGGATGATGTTAGGGATTATGGGCTAGAGGAAACCTGCAACACCACTTCTCTTATGGAAAGTTATATAATTTTGTAGAAGTTTTACAATTTTAGCTATTACACTATGGCTATGATCTGTTTCAAATTCATTTTTGTGTACCATATATGACAGAGGTCATTTCAGTTTTCCCCCATATAGATATCAAGTATTTCCAACATTTCTGAGAGTATTTCCTTTCTCCTTTGAATTGATTTGATACTTTATTTGAAACCAATGAGTTATTATGTGTGAACCTATTTCTTGACTCCAGTGTGATCTCTGTTTTATTCTGTGAGCTTTTGGATATGTCTGTATTTGAACTTGGCTGAAGTATCAAACAGATTTATTTCACCTTTTGTTTCAGTTCCATAAAGTCCTGGAATCCAATCATTGCAGAATGTTCACAGCTAGTTGATTTTGATTTACTTACCAGGTTTTTATTCACTTATTTTTTTTCAAATTCCAGGCAGGAATTGGGGGAAGAGGGGTAATAACTTAGTTAAGAGGAGGTTCCATCCATCTAGATTACATTCTGTAGACCTCGCTGTCCTCAGTCCTGGCAGGGAAGATTGAATCCAGACATGGCAATGACCCCCAGATGGAAGTGACTGCTGCTCTTTCCTCCTCTTTGAAGGGTTTCTTTCTGGAATTCAGTTCATTTGGCTTATTTAAATCCATCACACTTCTTTATCTTCATAGAAGGTAATGCTTTTTATGTTGTTTGTTTTTCCTGTTGTCACTATTTGAATAAAGTACTTTTGTTTCTTTTGAATTTTAATTTGCAGCAGAAGTATTCCTGGTGGGGAAAAATGAAGGGAAAATTTAGAATAATTTGTTAAAAAATGAAATAATTTCTTGATTTTTTTTTGTGCTGTCGATCCCTTTTTCTTCATAGCAAGATTATCACAAATCGACTATTTTTTTTTACTTCAGCTATTAATAATGTACTGCTAAGCCTTTTCAAACACCCTAGTTCAATAAACCTTTTATTTTTTTCAAAAGACACTAAGATTAGAATACCTGCATCTAAAAATAAAACAAATATGTACAAAAGGAAGTACTTTATTGCATTCCTACCTTTTTGACTATTTTGATGGAAATTAAAACATTTAATAAGAAGTAACCAGAAAAGCTCAAGATATATGGAAAAAGTTGTATAGAAGTACATTCTTAGGAGATTTGTCTTTAGTTAGTGCTTATGTGGGAAGAGGTAAATTATTAAATAGTAGCCTTCATGCATTTTCTAATTACAACATATTTCATATTCTTGTCAGAATATTTTTGGCAGTGTTTTGTGTGTTGGTATAGACATGTATATATAAGTGTAACTGGGTGTTATAAATGAATATTAGAGCCTCTAATGACTCTAAACTCTAACTTTCATAAGGAAAAGTAGCAACGGTTACCACTTTTGTTTTCTGGACTTATAACTGTGCCTGTAACATAAATGGGAGCTGCAGAGTTAAATAGTATTTAAATCACTTCATGTAGCTCCTTTTCAAATGATAATATTTTGCATTCTTCTGTTTGCCAGATCATTTTCATAAAACATGTAACTCAATAAATATTTATTAAGTACCTAATATGGTCAGCCAATAGACTATAAAGGATTCTTCTATTATCACTGCTCATTTATTAAGGAGCTCAACAAATTGGAACACAATTTACTTCCTAATATGGAGGTAGTTTGAGTTTAGTAATTTCAATTATTGAACCTAAACAACTGTGAAAAAGCTAGTAGGGCAATACCGCTTAGGTTACCAAGGGCTTTCTGCTTGATCAAGAGAAATTAAGACATTAATTCACCCCTAGCCACCTAGAGAACAATATATCAGAGGTATAATTACAGAATGGATAGAGACTAGTGGTTTTTTTTTCCAAGTTAACAGTAATAAATGAATATCAATTCCAGCACATAGCTTGGAAATTAAATGCAACGAACAACTTACAAATATCTCAGGTACTGGAGGACACATAGAGTGACACAACAAAAAAATTTCATCTAGGGGGCTGGGTGGTCAGATGTGGGACTAGGAATAAAGATAAGATCATGAGGGAGATAAGGGCAAGGGGGTGGAGTTGGAAGTAGGTTATACCGATTAAATTATAAGAGAGTAAAAGTGAAAGAAAATAAAAAGGTAAAGTTATAGTGCATATTCTCATAACAATGCATCAGCAGTGGAATGATGTTTAATGGTATTTGAAAAATAGGGATCCTGAACTAATATCCTTGCAACATTACTACCCTGTACTTTCTATATGCAATCTGCTGTTCTAAATTTTTATAAAGATAATATTTACATACCTGCAAATACATAAAATATGTGGATGTATACTATGTATATATATTTATATACACACAAAAATTGTGTGTATTTTTAATATGAATTGGATGCTATCTTACTTCCCATCTGAAGGATGATCAATGGAAAGAAGCCAGGTCAAGTTACTTTTTGGAAGCTTAGCATAAAAGACAGAGCAAAAGATTCAAGAAAAGTAATCTGTGCAGTGTCTGAGCTCTCATCAGCCCTCTAATATGGACCCAGACCACTCTAAAAGAAGAAACTGATCCCATAGAGCAGAGAACAGGGGACTGAGTAAACCATTTCCTAGTAATTAGCCAAGATATTATAACTTGAATGATGAAGCATTCACATTAATTTTGAATTGATCTAGTAGTATCTCTGTATCTGTAGGAATAATCTAGACACAGTGGATTTTAAGAACATGTTTTAAATTTTATTCGGCCAATTATAAAGAAAGGCCAGTAATTAAGCATGGAAGATGGTCAAGCATTGGCCACAGAGGAATTCATGGAAACACACTCAGTGCACTGCTTCCTGTCATCATGGCCCCTTGCCTCCTTGATCAAATTAGCATAGCAGCAGCATATGGTCAGCCTTCTCAAAAGTGCTCAACTCCTTAGTGCATATCAACCATAAACTTACGAGAAGTATTTGGAATAGCTTCATGTAATCCCTTTCCAATTCCTCATGGTTGAAGAAATACACAGTCCTTAAATTTTCATATTGTAAATTAGCTGATAAGTAAATGATAAAGTAAATTTAAGAAAATAGATATACCTTATTATATAAACAAAGTCAGAACCAGAATATTGAGCTCAGAGATTATCAATCTGTTACCAATGTCAGAAAACACTTTTTTTTCCTAGAGTAATGTTTGTTATGCATATTTTTCTTGAAAAATGAAAAACAGTATCAACTAAATGAACTAAGTTTTTAAGGAAGGCTTGAGGAACCCCTTTAATTTACAAGGGTATAATAAATTTTTAAGATCAAGTCAAATTGTTTTAAGAATCCAATTTGTGAAAAAGTCCAGACTGATAAAAAATAGAAAAATATGTGAAAATTCTTACACAAAGTTTACAACACAATGCCATGTCTATTTTCCTATCACTGACACCTTCAGTTTATTTGTAGTTTCAGTTTGTCTTATATGTGCCTTACAGAAAATAAACTGGTAATTATGTAGAATGCCAGTCTCAATCTCATTTGGAAAAATCATTGAGAAAAGTATTTTCAAAACTTTCAAATAGGCTCCAAAAAATTGGATACTGTGAGTCAACCAACATTTTACAAATTAGCAAGAATATTTATGAATATTACATGGATTTTTTATATGTGTCAGAAAATACAAAATTTACTTCCCCTGAATTAATGCAATTAAAATAATAGTTGCAAATCATTAGAATGCACTCTGTTAAGGTATATAGATTTAGCAGTAAGAGATGATTCCTTGCCCCACTACAAAACTTCTAGTTAGTGAATGGGCAAGTGACTTCACCTCTCTGCATATCAATTCTTCATCAATTAAATGGATAAAATACTGTACAATGTTATACCGATAATTAACAATCCAGTCTGAAAAGCATTCACAAATACAACTTACATTAAAATATGATTAAATCATATTAAACAGACATAAAATTAAAACAAATAGGCTGTCCTGTACCTCTTTTTAAATATCATAAGACAAATATATTGTTACCAGTGACTTTAATATTTTCATTTATTATTTATGTTTACTGAATTCCTATTATTTACCAGCTATTTTACCACAAACATAGCTGAAGAACACCACATATCTTTTGTCTCAAGTCACTCCTTGTAATAAATTTTATGGCAAATTTCTGAGAACTTTCTGTAAGAATAGAGCAGATATGAACTTGTATGTATGTAACACAGGATATGTCTATATCCTAAGGATATGTTAAGATATGTCTATTGATAAATAGAAAAAAATAGTGCCTAAGCCAGCTGTGTGTGTGCAACAGAGCAAATATATAAGGAAGTATCTTCATATCTGTAAAGAAAAATACCTTCAACATCTTTCAGTCCCATGAGAGCTAGAGAGCACTCATGCCAATGACAGTTTTACTCACTTTTCTCTCATACATAGAGGTGCTACTAAGCAAAATGACCTGCCTAAATAAACATACTGACACATGAATTCCGCAAGCTGAAAGTGGATATACTACACACTTCTCAGCAAATAAATGATAGAGTAAAGGTAAAGAAATGTGATTAAAAGACAAAAATTGATGAAATTTTGAATCCAAACCTCAGTGAAATTTCTTGAGAAGTGAGATTTTCCTTAATCTCACATCTTTTTACAGGAAGTCTCAATCCTAAATTATTAGAAGTGCAGCAAACTAGTAGGTAGTTAACAGAGACAGTGCAAAATTAGAGATTTCTTATTTAACACTCTTTTCTACAGGCAGCCATCCCTTATATGATGCCTCATTATATGACTGAAATACGTGTGGGAGGAGACCCTCCCTCCACCACTAGATGCTTTCTTTTGGAATCTTTATGATAGTTACAAATATTTTTGGCCATATTTTTTTTTCTTAATTTGTTTGTCATCTTGACAACTATATCCACTTAAGACTTAGGATGGAAGAATAATTGTTTAATATGAAAATAATGAAAGGCATAGTCTTCAAATTCCCAGCCTCCATCCCTCTAATGTTCATAGTACATGCCACTGTGTACCATAAAATCTCACAGAAGCCAACCAGTGTTGTGAGCCTAGTGTTTATGTATAACTGAAGAAGAAAACCAGAGAGATAACTTGTACATTTAAGTGTTTGTGAAGTCACCTTGCCAAGACCTTTAAAATACAAAGTTTAAATGTTTTTTTCAAAGATGAAAATGTCATATTGTATTTACATATATATCTTACATATCCATTGGATTATCCTTTGACTTTTGCAGACATCATACTAATTCTATTTTTTAAAATAGTAAAAATTCCATTTTGTGTATGTTTGTCTATGTGTGTATATGAAATATGATAATCAAGGAAGGTTATATAGATGATGGTAATGATGATAATGACAAAAGCTAATTTTTAGTTATTTTCTATGAATTTTACACAGATGCATAAGCAAGTGATATAGATTACATCATGCAAGAATAATATGAGGGCCTCCCCTGGTGGCGCAGCGGTTGAGCGCTGGGTTGCGAAGCTGCCCGCAGCCTCTGCAGCGTCGGTTCGATCCCCGGCTGCTCCCCGGCCACCGGAGGAGGGTCCCACATGGCGCGCAGACCTCTCCTGCCGCCCGCTGCTCCCCTCAGCAGTGTACTTCGGTCCTTCTGCCTGCTCTGGTGAATTCTCTCACCCTCCCGTGCTTCTGACTGTACCCAGTGCTTGTATAAATAAATCTTTAAAAAAAAAAAAAAAAAAAAGAATTGCTGCATTTTAAAAAAAAAAAAAAAAAAAAGAATAATATGAACTTCTCAGAAGCTAGTTAGAATCTAAATATTATCCCAGTTTGTAGCAGGGGGTAAATGGTAATATAAACAAAAGGATATTTCAAGCTAAAGTTAAAATTCATTTCCTACACATCAGTACTTTCATAAGTTTTCAATGTACTTAGAAATGTTAAGAGATTAAAAACCACAAAAATGATATATTAACATATTTTGATTAGTATAGATAATACTAGAGGAAAACAAATATATAGCTAGCTTAAAATTATATTTCTTTTAACTAAGACATGTTAGCTTATTTAAAAATAAAATTAGGTGGCAAAATACAGTTTAAATTTTTATCTGAAAATAGAGGTAATCGCTACCTAAATCAGGAAAAAAGTTTACCTGTTAGTTCCTGTTTTAGACAATACGCAGATTCAATGAAGAATGAAGCAATGAGGAGTAAGTCAATACTTTAGATGATATGTTAATTTTTAGTACCCACTCTCTCCTATTAATTTGAATATAGCTAAAATTTCTAAAAATATAATAAATAATTTAAACAAAGTGAATCTATTATACTTAACAATCTTGGGATCAGGCTATTATAACAGTTTAAAACTATTTTAAAAACATGGCCCAGAAAACATGATGAAAAGATTTTTACATGCATGTGCAAATGTCTTTTCTAGAAATAAACTGTACTTTCATTTTATAAAGTAAACCTGTATATAGTTTATAAATAACATTTATTTATTAGCTACATCATTGTAAGGCCAACAAAATTTTATTGTATCCAAACTGGTAGCACTGAAAAGTCAACACATTGATTTACTTCATAGAGTTTAGTACAAACAAATCGATGCACCATGGTCAATGTCTATGTAATTTGTAGTAGAAAATGTCTAAAGAGAAGGTTAGAAATTCAATTGCTGAAACTTCCAAAGGTATCCATTACTAAGAGTCATCCAAACAACCACTTTTTAACTTTCCCAATGACATTACTCCACCCTTTGTTCAAAATTAATTAAAGACTATACTGGCAAAGAATTGTTTTTCAACTTAATGCCACAAAAACTTCTCTACAGAAATCAATACACTGATTTTCTGATAATTATACAAAAATCTCACACACACACACACACACACACACACACCACAAAATGAATTTAACTGATAAGAGATAGCTGTTTAATATAGATGAAAACACACCATGGAATAAAAAATTCTAAAAGAGCAGTCACTTTTGAAGTTTATGACTATTTCCTAAGGATTTAATGGAAAAGATTTTGAAGTTTCATGTCCAAAAATAGAAGAAATAGTACATTAAAAATCCTATGAGGGTAACAGCCTAATGAACTAATTTATTGTTGACCATCAGAAAGAACAGACATTAAGTATGAAGGTAAATGGCACTGTGTTATTCCTTACATTTTAAGAAAGTGATTTTAAAATTTATCAGTAAGATAGTAACAATTTTAGTTCCATGGGAGCTGGAATTAATATAACTGGGAATGTGTTTGTCTTTGTAGGTCCCCATAATTTTCTAGTCAATTTTATGAACCACATCTAACAAACTTTATTAATCTATCTAATCCAGCCTGCCGGCCAGACTTTGTTAGTCTACTCTAGAAGTTATCTACTTTAATATTATAAAATATATAGTTTCAGGGGAAAAAATGAAGTGTAAAGAAATAAAAATAATGGTTGAATTATTCTGTGAAGAATGAACAGTGTAGAACAGCATTGGTATCTTTGCTGGTGATTGCCATTGTCCTTACACTGTATGAGCTCACTAACCTTTATGGTTCCTTCATATTTGACATTTATTTAATATAATTCAAGAAATGACATCATCATAATTGCCTCTTTCCAATCAAGTATGGTATATATTTAGCAGGACATTTGGACAATTTCCCTGAAGCAGAGATTATTATTTATTGGTGACTTCATATAAAAAAAAATTGAAAGCTAAGAGGATTCTTCCAGTATAGTAAAGATCAGAATACTCTGTCCTTTTTTTCAAGGTCACCTTAATCATCCCTCTCTCTGACTTATAACTTATTTCATAAGCCTTTTAAACTGTAGTTTATTTAGGTTCAAAGGCTTAACACTCATTGATCTTTGCAATAACATTAGAATGACATAAAAAGGTTAAAATATTTCATTTTTGGTTCTGCAAATTAACAAATAATATATTCATATTGCATGATGCCTGAGTTCAGGACTTTTCATATTTTTTTCACAACACTAGAGTGTTACTAATCATTTTAATCTCAAAAATTACTTTTCAGTAATTCATACTTAAGATAATACATTGGCTGAATTTTAGAGCTGTGATGTCAATTCCACCCCATATGCTGAACCACTGAGTAAGAAGCAGTTGATGGACTAAAGTACAGACTATGCTATTTTCTGCACAATAAGAGTGATGGCTCTTGTATACATAGTGACTTGTAGGCAAAAGAGGATTATCATTTAATCTTTAGTTACTTCATGTTCCCTAAAAGATTCAACATTCGAATTGGAACAAAAAAAACTAGATAAACTTTAAACTAGATGTCACAATAGTTGATAGGGAAGAATCTGTATATAAAAATCACATCTGTAGGGAAAGCACTTTTGCTACTGAATTTCAACACAGCTTCGATTCTCAATAGGACAAACCCATTATCCTTCAAGTTGGGCCATACCTGTTTAATTCAGTCTCCTTTCATTACATTGTATGATCAGTGCAAGAGGCCAGCAACTGTGACTTGAGTTATAATGTGCCGGCTGTAAAACCTATTTTATTTTGAAACATTTTTTATTGTATTATATCTCTTAGTGAAATGTAGCAATTAAAATCTCTATCACTTGGCAGAAAATGTTTAGCTGGCCATGTTAAACTCCTGAAGCACTTCCAGGATCCAAGATAATTAATTTGAGAACCAGATTCTTATCCCAAATCAGCATCTGTCCAACATCTTTGTTTAGGTTAATTAAATTCTGACTCAATTCTGTAATAAACAACAACAAAAAAGGAAAATCAGTTCAGCCTTTCTTCTTTTGCCTTATAACCTGGAACATTTTGATAAGTTTTCACACATTGGGAATAAATTTAAACATCTTCACCTTAAATTGTGTAAACAAAAGGCACCTATAAATAACAGCTCTACTTTGATCTGGTTTCTTCTCCACTGCTTGAAAGTTCAAAGGCAGAGATGGTTTAAAAAATTTAAGGTTAGTATAGTATAAAGGTAATTATAATATATAATATAGTTATATTGACAAACCAACTAAAATTACCTATCCATAGATAGTTGTTTAGGTTTCAGCTAATAGGTAATAAGTTATCTCCGTTCTCCCTGGTGGCCTAGGGGTTAAGTCTCAGCACTACTAATGAGAGACAGCCTGAGTTCAATCCCCAGCCAGGGAGCTAACCCACATAGTGCAGCAGACCTTTCCTGTTTTGCCCGCTGCTCCCCTTAGCAGTGGATTTCAGTAGGTCTGTCTGTTCTGCTCCCTACTCTGTCTCTGGTGAATCCTCTCACTACTACCTCCCACACCTCTGGCCTGCACCCCTGTTCTTCTACACAAAAATAAATAAAATCTTAAAAAAGTAATGTTATTTCTTTATGTCAGTGACCTATAGATCTTGATTTCCATGAATCTTAACTGAAAATTAACATTATTTAAAATGACCTTCTTACCCAAAGCAATATACAGATCCAGTGCAATCACTATCAAAATTTCAATGGCATTTTTCAAAGAAATAGAACAAACTTTAAGGGAATTCATATGGGACCACAAAAGACCCTGGATAGCCAGAGAAATCCTGACAAAAGGGAGAAAGAGCACAGAGTGGTAGTGGCACATGCCCAGACATCAAACTATATAACCAAACTATAGTAACCAAACCATATGACATTGGAATAAAAATGCACACAGACCAATGAAACAGAATTGAGAGCCCAGGAGTGAACCTAAACTTATATATCTATTATAAGACAAAAATAAAACATTGGACTAGTTATTAGCTACTCAAAACAAGTTATGGGAAATCTAATTTGCTTACATTTAAGAAAAAATTTAAGAAGACACAAAATAATAGTATTTCAGCACTTCACTATACAGATACATTTGGACTTTCGTTGAATGACAGATTAGTGGAAAAGGGAAAATTAACATCCTGGGATTAGTTCAAACATTCTTTTCCCAACAAATAAAAAACAAACCTCACTGACATATTAGTATCCTCTTAAGATAAAATAAATTTCTATAATCTGACTTCAGAATGGTGTAAGTAATTGCAAATAAATTAATGTATATAAAGTTACATGAAGTTGTATGACCTCATTTTGTGACAAAAATAGGAAAATGAGTTCAAATATCCTTCAATGTGTTACAGAGAAGTTAATTGAAAATGGTTTCAACATCACAATTTATTTGTTTGGTATAAAGGTTAAATTGAAGAAGAGAAAAAGATGAGCCTGGAGTATCATCAGTGCAGAACCTTTCCTTAAAATAGAACACAAATAAACATGTGGTGTGACTGCTAAAGATCAGAGGACCCAGGGGAGACCCCTAAAGTGACTCATATGGAAAGGCTATAATAGACCATCTGCTTAAGTCACTTTCTTGACACAAAATTAGCAAAAGTTGCTTGAATTTCCATATAAAATCTCTCTCCCTAACAAGTCATTTAAAACTTTCAACCAAAGGAACCAACAATAGAATCACAGTAAAAATGAACAAAATGTTCAGCAGAACAAAAAATAAGCCTTCTCAGGCAACCCAGAGTCTGTTTTTACCACTACTGAAAGAACACCTCTTGTTACTCTTTATTTCAGTATCTAAAGTCTTTCTTTCTGAAGTAAATTACTGGCTGCCTTGTAATAGTTTAATACTTCTACAGGAAGAAGTTATTTAAAATGTACAGTCATCCCATATAGCATCTATTAAAGTGACATATGCTTTCTTTCTTTGCCCACAGTTATTTGTGCATACCTTAAATGAGTTTCTATATTGGTTACATTATTCATGTCATTAAATTGCTTTTTATTGTGTTTACCTGCCATCTCCTGAGGGGAAGAGTCAATTGTCAAGATTAAATAGCACTCTTATCTCTATGGGATTTACCAATTTAAAAAACAAAATGCTTGGCTTTTGCTGAAGGCTGAATATTGAGCTTACTAGGATAAAAAGGAAAGTCTAATCAGGAATCTTAATGTATGTTTACTAAGGGGAAAAATGCACTAAAAATTGCATCATTGCTTTAGCTACTAACAGAAAGTTGGGAGTAGGAAAATCCAGAAAATTATATAAAATTTTACTCTTAAAAGTTTTATGTCCACAGTTATAACATTATTAAATAATGCCTATATATCTTTTTTCTAATTGCAGATAACATATATTAAAACAATGCTGAAATTTTGACCTGTCAAATGAAAAATAGCAATTAATGTGCACTATATTATGTTTTGGATGTAAAATGCTCAAATTTAAATTCCCCAAATTAAAAGAGAAAAAGAAAATTCAACACTGACTAATCGTGCACATTGCTTTACATAGAACTTAGGTTAAAAGAAGTCTTGAGCTAGTAGGTCTCCTGTTATTGGTGATCACTGATGAGTTAACCCCTGAGGAGTTAAGCAGTTTTGACCAGCTACTGTAGTTCCATAAGCATTTCTTTATTAGCAACTTATGCATACTAACTAGCCTGCATATTAACAATATACAAGGACTCTTGAGGGAAATTAAGAAGGGTATAACGTGAAGCAGATAGAAGGAAAGAGAGCGGCCTTCTGTTAGAGTTGATCAAGGCCAGAAAATTATATAAAATTTCATTCTTAAAAACTTTTATGTCAACAGTTATAACATTCTTCTTGCAAAATGAAATATAGATAAGATGATATTCATTTTTAAATTTGCTCACGATGATGTGCCAAAAGTATCCATATTTTTAAAAAAGACAGTAACCTCAATAACAAGGTTAGTCTTCATATATAACTTATATTTCACAAGGCTCCTATACAAATTAAGTAGTAGGAATAAATACTCTAATATTTGTGCTAATAAATATGCAAATTTTTAAATTAAAGACTTCATCTTTTATCCTGTAAAATCTCACACTGAAAAAAAGATGGATTATTTTTCTTTGACCAATTTGCCATCATTTACATTAGGGTAACAGGAACTCTGAAGATTTCTGAGACAGTTAAATGATAGCATGTTCAAAGTGTAAATATATTCTTACCACTGTAGGAATTTTATTTCCTTTATCTTTAATATTATTGCATTGTCAGGTTTATATATTATATCTATGTAAGTTTTAGGATATGTTGACAGTCATCTACTTCAGCATATAATTTTGAACATTTCTTTTCTCCAGAAGAGTAAGCATATAATTATTAATTTTCAGATCTGGATTTAAAAAAAAAGGGGAAAAATTCCAAAGAATAACTGCAATTAAAAATATGCATAGTTTTCTACAGGACTAATTGAAAATATTTAAATATCTATACATTGAAATTATAATAATATAAAGGAACAGTATCATTTTCTTTAACACAATATATGTTTTGTTAACTTCATTAGAAAACAAACTAGAGAGTAAAAATATCTTCATTTATGGAGGCCATCTAGATGTTACATGCCAAGAAAGACAATGAAAAAATTTGTGAGAAATCCCAACAATTATTACATTTCAAAGGTTAGTAAATTAGATTGAATGATAGGGATATACATTAGAAAAATATTATAAACTTGCAAATTCTCACATCTTAAAGGATGACAGAATTTCCTCATTACCTTTTACTTTCAAATTTGTATTTTTTTTACATTTTTTTCTTCTCAGTTCCTCCAATGCATAAGTAGATAATGTTTCTATTCAAGCAAGTTCTATCTTATA
The DNA here is from genome assembly GCF_014898055.3 of Talpa occidentalis. NCBI lineage: Eukaryota > Metazoa > Chordata > Mammalia > Eulipotyphla > Talpidae > Talpa > Talpa occidentalis. The sequence continues at coordinate 21,285,455 of NW_023603184.1, read as the reverse complement.
TAGGTCATATTTGTTTGTTTGTTAAATTAGAACCACGGAACAGTTGTCTGCTGATAGTAAGGATAACATTCAGAAGCAAAGAGACTCAATCTTAGGAAATGAAACAGTTCAAAGCTATTCAGTCACCACATTTTACATTCTCAATAAATACAGTTTATCTGCATTGAGAATATAAATAATTTCATTTGAAGTTCAGCTTTCATTCTTTGTAGAATAACTTATTTAGGATGAAACTTACAAATTACAGCATTTATACAATCTGGACCAAATATTTAAAAGGAAACACTGACAAATAACAAAAATCACCATATCCATTCAACTCAAATAGAAACATGGACTGAGGAGTGAGACATGGAGATTGAGACACCCAAAGTGGCTGAAAATTGAGGTCTTGGGATAGAGGTACCATTGAATGGAAAGAACCAAGGAGAGTAAACTTCAGATTTGTGGGAAAACTTCCATGTCTTTGAGATTCGATTCTGGAGAGTTGTTCTCTTTGTGGCACTTTGACTTGCTTTATAATGTCATTTTCTCTTATAGTCTAGAGTTGCTACATGCTATATTTGGTCTGCATTTTTAAAAATATTTATTTGTTTATGCATATAAAAATTGGGGTGTAGGCCAAAGAGGATTCACCAGAGACAGAGTGGGGAGCAGAATAGATGGATTTACCTAAATACACTGCTGAGGGGAGCAGCGGGAAAGACAGGAGAGTACTGCTGAGCCATGTGGGTCACCTCCCTGGCCAGGAATCAAACTCGCACTACAGTAGCTGGTGATAGCTTGCTAGCACTGTCTTTAATCCCTGCGCTACCAGGGAGGCCCTTGTCTGCATTTTTTACTAATTAAAATTCAGTTATTAAAAAAATCTGCACCAGTAACTTAGAGATAAATTGCTTCTACTTTTCCAGCAGATGACATTTTGTCTTGATTTGGATTATTTATTCACTTATTTATTTTTGGTCTCTGCTAACTTTCATAGGTACTTAGGACTGTATGTGCAGTTGCTTTGTCAGTAGAGTGGTGGTGGGAAAGAGAGAGGTCTATTCTCTGTATGAATGTGCCGGGGCTGGGGAACCTGATTCTTGTCTATGGCACCTTTTTTGTTCTCCTTGTTGGGCATTTGGTCTTGTAGAGCACCACACTTCTACCATATTGGCTTCACTTAAATCAAAGTTCTGTGCCTATAAACCATTTCCACTCTGCCTCCCCTAATGTACCAGTCAGGGACCTGACTGGGTGGACAGCTTTGCTGTTTTTGTCCCGTACCCTGGACTATAGCCTAGAAGTGTTTCTCTCCAACCACCTTTGGTCTAATGAAGTGTGAATTTCATCCAAGTCCAGTCTGGAGCAGTTCGTATTGATATCTGAGGTACAAGGGTTGTTTCAATCTCACCTTGAGCTGTGGATCACTTTTAGTGTCATCTCTTTCTGGCAAATTATTATTTGTTCTTTTTGGGGGTGAGCAAGGAATCATCTCTGTTTGGTAAAGCCAACCTGTTTTTTTTTGTTTTTTTTTTTTAATATTTATTTGTTGACATGAGATAATTATGGTCTCACTAAAACATCTCTTTTTCTCAAATGTGCTGTAAATTATTCACAACAGCTAAAACAGGCTAATCAAAGATATAAAAATGGCTAGGCATAAACTATGTGAACAAAAATTTTGATAAAACATAGTGATTAGCCCAAATTATTTGCTGAATTACCCTAGATGTAAAATGACTAGAGCTACATTCTTCATTGAAATAAACCATCCACATGAGTCATATTTGTAGGTATACGATTGTTGCTTCAATTACGTCTTCTGGTAGCGAGAAAAATCAGAAATTCCCTGGAGAAAGCCCAGAGCACTTATCTAGAAAAAAAAATACACTTACGAAGTCTTGAAATTGAAAACAGTTTAAGGGATCATGGTAGCCTCTGTCCTTTTAAGATTCCTGAGATACATATTGAGTGCCTCAAACAAAGCAAAATAAAAACAGAATCTTGTAATATGGGTACAAAATAGTAGTTACAAGAAGGAAGGAGGAATGGAAAGAAGCATAAATCAAGGAAAAAGTGTTCCATTGTATGGTGAAGCTTAAAACAGACTTTTGGTGGTGAACACAATTGTGGTATATACAAATGTTGATTTACAATACTGTTTGAAACCTATATAATGTCATAAATGATAAAAATAAAACTTATTTCAATTTTTTAAAAAAATAACCTCTCCATCCTAGAGGCCCAACCCACCAGCTCTAGTGAATTGGAGCTAAATTAAACATGCATTACTTAATTTTTGTACTTAATGCCTAGAAATCATTGGAATAAATACATAAAGTAAGTATTCCAGAGTGAAAACAGTATTTGTTTTAATATTATTGATAAGAGAAATGGAAAAGAACCTATTAATCATTTGGGGGGGAAAAAAAGTAAGCTGGAGAAGCTGTATTAAAGTCACATGAATTAGACTTCTAAAATAAGTATTACAAGAAATAATAAGGGATATTTCATGACAAAAGGATCTATTCATCAAGTAAGTATTGAGAATCTTTATCCCTCAAAAACGTGCTTCAAAAACAAAACAAAAATTTACAGTACTCTCTTCAATTCATAGTTGAGGGATTTTTATAAAAATGTGGAAGCTTTGGATACTACTATCTTAAATATTGACCTAATTTTCATTTATGAAATACTTAATACATGGAACACACACATACACACTCAATTATCAGGTACACATGAACTATTCACCAAGATAGAGTCCATGTTCGATAATAAGATGTATATGAATATATTTTACATGATTAAAATCATGGACAGTACTTTACCTAGAAAAAATGTATTAAACTAGAAAACGATAGCAAGAATATTAGTCAAAAAAATCTGAAATGATTGGAAATTAAGTGAAATAACCATATAGGACAAAGCATTAAAAAAGCAGCATTTCAACCCAAATTAAAATTAGAAAAAGAAAAAATAATAAGATTTATGGGGAAAAGTAAAAGCAAAATTGAGAGGAAAACTTAGATTTCACACTCTGAAAATGAAACATTTTAAAATGAAGCCTAAATCTAAGTCTAAATAATGAAGAGTGAAATAAACCCAGAGAAAGTAGAAAATATTAAAGATAAAAGAGTAAATAAATGAACTAAAAACAGTGGAAGGGAATGAATATAAGTAATAGTAGCTTTAGAAAAAAATAAATATGAAATATCCTCAGTAAGATTGATCAAGAAAAAAATATTACCAAAATTAAGACAAAGACAATGTGTTTATTGTTCCTATAAATAATACAATTTTAAAAAGAGCTATTATGAGCATCGTTATGTGAAAAATCCTACATGATTTTTAAAATCTTTCAGCAAAGATAGAAAAAGAAAAAAACTTTTTCAGTCTAGTAGAATACATTAACAACAGCTAACAGCATATTAAATGTGGAAATATTAAATGACTTCTCCCTGAGATTGAGAAAACGTCAAGGCTGTCCACATTCTTCACTTTTATTCAGCAATATACTTGGCCGTGATTCTGGTCAATACAATAAAACAGAAGCAAAAGGAATAATAATGGCAAAAAGAAAACATTGTATTTCCAGACATGGACATGTTTAAGTATTCAGCATCAAAATATGTAGTGATAATGGGTCAATATAGCAAAGATGAAGGATACAAAGTAAATGTTAAATGTTTTATCATAGTTCTCTGTATTGATAACAAGCAATTGGAAAATATAGAAAGAAATTAAAGGAAAAAATTGTTGCTTTAAACCACTGGCTAGAGTAAAAAAAAAAAATGTGCAAACACATCAAAAACAGATGGCCTATGTTTCAAATTGTTAAACTATACCTACTTTATAGTGTAGTATTTCCAACACTACGTATTTATTCAAGGAAATCGAGAACTAAAAGATTTACAAGAATGTCTTAGCAACTTTATTTTATAAAGCTACTAATGGTAGCTATTTAAAAGCCCATAAACAAGTAAAAGGACAAAATAAATTGTGGTTTATTCATACAAAGGAATATCACTAAGCACTAAAAAAGAGAAAACTGTTGATTCTAAAACAGATGAATCTGACATGTTCTACTAAATCAAAGAAGCTGGGCAAAAAAAGGGTATAGATTATATTATTCAGTTTACAAAAATTTAAAGCAACAAACAAAATTAATCTACAGTGATAGAAATAACAAGTGTTTACTTTGGAGATGGTATTGCTAAAAAAAACTCTTGGGGATTTCCAAAGTGCTGTAAATATTCTGTATCTTAATTTACATATATTTCCCAAAACTCTTTGAGCTTTACGCTTAAAATCGTTATATATACTGTTATATATATATTATATATATACACACACATATATATAAATTTGTGTGTGTGTGTGTGTATGTATGTATGTATGTATGTATGTATGTATGTAAAGTCCCACGGGAGAAATTGACAAGCATTAGTATTCCCAATGTGGTTCTAATTATGAATTGTAGTTTTTGCTATTTGTTTAGCTCAGAGGGCACACTTGAACATATATGCATTTTTCCATCCCATAAGTTAAAACAGGGCATTTCAGGGTCCCGGCTTTTCTTTCTTTCTTCTTTTCTTTTCTTTTTTTTAAACAAGATCTCACATCCCAGAACATATCTTCTTTCTGTAGCTTCCTACACCTTAAAATCAGACTCCTGGGTTGGGAGGCCCAGTGATTAATAAGTCAGCTCCAGCCCAAGGACATCACCTGGGCACAATCTCCTCCCTTTACTTCACTTATCCACTCCCTTGGCCTCTCTGCCACCCACCCATTGCATGCTTAGGATTACTAAGCCAGGCGAGCAACATGTCCTCTTGGCAAGAAAAATAAGGTAAAGCCCTTTATCCCTGCACAGGAAGCAGGCCTGGGACTTCCTCCCAAAGGCCTTTGCTGCCTTAGGGCAGGATCCTAGTCACAGAGAGACCCTTGATGGAGGAAGGATACATAAGGGGCTGAACTTGTGCCTTTCGGCCTCTCAGGTGACTTGCAGGAGGGCCAGCCTTGTGCAGCAGCGCCCCGTGGCAAAGGTCCCACTTGTTCCTGGACTCACCTGGTGCTGAGGTCAGCGCAGGCACCGAGGCAGCAAATAGTGCGCGGGGCTGGACTCAAGCTGTCGCCTGCAGGCTCCTCCTTCCCTCGCTGCCTGCATTCCCCCTCCTCCTGGCCCTGCGTCCCACCCGCCGGTGGCGATGCCTCTGCAACCGCGGTCAGACAGAGACAGAATAACCCGCCCAGAGCTCTGGAAACCGGGCGCGGTGCGAGGGGAAGCTGCTTCGGGATGATGTCACCGGAGGCCTCGCAGGGCCCTGCCTGGATGGTCCCGAGCCGCTGCCACCCAGCTGGGAGGAGCCTGCTGGGTCGCTCTGGCAGGATGGGGATCCCCAGCCCAGACCCGGCGCTCTCTGGTCACCAGGCAGCGCGCTCGCCCCAAGCTGACCCTTTATTTCTGGCTTCTCGGGAGAATGGAAGGTGCCCGGCAGGCTGGAGGAGAAATCTCTAATCTGCCTGTAGCTGAACCCAAATACTCCGCTGGAGTTGAGACAATTCCCTGAGAAAGACGCTTAGCATCTCAGGCAGGCGTCCCTCGCCTGATTACACGTATGAAAAATCAGTGTTCTAGAGAGGAAGTATAAAATATTGTTTTGATGTAAAATGCAGTGTTCTGCCTGAGACAAGCACTGCAGGAAGTGAGGGAATTGGGAAGCAAGCGTGAACAGCATCCAGAAATGTAGAGAGGCCAAATGGCATTTATCAACACCATAAACGAACTTCCTTTCCTCAGGCGAAACTCAGTGCATAGAATTAATTGAAAAAAAAAAAAGTATATAATATTTGTAATTAACCAAGAAATTTGGGGTTGGAGGACTGGACTTCTCATGTTTTGTGTGTTTTTAAATCTTTTCCAAATTTCCTATAAGAATGCAGCAAAAATAAATTTGAAAAACTAAATTTCATATTTTAAATATTTCAAGTCATTATTTCCCGGAACAAATATACATCCTGTCCTTCACAAAGTTTTATTTTGAAGATGAGAGTTTTGTTCATCTATAACAAGAGAGAACGTTTTGGATAATATTTTTCCATATTAGCCAAATATCACAGAAAAGAAATGTAGCCTCATCCAGCCCCAATAAAAGGCAAGTGGGGAAATCAGGACTCACATTCCCACTAGGTTGTGGTAAACTTCCTGCACGATTTCCTCATAGGAGACAACTTGGGAACATGGACATTCATTCTCTCCATCTTCTCCTGTCAACACCCCCTCCAACCCAACCCAGTGGTAACAAGGTTTCCCTCCCATTCTGTGCTGGGAAAAGTATCAAATAGAGGCCTAGAGAAAAGTCAGGATTGCATTGCCACGCAGCAGTAAAATATCATCCTTCTGCCCCACCTTCTGCAATGAAGCCCATGCAGGGGAGCAGTAAGCTGATGCTCTGCTTCTCCCAGACAGGATACCAACAGAGGCTTAGATGGGAGCCTGACTGAGTATTTACACATAGTGAAAAGGAGCTTTTTGCTCCTAGGAGTGTGCTTGGAGGCTGACTGGAGAATCTTAACTATCCCTGGAAATATATGAGGCAGCATCCCCCTTCAACCATCAGTAACATCTGAGCAATTTGCTAAAACACAAGATATAAATAGGACCCAAAGTCTTGTAATACCCAAAATGTCCATATTTTAACAGAAATGACTGAACTGAAATTAGAAGAAATAGACAGAGCTCAAACTGAGGGGGAAAAACAATTCAACAAACTCCAATACTAAAATGATACAGTGTTAGAATTTAAGGGAATTTAAGGCAACCATCCTAAAAAGGTTTTAATGAGAAATAGGAACATGCTTTCAAAAATGAAAAGACACAAAGAGCAAAGAAATAGAAAGTCTCAAATAAACATAAGATACAAAAAACAAGTAGAAATTTTTATGGATAAATATAAATAAACATAGGCAGTTATAAAATATAAAATAAGCATAGACAGTTATAAAATAAGCATAGACAACCTTTGCAGCCAACTACAAAATGGAAAGGACAATTATGACTGGTGAACTTAAACATACAATAATAAAATCACCCAATCTGAATACACAAACTAGGAAAAGAATGAAAAGGGTCTTAGGAACATAGGTACTGGTTGAAGATCTAGAAGAACAGGACAAAGGAAATTGGCAGAAAAGTAGTTAAAGGAATATGAGACAATTTTCCAAAATTTGCAAAAATTATTAAATGTACAAATTCATGAAGCTGAAAGAAATCAAAACAAACTAACGGTCAAAGACAATCAAAACACAGTCAAACCTTGAAAACTGAACACAGAAAAAAAATCTTTAAAGCAGCCAAAGAAATGATGTATTGTCTATGCAGGAAAATCGATTTCTGTATTCAAGCTCTTTAACCCTGAGCTATATCCCCTGCCCTAGGAAAATCAATTTCTGACCAGAGACTACAAAGTCCAGAAGGCACCACATTTTTCACATGTTGAAAGAAAAGAACTGGCAACTCAGAATTCTACATCCATTGAAAATATCCTGCAGATCTGAAGGATAAATGAAGGAAATGAAGGAAGTTAGAGATTTTGTCACCAGCAGGCCTAAGCTAAAAGCATGGCTTAAATAAATTGCCTAAATAAAAAGAAAATAACAAAAAGGAAACACAAAACATCAAAGAACAAAAATATGGATAAATTTAATAGGTGTCCTTTTTTCTTTTGAAATTTCTAAATTATGTTTGAAGATTGAAGCAGAATTATAAAACTGTCCAATAAGCAGATGTAGCAGAAAAATTTAAGATAATTATATTTTAGCAGGGGAGGATAGAAGGTACTTGAGCTATTTTACATTTCACTCAAATTGGTAAAATGTTTACACTACTGGACTTCATAACTTTATTTATCTAATGGAATATCTAAATACTCATTTAAAAATATACAGAAATAAACACACTTGTAGATAAGTTATAATCCAATGTTAAAGAAATATTTAAGCTGATAGAGAAAATAAAGAACAAATTGATGAAAGTAAAGATAGAGAAAAATCAGTAAAACAAAAAAACTAATGATAATTTTTTTAATGACTGAAAAAGTGAGAGGAAACACAAGAAATTAGTATTATTAAGAGACAATATCACTATGACACTGCTAACATCAAAATGATAAGGAGCACATGATATGGACAGAACTTTACACATAATCTGGGTAACCTGAGTGAACTCTACCAACTCCTCAAAAAGCACAAATTAGCACAACTCATCCAATATTAACTGGAGTACTTCAAAATTCCTATAACTATTGAGAAGATTGAATTTTAATTCAAATCCTTCCAAACGGGAAGTCTCCAGACTGAAATTGTTTCACAGGAGAATTCTCCAAGTGTTTAGAGAAGATTAAACTACAATTTTACACAGTTGACAAAAATGAAACACTTTTCATTTCTATTAAACTGATATCACCCTGCACTACGTGCTGAATTGTGTTCCCCAAAATTCATATGTTGAAGAGTTCTAGTTCTTTCTTTCTCTCTGCTGTGTGAGAACATAGCAAGAAGGTGGTTATTTGCAAGGCAGGAAGGTCAGCTACCCACTCCCAGAACCCAGCAATGCTGTTCCCTTGACCTCAGACTTCTAGTTCCAGAACGGTGAGAAAAAATATTTCTGTTGTTTAAGCCACCTGTCTATGGTGTTTCATTGTAGCAGTCCAAGCTGATTAATTTACTCTGATACCAACAGTAAATAACAATGAAAACTGCAAATTGACATCCCTCATGAATAAGGATATAAAACTTCATAAATAAAATGTTTAATTGTACAATTTAGCACTACATAAAAATCTGAATATATCATATAAATGGGGCTTTTTTCATGGATAAAGGGCTGGCTTACTATTTTTAAAAGAATTGGTGTTACCTCCACAAGGTGAATAAGATAATATGATACTATCAACTGATGCAGAAAATCATCAGACAAAATTCAAGTAATCAGTATTAATAATATTGAGAACTGGGATAGTGGAGACTGATTCATCTTGCTACAGAAGTCTATATAAAAAGTGGAAGGCTGAATGTTTTTATTCTAAGATCAAGAATAAGGCAAAAATTTATTTTCTTGCCATAGCTACTCAGAAGAGCACAGGGAATTCTAGTCTATGCAGCAAGAAAAGGAAAAGGAAGAAAATGCATTTAAATGTCAGGAATGTAAGTGATGTGATGTTATATTCTACATCAAAAATCCAAAGAATCATGAAAACAGATTCTCAAGCAAAAAAAAAAAAAAAAAAAGCACAAAAAAACCTCCTGAAACTAGTGAGTTCAACATACAACATGCATTGTACAGTATCAAATTCTTCATTTTGTTACTCTAAGTACATAAGAAGACAATGTTAGGGAACACTGGGCAATGAGTGCATAGAACCACTATGTAATATCACTTCAGTCAATGAAAAAACTCAATTATTTCAAAAGAAAAACATTAAAGCATAAAACAGAAGTGTGTCTCTAAGATAAAGTATTTTAAAAATTACATTTTGGTGGGTAATCATTTGAGATTCATTCTCTGTGAAAACGTGGGTCTCTAATGTGAAAATGTGTGTAGCAAGAAATAATTTACTTACCTAACATGTTCATGACAGTTTCCTATCTGTTCTTCATAGGAGGCAAGTACACTAAGTATTTTTACCAGTTTTCTTTTTTTCCAGAAGAGTTGTCACAGAAATAGGAGGTAATTTTCTCATGTTCACTCAATTATTAGAATATTGCTATTCAAAGTTTGCTTTACTTCAAAATTTGTGCTTACTTGATAAATATTCTTTTGTATAATATCAGCAAAAGAAAAAATTTGCTCCCACTAAGCAAACCAATATTAAGCCAATTTTCTACTAAACAAGCCATATTAAATAGCAGTGCTTATCAATCATACTAACTCAAGAAATATCGTAATAAACTTTGCTTCGATTTGTCCATATGTAGGAGCTTCTGAGAGTACCTCTGCATAAAGTATCCACATGTGACTCTGAAGTCCTTTGGTCTTTTATACTTTTCCTGAGAGCAAAGAAATTTAAAAACACATTTAATTTAGAAGACATGAAGTGTATTAGGGAAGCCCATCTTGAAAGATGAGCATCATTGAAATTTCAGAAATGTCTACATTTTTGCCTCTTCTCTTTTAGGGAAATTATATGACCATGACTCTGAAAGATTGGCACAAAAGTTTTAATGACCCAATAGCTAACAGATACTTCACAGTCAGCATCCATGCTATCTTCAGTCTAGCATAGAGGAAAATAGTTCTTTGCAGATGTGTCACACTAGCCTAGATAAGTAATATCAGGAGAACCCACTGAGATCTCACTGACCATCATCTAACAGGATCAGGAGACAACTGCATCAAGCAGGTTTCACTGTAAATTATTCTCCTCCCTGAGGAGTGTGATTTGACTTGTGGGATGTCTAAATACTTAATGTAATTAAGTTTAACTGTAGTTTTCCTACACTAACATTTTTTGCCTTTTATCTTCCAATGAATTTCATTTATTCTCTTAATAAAGTAATGCAATCAGATATATTACTTACTAAATTCTGCTCAATCAATTATGCTAATTAAACTTTTAAGGGCCGATTATTCATTTTTATAAGAAACAGTAAATTCTATATTATTCATTACATGTATGGGATCCTATTAAATGACTTTGTGGAGTGGGGAAAGGAACCTCAAAAGTTACTTAAGTTTATGATGTCATATAGGTAAAAGTTAACCGAACTTTGATTTTTAACGCAGATCAATACATTTTTCAAATTTAATTTTATTTTTATGCCTTAAACCTGAGGCCAATCATATATTAACTTCAGAGACTTGACTATAAGCTGATTCCAGTTCTATTTTTGCTTTCTACATGTTACACTTCACCCAGTAAATTGGACTCTTTCCACTTTTGCTACATACACACCATACCAGGAAACGATAGGAGACAGGAGACTGAGTCACACTGCTAGATCATATGACTCATAAAATCAGATGCAGTTAACACATTTATCACCTTATAAAGTTAATACCCTCTGTATGTGTGTGTGTCCATGTGTGCGCAGTGAAAATATTAAGATCTACACTTTTAGAAATTTCATTTATTTACTACAGTATTATTAAGTATGTTCTTCGAATGGGTTAAAAATATTGCCAAATTTTAGAAGAGCTAAACAGGTACTTCTCAAAAAAAAAAAAAAACAAACATGCAAATGACAATGGGCACATGGAAAAAAAAAGTTCAACATCACTTATTGTCAAGGAAATGCAAATCAGAAGCACAATGAGCTATCACCTCACATCTGCTGTAATGGTCCATATATAAAAGACCAGAAACAGTAAGTGCTGTTCCATTTCCATACACACACACACACACACACACACACAATGGAATATTACTCATCTATCAAAAATAAATTCTTATGATGTGCAATAACATGATGGGTGGAGCTGAAGGAGATTGTGCTAAGTGAAGTAAGTCAGAAGGAAAAAGACAAATACCAGACGGTATCATTTATATGTGGAATACAGGAGACTAGGCAAAATGTCAGATAAATCAAACTAACAACTAACCCTTGAAAGCTACCAGAGAGGGAGGAAAGAGATGTGAGAGCAAGGTGGAGGAAGAACACAATGGACTATCTTTGTGGTGTGTGCAATGAGATAATACCACCTGAGGAGGGAGATCTTATACTTCTATTATACAAACAACAATATAAACCAAAGTTACTGCACAAAAACAAAACAAAATGAGAACACTGCTAACTTTTACAGGTAGATATATGTCTCATGAATTGTGAAAATAGGGTCAGGTATAGATTTTTATGATTAGTAGATAATTTATGAGTAGATGCATAGTGCAAAAGACAGAATACCCATCAGCCTTAAAAGACTTTTTAGACCACATTTGTGATTTCACCACTATGACAAATCTTGCATCATTCAATTAAGGCAGTCCTTGAGGTTCCATTATCATGCTGTCTTGCAAGTCAAATTTTGATTTTTTTGAATTTCAGTTTATTACTGTGACTTTGGGAATTATGTTTTCATTCCTTTCTTCATTGGATTATCAAAGACATATTTCCCTTTTTGTAGTTTATGCTGTCAAATGATATAAAATCCATATAACTTTTAAGTCTATATCTAAATCAGGTGTTTATTTTTTATTTGACTATGTATCCCACAGTTATGACCATTGTACCTTTTTTCCATGTTAAAGAAATCAGGCTCCCCACAAACAGCTGCCTGGATGTATACTGAGATGTCAGGTAGTCACAAAAATGTCGTAAGATTCAATTAGGGAATTTACCTTGTTGAAAAGAACTTGTTGAGCAAGCTTTTGGTTAAAATTGGATAGAAATGTAGTTGACAATAATGTTGGTCTTTATAACGCTCTGCTACTCTCTAAGTAAGTAGGACATAAAAGCAAGCAGTATTATATTGAATGGGAAGTGAAACACTGATAGTTATGGTAACATCCCCACAGTATCCCTCAATGATAATGACCACTGAGCTGGGATTGTTATACAGAATGAAATCTAATTTATTGGCCTAGCTCCTGCAACCCTTTTTTTTTTTTTTTTTTTTTTATAGAGGCATGTTTTATTTATTTATTTATTTGTTTGTTTGTTTGTTTATACATGCACTGGGTACAGTCAGAAGTGCGGGAGGGTGAGAGAATTCACCAGAGGCAGAGCGGGGAGCAGAGCAGGCAGAAGGACTGAAGTACACTGCTGAGGGGAGCAGCGGGCGGCAGGAGAGGTCTGCGCACCATGTGGGACCCTCCTCTGGTGGCCGGGGAGCAGCCGGGGATCGAACCAGCGCTGCAGAGGCCGCGGGCAGCTTCGCAACCCAGCGCTCAACCGCTGCGCCACCGGGGAGGCCCTCCTGCAACCCTTTTTAAGCATTATTCTTATGGAGTGCTCCTATGTGTTAAGCAGTGTGTGGAATACTAGATATTGTGTGGAATACAAGGTCTCATAAAATGTAGTAATTCACAAAGTAGTGGCTAGCTGGAATAGTGTGTTCCCATCCATCTTTACTTACTTGAATGTGATCTAATGGTTTTTAAAAAGCTGCAAATGGAGACCGATAATTAGGCTTCAGTTTCCTTTCATCTTTATTTCCAGTTGAGAAATGCTACAATCCATTTTGCTGCTGATTTTAAAATGGTGTGTTCATGATATGGGTAACACTTTTCTAAAGAGAGTATCTACAAAAGCATTGAAGGGCAAATAGGAAGTAACTGGTTTCAGGATCACAATCACAATAGATTTAGCTAGTTTAAATATTTAATTATTATGGTTGGTGAGGAGTTGACTGCTTTTTGCTCTTAAGTTTATTCTTGAAGTCTGTCTACAGAATTACACCAGCAGATTCAGGTAGATTCAGGCAGCACAAAGATCTAAATCAGTTACTCCCTCAAAATGAAAGGGGGGGGTGTATTATTGAGATTAATTGATTAATTAATTTTATAATATTCTGATACATGATGTGTTCTAAGAAGCATAAATGCTCAGCATAACTGAAAAAGTTCTGTGCCTGACAATAAGGAAGGTAAATGAGCATTAGTTGAGCTGTGTGCTCTAACAGGCAGTGTACCTAATTGTCCGCATTTCCTAAATAACTCAAAGGTGACTTAAGTGTCCTAACATTTAAAAAATGTTAATTGTAAAATAGGAAATGTAAAAGAGGGAATTACAACACTTCAAAGTTTTCTTTACCTGACAAAGCTGGGGTTTGAATATAGAGAGAGGGAGTAAATCAGGGTGACTGAGTGAAGGGAGTGCCAATATTAGTTACGTAGTTGGACTAGGTAGTTTCATAGTTTGTAAAGTGAATTTAATAGCATTTTAATCCACAAGGTTGCTCTGAGGATTAAATGAGACATTGCAAATCTCTAAATACTGGATAGGCACGGAATACACGCGCACTAATCATCTCCACTGCAAAGGATGATAGTGACAACGTCAGGTGGCAATAAGGATGTTCTAATCATATGTATTCCCAAAGTTCTACTGTTTCACAGAGTCCTGGATTTGGGTTTGGGTGTGCCACTCACTAGTGAGAAGTAAAGCAGCTTCTGAGAGTCCAGTCTAGTTCTGGCTCATGAAGCTAAGCCACGGAATAAGCTAAGCCATGAACTGCTAAGCTTCAAGATGTTTAAGACACCATATTAAATAAAGCCACTTGTGACCATAATGAAGAAAATATAAGACTATTTGGTAATCATGAAAGGAACAAATTTAAAAAGATGAGTTAACAGTTTGATAAGTGTTTTCTATACAAATCTCCATAATGTAGCACTAAGAAACTAATGTAAGTAATGGCTGCTTATTTCCTAATTACACCTTTAAATTCACTTAATACCTGTTTATCTATAGATAAGAATTAAAAGATATCAAATTATAGAATTGTCTCTGCTTCCTGATCATGTCAATCCACAGAAAAGCTTAAAACACAATTTTAAACCAAATCGTTCACAATGTCCTCTCTGTGAGACAGGCCTTATCTCCTTAATCCGTAATGTCTCCCTCATTGAAGAAAGCTAAAGACCCAATTTTATCAACTAAATTCATGTTTCCACTGGTCTTTGGAGGGGTAGCATTGATGGATATAGAGTATTAACAACATTTATCTGAGCTTTCTTCCCCTTGGACTAGAGCATTCGTTCTGTTGCTCTCATCTAAGAACCTTATGTCTATTTGAAGTGTTACTCTTTTCATGGATGGGAGGTAAATCCATAGTGATCTGAACTCTGACATTATCTTGAGAGTCTCAAACACTGATTAATTATATTTATTTTATCAGGAATGAGGTCCCCCAGGGATATTTGAAAATTGTCATATTTGTATTGTTTGTTGAAAAATAAAAACTTTCTGGCCTTCCACCACCTTGTCCTACTACCCTTGACTAGGGTGTTGTATGTTGCTTGTCTATGAGAGGAAAGGTCTATAAGTAAAGAACAGACATATAGGTCCTCCCTGGTAGTGCAAGGGGTTAAGACCCAACCAGTGAAGCTATCTGCAGCCACTGCAGCACAAGTTCGATCCCTGGCCATGGAGCAACCCACATGGTGCAGCAGACCTCTCCTGTCTCGCCCTGCTGCTCCCCTCAGCAGTGTATGTCAGTCAATCTGCCTGTTCTGTTCCCCACTCTGTTTCTGGTGAATCCTCTCACCCCTCACACCTCTGGCCTGGACTCCCATTCTTGTATGCATAAATAAATAAATCTTAAAAAAAATAATAACAACTATAGAAACAAGAAGTTCCTATCTTGTCCTTGCAACGAAAGAATTCAGAAAATCCCCTCAGTTAAGTGTTCTCCATACATTCTTTGCTTCAGATATTTAGAGGGACTTATTAAGTTTGTGTCTTTTCCCCAGTTAACATGAACATTTCTGAGATGACCTCTGTGCTTGTGTTATGCCCCCTGAATATGTTATGTTGCACAGCAAGAGAGATTTGGAATAATAAGGTTACTGATCAGTTGGTCTTAAAATAAGGAGGTTATCTGGGTTGACCTGACTTACTCAAGTAACTTTAAGGCAGAGGGATTCTAGGAAATGGAAGTGGAAGCAAAATAATCTAGTAGGAGTTGAAGTACAATTAATGACCTTGAAGTTAGAGGTGACTAAAATGCAGGCAGCCTCCTGCTGTTGATAGGGCTCCTCACTGACAGAGAGCAGGTAAACAGTTCCCCCAATGCTACAGCCACCTGGACCGAATTCAGGCAGCAATCTGAATTATGTTGGTAGCTGGTACGTCCCAAGTCATCTAGATAAAAGCCCAACACTGCCAACACCTTGGTTTCAATTTATCAAAAATGAAGCAGAAAACCTAAATGTACTTGCCTGGATTTCTGAACTACAAAGTGATAAATGGCTGTGGTTTTAACTGTGCAGTTTGTGGTTACATGTTATCCAGCAATAGAAATCTAATACAGTGCCTAGGAACTGCCTTCTTTAGTTTCTTCTGCCCTGTATCAGGAGCTTGTTTTGTTTAGAAGCCGATTGATCAGTATTGGCATTTGGCAGAGTTCTGGATATATAAGAGGCAAAAAAAAACCCAGCATCCTTGAAGATCTCTGTGATTCTACTGCAGTGTTTGCAGTTTGTACCCTTATCTTCTATGAGCCTAAAACCTGCTCTTCATGTATTTTTACTGTAATTTTAACTCATGAAATTATCTCTTTGACTGGAATTAGAGGACTCTGTCAGCCAGATTGTGTTCCTGGGCTTTTTAGCTACAATATAAGCATTAGAGAATCTAAGTTTACATTTCAGATTTGCCACTTAGTAACCATGGATCGTTATATAAGATCCTTAACTCTTGAGTGACACCATTTTTTTAACCTGTGACACCATTTTTTTAACCTTAAGATAATAATAGTATCTTATGATATTCTTATATACACATAATATTATAATCAATAGGAAATAGAAGATAGTATCAAGAGCATTATGATGATACAGCGATTTCCAACATACTCAGCATACAGTAAACATTCAGTAAATGTTAGCTATTACTATTCGTAGCCTGTTTCTGACTTGCAAAAATGAGGATAATAACTTTTGTCGTGATTTGCAATCAAATCAAATCATATTATTTATGACCATTGTGTAAAATTTCACATGCATTTACACGCAGTTGTTTTTATGATTATTGTAATGAGAAAAAAGGCTACTACCTACCTAGCATGGAACGCTTCACCTAAGGTAACGTGACCTTATATAAGTCACTCAGTACAGATGAACTACAATTATTTGTCATCTATTTTAGAAACAGACTGTGTGATAAAGAGTTGATGAGATAGTTAAAGAGATAATGTTTATTGTGTTTTTTGAGATTTTTACATGAAAGATGCCACATGATTACAATATATGATATCACTGCTATTATGTCAGGGAGAAAGTACACATGTGGGTTTTCAGTCGTAGCAACTAAAATTGGGGAAAGGATGAAGGAAGTGATTTCATTCTCTCATCATTCTTTTGTATTCACATGGCATAATTATTGACCTTTGCTTGAAGCTCAAAAGACACTTTGATCGAGCCCCTTTGTGAATTCAAAGTATAGAACACTGTAACAGTAACAGTTGGCATTTGTACAGCATTAAACCTATCATTAAAAATTATCAAAGATATTTTCATATACGATTTACATATTTAAATCTATGAAATATTATCACAGTTTCATATATGGGAAGCTGCTTAAAATCATAGAGTTAGTAAGTATAAAGTTGGATTAAGACTAAAGATTCCAGCAAAACTTTCTGGGTCAATATATTGATGTAACTTAATGCTGACGTAATTTAAGACAAATATTGATGTAGTTAAAATACTGATGTAACTTAAAGCAAATTGTTCAGCCTCCTTTTTGTTTTCCAGTCTTTTTGAACCCCAAATATGTCAATAATTCTTTGTTGCAGCTATTGGTTTGCACACTCAGTAAAATTTCCTGACCTGTATAAATTATTTGTATTAGATTATGTAGTCTTTTGGCTATCTGTTCTACCACGCCTACTTTACAGGGAATTAATAGACATTTAAGGATTTTCAATGTTGGCAGCATATATGCTATTCCTGTGCTTAGTAAATATTTATTTATTTATTTAGATTTATTTATTTATTTATTTATTTATACAAGCACTGGGTACAGTCAGAAGCGCAGGGGGGTGAGAGAATTCACCAGAGCCAGAGCAGGGAGCAGAGCAGGCAGAAGGACCGAAGTACACTGCTGAGGGAAAAAGCGGGCGGCAGGAGAGGTCTGCGCGCCATGTGGGACCCTCCTAAGGTGGCCGGGGAGCAGCCGGGAATCGAACCAGCGCTTCAGAGGCTGCGGGCAGCTTCGCAACCCAGCGCTCAACTGCTGTGCCACCGGGGAGGCCCTTAGTAAATATTTAAATTTAATAATATAGTAATGAGCATTTATCCCGACAATGGCATACACAAAATCATTCTTGCTGCAAATATGATTTAGACTTAGTCCTTGATATCTTGTGATTCAGTGGCAGACACTGATTTATCTATTAAACAAATATAAATAAAATGGATATTGTAATTTCCTTTAGTTCATCTACCATTTATTGATCATTGAATATACCACAGATACTGAGCTATAGTTTAATTATTATGTACATCTTCTATGACTAAAGAGTTAATAGGAGTTTTATTTGATATAGTCTTTGAGAATTAAGAAAACTTAATAAATATAAAAAGAATTATTTAATTATGACTAAACTCAAAGACAGGAATGCAATGTTATTTTCCAAAAAATAGCAAATCTCACTGTGACTGGTGCTTTTACAAGTCTTAATTGGGCAAAACAGAAGATAATGAGACTAGAAAGAGTTTTGGGGATGATAATGAGGTGTTAAATGTTGTAGGTGGGACTTGAATTCTTTGTTTATTTTCTAGGCACTAATACAAATGGGAGTTGTAATGGTAAAAGATGAAAGTCAAGAACTCTTGTGAGGAGACCATTGCTTGTATCCAGCTTAAAGACAGAAAATAGCTGAGTTTAAATTGATATATTGAGAATTCAAATAAACATATAGGAGAAATTATGTTATGTCTATGCTCACTGTTAAAGAGAATCTAGATGTAAATAAATACATGGTCATTGAATACAAGGTACTGCTAGTCTAAGACAGAGTATGGAGGAAACTGATAAAGATCTGACAAAGTCATTTAGGTCCCAGCATGAATTCACAAGGAAAAAGAAGAGAGGAAGATAGGAATATTTATGTCCCTTAGTTTTCTCTGCAATTTCTGCTGTTTTTATATAGTCATCCATATCACTATCCTTGTCAATTATGCTAGCAGCTTCTACCCATGCTCCTGGCTTAGGAGAAATGTTCTTATAGTATGATTACTGGTATTGCCATCTAAATCTTTGAAAATAATCATTTCAAAAAAGCTTGCCAAAATAACCCATCTTAGAGTTTCATTCTGGAATCCAGACTACTACTAGTTTGGAATTCATATATATTTTTCTACTAGGTTCCAAGTTTTCACTTATTTCTGGACTATTATTCTTAACTATTGAATCTTTAGATATTCTTTATATTTGATCTGCTTCTCTTTATTTTCCTTCAGATGCTGTATGATGATGAATATATGTACCTTAAGGATACATGATTACAATAGAAATGACATTGACTAACTCTTAAATGGATATTCCAAAAAATTCCATGTTAGTCTTTTAATCTCTATATATCCCAAATCTAATTTCATGTTCAAAAGAACTTTTAGAATAAACTTTTCAAACCAAAATAATTGTAAACTATGCTAATTTAAGTTTTACTCTGCGCCTTCCTCAGACAATTTTATTTTCTTCTTTCAAACACCCTTAATCGTCAGCACAGTAAATATTTTCTAAGTAATACTACAAATTCTACAAAATCACATATAACAACTAAGAAGGAATACAAATATATTCAAATCATTTTTTCATTGATGAAGTTACTGTGAGAAGACTGGTTTAATAACTTTCCTAACATTACAGAGATAAATAATGGGATTTTTTCAAATCTGAAATGCTAAGGTAGCATTCTTAGAAAATATTAATCATTAGCACTTTTCCTTCATCTTAATAAAAATCCACTTTATAAAGGCTAATAATCTTGAAACTATTGCTAAAATAATTAGAAATACACTCAGAGATTAATTATTACCCCTTTGGTTTTGGGTAACATTGATTTAGAGTTACAGATTTACACCTCTTCAGCCCACTACCAAAGTATCCATAACCTTCCACAATAGACCCCCACCCGGTGTTTCCTACCTCCCACTTTCCACCTGTGGTAACATCATTTCTACAATCAAATTTCTAGGGCTTGTTTTTGGCTTACTTTTATCT
This sequence comes from Talpa occidentalis, assembly GCF_014898055.3. Classification (NCBI taxonomy): domain Eukaryota; kingdom Metazoa; phylum Chordata; class Mammalia; order Eulipotyphla; family Talpidae; genus Talpa; species Talpa occidentalis. The sequence continues at coordinate 21,265,580 of NW_023603184.1, read as the reverse complement.
GTTCCTTTGTTTTGTTTTATTTATATTCCTTATATTAGTATAATTATTTGGTATTTGTCTTTCTCCTGACTTATTTCACTTATATTACCCTCTCCAATTCTATGTTGCAAGACAGAAATCATATTTAGACATTTGAGATGTATATTTTCCTCTATATTTTATATTTTGACAATGAAATATAAGGATCATTGCTTAGGAGCTATACCATTTAAATATAGATTCACCATTAATCAGGTGGTTGAACATTGCATCATTCCTTTTTTCTTTTGTTAATGTTTTTGCAACTTTTTAACATCACATTTAAAATGTTGATATTTGGGGGCCTCCCCTGGTGGCATAGTGGTTGAGCGCTGGGCTGTGAGCGCTGGGCTGCGAAGCTACCCGCAGCCTATGCAGTGCCAGTTCGATCCCCGGCCGCTGGCGAGGGTTCCACATGGTGCTCAGACCTCTCCTGCAGTGCCCGCTGCTCCCCTCAGCAGTGCATTTCATCAGTCTGCCTGTTCTGTTCCCTGCTTTGGCTCTGGTGAATTCTCTCACCCTCCCGCACTTCTGACTATACCCAGCACTTGTATAAATAAATAAAATAAAATGAAATAAAATGTTCTCATTTGTATGTTCATTGAGGAGTTACAAAATTTGAATGTATAATATGATGTAGAAATTATTGTCTTTGTTATCAAGCTGAATTAATTTAAATCAAGGAAAAGAAACAAGGAAAGGGAAAATATGGGAATTATATACCCTAATTCATTTCCTAAATATGATCTTTAAGAACATATCTATTTTATTTAAAATCTATTTTTTTCTGTGGTTTTGCTTTTCAGTCATCTTTACTCATTTGGAACTCCATTATTACTTTGCCCCTAAATCCATGAATTCTTCCACTCTTTCCCTCACATCACTAAGATTTTTCTAAAATATTGGTAATGATCATATCATATTCCACATATTTCCATAGTGTGGGCTACAAAATCAGAATTCAGTTGTCACCAATACTGGTCAAGATTTGTTCTCTCCACTTTTTTTTTTTTTTTAAGATGTATTTATGTATGCATACAAGAACTGGGTTATAGGCCAGAGGTGCAGGCAGGGGGTGAAAGGATTCACCAGAGACAGAGCAGGGAACAGAACAGGTAGATAGACTGAAATACACTGCTGAGGGGAGCAGAGGGCGAAAAAGGAGAGGTCTGCTGTGCCATGTGGGCCACCTCCCTGGCCGGGGATCCAACTCATGCTGCAGTGGCTGCCAATAGCTTTATAGGTTGCACCTTAACCCCTTGTGCCACCAGTGAGGCCCTCTCTCCACTTTTCTAGTCTCACTAGCTGTCACTATCCAGTGATCATTGCCCTGCTGAAGTCCTACAAAGCTGCTTGAAGTTTAACAAATACATCATGCTCACTCTCAGCTCTCTTCTTATACAAATGATTTCTTTTGTCTGGAATGTTCGAATAGATTATTAGTTCTGTTTGTACTAGCCTGGTTGTATTGCCTACACTCAGTCAGAATCTGAATCATGAATTTGTTTCTACAAAGCAAGGGTTATATTGAGAGTCATGCCACATCTGGAGAGGGCAGAGTCTGTACTCAAGTAAAGGCTGTCTCCCAGAATGGCGAGTGAGATGATTACACAGGAAAGAAAAGCTGTGGGGACATGCAGGTGTGCGGAGAGTTACTTAATTTTCAGGTGTGCTGGTGTGCCAAACAATCTGGGGTTAGTAAATCACAAGGTTATTGATGCATTTTTGGAACAGAGTGCCAGGCAGTGTAAAGGTAGTCAATCATATGACTGTTGATGATGTTTCTGGAGGCATTGCTCTTTACTGCATTATCAATTTAAAAAGACCCATGGGTGTTTGTCAGCCACTGATGTCATAGCATCGCATGAGGAACAGAAATATTTTGTTAAGCTTTAGGCAGCCTGACATCATGGTCCTGAGAAATGTAAAACAGTGGCTTCTATGGGGTTGTGTTATTCTTAACTCAGGCCCAACTCGTATTCAGATTTACATGCCCTTGAAAACATAATTTATATATTATGTAATTTATGCTGTCATTTCTGATCAAATGCTCCCTTTTCCCTGTCAGCTACAACTTTATATATTCTATTACTGTTACTGCTAGAGAATGGATTATAGTCTGCTTATTGTGTGAATTTTTTTAATACTATGAGCTCTTTGCCTAGTGTCTTTTATTGCCATATCTCAATCAGCTAGCAGAAAACTCCATCCAAAATATATTTGTAGACACTCAATGAAATGTATGTAGACTAAATGAATAAAAATATCCAAGAGAATATAAGCTTTAAAGGACAAAAATGTTTCTTTGATTTACCCTTATTAGTTAAGGTGAAGTGTTTAATAAGTATGTGAATGGTTAACAATATTGGTGATGATGAGAAAACATGATTTCATAATCCTCCTAGTTTTAAAATATAATGATTTTGGAGTATGATTATTGAGAACAAACAGTGGAAAACTAGAACATATTATCATTTCTTTTCATGGTCTAATTATTCAGAACACTGGAGCTAATTCATAATAATTGTACAAATGCAGATCTAATGCCAAATAAAGTAAGACTTTATATTATATTTCTTGATCTTCATTATTCTTGATTTTGTCAATATGGATCAGTATAGAGGTTCTGGTCTTGTAGGGTGTCTTAGTAATAATCGGAGCGACAATGGTCAAACTATAACATATTTTTTCCCCAAAGGCTTAATCTAGAAAAATTGATATAATTTAATTTAATGATAAATAGGTACAAAAATATAAAGAAAGTGTGAAAAATATCTAAAAATTTAAGGAACTAAAAAGCAAGGGCAGGTGGGAATTATTTTGTTAGCATTGTCAAACATATAATTTAAAAGGCAATCAGTAAGTGTTTTCAAATTTATTTTCTAATTTAATCATTATAACCATGAAATCTTTAAATTCTCATTTTACAAGTAAGACCTTTGAGACTCAGAGACCCTACTGCCTGACTTACAGGCACACAATAAGGAAAAGGTCAAATTTACATTAAACTATGGGTCATCTGGATTCTAAAAGCCAGGGAAATTTCAAGATATACCTAAACTCTTCATTTTATGTGATTTTATGTACCTTTTTACCATTACCGGTAAAGCCAAGCCTGAGTGTGTGGGCCCAGGACTTCAGGTGAGTCAAAAAATTGAGTACTAATCAAATGTCATTGAGAGGAGAGCTTAAAAGGAAAGGGTTGGAAAGCTTTTCAAAGACAAAAGATAAAAGAAGCCTCCAGCCAGCAGGGAAATTATGTGAAAACAAAGAAAGAGGACTCTTCATGTCAAGAGTGCAGACCACAGCATTGCAGTAAGAAAAGAAGGACATGAATCAGAAAATAGTCCCCCTTCCCCCCCAAAAAAATAGATGGAATTCCTTTCCCAGTGCTTGGACTTAATTTTAGAGAAAATATGCAAATGGTTTGTATCTATTCTAGGAAACATTGATAAATGAATTACTCTTTTTTTATTGTATGTAAATAACAAAAAAGAAAGAAAACAGATGGCCAAATAGTGCAGCAGTTTTATGAGTGTTATCAACACTGGGGTAAATGTATCTGATTCATATTTATTTGCCACATGCTTACTGTTAGAGTACATTTTTAGTACATTTGAAGTATGCCATCTGTGTTAATTTGCTAGGGTTACTATACAAGTACCACACACTGGGTGGCTTAAAAATAGAAATTTATTTTCTCAGTTTGAGATTAAGGAGATAACCCTTAGGTGTTATCAGATACCTCTCCTTGGTTTGTAGATGGTCATCTCTCTGTATATTCACATAGGCTTTGGACACATGTCTGCGTCCAAATATTTTTTCTTTTTATAAGCACGCTAGTTATATTGGATTGGGGCATATTCTTATGACTTGGTTTTTTCTTTCTTATTTTTTTTTTTTTTTAAGATTTATTTATTTATTTATACAAGCACTGGGTACAGTCAGAAGCGCGGGAGGGTGAGAGAATTCACCAGAGCCAGAGCAGGGAGCAGAACAGGCAGAAAGACCGAAGTACACTGCTGAGGGGAGCAGCGGGCTGCAGGAGAGGTCTGCGCGCCATGTGGGACCCTCCTCTGGTGGCCAGGGAGCAGCCGGGGATCGAACCGGCGCTGCAGAGGCTGCGGGCAGCTTCGCAGCCCAGCGCTCAACTGCTGCACCACTAGGGGAGGCCCTCTTTCTTATTTTTTTTTAAAGATTTTATTTATTTATGCATGCAAGAACTGGGGTACAGGCCAGAGGTTTGGGAGGTGAGAGGATTCACCAGATACAGAGTGGGGAATAGAAGAGGCAGATAGACTGAAGTACACTGCTGAGGGGAGCAGCAGGTGAGTCAGGAGAGGTCTGCTGTGCCATGTGGGTAGCTTCCTGGCTGGCTGGGGATCGAACTCATGCTGCAGAGGCTGTGGACAGCTTCACAGTGCTGCGCTTAACCCCTTGTGCCACCAGGCAGGCCCTGACTTGATTTTTTCTTAATGAACTCTTTAAAGGCCCTGTCTCCAAATAAGTCATATTCTGAAGACTTTGAGGGGACAAAATTTAGTATATAATACTATTTCTCTAACACAGAAAAGTTAGAACCACTGAATTTTAGATATATATTTTCCTAAAGATTATTAATCAACCCAATGTTTGTAGATGAAAGAGGATCATGAAAAGTCAAATGAGTTGCCCAATATAAAAAACAAAAAACAAACTCTTCAGTAGTGTATTAAAGTGTTAAGCATAAGAATGGGATGACATTGATATAGAAAGGCTAAAATAACCAATAATGATACAGGAAAATGAACTATCCAAATAGAAAAAAAAAAAATAACGCAAAATGTGATTTCTACTTAGTACCATTCACAGACACAATCACTGTTAATTAAAAAGCTGGATATAATTGTTTAATTTCTGAATTATATATTGGAAAAACGTTTGATGACATATTGTGACATAAACCATCAGGAAAAATATGATACATTCTAATATGTTTTTCTACTGACTTGATATACCATTCAGCCCAAGCCTCTCTGGGCTTTGATGACTCCCAGGAAACTACAGGATGTTTGAATTCTTAGTAAAGCACTGACAGTCTTTAGGGAAGGTAGCAACCAGCTCTTAAACGGATCTTAATACCTTATCTGATATTTACAAAATACTGTTAATTTAACTGGGTCTATAAATTTTCATTTCACAGATTCTAAATTTAAATTGGGAGAGAGTGTATATTTGCCCAAAGAGCTTCAAAAATACTGGATATTAAATAACTGAAAACCTTTACTAGGTATCTCATATTAATATATATTAATATATAGTCAAAATGGTAATCTTGAAATATTTTGGTGTCATAATGGCTTTAAATTATTATATAATTATTTTCCACAAGTTAATCAATGTCATTCTAAGAACATAAATTCATGGTCTCTTGTTTCTAAAAAACAGCATGTTGATAGATTTGAAAAAATAAAGAGCATTTCAACTTCAAAGTAAGCCACACTGTCATTCTAGTTAGTGTCCATCAAGTATAAATTGCCTCCTCCTATCATTCTAACTGCTTCAACTCCAGCAAAAAAATAAAAAGTCCTCCATGTATAATTTCTCTTAATAATTTGTCATAATTTCTCTTAATAATTTGTCATAATCATGCGGCAAATTTTTGCCTTATTTCATTGGAGCAGGAATCTGTCATCTCTTCTTTCAGACTATTTCTTTTCATTTCTTTGAATAACAAATGAAGTAAAAATTAGCACTTATGATTCTCCTTGTATAAGATTAATTTACAGATACTTAGCAGAACACAGAAATTCTTTTATATTGATTTTAGTGTAAGAAAAAAACTTTTTAGTGCAGAAATTGATCAATCATAGTTATCTTTGAACTGACTGGCTTTGTGTTGTTAAAATAAATTTGTAACATGATCAAAATATGGAAATAAAGTGATTTTGCAGATATCAAGATAAAGAAGTATATGGTATAGATTATTTCTCAAAATAATTTTGTTATATCCTATGACTTACAAAACGTTTAACTTTTGCTTATGTTTTTCTGACAGATTTAAAAAAACTGCAATTTTTTGAAGACCCTATTATACATAAAGCCTATGCTATGGAACTTGTATGCATTATATTAGTGAATAGTCACAAAAATCCTGTAGAGATTTCTATAGGAAATAGAAATTCATTCTCTTGCTATTTCATTTGAAAGGTATGGTAACAAAAGTTCAAGAAAGATAAATAAATGGCCCAAATTTATATAGCGAGATAGAATTAATTTTGGAATTTAAATCTATTCAGTGTTCAAATGTAGTACATTTAATCAATTTTCCTTCAAAGTTTGAGGCTGTGCAATGTACTTATGTCTATGACATCACAAATATCTCACTAAAGGACTTTTAAGTCAAATAAGACAAATAATAGCATCCAAAATTCTTTTATACAATCTTTTTGCATTTTCCCACTTACTATAATAGATTTGAATGCAAGGTTGTTTCCTGTAAGTTTTAAGTATGATTTTCATTTTATTCAGAGATTTCAGGATTTGAGGACCAAGGTGATACTCTTCATATTAATCTCAAATGTCATAAACAAAAGATAGTGCCAAATCCCTCCATATCATATAGTATATGAAGCCAATACATTGTTTATAATATTGTCTTATCTCACCAAGTTCATTCTTAGTCATAAGCCTTCAATGCTATTTTGAAGTTCACGTCTCATAGTCTAATTGGTGTGCATGCTTATATATATTTTATACACAATGTAGATTATTTTATTTTCCCATTAAGAAAATCAAATCCTCTTAGCCATCCCAGGGACAAATATTCAACATATAGATTGTTTGTTCTAAGTTCTCATATTTTATATGCATAAAAACTTTATTTTTGTTGTTTGGAGGAAAAGTGTCAATCTGGGGGAGATTTATACTATCTGAAAGATCAGATAATGAAACCAAATCATTTGTAATGGGTAAGGTTAAAATGGTAATTTGCTAAACATCAGTTCAGCTATTCACTATTAATTGTTAAGATAAATTTAATCTCATGTGATTCATATGCACACACCAACATTATGGTTTTAACAGGATAATTACATGTATAATGATCACTATTCATCTATCTATGGTGCAAATTCTAAAGAAAAGAATTTTTTGAAATAACCGCATATGCTAATTTTAGAGATGAGTAGTTATCCTGACAGACAATTTTTAATTTGTTAGATTTTTAAAATATGAATATTCAGTATCTAGAAATGGAAAAAAATAGAGAATATTCACTATTTGTCATCTAGATAAACAATTATTTTGTGTAAATACATAATTACCAGAAGAACTCCATTAAGCTATTTGTTTAAATTGTTGTGGTTTATTATCTTGTTTTCCTAGACATATGCACTGCATTTCCAAAGTGTTAACATTACTCATCAAAAAACTTTTGTAAATATTACTATTATGGGTGAGAAATTATCTGTAAACAAGAGACAGATGTTCCAATAAAAACTGAAATAAAGTATATACTTTCTCTTCACCAAACTGCAAGAAAATGGTGACTGAGTCTCAGACTGATATTGAAAGTAATGGTGGAAAAGAAGCTACAGTTATTTGCATAGTCTCTTGTTTACATAATAAAAATGTTTTCCCCATTCATACTCAGTAGACTGTAAATAACATGACAATAGGTATTATTTTTATATCATTTCAATGATAAAGTTCAATATATTACCTCATGTTAAATAAGTATTTAAGTGAATAAACTGATACTTTAAGGAAGACTTTACGGGCCTCCCCAGTGGCGCAGCAGGTGAGAGCACTGGGTTGCGAAGCTGCCCACAGCCTCTGCAGCACTGGTTCGATCCCCGGCTGCTCCCCGGCCACCAGAGGAGGGTCCCACATGGCGCGCAGACCTCTCCTGCTGCCTGCTGCTCCCCTCAGCAGTGTACTTCGGTCCTTCTGCCTGCTCTGCCCCCCGCTCTGGCTCTGGTGAATTCTCTCACCTTCCCACGTTTCTGACTGTACCCAGTGCTTGTGTAAATAAATAAACAAATCTTTAAAAAAAAAATAAAGAAGACTTTACAATTTAACTTGATTCAGGAAAATCTATACATATCTGTTAATGTTGCCAATATTGAGATTGAGAAGAAAAAACATACAATGTTTAATTGAATTTAGTTTACATTTCTTCTCTATCCAATACATTTTCCACTGTTACTCTCCTACTATGGATATATTTTCAGTCATCCCCTGACAGGATAGGATTCATAATTCTTCTGTATAACACTTTTCCCTTTTAACCTTTCGCATACCTAGCATCTCAGAAAAGACATCTATTTTCCCTGACCCATAGTATAATAGATACGGTGATAAACACTAGCTTTTCAGAAAAATCTGGATTTGAAGACCAAATTGAGTTTCTACTGGCTGCATAGCCCTGTGAAATTACATTTGACTTCACTTTAGTTATTAGTCATTAGATGTAATACATGAGAAGCAAGGTGCTTGATACATCATTAAGAATAAATGATGAATATTGTATTACTAGTTATTTCACTAAATCTGGCACTTTATAATCCAATTTTTATATATTAATTACTCTTCTCATTGTATGCCTTAAAACTCAATGGATACTTACTTTACTGTGGCCATTATATGTTGAGATTTTTCAAATGCATTATAAGTGCACTGGAAAGTATGGAATTACAAGTGGTGATGTATTTGAGGTTATTTCTAGAGCAGATACTATGACAAAAGACTAAAACTATCACAAAGAAATTTCTACAGTTGTAGGATTATTTCAACCCAACCTATTCTGTTCACACAGGAAATTGCAAACTGTTATGGGCATAGATATTGATTGAGGACTTTTTAGCACTGTGATAAATTCTGTTTTAGATGTCTATCCTAAAGCCTTCTATTTTAACTGATATCCCAGCAAGTCAGCATCACTCTCTGTGGTGCCATCAAAATAGTTTCCAGCTAAATCCCTCTTTTTTCTTTTTTAACATTTATTGCCATGGACTGTGTCTCCATGGGCTCCTAAGGGCAGAGTGGTCCACACTAAACAAATCTGCCTTTAGATCATTTATTTCCAATGCATTGTTCACCCTTCTCCACCAAGATCCAGAATGCTGCAGAAATATATCCTGGTGTGATTCATCTCCTTTGTGTGCATTACCTTGCTCTGCTATTACTGCCACCACTTCTGCCCTATATTCTAGCCCAGATAGAATGAAACGAAATAGGAACAGAGATATTGGCTGTAACTTCAGAGGCAGATACACCCTAGGTTGAACCCTATGACATATCTCCCACCCTCATCATCAGTCATACCACTATATAATTTTCAATCCTAGAATATAATCAGTGTCTGTGACTTGCTTCTAAAAAATAGAATGTGAATGTGGCAAAGGTCACTTTGTCACTTCCATAATTTTGTTATAGTATATGACTGCATAAGAAGGGATGAGTTCACAATGCATTGTGTTTTGTAATCAATATATTTTTTATTGAGATAGCATTGGTTAGCAATAACATATATGATTTACGGTGTGTATGACTTCAGATGCATGTTATCACACCACACCCACCACCAAGGCACTCATAGTCCTCCACTATAGACCGCTGGACCCACTTCCCCATCTGTTCCCAACTCTAACTTTCTCCCTCTAGTAGCCTCAATTTTTTTTTATTGTAATCATTAGGAAACCAGATGAACTAGGAGTATGCTCAATCTGAAGTCTACTCCTTCAGGCCACTCAGGGATCTCCATCCTCATTCTAGCTGACCCCAACTCAGTGCTTATATGGAATTAGTAGGCATGTGCCTAGCATTGTAGAAGAGGTACGAGGAGGAAAGTTTGGATGGAAATAAACACTATATACCTGATAGGGTTGTGAGAATTAAATAATATATGGAAAGAAATTAGTACCATCTGTCATATAGAAATTTCTTAAGGACACACATCATTTTTATAATCATGGTGATTATTAGGCATCCGTCTTTATGCAATAAGTACTTATCCACAGGATATTCCCCTCACTCCTAGAACTCATTTAGCTATTTATTTTGAGCACTTACCATGTGCATCTTTAGTGAATAAAATATGCTTCTTACTCTCACATTAATCTACCAGGGAGAAATATATACCAGTAAATAGCTACAATTCATTGCGATAGAACTATAACAGAGCAAAATATAAAATGCAATGAAAACATAGATAAGAAGGCATGAGGTAAAACTTGAGGGGAGGAATTGCCTCTTGGTCAACTTCTACTTTCAGGTTTGACTTGCAAAATATTTAGAACATAGGGCAGAAATATATGGTAGAGAAGTATAATAGTAAATCTTTCTTCCATTCTTAATTTTTTTCCTTTAATTACCCTGTGTCTTCAATAGCAGCTGTCCGGGACTATGAGAAAGGGCTAAGATGTGTGAAAACTAACAGTTTTTCTACCTCCATAGTGCTCTAATTGTTTTCCTTACGTAATTTCATTTGCCCTAATTACAAACTTATCAGCTTGGTAGACGTATTTAATTTTTCAGAATAAGATGAAGTAAGACACTTTCTTAACATTGATTTTACTTGGCACAAATCCTCACAATTTGGAACTCGGCTCTCTTAATCTGTCCTGCTTCTCAGGCATGCACAGGAGAATATAATAGCTTCATTTCTTCTAACTTTAATATGTGTCATGTTCTGTGTTTACTCTTTGTCTGAATGTGCTTATCTAATCACTACAGTGGCTCTATAAGAGAGGTAATATTTTCATCGCTTAGAAAAAATAATTTATCATAAAGTGAAGACTAAGGAGTTTCTGGTTTCAATAGCTTGCCAAGGGTAACCTAGCTGGAACTATCTAACTATCTAACTACAAAGCAAGACTGGAGAGCACTCTGCCAGATGCCAAGCCATGCCTTTTGTTTATTTATTTACTTTAAATTCTCCCTATTCCACTTTATTGAGTTATAATTGACATATAGCATTGTGTAAAGCTAAAGGTTTACAGATGATTATCTCATATATATCAAAATTGTTACCATAATAAAGTTAACTAACACCTCCATCACCTCAAACATTACCTTTTCTGTGAGTATGAGAACATTTAAGATCTACTCTCTTAGCAATTTTCACATATGAAATATAAAATTGCTATGTTACTGTGTTGCACATTAGCTCTCTAGAACTTACTTTTCTTGTAAATGGAAGGTTGTACCCTTTGACCAGCAGCCTCTGTTAAATACCAAGCTACCCTGTTCATCTTTTTTAGACTCCATGTGTGAGATTGTTCGATATTTTTTTTTCCCCTGTCTGATTTATTTCACATAGCACAATGCTTGCAAGATCCATTCATATGTAATAAATTACATAAACTATAGGATTTCTTCATTTTAGGGTCGAAAATGTTCCTTGTATGTAATATGTATGTACGTATATAACAAATTTTCTTTATCCACTCATTTATCAATGAATATTGATGCTGTTTCTGTGTCTTGACTATTGTGATTAATGCTGCAATATATATGGGAGGTAGATATTGCTTCAGTATATTTGCAGAGAAGTAGGATTGCTGAATCTACCTGGTACTTCTATTATTTTTTTCTTAAATATTTTTGATGAGACTCTGTGCTGATTTCCATACTTGCTTAACCAATTTCCCAAGCCATGCCTTACCGTCATACATTGTCTACTCCAGTCTCCTAGATGCCAGGTTTTAAATTCAGGATTTTGGGTAAATGGGGTTATGATAGTGTCTCATAGTAGGAAAGCAGAATATACTCCTGGGGTTCATCCAGAAACCAAACAGGAAGAAACCTGATGGCTTAAGTAGACATTATTAACTCTATTTAAGTAAAGTAAGAAAGCTATAAATCTGAAGAATGTGAATCTCTAGAGTGGGATATCTATATTAGCTCACTAAATAGAAGGAAACACAATATAGGATCATAAAAAAGATTTAATTATGAAACGTGGGTCCAAAATCTGATTACTTTTAAACCCAAATTTTACTAATGTCTTAGTGTCCTTGGGTCTCTGAATAGCATTAAAAAATTCCAAGATATTAATGGAAAGATTTAAGCAGCTCCTAATTTCCTGAAAATCAGAACCTTTGTGAAGTGTGAGGTTGGACATGCTTCTTGTAGCTCCATTTATTTCCTTTCCTTAGTAAACACATTGACTTGAAAGACCTCCATTCATCTCTTTCTTGTTCTCACTGTAGAATTATCACAAAGTGTGAGCTCTCTTCTCTCCTACTCAAACCTCCCTCTGCTGTATTTAAGTGGAAATTTAAAAGTAAGTAGCAGACATTAAGCCCTCTTAAAGACCTGATTGTTACAGCATCTTCCTCTTCCTTAAACTCTGAACACTTGAAGGTGGTTATTTCATCGTTATTTTTGTCTTACCCCATAACCTTTTCCCCTTCTGTAGTCTTAATTTCTTTATTTTTTACAAAATAACTATTTTATAGCTTCTTAAATGCTTTTTATATTAAATTCTCAGCCAAGAGAATATTTTATTTGAAACTTAGCAAATAAAAGGAATAAATTCAGGTGACTGTATAAGGTGACTTTTTGCAAATGAACTCTGACAAAGAAATAATGATACAATTCTAATATTGCCATATATTGCCTTCATTCCATCTAAAATTGTTAGAATGACATTATTGTGAGTTTTCCTCTGTGAGCTGCAAAATGAGAAAATTCTGTATAATATGTTCACTAGACTTATACTCCCTACACCAACACCTACCTCCACACTCCCTGGCAAACTAGACTCCCATATTATAGGCAGTTAGTCCATCTATTTAGTGACTAGCTGCTGCTTTACCACTGTTTCACACTAAATGATAATTCTGAAATCCACCCAAACATTCTGTTTTCAGGAAACCATGCCCTCAGAGGAAACCAGTCAACCTTAGGTTAATTAACCTAGTAAAATGGAAACTCTCATCTCCAGCCCACTATAGACATTCTGTCCAAGACAGGAGAACACCACCACCAAAAAAAAAAAAAAGGGGAAAAACCCACAAATACGCCTGTGAAGTTCTCAATTCAGAGGCATAGTTTCACTGAAAGACTAGACTGTAATCATAAAACTATAGAAGGCATCCCTTACCCCCACAATTCACCACCATATTACTCAAGACTTATATTTATAGCAAACTCTTTTGTCCAGTGTGGTTATCAAGAAAAAATTAAAAGGTGTATCAAAAGCAAAAAACATAATATGCATAGACAGGGAACACATCAAAACCAGACATGGGAGAGATGTTAAAAAATACAAAAAAATTGTAAGCACTATGATTACATGCAGATTTATAATACTTGAAAATATTAAGAGTAGTTTCATATGAGTAAAATGAGGAGTAATTTCATTTTCTTTCTTGAATCCTATTATGAACGTGCATTTCTTTTACAATGAGAAAAAAGCCATAATATAGTATAATAGCCTCATAAAATCTTCTGGATATTAAAAAAAATGACTATGTCCATGAAATTCTTATTTTATTAACTACCATAAAAATTGCATTTGTAACATTTTAATACATTAACAAACCCAAAACTAATAGAACAATGAGAAATTACAAGTGGGTAATTTCATCTATGAAAATTAGAACAAGTAAAAAATGTACTAAAACTATAAAATGAACATCTATTAACAATATAAAAAAGATAATTGCTGTCTACTGATCGCGAGAAAAAAAAGGTTCATTATTGGTAAATAAGAAAGTTTCCTTTTATAAGATATTATTGACCTTGTTTAGGTGTATGTACAAACATTCATAAGGTTAAATACCCTTTGCCATATTTTCCTATTTTGGGCGGTACCTTTATCAAAATTGATTTTTAAAAAGCATAAAATTCATCAAAATTGCATTTTAGATATGATACAAAATGAGAAGCATTATCAATTCTTTTTAAAAAAGATAACAATATCTCTCCCATTGCCCTGCTGGCAATACAAATGCATTTTTATTCTATCAATGTGTGTAAGACTCTTCCTTTTAAAAAATTTCTATGGAGGTAACATTCATTTACAACACTGAAAATGACTTAGGTGAGTACATTCACAGCACCTCAGATGTATGTCACCAGACCACACCTATCCAAAGGACCCAATGGGTCCCCTTCACCTTTTGTTCCCACCTCCACAATCCCTCCCACTCTGGTATCTTCAATTCTGTAGTCAGATTATTAGGGTTTGTTTTGTTCAGTTTTGTCAATTCCTTTGTTTTCTTTCTCTATATACAACATATGAGCGAAAGCATCAGTATTTGTTTTTTGTCTTCTGACATATTTCACTTAGCATAATCCCATCCAGTTCCATAAAGTTGCTGGAAATGGCAAGAGTTCATCTTTTTAATATCTGAGTAGTCTTTCATCATGTATATATACCACATCTTTTTTAATCCAAATGCTTTGTCTTTGGACACTTGTTGTTTACATAACTTTGAAATTGTAAACAGTGCTAAAATGAGCACAGGAGTGATATATCCCTTTGAATGACTGATTTTGTGTTGCTCAGGTATATATCTAGGAGGGGAACTGCTGGATCAGATGAAAGATCTATTTTTAATATATATTTTTTTAAAGATTTATTTATTTATTTATTCAAGCACTGTGTACAGTCAGAAGCATGGGAGGGTGAGAGAATTCACCAGAGCCAGAGCAGGGAGCAGAGCAGGCAGAGGGACCGAAGTACACTGCTGAGGGGAGCAGCGGGTGGCAGGAGAGGTCTGCGCGCCATGTGGGACCCTCGCCCGGTGGCCGGGGAGCGGGGATCGAACCGGTGCCTCAGAGGCCGCGGGCAGCTTCACAACCCAGCGCTCAACCGCTGCGCCACCGGGGAGGCCCTATTTTTAATATTTTGAGAAACTTTCAAACTGTTTTCCATAAGGGCTAGACCAGTCTGTATTCTCATCAATAGTGTATAATGATTGTTTTTCTATTTATTTCTCTTTATTGTTTCTCTTTATTGTTTTTGATAAGGGCCATTCTCACAGATGTGAGGATATGAGGTAGTATCCCATTGTGTTTTTTTTTTTTTAAGATTTATTTATTTGTTTATTTATTATTTATACATACATACATACAAGCACTGGGTAAGGTCAGAAGCGCGGGAGAGTGAGAGAATTCACCAGAGCCAGAGCTGGGAGCAGAGCAGGCAGAAGGACCGAAGTACACTGCTGAGGGGAGCAGCGGGCGGCAGGAGAGGTCTGCGTGCCATGTGGGACCCTCCTCCGGTGGCCGGGGAGCAGCCAGGGATTGAACTGGTGCTCCCTGCGCTGCAGAGGCTGTGGGCAGCTTTACAACCCAGCGCTCAACCGCTGTGCCACCAGGGAGGCCCCCCATTGTGGTTTTGATTAGCATTTTCCTAATCATAAGTGTTGTTGAAGATTTTTTTCTTCCCCTGTGTCTGTTGACTACCTGCATGTCTTCTTTGGAGGAGTGTCTGTTGAGCTCTTCTGCCCGTTTTTGATTTGGTTATTTGTTTTCTTTTTGTTGGCTTCTAAGAGTTCTTAGCAGACTTTGGGTATTAGCCTCTTGTCAAATTAGAACATATTTCTAGGTTTCACACCAAATATCACCTTCACTGAAAATCATCAGGCAAAGAGCACTTGCACAGTACTTTTAGATATAAAGGTTATAAAGGTGATATAGAATCATTTGAGACAGAAGATCTGACAACTGAAAGTTGACTTGGAAATCAATCACATACTCTATAGAAAGTTAACCTTTCAGAGGTTCGTGAAAAGTTTAAATAACATAAACTTTTTAGTTTCAATCTTTTAGCCACCTTGAGACTTGAACTATGTCTCGAATTTCAGACCCATGACATAGCATTTCTACATTAAATGGAGTCAAGAAAGTGTGACATCAAACCAGTGAGAAAAACAAAAACATGTCTCTAAGGAGACATGCTGGAGATGAAACACGGTGATTGAAAGCATCTTAAATGAACAGTTTTCATAAAACATACCAATTATTAATTAGCCAACAGAAAATATCTGATGAAACAGACATTATATCAACCAGATAAAGAAACCAAGACACTCAATAAAGTTGCAAAATTTTATCTAAAAAAAAAAAAAGAAAACATCTTAACTGAGTGTTATTAATATCAATTCTCATTTCTTTGACCATACCAGTTTTCCTGCCTGGCCCACCGTTTTTCTTACACTTAACAATTTATGAGCCATAAGCCTCACTTTCCTTTCTCCAATCTCCTTTTTTTCTTTCTATTTTTTGTTTTATTTTTATTTTGAGCCAAAAGATGATGATGATGATGATGATGATAATGATGATTTTATATATTTTTTACATCATTATTCATTTTTTTTACAGTGTATGCTTTCTCATCTCAGTTATAGTCCCTGTGAAATTCCCACCACCAATTGGCCTGTGTACCATCACCATAGTCCCTTGTTGAGCCAAAAGATTTTAATGAAAATAAATCCTCCATTAGATGTGCACTGTCCAGGGCGGCTTATTAGCATTTAATGATTCTGCTTATTTCCTGAAAAGAGACTCATGTTCCTTTTTTTCTTTTTTCTAGCAATGGTATATTTTTTAGTTACTATAACAACAATGCTGAAACCTGTAACAGCTCAAATGACATTAATATTTATTTCTTTAAAATTCAAAAGAGGTTTTCATGGTAGGTAGGTAGCTCCTCTCCTCTAAGAGGACAACTTGAGCATCTGAGATTCTTACAGCTCATGGTTTTGTTATCTTTTTAATTGGCTCCCAAATTCACAGCACCAATCTGCATTAAGTCACAAAAGAGCAATGAACATGGAGATCATTATATGATTCTTACAGGCCAGGTCTGGAATGAAAGCACCTAATTCCTCCTTTAAGACTACACTAGCTAAAATATCAGTTGTTGCACACATCTTCTTGAAAGGAATACCGAGTCATGTAATATAGCTGTGTCATATAATATAGCTGAGCAAGAAGAAATGTGTTTAGTTTTCAAATAAATATGACCAATCCTTACATAAAATCATCAGATGCCCTAGTATGTTTCTAAGTACAATTGGAAACCTTGAAGAAAAATATTAATTGTAAAAGTCATGACCACTCTATAAATCCAACATGTGTGAACTACTTAGTTTAGAATTCATAACAGATCATTTTGAATAAGTTCATGTTGGCCAATGGAATCAAAACAGAACCCAGACTTTAATTCAGTGTTTCAATGCTGGGGTCAAGATTATTCCAACAGTAATTTTTTTGCTGTTCTTTTCTCAAATTGTTTTTATTTGCCAATCATTTACATAACCGTATAATTTTATGTGTAACAATGTATCAGTTATAGAGATAAGCAAGACCTTAATTTGTGCAGAAACAGAAATCCACTACTAATTGTCTCTGCTTCTTTTTGATACAATCTGCCAGGTAATAAATACCCGTCTTTCCCAACAACAACTGAGTCACAACTGACTGTTTCAGTGATTACACTAAGGTAAGTAAAATATGATTGCTGTTCTATATTAAGTGATTTGGCAGGTAAGTTGAATTTCATAATATGTTAACAAGAGGATTGTACAGGTGTTAAATGGCATTGTGGTGGTTTTGTAAGATATAATCATTGGAGGAAATGTATAAAGGCTACTTATAATTAGTATTTCTGTCTCAATTCTTATAGCTGCATGTGAGTCTCCAAGTATCATAAAACAATATTTAAAAAAGCTTCACTTAACAGAAATATTATTAGATATGCACAGATCCTCTATATGATTTTATTTAGGTATGAGATTTCAAACTAAGCAAATGTGACCTTTGTTCCTTCTGTTTCTCAAGTTTCATGGTTGTGGAATGGAAAGGAAAATAGCTGGAATTGAGAGAAAGCCTCCATACAAGCACCACGAAGGTAGTTAATGGAATGAAATAAAACCCTGTGACTATGCATGTTTTGACTAAGCAAGTTAGAGCACAGATGGCTTAAAGAGAAGTTACTCTATTTTCAGAAGGGCATCTATTACATTACACTTAACTAAGTCCATAGAGGCAAATGTTTCTCCTCTTATAACCTATGCCACGTTATTGCCAATGTCCTCCACTCCATTTAGCATCTGTATGTATTTGGCGTGCTTCTGAGTTTTCATCATGAGCAGCCTTAATTATGAAATATATAGGAATGATTTTCACAGAAACATTAAATTGAAGTCCATAAAGAATTGAGCCAGGGTTGAGAGAAGCCATTGTCTCCACAGTGCTGTATAATGTGCAGTATTTCATGCCCGGAATAAGCTGTAAGGATGCTTAGAGATATATGTGTGTTCATGTGCAGTGAGCCCATATTTTATAGCCATTGAAAACAAAGTTTAGAGTCAGCAGAATTTGTATTGGACTGGATGCCCAATGAGACCTGTGTTTTATTAACTCTTGGTTGGGCCATATTACCTGTATTTTTAAGTACTCAAAAAGTAATTATAATGAGTTGCTAGATTTAGAGATCAGACTTAGTTCTGTTACCAAATATATTCATTATTTCAGTGGCTTAGAAAGGCATTTACCATCATGTATACGTACTGATTTGTGTCAATCATCTCACTATTTTCTAAATCAAAAGAATATTATTAGTATCATTATTTTACTCAAAATATGCAGTTAGCTGGATATTCTGATTTATGATAGCAGAGGAGAAGAGTAATCATATATAGCAAACATATTATAATTTATTAAAAAACTTGTGAAGAATAACCTTCAAAAATTAAGGTAAGCATGAAATGGCTAAGATTGAAACTCAACCAATCATTGTTGGACTCACTTTTCATTCCATTTTCATATTGCACCAGTTGGAACTTGTGTCATCTTTAGCCTCATTTGCACATGGACTTGAGTGTGAACTACTCTGCTTCTTTTTATGCATGTAAACTCTCCTCATCTGCAGGACCTAGAGAGACACAATTCTAGAGTTACTTAAATCTGTGTCCTCTTTAGGCTACAGTCTTAAAGTCCCAAATTAAAGCCTCTTTGCTCCGTTTAAACCAGGTTTTGGTTTCTTAATAGCAGAAACTGAGGTAATTTTAAAGACCATTGAATGACATTTTTAAAAAATTTGAACTATGAACATGTGGCATTAGCTTCTTGAGCTCTTCAACTGGCACTTTAATGGCTTTTTATGCTCCCCCTTCAACTTGTGCTTTAGCTGGGTAAGAAAATAAGAGAACATGGCATTAGGGACTAGAAATAAAAAACCTAATATTGACACAGGATTGTTTTGCAAGGTAGACTTCAGAGAAGTAACCGTTAGTTAAAAGTGGAAAAGGCTGAGACTGTCTAAAAGATGTTGACAAAGATCTGCAAGATAAAGTTTTTGTTTGTGGTCTTGTTATGTAGTTTTTGTGAACGGAACTGATATGTAATTCTTGTTTTGTGGACAAAAATTGTGATTGTCACCATAGACATACGGGAACTCTGTCTTCTTGTAGATGCCTAAAATGTAATAAAGACTGTTACATGTGCATCTTTCTTTAAACACATAGTGATAAAATTGTTTAAGCAAGAGCTAATCAGAAATAAAATGGAATTATTTCTCTTGTTTCTTGTATAGTGAGGGTTCAGTTAGGAAAATAGAAACCATTCTAGTCTTCTCAAGAAAGAAGATATTTGACAGAAATTAGGTGCCTACAAATTCATCTTAAGGTTGTAGGACTAGTTTGTAAATGCTCACAGATTTAATTGATAGCCCAAAACGAAATAGAAAGTTCCAGCTGCCTGGTCAGAATATTGCCAACTGTGGTCACCACTGTACACTGTCAAGTTAAAGTGATTAATCCACAGAAGAAGGGCCTGATATCTGACAAAGCTCAAGCATCTGTATCTACAGCCAGACAAGACTAAACACTTGATGCTTTCTTCTTTCCTTCCTTTGGTATTGCAAATCTTGTACGAGTGCCTTTAACTGTGGCATCTATTCAGAACTCTACTAGCACGAGATAATAGGGAAATGTAGTTTTTCTGTTTTCTACCCTGTAATGCAGAAAAGAGACTCTCAAAGTAAAAATTGCACTAGACACAGTTAAATATGCAAGAAAGCCCATTCACTGCTGTTGTGCAAGAGGAAAGAGACCAAAGGTCAGTCTGAACCGAACTCCACAAAGAAGGTGGGGTGACATTTAAGCACACATGAAAGAATAAGAACACAGAACATCTGTGCTTTCAATTTTGTCTTGTACTGTATTAAATTATTTGCAAAGCAGATAGTGGAAGTGTTGCAAAGGGTGGATTGAATATAGTCTCTGAAAGATTAAGAGAAGAAGTGTTAGATAATTTTTAAGCATTAAATATTAAAAGAAGTTGTTAGTGTGTAAGTAGGGCTTGCTGCACAATTGTGAGACATCATAAATCAGAACATTATTTTGGGAATAACACATAGGACTGCAAGTCAGCTATGTAACCATCAATAATCGATAGTGTTGATAAAAATAATCCTTGCTAGCATATATTGTATATTTACAATGCCCCCAGAATTGAGTATTATTCTATATCTTTATATGCACTACTTCAAATACAAATGAAACTTCAAATTTAAATTTTAAGATGTGCTCTCAAGCAATTTTCAGCTTTATTGATGTTGAGTTTCTCACTGGAAATACGGGGTACTTGTTGGACTGGATGATACTTTCAAAGATACAAGGTACTCATATTCTCTCTTCCAAATTCCTCATGAGTATCTAGACAAATAGATCTCTATTTCTCGTAATTCCCTACAATATTTATTTTCATCATTCAATTTAACATATCTTAATTATATCAACATAATTTGTTATACTTTATAACTTTACTTAATATGAAACCCATTGTAAGCACAAGCCCATCAAACAGCCAGTACTCTCCCTTTGAGTTTTGGTTGCACTTTGGGCTTCCTGCAGCTCTCATCTCAAGTTCTGCTTTGGACTTCTCTCCACCTATCATAATAGGTCTTTCTCCTTTCAGTGTTTAAATAAATTACAGGGAAATAAGCGTTATCTTTCTGTATAAAAATAATTTTAATTCTGAGAGAGAGTGATTTGTTGCTATTACCTTACTTTCCTATTATCCCAAGAATGAAAATCAAAATAAGGTAGGTGATTCGTAAGATAAATACCATTTACAGATGAGAGGACTGAAGCATACTTGTAGAATGGTTTGGATATAAGATAGCCAGAATGAGGAGTGTTAGTAGTGAGCTAAATGTTTGGACTGAAAGAGTAGATCAGAATAAGGGTGTGGGAAACCTAGAATGTGCTGCTAAAAGCTTGCACGGAAATACAATGTGTTAAATATCTTAGGATGGGCTCAAGTCCAAGAGATGCAAAGGAGGGAGAGGCCAGAAGATTAAGGGAAAAGTTGTATAATGTGATCCTGTTCTTTATTATATTGTGAATCACTTTCTCTATTATATCTTCTTCCTGCTACTCTCAGGCTACAACTCCTGCCAAGTCCTGAGTTAATGCCCTTTGCTTTAGTCAATTTCTGTTCTGTTGACATTCTTTCCCCAGCTACTTTTGTCATACTTGAATGACTGCAGATTTCTCCAAGTACACATTTTGCCATAAGAGAAGAGAATGACTATAGTAGAGTAATATCAGGATAGTCAACATGGGGTGGGCATACATAATGGTGGCTTTCTAATGTGTTGTTTTTCTGCTTTAAAGTACTATTTAGGAAAAACAAGCTTTATATTTGCTTGTTAATTAGAAATTGCAGTGTTTGTGATTTTAAATATTGACTGATTATGTGTTGGATATACATTCATAATAGAAGATGATTTAGAATGACATATTTCAATGACATCACTGTTTCTCAGTACAACAACTGTAATTAAGATATGTGAGTTAGAAAGTTCATAAGGTAATTCTAATTTCTCTCCTCTTTATTTTTTTGTATATTCATTGACACTGAGGATGATTCAAAAAATACATTAATGGTTAAAAAAATTTTACTCTTTGGGTAGATACCAAGAATGTGGATCTATATTTTGATATTTTGAGATATGTACATATATTTTTCCATAGGGGCTGGACTAATCTACATTCCCACCAATATGGTACAAGTGTTCCTTTTTCTCCACACTCTTCCAACATTTATCGCTCCTGATGCTTTTGATATGGATTATTCCATTCTCAAATGTGTGAGGTAGTATCACATTCTGGTTTTGATTTGCATTTCTCTGATAATAACTAATGATGATTAACATTTCTTTATGCACCTGATTGTCACCTGTGTGTCTTCTTTGGAAAAGTGTCAATTTAACCCCTTTGCCAATTTTTTGATTATATGTTTTCTTTTGTTGAATTGTGTGAGTTTTTTGTGTATTTTAGATATTATCACCTTGTTAGATGCATGATGTGTGCATACCTTCTCCCATTTGATAAAATGTTTTGTTTTCATTTTAATGATATTTTCTTTTGCTACACAGAAGATTTTTAATTTGATATAGTTCCATTTATTCATTTTTACTTTTGTTTTCCTTGCCTTTGGAGTTCAGGTCCCACAGTTATCCCTAAAGCTAATGTCATGCTGTGTTTTGCATATGTTTTTATCCTATGTGTCTTATGGTTTCAGGATACACACATGTAAGTCTTTGAAACATTTTGAATTAATTTTTGTCTACAGCATGAGATCATGATCTAATGCTATGTTTTCTATATGGCTGACCAATTTCCCCAGTGCAATTTGTTGAATAGACTTTGCTTTTGCCATTGTAGCATAGTTTAAAGTCTGAGAATTTACTACCTCCATTCTTCTTTTTTTCATAAGATTGTTTGGCCATTCTTTATCTTTTGTGGTGTTATATAATTTTCAATAATGCTTTCTCTATTCCTTGAAGAATTCTACTGGAATTCTGATAGATTTCATTAAATTTGCATATTGCTTTGGGAAAGATGATCATTTCAACAGTTTTCATTCTTCCAGTCCACAAGCAAGAAATATCTTTCCTTCTTTTTGTGTCTTATTTCTTTTAACAATAAAATAGTTTTCATTTGCATAAATATTTTATCTTCTATGTTAATTCTTAGGTACTTAATCCTTTTTTATGTGCTTATAAATAGATATGTTTGATTTCTTTCTGCTCCAGTTCTTTATTTATATGTGTTCATTGTAGAACTTTTTACAGTTGCTAAGCTGTAGAAAAAAACCTAAGTTCTCAATGACAGATAAATGTACTAGAAAATGTGGTACATATAAACAATGGAATACTACTCAACCATTAAAAAGATGAAATCTTGACATTTGTGCAAGCATGTGGGAAGTTGAGGGCATAAGGAGAAAGACAAATGCCAGATGAATTCACTCATGATTGAAATATATATATATATATATATATAAACAAAACAGAGGAACAGACACACACAATAAAAAGCCAAAACAAACCATTTTGAAATGTGATTTCAGAACTAAGCCTATCAAAAAGGGAAGTTGGGGGCCTCCCTGGTGGCACAAGTGGTTAAGACACAACCTTTGAACCTATCCTTAGCCACTGCAGCATGAGTTTGATCCCCAGCCAGGGAGTACCCACATAGTGCAGCAGACCTCTCTTGACTCGCCTGCTGCTCTCCTCAGCACTGTATTTCAGTCAGTCTGCCTGTTCCTCACTCTGTCTCTGGTGAATCCTCTTATCCCCCACACCTCTGGCCTATACCCCAGTTCTTTTATGTGTAAATAAATAAATCTTTAAAAAAAAAATGGGATGTTGGGGGAGTAGGAGCTAAGAAGTAAGGGGTAAAGATGATGGTGGAGAAATTATTGGTTCTTCTATAGTGAGTGTGGTATAACATATATTTGTAGAGGTGTGAACATATATCTCTAAGACAAATGCAGTATTTTAAGTCAACTTTACTTCAAGAAACATTATAATAATTAAAAAATGAGTGAAAGCACATATGCTTATTTATAGTAAGTGGGGAAAGAATGTAATAGGGCTTTTTAAAAATGTCAAAGTATCAGGCTGTCATTTAATTTTCATCTTTGGAAGTTTAGAAACATAAAAGAAGATGAAATCATTTAAGCAAACATTTATTCTGTGGGGTGGGGTGGGAAGAATTCTTAGAGGAATCCCAGTGATTGCATCTTTGTATAATCCTTTCCCCTTCATTATGTGTAGAAGCTGTGGCTTCCTTCTAACCAATTGAATGTGGCAAAGGCTGTGATTATGGCTATGATACTCATTCAATGTTCTAAGCTGACTGGAAGGAGAGATTCTCCTACTGACTTTGAAGAAGCAATAAGTTATGAGTTCTCAAAATTGTGTCAAATATTTAGCAAGGACTGTATGCATTTGTAAAATAAAGGTAAACTAGACAACAAGAAATATGTTTCAAAGGTTTGGCTTCTTTCTGTAATCAGTTTTTGTTATTTCTCGTTTCTTCAAAGTTATGAAATAAGTTAAAATATCTTGGTATTTCTCTTTTCATATTTTCTGGATTGTGTGCTGTGCTGCTTTTGTTCAGGTTGTTGTAGGGTGACATATGGGAGTGAATAATGTACTGTTTCAATTTTAGTAGAGTTTTTAGCTCTAGATTATTCGTAATTATTAGTTGCACTACCAGAATTTATTAGATAATTGGCAGCAGCAGCAAATAATTTTGTATTGATGAAATTTTTATAATTAGAAAGTGATGACTGTTGGAATTCCATTATGCATTGATATTTATTAAAGAGTATATCTGGAATTCTTTTCATGTTTTATGAAAAACAAATCACTACAGGAATTTAGCTTTGGCAATATTAAGAATATGATGGCCCAACTCCTTTGTCATAACATTTCAAAAACATGGAGAAGTGTGTTCTGGAAGACATCCACATGCACCAATAGTTGGACTATCAAAAAGTCAGTCAAAACATTCCCATTCTGACCTCCTTTATTTGTGCTGTCTCTTCTGCGTTTTAGAAAAGTTTGCTGAGGGCTAGCTCTAAGCAAAATGTGAAGTTGAAAATCTTTTTCCTGCCATTCAAAGCCCTTCACATTCTGTCTCTTCTTTTCCTTACCAACCTCAACTCTGATTATGCTCTCATACCACCGGTTTTCTTAGTCTACTGCCTTTCAGGGTGTCCTTCAAAACTTCATTCTCCTTTCTTGCCTCTGGCTCTTTGCTCAAGTTTTTACTTCTGTCTACATTATTTCCTTGCTTTCATATAAGCTAATGCATTTTTTACCATGCCCATCCATATTTATATTTTCTAAAATGCCTTCCCAGATACACATAGAATTTTTATATACCTCTTACTTCCCTGCGTTCCCTCTCTATTATAACCCTATTCTGATCTTTGAATCAAAATAATTCACATGTAATTATTTAATCATGTGCTCCGGAGGCTCTATATTTATTATTATTATTATTATTATTATTATTATTATCTGCTACAGTGCCATAGTCAATATTTTGGAAAGGATATATAGTAAATCTACTTGTCTACTTGGCTGAATTGAGGCATATTAAAATTACCAAGGCATTTGGTAATCATGTATTGATTTAATTTTGTTTGAAGACCTGACATAAATATTTCTTTCATCTTAATTATAGATTATTAAAATTCTGATAGAATTTACTTCACTTGTAAAATGCAAACAGCTGGCTACATTAAAGGACATAAAGTGAAAATTATAAATAAACTATAAAAAACAATAAAATAACTAAGATTTTTTTTCTGCTTTTTGAAGTATTTTTTTTCTTTTCCTCTGCTTCTGGCAGAATTCTACATCTCCTTTTTTCCTTTCTTTTATTTTTTTTTTATTATTTTTATTTTTTTAATCTTTTTTTTTATAGAGGCATGTTTTATTTATTTATTTGTTTGTTTGTTTGTTTGTTTGCTTGTTTTGTTTATACATGCACTGGGTACAGTCAGAAGCGCAGGAGGGTGAGAGAATTCACCAGAGCCAGAGCGGGGAGCAGAGCAGGCAGAAGGACCGAAGTACACTGCTGAGGGGAGCAGCGGGCGGCAGGAGAGGTCTGCGCGCCATGTGGGACCCTCCTCTGGTGGCCGGGGAGCAGCCGGGGATCGAACTGGCACCGCAGAGGCCGCAGGCAGCTTCGCAACCCAGCGCTCAACCGTTGCACCACGGGGGAGGCCCTCCTTTCTTTTATTTACCCTACTGATAACATTTGCTTTAGCTATTTCTTAATATGGTAATGTAACCTTTACTTGGGAATCTATGTCTAAATACCTTATTTAGCATTTAGGAGTCCACTGGCAATCTTACATATACTTGCTTCTGTTAAACAAAAGGGTAACAGCATTGTAATGATTAAAATAAAAGAATAATATATTATTGTAGTAGTGGAAAGTGCTTAAAGGACAGAGAAACTCATACATATGTGTATATGCATGGTTGAGAGAGAAGGGAGTGGGGATTGAGAGACAGATAGAAGCATTTATTCCAGCTATTGGGGACAGCATGTATTAACAAGGTCCTGTGGGAAAGGAAGATGGTATAGTTCAAGGAAATGACAGGGTTGCGATTGAAGTGCAAGCAATGAAATAATAGGTGGTAGTCAATAGATAAGGACAAGAGGAAACAGGGATTTGTGGTCATTAAAGACTTCCGTGAGCTGTAGGTGGGTCATGGATAGACATGTGAGTTTCACCTTCTGAAATGTCACTATGAGGGAAAACATTAAAGTAAAGTGAATCTCTCTCTAGGGAAGAATAACAGGAACAATTCTGGAACATCCTAATCATAAAATATACCATAACTTTTAAAAATATGTACTAGTGATATACCATTGATTTACTTAGAGGAATATTCACAAGTTATTATATATTGAGAATCTAAAATGCAGAAAATTATCTATGATATAATCACATTTGTACAAAGCAATGTCAAAATATGTATTCATCCCTATGTGTGTATATGAATATGTATATGTACATGTTTATAAATAATCATACCAGCATAAAAAACAGGACAAATTGATAAATACTGGTTGGTCTACATATGTTACCTAAGGGCACATAGGTTTGCTATGTGTGGAGAGGAATTAGACTATGAAGGAAGGGATGAGCAAGAAATATAAGGAAAAACTCTGGTACAAAACACTGTATATTTTAGGTTCTTTATGCTTTAGCACACATTTGTACATCTGTGTGCACATAAAGAAATGTAGCATATTAAAGAAAGGAAACAGAAATAGTGTGATAGAGTGGGGAACTCACATTTGGAAGGTCAAAACATTGAAGGAGTTACTTAAGAGGTGATAACAATGGTCCAAGAGGGAGGCGGTGTTACTTTAATTAGGAACTGGTGGTGTAGTTAGAGTAGATAAATTTGTTTAATGTTTAAGAGATAAAATCAATGAATCAGAAACTTGCTTAGGTAAGAGAGGTGTCAGAGGTATATCATATATCTGCTTGTGTATTGTGATTATAAAAAGAGAAAAATATAAAGAAACAAACCTAAAAAGTGGGAGTTTAATTTTAAGTGTGTGTGTTCTTTTACAGTGCTCACACACTCAGAGATATCCAGTAGATAGTTGAATGAATGTATCTAGAGGTCAAAGGTTAGCTTTAGGGTGAAAATTTACCATCATGAATGATCAGTGTATTGGTGAAATTTAATCCATGGATAAAGATAAATTGGCTAGGGAGAGAGTATGTAATGAAAAGAATGTGGTCAAATGAACTTGAGCGTGAGCAAACAGCTGGTACAAATGATAAGCTTGTAAAAGAGATAAGAAGAACCACCTAGAGAGTTCAGAAAAAAATGGAGTTGTGACAAGGGTACTAAGTAAGAAGTTATTTCAAGCAGAAGAGACAGTCTATCATATCAAATACTCTGAGTAATGGATGATTACTGGACATATTTGTTGCATTTATCAGCATGTATAACATTGATCATCTTGGCAGAACTGATTTAATGCAGTTGTAAGTGTAGAAACTGGCTCAGAGTTGGTTCTATATTATCATGGAATAAGGAACTGAAAGTTTAATTGTGCATAATTTCTTCCAATTATGTAAAGGAAGAGAGACAACAGCAGCTGAGGGGTTAGGAAAGTAACTGTGGGTTTCTTCTCTCTTCAGAGGGACTTGCCATTTTCAGGAATTTGGTTCATTTAAATTTTTTAGCGCACTCAACTCCTTTATAATTAAAATAGGATTTTACAACTTTTGTTGTAGAGCACAGGGGCTCTGAAAGACATGTCCCCTGAAAAAATAATAGACCTTGCTGAACTGCAGTGGGCCTTTCAAAATCTGGAGAGGAGCTGTAGGATGGAGAGAGATCTCTTTCGATGAAGAAAACTGGTGATGGGTTGAAGAGCATTTAAAACTCCACAGATGCCCACCAAAACACTAGGAGTCAAATTATAAAGGCAGAGAGATATCTCACAGTTTTGAAAGTTGGTGACTCAGGTATAAAGCATAAACAAATGGGAGATTCATGAGAACATCTTAGTGCTAAGAACACAGCAAGGGAGATGAATTCTTCTGGGGAAAAAAATGGAAATGCCTAAGATACAATAAGATGTTATGAGCTATTTAAGGAAGCAAGAAATGTGACATAATCAAGAGGAATTAAAAAAAATCCATATAATTAGATATACAGGTGGTACGGATGTTAGAATTACCAGGAAAGTATTTTGAAATAATTATGATGGGAGTTCTATTTATGATTAAGCTATAGAAAGTCACACATGAGCATTACTAGCTCCAAAACACTAGAAAAAGCTGAATGTTCTATCAAGCCATAGTTTTAAAAAAGTTATCAGAGAATGCCAGAAAAAAAGAAATTTAATTAAAAAAAACTTCTTAAGTTGCCAAGTCATACATAAGGGAGAAGATCAAAGTTCTGGTGTTGAGGGATTACTAGGTGTTTTAAACTTAAGGGTACAGGAACTTAGAGACTGACCAAATTCAAGAGGGAAATTGAGAAAAGCAAAGTTGTACTAAATCTCTACCACAAGACAGAGCAAAGAGACCTGAAGATAATTTTCTAGCAGCATGTTGGTTATGGAAATCTTATAGAAGGCAAAGAGAATGAATAGAATACAAAAAAATGCCTACAGAATAAATATGTTCTACTAAGCAACAACAAAAATGTATGTTATTCTTTTAGACTTTTAGTCAGGGAATATTAAACTATCCTGACCTGTGATCCTCAGAAAACATATTATCCATAGGATAATATATTAGTTACTTAGTTGTTACTTATTTACTTACTATATTAAGTAACTTATTTAATTAACTTAGTTACTTACCATATTAGTTACTTAGTTTTTTTTTGTTATAACAATAGATAAAATATCAGTCATGACTATGGACTGTTGCCAGTGGGCACCATTTTTTTGAGAAGCCCTTTAGTGTTTGTTGATACCACAAGAAATTTTCACTTCCATATTTTCAACTTAAAGCTATTGCAAGAAAGGAGAGTATTCAGTGATTATATATCATTTATATGGAGAAAAGTATTGAGGCAAAACAGGAACTTAGCACAGTGACTGCAGCCTCTATTCTCCCATCCAGTATTTCTGAAAAACATCTGTGCACATTTCAGAATAAAGTGACTCAAATCCTATTAATCTCACACCAGATACCACTAGTTGTAAAATTTCTCCTATCTTATCTAACTAACAGGAGGTGAGGGGTCAGGTACTTTTGATAAATGAAATTGGCCAAATCTCTTTATCCCAATCTGAAAATTCCTACCCCTTTTTGTTAAGCAAAAGTTGTCTAAACCCATTCAGGATCCCTTCTGTGAGACTCTGCCCCTATGTTTATGGTAACAGCCTAAAGACCCAAGACTGGATTTTCCTCTGAATCTGCCTCCACTCACTCTCTAGTATGTACCATCACCTACAATAAAACTTCATTTCTAACTCACCTCTACTGACTTCTGCATAGAAGTCAAGAACCTCAGGGTACCTCAGCCCCCATAGTATCACCTTGGAATAGGTGACTGAAAAATTGATAAGCAAATAAATTATTTCTAGAGATTAAAAAAAATTAAATTTTATCTTGCATAAATCAGTTGAGAAGTCTTTTTCTTAAGGCTCCTGAAATTGTTAGGAGTTGGCGCCTCAACTCTGTCTGGGGTTCCCAAAGACCACACAGAGCCAGAGATGCAAAAGCAAAAGGCTTTATTGCTAGCTTAAGCGAGGGGCCAACTCTGCCTGGAGTACTGACACCGCGGTCTCACCAGTTTGAGAGAGGGACCCCCTCCCAGAGCAACCAGCTGTTTTTATAATTTGTTGACAGGATGCGGGGGACTTTTCACACCTGGAACAGGGTCCACCCTGACTGGATAGCTCTCATGGTGCCAGCTAGGTTTCGTTTCTCTTCATGTTGTTTCTGCCCAGAAACGAAACCTAGCTGTGCCCTTTTGAGATGGCAGTTATTTCTCAAAATGGCTGCAGTCTTGCTCATCTTACAAAATAATTTTAAAAATGCATTGAAATTTTTTCTTTTTGCATCCTGGTTTTGCTATAACGCTTTATAAGGAGACCAGTGATTCTTGTTTAGCAGCACAATGCTACCAGCTCAGTAGATCAATGATGTTCTCTTCTAAAGTCTTTGTGAAAATGCAAGTCTGCAGGGATAAAATAATAACAATGATGTAAACAGTAATGATGATGATGATTGATTTTGTGGTAAATTTGATTTTTAATACTTGGATAACCATTTTATCCATGGGAGCTCCACTAACATTTTCTCTTTTTGTCTTCATTGTCTTCTTAATAATTGATCTACTGGATAACTGATGCCTTGAGGCAGCTTCAGGTTGGTGGATGGTGCTGGTAACTAGGCAACATTATCCATGACTGATAAGCTTCTGGACCTTTTTGTCTTGAAATTTTACTTGATGAGGATAAGGGAAAACCTACTAAAAAGTTGTATTGCTTTAGGGCTCAGAAGAAACTACTATTATGCATGTTAAAAGGTTTATCAAAGAGAAGAACTTGGTAGAATAAAATATTTATGTTTTATACTTAAGTTGTAGGTTATTTCCTAAAACAATGACAACAAAAAGTAAAACCAGGACAAACAAGCAAAATGCATACTTATACAATCCATTTTTACATTTTCAATTCAGATTTAATCTCTTAATATATGAGCTGAGATAAAAGCATTTAATCAATGATTCCTAGGTTATTTTGACTGACGTTTCTGTGTATTAAGTGACAGCATAATAGTTACATAGCACATTTCCTAAATTTAAATACTATATATGTTTTTATTGTAGCAAGATAGCATTTAATTTTAAGATCCCATTTTCTGAAAAATAAATGACTATAAATTGAATTTTGAGAAATATTACTATCTGGGTAAGTTTTGGATGAGCCAATGTAATGGTTATTTTTATGTCGCAGAAATAAAGTCTAGCCTTTTACCCAGGCAGGGGAAGAACAAGCGGTACTTCAGGAATGGTGAGGTCAGGAAAGCTTTTTTACTCATGCATGAGGTCCCAGACCTGGGTAGTCCTGTAAGGTCTGAGCACCAGTCTAGGGACAAAGGATTTCTTTTGCACATAGCCATCTTACATTGATAACATAGGTCAGTAAGCACAGAAGTTTGTGACAAAAGGCAGGTATTCAAGGATGCCCTGGGAAATCAATCAGCCTGGCAGCTGTCTGGGCTTGTTAAAATGTAACCTCCTTTAGGTAATCTCATCTAGATAGGCTTTAGAGAGGCAAACCTTGTTTACTTTTACTTTGCATTATTTACTGCACCAGACCTGTGACTCTTTTAGCAAATCTTTAGGAAAGATTTCATTTAATTGGCAGTTCTGTTTCATTTACAGGAAGTATACTGAACATGAGTCCATGACACAGGAAGAGATAGAGTCAGGAACATTTGTGTTATGGAGGTAGTAAATGTCAGTTCCTGATTGGTAGTCAAATCTCTGACTCATGCTCTGTAAATAAATCGAGGACGGTTATGTGATGGCACTCTCCTTTGCCAGTGAAAATGCCATATCCATATAATGTCATCCCAAAGCATGAGGCTCAGAAATATGAATCAGTTTCATAAATGTGATTTGCACTCAAGAGCATTGAAGATGCTGTCAGAGCAATTCTGTTCATTAGCCTGTGTTTTCCTGAAATAGAAATGCTGATGAATAGCAGACATAGCCTGACAAGTAGCAGCAAAACAGCCAGAAACAGTTGCTGAACATTATGCTTCAAAAGTTCTCACTAGAGTATTTGTAAGGAGACTTATGCAAATATTAGAGCTCATATTTTGTTTGGCTATCATTTATTTTGATCCTCACATAAACTTACTTCTGTATTAACTTTCTTCTAAGGTATTTAAAAGTTGCATTACAAAGCCAGAGCCAATAATGGAGTAGCTTTCTGTTGATATTAAAAGGGAAAATTGCCAGAAGGAATTAGAACATTAATTAGTGTGAGGAAAAACTACACAGCCATAAAATCTTCCTGAATATGTATTTTCCATTTAGAGGAAGAGACCTAAACAGAGAATCTGTCTATGTAAATGGATAGTTTCAAAGGGTATTATGTTGGTTGCCTAGGTAGCATCAACCTTTATTTTCAACCCTCAATAAAAGGTCAATATAACTATGAGGAGCATAATTTCATTTTGTCAGGCTGTGTGGCTACCTGTGCTAACAATTCTCTGGGTAATAAGAATTTCAAATACAATTGGTTCCCTTTTTAAATGTAACATATTCTGTTGTACTCAAAACTGCTATGCATGAAGTTCAGCCTCCAAGGAAGTAGCTTAGACTTATAATGATGAAAGTAAATTACTTTTATTTCTAGAGGGGAAAGTAATTCTACGTAGCTAGTAAGCAGGCAGCTCCCTAGGCTCAATGTTAATCAAAAAACATAGAAAGACAGAGGGAAAACTAGTTTGAATATGACATTGTCATGAATTATAACTACATTTAGGAAGTCAGAATCCTATATGAAATATTGTAAATACACAAATGTGCACACACTGGTGTGTCACAGTACACTGGTGGGACAAATCAAGGGCTAAAAGATACAATGACCCTTTAAACATTTTTACGTGATCTCATAATGTACAAGTAGAAACACTAACTCGATATTTATGGATATACAGAGAAAACTTCATTATATTTATGTCTACGTATTATATCTGCCATCTGCCTATCCATTTTCTAAAATTGTAACATCCCTTAGGTGAAGAAAGAAATTATTAGATAGATGGATAGTTTTACCTGTTAAGTTCAAATAATGTTACAATAGTCTATGACCTTAACACTTAAGACTGACACACTTTATCAACTTTTTTTCCTTTTTATTAAGGCAACTTTGGTTTACTCTGTACACCAAATCACCCTGTATGTGATTCACAGTTCAACAATTTTAATATTCACCAAGTTAGCATCCATTTTGCATTACTCATTGACTGTAGAGAAAGAAATCATAGTCAGTATTTAAAGTTTAATATATTCCTTGACTTCTTATCCACTAGTTTCTTTCTATCCATGGGTGATTTGAATATTTAGGTTTCAGCTTAACTATAGGTTTATAAATATGTCAACATGCATTTTAAAAGTCATGAGTTCCAGGCTTAAGGCTTCATATTTGATATAATTTGAAAATTGGAATTGATTTAATTCTCATGTAAAGGGAAAATTTTGGATCATATTTAAATCTGGGAAACAACTAGTAGGTCGAACTATTGTCAAGTAAGCAATAGTTCAAGGTTAAGGTTAAGTTTTGAATCTAAATGAATGAGATCATAGAGCTTGAATAATAAGCCTATGAATGAAATTCTAAAAATAAGTGATTTGTTTTGAAATTCCAAATAAAAGTGACAGTAGTGAAACTCTGACTTATGCAATCCCTTCAAACTATTCTTCATTAATTTTCCCAATTCACTTCTGTATAATTTGTATGCATATTTTTGACTTATATAATGAACTCATTTTTTTTTTTTAATAGAGGCATGTTTTTTATTTATTTAGTTTGTTTGTTTGTTTTGTTTATACATGCACTGGGTACAGTCAGAAGCGCGGGAGGGTGAGAGAATTCACCAGAGTCAGAGCAGGGAGCAGAGCAGGCAGAAGGACCGAAGTACACTGCTGAGGGGAGCAGCGGGCGGCAGGAGAGGTCTGCGCACCATGTGGGCCCCTCCTCTGGTGGCCGGGGAGCAGCCGGGGATCGAACCGGCGCTGCAGCCGCGGGCAGCTTCGCAACCCAGCGCTCAAACGCTGCGCCACCGGGGAGGCCCAATATAATGAACTCATTTGAATGGAATACTTTCTTGGGAAACAATTTGTATCTCCAGTGTCATAACCTTCAAAGCATTCTACTTGGCACTGAGGATGATGTCGCCTCTCCAGCCTTGGTAGCAGTTGGGATGAGAGACATTACTCAAAGTCCATCTAGAGCAATGAAGTATCCTGGAGGGTCTACACAGTATGTAATGAGCAACCCCCATCCTAAGCAGTGTTTATTAGCATCAAGTACAAAGGTGGGGCAAGTAAATAGGTAGTAAACATGCAGTTATTGGGGACGTGAGCTAGGGTGGAGTGACCAGGGGCTATGGCCTGAGAGTTTCCATTGTTCTTGCTGGTCAAAACAAAACATTGTTCTTGCTATCTCTATTCTAATATCTGCCTGCTGTTTTCAGCAGATACTGGTTCCCCAGTATGATTCTCATACCAGGACTTCTGCCTTTGGTGAGAGGCCCCCTGTAGGTGACCCTACACCTAGCTGACAAGCAGGAAATCTGGGCACCAAGACATCTATCCCAGAGAATAAGGAAGGCCAGGGATCCCATAGAAAGACTACTAGCAAAAAAGTGTTAATAGAGAGCACTATAGTTTAATGGTTGAAAGCATGAGATACAGTGATAGATTTCTTGTGTTCAATTTAATTGTATCACTTACTAGCTGTGAAATAATGCATAGGTTTATTGAGCTCTTTAACTCTTTTCCTCACCTGTTGAAATAGTATAACAATCACATCTGCCTTCAAGTAGTTATAAAGAACAGATAATTTAAAAAATGTCAAGTCTTTTAAGTGTGCTTGTCTAGACAGCACTCATATTAACAGTGATATGATTAGTGACATCTGAACACAGAGTTACTTCAGTATGATATTGTGTCTTTTGCTGTCTTGGTAAGCAAGAGGCTTATAGTTTTTACAACTACTGGGATTAAAATCAGGGAAAAAACATGTCTTATTTTGCTGAGAACTGGGATAGTTTGTGCACATCATCATGGCATCATTTACAGGGGTCACCTTTCTCTCTCAAAATTATACCAACTTGAACATTAAATTATAGTCATTATATTCCAGGGAGGGCATTTAGGTTAAACCTTTCATTTAATTGTAAGCTAATAGTTCTTGTTTTTAAAACTTTAATGAAGAAGATTTTATTTTTATACAAGTCATAATATCTATATTACCGCGTTAAATCTTGGCCCAGTCACCACTATTGTTTTCTACAGTGAAGGAAATCAGCCTGATTTGGTTCTTATTTTTTTATTTACTTTATTTTCCAAATTGATTTATATCCTCATTTC
Source organism: Talpa occidentalis (assembly GCF_014898055.3). Classification (NCBI taxonomy): domain Eukaryota; kingdom Metazoa; phylum Chordata; class Mammalia; order Eulipotyphla; family Talpidae; genus Talpa; species Talpa occidentalis. The sequence continues at coordinate 21,230,137 of NW_023603184.1, read as the reverse complement.
GTGCTAAGAGCTCTAGAAGTAATATTTTGACAATGTAGCTTAACACTTATTGTCAGAAGTTGTTCATTTGGATTTTTAACTCTTCAGAACTTTGTCATCTATGAAATTCTCAGAATCTATTTCCGTTTTCTAAGAAATCTAGAAATATATAATATGTTACCACTTCTCAGTACTATTTCTCCATCATTATCCACATAAAACATATATTCAATTGGAAATTTGAGTTATACAGTTTGGAAGCTTGAGGGTCTCTATATAAATTTTGATGAAATAGGTTATCATACTCCTTATATAAAAGAAATAAAATACTTTAAATATTTTTAGAAACTTATATTTGTGAACAGTTGTGAATTTGTGTTTGTGAACATATATTTCATAGATAATTTTATCCTTTAATGGTAAGATATAATTTCTAACCTAGGTATTTGTACATCTTGTACTCATTTTTATTGATAGCCACAAATTAATTTCTGATTAATTTTATTCAGGTATTCTAAAATGAAAGTTTAGAAAATTATGTATTTAAAGCTAGTGACTATCCATTAAAAATTGCAAAATAGAAATATTAAAAAATGTTTCTTTAATTTCATTAGCTAATGTTTTTGACAGACTCCTTCCATTGCACAACTAGTACAATTTTGTATGACTTAAGGGCCTCCCCGGTGGCGCAGCGGTTGAGCGCTGGGTTGCGAAGCTGCCCGCGGCCTCTGCAGCGCCGGTTCAATCCCCGGCTGCTCCCGGCCACCGGAGGAGGGTCCCACATGGCGCGCAGACCTCTCCTGCCGCCCGCTGCTCCCCTCAGCAGTGTACTTCGCTTCTGCCTGCTCTGCTCCTCGCTCTGGCTCTGGTGAATTCTCTCACCCTCCCGCGCTTCTGACTGTACCCAGTGCATGTATAAACAAGCAAACAAATAAATAAATAAATAAAAACATGCCTCTATAAAAAAAAATAAAAATAAATGTTTAAAAAAAAAAAATTTTGTATGACTTAGTAATGGATTTATAAAATCTTGTTTCTTTGCAAGTTGAAAACATACAAAGCTATAGCACCTTTAATTTTACCAGAGTGGCTGTTTTTTAACAGCATAAAATTGGTAATACCTACATAATAATTTTTATATAAGATATTCTATGTGAAGAAATCTATGCATTATTTGAATCTCATGGTTTTCAGAACAAACTTATAACAGTGTGACAAGCTCCCTGTTGGTTTTCAGTAGTTTGAAAAAGTAGCATCCCTATCTGATTTGCATTTGTTTTAAAATGTATTTGGTGTCAATGAAATTTGTAAACGTGTTGGTTAATACTTTTCCTTGTATCATTGCCATCAGTCTTTAAGGATTTCATTTATCCCATCATCTCTCTTTTCCTAAATCTCCAAATATGTTTATATTAGACTAGCTGATATTTAGCAAATATCTTGTACATGCCATTGTATTTTACATACCTCTTCTTCATCATCATTATCATCATTATCATTATTATCCTACACATCATCACCATTATCTCAGAATAGTTTCATTCACCCACTCTTCAGGTTACTGCTACTTCCCTTTACAGCATCTGTAAAAATTATGAATTTTTCAAATTGTGATAATAATATTTCTAATTTTTTCATTTATTTTAGTTTCTCCACATCTCTAGTGAAAATACCCAGCTCTTCACGTATGTTGACTCTTCTTCCTTTAGATACTTTAGAAGTATTTTTTTTTTTTTTTTATAGAGGCATGCTTTATTTATTTGTTTGCTGGTTTGTTTGTTTGTTTTGTTTATACATGCACTGGGTACAGTCAGAAGCGCGGGAGGGTGAGAGAATTCACCAGAGCCAGAGCGGGGAGCAGAGCAGGCAGAAGGACCGAAGTACACTGCTGAGGGGAGCAGCGGGCGGCAGGAGAGGTCTGCACGCCATGTGGGACCCTCCTCCGGTGGCCGGGGAGCAGCCGGGGATTGAACCGGCGCCACAGAGGCCGCGGGCAGCTTCGCAACCCAGCGCTCAACCGCTGCGCCACCGGGGAGGCCCTAGAAGTATTTTTTTAAAGATTTATTTCATTTATTTATGCATAGAGGATCTGGTATGAAGGCTGGAGGTGTGGGGGAGAGGGTGAGAGGATGCCCCAGAGACAGAGTGGGGAGCAAAACAGACAGACTGACTGAAATACACTGCTGAAGGGAGCAGCAGGTGAGACAGGAGCAGCAGGTAAGACAGGAGCAGCAGGTGAGACAAGGGAGCAGCAGGTGAGACAGCTAACCCACTGCACCATGTGGGTTAGCTCCCTGCTGGGGATCGAACTCCTGCTGCAGTAGTTGCTGATAGCTTCATAGTGCAGAGACTTAACCCTCTATGCCACCAGGGAGACCCCCACTTTTGAAATATTTTATAGTTATTTTAAAGAATCTGATTATTTAAAAATCTGGGGTTTCTTTATTTGTTTCTTGGAACTATTTGTTGAATCATCATCAAATTTCCTCACTTTTTTGCATGCTTATCATCTTTGTGGAGTTTGCACAATGCCTGCTAAACCTCTGCCATGTGTCACCATATAGTATTTTTTAGATGCTATTTCTCTGCTGTCCTTTGCTCCCAGATATGCATATACCAGAAGATATCAAAAAGAAACTAAGTTCCCTTTTATCTTCTTGTTGAAGATCTTTTTATGTTTCATGCAGACATGTGGGAGAGAAAATAAAAACATGCAAAAACTATTGCTTCAAAGGCTTCAGATCTTATCCCTGAGGCCAAGCTGAAAACGAGACTACTGAAAGCTCTATTAAATGCAGTTCCTTTGCTCTCCCCAAGCAAACTTCTCTTTCAGATTAATCTCTGATAAAATAATCATCTCATCTGTAAATAAATCCCCTTTAAATGTTGGTTTATTCTAATTTATATCATATGAAATCACTTCATACACACTTTTTATAAGTAGCTAACTTTATTCAGTTCAACTTCACAAACATTTATTGATCACATACCTGATTCCAGCAATTTCCAGCGCTAGGAGGGGGTGAAAAATGATGAAGGATCATACACTCAAAGGATCATACACTCAAAGAGTTTACAGTGAGACAGAGTAGAAAGCCAGAATTAAGGTAATGTTTCTACAAATATATGTAATATTACACATGATGTCATTGTTGGAGCAGAAAGATTGATGATGTAATAAAGCGTGTTAGGCAAAATGCACCTCCTTTTCACTGAGGTCGCATTTATAGGAAGGCAAGCTTGACCCTAATATAATATAATAAAAGCTGAGATTCCTTGAGAAGAAGGATATAAATGGTTGAATGAAGGGCTTGGATGGGGAAGGATTTCACATAAAGGAGTCAGGAGATCTTGTTGTAAAAAAGATAAAGTATGGTATAAGAATGAGGTAAAATAATCTGGGAGGGGCCTGGGAATGATTTCATAAGAGAGAAAAGTGTGACACCCAATTTTGAAAAGTGCATTAAAAATATTAACAATAAGTATACTGTAGCTGAGAATATTACACTAAGTTCCAGAAAACTTAAAGGCATTAGATTGTGCCACCTCCTATATTAATGATGGTTCTAATCCCTGGCTATCTAAAAGAAATGCTATATATCTCAAATCAGGTAATTTATGTAACAATGTTTTACACATTCTTAAATATATTTATGTGATATAAGATTAATATATTGATAATGCTTTTGAAGACAGAACATTGAAAGTTAACGATTTGAATTCAATTACATCAAAATTAATCTTTAATTACAGTGGTGTGTGTGCAAGAATAACTCATTCTATTAAATAGTTAGAATGATTTGGGTAGTTATACCTCCCCCAATGTAACAGGACAAGTTCTAATTTCCAGCTAAATTTTAAAGTAATACAGGTTTTGGACTCAGACATATCTGTGTGTGAAGCTCAAATCCATTTCTCACTCCTTAGGTATATGACTTCAGATTATTTTTGAACTCAGCTAAACCTGTTACCTCATGTGCCATGGAAGTATGAGAACAATGAAAGATTTTTAGAGGCATTCTAAGTACTAAGTAAAGTGTATTATATATGAAAGTTACTTAAAACAGTACCTGACCAACAAGATGTGTTCACTAAATTTTAGCTATGAATTTTTTAAAAGATTTATTTATTTATGCATACGAAAACTGGGGTATAGGCCATAGGTGTGGAGAGTGAGAGGCAGTGGGGAACTGAAAGGCGGGATTGACTGAAATACACTGCTGAGGGGAGCAGCAGGTGAGTCAGTAGGGTAATTCTGCACCATGTGGCTTACCTCCCTGGCCAGAGATCAGACTAAGGCTGCAGTGGCTGTGGATAGCTTCATAGTACTGCATCTTAACCCCTTGCACCACCAGGGAGCCCCTAGCTATGAATTTTTGCATATATCATTTTTGTGTTCTATAGTTGCGATTAAACAATCCCATCTCTGTAGTAGTTCTGTAGGCATTTTGAGTAAGTCACATTGAATCCAGTTGATTGTTTAGTCCTGGGGACTAAATATTTTGGGGATATAATGTTACGTTAATTAGAAATATCCATACTCAATCATACTAAAGTCCAAAAATAATTTCAGTGTTTCCAAGTCTTCTACTCAGATGCCATTATCTTCCCATTGACATTCAGTGAGTGACTAAATACAAAAAGACTAATATGCACATGAAGGAGGCTCTATAGTAGAATCAATGTTAACTCTAGTACATTAGCATAGAGAACTTTTATGCTGCATATTAAAATGAAATGCAAATGATCTAGCCCTTTTTGTGTGGTTTTTGTACATAGTAATTAGATTATTTTCTTCATGTGGAAAGCACTGGGGCTTTATACTACCAGATGAAAGACCAAATAAAATTCTGAATGAATTGGGATTTAATTCTAGGGCACATTGTTAGTCATGTGATATAGTGTCATCTAGAATGATAGAGGGGAAAAGGAGTTTGGTATTATTTGTCTTACTTAGACTGCTCACTTTAAGATGTAGAAATTGTCTTCTTGGAGAGAACAGTCAACAGTGATAATGGTCGATAATAGTCAACTAAGTACAACTAAGTAGAATCATCATACAACAGCAAATTCATTGTGCCATTTTATTTTATTTCTTAAATTTCTTTCTAACTTATTACAAGCTTCAAAATACTTTTAACTCAGACTTTCAAAGTTATTTATCCTTTATCTTTAAGATGTATTTTCTTCAACTAGTATGAAATTTATAAATGAATAAAATATGCTTAGCATACATACTTCCATAGCCTCAATTTTAAGGAAATTAATATTCATTACAAAAAATCCAGCATTTTGAATTATGTATTATTCAAACCTTAGTGATTTTTGTTCCATACCCATTTCAATAACCTTATGAGTTAATATAATTTCTGTATAAATTTCCAGGAATTGGCTTGTAATTGCATGTTATACACATAAGAGATATTCAAACATTTGTTAAAGTGCAGTCAATGTTGAATATAAAATTTTAACCAAGTTATTGTTTTAGTTATGAAAAATTGTTCTAGAATATACCAATAAGGGCTGAAATTATTTCTTATTCAAAGAAATAAGAAACTTGATTTGTTAAAGAGGTAGAATTTGTGCTGAATTTTCCCCTTTGATATTGGCTATTACAATGTGCCTGCAAAATGCATTTGATTACAAATGCATTTGATTCAAATGCAGGATGCAGTAAAGATGCAAGGTAGCTATTTCTCAAATTTCATTACAAATTTCTATATTGAACATAATAGTAGGCCCTGAAATGACTGCAGTTGGTAACAGTGTGTTGGAGTGTAGGAGAAGAAATGGATAAAAAAAAGAATTGTCCTCCCAGTAGAATAAAGACATCAGACAATGTAGTAGTTTGTTCTGAGTACAGAAACTGTGAAGAATATAGTCTCAGGATCAAGAAAAATAAAAATAATGAGGGCAGTGAAATGTTACATTAACCACATTAACTCTAATATATAGAAATCTATGTTGGTTTATTGGATCATTAGAACTTATTGTGGGTTCTAAATCATTAAAAGAAAATTATCTTAAAGGACTTCAAAATGTTTCAGAGTCTAAATTCTATACATTTTCATGTGGCTATACTTTTGATATCTTTTATTTTAAATGATATCATGTATAATTAAAACTATACAAAATGAAAGTCTTAAGTATGATGTGATTGAATAAAATTATTTCAGAATATTAAACCCATGATTTTGTCAAGGAACTGAGCTGATTTCATCATTAAAATGATTAAACCATTGCTTTCATTTTGTGAGCATTCAAATGAGTTTTTAGTAAAGAAAGGTTTTATATCATGCAAATAGGTGTTTAGTTTATTTGTGCAATACAGTGAATGTCAATGAATTAATTTTTTGGCTTTTACTGAATGAAAATAATTATACAATGCAAAATTGTCCAAGTTTTGAACTAAAACATTTCCCTAGACTCACTGATTAAGTTTAATTCACACAAGGGAACAATCAAAAACTTGAGTATTTTTATATGGATTCTATTGAAATTTTCCTTACTACCTAATTAAAGAAAAATTGAACTATGTGGAGACAAAGAAATTGACATTACATGCTTCATCTTCTCCTAAGGGCACTAAAGTCTTTATCTTCTCAATACAAATTCCAACAGTTAGAATTTTGTTAAAAATGAACTTTATACTAACTAAGGTTCAGATGTGGCAGAAAGTGAGAAATGAGTGAATTGAATAATATTTAATTAGGCCAACAAACTCCAATGCTTAATTGCTAGGGTCTTGTTATATTAATGAGTCAGATTCATGTTGCAAGTAAATCCCAGTAAAATGAGGCCACATCTGTAACTGATGATTTGATAACTTGCCATACTAAAGCCAATTTCTCTAATTTGAAGTTATTTCAATGTGCACAAATTTAATGAAAGGAAAAATGTATGTTTCACACATGATCCTCATCTCTATACTAATGAAATCATACACATGAGTATGATTTTGGGTTTCTAACTATTGTGTGTTGAGTCCTATTGTGTAGTTCAATAGAATTACTTATAATGACAAACATCTTGGTAGACCATCTTGGTAGAATAGCAAATAATAATATCTTATGTAGCTTTCATTCAATTTCCTAAAATCCTTGATCACCAGCATTAATACAATAGGTTTTATTTAAAATCAATCAAATTTATGGCCTCCCTGGTGGCACAGCCACTGTAGCACCAGTTCGATCCCCAGCCAGGGAGCAACCCACATGGCGCAGCAGACCTCTCCTGTCTTGCCCACTGTTCCCCTCAGCAGTGTACTTCAATCGGTCTGCCTGTCCTGTTCCCCACTCTGTCTCTGGTGAATCCTCTCACTCCCCCCATCTCTGGCCTGTACCACAGTTCTTGTATGCATAAATAAATAAATCTTTAAAAAAATAAAATCAATCAAATTAATAACATTTAATTCAATATTGTAGCAAATAGCAGTTATATTATGGGTAGGTAATAGCTGAACGAAAATTATAACAAAACTTACCCATTAGAAATAGAGTAATATTTTCTTAACTATGTCAATAAAAATGATCCTTGTCCATATTCCAGCTATTGTAATGGATCAAGGAATAAATCAAGGGCTTAGTCTGAGTTGTCTATATATCATTTTTCAAATTAGACTTCCCATGCCATGTTACTATTTTTTCCCAGCTTTTTGAAGATATTATTAACGTAGAATATTACATTAACTTAAGGAATAAAACATGATGATTTAATATATGCACAGATTATGAAATAATTATCATGTAAGTTTAGTGAACACACCCATAATCTTCGAATCATTATTTTTGTGAAGAACTAAGATCTACTTTCTTATCAATATTAAGATAGAGTATTATTTACTATAGTCACCATCCCATCAATGTATGCATCATGTTCCCAGAATTTATTAACCATCTAACTGTTATGGGCGCCAAATCTGTTGCAGGGCAGGAAGAGGGGCAGCCCAAACCCCGCAAACCTGCCTATTCTATATAGGGTTCTGCCATCCGCCGCATTAACACAAAACATGGGACTTTAATGGGATGGAACTTTAGTACAATTAGGAAACAATACAGGAAAGGCAAAGAATCTAGTTTCTAAATCAAGCACCCAAAGTTACCCGTCTCCTCATGGGTAAAACTCCATCCAAATGGGATTGGCCCAGAGCAAGGCCCCAAAGCCTGCCCCAAGTCTAAAGCGTCTTCCAGTGGGGACCACAGAAAAGGGTCAGAAACAACCAGACAAGCCCAGAAGGAAGAGAGCAAAATTAAAATCAAGACAAAAGCCACCATTGTCACCTCCCCTCGGGTCTCTCAGCCACATCTGTGTCACCCAGTCCACGACCAAAAGGCAAGGTCAGTTTCTTCACGTGTCTCTTGGACCCATGTGCCTCCTCCAGGTCTCCTTCTAGATCTCCATCCTGCTTCCTTCCTTCCTCAGTCTCCTCTGTAGCTTCTCCTCTCCCTGCTCAGCTCCACCCTCCATTTGGGTGGGGCAGAGAACCTGGAACCTCCCCTTTTCCTGGGGACCACCCTGTTACATAACCAGAAATTTGTTACCTTTAACCAAATCATTCACCAGACACTACTCCACTCCTGGCAAACACCAATGCCTATCTTTAATATATAGAATATTTATATCATATTTTAAATGTTCTTTTCTTGATATTATTTCTGTGAATAATTGTTGAAGACCTGTGTGTTAGGCAAATATGAAAAGATGTATTTACTGCTTTCAAGTGAGGACAAAAAAGATGCAAATAAAAAATTTCAATACAAGATCTTGCAAGGTAGGAAAGGTAGAACATAGATTTCCCATTTAATAGTGACCAACTGACTTAAGACTCTCAAGTTAAAACAAGAGTAGACAATATAAGATTAAGCTATTTAAATGAATATATATGTGTGTATTAGATACACACATGTACATAGACACAAACTCATGCACATATGTGTATATTTGTAGTTTCCCTTTGTGACTAATCTAACTAAAGCCATAGTCATTTCTACAGTCACTGCTGTGGGAAATTAAACATAGGCCATAATCAGCTGTTGGAAATATGAATACAACAAATAAGAAGCTAATTATAATGCAAATATCTTTGCATAAAGAATGAAAATAATAGATAACTGCGTGATTTTCAGGATTTATATCTAATGAAAAGTAAATCCAAACAGTGCTTCACTTGGTCATTGTTTTTTTTGTCATATTAATGGGATTAAGCAAGTTTCATTAGCCAGACTTCAGGAAAGTCTTTAAATCACAAAAAACAGGCCAGAAATGTGCTTTTAACATTTTTAAAATGAGCTATGAATTCAAAGGTCATACATGAAGCCAAATGCAAGAACACTTATGCTTTTGAACTTGTATATATAAATCTATCTTAATTTATCCTATTTTTGTACTAAATTACTTAACCGCAAATAAAAGAATTCCAGTCTTTCTGTTTGGGACCATTAATTACTTGTTCTATTAACTTAATAATTCATAAAAATCAAAGAAAAATCTATTCCTCATCTTTAGATATTTTACATTTAAGAATTAAAGTTACTTTGAAATTTAACATAGCTCAGAACTTTCCCATAATTGATCAATCTCTTCAAAGTTACACATGTATATTATAATGAAATATGAATATTCACATTCTTTCCATTTCTGTGTATGTATATGTACACACACACACAAACACAGAAGGAGGAAATAAAACTTGATGCGAAAAAGAAACTGAAAGAGAGGAAGGGAGGAGAAATAAAAGGTGAAAAATGGGAAGACAATATAATAAATGGCAGCCGCTAAGAAGATTTTGAATGTTAGCAGGGATTTTAGAGCTAATATACTCATTTTGTAAAGAAAGAAGTTGAGACTTTGAAGATGAAGAGTTTGTCCAAGGACATGTAGTAAATCAGTTACAAGGTGATGCAGAAGTTTCCATGGTTTATTCTGCATTCATGGAGATTGTAATCACATCCTCATATGTGTGCATCAGAATATTTTTCTGGAACACTACTCTTTTTTTTAAAAGATTTATTTATGCATACAAGAACTGGGGTACAGGCCAGAGATGTGGGCGGTGAGAGGATTCACCAGAGACAGGTGGGGAACAGAGCAGGCAGATTGACTAAAATACACTGCTGAGGGAAGCAGTGAACGAGATAGGAGGTCTGCTGCACCATGTGGGTAGCTCCCTGGTTGGCCGGGGATCGAACTTGTGCTGCAGTGGCTGTGGATATCTTCATAGAATGCGTCTTAACCCCTTGTGCCACCAGAAAGGCCCTGGAACACTACTCTTTAATTACTCTCTACCCTGAACCTATCTATCAATTGTTTCAAGTCACTAATACTAATATAAATTTGTTATTCTCCCATTAACTTGCTTAGCTGTAGCACCCATATTTTGACTCCTATTGATTTTAATAGATTTCTATGATTTTAAATGAGGCTTTGTGAACTATTTTCAAAACATAATAATGATCATCATTTTTTTCAAAGAACCTAACATGATCAATTTTTTCATTTTACATGTTTTCTATTTTGACATCCTACTTTAGTCTTTAAATATTTCTTTATGGGCCTCTCCCAGTGGCGCAGCACCCGCTGCTCCCCTCAGCAGTGTATTTTGTCTGTCTGCCTGCTCTGCTCTCCGCTCTGGCTCTGGTGAATTCTCTCACTCTCCCACTCTTCTGACTGTACCCAGTGCTTGTATAAATAAATAAATAAATCTTTAAAAAATAAATAAATATATATTTCTTTATGGTTAAGCTGTACCTCCCTTTTTATGACTGCTCCTTGCATTTTGTTTTGAAAAGAGATATTGGGTCTCATGATATTGGGCCATCCTCACAAGAGAGCGTATTCAAGGTCTCTCCTTTTCCTTAGGTAACTGCATCCTCTTGGTAAAATTGTTACTACTGATGAAAGTAGTCTACAAAGGGAAGAAGGTAGATATTATCCAGTAGCAACAATTATATTATTATCCAGTAGCAATAATAATATTATCCAATATTGGAGCTCAGTTATATCCTTTTCCATAGTTGAGTCATAGGAAGGACAGATGGACTGCCAAAAAATAAATGGTCTGTTCTTATATATATTTATATATATATTGTCCTACAAGTCACAATGGACTCATACTAATTTAAACTGAAAATTTTTGAAGTAGCTGAAATTAACATTGATCTGTAAATTTGTTAATGTAATTGTTATATATGTTCTATATTATACAGATAGGAACAAAAACAGTTCAAATACAAAAGCAGTGTTAATTCAAAAGAAAGCTATAATGTTATACTTTTTACATCTTCATGCATATCAAAATGGGAAGTTGATTAAAATTTTGGATACTTTTGTCAAAAATATTTTGACTCACTTTATAGAAATGTCTCTGTACATCAAAAGCATTTATAATTGATAAACATTTTGCTGTTTTTTTTTAATCTGTCCCAGAAAATGTGTCTTTTGTTATTAGCTAAATAAGAAGCCAGTAGTGTAGTACATTATAATACTTACAGTAAAATAAAGCAAATAATTTGAAGGACATAGTAGCAAACTCAAAACTTAAACTCTAACATCTGTTAACATACATCATTTAAAATTCATATATTCTTTTACTCTTATTCTGTCTTTTAATTTTCATGAAGCTGATAGAGCAAATTATGATACAATAATGGCAGGTTTTTATTGTTGCGTTAGCAACACCGCAGTGATAAAGAAAAGAAACAGGAGTCAGTCATGGAACAGCTGTAGGATGCAAGATCCTCCCAAAAGCAAGATTCCTGCCTCTTTATTGACAGAGAAGGGTGGGTCAAACTGAACACTGGATTATGGGTTTTGGGGAGGGTGAGTATACACCCAACTCCCACCTATGGCTCTAATTTTATTAACAAGGTGTTTCACTGATCACTCCTTGGGGGCAAAGCACATCAGTGTTGCCCCAGGGCAATCAAGCATCCTGCTCTTGTCTAACTTGAAAGGAGACTTATATGCTACACCCACATTTATTAAAGCTATTTTCCCTCTTTAAGCTATTAAAAGAATATTTTCATACTGTAAGCAATTGCCTCAATATTTACATCAAAATAACATACCAAATTCCTATGTAATTACCCCATATTAAGTCTGAAATATTGACTATTTACTGAGGAATATCACCTTTTCCATCCATGAGGATATTATCGAATCTGCTTTTGTAAAGTTGACTCAAGATATTTATGAAAAGAAATAGTGAAGACTAGTACATTCTTGTATAATGAAGTGAACCACTGTGGCCAAAAATAAGAAATCATTCTTTCTCTGGTTCAGGTTCTGTGTTAATTGTTATAAAGAAATCATTTATTTCTTCAGAAAAACTTGGAATAGTAATTTCACATTTTACTGCAAGGAGGTTACAGTAAACATGAGCACTTGCCCAGATCAACATTTCATAACTTGAAGAGTCAAATTTTGAACTGAGACCTGGGTGGTAGCTGTAATGCTATCAGGGTAACCCTTCTTCATATATTACATGTTTCAATTCATCTTCCAGCATTTTCCAAATCATGTTCCTCAGAAATACACTAAAAACATTCAGTGGAGTGTAGATATACAATCTAATTACTCCTCTATTCTGTAAGAAGTAAGCAACATTGGCCCTCAAGTTCACAGATAATTGGATAAAGGTCAGATTCATAATTCTTGCTTTCTAGACTCTAGTCCTCTCATATCTAAAGGTAATTGCAGAAATCACTTATCGCCCCGCACAAGTGCTACTTGGCTATGAAACATTTTTATCTCTTGTCCTTGATCATTCAATTGATGCTTATAATGGTTCTGCCTGTGAAAACTATATGAAAACAAGTTAGACATATGCACATAGACCCAAAGACAATGTTTGCATTTTAATTCTAACTTTAATAAAATTACTGCAATTATATAAATTGAAATTCAAATGATATCATATTATTTCTAATAAAAACAGCTAATTCTGCCCTAATATCTCCAGCCTGAAATTCCCATAGCAGCTTATTTTCATAATACTAAAAATTATGCTTATACATCGAATTGAAGATGAAATGGAGAGAGCATTTGCTGGCAATAAATATTTATTTCCACAAATTAGTTTATCAATCATTAAATATTTGAATGAACAAAAAAGTAAAATATACAATTAAATAAAACTTAGTCCATACACTGCCATTGATTATTATATAGTATTCACTCAAAAAATGTTATGGAAGTCTGATATTCTAACATCAGGGATCATTCTAACACATGATACTGTGGAGAAGTAAAATTTCTTGTTCTCCTAATGGAAGTAAGAAAATAGACAAGTATGTAAATGGACATGAGAATTTCAAAAAATGTATGTTATGAACAAAATAAAATGGATGAAATAGAAAATTTTTGGTTAAAAGTAAAATTGAGGTTATGAGTTAGGCAGGTAAAACAGAACCAACAGAGCAGGAAGGGAGCTCAGTGGAGTATGGAGGAGGACTAGGTGCCGGTGGTGGGTGTGATGTGGTGACATACACCTGCAGAGCTGTCATCCTGTACTTCTGAATCACATACAGTGTTGTAAATCAATGTCACTTCAAATAAGTAATAATTAACTAGTGGTACTGGAGCCAGTCCTTCTTCTACCCTGGTCTGTATGGGCTATGACCACAATTGGGTTCAATGACTGGTTAGAATATACGGATGAATAAAGTAATAATAGTTACAATAATACATCTTCTATGTTTACATTTAAAATACAGTTATCAGCGTACACCTTACTTGATTTTCTTCATCTTACAGGTATGATTAACATAATCTTCACAAAATGCTTCTTGCAAACTAGTTTATTGAAATAAATGGTCTGGAGACATTAATAGAATTCAGTTTTTCACTAATTTTTTAAGCAAGACAGTAAATTTTTATCTTAGAGTTTTAACATTGCATATCTTCATGTTTTGTGTATGAGATATCCTTCATATTATCCTTCAAAGATAAACATCCCTGTTTATCTTTGTCTAACTTAATACTTTCCAAATTCCTGGACTCTATCCCTGTCCTGAAAAGTATATTAGCATTGTCTAGATTTAAAGACATCATATGAAGTTATAGCTTATTATACATTTTATTGATCCCATTCTCTATGAGGAAAGAGAATGAATGGCATGAAAATATTCTAAAATATTAATGCTGTTAGGGAGGAGAGGCTTGATAGCATAAACTTATAAAGTGTAAGCTAATGCTATAGTTGTCATTCTTAATGTTGAAGCATCATTGTGCTTTGGTGCATAAATTCTTACATTGCAAATAAAACAAGAACAGGAACAAAGAAGTCTGTTGTCTCCCAAAGTTAATAAAAACAATGACTATGTGTGGAAGGTTAAAGAAAATAATAGTTGTTGACTACATAAAGCAAATGAATTAGCAAAACCATTAATCTATATTACATATATGCTACTAATTTGTGATAATTTACTAGTTTCCATGTGATGATAATCTACAATTTTCAGTTTGTACAGAAAATTAAAAATCAAAAACAAATGCAAGGCACAATAAAGTTAAAGCTATCTTCTTACATATCATGTTAAAAATAATTAATTCAAATTATAAAATGTAAGTGCATTTTTATTTAGTAATTCATTTTCAATGCAAGTAAAACACTTTGCCTAATAAAAATGCATCATTATCTGAGGTGGTGGAGATGTAAACAGCTCCTAGCTCAGTACACAAATGTAGCATCTGTGTTCAGCAAATGTGTTTGAGATATTGAAGTGCGTTTTCTACTTAATGGTTTTCTGTTTATGACAATAGCAAGAGCTTAGTCTTTCAAAATGGTGATACCATGGTGAGAAATTAAAGGAGTTATTAAGATGTTCAAGTTGCCTAATCTCTTTGCATAGTGCTTAAACACAGGTTTTATTGACTTTGGTAGGTAGACTTAAAGGAACTTAGAAAAAAGTTTTTCTTTTCATGTTGTAAATAACATTCCTTCATAGTTCTGGGTGAGGTTTACTAAATCTATTCAGAAAATCCTTAAATTAATTATTCTTAACCTCCTATTTTGGAACTGTGCAAGTTCAATGAATGATACTCAGAAATCAGCACCGTATGTTTGTGTGTCCCCCAGGAATGGTAATAGTTTTGTAATATGACTAAATTTTAAACTGTAAATAAAGATTTATTTATTTATGCATACAAGAGCTGGGGTGTAGGCCAAAGGTGGGGCGGTTAGAGGATTCATCAGAGACAGAGTGGGGAGCAGAACAGGCAGATCTACTGAAATACACCGCTGAGGGGAGCAGCGGGTGAAAGAGGAGAGGTCTGAGTGAATAAATAAAAGAAGTCAATCATCTATCATTCTTCTTCAGAACTTTTTCCTAATAGGGAGTTATTAAAAATTTTAAAAACTTCTTTCACTCCATATTATACATCCAGCAATACATGCAAGCAAAACAATTTTTTTTTGTAAAAATAACCTGAACATTATTTATTTCAAATATCAATGTTCAGAATATATAATAAAAGTTTAAAATTTTACAATCTCTGTATCTATATATTGACTATATATTCAATGTAAGAACTTAAAATTGAATTATATTTTATACTCATTCACAGAATTTTCTTTACTTCCTGATAATATGAAAATCACTTCCCCATTTGAGATACTTAAAATGGAAAGGGAACCAGTCTATAGAAAAAAAAAATGCCTGAATTATAACTACAGATAAGCCTTTTAATAAGAGCTGCATGATTTTGAGGTTTCTTCTAAACTTCAAAACAATAACAAGTTTCTTATTTTCCTATAATTTCTATCACCTCATTTGTAAGATGAAGATATTAACTCAGTGCAAAAGGCATTTATGTGGACAAGGTATGGCTCATACATAACAGCAAAAGTGTTCAATTACTGATAGTTTCTCTCCCCTTCTAATGTATAGCATAATTTGAAAATAAACTGGTTATGATTTTTTCCCACATCCTTTATTTTCATTTTAATAGCTGCTTTGATCTTATTATGACAACAACAGAATTATAAAACATTTAATCAATTAAAATAATCATCCGGATGATTTGTCTACATACAGTATAAGAAAAAATAATTTGGTGGTTTTGTTAGTGACAGGAACTATACAACTCATAAGTGAGCCAGAAATCGAAGATTACAGATTTTGTTATTTTACATGAGAATTGAGAGACAGAATGGCCTTTGGTGATTTATTGTCAAAAAACAGAAGTACTAGGGCCTCCCTGATGGCCTAAAGGTTGTCTAGGTGCTGTCACCTCTATGGCCTGAGGCCTGAGTTTAGTCCCTGCCTGTAGCTAAACCAACCACAGATGGTGCAGCAGACCTCTCCTGTTATGCTGCTCCCCTAGCAGTGTATTTCGGTAGATAGACCTGTTCTGCTCCCCACACTGTCTCTGCTGAATATTCTCAGGCCTCCAACCCCCACACCTCCGCCCTACACCCCAGTTCTTCTACACATAAATAAATAAATATTTATTTATTTATTTTTAAAGATTTATTTATTTATTTATACAAGCACTGGGGGGGGGGGGGTGGTGAGAGAATTCACCAGAGCCAGAGGAGGGAGCAGAACAGGCAGACTGACAAAGTACACTGCTAAGGGGAGCAGCGGGCCGCAGGAGAGGCCTGCGCACCATGTTGGACCCTCGCCTGGTGGCTGGGGATCAAACTGGTGCTGCAGAGGCCGCAGGCAGCTTCACAACCCAGCGCTCAACCACTGCACCACCGGGGAGGCCCCATAAATAAATATTCAAATTAAAAAAAAGAAGTACTTTGTTTTTAAAGGCTAAAATTAAAACTAAAAACTAAAACTAAATTGTTTTAAAGTTCACAGTCAACTGACTAGAACCAAGAGATTCAAAAATGTCTATTAGAAGGTATGCATGAGAAGAGACTCCTCCAATGTAGACTAGCCAATAATTTTAAACTGCTTTTATTTCCCAGCAACAATCTCACTTTTATTTTGTATGCTTAATTGTAGTTTAGCATAATTTTCCATAGTGTTCATTTAAAAACATGTTACCATATTTTTCAAATATGTGAAATTTATTAATTTTTAAAAACTTATTAAAAGATGTTAGCATTTAAAAAATAGTCCAAATATAAAAATGGGCTTTTAAGATATGTTACCAGAACTCTAGAGAAAGCTATAGAAGTAGAATAGAACAAATCAAGGATCAAATCAGTGACCTCAAAAATAGTAGGGAATTAAGGACCCAGTTGGAAGAAGAGAAAGTGCTGTATGGTTTTGGTTCTTATATCCAAATCTTTAAACCATTTTGAGGGAATTTTCATGTATGGTGTTAAATATGGGTCTTGCTTTATTTTTTTGCACATGGCTATGTATTATTTAAAAGGCTATTTTTTTTCCCACTCTGTGGTCTTAATTCCTTTGTCCAAAATGAGCTGTCCTTATTTATATGGATTTATTTTTGGATTTCCAATTCTAGTCCATGGGTCTGAGTTTCTGGTTTTGTTCCAGTACCATGCTGTTTTATTACTGTTGCTGTGTAATGTTGTTTGAAGTCAGGAAATGTGATGCCTCTATTTTTCTTCTATGAAAATAGAACAAAGAAAAATTAAAATGTTGAATAACAAGAATGGAAAATCCCTTAATCTCTTTTATATGACTAAGATAAATAAATAGAAATTAATACAATCATCTTGGGGATTTAAATATACAAAAGAGTATTTAGATTACTTTTCTGCTTAATAGTATTAAATTTGTGATTATTTTCCTTTTTTTCATTATTCTGTGTCTGAGACATTTCATGACATTACATATCAATTTACTGATGTATTTATCATTTATAGACTATCCTGAGTGACAACTTTGATTTCATTTCATATACCTCTATTTTGTGCATTTGTTATTACATTCATTAATTTGATTAATTTGTTCCTTCACTCTTTCATTCAACAATCTTGGTTGATCATCTTCTATGTGTTAGGTGCTGCTGTGTGTTCTGAGACTATAAATATAACAATAAATTAACTATCACTTTGTACTTACTATACTTTGAATTTACTTGTGCAAATTTTGTGATCAACTATTGTTTTGATGTTTCTCAAAGAAACCTAAGGCTCAGTAACTAAAATAATTTGCATAAATTCATAGTCAACTAACTAGAGTCAAGAGATTCAAAAATATATCTGAACCTGAGATCCATACCCTTTTTTAATGCTCACCAGCCCTGGATTATACCTGCTGTACTACTGTACTTATTAGTAGTGTAGCCTTTGATGATCAAAAATGACTTTAGAAATTAAAACATGTGGTTACCTGATTAATGTGACACTGGCTATCAAAGGGTAGGAAAAGAGCATAGATCCAGAGATAGTCTAAGAATTGATTAAGTGTGAAAATGAATAGCAAGCTATGAGACCATCCCACTTCATCTTTTTTTAGCAAATCAGGCAAGCAAATAATATTTGAAATTAAAAAGAAAATTTTCCTGGGAAGAAATTCATTGACAATCAAGTATTATCTATAAAGTCAAAAACTAAGCAATTTTGTCATTGAAGAAACACACAAATGGAGTCCATTGTATTATTTAATTTATGATTTTTTTCATTTTGTTTGTATACTGAATAATACAAAAATTCCCGAATACTGAGGTCATTTGGATAAGTAGAAAGTACAGGATATTGACTGCAATGGAGACTATCCCTGTTCAATAAGCATAATCAGTCCCTGACCATCATAGTCAGTGAAATTTGTGAGCTAACAAATGGATTGAGAATGCAGCAAAGTGCAATTTATTTTGTGGGTGCAGACATCACTCACAGGGTCAGTTTATTAGCTAATACATCAGTTCCATAGCACCCTGAGATTAATTAGTTCTTTATAGGAAAAGAGTGAAATTTACATGTTGTGGCACTGAAATATTACAAAATATTTCATTTTGAAGTTAATTCAATAGTTAGTCCTTTCTCTTAGAAGATGTACAATGAGAGTTCAATACATGTAGAGAAAGTATCCTGTTTAAGAATCCTGTATTGTAAAGATTAGTAATCTCTTTTCTTTAAAGAACACAAAAATATGAAGCATTATTCTAGTTAATGAGACTGTATTATGTTATCCTCAGAAACACATTGAAATGGGTGAATTAATTTTACTATCATTTCCAATAGCTCTTTATTAAAGTATTTATGTAACAAAGGTAACATGATCAAAAATAAGGGAAAAATCTCTAATGATTATGTAGCTGAAATCTGCATTTACTCTTATACCAGTTCTTTTTATACCTAGCTCAAAAACTTATATGAGAGAAAATAATATAATGTTCACTTTCAGATTTTAGAATTTGCCTTTTTAAAAAAATACTAATCACTACCTTCTGCTTTCCATAGGGGAGACAAAGTTTATCTTATTCAGTGTCTCTTCAGCACACTTTGATTTTATTTTAGCTGACAGATATATACACATTTTTATACTTACAGAACATATTATCTGCTTTATAAAATGATGAAAATAAAATGCTAAGAGAAATCATAGCAAATAAACATTATGTCAGTTGGGGGAGAGGCTTTTTGTATCCCAAAACTCTTAAAATTTATAAATAAATTCATAAAACAAAATAATTACAGGAAACTACATTCTGCTGTTAATAAAATTATTAATAAAAATGATTTCAAGTAATAATAAGAGTTACAGAGGCAGGAAAAAAGTTGAAGTTACAGAAATTGATTGTGAAACAAGAGGCCATGAGTAGCTAGAGTTGATCTCTCTGGAGGTACTAGCATACCACAAAAGGGTATCTAGGGACCCCCAAACTTGCATGCTCTAAATGGATCTGGCCATCTGTGTGCACTAAGGCAAAGCAGACTCTTAGTGTGAAAGAGCTTGAATAGAATTAGTGTGCATGGTGAGGGAAGGATAAGAGAGGATATTTCTAATAATAATTTCCTGATGAAATACCCCACATTACCTATCCTTCATGAGCAAATGCCTAGTCAAACAGGGTCAGCCTGAAGCAGGGGCCGCTGACACTGGAAATCTTGCCACAAGTTTAAAGCATCTTCTATAGGGGAAACACAAGAAAGGTGTTAAAGAGGACAGATAAGTCTGGGACAAAAGAAAGAAATCACAGTACAAATTAAAATAATGACTTCATTGTCAGCATTCCCATGTGTGTCTTACCCACATGTCTATTCCAAGTGTCTCTATATGTCTATTCTCTATGTGTCTCCAAGTCCTCCCAAGTCCCTGAATAGAAACCAAAGCCAGAGAAGCAAGAACCCCCAGAGCCCACATGCCTTCCATTATATGACATCACCTAGCCACTCAGCTCCACTCCCAGTTCCCAGTAGCTCCCCTGGATGGCATACTGGGTTTTATATGTTAGAGGGGGTGGGAAAAATGGTGCCCATAGACTGCTCTGAGTTGCTTCTCCCCATTATATGGAGATGACTCTGTAGCAGAGGTCCATTATAGCAAAGACCTTAGTGATGTGTATACCTGTGGAAGAGCATTCTCAGCAGAGAAAATAGATGTTTGAGGACTCCTATTTAAAAAAAAAAAAATTGCTTGTTTCAGAATGGAGAGTGGCTGGAGCATAATTTACCTGTAGCAATAGGAAGAAATACTGATTAGGACATAGAAATGGTGCATTCACTCATTTTTCTAGACCTTGCCCATCATTCTAAGATGACAAAAACCAGGTCACCAGCCTTTGAGAAAAGAACCAATTGAATGCAAGGTCACCTGAAGGAAATATTCTCCAATTAGTATCCCTGAGAATAGGACTTTGGGCAGTATTTATGGGCTTGAGGAACAAAGAAAATGCAAACTAATAAAGCCTAATTGGTTGCTTTCTGATAAATCATAATGTACCTCAGTGTGGTTCCAGAACTGCAACAAAAGTGATCATCTGTCACTTCTGAATGTTATCAGTCTAACTATGAGCGAGGTATCTGAGTTCCTTTTTTTTCCATCCATATTTTTCTTTCCAGACAATGAGGGTCACCTTAAGGAAAAAGATCATTCTTCTGGGTCTGCATTCTGGAACACAACTAATCATGTTATGAAAGCTTGGGTTTTTAATGCATGTTTATCATGGGTAGGGGTATTTTTGCTCCATAATAAAGGCTTCCCTGCTGTTCTTGATAGATAAGCAGAAACAGAAATGACATGATGATCACCACACTTTCAGAACCACAGTAAGGCAGAGAAAGACATAATTAAATTTTATTTTTAAAAAGTCACAGTGCTGGTTGCATGAAGAACAGATAACTTGTTCCATAGTAACCATCACAAAAATTAATGTTATTGACATTGAAGAGGAGACAGATGATCATGACTTGGGGATGGAAAGGATTGGCTAGATTTGAAAAAGTTGAGAAGATACAGTTTGCAGATAAAATATTTACAGGACTTGTTGATGGAATTGTGGAGAGAACAAAATGGCCAGACACTCAAAGAGGATGCTTGCAGTTTACATTGGGCGATTAAGTAGAAACATAGAAGTTTCATGAGAGACTTAGCATTTATTTTGAATCTAGGGTGATGGAAAGGATTTATAGTTGTCAAAATGAGATAATGGATTATCCAGCAGGAGAGAGGGTATGTGGACAATGAAGCAAGTTATTTGTTCATCAGTTTGTCATAAAATGTCTCAGTAAGTGGTAAATTTATTCATGTTCCCAGTACTAAAATGTAAGTTCCCGAGGAGAAGTTTTGTTACTGAGTGTTCATCACTTTCAAAACAACCACATCATCTGTTTGCTCCATTGCTCAGATATCTACTCATTAATAATGATAATAGTTAATAGTAACTCATAATATTCCATTTACTGTACTAAACATATTATGACAATAGCAAAAGTGGCTTAGAAAATTAATAACTAGGTACATAGTAAAACTGATATTTTTGTGTTACAATCCAATTTTTTTATTACCATATTTAATAAGAATAAAATATAGCCTGGGGAAAAGATTCCTGAAAAAGATTCTAGTTATGATAACTATGTGAAAGATGGATATGTTAATTAACTTGATTGTGGTAATTACCTCACAGTGTATACATATATCAAAACATCAAGCTGAGTAACTTAAATACATATATTTTCTTGTCAATTATACCTCAATAGGACTGTATGAAATATTATTAAAAAATTTTGTGTCTATTTAGGAAGAAATGAGATCAGGGAAAACACATACACCTGGGGGCAAGATATGAGAGTTGCATATAAGCAGATTTTAAGATTAAGCACTGATTAGCATCATATGATAGTCAGGCAGGGCTTGACATTAGATACTGATTAACATCTCATAATACAATCGTGACCCAAACACAGCTCATTTAACTGCAAAAGTTGGTATCTAATCTCTAAACTGAATTGAATGACTCTGTCTAATGCAACATTTTAACCTTCATTTTAGTCTGAGGATTTGAGTGCCTGTACCCACTGTGTCTACACATGGCTTTACGAAGAAGAAACTTACCTGGTAACAATGAAAATTAACTGTATTATCAAGAAGACCTTTGTGTTTCAGGTTGAACACCCCTCAGGTGAATTGGAGCTTCTATTCATTCACACTTAGGGCAATTTCCCTAAGCTCTGTTAATGTTGCAGGAGGCTGGGGATAGAAGTGTTCAGCTGGGTATCTTTGCTGTGCAGTGCAGCTTGGGCCATTTCTCACACTCCAAGTAAGCTTTTAACATAATCGTTTCCATAGGTGTCACTATGAGAAACATAAAGCCCTGAAAACTGGTTATTTTGCAACAGAATAAACCAGCTAGAGTTTGTATGTATACACAGATCCTACTGCTATTACATGTTTATTTCACACTTAATAGGAATGTTGATTTAGAAATAGTCGCACAAAATAAAAATAAAGATGCCCTCCTACAAATTCATCTATTTGTAATCATAAACAATACCAACTTTAAAATGGTCTAACTTTTCATAATTCTTTTTATGTTGATGTTAAAAATACTGATGTCTTGAGAAATGTAAGCCAGTTCCTGGTGCTAGATTTACAATGACTTGAGAGACCATTTTAAGTTCCTTTTTCTTTCTGTTCCTCAATTTACCTCCCTCCCCACCTACCATCCCCAGCCCCCATCGTATAATTGAGGCAGTAAAAGTCAGCACTGCTGGTAATCTGTGACATTTGTAGCAGGATATCAGGATATCAACAAGGCTTTAAATTAGTCCTTAGTTGATACAACCAAAATAACAAGCAAGTCCTCTGAATGGCTATGGTTTTCTCACCAATGGTATACCCAGAATCATGTCATTCTTTCTGCTGAGCAATAATTACTGATTTGTTCTGCTTCTTGAGGGCATTTACTTCAAAGCTGGTCTCATCTTTGCTAGTCTCTCTTTAGAATTATTAAACCCAATCACACCAATAAATCCCATTACTCCCCAAGCACATAATCAGCCTGGAGCTTTGTGCAACCCAGAAATAGTTCTGTTCTGCACAATTGCCCTCCAAATTATTTTGCCCATGACAAGACTGCCTTGCTCAAGGCAAAGTTATCATTACCATTTTTCAGAAGCAAAATAACACACTTTCATTGACAGATTTCAAAACAGGTAATTTTATATAAGCTTTGAGAGTTAATTATGTGTCCTTCATTTTGCTCATTTTCATGAGGAATGCTATAGCATTCAATCCAGTTTCTTTCCCCTGTCTGAAATGTTTAGATTCTAGTGGTAACTTAAGAAAAATAATCTAACTAAAATCTTCATAAAATTTATTGGAAAGGTGAAGAAATCTAATTACTCATTTCAAAGTGAGATTAAGACCCTAAAATAAGTCCTGTACAGTTGTTCTTGTTTTGACACAAATCTTCAAACTTGGGTTCTCATAAATAAGGGCAGTGTTTTAGTAAAATGTCTATTTCTGTCCTTTATATCAGTGATATCCTGGTCACCATATGTTCTTTGTTCTAGAAACAAAAGTAAGAGGCTAATTGACAATGGACTAATTTTTCTACATTGGATTAAATGTAGTTAGAAGTCTTAGTGCATCATTAAATTTTAATCTTCATTGTAACTTTACTTTGTTCTATTACTCCCTAGTTTGATGACAAGATTCAGTGACCCCACAGTGCTTATTGAATTGCATACATGGACCTTCAAATAATAAATCCATTCTCTCCTGCACAGTGATGTATGCATAGAGTACATTTCTCACATTAGGACTATGTGACTGAATTTGAGCTGCTGTGGCAAGGACCTGAAATTTGGGAGCACCACAAGTCCCTGAATAACTGTATGGAGGAGAATGGCTTCAAGGTCCTACCTCATTTGCTGCAAACTAAGTTTCCAGAAGGTAGAAAAAAGGAACATCTGGGATGATTTACAGAGATTGTGCAAATAAAAGGAAAAACTTGCTAACCATGAGGTTTATCCAAGTGTAGAAATGACTGCTGTATGGAAAAGTAAACTTTTCATGTTGGAAAGCATCCAAGTACAATTTAAATGGCTATTTCTCAAATATGTTGAAACAGATTCTTGTTCCCAAGGAAAGACAATAAAATGTTAGCTATAATCCCTGTTATGTCTGTATTGTGATATAGCATATCCTTGTCAAAGAGAATTCTCATTCTCCAGCAAAGTCTGCTCAGTTCTTTCCTTCAGCCAAAGACAGCTAATTCCTACTTGTTTCTATTGTCTATGGATCTCTGATTCCATGTAGCACCCTAGGCAATCTGATTGTTGGTCATTTGACTGTCCTCTTAATTAATCCCCTCTTGTAAGTTTTTGACTTTGATGTCTGCAAAATTTTCCCATCTATCCAACACATCTGACTATCTGATATATGTGGTTCTTGTAAGTCCTCCATTAAGTTCAAAGAGACTGGTCAATCCTATTCCAGGTAAGGACCTTCTTCCTGATTTGTATACAGCAGCCCTCTAACTCTGTCCCCACAGATTGGAGAGCACTCTAGTGTCTCTCTTCTTATAAGGGCACTAATCCTATCATCAGGGTCCTGTCTTCATGACAATGTAAACCTAATTATCTCCCTAAGGTGCCACCTACAAATAGCACATTGGCAGTTAAGGAATTAACATGTGAATTTTGTGGGGATACAATTCATTCCATAGAAAAAACTATGCAACATATATCTGTAAGTTTATTTCATAATGAAAAAATCATCATGACAACAATTAAATCATCCCAAGTTTGTGCAACCCTGACTAATCTGTCTATTCTTAATTATTCCCAGGATCACAATATACAATGACCATCCAAATAGCAGAATATTGAATTCTAAGAAAAGACCCCTCTTCAAATCATGTATATTAAAATTTTAGTGTCTCTTATAAACCTTGAAAATGTGAGAATGAAATTAAAATTATAATTTTTGTGTCCTTCCCCCATCTATTCACCACAATTCATCCAGAATTATCTTTTTAAAATTAATATATTATAACACCTCTGTTCCAATCCTCCAAAGACTTAACATCATCTATAGATTGGAGGACACAGTTTATAACATAATCTACAAAGTCCTTGTAGTTAGTTTTTGTCTGTATGTTTGTTCTCAGTATTTCCCTCACTCCTTCACTGGAGTCACACTGATCTTGTTTAAAGTAACATCTCCTTTCCCATTACTTTCTATTCATCTTTTTTTTTTAATGTGCTCATTTTTTTTTAATACCTCACATATTATCCATGTGTTTATTTTTTAAATTTTTTAAAAGGATTTATTTATGCATACAAGAGCTGGGGTACAGGCCAGAGGTGTGGGGTAGGGGTGGGTAAGAGGACTCACCAGAGACAGAGTGGGAAGTAGAACAGGTGGGTCTACTGAAATACACTGCCAAGGGGAGCAGCAGGCAAGCCAAGAGAGGTCTGCTGCACCATGTGCTCACATCCCTGGGTGGTGATCGAACTCATGCTGCAGTGGCTGCAGGTAGCATCACAGAGCTGCGACTTAATCCGTTGCCACCAGGGAGACCCCATCTGTGTGTTTAATGTCTGTAGTATCCACTAGACTATAACTTCCCCCAAAAGGAGTTTACTTCCTCTACTACTTTCACATTCTCAGTGCCTGGCAATGTGAAAGAGATGCA
Source organism: Talpa occidentalis (assembly GCF_014898055.3). NCBI lineage: Eukaryota > Metazoa > Chordata > Mammalia > Eulipotyphla > Talpidae > Talpa > Talpa occidentalis. The sequence continues at coordinate 21,204,148 of NW_023603184.1, read as the reverse complement.
GTGACTACTGATGTAGATTATATTATTGTACTCAACATTTTGCTCCACCTTTTATGTATAGACTTTGCTAACATGATTCTGCAGTTTTTGCTTCTAGAAATAGGATATATTTTCCTTTCCAGCTGATGTGGAGTGTGGTATTTGCCACTGAAATGCAGATGGAAATGGCAACATACCTAACCCAAATCTCACCAAACTGCCCTAATATCTCCCCGCCCCATCTCATATAATTTCTACCACTGCTCTGAGAACATGCTCTGGGTATCTTATTGGTCCAGAAAGGATGAGAGATTCATGAGGAATACCTGGATGTAACTTGCAGTTTGTAGACAAAGCACAAATGTTCCAGACTAGTCAACCTTACATATCACAGATGCACAAGCAAGAATAATAATTATTGTTTTAAGTACAGAGTTTTGGAGAAGTTTCTTATGGGATAGTATTGTGGCAATAACTAAATAAAACAGTAGTCGGTGAATAATTTGATGCCAATATACTTTTTGAAATACTCTAAAAACTTAATAATGTCTCCTCTTATTAGCATTTGCCTTTACATAGTTCGACTAATTCTGTAATTTACAGCTTGAAGTCTAAGAATACATAGACTTGGTATCTGGAAACAGATCTAGTACTGCAAGTCTAATGTTTTTGACTTCACAGTATATATACCTAATGTTTCTGACTTCACAGTATATGAATAAATTAATACCTCTGAAGAAGAAAACATAGGTAGTTCTCATATATTTATTGGATAGAAAGGTCTTCCTTAGCAGTGAGAAAAAAAAAGCAGAGTACTTTTAGAATAGTGGCTCTCTATGCAAGAAATTCAGCAGATCATCCAGTGATGTGCCTGTCAAATGGGGCTGAGATGGCTTTTCAAATCACATGAAGTTGCTGGTTCTCAAACTATAGTGCATATCAGAGTCACCTAAAAACTTATTAAAAATGCAGATTTTTTGGATCAAATCCTTGATTTCTGATTCTGTAGGTCAGGGATGGAGTCTTAAAGTATGCTTTTATAGTAAGTTTCCAGGTGACATTCATTCAATGCACTTGAAAGTGCATTTTTATAAGCACTGACCTCTGTGGTCTGCTCATTGAAAGATAAGTAGAAAATCCTAAAAATGGTTTTTTGCTGCATGTAGAAATGAAACCAATGATAGTACTACTTTTTTAAAGTTTATATTTTCTCCTTCTTCAATCATAGACTTCTCTGTTACTGGTTTACTGAACCAGTAAATTCTTTCGACAAGTCAATTTTGCAGTGTAAAATCCCTAAAGTAAGCAGTCTTGTTGGCATGAAATTAATGCATAGGTTCTCTTCAAAAAGGAAGAATGATGTAGTGAAGACTGAAATTAAAAATAACACAGTGAAAATAGAAATAGTAATAAAGTCCAAACCTGATCTAGGAAATATTTTATTCATAAGAACTTTAAATACACTAGTTTGCATACCTCTGTCAGTGTGATGTTCCTGCATTAGACCTCCACCTTATTTGATAGTATATAAAGGAAGAAAGAAAGACAGGAGGACGGGAAGGAACAATGAAATGGAATATCAGTCCCAATGCCAGAAATCTATTAGTACAAATAAGAATAAGTCAAATAATTGCTTATTTTTACCTTGAGGGAATTCCTATCAGTCTCTCCAATCGATACTTATACTACGAGAGTGAAGAAAGTTTAGTACATCTATATATTTTTTCCTCTTCCCTAATACATTTAAAATAAAAATGGAAACATCCTAGGCCCCCAGAAATCTCACTCTCCTAAAGTAAGTAAGCCAAAGTAACTGGTCCGTATTAGCTTATTTTATTTATACATACAAGAACTTGGGTACAGGCCAGAGGTGGAGGGGGGGTGAGAGGATTCACGAGAGACAGAGTGGTGAAAAGAACAGGCAGACTGACTGAAGTACACTGCTGAGGGGAGCAGCAGGTGAGTCAGGAGAGGTCTGCTGCACCGTGATGTGGGTAGCTCCATGCCCAGGGATTGAACTTGTGCGGCAGTGGCTGTGGAGAGCTTTGTAGGTTGCGTCTTAACCCCTAGCGCCACTAGGGAGGCCCAAGAACGTCTTTTTCTTAATACACTTAATGTTTCATACAATGTTTTGCCATGGAGTTCCTGTTCAAAGCTGTAAAATTCAAAGCTGTAAAATTCCAGATTGAAATATCTTTTTATATAGCATGTAGTAATGATTTATTTTAACAGTATTATGTGCTATATATAATTCTAAAATCCTAATCACAAAAGAGCTCATAAATTAGTGAAGGAAGCAGACATACACAAACATAATGACAATGAGAGGCATTATAATCTAGTTAATATCTTGAATGGAGGGAGGATGTAAAGCAAGAAGATCTTTGTAGAAGAAAAACTTATCTTTGTAGCTAAGGGTTGGATATCAATGGGAACAGAAACAATGAAAAGTATTCCTGGCCAGGGGTTTATCATATGTAAAGAAACAGATGAGTAAAAAAGAATAACTTGATAAAATAAATGCTTGATTGGTTTACACGTTTTTCAAGTATTAAAAATTACATTCGAAACATAGACAACTTACATCTGTTGAGTATTCACTTCTTCCTAGAAGGTAGATTCACAGAATTCAAAAGAGGAAATGAAGGTTTGCAAGTAGTTTCATGGATTTTTCCTCCACGGAGTTGAATGCTAAATGTCAAGAAAGACAATAGCCACAGAGAACCCAGCACTTTCCTTTATACTGCTGCAGAGTATTTGAAAATCTGCAGATGTCTTCCCCAGGGTCATCCCTCAGGTTTCTCAAATAATTTGTTTTGATGTATACTTAAATCATCATTTCAAGGTAACTTCAGCCTAGTGATTTATAAGGGAAGAAATAGAAATCAGTTTTTAGAAATGATTTAATCACTGTACTACCTTTTGAATTCTAAGTTCCTGGACAGAAAATCTAGAATAACTAAATCTCAAGTTCCTCAGCTGTAAAGTGAAACTACTATAGTTATTCAATCTAAGACAGAATCAAATTTAATCATTCCATTTTTTTTTCTACTGAGAAATAACACTTTTTATACTATGTCATGATGTTTTCCTTTCACTTATTTTCTTGTATCTGTGCAGAAAGTATTGTTTTAGCCTGGCTTGTCATATAACTCTTATATATACAAAAAAATAAACTGATAATTATAAGTTAAATAAATTGGTTAAATTATTTTTAATCTGGTTAGGATTTAAAGTCTTATTCATCTGAATTTTTTTTTTTAATGCACAGACATCATTACTCTTACCTATCCACACAATATCATGTTCCGTATCATCTAGATCTTTGGTAATGCAGCATTTCATAAAAAACTTTTTTTAAAAAGGCACTGAGATCTTCAATTACCTTCAAAAATATATAAATCCAGCTTATATTTGAATTTACTTCTATGTCTATTAATAATGCTTTATTTAATCCTCATTGAGGTTGTGAAAATGCTTTGAAGAATTCTGGAATTAGTCAACCAGTGTTTCCCAAAGCATCTTACATAGAATACTGGTCAGGTACTGTGGGTTTAAGGGTAAGGGTTAAGTAAATTTGGGAAAAGTCATTAAGCTATATCTTTTGACATTGTACATTAAATATTGATACTTTACATATACTCATAAATCCTAAGATAAGAAAAAAATGAACTGTTTAACATATCTCAAATTTAGTTGTCTAAGGCTTTTGTTTTGTGTTGTAATGTTTGTGTTGTGTTTGTGTATTTCTGTGAACACTGGTAAAGTCAGAGCCTTGAGAAAGTCAGGAAATGTCGAAGGTGCATGATATGAACTATGAAATCTTGTCCTTTAAGAAATCTGGACGAGGGCCTGCCCTGGTGGCGCTGCAGTTGAGCGCTAGGCTGGGAAGCTGCCCACAGCCTCTGCAGCACCAGTTTGATCCCAGGCCGCCAGCGAGGGTCCCACATGATGCACAGACCTCTCCTGCCGTGCCCGCTGCTCCCCTCAGCAGTGTATTTCGTCAGTCTGCCTGTTCTGTTTCCCGCTCTGCCTCTGGTGAATCCTCTCACTCTTCTGCGCTTCTGACTGTACCCAGTGCTTGTATAAATAAATAAATAAATCTTAAAAAAAAAAAAAAAAGAAATCCTGATGAGAAAATGCCTTGTTCGCCACCCATATATCATATGCATGTATGTGTATTACACTATTGTTAGGTGAATTACTGGGAAAGGGCATGGCTGGAATTTGTTAAGACCAGTTAGATACAGAAGCTTCATTGGGTTAGAGTAGGTGTGAAAGCAAATAGAACCAGTTAAGGGGTCAAAGATGACCCTTAGTTTTGTGGTTTTGCCACCTACCAAGAAAGGAAACACTGAGAAAGAGCCAGATTTAAGTAAAAATAAGTAATCATGTTAAAGACAAAAATGAAATGTTACAAACTTTCCTATCTTTAATGAACTGATTTACATCTTTCTCTGGAATACATATATATATATATATATATATATATATATATATATAAGCATACTTAATTGCTGACAATGTAGTTAGGACCTATTTATTCATTCATTGTTAGCAGAATTTCATTTGAGATAAAGTATTTGTAACCTACACATTAATTTAGCTGTTGCACACAGCTATAACATTTTAAAATCCAATTCTGAGTTTCTAATGAAAGTTAAATTTAATCAATTCTCCTAAAATGTCTAATAAATATAAAAGTCCATTGTAATTTGTATTCTTTCTAAAGGAAATCACACTTTTATGAAACATATAATTACACTGATGGTTATAAGAATAACAACAGACACATATTACATTTGCATATTAATAATTATCATGAAGCACAATTATTTTCTCAAATAAATTTTAAAGTATGAATTAATATTGGTACTGATTTTTATTTTACCTCTGTGGATTTCTGTTTAGCCAGTCAAAATGTTCTGTTTTTCATAGAGTTATATTTTCAGATTTAGTGTCTCAAGGTGACTATGTGCAAAGAGCTTTCTATTGAAAGCAACATATCAGAATACTAATTTCTGCTCTTTTCAACTAGATTAGCAATGATAGATGTCATTTTGCCATTTAGGCTTTCATTTTTCTTATTTGTTACAGATTATGCATTCTCAATGGAGTAATATTATGGCCAAGAAGGTGAAAATTGTTTCTTGGACCAAGGAAAGTCTTTCTCTTTTTAAGTATGTGGTACAGTTTTTTTTTTTTTTTTATTTAATATGTGAGGCATGGTATAGAAGTTGATAACGGTATGTGTGTGTAATGTTAAAATGTCATTGGTGTACTTTAGAAGATAGTGCTTAATATCTCACTTTAGGAGGGAGATAATAAATACATGTTTGCAAAACACCATTCCAAATGGTCCATAAGAACTCTTCCTTTTCCTATTAATTTTGTTTGTAAGTCTCTGAAATAGTGTCATTAAAGATTTCGTAGTTGCATATGTTTTATTAAATTATTTATTTTTGTAGGATTAACTTTCTGTATATGAGATGGAAACTTACTTTTAAGATAACTTATTTTCTTTTTTTTTTTTTTTTTTTATAGAGGCATGCTTTTTTTTTTATTTATTTGTTTTTGCTGGTTTGTTTGTTTGTTTGTTTTGTTTATACATGCACTGGGTACAGTCAGAAGCGCGGGAGGGTGAGAGAATTCACCAGAGCCAGAGCGGGGAGCAGAGCAGGCAGAAGGACCGAAGGACACTGCTGAGGGGAGCAGCGGGCGGCAGGAGGGGTCTGCGCGCCATGTGGGACCCTCCTCCGGTGGCCGGGGAGCAGCCAGGGATCGAACCGGCGCGGCAGAGGCCGCGGGCAGCTTCGCAACCCAGCGCTCAACCGCTGCGCCACCGGGGAGGCCCATAACTTATTTTCTAAAGACTCTACTAGAGTCTCTTTTTCTGACTATCTTCTACTTGGAGTGATACAAACTTGCCAATTCTATGCTCAGCTGTATTTCCCTTTAATTTAGATTTTTAATCTGCCTATATCTAAAATTTTTTTAAATTTTTTTTTAAGATTTATTTATTTATTTATTTATTTATTTATTTATTTATTTATTTATTTATTTATTTATTTATTTATACAAGCACTGGGTATAGTCAGAAGCGCGGGAGGGTGAGAGAATTCACCAGAGTCAGAGCAGGATGCAGAACAGGCAGAAGGACCGAAGTACACTGCTGGGGGGAGCAGCGGGCGGCAGGAGAGGTCTAGCGCGCCATGTGGGACCCTCCTCTGGTGGCTGGGGAGCAGCCGGGGATCGAACCGGCACTGCAGAGGCTGCAGGCAGCTTCGCAACCCAGCGCTCAACCGCTGCGCCACCGGGGAGGCCCTGCCTATATCTAAATTTAACCAAGAACAGAACAAAGAGAGCAAATAGTAAAACAGTTTGCTCTTACATATGTAGCTTTTCTATGGATGTTGCTGGTATTGTAAGAATATGTATATTCTGATACATATTTCTCTTTTCCTGCAAGGGCTACAAAGATCACTGTAAGTTGCAAAAAAGGAGCCCTGTCTTGCCTTAATCAATGGACTAAAATTGTTCTTAGGTGAATCCCAGAATAGTAGATTGTTCGTTCAGTAAACAGACAGGAGAGACAACTCAGCTATTGTTTCTTAATCTAGATCAAGTGGTCTTCTAAGTCTGGAGACCCAGGAGGCTAATGGTATCATTCTGGTCTGAGTCTAAGCCTGACACCCAGCTGAAAGATGGACAGAAAAGTAATTCTTCCCTTTTTATTTTTTTTAAAGATTTATTTATTTATGCATACAAGAAGTGGGGTACAGGCCAGAGGTGTAGCGGATTAGAGGATTCACTAGAGACAGAGTGGGGAGCAGAACAGGCAGATCTACTGAAATACTCTGCTGAGGGGAGCAGCAGGCGAGACTGGAAAGGCCTCCTGCGCCATAGTAGGTCACCTCCCTGGCTGGGGATAGAACTCATGCTGCAGTGGCTGTAGATAGCTTCATAGTGCTGAGACTTAACCCCTTGCACCACCAGGGAGGCCCTTCTTCCCTTTTTAACCTTCTGTTTAGTCCTTGAACAGTTGGATGAGGCCCACTGCTTTGGTAGGGGTGGGCAAACAATCCACTTTACCAAATCTACTTATTCAAATATAAATCTCATCCACAAATACCCCCATAGGTATACTTACAGATATGTTTAAGCAATTATCTGGGTATCTTCTGACCCATTCATGATGACATATAATTAGCCATCAAGTGGCTTATGACATTACTAGAATAGTGTATTGTAGGATTTCCCAAATATCAGACCCCCTGCCTTTTTTGTTGTCTCCTAATATTTTATGGTTTGAAGATGTAACAATTCTTCCTCATCCTTTTATACTTAAATTCAGAGACTATTTTTGTATCTATGACACCTATTTCATAGAAAACATCTGTGTTGTTAATTTTAAGGTAAAATTGTCTTCAAAATAAATAGTTGGCAATACCGTTCCAAAAAACTAAGTCACCTTAGCTTATATTTATTTAACACAAAAACTATTAGGGAACAAGGTTGTGGCTAGTATCTTTATCCAAAATTGGTAGAAAAGAAAATAGTTAATGACAGATGTTCGTTGGCGTATGTGATACAAATCGAAAATGTCCATGTAATTCTTCAAGAGATGCTGCCTCCCAGGAGCCACAGATTATGATGGATCTTAGAAACCACCATCTGTTCTATCAGACTTCATACTGAGACTGACTGGTGGATGATACTGGGAGACAGTAGTGTTTTGGCAGATGAAAACTTTGCCTGGAGTTTGCACAGAATCCCACAGTTGTAACTTTGGCCCTGGATGTGGTTTAAAGCAAGATTAAAAAATATTTTAGTGGTTTAGGGGATGAAAGATGCACTCTAGCACGGAGTTTTTTTCACTATTCTAACCAATTTCAGAACGTGTGAATATATACTTGTTGGAAGTTTTAAAAGGGGACATGTGTAAGTTAGTATTGGCTGATGCTTTATGGAAGTTGAAACAGAAGTACACAGCTTATCTGTTCCCATGTCAGTGCCAGCTAGAGCTTTGGTAAACCATAATATGTAGAACAAAACTGAAGTGTAAGAGAAATAATATGTAAGAAATCTTGGAAATTTCAGAGAGGCAGCGTTTGTCTGCTGATTCACTCTTCCTACCTGATTTGCAGTATTTAGAAAATTGCAATTACAAACATTTGCTCTTTCCTATCTTTCAGTCTCTGGCATATGCCTTTTTTTTAGGCAAAACCCATTCTCTGTTAGTTCATGAATGAGCTGTCTTTATAATACTTTCCTTTAGAGAGGCTGCAGATCCTGTGGATTTTTTGTATATAAGTGGGAGAATGATCCTAATTCAATAGTGCAAAATACGTAATATGTAAACAAGTTCAAGTTGGATTCTTCAGCTCAGTTTTACTAAAAAAATTGTTTAATTCCTATCTTTCTCATCTATATGTTTTTAAATTGGTATACCTCAGATCCCTAGTAGAATGATAGAAAAAATAAAACCAGATATATGAAAGTTTAAATGTATATATATTAAATATATATTAAGTATATATAGACACACACACACACACACACACACACACACACTTGAGCTCCATCTTATTTCTGGATTCCCATCATGGACCAGTTTCAATGGGAGGCAAGTTGTTACTAACTCATGTTTAAGAGAAAATAAGGCAGAGTAGAATTTTTGACAGAATCTACATCATTACTAATTTTTATTTTTATTTTTGTTTTTTTAAAGATTTATTTATTAATGCATACAAGAGCTAGGGTACAGGCCAGAGATGCAGGGGGTGAGAGGATTCACCAATTCAGAGTGGGGAACAGAACAGGCAGACTGAGGGAAATACACTGTTGAGGGGAGTAGCAGGCGAGACAGGAGAGGTCTGCTGCAACATGTGGGTTTCTCTCTGGCCCGCTGGAAATTGAACTTGTGCTGCAGAGGCTGCGGATTGCTTCATAGTAAATTGCTTAACCCCTTGTGCCATGAGGGAGGCCTCATTGCTAATTTTTAGAGCAATGACTAGAACACAAGTCTTCACCCAAAAATTGATATACAGAATAAACAATTAAAATGTATGTAGTTATCTGAATCTGAGGACAATTTCTACTGGGATGTGAGCATTTGCATCAATTCCACAGATGGTAGCTGTCAAGATTTTTGACATTTTTGCAATTATCCAGTTCTCTTGATGCAAGAAATCTCAGAGTTCTGTGTCTCTACATACCAAATTAACTCATGTAAATAATCCAGTTAGAGAGAAGAAACTTTCAGTTATTATATTAATATGAAATGTGAATATGAGGTAGAAAAGTATAAGCTAATTATCTGTTCCACTCTCTGAACAGCAAGAGATTTTCACAGTCTTAATAAGGACTACATTGTTTTTTCCTTCTCCTTTTATTTTGCTAGTTGAACATTAGTTGTGATTGCTGTTTTATTAGAAACTTGGAACTGCCTGATGAAACACCTATCCATTCTGGTTAAAGTGTTCTCATGACTTGTTTTCTCACTGTGATTTCTCATGTTCATGGTCTACTGATCAGTATTCAGAAAGGTTAGGAGAGTGTTTGTTCCTAGTCAGACAATGCAGAAAACTGGCATAATATTGGAAATATGGTTCATCACATATCTCTAATATTAGCGGACTTGGTGATGCTCTTGATTTCAGTTAAAATAATTGGTACCAATTATACAAACAAACAAAGCACATTAATTATTCATCAGAAATTGGCTAAAACTGCACAGCAGTTTCACACTTGCTATGATTAATTACTTGAATACAGCAATGTGAAAAGTATAGAATTTTTTTTTATTTTGCTTAGGAACTTTGTCTTCGTGGTTGAGTGATTATAAAAGTGTAGTTGTCAAGGCAACTGTGCAGAACATCTGCTAAGTAAACAGAGCAGTCTCATATGTGGAGAAGCAAATGAAATATACAATCCAGTTACATCTACACCTTGGATAAAAGTGACTGCTCACATACTAAAGCATTCTGGTTGTTACTATGTGATAATAGTTGCATGTATAGCAACAGCCCATGGAAACAATGCATTCTCACTGCTGTACTTTATATCTGCTACATATTGTCCTGGAAATACACTCTCTTACCTGCTTACTTCCAACAGTCTGTTTTCTCAAACAAAATACTCTGTATCAAAAATACCTGTTAAAATGACTTCTCTGTCATTCTTATGCCTTCTTGATGTTTTAGTCAAATTTTCTAACATCAGTACAAAGATTTAAGAAACTATCATCTCCAGGAGGCTAAATGTTCTTTGAGGTCTTTACTTTTGATGCACAGCACAATACTGACACAGGGAAGGTACCAATTGATAATTTGGCACAGAATAGCAATGTTATTCTAACTCTCCAAATATTATATTTAATCACTTAGTATTCAAACAACCTGCTATGATTCCAATATAGGAAAGAAAAACATATGTCCAATATTAGCCTGTAGGTGCTGGCGAGGTTGTACTGAAATACAAAATTCCCAAGAGTATATAGCACTAAAGGTAAAAGAAGGTATTCATCAGTTGAAACAATGAGAATGTATTGCATTATAAGAGAAATGGTTCCTAGGACATATTGATTTGCAAATGTGGTTCAACAGAGTATATAATGTTGTTAAATTGAGAAATGGTTTGCTCATATTTTAGACAGTTCTTATTTTTATTTATTTATATAAATAATCATGTCAGACTGTATCATAATTATGTACAAAGCATGTAGCAGTTAAAAACATGCACTTTTGAAATTGTGCTCTTTTAAAAGATTTGTTTATTTATGCATACAAGAGGTGGGATTTAGGCCAGAGGTACAGGGGGTGGAGATGAGATGATTCATCAGAGACAGAGTGGGGAGAAGAACAGGTGGATCTGCTGAAATTCACTGCTAAGGGGAACAGCAGGTGAGACAAGAGAGATCTGCTGAGCACACTGGCCAGGGACAGAACTTGTGCTTTGTTGACTATCAGTAGCTTCATAGTGCTAAGACTTAACCCCTTGCGCCACCAGGGAGGCCCTGAATCTGTGTTCTAATGTTCTAATGGTCAGGTGAGAATCTGAGTATAGGTATGCAACATTAAATCCAATATAAAATTATTATCTTTGTAACATATTACAGGAATGAGATGAAATGAGTGAAACATTTCAAGATGCTGATAGTCATTTACTCTTTTTTTTTTTTCTTTTCACTGTTTAGAGTTAACAAAAACTACTTATAGATGTTATATAGAATTATCCTCACACTTAGTATGGTAATGATTATTGTGAAGGTAAAATATTTCTTGATTACAAATTTCCTTTTTTAAGAATTAGACAAAATTTAATTTAAAGATGTCACTGATTACTATGTTGCATATAAAGTTATGGACACAGTTTCAAGCGAAGTATATACCCAAATTTCAGTTTATTCAACTAACTAGATATAAGATGAAATTATTTCATTTCCAGTATACACTAAGCAGAGACAAAATGTTAATTTATACTTATATAATCTCACTTAAACAGTTGGAAAATCTGTTACTCACCTTTTAAATTTTTTTTTATAAGGAAAATTTTCTAAACTTCAATTCTTAGTGCATGCTATCGACATGTATTTACAAATGCAAAAATGTATTTTGTTTATTGTAAGATTAAGTCTTTTTTTTTTTTAGATTATTTTATTTATTTATTTATACAAGCACTGGGTTACAGTCAGAAGCGCGGGAGGGTAAGAGAATTCACCAGAGCCAGAGCAGGGAGCAGAACAGACAGACTGACGAAATACACTGCTGAGGGGAGCAGTGGGTGCCAGGAGAGGTCTGCTCGCCATGTGGGGCCCTCACTCGGGCGGCCAGTGATCGAACTGGTGCTGCAGAGGCTGTGGGCAGCTTCGCAGCCGAACACTCAGCCGCTGCACCACCAGGGAGACCCTGTAAGATAAAGTCTTAAAAGCCAGACATAGTTATTTGGAAAAACATATTTTTTTCTGAGACTTAAAATTCCTAATTGTTTAATGCTTTCAATCATGAGTATTATAACTATTTTAAATAAAATAATTTATCCAAATATTCATAAATTGTTTGCACCCAGTGTGGTTAATTTTCACTCATTAAAATATGGATATATTCTTTCCAAGCTTTTTCAATTATCATTAAATTGATTATTGTCCTCTGTGTGCTGCTCATCAATATAGTCTGCTAATATAAGTAAAAGGCATTTAAATGCAATAAACCCAACACTTTGCTTGTGTCAAAACCAAATAAATATGTATATTAATAACAGTCTATGAGTAGTATAAACTAACATTTGGTATTACATTTTTGATTAAAATGTACACACTTAAATATATTTTCTAAAAAATCTAATGATGCAATTGTATTTACTCTGCAACAATCATATTACCCAATGAATTTGATTTATCAGAGACTAGCTCCTTGTCTGAAATTGAGTTTAGTAAAGCTAAGAACTGCCTCTACATATTGTTCATCATTCACAAAGAAGTAAAAATATCAAGAAGGACCAGTGGTGACAAAATCCTGTTATGCCATGGGCTATTTTTTGATGACAAAAATGTTGACCATTTAAAGATGACTGAAACTGAGTGTTGTCCCACAATTTAGAATGAAGATAATGGCAGCCTAAGACACATGTATAAATGATTTCTCACATAACCTAGGGCTTTTCCAGGTAGAATTATTTGAAGTTCATAATCTGTATTCATTTCTATAAAACTGATGATGTATATTTCTTGTCATTTTATTTAAGAACTGTAGAGAACATTATCCTATCTTTTATCACAGCAAAATATGAGGATGTTGGTTTAAGTGTCATTGTTCATTTCAACAGCCACTTATTAACTAACTGGTCCTTGTTCATTTCATTGTCAGTTTGAATATTACTCATTGAAGTGAGTGTCTGCCACTTACTGACTGATTATAATGGCACAATATGAAGGAACTGAGAGAGAATTTATAGGGAAATGTTGTATTGCTCACAGTTTTAGTGGCAGATTAAAGAATTGGGTCATACTATTAAGTCTGCTATAGTAAAATATATGTAAATAGTCTTATATTCATACTTTTAAATATTTAAATTTCTATTTATAAATGCATTTATATTTATGTTTAAATGTATACTTAATCCATTTATAAATGCATGGGTACATTTATAAAATGCATTTATAAATGTGTAAGTACATTTATAAACTGTATTTAGTTATTAAATTCAATAAAGAAATGACATCATATTTTCTAATATTCTATTTACTTGAGAAGTCCCTGTAGCATTTTATAATTTCTAAAAAACTATATTTACCCTACTTCTCATCAATACCCTCACACCCCTCTTATTTATTCAAGGAAAGTGAACACAAATATCCACATTACACTTTTTGCCAGTGTTCACTGAGACTTTTTATAGTATAGTCAAAAACAACTCAGATGCCTATCAACAGGAGATTGTATAGAGAACTGCGGTATGTCATTACAATAGAATATTTCTCAGCAAGAAAAAGAACAAAGTAATGAAATATGCAGCAATCTCACAAACCTAACGCTGTGTGTGAAAAGAATGCAGACACAAAATAAAATTCTTATTTATATGACTTGTGAAAAAGCAAATTCAGATACAGTGATAGAATTTATGTAACTGGTCCCTTTTTAATGTGGAATAAAGGGCACAAGGGGACTTTCTGGAGTGATGGAAATATTGTCTGTTCTGTTAATAATGAAGATTACATAAGCCTAAGCATTTGTGAAATGCAAATTACACACCTAAAATCAGATGCTTTTACTCATACTTTTACACCTGAAAAAATACCTGGTATCTATTATAGCCATACTGGGAATAATGTTTTCTAGCTGGATATTTGAATGCCTAATTTAATTCAGTAATGTATTACTTTATAAAGAAGGAAAATAAATTTAGACGAACATCATTACCTGAGTCAAAATATTGTATGATTATCTGTTAGAGGGTGTCCATATACTGATATGGTAGAGGAATACCTAGGAAATTCAAGTTATTTTTGGTAGTTATTCAGTTATTGGGTCAAGTGATGAATTTAATAGAATATTAATTAGAAAATGAGTTATAATAATCTACAAAAGAGCTAAAAATACAGTAATAAACAAATAATAGTAAGCACACATATAAAAATAAATATTTACTATATCATGGTATAGATCTCAATTTATTTAGATAACCAGTTATTTTGTTAGTATCATGAACTTGGTTTTATAGTGCCTTCCACGAATTTGGGAAGTTTTCTTCTATTACTTCTTTGAATAAATTCTTGATTCCCTTGTCTTTCCCTTTTCTTCTGAGTTATCCAATATATTTTATGTAGCCTTTTAACAGCATTAGATAGTTCTCATGATGTTTCTTCATTTTCTTTTAACATCTTGTTTCTCTTCCTTCTTCTACCTGTGACCTTTGTATGTTATTATCATCAAGGTGACTGATTTAAGCCTCTGTTTGGTCTCTTCTACATTCATAAATTCCCTTAACATGTTTAATATCATTTACTGAGTTCTTTACATCCAGAATCCCTGTTATTTTCTCACTGAAATCTTCAAAATCTAACTTCTCATTGTTAATTTTATTTTTCAGTTCATTAATTTATTTTTCTGAGTTTTCTTCTGTCTCTTTGATTAGCTTTTCTGAGTTGTCTGAATCACCTTGATTTGCTTTTCTGACTTGCCTTCTATGTATTTGATTTTCTTTATGCAATTGTGAACTCTCTCTCCAATAGTGGAATATATCTTCCATGTGTTTGTGGTTGGATTCTGGAGAGTTGTTCTCTTCTTGTGATGGCATATTCCCTTAAGGTTTCAAATTGCCGACTGTAACATTACTTTTTTGCCACAATGTTCTCTATTTTTAAAATATCTGCAGCAGTAATTTTGAAATTTAAATTACATTTGTATTTCCCACAGGTGGGGCTATGGTTTCATTTTAATTAATTTAAACACTATATATGTGTACATATACATTAATATATATTATTATATTGTATATATGTTAAAATCATTCGTGTGTGTGTGTGTGTGCGCGCGCGCGTGAATTTGGCCTTTACTGGCTTCCATATATACTGAGACCTGCTTTTGCTACTGCTGAGTCAGCCAAGTTGAGGAGAATCCTGTAGGGGTTCTAGCTACTGTGGCAAGTGGAGGTCTGGCTCATGTTTATGACATCTCTGATATCCCTCTTCTGGGGTCCCAGATCTGAGACTTAGCAGTCTGTCTGCTGCCACTGTGCTTCACAACATCAGTATAGTTACTGAGAAGGGGGAGAGGAAAAGTGCAATTTAGGGCATCTTCTGTATTGTTTTCTTGTGGGGATCCTGACCTGTTTAAAGCACCACAGCTCCTCTGTAAGATGTCAGTTGGATGTAGGATGTGTGCCCTTACACTATTTTTGCTGTTTCCAATCCAGAGTACATGGTTGAACCAATAACCCATAGCTTGTATTCCCTGCTGTGGACCACAGTCTCCAAGTGTTTCTCTCCATGTGCCTTCTGTCCAGTGAAGTGTGCACCATGAATGTCTTCATGTCCTCCCTGGTGCAGTCTGTTGGTCTCTGAGGTGCAAGGGGAGATTCAACTTACACCATGGGTCTCTCTTGACATCCTGTCCCTCAGGTTAATTGTTAGTTGTATCTCTTATGAGAAAGCAAAGAACCTCCATTATCACCATCTTGCAAGTGAATATAATAATAAGCTATTTCTTATCATTTATATTCTCAACAATTAATAGATAGATAATGCCCAAGAAAACGGCCATGAAGATGCAAGAATTAAACTGACTCATTGCATGATTATCCAGCTCTGAATTTAATAGGAAGACTTGTGGAAATGGACCATCCTGTGGGTTTCTCTGAAATTATAAATCATTCTTATTACACTTGGGTTGTACTTCTTGTTTATCATTTATATACCTGTGGTTCTTTCTCATCATAATTTACCATCTGGTCTCAACTGTTATTCTGGGTAATTAAAGCAAAGTTCTGTGACCACATTGGCGCAGAGCAGCAGAGAAGGGAACAGTGAGAGCTGGAGGGAAGATGTATGTCTGGAACTTCAGGAGGCCAGGACATGGCAACGAGCAGGGTCTTGTGGGGAGAATGGGCAGTGAACTTTTGGAGTTAGAGGTCCCATGTCCAGGACAACTTTGTGATAGATGAGAATATCTTCTTATTAATCTAACCTATCATTAACTGGTGTTTGTGGGAACAAATAAGCAGATAGCACCAAGCTTTCCACAGTAAAGCAGGGTGAAAACTGAATGATTTTATTTGCTGTTTACATAAACATTACCTTCTATTAAAAATTTAAAGGGATGATTTATTTTTACAGTGATCCATTTTAAGATTCCAATGCAAATTGAAAACAAAAAGTTCAGCAACTAAAGCAAAACAAGAGAGTTAAACGTATCTTTCTAAATTAATTTCCTATTTGGGGAGAACAGAAATATCAAAAATAATGTGTCAAATGCCATTAAATCAGAAGGGTTTTCGTGAGTAAAGGATGACGTTACACTTTGCATCTGAGTCAATTTGTTTGTTTCACCACGGTCATGGGTTTGTGGACTCAGGGATTTGAAGTGCCTGACATTTGTTCCAGAAGCAAGACAGGAGCCTGCAAATCATTGGGTATTTGTCTGAAACACTTAGATGCACAGAACTGTGACACCATCGGTCTGTCTCATCCGAAATATGTGTTTTGACCAGCTACACTTGAATGGTTTTCTTGTTTGAATTTTTCTGACAATTCAAATGTTTGATTTAGATTTTCTATTGGCAGCTGCAGGGAGAGATTTTTTTAAGGTTATTAAACTTGTAAATCATTTCATTGATAAATTTAGTTTCTCCTAAGTGCTCACCTGATTCCTTTGCCAGAGCTGCCACGATGAAAGACTTTCATTTTGAACTTGAACTGCAGATTTCCAAATCTAGGCCAATCTGCTTCTCCTCGATGGCTTCCAGTAAAGCTCTCTAGAGCTCTTTGAAAATAACTTGAAAGAGACTACACTCCTATATATTCAGCAGGATAACTACCATGAAAACTAACCTGTGGTTTGTTTATTCATCAAATATTTATGGAGCATCTATTTTGAATATATAAAAATTAGTCTGTGTCTTTTTTATAATTTCTTAAAAAGCAGCATAGTCATTAAGTTCATTTTTATAGAATACAGATGGTGAATAAGTGGCTGGCAAACTGCCATGCTTCATACTTACACCCAGGGCAGTAATGTCTAATAGAGACGGGAAGCTTCCTCCTTCCTGATGCACCGCCACAGCCTATCACTTTCTAACCATCTAGATAAGTTGGCTAGAGGGAAAAAGATGATTTCCTCCCTCTCATAGTAATTGCTTTTTTTTTTTTTTTTTTGGCATGCCTGGAAAGAATATTAGAGATGGTGGTTCAGTTATTTTTATTGAAGCTGTGAACTGTTTTGGAAACCAGAAAATGAAACTAATCCAACAAATCCCATGATCTGAGATTTGGTGCTGTGTTTTTGTTTTTGTTTTTTTGTTTTGTTTTGTTTTGGTTTTGTTTTTAAGATTTATTTATTTATTTATGCAAGCACTGGGTACAATCCAAGCTTGGGAGGGTGAGAGAATTCAGAGCCAGAGTGGGGAGCAGAACAGGCAGACTGACAAAATACACTGCTGAGGGGAGCAGCGGGCGAGACAGGAGAGGTTTGTCGTGCCATGTGGGACCCTCGCTGGTGGCCGGGGATCAAACTGGCACTGCAGAGGCTGCAGGCAGCTTTGCAGCCCAGGGCTCAACCGCTGCACCACCAGGGAGGCCCTGGGGCTGTGTTTTTAGCTCTCACAGAAGGAACTGTCAGTTGATCAAAGCTATTATCTGTCAATCTTCTTTGTTAGCCAAATTGTAGGGATTTTGTGTCTGTATGTACATATTTGTGTATACATTACATTTGTATTGTGTACAGCTATTATGCATACATAATTGTATTTGTATCTTAACAATTTTCAAGGCTCTTCTCTGTCTATAATTGCATTTACCTTCACTTCTTGGAAGACTATTCCCATGCCCCTTCTTCAGAGGAACCACTTTTCCTGATCACCTTACATGAAATAGGACTTCTCATCTATTTGTTCTGTTTATTTTTCTTTATTGTGATACTGTTCATTCATCATTTACTCCCTTATTTAATTGCCTATTTTTTTTTTTTTTTTTTTTTTTTTTATATAGAGAGGCATGTTTTCTTTCTTTCTTTCTTTCTTTCTTTCTTTCTTTGTTTTTTTTTGTTTATACATGCACTGGGTACAGTCAGAAGCGCGGGAGGGTGAGAGAATTCACCAGAGCCAGAGCGGGGAGCAGAGCAGGCAGAAGGACCGAAGCACACTGCTGAGGGGAGCAGCGGGCGGCAGGAGAGGTCTGCGCGCCATGTGGGACCCTCCTCCGGTGGCCGGGGAGCAGCCGGGGATCGAACTGGCGCTGCAGAGGCTGCGGGCAGCTTCGCAACCCAGCGCTCAACCGCTGCGCCACCGGGGAGGCCCTAATTGCCTATTTTTTTATCTACTTAAATTGCTCCCATTGTGGGACACTGTCCTCTTTTTTTTTTTGCCATTGTATCCCCAGATCTTGGAATCACACATAATATAGATTCAATGCTCACTGTATATAAAATATCTTATGGGCAGTATGACAAGATTGTTATTTCATTGATAGTAGAACAAATTCAAAATTTGACTTGCTTGTGGTACACAGCAAGACAGTGAATAATCTTTTATCTTTTCTGCTATTCCCTGGCACCACCAAAGCTTAATGTTGTTTTTCACTTGACCATTGCTTTTGTTCCTTCATGCGGTGATGGTAAGAAACCAGTATATAAAATATCTTATGGGCAGTATGACAAGATTGTTATTTCATTGATAGTAGAACAAATTCAAAATTTGACTTGCTTGTGGTACACAGCAAGACAGTGAATAATCTTTTATCTTTTCTGCTATTCCCTGGCACCACCAAAGCTTAATGTTGTTTTTCACTTGACCATTGCTTTTGTTCCTTCATGCGGTGATGGTAAGAAACCACAGTCAGAGAAAGTTCAATAAGATGTGATAATCAAATATATTGTTAAATTTACACGGAAGTGTAAGAAAATATTCATAGGTGTTACCTTGAACAGGAAACTAGTATTTTCATGGTCAGTCAGAATATGAGTTTTAAAGATGAAGAACCTATTGGTATGTGCTTAATTCATTCACTTATAAGCTACCTTGTTAACCCAGGATTGTACTAAAGCAAAATTCTGGAGGCTTTTCTTTATTCCTCTTTGCTTAGCACCTGCCATAAACTACTTCCAAATCATCTGAGTTTATGATTTAATTGCATAGTACCTGCCATTACCACAATCTATTTAATTGCTACTATAATTAGTTCAGTTTAAATAGAGGTAAGTAAAAATAGATATCCTTTCTAAGTTTCTAGCATTTTATTTGCTCTCTAGTTCACATTTCTTTTTCTCCTCTGTGATAACTATGTATCTTATTTAAAAGAAAGCTTTCAGATGTGGTAGCCTTCTGTGCAATTACAGATCCTTAGAGGAATACTAGGAGATATATTCAGCATTTATATAAAATGGCAAATAGCTATTTTTATAATTAAATAATATTTGTGAGAATGCTAACTTTTTTCCAAATAATAAGCATTTCAAATATGTGATCAATATCTCTGCCTAAATTCAAATTTTCGATACTATTACAACTTTCGAGGATTCAGCTAGAAGTAGGTAGCTAATGAAAGTCTTCTTAATATGATATTTCAAAGCAGCAACCTGAGATAACTTTATATAACAAAGAGTTAACTAATAGGCATTGATAGAAATGGCTAAGGCAAGCAGATAATGGTGTTAACTTGCAAAACTTGTGTGAATATGGAGAAGAAAGTGATTGCTAAACTAAATGTTTCAGGTCCTATATAATAACATACATATTCGGGCCTCCCCTGGTGGTGCAGAGGTTGAGCGCTGGGCAGGAAAGCTGCCCGCAGCCTCTGCAGCACCAGTTAGATCCCCAGCCGCCGAGCGAGGGTCCCACATGGTACGCAGACCTCTCCTGCAGCCTGCTGCTCCCCTCAGCAGTGTATTTCATCAGTCTGCCTGTTCTGTTCCCCGCTCTGGCTCTGGTGAATTCTCTCACCTTCCCGCGCTTCTGACTACCTAGTGCTTATACAAATAAATAAATAAATCTTAAAAAAAAAAAAAAAACAAACATACATATTCACTCAGACTTGATTTAACCTACCTAGCTCACAAACTTGTAATGGAAAGAAATAGATATTTAAGATAATTAACATAAAAGATATAACAAGACTTTATTAGTAGAAATTAGAGGATAACTTACACCCTTCTGAAATTCCAGAAAATTAGAAACATTGTTCAGTTCCCATTATATAAAGGGGAGCGTTGTGAAAATTAGTTAATGCATTAAAAAAAAATTAAACAGTAGGTAAACCAACTAGCCTGGAACAATTGGGTACATCCAGGTAAGTGACTCCTGGTGAATGCTATGGCTATAATCTTGTCCTTAGATTGCTTTCTTTCTGTCCTTATCTTCCTGGTTTTATATTATTGGGTTTCTGAATCCATGCACAATTTTCACATCTGGGTACTTTGATGAGGGCTTTGTATTTAATTTAGCAGGCAAAAGGATACTACTGAAGACCTTGGAAACTGGGATTCAGTTATGGTAGATTTGGCATTCAGGTTGCTATAGTTTTCAGTGTTATATCAGAAAACATTTTTTCTACATATTTGGATTATAGAAAACATAATAATTGGTATATTTGAGAGAAAAATTATTTATTTAAACTTTCTAGTAGAGTGAAAGACATTACCCTGTTATTTTTTAGAAAAATAGAAATATCATTTTCTATTGAATGCAATGACATAATTACAAAAAGAGCTCACAATTCTTTTAGTGTGGAGTGTAGGTTTTCCTAGTCTGTCTTCCGCAAGCCAGAAAATTTCTGGTAGAACATTGGCAATAATGGTAAAAATTGTCCATTTCTCCTACTAGATGGTAAAAAAGAAGGTGGCTGTATATCATCTTTTTTTTTTGGTGATACCCTAAAACAGAAAAAGACAGATGGAAAGGAAGAAAGGAGGGAATAAAGGAGAAAAAAGTTTAAATAAATCCCTGTTTTGACAGAATTAATATTTGAAAAATATAATGATTCTTCAAAGATAGATAGATAGGTAGATATACATTCCTCATTTTTAACCCTCTGTTGATATAGAATTGAATGGCATTTTTATATCTAGATTTTAGAAAACAACCAAACCCATCACCTGGGAGCACCTTAATTCATTCAAACATAATGCTGCCATTGGTTCATCTAATAATTTCAGCTCCTCTTTCCAGTCAGAGTTTTAATTTAGTGTCAAATTTCCTACAGTGAACTTGATTGACTAAGATCTTAGCATAATTGGATTAAATTATATCTGAAACCATTTTTTTTTTATCTATAGCAAATTTCTTTTCTTTTCTTTTTTTTAATTTGTACTGAGCTGTTTTCTTTTTCTTTCCTATATTTTTTACATCATTTTTCATTTTTGCACAATGTATGCATTTTCATCTTGGTTATATTCCCCATACAATCCCCCCCCCCATAGTATGTCTCTAGTTTATAGTAGCTTGTTGATTTTGATTTTTACTTTATTAAAATTTGTCTTTTCCCTGATCTCTTATTTAGGTTTTCTTTTTCTTTTTTTTTTTAAAGATTTATTTATTTATTTATAAAAGAACTGGGGTACAGGTCAAATGTGTGGGAGGGTGAAAGGATTCACCAGAGACAGAGTAGGGAACAGAACAGGCAGACTGACTGAAATACACTGCTGAGGGGAACAGCGGGTGAGACAGAAGAGGCCTGCCAAGCCATGTGGGAAACTCGCTGGCCAGCCGGGATTGAACCCGTGCTGCAGAGGCTGCAGACAGCTTCACAGCACTGAGCTTAACCGCTGGTGCCAACAGGGGAGGCCCTGTTTAGGTTTTCTAAATTCCTGCTATGAGTGAGACCATCTGGTATTTTTCTTTTTCTTTCTGGCTTATTTTGCTGAGCATGATCCCTTCTAGCTCCATCCACGTTGCTGCAAATTGCATGAATTTATCTTTTTTGATTGCTGAGAAAGAGACAGTAACCAAAACAAAGAGACACCCCACTGACTGGGAGAAAATTTTTGCACATAACACTAATGATAAAGGACTGATCACAAAAATCTACAAAAAGCTGATGAGACTCAACAAAAATGAAGTAGACAATCTAGTCAAAAAATGGGCAGAAGAGTTAAAAAGGAACTTCTCCAAAGAGGAAATGCAAATGGCCAATAGGCATATGAAAAAATATTCAGGGAAATGCAAATCAAAACTACAATGAGATACCATCTTACTCCAGTGAGAATGGCACATATTAAAAAAAAAAAAAAGACAACAACAAATGTTGGTGAGAACGTGGAGAAAAAGGAACTCTCCTGCACTGCTGGTGGGAGTGCAAACTGGTCCAACCACTATGGAGGGCTGTGTGGAGATTCTTCAACCTGCTAAAGATGGAGCTTCGATATGATCCAGCAATTCCACTTCTAGGTATTTATCCAGAAGGCACGGAATCATTAATTCAAAAGGGCACCTGTACCCCTATGTTTATAGCTGCACTATCTACAGTAGCTAAGCTATGGAAACAACCCAAATGCCCAAAAATAGATGACTGGATCAAGAAGATGAGGTACATCTATGGCAAATTGTTCCTGAAAAGATTTCTATTGGGTCGGGAACATGCCAGCCTGTCCCTGGGGACATGCTGAGGAACGAGTCGTGGAGCAGGTTTGCAAAGCAAGACTCTGCTGCTCAGTCAGCAGCCCTCTTGCTATGTATTAGCTATAATAAACAAGCACGATTGATTATGTGACAATGGCAGGAGGAGTAGGGCCCAGGAGAGCAAAGGGTAATCAACTTTATGGGGAATGAAGGGAACATGTCAGCCACATGTTCATAAAGTACCATGCAGGTACTTGGTGTAATTTCTGAGCTACTCCCAGACCACCTCAGACTATGGCCACACAATCAGTCAATGGCTACCTAGGCGTCCCGGCAGCCTTGTGATATGGGCCATTGTCTTAAGGCCGTCATCTAGGAGGTCCTTACCTAATTCTTTCACACACATTCAGGTGCAGAGTCCCCAAGCAGTAGAAAAGCCACATCTTTCTTACACAGTTAACCATACGTTGCTCTCTCTGGACTGTATTTCACCTACTCAAGCTAGAAAATATGACTTCCCATCCATAGTCCCACAATCCACTTGTTTGACCTCAGTTTTATCTCCTAAGGTTGACAGCCACTCTTTCATAGGTAACCAATATTTACTCTATCTCTTTTGCCTTAATAGTGACTACCTGCACCACAACTTCTGATTCTTTCAAATGTAACTTCTTAAAAATACATTTATTGATAAGAATCTGAAATCTTTGTGTTCATGATAAAATTTTATCAGACATATATTCTTATTTATATGCACAGGAAAAAGTGAAAGGAATCCACTAAAAAGCAAGAGTCACATTATTACTTCTGCTTGGGACAAAAAAAAGGTGATTTTATATTTTCAGCTCACATAACTTACTTTTTCAGAATTATGTGCCACACTACTTCTCATCCCTCTCTCTCTCTCTCTCTCTCTCTCTCTCTCTCTCTCTCACACACACACACACACACACACACACACACACACACACACACGTGCATATATTTAAAACCATTACAGGGGCCTCCTTGGTGGCACAAGGGGTTAAGTTGTAGCACTGTGAAGCTATCAGCAGCCACTGCAGCACTGTATGATTTCATTCCCCAGCAGGCCAGGGGAGTGACCCACATGGTGCAGCAGACCTCTCCTGTCTCACCCACTGCTCCCCTCAACAGTAGATCCTCCTGTCCTGCTCCCCACTCTGTCTCTGGTGAATCTTCTCACCACCCGCACGTCTGTCCTGTACCCCAGTTGTTATATGCATAAATAAATAAATCTTTAAAAAAATCAAAAACATTACATGGGGTACCAGTACTCCAAAAAAGAATGTACATTCACATGATTAATATTTTGAATCATATCACCCCAAATGTATGATAAGAATTGAATTAAATAGCCAGATAATCATATCTGGGGTGATACATTAACATAGCTATGCAGCTGGAAACATAATTTTACTTCTAAAATTACATGATTCTGAAAGTGATAGGTAAGCTAATTCAATTTCTTCTACCATGTGGGAGTTCCTGGGGACAGTGATAACATAACAAAGTGACTTTATATGTAGTGAAAACTATAAACCCTTTTGAGATTGAACACCATTGTTCATTCTTATTTTTGAGAGTCTCTCAGATTTTGAGAAAGTCACTCAAGAGTCTCAAGAGATTTGTGAAAATTTTAAGAAAAAGAGGAGAAAACATTAAAATTTGCCTACCAAATCATCTATACCTGTATCTTGGCACTAAAAGCTTTAAATCATAAGGTAGCAGTGCTTTTTACTAACAACAGTAGGAGTATGAACAAAAGCAGTAATTTTAACTTTAAATGCCAGCAATATACAATGCTAATGCCAAATACCACTGCAGTGGCCATAGAAACCTTTCACTTCAAATTATAGCACTACCCTCTGCAGAATGTGTGGGCAGAACTCTGTAACATGCTGTTTTCACTTGCACACACCCTTCAGTCCTTAACCCCTTCCTAATCAGGTCCGCTTCCTCCCTTCTTGACAGATAGCCTCCTTTTCTCCTACATAGTTGGCTGAAATATGATTCTATTATAAATGGTATGAAAATTATTTTAAGCATTGCAGCTTAAATTTGGTAATATCAAGTAAAATTTCAGAACTGTTCAGAAATTTGGAGATCATTCTATCAGTTTTTTTTTTTTATATTTGAGCTGTAAATTTAAATAAGTTTTCCAAAAAGTTCTGATAACCTGTTCTCTCTATTATTCATGAGATTACAAGGATAAGCATTTTGCAATATGTTCATTTTACAACGTGACTTTTGGCCCCACACCTTTAAGTCACTTTGACAAGTGAGTACTAGGTGACATGGGAAGAGACCCTGAAGCCTTTTCTATACCAAGATGACTAATAAAAACTTATATACATATAGATATTTCTGTAGTTCCAGAATTATAACTTACTAAATGGATGCAAATATATATCTCGCAATTAATCGTCCCTCAGCTGGATTCCAGAATTGCCCATGGTACTTCCAGGGACACTTAATAAAAGGGGGATGTGATGCCAGAGAAGATGGTGTGGGAAGAAATAGTGATATTAATTGATTTTCCTTTAAAGTGTTTTTTTTTTTTTTTGCAAATTCTCAGAAATCGGTCAACCTATGAACACAGAATTAGGCTGTTTCCTAAGATCAGTGCCTTGTAAGCTAATGCTTCATTTCTTCTGCAAGCATTTGATTTTTAGAATTCAATTGTTGTAAGGCCTTAGAGTCACTATAGACTTTGATAGACATCCTGCAAAAGGGTAGAGTATTAGTCCTCCACTTAGCTCTATTTCCCAAGTCTGTAGATATTTGGCATTAGTGTTCATATACCAGGAGCTGCAGGCAAATAAATTAACTGCGTCTTTCCTAGTTTAATATAAAAGTACTTGGCTTTCTGAAATTATGTCCCTATATTAAATCCTTCCAATATAATATCTCTATTTTTTTTTCATCTGATACTGAGTTACCTAGAAACACTTTCTTGTGAAGTACTTTCATTTTCACCACAATCATGAAACTATGAAGCAAAACTCAGTTCTCAGGACTAATGAATACTAACAGTACTGACATTTGCAAAGGTACTAATTTTGCCAGCTTTGTTTTTTGTTATATCCTCAGACCTCAGAGCTGTTCCTGAAATATAATAGACACCTTTTACATTATTATTTAATAAATGAATAAATAAATGAGTGTAAAACTCCATTACAAAACAGTAGAAAGATCCAATTCTCTAAAGCTCGGTTAGACACTGTAAATGTGAGGTTATTATTAGCAGAATAAAACAGGCACCAGAAAAATCATCTATCCATTTTCAGTCAAATAATAAGATCAGTGTAGCCTGAAGCAAAAGTTATGATTTAGTTGAAAGAGAGAACACGAAGGACATCTAGCCATAATTTTAATATTGTTTTCACCATTCCCTGGAAGTATGCTTAATCAACTTTAGCAGTCATAGGTGAAGGAGGAAAAGAAAGGGAATATAAAATTTATAAAATGCCTATTGATGATCACAGATGGGAATAACAAATGAGAGAAAAATCCCAAGAGCAAAAGCCTTAAGAAACAGGATGAAATAGATACTCATTGTAAGCTGGCTCTTTGATGTACTCTAATGTTTGTCCAAGAAAGCTGTGGAAAAGACTGACAGCAGCTTTGATTTCCTCTGTCAGTAATTATGAATAGACACAGTGAAACTTCAGGTATTCCAAGGAAGAATTTCTGGAAATAAAGAGAAGTGTATTCAATGAAAACTATGAAACACGTGCATGTGTGGCTGCATGCATGCACACAGTGAAACAAGCTATTTAAATATTTCAGTGTAATGCTTGGATTTTGAAAAAGAAGAGCCTTTATGTTTCCCTTTATACTTATTCATAAAGAGGTTTTACATTCATGATCAGGTTGCATTCTGTGAAGAAGAGTAATGAACTGCAAAGTTCTGTTTCTGCAACTAATGATATACTAGGAAAGAACTGTGGCTTCTAATTTATTACTCTACAGCACTGATGCTGTTTCATGTCACCCTCTGCCAAATGCCATATTCATTTTTAAGTTGTAAAACTTCTTCAGATCCTAGACATAGCCAGGCAACCGGACACTTTTTAGATTGTTGGGTCCATGCACCTTTCATAGTAAATAAATGGCACTTGGAATGTCAAACATCTCCCTTACAGGAAAATAGCTAATATTCCCTTAGTAGATAAAATAGCTCCCCAAAGATGTCTATGTTCTAATCTCTGGCATCTGTGACTACATTATATGACAAAAGGGACTCTGCAGATATATTTAAGGTTATAGACCTTAAAATAGAAATGATTTTGAATTAGCAGATGAGGTTAATATAATCCCATGAGCCTTTTAAAATAGAACTTTCTCCAACTGGGGTTATAGAGATGCAGCAGACGGTGTAAGTCAATGAGATTAGCAGTGCAAGAAGCATTCATCGAACATGCCCTTGCCAATTTGAACGTGGAGGGGACAGTGTGACAAGGAATACAAGTGACTTACAGAGCTGAGAGAGGCTCTTGGCAGACAGCCAGCACAAAAAGCAATAACTTTATCCCTACAGTGCAAGAAAATAAATGTTGCAAACAACCTGAATGAACTTGGAAGTGAATGTTCTCTCAGAAGTTTAAGAGTCCAAGCCAACCAACATCTACATTCAATCATTGTGAGAACCACTGATATCAGTGCTGATATCCCTCTGAAATTGTCAGCTACAGAACTTTGGTGTTATATCATAGATAAATGAGTAAAACATGTTTATATAGATATAATAAAATAACAAGTATAATATATGTTCTATTCATGTATACATAAATATATGCAATACTACAAAGCCATTAAACAGAATGTAATCTTGCCATTTGTGATGTGAATGGATCTTGAGGGTATTAAACTTAGTGAAATAGGGCCTCCCCTGGTGGCGCAGCGGTTGAGCGCTGGGCTGCGAAGCTGCCGGCGGCCTCAGCAGTGCCTGTTTGATCCCTGGCCACCTGCGAGGGTCCCACACCGCGCACAGACCTCTCCTGCTGCGCCCACTGCTCCCCTCAGCAGTGTGCTTCATCAGTCTGCCTGTTCTGTTCCCTGCTCTGGCTCTGGTGAATTCTCTTACCCTTCTGCGTTTCTGACTGTACCCAGTGCTTGTATAAATAAATAAATAAATCTTTAAAAAATAAACTTAGTGAAATAAGCAAGATAAGAAAGATAATGAGAATGTGATTTTGCTTCTATGTGGAATCTAAAAAACAAAATAAATTAACAAAATTTATAAATACAAAGAAGAAATGTGTGATTCCCAGAAGGGAATCTGGGGATAGGCAAATGGATATTAAGAGATACACATTTATAATTATAAAATAAATAACTGATGGGAGTGTAATCTACAGTACAGAGTCCATAGGTAATAATATTGTATTGCAAATTAGAAAATTTGCTGATAATAGAAGAAAAATAAGTATATGGCACTGACCATTTCACAAGTATAAAAATATTAAGTCATTATATTGCACTTCTGAAACTAATATAATGTTGTGTGTCAATTATATCACAATTAAAAATAATGATCTATGGGACAAAGAGGCATTTTCAAGAACTGAGAGGGAGATTTATAACATGAAATGCACACAGTGCATAACAAGATAAATCTGATAAATGCCCTATGATTCTACCCATGACCTTATGTAAAAAAAAGCAAAAAAAAAAAAAAAAATAAACCCAAAGCAAGCATGACAATGAAATAATAAATATAAGACCAGAACTCAAACTGAAAACAGAAAAATCAAGAGAAAAACTAATGAAATGAAGAGGCATTGACATGATTAATAAAGTTGACAAACACTAGCATGATTGATAGAGAAAAAAAAGGCAAAAATTACCAATAAAGAATAAAAGAGAAGATAACACTGGAAAGCCTATAGTCATCAAAAGATAATGTGTATATAACAAACAGCTCCCATAGTGACACTTACCTCTTAGATAAAATACACATTACCTGGAAAACAACAAGTGCCACAATTCACACTATATGAAAGAGACTATTTGAATAGCCTTATAATTATTAAGGTTGTTGAACTGGTCATTAAGCCTCCCCCAAAAAGAAAAAGTAAGCACAGAAGTTTTCAATAGGGTACTCTTCCAGATGCTTAAAGAATAATTAACATAAGTTCTATATAATCTCTTCCAGAAAAATAGATGATATGGGAACAATTGCTAATTTATTTCATGGAACTAGCTAAGAGTAGGTTTGATGTCACCTCTATGTTTCATGTGCAGCCTCAGAATCCTGTTTAGCCCAATACAAGAGCAATGACTATAAAATCATTTGCTTCACCTCATAAGATTGATCCAGCTTCCCATCCTTATACAAGACAACATAAAGAAACATATTTTATTATTTTTAAAAAAAATTTTTAAAAGATTTATTTATTTATACAAGAACCGGGGTACAGGCCAGATTTGCGAGAGGGTGAGAGGATTCACCAGAGACAGAGCAGGGAACAGAACAGGCAGACTGACGAAATACGAAATGCTGAGGGGAGCAGCGGGCGAGACAGGAGAGGTTTGCTGCACCATGTGGGACCCTCGCTGGCCGCCGGGGATTGAACTGGCACTGCAGAGGCTGCGGACAGCTTCACAGTGCTACACTCAACCATCTGTGTCACCAGGGGAGGCCTGGAACAGGTATTTTAAAATGAAGGTTACCAAACTATGCCCACCACAAAGTTACCCATAGTCTACCACCAAAGTCCAACGTGCTCCTTCCCCACCTTGCCCTTACCCCTCTACTTCCCCTTCTTCCTCTAGAAGATTCATATCTATAATTAGCTTTGTGAGCTCAGTTTTTTTTTAAGATTTATTTATTTTATGCATACAAAAACTGGGGTACAGGCCAGAAGTGCAAGGGGGTAAGAGGATTCACCAGGGACAGAGTGGGGAACAGAACAGGCAGAGTGACTGAAATACACTGCTGAGGGGAGCAGTGGGCGAGACAGGAGAGATCTGCTTTGTCATGTGGGTTGCTCCGTGGCTGGGGATTGAACTCGTGCTGCAGTGGCTGTGGGTAGCTTCATAGTGCTGCGTCTTACCCCTTGTGCCACCAGGGCGACCCAAGATCAGTTCTTTTTTTTTTTTTAAGATTTATTTATTTATACAAGCACTGGGTACAGTCAGAAGCGGCGGGGTGGGGGGGGGGTGAGAGAATTCACCAGAGCCAGAGTGGGGAGCAGAGCAGGCAGAAGGACCGAAGTACACTGCTGAGGGGAGCAGCGGGCACAGCAGGAGAGGTCTCTGCGCCATGTGGGACCCTCCTCCGGTGGCCAGGGAGCAGCTAGGGATCAAACTGGCACTGCAGAGGCTGCGGGCAGCTTCGCAACCCAGTGCTCAACTGCTGCACCACCGGGGAGGCCCTCGCGATCAGTTCTTAATTTGGATTTATCTGACCCTTTGTTTGGGTTCTCTATATTGCACATACATGTCACACCGTCTGGTATCTGTCTGTCCACTTCTGATTAATTTTGCTTAACATCATCCCTTCCAGCTCCATGTGGTTGCATATAGCAAGAGTTTATCTTTTTTAATAACTGAGTAGTATCCCATCATGTATATCTACCACTTCTTGATCTGCTCATCAGTTTTATAAACAATAAAGTAGTTCCCATAGTTTGGCTGTTGTAAGTACTGCTACAATAAACAACACTATTAGTATTTTTGTATTATCTAAGTAGGTCCCTAATATATATGTATGCATATATTTCTGCAGTTTTTTACTAGACTGTATAAATAGTATATATATACTAGTGTGTGTGTATATACTAGTGTGTGTATATGTACAAATAAACACATTTTATTTATGTAGTTTCTTACTAGTTCTTCAAAGCACGTTAACATCTTTGAATTTCAAGAAGTAAAAGAAAATAATAGGTAATAAGTTTATAGAAAGTATACTATGTTAAAATATACAATTGACATTTTTTGTAAGTAAAAATATTTCGTTGTAATTTTACATAGTTCAGCCTAGAATATCCCATTACTTTAAGGATGGGTTATGAGGTTGAGAAATGACCTGTACTAGTTTCTGACAACATCTTTATGGACACAGGAGGAAGAGAAATAATCTCCAGAATTCCCAAAAGATCCCTGTTCATAGCAAAACATATAGCACTAAATAATACAATTGTAGTTTGCAGAGTGTTACCCAAAATAGAGGCAAAAATTTCGCCTCCATTTCTCATTTAATATATTCAAATTCCATAAAAGAAAATGACTTGATACTATCAGTAGCTGCTTTAATTGCTTTTATTCATTCTGGTTCACTTGTGAGAAGTTCTCTAGGCACTTAATAGGAGAATATAAAGTCACTGAGCTCTTGTTCTACATGAATAATCTTTTTATTCTCTAGATGGTCCTCATATAAAGGAAGTCTCATAACTGTACAGTACTTAATTTCAATCAAATTGGCCACTACAGTTTTCAGGTCTAAGGTATGCCCAAGCATCAGCGTAGGGTTATCATTGTATTTCTTGGGTCTTCAGTAGAATTACGCATAAGGAATTATATGGTGCATAATTTAAAACCCATTGGGCAAATGATGACTAGTCTGACATTCAAGTCTCATCTTTATAGCTAATGGTAAATCTGTCATCTGAGAGAGAATTTCTGGATTGAGAATATGCTATGCTAGAGTGGGTATAACATAGACTCTGTAGAAAACTTCTAGGGTGAAAATATATATATTCAAAAGTCCTAGGGATTAGTGCATGGATATCTTTGAAGGTCTCTTCTGCACATTGTATGGGAATTCTGATATTAAGGAATTGTAGTGGGTGCTTATGGGTGACATATATTGGAGCTAAATTAAATGTTGATGAGAGAACACTGAGAAGCTGTTAATAAGTGTAACAAATTCAGATTTTCTTCTTAGAAAATAAAGCATAGTATCTGGCAATGACAGAAGAATAACTGAAGGCAGGTAGTTCCATTAGCAGGAATCCTGAAGTGTATTGGTTGACTGAATCTAGTAGAGGGTCTCTCACGAGATAGCAGTCAAGATGTTGAATAGAAACCATGTCATCCAAATGCTTTACTGGGCCTGGAAAATCAATTTGCAAGTTGACTCATCCAGGTGGTCTCCCTTACCATCAGGACATTTTCAACAAGGCATTTGGGTGACATATATAGGAACTTGGTCCGTGGCCACCACACACAATGAAAGTGGTGAGAGTTGAAAATTGCTTAAACTGTATCTGAAACATGGTGAGTTCCCTGTTTATTTAAATGATACCTACTATTATTTTGAAGTTATTTTTTCCCCTGTAATGCTGTATGAACAAATTACTAAAATGTCCAAAGGAGGGAAAGGATGCTTCAGATGGCTGATATAAATGAAGAAATAGTAAGTAGCTGACATTTAAGTTAGTGCTTGAATTTAAGCAGGGATAGAAAATGCCATCAAATGGGTAAATACAGACAAAAATAGTGATTTTCAACAGAATGGAGCACAATCTTTTTTTTTAATTCTCTAACATTACACAGGATGCAGTGTGGAAGTAGAAACAACGTTGAAAATAAAAATCAATCAATAAATTCAGGTCTGATTTTGAAGAGTCACACTAAGGCATCCTCAGAAAATACCCAGTGATCTAAGTGGTCCACTTTGTTGAATAAATAAATATTTGGAACTGTAGGGTATGCATTTGTATATAGGAGGGTGTTAAAGGTAATAAGGAAAAGACAGGAAGAAGTCTTGATTATTATAAGGGTTTACTATCAATAGGTATACAACAAGAAATTTATTTTATCAATGAAATTTTTAAAAATAAGAAATTTTTTTTTGCATTTAACCAGTAGAGTTAATTTACATGGACACTTACTGTGACACTGTTTCACTCTATTACCTCAGACAAAATTAATGTCTCAGGATTGTTTATTTAAAATAAGAACTAACAATATTAAATAGTCTACATGGCCCATGGGTATTGTGATTCTTTAATGTTCAAGTTAACAAAAGACATTTGTTTAAAATATCTTAGTGCTTATTAATTAATTAGAAACACCAGGTTGAGCCTATCTGGGTGGATTAAGATAAAGCTCAAAGTCCTGAAAAGTCATCAAATCCTCCCCAAACCTCACCTGCTCCTATTTTGCATGTTCATGCTAGAGTAAATATATATCCCATTATTCTTGAAAAGGTTGATTGAGCTGCCAAACAGCATAATTTTCTAGAAAATAACCCTACAATATGTCACCCTGTTGTTTTTTTAAATCACTTTGCTGCTCTGACTTAGAATTATTGTTCACTTTACTTGTTTTCTCATTCATGGAGTTCCATAAACACTGATGTGACAATGGAACCTCACTTATATCGTCTCTATAATGCACATTTGTGCTACTGTAAATCATTTGAGATACAGACCTTTCCTATCCCTTATACTGGAACGAGACCTAAATAGTCTCTTGCAGAATTTAATGGCCACCCTACAACTAAATACTTCATTCCTTTTTATAATGCCTTTAAAAGGACTAATACATTTTATAACATTAAAATTACAGGTTCTTTGCATGATGCAAGCATGTTTTGCCCCAAGCCATGAGGTCCTCTGGGTCCAGCCCTTTGGATGATTTTCAGATTATCCTCCTAAGAGTGAAGCAGGACTGTGCTTCCATGTTTGGCTAGTGGCCATTGAGAAAGGGAGAGCAGATTAGTGTGAAGGTTCACCCTTAGCTGAGGGGAGGTACATGAATTATTGGGGTTTCCCAGGCAGGTCAGGTCCCCAGTGAAGAGGACAGAGTGCAGAACAGTCCCTCTCTCCCCCACTGCTTTGAGAGCAAGCTGATCTTGTGAAGCACAACAGCAAGACCTGTATGTATGAAAACCCAGGGAAGAGGGATATGAGTGTTACCTAAAAAAGGAGGCACCCCTGCATACCACTAGGAGGCCCCTCTAGCATCCACTGAGTTAAAAGATAGAATCTATGATATGTCATCTATAATAAAATGTAACTGTTTTATAACCCAATAGGTGGTCTGGGGAACTTATAATCACTTGGGAAGAATGTGTATTTAGCTTTTCGCAATGTATTGCTAGTGCCTTACGAATGTCTATTAAGCCCATGTAGTTTAATTCTTTCTTTAAGGCAGTTGTTTATTTTCCGTCTGGTTGACCTGTCCATTGGTGAAAATGGAGTTCTGAAGTCTAACCCCTACCACTATAGTATTTCTACCAATGTCTGTTCTCAAATTTTCTAATAATTGTCATATATATATATTTAAAGATTTATTTATTAATGCAAAGAGCTGGGGTACAGACTAGAGGTCAGTATGGGGGGTGGGTGAGAGTGATACCAGAATTGTCAGGCCTAGTCTCCCAGCCAGGAACGGATTACAGGCTGCAGGGCAGCGCTGAGCCCCAGCTGCTAGACCCCCCACAGGTTGGTGTCTTAGGAAGCCTCAGCGGGAACTTCGCAGACGCTCAGGCAAGCAAGCAAGAAGCGCAGGTTTGTTTAGAAGAAAAAGTTTATTTAGGAGAAAAAGAACAAAGTGGGACTCCCAGGCCAGGGAACCAGGCATGGGAGGGGCAAAGAAGCCAAAGTGGAGTTGTGTCTCAGGGAATATAGACCTTTTTCCCTCATTATTCTAAAGTTCCACCAGTCTTTTTGTGATTGGTTAGTTCTCGGCTGTCTCACTTAATTTGCTACTGAGTGGGGATCTTCACATTCCTTATCTAACAGCTTTCTCTTTCACCATTTGTTGTATCTTTAAATATATGGCCCAGTCTTCTGGATGGGCATCCCTGCATTGAAGTTAAACAGCTGCCCTTCTAATGTGTCCATAAATTAAATCACTCTCCATTTCTCCAATCTCCGCCTCCCTTTACCACCTGAAGGAAACCAGGACTAGCATTAACAATGTTGTCCTTGGTCCTGGGATATTTGTTTTTCCTAGTGGAATGGGTTACTTTCCCTTGGTTGTCCTTATCTCTGAAGCCTCCCTAAATTCTTCAGAGGTCCCCTCCTGCACTGTCCCTAAAACTGCCTAATTTCTAGCTTGCCCTGTGTCTCAAGAGGATTCACCAGACACAGACCAGGGAACAGAACAGGCAGGCAGACTGACAAAATACACTGCTGAGGGGAGAAGTGGGTGAGTCAGGAGTCAGGAGACGTCTGCTGCGCCATGTGGGCAGCTCCCTGACCGGGGTTCGAACTCGAACTCGTAATTCAGTCGCTGCAGATAGTTTCATAGGTCACGTCCCAATCCCTTGCTCCACCAGGGAGGCCCTGTCTTATATATTTTGTTGCTCCTTTGTTTGGTGGATACATACTGATGAAGGTAGTTTTTCCTAATGTAAAGTGCACTTAATCATTCCATAGAGTGTCTAGCACTGTATCCTGTTACCTTTAGCTGGAAATTTATTTTATTTGATATAACTAAGGCTTTCCTTGTCTTTCTTTGCATGCTATTTGTTTGCAGGATTGTTTTTCAGCCCTTTACTTTGAGCCTATATTTATCTTTGGAGTCAGGTGCAGCCAGTTGGTAACAGACCATTGGGTTTTGTTTCCTTACAAGAAATATTGAAAAGAACATTCATATCCAAATCAAAGAGAAGATCTTCCACAAAAAACTGAATAACAAACGAGATAGGACCAAAAAAAAAAAAAAATGAAGACAAAATGGCAGTAACAAGACCCCATTTATCAATAATCAACCCAAATGTAAATGGACTATTCTCACCATTCAAAAGGCACAAAGTGCCTCTTTGGATCAGAAAGCTAAACTGCTGGAAAAGATATAAACTTAACTCTTCATTCAATTCACTATAAACCATTGTGCCTCATACAACCTGTGCTCTTCTTGAACTTGCTTTCCATATCCACAAAAAAAAAAATCCTTAAGGAATGAGCAGTGTGGTACATACTCCCTCACTAGCCTCCAGAGAAGATTTCTCTCTGAGCATTCTTTAAAGTGTAAATGAATGTAACTGCCTGAAATTTACATTTCCCAGGGACATTTGCATTTCAAAATGAAGCAAAATCTTTACTTACTGAATTTTAGGAAGGAAAACATAATCTCTCTAGAGATGTCTCAGAATATCTGGAGTAGGAAGGAAGAAACCTTCTTTCTTTCTCAATAATCTGTTACTGCAACAAGATCCAGCTCATCCAATACCTTAAATTGTGGAGAAAAAGGAACTCTTCTGCACTGTTGGTGGGAGTGCAAACTGGTCCAACCACTATGGAGAGCTGTGTGGAGATTTCTGGACCTACTAAACATAGAGCTTCCACAGGATCCAGCAATTCCACTCCTAGGTATTTACCCAAAGGACACAGAAACATCAATTCCAAAGAACACCTGCACCCCTATGTTTATA
Source organism: Talpa occidentalis (assembly GCF_014898055.3). Classification (NCBI taxonomy): domain Eukaryota; kingdom Metazoa; phylum Chordata; class Mammalia; order Eulipotyphla; family Talpidae; genus Talpa; species Talpa occidentalis. Next base: position 21,168,048 of record NW_023603184.1, on the reverse strand, counting down.
GCAGCACTATTTACAATAGCTAAGCTTTGGAAACAGCCCAAATGCCCAAAAATAGATGACTGGATCAAGAAGATGTGGTACATATATACCATGGAATATTACTCAGCATTCAAAAAAGATAAACACATGCAATTTGCAGCAACATGGATGGCGCTGGAAGGGATCATGCTCAGTGAAATAAGCCAAAAAGAAAAAGAAAAATACCGGATGGTCTCACTCATAGCAGGAATCTAGAATACTTAAATAAGGGACCAGGAAAATGAATAACTATAAGAAAGTGAAAATCAAAATCAACAAAAACTATGAACCAGAGACACTTTTTGGGGGGTGGGGGGCGGGAGGGGAGGGATTGGGGTCAGAATGGGGGGATTGCAAATGTATGAGGAATATAAAAATAAAATTTATTAATTAAAAAAAATAAAAATAAAAAATAAAATAATAAAAAAAAAGAGTAAGGTGATTTGGCTGTTTCAGGATGCAGGCCTTAAGCAAAGAAGGCAGTGAGACTGGAAGTGTGGAATTAAAAAGTAAACCACCAGAAACATGATAGCAGGGGATTCCATTCCATCGAAGTTCTTGACTAGCAAAATTATCTGGGTCTATATACATATTTTCTACACTGCTTCTTCTAACTTACTTGTTCAGTTCCACTTTCTGTCCTAAATTCAGATTGCACTTCTTTAATCCAAATTGTATATCTATCACAGCTTAAATTTTCCATCTTCTTCTATGGGTCTGATTCTTGAAAGCTTGGTATAGTCTAATTTTCACATTGCGGCCTATAGTCCCCTGAAATCTTATAAGAAGTTTCCATATTGTTGTTAACAGATTTAGGGAACCAGCTCCATCTGGCATCACATGGTTGTTCTTGGCTATTACCTGAGTTTTCTTAACCTGTTTGTAAGGTGGGTTATGGTTTCAGCACTCTCCTTGATCATTTTGTCCACTGCAGATGCACAGAACAGGCCACCTCAAGATGCTCAAAACAGAACACCCCAAGACTTTTAGAGTTAGCCTCCTCAATACTTCTTACTCTGGCATGCAGAATCAGGGCACCTGGGAAAATTCCACCACCACAGCTGAGTTCTGGATGAGTTAAGAAATTACCATTGGCCAGATTAGTAGGAGAAATAATCAAAAATTAATAACACATGTATGGAGAATTTACATACCTGTACATTTCAAGGTAAAATGAGGCAAACCAAGTGTCCATTTCCTTTGTTCCATTTCCTAAGATACCTGGAGTGTCAAGGAAATAAGAGAGAAGGCTACGTATGATAAGGAGAGGATGACTCCATTCTTTTACTCTGAGAGTATACAGATAGATTTCTTAAAACGGAAATATTCAAAGTTACTGTGAATATTAAAGAAGAAAATGCATCCAAAGTGTGGAGAGAATCTGTTACATCTTCAATGCTCAAAGATGGGGAAAGCACCTCTGAGTCACAATTGGAATACTAATACATATTTCATCAGAATTAAAAGTGCTATAAAATTTTATCAAAGTATTTTAAGTACAAAATTTAAATTGTGGTCGCTAGGTTGACAAATTTGTAAAAAAGGAAATTAGGATGAAGTAAGTTGCACTTTATTTCATTAATCCCTGTTTTAGGCAAGCTGGTTAAGTGCACAATCTCTGAATCATAATGAAAATTTTAATGTTAGCACACTACTTCCTCCTATTAGCTATGAGAAATTGACTAATTTACTCAAGTGAGAAAAGTGGAGATAGTATCATACCTCATAAGGTTGCGATTAGGTTTGATTATATCTAGATGTAGATGAATATAAAGATATATAGATATAGAAGATATAGATATATGCCTATGTATATACTAGGATGCATCAAATTAAATATAGTACTTATAACTTTATTTTATCTGAAAAATGTAAGTATTAGAAAATACCTTTTTTAAAAAAGTAGGAAATAAGGCAAAGTGATCTTGAATATAATCACATATGGCAATTATTTTTATATTATGGAGCACTATGTAACCACTGAGTTTGGGTGACACTTTGGAAGATTTGAAAAGTGCTAAGAAAATCCCCATTATTTCAGGGACTTTAGACTCTCATATGGAAGTTATACTTTCATACAAATATCAAATATGATTCTGTAACAGAAGCAAGGGGATGGAGGGAATTAATTTTGAGCAAATTATTTAGGAATAATTTAATTACACAAAGCCACACCTTGGAGGATTCCTGTCCATAAACCATTTTTCCATTAAGACTATTTTTTTTTAATTTATAGATTAATCAATATAGGAATGCCAGTGTGGATTCTTGACAGTCATTTAAGTTTCTGTACATCTTCTTTGAGGAGATCAATTTACAGCACATTTAAATGCATTTTGCCAGTTTAAAAGAAAAATATTTTAAGTATTGTTTTGTTTAAACTGCTTTTTTATTTTTATATTTTTAAAAGAAAAGTGTTTCTAATAATTAAAAAAAATTCAGTTTGTAGCTAAAAACCATGGCCAACCAAGATGAAATTTAAAGTACATTTTTAAGAATCCATATAAAAATATTACTTAAAAACTATTTTTTAAAGTGTAGATGGCAGACATAGGCTAGAATAGATACAGTCTCAATGTCTGTCTCATAAATATTATAATAATTAAAACTAACTTGTATTTTGAAGATATTCTATGTTGAAGTTGAAGAATTTAGCCCAGAGGAAAGAAAAATTGATGTTTGATACTCATTAAAGCTGAAACAATTTTTTTTTCTTCCCAAAGTTCTAAACAAACTGCTTTTCAGAAGCAAAGACTTATGATTTTTACATTTCTATGTACATTTTTCTTCAAAATGTCATCTATGGATAGGACATTTTGCAAAAAATTGTATATTCTTTGACACCTAGACTGAAGTTCTTAAAGAGTCAATTTTGAAGCTTTCCCAAGTTTAATCGGTGAAATTTATAAACCATCATCAGACAGAACAATTCTTTTTTCTGAGCATTCCATTAACATTACCCTCTACTGTAAGACCAATCAAAAAAATAAGTGCAAGCACATCAAAAATGATTTAACTTGATATATGAATAGTACATTTCATCAGACTAATTCTAAAGGACAATATTATAATTTCAGAAATTTAATAAATTGATTAATATTTAATGTGACATGACTTGTATATTATTTTGTTGCTGAAATTATTTTCTCAGGAGTATGTGAATCCAATAAGATATAAAAAAGCAAGCAATGTTGTTTGTTTGGAACTTTAATAAACATCATCACTAGTTAATGCCATGAGTCAGAGAACACTAACAGATTATTTTCCAGTAAAAGAATATATAAATGTTACACTAATGACAATGAAGTTTGCAGTTGTTTTTTTTTTTTTATTTTTAAGAACTGAGTATCAAAATATTGAATAGTCAAATGCTGCCTTCATGGAGATATTTTATCTGCCGAAATTATTTGGCAATGACCAATTTGCAAGCTGTTTGCACCTTTAATTTTAGGGAAGGTACCCAAGTGACTTAACACCCAAGTCAGCTAATTCACCCTATCTTTAGCGAATTGCAAGTAAATTAATTTGGCACGCTTAGCAGGATATTCTTAATGCAAATGTGGCCTCCTGTTTTCCTATGGCTTCCCTAATTAGAAATGACATTATTATTATATTAGTATGTGAAAACTGGGATAATCATCTCATCTCCATTTCTGCAGAACAAACAATTTATTCTGCAGAGTCTCAACAGAGAGATGCTATGTTGTTCTCCAACTTCAGCCCTGTGGGGTATCATTTTAAAACAGTAAAATCCACAAGACTAGAATAATAGGAAAGTGATTGAACTATTCAGACCCACCAAATCATGAAGCAGAATGTGGTATCTCTCTGCTATTAAATGACAAAAAATAATTGTCTGTTGTTATCCTTCTTCATGAGACCCTCATAAGAGACCCTTTCTTTAATGCTCAGTTCCATTTTTACTATCATGATCAGAGAATAAAGATGATTCTTTTGTGTTGGACTGAATTAAAAATAATCCTGGGGGACTGATTCTGAGTGGAATGGGGAAGGAGAGGAATTTTAAGTATGGTAGAATTTATGTTAGAGAGAAGCAAGAGCCAATTTAAAAGTTCTTCATACAGTGTCTGCTGTATAGTAGGTGCTTAATACTTAAGAAAGTATTAACATTGGTTCTCTGTTGGGGCCATGGGAAGTATAGCCATGTGTGAAATTGGTAATCAGGAATTATAGATTGGCGTTAGTAATGAGAATTTGAGTAAATCAATTTGCCCCTTGGAGCTTCAAATTTTCATTTGTAAAATCATCTTGAAAGATATTCCCAGCTCACTGGGATTTTCTCTTGAGTGATATAAAAGTTGACTGTAATATAGCGTGGGGCCTAGTCCAGTGTAGCTTATAAATGCCAGTTCAATCCCTTTTCCCCTATGAGTTTTAGGGCATCAACCCAATCCTGGTACAAGTGCTAAGTACCAAAACTCTCTGTCTCAGTTTCCTACTCATCTAAGGAAATTGTTATTCCCTTCTCACTACTTTTTAGATGAAATGAAGCAGTTCATGTAATAATACTTCATGAAGTTAAAAGACCTTTTTAGATGCAAGGGCTTATTACAGTAGTTGGAAATTGCCCCAGTTTTATTTTGTCACTAGAGACCTTTTAAAAAGATAACAATAGCTCAGTCACCAACTGGAAACCACAATCTAAAAAATGTGTTCCAGGTTCATATAATTTGGTACTATCCTGGTGCTATCTAAGATTAATAATAGATTCTAACATCATTATGTAAATTATTAATACTATATAAGTAGATGGCTAATGCAATTGAACCTATTAGGTAGGGAATAAAAATGACTAGAAAAAAGTATGATCATCGTTAAAGCCTGCAGATTTTGCTTCTGTGGGAGTCTCAGAAAGCTTTCTTTCTAAATGAAATGTGCCAGTAGACTTTCAAGAGCAGATGAGCTCCTCTTCCACTTCCTAGTTCTATTCACATGGCAAATTATTAATATTCTTTTAATCATATGTATATATAAAGCTAGGTATGCATACTTTTCACAAATGATATTTAGAAAATACTTTAAAAAGAAAGGGCCAGGGGCCTCCCTGGTAGCACAAGGGGTTAAGTCTCAGCACTCTGAAGCTACTGGCAGCCACTGAAGCATGAGTTCGATCCTTGGACAGGGAGCTACCCACATGGTGTAGCAGACCTCTCCTGTCTCGCCTGCTGCTCCCCTCAGCAGTGTATTTCAGTCAATCTGCCTGTTCTGCTCCCCACTCTGTCTCTGGTGAATCCTCTCACCACGCCTCCCGACCCTCTGTCCTGCACCGGGTGCTTGTATGCATAAATAAATCTTAAAAAAAGAAAAGAAAGGGCCTACCTACTACCCAGGAAAGATTCTAGAAATTAGTTATTTAAATAGGACCATGAGGGCCCATATGACTTTCACCAACAGCAATATTTCATTATCATCACAATGACTTTTATCATTAAGATCTATGAAGTAGAAAACCAGAATGTATTTGAGGTAAGATGTTCAATGCCACGTGTCATGATAAACTATTATGAAGTAAATCTGTTTCTTATTTGAAGAATTCTCTGCAATGAAAAATGAAAGAGCATATTGGTGAAAAGCAATGAATGATTTATTACATAAGAAAAGAAACTCTAGGGGAAATGTGATACTTGTCACTGGAATTTTATGGCTTGGCTTGGTGAAACATGACAGAAAAACAAACTATCTTCTCTTTTTTAGAATGTTTTAATTTTATAAAACACCCTTTCCATTAGTTATTTCTACCACTGATTCATTTCCAAAACTTCACATATCACAGACTGTCCTATGTATTTATCAAATTGGTTATTTTAGCTGCAACTTATTATGAAGATAAGAATGTGCCTCTTCAGCTTTCTCTTGCTGAAAATGACATATAAGAAATTCAAAAGGGAATTTTGATGGGAGAGAAATCAGGTGAGGAAAGAGGACTTGATAAGATCACCACACATCCCTGACTTACTGGGAAGCTGCAGGTTTAAACGGGAGAGCCTGAGAGAATCCATATTCTGTGCCTGACTAGCTGGAGACTACAGACACACATAGAAGCGATTGGAGGGATGTGGTAGAAAATAAAAACTGTACATACTCAACATGTGACTGAAATTTGAGTGGTCACATATGAACATATTAACAGAGTGGAGGGATTTTGAGTCAAAGTGATTGGAGTTCAATTTCTGACAGGATACTGGCTGGTAACAAGTTATGTAGAAATGTAGACACTAGAGGCAGACTCAAAAAAACAAAACAAAACAAAAAACCAAACCAAACAAACAAAAACTTTAAAACAAAAATACAGAAATCCCAGTAACAACCTGATGCATAGATTCATTATGGGCCAGGTAGGTTTTAAACAAGCAAAAACAAAATAAAAAAATCTAGACTTGCTATAATATATTCTCTAAAATGACTAGACTTCCACAAAATCTATGAGGCATATAAAGAAGAGTCTGAACCATAATTGGGATAGGGGTGCATGATAAAAGGGTGAATACACCAAAAAGGGACAGGAAATAACAGTTACTATAAACTGTCTCTGAGTGGACTCATAGGAACAGTAGATGATTCCAGATGGGAGAATCATTAGTAAATTTCAAGATAAAGAAATATAAAAAAGGAAAAATTATTTAAGATAAAAAATAGAGCCTTAGAGACCCTTTGCAATATTGGAGCATAGTTGCTATATTTTATCAGAATTAAGGCAATATCAATCTGAAATAGTTCATGATAATTTTAATATGCATATTTTAATCACAAAAGAAACTACTTGGAAAATAAGTAAAAGCAGTTTAAAAAATCATCATAAGAATTAAAATGACACATTAAAATATATTTCACACAAGGAGAAGGAAAGAACAGAATAACAAAGACATGAGACATATAAAAAAACAAATTAGCAAAATGAACATAAATTTAGTTATATCATTAAGCTCCACACAAATTCTCCATAAATGCACCAAACATTCCCATTAAAAAATTGACAGATTAAATTTAAAAAACAGTTCTAAATACTCTAGGAAGCTCATATTAGACTTAAAAAAAAAATTAAAAGTAAATGGATGGAAAAAGAGACCATGCCAAAATGTCCAGACACAAAGTGACTTATAGCAGATAAAATAGATTCTACAATAAGAAATAGTACTATATATAAAGAGAAAAAGTTTATAGAGATAAAAAGTCAGTCAGGAAAATATGAAAATTCTAAATGCATAGGAACTACTAACATTGTTACCAAAAAATGAGGTCAAAAGTAATGCAATTGAAATAAAAATTAACAGGACAATTTAGCACTGTTGATGATAACTTTAGCTTCCTACTGTCAATATTTGATAGGATAACTAGGAGAAATTTAGCAAGACTGTAAAACACTTGAGCTACCAACCAGCTTGACCAAACTGTTATCTATAAAACATTCCGTCCAACAAGAGCACAATATATATTCTTTTTAAGCACAAAAAGAACATTCTCCAGGAGATACTATAGGCTGGGAAATAAAATTTATACCATATATTTAAAATATAATGGAAGAATTTCAATAGCACAAATAAGGCAAATGTAACCAGTGCTATTCTCGAGGGCTTTCCTTTTTTTCCAGTCTTCCTTTCAGTCGCCCATTGCACACACTTCTCACCCTGATTTTTGCCTTTCAGCTACTGAGAAATATGAGAATCTCTGGGTCAAACTCCAGTTCTAAGTTAATAAACAACCTGAAAATCATGGTAGCCAATTCCCTAAGAAGTGAACATTTTTACAAATGAGAAACATAATCCAGAGAATACATTATTTTATTCACTTGCATAAACATCCTTAAAATGCAATAGACATATCTTGTACCTAAAAACATTAATTTGATATTGAAAACAATGGTAATGAGTAAAATATCTCTTAAATAGAAATATTGTCTTTTTAATTTTAATTGACAATTTAATTATGTATTATAATGCAATACAAGTCACCATATTTTCAGATAAAAATAACAATTAAAATTTTATATTAATAACAACAAATGAAAAATGAATAAAATTTTACATATGGTATAAAAAATACAAGATTGTTTATTTTCCAGAAAAGAAAAGAGGATTTGATAGCAGGGAGTAGTTAATAGAAGATTGGTAGGAGGACATCATTCTTTAGATAGCACAAATTTTTCTCTGCGTTTCTTGTTTCAAAATATTTCAATCTTGTTGGACCTCACTGTCTGCTTTCAGATTGTGCATAAGAGATAAAACTACAGAGGGACACAATTAAAGATCAAATAAATAGTGATTCAAAACATGGACATAGTACAAGTGTATGACTGAATTTACTGATTGAGAAGAGATGAGACATTCATCCCATTTGGCTAGCATATATGTGGAGGAAAATATTTTGATATGGTTAAATGTTATACACAATTCAAATTTATTATTAATATTCTCAGATTAGCTACCCTTATGGAAAGTATATTTGCAGAAACCATAATATCAAAATCTTCTTACTGTATTTATTAGGTTGTATATGAAAAAGTTGTTAAAATATAAGGATGAAAATCTCCCAAATAATGGTTTTAGAGAGCTACTCTAGGGAGCAGTAATTGGATACTCATGGAATAGTCATCATGTGAGTTAAGTGGGTTTGGCTTATCTGAATATAATCCCTTAAGAGTGTGGGTACCAGAAACTTGGGGGATACAGAAAGAGACACTGGAAAGAGACATAGATGAAAGACCTGTGGGGAGGCTGAAAATAGCAACCTTTATCTTGACTTGCATTTTGTTCCTTTTCTTCTAGACTTGCTTGTCTCCTTCTGCCCCTATCCTATGGGTCCTCGTCAGAAGGTGCCTTAGACTTCTGGCAAGTATTCGCCCTGCTTTGGGTCAATACTGTTCAGTTGGATATTTAGCCCAAAAGGTATGGGCAAGTTTGGATGCTTAACTGGAAACTATTTTAACTATATTCTTTCTCTCCGCTCCTCTCCATTGCACACTAGTTGTTCTTTTATGCACTAAAGTATGTTTTCTCTTTATTTGACCAATGGCAGAACCGATTTAGAGCAGGCAGGTTTGAGGATCCTGGGGTACCTCTCAGTCTTATCACTAGCACACATATTTTCTCTCCCACACTTCCTTCCTCAATGTCCTTATCCCTTATTTCAGCATTCGTGAAACTATATTCCAATAAAGTATTACCAAATAAACTTTGTTCTTGAGTATTCTGAGAAAATAGCAAGAAGTCTTGATCTAATATTACTGAGACATGTTAATGTTTCATTTGAAACCAGTTTGATAAACAAAACATCCTTTCAATGTCAATGTTATAAATAAATGTTTTAAGTTTTTTTTAAGAAAAGGAAAGGTAAAGAAAGCTCTTACATTATTGAAAGCAAATGAGTTATATCTATATTTGTCTCTATACATTTCCAAGTATGTTGTCACCTGGAACAATATTGTCCAGATTGTGATACTGAGAATGAAAGAAAACAAAAGCAATCCCTGACTGCCTTCTCTAGAAGCTGACCTGACACTCAAACTAGACCATGGTGTTCTCCTGTAGAACAGAAAACAATCACCCAGATCAACATCAGAAAATGGCACTCTATGAACATACTAGAGAAATACAAATTCACTTTCTCCAGACCAACCAACTTCATGTCAGAGCACAAACTGTCGTACCTACAGATGTATTATTCACACGTTTCTGTTTCCCGTATGCCTAAGAAGTGCATGGCAAAATGTCGCCTTTTTTCTTGTACTTTTAAAAACCTTGAACACCATTTACCAGGCAAGTCAGTGATCTCGGGTGCAGGTGCCCTGCAGAGAAGTGATTGGAGTAAAGCTTTCCTTTCAGTTTTCAGTTCAGTATCTCTGCTTTGGGGGGTTTCTGTGCCGATGTGCATGTGTACAACATTTGTAATAAAGGCTTGAGTTACTTTAAATCTCTGGGTACCATTTTACCTCAAGAAATGGCATTTATTAACTGCGCTCTTTTCAGGAAACATGCTAGAATCTCTCTAAAAACTAAATCAAATCTTAACCTCAAATACAAAACCAGAAATGTTACTGTAATCTGGTAGATACATTTATCCTGGGTATAAAGTTCTGTAACAGCTTAATCATGCCTTCATTGTCTATCGTCATAGTCAGGCAGAAGGAGAAAAAATAAATAATGAGAATTTCATTTCTTTATTTCCTATGATAAAAAGTTTAATTTTTTGTAAAGATTTATTTATTTATTTATGCATACAAGAGCTGGGATGTAGGTCAGAGGTGCAGGGAATGAGAGGATTCACCAGAGACAGAGCGGGGAACAGAATAGGCAGGTCTACTAAAATACACAGCTGAGGGAGACAGGAGAGGTCTGCTGTGCCCTGTGGGTCAGCTTTCTGGTTGGGGCTTGAACTGCAGTGGCTGCTGATCCCTTCATACCCCAAGCTACACTTGATCCTGTCACCTCCCAACATGCCCCCGGGGGACCCATTAAAGTGTTTGAGTTGGGCAATGTGTGGGCATGTTGGGAGGTGACAGGATCAAGTGTAGCTTGGGGTATAGTGGGTAAGAGTATTCACCCCAGAATTAAGCTGCTTGATTTGCAATCCTGGTCTTTTCTGCCATGCAGGTAACCTTGGACAAATTACCTACTTTCATGGACCTTGCATTCTTGTAAGGAAATAGAGAAAAACAAGCAATAAAATAATAAGTGATTAAGAGATATTTAAATGAAAAGCAGCATAAGAATGTGAGAATGGTTGTGAAATGGGTTACTCCAATAAGGAGGTTAGTCATTAGTCACTGCAACACACCCACTGAAAAGGTAATATTGGAACATTGTTGAGATAAAGCATTCGAGATAGAAGAGACATATGTAAAAGCAATTAAAGTGACAGCAATGCTTAATGTGTTAAAGGAACAAACATTGTGGAATTTATTATAACTAATGTTTAGTGAATGAGTGGAGGATGGGTATGTGGTGAGGTCAGGAATGTATAACTCTTTTTTAGATATGACTTACATGACTATTTTAGATATTACAGAGCATGGAAATGACTTCAAAACTTTGACCTAGAAGACTGATGTCCTTTTAGATAATTTAGAAGGGAAGTCTAATTAATTTATCAACTAATGGATAACTTGAAGAATTCTGACAATAGACCTCTTTGTAATTTTTTTTTTTTTAAGATTTATTTTTTATTTATTTATACAAGCACTGGGTACAGTCAGAAACACCGGAGGGTGAGAGAATTCACCAGAGCCAGAGCAGGGAGCAGAGCAGGCAGAAGGACCGAAGTACACTGCTGAGGGGAGCAGCGGGCGGCAGGAGAGGTCTGCGCGCCATGAGGGACCCTCCTCCGGTGGCCGGGGAGCAGCCAGGGGTCGAACCGGCACTGCAGAGGCTGTGGGCAGCTTCGCAACCCAGCGCTCAACCACTGCGCCACTGGGGAGGCCCCCTCTTTGTAATTGTTAGCACATAACTTCAAAAGGGTTTGAAACATTAAATATCATTGTCATAAGTACATATATTTTATATCCATTTACCTAATTATATGAACAATTTTTTCAGTATGTAAATCTATCAAAATAGAAATGCATTGTAGTTTTCATGCAAAACAATCTCTTTCTAAAAATAAACAAAAGTCATCCATGGGCAATTTGCAAAAACAAATTCTTACCTGCATCCAGTTCCTAAGAATCTTACATTTGTAGTCTAAACTGCAGATCAAATGAGCAGCTGTCAGATTTTGAGCAGCACAAACTATGGGGATTGAACTTTGAGATTTCTTGAAAGTAAATGAAATTAAAGTTTGACATGGAACAAAGTTATACCTAGTTGATGACTAGGGAAGGGAAAGTGAAATGAGTTGGCAGATACCATTACTTTCAAATTTCACATAAACTATGGAAGTAGAGTGAAGTGGAATTTCAATTATTATCTGAATAACCTTCAAATGGCCTATTTGATGTGAACTTCTGTGGTTTGGATTTGCAAGCCTAATTTCTGTCACTACTCATAATCATTTCTTTTCAGTAGTCATACCACTCTTTTTCTGAAAAGATAGAATTACTTTCTGGTCGAATTTGCAACATTTATCTTTTCATAAAATTTGAAAATGGGTCCTGCCTCATTTAAATCACAAGAACTCTGAAAGGGAATTTTTTTATCTCTCCTAAATTTCATGGTTAATCCCAGAAAAAGGACAGTGATCCTGGACAAGCAAATGAAAAACACTCTCTACTGTCTATGGTCAAGACTCTAAGGTTTATATAGAAATGGATATAGATATATTTACTTCTATTAAGAATATTTATGTGGTGCATTTGTATGTCTTGATCCTATATGTCTATCTTGGTGTTTTATGTTTGTGTGTGTATGTGTGAGTATGTGTGGGTATTATCTTGATCACATATATATTATTCACAAGTAGATATGCAATGTTTTATATGTCTACATTATGCAGATGCATAAATTTGTGTGAATATTTGTAGCCTTAACTCACATTTTTGCTCACATAAAAATAATCATTCAAGTGAGCATCCAGGAGTCTGAAAAGATAGTTGCCAAGTGAAGACACAGGGATAATCTCCTCTACATATTCACAACCAAATTACAACTAAACAAAGACAACAGCCCCTTAACAATGGATGGCTATTGCATGATGACTATGGTATAACAGAAAGCTGTAGGAAAATCTGTGATTCCGTTTTTCTTGGGGTGATATCCAGGCAGCACAGCCCAGGAGAAAGGGGGCAGGGCCTGCCAAGTAGAGCTTCTCCTCTGTTGTTAACTGAAGGCCACATGCCCACATTGAGGACTTGAAGGCCCAGGGATTATGCCAGGGATGGGGGTGCAGAGAGTCAGTGTGCCAAACAGAGGGTGCATGACTAAAGAGTACAGATGTAAGAATAAGTGCAGAGTGGTAATTTGAAGATTGACTCTGTGACCCCTTCACCCCCCGAATGAGAATAGCAAGAGCCCAAACTGGCAGGTAGAGCCAAACAGGACCACCTGTTTCCCTACAGTGTAAGCTATTGTTTCCCACCTCCATTTGTGATATATGAAACTTCTGCTTTATTTCCACTGTGAGCCAAAGTCCCAATAATATATACTGTCACTAAGTAGAGATTGAAGCACCTGGATCTTTTTATTTTTGTTTTTTCTTTTAACACACACAGATATTTATGTTTTCATCATTGTTCATTTTTGTGCAATGTATGTGTGTATGCTTTCTCCTCTCAGGCATAGTCCCCGTAAAATTCCCACCACCAATTCACCCGTGAACCATAGTCCCTTGCGCTCTTCTCTCCCCTGTTTTGACCCTCTCCCACCCCCTCCCCTGCACAATGTCTCTGATTTATAGTTGCCTGCTATTTTTTTAAGTATTGTTATTGTTGTGTTTTTTTTTTTCTTGATCCCTTATTTGGTTCCCTACATTCACCTGTAAGTGAAACCATCCACTTTTTTCTTTTGCTGAGGCACCTGGATCTTAGCAACAGGAGTAAGTATCCCCAGATAAGAGTTCATAACAAAATGACAAAGAGAGTAATGTCTAGCTTATGACCATGTCTCAGTGCTAATCCCCATCTGGTGCTACATAATTTGCTCAAGCATACCTTAGAGGTTGAGGGTGGCAGGACATTGTTTGAGATGTTCTGGAAGAGGAATTGGTCTAAGAAAAGGGGTTGCTGTGGACTCTCATTACACAATTCAGGTAATCATAGCATTGTGGGAAGTTTCAACTCTTTTTTTTAAGATTTATTTATTTATACATATAAGAACTGGGGTACAGGCCAGAGGTGTGGGGGGAGTGAGAGGACTCACCAGAGACAGAATGGGGAACAGAGCAGGCAGCCTGACTGAAATACACTGCTGAGGGAGCATGGGTGAGTCAGGAGAGGTCTGCTGCACCATGTGGGTAACTCCCTGGCTGGGGATCGAACTTGTGCTGCATGGTTGTGGATAGCTTCATAGGTTGTGTCTTAACCCCTTGCGCCACCAGGGAGGCCCAGGAAGTTTCAACTCTTTTTGTCCATTGGAGGTGACCTTTTGGTTCCTTTCTGCTCTGGTTCTTACTTACTACACCTTACCAGCTCCAGTATCCCAGTCATCTGAGCAGGTACAGAGGCATTAATCAATGAAATAATAGACATCTAAAGATCTTTGGTTAAAAAAAAAAAGTTTGCATGCATCTGCTAGTAAGAGATATATAAAACTAATTTATCAAGACAAGAAAAAAGAGCTCTGTATTACAATCCATAGAAAGTGAAAATAAAGAGACAGAAGAATGAATCAATAAGTGCTGAAGAAAAGCAAATCTCAGTCTCAATCTAGCAGAACTGAGGATTCTACCACATGAGGAGTTAAAGGTAATAATAGTTAAAACTATTCTTGTTGAATTTTGAAAAACAATGAATCATCAAAAATAAGAACACAAAATTGAAAGAGAAAATATGAGATTTTTATAAATATAATTAATGGTTTTAAAATTGCTGTCAGTTTAAAAATACAATAGAGGCTCTTAATTCCACAGATACTTAAGCCCAGGTTGTTCAGACAATCTAATTCTTTGTTGTTGTTGTTTTTTCTACCTCAACACTACAAACATGAGTATGGATTCAGTTTGTCCCCAAAGCCTGCCTTGACCTAAAGCATCTAATCCTAAGGACTCTTCACCAATGCCTGAGACTTGTGGATCTGACCAATATTATGCGTCCTTTAAGTTCTCTGTTGAGATGTCCTGCCTGGACCTGCTTAGTCATGACAGCCCTGATTCTTCCACTAGCCCCAAAGTAAAACTACATCCCACTTCTGAAGAGAACAGCACAGGGAAGAAAGAATATAAGGTGCAGCTCAAGAAACAAGAGCAGAATCATGTTCTTCCAGACTGTGCTACATGCAGTCAGTGATTGATTTCAGAGACAAAAATACCTATGTCTCCAGCAGATGCAAAACCTTTACAACATGCTGAACCCCAGTCACAAACAGGTTAATACCTGGTTCCATAACCAAATAATTAAATATAAGAGGTGGCAGAAAAAAACAGGGAGACTGAGTTCTTGAAGCCTACAGAATATGCCAACCTCTTTTCCCATCACCAGGGATGTCTGATGAGCTGCTGAAAGCTTTCCAATGTGGAGCAACCACACCTGCAAGACCCCAACTTGGAACAACCAGCCCCAGAGCAGCCAGTCCTGGTGTATTCAAGCTGGGAACAAGCAAACCTGGAACAAGCAGCTCCACAAATACTGGAGAGAAAACCCTGCAGCCTCTGATCCAACACAATTTCCCTGTCAGTGATTTGGAGACCACTTTAGAAACTTCTGGGGAAAGCCATAACATAATACAACAGGCCATTACAGATTTCAGAACCCAGCAAATCATGGATTTATTCCCAAATTGTTCCGTGAATATACATTGTGAAGATGTGTGAATATGGGTATAATATTCCATTCAATTTGGGCGGTGGTTACGGTACTTCTAGAATTTTCTTCTTTTAGAATTTTATATGTCTGCCTTGATATCCTACTTTTCAATATGCCTGCTATGACAATGGGGATTGGTGGGATTAGAGTCTACTTAGAGGCTTCATTAATCTTGATTGCTCTTGACAACATGATAAAAAAAATATATCTGTGCTCCAGATAACTGATAAAAATGTTTCAAGATTTTTCACTGCAAACATTTAGTTTGGAAAAGATTTACTAGTTTATAGAGAATGTTTGATTTTATAGCTTGGTTGATTATGGCAAGTATTACTGCTGCGACACATGACACAATGCTTAGTAAATATTAATCTATTTAAAATTGTAGTTCTTGAAATGTTTATATGGATTAGGTAGTGCTCTATCTTAAATCAACTATACAGAGTAAGTGTAAACCACTGTTTATTGCAGGAGTAAATGTAATATATCTCCGAAAGTTGAATTAAAAAGGATTGGACAAGAAATCAGAAGATCAAAGCAAATCTTCCCCAGCGACCACTGACCTTGACCTAGTTCTGACTTAATAATTTTCTCATTGTTTTTAAATATTGATATCATTTCAAATTTTACTTAACTACCTGCTGGCTATATGACTTCAGGCAAATTATATAAAATTCCTGAGCCTGCTTTCTTCATGTGAAAATTAAGATAAATATCCCTACTCCAACAAGTGTCAGTGAAGATTGAATAAGTATCTACATTGATTAAAGATTAAATAAGTACCTATATTATGTAACCAATAAAATACTATATGAAAATCAATTTGTTTTTGCTCGAAAGATGTTACCTTTTCTGAGAAGCATTTTTTGGCTTTAAGGCTGTTTGAAGGCTCTGAGTACTCCCATCTATTACCCTTTGCTTGTGCCTTGTGGGGCAAATAGAAAATACACATTTGGAATGTATTAGAATAGATCCAGAAAAGCAATAATATGAGGCATAAATAACATGCCTGGATAGTAAAAGTGCCTTGTACCATATAGAAGGGCAGGATTAAAGAACCTCAAATTTATTTCTTTATATTTACAATATTTTTTGAGTTTTATTAGAATATATATTTTAAATGAAGGTCATGTATATATTTGAGTGCAACATGGAAGAAAATAACAAGAAAAGAAACATGTACTATAAAGTGCAATAGGGGACATTGCTAAGGATTTTGAAACCCACAAGGTTAATTGTAGATCATATAAATTATTTTGGGAAAATGCACTTAAGAGAAACCCCCTTGGGGTTCAATTTAGGGACAAGTGATTATTATTACTGACACTAGGACTCTGGTGAGGCTGAAGTTAGAGGAAGAAGTTGGAAGAAGAAAACAGGAAATCAAGTCTGCTGATGTTGATGATATGAGAAGAGAGGCAGAAATAGAAATAATGGCTGATTCTCAGATCTATTAATTGAGTGACTTAGGAGTTGAGGATTCCAAGTAATATTCCAAATTTCAAGTAATTTCAAACATTGGGGGAAAAGGGGGAGAATAAATCAGTGTGATTAAGTTTGCCTTTGAAGAATTCAAGAGTACTGGGAAAGGCATATGCAGTTGGGAGTTATCTAACATTGGTAGAAGTCAAAATCATGAAAGTGATGATAATCTCACCTTGGTTAATAATGGAAGTAGTTTTAAAGAATGGAAATACATCAAAGACTTAACGGCAGGGGGCTCTAAAACTTAAAAGACAGGAGAAGAAGGAAATCCAGAAATAAAATCAAACCTGGAAGAAGAGAGAGATTATAGTGAAAATGTTCTTTTTATATCTAAGATTCCTTTTCTGTATTCACTATCTATGAAAGTACCAACAGTAACTGTTGCAATTCATTACTTTTGCTCTATGCTAGTGTAGGCCCAGTGTCCCCAATATTTTCAGACAAGCTTTTTTCAAGATATCCAGAGCAGACTTTCTCCCAATATGTGATACTTTGGTATGTGGAAAAATTTTTTCCATAACTTTAAAGAATGCAGATTACCTAGCTTTGGGTAATCTCCAGATATAACCTTTCATTTTGAAGAAAAATTAAGGTCGACCAAGTATTTAAAGGCAATGTTTTGTCATAGGAAGTCATTCTCTTTCATCATGAGAGACCCTCTCCTTTCTTCTTGATGCCCCAGGTCCCTGCCCCATTCCTTAACACAGGCTATACACCCCTAGTTTGTCCCATTTACTGTAGAACTTATAATCATCTCATTTCTTCATATATATGTATATAATATATATGTATAATTAAATTTGGTCTTTTATCCTACTTGTCTATCTGATTTTAGTTTGTTTACTCATCCAGTCTGAAAGGAACCCAGAGGGATGGGGGGATGTCGTATACCTCTATACTAAGTTTGCTCTCTGTGCTGTTGGATCTTTAAAATTCATACATCAACCCTCAAACTGTAAACTCAATTCCTGAATTTGAAGTTTGCATGTGACAGAAGAGAGATGTCCCTGGCAATGAAGACCTATGGTCCTACATTTCCCCCAAAAGAAAACACCTCTGATGTTAGTCTGAACCTTAACAGAATTCCAAATACAATTCCTGAAGTGCTCCCAATATCTTACACAGGTTCATTTCCCAAGATGTAGTTTTCCACTTCACATCTATTCCATCTAAGATAGATAACTTTTTTTCTACAGAAAATAATCAGCAGGTCAAATGAATGTGAGTTTATTTTAAAATATAGTGATATAGACAACTGTGTTTGAACATGTCCAAGCAAAGTTTATTTTGATTTTTTATTCCTAAGTATAAGAATGATGAGGACTGTTGTTTCACACTGATATATATAAAAGAAAATAATAAATTTAAGTAGGGCTAAAAGTTTTCCTTTTCCAGTTTCAGAATAATCTCTATCACAATAGGCTTTGAAGTGATACAAGCAGACTTTGAATACAACTCCATTTTATTTTATATTAAATTAAGTGGCCGTGAACAAATTATTTTACCTCTCTCTGACTACTACCTCCTCAGAAAAGAGAAAAATAATAGAAATTCTGGGTGTATTTGACTTCTGTGATGAGTACATGAGATTATAAATATAAATTCATACCATGCAAAGGTAACTAATACATTTTCCTAATAGAAAATAATCACATTTCAATGCAGAAAATTCATGTAAGATGATTAATTTTCAAACTGAACTTAAAAGCTGTTGTTAGAAAACCTTAGCAAGGATAAATGAGATGATATTTTGTACAGAGTTCCATTTTAGCAAAATCTGTCACCATTTTCAGTTGCCAAATAACATGTGTGATCAAATATGAGCATGATTATGTCTCCTGATATTTATGTCAAACTTACTATTAACCAAGAGGGTGTTGTCCAGTTTACATATGTTCCTGCTCAGTTATTTTAGCAATGTGGAGTTTTAAATGCATGATTTCCCTTCTGCATGGGTATTACTTCAATCTCATAAAAAGCAGGAAATAGTAAATTAAGGAATACTCTTTCTCTTTATAAAAAAAAGTTTGGAAAAGAGTGTATGTGTGTGTGTGTATCTATCTATCCATCTAGTGTGTGTATATACATAGAACTTTTATAAAGAGTGTATTATATTTAAGTATAATTATACTTAATTCTGTTCCATGAGTAGTCTTTAGTTTCTTTCTCAAAAATTTTTTTTCTCTAGATTTTCCTTATACCATATTTGTTGTGTCTGTTTATTTTAATTGAGGTTCCATTGATTTACAACACCATAAAGGACTGAGAAGTAGAAGTTCACATGTATTCAGATGTATGTTATCTCACCACACCCTCCAACCAGGCACCCACAGTCTTATGCATTTTTGTTTGCTCTGTTGCTCTTAGAGTTTATTATATGACTCTATACTATGAGAAAATTGTTTTGAATTTAATACATTCACTTAATCCACCACTTTGTTAGATAAAATTGACTTGATTGTGTTTACTAAAGTTATTACTAAGGTTTTGAGAAAGAAATTAAAATTGATAAATCCTGTGATCATTTCTATCAGATACGGCGAATATCGTGTTTCGAATGTTTACTGTGTACCAGATACTTTGTAGAGATGACTTTACTTAAATCTTCCAACAACTCCACAAAGCGGATAATGTCATCCCCATTATGCAGATGGGGAAAATGAGGCCTGGGACACACTGTTAGAAGAGCTTTAGAGGTAAGGCTTGTTTTCTACTACAAGTCATTTAATTTGTGGCATTGTCTCTTACCTTCACCCTCTCCTCTGTCCCAGTTTCTCTGCTTTTACTACTAGATTGTTCCCTTTTGTTCTTTCTTTATTACCCCAGGATATTTATGTTGGAAACTGGAAGACACAATAAGGAATAGTAAAGATGCTATTTTCAAGTAATTGCTAGACCCATCCTTCTTTGAAACAGAGTGCTATGCACATATTTAATGTGCACCAAATATTCTAAATAAAGCAGCAAATAAAATATATGAATCTTTCCTTAACCTAAAAAAAAAGATTAGTTTCCCCATCAAATTATTCTAGTTGTAACATAATAAAATATTCTCTCATCTTTTTATAAAACATTTATGTTTTAGAACTCTAAGTCAGTTATCACGTAGAGCTAATATATTCTATAATTAGATAGCTTCATTTTATATTAAAAAGATTATAGGGACATATTTTGAACTTGAAGTAATGTGTAATGCATTGGCGGATTTTCAGAGGGATTTGGTGAGGGAATGCACATTTGAATAAATAATGTCTTGTGGATAATTTTTAAAACTGCTTTTCAGAAGTAATTGACAGCAGGAAAATAAAAAATGCAAAGTTCACACATGAAAATAAGTCATCCAGATAAACAAAGAAAAATATTTCCTCTTCCATTATAATAGAGAATTAACTTCATGAGTGAATCTAGAAAAAATAAATGGCATGGTTGAAAGAGAAAAAAAGAATGTGGTAAATAGAGTTAATAAAGCATTTAATTGAGTTATTTGCACAGAGGGATTTTTTTTGAAGTATTAAATATTAGCATTGTAATGAACATTCTATTTTGGAATTCCATTATTTCTTAGAAATGTAAATGAAAGGGTTATAATTAGGAAAAATAAACTAAATCATAAATTAAGTCAGGAAATATTAATTCTTTGTTGAAGAAAATTTTCCTTAAAACAATAATTACCACTTTAAAGAAGATGAATGATTTAGGTTTTTATTTCCTCAGTTTAATGAATTTTAAAGTATTCTTTTCAAAATTATTAGCAAATTTGCTGTGCCAAATCATTGTTGAAATCATTGGTTATCGGATACAAATCATTGCCTAAATCAACATCACTTGTGTCATTTCAGAGCATTGCACAAACCAATCTAACTTTATTCCTTTCTAAGGAATGGAAGATATAATTTTACTCTATTTTTTTTACATTTTGTTTTTGCAAAATCTTTATTACATCTAGCTTTAAAGTAAATGTTCCTCTTCAAATTTTTAAGTGAGTAGAGTGATGTCTCTATGAGAGTTTGAGGGCATAGATTCATAGCAATTTTGGAAAATTTTGCCATATAATTTTTATGATTTCTGATTGCATTGTGTAAAGTGACAAATTCAAAGGGATCTGAGAACACATGATTATCCCTATGCTTAAATACAGTTAAGTATTTGATTGCTGAATTGTTCTCTCAAATATGACATAAAATTGGGCAAGAAAATAGAAGACTATCTTTCAAGTAGTGCATAACTTTAGTAATTGCAAGCTATTGAGTACAAATTCTCTGCCAAGAATTATACTGATCACTTCATGATTAGTTCTTATTTATCTTTCCAGTAATCTATTGAGATAATTATTTTCATTATTTATTACACTTATTTTTATGAATGAATAAAAGGAATATTCAGAATGTATTTAGTGTTTAGCAGTGGTGGCTTGATTAGTACAGTCATTAATAGTTATGTTTAATTGCAAATAACAGATCTTAAAAACAGTAGGGGCTCAAGCAAAACAGATTTTGTTTTTCTCACACAGAAGTTTGAAAGTAGACATTTCAGACCCATATAATGATTCCATGAGACTATTAGGGTCTGGCCTTCATGTCTTTTTAAGTTTAGTTGTCTTTCCTTGTTTTCTTTGGTTTATAATAGCAAAATGGAGTCTAAAATTCTAGGATTTAGTCTTCTTTGTAAAGAGGAAAAGGGAAAGAACAAAAATCAAAATATTCTGGGTAATTGAGGTTTAATCACCATTTTAAGAGAAACTTCTATTCCTTAAGATACAATAGATAAAGACAGTAAAAAAGAAAACCACCTGAGTTTTTAGGAATTTCTAAATACAGAAAATCTATTGAGGTGTTTTTATCTTCCAAAAGAAATAAAGAAAATAGGGCCTCCCGTGGTGGCGCAGCAGTTGAGCCCTGGGCTGTGAAGCTGCCTGCAGCCTCTGCAGCACTGGTTTGATCCCCGGCCACCGGCGAGAGTCCCACATGGAGAGCACTGGTGAATTCTCTCACCCTCCCGTGCTTCTGACTGTACCCAGTGCTTGTATAAATACATCAAGAAATAAAGAAAATAAGTTGTTGAATATATGCAATCAAAATCTGTAATAACAAATTAATTTCAGGTACATGATAAAAATTACCATTCCATTTTGTTCATTGATTTATAACACAAATAATGAGAAAGCTTATATTCTTGTCCCAATGGGGACATTATATTCTAGACAGAGACTCCAAGTTACAGTTACAATATTTAACCTACTATTATCATATATTAATCTCTTTGCCTATAAAGTAGATTTCTTTTTTTTTTTTTAAGATTTATTTATTTATGCATACAAGAGCTGGGATACAGGCCAGAGATGTGGGGGGTGAGAGGATTCACCAGAGACAGAATGAGGAACAAAACAGGCAGATTGACCGAAGTACACTGCTGAGGGGAGCAGCGGGCGAGACAGGAGAGGTCTGCTGTGCCATGTGGGTGGCTCCCTGGTTGGCCGGGAATCGAACTTGGCTACAGTGGCTGTGGATTGTTTCATAGGTTGCGTCTTAACCCTTGCGCCACCAGGGAGGCCCCTTGTAAAGTAGATTTCAAGCCATTTTATGTATAATTATGCTTTAATATAATTATATATATTTATATATTTACCTGGCTCATTCTTTTTCTTCATCTTTTTTTCATTTCTGAAAGTCTAGTCCACTTGCAAAGAATGAGTTTGCTCTAGGTTTTACTATTCAGATTATGTTTAGGTGCAACATTATTTAAACATTTTCTATTTGTTTTAAGATTTGTATATCAGACAATTAGAAACAAGATAGCTATCTGTGGCTTACAAGTCTAGTAAGATTTGTTGTGTATTTTATCACATAGATAGACTGAAAGTTTTTCTTTGATAAGTGTAATGTTTCATAGTCCCTTAATTTGAGCATAGAGCATAGTGGCAGCAAAAGCTCTTACTGATAATTTGGGTAACAAAAGCTTCATGTTAATAAAATTGCAATTGAACTTCTGGAGTCTCCCAGTTTAAAATATGTGATCCTTTTGCAAAATTAAAAAAGAAAACAAAAAGGCTCAGTAAAAGGAAGAGGGTTAAATGTTATAAACAACTGATAAATTATTTAATACTTGTCATTGTTGGCAGAGCTACAGAATTTAATGAGTTTCTGTAATTGACTTTCATACCTAATTATATTATTGCATTCTGTATTTTTATTGAAAAGTACTTGTGGGTCTCCCTGGTGGCACAAGGGGATAAGACACAATCTATGAAGCTGTCCACAGCTTTTGTAGCATGAGTTCAATCCCCAGCCGGCCAGGGAGCTACCCACCTGGTGCAGCAGACCTCTCCTGACTCTCCCCCTGCTCCCCTCAGCAGTGTACTTTGGTCAATCTGCCTGTTCTCTTCCCCACTCTGTCTCTGGTGAATCCTCTCAATCCCCACGTTTCTGGCCCAGCTCTTGTATGCATAAATAAATAAATCTTTAAAAAAAAAAGAAAAGAAAAGTACTTGTGAGCAAAATGTATTCTGGGACTTAAATACAACTGTGTCATCATCCCCACAGTAAAGATAAAGAACATTAATATTTTCTTTGTTTTTATGGATGTGTCCTCTTATACAACAGTCAAATTAGACATACTTTTCTCAGAATAACCATGTGTGGACATTCTTCAGACTTAACCTAGTAAGGAAAAGTGTAATAATGGCTTGAAAGAGAACAGTAATGCTTTTTTTTTTGGGTCTTCTGCAGCTTTATCTTGACTGTCTTCTTTCTTGATTACTAGCCAGACATCCGTTGTCTCTGACAACAAACTTTGAGTTGATTTTATTAAGAGGAACTGACTGTACCTAGACTTTGTCTACAAGCACAGACCTATTACTACTGTTTCACAGATAAAATAAACGCACACACACACACCCCCCTCAAATATATACACACACTACATATATACAAACATATATACACACTATGTATATATAACATATATTATGCATATATACCAGGGATCAGTTTATATATTATGGAGACTGAGAGTTCCGTAATTTAATCTGTCTGTTGTCTGCAACCTGTAATCAGGGAAGTCTGGAAACTGGGAGGACCAAAGACCAAAGGCAAAAGAAGATGGCGGTCTCAGTTTAAGAGGGGTGTGAATGCTCCTTACCTCTGGACTTTTATTCTATTCAGGTTTTCAAATGATTGAATGATACTTAACCTTATTGGGGAAAGCTATCAATGTACTCAGTCTTCAAATGCAAATGCTTATATCTTCCAAAATCAAACTCAGAAATACAATCATAAATATTATTTTTGGAGTCCCAATTTCCTTTAGCATGAGACATCCACATGTCAAATGGGCATATTTGAGGATCACGAATTCTGTTTCCCCTCACAATCACCCAAATTAATTTTATAAGCATGTCTTGGGACCCATTTGTTTATTGTGCTTCAATGGACACTCTAAGTTTTCTGATACTATTTGTTTGTTCTGAGTCATGCTGTTAGGGTGCTTGCTGATCCTTTCTGATGTTGCTTGAGGGGTGAGAAGGTGGTTCACCAATGCAAGATGCCTGATTCCTCTAGGTATGGGATGAGTCTGTTGCTCATAAGGACAATAGGTTTCTGGCTTCTGGCTTCTGTTTATTGTGCTCGATTTGCTCAAGGTGCCTATTGTGGTGTTTCAAGCCCAGTGGACACAGGCACCTTAGATTGGGTGCTTATCTTGGAGGAATTCAACTTTATGGGACCCCTGTCTATGTGTGTATCTGGATAGAAGAGAAGAGTCTTAGACCACAAAGGGAAAACACATGATTTCCTGGGCCATTTAATTTTAGTGGGTTTTCCCATTTACCCTTCTTGCTGTTTCTGCTGAACTCACCTGATTTTGTCAGCTATATTCCTGTTTTAGAGGAGACAGGAATGGCCCTATCTGGTTTGCTTTCTCTTTCGAGTTCAGGGAAGGGACATCCTAGGCCTGTTGAAAGAGAAAGGGTTGTTTTGCTGAATTGTGGATTCCATTCCTGGATTCTTTAAATAGTTCACTTTCCTCTAACCTGATTTCATAGTACTCCTTCGGTTAGCTCTGCATTATTTACAGTGTTTACAGCTGTACTTATAAGGGAGGAGCAAAAAGCAATGATTTTTTTTGCTATTTTTTCATTTATGTCCTTGAGCTGGGCTGTGAATAATTGTGGTCTTATTGGTGAATGAGGAGATAGTCTATACTACTTTTTTGTCATCAATACAGGAAACAAACTTCACGTCTTTTGTGTGCCTTAATTTCTGTTGAATTATTATTTCATTTGAGATCCCCGAAAGTTGTTTTAGAATAATGGGCAGAACAGGTACAGAGAAGGGAATAAATAACTAATGATTCCTTTTCTTTTCTTTTTTTTTTTGTTCTTAGAATTCTACAGTCAGACAAATCTATATTTTTGTTGTATTCAAAAAAAGAAGTTAGAATATTTTAATTTTATTTAAAAATATTTCTAAAATGGAATATTCGATGATTCTAGGACTTAAAGGAAATATTAAAATCTGAATAGAAATATAATTATGTTAAGGGTCACAGAAATGAAGAGGTATGATGGAAATCTTACGACCTTAAATGTTACACTCTAAAATTTATTTTCATTCTTTTACCATAAAGACTTCATTTGTCATTTGGAATTTAAAAGAACAGGAGATAATTTTGCTACCATGAAACAACATTAAACTCTGACAAATATAAACTACACTCTATTCTGTGGTTAGAAAAGAATGATGAGGCTTTCCCCCGTGGCGCAGCAGTTGAGCGCTGGGTTGCGAAGCTGCCCGCAGCCTCCGCGGCGCCGGTTCCATCCCCAGCTGCTCCCAGGCCACCGGAGGAGGGTCCCACATGGCGCAGACCTCTCCTGCCGCCCGCTGCTCCCCTCAGCAGTGTACTTCGGTCCCTCTGCCTGCTCTGCTCCCCGCTCTGGCTCTGGTGAATTCTCTCACCCTCCCGCTGCTCTTCTGACTGTACCCAATGCTTGTATAAATAAATAAACAAATAAATCTTAAAAAAAAAAAGAAAGAAGAGAAAAGAATGATGAAAACAAACAAGAGAGAGTCGAATTCTAGAGAGAAACAAGCCCTTCCGGGGCAAATGCCTGGTTGAGATTCTTGCAAAACGTGCCAAGAATTGAAAGATTTGCAAAGATGAGAGGATATTCTTGAGACTTAAAGAACAGTAAGGACTAATTAGAGAAAGAAAGAACTGCAAACAAAAGTAGACCTCTCTGCTAAGCAATTCTACCTCTCCCTATTTCCTAAGAATTTGCTCTGAAAGCAACAAAGCTAAGGTCTCTTAGCATGAAAAGAAGGGGGTGACTTCATATGACAAAATCTTTCCTCTGTATGTATGTCCTGATTTAAGATAGATTTCTTTTATTTACAGTTTTTTTTTTTTTTTTTCTGGAGAGGTCTTTAGGTAATAAACATTTTTAAATTAATTAACCTTAGTTTCTCATCACAAGGTGACACATATTAGATGTCTTGGGAAAAGTCTATCTGACCTTTTATGGGGCATGGATCCCACACTATCTTTTTGCTCTTAATAATTATTTTTTAAAAAACTTCCCTTGAATAAATAAATTTAATTGTAAAATATATTTTTTTCATGACTTAGTGAAATATATTGCTTTTTCAGAAAAAAAAAATCCCCTAATTGAAGACTCAGCATTTATTTCTTAAGATAGGTGCCTTGGGCAAATTAAGTGACTCTTCCTCATAAATATTTACAATGTGGAACATTAAAGTA
Organism: Talpa occidentalis; assembly: GCF_014898055.3. NCBI lineage: Eukaryota > Metazoa > Chordata > Mammalia > Eulipotyphla > Talpidae > Talpa > Talpa occidentalis. The sequence goes on along the minus strand of NW_023603184.1, from coordinate 21,141,386 downwards.
GTTATACTACAGTGAGCATTCCGTTTTTAATTGAATTAGAAAGTTTAAGCACTGATAGTTTGCATGAAATTAAAAAATAGCAATTATGAATGGTCAGATGGCTATTTGTAAGTTAATCTAAATACTTCTTGGAAAATAACAAAGGTTCTGGAATTTTTTTAATTCATAAAGAGTTTGCAAAGTTACTTCTGTAGCTTATTAAAGGGAAACCCATTACTTGGAAGGACGGAAACTTGCTTTTTATTTGTCTCCAATACCTTTGATCAAATGCTCAAGTTAAAAGGAATATATTCCAGCTCTTTACCACCCACAAATTCCATATGCAAATGCCAGAATATCAAATTGACTCGAAGTCTTTTATCGAATTGACTCTTGACTGGGAAAAAAATTAGATCAGAGGGGTACATTTTAAATAATAATAACAGCAATTTATTATTTGCTATTTTTGATCTTTTGTGTTCCAAGCACGTTGTAATAAACATTTTAAGATGAATTACGTAATTTAAACTTTAAACTCTCTGAAGACAGAACATTTGTTGGGACAATCCATTCAGAGGAGGCGCTGAATTCTTCCCCTCATGTACACCCCTCATGTCCAGCACCACCCAAGCTAGAGGAGAGAATGCTTGCACAGGCCTACTCTGGACTCAACCCCTGACGTCCAGAGCAAGACTACTGGGAAGTGGAAGAACTGAGCAACCATTTTGGGAGCCTTTAAAAGGGAATGATGCTTGTGAATTTACTGTCTTTTGGGTCAAGCTGCTATGAAAGGCAACAGCCCAACCAGTGACAGGTCTCCTTCTGATGCCCTCCTGAAACCTCCCCCACCCCGATCCAGGGTGGAATGTTCTGGGCCCCCTCAACAGTGGCAGAAGCCGTACCTGCCTCCCTGGTGGTGGCAGGACTTGGTAATACTTTTCCCTGGAGTGCACAGGCCCCAGCCCCAGATGCAGTAGGCCTCACTGCATCCTGCCAGCTCCTGTAACAATAGCTCCACTTTGTTTCATTATGGTAACTGGAACTTCTCCCTCTTCCTGTACCTAGTTGGGTAGAATAACTTGTTGTTTTCTAAATAAAAGCCCCTTTTGTTTGCATTTGTGGCAGTGAGTGGCCAGACCAAAACCAATGAGATAAGTTCATCCCCTGGGCAGTTTTTAGAACCTTTACCTGCTAATCCTAGAGGAAACAGATTTAATGAAATTAAGTGGCTTTCTTCAAACCCAAAGCCAAAAGAAAAAAAAAAAAAAAAAAAAAAAAAAGAAAACACCCACCCATGTTTGTCTTGCCTCCAGCTCAATATAGTAACTGCATTTTTGTCCCATCCTGTTTCCTGTGGAGCTGCAATAAAGTGGTAGAGGAAAAATAACTTTCCCTCCATTCTTCTGGGTTCTTCAAGAAGCACTTTAACCCCAAAAAGATTAATAAGTAAAAAACAATTAATAAGTTTAATAGCATGTATACCTCCTTTGTACATGGAAGAGACCCAGAGAAATTGAGTAGCTCCTTGAAATGACTCAAGAGACTGTCTTAAATCCCATCTCCAGCTAAAGACAGAAGAAGATATTAAGGAGAAGATATTAAGGAGGGGGACTTCTTTTTTTTTTTTTATAATAAATTTTATTTTTATATTCCCCATAAGGGAGGGGGACTTCTTATAAGAGGTTGTCTGGCAAAGCAGAGTAAATAAATATGTGGTTGTTATGCAAATTCAATGACATTTCCATTAATAAATTTATAGTGATTTAGTGGTCCTGCTCTTGGTGGTTCGGTGAGGAAGAATTTCTTATAAATAGAAATTTTCCTTAGAAGTGTAAATGTCTCTTACATAAAAGATAATTTCTTCTTAGTTTTCAGAGCTTCACATATATCTGATTTTTCTTAAAAATAAGTAACTCAATAATTCTCATACTATAGAGGCATATTTTGGGATCACAAGTTGTGTTCCACTTTGGTAATAAATAGACCCATTGGTTAGGTTTTCCCTTTTGTGGGTGGAGAACATGATCTGACCAGTTATCTCTGTCCATGAGACTGATTGCATGATTATTCCGATTATTTACCCATTCATGTCATTCTGCTCCTTTCTCAACCTGAGTAGATATGCTCTCCATATCTAGAGCTCGTCATGCCACAGCTACTGGATATTCAATCTAAGTTTCCTTTTAGCATTGTCCTGTAATTCTCTTGATTTACAGTCACTGTTCATCATCATAGAGACTTCGAAAATTCTATCTTTAAGATCTCAGCATCCTCATCCTAAGTCTCCCTGGGATGCTGTTGCCTACAGTGACCAATCAGGAGAGAGTATTTATGGTAGAGCATCCTTTGTTAGTAAACTAACTGACTACTGTATATGACCCTCCTAGCAAAGCTGCCATGAGAATGAGTGAGATGATGTATATAAAAGCCATTTGAAAATTTTAAAAACTTTAATTTCTTCCTCCTCTTTTGAAGAGATAATCTCTAAGGCTCCCATGGCTCAGTGAGCTATTATCTGTAATTTATGAACTTGCTATTCAAATTCCTAATTTGTATGCCAATAGTATATGCTGATGCAGAGTCTAATAACATTACATAAGCTGATGAATACTTAGAATAAACTCAAAGGAATTCAGAAGACTAATTTTTATGATCTTGCTTAGGGTACCTAATTTTAAAATTATTCTTATTTTTTTAATTGTATTATATTTTATTGAGGTAAACTCGGTTTATAATACTACCTGTGGTTCAAGAAGTATGAGTATGCGCTTCACTGCAGACGTGCTACCACAGTACACCCACCAACAAGGCTTCCAAATTCTCTACCATAGTCCATTGGGTTCCATCCCTTCTTTCTCTCCATCCTCACACTCCCTCTCCGGTTGCTTCAATTCTATGGTCAGATTTTTAAGGTTCATTTTGGTTTATTTTTCTCTATTTTTTTCTTTGTTTCTGTAAATTCCACATGTGTGACATCATTATTCTGAACTGTGATAGAAGTAAGGATTTTCCTGCAAATAGAGCTGTTGTTACCTCTTCACCAAATGTTCATGTTTAATTGCTTATTTTCTTTTTTTTTTTTTCTTAAGATTTATTTATTTATTTTTACAAGCACTGGGTAGTCAGAAGCATGGGAGGGTGAGAGAATTCACCAGAGACAGAGCGGGGAACAGAACAGGCAGACTGACGAAATACACTGCTGAGGGGAGGAGCGGGCAGCAGGAGAGGTTTGCGCACCATGTGGGACCCTCGCTGGTGGCCAGGGATCTAACCAGGCTGCAGAGGCTGCGGACAGGTTTGCAGCCCAGCGCTCAACCCGCTGTGCCACCAGGGGAGGCCCTAATTGCTTATTTTCAATATATAAAGAGGCAGTTAATTGGCATAGAACTTTTTATGGAACGCTAATTTCCAGTGGCTCTGTAGTCCCCTTTAACTTATGAAAGATAAAATGAAGTGACTAATGATTGCTTCATCTTTAAAAGATTCTCATTGGTTTCAGTTTGCAAAATAAAATGCCATTTAAAAGATATACAATTGCATAATTAAATTGTATGTGTGTCATTTTAATTTAGAGCCTAAGTTTCATTAACATTTAATAAAACTACAAAAGTGAGGGAATTAGGAATTGAAAATACATACACATCTTATAAAATCAGTGAGATGATTTGTATATTTCAAGAATATATTTGAGTCTCCACTCCCCTGTTTCAACATGGATTGATAAGACTCAATGTTATGTTCTCTCTTTGAGCTTTGAACATATCTAAAATACATGAGAAAATAACAGCTACTATTTCTTGAATGTGTATATTACATTCTCTTTAATTATAATTATTACAATTACATTATAAATTAAAGTTCATTTGCCTTCACCACCACATCAGCTGTTCAAAGTAGGTGGACTTGTGTGTGTTTTCAGATTGTGAAACTCAGGTGAATAAAAATTAAATACCTGACAAATATTTTGTATCTACTGGGGAGAGGGGTGGAGGCAGGCCCCTCTCTACACTTCTGGATACATTAGTCCATGTTCAAAAACTCATGCTTTTTCTATGCCTAGTCTCTGTTCCTTGCTGGGATTTATCCCTACCTCTCTAAACACAGATATCTAAACAACAGTTGCTGTTTCTGTACAGTTCCTCTGATAAAGAAAAATGGCACTGAGTTATGACAAACCTATCTTCAAAATGCAGTGTAAATAGTCTCAGGGGTCAGCTTGGTTAAAATACTAACTCCTCCTAATTTGCTTCCTTATGATGGACAAGATTTGGAAATTTATAACCCATATACAAACCTGACCAATAAGATTAAATGAGCCTGTAAACCTAGAGATTGTGGTAGGTAATAAACAGTATGCACATCTCCCTCTTCTGACCCTTATCGAACTGCCTCACCCTCATCCTACTTAAATATATGGGTAGTCTAATAGGTCCAGGGAAGAGTTGCAGCTCCAGGTCTATTTTGTGAAGTTGAGAAAGTCATAAACTGCCAGCATGTCTGTTTTGACATCTGCTTGACATCTGTAAAACCGGGGTAATGATAGTTGCAACTGCACACCATTCTGTGAAGATGAATGCAATTACACCCACAAAGCAGGCTGTACCCAGGGGAAGACAGGAGCCACATGCAATCAAAATAAAAGCTATAATAGCATTTAAAACTTTTATTTTCATGATATCCACTAAAAAGATTTGGACACCTGTTGTCTAGGGCATGTTGTCCTTTAATGAAAAACAAGTACTTGCCAAGAGTCATTAAATTCCAGTTCAACAAAGGATGACTGTATTTTAATATACCTGGTGCATCCTGGACAGATTAACAAAGAGCCACTGGGAAAATAAACTGTGTGGTAAGGTGCTGGCAGAAAGTGAGTAAAAGCAACACAAGCAAAACCACCAAGGCCCACCACTCTATACAGTTGCCTGGTAGCTGACAGCACATTTTACTGTGAAATTTATTGACTTTACCCTAAGTAAACATTACCACCTTAATTAGGAGATTGTGTCAAGAGCTTTAGATGTCATTTTTCCTGACAATGGGCACTCCTAATATGCTGCGCCATTAGTATATTGGTGTTAAATTCAATCAGACCTATTCGTTACATGGGAGTAATTAGTAATTAGAAAGTATGCAACATTTCACATTTGATTTGAGATTTAGATTTTTCACTACACCCCAAAAGGAGTACTGTCAGGAATAAGAATGCTTGTCAATAAAATTATTTGCTTACAATAATGCATCCAAACTAGTGAGACACACTAAAGGTAATGATGATTTTTATATTTCTGTAATTGTAGGACTGTTTCAGCCCTCATTGCTTGACATAGCTGTCTGCATGTAAATAACCATAAATATATCAAGAAGCCTCTCCTAGCCTCACTCAGTACCCCTGACAGGTTCTTTTGAATTCTAAACTGCTAAACAGGCACTTCTGCAGTACAGATTGTGTAATCCAACAGAAGACATTGATGTGTGCTGGGCTGAGACTTTTGTCTTGATGTCATTCACTGGAATGAAAGAACATTATAGAAGTGACCTTCTAAATATGCTGGCAGTGAGAGTATTGCCTGATATTGGGAGAGGCAGTAAAATACTCCTTTTAAAAGATGTAGCAACATAATAACAGAGGTAGAAAAAAGAGACTGTAATTGGAGAGAAAAAAGGCTAGTCTTTCAGGAAAATGCTTTGTTCCTTAAAGAACAGAAAGAATCTTTTATAAAGATACATCAATAATACTCCGAAATCAAACTGTGCCCATTTTTCAATATCTTATAACTCAATGGTCCTTTATTTTTCTTCCCTGGTAAGATCTGACACTGACTTCAAATACTTTAGTTTATCCTTAGAATCTGGCTTTATTGTTCAGGAAAATTAATGAAAGGGGATAATGGAAAGGTAATAGTAAATGTAAAGTCCCATCTGTGATGATTGGCATGTTGAGACAATGGATAGCTCACTCTTAGGTCTTCAGAGACAAGGGAAGTGCTCTTGCTATGGTTTTACTTATGTCTCCCATCCATCAATTACGCAATGAGATAAATCTTCCAGAAACATGTCTGAATCCCAATTATTTTCCAAAAAAAAAAATATATTCCAGATTTCCTTGATCTAGTCCCCAAAACACTTCATAGCTTCATCTCACTGCTCTCTTATGTTTATTAACAACATTGCAGGATGAATGATTAAATAGCTCTTCCCTGCGCTTTCTAAATTACATCTTAATTTTGTACTGCATATTATATCAGTAATTCTTTGCCTTTACTCCTTCATCTCTACATGTCTAAAACTTTTCTTTAGTGTTGTCTACCCCACCTCTGACCCTTAAGCCAAAATTAATTGTTTTCTGTTCATAAATCCCATAGCAATATATTTAGCTCCTTCATATAGCTTTTCATTACATTTTTTACCATATGCTATAATCATTTATGTAGAGATGGTAGATCCACCAGGCCTGACATTTTGGTGGTGTACATTTCCCCAAGGTCAGAATTTAATCCATGTTTATGTCTTTTCTATATAGCTACTTCCCAGAGTATATTAGAGTTAGATAACTTAAATACAAAAAAGGAATATTTCTTATTCTGATTTCACTAACTCTTTTCCCATTGGTATGATTTTATACTTTATTTTATTCACAGGTTTATTAATTTGTAATATTGAAAATGTTAGGAATGCATTGAGGCATGCAAACAGAAGAAAAGAAAATTTACTAGTAAAAGTTGAGGTTTCTTGTGGCAAAATGGTTGCTGAAGTTGAAGGGGGCCCATTAAATGTTTAAAACAAAACAAAACAAAGACAAACAAACAAACAAACAAACAAAAAAAAAACAGAGCTCCTTTCCCTAATTGAGCCTACATCAATTTTGTTTAGGAGTGTGGTTAGTGTATAGATTGGCAATAAATAGTAAACACTGTACAGTACATGGGCTGTCCTGGATTTTCTCAGCAGTCTATTGAAAGACCTCTTCGGAAGAATTGGAACATATTTCAGTACCATCAAAGCAATGAGAATTCTGTCCTTCTTATCTTTCGAGGCAATCAAGGAAATAAATTACAATAGCACATAGAATTCAAAGAAAAACTAAATTCTCAGAGTTTAAGAAGAAAAGCAATCTAGCATTATTATAAGTTCTCAGCTTTGAAGGATTTGTCACCCACTTTTTTTTTTTAAGATTTATTTATTCATGCATACAAGAACCATGGTACAGGCCAGATGTGTGGGATGGTGAGAGGATTCACCAGAGACAGAGTGGGGAACAGAACAGGCAGACTGATGGAAACACACTGCTGAGGGGAGCAGCGGGCAAGACAGGAGAGGTCTGTGCACCATGTGGGTGTCAAACTGGCCGGCCAAGATCGAACTCACGCTGCAGAGGTTGCAGACAGCTTCACAGCACTGCGCTCAACCGCCTGTGCCACCAGGGTGGCTCACCCACTCTTTTGGTTATTGAGTAAACCTCCACCATGTAACCCCTGCTAGATGATCATATTATCTCTCTTGACTGTTTATACTCCTTGCATGTGGTGCCCTATGTCATCTTCAGGTCACTTTAGTCATGAGCAAGCCCTTCCTTATTATCTTGCAATTGACATCTGTTGAACCTTGCTTTGATATTCCCACTCATTTCCAACTCAAGTGCAGCAGCAAACAGACCATCAGTCTTCTCCAATCCAGAAGTTTAAAGTGATTTTAAATACTATGTTTTATATCTTAGTATAATTTTATTTCCCCTGAAGCTAAGTTTCCTTACCAATGTGCCTCACCCAAAAGTTAAGTCTCTCTTCCTTTTTCAGAGGAAGAAGTGGCATGAAGTAAACAGAAGAGTAGGAGTTTCTTGTCATTATTTTAAACTCAATGGATAGTATTTTTCTCTTTTTTAAAAGATTTATTTATTTATACATACAAGAACTGGGGTATAGGTCAGAGGTGTGGGGAATGATTGACCAGAGACAGAGTGGGGAGCAGAACAGGCAGAGCCACTGAAATACACTGCTGAGGGTGGCAGCAGGCGAGTCAGGAGAGGTCTGCTGCACCATGTGGATTTCTCCCTGGCTGAGGATCGAACTCATGCTGCAGTGGCTGTGGATATCTTCATAGGTTGCATCTTAACCCCTTGCACCATGAGGGAGGCCTGCAATGGATAGTATTTTTCCATGGACAGAGTTGGGAAGCTGAGAAGAGGAGGGGTTACTCCTCCATTGTTCACAGCAATTGTGCAAAAGACAACAGGATCTTCATCTCTCGATTTATGCATTCAGGCATTATTTCAAGCTTAATCATACCAGGAACTATACAAGGTTGGATAAAAGAAGAAGGCTGCAACTATTTTAAAATATTGCACAGTCTATGTGTGGAGCATGCATGTAAACAGATAATTGCAATAAATGTTATTGTGATACAGTAAATTTTTGAGCTATTGAACATTGAACTCAACTTACACATATTAGTGGATTGAATGCTGCTGCCATAACTAATAACTCCAAAGTTTCTTAGGTATAATAGTCTAATGAGAGTGACTCCAGTGACATATGTCTTAATTGTGGTCCCTTACAGTCACAGTTGTAGGGAAAGAGAGACTGTGGATGATTGAGCGTAATGTTTTAGGGGCATGACTGCTGATTGGAATGATATGAATCCACAATAATCCCATGGAAGACTGGGGGTTGTTGTTTTTTTCCTATGAGTATGAAATGGGCCAGCTTCTATTTGGAAAAATTACTAGCTTGTCCTTAATCCAAGTGCTGAAGGAAAAACGGTACAAAGACAGAAGTGGAAAGAGCTTTCTAGTTTAAGGACAGAGCATGTTCAGTGTCACAGGGATATGAAAGATAGGACACTAATCTACATTGAAAGTGTTCTTTATTCCAATGTAAACTGACATCTAAGGATCTTTCTGTATTTTTTTGCTTGTTTATTTGTTTAAATATCTGTAACAGGAAAAGAAGCTGTCCTTATAATTGTCCTCAATAAATAGAACAAAAACTCATTATTTGGGAGTATCACTTGTATAATACTAAAACAAATTCATCTCCAAATATTCTAAAGAAAACAGTATTTAATGTCAAATGATGTGATTAGTAGGTTTTTTCAGGAATATGCCAGTGTCTGAGTTTCCCTGTGTAACTTCCTAAATAAACAAATGGCTGTCCAGCCATATTTGAAATAAAAAATCTTCTATATGCATGGACATATTTCATGCCTCAGTCTATCAGCTCCGGAGAACAGGAAATTTATCTGTTATATTCTTGGAAAACCTGTCTAGATGTTTAGATATGTTTTTGTCCCCCTGAATAAATGAGATACTTATGCTTGCTTACGTATCATATTTTATGAAATGCTAGAAGCCTGGTTGCTATACTAAGTAAAAATATCATAATTGTATGTAAAATACTATTAGATCATTGGTAACTATTATAGAGACTGAAAGTATATTTTGGGGCAATTTTGGCAAAAACAACCCCAATCATTAGTTTTTCCACTATATATTTTTCATATCAGGAAAACATGTCCTGTCCAGTCAAAATACTTTATAAATTCTACATTACATTTTAACTAAATACACACATTTCAATTAGAGAGTCCAAAAGCAGATATTAATTTTTTATAATCTCAAATAGTCTACTGAAGGAAATCTTTTAGGATAAGAAATTAGTTCCAAATACTTTAGTTTGAGAGGCAATAATGTCAACATTCTTAATCCTTTTTAGTTCAACTTATGAAATGTCTTTATTAATAACATATGTTTGCTGTATTTTTTTATTTTTATTTTAGAAGTAGCACATATTTTCTTGCTATAAAGGTTCATTTCTCTTATAGGTCTCATTTCCTCATTTCTAAGTGTAGATTATGAGAATATTGCTTCTTTGACTTCTGGCTACATTGAAGTTGATAGAAATTCACTTTTAGAACCTTTGTAAATGACTGAGTTTCTGCTCCATCTACCTCACTATGTTACTGTGAGGATTGCAATTGGTAACATAAAAGTGCTTTGAAACGGAAATGTCACTAATGGCATTATCTCTGAATTGTGAGTCATTTTACACTGATGACACAGCTTTCATGTACCAGAATCACTGATCTTTGACCAGTTAATGCCATGAAATTAAATAATGTGACTTATTTCAACTTTTGACCCATTTGTTAGTAGATGGAATGTAGGGTGATATTTGCTCCCACATATACAGTTTAGAAGAGAATGTTAACCTACTGCAAAGTAAGTTCAAGGTATAAACTAATTTCGTGATAACTGTAGCTTTATTAACCTTTTTTTTCCAAGAAAAAGAAAAATTTAATTCCTCAAAACAGACTGTGACAAGCTTCCCTTTTTAGGTTAGATGCAAATCTACTAAGCACAGACTCCACTTTAATAAATATCAAGATCCACAAAATACTTGAAGATATACAAATGATCAGAAACATAGCATTTTAAGGCAAGAACCAGTTTCAGGGTAGCCATCTACACATCACCGCACACCAGAAGACCTTCTTAGGCTTTAGAACTTTGACTACTGAAAAGACGCAAAATCTTGTGAAAACTGCAATACCTATGAGCTTTACCAGTTTCTGTTTTCAGGAACAGGTGTGAACCATCTTATTAACCATTTTTTAAAACATGATCCAGTTCTTAAGTTCAAATGGTTTAATGGTGTGAATGGGTCAGTTATTAAATACTATATGCTTCCATTTGAGTTGAAAAAGAATGCTGCTTCATCTCATTCTTTACCCCATACCCTTCCCATTACTAAGTCAATTAGTGTTCTGATTGGTTGATGTCTTGATCAGTATGTTGATTCTCACCTTTTCCTAACAGTATATGTAAGAAGAAAAGGATTATAGAGATAAATGAGATGCAGGTTCCTTTAAATCTTGTTTGATCTTTACAGAGGAGGAAAAGAAAGATGGACTTTTTAACCAGGACTTTTCTCTCTGGGCTTTGCCTTTATCATTTTTCAGTTCCTATCAATAGAAAAGGCTCTACCGGGCTGTCTTTCTCTAGACTACAAAACTTTCTAGAAATCAAGTAAATTCCTGTTATTTATCCTTGGTGTATTAAGTTATTACATATTCTAGATGCCTGTATGTATGCCCCAGGCAGACTGGATGTTACTCTTGTGCATTTTTATACCCTAAAGCTTTTGTTACAATGTACCATAAAATATTGTCTAGTTACTTCTTTCTTTCTAAGGCTGATCATTCTGTAGGAGAGGGTCTGTGTTCTCCAGTGCTCAGGGTATGGTTTACAAATGAGTGAGTAAAATGGCTTAATGTGCTGAGTTTTGGCATGTTTAAATCATGTGCTGAACATGTTATAAACTTAATTTTAGTTAATTCTTATTTTTAATTATATATTTTATTTTTAATTATTTATTTTTTACATCATTATTCATTTTTAAACTATATTTGTTCCACCTGACCAGGTGTAGTCCCCATAGTTAATTCTTATTTTAGACATAGGACATTGAGATTCAAATAGAGTCACTGATCTGCTCAAGATAATAAAGAATATCTTCTGGAATTGAGTAGAGTTTGTCTGGTTCCAAAATCCTTATTGTTGCAAGATATCGTACTGCATTTGTAGTGATAAATACATATTTCCACTCCTACTGCTACTGAGCCTTATTGCTCATAGGCATTTGTGGTTCATTGAGCAGCCCCATTATACTGACTTGATTTTCTGTACTAAGATTTGAGGATTTTTAAAAACCATTTCTAAAGAAGTTTATTTTATATGAATCTTTGCAGCCCGCATTCTGTTCTGTATCTAGCAATCAAATTCAAAAACCACTGTGGTTTGGAATTCTCCTTGCCATCTGTTCAATGTATTCTGGACTCTAGTATTCTTTCTTTTGTTCCTTTCTGAGGCCATGATATTTTTCTAAAAGTTTATTTATTTCAGTTGAAATTTACAACATTTTGGTTTGGGTATTAGGACGATGGTAACATCATATAACATATTAGGGAGCATTCCCTTTTCTAGGAGCATCATCCATTCATTTTTGTCAGTATTGCTTTAGCTATTTGAAGTCTTTAGTGGTTTTATACAAAATTCAGTAAACTTTCAGTAAATATTGATGAGGTGATGAGCAAGTGTAATTAAAGTGTATGAATGAGATGTCAAAGTTTAATGCTTTATGTATTAAGCATTTGAAGGGGCCTATGAGATCCAGATAGCCATCCGACCCAAGTATGTGATTTGTTAACTTAGATGTGAAGAACCATTGAGAAGTCATTAAGAAATGTTGAGATATGAGTAAAAAATAGGTTGTCAACATGAATATTGATATTATGTAAGTCCAGATTTGAAACTACAGTAGATGGGCAGGAATAACCATTATGATTGGCACATTGTATCAATGAAAAAATGTGCAGAACAGCAAAACTACACAAGATTTGAATAGCAAATTTGTTTGTATAGAGATGATGGACAGGAAGCAGCAACAATGACTTGGAAGATGAACCTTATCTACTGGCATTAGAAAACCTGGGAATATGGATATATATAGGATAAAGAATCGGAGTTTACAACGGAAATGCTGCCAAATTCTATTTTTGAAATATTGAATAGGTCAGTTCTTGAGTTTCAGGTCCTTGAAACTTAAAATGGGCATAGTGATGTCTACCTCGGAGAATTATTTTTTTTAGTTTTTATTTATTTATTTATACAAGTACATGGTACAGTCAGTAGTGCAGGATGGTGAGAGAATTCACCAGAGCCAGAGCGGGGAGCAGAACAGGCAGACTGACAAAGTACACTGCTGAGGGGAGCAGGGGGCGTGGCAGGAGAGGTCTGCGTGCCATGTGGGACCCTTGCCGAGGCCAGGGATCAAACCGGTACTGCGGAGGCTGCAGGCAGCTTCGCAGCCCAGCGCTCAACTGCTGTGCCACTGGGGAGGCCTCGAGAATTGTCTTTTTAAATGAAAGGATGAGCAAATAGGTTGAATATGCAATAATTTTCATTTTGGTCCAGGGGGAAATGCTGGGCATGCATATGGTCCTAGGAAGAGTTTAAGATAAAGAGTATGAAAAAGAACTGTTATTCAGCCCTTTTTCATCAAATCATCTGGAAAGAAGTTCAGGTTCTGCCATTACAGCTTCCTCCAGCAATCATCTGGCTTTAACACACTCACAATCAGCAGACAACAAATGGCACTACCTCGTAACTGTGAAGTCTTAAAATAGATTACCAATTAGAATTTCATGGTGAACTGCAATTGCATTCTTCACCTTTAGACATTTCTTCAATATGTTGCGTTGGCTTGGCTCTTGGAAGACTTTCATCAATGAGAAGATAACCTTTTATCTAGTTATAAGGGTCAATCAGGAGACCAGCAATCAATGAATCACTCAGATTTTGTAAGTGACGTAAACAGTTTCATGATCCTTAACCTTTACTGCTCTATAGACATTTGTTAAAAAAATAAATAGAAGAAAGTAAAATCACTGTGAAATTACTTACTGTATAATAGTGATAAAACTAGGTAATATCATGAGAGTCATAAAAATTAATCAAGAGAAAATGAAAACTTTTTGCTAAGTCTGATAAAAATATCACTTAATATTTTTTTTTTTAGGTTTTCTAATGTGGTTTATGTTTTAAGCCATGATTCATCTTAGATCTCAGGAACTATTCACCATTTATATGAAACAACATGAGCTGCAGCTCCAAATAATACAGGATCCTTAAGAAATAGTAAGATCTCCTAATTTTCATGCTCTTCTAGGATTGGAACTTGTTTTCCAACTTAAACAGGTGCTAAGTTACTCTCTTTATATTTTTAAAAATTTCTTTAAAAAATTTATCTATACAAGAGCTGGGGTGCAGGCCATAGGTGGGGGCAGGGGGCAGTGAAAGGATTCAGCAGAGACAGAGTTGGGGGCAGAACAGGCAGATCCACTGAAATACATTGCTGAGGGGAGCAGCGGGAAAGAGAAATCTGCTACACTATGTGGGTCACCTGCCTGGCTGGAGATTGACCTTGTGTTGCAGTGGCTGCGGACAGCTTCATAGTAGGGTCTTAACCCTTTGCGCCACCAGGGAGGCCCCAAGTTACTGTCTTTTTATAAATAACAATGTCATATTTCAATTTCTATGTGTTGATACCGTAAATGAGCTTTATTTTTAAATTTTCTCAAAGCCAAAAATTATCTATATTTTGAGAAAGAAAACTAAATATATATTTGTTAGTTTAGATGTGATAAATTATTATAACAATTGCTTTTTGTTGTTAAAGTTTCCTAAGGCATGCTGGTCTCTGAGAAGGTTGATATTTTATTTGATTAATACTCATAAAAGTAATTCCAGACAGAACTTTTGAAAACACAGAATTCCATAGCTCTGGATTAAATAAGACTTTGGAGTGTTTTTATCCTGTGGTTATTCAAATAACTTAAGGGAAAAAGAGAATAAATCTATTCCTATTCATGGGTAGAAATGACAAAGCAAGGGACTCTTTCATGTATTCTTATAACAACTTGTTAACATAAAGAGAGACTACAGAGAGGTGCTCTGTATTTAAATATTACTCTGTGAGAATTACATTTTTTAGAAAAACATACTCTGGCTTCCTCTCTTTATATCTTTTTTTTTTTTTTTTTTTTTTTTTAAGATTTATTTATTTATTTATACAAGCATTGGGTACAGTCAGAAGCGCGGGAGGGTGAGAGAATTCACCAGAGCCAGAGCGGGGAGCAGAGCAGGCAGAAGGACTGAAGTACACTGCTGAGGGGAGCAGCGGGCGGCAGGAGAGGTCTGCGCGCCATGTGGGACCCTCCTCTGGTGGCCGGGGAGCAGCTGGGAATCGAACCGGCGCTGCAGAGGCTGCGGGCAGCTTCGCAACCCAGCGCTCAACCGCTGCGCCACCGGGGAGGCCCTCTCTCTTTATATCTTGCATTAGTATTGCACATTTGTTATAATGGTGACAGCATTGATGCATTATTATTAACTAAAATCCATAGTTTAAAATTACGATTCCCTTTGTATGTTGTACATTGTAAATAGGTTTTGACAAATTTCTATTAGTATGTAGGGGTGTATATTCTCTGCAGCATTAAAGTACTGTACAGAGTGGTTCCATGGCTTTAAAAATCTCTAGTGTTTCTCCTAGTTATCTCTACTCATCTCCTTAAAATTATGGACAACTCCTGAATCTTTTAACTGTCTCCATAGTTTTTCCTATCCTGGATTGTCAAAAGTTGCAACAGTATTTGATTTTGTCATATTGACTACCTTCACTAAAAAATATTCATTTGAGATTCCTCCATGTTTTTTAATGGCTTGATTGTACACTTGCATAATAATCTATTGTGTGGCTACTCAAGAGTGTGTTTATCTGTTAACTTGTTGAAGGGCCAGTTGGTTTTTTCCAAATGTTGGCAATTTTGAATGAAGTTGTTATAAATGTTCATGTGGCGGTTTTGATTAAATGTAAGTTTTCCACTTATATTGTTAAATATCATAGAGCATGATTGGTAAATCATATGATAAAAATACATTCAGATTCGTCAGAGACTGCTAAACTCTTTTGCGATGGGGTGGGACCATTTTTCATTCCCACCAGCAATAAATATGTGTATCCATTGCTCTAGATCCTCACCAGCACTTGCTGTCATATGTGTTTTAAGATTTTGCCAATGAGGGCCTCCTCTGGTGATGCAGCAGTTGAGCGCTGGGCTGCAAAGCTGTCTGCAGCCTCTGCAGTGCCAGTTCGATCCCCAGCTGCCGGCGAGGGTCCCACATGGCGCAGACCTCTCCTGCCGCCCGCTGCTCCCCTCAGCAATGTACTTCGTCCATCTGCCTGTTCTGCTCCCCCCTCTGGCTCTGGTGAATTTTCTCACCCTCCTGCACTTCTGACTGTACCCAGTGCTTGTATAAATAAATAAATATTTAAAAAAAAAAGATTTTGCCAATGAAACAAGAATGTAAATGGTATATCATTGTTGTTTTAATTTGCAATTTCCTAATGACATATGATACTGAACATCTTTTCATATACTTAATTCCCATTGGTATATCACTTTGGTGAGATGTCTGTTCTGATCTTTCGGTCATCTTTACTTCAAAAGTGCATTTTGAAGTTCGTATTTGATGTTTCAGGGAAGACATAGGCAAAACTAAGAAAAATGATGTCCAGCAAGCAAGATTTGACCAAAAGTAGATGAACTAAGTTCTGAAAGTCCAAGTCAATAAAAGGAAGGTTTTCAGTTATGGAATGATATACATGAGAATCTCCTGAAAACCAGTGACCATTAAATGTTAGATATAAGAAGATTTGATCTCAAATACATTGTAATTGCCTGGATGAGAGCAATTTAATCAACACATCTTTTTTTTTTTTTTTTTAAAGATTTATTTATTTATTTATACAAGCACTGGGTATAGTCAGACGTGTGGGAGAGTGAGAGAATTCACCAGAGCCAGAGCAGGGAGCAGGGTAGGCAGAAGGACCGAAGTACACTGCTGAGGGGAGCAGCGGGCGGCAGGAGAGGTCTGCGCGCTATGCAGGACCCTCCTCCGTTGGCCGGGGAACAGCTGGGGATCGAACTGGCGCTGCAAAGGCTGCGGGCAGCTTCTCAGCCCAGCGCTCAACTGCTGCACCACCGGGGAGGCCCAACACATCTTCTTTTAATGTAATCAAGTATTTGAATGTTTATTATTTAAATTCTTCATTTTGCTGTAAACATGAAAGCTTAATTAAGAATTCTTTCATTTGTTTGGCAATGTGTATTAATGGACTACTATGAGTTAAGCATAGTTTAACACAGTCTGAACCTAAACTATTTTAGGTTCAGAAAAATGTAGTGCATTTTCCTCAACTCCAGGAATTTATGTTACATTTGGAAGAGCAAGTCAATAAGCCAGTAGGTTCACAAATAACAGTTTCAGAGGAAGAAAATTTAAAATGGAAAATAAATAATATTGAATTATGAAATAGGAGCTGGATGGAAGGTGTATCTTGTCATAGACACATCCCCAATGAGGGAACAGTTGAAATAAATTTTGAATTGGACTCAGTTTTGGGAAGATGTTGGTGACAAATGGAGGTATTGGCAGAAAATTTTCCAAAACTGCAGGAAAAACAAGTGTAAAACCATGAGGTTGGGATGAATTTGGCATATTTGAAAAAAAAAAAAAATAAGACAATTTAGCCAGAATGTAATGGGTGAACTGAGTGACTAAGGACAATTTCTCTAGTGGTACTTTGTCCCGCTATAGTTTTTTTTCCCACTGGGAAAAAAGGTAAAAGTACAAAAATTATTACATGAGCAGATTAAGATGGAGTATAAATAATGAACATAATGGAGTACTACTCAGCCATAACAAAAAGATGAAATTAGCATTTGCAACAATATGGATGGAACTGGAGGGGATTGTGCTAAGCCAAATAAGTCAGAAGGAGAAAGAAAAATAACAGATGGTTTCATTCATGTGGAATATAAAGAAACAAAACAAAGGAAAAGTTAAAACTAGGCCTAAACAAACCCTAAGAATCTGACTATCAGAATGATACTACAAGAGGGGGAGGAGAATGAAGCAAAGTTGGAGACAGGGCCCTATGGACTATGGTGGAAAATTATGGTGCTTTGGTGGTGGGTGTGGTGTGGTAACATATATTTGTGACACTGTAAAAATTTATACCCCTAAATCACATACAGTGTTGTAACCCAACAGACATTACCTCAATAAATAATAACATAATTTAAAAAATTCAGTTGCAGAATAACCTTATAGTAACAATAAATTAAAATTTCAGAGGAATTGAGCAATAAAAACCTGGTAGTATCACTTTCCCACAGGCAATTCAATATTAAAACAATAAATTCTAGGCCATAAAATGAGTATATGAAAGCCTACTCCAGGTCTGATGTTTCCCTGGATGATTATTACAGCAAACACTAAAATATTACCCAACATCTATTTCCCACCTTCATTCCTGTTAAGATAACCTTAAATTTGTTGGAGATAGCAAGGTCCCAGCCTGCTGTCTTAGTAACTTTTGTAGCTAGGTATAGGCATATGACACAGGCAATACTAGTAAGTCAGCTTCAAAACTGTAATAGGAGGTCTTAGAAATCTGTTTATTTCCTAATGAAGAGTTAGGAATAGAAGTGATAACATCCATCCCCACATCCCTTCTCTGCCACTGGTAATTTTTATGATGGATCCACCAGTCACAGCTATCTGGCTATCATAAGGCTAGATGGGGGAGGTAAAATCTTCCTCTGCCTTGGGTCATTATGGTGAAAAATATTTAAATTAATATATGACAGATTAACAGAGAAAAAAGACCAATTTAATGCACATATCAGTGTCATATGAATACAGGACCTGAAGAATTAAAGAATAACAATCTTATATATTTTAGACAAAAACTTTTGCTTTGAACACTAATATAGTAAGCTAAGCAGAATTTATTCACACAGGAGAAAGAGGTCTTGAAAATGGGGACCTCCCATTTGCACATGGGGACCTCCCTAGTGGTGCAAGAATTAAAGTCTCAGAGCTATCCCTCAAAGAGATCTTTACAGACACATCACCCAAAACAGTGATAGTGAAGGCAAAGATAAACAGCTGGGACTACATCAAATTAAAGAGCTTCTGTACAGAAAAAGAGACACTAACAAAAACAAAGAGAAACCCCACGACTGGGAGAACATTTTTGCACACAACGCTAATGATAAAGGATTGATCACAAAAATCTGCAAAGAGCTGATGAGACTCAACAACAACAAAGAAAATAATCCAGTCAAAAAATGGGCAGAAGAGCTAAAAAGAAATTTCTCTGAAGAGGAAATGCAAATGGCCAACAGGCATATGAAAAAATGTTCAACATCACTTGTAATCAGGGAAATGCAAATCAAAACTACCATGGGATACCATCTTACGCCAGTGAGAATGGCACATATTAAAAAAACTAGTAGCAACAACAAATGTTGGCGAGGTTGTGGAGAAAAAGGAACTCTCCTGCACTGTTGGTGGGAGTGCAAACTGGTCCAACCACTATGGAGAGCTGTGTGGAGATTTCTTGACCCACTAAACATAGAGCTTCCATGTGATCCAGCAATTCTGCTCCTAGGTATTTACCCAAAGGACACAGAAACATCAATTCCAAAGAGCACCTGCACCCCTATATTTATAGCAGCACTATTTACAATAGCTAAGCTATGGAAACAACCCAAATGCCCAAAAATAGATGACTGGATCAAGAAGGTGTGGTACATATACCCATGGAATATTACTCAGCATTCAAAAAAGATAAACACATGCAATTTGCAGCAACATGGATGGGGCTAGAAGGGATCATGATCAGCAAAATAAGCCAGAAAGAAAAAGAAAAATACCGGATGGTCTCACTCATAGCAGGAATCTAGAAACTTAAATAAGGGACCAGGAAAAAGAATAACTTTAAGAAAGAAAATAGCAAAATCAACAAACAATTGTGAACCAGAGACACTCTATGGGGGGGGGTGGAGGGGGGGGTGGGGAAAGGAGGGGTTGGGGTCAAAATAAGGGGGTTGTAATTGTTTGGGGAATATAAAAATAAAATAAAAAAAAAAGTCTCAGTGCTATCAAGCTATTGCCAGGCACTGTGGCATGATTTCCATCCCTGGTCATGGAGCTAACCCACATGGCACAGCAGACCTCTCCTATCTCAGCCACCGCTCCCCTTAGCAGTGTATTTCAGTAGATCTGCCTGTTCTGCCCCCGACTCTGTCTCTGGGAATCCTTTACCCCTCATACCTCTAGTCTGTACAGCATTTCTTGTATGCATTAAGTAAAATAAATCTTTTTTAAAAAAATGTGTTGCATATAATGATAAGATGTCTCCTTCTGTCCTGGTACAGGGAGAGCATACTTCACATGGACAATTATTTCCTGTGTCTAGGACACAGGCAGGTTTCAGTACATCATTTCGCTGCCTTCTGTTTTCCAAGCAAACCTAATTCAAAATAATAAATATGCCGTTTTGGCACATCTTGGTGGAGGAGCTTGGGGGAACTACAGTGAGCCCTGACAGTCACAAGCTAGGTTCCCTGATAACATCTCCATGCTGCTGAATCTAGTCAAATAACAGCTTATCTTCTGAATTCTGGTGAGGTGAGAAAGCAGTGTATGTTTACAAGTTTAGTTGGAGTTTCTGTCACCCAGACACTTTCCTAATTGCTAACGCTGTTTGATGCCTTGTTGAAAATCAATATCAAATAGTTACTTCTATTTATCTGTTTTTTTAAAGATTTATTTATTTATGCATACACAAACTCGGGTGCAGGCCAGAGGTGCGTGGCGGGTGTGTATGAGAGGATTCACCAGAGACAGAGTGGGGAACAGAACAGACAGACTGACTGAAATACACTGCTGAGGGGAGCAGCGGGCGAGTCAGGAGAGGTCTGCTGCTCCATGTGTGTGAGCTCCCTGGCCGGGATCGAACTCATGAAGCAGTGGCTGTGGGTAACATTACAGGTTGTGTCATAACCTCCTGCACCACCAGGGAGGGCCCTATTTGTCTGTTTTTATTTTGGGACATGCACGGTGTTTTCAGAGGAATACTCTGAGCTCAATGAACATAAACAGAGGAGGCAACATCCATTGAGATCTTGTTAGGAGCCAGAAGAAGCTAGTAAAGGCATATGTATTTAATCACTTCAGCAACATCATGAAGCTGGGTACTATTACCATTGACATTTTATCGATGAGGAATCTGAGGTTTGGAAATGTAGTTACTAGTCCTGCACCACCCATCTCAAGAGTGGTAGAGTTAAGGTGTAAAACCAGGTGTAAGTTTCAGGTGTTATCACTTATCAGACTGTCTCCTAGAATAATGAACCACTTGATTACACATGATTGAATGGACCAAGCTAGTGAGACTTTATATACACATTTTAATTCCTTCAGGGCTTATACAAAAAATAAATTAATGTAGAATGACTCTCTAAAGTACTATATGTACTTACTGTATATTTAAATTCCGTATGTATGCATGCATTTGTGCCATTGTCTATATAATGATTATTTAATAGTTTCTCAGGGGGAAATAAAATAAAATAGCAGTCCCAATGAAATGCCAAATGTTAGCCTTATTGGAATTAAAAATGTCAAAGTAATATAAGCTTTATCCATTTAGAAAGCTATTTCAAGGAAAACACTGACAGATTGTTAAGAGACCAAACTGGAGGGTAACCTGCTAATAAAGTATATTATTGAACAGTGTGCACTTCTGTTTGTTTTGGAAACTAAAATTTGAGAAACATTTGTACACAGTCAGTGCAGCTGTCATATGCTTTTCTTCAGAGAGAAGTTCCCTGTTGTTAGGGCATAATTACAGAGCCCTGTGCACCCAACAACCTCACAGCAATCTGCATTTCAGAGGAGCTTGGGTAGTCTAAAATCCGGCAGCTACTAGCTCATATAATATTCAAAGCAGGAATGTGAATTTAAAAGGTATTTTAAAAATAATATAAAGTTACAATAATTTTAAGAGAATTCTCTCATGTTTTACATGTTTCTGTAACATGGATTTTAAAAGGCTAGTATCTCCTTACCCAGTAATACTTATTTATGAAATTGCCCACAGGTATGTGAATACAATTAATAATAGCATTAATAGGAGCTGATAACTCTTAAAAATTCCTTCTATTGCTTTCACATCACTGTACTAATACTTACACATATTTTTACTATTTTGTTGATATATTGGCAAGTAAATGAAATATCTCAGGTACATAGAAATGTAAGGCTCAGTGTAGCTTCATAATCAGATCATGCCTGGATCCCTAGTTTAGAGAATGGGTGATAAGTACCCCTTTGGGTAGGGATTTTATTATGCACATAGTTGTTAATGTACCTAGGTTAATTTTAGCTCATGAAATGTTCTCTCTTTACAAGTTGCTGTAGGGTTTAACCAGATTGGGTGCAAATGAATACCCAATCCTTGGGAAAACAGCTCTAACTCTAAATAGCTTTAAAGGTCTTTCTTGATAATCCAAGTGCGTTTTAATGGCCTTTTGCTGTCTGGGTCACATGTTCATATTTTGCCTGTTTTGGATGTTTATTTATTTGTTTTGCTTTTGATTACTCCAGAGATGACAATGGAATTTGAAATTCCTTTTCTCTGATATGCTTAAACAGAAGTTCATGGATTTCATTTAATTTAAATGAACTCTTTAAAAGTGTTACCATGATTTGTAATAAATTTGGCTGCAAATATATTAAAATATCACTTTTTGTGTTTAGTTTTACACATATATCTGTATCTATATTTAATATAAATTAAAAACTTATATTATGGCATTTAAACAGAGCACACATGAAAATGAACACCCTTGAACATCTTAAAACTCATTTTTCTGCCTCTGTGCTTTTTAAAGATATTATAAAACCAGACACCCCAGCGAGAACAAGGATTTCAACTTGTCATAGGCAAATATCTTACCACAAATAAAAGTGTGCAAATATTCTTTTTATTCACAGAAAAAATATTCAGTTAAATATAACTATCACTTCAAACTATGTTTTTGAAAAGCTTTTCAAGGATTCAGAAACATTCCATTGTTAAATTCAAAACCGTTACAGTCTATAGTGGAGAGAACAGTTCACGCTTGTTTAAGTTCCCCTAAATGTTGCTCCCTTAGATGTTACAATCAAACTATTAGATTAAAGTGTGAAAATCACTTGACTATTCTATTTAAAGGAAAAATTGTATTTTAATAATTTATACAAATAACAGCACCAACAAACATCAACAACATCTTTAATATAGAAAGCAGAGCAGATGTTAGTTAAGACACATTAAGGCTCCTTCTGTGTCTCATGTCTCATGTTCTCTAATCCAGTGTTGCAAACACAAACACCCACATGGGCCAGGCAGGATATGCAAATAAATAAATTAGATGAAAGATAGACATTAAATTACACAACTTTATGAGTTTGACTTTCATTTTTTTTAAAGATTTATTTATTTTTAATCTTTTTTTTTTTTTTAAGATTTATTTATTTATACAAGCACTGGGTAGTCAGAAGCGCGGGAGGGTGAGAGAATTCACCAGAGCCAGAGCGGGGAGCAGAGCAGGCAGAAGGACCGAAGTACACTGCTGAGGGGAGCAGCGGGCGGCAGGAGAGGTCTGCGCGCCATGTGGGACACTCACCTGGCGGCCGGGGATCAAACTAGTGCTGCAGAGGCCGCGGGGCAGCTTCACAACCCAGCGCTCAACCGCTGCGCCACCGGGGAGGCCCTGACTTTCATTTTTTATTTGTTAATATAGTTATCAATACAGAAATAATACCACATCATTTAGAAGAGCAACAGTGTGAATTGTAAGAAAAATAGCAACTCCTACAAAGACCTAGGATCAGAATCGTGGTTATAATGAGAAAAGAGCTGTTTTATTAAAAACGTAATTACAATGGATCTTGAACAACACATTGCCCCCATGTAGACAAAAATCCCCTAAAATTTGACTCACCCAAAACTTAATTGCTAATTATCTGCTGTTGACCAGGATCTTACCTATACATAAGCAGTCAATTAACATATTTTGTATACTATATGTATCATATACTGTATCCTTACAATAAAGTAAGTTAAAAAGGGAAAATGATATTAAAGAAATCAAAAGGAAGAAAAATACATTTATTACGTTTTATTGAAAAAGTTCATGTAATGGGAACTGTGCAATTCAAACCATTGTTGTCCAAGGGTTAACTGTACTTTAAATAAATTTTGGATGTTCTTTAATTGAGAATTTGATGAAATTTGTCTCAGAAAAATAAACATATAGCCAAAAATTTATACCCAGAGCAAAAAGACCCTGCGACCTTCATCGTAGTCCATCTTTTCTCATTTTTAATGTATTGAAATACATTGATGATAATAATATTAAAAGTCATTCCTATCTAATCTTATTACATGTGAAGTTGGTGATATTGAAGGCAAGTACATAGAAATATTTTTTAATTTATCTGAATATCCATTCCATTATTCCATTTAAAAAAAAATATTTATTTATGCATACAAGACCCGGGGTACAGGCCAGAGGTATGGGGGGGTGAGAGGATCCAACAGAGACAGAGTGGGGAACAGAACAGGCAGGTCTATTGAAATACACTGCTGAGGGGAGCAGCGGGTGAGTCAGGAGAGGTATAATGTGTCATCCATTATTTCATTTTAAGGCCAATTACAGTAAGTCTGGAAAAATAAATTTGGCTGTGTGACTTCTCTGTTTCAGTTTCACAGTGATATGATTAAGTTACTGGTCTGCACTGTACCATTAGATGTCTTCGTCAGAACATAAGGCAAAGATTGGTCTTTGTAAATATATACACAGGGATATAGACATATAGTTAGATTTGTCACTGTGCACTATTCAGGTATCTCAAGCACTTAAACCAAAAAGAGTCTAGGGAAATAGCTGTCTACGCATGTACTGATACAGTGTCTTACAGTTTTCTAAATAATTAGAGGCACAGAGATTGTTTTGGATTATGATCTGGGAAATGAAGTGAAAGTGGTACTGCTAAGCAGTAACAAGCATGTGGGGTCTAGTGAGCATAATTTCTTTAGGGAGGGGTAGTTTTGAGGGCCTTAGAAGAGGAAGCAGCAGAAAAATCAGTAACGCAGAAGTAAAAATATAGTACTTTAGGGCATATGATGAGAAAATGTATGCCAACTAAGGTGAAACATTGCTGAGTTTGGATGTAATGTGGGGAATTTCAAGGAGGAATATTTGCATATTCTGAAATGCTAGAGGATATATTCAGTGTTTAGAATGTTTCATAACTGTCAACTGGAGCTGACTGCTTTTAAAAGATTGTTTTTCTAGAGGCATTTAAAAGTCATTTTTACATCTTTTCTTAGGAATCTGAGGTAGGGGTAGGAAAATAGCACTTTTTGAATGTCTCTATTAATAGGCACCTTTTTGGTTTACCTAGTTAACTCTAGTTGGAATTAATCTTTCAAATGAGTAAACCTAATTTCTGGAATATTAAGTGATTTTGCCTACTGACATAATTAAATGACAATGCTATTTTTTAAATGGCTAACCCATATTTTTTGTTTAATTTAAATCATTTTTGTGAAATGATTACCACACTAAGTTCAGCTAACATTCATCTTCTCATATAGATACAATGAAAAGAAAAGAAGAGAAAAAGGAAAAAAAAATTGCCTCTTTGTGATTAGAATTCTTGTGAATCCTATCTTAACTTCCCTATACATTATATAGCGGTGCCAAGTATAGTTATGTTGTTCATTCTATTTCTCATACTTATTTATCTTATAACTGAAGTTTGTACTTTTTGACTGCCTTCCTCTAGGCAAAATCTTTTTTAAGTATCATTTCTAAGTGATGTAGCATTTATTTCAATTCAACAATAAATGAACCCTATGGCTTTCCAGGGAGACTGAAGAACAAGGTGCAAAACATGCCTGAGCTAACTTCATAGGACTGTTTTAAGGACTTGCCACTATTCCTGTGCCCTAAGGCTTTACACAAGTCAATTAACCTCACTGAGCCCCTGTGAATATATGAGAAGTTTATACATATGAAGAAGAAAAAAAAATATAAAAAATATGGAGACATGCTTTGGAAACTATATGAGTGTTAGTGTACAATTACTATCTAAGAGGAGTCCTACATTGTTTATCTGTTCATACAAAATAAACAGAATTATCAGTCCCCTAATTAAATAGGTGTGGTTTGCATGTGAATGTGAGGTGAGCTATTAGGCACTTTGTAGCCTGGACTTGGGGTGGCAGCATGCACACACTACGCAATCTGAAGAGTGTGAAATTTCTGATTTCCCCTGTCATCTGCAGTCCAGATTCCCGAGAACATGTATTCTTTGACAATTCTGTGCTTGCTGAAACTTAACCAGAGGCCTGAACATTTTCCTAAGCCTATCTGTGCACTTCCTTGTAAACCCAGTTTCAATTAAATCAGTTTAACCTTAAACTCCCCGTCTTAGACATCTGGATTACCTTGGTTTCTGATGAGGTGTGACATCCTCCAATGTCCACCAGGGGATGTCTGACTTAAGCCAGAATCTTTTTATGTCAGAGTTTCACCAGAGTCCTCCTTAACCCTGATGTTCCTTTTACTAATTTTTTGACCACTTACCCCCAAACTGCTCCTTGACTATAAATTCCCACTTGTCCGTATTGTATTTGGAATTGAGTGCAGTTCTACACTCTTTTCCTCATTTACAATAGTCTTGAATAAAATCTGTTTTTATGCCTTTATTTTTTATTTTTTTAAGATTTATTTATTTATGTATACAAGAACTGGGGTGTAGGCCAGAGGTGCAGGGGGTGAGAGGATTCACCAGAGACAGAGTGGGGGGCAGAACAGGCAGATCTACTGAAAAAAACTGCTGAGGGGAGCATAGGGTGAGTCAGAGAGGTCTGCTGCGCCATGTGGGTCAACTCCCTAGCCAGGGATTGAACTTGTACTGCAGTGGCTGCCTATAGCTTCATAGTGCTGAGACTTAATCCTTTGCACCATCAGGGAGGCCCTGTTTTTTACTCCTTTAATACTGTCCAGTTCTAGTTTTAATTTGACACCGTCCTGAGGGCAAGTTAACGAATGAACATAAGTGGTGATAAAATAGACTCAGTCAAAAATATGCAACACATTATATGAACACATTAAAATGAACAATGCCTTTGGAAATGTTCCTAATCAAATTTGAAGATATATCAGAGTTCTCAGTAACCAACTCAGGCATTCTGATTATTTCTGGAAGTTTTTGTGCGGTAAATATTTCTATGATAAACTATGTTGAAAAATAATATGAAATTATTGGCATAAAGGGGAAGTGCAAGGGGTCTATCTGTTAGAGGTAGGATTTGCGCAGCACAGAGAGAGGTGGGTGCCAGATGGCAGAGCATCAGAATGAAGTTCTAAGAAGAAAAATAATACAATAGCAGTGGATGAAATATCTGGGAGGTACAAGGCTATGCTGTAGAGCCTGAATAGGAAGTAAATCCTCCCCTAAAGGAGCCTCTAGGGCTCTTTTGCATTTTTAAAGAAAAACAATGGATTCTCCTGCCTTTTTAATCAGTGATTTCACCCTGACTGAACTTGTCAATGATCTAACATTTGCAGCAAATTAAACCACCTTAGGGAAAACATGGAATTTCTTGGCTCTCAGCATTGAAAAGATCATGATCATGTATGGACTTCAAGCATGAAAATCTGCAAGCATATTTTGAAGCATTTGGTCCAGAAATAATCTTTGGATTCAGTTGTCTTTTGTCATTGCTCTGTAATCTTATTAGTTTTAGTAGCAAGAAGGCTGTTTCTCCATGAAATGTTAAATACTTTCTAAAAGTTTCTGACTCTTGTCACTAATATTTGGCAACTCCAGTAGAAAGACACTGTGATATTTTGCAGTAATTTCAGCAAATGTTATGGGATTCTAAACACTTTGGAATTCCAAGACATTAACTCCATCTCCATCCCCACCAGGCTACCTAATGATTATGTTTCTAATTAACAAGATATGGGTTCTATCCCCACACCAACAAGCAATTCTCGAGAATCATCTGTTTATCTGTCCCACAACTGTGTTCAATTATGATGCTCTCCACCTTTAGAGAGTGTCTGATCCCACAGGTTAAGTGTTCAGTTCTGCAAGATTGCCACCCAACTTCAAATACTTATCCATAGGTACCGGTTCAACCTGTTCCCGTCTTCTGGCCACAGATTGGAGATTCCAAAAAGCCCCTACTTGGATTTGACTGATTTGTTCGAGCCACTCATGGAAATCAGAGAAATGGAAATGTTTCACTTATTCAATTACCAGTTTATTTTGAAGTTATATAACTAAGGATTAACCAGATAGAAGAGATAAGATATGGAGAAAGTATGTGGAGTTCCAATGCCCTCTGCACATGCCATTCCACCCTAATCTCCTCCATGTGTTCATCACCCTAGAAGCTCTCTGAACCCCATCATTTTGGGGCTTTTTGGAGGCTCCATTACATAGACATAAATAATTAAATTATTGGTCACTTGGGATCTATCAACCTCTAGCCTCTGTCCAAATCTCAAAGCATTGAAAGTTCCCATCCTCCACTCATGTGAATGGTTCCCTTGGCAACCATAACTCATCCTTAGATGAAGACCATAAGTGACTTCATTAATGTGAAATCAGTATAGTTGAAATATCTTTATTATGAATACCAGTACTTTTATCACTTAGGAAATCCTAAGGGGCTTAGGAGGCTTATCTCAGAAACAGGACAAAGGCCAAATATATATTTCTTACTATAAATCATGATATCACACTGCCTCTTTTTTATTCCTTAGTTATAATAAGTTGCAAACAACTTGTTCAATTATCGGTATGTTCCTAGTAGTCATTTTCTGGGAGGATATTAACAACTAAGTAGAAAAATAAAACTCCACTGACTAAAATATTAATTTTGTTAGTAGCTCTGCTTTCATCATAAACTGAGACCCTTAATTTTTTCTCTGGTCAATCAGTTGCAGTGAGCCTTTCAGTTAGGTCATAGAGATCCTCTGTGCGCTGATCACTGTCTTTTGTTCACAAGAAGGTGAATAATTTAAGTAAAATATGTGTAAAAGCCTATAGTATTTAATAAGTACTATAAATGTGAAGATGTTGCTAGAGGATAGATATAGATATAAAAATATAGAGGAAAACCAACTTAATAAGAAAAACTGTGACATTTGCTGTATCTTCATTTTCATATTTTATTTTTTTCTTCTAAGCAAATGATATATAGAGAAACTCAACAAACTGCCATAACAGAATGAGTTCACAGATGTGGCTGAATAATTAAAGATATTAATGTTTTTTGATGAATTTCCCTAAGTTAAACTTTTATCATTTAACTTGCCCTGAGACAGAATTAGCATAAAGGGGAAAAAAAAAGATGCTATAAAGCTTTAACTACTACTAAGAATAAATAATTGTTAAATTCTTCCATTCCTTTTTCCACATTAAAAATAAATGTCTAATTCTAAGTACTAGTTCATAAACATCTGGAGTGTGTTTTTCTTAGTGGGGTTAATACCTATTGTAATTCTAAACCTATGGTTTCAAAATTCTAATCCTTTCAAGTACATTGAGAAACCATTGATGATATTAATATCTGAGTATTGCATTTTCATAGAAACAGTATTATTGTCCTTGTATAACAAAACAACCATGATTTTGACAATGTAATGTATTTTCATTATATATTTTTTTTAAGATTTATTTATTTATTTTATACAAGAACCGGGGTACGGGCCAGATGCGTGGGAGGGTGAAAGGATTCACCAGAGACAGAGCGGGGAACAGAAAAGGCAGACTGACGAAACACACTGCTGAGGGGAGCAGTGGGCGAGGCAGGAGAGGTCTGCCGTGCCATGTGGGACCCTCGCCCGCCGGGATCGAACCGGCGCTGCAGAAGCTGCTGACAGCTTCACAGCATGGAGCTCAACTGCCTGCGTCACCAGGGGAGGCCCTATTTCCATGATAATTTTAATTATAGTTAGTTGTTAATTAAGGACCTTAAACTGAACAGCTGCCATATGACAAGTTTAAGAAGAAATAATTGGTGTCAGTTAATAAGTACTTTGTCACTATAAGCATAGATATTAGTAATTTATGACTTATATCAAGAAACAGTTGTAGCATAACATAATTTTGGCAATAAAAAATAGTTTGGGTGAAAGTTGCATTAAATGTGTATATTGGGAGGGAATTCTACAACTCTGCATATATGCCCAGTTACTGAGTTGTGCTAAGAACTTCTTGTAATAACTTTGTTGAGTCAACCAAACTGCACTAATGGACCAATGAGTATGCCAAAGGTGCTTTGGTTACCACAGTAGCTCCATAGTCCCAGTTCATCTTAGTTCCAACACAATGGATATGATAGTTCTCAGGTTTATTATTTCTGAATTAAATGTCATTTTGATTTCAAAAATTGGTCACTTTAGGTTTTCTATTAAGGTTCAACAAATGGCAAAACAAAGAAATGTTGCTGGTGCCAGTTAAGGAAAGGAGTATTACAGAAATTGTAAAGTTTCTAATATATTTTCAGGAAACTTTAGGAACAGGAGTCTTGACATGGTTGAGTCTTTTAGGTAGTTGTAGAAATTTTTCAGCTCCTTAAGACCTCAGTAACTTCAGTAATTAGATCTTTTTTTTTAAATTTTTTTATTTGTTATTAATTTTCTTTTTTTTATAATAAATTTTATTTTTATATTCCCCATACAATTTCAACCCCCCCATTTTGACCCTAATCCCTCCCCTCCCTCCACCCACCCCCCCAAAAGTGTCTCTGGTTCATAGATTTTTGTTGATTTTGATTTTCACTTTCTTATAGTTATTCATTTTCCTGGTCCCTTATTTAAGTTTTATAGATTCCTGCTATGAGTGAGACCATCCGGTATTTTTCTTTTTCTTTTTGGCTTATTTCGCTGAGCATGATCCCTTCCAGTGCCATCCATGTTGCTGCAAATTGCATGTGTTTATCTTTTTTGAATGCTGAGTAATATTCCATGGTATATATGTACCACACCTTCTTGATCCAGTCATCTATTTTTGGGCATTTGGGCTGTTTCCAAAGCTTAGCTATTGTAAATAGTGCTGCTATAAACATAGGGGTGCAGGTGTTCTTTGGAATTGATGTTTCTGTGTCCTTTGGGTAAATACCTAGGAGTGGAATTGCTGGATCTTATGGAAGCTCTATGTTTAGTAGGTCCAGAAATCTCCACACAGCTCTCCATAGTGGTTGGACCAGTTTGCACTCCCACCAACAGTGCAGAAGAGTTCCTTTTTCTCCACACACTCGCCAGCATTTGTTGTTGCTAGTTTTTTTAATATGTGCCATTCTCACTGGTGTGAGATGGTCTCATGGTAGTTTTGATTTGCATTTCCCTGATTACAAGTGATGTTGAACATTTTTTCATATGCCTGTTGGCCATTTGCATTTCCTCTTCAGAGAAGTTTCTTTTTAGCTCTTCTGCCCATTTTTTGACTGGATTATCTTCTTTGTTGTTGCTGAGTCTCATCAGCTCTTTGCAGATTTTTGTGATCAATCCTTTATCGTTAGTGTTGTGTGCAAAAATGTTCTCCCAGTTGGTGGGGTTTCTCTTTGTTTTTGTTATTGTCTCTTTTGCTGTGCAGAAGCTCTTTAATTTGATGTAGTCCCAGCTTTTTATCTTTGCCTTCACTATCACTGCTTTGGGTGATGTGTCTGTAAAGATGTCTTTGATGTGCAAATCACGTAGTGTTTCGCCTATATTTCCTTCTATGTATTTTATGGTTTCAGGTTTTATGTCTAGTTCTTTAATCCATATTAAGTTGGTTTTTGTGTATGGTGTGAGGTAGTAGTCAAGCTTCATTCTTTTGCATGTAGTGGCCCAGTTTTCCCAGCACCATTTATTGAACAGACTTTCTTTGCTCCAATGCATAGTCTTTGTTCCTTTGTCAAATATTAGTTGACCATAAATCTGTGGGTTTATTTCTGGATTTTCTATTCGATTCCATTGGTCTGTGTGTCTGTTCTTGTTCCAATACCATGCAGTTTTGATGATTATGGCTTTGTAGTATAGCCTGAAATCTGGGAGTGTGATGCCTCCATTCCCTTCTTTTTTTTTCAGGAGAGCTTTGGCTATTCGGGGTTTTTGGTGATTCCATATGAATTTCATCAATAATTGTTCTATTTCTTTGAAGAATAACATTGAAATTTTTATTGGAATAGCATTGAATCGGTATATTGCTTTTGGTAGAATGGCCATTTTAATAATGTTTATTCTTCCAATCCATGAGCAGGGGATGTCTTTCCATTTCTTTGTATCTTCTTCTATTTCTTTTAACAGTGTTTTATAGTTTTCTTTGTAAAGGTCCTTTACCTCTTTTGTTAGATTTATTCCCAAGTATTTGACCCCAAAAACTCCATAGAAAAACTAATTGAACTCATCAATCAGTTCAGCAAAGTGGCAGGATACAAAATCAACATGCAAAAGTCAGAAGACTTCCTATACACTAACAATAAATCTGAAGTAGAAGAAATGAAAAAACCATCCCCATTATTATCGAAACAAAAAAAGTAATTAGATCTTTATTTTTGTGCTTCTGTAATGATATGCCTCAGCTATCTTCACATGCTGTTTCTTCCTATCCCATAACCAACTAGTTTCTTCTGCTTGTATTGTATTAGATTTATCTTGACTGAAGTCCAACATAACTTTGAGACATTCTTTTTACAACATAGTTAATAACAAGCCAATTCTCTCTACAGGTCTCTGACCCCCAATTTTCCAGATCAGATTTGTTGAACCTAAATTACATATTTGTAAAAATTAGTTGGTTATGAGTCACTCTTTAAAATCTAAACAATTACTGTTTACTTTCTTCTGTGTTACAATGACTGGAAAGTGGGGTGTCAAGAGGAAGTTTGATCATCAGTGGATAAAGAAGATGGCAGAACTTACCTCTGGCCATTGGTCATTACTCTATAGTCACATGGGGGAGAAATAGTTTTCCATCATATTTAGCCATCATTTTTTTTTGCAGTGATGTAGAAGGCAGTTTGATAACTTGTATTATCTAATTCAAAATGTATACCTATAAATAAGATACTGACATAACAGCCACAAGGACTAAAATGCACACCCTTTGGTATCAAAAAATAGGTAATGAGAAACATGAAAATGTTGGTGACTGCTAAGTGCTAAGTGACTACCCACTGCAATAACTTAAAGGCATAAATGCAGTCATAGCATATAGACTCTATTAATCTGAGGAAATGGTTAGACAGATAAAGCAGACTTACCCAGGACAGATGGAAAGAAATCAAACTTCTCCAAGGGACTCTCTGTCATTCTATCAGTCCTAAAATACCTCATTGGTTAGAATATTCAGCATAAATTTTAAATATTAAATTTTTAAACATTACTTGGTTTTCAGGAAAATTTAAAATTTGTCACAATGGCACATTGAGATATTTAGAACAAGTAATGTATTCCTATTTATATGAATGCAGTTACAGTTGTTCAAGGTCACAGGTTCTACCAATGTCATATTCAAGAAAAGATTTTGTGCTTTACTGACTTTTAGTGCAATATTCTTTAAAGAATTTTATGAAATAAGAGGGATTCAATTTGATTTTTTATTGGTCATTCTGTAGTTTACAACATGCATCTTTAATTAATCATTGTCCAATCTTGGAGATATTTGTGTAACATATTGACACCTACTGGAAAGCATTCAAATGGGGGTGTGGGAAACATGTGGTTAAGTGGATAGCATTTAACTGGCCATTTGACGTCAGTTATCTTTGCTCTTCAATAACCTATTTCTGGTCAGTGAAAGACCGTATCTTATATACAAAGACTGAGAAAACACATAGACCAAACATAAGGGACTTCCACTTACTAAATTAATCATTATCACTCCCTAATGCTTTATGTATCAGGGACAGAAAACACAGCAGAACCTTCATAGTCTTCATGTGACATTATTTCTTGAGTAAACCAACTGGAAAGTTTATTTCACCAGGGTACTACCTTGTAATGCACAAAATAATAGGCACATATTCTGGTTATGAAATTGCCTTTCCTACTCCCTGGACTTTGGTCACTACCATTAATTGAGGGCTGATTGAGTATTTGATGCCCTGTAATAGGATTTCGCATAATATAAAAAACCAGAGGGTTCCTTTTTTATCAAGGAGAAATGTTTGTGTGCTATGATGGCAAGATTCACTGTCATATGTTCCACTCCATCTGAGTGGATAAAACCCGATAAAACACTGGGGTTGCCTGAACTGAAATGTCCTTTCCAGAGATATATTCTGAAAGGATGATATACTATTTTCCAGGACATTGACTATGCATCCAATTCAATTTTTTTCTTGTATCAGAAAATATATATTTGTGTCTAAGAATCAAGGGTTGAAGGTGAGTGTTATCACCTACTACCCTTCCCAGTGACGCAATGGGGAATTTTGTGCTCTCTGTCTCAATGATATTGGACTTTGTAGGATCAGGAATCTTGAATTCAAAAAGAAAGTACAGTTTACCCTTGAACAATATGGATTTGAATTGCATGTTTCCATAATATGTAGAAAAGCTGCAATTTTGAAATAAAATTAATATATTTATTTTTTCTACATAGCCAAAAGAAAAACATCTGTATTTAAAATTTTGTTTTATTTTTCTTCCATCCCACTCTATTTATCATTCTGTATAGTCTTTATTATTATCCAATAAAGTAAAATAAAAAAGAAAGTGAATCATTAATCTCAATATCTGAACCAATTTATCTTGTTTTTTATTTCATTATACTTTTATTTTTTCTCCACATATTAGACTCACTAAGTTGACAATTCCAGTTTTAATCTCAATTTTTTTTAAGATCTAAGATATAACATGAACCCTAATGACCATTTTGAGGACAGGACCCAGATCTCAATATATTAATCTCTTTCTGTAATTTCAGATATTATGGACAAAAAATAAAATCTAAAATGGACCAATGCAGATTAAATTTGTTTCATTAATAAAAGTTAGATTAAATGAATGACTAATGGAAACAAATTGTGGATGTTAACATTAATTTTATCATAATTTACATGTGTAAACTAGGAAGTTTTTGTCTGCAGTTTCAGAAAATAGAGTGAATGATTCTGGTTAATTATCAAGTGGTAGATTGTAGGAGGTATGCATTATGGTATTTGGAAATAAGCTTCCCCTTAAGCATGCCAAATGAGAAAGGAAAATTAAACACATTTTTCAAAAATGCATTTATTCAATAATACTAATACAAATAAAGAGTACATGCAACTAAATAATTTAAAAGTTTAAACTCTGTAGATGTAATTTATTACTGTTTACACTAGGCCTGTATTGATAATAACTTTTCCTCTATTTCCACTATTCAAATTAGATATAGTGTAAGTGTAGGTTAAGGTAATTCATGTTTTAAAATGTCTTACAAGTAATGAAACGGGGAAACTATGACTCAAGACATATCTGGTTCAAGCAATTTTTCTCTAAGTTGTTGGCCTGATTTCTTGTCTATTTCTGCTCTTCTACTGCCTAGTTTCTTTGGCAAGTGACACTTGGTATTTTATTTTCAAATATTTTTAGTCTAGATGTTTCTGATCATAACTGATTTCTCTTAACTTAATTCCTTGCTACATTGAGAGAATAAAATCTTGCTTTCCTTCCTTAGTTGCTTTCTCTAGGCATAATAATATATATTCTCAGTAATAACAAATTTCAGCTTGCTTCTATTTTTTAGAAAAGTATTGGGGGTCTCCCTGGTGGTGCAAGGGGTTAAGACACAGCACTATGAAGCAATCTGCAGCCTCTGCAGCACAAGTTAAATCCCTGACCAGGGAGGTGACCCGCATGGCATAGCAGACCTCTCCTGACTCCCCCACTGCTCCCCTTAACAGTGTATTTCAGTCATTCCTCATGTTCTGTTCCCCACTCTGTCTCTGGTGAATCTTCTCACCCCTGACCCTCAGGTCTACACCCCAACTCTTGTATGCATAAATAAATAAATCTTTAAAAAAAGTATTTGATCATAGGCAGTTACAACTCTGTGTGTGTGTGTGTGTGTTTTTGGGGTCATTTTTGGGAAGCTATGAGTATTCTATATTCTACTAAATTGAGAGCATGGTGGTAAAATCTTTGTTACAGTCTGTCTACCTATCTTATATCATATATATCATATATTACTGACTCTCATAAGTGCCCTTAGAACAAGTGAATTTAAACCTGCAAATCTTTTTATTTTTTCTCTGTATTAGTAGTCTCTGCTTTGATTATTTTTTTAAAAAAATAATTCTCAGATAGTCAGTGCCTAACATATTACATAGTTCTTAAGCTTTGCCTTTTTAATTTCTCTTTCAATGTCTATTTGCTTTGGTGCTGAATGGAACGCAAAAGTAATCTGATGAATAAGATTTCTCTGAATTGCTATTCTTAGATACTCAAATTAACTATTATGCTTTAATTTTGATTGTCTGGGAGTTTTTGATTCTACATTAGTCAGCAAAAAAGATTAACTTGATCCATCATCTGATTTGATTTAGATTCATCTTTTAATCCACAAATGATCTTAACAGAGTGAATTTTTTCTTTAAATAGATTATTCATATTCTAAGTTTTTATATTTTTTTCTATGTCTATTGTTTGGTTTAGCTGAAAAACTTATGTTATTACTCATTATTTTAAAGAAAATTCTACAATTCATTATTTTAGTCTGTTCAAACAGTTCCCCATAACATTTAAGGAGCCATTTACTTATTGGACACATGGAACTGAATTTCAAAGACCTATTTTTTGTTTAATTTTAATATTTATTTATTTATGCATATAAGAGCTGGGTATAGGACAAAGGTGTCGGGGGTGAGAGGTTTCACCAGAGACAGAGTGGGGAACAGAACAGGCAGACTGACTGAAATACACTGCTGAGGGGAGCAGTGGGCAAGTCAGGAGAGGTCTGCTGCACCACGTGGTTAGCTCCCTGGCCGGGAATTGAACTCATGCTGCAGCGGCTGTGTACAACTTCGTAGGTTGTGTCTTAACTCCTTGCTCCACCAGGGAGACCCAAAGACCTATTATTTTTGTAATCCAAATTCCAAATAGTAAAAACAGGAATGCTGAAACAAGTAGGTTTTTCACTATTGTAAATTTGCATAGATAGATAGATAGATAGATAGATAGATAGATAGATAGACATATTAATCAGTAGTAGTGAAATTAAAGATGGAAATATACTTATGATAAATTACTGTGTATATGCATTTACCAAGTATATATTCAACACAAGGAACACATATTTTATTCCAAACCCAGCAATGTTTAGATTTGTTATGGATGAAAATCCTAGTAAATCTTCAGCTTTTTCTATTTTTGAAGGCAGTTAAGTTGAAAAGAACAATTTAACTATCTACAATCTATCCATTTCTATCTATCCCTAATATCTACATATTTATTCAGCAAGAAAAAAATGTTAAGTAAAATATGTTCCTTGGATAGGATAGAAAGATGCCTTTAAAATCAGTTCTATGACTAGCAATTATAGCTTTTATACCCAGATTTATTACTGTCCTTAATCTGAATGGCAGGTTTCTTTGAATTGCTGTTAACCATAGTGTTTTAGCTTTGATTGTCATTACCCTCTGCTTCAACATTCCTATCCTGATTAAAAAACAGGTTGGAATGGTAGCAGAATTTTCTTTATATATACAATTTACAGCATTCTTCATTTTTGTACAGTGTATGCTTTCTCCACTCAAGTGTAGTCCCTATAAAATTCCCACCACCAATTCACCTGTGCACCATCACCATAGTCCCTTGTGCTCTTCCCCTTTTTGTGATCCTTCTCCATTCTCCTCCCTTTCAGAATGTCTCTGATTTATAGCTGCCTATTGATTTTGATTTTTTAGGATAACAGGAGTTTTGACTTTT
The DNA here is from genome assembly GCF_014898055.3 of Talpa occidentalis. Lineage (NCBI taxonomy): Eukaryota > Metazoa > Chordata > Mammalia > Eulipotyphla > Talpidae > Talpa > Talpa occidentalis. The sequence goes on along the minus strand of NW_023603184.1, from coordinate 21,103,967 downwards.
CATTTAGATAGACCTGGATTTGAATCTTGACTCAAAGGTGGACTATTGTTTTAAGTATTATTGTTCTTATTTGGGTTGAAACAATACTGAGTGTTCTTGTGAAGATCTATTTGTGTCCTCTAAGCTATTCCTTTATACTTTTTCCCTATGCTAGACCTCTGAAGATATCTGTAGATGACATCTGCTCATGAACACACTGTAATGAGAATGGCATATAGGTCTTCTGAACTGACTGTATCTTAATAACGAAAAACAGAAGTCTTAATATGTATTCTTGCCTTAAAGGTACCTCCATTGCATGGATGTCTCTCCCCTTTGTCACCATGTGATCTTTCCTCTCCCCAACAAACAGCCCATAGACAGTAGCAACCATTCTAACATACTTTCACTACTCTTTAGAGAGTTTGTTTCAAATCTGGTTACGTGTGGATTGTGTTTACATTTCTCATTTTCGTTCTCAGGTAACTATTAATCATTTATTGTTAGAAATGACAGGAAAGTACATTTTTAACACTCAGTTGAAAGGAAAGGAAATTACATTGTGCTTCATTTTGGTCTTAAGATTCTCATAAGTATCTTTGATAAGAGTGTAAGTGTCTTTGATAAGAGTACTTATCAAAGATAACGTGCTTTATTAGCTAGTAAATAAAAGGGCTATTTTATAATATGTTGGCTGTGCCAGGTCCTTTAATAATTGTATGAAGAGTATGACAAGACTATTGTCACATCCAGAATCAGCACAAGACAAAATGACAGGGCCAGAGATTTGCCTCTCAGTTGACCTTCATGTACAGAGATTAAAATTGTGCTCCAACAAATTGTATTGTTAAAGATGATTTTTCCAGTAGTAGATGATGAATGTTCACAGAATTATGGTCTTTTTTCCTATTGATTGTGGTGCTGCTAAATAGTGTCCATTTTAAGAATGGCTGTGCTTTAACCATTGGAAATGGATTTAGGAGAAACTACCATAGACTTTAATGAAATTCAGACCTTTAGCTTCAAATTCCTTTACTCACTTGAGCTAAATACTCACAAATGTTTTGATGGCTATCATTTTGGAATAAGCAAGTACTGTAGTATGTAAATGTTTTGGGGCAACCTATTACACCATGATTTACAAAAACAAAATGCATTATCATGTTGTTTGATTGGTTTTAATTACTTTATCTATTAATGGAAATTCGATTCTTTGTTAGGTCTTTGGCAGTGAATATTTTCAAAAATGAAAAAATAAAAGAATAAAAGATCGAAGAACACTTGAACTATGGAAATGTATAATGCCATCTTTTTTTAAAGATTTATTTTTTTATTTATACAATAGCTGGAGTACAGCTCAGAGGTTCAGGAGGGTGAGAGGATTCACCAGAGACAGAGTGGGGAGCAGAACAGGCAGACAGACCAAAAGCACTGCTGAGGGGAGCAGCAGGCGTGACAGGAGAAGTCTGCTTCACCATGTTGGAATCTCCCTGGCCACCTGGGAATCAAACTCATGCTTCAGAGGCTGCAGACAGCTTCATAGCACTGTGCTCAACCCATTGCACCACTGGGGAGGCCCGTATGATCCCATTTTATAAATAAAATGCAAAAATAAAAATGTCATTGATAGAAACCCTGTGTTAATTTAGAAGCCATTTCATAATATTCCAGAAGTTTAAATTTTGAATGACATTTATGAGATCACAAAACATAGCCAATTTTCACCTTTTGTCATTCAAGATTTTGGGCAGTTTAAGGATAAATATTATTAAAATTTACCCAGAAAATAAGTTAATAATTTAACACTTCATGCCCTACAGACTTCATAAAAGTCTATAATATAGTGTTTCCAGACCTTGCCATGGCGAATACACATAGGTTCACATGCACACAAACAATAATAAAACCAAATGTTTTTACAAATATTTCCTTCTGTTTTTAATGATCTATTTCCTTCTATTTTTAATTATCTTCTGTTGAAGAAATCTAATCTTCAACCTTCAGAGTGATTTTTAAAACTGTTCTCAACTATTTTTCTTTGTTCTTTTTCTTTCTTTCTTTCTTTTTTGCCTTTCCTCAGGAAAAAAAAAACAAATTGGTACAAAATAACTGAGTATATTATATCTGCATTCATACCTGTAAGTATAAGTACTTATTCATTGTCTCTAGCTGAAATCTACAACATAAAGAGAATAAAAATAATTTCAATAAAAATAATTTTAAGTTAATAACTACATCGAGAATGTTTAGAGATATAACATCACAAAGATGGCAGTGCAGGACATTCCTTGCTTGCTCCTAAGAGTAACAACTAACAACTGAAAAGCCAGTGTCAGTGAGTTTATTGCTTGTATTTTACTAATAAGGTAAGTATTGATTGAAGAATTTTTTACTTAGCACAGATCTCACAATAAACATGATATAGTATACCCAGAGCACTGACGCAGCCTGAGCACTTTCTAAAGTTGCCCACTGCAGTTTTTTGAGTATCTTTGTGTGTGAATACCTTTCTTTTCTGCATATAAAGGTATTTTATGTAATTTAGATTTATTTATATGATTTTAGTTAGCAAGGCATGGAAATGTGCAGAGCACTAAACTATATTGTGATCACATAAATGCATCATCAATCTTCTTATCCAAACAAATTCAGCATTAGATACCAAAAAAATTAAATCTTGTTAAACGCTGTAACTTGGTTGCTATGGGCAGAACTTAAATTCAGTGACTATAACTTTATTCTATTAACAATAAATGGTTAATGATCCAATACTGTTAATAATGGATCTCTAGAGACCCCTATTTCTTTGAACAAGTGAGAATCTATAGGTTTCTGATGGAAAAAGTGGATCTTTCCTCTAAAAACCACATTAAGGAGCTATGAGACTTTAAGTATGTCCATCCCCCCCACCTTTCCCCATTGGATGCACCATCTTACAACTCCATTATGAGAAGTTGTTTGAAATTTGAAGACATTTCCTGGGGTTTACATGGAAATAGGGGAAAGAAGCTGCATTTCTAGCTTCTGGAGGCAACATCGTTGTGCATTTCCTCATAGGAAGGGTTAAATCAGTGATAACAGCATTGCAAGTACAAAGAATATGCAGGCGTGTTTTGACTAACAAAAGCGTTCCCATTAAATATATATCATTGTTTCCAAGGGAAATGTGTTTCTATAGAGAGGGAGAAGAAACTTCACCCACTGCAGAGACAATTGCTTCTTCACTGTAAGATGTATGAATACTTGTTATCCTCATCACTATCGACATAGCTCCATGCACTGTTTTATGTTACATACATTATTCATTAAATTATTGCAATGGTCGAATAAGGTACTTTTATCTCCACATAACAGAAGAAGAAACTGAGAGACAAAGAAGGGAAGGAAAGTGCTAACGCTTCCATAAATAGTAATTACTTCATTCAGAAGACTATGTCATCGAGCTCAGGAGTTTCTCTTAATAACCGGACTCTTGTTTTCTTTTATTAGATGTAGAGTCAGACAGAAGTGGGTGCAAATATTAGCTCTACCATTTGTTCAGTTTGGGACTGTGGTGAGGTAACATCATACTAAGTTTCAGTTTTCTCATCCATAAAATTGAGTAAATAATAATACCTATCTCACAAAGACATCAATACCTATCTCACAAAGACATGAACTTTATGCCAAAGGATAACACAAATGTTTCATATGACTTCTGAAAGTGCAAATTAACCTTAAGATAACAAATTAATGCTATAGTTGTTTGTGTGTGTGTGCATGTGTGTGAATGTGACAAGAAGTGTTAATCAAATTTGATGATGCTTCAGAGATTAATTTGGCACTCTGCAAATCTTGTTGATTGATCAGCAGTCAAGGAGTCTATTAATTGAAGTGCTTAATTGATTTACCTAATGGGGTAAATAATGCCAGAGGGTATAAGAAGTAAACAAGTCAAGAATCCAGATTTTTTGTGCCCTTAATTCTGCTTCGGAGCATCACAACTTCTTTTTTCCCCTTTTATTCTTTCTTACCATTCCCTATTCTTTCAGATCCTTTTTATTTCCCTTTATTTTATGGCAGAGGATGTGTCAGAATTGGAATCTGGGAAGCAGTGAACAGGTCAAGTCTGTCTCTTCCCCACCCCCTCTCCCTAAACATACTTGAAGCTCTGGAGATAATAAAACTAAGAAATTCCCCACAAGTTACAGGGTTTGCTAGAATCTTTTTATAAAGGCATTTTGAGGCATCCTCTTGCCTTACACAACATACAAGAATTCTTGACTCTTTCACTATATTGTTCTGCAGTGTCCTGTTGAAATACAGGTAAACCTTTTGCTAGCTTCATACCAGTTTACAATCAAGGAAATTTCTTTCACAAGAACCTAGGTGTCATCTTTTTAAAATGTAGACTTTAAAGGTAATAGTGCTCCTATCTCCTAGCCTCCATGGGAGGCTAACCTGGATGTCTACCAGTTAGCAAATATAGATGACTTAATCACAGAGAAAAGCAATTACAAATTCAGTGTGTTCTCCTTCATCCTGTTTATCAGGCTCCTCCTAACATCACCTAATACTTTTCCAGCAGCTCACCCCAGAACAAATAACCCTCCCAACTTTGGTCTCAGCAGAGATGATTTCAGTCTCCCCCCTATACAATGGTCTTTCATAAAATCTTCCTTGCTTATTTAACTTTATAATTATAATTTAATTTATAATTATAATTATAAGTATAATTTTATAATTATAACTTTATAATTATAAGTATAATTTTTGCTCTGACAGCCTTTAAAAGGACCCAGCAACTAAGTATCTAGGATGGAATGTCAGTGAAATTTAACTTTTTAAATTCTATGAAGAAGCGACACAATGAAAACAGTCTGGAATAGAGAAACCTGGTGATTTGTGTTCAGAGACTGTCAGAAGTAATCATTCCGACATTTGGGTCAGAGATATTGAAAAGCAGAGCAGGAAGCACCCAGTTTCCAAAGTGTGTCTCAGTTTGAGTTTCCCTAAGGCAAGGATTTAAGTGCATGTAGCTTGTCTCAGATATGAAAGAAATACCAATGGTGGAGAAGGGAGATAGGAGTAAAGGCAGTCTATAACGTCTGCCTTTAGAAGGTAGCTAAAGTCAAAAATTAGTTCCTCAATGCAAAATATACCATGCTAGATGTGAGGACCCTGGAGTGCACCAGCTCTTGTTAGACACTGTTTGAGGATGTCTGTAAGACAGACAGGCAAAGCCCTTTTCAGCAAGTAAGGGGAGCCAAAAAATCCTCAGAAAAAGGGATGCAGGTGTTGGTGCTTGGAGAATCATGCCCTACAATTGTAAGAATGATAGGATATGGTTGTGACACCTGCAACATCAACTACACAGTGTCAACAAATTTTACTTCTAGAAAAGACTTAAATGGCCAAATATTTTGGGGAAAGTGGGTTAATTAAACAAATGGGTGTCTTGATTTTATGATTTCTCAAATACTTATATGAATATGAATACATATGGTATAATTTTAAGATGAGAGCTTTTCATTTAAATTTCTAGAATTTTTTGGCTGATAACATTTTATAGCACCAGTTTTTGTTTAAACACTTAGAAAATCACCAACATAATTCAAAGAAGTAAACATTTATAGCCTTTTACAATTTATAAAATACTTTGATTATCATCATCTTCAATTTAAAGTCAGTTATGTTGCATTTGGAAAACAGTAACTACTTTGGTGTTGTTACAGTTTTTGAGGACAATTATTTAAAATATTTTGGATATAAAGGAAGTAATTTCAAATAGATGTTTAGCTCTTTTCCACTAGGTCATAACATGTTACTGTCTGTTATATCGTGCTTTTCACTGGATGTGCATTTACTTGATTTTGAATATCGGCAAATTCCAACACTCAGAGTAATGATCACTATTATATACTTTTATCTCTTATTTGATAAAATTTATGCTAAGAAAGTTTGTTTCTTTTTCAAGAATAGTCACACTATAAAGAGACATAAAGGAATCCCAAACAATTCCAGTTTCTTAATTCTAATATTAAGGTCTCCCAGACAGGTGATAAAATTTACAAAGTAAAAGACACACTTTAGAAACCTGACTTATCTCATGTTCTTCTTTACAATTTCTCCATATGAACATTTCAGGGATTAGTCAACTTGTATTTCTTAGAGTTTAATGGCATTTAGCACATGAGTTGGTTTTCAGCAAAGCAAGATTGAAGGTCTTCATTGTTTGGTCTACTATTGCTTTGCTGGGTGGCTTTTGACAGGTTTCAGTTGCCAACTTTAAAAATAAAATAGGGCCTCCCCTGGTGGCACAGCAGTTGAGTGCTGGGCTGCGAAGCTGCCTGCAGCCTCTGCAGTGCAGATTCGATACCCGGCCAAAGGCAAGGGTCCCACATGGCGCACAGACCTATCCTGCCGCGCCCACTGCGCCCCTCAGCAGTGTACTTCGTCACTCTGCCTGTTCTGTTCCCCACTCTGGCTCTGGTAAATTCTCTCACCCTCTACACTTCTGACTTTACCCAGTGCTTGTATAAATAAATAAATAAATAATACATAATAAATAAATAAAAGTAAAATAAAGGTAAAATAATAAAATAAATCATATGACTATTCTAGTGGAGATTCTATTCTTGTTAACTGAAATAGTGTCAATACATGAAATAATTTTAATGCACAGGTTTAAACTTGACACGTTAAAATTTAATATCACATTTGCCATTTAAAATTCTTAATGTGTTTAGCTATAATATTTTATTTAAAACCTGCTTGGAGAAACCCAGATCAAAAGGAGTAAATTAATGTGGCTTCTCTAATTTTATAGGAAACACTATAGAGTTTCTTTTTCTCTTTCTTCTTCTCCCTTTCCTGCCTTCTTCCACTGCCCCTTTCAACAACCTATGCATCAAATCATGTGAAGATATGCATTTCTTATAAATGCTTGAAAGCTTCAGGTAGCTAAAGCCTGAAAGAAGGTGACTTTTCTTTATCAGATGGATTTTGCTACATTCTTTGAAGGGATAGAAAAATGTAAAGATAGAAAATTCCAACATCAAATTAATGAAAAAGTCCAGAGGCTCTTCAACTATAGAACTGACAATTGAAAGAACTCTAAGTAGATAAAATATACCACCTCAAGGAAAAATTTCTCTATGATGTTAAGAGTTTTCCAGGTTACTATATGCTTAAAAATATTATGGTTAATGTAGAGAAAAAAAGAGCTTCTGTGAATTATTTTATTTGCACTAGAAATAAAATTTATGTCTGTGTTAATAACTTAGCCACAATATACAGTCTACTTAAATTCTTTTGGATGGAGGAAAGACAGACCCTTAATAACATTTCCCTACTCATTAACATGTATTCTTATAATTAAAATATTAAGAATGAATTAGAAGATTTATGTTTCATATCAGATGAAACTATGTTCCAATTCCAACTTCAACTACTAAAGATTGAAACTTAATTACAGTTTTGGCTGTCCCAGAAATGGAATCTTAAACCAGTCAATAAGGAATTGCCTGATCAACACTAGTTAAGTAATCTGCCTCACAGAACCCTTTCATTTCCTGAAGGAAATGCCTTCCAAGAATCAACCTGCTTTTTTTTTTTTTGCCTAATACAACTTCCTTGTTCCTACTCCCTTCTGCCTATAAGTCTTTCATTTTGTAGAGTTCCTCATACTTCTTTCTATCTGCTATACTGGATACTACCTAATTTGTATCAACTCAAATAAACTTTAAAAAAATTTAATATGCCTTGATTTATCTTTTAAAAAGATATATATTTAAAATTAAATATATGTGTATATATTTTTTCTTTTCCCTGGACTAACAAATTAGGCTATTTTTCAGATAAATCAGAATAGGAAAATTATGCCCCAGTGAAGTATTGTTTTTTTTTTAAGATGTATTTATTTATTTACACAAGCACTGGGTACAGTCAGAAGTGCGGGAGGGTGAGAGAATTTACCAGAGACAGATCGGGGAACAGAACAGGCAGACTGACGAAGTACACTGCTGAGGAGAGCAGTAGGTGCGACAGGAGAGGTCTGCATGCCATGTGGGACACTCGCTGACAGCCGGGGATTGAACCCCCACTGCAGAGGCTGTGGGCAGCTTCACAGCCCAGCACTCAACCACTGCAACACCGGGGAGGCCCTCAGTGAAGTATTGTTATGGGAAACAACTAGCACAATTTTGACTGCATCACCATTGCATCACAGGATGCATTTCAGCATCCTGTGCCTATCATCGTATCTGTCTTCAACTTATCTCCCAGATTGTAAAGAATGTTTTCCTTACTTTATACTTCATTGGTCACTTTGAAGGAAAGTCCTGTCTTTTTTTTTTTTTTGCTTTGAGTAGACTTAACAGTGGTTTTTGTTTTGTATTTATAAAATGGATCTAGTAAGATTAGTCGAGTCATTTTTAAAGGAGGATAGAAATAATTAATAGAGGTGACTTTTGTGTATGCACTAGGTTTTATTAGACTATTTCATTGTTTCAAACTTACTGCTGACCGTATATAGTCACTCAAAAATAAAGCAACAGTACTACTTCCTACCTTTACACTATTTAAAAAATAATTTCTATGAAAGGGGTCTAGCTGCAGAGTCATTCTCAGTTTTGGTCCTGACTAAAGGTGAGGCATTAAGGATATCACCCAGATTTTGATCTAAGCAACAAGAAGAACAGAGTTTCAATTAACTATTGGTAGATATAGGATGAGTAAAACTGAAGTTGAGCAAATATAAATACTTCATTTGTGAATATACTAATATTGAGAGTACTATTAGCCATCTAGCTATTGAATGTGAATATGGAATTCAAGGAAGATGATGGGAATTGAATATATATTCATCAACAGACTAGACAAAATGATCTGGGAATACGATTATAAAATATAAGGTTATATGAGGACATGTAGAGTAACAGATTATACATAGTATTTAGAAGCACTTTCACATAGTAAGCTTTTCTGTCAAATGTATTATGGTTATTTCTTTGATATTGAGCATTACCTTGAAATTCTTGTACAGAAAAGCACAGGTCAGAAGAAAAGCTTACAAAGAAATAAGAATAAATTGCTTATCTCAGAAAAATTTGTTCTTCAATTCACCCTTTCAATTCTAAGTTCAGTGTTCACAAGTAAACTAAAACTCTACATACTCAGGGTGCATCAGTTATCAATAAACTTCCATCCTCCTTGTCATACAGCCATTTAGTGATCGCTCTTACATGCTCCAAGCTAATTCACAGCTAAACTTGTGTTTTTAGCTCTTCAATGAGTCACCTGACCTTCCCGTTACCTTTTAAAATACGGTTAAACTCTTTGTTGGCCCATTTCATGGAGCTGATGTGACTCTGTTATATCATGTCTTCAAAGCAATCAAAATGTCTCACACAGACATGCAAATAGAAGTTTTCAAAACAAGTTGCTGGATTTTCTGAATCAGATATAAACAGGAAACTCATAATATTGGATTTTCTATATATATTTACTGGAATTGGGGAAAATGTAGACAAATATCTATTGTTGCTCAAAGACAGTTGTATGTTTCTCTAACAGGAGTCTCCAATGGCTAGATAAAGACTTCTTAAGTATTCACTAGGCACAGGTGAGTGGGAAATACTCAAAGATACGTGGACACTGAGGGAAAGCATATCTCTCTTTTGTGTCTAGCTGTGGTACCCAGTTTCTTAGGTTGCAATCTAGGATTCATTCTAGTCTTCTTCATTCATCATATTAAATACATCTACAAATATGTTCCATTTTTCTTTCTCTCCTTCATTCTTTCTGCTCTGTGCCTTTTTTATCCTTACTTCTGCTACTTGACTCTAACCTGCCATCATCCTCTTACTTTGGCAATTTGAGTCTCCCATCAGACCTTCTGGTCTGTAGTCATATGTATTTCTATTCCTTGCCCTATATGAATACCATGCATGGTCCTGTTTAGTCTCTCATCGATTCCTTCCATCCATTCCTATGCCCTTCTACTCCCCAAAATATAGCCTTCGGATCTGTTGAATTATCTTTAGTTCTCCAAAAACATTACTTTGTTCACACATCTGGATTTTCCTTTCTTTTTTTAAAATTATTTTTTTTAATTGTGGTAACATTAGGATTCTCTCAATCTGGCATTGCTATTGTAGGCGACCTGCCACCAGCCACCCCCAGTCCACTAACCCAGTCCACTGTGCTTCCTTCCCTCTTTGCAGACCCAAATGTGCCTCCCCTCCTTTATATGATCGTAATGGAATGGTTGACAGCAATGACTTTGGAAGCAATTTGCTTATGTTCAAATCTCAACTCAACCCTTTATTATCTATACATGACTTGGGTCTCAGTTTCTCACTGTGCCATTGTGGACCATGCTTGCTCCCTCTTTTCCCCGACTCCTCTACATTACGTGGACAATAGTGAAACAGGATGTGTTTGAAATGGCTGTTTACAGACCTGTCCTGTGAACTGAATGGTGAGAACTTTTGAATGGAGTTCTTGGTCTTAGTTATCCTAATATTCTATGACAAATTCTGCCAAATAATAAGTAAACTTAAGAAATGTATTGAAGGACACAATAAAAAATATGGATAAGTCATCCCTATCACAAAATATCCAGGAGACATAAAATGAGATTTTCTTGGATAATGTGTGATTTCTGTGAGCTTCATGATAGAAATGAGCTTTTATTTTTTCAAAATTGTAAATATTCCCATTCCTAACGTTCTAAAATAACTTATCTCTAAAGAACAGTCTTTTTGCTTAAAATTTTCTGTTGAAACATTTCCTCTCCCACTTATCGCTGACTCCTTAATTGACCCAGCAAGCTAAAGTGATTTGTTCAAATTAAAGCTCAAAAGGGCTTGGGAGAGTTACAGCTTAGTATTCTTGAGAGTAGCAATTTGTATAAAAATAGTCAGAAATTTCTTTATGTAAACTCTGTTCACAGCTAAACAATTTGGGAGCAATATTGATTAATTTTAAGTTGCCTTTCCTTAACATATTGATCTCATAACTTGAAAAGGAAAAACTGAATCATTTTTATTTTAAAATAAGATGTTATTTAAATTAAAAAATATGTTTAAATCTCTCTATATGGACTCCAACAAAAATCTGTCTAAAAAATGACACTATTAGTGGAACTCTATCATTATTATCACTATTATTTTATCACAAAGTACTATAAACTATTAACTTTTAAGTAAATAAACTTCTAAAACTTTACCAATTTTTAGTTCTTGGGGGTCAATACTTCTGTATTGTTTTTTAAAAACAATTTGTCTATTGACTTTCTTGCATGCTGAAAGAAATAAAAATAATGCATCTGAGGTGGTAATCAACTGATTTAATCAAAACCATAGCTTTAGGCATTTTGGAGAATATTGAATTGGATTTCTTACTATCTCCACATTTGTCCTTCATAGATGAGTTAAAAATACCATTAATAATAAAATGTGTTTGCCTCAATAATCAGACATTCTGGTCCAACAAAGCCATACAAATGCAAGGTGAAAGAACACACAATTTTTCTCTGAGGACTTCTGGAAGATTCTTGCTTCTTTCTGCAAATTCTTGAAGTACTTAACAAAGTGTCATCTCTCCTAAAACAAGAACTCTTTATCCTGTAGCTCCCTAGTTTTCCTTTTACTGAACTGTCTCCTGAAAGGTCAACACATCTCACAATACATGAGGCTTAATGTACTTGATGACCTAAATCTTATCAAAATAGTTTGAGAAGGTACCTCTTATAAAGTGGGGAAGTGTTTTTTTTTTTTTTAACTTCCATCCCAATTAAGTGCCAATCTGAAGACAAGACCTTGATCAGAATTAAGGATTTTACTTTCTCAATGCAGATCTGGGACATACCTACTTAAAGATCAAAAAATATGTTTGTTTCCTACAATAAAGAAGTTGAATATATGGCAGGGATCCAAATAAGTTTTCCATTGAGATGTGTATAAACCTTTATTTTCAAATGTTTTTAGACTATTGAAATATTCTGCAATCACAGATTTTGCCCATTTACACAAGTGTCTATATTTTGGATCTTTGATATATGTAAGCTTTCAAGTAGAATTTTTTTTTTATAAGATCATGTAGACTTAAATGGCAAGTATAAAACAATTTGGCAAGAAAAAAATTGAACTTGTAATGACTATATTTTACAGCAAGATTTCTCAGTTAAATACGATCTCTTGAAAATATTCTCAAGTGAGGACATAACAGAAGTTATGACTTTAAAGTAAACTACTAAAATGATAAAATATTTTATATAAGGCCCAGGTTAATCACATACATTACATCTGTAGAAATTACACACAACAAAGATAAGTAACTAAAATCATTAAAACAAACAAGCAAGCAAAATTAACAAGTAAAAAGGGAGATAAAAAAAGAGGGGAAAGGAATTACAAGACAAACAGAAAACCATTAACCAAATAACAATGGTAAATTCCTTCCTATCAATGATTAATTTAAAAATATAATCAAATTTCTTAATCAAAAAGCAGTAGCTGAATAAATAAAAAAGATATGATCCAACTATTTGCTACCTATCAAATCCGCATGTTAGAGCTAAGGATATGCATAGACTGAATGTGATGATTTCATGCACATGAGAACCAAAAAAGAGCAGAAATGGTTATACTTAAGTCATACAACATAGATTTTCAAAACAGTCTCAAGAGACTAAATATATTAAGAGAACAATCCTATTTATAATAGTACTAAAACAATAAAACACCGAGGAATAAATAAAATGAAGGAAAAGACTCATACACTGAAAACTATAAAACAATGATGAAAGAATTTTAAAAAGATATGTATATAAAGATATCCTATATTCATGGATTGTAATATATTATTATTACATTGTTCATATTTCCCAAAGCTATCTAAATGCTCAACAACAGAGTAGTGAATTAAGATGTGGTATATATACACTGGATTGCTAATCAGTTATAAAAAAGAAAATAACTTTTGCCATTTGCAACAACATGTCAACATGAATGGAACTGGAGTGGGTTATACTAAGTGAAATAAGTCAGAAGGAAAAAAAAAAAACAAATACCAGATGATTTCACTCATATGTAAAATATAAAATATAAAGAGCCAAAACAAAGGAAGTGAGAAAAATAAACCAAAACAAACTATAGAAATGTGACTGCAGAATTGAGACTACTAGAAGGGGAGGGTGGTTAGAGTTGGGGACAGAGTGGAAGCAGGCCTAGTGGTTCATGATAAAGAACATTGTAGCTATTTTTTAATGGGTGCTTTGGTGGTGGGTGCTGTGTGGTGTGGTAACATACATCTGAGGAAGTGTGAAACTCTTTCCCTAAGTCACATACAATACTGTAAATCAATGTTACCTAAATTTAAAAATGAAGGTGGAAAAAGACAAAAGATTAGAATGAAACATACTGTGAAGAAGGACTATGGGTGTCTCGGAGGTGGGGGTAACATAGTGATACACTGAAGAGGTGTGAACTTCTGAATCATATACAGTACTGTACCTCAGTATAAAACATACAAAGGGGGCCTCCCTGGTGGCGCAGGGGTTGAGCGCTGGGTTGCGAAGCTGCCCACAGCCTTTGCAGCGCAGGTTCCATCCCCGGCTGCTCCCCGGCCACAAGAGGAGGGTCCCACATGGCGCGCAGACCTCTCCTGCCACCCGCTGCTCCCCTCAGCAGTTACTTCGGTCCTTCTGCCTGCTCTGCTCCCCGCTCTGGCTCTGGTGAATTCTCTCACCCTCCTACGCTTCTGACTGTACCCAGTGCTTGTATAAATAAATAAATAAATCTTAAAAAAAAAAAAAAAACATACAAAGGGTCTCCTTGGTGGTACTGGGGTTAAGTCTTAGCACTATCAAGCTTTCATCAGCTACCAGCAAGAGTTCGATCCCCAGTCTGGGAGCTAACACACATGGCACGGCAGACCTCTCCTATTTCACCCACTGCTCCTCTCAACAGTATATTTCAGTACGTTTGCCTGTTCTGCTTCCCACTCTTTCTCTGAAAAATCCTTTCACCACCCCCCTCACTACACCTCTGGCCTATACCCCAGCTCTTGTATGCATAAATAAATAAATCTTTAAAAAAGTACAATGGGTCACTACCATTTTAGTCATTTTATGTACATTATCAAATTTGTGACATATAATGAATACATTCATTGTGCAAAGCAGATTTATTTTATGCATAAAGAAACAGAAAGTTTAGATATATTAAAATAAATTTCCTTAGGTCTGTAACTAATGACAAAAGCAGTTCTGGCACTGGAGATCCTTAAGCCAAATCCTTTGTCACATGCACTGTAACACGGGTGGTTCTCAGCATGGCATTTCTCCCTCTTCTGGAAGATTTCTTCATTAGCTACAAGATTCAGCAGTGGTGTCCCAGCCTTCTCGTCATTTACACTTAATATATGGGGGAATTCATGTTATGCAACAAATAATTCTCTGCATGTGATTCTATTGTTAACATGAGAGGATCAGTGAATAGCCCTATTTCAATGCTAGAGCACAACTTGTGTCCTCGAAATTGTAGTGGACAACTTGATTGAAATGAAGTGCTATACTCTAATGAGTCTCACTATGAAAATGCCTTCCCTGGGAATAGAAAGATTATTCATGAAGAACAAGAGCTCAGTGACTTTACAGTGTCCTGTCAAGTACTCTGAGAGCTGATTACAATTAGAAGAGAATGAATAAAGTAATTAAAGCAGCCTCTGATACGTATCAAGTTATTTTTTCATTTAGAATTTGAATATATTAGTTTAGCAAGGAGGGCAAATTTTTGCCTCTGTCACTGGGGAAAGCAGATATCCTGAAATTGGCTTGTTCAACTCTGAATTGTTTTGCTGTCGCCACGGTAGAAATTTCTTCCCAACACTTCCTTTCCACTCTTCTCTGTTTGGATCTTGCTCAAGCTTCAAGAATGAATACTTGTTCCTGATTTACTTTATAGACTTTGCCAAACACAGCGATAAAGACTGTGAGACTTAAAGATTAACCCTATTATACTGCTGAGAATCAGCTTTATTCACCTAAAACCCAGAAATTTTATACGTTTTAAGGCAATGAACTTTGTCTGAACTCAAAACTTTTTATCTCTTACAAAGTCTTGGTATTCAAGAGATCTGAGAATGCTTTGGAAAGCTATTAAGCAATTCACCCTTAATTTCTAAATACTTAATCTCTAAATTTTATCACATGTATAAAATTTTCTATATGTATGTGTCTTGTGTGTGTGTTTGTGTAAAAAATACAGTCTTTGGAATAGTAAAATTAATAAGAAAAGGAAGAAAATCTTTATATATTTACCAAGCTCCAGCTTAACAGTTTTATTTATTTATTTATTTATTTACTTTGAAGATTTATTTATTTGTACAAGAACTAGGGTACAGGCCAGATGCACTGGTGGGTGAGAGGATTCACCAGAGACAGAGCAGGGACCAGAACAGGCAGACTGAGGAAATACACTGCTTAGGGGAGCAGCAGGAGAGACAGGAGAGGTCTGCTTTACCATGTGGGTATCTCCCTGGCCAGCTGGGAATCGAACCAGTACTGCAGAGGCTGAGAACAGCTTCACAGTGCAGTACTCAACCACCTGCACCACCAGGGAGGCCCCATCTTAGCAGTTTTATTCATTATTCCAGCCTCCTGGTCTTGAGAGTTATATATCACTGCAATTATTTTAGAGGAAAATATAGGTTCAAAAAAGTCAGATAACTTGATCAAATGCATGCAAGTAATAAATAGTTTATCAAGAAGCTCAGCTCCTAGTCCCTTCTTTCTCTATGAAGCCATCCTCTGTCACATTTCACCTGTGTTTATTTAATAATTCTTAAATGTATTTTCACAAGCAAACTTTTAAGTTTATTAATTCAGCACATACCTATTCACATCCTCAGGATAAAATATATTAGGGCAAAATAGCACTACCATTCCTCATATCTGAAATCAACGAAGTCTGTGTGGTTACCTGTGCCATCCAAACTTTAAAACATAAATCAGTGTTCTGTTTATTTTTTAAGACTATGAGTCCAGCAATATATAGCACAAATGAAATTAAAACCAAAATATGAAAATCTTTTGGCAAGATCACCAATAATTGATCTATATTATGTCATTCCTATCATAATACCCCTGCCTGTGATGCAGGGGAGCCTGAGTGCAAGAGCAGAAGGGATGTTTACATGACAATAATAAGTCCTACTCGTTCTCGTACTGAATCTTTCTGGCTGGCAACTGTTCACGGAAAATATCTAGATTCCCTGACTCTATCTACCATCTTTTCCACCTTTCAGAATGGCTGCTTTCCTTTTTAAATCCCACCAGGGATAAGTGTACAGCAAGAATTTTAGATCTGCAAGGAACCTCACAGCTCAATCACTTAGCCCATTAAGATTGATGATAAAACTACAATTCAGACTTTGTACTAGTCCCAGTAGCCATGTCTTGGGGCTCTCTGATTATGCTAATGTTAGCAATTAGTGTTGTTATGGCAACATATGAGGGAATTTAGGGGTAATAAAGAAATTTTGGTGTTCCTAGGACCCTAATGCTAAATACCCAGCTACTTGAAAGGTTTGATTCTAACCATGGTTGTGGCTACAATAATGAAAATAAAAACAACTACTGTGCATTGAAATTCTACTATATAGCTTGGTTCTTTATGTCATTTGTCCTCATCACAGGCCTGTGTCACTCAATTCCCTGGAGATCAACTGCTATATTTTCCACTTTCACTTTTGATTAATATCCTTCTTATCTTTGTTCTTTTAACCTTTAACTTAACAATTATCCCACAGGGGCCTCCCTGGTGGTGCAAGGGGTTGAAACACAACCGGTGGGACTGTCTGCAGCCACTGCAGTGCTAGTTCGATCCCTTGCCAGGGAGCTACCCACGTGGTGCAACAGACCTCTCCTGACTTGCCCGCTGCTCCCCTCAGCAGTGTGTTTCAGTCTATCTTCCTGTTCTGTTCCCCCATCTGTCTCCAGTGAATTCTCTCACCCCCTGCCAAACACACCTCTGCTCTGTACCCCAGTTCTTGTATGAATAAATAAGTAAACCTTTAAAAAACAACTACAATTAGCCCACAAATTACAAGGAAGCCCAATAGACTTAGCTAATTAAGTAGTCTAGTATTCTAATTGGGATTAAAATCATTATTAATTTATCAAAAGACTTTCTGCAGAGAGCATGCTAATGTTCTACAATTAAATTCTAAATCCAGATTGTTAGGTAAAAATTTTAAATCAGTATTAAGCTATACTCAGTGTCCTCCAGTGACTCACACGAAACAAAGAATGCATTGGAATTAACTGTCTTCTGTGGCTAAGAAAAAGCAAAAGCCATCAATTCACCTTGTTTTCTTGGGAAGTTTGTTCTTAGGCAATTTCTCTCAATATCCAACTAACCATGCTTCAGAGCCCAGGCCATGTGGGTGTAAAGCAACATGTAGGTATCCCAATTCACAGAGGTAGGTGAACTCAGTCTTCTAGTCACTTCCAGTCAAATATATGTGATGATATCAATTATTATGGAGGTCTTTTGGAGAAAACTGATGAACCCTAGGATTTCTGAGGTATCTTTCTTGATATCTATCAGGTTTGGAGTTTGAAGAAGTCATGGATGAGAATAAATCTAAGATGTTATTTCTTTACCACACCCCATTCTTTTAAGAGCCCCATATATAGGTTGCAATTTTGGCAGCCACAGGTAAGAATTCTTTTAAAAAATAGGTTGCATACATAAAGATAAAAGCTTGAAAATATTGACTTATTGAATTAAGCTACAGCTTTATTTCTTTTTGCTTAATTGCTATGAGCTGTCTGCTGTCACTTATGCTATTTATTGCCAGATGCCTGCCTCTAAAAGATCTCCTTTAGTCAAATACTTTCTAGCTTCAAATTTTGATCTTCTACAGGAGATTATATGACCATATCACTGGACATGAGCAGAATTTTGAGAGAGAACCTACAAAAAGAGAGCACACATTGAGAAGCTTTTACATCTATTCAGAGAACATTTCAAATGCATGTCAAATGAACTTTATAATCATTTTGTAATTTATCTCTTTAATGTGCCTATCCTGTGGAAGGAGTAAAGCTGTCAGTCTTATTTGTTATTTTAGACTCTGTCCCAGGCACAGGGAGAATAATAAACATTTCTGTTGGATTGGGTTATCCAGAAAGCTGATATTACAAAAGGGGCAATTGTTTAATATGTCCATACTATATTTATATGGGTTTCTGTGTGTATCTATAGAGCTGAACTTAAATTTCATATGTGTAATGTGATTTTTTCCCAAGCTATAACAACAAATTATGTTGTTATTGCTCACATATTTAGAATATATCCTTTGGGTTTATTTTCGGAATTGAAGCACATGCGTAAGATTTTGCTCAGCTGAGGCACATGTTTGTCATTTGAATGTAGATGTGCCATTAGCATTAGTGATTAAGATAAGTAGTGCCTTAAAAATGAGTGTGAAAGACAGTGAAGAAAAATATTCTTTTAGTTTTCTGTAACTATACTTGAACCAAACTTACAGAGTTTGGTATAAGAAATGTATAAGACATTCCAAATTGACTTCACTCAGGTGTAGCTGACATTCATGTGGCTGTTAATTATATAAACTTAATTGAAATATTTAATTGTAAGGTTTCCACACATGACCAGAATTTATGTGATCTCTATAGATTAGAGTCCCTAGTTGCCAATGTTGAATATTTTAGATTCCTCTCCTTCCAAATACAGGAAAGTTCTCCTTCAACTGCATACCAATCATTGAGCCAAGAGGGATTTGAAAATTTCTTTATTTTGACAAGATGATACACTTTGGAGAAGGCTGACTTACTTATACATATTAAACAGATATTACCAATTCAGTGACAGCAAGATAATGCATAATGCGTGCTAAGTTATGCAACTTGGCAATTTTTTGTTCTCTCTGTAAACACTATAAAAGTATCATTTTATGTGAAATTTCCTTGAGGTGTTCTAGGCAGACTTTGAATAGGACATTATATAAAGCATTCTTTAGGCTACCTTGATATTTCTCAAGGTCAAGTATTTGTCTTTCATGATTTGCTGAATGGATTTAGGCATGATCATAATGTAGGGTGTTCTAAAAAAATAGGGAGAAAATGGATATTAAATATGGAGTATGAGAAATGACTACTGGTAATATCAGTCTCTCCTGTTATTAAATTTTCAACTTAGGTAAAGTCATAGACTCTAAAACAGTTAATACATAAGTCCACACAAATATTTATTGAGGGCCTAGGTTGCTCCAGTTTGCTATCCCAACCAGATGCCATGAGAGACTTAATATAGGCATTGTATAATAGAGAGACTATTACTATCTCTGTCCCTAGACTAACCTCACCATAACTCTAATGTTCTTTAGCTCATAACTAACACATATAAAATGTTATCAAACACCTGATATCAAAATATTCTCTAAAAGTCTAAGCATTGGTGATAGATAATCAGGACAGATCTTACCTGAGAGACCTGGTGAAGACTTTCTGGAAACGGACACCAGACAACTTTCTAGAGTGAAGAAAATGTTCTATAACTCTAGGAATGAAGGTTTCATAGGTATATTCATTTGCCAAAAGTCATTGAATTGTAAACTTAACATTTGAATACTTCTTTGTAGGTAAATTACACCTCAAAAATGTATTTTTAAATTAAAGAAATAGAAACCAAACCAAAATTCATCTGGAGCAGGAAGAAAGGCATTTTGACTAGAGATTCATAGAAGGCTTCATAACAGAAACAAACTTTTAGTTGTTGAGGAAGAGTTAGACAACTATTGATGATAGAGGGGAATGAGAAAAACAATATAGGACTTGTATAGAGTGGAGGGAATCCTCAGAAAACAGGGAGTCTGTTTTTGATAATGGAATTCATATTACAGAATAGGAAAGACTTGAAGGGATTTACTCTCTAAATGCTGGAGAACCATGCAACATTTACGCTCAGAAAACCTTTACCTGAGAATCTACTGGCACACATTAGCATATCTGGCATGTCAAATCAATGATTAGTGAGATTAATAAGACAAATTAGTTTCTTAAAAGAGAGATGGAAGAAGTCATAAATTTATGTCCCTGTGTGTGTGTGTGTGTGTGTGTGTGTGTGTGTACACAGCAAGTAGACTGATAGCAAATATTAAGCATAGCAGGTACTCCATGCCAGGTTATGAGACACTTTTCATTTACTTAATGACTATACAAATAATCATCCTGGGGTTAAGGTATTGTTGTGACCTACATAAAGGAAAGAAAACTGAGGTACAGAAAGGTTAATGCAAATTGTTCAAAGTCATATGCTTAATAAGTAGACAACCAGGCTTTAATTCCAGGCAATCTGAGCATCCGTGTTCATGGTTTTGGAGAAGAGCACAATATGAAAGGGGAAATTAGGACAAGTTTTGTTTGGTGACTTTGCTGAAATCAATGCACATAAACAAGGGCATGTGAATTCCTTCTGGAATTATTCTATTTTGAACCATTGAACTCTGGCACTCACAACAGAGAGGTTGTGTATCATTGTTCAATTTGTAAAATGATATACAGGACAAGTAAGGAAACAATTCATTATAAGATGTGACCTTTATTGAGTATTTGAAAATGGGTGGAAACTCATATACTGTAGACGCTTTTAGCCTTGTGATTTGCTTACCTCTCCAGGGCTCAGAGGAGGAACTGAAATTGAAAGGGTGTTGTGCAGGCTATGCCTGAGTGTCACTACAACAAATTTAAACTCATATAATTTTAGGTTTGTATTTTGTGCAGCTTTTGGAGGACTAAATGGAAAGTTAATGACTGTGGTCTCAGCTGGTGAATATTTTTAAGTTCTCCTTCAATTTATTTCAAGGTCACTGCTTTGAAATAGCAGGTAAGAAACTTGAACTGCTTTGAGTGGAAACTGATTAAAAAAAAAAGAGGAAAGAAGTCATAAATTCATGTTCATAGGAATGAATGTGTGGCATAATTTTCAAAAATCTTCCAAACACATTATCCATTTATTTATATTTTATGTTTACTGAAGGAGAAAGTCAGTTAGCATTCTCAAAACTATCACATTATCATAGAAATAGGTAAATATAATTCTGAGTGGGTTCTCATAAATCTACAAGCATTCCTCTAAAAAACTACAGCCACAATGAAGGCAGAGAACTTAATATGGACATCTGACATCTCTTCTAGATATAGAACATAATTACAACACAGGAGGAATATTTCTAATAAATTTGGAGGGACAATTAAAGATGTTAGAAAAAATAGAAAGGGCCTCCCTGGTGGTGAAGCAGTTGAGCACTGGGCTGCGAAGCTGCCCGCAGCCTCTGAAGCACCAGTTCAATACCCAGCTGCCGGTGAGGGTCCCACATGGTGCTCAGACCTCTCCTGCCTCCCACTGCTCCCCTCAGCAGTGTATTTCGTCAGTCTGCCTGTTCTGTTCCCCGCTCTGGCTCTGGTGAATTCTCTCACCCTCCTGCACTTCTGACTGTACCCAGTGCTTGCATAAATAAATAAATGTTTTTTTTTTTAAAGTCTTAATTTCTCCAAAAATTGCCTCCTATTTAGGAAAAATAGATATATGGGTTTTTTGCCGTTAGGAAACACACACTGATTACAATGGACATTTAGTAGAAAGCTGTGATTTAGGGTATTATAAAAATAAACCATAGGCTGAAATTATTTGAGAGATGCATCTGACAGATGCTCAACAAGAGACTATCTTTAAATAACTTCAAAATAGCTGCTTGAGAAAATGCTGAGCTACTGAAAACAGAGCATTCCCAAAGATTATTATTTATTTACATTGCTTATGTTATACCTAGTCATAAAAGTAGTAGGCTTCTTCTGCAGTTTACACACTGTAAAATGTGTTCATATTTCTTGCATACCAAACCATGTTTTCAAAATACCAAGAGTAATTAAACTTGACCTCTAAAGATTAAACTTAATTAATCTCTAGAAGTGTCCAGGTAAAAAGCAACCTAGGCAAATAGATTGTGCTGCTTATTAACTCTGTACCTTAAATGCATCAAATGGCATCACTGAATTTGCTTCCTCATCACTAAATGCAGCATGTCTGCATTGTCGACTACTTCATGTTCTAAATGTATTTTGAGCGCTGAATGATTGCCAGATACAATTCTAGGTTCTGGGCATATAGTAGTGGGGAATAGGATAAATAAAATTCTCTACCCTTATAGAGTATACATTCCAGTGGAAAAGAGAAAATTAATGAATAATAATACATAAATATTAGATAATATGAAGAACAAAATAAAGCAGAGATGAGAATGGATTTGGTGTCATCTAGAAAGTTCCCTCTGAAGAACTGACCTATGAGTCAAGTCCTCAATAACATTAATTTCAAATGTGACTATTGATATAAAATATTTGATAATTATAAGCATTTTATAAACACATACAATAAAGAAAAAAATCTAGGGCCATTTTTCTACCAAATTCCAGAGGTATTTTAAACAAGATTACTTACTTTGAAAAAGACTATTTTTATGTCTTCTAACTATATTTGTTTTCCTATAAAAAATCCAGCCCCTTTCATTCCGCTTTTTATAGAAATGGAACCTAGCAGAATCTGCATCACTTTGCATGACAGCCTCACCATCACAAAATGCTTCATAATGTGTTACATATCTACCTGTAACTCAGAAATCAAGGCAGAAGAAGGTGGACTCCACCTTTACTGGAAGAATGTAAACAGGGAAGAGGGAGGTGAAGGAGTGAGTGTTTGATTGATTCAATAAGATTAACACTTGTCCAGTCAATGATGGCTTTGAAGATAGCAGGGGAGCGTGAGGCAAGGAATATAGGCCATCTCTAGAAGTTGGAAAGGGCAAGGGAATGGGCTCTTTCTTACAGCTTCTAGAAAGGAACTAGCCCTTCTGTCACTTTGATTTTAGCCCAATAATACCTGTGTTGGACATCTAACCTTTACAGCTGTAAGAAAGTAAATGTGTGTTCTTTTAAACAATTAAGTTTGGAGTCATTTCTAATACAGTAGACTAATTAATAGTCCATTGATGACAGGCCCAAATAAATTTAAAAAAATAATTGAAATACATTATAAAAAGAAAATAAATATAAGTACAGAATTCAATTACACTGCTCTGCAGCCAGATCAATTGAACATTACCAGTAAAAAAAAAAAAAAGAGAGAGAGAGGGAGACAGAGAGCCTAATTTATAGCCAAGTGGGACTTCAGACTTCAAAAAGCATAAAGTAGTAAATTTGTGTTATTTTAAGCCACTGTTAAACATGTGATGATTTGTAGTGCAGCTCATACAAGGGCCAGGACATTTATAATGTTCTCATATTTACATCCAGATCATAATTCAGAGTATAAGTCTAACAGTGTCCCATCACTTTGTATTAAAATTGTGCTTAAAATTATGTTCTACTAGACTGAGCTCCTGCTGAACTGTGTTATCACAGCGTCACTTCTGTAGCATTCCCTGTGACAATCATATTGCCTCACACATAGTAGGTGTTTAAAAAGTGTTGTGGATACTAAATAAAGGAACAAATGATGTACTGAGTAAATGAACAAATCACAGTGTGGGAAACTGCAGTTTTACCTTAGATGTGGAAAGAAAATCAATTTCTCAGAGCTGCATTGGTCTTACTTGATTCAATTCTTGACAGTTCGAAAGACAGGCGCATCTGCCTGACCAGTGCTAAGATCACCCTCTTTCCAGGAGCAGTTGTTGTCTTTGCCATCACCACTGATGGAGTTCAGAATTTCTAGTCTGTATCTGAAAGTATCACCATAGCATCATGATTATTTTGAACTAATGCTACTTGAGAAAGAGCCAGTGCAAAACAGGGCAACACTCCTTTGCTCTTGCAAGCAGAGGAGTCCACATGTAAACACATCTTTTCTGTAAAGGGAGTGTAGGAAGCACTTTCATCACCTAGATAAGGAATTGGGGCTGAAAGAATATACAGATAAACTTTACTATTTTTTTTCATTAATCTATGAACATTCCCTTTTTCTTAATTTATCTTTATCTAAAAGATATAAAGCAAAATGCTCCAGTCATTTCTCTAGGTTTAATATCTCTAACCCCTTCATATGTTTGAGATCTTAATTTCTTTTTCTCATGTCAATCTATTTTGTGACAGTTGATTATTTGGCCAGCCAGAAAGACCAAGATGGAAAGAGAAAAAAATTCCCTTCAATGACACCCCTGTCCCCTCATATTGTAGCCCAATGTACTTGTTATCAAGTGGAGCTATGTGTTTCTGCATGCAGTTGGCATAGACAATCTTCCTGTGGTGAAAAATCAGAGTTGCAATGGATGGGTTAGCAGACTTGAACAGCAGTAACTGGAGTTAGGTCACCCCTGTATTGGTCACCGGTGAAGGTACCGCCTCAATCAGCCCAGGCATATGGCAGGCAAACCATGTGATGTCACACAGAACTGTTCTCCTAATACTCTTCCCGCTTGGACTGCCAGACAGTATTTTTTCTATGGCTTCCAGCTAAGTGAAGTTAATGAGATGCAACAGAAATTGTATTTATTTATTTTTTTAAAGATTTATTTATTTATGCATGCAAGAGCTGGGGTACAGGCCAGAGGTGCAGGGGGTGGAGGAGTCACAAGAGACAGAGGGGGGAACAGAACAGTCAGACTGACTGAAATACAGTGCTGAGGGGAGCAGCGGGCAAGATAAGAGAGGTCTGCTGTGCCATGTGGGTTGCTCCCTGGCTGGCCAGGGATCGAACTCGTGCTGCAGAGGCTGCTGATTGCTTTCATTGTGTGGTTCTTAACACCTTGCACCACCAGTAAGGCCCAGGAATTGTATTTAAATATGTTCAAAATGTTTTATTTCTCTCCTCTCTGCTTTTATGTTGTATCATCCTAATGTTGATATCTTTACCCAGCTAAACCAGCTGGCCCTGCAAATGCTATATTGGAATGTGAGTGATAAAATTATAGTAGTGAGGGAATGAGGAAAAAAAAAATGAATTTGTTCCATAGATATTAATTAACTATTATAGTTAAATCTATTACATCTAGAATTTTCAAATCTCTTAAGTCTTTGTTCTGTTTTATCTTCTGAAAACTCTCAAGGTAAAGGAAATAGTCTAGTTAGAAATTATTTGTCTTCTTTGATATAACATCTTATAAGTTTGGAGGGACAATTGAAGATATTATAAAGCTAGAAAATATATCTATTTTTTTTACAGCTATGACATGCACATTAATTACCATGGGAATTTAATGGAGTGCTATGACCTTAGATATTATGAAAATAAACCATGTGTATTATATTTGCACTTACATGCATGTATATTTGTGTATTTTCATGTATACATGCCTGTGCTTATGTATGTGTGTATGTATGAGAAATTTACTATACAAATTGGCTCATGTGGGTTTGGAGACCTCCAAGTCCCATCATCTGCCATCTACAAGCTGGAACACCAGTAAAGCTGGTGATGTAATTCAGCCTGAGTTCAAATGTTTGAGAAATAGCAACTGATTGCATATGTCCCATTTTGAGTATAAAAGGCAGAGAATCAGAGAATGACTGAGTGCAGGAAAAGATAGATGTCCAGCTCAAGCAGAGAGAGGGACTTCACCTTTCCTCTACCTTTGTGTTCTATTACTCAGTAGATTGGGTGATGCTCAGTCACATTAGTGTAGGTGGTCTTCTGTACTCAACCTACTGATTCAAGTGCTAATCTCTTGTGAAGTTCCCTCACAGGTACACCCAGACATAAAGTTTTGCCAACTATCTGTCATCCCTTAGCTAAGTCAAGTTGTTATATAAAATCAGTCATCACGGTTCAGAAAGGATTTAATCAGTTCATAAGCACATTTTATTATATTTGGAAAGGCGTAAGATATTATTCCTTGTATCTGTCATTTTGAGAATAATTCAGTAGTGAGCATTATGCTAAGAAGAAGCTCATAAACCAAATTTATGTTTGAATCACAAAGGATCTACTATTGCTATGCATTTATTTTATTTTGCTCCAAATCTGTATTACTAAATTTTTAGTAGCATCTTACATTTCTTCCAAAGGTGAAGTGACTATATTTTAATAAATATTGACTGTATATTTAATGTTATCAGTGTTAATCTGCTCAGATATATTTATGGAACAATCCTGTGAAGGTGTGTATAGATATAAACTCAATTGTTAAAGTAGATGCTTCTCATAAATAACCACATTTAAAAATGTTTATCTATTTCATTGATTCAGCTAAAATATATTTTATTGAACTCTTCTGCTTTCAAGATGAAGTGGTAAAAATTCAATCACAGGGAAACTAATATTTTCAGACCTTGATGGGTTAAATTAAAAGAACATAGAAAATGTATTATTTCTGTCTTTAAGTAGGTTTCAGATGGTTGTTAATCTTCAGGAAAGCTCTACATTTACCATCAAAACAATGATTCAAATTGAGGACTTCAAGAGTCACTTGACTTTTTGTGGCTAGTCAATTAAAAAGAGACACAGTTAACATAACTGTATATTATGATTTTCTAAAGAACAGTTAAGAAAAGGATAAGGCTTTTGATTTTATCATGTCAATTTTGTTAACATCAGACTAAAAGCTTAATACTCAGCTCAACTGTTGCAAAAATGGAAATGGGTATTTCAGAGGTCATGTCAAAACTAATGAGTGGAAAACTAGGATCAATAATTACATTTCATTGTTCAGTCATGAACAAGAAATCCATTTGATCTCATTTTCAAATAAGGAGCAAATTTTACCAAGGGTGAAATTTTAGGTACATGTAGACACCAGGTGATAGTCATCCTTTAATATGTACTTCACTTGACTCTAGAAATTATCACTGAGGTTTTACTGAAACCAACTCATTTTGGAACAAGTGATCAAAAACTTGACTATGGACTGTGAAATATGAAACATTAAACTCAAGTAGAATTAATCTTTGAAAAGCTGGAGTGGCAGAAAAAAAAGAAAATTTTAGCGTTTGCATGAATAATTTACATAAGAAGAGACATTATATTTTCTGATATAAATATAAAATTATTCCCTCTGATAAGTGGTAGATGATAAAATAATGAACCTTGTTAAATGTGGCAGTAGAAAATAAAAGACAAAGTTCTGAAAGAAAAAGTAAGCTTGGGATATAACTTAAATTTTATTTCCACTCAGTTTAGTATTTCTACTCAAACTCTTAATTGTCCTGACAAATTGTGTTTCAGGTTATGTTTGAATGTCATCAATTTTAGGCAAAGTATCCCTTTTCAATCAACATAGTTCCTTGAACATATTTATTATGCATGTGTAGTGTGTGTTTGTGTGTGTGTGTGCATGGGTGTGTATGTGTGTGTTTGAAGTATGGAGGGACCAAGTCGGGGGGAGGAGATAGAATAGACAATAAAGCAACCATTAATGAGAATAACAAATAAATACAGCAAAATACAAGCAAATAGAAAATGGTATCTCGTTGTGTTGATCTTTTTGTTATTTGTGATGGTGGAGATTTTCCAAACTAGGTCCCTACTTTCTAGAAAGAATAGAATAAGGGCTCCTTTATTTCCTGGAATTATCCACTTAATAAAAAGGGAGAAGGCATTGTGCTAGGAACTTTCTGGAGTACAGAAAAAATGTTACATGCCTCTCTTTTCCTTCCAAGTAGGCAAACAGATCATGTGAAACAAACAGCACATGAACTCTATTCCCTAAGAAGTGATCCTTTGAATGTTTTTTATTTTAATGAGATTTTTAGTGTATTCATGTATTTTTCAAGAATTAGAAGTGCATAATTTATTCTTTCCTGTATCACTAAATATTCCCTTTTAATGCAATTTTTTGTCCCTAATCTCTTCAATGATGTTCATGTCTCTGTATCCTGAACTCAACCTTCTTTTCACCCAAGCATACTTTTCATTAAATTTTAATTTTCATGCTTGATGTAGAATATTGATTTTATATTTAATTATGTTCCATTGATGCTACTCTGTTGTGAAGCTGATAAAAATATTGAAAATATATTTGTTATGGTCATATTTAAGATTGGTAGTCCATAGTTTAGTGGTGCTTTAAAACTGACTACTTCTGCACACAAACTTAATTCTTTTCAATAATTTCTACTAATATTGTTCTTAAAAGTTTAATTCCCATTTTTCATATTTAATGATTTTTTATAACAATGTTAAATATGAAATGATGAAATCAGAATTGGAACTAAAAAGCTTTGATATATTGATGGCATTACAAATAGTAACTGCTTTCAAGGGTTGGTTTTTTTTTTTTAATTTTTTTTTTTATTTATTTTTTTTTTAATAATAAATTTTATTTTTATATTACCCCATACAATTGCAAGCGCCCCATTCTGACCCCAATCCTTCCCCTCCCGCCCCACCCCCCAAAAAGTGTCTCTGGTTCATAGTTTTTTGTTGATTTTGATTTTCACTTTCTTATATTCATTTTCCTGGTCCCTTATTTAAGTTTTCTAGATTCCTGCTATGAGTGAGACCATCCGGTATTTTTCTTTTTCTTTTTGGCTTATTTCGCTGAGCATGATCCCTTCCAGTGCCATCCATGTTGCTGCAAATTGCATGTGTTTATCTTTTTTGAATGCTGAGTAATATTCCATGGTATATATGTACCACATCTTCTTGATCCAGTCATCTATTTTTGGGCATTTGGGTTGTTTCCAAAGCTTAGCTATTGTAAACAGTGCTGCTATAAACATAGGAGTGCAGGTGCTCTTTGGAATTGATGTTTCTGTGTCCTTTGGGTAAATACCTAGGAGTGGAATTGCTGGATCATATGGAAGCTCTATGTTTAGTAGGTCCAGAAATCTCCACACAGCTCTCCATAGTGGTTGGACCAGTTTGCACTCCCACCAGCAGTGCACAAGAGTTCCTTTTTCTCCACATCCTCGCCAACATTTGTTGTTGCTAGTTTTTTTAATATGTGCCATTCTCACTGGTGTGAGATGGTATCTCATGGTAGTTTTGATTTGCATTTCCCTGATTACAAGTGATGTTGAACATTTTTTCATATGTCTGTTGGCCATTTGCATTTCCTCTTCAGAGAAGTTTCTTTTTAGCTCTTCTGCCCATTTTTTGACTGGATTATTTTCTTTGTTGTTGCTGAGTCTCATCAGCTCTTTGCAGATTTTTGTGATCAGTCCTTTATCATTAGTGTTGGGTGCAAAAATGTTCTCCCAGTTGGTGGGGTTTCTCTTTGTTTTTGTTATTGTCTCTTTTGCTGTGCAGAAGCTCTTTAATTTGATGTAGTCCCAGCTGTTTATCTTTCTCTTCACTATCACTGCTTTGGGTGATGTGTCTGTAAAGATGTCTTTGATGTGCAAATCCCGTAGTGTTTCGCCTATATTTCCTTCTATGTATTTTATGGTTTCAGGTCTTATGTCTAGTTCTTTAATCCATTTTGAGTTGATTTTTGTGTATGGTGTGAGGTAGTGGTCAAGCTTCATTCTTTTGCATGTAGCGACCCAGTTTTCCCAGCACCACTTATTGAACAAACTTTCTTTGCTCCAATGCATAGTCTTCGCTCCTTTGTCAAAGATTAGTTGACCATAAATCTGTGGGTTTATTTCTGGATTTTCTATTCGATTCCATTGGTCTGTATGTCTGTTCTTGTTCCAATACCATGCAGTTTTGATGATTATGGCTTTGTAGTATAGTTTGAAGTCTGGGAGTGTGATGCCTCCATTTCCTTCTTTTTTTTTCAGTAGAGCTTTGGCTATTCGGGGTTTTTGGTGATTCCATATGAATTTCATCAATAATTGTTCTATTTCTTTGAAGAATGCCATTGAGATTTTGATTGGAATAGCATTGAATCTGTATATTGCTTTTGGTAGGATGGCCATTTTAATAATGTTTATTCTTCCAATCCATGAGCAAGGGTTGGTTTTTAAGCTTGTCTTTATCTGACCCTTCATTTGGCTTCTCTATATGCCTATATAAGTGACACAATCTAGTATTTATCTTTTTCTTTCTGACTTGTTTCGCTTAGCATTATCCCTTCCAGCTCCATCCATGTTGCCACAATAGCGTGGGTTTATCTTTTTTGACTGCTGAGGAGTACTCCATTGCATATGTAAACCACATCTTCTTGATCCACTCATCTGTTTTTGGACACTTAGGTTGTTCTCCTATAAGAATATTTTTTTTAACTCACTTAAGAGGATTGTGATTTGCAGACTTTGTGATCTTTCCAAACAGAAGTCTCAGAAAGGTTATGGGGCAGGGGAAATGGCTAGACCCTTTTGTATTCACTTCCAGAAAAGTCATTAGTAAACAACTGAGTCTATGCAAACCTTCCTAAATATTTTCCTGTCTCTAGGATGCCAAAGACCTAATATTTCAAGTTAAGTTACAGTGATGGGTTTTCTTTCTCTCTAAGCAAATAACATAAGAGGCGTTCTGGGTGTATGAGTGAAAATATAAACTTTAGGGTCATTAAATCTTATTAAAGAGAATATCTCTACACTGTCTTAAGTCCTCCCTCCATCAAGGTTATTTCACACAACTATATCAGGTGTGGAAGTTTATCCTGAACCAGGCACACCTAATGTGAGTCTTCTGGTCAATGAAATCCCCTTGACTTTGGGAAGGAAAAAATTCACTTAATAGTTGAATCCTGATAACAGCCCTCAGTGATAGTGGTCTCCCTCCTCCCAGGACCTGGTTTTTTCCAACAGATATTAACTTGGATTCTCCATTATCTGGGTTCATCTTTGGCTTCAATTTTTGCTTGTCCCTTTGTACTCTGAGTTACATTTTGAGTGTGTGTGTGATCTTATTTAAGTACATTATAAAAGTTAATTATGGTATGATATGTCATCCTAAATCATTTAATATATATTTTCCAGACAGGAATTTATCCAAATTTTCATCTACTTTCAAATTTCCCTAATTTTTAGTAGAAATACCCTTTTTAACTTTTAAAAAAATCAGAATCATGAACAAGAAAGTATAAATTTGCATGAAATTAGTATTTTAAAAATTAAAATGAACAAAGTAATTCCTTACACACCAGAAGCCCTCATTTTTATACAATGGATATGTAAATTAAAAGTAGCAGGTTAAGCTTTAGAGTCTATGAGACTATGATACTGATGTTATGTTTATCTGAAAAAGATGTCCTGATTAATTTTGAAAACTGTTAGTGCATTTTACTTGCAAGAATATGCAAAATCTCCAACATGGTTAAATTGCTCTTGTGAAAGAAAAAAATTCTGTTTACAATAGCACCTAACCTTGTTGAATAAACATAAGTCTTAAACAACAAATCAAGAAAGAATAACTTGTAAGGAAAATTTTTCACTAAATGAGTTTTTAAAAATGTTTACATTATAATACCTGTTTTTCAAACTTCGTATACTTTAAAATAAAAAAAGCGGGTTTTTTCCAATCGTTTGATTTAGAGAAAATTATAGATTCATCACAGGAAGTTAGAACAATGAAAAGTAGTATTTCTTATTGTCTTGACTTTAAAATGAGAGCAGTATTAGGTGGGAGGTCTGGCCTAATGACCTTAGACATATCTAGAGCTTAGAGTAAGAGGAAGTAGGACCTAAAATGCCCATGAAGGATCTGACATGTCCATGCTGGCTTGACAATGGAGGGAACCCCATGGCAAGAAATAAGGGAAACACCTAAGAACCGAGAATGATCCTCAGCTGACAATCAGAACAGAAAGACACTTTAATCCTGCAATTGCACTAAATTCCCACAAGGATGAACCCCCAAAGGAACTGTACTTCAGAGACTCCAAAGGACAACTGCTTAGATGACACCTTAATTCAATCTTATTGTTCTTTCATCAGAGAACCCAGCTGTGCCATGCTAGCATACTTCTCTAATTTGTTCTGTTGACATGATCTCCATTGCATTAACATGAGTTATCCTTGCAAAATACAGCAAAGTGAGCTGGAACATTGTGCAAAGAGTAGATTGAAGTACCAGACTGTAAGTAAGAACTTCACCTTTGGCGATTTTGTTTTGAATTGCAAAGTAAAATGAACAGATTATATGTTTTTCAGAAGTGCATTCATATGTTTACTATTCATTCTTTGTATTTTCAGAGCCAGTGAAGATAAAAAGTGGCACTTATATGAAAAGATTCACACCTTCCTCCTCCTGACAGTCACTCGACTGACAACACTTTGAGCTAATCTCACTCTCCCCATGATTTAAAAGTGCTGCCAGTAAAATATTTCTTTCATGGACGATTCAAACTCAGTATAAAAATCAAATATAATGTTATGTAGAATGCATATTTCATGAACCAGAGCCCACATTTTCAAAACTCATACTCCATAAAATATGTGTACTATTCTTCTCAGTCGCCAAATCTAGATATGAAAACAATCTCAAGGGAAGCTAGAACTAAATTTGAGAAAGTGAGAATGGCCACAGAAAAAAATGATGAATAAGCAAATAATGAGTGAGCCAATGGGAAAACAAAATCAATGGATGTAATGGGTGAATGACACCTTTGACCTTTATTTAGCTCCTAGTTATTCTCCATTAGATAATGAATAATGCAAAATTGATGTGTACATTGAGAGTTTTAATAATGTCATTTTTGTGAAAAATGACAACTTCTGAAACCATTGTGATAGTATTTGGAATTAAAAGTTATAAGGAAAGGGGCCTCCCTGGTGGCGCAAGGGGTTAAGAGGCAACCTATGAAGTTATCCACAGCACTGCAGCACAAGTTCGATCCCCGGCCCGGGAGCAACTCACAAGGTGCCGCAGACCTCTCCTGACTCACCCGCTGCTCCCCTCAGCTGTGCCTTCAATCTATCTGCCTGTTCTGCTCCCCATTCTGTCTTTGGTGAATCCTCTCATCCTCCTGCACCTCTGGCCTGTATCCCAGCTATTGTATAAATAAAAAAAAAAAGTTTAAAAAAAAAGTTACAAGGAAAGTAAAAGTTAATCTATTAATCAGGTTATCTTTGAGCACAGAACTTTGATAATTTAAGAGAAGTTTATGGGCTTATTTAATCTGTTTTTAAAAACTGATTTTATTTATTGTGTGTGTACATAAAACGGACTGTTTTCACTTGTCTACTTATGACATCCTTTAAAATTAGATGAATTTTCATCAATCTGAAATGTAGGATCATCTGGTTTACGATACAGGCTGGGGCCTTCTTGGTGGCCTAGGGGTTAAGCCTCACCACTAGCACTGCTATGGCCTGAGTTTTATCCCTAGCCAGGGAGCTAACCCACATATGGAGCAGCAGACCTCTCTTCTCTCTCCCACTGTTCTCCTTAGCAGTGTATTTCATTAAGTCTGCCTGTTCTATTCCCTACTCTGTCTCTGGTGAAATCATTCTTCCACCCCCCACCCCTCTGACCTACACCCCAGGTCTTCTATGTAAATAAATAAATAAATAGATAGATAAATAAATAAATAAATAAGGACTGGTGGAATGCTGGGGAATCACTTTGAAGTTCAATGGGAAGTTTTCCTGTAGCCACCAAAAAGATTTGTAGCAATGCTAATGAATCAAACTTGGACCTTAGAAAAATCTCAGAGTGATAGACCATCATCATTCTAAGTGACCAGAACTTCAAAGAAAAGGTCAGCAAAAGAGCCTCATGAGATTGCTGATTATAGAGACATGCCACAGAAATTGATATGTCTGGTCTAGAGAAAACAACAGTGGATCAATACACACTCTGGTGGGACTGCCTGGAGCATATGCCTAGAATGCAGATTCCCACTGGCAATCAAATTGCTATTACTTTCACCATGAAGCATCACCTCTTCTGGAAGTCTTGACAATAAAATTTGGAATCCAGCAAACCCTGTTGTATGTCACAACTGATTTATTTCATTTTCAATATGTATTTAGTTTCTTGAAAAATGAAATAAAATATGTTATTCAATTAATTTTATATTTTTCTTTATATATTTTAATGTGGCTACTAAAAAAATATTATGACATATTTTACATTTTAACTTTGTCAATTAAGACTACTTTTCCAACCAGTATTTTTTCTCATTGAGAATTCCAAAATTTTACTCATGTTAAGAGGTGCATGTGAAAATGTAAGCATGTGTGGAGGTATTTTTCTCATAACTTATAAAGAAGTTTCCTGTTTTTCAAATTCCTTAAAGGCAGCTAGATCCATGGCAATACTACATTAACAATATCGTTTAACCTATCTGTTCATTGCCTTCGTTATTATATTTCCATATAGATATGAATTTGTTTCATTTGGAAACTGTGAGATAATAAATGTGCTTTCCTTTAAGTTGCTATGTTTATAGTGATTGGCTATGCAATTATAAAAAAGTGTCAAAGAATTTTTTTTTTAATCTCCAAAAAATCATCCAAAACCAGGAACTACCACAGTTTAGCTATTTTTTCTCTTGCTGATAATTCTTTAAAGTTTTAGCTTCATGTTCCAGATCTTCATGTTTTCTGAGACCTCAAGACACTAGAGATAGAAGTAGTATTTCCCTTCAGATTCTCCACAAACAAGTGTCTCAAGGGTAAAACCCAATAACCTAACTGACACAGGTAAAGTTGCCTAGCAACCATCTACCACCATCACCTAGAAGCTGCTGAGCCCATCAGTTACAACTAACTCGTAGATCAATAATTAAGACAGAAAGTGTGGACAAAAGGAGAAAATGGTAGTGAGATACTCTATTGGTAATATCTAGATATTAAAAGGAAAAAAAAGGTGGCAAAATAACCTCCCCTGATTTCCTTGTCCTTATTGGAACACAGGAACACAAAAGCCTTAAATGAGAAAACTTCATCATTACCAAATTTATAAATATTGTTAGACTAGGAATGAGGACTTGTGACCCATACTCTCCTGACACATGTATCCTGATATAGGACCAAAGAGAGCTTAAAAATTCACCTACCCCACTGCCATTTTATATATGGGAAATTAACAATAATGACTAAAGGAAAAGCAAGAAACAAAATTGCTTTAAAAATATAAAATCAGATATACTAAGTTATTTATCCATGACCTGAGAGCGAGCAGCATGGCTGTTACTAGAACCTTCAACTCCAGATGACAACCTTAAACTTAATCCGCATGCTACTATATAGGACAAACACAAGATTTTGAAGATAAACTAAATGTTGCACTTTTTGGCTGTGTGATCTTGCACAAATAGCTTATTTATTCGTAGGTCTAACTTACACATCAATAAAATGGGGATAACCCCTGGAGCATCTATTAACATGAAATAATGTGTGGAAATAAAATTACCTAACTTCTTTTTGTAAATGCTAACTACTTTTCATTATATTTGTGTTTTATAACTTTGGGATTTGAGCTCTCCTTTAGACAATTGTTGCTTTCTTGCATTGTTAAAGCAGTTAAAATCCCTTGAGAGAAATCTGGGTAAGCACTCCCAAGAGTGGCATAAATAGTTGATGAAACAAGGAGCACGTATTAGGCACAGCTACCATTTTGGGAATCCCAGCTGAAACTGAAAATGAATTTGAACATGATACAATGTAATATACAATGAAACATAAAAATAAATGAGATTGAATATCTTTTCTTTTGGAAATTAACAAAACTATCTTGTTAAAAATACTACCGTGACTTTCTTTTACTATTTGCTTAAAATTCACATCAAATGTATCTAAAGAATTTATTTTGCCTGGTAATGATACATTAGAAAAAAATCTTTAGGGATATAATTAGCAATATGATTTTAATGAGAAAACTGCATATAACATTTTACAAATTTACATTATAGAGTAAACCAAAAAACTTCATTTGCATTTGATATATAAACATATTTTAACTCTTAGTTCTCATTTGCATACTGTTTGCAAAAGAAATAATTTGAGCAGATTCCAAACCAAAATCTATTTAAAATCCACTCGTTCACATTTCTTCCTCTTTTTGAGATGCTAACTCCTCCCAAGGTAGCAAAGATAAGTGGGCCCGAAGAGCCAAATATAAATTTAAGTATGAAACTTCTTAATGAGAAAATCAAAAGGAAACAAAGCATGGGAGAGCCATATAGGATCTTCAAAGAAAGCAAACAAATATTGCTAAGTGTTTAGCTATAAAAGGAATATTTAATTTTGAGCTTTACCTAGAGAAATAATTTTCTTTTTTAAAAAATATTTATTTATTTATGCATACAAGAGCTGGGGTACAGGCCAGAGGTGCAGGGGGTGAGAGGATTCACCAGAAACAGAGTGGGGAACAGAACAGCAGACTGGCTGAAATACACTGCTGAGGGGAGCAGTGGGCAAGTCAGGAGAGGTCTGCTGCGCCATGTGGATTGCTCCCTGGCCCGCCAGGGTATCGAATTCGTGCTGCAGTAGCTGTGGACAACTTCATAGGTTGCATCTTAACCTCTTGTGCTACCAGGAGGCCCAAGAAATAATTTTCTTAAAGCTTTCTTCCTGTCAAGAATTTTGGGGATTAGATTATCCTTTGGGTATCATAATGATAAGCATAACTGTAGACATTCAAAAGTGCTTTACTATAATCAAACACTGTTAATAATGTTACTAACATTAACTTATTAATGTTAGTAACTTATTAACTTATTAACCCATAACTTATTAACCCTCATGACAGATCTATAAGATAGACAATATGATTATATTTCCCTTTTAATGATGATGGAATTAAAGTACAGAGGTAAATTGACCAAGGTGATAAATAAGTAGTGTTGATAGAATTTCCAACCTATTAATTAGTGAATTCTAAATGATCAATAATAGTAAAAGATGATGTTTTAAAAATATATTCACAGGTAACCCCTAGATTGTTTTCTTTTTACTTCCAGTCTTCTCAGAGCAAAACTTTTTTTTTTTTTCTAAATAATATAATAAACTGTTAAAGAGACTGTTTTGGTCACCTGGTGTTTAGTCATAAACCATTTTGGGGGGATTGTGTAGGTCAGCTGAGCATCACCAAGGTCACTGCCTGGTTAATCACTCACCTGTAGTTAGTTGGTGGCTGCAATGGCCTGGCAATAAGACGCGTCACTGACTGTTCATCTTTGTGGTCACTTCACATTGCTGGTTTGGTTTCTTTACAACATGGTGGTTCTAGGAGTTCATTTTCTTACATAATGTCTAGTTTTAAGAGGAATAAAATAAAAGCTTCTAGCCCTTTTCAGGCTTGGACTTGGGATTCTGACTTGGCTGCTCCCAACTTCTTCTGTTAGTCAAGGCAAGTCACAGAGTGAGTCCAGGTGGAAGAACAGTCCCACTCTCCACAATCCCTTTCTGGTACCTCATATATAGTGGGAAAGAGTGAAGAAATGAAAGAATAAAGAAATCTAAATAACACAGACACTAATACCCAACAGGAGGAACTTGGGCAAAGCCTGCAGTAAAGAAATGACAATGGAGAATTGGAGGGGGCTTACAAGTCAATGAGACTGAAAAATGACATGCAAAGGTATGTCTACTCAGAATCAGAATGGAAAGATATAAAAGGAACAAAACAT
This sequence comes from Talpa occidentalis, assembly GCF_014898055.3. Lineage (NCBI taxonomy): Eukaryota > Metazoa > Chordata > Mammalia > Eulipotyphla > Talpidae > Talpa > Talpa occidentalis. Next base: position 21,066,515 of record NW_023603184.1, on the reverse strand, counting down.
GGAAGCATTTTAGTAATAGGATAAGGGTTTAACATTGACATTTTTGTCCAGAGTTTACTTTTTAAAAATACAGTGGGACTATATAACTTAGCGAAAGTTAGGAAGCAGTTATTTTTTTTAAAGATTTATTTTTATTTATTTATGCATATAAGAACTGAGATGTAGGCCAGATGCGTGGAGCAGAGACAGAGTGGGGAGCAGAACAGGCAGATCGACTGAAATACAGTGCTGAGGGGAGAAGCAGGGGTGAGACAGGAGAGGTCTGCTGCGCCATGTGGGTCAGCTGCTTGGCCTGGGATCAAACTTTTGCTGCAGTGACTGGCAATTGCTTGATAGCTGATAGTAATGAGACTTTAACCCCTGTGCTACCAGGGAGGCCCCAAAGCAGTAATTTTTGACTCAGAGATGTTCCGTGCTTGTCAAATGTTTGATCTGTTTTTGAGCATATATTTCCATAGTTTTGAAATGTGATGACCAGAGTTTTGGACAAACATGTCCGTGATTCTGCCAAACTTAAATTCCTGTAGTGCAAAATACCTTAGAAAGGTGTCATGTACAGAGAAAGGATTCAAAACACCTTCTAAGAATGAGATAAGTAATGGAATTCTGCAAGGAATTCTATCCCCAGATACATTGTTTTCTTAATGTAATTAAGCAAACAAAATTACATGTAAATATCAATTATCTGATAATATTAATTGAATGTATTAATATGTATAATTAATAGTCTGTTTCTTTACTTAAATGACCACAGGATGCATCACTCTAACCCACTCCCTCCCAGACATCCACACACACTCCACAATAGCCTGAATTAATGGCTGTTGCACATATCATCAAAACCAGGAATTTTGATATGCTATGTATGTGGGGCTCATGCTACTATGAAGGAATTACCTTATTTACGGTTTACTTATTTTTTCTTTGTCTTGCTAACTTGTGTTTGCGTGTGTCAAGAACATTTAACACGAGATCTACCTTTTTCATAAATTTTTCAGTGTACAGTATGGTATTGTTAACTATAAGCACACTGTTGTGAAAGTGGAATGATTCAGTGAATTTGATCCAATTCTACTTTCTTATTGATTGAAAAATGAAGTCAGTGATCTGGAACAACTGAAAACCAAGAAAGAAACGCAGAACTTTTGAGATAAGTTTATAGTTTACCTATGGATCAGATATATTTGTATTGCTTTTCTCTATCTGATATTATTCTAAACTGTATTTATAAATATCAATAACAATCCTCAAAGACAGTACTAATTTGTTTTTTAAAGATTTATTTATTTGTGCATACAAGAGCTGGGGTACAGGCCAGAGATGTAAGTTGAGAGGATTCACCAGAGACAGTGTGGGGAACAGAACAGGCAGACTGACCAAAACACACTGCTGAGGGGAGCAGCGGTCTAGGCAGGAGAGGTCTGCTTCGCCACGTGGGTAGCTCCCTGGCCGGCCAGGATTGAACTTGTGCTACAGAGGCTGCAGATTACTTCATAGTGCATTGCTTCACTCCTTGGGCAACCAGGGAGGCCCAACAGTACTAAATTTGTCCCATTTTACAAGTAAGGAAAGTTAAGAATAGAGTAGTTTGAGAAACTGGTGTAAAATCACCTTTATCAATGGCAGGACCCGGTTTTAAATTCACAAAGTTGGACTGCCAGGCCCAAACTCCTATAACTATTTCTTCAAAATTTAGTCTCTCATTTCTTTTTGAAAGGCATCAGATAGGCTATTTACTTATTTAAGAAAAACTTTTGAGTTTTTTATTTTGTGTTTGGTACTATTCACAGTGGTAGACAAGACAGTCAAAAACCACTGATTTCTTGGAACACGTGTTCTAGTTGGTTAAGATAAGGAATAAAGAAGAAATCCTGCCACATGAAACAAAATGGATGAAACGAGGACATTTTGAAGTTTCATAAGCCAGAGATCAGGACAGACTGATACACAGCAAATACTGCATGATGCCACTTACATCTGCTACATAGTCAACTACACAGAAGCTGCACTGAATGGTGGTTCCAGGGCTTTGGGGGAGAAGGAAACAGTGAGTTGTTATTTGATAGGTATAAAGTTTCAGTGATACATGATGATTAAGCTCTCGAGATCTGCTTTACAACAGTGTGCCTGTAGTTAACAATACCATACTGTACACTGAAAAATTTATGATGAGGATATAACTCATATTAAATGTTCTTAATACATACACACACATGTCAGCAAGACAAAGAAAAAATAAGTAAATCAATAAATAAGGTAATTCTTTCATAGTAGTATAAGCCTCACATACATAGCCTGTATTATGGGGGTCACATTATTTGACCAGGAGGAATGTCTTTAAGGAAGTGACAATTTAGCTGAGCTCTAAATAATGAGAAACCAAGCATATGAAAAGTCAGGGGAAGACTTCCGGCAGCAGGAAGCTCCAGCTTCACCAGCTCCACCACGTAGTTGTCTCAGTTTCTTCATCATTAAAGTAGAATTATAACAACACCTTTCTGGATATTTTTTGAAGATTTTTAGAATACTTAAAATAATACCTTATATGTAAAAAGCCTGAATTAAAAATTATAATATTATTCGAAAACCCACTTGTCATAAGAAAACCAGCACCTAATGCAACCATTTTACAGATGTCTGTTCCTCATATTTAGGACTAAGTTTCTGACTCTACTGTATTAGTACATTTTTGGATAAATCAACTTCTTAAAAGTGCTGTCCTTGTTTTTCAGCTACCTTACTTTACTCTGCAGAAAAGCCTAATTACACTACCCTAAGAATTGTTTTGCTTTTTGAAAAATTCATTATCTATTATTCAAAAGAAAAATAATATAGGCCAGTCTTCTCAGAGGTAGGATGAGACATTGGATTTTTTTTTCCAGCTTTAAAACCCCTTATTTAATTGCTTTTGGAATATAACACTTGAACTTCAGTATTTTGTTAAATTAGGTTTCATCTATGTTTGCCATGCTTTTTCAGAGAAAATGATTAACTTACAAGATATGATCACTCCGAATTAAAAAAGAAAAAAGTATATATATAGAGAGAGAGAGAGGGAGGGGAGGGGTTATCTATACTTTATTCAGAAACAGAAAAAATACTTCCCAAATTCACCAACTCTAAATATAAAACAACTAATCTAATCAAGACTACATTAAAAATAGCATTATTCTAGATGTATGTAAATGAAGTAATTAAAATGCAAAATAAAAATGAAGAAGCAATTCTGCTATTATGCTAATGTTCACATATTTATACACTTGATTCTGAAATCCACATATATTGTAGCTTCCAATTCTCCTACTACTGCCATTTTTGAATGAAGCTTAAGTAGCTCTTTCCAAAGACTTCCAAAAGCATTATAGCTAGTAAAGATTAAAAAATATATATATTAAGAAATTAACAGAGTAAATGATTTTCCCTCTTAGTAAAAACTGTTCTTATGTACCTGAAAATTGCCTGCAAATACACTGTTGAAATTTAAGAATAATGCAGCTTACATCGGAAGGGTGGATTGAAGGCTAATAAATGATCAGAGGGAAAAATTTAATTCTATATAAAAACAGACAAAGAAGATGGACCAAACACCTAAGTTTTTTAGTCAGACCATTTGAAGATCCAAAGTGTCATTGAGGTTGATTTGGAGGAAATGAATATTATTAAGTAGTATATTTCTATGTTACTTTCAAGTTTACAGAGTGGTTTCATGACCTTTTAGCAATCCATCCTCACAATATTTACAATAGGATGTTCTTGCAATTTTATTGGTAAGACCATTTAGAGGTCAAGAGAAGTGAATTTGATTGGGAAAGAAAACATGGCTACTAATGGGACTTAGGTTTGAATCTAGCACTTGTCTTTTGAATTCAAAGTGCTGTCAATAGCATTGTTAGTAATTAAGAAAGTGTGGACTCTTTTCCTTAGCTTGAGGTCCATTTCCATTGTTTCTGTTTTCACTATTAAATTTTGCATAAAATAAGGAACTTTCTGATCTTTATGATGAATCTGTTTTTCCAACTAGTACATACCAAAGAATTCTTGCAGTTTTGCCAGATGTCTAAATATCTGACACAACTTGAAAGCTCAAAGACAAAAATACAAAGGGATCTCTGACAGATTACAAGACTGAGATCAAAATGTCTGCGAGACCAATTTCACATCTGGAGTTTCTGGATCAAAGTCTACTTCTAAGTTTTCTCTTGCTGGTAGGATTCAGTTTCACACGGTTATAAGACTGACACCCTATTATCATTGCTGTGTGTCAACTAGAATCCCCTTCTGCACCTCGAAGCCACTGCCTTTTCTTGCCCCATGCCTCGTCCATGTTCAAGCCACCAAGCTTGAATCCTTTTCAAGCTTCATATCGCTGACTTCCCACGATTACATTTGTACCCAGATTTAAGGGTTCTTGTGATTAGAACAGACCCATCATATCCATATATTAAAAGACTTGGGGACTTAATAACCTCTCTGCAGTCCCTTGCTAATACTGGGTTAGTGTTTTGAGTTAATAACTGAGAGGATGTTTATAAGAAGGACAGGAAAGCCCTGGGGCCACCTTGGAACCCTGATTACCACAAGGGTCCCCATCATGCATTCTTATAGCACAATGCCTAATAGTACATGCACTCAAAACTTATATTAAACAAATATTACATGCTATGTGTGTATAAAGCAACAATATTATTCTGAAACTCCACTTCAATAATAGTCATGGGGTAAAATGAAACAATATAGAATTATACCAAATTTACATAAATCATTAAACTATCTAAAATATAAGTGGAAAAAAGGGTTTAAATTATGATCACCCCAGAATTACCAGACTCAGAATCAGCTATTTATTATTGGAACAATCACAGATTTTCTCACTTTGATTTTGTACTTATTTTTTCATTTCTATAATACAATATAGTTTGGAGAACTCTGATATTACCTTTCTCACAGGATTATTGAGAAGATTGAATTAATTTGTATATTAATTTACAACAAAGCTCCTCATCCAAGATAAATGCTGTGTAAGAGGTAGCTAGTATTACACACTTCATCAAGCTTTTTATTTATTTTTTTTAAATCATAAGTAGCCTCTTGACTACCCAGTAAGAAGATCCCAGATTTAGACCTCAAAGTGATCTCAATACATAATTTAGGAGATTGGCTTTTTTCGCTTTAGCTAAATTTATCCTGAAACCTTCTCCAGGTTTTGATGAGAGCTGCTGGGAGACTGTAGGTTTTTTGTTTTGTTTTTTTAAAAAGATTTATTTATTTATTTATTTATACAAGCACTGGGTACAGTTAGAAGCGCGGGAGGGTGAGAGAATTCACCAGAGCCAGAGCGGGGAGCAGAGCAGGCAGAAGGACCGAAGTACACTGCTGAGGGGAGCAGCGGGTGGCAGGAGAGGTCTGCGCGCCATGTGGGACCCTCACCCGGTGGCCGGGGATTGAACCGGCACTGCAGAGGCTGTAGGCAGCTTCGCAACCCAGCGCTCAACTGCTGCGCCACAGGGGAGGCCCTTTTAAAAATCATTTCTAAAGAAGTATATTTTATATGAATCTTTGCAGCCCACATTCTATTCTGTATCCAGCAATCAAATTCAAAAACCACTGTGGTTTGGAATTCTCCTTGCCATCTGTTCAATGTATTCTGGAATCTGGTATTCTTTCTTTTGTTCCTTTCTGAGGCCATGATGTTTTTCTAAAATTTTGTTTATTTCAGTTGAAATTTGCAACACTTTGGTTTGGGTATTAGGATGATGGTAACATCATATAACATATTAGGGAGCATTCCCTTTTCTAGGAGCATAATACATCCATTCATTTTTGTCAGTATTGGTTTGGCTGTTTGGAGTCTTCAGTAGTTTTATACAAAATTCAGTAAACTCAGTAAATATTGATGAGGTGATGAGCAAGTGTAATTAAAGGGTATGAATGAGATGTCAAAGTTTAATGCTTTATGTATTAAACATTTGAAGGGGCTTATGAGATCCAGATAACCATCCCACCCAAGTATGTGATTTGTTAACTTAGATGTGAAGAACCATTGAGAAGTCATTAAGAACTGTTGAGATATGCGTAAAAAATAGGTTGTCAACATGAATATTGATATTATGTAAGTCCAGATTTGAAACTACAGTAGATGGGCAGGAATAACCATTATGATTGGCACATTGTATCAATGAAAAGGTGTGCAGAACAGCAAAACTACACAAGATTTGAATAGCAAATTTGTTTGTATAGAGATGATGGACAGGAAGCAGCAGCAATGACTTGGAAGATGTACCTTATCTACTGGCATTAGAGAACCTGGGAATATGGATATATATAGGGTAAAGAATCGGAGTTTACAACGGAAATGCTGCCAAATTCTATTTTTGAAATATTGAATAGGTCATTTTAGTTCTTGAGTTTCAGGTCCTTGAAACTTAAAATGGGCATAGTGATGTCTACCTCAGAGAATTCTTTTTTTTTTTTTCAAGATTCATTTATTTATTTATACAAGCACATGGTACAGTCAGAAGTGCAAGAGGGTGAGAGAATTCACTACAGCCACAGCGGGGAGCAGAACAGGCAGACTGACAAAGTACACTGCTGAGGGGAGCAGGGGGCGTGGCAGGAGAGGTCTGCATGTCATGTGGGACCCTTGCTGGAGCCAGGGTTCGAAAGGGCGCTGCAGAGGCTGTGTGCAGCTTGGCAACCCAGTGCTCGACCGCTGGACCACCGAGAAGACCCAGGGAGACTGTAGCTTTTATAACTCTGACAAGTGGCGCTCCCTTATCTGAGTAAGTTATAGTAAAACTAGTATTTGTTAAAAAAAAAAAAAAGAGGTTAAAAGCTACATCTTAGTCCCCAGTATTCAAACAGAATAGTCTTACTTAATAGAGTTTAATCTATGCAAATCATTGAAATAAATCATTTCTTCTTTTTTAGATATTCTGAAATAAAAACAGAGCTTTGTCTGTCCTAATAGATAATATACAGGTTTCAGGAATTTTTTAAAATAGTGTTTTACATAATTGGCACTTCTGTTGCTGTTCCTGTCGTTGCTGTAAGGGACAGATGTTATTAACCCGCTGTCACAAAGATTGCATAGCTCACTTTTAATCTCAAAAATATTTATTTATAGTTTAATATACTTTATCTCACGGTTTATGAAAATCTAATCATCAGACAATTTTCTCTCTATTAGGTAATTCATTTGAATTCTGATTTAACAATGTAACTTTTTTCTCCTTTCTCTTTATCTTCTTGAAAAAAAGGACTAGAATTTTAAAAATGAAATATAATCACCTCTATAACTTCAAAGGTAAAGCCACTTTTCTTTGAAGCATTTTGATGTTTTTCTCTGGATCCAAGTATGCTCACACAGTTAATTAAAATAATTCTGGATGAATAGGTGAGGGAAATGATAGAGAAATTTAGAAATCTAGTGGCATGAAGGTGAGTATCTAAAATTAATCTAACTTTACATAAGCAAATGATAATTACTTCCTTTGAGTCTTAAAAAGATGTTTTGTTCCAAACAGAAGGGGAAAAGAATGAACAATGAATAATATACTTGAATTCCCTTTACATAGCATTGTGTATAGTAATCTAGAGTTCTTTTATTTCTATATACCCAACATAAGAAATACCATCTTAGTCGTAAAAAAATCAGTGAATGTTTCTATTTATTTATTAAATATTTCTTTATTAAATATTTATTTATGTATTAAATGCATCATCTTTTAAATTATTTTTGTTCATTCTTTTAAATGGACAGACAATGCACATTAAGGCTAAATATATATTTTTGAGGTGTCAACTTCAACATAAAAAGAGATGAATTGAACCAATTGGTTTCCTTATCCTACTTTTTTATTTTAACCAAGCAAATTGAAGTTTCAAAATATTACAGCAGGTATTTGAATTAATTCTAGGAACTATATGTTGTAATATATTCAAGAAATGCAAATGAAATAATTTGAAGAAAATATACAGTGACTTTTCTGATGTCATTCTGAAAATAAGTATTGACATAGGAAATGTGGTTCTTTTTTTCTAAACCGCTTAACATTTTATTATTTTCTTTTACCCCATAATCTCCCAAAGAGAAAACTGCTTGTGTTATCACAGCATCCAAATTTAATTAAATAAGCTCTGTTTCATAGTAAAGATTAGAAAAAAAGAGAAATGATGAAAATTATTGATTTCTTACTACTTGAAACTAAACATCACTCCTTTTCAAGATCCAATAATGTTTAAAAAACATTATTATGCACCTCATGAGTTAATATTTTTATACTTGATGGGGGTAGATCTGCTGACCATCTTGTAGCTCTGATATGTTGGTTCATCAGAAAGATGAAAGAAATGACATAAATGGCAACCAAGCCAGGATAGAAAAAATAGGAAGTTAAAAAGGCACTTCTGCCATAAATTATATTTTTATGTATATCATATTTTTGAGAAGTTACTGTTTTCCAGAATGAAAGAAGAAATTACTTCTTAAAGTAACCATGTTGCAGAAACCAAGTGTCAGAATCAAACTTAAAAATAATAATTAAAAGAAATAATATAGGGTGCTGTTAGCCTATGTTACAAAAAGTGATGCAAAGGAAGTCAATTCCCAAACATGCTGAAGCTCTTCCACTCCATCCTGGAGTAATCCATGGTGGTAACTGTAGGTAAAGGAATCTATGATTTGAAGTTCTTAAATTCATCAGCTAAGTGAGACCTCCCTGGTGGTGCAAGGGATTAAGACAGCACTATGACAGTATCTGCAGCCTCTTCAGCACGAGATCGATCCTGGTCGGCCAGGGAGCTATGCACATGGAGCAGTAGACCTCTCTTTTCTCACCCGCTGCTCCCCTCAGCAGTGTATTTCAGTAGATCTGCCTGTTCTGCTCCCCAGTCTGTCTCTGGTGAATCCTCTCACCCCCCACACCTCTGCCCTGCACCCTAGCTCTTGTATGCATAAATAAACAAATCTTTAAAAAAAATTCAACAGCTGAAAACAAGCAGTAGGAAACTAAAAGGAAATGAAAGTCAACAAAATCAAAAATTATGATTCTGTTGGTCTGTATTTGGTGAGTGGAATAATAAGGATGTCCTGAGTAATACACTAATGGGCATGAATAAAGGAAAAAGCTCAACATTCTGACCTAATGCTTTCACATATCTGAGGTGCTTTATAAATAAGCAACACTTGTCTTGAGTTCAAATATATTTTAAAGGCAAAAATGCTCATTAATAGATTAATGATGTAGTATGGATGGTCTTAGTGAGAATGAAAGACACAAAATCTGGGCCTCCCTGGTGGCGCAAGGGGTTAAGACACAACCAATGAAGCTCTCTGCAGCCACTGCAGCACAAGTTCAATCCCCAGCCAGGTTGCTACCCATGTGGTGCAGCAGACCTCCTCTGTCTTGCCCACTGCTCCCCTCAGAAGTGTATTTCAGATAGTCTGCCTGTTCTGCTCCCCACTCTGTCTCTGGTGAATCCTCTCACACCTCTCCCCACCTCTGGCCTGTACCCCAGTTCTTGTATGCATAAATAAAAAATCTTTTTATAAAAAAGAAAGACACAAAAGCTAAGAAACAGATAGTAAAATCTGACAATTTAACCAAAAATTAGAAACCAAAAAACTAGAAAGAAAAGATATGATTGTCAATATAGTGAAGCACCTACCAAAAACCGGGAAAAAAATATTTTTGTGATGTCTCATGAGAAAATTCAAGCAGATGTTATAATTTAGCATTTTGTGACATCCACAAGTAAAATCTAAATCATGACTTGATTTCAATTACTGAAATCTCTAATGTAAACTTTCAAGTTTTAAATTTTCTATTGCTAACATAAGAGAAATATTCTATGATAACCTTAATTTTATGGGACAAAAAGACATATAGTTACATACAAATTGAGAAAAAAAATATCATCTGATAATCCATTGTAGGATGTCTAGCAGCAGAAATTTAGGAAAAGCAGTCTAAACAGTCTAAAATTAAGAGAATACCTAAATGGAATACATTCTTTGCTAATATATTTAGATAAGTCATCCAAAATAAATTTCTGAAGATGAGAAAGTCTAAAAAATTAAGTGAAATAAATTGTTTTTTGAATAAAACAGAATATTTTTCTTCTTTTCTAAAATCATTATTATTGCTTTTGTTAAAAACAGAAGACACAAATAACACAATGATAATTTTTTATAGGAAATACCTTCCTCTGGATTCCTACAAGCTGGCTACTATCTGGCCACTCATAGGCAACTGTGACCTATTTGGTATCTACAAATCCCAGCAGAACGTTCCTTGACTACCTACAGAGTATAGCTTGTATCATGAGGCAGGCCCCTGGCACACCTAGGCTGCTATTGACCTGATTACGTGACTGTCTCCATGGGGGTCTCGGGATATCTCTGTCCGTGATAACAGCAAATACTTTGCCGTCGCAAATGTCTCTTGACGTATAGTCACAATGTCCCCTTCCCTGTCCATCGTAAAACTTTTTCCCCCATTCCTGTACCACCCTCTAGACTTTATTCCTCTTACAGTTGTCATGTGATCAGCTTTACTAGCCTGTGTGCTTTCAATAAATGACACAAGAACTTCTGCTCAAGTAGCAGAGTCTTGCCTTGCAAATCTACTTCTTGACTGTTGTGTCCCTCATTGTGGTTTCCAGTGGCAAAGTGGCAACAAAGTTCCTGTCGGAACACCTTCCTTTAGTAACAACTTGTTTAAATCTTTTTCTAGTATAGCAGCAGTTTTGAATTAAGTGTCCGCATTCTTGGGTTACCATGAGCAGTTGAAGACAGAATTAAGTCTCCTGCAGTTCTGTATCAGATGCCTGACCACAATTAAGCTGAGGCTATTCAGGGGATTCACCCTGAAAGATGCCAGCTTAAATTTAAACCCTACTTCCCAAATCACTAGCATTGGAACATCGATCTGTGAATTCCTTGGTTTCCTAATGTGCTAGATGGCATCATCCTCATCGTCATCATCATTGCAATAGTAATAATAATAATGATAATAATAATAATAATAATAATAGGGCCTCCCCGGTGGCGCAGCGGTTGAGCGCTGGGTTGCAAGCTGCCCATCAGCCTCTGCAGTGCCAGTTCGATCCCCGGCTGCTCCCTGGCCACCGTAGGAGGGTCCCACATGGTGCGCAGACCTTTCCTGCCGCCCGCTGCTCCCCTCAGCAGTGTACTTCGGTCCTTCTGCCTGCTCTGCTCCCCGCTCTGGCTCTGGTGAATTCTCTCACCCTCCCGCACTTCTGACTGTATCCAGTGCTTGTATAAATAAATAAATAAATAAATCTTAAAAAAAGATGAATAATAATAATAATAATAATTAATAATAACATCATCCTCACAGGACTCTTGCCCAGAGCAGGGAAGATACTTAATAAGTTTGAAGGCAGCTCAGCATATTAAACCTCATTGTTTACCCATCTCCAGCACAAACCCCCACAGGACCACTGTTACCCCTTTTTTGGAATTATCACATCTGGGATAGAAGCAGGACAGAGAAAATGGCCTGAATCCAACAGGAACTTGTTATCTTTTTGTTGTTTATTCTTTACTTTAAAGACAGAGTCCAACATTCAACAAGTCTACCAAGGGCAGGTGGTCACTGGGGGTTTGAGGGAGGTAGAGTGTTTGGGAAGGGAGGCCTTAGTACATTCTACTCACAGCCACAGATCAACACCAGGGTAATGAGTGGCCTGGACTGGGCAGCACTCATGGCTTTAGCCGATACCTTTTTCTGCATTATCCCCTTTGTACCCAAAAGCAAAAAAGCAGACATTTGGAAGGGGTTCTGACAAGAAAAGAACTCTATAGCTAAAGCTTCATTAACTGCCTTTCTGAGTTCTGAAACTTAGCTGACGGGATATCAGCTTAGTTCCTAAGGACTACAGAAGAAGTGTAAGCTATAATTTATCTCAAGAGGAGCTGATGGTCTTGATGGCAAAATTCACATTGTACACCTGCATATGAAATAGTCAAATAAGATTCTACCCAGCCGCTATTCATAAATGTTAAATAAATGTCACCAATAATCAATACTGTGGAGAGGAAGGGACGATCAATTCTTATTGAGCAGTCAGAGAAGGCTTAATATGGGAGATGAGGCTTTTAAAAGGCCTTGAACCACAAATAGAATTGATGTAAACATAGGCAGGTGAAAAATCATTAGAACTCTGGAAACCAAAATGAGAAAAAAATATGAAAGTAAGAATTCAAAGTATAAAGTAACAATCCAAGCAGGTTCAGAGAGGCCACTAGGAAAAATGCTGCCAGTATTTGTGAAGAAGCAGTCTTTAATTCTACAGTAATACATGCAATAGAATTCATCGAAATTTCATTTTCAGACCAAGTAGAAACACCTCTCCTCAGTAGTAGATAGAAAAGATTCTGTGATTAAAAGCAGAAGAAAGGAATGTAACATCAACCAACTCTGTAATAGACTTACTTGCCTATGTTGACTATGAAAGCTATTAGTCTTTTCTGGTGGGTGGGATTTACAGTTTCAACCCCCTAAAATCTTTTGCAAAAGAAAGAAACTCTGCCCATCCCTTCTGAGACCTACATAATACTGAAGTTGAAAAAAATAATGTGTTGCTCCCTGGATGTCCAGCTGGATTGCTAAAGAAAATCCTGCTGTTGCATTCACCTTATTATCTCCATTTTCAAGCTGTTCACAAACAGTGGACTGGATGATGTGATTTTCATATTCAGTACTATTGTATTGACATAGGAATAATAGTTACTCCTACAATTATACTGCATATTCAAACGTGTGGTGTCAATTTTCCCTCAAATATAATTTTAAAATAGAAAACAAGAGAATGTAGAAAGATATTTGGAAAAGAAACAGCAGAGTTAAATGACAATGTAAAGTTTGCTCTCCAAACATTCCAAAATTCTAGCACTGAAATTTCATCACATCATCCACAGTTTCACTCCATTCATTAAATTTAAATCTGTAAGACCTAGAGGTGGCATATATACACAGTGGGATACTACTCACTGCTCACAGAAGATAAATGCATGCCATTTACAGCAACATGTGTAGAGCTGGAAGAGATTATGCAGAATGAAATAAATCAGAAGAAGAAAGATAAATATTAGATGATGTCACTTATATGTGGAGTATAGAGAAACCAAACTAAGGGTCAGACAAAGCAAGTTAACAACTAATGCTTGAAAGGTGATTATGGAACTGAAATATCCAGCAGGGGAGAACTTGGGGAAAGAACAAAGAAGGAAGGCAAAGGAATGGACTATGGTGAGGGGACTATAGGTGATTTGATGGTGGGGGCCCTACTATGGCAATACTTGAGAGGAGTCCTGTATTTCCAAAATACCAACAGTAATGTAAGCCAATGTTACCTTGATTAAAACGAACAAACAAACAAATAAATAAATCAGTAAGATCAAGAGTAGAAAATGTGATCTCAAAAAGAAAGAATCTTATCTCATTACACATCCTAAAACTTTTCCGTCAGGGCTAAAAATTTCAAGATATAATTAATCCTCAGGCCCATTTAAATCATATGTGGATTAAAGATTGATTTATCCCCTCAGGAGATCTTCCTACCTCATTGAACTTACTATGACATGCCCAGGTCAAAGAAAATAGGTCTGTACATATTACGAAAACATCTCACCAAAATTTTACATTTCAATCTGAAAGTAAATATCATTACTTAGTAATTACATATTAAATTTTCTGATACCTTTTTCTTAAATACACACCTGTACATAAAAACTCTTTGCATATAACCATTCTTCTTATCAATACAATAGCTAACCTTTATTGAATGTTAGTAATAAGTCAGAGACTTTGCTAAATGTTTTACTTCATAATCTTGTTTAGTACTCATAACAATCTTATAAAGTAGACATCATTGCTATCTGTTTTTGTAGGTAAATTGAGATATAGAGAAACAAATCCAGCCAATCTGACTACAAGGGATGAAATGCTTGACTGTTAAGTCATTGCTTCCCATAACGATGTGTAAGGAAGCACAATCACTCTTCATTAAATTGAAATTCCAAGATGGCTAAAAACTTCTTTACTCAAAGCACCCCATTTTTTGACGGAAGTAAAGGAATTTTCATTTAAAAATTCTAATCAATTCTTCTCCCTCCAACTCACTCCTCCAAGAAAATTTAAGATTTCTTCTGCTTACATTACTGAATGCCTAATATGTGCTAATTATCTGGTGTTCAAGAACCAGAAATCTTGTGATTCAAAGAATAAAGATCCATGAATAACTTCTGAGCAGGACAGAAACTCTGAAATTATGGGCACAATTTTGAGTGAATGTGTTTTACTGAGTATGGAAGTCATGTTTTTAATCTTTTTTGAAAGCTCAGTGACAACTCAAGGAATTATCCACATTGTCCCAGAGGAAATAGAACAAAATAGTCTGCTTTTTGATAAGGTCACTTCAGATTCCCAACTTAGGCAAATCTTCTCTCTACCAATAAATACTCCCAAAGAACACATTGCATTCCAGATTTCTAACAAGTGGGAGATTCAAACTGTAGCATGCCAAGTGTGAGTATTCCAGAGTTCATGTTACATAGACGAGGATACCAGACTTTGGGTCCAGCCATCTGCCTCTAGATATCTTCCTACCATGTACCTTGTAAACCCAACTAGCTCAACATCCACATTTCCAAAACTGTTGGTGTGAAAATAAAAAGCTCGGGCATCAGCAGAACTAACTTCTTTTTTATTTTAGCCTTTATCAGAGGTCAATTCCAGGTCAAATTAACTTTTCACTGAAAGTCAATGTCAAAGACATGTTGACGGTATTAGCCTATTATGCTTGCTCTTTGAAATGAGAGAGAGAGAAAGAGAGAGAGAGAGAGAGAGAGAGAGAGAGAGAGAGAGAGAGAGAGAGAGAGAGAGAGAGAGAGACAGAGAGCGCAATCCTTAGGGAGAAAGAGAAGAAGTACAGTATGTTTAAAATCTTCTATATTTGATTGAAATTAGTGTTTCATACATTATTCTTGTATTTACTTAGTATAATATTCTCCATGTAGGTGAAAAATTTTTCAGAGATTTGCTTTTTCAGAGATTGCAATTGCTTGAGGATTAGTACATAGCCTCAAACTATATCCTTAGGGGATGAATGACGAGCAATTGGGTAATGTTTAAGTGAGGCTGCCTGGATTTGACTCCCAGGTTTATGTCTATTAAATATTCTGCCTCTGTTCTTCTTCCTGGCTCTTTAAGTCAATTTGAACAGAGAACATCAATAGCAGTAGTATGGGGCTTAGCATAGAAATATGCAAATCTCTTTTGAAGTGCATCTATTACTCTTATTGTTCGGGGTCTCTTACTAGAAGGATTAAATCCTCAGCTTGAAGCATTGTTTGGGGGTACTTAAAATAAATGGAACATTGCACATGAAAGACGGTTGTGGACACATTTTTAGTAGCTTGCCAATTCTATAATGCAATGCTTTAATAAATGAGGCCTTTGAAGGGGGTTGACAATATGCAATATTACTTCTTCTTAAAAGGAAAATCACTCCTAAGTGTTCCCCTACTTCATAACTATGTAAAGGGGGAAACTGCATATAAAACATCTCCTATTCAAAAATCTTTGCTAGCTCTCTTTAGTCCTGCAGGAAAGTGTCTAAAACTCTAAAATTAGCCTATAAGATTATAGTTCCCACATTGTGGAAACTTCCACAGTGACTCTACTCTGCTCACACCCTTTACCAAGGGAAGAGGAGTCTGAAGGTAAAGGAAAAGGGGTGACCCACCTTACTCTCAGGATGCCTGGATGCATCTAATTCCACGGGCACTGTCCCTCAACTCTCTTCCAGGGCCTGCAATGGCCTTTTCTTAAGCACCCTTCTCATAAGAGTGAACAGTGTCACAAATGAGTGTATCTCTAGTACTAATGCACATCCAAGAAGTTTCTGAGGGGACTTGGCATAGCCATGAGATGGGGAGCCCAAGTGCACAAACAATGGGCCATCCTGGTGCAAGTAGGATCAGGTATGGGAAGAAAAAAGTGAAAACTGTAGAGAAGCTCTTTTCTTTTCTTTTCTTTTTTTAAAGGATTTATTTATTTATGCGTACAAGAACTGGGGTACAGGCCAGAAGTATGGGGGATGAGAAGATTCACCAGAGACAGAGTGGGGTACAGAACAGGCAGATCTGCTGAAGTACACTGTTGAGGGGAGCAGCGGACAAGGCAGGAGAGGTCTTCTGCGCCATGTGGGTAGCTCCCTGGCTGGTAGGGGGATCAAACTCGTGCTACAGAGGCTGTGGATAGCTTCAGAGTGCTGTGCTTAGCCCCTTGCACCACTAGGGATGCCCGGAGCTCTTTTCTTGTTAGACTACTCTGTTGAACCTTGGGAAGGCCAACACTTCTCGATAAGAGCCTCATCTGCTAGGCTACTGTGAAGGTGTCTACGTTAGATAGTAGGAAGCTGTGTATTTTATGTAACAGCTTGAGTTAGAACTTTAAAAACTTGAGGGGCCTCCCTGGTGGTGCAGATGTTAAAGACACAGTATTATCAAGCTATCAGCAGCCACTGCAGCATGAGTTCAATCCCCAGCCAGGGAGCTAACCCACTGGCACAGCAGACCTCTCCTGACTCACCCACTGCTCCCCTCAGCAATGTATTTCATTAGATCTGCCTAGTCTGCTCCCCACTCTCTCTGGCGATTCCTCTCATCACTCACATCTGTGGTCTACACCCCAGTTCTTATATGCTTTCCCGGGTCCCGACCAAACTCTGACTTTGTTGCCAACAACATTTCTTTTCAACACAGTAGCATTTACTTAAATGTGAGCTTGATCTTAATGAAAGATAATTTCTCCAACAGTATTCCATTTCACAATGTTCTACTATGCCTTGGCTTCAGGAGTGGTACTCATGGTTTTCCCCAGACTCCACTCCACACTGTCTAATAGGCAAATACTTCAGTCAAGACTTAGCACAAACTTACATCTCTGAGGAATCCTTTGCTCAGAGGACCCCAGCTTTCATCGCTGAGTGTACTTGGGTTCTTCTTCCTGTGTTGCCAATTAGTAGCTTCATTCGCTGGACTTAATTGCAGTTGTTTGCTATTGAAGAGAGCTACGTATTTCGAGGTATGTTTCTATACCAAGTCTATCTAAAACTCCTTCTAATTCAAGGACCCCATTAAAATGTCTGGTAAAAAATAAGATTCACTAAAAGCAGGTCCTCACTAGGGTTTGGGAGGTCAGGGATTATGTGGAAGGAGCACTGATAGCGCAGCAGCCTAAATCACAGAAAATGATTCTTTAAGGCAGAACACAAGTAAAATAAGTGCTACATATCATCATGGAGTTTAATACTAAATGTAATTACTCTCTTATTTTTATATTCTTCGGTTTATATGTACTAAGATTTTATGTACCAAACATAGTTCATATTAATCAGTAAATCTTATAAAGCAGAGACTTATATTGCTCATTCTTGGAGTAGAGAAAGTAACAGTAGTATAGTAGTGAATGAAGGGGAGCCAAAGCTATCTATCTATCTATCTATCTATCTATCTATCTATCTATCTATCTGTCATCCTCCACATCATCATCTAGCTCTGTGATTTTTTTTTTCGTTTTTCCTTTGTTACCACACAAATGGGAGTAATTTAAAAAATATATAAAATCTGAATTTTCAGAATTTTTTATTGCTGTGTTTCACTGATACCCTTGAGAAAATCTTTGTTAAAACATTGGCATACTTAATGGTTTTATGAAATAGGAATATATCTGTTTTGCTAAACAGATATTACTTTTTTAAATTTTTAAATTTTTATTTTATAAATAAGAAAGTAAATGCTCGACTAAATTAGGTACTTGCTCAAGGCCCAGCACATCGGAAAGGTCCAGGATCTGAACCCTGAACAGCTTGCACCAGAACTTATACTTTGAAGCACCATCTTCATTGACCTTTCCTTTGTCACATTCTCTGTGCCTTCTTCTCTTACACAGATGACAGTCATTGGGTTCAGGGCCACCTTCAATTTGGAGTGATTCCAACTCAGAATTTTTAATTATATCTGCAAAGGTCTTATTTCTAAGTAAGAGCACATTCTGAGATTACAGGTAAATATGGATATTAGGAGATAGCATGGTCTCTGGCTAGCCAAAGTCTTTGGGGAGAGATTACTGTGCAGAATCAATAAACATCAGGCCACACACAATCCTTTGCTTCCTTCTTCTATAAATTTGGGGTTAGGGATGGTAATAATAGCATAAACCTCTAGGGTTGTTGTGAGGATAAAACAATCTTTTCATTTTCAGTACATAAAATCTGTTATGTAGTAAATAATACCTGAAATTATTATTTATGTGGAGAGACTGAATTGAGATTTTTTAGGCAGTACAGTACAGTGAATAAGAGAAGTACAGAAGCTCTGAGAACATGTACATGTTCTGTCTCTGCTGCCTACTTTTAGTAAGTCAAAGGCTTTATGAGCTTTATGTCTGCACCTAAAAAATTAGCATTGTACAATCTGCCTTTATTAGAGCAAGTTCAACTTTTGATATAACTGCAAATAAAATTGAATGTGAAATTATTATACACTGTAAAGCATAGTATGGATATAAGGTAGAATTTTTGATAATATATATGACAAATATATCTTTTTAATAGCAATGTTCTTGATCAACTTCTCAAATTTATGAAGCATATTTAGAAATCTCTTTTAGAAACTGCCTTTAAAGTCAAGTTAACACCCATGGAATTTGCAATCACAAATAAGTCATTATTTGTTTGAGCAAGCCATTATTCCTTCTATGTCATAAGAAACAGCAAAAGCTAATACACGTTCAAGTATTTAATGTTTCCCTGTTGTTGAAAATTAATTTTATACTATGCAACTCTTGTAATAACTTATGAGGTTGGAGTTATTTTTATACCTATTTAGATATTAAAGTACCAAGTAAGGCTATTGATGTTAAATGACTTTATCAAAGTTACATAGGTGATAACTAGCAGCATGAGAGTTACACCTCACATTTTTTCAGACCTTAAACCCTTTGTCCCTGCCACTAACCATTATGCTAGGCAAAATTCTTTTCTTTAAGACCTGCTTTCCGGGCCTCCCTGGTGGCACAGCGGGTTGAGCGCTGTGCCGTGAAGCTGTTCGCAGCCTCTGCAGTGTGCGTTCGATTCCCAGCTTGCCAGGGAGCTACCCACATGGCATGGCAGACCTCTCCTGTCATTCCTGCTGCTCCCCTCAGCAGTGTATTTTGGTCCTTCTGCCTGTTCTGTTCCCTGCTCTGTCTCTGGTGAATCCTCTCACCCTCCCGCGCCGCTGGCCTGTATCCCAGCTCTTGTATAAAAATAAATAAATCTTTTTAAAAAAATGCCATGGATTAGGAAAAAAAGTTCTTAAAAATTAAAAATAAATAAATAAATAATAAAATAAAATAAAATAAAAATAAAAGACCTGCTTTCCTTGTTTCTAGAACCTTCATCATCACATCAGTGAAAACTCTGCTAGTAATAACTTGGGTAGGGAAGATAGAAGATAATTGGATGTTGAGACACAAGCTAAAATCTTAGCCCAGTGGAGTGTGTGCCAAATAGATTAGATCAACTTACATGGTTTCAAACCTTTTCTCATCTAAAATTCTCAAGCCCTAATGGATGGCAAATTTCCGTGAAGTCCTCTGTCTCTTCCTTGCCCTTTCCTTCCTCCTCTCTCTTTCCCTTTGCCCCATCACTCTCTATCCCTTTCTCACTCAAGCAATTTTTTAAACTCCTTTATAATATTTTTAAATGAAATTTTAAATAACATAAGAATGATTGAAATTTGCACTATGGTGTCCTGTGGTTTTGAGTCCCCAGGTGAATGGCCATGCATCTTCGAATTTTGGCTAGTTCAAAGTTGATCAGTGGAATAAGATCACTATCAGAGAGTTATATTAGAAATATGTTGCTTTGGGCCTCCCCAGTGGCGCAGCGGTTGAGCGCTGGGTTGCGAAGCTGCTCGCAGTCTCTGCGGCGCCGGTTCAATCCCCGGCTGCTCCCTGGCCACTGGAGGAGGGTCCCACATGGCGCGCAGACCTCTCCTGCCACCTGCTGCTCCCCTCAGCAGTGACCTTCGGTCCTTCTGCCTGCTCTGCTCCCCGCTCTGGCTCTGGTGAATTCTCTCACCCTCCCGCGCTTCTGACTGTACCCAGTGCATGTATAAACAAAACAAACAAACAAACAAATAAATAAAATAAAATAAAATAAAATAAAATAAAATAAAATGCCTCTATTAAAAAAAAAAAAGAAATATGTTGCTTTGACTTTTCATAAAATTATTTTATGAACTATAAGCTTCTCAGTGCTCTTGCCTGCCTGTGACTATGCAAGTGCCTCTCTTTTTCTTTCTCCTTTTCCTAATAAACCTGTCTTTTTACAATATAAAAAAAGAAAAACCCCAAAACCAAAAAACTATAAGATTCTCATAAGAAATTCTCATAAGATATATTCCACTGTAATATTTGGTGCCCCTTTGTAAATCACCCATATAAAAGTGTAATTTTCCTGATTCTTAGATCAACTAGCCCTCTTATATTACACTAAAGCCACTGAGGTAATTTACCTTTTCCTTACCATGTACCATTTGGCATATGTATGATATTTGAAACATCTCCTGGGTAAAAAAATTCCTTGAAGCCAAAATCCATGTCCACTTTATTTTCATATTCAACCCAAAGCCTTTAATAGTGTTAATTTACAGAGTAGGTGCTCAACAGACTCTTTCAAAATGTGTGTATTTGTTTATAAATGAAAAATATAAATATCGCTGCCAGTAGTCATGTTGGAACACTGCTATGGAAAGGTTACACCAATAGAAAATAATATATGTGCAAACTTATTAATACTGGCCACTATCTTCTTCAGATCAATAAGATCTTAAAAGAAGATGTATAAATAAAGATACCTAGCAATT
This sequence comes from Talpa occidentalis, assembly GCF_014898055.3. Classification (NCBI taxonomy): domain Eukaryota; kingdom Metazoa; phylum Chordata; class Mammalia; order Eulipotyphla; family Talpidae; genus Talpa; species Talpa occidentalis. The sequence goes on along the minus strand of NW_023603184.1, from coordinate 21,045,574 downwards.
TAAAGCTAATGAAAATTGTATTTCTCCAAATGTCATGCCTATTTTTATAATCAGGTTCCATCTGCCCATACTTGTCTGACACTCTAAAATGGATATAATTTATTTTTTCTTTATCTGTTTTGTTCTTGTTATTAGAGGTTGTTATATAAACATTTGCTTTACTTTATTTCAAGAGGTCACTGCATTTTAGAACACTGTATATTATTTTAGAAGCTAACAATTTAAAAATTCCATTATACATCCTTTCTACTCTCAGGCTATTAAGCTTGCTTGGCTTGCCCACAAGTTCATACAAGTGAATTCTATGAAAAGTCCTGGTAACTTTTCAAACATCTCATTGTTCCACAGACTACAACCACCAGGAATTGTGTTTCAATTCTTTGTACCAAATTCACAACTCTGATTCTTGTCATTTGTTAAATTGAGTTACAGTAAATCTTGAAACATCTGTTAGAAGTGCAAAGCTATTTAAGAAACAAACAAAAGAAAAATAAAAGCTAAAACAATAATCTGTCACAAACATGTTTTGCTTTGTTTTCACAATAATGTTTTTCTTTCTCCAGCAGTCTGATAAATGGAAATTTGGCTGCTGTCAAAACCACATGTATCTGAATAAGACAAGAGCTTATGTTATCACTACTTATAAAAGAGGTTCTCAAGAGGTCATCATACATTTCATCACACATTTAAATTTTCATTTAGAAGGGAAGATGATGGCTATTATTATGCTGTGAAATATTTTTAATTGCTGGTTTTCTTTTAATTTTCATAGAAGAAATTTTTTTTCTCTATCAAAATTAAATGCTATTCATCTCCTTTCTAATTATCAGTTCCATGTTTTAAGGAAAATCAAGTTAAACATGAATTATCAGCTTTCTGACATACTCAGATCTTTTATTTTTAAAAATAAACCTCACATAATAAAGGACACATCAATGTCAAATGTGTGTTTTTTAAAATCCTCCATGGCATTTTTACGTTTGTAAAAAAATATAGATGAATGAAAGTTCTAACAAAAAAATTACAGCAAAACAGTATTTCAATCTGGTTAAGATGCCAACTATAAGAATAAATACCAGAAGATAATATCTTTTAGTATTGAAGCCCTGATAGGTAGGTTTTATGATATCTCTAGTTTACCTGTAAGGAAATTGGCCCATTAGGACAAATTCATTTGCTCATGGTTGTATTGGCACTAAATTGCAAAATAGACATTAGAACCCTGGCATGCTGACATCAAAGAGACATGCTCCTTTCCAGCTAGAAAGTAATGTTCAACTATCTATTAGTGAATGAAACAGCTGACGTGAATCATTGTGTCTTTAAAGATGGAAACCATATCCCTGTGATCAAACTGAGAATTGCTTTATCGAAAAAAGACAACTATCTCCAAGCAATATATAGACCCTTAAGTGGTTTTTTAAATCAATATGCTGCAATTTAGATTTAAACAATTAAAAAATTAAGATATAGTGGTTATAAAGTGAACATTTTAAATTATGAATTACCAAAATTTAGGATTCTATCATGCTAGGGAAATTTCTGTAATTAAAAACCATGGAACCAGCATAAATAATGACACCCTGCTAATTTTTGTTATTGTCTTTTATATCTGAGAGCATGTGTATGCTTAATGTATGAGGAGGAGTTAGCATTTTTCAGTTTTTCAGAGACATACAGACTGTCTTTTTGTTTTTGATACTATATAATATTTCATTTTTACATTACAAGTGCTCTCTTGCTTTAACCTCAGTTAATAAAATGAATGGTCATCTTCTCATCTTGAAGACAGTATTACCCACTTTCCCTTCACTTGAGAGTAGAGAACCAAGGAATTATAATGATATGAATTTACAAGTTAATCTCTATGCTCAATTTATAATTTTCTGGGCTTATTAAAAATAATTGCTTTCAAAACCTAAGGATCACAAATGTCTTTCAGCAATGAAAACATTTTGTGGTTCAGAGAAAAAGTGCTAAAAATATCTAGGGATTTTTGATAAAAGCTGTAAAATGCCCTGGGGTGTCATGCAGAGAATTGTCCATGTCTTTAGGACAGTGAATTCTGGCCAATTCAAGCTGAGGCAGGGACCAGAAAATGGTCCTTGGTCTTGAACACCGATTACATGATTAAACCTCTCTTAGTTCTTTTGTGGCAGTTGGACTATTCTGAAAAATAATAAAATAAAGCTTTCAACCTTTTTATCTTCTAAATAGATTTTGACCTTCAAATATATCATACAAAGGAAATAATTTAAATTAATCTGTAAATCATTCAGAAAAAAAGACAAATTAAAAATATACATCTACCTGTGAAAATTAAATTAAATTTCCTTGCCCTGTTTTACCTTAAAAAATTAGGAACCTAAGTATTTGAAAAGAAATTATATCATAAATTAACTAAATATTTTGTCCACAATCATATAATACTTAAATAAAATTTTTCACTCTAAGTTGTGACATGGTAAAATAAAATTTTAAAAGTCATAGCTTCTTAGATTTAAATATTGTCATATAATCATCTAATCAACCTTTCATTTCAGAAGAAATCAAACCTCAAATAACTATAATTCTTGTTTTATCTTGTTTTATTCTCTCTCAGTAACCTCATCCACACAGAATTTTTGTTCCTTCTGTCATGCTATTTCTATTTTTCTAATCAGAGTTCCAAGTAGTTTATATAGAAACCTGTGCAAATGAGAAAAAAGTTCTTCTATATAAATAGATCAATTAGAGACATCACACACATACTCCACAACCTTTGGCTTCTGAAGAACATTTTTTTTTTCTCTAAGGAAAACATCCACTCCCGTTCCTGGCTACTCAACCTGCCTGTGGGCACATAACATTCAAATCCAACAATGCAGTGGCAGAATTTCAACTCCATTGGCAAATTTGTGCAGTACGCAAGATGCACCACCATCCAAGATGATTGTGCTCTCATTGTTGACTATTCAACAGATGTCTTCCTTTAATTTTGTTTAACAAGTGCTTATATACTCACCAATCTAATTTCATTTCTAATAGTGGTGAATTTGCCCCTCAGGGCAATCCCTGTTCCTTTTTTCTCAATTCTCATAGCATCTAGTGGTTATGCTACTACACAGGAGCCAGTCACTGATATTACAGTGGGTATTATCTGCTCAAAAAATAAAATTCAATTATATAGCAAAACAGATTCACTTTCCTACAATGGAACTTAGTTAGAAACCAATGATATTATTTTGACCAAATTAGTGTTATTGTATTCATTTGTCTTTATTTAATTAATTTTTAAAATATTTATTTATGCATATGAGAACTGGGGTATAGGCCAGAAGTGTGGGGGTGAGAGGATTCACCAGAGAAAGAGTGGGGAGCAGAACAGGCAGAAGGACAGAAATATGATGACATTTTTTTCTAAATTCCATTCCATTCAGAAATAAAATGCAACACAAGTCTGAAATTTAAAAACTATTTTAAATGTTATGATAGTTAAAATGTTTGAATTGAGAAGTATACATTCACATGTTTAATGGATTTAACTGAATGGTTAGTATTTTCACAAATTATTAGAGTAAGAGTCAAATCAACACTTTATTAAAGAAATAAACTATCTTCAATTTATCTTTACCACCTTTAGGAACTTCATGTCTCTAAATGTCATACTTTCAACATTTTATTGATAATCTTAAAAGAATTTGGAGTTCAATGGAAAGTCTGAATATATGTTTTCTAGTTTGGGCATAATAGTGACGAGGTAGACCATTAAACTATGAATAATTAAAACCACTTTATGTTTAAAGGCAATGATAAAATATGCAATAAATATTTTAAAACAACCTTACTAATTATTTACACTGATGAATTCTTGAAACATGTTAGTAGCTATTGCCCTTCAGAGTAACAGAATTTCAAAATTAGACTTTCCTCCTCAAAATAGCTCTAAATGACTGTATTGCATGTTATCACTTACTGATGAATTATGAATGAATTTTAATCTTAATGTTTCAAAATCTGAATGCAGTGTTTTGAAGACTGTATATAGATTTATACAGCTTTTTATAAACATGCCCCATCACTTAGGTGTACATGGTCAATGATAAAACTTTAAAGAGTCATTTCCATCTTCCATTATCTAAATTCAAGAGCTACATCTACTATTTACTAGCCTTGAGTAAGGTTAAAAACTTTCTTTTGCTTTTTATTTAAGAAGTAGATATTGGAGAAAATTGTTAGCTCTTATGTTCATACCTAAAGTAATTTTCAAAAAGAACACAGTTGATGTGCACTTTCATTTACCATTTTAACCTTCTGTACACCTTTTTTATGAAGATAAAATTAATTCATGCAGTTGTCTTTCTCTGGGGAAGATTGCTTTAGAGGAAAACAAAGTGAACTCATGCTCTCAACTGATGATATTTGCGAACTCTTGTGTTAGCAGTGGAAGTAAATGCTCAGTACTTTTGATCCATTAGGACATATAACAAATATTTTCCAGCTAAATGATTGGATTAGTTCACAATGGCAAATATGAGATGAGACTTTCCATTTTCTCATATCGGTGGCCATGAAATACAGAGCAAAATTATTAAAAGGGGAATATTCATACTTTAAAATCTACAAACAAGTTTGTAAGAAAGGCAAATGTCTATAGCAAGACAAGGCAAATGTCTACATCATTATCAAAGCAAAAACAAAATGTACTACAAACAATAAAAAGTCTCTCATTTTGAATCTTGTGGTTTACTGGCATGAGCTATATTTTATTTATTGCTTTACATTCTATTATTATTAAATAATTTGCCATGTTTACCTTGTGTCAGATATTCCAAAGTCGTAAAGCTGGCATTCAAATCCAGGAACTCTGACTATAAAACAAAGAACAGGGCTTCCCTGATGGCGCAGGGGTTAAAGTCTCAGCACTATCAAGCTATTGCCAGCTACTGTGGAATGGTGAACCCCAGCCAGGGATCTGACCCACATGGCACAGCAGACCTCTGCTGGCTGCTTCCCTCAGCAGGTGTATTTCAATAGATCTGCCTGTTCTGCTCCCCACTCTGTCTCTGGTGAATCCTCTCACCCTCCCCCCCACCTCTGGCCCACACCCAGTTCTTGTATGCATAAATAAATAAAATAAATCTTTAAAGCAAAGAACATGCAGCTAATGGTTGAAAAATTTAGTCTTAAGTTTACTTGCAATACTGCTTGGAGAAAGAGACAAATATGGCACTGGACAATATGAACATCAGGCTGTCTCCTCCTGATGTTTATTTTTCCCTGGGGCAGAAGGTCCATGAGGTTAGGAATGAACACATAGCACAGATGGGAAACATTTCAGTTCAGTTCCCCTCAACTGTGTCTTCCTATGTGTGCAGCCTAAACCCGAGCAGTAATCAAGAGCATCCTTGCAAAAACAAGAACTGAACAAGGTTCTGCAAAATGAGAAAGCTACACAGTCCTCTCCTATTACAATATGGAAAAGAGATTTAGGAAAGAACCTGGTCACTGCAGCCTGGGGATCAAGGTCTAGAGGAAAACAACTAGGTCCCACTGTGCTGTCATATTTGTATGCACAATATTTAAAATAAAAACCCAAAATTCCCAGTCATTGTAAAGCTGTGTTTCAAAATTGAAACAAGGGAAATCTTTTATCTAATATCTTGTAACTCATAGCAGTTTTAGGTTTATGACTTTCAAATATTTAGAGATAATTTATTTGTACTTATTTTGGTCACATTTATCCAGGATCTGACATATAGGGAATAAATCAATCTAATTCAAAAATTTATACATTCTTAATCCATATACTATGATAATTTTTTGAAGGTGACAGAAAATGTGTGAATCCAAGTAGCAGAGCATTTGATTGTGGTATCCCAAAGGTGAAAGAGAGAAATCTCTTCCTTTACTTTTATTTTGTCTTTTTTTTTAAGTTGGTAACTCTATATATTGTTGCTTACAAAATGTTTCTGATGAAATTCAAGTCACCTCCCAAAAAAACGGGATCCCAAAATTGTATACAAAGAAAGTTAGACATTTATCTATAACTGCTACCTTAGGAATTCACTTTAGCTTCTTCTCTGCTACAATGACTTACTAAGGTTAAAACACAACTGGCACAGAATTTCAAGTCACTGCTGAAGTTTTAAGTTATTGATGTGAAATTTTGACAACTAATTTGCCCTTCCTACACATTTTTCCATTACTACAGTGAGGATAACACATTTTCCTAGATATTCCATCATGCAAACAATTCATCTCATTCAATGTCTCGCAGTTAAAAATTAGTATATCATTTGATCTGAAAAATGCTTCCAATTTCCACCAAAACATAACTTCAGAAAAAAAATCAATATTACATTAGCTTTGAGGTTAATAGGAACATATAAAGAACTGAAGACAAACATCCCGCAAAGTCAAAACAAATAAGGAAAAAAAAAAACAGTCTTACAAGGTCAAAATTTCTTGCCAGAGTAAAAGTCCCAAACCAGAAGAAATTAATCTTTTCATTAAATGTTAATAAATCTCCATTTTGAAAAATGAGTTTTGAAAGGACCAGTCACACTTGACTAAACATGATGAACTATTGTACAAAACTGAAAGCAGTAATTTTTGGGACAGGAAAAAGCTAATATAGAGAAAGTCAGGAAACTTTTAATATCCCATTAAAAAGTTTTCTCTTTGGTCAGTTTTAATGGCTTTTCTATTAGAGAAGTATTATTTTATGAAATGGAAATACTGATCATATCTTTCTCCCTTAAAACTTTCTTAATTCGACAAAGGGAGAGGCTTACTTGAATATATAATTAGATTTCAGCTTTTTCTGCTCTTACAGTCTGTTTTATCAGCAAGTCATTATTACAGGTAGGATTCAAATATGTAGTTGCAGTCCATTTTGTGGACAGGAAGGGTGCTTGTCTTCTGAAGTTTCAGTCTTTTGCAAATCATACCTTTATGATAGGTCAGAAGTAATTATTTAGGAAGACTGACAAAGAATATTTATGGCTATTTAGTACTGAAACCCAAGGGGAGAAGATAATCTACAAAGCTGCCTTATACAATAAAAGAAACATCTGCTTGGAAAAGGAGAAAATGAAATCCATCATTTGAAAAGTTTGGTATACTCTCCCCATAATTTGGATGCTTCAATAAATATTAGATAGTATGCATTTTCAGAAGGATATTATGTAAATATGGATCAAAGCAAAAAAAAAAAAAAAGAAAAACCACAGATGTGTACAGTAAAAAAACAGCATTCTGCTACTCAAAGAACACTTAGCTAAACAGATGGTGCTGACATTTTAACATAAATCTCCAAAAGAACTATTCTTATTCTAGTATAGTATATTGTCAGATTACCAAATGTCAGAACTATACCTGGTGAAAAATGTTATTTTGTTTGCTGTAACTCAAGACATTTTAGCTATTTTTTTTCCTATTGAATCAACAACTTTGGTATTTAATATTAACATAACAATTCAATCCATGGTAGATAGATTATAATTAAAGATCTACTTGAGAAAGTTTGTGTTTCAATCCAAACCTATCAATAATCATTTGATTGTACTATTCTAACACTCCAGTTAAAAATCAGAGACTGATAGACAATACAAAACAAACAAACAATACTTAACTCTGTGATGTCTCCAAGAAATCCTGCTTCAAATATAAATATTGAGATAGGTTGGTGTATAAGAATAGGAAAATATTATATAAAGTAATTATCATTCACATAACAGTGATGAGTTAACAATATTATGATCATAGAAGATTTAATTGTTCAATGTGAAAATATTGTCTTCAACTTTTCTACCCATTGAGAAAGACTGTCATAACTTCAATGTATTCTAAAGTTGCAATTAAGAGAATTACAAGCATGCTATGTGGATTAAAAAAAAGAATTATAAATAGCTATACATCACTGAAGGTATGTTTTATTCATCAAATAGGTTTAGTTCAAGTCAACTGGGGTTTAATTATGCGATCACTTTCTGCGGGTCTTACAGGTGTACCTAAAACTTATCCAACTGTATGCTGGGAATTCCACCATATTGCACTCATTCCCATCTATAGTCGGTCAAGTGTTATTGCATGAGATGTTAAGCCTGTCTTAATTTCAAGTTCTTTATTCTTGGGTGTGATCCAGTAGCTGTTCCAAATATAGCATATTAAATAAGGTGAAAAATGTCTTCCTTAGGCTAATTAACTATTAATGAGGCCCCAATTTAATTGCATGTTGTACTTAGGTTCATTTTTACAACCTTTAAAATAGCTACCTAAAGTAAATTCCAACTCTAGACACTTGAATCTCTACAATGTGGATAAAGAACAACGAAAAGTCTGTGGTTTAGTACAAGAAGACCTCAATTTGCCTTCTATAAAAAAAGTCTTTCTGAAAGATTATTTATAACAAAATCTCTAAGATATGATAAAGATTATTCAGAATAACATAAGGTGTTAGAATACCTTGCTAAAAGCAATTTTTTTCTCCTAATCTTGAGAATCTATGTATAAAACACATAGAAACAAAAATTTGCAAAATGTCTACATAAACTTCTAAAATATAGCCCTTGATTCTCCTTTTAATCATGGTATTAAATATTAAAGTGAATAAAAATTGGGAGGTCAGTATTCTGATTCAAGGAAAAGCATTTATGGGATATCACATACACTGATACTGGGCTAGATTCTTACATTTTATTAAAAAGTTTTTTTTAATTAAAAAATGGTTTCAAAAGCAGAAAAGACGTGTACATAATGATTACAATTATGTAAAATGTATATGCATGTGGATAGTGCAATAAACAATTTTATTTAGATAGAAATAAATAATTTACATTTTTGTTTCAGAGCACCTCTAATTTTATATGTATTCTTAATCACTAAAGAAACTGCTTCATCTTCTATGATTATAATGTTGTTTACTCTGTCACTGTAATGTAGGGGGTAGGGTAAGGAAAAGACAGAGAAATGGGAGAGACAGAAAATACACAGTATTGTCAAAGGGGCACAATGAGGTTATTCCTATTTTGGTATAATTATCAAAACAAAATACACCATGAAATCTTAGCTAGCTAAAATACAAAAAGCAATCTTAGATGCCTTTAACCATTCTGTCTCAGCGTTCTACAAACTCAGAGAAATATTAAACACAATCTTTTCACAAAATTTTCTGAAGAACTCTTATCTATGCAGAAGTGGAAATGTGATGTTCAGAAATCACTCAGCTTTGTGAAATAAATGATTAAAATTCAGAGACGGGGAAAATGCAATTAAATATTTGTACAACTGCATAAAGAAAGAATCTGAGAACTCAATAAAAGGCAAAATCCTCTCTAAATAACTATTTATACTCAATTAGTTCCACCCCCCACCACTTCTGCAATTGTTGAAGGAATAGCTCATCACCATGTTTCCACTGACTATGTCTAGTGACTGTGTCTTCATCCCTGTGGTTGTCCAATCATACAAATGAAGAAATTCTGCAGTTTTTAAAGAAATTAGGTCACAAATAGAGGCAGATCTGTATTCTAGATCACCTAGCCTAGAGCCTCTGATTAGACAAGAAGATGGGATGGTCTTCCATCGCAGGATACACTCACACACACACACACACACACACACACACAAACACACTCACTCACTCACTCACTCATTCACTCAGACTAGGGCAGTTGTGAAATACACATATTGGTTAACCTGCACATCTTGGGGATGTGGGAGGAAACTACAGTACCCAGAGAAACCCCAAATGCAAACCACACAGAAAGAAGCCTCCATTTGGAACTGATTGACAATATTTGAGAATCTGCTGTACCTTTTCTTCTGCTTTTCCAGGACTTTAAGCACTTAGTACCAAGAGTGCAAGTGGAGTAGACCAAGAAGCCATTTTTTCTTTGAGCCTTCTGTCTGTTCCCATAGTATTTTATTCATGACCAATTAGAGTTCCATCCTGGTGTTTTTAGTTATAGATTTGCAGGTCTTTCTTCCTTGATGGAAAGTGATTTTCTGGAATGTAAAAGGCATGTTTTCTCTATGCTTGTGTCTATATATCTATGACGGGTATCTGAGGGGTAGTGTTTCATAAAACAAATGAATGAATGAACTCAGGTGTCATGAGTTTATGGATGTAGTTCAGGTCGTACTGAGCTGAATATAGCCAGAATACCAATACTTTGCTATTTATCAGGCATGGTCCTAAGTGCTTAGTATCTATCATCTTGCTAGATCTTTAAACCAATTCTGTAAGTTTCAGAAATATTTGTATTTCCCTCCTCCCACAATTGTGTATTTAGATGCAGAAATTGAGGGTTAAAGGGTCAAGTGATTTTTTCCCCCAAAACCCACCCAATTAGTGTCAGGATTGTGGTCTTTCATTTAGTATGATATTTGTGTGGATGTTGAACTCTTCACATCATTTCACTTCACAGAGGAGTATATATGAGAAGCAGCATATGCAGCCAGGGATTTTGTTGTTAAATGCAATTGTAGTTTATTGATCTGAGAGCATCTGTCAGGATTAGGTGAATTTTTTTTTCTCCCTGGCAGGAGACTGTTAGATATCTGAGGGCTGTGAGGTGCTTGTCATGCTATTACTATGCCTCTTACTTGTTAGCTTGTGATTTTTACTGAAATGCATGGCTGTATGAAAGCAGGTTTTCCTGATCCTATTATCTTCCTCCTAAGGAGCAGGTCTAAACTTATGCCCTACAGCCTGTCTTTACTCAGGATCTTTATACCCCAACACTCAGTTCCTTCAGCTGGGAAGATGGAATGCCAGCCTTCAAAGCAGAACCTGCTGATCACTTGGAAATATATCCCGAGTCTTTCCTGCCCAGAGGCTAAGATGTTCTTATTGCCCGCAGAAACTGGTTTTCTGGTAAGTCACGTCCACAAACTAATCACAGAAGAAACAGATAAAAAGCTGGACTTCACATTTTTATATATTTTATTCAAAATATGCCTCTCTGATGATGAAGATTGTCTTAGCTTCTTCAAAGAAACCTCTTTTCAAGAGGAAGGTAACAGACTAGACAGATTTTTCTTCAGAAAATTATTGGTAAACCCAGAGTCAGAATGGATGAAGGGTAATATGTCCCAAAGGTCAAAGAGCACCAATGAACTCCTTGTAGATTCTCACAGAGAATATTGTTCTAGAGAATGTTCATGAAATCTGTTTTGCCATTTATTTTTTTTTCAGTATATTCTTCCATTTGAAGTCCTAGATTTATTGACAAGATATCTTCTGCACACTCTGTTTTTCTTAGAAGCCCACTCCTCCCCCTGTTCACTTCTTTCCTTCTCAATTCAGCAATGATATAATATTGTTTCATGCTATTCTAGAGTGGACTTTACATTAGTTTTCAAATGCTCACTGACTTTTTGCTGTGACACACAGCGACATACTTTTATATGTGTATGCATCTTTGAATGAATCTAGATCTTTACATATATTGTATGTAAACTGATCTTGTAACAGGGGCTGAAGCCAAAGACTATTTTTCGTGGCACCCCCTGGAGGAGGGATGCTAGTGAGGATCGATAGCCCCAGGGAAAATATGAACAAAGTATGGGTGGGGTTGGAGACTCTGATAAGAAATATAAGGGACTGCAGAAGCCACCCCCAGATACAGCATTCAGGATTTCAGCCATTTTGGATCTTCAGCAATTCCAGGGTCAGCAATATCTGCCCCCACCATGCTGATCTTCCAGAAGGCTGTTGTGGGCCTCTGAAGGATGTGGAGAGGCATTCAGCATTCAACCTCAGAGAAGAAAAGTTTGGAGGCTTTGTAGGTAGGTAAGTGACTGAAAATGTTCCCAGCTTTGCTGCTGTAACAGCCTGACAGGGAAGGTGAAAATCCAGAGACAGGCACCTTGCTGAGCTGCATGAATATAGTTTGTCAGGTTGTTTGGCTGCTGCACCTGCTGTTTTGAGTGTTGCTTGCCTCGTGCTGTGCTGGCTCTACTCAGCAGCTCTGGTTTGCATCTTCTATTGTGTCTTCTGCTGTCTTGAGTTGGAACCCGGCCTATAGTCTGGCTGCCACATGCTCCAGGTCCACAGTGGCGGGAAGACACCATCTTGGGACCCTTTGTGTTTAGGACTATAAAACACTGACCACTGCTTCAGGTGACATAAATGGCCACTTGTGGCCTCAGTGACACTCTGTTTTTCCTTGTTTGTTAAGTAAATCCCATTATTGTTCTCTGAACCCTAGTAGTCTTGCAATTGAGCGCATAGGTAAAGAACTCAGACAGTGTCCTTGGCCACTGTCTTTGGGCAGTGTCCTTGGCTAGTTTTAGTGCCCCTTTATGCCCTATATGAATGTCATGATCCACTAGTCTGGAAACAACTCTCTAGAGGAGAAATCTTGAATAACCTCCACAAAGTATTAGTTTATTATGTTTTAAGGATGCCTTCTGTGCAGTCCAAAAAATGAGCTGTCATCATACTGGTATCAAAGTCCAAAATAGAACTACAACTTTTAGCACCTCCTCCCATGTCCTTTTGGGCAACAGTTGGATCTGGGTTCAAGTTTATACTTTTAATGTAAAATGTTAGGCATATTACATAGTTAAAAGACTTCACCATATCTAAGTTATGTAATAATGGAACTTTACACATCTGGATAGGATTTCTCAAAATACGAACTATTATTATTCAGGATTGGACAAGTTCTTTGTTGTGTAGGATTGCCCTGTGTACCATAGGCCATTCAGCAACATCCCTAGTTTCTCTCTACTAGATGACAGCAGTAACCCCTTGCTTACCACCAAATTGTGTTAACAGAAAGGTCTCCAGAGTTTAAAATGTTTCCTGAGGGTATATGCCTTTTGCCCCATTGCAAACACACAGATTCCTGGAATTTCTCTATTCAATTATTTCTGCTGACCACTGAGTTAATCCTTTCCTGAGCTCATTACTTTCTTGTAGTTCTTTGCCATATGCAAACAACAACTCCTGTGTTATTTTTTCATCTATTCACTAGAGCTACCAGTTGATCAGACATGCAGCCTAATTCCTTTGTTTTGCAATATGTAAGAAGCATGATCATTACAGCTCTGGATTATTGCAAATCCATACCTATGCATTACTCATAGCATCTATGCAGTAAAATTAATTAACTGTGAAATTATCAGGGTCTTTCTTAACAGTGCTCTCCTGTGAAAAAGACCATGGAAATCAATTGCATACCATAGGCAGGAGTTTGAGCTTTAAAGTAAATCATATCTGCATTTTGATGCTAAATCTGTTAAGTCTACTGTGTAGACTTTTTGATATTTAGGTGCTTTTAGGAAAAAAATGGTTACCATGATTTTTATTTTTCATTGATATGGGGGGGTTGAGTTATCTGTGCTAAGTTTCAATAAAGAGTCTGAACAAGGGAAATGGTCATTTTGGCTTTTGCACATTGCCTTTCTAACAGCATTCAAACTCCAAGTCTTTCTCCAAAGCTATTTGAAATGTAAACCAACTCATATATACAGAGGACAGATGGGTGATGGTTAGAGATGAGAGAGTCTAGAGGAAAACTGAGTGAAGGTAGTTAAAAGGTCTGGGGAATTTTATCGACAATATGGTCACTATAGTTAATGATACTGAATTGTAAAGGATGAGGGCTCTTCATGATATCATTTTGTTACAGGGTAAGAAGAGGGGCACCTAGAACCCCCAAAACTGCCCATTGTAAATAGATTCCACCATCTGCCACATTAAGACAAAACATACTTTAGTGTGTAAGACCTTTAATGAAAAGGAACTTTAATATAATTAGTGTGCAACAAAGACAAGACAAAGAATATAGTTTCCAAATCAAGCACCCGAAGTTACCCATCCCCTCATGGATAAATGCCAAGCCATACAGTGTTTGTCCAAAGCAGGGCCTCTGAGGCCTGAAATCCTGCCACAAATCTAAGATACCTTCTGGTGGGGACCCACAGGAAAGGGGATGAAGGGACCCAACACATCTGGGACAAAAAGAGCAAAATCAAACTAAACACTGCCATTCTTACCCTCCCCATGAGTCTCTCACCTACATCTGTTTCAACCAGCTCAGCACCAAAAAGCAAGTGCAACTTTTTCACATGTCTTTCTGCTCCCTGTGCTTCCTCCAGGTATCCTTCTGACTCTCCCTCTCTCTTTGGAATAGTCTTTAAGAAATTTAGTTGTCAATTGAATTCTATGTTGGTCTACTCTTTTCTTACTCATTTTATAATGCATCCAATTTTACCAAATGAAGACTCTCAACTCCTTTAGAAGGAAATAGCATGAAGCAAATTAAACTGAAAACTCTGTATGTCAATCTCCATGTGAAAATGTAAGCTAATAAAGTATTGTGAGTGTTTCTAGGAGATATGTTTTGAAGAACCAAATTCCAAATTGAAGGAACTTCTGAACTGCATCAATGATGGATGATAACAAAAGAACAGAATGTATGAGATGAAATAATAGTAGAATATCTCAATAATAGTAGAACATCTCAACAATAGTAGAACATCTGAACAATATTACAATAACTGTAGTAACTCCCAGCAAAACATCCAAAAATGGAGTGGCAAGATCTTATCTTATAATTTCAGTTGTTTTATAGACTTTTTTTTAAGGAAAACTAATACTGATTTTTGAATATTTAGAAGTTTTATGGGAAAATAGCTATCAAACAACACAAAATGTTTTTCAATAACAACATCACAAGCTATTTTTTTTTTTTTTTGAGAGTTGCTTTAGCAGCTTCAGAAGAGAAGCTACTAACTGGACACTGTGAAGTGGCAAAGGGCCATGGGCTCCATCTGTACACAGTGAGAAGCTATTGTACCTAAATGAATAAAACAGAAACAGCACAAATATGGGCTCTTGACTTTTGTCTCCCATCACAGTTTACATGTAAATGGCTTATGTTTTTGGAGATAAAATTGGAACTGCAGTAACTCCAAATGAATTTTCCTTAGTGTGTTCTGTACACCAAGGTGGAATTAATCTTAATTGTTAAAAATTTACATTTTCTGGGTGCATTGACATTTCAACATATATCAAAATCTTCAGTCAATGATTCTTAGTGAAGCAAACAACACTCCCTCAGGAATGTGCAGGCTGTGTTTTCAGCAGGGAAATCCTTCCAAACTAAAAATTATACAGAATACCCTAGTTATAGAGAACTGTCCTTCTTCATTCACATGGTCACCTCACTCCCTGTCTAATCCAGTGATCCTTCCACGTCTTCCTTCTTCCTCTCTGCATTAGTGTTGACATCACTCAAGGATAGTAGCCTTTTCCTAGGCTCACTTTAATCTGGTTTTAAGGTGAATTATGGACACCGCTGTCTACTTCATTTCATCATTTTGTCTGGTCTAGCATGGCTCATTTCTGGCTTTTCTTAAATAGGAGTAAGTATGCATTTGACTGACTTCAATCAATCAATCATTTTGTAATTCATACAAACGATTGACCTACACTTTGGGTGGTAATTTTTAGGCTGGAAACTGTCTTTTTTTTTTTTTTTAAGATTTATTTATTTATTTATTTATTTATTTATACAAGCACTGGGTACAGTCAGAAGAATGGGAGGGTGAGAGAATTCACCAGAGCCAGAGCGGGGAACAGAATAGGCAGACTGATGAAATACACTGCTGAGGGGAGCAGCGGGCGGCAGGAGAGGTCTGCGCGCCGTGCGGGACCCTCTTCCAGTGTCCGGGAAGCAGCCGGGGATCGAACTGGAGCTGCAGAGGCTGCGGGCAGCTTCACAACCCAGCGCTCAACCGCTGCGCCACTGGGGAGGCCCCTGGCAACTGTCTTGAGAGGAGGTTGCTTTCAAGTAGTTGAGTGAGATTGGTTGGCTGGAAGTTAGGCATCTGTAAATCTCCACTCCTTAATCAGGGCAAAAAGAGTATTTAGGAATTTCATCATTCTCTTAACAATGTTATTTGGGAAAAAAAAAAAAAAAAAAAAAAAAAAAAAGCCCTGCTACTTCTCAAGTCCTGTACTTCAAAGAAACAAAAGGAATGTCAATAAAAGATACATTGTTAAATAAAGTCAAGTAAGTGACATCAATCATCTCATCTTCAAATAATGGAACATTTGACTGTGAATTATACAGCTCCTTTGTAAACAAGAATAACTTTTCTAAGCTGATACATAATAGTACACTCTTGTCAGTTGAAAATAGAGTAACAATTGAAAAGAGCTCAGGAAAGATGGAATTCAGAATCAGATTTAACGTCTCAATAATATCAGTTTGTTTCTTTGTTTCTATTCTGCCTTCATCATTGTTATCCTATACTAAAGCTTGTTCTTCATTTGTTTCCATGATGGTCACCGTCAGCTTCTGAAGCCACATGCTTCATTGTCCATATCCTGAGGAATGCACGATTCATTTCTATATCCATTGAACAGAAACCTTTGGTTTTGCCCAATGGTGAACCTGTGTGTTCCCTGAAGAGCCAGTCATGGTGGCAGGTGACTGCCATGCACTGATCTATGTAGGCCTACTTGCTAACTCTTCCCTGAAATACTGGCATTAGCAAGGTAGAAGTCTTTGCTAATTGGACTTGCCCAACAGGAACCAACTCTAGGACATGCAGGTGGAATCAGTTTCATCTACTGTTATGTTTGCTATAAAACAGAGTAGTTGAGTAGACAACTTAACTGCTTATCACATATGAATGCAGAGGTAAGGTACTGACTTTTACTGGGTGTATAATATGATTAAATAGAAAACAATTCCAATTTTGCCACTTAGTTGCATTATGAGTAAACATTTTATGACTAAAATTGTATTCTCTTATCTCCAAAGTGAAATGTTACCTTCCTTGCAGCATTATTGTGACTATCAGAGGAAAAAATATATCAAAAGCCCTTCATCAATGGAAAGAGAGTTACCTTTAAAATAATGTTTTAAATAGTATGCAGGTGAAATTTTGTAAAGTTATTTTCAGTAGGTTGCCTTTAAATTTTGTTAAAATTGAGACATTCTAATAACAAACAATTTTTAATGACAGAACTTTAAAATCTGAATAGCTGGAAGCTAATGCAATGTAAGAAGACGTAATATCTGAATTAGATTAGAAAAGACATTTTCTTCCTAACTGCTGAAAGCACTAAAATTTTAAGAAATAGTATCATTCTTGAAAGCATTAAAATTTTATTTTCACTTAGAAATAGATACTTCTGGAGAAGCATAACATAACAATCAATTAATGATTGTGCTAGAAACACATTTGAAAAATTTATATATAATAGGCTCCACTTATTTTTTGAAAGTATCCTGATATAACTCTTTGGCTATATTACATATTTTCTTAAATTTTGGGCTCCCTGGTGGCACAAGGGGTTAAGACACAACCTATGAGGCTATCTGCAGCTGCTGCAGCACTAGTTCAATCCCCAGCCAGGGAGCTACTAACATGGCACGACAGACCTCTCCTGAATCACCCACTGCTCCCCTCAGCAGTGTATTTCAGTCAATCTGCCTGTTCTGCTCCACACTCTGTCTCTGGTGAATCCTCTCACCCCTCCCCCCACACCTCTGGCCTGTGCCCCAGTTCTTGTATGCGTAAATAAATAAGCCTAAAAAAAAAAAATCTCTATTTCCAGATTGGAAAATCAAAAAAATAAAAAAAGTCCCAAAAAGAAAATGTTATCTTTATTATCTTTTTCACAATTGTAATTTGAAGTTTATTTTCACTGGTTCCAATAAAAGTTTAAAAGAGGGGTCATATCTAAAAAAAGATAAGGAAGAAGACATTAACCTCCAAACCTCTCCCTACACATAGTAGTCTTGTTTAACTAGCAGTATGTGTGTTTGTATGTGGACAAATAATGTGTAGATAGATGGAATGTAGGTAGGTAGATACATAGTAAGTAGATAGGTAGGTAGATAGATAACTTTTGAATGTAATCTCTCCTGTTAAACTAGAACATACTAAATTTATTAGGATGTTTATCCATAAAAAATCTAAACATTGTTTTTTATGAAGTAAAAATAGATACCTTGTGTTAATAGTTAATAATGTAATTTTAAATACTTGTAAACATTCATTTTTAATAATTAGATTTCCATCTTTAATTTCACAACAACTGATTAATTTCTAATGATTCTGGAAATGAATTTAGAAAGAACAGGAAGTTCTGAGGACAGAAAGCTTGATTAACTTGAGAGCATAGAAGAGTTATTTCCTACTATCTAAGATGTTTGTGACTGATATGGAAACCTCTGGATATAGCAAGGAATCATGCTTTGAAAGCCTAGAAAACAGCAATTCATCAAATTTGCTATAATTAAGTGGTAAATGTTCAGTGTTTCATAACCTGCAAAGCTAAGATTTGCCTTATTAGAATAAAGTGCTTTAAAATAAATAAAATTACCTGGCACAGATCTCTTTTTAAGGTATGTTGGCTGAATATTTTAGGTTAGAATACCAGCAGTAACTCTTTTTATCTGTATGAATTTGAGCACAATTCCTAATATTCCTTGGCTTCTATTTCTTCTACTACAAACTGAAAGTAAGATTTACCTCATAGATTAAACAACCTAATGTATCTTAATTTCTCAGTGCAGGCTCTGAAATATCCTAGATGCACAAATAAATAACCATTTATGTTTTAATGTATGAAATAAATATAACTACCAGAAAAATATTTGCTATACAGTAGGAAATAAGGCAAAATGATCATGGGAAATACGCACTACTAGCTACTTGTCTTTTTAACATTAAACATTCATTCGGGTACATATACAAACATACATCCCTATTTTTCTATTTTTAAGGTCATACAACTCCTATAGGCTTGTATGGAGACTTGACAAGTGATAAGAAAAAGTGCCTTCCATCAAAGAGCTGACACTCTGACTTAAAAGTTACAGTTACATTAATATAAATATATATTCTATATGTATGTATATAATATGCATAGATATGTGTGTGTATCCACAGACACAGCATACTACTATAATTCAGGTATAGAGCTGGGATAGACCAAGTCTAACTAAGCAATTTCAATTTGATCCCTCTTTTTAAACAACACAAAGCCAAGCAGTTGAAAGATTTCAGTGATTGATCTACTCTTGTACTGAATATGGTTTTACTACAGAGGGAATCAATCTTGGGGAGCTGGTGTACTCTCCTAAATAAGAGATAGGAGAATCTTTTTCTTTAAGCAAGGTTATTTATAGTACATTTGACTGTATCTGCTGTTTTAAAGAAAAAAAAGAATGTAAAACTAAAATCAAGTGTAACAAATATCCACTATATCTTTTCTCATATTTTGATATAATCTCATAAAAAATGGTAATTATGTAAGATGATACACTAATTAGCATAACTAGCCATCCTTTTTCTATGTGGATTTATATCAGATCATGTTATATACCTTAAATATACACCATTTTCGTAAAAAGTTTTTCAGGATATTTTGGTTAAGAAACTACGTTTTGAAAAGTTATAAAAAAAGAAAATTCTCATTATTTTCAAATGTTGCTTTTATGATAAAGTTAAAAATATAAAACTCAACATTACAAGTAGCATGAATGATAATTAGTCCACCCAATAAAGCAACAACCTTACTTTCTAATGAATAATGTTGAATTAATCTTCAAGTCAAACTGAAGTATACTGATATTTTATTCTTCATTCCCCCCACGAGAATTTCAAAGCATCTAGCTTAAAACAAACTTTTTCTTTTTGCTTAATTTTGAGATGAACAGGAAGTTATACACTCACAGGACACCTCAATATCATGAATGCAGAAAAAGTTTTGGGAGAAATTGAATGTCTGAGCAAATGTAACATATAGCCTACAAAAACACTCTGAAAAATAAATGTGCCTTGTCCATTCCAAGATTCCAAGATTGGTTATATTGATAGAGCAGTAAGTCAAAAGCTATGTGGCAATTCATGATTCAATTTATCTTAAAATTAGGTAATTAAATATTCAATTCCTGATTTGTTCTTTCAGTGATAATATACTGAATAAGGAAAGCATACAGAGTTTCTTCTGACCCCAAAGCACAAATTATTTCCATTCTACGTGAAAACATTCATAAACATAATATTATTCTTTCTTCTAACATATTTTCTCATTACCAACCATTGTCAGACCTGGTATCTGGAGGTAGTCATCATTTACACTTAATATATGATGGAATTAATGCAATACCTTGTCTTCCGGTGATTCTGCTGTTGATTTAGTTTGCTTCATGATTAGCTTTATATCATGCTTGAGCGCACTTTATATCTTGGAAATTGTGGTGGATAACTTGATTGGAATGAGGCACGAACTATAATGAGTTTTCCAGAATAAACTGTCTAGGGAATATAAATATTTGTGAAGAACAAGAGCTCAATGACTTACTCTATCCTATCAAGTGCCTAGAGAATGATCACCAAGTGGATCAGGATATGTAAAAGTAATTTAAGCAGCTACTGGTAAGTGTTCTGTTATTTTCTCTCTTGGAATGTGGACACATTTTCTTAGCAATGATGGTTAATTTTTGTTCCTATCACTGGACACTCAGGTGAACTTCTGTTGTCTGTTCTGTTCTGTATTGTGTTTCTGGGACTAGTTCTCTCAAGAATTTCTTCACTAATGGCCTATTTGGATCTAGTTCACTATTTCAGAAAGAGCATCTATCCCTTTCCAGCTTTATTTCTGTCTCCAACCACAATGTTTTCTGTTAGACGAACCCTAAGAAATTATTAATATTTAGCCTTTTTTTCCTCCAAAATGTCAAATTTATAAGGCTCGGTCCAATATATTTTCAGTAACTTCACTACCTAGTATGTTTTCCAGACAATATTTGTTATCTGTTCCAGAAATGTCCAAGAAATTTGAGACTTTCAAAAATATATTTGTCAGAAGAAACACTACTTCTAATATTTGAGAATGTATATGTATGTATGTGTAAGTTTGTGAGCCTTTGTACAGATGTGTATACGGACCTCACAGCATGTGAAACATCTTTTATTTTTTTAATTTAAGATTTATTTATTTATGCATACAAGAAATGGGGTACAGGCCAGAGGGGTGAGAGGATTCACCAGAGACAGAGTGGGGAACAGAACAGGCAGATTGACTGTAATACACTGCTGAGGGGAGCAGTTGGTGAGACAGGAGAGATCTGCTGTGCCATGTGGGTAGCTCCCTGACTGGGGATCGAACTCATGCTACAGTGGCTGCAGATGGCTTCATAAGGTTGTGTCTTAACCCCTTGCACCACCAGGGAGGCCCTGAAACATCTTCTAAAAAGTGGAAAGGAAAAGAACATGCCATTGACAGACTCCCCACTAAGTGCCAGTTAGCTGTATTGGGGCATTTTCCAATATTTTAATTTTAACCTAATGACCAGAATGAGAGTTAATTGTATTTATTATAGAAGCAAGATTTAAATGGTCAAGATTTAAGTCATTAGATCAACTCTACTCATATTGTGCACAAACGTTAATTCAAAGGGATATATGCACTCATAGGTTCATTGCAGTGCTATTTGTAATAGCTAAGGTATGGAAACCAGTTCAGTGCCCAAGGACAGATGAGTGGATTAAGAACATGTAGTATATATCCATAATGGAATACTACTCTGCTATATAAAAGATGAACTCTTCCCATTTGGGACAACATGGGTGGAACTGGAGGGGATTATGCTAAGCAGAATAAGCCAGAAGGAGAAAGACAAATATCAGATGTTGTCACTCATATGTGTAATATAAAGAAACAAAACAGAGGTTTTGATAACTACAATATCTGAACTGTTAGTTACCATATTAATACTGACTACTCTGTTCATCTACTATTGTATAATAAAATGTCAATAAATCAATACCAAGTATTTAAAATAATAAGAATAATCTAATTGCTCATCAATTTTCAATTTGGATTGAGCTCAATGATTATAGTTCATCCTTGCAGCATTTAGTGGACTTCCCTTCAGCTACTGAGGAATCCACTTTCAAATCAACTCACTCACATGAGTCACATGATTGATGTAGTGGAAGTTGCTGTCTTTCCTTCATGTGGTCATCTATACAATAGCATGCTGAAGACTGAATGTGAATGTCACCAAGATCTAGGAGGAAGTTGTAATGACTTTAATGACTCAGCTTAGGAAAAATACCATAGAAACTTCCATGGTTTAAGAAAATTAGATCTCAGTCAAATCAGCATCAGCCAGTTGTCAGAGACAAGTTATTTCCAGATAAACATATGAGAAAATCACAATACACAGAGGGAAAAAAAAAATCTTAGAAGGGAAAATGAAAATATAGTAAGCAGCTATGTTTTGCAAATTGAGGGATCTAAAAAATGCCTGATACGTAGGATGTTTTACATGCGGAAGTTAAAAAATTTTATAATAACCCCTTCGCCTTAGATAACTATTAGGTCCAAGATTCTCTAACTTGCATGTTCCCATATTCAGCTTCCTAAAATCCTAATAGCTTAATTGCAGAATAATTCCCTATGACTAGTAAATGAAGTGACCCAAATCAATTAGAAGGAAAACCTTTGATCATTTGAGATTAAAAAAAAAATGTTCTCGGGCCTCCCCGGTGGCGCAGCGGTTGAGCGCTGGGTTGCGAAGCTGCGCGCGGCCTCTGCAGCGCCGGTTCGATCCCCGGCTGCTCCCCGGCCACCAGAGGAGGGTCCCACATGGCGCGCAGACCTCTCCTGCCGCCCGCTGCTCCCCTCAGCAGTGTACTTCGGTCCTTCTGCCTGCTCTGCTCCCCACTCTGGCTCTGGTGAATTCTCTCGCCCTCCCGCGCTTCTGACTGTACCCAGTGCATGTATAAACAAAACAAACAAACAAACCAGCAAACAAATAAATAAAGCATAAAAAAAAAAAAAAAAAAAAAATGTTCTCACACCATCAAACTGTAATTTAGATAAGGTATGGATAAAAGAATGGACTTCTGGGCTCAAATATTGGCCATGCAACTCACTAATTGTTTGATCTTGAGCAAGTCACTCAACCTCTGTGTGTTTCATCATCTTTATCTTCAAATGATGATAATCACTGCATTAGATTATCATGTGAATTATGTATGAAAAGATCTTAAAATGATAAAAGCTACTTCCCCACTTAAAACACTTCCCCTTTTCTATGCAGACATGTTCTATATTTACAAGGTCCAACTCAGCACCTACTGTTTTATTGACCTAAGGTATTCAGAGAAGTTGAGATACTAAGGCAGGAGGATTGCCTGGTTGTAGTCACAGGAGCTCTTGTTTTATGCTGAAGAAATGAACATAAGACACCTAATTTTTGTTAGTTCACGTCTGCCTCAGTGCCTAGTATGTTTGGGACATAATAAATACACAATAAATACTTGTCGGACCTCTGATTGGAAGAAAAATATATAATATAGATCAGGATGTGATAAATATCATACTAATGGTACAAAGAAAGAAATTAAAGAGAAAGGATGTGACATATTAGTTACCATTCAAAATTGGGTATATTACAAGCTAGTGGAAAAGAATTCTATGTCCCTCTAGCAAGATGATGAGTTTCCTTTATTTTCTTACTTCATATTAAAATCATCTAATATCTTAATGGGATGGAATCCCATGAATTAGTCAAGAAATCCCCCATGTACATTTTTTACATCATTTAAGACTATAATTAACACCATATTTTACTTGCTATGTTTAGTATAGTATCTCTGAGTATAAATCTGGACTTGTAATAGGGTCAACTTTGACATCACTCTGAAAGATGGTTTTAGCATTTTTAATTAAAAATATTCACCTTAGAGTTCATTATCTGTCCTATCTGAATCCAATAATGAATAATGAATTAAGTGTGGGCTTTGGTGTTCAGAGACGTAAGTCATTCCCTGTTCCGTATTACTTCTATGACAAAAAGAAAAGTATCCAGTTATGCTGAAACTCCCATCCCCCATGCTTAATACAAATTTCTTTATAATATTCCTGCTATTACTACTCAGAGGAATTTTAAGGGATTAAGTTTTAGAAAAGAAGCCACTTTCTAAGCCAACAAATAGGATAAGATTTAAATCATTACTAATGATTAAAGCATTTTACAATAGCAATACTATTAGTAATAATATTTTTTCTTCTACATTTATGAAATCTTTCTATGTACTCATGTTCTAAATTTTCAGGAGTATCTATGGCTTCTATTCTCAGAAGTATGTTGGTATGTTAAGGTTTCCAGCTTTTGATTTATATTATTAAGAGAAACTGGAATAAATAATATGCCTACTTAATTTTTACCTTTCTTGGCTCAAACTTTAATATTCATTGATTCCTGACAACTTGGATATATTCAGCAGGGATTTGTGAATTCTAGTTTTGTGAGACCTAAAGTTCATACAATTTGGGGACTATTTTAAGGGAGATAATAGAAAATTATGAATATACAATGAGGTAGATAAGTTAATCCAAAAAAGAAGATAATCCAGAATTGCAAATAATGAATTTAACTAATAACACAAAGTCACCAAAAAAGAGAAAATAAAGATAATACATTTATTAGTTATCTGCCCAATATACCTCTCCAATAATGAATATCTACATCTCATTAATTACTTCACAATATGAAAAGTTGTTTTTTTCTTTTCCTATATATTTTTAAAGGTTAGTATTTTACCTAGTATATTTGACTGAAATTTGTTTTTATTGTTGATACATATAAAAGTATGTATTAATTAATTATATTGTTAGTGTGCAGACTGAGGGATAACCTAGAATCCTCCCAACTTGCATTCTCTAAAGGGATTCTTCCATTCACCACATCAAGACAGTACACTCTAAGTGTGTAAGAAATTAAGTAGATTCATATGGCAAGATAGGGAGGAGAGACAGAATACAGTTTCCCAGTGAAACACCCAAAGTTACTCATCTCCTTAAGGGTAAATTCTAGCCAATAGGACTACTAAGGCCTGAAAACTTGCCAGAAGTTGAAAGCAACTTCTGGTGGGGAGCCATAGGGAAGGAGAAGAAGCGGCCAAGCAAGTCTGGGATGAAAAGAGCACAATTTAAGTACAAATCAAGATAGAGGTTGCCATTGTCAGCCTCCCCACAATGTATCTCACAGCTTATCTCTCCCAAGGGTCTCTACTGTCTTAGCTGCACATGTCTTCTTCCATGTCTGTCAACTCTGTCTCCTACAAGTGTCCTTTCCAAATGTTCTTCTCTGTCTTCTCTAGCCTTCCCTTCTGCTCAGCTCTACCCTTCATTAGGTCATGGCATGAGAGGAATATGGGACCTTTCTATCCCTTCTCTCAAGAGCAAATGTTTCTCTCTTTCTGAGACGAGGGTGGGGGAGCCAGCTGTCCCTTTCCCTGGTATATATGCTGATAAATCCCATTTTTCCTTATTCTTTACTTAAGAGACAGACTTTGAGTTTATTTATATAAGACATTTGATCTGGCAGCAGGGCTAAGAGTTTGTGAATGAGAACGACATCATCATTATTTGACTTTAAGACTCTGATCCAGATAGTTCATGTCATATAGATGACTATTATAGTGACTATTAAAAACCTCAAAATATCCAACAATATGAAGAAACAAATGCTCAATAGAGGCAATCATTTTAAGAGAACTTTGCTAAAAATAAGTCATTCACAACAGTTCACATTTTATATGACAACCTTTCTATAACATTTTTGAAATAAAAATAAGAATATAGAACAGATTAGTGGCTGCTGTGCTGGGGGGAATATGGGAGAGAGTCTGATATTGTTGTAAAAGTTCACCTTGACTATTACAGCGGATACAGAAAACAACACATAAAATTTCATAGCCCCAAATACATACAATCACACATAGATGAAAAAGTAGTGAAATCTGAATAATATCAGTGTGTGGTATCATCATCACATTTCCAGGTTTGATGCGACACTGTTGTTTTGCAAGCTGTTGCCATTGGTGGAAACTGGACGAAGGAAGCATAGGATACCTCTGTAATATTTATTATAACTGCTTGTGAACCTATACATGCAAATAAATGTATTCACCTCAAATGAAAAACCTTAATAAAAATAAGATGACCATGTGAGATCACTATTGGTGCCCCTTTGGGGGTCTTGAAAGGACTGTGAATCTGTGGGTCCCTGATGCTAATGCTTCATTTGCTCTAGGATCATTTTGTTTGTTTATAAGCACTGTGTTGTAAGCACTGTGACCTGCGCTGCTTCGGTCCTTAACCCAGTGTAAAGCTGAAAGATAGGCTCCAGGAGGGAGAGAAATGTATAGTGTTCATCGCTGCATCCCCAGAAATTATTACTGCCTCACATAAAGTGGACATTTCAGGGAGTGGATGAGGTTAAAAAACTGCTTCTATCCCAATTTCATTTGCCCACATGCCTGGCTCTTTGGTTTTAACTTTTTCATACCATATCATTACACTTTTCTAATTTAATGTGTAGCTAAGTGACTTACCACCCCCAAAATGTGGAGACACCACCCCCAAAATGTGAAAGAGTTCCCAAGGCAGTGGTAAAATGCCTGTAAAGCAAATTTAGTTTTAGACTAGGAAGAATGTCTCAAGGTAGGCATATTATAGATTCTTTTAAAAGATCACCCAGCTGAGAATTATCCCACTGATAAATATTATTTCTTTTTTCTTTCTTTTTCCACTTTTCACCAGCTGGCAGATCTTGCAAGTCCTAGAATGACATTCTTTGACATCTTTTAAAATTTGTGGGTCAAGTATATTTGTTTAAGAGGAAAGAACATAAAAGACTGAGAAAGTTTCAATAACTAGTTCAAGGTCTCAAAGACTGAGTGGTGAAGTTAAGACTTGAACTAAGGATTCCCTTTTTCTAAAATCTGTAATTATTTTTCTAACATGAATAAACTTGTGAGCAAAATAGCTCCCTCTCTTAGGGTACCAATAAGAACCTTGTAACTAAGTTTGTTCTTATTTTTGCCTTTTCTTTTTAAAGAGAGAGTCTATTTACCCAAGATAACTCAAATCATTAATTTTTGGAAAGATGTACCCTGCAGTCAGATATAATCACTGTGTTTTACCTTGTGGGGAATGAACTCTTTAACAAAAAGAAATTGTGTGTTTCACTTTGTGGGAGAGCCTGAAGGATAAAAGCAGACAGTGAAGTAGGGAGGAGTGAGGAATGAAGAGATTGCAGAAGGAGGACGAGGGACTCAGGTGAAGGACTGGTGAGCAAAAGCAAAGGAGACAATGACGGAAGACCCAGCCAAGGTGCCAGCAGTCACAGACCTTTAGCAAGGTTGTTCTAAAAATGGTATCTGTTGCAATTTATTGACTGAAGATTTCAAAAGTACTTAGAAAATGAAGTTAATTCTTTATTGATTCTGTTGAGAAAAGCAGATAAATGTAGGGGGATGAATCAGAGCAAAACACACTTCCCAAGAGTAAATGAAAGAATTGATCAAAAATAAAGAAATAAAGATAGACTGCATCTGTGCTCCAAAAGACAGGGGAGGCTGAGGAACACAGGGGCCCTGGATGGAGTGGAGTGGCAGCAAGACCTCCGTGTGCACTGCCTGCTGATTTCATGCTCACAGGACTTGCAAACAGGAGGGAAAATGGCCCAAGTTATCCTCATGTCTAGTCTCCTCTTTGTAGAAACCATTCTATGGCACAGGTGATCTGTGCAAGGTCACATTTTGCAGTTATTTTGTGGAGCCCTGACTTTCATGACTCCCAAGTTAATGTTATCATTATGTCATAATGCTTGCTATTTTTAATTTTTTTCACTTGGCTCAGATTCAAATTTACACTAGTGTAGTTAACATTTTACACAGAGATGCCTATACATGCACACACATCAGGAAAGAGGAAGTGGATATCTCTAGAAAATGGCTTTCCTTTTTGTCATTATTAGTTATGATGTTACAAGCAAGGAGGTCAAGGGATAGGTGCATACATGTACCTACATACATATCTTCTGACTGCCTTCAAGCATGGTCCATCTGCTCAGAGCTATTCAAATTTTTGTAACATGACCCTTGCAACCTCTTACTAGTCATCTCAGCTATCAGTGGAACGACTAAGTTTGCACACAGAACACAAAGACTCAATAGCCAAAATTTTTTAATGTCATATATTCCCTCAGTGGCATTCCTCTATTTACAGTTTTATAATCATTTTTATGACCATTTTTTGAATGTCCACTCTATAACCTTTAGAAAGTAAACACAACAGAATTTATTAGTTAGTACATGATAAGAATAAGAAGACTGATGATCAAGACTCAGAGCCCACACATCACAACCTTGCCTGTCATTTGCTTCCAGTGTGACCCCAGGTCACTGCTTAAAGTGCATGACTCCAACTTCCTAAAAGTCAGAATAATGAAATAGGTGATGGCTAATATCTGATCCAACCGTGACATCCTGTCATATAGATTTATTTATATGTATAAATCTGCATATATATTTAATAAAAAAATATGTTATAGTCTTCTGTAGATTTACAGCAACCTAATAGCTCCTCCTGTCATTACCTACTATCTAGGCTCAATATCCTACATTCTTTTCTTCCTTCCAGCCTTCATCTTAACCCCATCCCTTCAAAGGA
Source organism: Talpa occidentalis (assembly GCF_014898055.3). Taxonomy (NCBI): domain Eukaryota; kingdom Metazoa; phylum Chordata; class Mammalia; order Eulipotyphla; family Talpidae; genus Talpa; species Talpa occidentalis. The sequence goes on along the minus strand of NW_023603184.1, from coordinate 21,017,076 downwards.
GAACAAAATTAGCACAGACCTTTTTTTACTACTTGGCCAGGTACTGACGTTCTGAGAAGGAAACTTGCAATAATTAGTTTTGGATCTTTTGTTAATAGTTTTGGGGCCAGTAATGAGATAGATCACAATTGCTACCCAGCCAAATAGTGCTCTGTTTTTATGTTAGCCTTAGAAGTTATTAGAGAAACCATTTCTATGTATTTGAGTTATTCAAGCAAAGTTTCTGCTAAGCTTTGACAACACTGTCACAACATCAGGAAAATGCATTGTGTCTAAACATTGGGAGGCAATAGTCACAAACTTGGAGAATCAGAAGTGAGATTTATTTTCAGAAATGTCCAGCATAGTTTTTTTTCTCCAGACACAATAAAAAAATAAAAAAAACAAAAATGAGTTTTATTATTGAACTTATAAGATGAAGTTTAAAGATAAACCCTGGAAATATGATTACAGAATTGAGACTAGTAGAGGGGTAAGGTAGAGATGGGAATGAACCGGCAGGAGACCAAAGGTCAATGGCAAAAGGATAAGGATACTTTTGTTACATCATTACTTTCAATTTATTAATTCAATAAAAGTTACTGAAATAAAAAAATACTCAGACTGCGTGTTATGTGATAGAGTCTACCTAGAAATGAAGCCCACAGATTTCAGAACAAAGCTAGCCATGAAGAGAGATTAAGTTCTGCTCTCATTTGAAAAGTTGAGCAAAGCCTTGCAGAAAACCCCAAGTAAGTCTGAGCTCTTCAGTTGTGGATATCAAATAATTCTCAATTTCAATTATTTCTATTACTTGTAAGTACTAGAAGAAATTGAGGATATAGTGTGATCAAGTGTATATTTTACCTATAGTTCACTGTCACTCTAAGATCAGAATAGAATAGGTAGAGATAGAATGGGGACAGGACTAAAAATAGAAATCTATCACAGGGCAGGAATATAATGAGAACCTGAACTAATGCAGCCACTCTGAAAATGTAATTAAAACAGGGTTTTTTTCCTCCTTTCATCCCTTCTTATACATAAAGCTTCCTGCATAGAACTTGGCACTCATCTCACTTCAATAAATGTTTAATGAATAAATAAATGTGAGGAGGCATTGAAAAGATAGAAATTTATGCAGAGAGAATAGTGATAGTGGAGGCTGATGAAGAAAACTTTGTTAAATGAAGTACTTATGAAGTGTGAGGGCAATTGGCCAAATTGTAGTAGTATTATAGAAGAGTGAATATGAAATGTAATTGCTGGCTAGGAGGTAGGATGACTTACTATTAACAAAGAATTGATTTGCCACATTTTGAAGATCTTGATTATTGTTTGGTGTTTGATGCCTTTGCTTACTCTTTTGTATTTTCCAGGTAGAGACATCTTCCATGTCACATCTTTCTCAAAACCCTGCAGGTTGGTCCTTTTTCACTCAATATGATTCCCTAATCATTGCAGTATTTTACAAAACCATAGGTGTTTCAATTCACAATTACTTTTCTGATTTTTGTCTCCTACAATTGTCTTCCAAGTTTTCCCCACTCCAGACACGCTCAGGCCTGGAAGCATTTTATATCTAATTCTGCTCATCCCGTGTATATCTATCTGGCACACTTTCCCTTCTACTTTAACTCTATTCAATTTGTCATCTTCTGAATCCATCTCTTATCACTATTAAAACTTTCAGCCAGTACTTCATTATATAAACAATTGCATATGGCTTTTCTTTGATCAATTTTTCTCAATCACACATGCCACCTTCTAAGTGCACACACACACACACAAACACACATACACACGTCACTACTCAACTTCTCCTGTTTGATATATAATATAAAAAAATGAACTACTTATCTCCCTTCAGAAATGTGTACCTTATTCTATACAGTAATTTCAGTTGATGGCAACATCTCTGAAAACTCATTTGAGTCAAAACTTTGAAGTCACCCTTGACCTTTCTCTATTGCCCATATGACACATGTAATTCTACAGGAAATGGTGTTGACTTTACTTGAAATCTATTTAGAATCCTACCACTCAGATTTTTTCCAGAGGCACTACCATGGTCAAAGCCCTATCATACTTCACTTGGATTATTTCTACCTTGTTCTTTCTTCTATCCTCAAACCTATACAGCCCATTCTCAGCACAGCAGTTAAATGTGCTTTGTAAAATACTTCAGCTCATGTCATTATGAACAGGTCCATTTCATTCAGAGTAAAATACACAGTTTTTGTAAAGGTTCACAAGGCTGTGCTCTGGCTGCCAGATACCCCTCTGAACTGATACCCCACTGCTCTATTGCTTTGCTGTTCCCTGAACCTGCTTGACTAATTCTTTTATATCATTCGAGTCTTTATTTATAAAGCCTGTACTTTTAATATTGCAAACTGTTCCCCTTAATCTACACTACTTATTCTTTCTTATAGACCTAATTATGTCCTTATATCATATTAACTATGGAAACCCCATACACATTAGGATCTTTGTGTTCTTGTTTATGATACCAACCATGTTTCTAAAACAGTGCCTCACTCAAAGTAAGCACTCACTCAGTATTATTACCTATGATCCATGTGTGTATTTGATTGTATACCATTTCTTCCTCAACATGCAGGAGTGCTATTCACATGTATTACTATTATACAGTATACAAACTGTGTGCCTCAATGCAGGTTTTCATCCATACTAAACTGCAAGCTCCATGACAGTAAAGGTTGTGTCCAATTCCTTCACTACTCTACTTTCTATTTAGAACAGTTTCTAACATAGTAGATGTTTGTTAAATAATTGCTGAGAAAATGAATCAGTAAAAGTGCATGTAAAAAAATGACTATAAATTATTAGAAGGACAAAATTGCTCAGAGGTTGACAGCAAACACTGTCAATAGTGATAACCATGTTGTCAATCAAGAATGTAGTGAAACAGGTAACAAAAATGCCACTTCTGTGTATCCTGTCAAACACCAGTTATAATCACCTATCAACTCAGTTACTAAGAAAAGTTTATCATTCATATTAACGAAGGAAAATCATGAACCATCCAGCCATAAGTTTCATTTCTTCATGCTCCTATTCACCCAAGGAGTATTTTACAATTTCTCACAGTCATAGGAGAAAACAAAAAGAAAAAAGAAGTTCAGTAACAAAATGCTGGTAGCAGAGCACAGGAATGGATACATCAGGGAGTCCATGAGCTAGAGCCAGAAAGAATTAGGGTGAAATGGCTCTTTTTTGCATGCTCACTTTTTTGATATATGCTAATGTTCATGGAGAAGGTTGTAGGTTAGATTGATAGTCCTTTGATTTCCTCTCAAAAGTAACATAAGCAGAGAAAATACAAAAACAAGGAATCACCTCTGAAAATATAAAAGAAATGCAGTATGCATTTCTGAGACTGAATATCTGAACTTTGAAAGGAAGAGTCTTGAGGTCCTGCTGATGCTTATGCATGAGCAAGCTCTATTCCACGAATAATAACAGGGTTTATAGATTTCTGGTTCTATTCATTGATGGGAATCTGAAAAATTGTGCTGCCTGTATCCTACTCTATACCATCAGCTATTCAGGGCTGCTATTAGTTCAAACTATTCTCTACAAACACTCCAGGTTTTTCAACAGCTTCATTGAGACATAATTTACATAATATGCCACATGATTATAATTTACATTTAATAAAGTTCTCTCATTTTTAGTGCATCGTGTATAATTACTTTAAGTATAGTTTACTAAGTTATGCAACCATCACAGCACTTCTATTTAGAACATTTTCGTCACTCCCATGAGATCCCTAATGCCCATTTAAAACTGATTCCCATTCCTTCTCTACTCCCAAGAAACCACACTATACATTTTCTCCCTATGCTTTGCCACCTTTTTATCCCTATGCCATTTGTACCTACACATTTGCCTACCTGGCTATTTCATATAATGGAATTTATATTCATAGAAATGGAATTACACAATATGTGATCTTTTTAGTCTGTCCTCTTTCACTTAACATGTTTGTGGAATTCTCCATGTCAGACTAGGAGTCAGTATCTCAGTCTCTTTTGTTTCTGAGTCATATTTCTCTGCATAGACACACCATACTTTAAGAACGCACACACATTATATTTTTTTCAGTGTTACTATCAATATTTCCTCAACTTTACAAAGGGGAATATTGACTAAGTATGTTCAATTTCCTTCTTACTGATATATATATATTAGGTAATTAAATATTTAAAAACATCATTGACTCTGGTATTTTCTTGGAAAACAGATGTTTCTTTAAGGAAGTGGTGCATAGAATTATCCAAAATCTGTTTCTCCAAACAAATGGCTGGGGAAAGAGACCTGGAAGGGAAATTTAAAATAGTTGGGAATAACTGTAAGGAAGAAAAAATAATATTGGCAGTGAACAGTAAGCAGATAAAAGAAGTCACTTTTGCTTTTCACAAGGAGATGTGGATTGTAGGAAAAGACTCCCTTCCAGAAGATGGGTAGAAGCAAGGAATTATTGACTCCTATCTCTGAGATAAAAATGCTTAAAATCTGTGAAAATAATCGTAAATTAATTATAGATTTTAATTAATCCACTTAGATTGACATAGACATTATGCAAAATAACTAAATGGCTAAACAAAGGACCTTGTATATTGATAAAATTGATTCAGTTTCCAACTCTATATTGTATTAGCTGAGTGCTTTTGAGTAAATTATAAAATATTTCTAAGCCTCAGTGTAGGGTAAGTAAATTATCAGGCTTTTCTGCTCTCCTGCCATTAGGATTGATGATGGATCCCTGTGGTCCTGAATGCATGCCTGATGGCAGGCACCTGGAGTGGGGTGTGGGCATATGGAGATGGGGTATACCTGGGCTGAGAGACTGGGCTTCTAGGGGTGGCATTACGGGGGCACCAGCAGAACAGCAGAGAATAAGAGAGAGAAGCAGAGACCACGAGAGAATGCCAGAGAGCCAAGGAAGAGTGAAGACTCGCTGGGGGCTGGGAAGCCTGCCTCTACACTCAGTTTTTGTGCTTGTGAAATGAAAATGATATCAAAGCCATAGAATCATGAGAATTGAATTAAATCTAACATATCCAACAAGTTATGTAAAGAACTTGACACAGTTCTGGTATCAAGAGATTGCTCAATAAGCTACAGAGCCAGATATTCAGCAATGAGAGAAGTACTCCTCAAGCATGAGATGCTGCTCTGTCCTTCCCCAGTGCAGGATAATCCAGTCATATGTCTCTTCCCATTACCTTCAAACCAAAGGAAATTGGAAGATAAAAAGACAATCTGAGCTGCTAAATAACCTCCTTCAGCAAATCTCAACCCTTTAATAACAAACACATGATCAGAGTTTGAGGCCTCCTTTTTCCTCCCAAGGTCAGGAGGGGTGGGTGGGGACATAATACCACCTGTCTGCCATTCATTTTATTTATATTTTCCCTTCCAAATTATCTCTTTATTTAACCCCTGTAGAGAGTTTCAGAGACAGCTGAGCAAAGAGAAGCATTCATTTATATAGAGAAGTAATTTTTATTCTTCTTTTCAGGGCCCTAAAGCACTTTTCTAAATTCAAAACTTATGAGTTCCTCTTATAAAAACTAAATCAGGCAATGTGTCCCTGCCTATAACCAGAACCCCACAGCCCCCAGGGGCTTCAGGGCAAGGCCAACACTCCAGCCAGCCTGCCCTGACCTGAATGCAGGGAAGGCTGGGCTTCTCCCCCTTTAGTATCTGGCTCTAGGATTCTCAGATAGACCAATCAGGTATAAGCTAAATGGACCAATCAGATATAAGCTAAATGGACCAATCAGGTTCCAGCCCACTTCACTAGATAATTATTCAGATTAAAAAAATATAAAACTAACTGATTAGTGTTAAACAGATGCATAGGATTGAAAACAGTCCAATTAGACTTATAGGGTGGGAGACCCTGAAGGGAGTATAAAGCAGAGCAAGAACCTGCTTGAGTCAGTGGACAGCCAGCCTCTGCAGAGACCATCTTTGAAGAAAGATTCTACTCCCAGACTCTGAAGAGAGAGATGTACTGAGCGGTCGACTCCATGGGATTCACCAGAACTTCGTTGACCTTTGTGGACTTCACAGACTTGCAGATATCCAGACCTCCACACCTCCAAGTTCTTCAGGTCAGTCTGTCCCCATTACCAATTTCTGCTCTTTGAGTTCTGCTTGTTTCCTAGAGAACTCCTCTGTGGTCCACACCTTCTAGTATAATGCCCCTGTGCTGGGTCATTCACCGTGGGAATAAGCCCTATAAACTCTTCATTTTCCAAGAGGAGGCCTTGTGTCCCAGTGTCCCGGCCGACTTTAGGGCCCACTATCACAATCTCAGTCCTACAGGGAACTTGTCTCAGCTTCATTGCCCTTTCATTGTTTTTTTGTCTCTGTACCATGTGGAGACACTGATCCTCAAACACCTAGTCCTTTTTCAAGCATTGTTCCAATATAGAAGCAGGTTTGTTGTGTCCATGGCTGAAAGAAATGCTGCTTGGTCAGTTTTCTGTCTTCAGGAAAAATGGGGAAGTCCTGACCCTTGCCCCCTCAGGCAGATAGCTGAAAAATATGGCAACCCAAGGAATGCAGGATCCCACTGTATATCTGGAAACACTGAGTAAAACAAAATGTTAAAACAAAGCCATGGTTTGGAGATAACACAGAACAAGCCAGATCGCTGAAAGGAACAAACAAAAAGGATTTAATGTATATTGTAAAAGAAATGTAGGTGGTGAAGTCCAAGTAAGATTGTAACCCCTTAGTACTTACTATTAATGCGGAAAGGGGGGAGGGACTTACACACTAGGGAATAAAAACTAAATGAAAATATTCATTGGGGAGGCAGCCCTGGTGGCCTAGGGCTTAAGTCTCACCACTGTCACCACTGTGGCCTGTGTTACATCCCCAGCCAGGGAGCTACCCTCATGGTACAGCAGACCTCTCCTGCCTCCCCGCTGCTCCCCTCAACAGTGTATTTCAGTCAGTCTGCCTGTTCTGCTCCCCTCTCTGTCTCTGGTGAATTCTTTCATCCCCTGAATCTTTCTCCTACATCCCAGCTCTTGCATGCATAAATCAAAAATTCTTTAAAAAAAAAAAAGAAAATATACTTTGGGATGTTCAGTAAAGTCTTACTGCTTGCTGTTCTCTCAGTCTCTGTATGTTCATTCTTTGTGCAGATAGTGTTATTTCTCACAATCAGGGAGGAGGAAAAGACAGGGTCCTACTAGTCCAACATCTTACCCCTGCCACTATAGATATTTATTTTTTTAAAACAAATGTGAAGTTATATTCATCATCCATCACAATATTTTTAAATTATCTCATTAGTTGTGAAAGACTGGGGGTGATGGGAGTTTGAGGAGTTGTGAATGTGTGTAAAGTTTAAGTTTTGCAAAATGAAATAGTTGTGGATATTAGGTGCACAATAATGTGAATACACTTACCATTACTGAACTAAATACTGAAAAACAATGAAGTAACATTTGTTTTGTATTTTTTACCATGATAATAAAAACATGAATGCAAAACAATTATATCCGAAAAAAATAAATAAAAATAAAAAGATTCATCTTGTAGGGAGTAGTTTGAGAGGAAAGAGTTCAAGGAATATAGAAAATCTGGCCTTGGGATGTGGAACACAAGCTAGGGAACAGCATGACTTTTATTTATTTATTTATTTATTTATTTATTTATTATTTATTTATTTATTTATTTTTTAAAGAATTGTTTGTTTATGGGTCTTCCCGGTGGCACAGTGGTTGAGCGCTGGGTTTTGAAGCTGCCCTCAGCCTCTGCAGTGCCGGTTTGATCCCCGGCCACTGGGTGAGGGTCCCACATGGCGTGCAGACCTCTCCTGCCACCCGCTGTTCCGAAGCAGTGTACTTCGGTCCTTCTCCCTGTTCTGCTCCCTGCTCTGGCTGTTGTGAATTCTCTCACCCTCCCGTGCTTCTGACTATACCCAGTGCTTGAATAAACAAATAAACCTTTAAAAAAAAATTTTAAAAATTAAAAAAAAGAAATATTTATTTATGCATACAAGAACTGGGGTATAGGTCAGAGGTGCAGGGGGTGAGAGAATTCACCAGAGACAGAGTGGGGAACAGAACAGGCAGATCGACTGAAATACACTGCTGAGGGGAACAGTGGTCGAGTCAGGAGAGGTCTCCTGTGCCCTGTGGGTAGCTCCCTGCTGGGGATCGAACTTGTGCTGCAGTGGCTGAGGATGGCTTCATAGGTTGCATCTTAAACCCTTGTGCCACCAGGGAGGCCCACATGAGTTTTAAAAAGAATGACTTGGTGTCACACAGGGATTCTTAAAGACAAAGGGAGATGATAAGGGAAGAGGATAGTGGGAATTCTGATGTGTGCTAAGGTGGATTGACATATAGTCACTTTAAAGACTATATGCAATATTAGAACATTATTTTATATCTGGGAATATTATCATTATTCTCATTATGCAAGCTACAGAATGTAGAGCTCAGGGAAATCTTGAGTGATGATGCATAATTTAAATAAAGGTTGAGAAACACTGCTTTAGAGAATCTATGTGCTTAGCTAATTAAATGAATATATAAATAAATCATTTGATTAAAAGTTGCCACAGAGTACATTTCCCTGCTCCTAATAGAAGTTATAAATTGCTCAGCAGGGCTTTTGTGATAAATTAGGACTTTTTTTTTCCATAAGAGAAGAAATAAAGAGGAAAGGCATATAAGAGTCTTTAAAGTCCTTTTATACTGAGCTAGTTCCATGCTGTTTGCATTTAGCATGAGAATAATTCCTGATTATAAGAACAAAGTCAATTGAGCAGAAAAGAAAGGCAATTGTGTCATGTGAGATGGTAATGTTTCTTATTGAAGAGGTTGGTTTTAAATAATAACTGTATCTATTGAAATAATTTCATGAAATTATCAGCAAAACTGAAAGTTCCATTCTTTTTTCTTCTTTTTTAAGGCCAAGGGTGGATAAAGTCAATTACAAAGAAAACAGAAGACAATTGTGCATATATACCTGAATATGTGTTTTTGAAAAACTTGTTTTTTAATCATGGATATAACCATTGAAAAAATTCCCTATAATTATCAACAAATCTCTAAGTTCAGTCCTTTCTTATTCATTTTTAAGGCTAGGGGTGCCACACAGGACAGTGTTAAGACTTGTGCTTAATGTTTGAATCCCAGGACTTGAATTCTGGTTCCAGAATTTGCTCTCTTTGTGAACTTAGTAAAATAACTTCAGTTTCTACTCTTCACTCAGTCTATAAAACACAGAAAAATAATACAAACCTTATAAACTAGTTAGGAAGTGAGTTAAACTAATGCAAGTTAAAAATAGTTACTATTGTATGTAAATTAAGCCTGAATAAAGATAATGATTACTGATGGGGTTTTTGGAGTGCGGGGTTCTTGGGTTCACTCTGGGAAAGATTTCACCAGAGCTCCAGTTTCAGCAGCATGCGGTGAGTTCCCCAGGCGCATTTCTCCATGAGACAGAGATGTTGGTTATATTTAAAGAGCAGGTTTATTAGGGAAAGGAAAAAGGGACAGGTTTTGCTAAGAGAGGCCTGCATGGTTGCAGGCGGGCAGCCTTGACAGGTCATGGGTAGGCAGGAAGTTGCTGCCCTGCAGAGGGAGAGAGTTGGTGAAAAGAGGCACCTACATAGACACAGGTGGGCAGTGGGAGTGCTGCCTGAGCCTATGCTGAGACTGCACTGATGTAGTCCTTTTCTCTTTGGGAGGGTCACTCCTCCGTGGAGTGGCCTGCATATTGCTGATGTTGGTAGCAGGCAAAACTAGAAAGGGATCAGAGATTCCAGGGTGGGCCCAATCTCCATATCTTTACCCTCAGGCCTGTGCTGCACTCCCTATAACATCTGATCCTGCTTGGGTCTTAAGACTTGTGATAAGGCCCTGAGGCTCCTGACCTCTACAGCTGGGTAAATGGTCCTGTTATTCTCTTCGACCCCTACCTCCTTGTGTGAGTCAGATTTTGTTCTTGGGGCACCTCCTTTCCAGTCTTTCTATTCTTGTCCTCCATCATTTACCATATGTTCTCTTTTTCTTTCACATGTATTTATTTGAATAACAAAAACCTGTGCCTTTCATATTACATCCCCCCTATAAGAGCAATCTTAGCTATGATGAACACCCCATTTGAAGTCAGACTATCTAGTTTTTGAATATTAAATGACATGTGAATAACTGGTAAGCATTAAAAAAAAATCACAGCCCTTTTATTTACCCTTTCTTTTCTAGATATTGTTGTTACATATTCACAACTGCTGAAAGGCTTAATATTTAAAATTAAACTCACAATATTTCAAGGCTTCCCATTTTTTCTCAATCAGTATTTTTGTATCTTCAAGAAGCAAAAGGTTTTGAATAATCAAATACCTGCCCAACACTTAATAATCTAGTCTTTTCATATGAGATGAATTAGAATGTCTCTCTTAAAATCAAACTTTGTCAGCAAGCTTTATGTGAATAATGTTACATATGACAAAAAAAATACTAAACCTTTTTTAGTAGGGTTATAATAATTGGATTTTTTGAGATTTGTTATAAGATTCTAAAATTTTAGTAAAGCCTGGAAAATTGCAGTTAGCACAAAAACATTGAATATTAAAAGATGTCAAGAGCTTATAAAAAATGCTGGGGGAGATATCCCAATAGGTATGGCCATACCATTCTCAGAGTAAGATGACAATGGGGTTCTGTACCACATAAATGGACCCTTCGGTCCACTTCTACCATATTGATCTCCCCACCCAGAGACTAAGGGATCTGCTATCTCTTCTCAGAACTAACCCTGCCTCTTGCTAAACTAAGTAGTCACCCAAATCTGCTGAAGCTGACAGCCAGACTCCTGAAAACCTTAAATGTCAGGTTACCCAAACAATAAAGTCAAGCAAATTCTTCTTCACATCATTATTTTTCTGGATATACTGGCAGTTTTAAGTGTCTCCCAAAATTATACCTCAGATATAAAAAGGAGTGAAGGAAAGCACTTATGGTCTGTGTGGAACCAAGCATAAGTATTCTTAGCCATTGCTTTCTGTAACTGCCATTTTAGAATTTTAGGTTTTGCTGGGAAAAGACTGCATTCCAAAGATAGTTTGGACCCTCACTCCACCCTTACTCTCCGATCACCGATGAGGGCGAACTTGCTGTAATTGGAGCTGTAGGTTGGAGCTGCATCTTGGCCTGGCCAGTCAGCTTAGAATGATAGCCGGGCAAAGTTGGAGATCGCATCCTTATAGCCAATGAGTAACTGCCAGCTTAATTTAACCTTATTAAAAGACCCCTGCTTCCTTTGTTTGGGGTTCTCGGTCTCTGCCACTGCGTTGGTAGGTGCCATGAACCCAGACTCTAGTCTGAAATAAACTTCCTTTTGTGTTTGCATCAGCTGTCTTTGGGTTCTTGGAGGCTGTGCTCGCCGAGTCTGCTGACCGTGGGCACAACAGTCTGCTGCTGTGATTTAAGATGATTTACGATGATTTGGGGCAGCCATCTTTGAGGCAAAGCAGTGGTTATTTCTGTGGTCTTCCAGTGAAGAGACTTACTTTCTTCAGCTGATGCAACAAGACACCCAATTGGAACTATGTATAGGAGCAATGCTATGAATAACATCAGTGATGGCACCAACTAGACCACCCAAATATCAGTGGTTTGATCACAATGGAAATTTATTCATGAAGTCAAAATTGTCATTCCTCATCAGTAGAAAAACTTTTCAGTGAAAGATTTCAGGAACCTAAGATCATCCCGTCTTGTGGTTCTACCATCTTCCAAGATCGTCAGGCTCATAGTAGAGGAAACATGCATAGAGAATTGTACAGGGAATAATTTTTATGTGCTAAGCTAGAACTCAGTCACAGACCATGATCAAATAGGGAAGGAAAGAAAATATGTTCTAGTTGTGTATCATGTAAAAGACCTACCTGGTTACTCTAATTTATTATTCTATGATTTTTTTTTCTAGATATTTTATTTTTAATTCTTTATGTTCAGTTGTACAGTTTTACCTTTGGGTGTGAGGTAGGGCTCAAGATTCATATATTTATATACAGTTTTCCACCACCACTTAGGAAGGGGGATCCTTAGCTATATGTTAACTTGGAAATTGTTGAAATCAATTGACTTTGATACAGCAGTTGTACATTTCTGTGTAACAAGTTACCCCTAAATTCAAAGGCTTTATTATATCAGTTTCTATGGTTTAATATCTGAAATTGGCTTACCTGGCTTACTCTATCTCAGAGTCTCTAAAGAGATTGTAGTCAAGCTGTTGGCAAAGTTATAGTGACTACAAGATTTGCTAGAATTACAGGATATATTTCTAAACTTGATGAAACTTACTTGTTGGTTTCCTATCATCCTTGCACTAAACAAGTATGCCTACCTCAAATATATGTGGGCAGACATAAACCCAAGTTCTTGATTCCTCTCAATTATCACTCCCAATTCACTTCACTTTTATACCCTCATAAGAGGAGACCTAAATTTACAAGTTTCTTTTGTTAACTTCTTGATATGATTTCTTTTGAAGAATAATTTTTATACCTAAACATAAAAGTTTGAAGAACACAGAATATTGAGCTAGTTTGATGTCTGTGTGCCTTTTCATTTTGTTTTCAACCTTGCTTATAGTTGTCTCATTATTTCTTCTAAAATTTTTTCTTTAAAAGAAATTTTCCTTCCACATTGCTTTTGAGTTTTCAAATTCTGAAATGCTGTGTAACAGAAAGACGCATACATACATAGATTGATCAAAATTCAACTATCTGAGTAGGTCCCTAAAGAAAAAAAGGCAACGAGTTAGAAGCTTTCTAAAATACTCAAAAGGATATTCACAAATAATTACAGTGATCATACTGGTGATATGTGATATGTAACTTTTTGTAATTATGTCAGGACATTGCTTTTTCCTGCTAATCACTAAACACAGGGAGAATAGATACTATGTCTGCCATGTTTTTTGTGGTTTTCATTTTGTTAATGTTGTTCTTAATAAATCTTGTGCTTGACACATAAAAAATAAATTACTACTTCTGTTAGGTTGGATTGTCTTGAACTGCAGTAAGAGCTATTTATACATTTCTCTGAGTTTAAAATATTAAGATATATATCCAAATAAATAATGTCATCTCAGCAGACTTTGTTTTTATCCCAATTATGTTTTTATTGCTCACAATATTTAAAAATCCTTCCTCAGTTGTGATAAGTCCTTGTAAGTGAATATGGTTTTGGTATTAAGATTAGGCAATCATCATTCTAACACTTGAGACTGCAGGTGAGTAATTAAACCGGATAAAACATAATAGTGAATTTTGACTTGTGACAATAAAGATACTGCTTTTTCTTAGTTTCTGTAACTCTTGAAGGTTACCTTAGATAAAAGTAGCAAGAAATAGTGTGTGACTTTCTAAGGTAGCTTACTTGGATAGAATCAGAATCTATTTGGATGTTGAATTGAATTTGATTTTTAAAAGCCCTGACTACTAGGTAAATTTCCAGTTACATTCTGAGATTGTTTGACCTCTAAAGATTTAGTCCTTAAGTTGCCACAGTGAAAGATTTTATATTCTTCTCATTCCAAATATAGAAAATCTCTCCTTCAAAAGCAATCCCAAAATGTAATCAAGAAAAATGTGAAAATTTCTTGTCTTTTTATTAAAATTATATACTTTGGCAAAGGTGAAATTACTTATAAATATTAAACAGATATTACCAATACAAAAGAAGCAGGATAATGTATAACATGTGCTAAGCTATGCCAGTTGTAATATTTATCATGCTCTATAAACACTGTAGAAGTTTCTTCATGTGAAACTCCCTTGAATTTTCTTTAGGCAGTTATTGAAAGGAAAGACAGGAAAGTGCTATCTCTGTCTACGTTGTTTTTTCCTCAGAGTAAGACTGCCAGATTAATCAACTGAAAACAGAAGACACCGAGGGAAATTTGAATTTTAAATAAATAATAAATATTTATAAATAAATTTTTGCATTTAAAATAAAAATATAAATTTTAATATATACTATATTTTGAATATATTTCCTTCTGTATCTCATCATAGTCATTCTTTGTGTATCTCAAATTTAATTTTAACTGGACTGGTAATGGGAGGTAGTTGACTTCTCTTGGATTGATGCCTCTACTCCTTGAGTATGATCTCTTTTGTTTTTTTTGTCTCTCTCAGTGTGGAAGCTCTACACTGTGAATTAGCTAAGGTGATAGTGATGACAGCCTATTATTCTTGACCTATCACCTTGGATCAGAGCTTCTGCTATGAGTGAGAGATGTGTGGAGGAAGGGAGGCATGTATCTCTCAATGTAATTTTCTGGAATATAGCTTCTCCACCATAGAATAGGGAATGGAGAGATGAATAATCACAGAGGCTTGTTTCTTCCATGGAAAAGTTGTAAATCTATATTGAGAAGTGGAAAGATATGAAATCCTAACTCCTTGGCTTTCTGTGGCTAGTGCGAAGTTTCTGTCTCATTCAACTTGAAGCTGGGGACTAAAACAAGGATCAAATGCTGTAACATTGTGCTATTCTTTTTGAGATTTAGTAGATTTTTGAACAAATGTCATTCATTTACTGTATGTCCTTATGACATTGTTTTGTGTTTTAAACATTGTTTTGTGTTTTGCTTTTTATTTAATAATTTTACCAATTATATTTGTTTCAGTGGGTAATGGGACTGTGGAGTTTCTCAGGTCACCAGCCAAAAGAGTTCATTTCTGTAACTCTAACTTAGGACCTTTTCTCCCAAATCTTTGAATAATTGAATGAATGATTGAAATGGGTTACCCTTTATACCTACCTATGGAAAAAAATATGGTGGGAGGTGGGAACAAAATATCTGTGTGCAATGACAGTCTTTATTATCAGCTTGAAATACCAAAAATAGGTAAATTTATTGTCTACAATAAAATTTAACTCCACTATATTTTGACTACATGATATTTTTCCTGTTCTTTATGAACAAACTAACCATTTAAATACAAGGAATGCAATGATTAATAACACACCTAAAAATCAGAAGTAAAATTGTGACCAGATTTTGGAATACATAATTATATAGTAAGAGGAGGTGTTTTTTTAAAAAGAATCAATTTAGAGAATGGTTTTAATCCATTTAACACAATCCCTCTGGTTCCATCCATGTCGTCTGCAAATAGCAAGTTTATCTTTTTTAGAGCTGAGTAGTATTCCATTATGTGTACCTACCACACATTCCTGGACCACTTGTCTGTTTCATATGACTGCTGAGCTGAGGCTGCCAGAGCAGAAGGGTGAGGGAGGAGAGCAAAGTGGGAATGTAGAACAATAGACTATGTGTGTCTTGGTTGTAGGTGTGTTGTGGTAACACATCTGAAGGGGGTGATCTTATACCTCTAAATAAAAAACAACAAACAATGATGTAAACCAATGTTACCTCAATTTAAAACAAAATTAAAGTAAAAAATGAAGGATAGAAACAGCTTTTTTAGACCATTATTTTCTTCCCTTAAGATACTATATGTATTTCTTATATTTTGTTTCAGAGGTGATTTTTTTTTTAATTTTTCATAGCTTTTCTTGTTTTCACAAATTTAATTGG
Source organism: Talpa occidentalis (assembly GCF_014898055.3). Classification (NCBI taxonomy): domain Eukaryota; kingdom Metazoa; phylum Chordata; class Mammalia; order Eulipotyphla; family Talpidae; genus Talpa; species Talpa occidentalis. The sequence continues at coordinate 21,001,470 of NW_023603184.1, read as the reverse complement.
TCATTGACCAACCCAATACTTCTATTCAGAGAAAAATTGCTTGGCTATCTTTCTTCCCCGTTTTCCATCTGTATGGGCAGTTTTCCGCTCAGAATTTAAACTGGTATAAAGAAAAGAATGCTTACTATTTTAATGCATGATATATGTGGTTTTATAAATAAAATAAAATATGAATATACAAAGAAATCAAACTCCCAATGTTACAATCAAACATTTTAATCTTCCAAACATTTGATTTATAGCTGTTTTATTTTCTTTTGTCAGTTTAAAACAATGGAACCAGATATATTCAATAGGAGGAATAAAGTGTGACATTTTGAGCTGTGCTCCACCTGATTAAAATAGCTCATCTAGTTCAAAATGTATGGGTTCACTGATTTGAGAAACCCATAATCCATGTAATGCTTTTATCTTTGTAGGACTAAGCTCCAATCAGAGACATTTTATTGCTGTTCATAAGTGCATCACCTCTCTTCCCAGGTTTCCCATGTAAAACCGTGTTCCTCCTAATCCAGGGCAATCTCCTCCATATTATAGAGTCTAGTACTATCAAAAGGGACTAAAGAGGATGGGCCACAGAAGATCATGTAATCGACTTTAGATTCTGTACAGGTTTTAAATGCATTTTATTTTTTTTGAGGAATAAAATAGAGTTTCATGCATGACAGCCCACTTCTGACACAGAACCTGTTATTCTACCCTTTGCTCCCTTAACCCTAAAGTATAAACATGGAATCCTCTCTGTTTCTCAATCTCTCTCTCTCTCTCTTTCTCTCTCTCTCTCTCTCTCTCACACACACACACACACACACACACACACACACACCTTTCTTCTCACTATTTCAAGTCCATTTCTAGTATCTTCCTTCAAGTTTAATCCCAAATTTACTTACTGGAAGTCATACCTTGAAACTGAAATATGGTTGGTTGGTTCCAGCTCATTTATTTTTTTCTTTTATTTTAGTCACGTCTGCTAGTTTATGAGAATAGAGTTTGCAAGCTGTTTCAATACTATCATATTTGTTCCCAGAGAAGTTGACTTTATTTTCACAGGTAATAAAATTGAAATTCCTATTTTCTACTATAAAATCAGCTACCTAAGGACAAGTGGTAATAACCATGGTTTAAATGCAGTAACTTTGAAGAGTCTATTTTTATTAAATTACAATCTGAATTGAGTTAGTGATTATGGAGAGCTTTATCAGAAGCTTTTTACATGAAATACGGTACTCAACTTATGTCAACAGGCAACATAATTCTGTCAGTCACCATTGTCATTGTATCCAGTTATTTTTAACACTCAAGGGGTCAGGGTGGTGGTTGGAAAATTTCAATGAATTGTAACAGAGACTTTACTATTGTGCCAGTAAGGAAATCATGTTCTATTTTATATTCACTGAACAATAGTGTATCTCTATTGGGTCACACAATCTTTGAATATAGAGTTCAGTTTTAAAGATCACATTTCAAAAGAAATACACATAACAGATAATGTCAGGAAATAGAAACTACTCAATTGAAATAACAGTAACTGCAATTATCTTGGAGAACTTTTAGAATATGAAAAAATAAGCTGTAGATTTGTGAAGATGGCTTAAACTCATTCAATTTGGCCTTGAATTAAATAGTTACAGCTTAGAAGGTTACTAGCAAAGCTTTATGAAAATATTTTGTTTTAATACAAAGTAAAGTTTCTTTCGTGGTCAGACTTTTTTGAAATATAAAATTCAAGTTTAGAGCACTGAGAGTTACACAGGGTACCGGGTTCATAGTTGCTCTACCTTGAGCATCTGGAATTCTGTAGCATGAAATAAGTTAAGGTATTAGCTGGGGATAATTAATAGGCAGATCTACCTTTAGTTCTTCTCACATTGGAATAAAAATATGAATGCCATATAAATTAGCAGAAGAAAAATACCCAATTTAATTACATGCATATGGAGAATGTATAAATTCTAAAGTAAATGGTTTTATTTCCTGAGCTAAAGACAGAAGGGCCTGGGGCATAAGAAGAGAGGAAGGAGGTCTCATATGATGAGGAGGAGTTGACTTATATGGCAAAACCTGACTTCTGGATGTTTTTCTTGCCTTAAATAGCTTTCTTAGATAAACTATTTCTAGGGCCTCCCTGGTAGTGCAAGGGGTTAAGATGCAACCTATGGAGTTATCTGCAGCCACTGCAGCATGAGTTCAATCCCGGGCCAGGCAGCCACCCACATGGTGCAGCAGACCTCCCCTGACTAGCCCACTGCTCCCCTCAGCTGTGTATTTCAGTCAATCTGCCTGTTCTGTTCCCTACTCTGTCTCTGGTGAATCCTCTCAGCCCCAGAAGATATTGTTCATTCTTTTTTTTTTTTTTAAAGATTTATTTATTTATGCATACAAGAACTGGGGTTTAGACCAGAGGTGTGGGGGGTGAGAGGATTCACCAGAGACAGAGTGGGGAACAGGACAGGAAGATAGACTGAAATACACTGCTGAGGGGAACAACAGGTGAGACAGGAGAGGTCTGCTGCACCATGCGGGTAGCTCGCTGGCCAGGGATCAAACTCGTGCTGCAGTGGCTGTGGATAACTTCATGGGTTGCGTCTTAACCCCTTGTGCCACCAGAGAGGCCCAACGATGCTGATTTAAATCCCCTAGTGTGTGGCACATGGTACAGTATTCCTGAGAAATTAGAAGACACAGCAATTAGAACAAAGAAACAAGCAGAGAGGATGATGGCACTCTCTTTAGACAGCCTTTGTGAACTATGTCAGGGCTGTTAGTTATCCTGAGCTTGTGTCAGAAAGGAGTTAATTTGCTCCCAATGAAATATTTATGTGTGCTGTCCAGTTAACTGAGTTTGTACAGAAACCTATTGAAATTGGAAAAAGGCATAGTTGTTATAAATTCTCATGTGCATTAATTAATTTTTGTTGCCTCATTTATCAGCAGGTGTTTCTGTAAGCCTGCAAATGTGCTGGACTCTAGCGTTTTCAAGATTAAGCTCAGAGAAACCATAGGCATGCCTGTAATTCATAGTATTACTTGCCATATGAAAGATATGTACAAGATAACTAGTGGGGGAAGGTGCACAGCCTGAATGAGTGTTTACTTTCAAATCCTACGGCTCTTGATTCCAGTATTTGTTCCTACACTTACTGGTTCTATGGTATGTTTTCTTTAACTCTTACTTATGAATGAGTTATAATGTGATTCTCTTTTTTATATTTATATATATTTGCATGTGTATAAACTACTGTAAAAAGTGTTCAATAATAATGAGATATCGTTGCTAGTCATCATATTATATATACATGTGTGTGTATATATATATATATGTTTATATGTTATATGTAGATACCCAGAGAGGGAGGGAAAGAAGTAATTATATTCATCTCAAGATATCTGAGAAGGTATCAAGGAGAAAGTAGTTTCAAAATCATTTAACAAGAGAACTATGTAGAAATTCCTTAGGAAATCAAGAAGTTCAGGTATTCCAGTAAGAAGAAATTTGATGTGCAGACAAGTCACCAGCTTCTTCATACCCATCCCCACCAATTTGGTGGACATTGCAGGTGTAGTTAGCATTTGCTGAATATTCCATGTGCTCTCTTAGCCTTCTCTTGCCATTATATTAGGTAAATAGTATTGGATACTAATTAAGGAATCAGACAGAAGTGATGAGTTCCTGCTAGTTTTGCCCTTTGAAAACATCCTGTGTGAAAACTCTAGCACTCTTTTCCCTTGGCAGGTTGATATAGGAGTCTCTGTGTTGAGGTGGTTGCATCACAAGTTTGACAGATTCTGATGAACTTTGCATCTCAGAATGCAAGGTTCCCTGGAGTGCACTATACCTACATGAATTATAAAACCTGTATGTGTATGGTGTGTGTGTGTGTGCGCGCGTGCGAGTGCAGTGCGTGCTGAACCACTGAGATCTCAGTGTGTTGCAGTAACTAGCATTGCATATTCTGAGTTATGAAAACTACTTCTCTCTGATCCCTCCTCTATACCCTCAGTGCTGAACATGTATATTTTCCCATTCAAAAGTTTAGCAAGTTGAACAAAACTATCACTGTTGTACTGTCACTGTTAAGTACAGTTACAACCCAGCTAGTAAACTATAGATAAGATAGAACTAACCATCTGCCTTTTCACTGGTATAAAGTAATTCAGTCCTTCAATGGCCAACATCAGAGGAGTTTTCTGTTCAGCAATTCATTATCTCCTAAGTGATAACACTATCTCCTAAGTACTGTAAGGTTTTCAAAAACACAGATGGATCATGAATAGAAAATAGGTATGAAGCACAATAAATTGAAAATAATTGAATTGTTGTGACACTTCAGGCCACTGAAGCTATTAAAATATATTGTCTTAAAAAGTAGTATTGGAGAGGCCTTCCTGGTGGCGCAGGGGTTAAGCACAGTACTGTGAAGCTATCCACAGCCTCTGCAGCACTGAGGTAGATCCCTGAGTGGCCAGGGAGCTACCGACTTGGCACAGCAGACCCCTCCTATCTCTTCTGCTGCTCCCCTCAGCAGTGTGTTTCAGTCAGCATGCCTGTTCTGCTCCCCACTCTGTCTCTGGTGAATCCTCTCACACATACCCCCATACCTCTGGACTGTACCCTAGTTCTTGTATGCATAAATAAATAAATCTTAAAAAAAGTAGTTTTGAAATGAGAATGAGATTTCACAGGCATTATTTGAAATAGTCCAAGTACTTATTCACCACATGCAATTACCTGTAAATACATATAAGAGGGAGATATGGCACAGCTAAGTATAGTAAAATTAGATTTATGAAGTTTTGCCTAATGTGCAAACAAAGAAATAAAAATATTTAATCACCTTATTCATTATAATTCCTTTAAGTCTATGCTGAGCAGGGGGATGTGATATACCATGAATAACTAGGAAGGTGTATCCAAGGAAAAATAAAAGTTCATGCTTTAAATACTTCATAAGTTTAAGTCCAGGGTAAATCCCAGGAAACAGAAGCTATAATCCATATAGAGAAATTGTAATACTGGTAGCAGTTACTCAGAGCAGGACATGGGTAATAAGATATTTGAAAAAAAAAAAAAAAACAGCAACAGACCAACACAATGTTACATGAATTGTTTAGAAGGATGGGATTCAATTTTGCTGACAAAAAATATGTATTTTTAACTTTCAGTGAGTCTGTGAATTATATATTATTTTAACATCTTTTAGATGAAAAAACTATGAATCAAAGAACTAAATGCATGATAAGTCCCCAGCTAGCAAGGGACAGAAATGGAATTTGAATGGTCTCACTTTACAGAGAAACCTATTTGCCATGTGCCAAAGGTAAGAGAAGGGAAGGGGCTAGACCAAATTTGGAGATCCTTCCTAACTCTGAGTTTCCATAACAATATATACAATTACTTTCATAAAATAATCAATAGCATTATATCAAGTTGTAATATCATATCCTTATGAACACAGAGTGTGTAAATGAAGAAAAATTTAGAGGTGCACCATAGAGCACATTCTAGAAACTAAGGAGCCAACTTGCTTAAATAGCAGAGGAAACTTCTGTGTCTTCCTTTTTTTAAAAAAAGATTTATTTATTTATGCATACAAGAACTGGGGTATAGGCCAGAGGTGCTGGGGGTAGAGGGGTGAGAGAATTCACCAGAGACAGAGTGGGGAACAGAACAGGCAGACTGACTGAAATATACTGCTGAGGGGAGTAGCAGGTGAGACAGGAGAGGTCTGCTGCACCATGTGGGTTAGCTCCTTGGCTGGCCAGGGATTGAACTTGTGCTGCAGAGGCTACTGATAGCTACACAGTGCTGTGCTTAACCCCTTGCAGCACCAGGGAGGTCCTGTGTCTTCCTTTTAAGGTCTAATCTGTACTGTCAGTCTCAGAAAGCACAAAATGTGTTTTTTCAACTGATTTTTCTGATTTAAATTTGCATGTCTTTTCTCCCAATTTATAGTTGCTAATATCTTCCATAAGAAAATGTGGGGATGGATTATATTAATTATTTGAAGTTGTATTTATTGTTAAAGGATTTTAAGAAAGAGTATTTGCTCAGCACTCTGACAACAAAAGATGGTGCTTTGTCCAAGAGATCAATGAATCTGGAAAAGAGGAACTACCTATTGGACATTGAATTAATACCAGGTTTCAATCAAACTGATAATCCACAACAATTCAAAGGGCCTTTTTTATATAAATCTCAGCCTCTATAGAGTAAACATGGGTCTCAGTAAAATTTGACAGAACTGGACAATAGGCCACAATCTTTTCTTTCCAGAAGATTTATGTTATGAGAGAGTGTGTAGGACTTAAACTTCTTTTGAGCTACCTGGTGGGATTTTTTTCCCTGTACTAGAAAAAACTTACTTGTAGGGTAACATATCTCTGATTCCATGCCCCCCTTTCTTTCTCTAGCGGTTTCTTTTATCACTTGACTGGAGCTCCCAGGCATTAGGTTCTATTAGTACATGTTATTGGAATGTAATGGAGCCATTATCTGGAAGGAACCAGCACCCATATTATGGAAATGAAAAATGGAATAACAATAGTTAGATTTAGTTGTACACAATAGGTGGCTATTTAGGGATGTGATTCCCATCACCTACTCCTGAGAGTTCTGATAACTATGCCACAATAGCACTGCATTTTGGTCAAACAACTTTTAATTAAATGCAATATTAGAAAAATTCAGTGGTGTTGGTGCCAGATGAATTCCTCTAAAAATCTATTATTCTTCATTCTTTCACATAAGTGTCCACATCATATAGTAACATCTCTGCTATTTGGATTTCCTTCTTTGTTTCTCCAGTAGAGAAGTTTGTTAGCATAGGTAAATGTATTTTAAGTATGTTTGGGAAAGTTTGGTTGGATGCATACTAACAAAAATGCTTTTCCTTTCAATGTATTTATTGTTACATGTCTCAATAAAAATAAGTCAAAATTTTAAAGCAAAAACTTTAAAACATATTTGTAAAAGCTATAAAATTACATACTGGAACTGCAACTGACATGTTTTCAAAAGAAGTAACTTTTAACAAGCACATTTGGGAACTGTGATTCAAAAGTGGTATGGTTATGTTTTATTCATTTTATCAAATGGCCATTTTGATAAATTATAGATGCCAATTTTCACAAATGCACTAAATTTTTTTTGTCTTTCAGTCAAAACTTATGCGCACACTCTCCAACAGTCACCAGTAGGCTGGCTCAGGAATCTAGAGGAACGATGGCCTTAACTTGTACATTTGCACTCAGCTCCATTTGGGTAGAAATGTGTAAAGATTATAGCTTAGGATCCCAAATTTGTAGAACGTTATATATTGGATCATTTACAAGTCTGACCTTTATATAAAATTTAGGCAATTGTTCAAATTACTTTTTTCACCATTCTCTTGATGAGTGACCCCTGAGTAAGCAATACACATACATAAGGGTTTAACATATATTTTAAGGACCTCATCCAGTAAAAGTGAGAAAAAAAGTTCCATCTTGAATTTTTGATCACTCCCTATTTTCATAAACTATTAATGCAATGTTGTAGAAACTGGTTTAATTAACAGGCAAGAGCAGCAACAACTATTAGTTCTGCTGTTTGCTTATAATGACTAAAAAGTTCCATAGCAATCAGGTTTCTTGCCAGAGTCTGAGAAATGCTCAGGGATGCAGAGCCAGCTCAGCTAGAGGGACTGGTCATAAGGACCTGCAGTGAAATATAAGATTTATAAGTCACAAGTAATAAATGAAGTCCTTGCCTCTAGCAGTTGAGCTGCTATAGTCTTAGGGAGAATTTGATGATGGTTGAGGTAGAAAGTGAACAGTCTACATTAGAGAAAGAGGTCTGAGCATAAAACCTAAAGGATAAATAAGACAATAAATAGTAAGAAAAGTCAAGAAGGTCACAGTCAAAAAGTTGAAGAATTGATTGGAATGGAATAGAGGTTGGATTGAGGCATGAAGTTGTAAGTCATATGTGGTTTTGTTGTATAAGAACGAGTCTGTGGACTGTAGTTCAGATCTAAGGCAGACGATCACTTGTAATCACTAAAGAACTCAAGGACTCTTCCTATTGATAAGTCTGCAGGGTCCTGGCATTGGCCTTCTTAGTATCCCAGCTATTGTCTAACAGTTAGGCATTGCCTGCAAACTATTGCTGCTAGAAATGCTTCCTGAAAACTAAAAAGAATAAAACAATATCTCATTTGGAGAATATGCTACTATTGCTATCTCTTTAGTTCTGTGTGCTCCATTGATCCAGGTGAAATGCCTACATCATTATCCAGATGTAAGCTTTGCTTCATAATCTTTCTGTGTCTTCTCATTTGAAAAATGGAAAGGATAAATAGTAAATGGTATTTACTATTAATAAAAAGAGCTCAGTGTAGGTAATGGTATATAGATGGTTTTAAAAACATGACTCTCAATTACACAGTGTATTAGATTGAAAAAAATAAGTTAGATCTTCAAATTTCAATTCCTTTCTATTATGATGGAAATCATCATCATCATTATCATCATCATTTCAGAGGATTTTGGGGACTGTAAAATAAGGTAATTATATAAAGTCTTGTCCAGCTGGCAAAGGGCAAAAACGTTCGTTCTAAATTTTGTCATTTGTTTAAAACTTTCCTCTCCAAACGCCTCACTTTCAACATGTTCAGTTTAAATTATAGTAACTTCAACTACTATAAAACCTATCCTTTCTCATTCTTGATGATGTGAAGCATCCTAAGCCAAATTACACCATTAAAATATTTAATGATGTGGGCCTCACACAGCAGTTGAGCGCTGACTTGCGAAGCTTCCCTCCGTCTCTGCAGTGTTGGTTCGATCCCCGGCCACGGGGTGAGGTTCCCACATGGCGCGCAAACCTCTCCTGCCATCCACTGCTCTCCTCAGCAGTGAACTTCATCAGTCTTCCTGCTCTGCTCTCTGCTCTGACTCTGGTGAATTCTCTCACCCTCCCGCGCTTCTGACTGTACCCAGTGCTTGTATAAATAAAGTATAAATAAATAAATCTTTTTTAAAAAATGATGATATCATACATTAAGGCAGGTATTTGTTACATTTATTATTCTCCAGTGTCTTCTTTTTTTTCCCCCTTTTTGAGTTATACTATTCAATTGGACTAAGAAAAGGCCACTTGTTTTAACTTAAGTCTTCTTATTTGCTGCCCAGAGCTTCAGATGCTTTCTGAGTTCCTTCAGATACGATCATCTCAGTTTCTAAGAATATGAAGAAATGGGACCCATTGAACAGGCTAAGACATCTCAAGAGACTACTTTTCTTATCCTGGTTGCTTTGCCCTCCCATGTAAGTGTCCTAAGCTAATTAATTGCTAACTTTACAACTTTATTCACCCAACTTGATAAGAATTTTATCTTTAAGAGGCAGAAACAATGGAAGTTAAATATGATTGTTGATTTTCTTTTTTTTTTTTTTTTTTTTTTTTTTTTATAGAGGCATGCTTTATTTATTTATTTTATTTATTTGTTTTTGTTTTTGTTTATACATGCACTGGGTACAGTCAGAAGCGCGGGAGGGTGAGAGAATTCACCAGAGCCAGAGCGGGGAGCAGAGCAGGCAGAAGGACCGAAGTACACTGCTGAGGGGAGCAGCGGGCGGCAGGAGAGGTCTGCGCGCCATGTGGGACCCTCCTCCAGTGGCCGGGGAGCAGCCGGGGATCGAACCGGCGCCACAGAGGCTGCGGGCAGCTTCGCAACCCAGCGCTCAACCGCTGCGCCACCGGGGAGGCCCTGTTGATTTTCTTAAATGCTAAAATGTTTCAGAAAATTCATAACTATCAGGTAAAGTAGTCTGAATAGCCTAGGGTATTCTATAGTTGTATAAGAACTCTTGAAGCTCAGTATCTTAACAAAATAAAGCCCATATTGCTGTTACTCAGATACCCAGATGGATGGAGGGGCAGGGACTGTCATTCCTTGGTGGGCCCTGATGGTTAGATGAGGAAATATGGCTAAGTGTGAATGATCACCATATATATAATAGTAAACATAAGATATTAGATTTTCTAAATTATTATTTTATTATGTAGAAATAATTATTATTTTTATTATTTGTTTCTATTAACTCATTAATAAAGAGAAGACATGAAAATAATTGAAGCTAAGGAGAAATTTTGAGTCTAGTATCTGGATGTTTATAATATAAAGAATGTCCCTTTTTAAGCTATATGATGTATATGGCTCAATAAATATTTATAAGTTGATTTAAAGAAGAGAGAAACATGAGACCATTTTAAAAGTAACATAATTAGAATATTGCTACCTCTGGAAGAAAGTTTTATCAAGGCAAATTAAGAGAGGAAGCAGCAAATGTTTTCTCTGAAGGACTGAAGTGTTTGAGGCTTTGTGGGCTAACAGGTGAAATAGAGAATACTATATAAGTAAGCATTTACATAAAATGAGAGAAAACAAAGTATTTTCAGAGGGTCAAGATTGAAAAGAAGATTCCACAGACATTGGAGAGGACAGGCAAGAATCAGCATTTATGTATTAGCAAAAGAACAAGGAAAATCTCCACGGAGCCCTCTCTGGGCAAGAGAGAGATTTGGGGCTGTGCCGGGGTAGAGGTCTATACAGTTTTTAGGTCTGGGGCTTGAGAACAAACAAATTGAACTTTATTGGCTGAGAAAGTGAGAACAGTGAACTTGGCTAAAGTCCATCATTGTTGCTAGTTGTGAGCAATCATCAGCTGTGGCAGATGTAAGTTTCCTGACCATTTTTGAGGTGAACATCTCTTGGAGGCTGTGTGCTCCAGTTCCAGTTTGAATCTGCCTGGTCTCAAGGTCTGTGACTCTTCTGGGTCTGCAACTTCCTTTTACCCAAAAGTAGCCAACTTGATAAACTGTGGACAGATAGCTCCAAAATGGTAAAACAAAAGAAAAGCAATGAGCCAAGAAAATTTCTGGCAGCAGGTATCCAGGCCAAAAGTTATCAGAATTTTAATCTCTCATTTTAACCAGCTTGTGGGAACAGCAAAATTCTTTCAAGATTGTTCTCCTTGAGTCCTGCCTTGTCTCTGTCCTTGTCCCAAGACCTTTCCTGTTTCAATAACAGTTGAATACAACTTTTATTTATTTTTTTAAATATTTATTTATTCATGCATACAAGAACTGGAGTACAGCCAGAGGTGTGGATGGTCAGAGGATTCACCACAGAGAGTGGGGAGCAGAACAGGCAGATCTACTGAAATACACTGCTGAGGGGAGCAGCAGGTGAGACAGGAGAGGGCTGCTGTGCCATGTGGGTTGCTCCCTGGCCAGCAGGGGATTGAACTGAACGGGTGCTGCAGTGACTGGTGATAGTTTGATAATGCTGTTTTTAACCCCTGTGCCACCAGGGAGGCCCTGAATACAATTTTTAACACAAGTTTACTGATAGAAAACCAGAATTCTGTTTGGAGGATCATATTTTACTTAATTTGATTCAAAGCTATCGTTGCTTTTTATTAAAGTGAATTGCAGAATTTCATCTATTAATGGTGATATTTAATATAAAATTGCACGTTTCACAATTAAGTATGTCTTTTCACATATATAGATATAGCAAGTACAGCTATCAATCCACAAGTATATGATGTTAATTAAGCATAATCATTACTTTGAAGACATTTATAAAGTTGTAATAAATTATCCTCTTGATATTTAACTTTTAGTATGCCATTATGCTGAGATAATTACTCCTAATTTGTTAGAAGTACCTCAATTTCCCAGAAATCTATAATTTAATATATGAAATGCTCCTTGACACTTGAAGTCCAAAAATAAGAAAATTCATGGAAATGACATTTAAACTTAGAACAGGGCCTCCCCGGTGGCGCAGCGGTTGAGCGCTGGGTTGCGAAGCTGCCCGCGGTCTCTGCAGTGCTGGTTCGATCCCTGGCTGCTCCCCGGCCACCAGAGGAGGGTCCCACATGGCGCGCAGACCTCTCCTGCCGCCTGCTGCTCCCCTCAGCAGTGTGCTTCGGTCCTTCTGCCTGCTCTGCTCCCTGCTCTGGCTCTGGTGAATTCTCTCATCCTCCCGCGCTTCTGACTGTTCCCAGTGCATGTATAAACAAAACAAACAAACAAACAAATAAATAAAAACATGCTTCTATAAAAAAATAAAAAAATAAACTTAGAACAATAATATATCTATGTGACAAAAATAATGAATCTATATAACAATAGAGCTTTATCTTCTTGTTTTAATTTTAAGAGTGTGGAAAATAAAGAAATTTGACATTATTCATAATTCAAATATCACCTGTTTATATTTTGCATAGAATTATGATTTTTGCATAGAAATACCTATTTATTTTGTAATTTTAGGTTGAACTCATAAAACTCTATCAAGTCTGTTACATAAGCTAATTTCCAAATCAACTTAGGATTCAATAATAGTGTTAGAAGGTAATTCTCATTCAGAAAAAAATTAATCACAAAGCTGAGCTTCAAGTATCAAAATAAAACTTGACTATGACTAACTTTTTAAATTAATATCCAGTCACTCAACCCAAGATAGCTTCTCCTTCTGATAAAATTTCCCATTTTGACAATGAACAAAAGTGTGAGAATGTGAATGAGAGCAAATGAAGTTCACTCTTACTTCAATGACACTTGGCAAATTTAATGTTTATGACAAAATACATTCTAATGACTAACACAATGAGTTATCATAAGTTTTATACATTTTCCAAAAACATTGTAAATCTCTTTAAGCACATTCTGTGCCAAACATTTTTACAGAGGAAATGTAATTAGCTTACAAGATTCTATATTAGGTTATACTCATTTAGCGCTTTCTCGGCTTCTTTGAAAAATGTCCTCTCTCATAAATTTTCCATGCAGAATATTCACCAAGGTTAATTCTCAGTGACTTCTTGGTGTGGACTTCTTGAATAAATCATAACTGAGCAGCATCAGTAATAGTTGTTGACTAACCAAAAGAAAAGCAAAGCCACCAAAAATCATTATTTTAAAATTGACTATGAATGTCAATCTCTTCGATACATTGCTCTGTAAAAATGCCTACCCCTTGAAATATTTATTTTCTCTGGTCACATTTTTTTTCAGTTACTGGTATCAAACACAATATTATTAAATCTCTGTCACTGAATGATTTTTCTGGCTCAGCTTACAAATGAGCTGCATAGAAACTTTGCTAGCAGGGACATTTTAATTTTTCTGAGACATCTTCTAGTGAAAAACTTCTTAGCATTCAAAAGATTGAACATTCTTTTTCAATGTTTGCTCCTTTCTCTCATGTCACAGTACCTGTTTTTCCAACCACTTAAACTCATCTACAAACTGGCAATTGATGGAAAATTATTAAAGCAAACTTAACTCTCAAGAATATTTGATTGATTCACTTGTGTCAATTGCTTGTAGAACGCTTTTACCTTTTAAAGACAGATATGTTCTCTCTAAGTTGTCCCAGATAAAATCTAAATATTGTATTTGCATTATTTTGTCATGACCTAGGTTCCAGGGCCCTCACCATTCCCTATCATGCTTCTTGTTGGCAACATTCCACTTGCTTACTCACTGTACCAACGTCAGTCCTCCAGATTTTACTTACTTTGGTAAGACTTGGCAGGTTATATACCTCTGCATTACACATCACATAAATGGAATTCAGCTTATACAATTATTAAAGGTTTATATACATTGTATATATGCAATCATGATGCATTTTGAACATTAACTTGTTTTTACATATATCTCTTTCTCCATCCCTACTGATCTGATAAAATGGTGTATAAATGATACAACTGACAGTCAATGCTCTTAAACAATTTTCCCCTTGTGCTATAACTATTAAGAGCCAAGATTTGAAACTAGGTCAGTCTGTACATTTCCATGGGAAACTGTGTCTTACAATTCTTTCCTTGGGCTCTCTCTTTCTCCCTCCCTTCCTTTTTTTATTCTTCCATTCAGTTAGAAGAACTGTGAACATAAATTAGATCAAAACTAGAGTTCAGTCAAGGAAAATATAAAATAACTCTCCAAGTCTCTGAAATGAAAAAAAAAAATTGTAATTTCCTGAATATAGCTCTTTAAACATAAATATTAGTATCTGTAATTTAAAGGTAAATCAAGAAATTATTTGACTTAAGATATGTTTTTCTATTCTTTAATTATAATGTCTTTATTGGATAAATAGTTTAATTATAAAGTGTAGAAAAATCTACTTATGGTTAATTCGCCAATTTTAAGCATGAGCTACCTCACGATTTCAAATATTTCAGGATAATAACATAATTTGTTCTCATTAAGTAGAGCACTGCTTTGCATTCTTCTTAAACCTCAGAAAGAAAGAAATTCAAAATCTTTAAATGATACGAAAGTTTCTTGCATTTTAAAGTCAATACAAAGTGACCAAACAAGTAGTTGTGTATTGTTATGGTATGGATAATACTGTAAAAGAATGAACAATATGAGGCCTCCCTGGTTGTGCAAGGGGTTAAGTCTCAGTACTATGAAGCTGTTATCAGCCATTGAAGCAGAGTTCGATCGATCCCCAGCCAGGGGGCTGACCCACATGGCATGGCAGACCTCTCCTGTCTCACCTGCTGTTCACCTCAGCAGTGTATTTCAGTGAGTCTGCCTGTTCTGCTCCTGACTCTGTCTCTGGGGAATCCTCTCAGCCTCCCCCACCCCACCTCTGACCTACACCCCAGCTCTTGTATGCATAAATAAATAAATCATCAAAAAAAAGAAAGAATGAACAATATCTGAAAGGCATTGAGTAACTGTGAGCATCAAAACAATTTTCAGTGGATTATCCCTGGTAAATAGACTTCTTCTAAAGTTCCACCCTCCTATTGGGTGTTCAAAGAAAAAAGAAATAGTCAAATAAATTATTTCAAAATAAAGCAGTTACCAATATTTTATAAATTTATATAAATCTCAGCCATTTTCTATGAAACACTCATTAATCACAAGGTAGTGCTATGGAAGTGATTTATAACCTGACACCATGACTGATGTCCATAGGCACAAATAAACTTGTGTTGCATTTCATTCTTAATCTATATGTTGGCTCACAGATGCACTGAGTGTGATATTCAGGGACTGATTATCCTTATTTATTAGGGATATTCTTCTCCTCAGGCAAATTTTCTATACTTTGCTACTTATCTATATTACTTTGATCAGGCACTTCTGGATACTCTTGCATAACCCAGTGAATAAGCAAGCGGGAAAAGTCATAAATAATTCAGCATTGTGGAGCCCAGTGGCAGGCCTTCTGAACAGCAAAGTAGCTCAGCTTTGTTGGCATTGCTTGATTGTCACTGAATTTCTGCAAACGTAGCTGCTGCACATCCCTGTTTTTTGTTTTTAAGTGTCCTTTTCTGTTTAGACTCTATTTGTTACGTAGAACAATAATGAACAAGAGATACTGGAATTGCAATTTCACCTTCATATTTGATTACTTTCAAACACCTCTAGACATATTTGGACTCTCCCTATCCTGTGAGCAGGGACCACATCATGACTGAGCAGACCATATATTTTATCATCTAGATCAGGACACCTTAGACTATGACAAGGTTATCTATTTGAAACACCAATAAAACATTAAGCATAAACTGCAAACTGGAGTGTATGGTCATAATTAGGATGAGGGAAAGAGTTCAGATGTTGGGTTTAGACATGAATTTGAATGCTAATTCTCTTCTTTATCGGCTTTATGGTCTCATGCAAGTTACTTAAATTCTGTGGATCTCAGATTCTTTGTCTAAAATTAGACTACTAATTAGCCTTATCATGATGCATGAGGATTAAGTTAGGTAAAAGCATTAAAATAGTGTCTAAAAATATATATAGTTATTAAATGTACTTACCATGATTAACATTATCTTGTATCTTTTTTACATTGAACAGTGGTACATGGAAGTTTTTCATTTAAGAGCCTTTGAGCACATTCACAAAAGAATAGATAAACGAACAAACACATCAAAAACTGAATTTCAGTTGGAATCAAATAATCATGGCTGATTTTCATAATAATCTTATAAGTCATAGAAGGACTGATAAATACAGAGAGCGTGCTAGAAGTAGGCAAGCCTGTCTTGGATAAACTACAAAATAAATTCAAGTCAGTGGTGTTAGTAGACAATTAATCAACTTCATTTCTTCACTTGAATTAAGTATGTAAATTTCTAAAAATTTACTTACCAAGTATTTTTTATCATTGTCTCTTTTCTGTTTTAAAAGATCTATCCTGATTACAGGATAGACTAGGTTACATTGCTTAATATCTTGACGACTATGTAAAGTGTAGAGTTGGTGTGTATGACTGAGTGAGGCAACTGTTCTGTCATCCACAAAATACCTGCGTGACTCACGTTTCCTATATCCCTTGGCTCCACTATCTTAACATGAAAACTCCTCTCTGATAATTGTTATACAGGAAAAAATCTCTGTAAGAGCTCATTCCAGCAAACAAATGCTTCATCATGGAAATGTCACGTCCCATTCTTATCACATGAACTGGTCGATCATATGGTCAAACATGGCTCAAATAGTGAAATATAAACTTCTCAAATGTCTATAGGAACAGATAATATATGTCAGCATTAAGAGACTCTCTCACAGATGTTATCTTCAATATTAAAGAAAACTGTAAAGAAACTTTCATTACTTATGAGATCAAACTAAGATATTCTGTCTGTTTATTTTGTGAATTAATTTATTTCTTTATCCAGGAGGATCTGCTTCACTTTGTGTAAAGGTGTAACAGCTATGTTGTATGCTTCTTTATTTCTTTAACTTTACACCATAATATGTGTGTGTGTGTATATACATATATATATATATATACATCTTATAATTTTCAGAATTATATATCTAGGAGTTGTATAATGTTCCATAAAAAGTATCAAAGCTTATTAAAGTATCAAAGCTTATTAAATCTCAATATCTCATTTGTTTCTAGTTTTAAGTATCAAAGTGCTGAAAAAATATTTGAAATAGTTAAAAAAGACAATATATTGTCAGAAATGTGTAATTCTGGAAGTGAGCTAAGGTAAAAGGAAATACCAAAAACTCGAATTAAACCAGAATTGGGGTATTTCAGTAATTTAAGCAAATAGAGATGAGATAATGAACTGTTACAATGCTGAAATAAATGATTCACTGAAGCAAGAGATTTGATTGGATCTAATCAATATTTATATAGAGAGAATGAAAAACCAAAAAAAGCATTAAAGACAATTTGGAAATATTAAACCTGCATGCCCATGAGATGATACTACTATAACAGAGGATATAGTGGTATTTATTTTTTCTTTAATTTTTTGTTTATTTTGGTCACTCACATTTACTCACCGTATATATTTTTTTTGCCAAAATACATGTCCCCCATCCTTAGTTTTGGTGAGGCGGACACCATATACAGAACTCCAAAACAAAATATGTGACCTCAGGACTTGAAATACTTTCCACCCTCTTGGCAGGGGGAATGCCAATTTCAGTCAATTGGGAAGTAGTGAATTGAAAAGTTGACTTTTCTCACAAGGACCAAAACTTTGAGATGAAAGATCAAAGAGCAGATGGAGCCAGTCTGAAGCATTTCAGATTTTCATATGTTACATACTAGGAAGCAGAAATTACTAGCCTTGCGACATTTTGTTTTACTTACTTCCAAAGGTCCAGATCAGACACACCTGCAAAATATGTCACTGAAATTCAAAATTCACATACACACAGACACTTCATTTTATTATTAACTAAAATTTCACATATCCATCCTAAACTGTTATTTCTTGATTTTACACCAATTAAAAAATGGCTACAGATGATCATTTTTATTAAATGATTATATTGCTCTTTTCCCTTTGCTTGCTATAAAAATGCATTCTCTTTTCCATACTCCTAAAATTTACAACATAATTTCAGTTAAATAAATATGTAATATTTAGATTCTAGTGAATATGTTTATTAGTCAGCTCAGGCTACAGTCACTGAAAGTTTATTTTCTCATGATTCTGGAGGCTGGGAGTCTAAGATCAGGGTTCAAATGTGGTCAGGTTCTGTTTAAATCTGTCTTTGTGGCCTGAAGGTGGTTGTCTTCTCACTGTCTTCACATGACTCTGCTGTTTTTTCCTCTTCTTATAAGGGTGCTTGTCCATATAGGATTTGGTCCCCACTCTTATGGTCTTATTTAAATTTACCTCCTAAAGATCCTGCCATCACATTGGAGGTGAGGGCTTCAAATAAGATGTTGGGGGCACACAATTCAGTTCATAATAATATGTAAGTGAGTTCACCATGTAGGGTGGATAATATACAATAGATAATAGATTGATAGATCATCTTTATTTTAAGCATTGATAATTTAGCTACATGGGAAAAAAAGAAGGAAAATAGAAAAGGAACTAATATATAACTACTCTTTACAGGGATAATCATACTAAATTCATTCAAACAGAGATCAAAGCATATTACTTTTTTAACAATGCTGTCTATTTTAAGAAAGTCATTTTTCAAAATGTAGCAAAGGCAGACAGACCTGACATTCTTTTTCCCTGTTTTAATTATTTCCATAGAAAGTTAAGGTACTGAAAACTATCTTTGTCATATCCTTCATGTTAAAAATTAGTTTCATGCTAATATTTTACTGAACTTACAGATGAGCACACAAATCAATAATATTTATTAATTTTAAATTTAGAAACAAATTACTCACTTGTAAGCAGTAAGGAGTCTTTTAGATTCCAGGTGTACAGAGTTGGAATGATTTCTATCTTTGGTTCTTGCATGACCTTGTTTTATTTTGTTTAATAAATAAACATAACTTGAATTTAGATCAATATCAGTTACCTAAGTCTATCCAATATTCCTCCACTTCTCATCTTACCTACCCAACAAAGCACCCCCTGTGTTCATCTGCTTATCAGTCTTTTACAGTTTTCTCATATATATTTAAATTGAAACTGCTTTTCTTGGTTTTGTGTCTTATCTTAGAATATCATACTTCATGCTGTAATCTGGAATTTGCTTTTTTTCACTCAGCATTATGTTACTGAGATTTATCCACTGTGTTTCATATATTATAGATTGTTCATTCTGCAGGCTTATAATATTTCCCTGCATCACTTTTTAAATTAATTAATTAATTTTTATTGAGATAATATTTGGATATTCCCATTAAGTATCGCCAAAGTAATGCACCACCACCAAATCACCAGTGGTCTCCCATCACAGTCCATTTTGTTCCTTTCCTCTTTGCTTTAACCCCTCCCACTATCCCTCTGGATGCTTCAATTCTTTAGTTACTTTTCAAAGGTTGGTTTTAAAGCTTGTCTTTATCTGATTGTTATTTTAGTTACACATGTTATATTCCACATGTTAGTCACACCATCCAGTATTTATTCTTGTCCTTCTAACTTATTTCACTTAGCAATGGCACAAATGGCATGAGTTTATCTTTTTTTCAATCATTGAAAACTATTCCTTTGTGTATATAGACTACATCTTCTTATGGATCATTATAATAATATTAATTTACCTGCACATGGGCATTTGAGTTTGCATAAGTCTCGACGTGGCTTATAAGGCTTGTTTCTTTCAGAAGGGACAAAGTTATGAGCTGTGCTGCCATTGTCCAGGATTAGACTGCAAACTTGTTCTCCTTAAATAAAAGTGTTCCTGGAGTACATGATGAAATTACATTGGTATGGGACTGAATATCTCCATTAGAAATTGAAACAAGCTTCCTCCTTAGTGGTTCTTAAACACAGCTACATTATACTTACATAGACAGCTGTTAAAAACAAAAAACCAGGCCTCCCTGGTGGCACAAGGGGTTAAACTTCAATATAATGAAAATAACCACAGCCACTGCAGCATGAGTTTGATCCCCAGCCAGGGAGCTACCCACATGGTGCAGCAGACCTCTCCTATCTCGCCTGCTGCTTCCCTTAGCAGTGTATTTCAGTCAATCCACCTGCTCTGCTCCCCACTCTGTCTCTGGTGAATCCTTTCACCATTACCCCCACACCTTGGGCCTATACCCCAGTTCTTGGATGCATAAATAATATAAATCTTTTTTTTTTTTTAAATCTGTGCCTGACCCACAACCCCAGATAACCTTATGAAATTTACCTAATTGGATTAAAGAAGTTCAAATTCAATGGTTATAAGCATGTTTATTGATAGGAAACTTTGATATCATTGTGGTAGACATTACTAGTGATATGTTTTTCTCCTATATCTCCTGGAAATGCAGAATACTGTTTTTCCTTTGATATTTATAGCTTCATAGGTCTGTATGTCTAGATGTTGTGAAAGAGCAAAGATGTATTATTTTGGGTGAAACATTAAAAATTAATTTTCTGATATATAATAATGTTTATAGCTATATATCATATATATATATCATATATATATAGTAGTGATATTAGTAGTGATATTAGAAATAGTAGTGATATTAGAAATAGTAGTGATATTAGCCAGGTATCTTGAAGCTATTTCTCTTATATAGTGAGAGAAGGTAAATAAGTATATTCATTATTTTAAGGCAAGATTTTCAGTGCTAGAAAAGATAGGCATAATTCAAAGATATATTTTACATATATATATCATATACGTATCATATATATCAAATGTTTCCAAAATATATTTTACATTTGCTGTGGATAAAACATTTTGTGTTAAACTTGACCATGGGATTCAAGCAATAACAAAATAATCTCTGCATTACACAGCTATACTTTCCCCTTCTAGATAAAACCTCCATAGTGCTACTTAGTCACTTTCTAAATCTCCATCAAAAATTCACCTAATGGTTTTAACATCAATGATAATTTTCATCTTGGTTGCCTTATGATAACTTTCTAATGTTAATACTTCTTTATATTTGCTAATACTGTTTTATCATATTGAGTTTTTTTTGCTCATTAATTGGGCTATTTAATTTTTAGAAATACAGTTACCATTACAAAGAACAGGAAAAAAAGACTGAATAACTTCTTTTATTATTAAATTAAAAGAAGAGGGGTTTGTTTAGGGGGCTTCAACTTGGATTCTAGAACACAAAGTCTGACATGAGAGCTTATGGATTCTAGTTTGTGCCACCCCAGAGAACTAGGGGTCTTGAAAAGGAGGAAAAAAGGGCTCAGTTAAGGGAGAGGGGAGAGCATGTGGTGTGCACATTACTAATCTAGTTGCTGCATGGAATGAGAAGCTGATTGGTCTGGTTTTTGAGAAGCCATATGAACGGCTTTGCCTCAGGAATATGTGTCTTCCATTAGTCAAGATGTATTAACAGCTTAGAGTCCAAGTAAGTCTTACAGAGTGTAAGAGCTCTGTGACAATAGAAAACTCCAGAGCAGGGGGCAAGAGTCACTGGACACAGGCAAATGGTGAGTGGCTGCTGATGTGTGCCCATGGCGTTGCTCACTAGTATGGCCAACGGAAAACACTAGTATGGCCAGGGAACTTCAAATGTGGTCACTACTGAGAGGATCCATGCTGGCATGTAATAGTGGACTGACACAAATCCCCACTTCCAACTGACAAATTTAATTTCTGGTTTTCTCTCTCTTCTCCCTCATTCTATTTTCCCTCAAATACTTGTATACTATTGGGTTTGTAGAAATAATATATTTTTATATAGTAACTGCAATCATTTTTGTAATGCTCAACTCATGGCAATGGGCAGTGCAGATGACTTCAGGTCAACTCTGATGTCGTATTTTATATGACTCCACAAATTTTTGAAATTTTTCCTTTTTCCAGAAATGTCCCAGACCCTGTGCATGACCCCTTCCTCTGACTTGTAGTCAGCTATTTTTCTAAGGAATTCTAGTCTCATTTAGTATAGAATGGCAGCAGGGAGCCAAACCCCAAGGCTAGAGATGCTAATTGCTATTGAAATTTTATTGCTTTCAGACTATTTGAGGGACACAAAAGATACTTAGATGATAGATTTTTTAAAATGATCTCACATTCATAAATCCAGTTTGATTTTAACGTGACATTGGACTTAAATTCTTTGACTTGTATGATCTTTGAATTATACCTATCTTTTTGCACTGAAAATCTTGGCTTAAAATAATGAATATACTTATTTACTTTATCTCACTATATAAGAGAAATAGTTTCAAGATACCTGACTAATATCACTACTATTTCTAATCAAATTGCTGAATTAAATGTTCTTTTTTGTTTGTTTCTGTACTGATAATATATCTCACTGAGGATGCTCAAGGCTTTACACTGTGAAGTCCCATCTTTGTGTGTACCTTTGAAGTTATACTATTGAATTTATTTATTTTACTTTGTTTTTAATTTCAAGGAATGGTTGTGTTTTTTTTTATTTTTTTTTAAATATTTATCTGTTTATTTTATACAAGAACCGGGGTACAGGCCAGATGCCTGGGAGGGCAAGAGGATTCACCAGAGACAGATCAGGGAGCAGAACAGGCAGACTGATGAAGTACACTGCTGAGGGTAGCAGCGGGCGCGGCAGGAGAGGTCTGTGAGCCATGTGGCAGGGTGGGATTGAACCCGCACTGCAGAGGCTGCGGGCAGCTTCACAGCATGGTGCTCAACCACCTGCACCATCAGGGGAGGCCCGCTTCTTTATGTTTGAGTGTTAATTTATTTATAGAAGTCAAGAGTCAAAATTACATGGTTTGGTACACACAGAGATATGTATGTGCTTTACCTCCCTTCTCTAGCAATCCCGCTTTCTGTGTCCAGATTTATTAGTAAATCTCCCTATGGGCTGATTATTAACACAGAAGTAAGAGATAAGCGCTATTTGCAGGTTGAGTGGAAGTGTTTAGCACTGCTGTCTGAATTCTCCAACTTGAGGGCTCCATCTACTGCTAAGTGACTCGCATTTTGTTTAATAAAAAGATGGTGCTTTGTTCTATGTATTGCTGGATCATTTCTTCTTGCTTTCCCAGTGCTCCTGTCTTGATCACAGACTTTCTCACAGCGGTAACATAAAGAGGCTGCTCTCCTCTCCTGGGTGTGAGGAGTGGGAGGCACTGTATTTGTTAGGTTTTCAGGGCTCTGCCACTGCTTGTGCTATGACTGTATTTCTCTCACTTCTCAACAAATCTGCACTCTGATGGCCCACTGGCTGCCTCACCACAGAACTTCCACTCAAACTCAACCACCTCTAGTGGATCCCAGTGGCCCTGCTGGCACCCCTTCTAATGGGGGAGGGTGAATTTGTAGGCTTTCTCTGCCTGAAGGTTTTGATTCTTTATTTTTTAGTAGTTCTGTGAGGTTGTTTCAAGGATGTTTTATTTTGCAAGAGGGAATTGGAGTAAAGTCTTCAGCACTGTCCCTACAGGCACACAGGGCTCTGGAGGAAGCTCAAAGCATCTGCCTTTAGAGTTGTCTCTCTCCTACCCCTTCCATGTAAGCAATGCCTGAATGTTAGAAGTTGAGTGGAGGAGCCTTTAGGAATCCACAAACTAGAGTTACAGCATTTATGCTGCATGTAAATAGTGAAGCCAAATAAAAACACCACTGTTACTCCATCTTTTTAATACAGAGGGACCCATCTAAAGCAAAATGCCCTCACCTCTGCTGCAACGTGATAAATTCTGCAAATAAGGAATAAGAATGCTGGGAGACTGAAGTGATTTCAGGGACGATGGGTATTTCTAACATCTAGAACAGGTTTTAATGGCTCCTTAATTTAGAACTCACAA
The DNA here is from genome assembly GCF_014898055.3 of Talpa occidentalis. Lineage (NCBI taxonomy): Eukaryota > Metazoa > Chordata > Mammalia > Eulipotyphla > Talpidae > Talpa > Talpa occidentalis. Next base: position 20,977,791 of record NW_023603184.1, on the reverse strand, counting down.
TGTTCTCAGAAAGACTTTCCATATTTTTGAAGAAAATGTGCATACCCAGGGAATATGGAAGTCCATTTGATGTTGAAATAATTCCATCACAAGTAAAAAGTCTTTATATAACACTTGTTTTAAAAAGCAAGCTGATATTTTCTTAAAAGTTTCAAGATACTTAATGAAATTCCAATTCATTTTCTTTTTTCTGCATTGCAATATTTATTTATTTAGAAATTATTGAAGTAATATTGCATTATAACATAAGTTTCAGGTATGCATCATTGAAGGTCAATATGTGTACTATATTACTTTGAGTTCACCACTAAAAGTCCAATTCTATTCTTTTTTTTAACTATTTATTTATACAAGAACCAGGGTATAGGCCAGATGTGTGGGAGAGTGAGAGGATTCACCAGAGACAGAGCATGGAACAGAACAGGCAGACTGACTGAAACACACTGCTGAGGGGAGCAGCATGGGAGACAGAAGAGGTCTGCTGTGCCATATGGGATTCTCTCTGGTAGGCCGGGATCGAACCCTCACTGCAGAGGCTGTGGACAGCTTCACAGTGCAGTGCTCAATTGACTGCACTACCAGGGACGCCCTCCAATTCTATTCTTCCTTCTAAAATTTTGTCCCAACTTACCCACTTACCCAGCCCCTCCTCCCACTTCCATTCTGGTAACCACTAATTGGTCTCGTAGTCCAAATTGTGTGTGTGTGTGAGTGTGTGTGTGTGTTTTATCATCTGTTTATCTGTATATTCTGTTTTAAGATGTGTGTTTCAGATGTTGATTTCTTACATTTTTAAAAAGTTGTAGAAGCCCAGTTCCAGCCCAGAAAAGCAGAACATATTACAGATATGTGTAGCATATCAGAGCAATTACTGTACCAAATTCAGTTTTTCAGTTTCATTAATGTCTTGTATTACTGTCAAAAGCTAAGGTAGTTTTACTGATCACTTGATAAGAGAATAAGAAAACTTTTCCCATAATATCACTAAAAACAAGTTAGAAGCATATATTTTCAGGATGATATTAACATCTGTTTTTAGTCTGGATCCTCTGGGAAGCAGATACCGAGATATTTATTAGGTGAACTGCCTGTTATTAGGAGGGAGTCAAAGGAGCTAATCAATGTATGTTTGATGCCTGTGGATGAGAGAGGGAAGGAGGGGTTGGTCTAAGCGTTCCTTTTTCCATTGCAGTTCTAAGGCATTTTCAAGGTCATGATGGAGTCTTTGTGTCAATGTCACCCCGCAGGAATAGGTCTGCTGTAGTGATTTGCTATGCTCAGCCACTGCCTGAGAACAGCAGCCTGTTGAAAACGTGATGGTCTGACCTGGGTGCTGGTGGATTCAGAGCACAGCCGCTGGGGTCCCAAGTCAATTACTCTCCCAGCAGTCAGACAGCTCATTTCATGACCACAATTCATCTGATGGAAAGAAAACATGCTGCATTATCTCTCTCTAAGATTATAGCATACCATCTGTCTTCTATGCAAAAATCCAAACTTAAATGCAAAACATACCTACTTAGAAGATGCTTATACCTGAAACAAGAATAAGAGTCACTTTGTTCTGCACATTACAAATATTCCTGTGGCCTGAAAGTTGTATGTGTTGGATTTGTCAAGGGAATTGGGTAGGCTATGAAGGTCATTAACTTTTTGAAAGGTGGGAAATGTGAATGGCTCTGATTATAGCAATGTTAGTTCAAAATATCTAATATAATTACTGACCTGGCAATCAGAATGATGAAAATTTTTTTGACATTTGTATAACAAACAATTGGACAAAACAAAACACTTATTAAAAGCTAGCAGACACAAATTAGCAAAGTGAGGTTTCTGAAGTTAAAAGGAAAACCTTAAAGAAGGATAATGATAGCGGTGAGGAAAAAAAAAAAAACTGCAAAATATGAATGGTACAATGCGGTAGTATCACACTAATAGCAAATTCTGCTTGCTGCTTCTTGGGCAGCCTTATACTCAAGAGTATTATTTGTTTTTTTTTCCTTGATATATAATAGAAAGGAGAATTATATGAAAAGCTCAGTTAAATTAAGGAATCGTTTGTACTTCTAGTGAAAAATTAAGCTAGGTATTATAATACGTCCCTCACAGTGGAACAAAACAATTTTATGACATAGTAGTTTGGCCCTTACTGTTCATCCTGAGCAATACTATGTAGAATAATCAATAAATGTGACACTTTAATATCATACTTCTGAATGTGCTAAATTTCATTCATATGCAGCATGGAAACACTCTGAACACTCTGGGACAACTGTCAAATGCTGTTGCAAATCCCCTTTCATTTTATTCATATCCCATAATTAATTGTCAAAAAGACTTCAAATGTAAGGAATTATGTTCTTATTTTCCCTGTTCCCAAAAATAACAGTTTTTTAAAATCTTATCATCTACTGTTGTTTAAAAATGACTGTTCTCAGATTTATAAAATGCAGGGCCGAATATTCAGCTCAGTAAACGATTTCTCTTGCATATGCATTTTGAACAAAAAATATTTCATAAATCAGGAGGTCATATCAAGAATGAAAGATGCTGCATGAGCATGCATCTGTTAGTAATCAACCAAGATATAACAGAATCTTTATGAGAGAATAGGACCTCAGGCATAACAAAAGCAAATGCATTCTTGTGAAACATGTCAGCTGAATAAATTGAGACTAAGAAGGTATAAATGACTGCTTACCATGTGTGCAGAGAAATCAAATGAGTATAGAAGATCAAGAATTAGCCAACTTCTTTTCTGTGTAGGGAAGAAAGATAAAATATTTCCCATCCTCTGTTATGAAATGAATGCAGAACCCTTTTGCTTAAATGCATTTAATTCCTATTTAAATTATCCTCTGATGTTCTGCATGGATGCTACATGCCAGGCTTACTCCTTAAACACCAAGAAATAAAAACTGCTTTCTTAAGAGGGACTTTCATACTAGTTTGAGAATCTGTAATGTAATAAACTTTCCTGTCCCACACACATGGATTTGATACTTAAGACATTATTTTTTTTCTGGTACTTCTCCTCATGCCTAAGGGAATATGCATTTCAAAGGGGTGTTCTAAGGACCAACATAATTTAAAAACTCTTTGAGCCTATATCCCCACATTCCCAACTACAGTATGACATTAGTTCTGTCCCCTAAGAAGCATTTCAAACATAATTAAATATCTTCTTTATTTTCTTTTATTATTCTAGTCTGTTACCCCATCATCTCTGGCCTGGCCAACACACTCCTACTGAATGGTCTACTTGTCTCTACTATTCAGTCTCTAAACAGTCTCATAATTCCTGGAGCAATCTTTTTCAAAATTGCGTTGAAACTTTCCGTGCTTTCAAGAGATGTGAAATACATTTCAGCCTTACCTTGACCTATATTTTAAATATTTGAAATGACTTTATGCCATTTTTTATAACTTTTTTCCAAGTTAGAGTATACTTGAGTCTTAAAGAAAGGACACAATAGTTATACAAGGAAAGCAGGCATAAACCAATGTTCTTCTTGATAAATGGAGTCATATGACCACCTACCTAATAAAAGAGGCTACTGGCCTGATCTATACCTGTGTCTTCAAACATTAGCCATGCCCTGATTTCACTGTTCCTGGGACAGTGAACTCTTTTCATTTCTTATAAAGAGAAAAATTTGCCTCAAGTAATTTTCTTTTTGACCTATTATGTCTTTTATCTTTAATGGTCTCACTTCATAGTTTCCTGGACATACTAGCTAATATCATTCTCTGCCCCCAAAATAATGTTCTTAAATGTTTGTAGGCATCTTTTTATAGAATAATGCATAATGATTTAGTTGTTTCATTCCTATTTTTTGCTCCTCCACTTAAAGTATTGTAACTCATTGAAGATATGAAATATATCTTGTACCCTTTGCACTTAGGCAGAAAGCCTGGCCATGTATTGGATCCTCAGCAAATATCAGAAGCTAGATGGGAGCACGTTGTCTTGACTGATCTCTGGGAAAACTGTGGCTAACACTTGAAGGGTGGCCATGAAACATTGCTCCTCTATGGTGGAACTTTAATAATGAGTCAGGTCTTATTGCAGTAACAACATTACACATTTGAGCAAATAAACTACATCAGATGCAGTGCTGTGGTTTACTTACCATGTTGTTGAATCTTCTAAGACAACTCTAGATGTTTAATGACCAAACTCATGCTAAAGATACCTTATTATTTTATGAGGTAAAAAATAAGTAGGAATTATATGTTTCATCTTTAAATAAAAATAGTTTAAATTGTAATAAAATCTTCCATTTTCTTACAAGATTATGATTGTACCATCAACATTAGATAGCTATAAATTTACAGCTGTATAATTACTAATAATTTTTTAATTTATTTTTACTCTAGATCCATCCATTAGTTGTGTCTAACAAGGTGTCATAGGGCTAATCAAACCCATATGAAAACATTTATTACATCTCTTATTTTATCTGGTTTATATATTTTTGTTGAACCAAACAGAATATCAGCTTCCTGAAAGACTTTGCTCTGTTTCTTACACCTTTTTGGAACTTTTGAATTTGAGAACATGTGTGTAGTTCAGTCCTTTAAAGCTAACATTAAAGGAAAAGTAGTGATTTGAAGAATAGGACAATTGCAATTTCTGTAATATGGCAGTATGACTTGTGGTTGAAATGGCCAGATCTTATGAATTCAAAATCAAAACCTATGTTCTTTGACCTTGAATTTAGCCATTATCCATAGCAAAGCTTTTGATTTTTTTTTCTTTTTTTATTGAGATTTTCAAGTAAAAACAGGGTAGGATATAAAAGAACAGAAAATTTGGTATAAAATGTTTTTTCTTTTCATTTAAAGGGTTTAATAGCAAAGGCATATAAATAATATTTCCTATAAAGTTTAGATAAAAGAAGAAATATACTTTTGTTGGTAGTGGGGATATTTCAGATTGTTTTGCTTATTGTGCATTTCTCTTTCAAAATTGAAAATACCAATGATGTAATCTCCAGTAGCTTTTTACCATAGAAACATAGGGTGGTGTGGTAACATACATCTAAGAGGTCGCATCCTATATTCCTGAATCACATGTAATGTTATAGACCAATGGTACCTTATTAAATATATATAGAGGCATATATATATATGTCTACACATATTTATATATATATATATGTGTGTGTGCCTATATCTATATTCTTCATCTCTACTTTGCTCTGTAATCACCTGACTATTCTTCAGTAATTCACAAATTCCCTACTCTCAACATGAAGCAGTTCTCATCCACACCAGGCCATGATTCTCTAGATATTTTCAAAATGTTTGACCAGAAAGAGTCAGATTACCCGTTTCTAGGGTACTTCATGTACAGATGTCTCGTTTGCTGAGTAAAATTAAGCCCTCAGTATATAGTTTCAGAACACAATAAAAAACTGAGACAGTTGTTTCATTCAAATCAACAACAAAAATCATTTACTTAAATCCAATATGATATAAAATCAATCTTTCAAAACTGGAATTGAGATACATGATCCGACTCGGTTTAGGATTTATGTGGATAAATTAACAGGTAAACACAGGATCTATTCAGTCTATAAATAATTGAAAACCCATTTAAAAATTACTGCTGTTATTATAGTGTGCAGAATCCCTCATAACTGACTTTCTAAAAATCTTCTGAAACACATGTTGATCAGTGGTCACTAGTGTTTCTGGCTAGTTGATTACACTTATATGACTAATATATTTGTGTAATTGCTCAGCAAGAGTCAACTGAATAGAAATCTATTCTTTACTAGTATTCATACCACCTCTGTCTCTGCTTTCTTTGCCAATGACCTATCTATCCATGTATCTATCTATCTATCTATCTATCTATCTATCTATCTATCTATCTATCTATCTAGTGATTATAGACTTATGAGTTCAATTCATTTTTAAAATATAATTCTATTTAATGAAACATAAAAAATATGCATACATCCTTAGTGTACAGTTAATAAATTTTCTCAAAATGAAGCTCCAGATCACCAACAAATGTATTAAGGGAATGAACATTACCAGCAATCCATAAGCCTTCAAATCATGCTTTAAAAGTAACTAGCCAGTATTCTGAATCCTAATTTTATGAAATAATTCTAATGTTTTGACATTAATTAAATTCCTATCATAGGGCAACAACTTAGTTTGGAACTTCTTTAGCCCACATTATGTTCATGAGATTTGATCATGTTCTCCAGAGAGTTGCAGTTCATTGATTGTCCTTGTTACATGCAAAACATAAGTTCTGCAGTTAAACTATTGAGACACATTTTGCTTCCAATTTGAAGTGATTTATATAGCACTTTTTTTATGAAAATGTACATATTTTGATGACTGTATACATATTTTGTTCCTCCCCCTGCCCCTCTCTCTCCAGGTAAAATTACTACACTCAGCATATGTGTATACTTAGTAGATACTACCATATGATTTTCCATAGACATTATAACAATTAAAATTTCTACAAGCAGTCTAAGAGAGTGTAAGTTACTCTACAATATTAATGTTTTCTTCCTTCTGGGAATCATATGAATATTTGTTTTGCCTGTTCCTGATAAGTAGTATTGAATTAAACCATATTCAAATAATTATCCATAATATTACAACACTAGATATTCTTATCAGCGTCTGTATAGCCAGCAGAATAGAGAATTTCTGACATTGCAAAACAAGGAAATTTTCTCCATTGTTCCTAGTGAGTAGTTTTCATTTTTAAATGAAATTCTTGATTAACTGTAGAGATTTTGCACATTACCTAATATACTATGTCACTTGTGCTTTACTATTCATGCATACCCGAGACACCAAAAAAAAAAAAAAAAATGAAAGCAAAATATATAACAAACAACAACAAACCAAAAGAAAAACTCATTGGATATGTTTACCAAATCCTAAATTTCCTAGATAGTCTACCTTCTTTTTTCCACTTATGAGAATCTTCTCATATTTTCTTAGTCTATACCTAGGATTTTATTGTTACAAGCAGGAAGAATAGGATGAAATATGCTTACTTGATATAGTGTCTGAAACCTGAAGTCCTGTTTTATAATTTTATGTGTAGAGTTAATGCATATTGTGTTAGGTTTACTTGTAGATAAATGCTCTCTTGAATTCTTAATTCTCCATTTCTTGTTGCCTCAGCAGCTCACATTGCCCTCAAGTTAATTATTTCCCTGTTTTATCCAGATGCTCTAGCTATCTTATGTTTATGTAACAGTACATCATAACATTATCACAGGTTATTTTTTTCTTTAATATTTTTTGTGCTTTACCATATCTCGTGAGTTTGGGTTTCAAAAATATTTTAATTCTGTAATCTGAAAAATAAACAGATTGTTGCTGTTGTTAATGAACTGTAACCCACCCTGAGGAATGACACTGACTTTAAAATCATCCCATGTTAGTAAATATTTGAATTTTAGTCTTCCTATAAAGAGAGTAAAATTGCTACTACATTTGCCATTCTCCTATTTTGTGATCTTTCAGTTCAGATTTTCTCTATTCTGATGAAGTGGATAATCTATTTCTCTCAATAAACATATGCACACTGAACCAACTTTAAATCAGAACAAATGGCTTTAAAATGGCAGATTATCAAGTCAGGAGTTACAGATGTGGTTTCATTGTAGTGAGATATATTTGCATGATGAATCTTCTGCTCACTTTAATATAATAGTGCAGGGAAAGTTAAGCATTGGGGCATGTGTATATAGCTGAATATTGTTCATCTCACTCATCTCACATCTGTAATATCTCAACTTTTAGTTTAAGTTTATTTTTAACAGAATTCTAACTGTAAAGGGGCCTCCCTGGTGGCACAGGGGTTAAGAACTAGCACTATGAAGCAATCAGCCACTGCAGCATGAGTTCAATCCCTGGCCAGGGAGCTAACGCACATGGCATAGCAGACCTCTCCTGACTTGCCTGATGCTCCCCTCAACAGTGTATTTCAGTAGATCTCCCTGTTCTGCTCCTCAGTCTGTCTTTGGTGAATCCTTTCACCTCCCCACATCTCTGGCCTATACCCCAGTTCTTATATGCATAAATAAATAAAGTAAACCTTAAAAAAAAAAAGAATTCTATCTGGTATATTTATTATTGTCAAAATAAGTATATTAGGGTCCCAAGATAAGCTCAGGCATGGGATGTTAATTTGCTTGTCTCCGGATAATACAGCTTGTCTTTAATTAAGTAAATACAGCAAGTTTCAAAGTGTCTAAATAAAATGCTCATATTTGTAAATATTTGTATGAATTATGCTTCAGTGAATCTAAGGGGAAAATTCAGTTAAATTCAGAGAATTTGATATTACATAAATCTTTTAATTTTAATAATTTTAATTTAATTTTATAATTAATTTAATTTTAATAATTTTAATTACCTGCTAATTTTATTAAAATAGGACTAATATGGGCTGGTAGATAAATCAGGAGCAAAAAAAAAAAAAAAACACTTTTTGGGCCTCCCTGGTGGCCTACATGTTAAGTCTCAGTTCAATCACAGCTAAGGCCTGAGTTCAATCCCCGGCCAGTTCAATCACCGGCTGCTCCCCTTAGCAGTGTATGTCGGTAAATCCTACTGTTCTGCTCCCCACACTATCTCTGGTGATCCTCTCACCCTACCCTCCCACCTCTGGCCTTCACCCCAGTTCTACACACACACACACACACACACACACACACACACACACACACTACATTAAATAAAAATAAAACACGTTTGAAGATGGTAGCTTGTGAAGGTCCTAGGGTACTATGTTAGTGTACTAAGGCCACCATAATAAATAAAAACTAGAGATTAGATGCCTTAAGTAACTGAAGTTTATTTCCTCATAATCACGAAGCTGGAAGTGTGAAATCAGTGTCTTGGCCTATTTAATTTCTCCTGAGACCCTTTCCTTCTGTTGCAGATGGTTGTCTTTTTGCTGTGCCCTCAAGTGGCATTACTATTCCTACCTCTTCTTATATGGGTCTCAGTACCATCAAATTGGGCCTCTACCCTTATGACTTCATTTAACCTTAATTATCTGTTAAACTCCTTGTCTCCACTTAGTTATATTGGGAAGTTAGGGCTTTCACATATGGATTTGGGGAGGTAACACAATTTAGTCTGTAACAGGTGCCAATGAATTTTAAGCACTGGGGAGTGTAGTATTCAAAGGGTGTAATAAAAACAAATGAGTCTATAGCAGATAAAGTCATGCCTCTTTAGTGAAGCTCAAAGTGGGACAATATATGATTTTGTCTTAAACCAAATCAGAATGAAACACAGTATACGTACTATTTTAGATTTGCTTGCTTAACATTTTAGTCTGCTCTTTAAAAATAAATCTCAGTATGAGGAAGTGAAAAAAATGCCCAATTTGGGCGTTCATCTTTATCTAAGCAATAGAGACAAACAACAGAGCCAGGAATTCAACTTTTAGAGCCTGGTATCAAACATTTAGAAACTCTCAGCTGAATCATGTTGTATCTAGTTCTGGCAATAGTCTTTAGGAAAAATTGTTTAAGCACATTTATAATTGACGTACTATCATATAAAGAAAACCTGAAGTAAATAGAGATTTTTTTCTTGCAGAAAATATTTAGATGAGAAATGATGTTTTCCCTCAAATATTGGAAAATTTGTTCTGTGACTTGTTCTAGCTGGTGAAGAGGACAGAACTAAAACTAGTTTGTGGATCAGGGAAAATATAATAATAATAATAATAATAATAATAATAATAATAATAATAATAATAAAAAACTAGTAGGCAACCATAAATAAGAGACATTCTGTGAAGGCAGGGGAGGAACAGTCATCAAAACAGGAATAGTGATCAAATAATAGTGATCAAAACAGGGAAGAGAAGAGCATAAGGGACTATGGTGAAGGTTCCCAGGTGAAATGGTGGTGGGAATTTGAGGGGAAATACATGATGTAAAAGAAATTTAAAAAAATTACCAAAAAAATAATATAAGTTCAGTGTAACATGAAAATTCAGTAAAACCAGAATGGTGAGGAATAATAAAAGGCTAGTTGGTGGCAGCCACATTGGAATTGTAAGAAGGCTGTGCTAATTGCTAAAGTTATCTATTAAGTTAACATATTGCATAGAAAAATGGGAGCTTCACCTCAGCAGTGATAACCAAACAGATTGATTTGGACAAAAAAGCATTCAAAGGGAAATTATTAACACATTAAATATTGAAACTATATGATATTCAAAATTTCTTCCAATTCTGAAATCTAGTATTCTCTAATAAAGAAGGCCTTCATAGTTTAATTCAATATCTAAGAAAGATGTGAAAAACAGATTTACCAAAATACTAAGTAGAGATAGAAATGATATTATTTAATTTTCAGTCCATAATTCAGAATTCAAGCTGTCTGACTCATTATCAAAGCTATTATAGTTCCTACAGCCAAACATTTATCCTGAAACTTAATGAAATATTAAAAGAATATGTTTAATTTTTACTTATTTAATATGGGAAGTAAGATTTATATCATATATCCTTAAGGTTCTGCAAGGGAGTCTTTTGACTTAAAATCTTCAAGAATCTAAGATACCTTTTATTGGGAAATAAGTTTTAAATATATTTTAAATTTTTAGATTTGTTTTCTGACTAAAACAGTTTATCAAAAGTAACTAGAGCCACAATTTTATGATCAAGTTGTGGAAGAAGGCACTATGAAAAGGAATTCCTATTTTTGCTGCAACCACCTAATTCTATATGGTTGTTAGGATACTGTAAATCAGAGTAACAAGAGTTACCAGGAGTTAGAGAGATGGGAGAGAGAGGACAGTTGACCCTACAAAAATATTGCCTTAATTTGTTCCTCAGAATGCTCCTGAATAGCCACTTTGTAGATATCAGTGAGTACAATTGAGTCATTATTGCAGAGGAGTCATCACTACTGAATCTGTTCTCATTTGCAGTATCCATGAGGACAAATTCTTCTTTTTCATGCTATCTTTAAATCCAGGAATGGGAAAATGGAGAACTAAGTTCAATTAACCTGGGAACAACCTAAGTGCTCACCAGACGAGGGTTAGATTAAAAACATGTGGTATGTACACACAATGGGATATTACTTGGCCATAAGAAAAGATAAAATTTGGAATTTTCAGCAAAGGAGTTTGAGGAAACTATGTGTAGTGAGCAAGTCAGAGTGTCAAAGACCAATATTGTACATTTATATAGAAGGCAACTGAACAAAGCAAAGTACTTGGAAAAACTAATGGACACTGATAAGTGAAGTTTCTAAGGTTAAGAAGGAGGGGAAAGGAGGAAATTTAGGGGATATAAGGGATGGTGGTAGAAAAAGAAACACAAAATATATGTTGTTAGTAGTCCCAAATATTAAAAGAAATAGACTATAAGAATAATTCTGTAATGGGAATAATAGGCAACATTTTCTTCAATAAAAGCTGTGTACATATTCAGTTATGTAAATGTAGCCTTCAAATTTCCCATTTAACTATTGACTTGAAACTAGTTTAACAACATAAATACAAGTTAGACTTTGTGTTTAGTTTCTTGCCTTTTAATATACTTACACAAATTAATTTTTTTAGAATTCCATTTCTGCAAACTAAGTTTTTGATACACATTTGCAATTCTCAGATGAAAATATGAAAAAATGCAAAAGGTAATTAAATTTATACAAACTTGATTGATTAATATGTGTAAAACATGAATGATACATATTAATGTGAGATGTAATATAAATATGATTATATATGTGAATAGAAGAGTGGTATAACCAAATTAATAGTTTTCAGTGAAGTACATGGGAAATTGTTCTAATAGGACAATAAACATTTAAGTGAATGTGTAACAAAGTTGCCTCAAGGCAGAAAGGGAAAAATAAGCATTGTTTTCCATGGAAATTTTTTTATGGAAGTATTTCTGCTTGATGAGCAGTGGGAGATAAAACAAAGCAAAAAAGTAAGGAATTAAAGATCATTTTGGGAATTAATGTTTAAATAGCTGAGATATAGACATTCTAAATGAAGATGTTCCTCAAAACAATGTACTTAAACCTCAAGATTTGTTTCAAGATGTTTAATGGGATAACATTTACAGTCGATCTTAGCCAAAAGGCCGAGAAGTGATTAATAGGATAACATTTAATGAATGCTCTTTAAAAATATTCAATAGGAAAAATAAAATGTTACCTTCAGTTTGGATAACCTCAGATTTCAGTTTCCTATTGATTAAAACAAAGCTTAAATGTAATTTCTTTTATGTTTATTTCAATTATTTCATTACTTTATTGGTACATGTTTCTATATGCAGCACTTTAAAATATAAGCAAGAACAATGCTAAAAGTTATCATTTGGGATTACAGAATGTGATAGAAAAGTATATTTTGACAACCTAAGAATTATGATGTCAAATTTCCCTGAAAGGTACACCACTCTAATAATGTGTGTGTGTGTGTGTGTGTGTGTGTGTGTGTGTGAGAGAGAGAGAGAAAGAGAGAGAGAGAGAGAGAGCGAGAGAGAGAGAGAGAGCGAGCTTGATTCTGGACTTACTATTTTATTACAATTATCAGTTGTTTATTCTTGTGCCCACTTCATACAATCTATACCATTGTCCCTTCAAAAGGTTCTGCTATCCAAAGTAAAAACCTCCAACTGTTTCCTTTATGGACACAATATTTGTGTATGTTTTTATTTCCTTTACATTTTAGAATCAATTGTTCATTAAAAAAAAAAAAAAAATGCTGGGGGGACGGAGCAACATGGCGGCGAGAAGACGCTGCGAGTAAGATCTCCCATTAAAAAAAGTGAATAGGGAGGAAAAGCGGCAGGTCCCAGTGAGAACTGGGACACGGAAGATAAGCGGGTGACGCCAGCGAACTGCCCGAAGAAGAAAGTGGCCATAAAAGAGGACTAGAAGGGAGGGAAGCGCAGAACCCTGCTCCCCTCCCCCGCCCACAGAGGCGGCACTCTCCGACCGGCAGAGAGGAGGAAACCACAGACCAAAACGGCCCACAAGAACAAACGACGCAGCAAGCGGGACTGGGAGTGGAAAGGAACTATTGCAGCCACCACACCCCGTGAACTGGAGCTGAGGCGAACCCTGCAGGATCCGCCGCGGCGGTGAGCGAACGGCTCCGGGCGCCATTAGAGAAGAACAAAGACCCCGGGAGACACGCACACAGCCCGGGCTGCCGGTAAGCTGGCGCGGGAAAGCAGCGCGCTAGGGGAGCTTGAAAAGCAAGTGCAGACCTGGATCGCGGCTGCCCAGGTCCCCGCGCCTGCGACCAGGCTTGGGGGAGACGACCTAGGCTTGCGGGGAGACGCGCGGAGGTCCTCACTGACGTGAAGGTCCCTCCCTGAGTGAGCAGGAACCAGGCGCCCAGGCACGGGAGCTGTGCAAAAGGCGCCATTCCCGCGCCACTGAACTGGGCTACAGCCCGCGTCCTGGAACTGAGGGCTTTGAACTGAGACCCGGGGCACGAAAATTCGGGGCGTGGTTTCTCCACGACGGTGGGGCACAAGGCAGACACAGCACCCCAAAGCTGTTGAGGTGTACCCTACCATTCCCGCTCTGTTCTCTGTCCCACGGGGTGGGGGGAGGCGAAAAAACAGCCCCCAAGGACAATAGGAGAGATCTCTGGCGCCACCTAGCGACCAGGAAAAAAAAAAGTCACTAACACCCTATAAAACAGGACATTTCTTAAGACTGCTTGAAAAGGGCAGAAGGTTTCTGGAGGACCCAGTGGCCAGCCGGGAAGTTATTCCACGCCAGGCCCCTTCCGACCAGCAGTCTGAGCCCACAGAGGGAGCAGGCACCCACGTCCGGGGCAGACCGGGTGCGCAGAAGAGTGTGCCTGAAACCGGAGGCGCAGGGACTGCATCCCGCTTCGCCATTTGAGAACAGGGACATTTCTTCAGTAAAAACTGCCTAAAACCAGCAGAAAGCTCCCCCAGAAGACAGAGATGGCTCCTGGAAGAGCCAGAGGGAGCGGAGAAGTTCACCCAAGATGTCAGTCAGTCCGAGCAACACAGTGTCCCAACGCATACGACAAATTAGAAAACAGACAGTAGGGAGTAGAAGAACCACACGCAACCTAACAACTCCTCAGGAAAGAAGCACACCACAAAAAGAAAACCACTCCCCAGATTGCAACGACAGCAACTTGGAAGAACTTCTGAGCCTTCCAGAAAGAGAATTAAAAATTGCCCATGATTAAAAAAGTGATAGATCAGAAGAAGGAAATTGAGTCCCTAAAGAGGGAAGTAAGAGAATGCAGGAGATCAAAGAATTAATGGAGGAACTAAAGAACTCTGGGAAAAGCAATGAAAGCAGAATAGATGAAATGGAAGAACGAATAAGTAATCTTGAAGACACAGAAATAAAAAGAACCAAAACAGAAAAGGAAAGAGAAGTACGAAGGAAAAAGAATGAAGAAAGACTTCGGGAACTATCTGACTCCATGAGGAAAGGAAATATATGAGTTATAGGAATTCCAGAAGGAGAGGAGAGAGATGTAGGAACAGAGAAAATATTCATGGATATAATTGAAGAGAACTTCCCAAATGAGAAGAAGGAGCTGAAAATTGATATACAAGAAGCAAGAAGAACACCAAACTTCCACGACGAAAGGAAAAACACAGCAAGACACATAATAGTAAAGCTCCCAAGAATCCAGGACAAGGAAAAATAATGAAGCTGACAAGAGGGAAGAAACAGATAACATTCAAAGGAAAACCAATCAGGCTGACATCAGACTTCTCTGAAGAAACACTACGGGCAAGGAGAGAGTGGAGGGACATAGTCAACAGACTCCAAGAAAACAGATGCCAACCAAGAATACTCTATCCCGCAAAGCTCTCTTTCCTCCATGAAGAAAGAATATGGACCTTCCCAGACAAAGAGAAACTCCGGAATTTCATTGCGACTAAACCCCCACTCCAAAAAATACTACAAGGAATCCTAAAGCCAGAACCTCAGAGGGACGAATAACAACGAAAGAAGACCAAAAAAAAAAAAAAAGTTATTAAAAGAATAAATAAATAAAATCAAAGGAAGACAAACATAATGGCAAATACAGATGCTAACATATCAATATTAACTCTAAATGTAAATGGACTAAACTCTTCAATAAAAAGACACAGAGTTGCAGCCTGGATTAAGAAACAAAACCCAACCTTTTGCTGTCTCCAGGAAACACATTTAGCTACAAAAGATAAAAATAGGCTCAAAGTCAAAGGATGGAAAACAATCCTACAAGCAAATGGGCCAAAAAAGAAAGCAGGAACAGCTATACTTATATCAGATAAAACAGACTTCAAACTCAAAAAAATAAAAAGAGACCCCAATGGTCACTACATTATGATTAAGGGGACAATACTTCAAGAAGAAATAACACTCATTGACATATACTCACCAAACGAAAGAGCACCAAAATATATCAGACAACTGTTGTCCTCTCTGAAAACAGACATCAGAGAAAACACATATGTAGTGGGAGACTTCAACACACCACTATCAACAATGGATAGATCAACAAGACAAAAAATAAGTAAAGAAACTAAAGCTCTAAATAAGGACCTAGAGCATTTGGGCTTAACAGACATCTATAGAACACTAAACCCAAAAAAAACGGAGTAGTACACATTTTTCTCAAGCGCACACGGATCATTCTCCAGGATCGATCACATACTGGGGCACAAGACAAACATCAACAGATACACCAAGATTGAAATCATACCAACCATCTTTTCTGACCACGAAGGCATCAAACTAGAAATAAATCATAAAAAGAAGGCAAGGAACTATCCTACCTCATGGAGATTAAAAGCCACACTACTGGAAGACCACTGGACTAACGAGGAGATCAAAGAAGAAATTAAAAAATTCTTTGAATTGAATGACAAGGAGGACACCAATATCCTAAATGTATGGGATGCAGCAAAAGCAGTAGTAATAAGGGAAAATATATAGCAATAGAAGCTCACATCAAAAAACAAGAAAGAACTCAAAGAAACAACCTAATCTCGAAGCTCAAAGATCTAGAAAAGAACAACAAAAAACCCCAGAACCAGTAGAAGAAAAGAAATAATAAAAACCAAAGCAGAAATAAATGAAATTGAAACTAAAAAAACAATCCAAAAGATCATGAAACCAAGAGCTGGTTCTTTGAAAAAATAAATAAAATAGACAAACCCCTAGCCAGGCTCACAAAGGAAAAAAGGGAGAAAGCACAAATACACAGGATCATAAATGAAAGAGGAGAAATCACAACGGACACAGCAGAAATCAAAAGAATAATCAGTAACTACTATGAACAGTTATATGGAAACAAGTTCAACAATCTAGAGGAGATGGACAAATTCCTACAACTCTACAATCACCCAAAGCTAGATAAAGAAGAAATAGAACACCTAAACAGACCAATTACAAGCAGCGAAATTGAAATGGTAATTAAAAACCTCCCCAAAAACAAAAGCCCAGGACCTGATGGATTTACAATGAATTCTACCAAACATTCAGAGACGAATTAGTGCCTATCCTTCACAAACTCTTCCAAAAATTGAGAAGGAAGGGACAATACCCAAACACGTTCTATGAAGCCAATATTACACTAATACCAAAACCGAATAAGGACAACACAAAAAAGGAAAACTATAGGGCCAATCTCCCTAATGAACACTGATGCAAAAATCCTCAATAAAATTTTAGCTATCAGAATCCAACAATGTATCCATAAGATAATTCACCACGACCAAGTTGGATTCATTCCAGGGGCACAAGGATGGTTTAACATCCGAAAATCAATCAACGTTATCCAACACATCAACAAAAAGAAATATAAAAACCATATGATAATATCAATAGATGCTGAGAAGCTTTCGACAAAGTGCAACACCCATTCATGATAAAAGCCCTTGAAATTCTTGGGATACAAGGAACATACCTCAACATCATAAAGGCCATCTATGACAAGCCAACAGCCAGTATCATTCTCAATGGTGAAAAGCTGAAAGCAATTCCATTAAGATCTGGAACAAGACAAGGATGTCCACTCTCACCACTGCTTTTCAATATAATACTGGAAGTCCTAGCCAGAGCAATAAGACAAGAGAAGAAAGACTCCAAGGAATCCAAATAGGAAAAGAAGAAGTCAAACTATCACTATTTGCAGATGATATGATAATATACATAGAGAACCCCAAAATCTCCACAGAAAAACTAATTCAACTCATCAATCAATTCAGTAAAGTGGCAGGATACAAAATCAACACGCAAAGTCAGTAGCCTTCCTATACACAAACAATAAATCTGAGAAGAAAGAATCAAAAAAACCACCCCTTTTATTATCGAAAAAAAAAAAAAGTCAAATATTTGGAATAAATCTAACAAAAGAGGTAAAGGACTATAAAGAAAAACTATAAAACACTGTTAAAAGAAAGAATAGAAGAAGACACAAAGAAATGGAAAGACATCCCCTGCTCATGGGTGGAAGAATAAACATTATTAAAATGGCATCCTACCAAAGCAATATACGATTCAATGCTATTCCAATAAAAATCTCAATGGCATTCTTCAAAGAAATAGAACAATTATTGATGAAATTCATATGGAATCACCAAAAACCCCGAATAGCCAAAGCTCTACTGAAAAAAAAAGAAGGAAATGGAGGCATCACACTCCCAGACTTCAAACTATACTACAAAGCCATAATCATCAAAACTGCATGGTATTGGAACAAGAACAGACATTCAGACCAATGGAATCGAATAGAAAATCCAGAAATAACCCACAGATTTATGGTCAACTAATCTTTGACAAAGGAGCGAAGACTATGCATTGGAGCAAAGAAAGTTTGTTCAGTAAATGGTGCTGGGAAAACTGGGTCGCTACATGCAAAAGAATGAAGCTTGACCACTACCTCACACATACACAAAAATCAACTCAAAATGGATTAAAGAACTAGACATAAGACCTGAAACCATAAAATACATAGAAGGAAATATAGGCGAAACACTACGGGATTTGCACATCAAAGACATCTTTACAGACACATCACCCAAAGCAGTGATAGTGAAGAGAAAGATAAACAGCTGGGACTACATCAAATTAAAGAGCTTCTGCACAGCAAAAGAGACAATAACAAAAACAAAGAGAAACCCACCAACTGGGAGAACATTTTTGCACCCAACACTAATGATAAAGGACTGATCACAAAAATCTGCAAAGAGCTGATGAGACTCAGCAACAACAAAGAAAATAATCCAGTCAAAAAATGGGCAGAAGAGCTAAAAAGAAACTTCTCTGAAGAGGAAATGCAAATGGCCAACAGGCATATGAAAAAATGTTCAACATCACTTGTAATCAGGGAAATGCAAATCAAAACTACCATGAGATACCATCTCACACCAGTGAGAATGGCACATATTAAAAAAACTAGCAACAACAAATGTTGGCGAGGATGTGGAGAAAAAGGAACTCTTGTGCACTGTTGGTGGGAGTGCAAACTGGTCCAACCACTATGGAGAGCTGTGTGGAGATTTCTGGACCTACTAAACATAGAGCTTCCATATGATCCAGCAATTCCACTCCTAGGTATTTACCCAAAGGACACAGAAACATCAATTCCAAAGAGCACCTGCACTCCTATGTTTATAGCAGCACTGTTTACAATAGCTAAGCTTTGGAAACAACCCAAATGCCCAAAAATAGATGACTGGATCAAGAAGATGTGGTACATATATACCATGGAATATTACTCAGCATTCAAAAAAGATAAACACATGCAATTTGCAGCAACATGGATGGCACTGGAAGGGATCATGCTCAGCGAAATAAGCCAAAAAGAAAAAGAAAAATACCGGATGGTCTCACTCATAGCAGGAATCTAGAAAACTTAAATAAGGGACCAGGAAAATGAATATAAGAAAGTGAAAATCAAAATCAACAAAAAACTATGAACCAGAGACACTTTTGGGGGGTGGGGGGGGGAGGGGAAGGATTGGGGTCAGAATGGGGCGTTTGCAATTGTATGGGGGAATATAAAAATAAAATTTAATATTTAAAAAAAAATAAAATAAAATAAATAAATAAATAAAAATAAATAAATAAAAATGAAAAAAAAAAAAAAATGCTGAGTGGGCCTCTCCTGGTGGCGCAGTGGTTGAGCGCCAGACTGCGAAGCTGCTTGCAACCTCTGCAGTGCCGGTTCAATCCCCAGCCACTGGTGAGGGTCCCACATGGCGCACAGACCTCTCCTGTCTCGCCCGGCTGCTCCCCTCAGCAGTGTATTTCTTCGTCAGTCTGCCTGTTCTGTTCCCCGTGCTGGCTCTGGTGAATTCTCTCACCCTCCCACGCTTCTGACTGTACCCAGTGCTTGTATAAATGAATAAATAAATCTGAAAAAAAAAAAGCTGAAATTTATTGGATTGATTTGTGTCTATGTATCAATTACATGCTATTGTTTTTTACTTCATGAATTTTCATTACTTTTATAATGTAAAGGAATTCATTAGTAAGCACCAAGAATTCCTCTTGTTTAGTTGTTACAAATATTTTTTAGTCCATGCACAAAATAGTTATTTATTTTTTAGATTTATTTATTTACACAAGCACTGGGTACAGTCAGAAGCGTGGGAGGGTGAGAGAATTCACCAGAGCCAGAGCGGGGAGCAGAGCAGGCAGAAGGACCGAAGTACACTGCTGAGGGGAGCAGCGGGCGGCAGGAGAGGTCTGTGCACCATGTGGGACCCTCCTCCGGTGGCCGGGGAGCAGCTGGGGATCGAACCGGCGCTGCAGAGGCGGCGGGCATCTTCACAACCCAGCGCTCAACTGCTGTGCCACTAGGGAGGCCCAACAGTTATTTTTTTTAGATGTGTAATGTTGGGAGAGGATATGTCCTTTCTAGGGTGCTTTCCATTTTGTCTTTTTAATCAGTTTATAGCATTTCTTAGGAATGGCAGCCTTTATATATGCATGATTTAAAGTGCCTTTGCTAGCTCTCCTATGTTTTTCTGCTACCTGTGGTGTGTTCATCAACCGGGACGAAGTAGTCTCTCAAGAGAGCGGCATAAAATTCAAAACTATTCTTCCTATGGGATTTAAATATCACATGGGGCCATTAACTATAATCAACTCCTTTGCTATTTCATTTTTTATTTTAGTTTCCCATAAATATCTGGCTACATTAATAATATTTAGAAGAGTTATACATAATAACACTAATTCACCATGCTTACTTGATTTGAATATGCTTTACTTTGAATTTAATGGAAAAGATATTAGGAACAGAATCTTGTCACTGTTACTGCCCTCATAGCTATCCAGCTCTATTTGACTTTTAATGTATTGTGTTGTAATTCATTCAGGCAGAAGATACAGTGACAGTGAGTGGGAAGTGACATATAGCCAAATCCCAAGGTTACACATTATAAAAGTGCACTAAAGTTTGCCTCATGCAGCAGTAGGTGGTAGAATGCACTCTGTTTAAAATCCAGAATTGAACAACTTGTTATTTTGCTAATTATGTATCATGAAAAGATCAAAACTTTTATTAAATTATTTTTGAAGCAACTATGTTAAAACTAAAAAAATTGGGATATGTCTGGTTTGGGAGCTGTATCTAAGAAATAGATGAGACCAATAGTTTCTTCAATATCTTTTTTCTTTAAAATGCTCTGTGTATGACCATTCCTTGTTTCTTTCAATATGTACAGCTAGACTGAGACTAGGTATTTGCAAGAAACTTTAAAATTTACATTAAAGCCATAAAATCTATTATACCTTATTTGGTTTGATTGTTAAGGAAACAGTCTTTATTATTTTGTGTCCCTCACTATGCCTTGTTCAGACAATGATATATCCAAAATCACCTCTTGATTATCTATTAATATCCTGCTGATCTTGCCATTTAATTTTCTGTCTTTCTAGACCTAGTACAATCTCATGGCAGAAAAAAATTTGAGGGTAGAAAAGCAATACATTATATATGGGCATTTTCATTTATAATGTTCTGGAGACAATATCATAGCAACAGTAAAAATCAAAAGGAAAAAATCAATAGTTATTTCACTTCCTTGCAAATCACCTTTTTTTAGTACTTGCTTCATTCCAGTCATTTTTTACATGCATCTACAATTTTGCTTGTCATAATTATAGGTATCATTTTTATCCTTCATGAAATGTATACTAAGCTGAAATATTTTAATGTTGGGTATATACCAGCAATGCAAGCCCATGCTTGACACAGGTGTAAACACTCAAACAAACAAATCCTGGTATTTACTCAATTTCAATCCTCACCCTATCCTATCACCTAACCAGAATGTAAATCAAAGCTGCCTTCTACTCCCCTTATCTAAAGCCATTCAAGATCAGCTTGGATGCCTATCTATTCCTTCCAGAAATTCTCCATATGTAAGCAATAGATAAATTCTGCATCTTCTTGGGACAGGTGTGGCATCACCACTTTTTACAAATAAACCAATTTTAGGTGGTAGAATTGATCATGTCCTCCAAGGGAGTGTTGTAAAACAGGATAAATTTTAAAGGACAAGATATCTGTGTTAAGTATGTACATGAATAAATTCATTAGGAACATGAGAATAGATACATACATATAATCACATATGCATGTGTGCATACACACATGTGTTTGTGTATGTTGATATTTACATATGCATAGCAAACAGAAACAACACATTTGCCTTGTAATTCTTAGAAAGTGTGATAACTGTCAGCAAACTACATATTCAAGAAAATGGGAAGAGTCTGTTATTCTTGACTGATTGGAGCCAATAATATTTAGCTCTTATTTTTTGAGAGTCTATGAAACCTAGTACAAGTGAGAATAAGTTGTGAAAAAAATAAAATAAAATGAGTGGCTGGAGATCTAGGACTCTTTGCTTTAACTTTCAATTCGAGTGTGCTTCAACAACTCTTTTAAAATCTTTCACACCTCTTTAGGAAACTAGACTCAGATTGCCAACATCAGTACCATCACCTCTTTGATCTGGAGAGTTCTTGAAACCACATATAAAATCCCCAATAGGTTGCCCTGATGAGAAAATACGTTACTGAGCAAATGAATATAATAAAGATTGCAGCGGAACTTCCAGCCCAGGTGCAATGAACATTCCAATGCAGGCATAATCAACAAGTTTGCTTACTTACAGCTCCTTCCCTTTCAAAATTCATGGCCAGGGCCTCAGCACTCTTATCTACAAGTTCGGGAAGCCAGCCAAGCTGGTCTCTCTCTCCAAGGCCATCCCCGAATGCCTGCATCTTTCCCCCCTTGCCTTCTCTCCTTGTCTGGGGACTTTGCTGCAAATGGTTGTGCCTGCTGAAAAACGATGTTATCAATGTAACAGATATGGACACAGTTGTGTATTAAAGGAACTCTTGGTCTTTAAACGGGTGCTCAGACCTTACGGGGCTACCCAGGTCTGGGACCTCATGCATGAGTAGTAAAGCTTCTCCTGACCGCACCATTCCTGAAGTACCGCTTAGTTTCCTCTGCCTGGGTAAAAGGCTAGAATTTATTTTGACAACAGCCCCTTCAGTAGGAGTTGTAGGATTTCATTTTGCAGTTAAGTGTCCAAAATACTTGAGCTCAGAATAGAAAACTCCATTTGAGTGGGATTTTCAGTAGTGTTTATTATCAAATATCTAGTAAAAATGTGGTGCATTCTGTAATAATGGATCAATTAGAATTTAACTTAGAAAGTCCAGAAGCATTTCTATATTCAAAAATTTAGAGACAATAGGTTGTCATTTCAAGTCAGTAGGGGAATGGCAAACTATTTTATGGGTTTTGCTAGGAAAGCTGTTGTTACACGGAAATCAGAAATTGTGAATTCCTCTCCTATGTCACACACAAAAAACTAATTCCACAAGGATTAAACATCTAAATTCACATTTTTAAAAATCTTTAAAACTCCATTTGAAGTAAATCTAAGAAACAAGGATATGGGAGCCAGGAATTTCCATAAGAAACCCAAAAAACATATCAAAGGTTGGGACAATTTTATATTTATCACATTATTGTTGTAGTACAAAAAGGTACATTTTTAAAAGCCATATAGATATATAAGAAAGATCTTAATTGAGAAAGCAATTCAACTTCAGGGATTTGACTGAACATAGATATTAAAAGAAATATAACTGATATTCATCTGTTATGCATAAGCATGATTGCTTTAGTTATTTACAAATGATGTCAATTTGATTGGCTTAGCTCCTCTCCTATTAGTAGCATGTACATTCTGATTGATCAGTGCCATACCCTGCTGTTGGGGTTGGATATGTCTGGTTGTTTATGCTTGTGTATGTAATTATGTGTGGCTGCTTTTCCACATTGCATGTGACAAACTGGAAATAGCTGAAGTTTCCATTTATAAATAAATTACTTAATATTTGTACTAAGGATAGTATGCATGTTAAAATCCCTGTGATATATCTATTTATATTTAAGTATATGTATACAATAGGAACGCATGAGAATATGGGAAGAAAACAGAGTGTGTTCCTCTACAGAGTGTGACTGTTTAGATTGAAAACATGACTTATCTAGGTCTATATAGCTTGGATGTTTTATGTAGTTCTCTATAGTATAGCATGCACTTTTTATGTAAGTAAATTATTATATGCTCTATAATGTATTAAATATCCATTATAACTGATATTACCTCAGTAAATATTAAAATTAAAAAAGATTAGAAGAAAAATACACTTTCCTATAAATTACTCAAGAGTTTAGTATGGTGTCCAAAAAGGAGTAAAATAGGTAAGAACAAGCTGAGAAATGACAAAATATTATCTTTGAAAGTGAACCTATAGGGATATCTCTAGATCCAAATACTTTACTAAATGAATCAAATGTAAAATTCCAGCCTCATTTCCAGTTACTGTGGGAGAACAATCTTTGTTTCTAACCACCCAACACTGTGTTCACTCTTTAGGAACAAATCATAAACTCTCTAGCCTAAGTGGTTTCTTTGTTCAGGCTATTCATTGGCATGAAAGACTCTTACCACCTTCTTTTCTTTGTATGGGCTTCATGCAAATTGTTAGCAATTGTAGTTCCAGCTCAAATGTTAACCCCTCTATAGATTCTCCAGCTACTTCCTCCCTGTGCCTGATATTCCTCAAATTTCTGATGCCCTATACAACCTCTGAGATAATGGGGTTTTGTGTGTAGGTTGTGTGTTTGTGTGGTTTTTATGGGTATTTATCTCTTACTCTTGTTCCTGGAATACTTGAACAAGGACCAGTGTCCTGTGTCTTTTTATCTCTAGAATATTACTAAATAAGTGGGAAATAAGAAGCATTAATAGATGTGATTTACTTAGATTTATTAAAATTTAATAAAAATGCTGTTTTCAAAATACTTGAACTTTAGAATGCATTCCAGAGCAAGATATCCCAACGTATTTTTGAATTCCACATCATAAAAAAGCCTTAGTGTACATGTTATAGCCTCACACATGCAGTAAAGTAAAATTGATCAAGAACAGAAGTTATTCTGTTATAGACATTTGAAATTCTACAGATACAGGAATAAAGGATTGAATATATATGTAAGTGTACATATTCTATTAGCTGTTTTATACTGTAAGTTTTTATACAAATAAATACCATGAATTAAATATCAGTTATGTATTATGATACTGGATGCTGCTGTGCTGTACATATATAGTTCAATGGGTGTTTAAGCATTCTAAGTAATATAAAACCTCATTTTTTGAGAGAGAGGGAAAGACTTCAAAATGGTTAGAATGCATTTTTTTCTAATCCAAATTTCCTAGTAAATTTCTACTATGAGACCATTTTCTTTAATGCCTAATTAATGCAATAATCATAGTGAATAGGCTAAGTAATGAAGACCCTGCTACTGTGCTATCACCATAAAATAGTGGATTTAATGTAAATCACCATAACCGTTGGTTGGTTTATTTTGCTCTCACTTTCACAAACACTTTTTTCAAATATAGTGTCCAAAATGATGAAACTGTAATGAAATTAGCATATGTTCTAGACAGAATTTATACAATACCAGATATAATTGGGACTTTCAAATGATTTAAAACATACCCCCATATCTCTCAGTCAATAAAAAGTAATATAAAACTTAAATATATTTACGTGTAGTTACACACTCCATTCTCCAAATACCCCATTGTAGATGCCACAATAGGTTCATTAGTCATAGTGAACATTTTTTATATTCATGGATTTCTCCAGATATATGATGTTAATACAGTAGTCACTAGGCATTAAGCACTTGAAATGTAGCTAATCTTGTGAAATAAGATAAAAATGTAAAATCTAATTTTACACCTAATTAAAAACATGAATATCCTACTAATTACTTACATATGCATACTATAAAATGTCTTTAACAATTGATTATACTGATTATATGTTGACGTAATTATATTTTGAATGTGCTGGATTATATTAAATATATTTAAAAAATTAATACCAACTGATTTTTTTTCCATTTTGTTTTTAATGAGGGTAGACAAATAGAATTTCAGCTTGCATGTGTGTGGATCACATTCTATATTACTAGGACTGCACTATATTCAGTATTTGTCTTTGATTGTTTCTTTGATTGTCTTAGGCTTTAAGGTAGAATTACTTGGCTTTGTTATACTTCTTTTATAATGTATTTTTGCCTCATCTCTTTCAAAGTGATACTTATTAAATACTCATTGCCTGACTTAATTAATTAGTGTGGTTATTGATGAAGTTCATCTATCAGAAATTAATTTAGTAAAAGAGAAAGGTCTATTATTGAGCCATTAACAGACTTACAGTTTTTTCTTTTTTTTATTTGAAACTTTGAAGATTAGCACCAGAAATAATAAAAAATGAAAGAGTCAAAAATAAATATTTTAATAAAAGATTTTAATAAGTAATGCAGTTAACTTTGTGATTAAAAAAAGACATCTTCCAGACATTTTCAAATTTTCTCACTAGTGTAGTCCCAAATAAATTACTTGGAATTTGGATTAAGACATTTGAATACAGATCTAGAGTAGAAGATTTTGGGTATCTTGGTGAATGGATATGGTGTGATAACATACACATGAAGAGGTGTGAACCTGTAACTCTGAATCACATACAGTGTTATAAGCCAGCATTACCTCAATAAAGAGTAATACAATAAAAAATAAAAAATAAATTTTATTCAACAAGACACCAAGTCTTTGGATTTGTTGACTCTGCTGTATTTCCACTTAAAACATGTATTGTTTTAGTGTACATATTGAAGACATAAATTGTTGACTTATCAACAGATTTAAGTTTAAGGTCAATCTTAAAAAAAAAAAAAGCAAGTAATTCAAAGAGGATGAAATAATCATACCTTCAAAAAAGTGAATCCTTTCTTACTTAGCTGTTGTTTTCAAAGTCCCCCAGAATTTCCCACTTTTTGTCTTCTGCTAATGTTTACTTTTTCAGCAGATCACTACTAGCTTTTTTCTGAGAATAGAAATAATTTAGTTTTTAACTTTCAAACTTCTACCCCATGGGATTCCTATTAAAACCTGGGAAACAGTACTTTGTGTAGGTAAAGTTACTGTTAAGTGTAAAATTCATGAAACTGAAGTTTTATTGATATGGTTAAAGAAGAACAAGGAGTTTAGGGTAGTGGGAACAAAGAAATCAAGTGGAGGTAAAGTATATGAGAAAAAAGTAGGAGAGGGGCCTCTATAACAGTGTTAGAGAAAGTTCATTCTGCATGACTGAAAAATTATTAGAGGGCTTTGAAAGGAGAAGTAATATAATTTGACATCATTTGAAATCAACCACATGGTTGTCTTGTGAGCAATGGACTTGGCAGGGTGGGACAATTGGTAGTGCAGAGACCATTAGGTAGGTCTTAGAATAATCCAGGTAACAGATAAAGTACTTTGGAATGGATTGGAGTTGGGAGAGGTGGTAAGACTTTTCAACATGATCTGTTGATAAATAAAATGTGCAAAATGAGGGAGGGAAATTAATTCCACTCTCTTTGATTTGAACATTGTTGGCCTAGATAAGAACGGTTCAGTTTACTTTTAATTTATTTTATTTTAAAGCACTTTATTGAGTTACAATTGATAAACAAATGCCCTAAACATACCCATCTCCTCCTAAAGTTTCATTTTATTATGTTGTTGTGGTGGTGCGGATGATGCTTGTTTCTGTGTTATAAAATTATTTATGATAGATTCACCAGTTTTAATGGAGTTGAATGACTTCAAGAATAATAGGAACAGGGCCTCCCTGGTGGTACAGAAGAATGAGCACTGCACTGTGAAGCTGTCCACAGCCTCTGCAATGTGGGTTTGATTCCTGGCCAGCCAGGGAGCTACCCACATGGCCAGGCAGACCTCTCCTGCCTTGCCATGTGGGTAGCTCCCTGGCCACAGTGTATTTCAGTAGATTTGCCTGTCTTCTCCACTCAGCAGTGTATTTCAGTAGATTTGCCTGTCTGCTCCCTGCTTTGTCTCTGGTGAATTCTATCACCCTCCCGCGCCTCTGACCTGTATCCCAGTTCATGTATAAATAAATAAAATATTTTAAAAAATTAAAAAAAAAGAATAGTAGGAACAAAAGAAGCAGAGATCATGAGTATGGACACCTGTTGATGTTTTGTTAGAAAGAAGATTAGAGACAGAATGTCAGGAATCTAGATTTGGGGAAGGATTTTATAAACACACATTGTTTGTGTAGCGTGATGCTATTGAGTTGAGAGGTTAAAATCTGATAATAAAGTAAAGAGAAGACACATTGTTGAATAGGGAAAAAAAAAGGAACCAAATTGGGCTGGGGTGGCATTATGCTCATGGAAAGTATATCTACTGAAATTCAAAAGTAAAGCAAAATATAAGGGGAGGAATAAAGGAAGGTATGTAGATTTGGTGTCATAACTATGTAGAAAATTATTTTCTTATTTCCTCATTTTCTTCAAGAGAATGAAAATTTGGTGGTGTTTTGGAAGTTTGAGGAGGGAAAGTGTGCGTAATAAATGTCTAGGAGATTGGGAGAGTGAATTCACTAGGTCAAATATAGTAGGATTGATGGGCTCCACTGACAGGTCATAAATTTAAATTGATATCAGTTAGCAGGCATGTGTACTTTTCTATAGTCTGGGGAAATGAATAGAGTTGTCAGTATTGAATGCAGACTGGAGGAATGCTAGTTAAGTTCTCAGACAGTGATATAAGCAGTAGAGTTAAGATAATAGCAAGTGGGGCCTCCCTGAGGTCGCAAGTGGTTAAGATGCAGCACTATGAATCTATCTGCAGCCACTGCAGAAAAAGAGTTTGATCCCCGACCAGGGAGGTGATAAACATGTTGCAGCAGACCTCTCCTGTCACGGCCACTGCTCCCCTCAGCAGTGTATTTCAGTAGATCTGCCTGTTCAGTTTCCCACTCTGTCTCTGGTGAATCCTGTCCCTCCACCCCACACCCCACCTCTGGCCTCTACCCCCGTTCTTGTATGCATAAATAAATAGATCTTTAAAAAAAGACAATAACAAGTCAGTCACTGAGATTCTAAATCAAGAAAGGAGTGGAAGGGGCCTCCCTGGTGGTGCAAGGGGTTAAGATGCAGCAGTATGAAGCTACCCGCAGCCACTGCAGCACAAGTTCGATCCCCGGCCAGGGAGGTGACCCACATGGCACAGAAGACCTCTCCTGTCTCGCCCGCTTCTCCCCTCAGCAGTGTCTTCGGTCAGTCTGCCTGTTCTGCTCCCCGCTCTGTCTCTGGTGAATCATCTCACCCCTTTGCCCCTGCATTTCAGGCCTGTACCCAGTTTTTATATGCATAAATAAATAAATCTTTAAAAAAAAAGAGTGGAATAAGAATATGTAGTAGATGATAGGCAGTAGAAGGATCAATAGAAAGGATGTGCCAGTGTGGAAACAACATGTTCATCTAGAGTTGGACATTTAGAGGGAGAAAATGGGAATCTAGTAGGCAGTTGTTGTGTGTGTATGTATGAGAGGATATTCTGAGGAAATACAGATGAATGTGAAATGTTATCCTGTAACCTCCCTAGGTAGCTGGTGATATAGTCGGCTATAATTAGCTTTCAAATTCAAAGGAAATCTTTAGGTAGGAGACAGTAACAGTGACATGCAATATTCTTCAGAACCTAGGTGGAACTTTCCTTGGAGTGAGAGATTATGAAGTTCACTATGATGAGATGCGGTATTCACAGAGGAAAACCCGACTTCTGATAGATTGAGACCATTATGACTTTAAGGTATAAGTAACTTTGCTAAAGCCATATCAAGATTTCCAGGGATCATAAAGGAAAAAATGATTCATCAGAAAATGGCACTGTTAAAACGAGTTTACAGAGATGAATGATGCATACAGTATGTATTTTGAATTTTCTCTGGATACCAAAGTTAGTACAGATGTAAGGCAGCATGAATTCACCCTCAAAGTCCCTTTGAAAGGGTCAATGACCCATTATAATTATAGCATCCTTCCTGGAACTAGTCTCTTAGACAGATTGTGATGGTCCATCCCCATAGAATGGACAGGGAGAAAGGGAAATCCTGCCAAAATTCTATCCCCCTTTTTCAGTCTGCCAATAGCAGTGTTAATTTAATGACAAGCAATTAAAATATTTCTGAAAGGCAGAGAGTTACAGTATAGCTGTTATATTTATATTTTTAAGTATATTTTGAAATATTTGGCTAGAGAATTTCAGTATTCTTCTGTTAAACAACAGGTGTCTTTTTTTATTTTTAAGTTATCTTTTAAATATATTTTCATCTATTTTTTTTTAAATACCATGGCACTTAAAAATGATAAATTTTCAAGTGTTTGTCTCATGGGATGTAATTCAATCTATTGTTTATTGGTAAGAAAGATGTGGAGTAGTTTCTATTTTCGTTCATTCCATATTTCTCATTTGTATTAGGTAGAGATATAGAAAATTATATTTAATCTAAAACTGGAAATCCAATGTACTAATATTCATATATGATACAATTAAAAATAGACCCTTTCAGAACATGTCAACAGCATGTGTATGTTAGATTGGATGCTCTCAAAGTATAATCCATGCACCACCTTGTTCATAACCATCAAGGGTGAGAACATAGAGATATTTCTATGGCTCAAAGCGCTTTCTGAATCATATTCTCAACATATGAGATCCTAAAATGTGACAGTCGTTGTAGTTTCAGAGAGAGTAAAATTTGTAATATGGAGATACTGCATATTTATTTTAATTATCATCTGGGGAGATAACTTTGACTGAATTATAAATACATTTTTATTCATTCATGCCATATGCTGTGTGAAGCAATATCTTCAACTAAGCTGCCACCAGAACCAAACCCTAGATATGGAGATAAGAAGTAAAATACAGAAAAGTTTTGTTTTAACAAAGGAGAAAATATCAAACAAGGAGAATAATGTGTGATGATTGTGTGAACTACCTTCCCACAGTAACCTTCTCTGTTTGAGTCCTGGTTAAAATTGGCCACAAGGTAAATGTGTATGTGACTGGGAAGGCACAAGTGTGAAGCACCATCTAGCATGCATAGAAGGTCAGGGGAAGTGCCAGAGAGTTCATACTGCTCAAGTTCATGGATCTATTGGCTCACCCAGTGTGTGGTAGCAGCCGGATCTGCAGCTCCTCTTCATCCTGCATCCCTCAATATCACCTCTTTATTTTTTTTTTGGAATCCAGGACAGGCTCATGTACAGTTCTAAAGCTAAAATCTCCATTCTTTTCTACAGATCAAATGTGCCATTGAGTTCAGTGATGGTGAGAGAAAACGTGGGTTCCTGTGTGTCTTCAGTCTGTCTCTTCCTCTCACTTCAATTAAGCCTCTTTCCCTGAGTTTCCTGCCTGCTGATCTAGCACAGCTTCAGATCATTTGTTGTCATCCTTTTCAATCAACTATCATAACTATGTAAATTCTCATATCTATAAGTCACTTATTTCATATCACTCAAGGATCTGGTTCTGAATCAGACCCTAATTAACGGGGCTGGGAAGGGAAGGAAACCAGTTGAGATAGAATTACCAAACAAGTAGCTACTAGTGTTTACTGGCACTCCATCGCCCGGATGTCTCTGGGAGCCAAGATTGAACACATCCTGGAGTTATTCCACTCCGCTAAAGAAGGAGCTCAACTGCTTTTTCTCCTGCTTCTGCCAGTCATTGGTTGATGGCTGCTATTAAGGAACAATTCTCCAGGTCTTCTGATTTGCTACATCTATGGGCAAAGCAGGCTCAAGTGGCAAGCTGATGTCCTTCAGCAGAGAAACACTATTGCTGGTGAATGGAAGTCAGGTGCCTGGGACAGAAATGCGGAGCCTACCAGGATGTTGAGAACACTGACTAGATCACTTATGGCAACCTTGTGAGAATTAGCTCTCTCATCACAACAACTCCACAAGGCATTCAGTATTATTTACACTTGACTATGCAGTTAAAAAAAAATAAAAAGGATTTAGAGAGCTTAAGCAAATTTCCCAAAGTCACAGTAGTGATAAGTGTAGGAGTTAGGATTTAAACACAGATACAAATGATTTCAAAGTTTATGCTTATAATGGCTGTGATAGCTGGCAGATCTGAGTTCTGTTTCTTTAATTATACATGGCAGCAGTCATGATTTTACCCAGCTGTGACAGAGATTGGCTTGCACTCTGGGATATATCATAGACAATTTTGAGTTGTTTAATTCCTCTTAATTATGGAATCTCATTTTAATGTTTTCTGGCCTCCACTGAAAATTTTGCCTGCTAAGATCCCAGGATAAGATGGGCTTAGAGAACTAACCAGTACATAAATTACCAAGCATCAGATTTGTTTGCAGAACATTGTTTATTTTTCTTAATCAACTCCAACTATATTTTGGAAATAATTAGAAAATTCATGATGCTGATCAGAAGTTAGAAACAGTTGTGTGGTTGAGCCACACTTGGAGATTACAGATGCACAAAGGACAGTGATCAAGGGGGAGATAAGGTCCACTAGGAAGGAGAGAATTTGAAGGAACTCTTGGGCCACAAGCTAATTCAGCAATTGGATGAAGCTACATGGAGCAATTAAGGCTGGGATGAAAATTAGAAACAGTCTAAACTAGTGGGTGTAGAGAGTGCATGGGAAATAAATGCTGAAACAACCCCCTGACGTCTGGACCTACATTTCCAGCCTCACCTCTTGCTAGTTACTTCATTGTGTTCTCTACTCTTATATTCTTAGCTCTATTATTAAATTCACCAGCCTACTGTCCGCACTTTTACATCTGCAACTCTGTACATATTCATCCTTTTACCAATACAGTATTTCCCCCTATAACTTGCAACATACCCGGAGATAAAAATCTTGAATGACTTTCTCCTAATTTTAGAAACAGGGAAAAGATGACCAATATCACCCATTCTAGTTAATCACACTGGAGCTTCTAGTCAGTGTACAAAGGTCAGAGAACTATATG
The DNA here is from genome assembly GCF_014898055.3 of Talpa occidentalis. Lineage (NCBI taxonomy): Eukaryota > Metazoa > Chordata > Mammalia > Eulipotyphla > Talpidae > Talpa > Talpa occidentalis. The sequence goes on along the minus strand of NW_023603184.1, from coordinate 20,945,325 downwards.
CATGTTATAAAGATCAGAATGAATAAAGTAAAACCAAAACTTTTAGAAGATGAGTGTAGAACATAAACATATACAACTATTGTCACTAATAAGAAAATGTCCCAAGTTTGCCAAATGCACAGTAAACACTAAACAATTTACATTTTTATAGGTGCAGAAAATAATTGCAAGATACAATTAAAGATATCTGTAGGTGTTGAAAAACATGAACTGCCTTAAGGAAAAAAATAGCAAAAGGCATGTAAAAACTCTGTACTGAAAACCACAGAATGTTGTTGATAGAAATGAACAATCTAAAAAAGACAGCAATAGTTTTAACAAGGCAATCTTCACCTATTCATCTATAGATGAGTTTAATCCCAATCAATCCTAGTGGGATTCTTTGTAGAAATTTATAGGGGGATTCTAAAATTCATATGAGTGTAAACATTCTAATAGAGTGAAAACAAGAAAATTGGTACTTTTATTTTCAATCTACTCAAATCTGGCACACTAATAGCAAAGTTTTTCAGGGTTGTTTTTTAAAAAATAATATATGGCATGACTTGTTATCAGCAAGGCTTAAGCTATTTAGAATTTAAGTGAGTTTTTTCACCGTTGCTGAGTTATAGGAGTCTCTTGTATGTTTAGGGAATTAACTCCTTATCAGATACAGAATTTGCAATTTTCTCTGTTCCCATAGGTTGCCTTTTGCCTCTATTGATTATTTCCTTTGCTATAAAGATACCTTTTTGTTTGATGTAGTTCCACTTGCTTATTTTTCTCCTGTTAGGTGTGCTTTTTATGTCATATTCGAGAAATCTTTCACAAGATCAATTCAATGAAGTCTTTCCTCCGTATTTTCTTGTAGAAGCTCTACTGGCTCAGGATTCACATTAAAATATTCAATCTATTTTATATGATGTAAGATAAGAATTTAAATTCATTCTTTCACATATTGACATCCATTTTCCCAAAACTGTTTGCTCAAGAAACTATCCTTTCTCCACTGTGTATAATTAGTAACCTTGCTGAAGATCAATTGACCGTATAAGATGGTTTATTTCTGGGCTCTCTTTCTGTACCATTGATCTGTATTTCAATTTTTTGTCAGTACTATACTGTTTCACTTTTTTTTTTTTTTCAGGGCAGGGATGGTTTTATTTAATATATACCTAGCACATCAACAAACTGCACAATAAATACTTATTGAATGAATTAATCCCCATCACTATTTTTATTTATTTACTTATTTATTTTCATATTTGTTTTTAAATGTCATAGTTTACTTTTTCACAAAGTAGGATTTCTCCCCTCAGGTGTGGTCACCATGGTTTTCCCACCACCAATGTGCCTATAGTCCTCCGCTATCTTCCACCACACTCTCCTCCCCCCTCACATTTCCTGCTATTTCTCCTCTTCTCTCTCTCCTCCTAAATGTCTCAGATCTACAGTACTTTACTATTTGAATTACTCTAGTTTTGTAATGTATTTTGAAAATAAGAAACGTGATGGGGGCCTTCCTAGTGGCTCAAGGGGTTAAGTCTCAGCACTATCAAGCTATCACCAGCCCCTGAAGCATGAGTTCTATCCCCTGCCAGGAAGCTATATCACATGGCGCAGCAGGCCTCTCCTGTCTCACCCGCTGTTCCCCTCAGTGGTGTATTTCAGTCAGTCTGCCTGTTCTGTTCCCCACTCTGTCTCTGGTGAATCCTCTCATCCCCACACTTCTGGCCCACACCCCAATTCTTGTATGCATAAATTAATAAAAACATCTTTAAGAAACATACTGTTTTAAAACCACAGTCAGGTTTTACCTCACATCTGTTGCAGTTGTAATTATAAAAGAAAAAAAAAGTAATGTAACAAGTTTTGGCAATGAGGTGGAGACATTGAGACTGGTAAATATTGATGGAAAGATAAAATTGCATAGCCAGCACAGAGAACAGTAAGGAAGTTCCATAATAAATAAAATTGGAACTACTGTATGATCATCTAGCATTCCCACTTTTGACCATATATCCAAAATAATTAAAATTCAGGAGATACTTGTTTTCCCATGTTTATTGCAGCATTATTTACAATAGCTAATATATGGAAACAGCCTGAATATTCATCCATGTAGAAGGTGATAAAGAAAATGTGATAAGTACATACATGGGATGCTATATATATATATATATATAACTATATAAATATAACCTGGAGGACATTATGCTAAGTGAAAGAGGTCAATTACAGAAGAAAAATTACTGCCTAGCCTGTCTATATGAGGTATCTAAAGTGTGGTGTGAAAAGCAAGGTGTAAGAAGCAGGGAAGTGTGAAGTTGCTCAATTGTTATAAAGTTTCAGTTTGCTTGTTAGGTACAATCTGGAGACCTGTTATACAACATTGTGTGTATAATTAGTTGTACTGTATTGTGCACCTAAAATTCGTAAAGAGGTTACATCTTCTGTGTTTTTATTACAAAAATCCACTGATCGGTAAATAAATCTCTTGGATGACAGTAAAAAAAAATATAAATAAATCCATGTTCCATGTTGCTAGTAAAAAGATACATATCCAGGTCTAATTATTTGCTGTATCACAAAAAAAAAAAAAAAAAAAAAGAGAGAAAGAAAACTACAAAAATTTCTTGGACACCTGAATAAATAATAGCTTGATAACAAAATAGCATGAATCTACAGTTCTACCCCAGAATAGCACAGTTAAATTTGCTGCACTGTTAATTGATCCCTATGTCATTATATTTGTACTTTCTAGGGTTACCAAAGTTAATAAATAGTTGTTAATTGCCAAGGGCGATTTTTCACATTCTGCTTGAGAGTAACTTGTATCCGTTCGAGGACAATTTTTGCAGCTTTAAAAGCTCTGTTATAAATTGCTGCTGAGTATGTCATTTCACTAATAATTGAATTTCTTCCCTTTTGAAAATGTCTTTTCACCTGTTCAGTTGTAATACTGACATCCTATTGGGTTCCATTTAAGAGACTGTGCATGTAATGTATTCTGTCTCTAAGTAAACTAATAAAAAAAAAAAATCCTCAGTAAAAGAAAAACAATTACTGACTTTTATATTCTACTTAAATGGTACTGATTACTTTCTAAACTGTTCAGCACATTTAAAGCTACACTTTCTAAATGTTCTTAGTTTTTTGAAAGAATTTAAATTACAGAACTCAGTGGATGTTTTATTCATTGCTTCATCTTTTACCTTTGAATGTGTTGCTCTGTTGTGTCACATCACAACTACAGATACTAGCAGAAAACAGAAATAATTGCATAAAATTGCAGATTTTTTGCTACTTATGTAACTATGCTTTAAAAAATTTATGTGAAATTATTATGCATTGCTTTGTATATGATATGGAGTTCAGTTTTAAGAGATTTTCTTCCCCAAGATGACCTTATCAGCTATTGTGCTATGTTGTTAGTTCAGATTCTTGAGAAATGAAGGCAGAATTACATATGTAATTTCTATTTGGAAAACAATTTTAAGGGATAAAGAGAAAATATATGAATAGTCAGGAAGTTCTTTCAGATCGCTATACAATCTGATAAATTTGAAGGAGAGGGCTAAAGATGCAAGATTGTTTAGAGTGTCAGACTGCAGTGCTGTTCCAAGAAAGTTTTATTAAGCAAATGGAGAGACTGTGAGTTAGAGTTGCATGTCAAAAAAAAAAAAAAAAAAATTGCAGGAATGGTCAAGAACTTGTATTTCCACCACATTCAGCCATTAAATAATTGTCACAGGAAGTGTTGTACTGATACAAGTACAATCCTGAATTTATGTGGAATATGCTAGAATTTTCAGTAAACAAAGCCCCTCCCAGTGGACCTGAACAATATATTTTCTCGGACATTTCATTTCACCCCTTACACCTCACAGATGATCTCCATGTAGAACAGCAAGCGGCTCCCAGATAGTTCCTATTGGCTTCTGCTTCTGAGGAGAAAACATACAAAAGGGAACTAGTAATTACTTCAGTTATTTGTGGGCTACAGCTGGTACTCATCTCCTCCACTTAGGGGATTCTACATGGAAAAATTGAAAAAGAATCTTAGTTGTGTACAAAGGCTACCACCCTCAAGCCTCCTGCTTCCCTTTTCTTTCGAGTTATAGATTATTTTAGTGAGAGTTCTCCAGATAAAGAAAGCAATGAGATTTATGACAGGAATAGATTCATATAGTTTTAGAGGTAGAAAAGTCTCAAATAAATTTTTGTAATAATTTATATTTCTAGATGATAACTTAAACAGTAATGATTCATTTTAATTCACTTCCATTACTGTGCTAATGTTTTTATTTTACATTGTGACCTAGCTATCCCCTAATATTTAATTAAAATATTTTATTTTTCTCTGATTATACATGTAACACAGAGACTAAAATGAAATGACCATGATACCACTACTGAAAAATAATCACAGTTAATATTTTAATGCAGTTTCTTCTAATTTTCAAAATTCCTTATTTTCTATAAAATAGAATTTAATTGGTTCAAGAATAATTTTCACTATATTTAAAAATACAATGTAAAGGAGGGCAAAGAAGGTTTAAAACATTTTGAAAATAATCTAGAGTCAATTATTACTTGTCTTAGGTAGCCAAATGGGGTTCTTCCTTTTTTATAGAGAGGTAATTTTTGAAAAAGTTTCTTTATTTTTATTTGTTAAAGGCGTTTAAAAACAAGTGTATTGCCCAAGCCATAGGATATTACTCTTTGTTATTAGTGATTATTCATTCGTTCATTATAAAATTCTTTTTTCTTTTCTGAATTATTTGTGGACATGACTTAAATGTTCTCACCAGTCATTTGCCCAAAACTCTAGCACCTCATGATGGCATACTGTCTTTGGAACATACCACATTGAGTTCAAAATGTAAAGACAAAACAGAAACTCAGTAAACACTTAGAACTATTTATTATTTTAGTTTATTGCACATAATGCATTTTATTAAATGCTTTTGTTTTCAGGTTTATTTTCAACTTAGGGGAACTCGGACACAAAAATACAGTTTTATCTTCAAGGTTATCTACTAGATAGAAAGTACTGGATTTTCTCTGCCTTGCTATAGAAATTAATCTGATTATTAATATTTAGTAAGTCTTCAACTCTGCATTAAAGCCTGTCTTTTAAATTGAGGACTTTTGAGAGGCTCTTGACTTTTTGTGGTTAGTCTGTTGAAAGGAAACATAATTAACATAACTGTGGAGTATAATTTCCTAAAGTACTTTTAGAAAGTACAGGGTGATTGAGTTTATGAAGTCCCTTCTGTTTGTATCAGTTGTAAAGTTCAAAGTCTAGTCCAAAAAATGCAACAAAGACAATGTTTTAGATTTTTTTCAGAATTAAAATGTAAACACTAGAGAACATTGAATTTTGGAATTAATAGCAATCTTGAAAATATTCTACTATTTGATAGCAAATTAATTTCTTGTCTCTACTGACAAATGTACTTCATTAGCGTCTGCGTTAAGTTTTAATTTAAAATGATTTTAAGGCTGACTCTGACTTCAGTGTTGGGAAAACTGTACTGTGGAAGGCACAGGTATGTAATGTGAGAAATTGACTGGTCTGACACCTATGGGGTATTTGACAATTTAAATTTAGATCCTTCTAAAATTTTAAGTAGAGAGAAATTGATTATCCAATGTTATCTAGTGGATCCCAGAATAGAATTTGGGCTTTTTACCTCTTTGATCAGTGTTTTCTCTACTGTTTGTTATTTCTTTGATAAATTTCTATCAAACTAGCTGATAAACTGACTAACATGCCAATTTGTAATGAGAGAATATGTATTAATGATATTTAAATGATTAAGTATCAAAAGTTATGTCTTTCAAAAAGGTACTTGTGAAATGAATGCCTGGATAAATTAATGATGATAATTATGTTAAACATACTAGTATTGCATTTTGATGCTTCATAGATACTTAATAATGTTTTTGAACAAACCTGTGAGATGTTAAAAATAACTGCTTTTCAAAAGCTTTAAAAATTTAAATTATTGAGTACTAATTTTTGATGTCAATTATTGTATCAGTGAATTATGAATAAATTGTTTAAAAGCTTTGGTTTCCACACAATTTATTTCAAACTAATCAAGATATTTTAGTTATATTAATTTTTATAGGGAATAATGAATTGCCATGTTTTATAATGATTCTCATTAATGCCAAAATTTTGGGGACATAAATTTTGTTACTGCTTGTAACAGTGAGATTCTTGGAATGGGATGAACCATCAAGCTTGGGGTAATAGTGGTTCTTTTATGCAACAAAATTTATCAGTCAATCCAATGGTCTTGGGTACTTTGAAGTCCGTATTCCTGAAAAGTTAGATAACTCTCTTGTATATTTGCTATAACATATAACACATTTTATGGGAATTTAATCACTCACATGTTAACTTTGATAGCCTTGAAGGCAGAAATAACATCTTTGTCAAATTCATGACTCATGAGATCATTTCATGGTTTGTAGTTGAATAATAGAAAAATAAAAGAAATTAAAAATTACATCATCATGATAACTACCTTAGTGAGTATAGACATAGACAAGATTTACTGTGTCTTTGTTAGTGTTTATAATTTGTGTAGGGGACAGGGAGAAGTTAGGGTGAGGGTAAAAAAGACAATGTTTTTAATGTTTTATGTTTTAATGTTTTTAATGTTTCATAAGCGCAAAAATATTTGGTATATGCAAACTGATATCTCGTTATAATAATTGAACTTTGATTTCTGAGCTTGGACTTCTACAAAATGTCTCTTATAATAGTAACTGAATACACTCTATTTTTGCTGGTCTCATTGGCAGCAGTGAAGACATCACTCAGGAAGAATATTACATCATCTTTCTTTTCATCAAGTCAGAAAATTCAAATTTGAGTCTTTTCAAAAAACAATGTTCATCTTTTTTCTATTAGAAATTATCTCCTCTTGGAATTTTCTCATATAACGAGAGTTTTGTAATATAGTCGTATCTTATTGAATCAATAGTGTATTTATCTTTCCAATATCACCTGAAAGCTTTTTTTCTCCCTTGTGGTGCAATTTGTTACCCCTAATTTCTTCAATGTTATGTCTAATTTCTGGCCTATTGAACATGAACTTGCTTTTATACAAGCTTGCTTTTAATTAAATCCTCTAGTTTTTATGGTTGAGATATTTTATCAATTATATTAAATCAAGATTATAAACCATAAATGGAATTACATCCCTGAAGCATACTCTGTCTATATTAGGAAGCTGATGAAGCTAATAAAATAATTGGAAACATTTTTATTAGAGCTTCATCTATGCTTGTTTGCCTTTTTCCTCATCATCATTCTTGCATGTGAACTTAAATTGGTATGTTAAAGAATTTTTTTATGTCTTATTTTTATTGCAGTAACACTGCTTTACAATACCATATGTGATTCAGAGTCACAGGTTTTTCTGTTTGTAAAAATTTAATTCCTGATTCTCCATCTCTAATATACTTCATGAAACTATTTTTAATCATATTAAGACCATATTATAACCAAACAAAACTACAATTAGCAATAGAAGAGAGAGTCCATTAATTAACATTTATTAGATGCTCACTATGGTGTAGACATTAGTTTAGAAACATACAGAATCTATCTCACTGTCTCACTCAGGCCTTATCAGGGAGGCCCTGATTTTATCATTTTAAATTTCAATACAGACCCCTTTAAAATAATACTGTCTTGCACAATGGCCCCAAAACTTTAAACTCAGGGTCTCCCCTGGTGGCGAGCGGTTGAGCGCTGGTCTGCAAAGCAGCCTCTGCAGCCTCTACAGTGCCGGTTGTATCCCCGGCCGCCTGCGAGGGTCCCACATGGCGCACAGACCTCTCCTGCCCCTCCGCTGCTCCCCTCAGCAGTGTCCTTCGGTCCTTCTGCCTGTTCTGCTCCCTGCTCTGACTCTGGTGAATTCTTTCACCCTCCCGTGCTTCTGACTGTAGCCAGTGCTTGTATAAATAAATAAATAAATAAATAAATAAATCTTTAAAAAAAAAAACAAACTTAAAACTTAAAGTTTGATTTTGTGAATAATCCTGTAAATAGTCAAAGGAGAAACATGTCACCAAAAATCAGCTGAAGGACTGATAGCTAATATATTTATTTTTTTTTATTTTAAAAGATTTATTGTTATTTATTCATACAAGCACTGGGTACAGTCAAAAGCGCGGGAGGGTGAGAGAATTCACCAGAGCCAGAGCGGGGAGCAGAGCAGGCAGAAGGACCGAAGTACACCGCTGAGGGGAGCAGCGGGTGGCAGGAGAGGTCTGCGTGCCATGTGGGACCCTCCTCCAGTGGCCGGGGAGCAGCCGGGGATCGAACCGGCGCTGCCGAGGCTGCGGGCTGGTTTGCAAGCCAGCGCTCAACCGCTGCGCCCCGGGGGAGGCCCTATATTTAATTTTTTCTATTAAATAAGGTAGTATCTGCCATGTTCAGATGTCTGATTTAAAGTTGATTTTTCTGCTTTTTCTGCTTGTCTTTTGCCACATCTTATCTTCTCTTGGGTTGATATATAAAATATTTTATCAACATATCAAACACAAAAATAGTAAGTCCCCTCTCCAAAATATAGTCAACATAGAAGTACTGGCTTTTTTCCCCCAACATATTATCTTTAGATTTTCATTTAAAAAAATGTATTTTTAAAAGCTATAACAATAATGGTTCAATTTTTTTCATTTTTTATTTATATTATTTTTTGTTGCTATTATGCGTATTATAACGATTGGTCACTTAAATATGGTGATACAGTAATTTGTTTTGATATTCTATTAATGTTGCTTCTGACATTTATTGGGTAAGTAGCACCAATATATGTACCATGTGAACATGAATTTTGTCATTTTTCTAATTATTTCCACAGATTATGGTATATCTACTTCTATGCAACTGTGGTCCAAGGTTGCTTGGCAGAATAAATACATGAATCTGTCAATATAAATGAGTAAGCATTTTTATGTTTCCTATCATTTAGTTTCATTTCTTTTTATCCAAAAATATTGCATGCATTATTTTAAAATGTTTGTTTTTATCAGATTCAGGACATCTTAATATTTAATGCAAATATCCATATAACAGAATTATGTCCTTTTTGGAAAATAATAAGATTCTTATAGTCTTAACATGATCACTCAATATCCTTAATTATATTTTGAAATAATAAGAATTGGAGAGATATTTTCCTAATTATATTAATTCTCCAAATTATATTAATTTCCAGCTTCTGTATTCATTATTCATTCATTTGATAAACATTTCAGAGCATTTAATACATCCCATACCCAATTTTAATCTCTGGAAATTAAAAAAGTTAATGATACACAAAGCTTATCTTCTGGAAATGAGGTAATTAAAAGGTCAGTCACACTGGCATGTAGCTTAAAGTGCAGTGAGTATATAGTGGAAAGTGGAAATGCACTGAAACCTAAAAAAACGTTTCTAGCTATGCTGTTTATATGCTAGTCACTAATCATGTGTGACTATAAATTCAAATTCAAGAAAATTCAACTTAAATTAACAAAAATTCAACTCTCAGTCACACTAAATACCTCTCGAGTGCTTAATAGACACATATGACTAGAGTTTATTCTATGTGATGATAGACTGTCAGGCCCAAACAAGCATTAGTTCACATGGAACACTGTGAAGAAATGAGAGGGTTTTATCTCAAAAGAGAAAAGATAAAGGTGTGAACATCTATCTTGTCCCTCAGAGACACCCTCCTCTGAAGAACTCCAAATAAACATTGATATAACAATAATATATTGCAATGATATTTTAGTTGAAATATTACCATGTATAGATAGCAATGGGAAGCAGATAATGAAAAGTGAAAAAGAGTATGGAAAGAGTTGAAGAGGAAAGAGATCAAGTTTGTTGCTCTAAATATAATAGGAATCATTAAAGCTTAATTATTCTATTGTTCAGCTCTATGGATAACAATTCAACTTGGTGATGACAATCATTGGAATGTAAGAGACTAGGACTGAATTGTCAATGTCTTGGTGACTGGACATGAATAAAAGAAATTTTGTTAATGACTACACCAGAGGGGTTGAACCTATAGTAGTAAAGTGAAACACTAAGAAATTCAGTGTTCTGTTTTATGTGTTATAATTCATTTATTTTAAGCAAGTGAGAAAGTAATGTCTTGCAATCAGTGATAAGAAGCATGAAAGTTGCCAGTAATATCTCTAGATGTCTAAATGTCTAGAATATAAGAGAGGAAATTAATTTCTGACATCAATGATACTTTTTGGACAGTATTTTATTTCCCCCTCAGGTGTGGTCCTCATAGTTCTCCAACCACCATAGAATCCTTGATCTGCCACCACAGCCCCTTGTGATCATTCCTCCCCTGTTTTGACCCTGTTCCTCTCCCTCCCACCTGCTATAAATTGCAGATTCATGGTCAGCTTACAAGTTTTGTCTTTTTCTTGACCTTTGTTTGATTTCTCTGTATTCCACATATATGTGAAACCATCCAATATTTATCTTTTTCCTTCTGACTTATTCATTTAGTGTAATCCCTTCCGTCTCTATCCATGTTGAAACTGCTTTTATTTAAGAAAGATATTTGGAAAGTGGTGCCCCCTAAAAATATGCAGTTGCAGTGGAAGCAAGTGGGTCAGATTGCATTATGAGTAAGAGGAGAAAATGTAGATAGGATTATTGAAATCACTGCTATGCCTAGAGAGATGCTGAGGGTGAGCTGAGATATTAGAAAGATAGAGGTGCTAAAATCAAAGAAAGAACTGGAGTATAACAGACATTAGAGCACATGGCATTTGGCCAAAGGGAATTGCATTTGTTTGGTGGCCAAGGATGACCAAGATGAGACTTGGGGGCCAACATAGAATTTAGAGAAATCAGCACTTAGAATATATATTATTGACTTATTTGAGCATCTCCTAAAATAATAACAGCAGCGATAAATTTTCATGAGCAGTTAGTGAGGTAAGTTACTTGACTTCTTGAATTTTCCCTTTGAAATTAGTGCTGACCCCTGGTTTAGAAGGCTCAGGGTTTTTATAGTAGACCATCATATTTTACCCCAGACATTATGGAGCTCAAAGCAATCAAACTTTTCCAGGACCCTGTCATCTTTGGATCTAGATAAAGCTCATGCTTATTTAGTAATTTAATAAGAATTTTAATGAATGTTCTGTTAAAATTATTGTGCTAACTGCTGAATTGGAGGATAAAATCTCTTCAACCATGGAGCTAACAGTCTAGTGATAAAACACTTAAGACCATAAACATCAAATGAAAGTTAATTGTTTTATTTAAATACAGTCATGTTAAATGTGTCACAAAGATTTAGAAAGTGTTATAGAAGTTTTCTGTAGGCGGAGCTGGCCTACTCAGAGTGGGGGCAGTGATTGCCTGGGATGAGGAAAGAGGAGGTAAAAAGAGAAGCTTTTCATAAAGAAATATAATTATAGCTGAAAACTGAAAGAAAATTATTGTGGATCATCAAGAGAAAGGAGGAGAGCAAAGTACAATCCAAGCAAGGAAATTGCATGCTGAAGATACTCAGGTATGAAAAAAACTTGGTTCATCTGTGTAACTGAATAAAAAAAGTGTGTCTGGGGCAAGTGAACTAGAGAAAGCATGACCTTAGTGTAACTGTTTTTTTTTAAGGCAATGGTCTTATATTTTGTAAGTAAATTCACATGGAAAATGAAGTAGAGTTCAAATTATCTCCTTCCCAGTCAGGTGCCTTTGTCCTCTCTAACCCAAGGTCTTCAGTTCACCTTGATTTTTCTGTGTCTCTCATTCTGAAGTATTCACATAACAAAGCTTGTATTTTCACCACTTAATTGTCTTTCTACATCTGGTTTCCCACTCATATTTTTTTAAAGGGCTTCCATCCTGTCTCACATTTTAATGTATTGCCTTAAGCATCTGGCACACACAGTTCTTTGCAATCTGTGAGTTTTCCACATATCTGTGAATTATCAAAAATAACTAGGCTTAGGTGTATATAATATGCCTTTAATTTGGTCTCCCAACAACTATTCGTGAGCACCATCTCTGTGTTAGGCACTGTGTGGAGCACAGGGAATGCAATAATAGTTTCTGTTCTAAATTAATAAGATATTCGGCATCATTATTACAAGTGATCAGTGAAAGTGATTGCAAATGTGTTTGCTTATCTAAGAGCAAGAGAACAGAGGGAAGGATGGAAGACATAGTTGGCTTGTGTTTGAAAGTAGTAGAAACGTTTTCACTTCAGAGTAATAAATGATCAGCAACATAAAGATAAGTTTCAAGTGAATAGAACTGGTTCTTATATCGGTCACTTTCAGGTCTTGTAGAGACAGACCTGAGTTTAGTAGTCAGTAATGTGCTCACAGAATAAGGACTGCAGGTTAAGAGGAGTGAAGTAAGACTAGGATCATTGGCCTACCTGGGAGATGGCCATATGAATACACAAGGGTCTATCTAAGAGCCAGCCTTTTTGGATATATATTATATGGGATTGTTGTAGGAACAGTGGGTACAATAAGGAGCAGATAGCATGAGCCACCAGTAAAAGATAACATGAGCTACCACTTGCATTATAGTGTAAGAAATTCCTAAATGTGCCAAAGTTATAAGCATCCAAGTTCTAATTTCTATTGTGCCATTGGGCTTGTAGTTGACCTGGCCATACCCATTGTAGTGGACTAAGAATAGATTGCAAAGATGGGAATCACAATCCCCTATGGTTACCGAGTTCTGGGACTTGGCATAGTGCTTCCTTCTCAACTGCTGCAAACATTATGAAGTAGAATAGCTGGCTTACAGGAAAGGAGAGCATAGAATATAAGGAGGAAGAGATTGCTCTCTATAGATATTCCTAGTGACCCAAGAGTAACTACAGAACAACTTTTTTGCCCACTGGAGAAGACTATGACTTGCAGGCCTTTGTAATCTTTCTGTAATAGAAAAACTTTTTATCTCCCAAAGGTGAAGGTGGAAAGTTGTGAACCCTGTGTTCACTTAACCTATTCACCTCCAGAAATGTCATCTAACATATGAATCCTTAAATAAATCTAAAGTTCATCACTGCATTTTTAAAAATTATTTATTTATGCATATAAGAACTGGGGTAAGGGCCAGAGGTGCAGGAGGGGTGTGAGAGGATTCACCAGAGACAGAGTTGGGGACAGAACAGGCTGACTGACTGAAATACACTGCTGAGGGGAGCAGTGGGAGAAATCGGAGAGGTCTGCTGCGCCATGTGGGTAGCTCCCTGGCTGACCAGGGATCGAACTCATGGTGTAGAGGCTGCGGATAGCTTCACAGTGCTGTTCTTAACCCCTTGTGCCACCAGGGAGGTCCACATCTTTGATGCCCTAGTTATAACATTTCATAAGGCTAAAAGAGTGACTATTCATTTTTGGGTGATAAATGCAAACAATCTAGGTTGTTATAGTCAGTCCTTTGGAGTACATATTTCCATAGTATGCTTACTCCTCCTTCCATTCAGGTTAGGTCCCCAAAATGTTTTTTTGGATTTAGAGTTAAATTGATGCTGACCTTGACTTAGGCATGACTGAACCTGAATGTGCATGTGACATGGAAAAAAAAAAAAGATTTATCTCTACATTAAATCACTAAAAGTCATGTGATAATCACATCCAGGGGCAGCAGAGCCTCCTCTCTTTCATGGCTTGTTTTGTTCAGGTTACCTTAAGAATATTTGATTACTTGTATGGCTACCTGGGTTCATATCTATTCTTGTATTTCTTTTGTTATTTTGACTTTTATTTCAGGTTTACACCAAGCAGGGCCTGAAAGTTGTTCCTTACCTATCCTTTCATTCCATCAATAAGTAGTGTGTACTGTGTACTACTAGTGTGAGATAAGCTTGTGAATACCGTGGATAGAAATTCTAACCTCATATGGCTCACCATATTAATATTTATTTTGATTAGTACCTTCATGAGATTTTAGTTCCTTCATTTGTGATATCCTTAAATTATAAAAACTAGTGGATATAGTGACATCTGTTTATTATTATTCATTTTTCTTTGTTAGAAAGGTATTATCTAAACCAAACCCTATAGGGTACTTATGTCACTGTGAGTTGAAGATGATGGAGCAAAATTTGAGAATAACTCCCACTTTTCAAATTTGTTGAAGAATGCCATTACCTTAAAAATAGGTTACTTAGGTGATATTTTTTAATACATGAATGAATTTAATTGAAAATTAATAAAACCATGAACACAGACTAATGTGTGCTGATGAATACATGAATTCAGAGAGGAAAAAGTCTTACTTTGGAGAAATGAGTTTGAAATTAAAAAAAAAAAGTCTCAGACTAGTAGAAACAACTCCTGTGTCCTGTCATTTTTAAACTGTTACTGAGCAATGGGCTTACTCTTCAGTGTGTGTAGAAGTCAATACTGTGACTTCAGGTGTGAGAGAAGAAAGATGTTTATAGCAGGTTGATAAGCAAGGAAGAAAAAGAAAAAATCAAATTTACCCTCTTGTCTAGCTAGGAGAAGGGATTTATATTAGTTTTGGGGAGTGTATTGAGAGTGAAAGAATTAATTTTTGTTGACTAAGGAATGAGTTAAAGGCAAAGGAATGTGGATATGGGAAGTTCATTGAGTAGTTACAGGGTGGGTTACACATGAAGAAATTTGGGAGGGAAAATGAGTGTATAATTGGTCATGTTCATTTAGTCAAGCCTGAATTTATAGATATTAAAACTTTAATAAAAGCAAAATGCTCTTATTAAAGTTCAAAACGCATGAGGTAGCAAATCTTTTCTCAATAAGCTTCAATAAATAGATTCTGAGAATGAAAGATGTTATTCATAATGTTACCAGGAAGACAGAGGTAAACTGAGACTAAGCAGATCAAGAAGTAATCATCTCAGTATGAATAGTGACACTGGTGACAATGTCACCAGTTACATGCTACACTGTATTACAGCAGGCACATGTCACAAATAATTCAGTATGAATGTTGCACCCATGGAGTTGCGCAAAGTGGAAGACCAACCTCACTCTAAAAGAGGCACACCTAGGAAAACTTTCTTAAGTACTTAATCAGAGAGTGGTGTTATCCTCATTTTACAGATAAGAGAACAAAGAGTTTGAATGAGCTTCTAGAGGAAGACAAGTACTTGGTGGTGGAACTGGGCTGTGAATCCAGACTATGTGAAACTCAATGGCTATTCTATCTTTGCCTCCCCCTTAATATTCTCTCTGTAGTGTGAAATGCTGAATACAAACCTGAGGGTAGATTGGGGGAAATAGCTGCCTATGAAGTATTTATTCCTTTCAAATAATTTCCTTTGAATTATTTAAAAATGTATACACAAACTATGCACAAGTAAGTTTGGAACATTTCATAAAGCCTAGCTTGAAATGACAGGTTTTGTAAGTTAGAGCTTTATCTATGGAAATTTTATTTTGAAATTTGAAGAAAAATGAAAAAATCATTTTATGTCTGTTTTTTTAAGATTATACTCTTCTTTTTGTCACTTGCATTTCATATGTCCAGGCTCTATGCAGAGGAAAATGTTAACACATGAGAAATAACTCACACCTTCTTACTTCCTGACAGACACTTGGTTGGGTAAATAATACTTTGAACTCTCTAAATGAACTCAATGTGCTCCCAATAAAAAAATTCCCTAAAGGAAGGATTTTAAATCAATCTCAATTTAAAATACAGGTCCATGTAGAGTAAAAGGCTTGCTTATTATCTTGAGCCCAGAAAGTTTAAAACTCATATCCCACATAATTTCTTTTCTAAACTTATTCTCAATACTAAGTATAAATATGAATATTACCCCAAGGGAAGAGTAGATACACAACAGAAAGAAAGATAAACTGGATAGTTAGGAGAGGCCTATGCAGAAAAAAGCAAATGCAAGAAAGTATAGTAAGCAATTGATGAAGGCAAGGCAAAGAATGTAATGAATAATAATAAAATTTTCACTGATATTCCATTTTCACTCTAATTGGTCCTAATTACTCCTAATTAGATTATCAGTAATGTAAAATTTATGCCAACTTTGTCAACTTTAAAAGTATTAAGAATTTGGAATATTCTTATGAAAACTGTTCATTTCCGAAATCATTGTCAAATATTAATTATTTCAAACTTACAAGAAAAGTAACATTTTACTTAGTAGACCTACTTCTTCAGATAAAATACTTTCATAATTAAGAGAACTTCCTGTGATCAATTAAAATGCATTGTTGTTTCTTTCTGTATATGAGCCTTTTGTATATAATAAAATCAAGCAGTAAATAAACATGGCTGTCTATTTGTCCATGATGGCATCATGTGAAAAATCACTAGATGCTTTTTCACTAACTTGAGTATTTTTAGGATGAACTGGATTAGGATCTAGGACAGGTAGAAAACAGATGATAACTGTGGTTCCCTGGGAAGCATCTAAGGGCCTTAGGAGAAATTCATAACCACATTAATGATCTTGTGATGAAATTGGGTGGTCTTAGGAGCATACAATGGAAAAGATCATCGTTCTAAGTAACTCAGAGGGAGATATAAGTAAGAAAATTTCATGGGATTGTTTAATCAGGGAACATTACATACTTTTGACGTGATATTGATAATAAAAAACAGTGGTTTCAAATATGAATATCAAAACAATTACAGTGAGGCTTGATCCTTAGAATAGTCAATTTCCTTCTCATTGAGTAAAACTGTGTAGTGAGTGCTAAGGTGAATGGCATAAAGATAATTCAAGTTTCCCCAGCAAAGCAAAAAGAAACCCTAGATGACCCATAAAAATTCAATGGAGGACAGTGCTGCTTACTTTATGGTACAAATAAACAGTCATTCAAGGAAATCCTCTGAAAGCACATGCTGGATATGAAATCTAGCAGATTCTGTGCTATTAAAAGGTGTTTTACTTTTTTGAAAATGCATTACCATTTTTGAATAGTGAAATTCCTGTTATAAGATTTGGAAAAGTCAGACACAAAATAGAAACAAGAAAGAATGCTGAAAGCACATTCCACTCACATAGCCACGAAACTCATTATTAGCTCTTGCCAAGTAAATTGCCATAACAGGACCCAGTTCACATTTATCTGTTTTCTCTAAGTCATTATTTTCTATGTAAAGAATTTTGTAGATTTTTAAGACTTATTACTGTAGCCGTAGCAAATAAATGTAAGTATTAAATGTCAAAGTGAGGTGATTTTTCCCACATTTATCATGTGTGCTGATATATCAAAAAACACTGATGTTAACATTCGGAAAAAAATACACATAGGTAGATATTTAAATCAGGTAGACCTCTTCCTGCACATTGGCATACAATTAGAGGAGTACTCAGTTTTAAGAAACACAAATAGATAACAGATACGACACAGGAATGATTTAAAAGAAAGTAGAAATCCTAGTAATCCAGACCACGCAAGGATGTATGTAAATATGGAATCTTTCAGTTCTTTCCAAATAATTATGATTAATAAATAATACGATTATCTGTAATTTTTAACTAGTTTTATGAATATAAATAGTATTTTTAATAAATTATTTTTTAAAAATTATTTATTTATACAGGAACTGGGGTACAGGTCAGAGGTGTGGGAGGGTGAGAGAATTCACCAAAGTGAGTGGGGAATGGAGCAGGCAGACAGACTGAAGACACTGCAGAAGGGAGCAGTGGGCGAGGCTGGAGAAGTCTGCTGTGCTATGTGGGTTTCTCCCTGGCCTGCTGGAAATCAAACCCATGCTGCAAAGGCTGCAGACAGCTTCACAGAGCAGCACTCAACCTGCTACACCACAGGGGAAGCCCTTTTTAATAAATTCTAATCAATGTTTTGAGAACATAGGATATAACTCTAGGTTAACATTTTTTAAGCGTTCACCAGATACAGAGTGGGATACAGAGCAGGCAGATTGAAATACGCTGCTGAGGGGAGCATCGGGTGAGACATGTGAGGTCTGCTGCACCATGTGCATAGCTCCCTGGCCAGTCAGGGCTTGAACTCGTGGTGCAGAGGCTGTGGATAGCTTCACAGTATGGTGCTCAACTCCTTGAGCCACCAGAGAGGCCCCTAAGTTACAATTTCAAGCTAGGAAGTTTGACATGAGAGTTCTGAGAATTTTACTATCATTGCTGAATATTATACATATACCAAACTTTCTTATAAATATCCCTGTGTTCCCAAATGCATCTTTTAGAGAAATTACTTCATTCAATTTTTTAACACGATTGTGTCTCAGGGCAGTTATAAATCCATCCCTATGAATTTTCTGCTTTGAAGATTAACATCCCATGTATGAAGCTAACAGACGGGGCCCCATTTTCAGATCAATCATTTTATCAAACTTTGCTCAGTCTATATTATGACAGAGAATCAAGATTGCATCTGAAGTCTACAATACTATGTTCAAGAGAAGAGGAAAAATTGAAGAAACAAGTTTTCATTAGTAGTTTTCTGAAAGAGATGAAAGTCACAAGCATGTCCATTGCGACAATAGTATGTGATGGCTATATAGTCTGTACCCAAAAACAGATCCATTACCTTCTTTTTCTTAACCCAGATGAAGGAGAATTAAAAATAGGTGAAATAATCATTAGGGGTAGATGATCAAATAAAGTTACATGGAGTAAACAAGAATGAATGAACGTATCAGTGCCAATCTAAATATTAATTAGAATAATTATTTGATTTCTTATCCATTAGCTAAATATACATAAAAATAGAATATTCTCATTATGTTTCATTTGATGTCATCATATGCACCTCACTAAATTACGTAAAAATGTATTCTTCAGGCAGAATCCTATATCTACCTATTGATTATTTATTGATTATTGATATTTTATTCTAACTTGGAAGTAAAGCCAATATTGACAATAAGAGTACTAATTAATGTATTTCATTTGTAGAAGATTAGTAATTCTAAGTGTCAGTATAATTATGTTATTAAAGATGGCCTTGGTTTATCTTAAAGCTGTAGTTGCCTTCCTTATTCAATCAGTTATACTTAAATGTGCACAATAGTCAAGAGGCAGTGGAAAGTATAATATGTTGGAGCTGAGTCTAGATTTTGATGATTCACTTCATAACATTTGGTCTTATTTCTCATGATTTTTCTACTAAGCTCTGTAGGACTTCAGTGACTTTCTTTATATTTATAATGCCTGTCATGTTGTAAATAATTTAAATATATTTATTCAGTGACTGAAATAGTAAAACAAAGGGGAGAAGTTAGATGATTATTAAGATTACTTTCAGCAAAAATATCCTATAATTCTAAATATTTTTTCACATGAGGAAAACAAACTCAGTGTTTATTGCCTCACTGATAATAGAAGAATAAAATCAGAGAAATATATATATATATATATATATCTAACATTGTAAAAGAAAAAATAGTATTTTTTGAAATTTTGCATCCCCTCACTAGAAACATTTATAAAAATTAAATTATTGAAAACAAAAACTCTATAAAGCCTTGTAATACAGTAGAGAATTCACTAAAAAATGCACTTCATCTTAAGATACTATCAACAAATACAAAAAGCAAAAAATTCTAAATACCCATCATAACATAAAGGAATTCCATTTCACTTTAACTGAAAGACTTTTTATCAGGATTGAATAAGCCTCCTTGTGAAAGTCTGAATTCCTGTTCAGAATTAAAATTTTTGGAATTTATATTTGGGGAAACATTATCAAATATTAGCTCTGTTTTCAAGGAACAGTTTAATCTTAATTTAAAAAAAATGTGCTTATATAGTTCTCGCATAAAAGAAAAGATAAATATAAGAAAACAACAGATTATTTCATAAACTATGAAAAGCATATAGGCCCACTTATAATTAATTTAATATATATTCACATGTATTTATTTTTTAAGAGGAGGAGACACAGGTTGGTGACTGTCCAATGAGCAGCACCATGTCTTTTGGTGTCCTGATTGTCCTAACAGGGAGACCAGAAGGCAATCTTTACAATGGTAGGGTCATCCAGATAGGAAGAGTGAAATGGCATGCAGCCAACCTGTTCAAATTTTCTCTTAACATGGGAGATCATAGAGGTAGAAAAATAGGTGGATGGATAGGTAGATGGATGATTGATTGATTGCTAGATAAGGGTGAGATGAAGAAAAATTTAGTAGTCTATTTTTTATTAATATGTCTATTTTGTCTGCCTTTTGAACATACTCTGTGGCAACACATTCATTCATATGTTTACATGTAAATACATTTGTTGGTTCAGGTAGGACAGAAAGGGAGACTTCCCAAAGACTCAATTAAGACACAGAAAAGATAGATAAACAGCAGGAGTGAAATAGAATCATGTTTTTCTAACAAAATGACTTTTATTCTCTGTTCTATAATACCATTTTTTTCCCATTGAATCTTTTTTGCATCTCTTAAAACTAAGGAGAAACAAGATTTTTAACTTGTAGTATAATTTTCTTCCCTGGTAACAACTATTGTCAACAACAGCAGTCCTGCCTCTAAGTATAAGTAATTGCTTGATATGAAGACCAAAACTTACATTAAAATAGTTGTTATGTACTTTTCTTATTAATATATGTTAATCATGTTTATATGAATGCATTTGTATACATGCTTCACAATAGTTGCAACAGAAATTTAGACTTTACTGATTTGAATTCATGTCAATCTTTCTTTCTTCAAAGGTTTTTGTTTTTTTTTTAAATTATAGACTGAACCAAATAAGCAGTTGCTTACTGTGAGTGAATATAAAATCAGCCTATGCTGCAAATCATATTCCAGTCTGACTTACTATGTTTCAAGAATCCTGGTTCCCATATTTATCATTGACTCTTTTCAGAGGGTTTAGCTAAGAATGTGATGGACAGTGTGGTTGAAATGAAAAGCTGGTGTTTCCTGTGTAAATCATCTCACGTTCATCCCACCTATATAAGTTATAGAGACAGATTCACTGATTCCATCTCTTATGCCAATTGCCCCAAAATTTGAGTTAAAAAAAGTAATTTATGTTATTTTTTTTTGAATTACCTCATTTGTTTTGATTTTTTTAAAAGAAAAAATGTCTTCCTATCTCACCATATTTCATCTCCTTTATAAACAAATCATTAGATTTGGGTGCTACTTACAAATAAGACCGACACAATAAAAATGATACAGAAATTTGTTTAAGGGTAAAAAGGAGTATGAACAGCTAAAATTATATATTGTATAAATGTACTGAATTGTATTTGTCTGTTATCCAAATTATTTTGGGGAAAGACATGGAAGAATAATGTTTGTACCATTTCTGATGCTACTGCTATCATGATGCTTATGCTTGTTCACCAGTTCCTTTGTTTCTAAATTAAAAATAAGCCAATGAATGGAAATGTTCCAGCAGAAAAGACTTGTTTTTATTTGTTAGTCAGCAGTCCTCAACTCTTGTGCTGAGATGATATCAGAGTAGTAGGGAATGCACAATTAAGCAAAATTTGGGGAAACACTATTGTCCCTGTTAGGACAATCAGGACACCAAAAGACATGGTGTTGCTCATTAAACAGTCACCATCCTGTGTCTCCTCCTCTTAAAAAATAAATACATGTGAATAAATATTAAGCAAAATTGTACCTGCCTCTCCCGATAGGGAAAGTATCTTTTATTTAAAGGTCTTCAAGTAGAAATTTGGCTTCTACTAAGGTATAAAACTTACCACCTCTGTGAAACAAATCTTCTGAGTATAATATTTCATCCTTCCTTCCTTCCTTGTAACTGGATTATAATCAATACTTTTCTAATGAATATGACTATAAATTAAAACATCTACTACAACAATCACCCCATAATATTTCTCACTAATCATTATGTTCCATTTCTCCAGGATTGAAGATCTTATGAGAGTGACTTGTGAAGGAAAATAATCATATCACAATGTTATTAAAATGTAAGAAACTTAAATAAATAATTATAAAATTGTGGTTGAAAGAATAGAAAAGTCAACCAGAAGAACTTCAATAGAAAAAAAAAAATGACAATACTCTTAGCTAGTACCTTAAGCTCTTAAAGAAAACATTGCTTTGATACTTAGTGTCACAAGAATGTTTTTAAGATTTCACTTGAAGTGTGAGAATAAAACATTGATATGCTGTTTTTCTATTTCATGATAATCCTTTTTGGAGTACCTTAAGTACTTATTTCAGTCTGTATTCTGATGCTTAAAGGCACAGGTTAGAAGTAGTTTTTGTCTCAAATTCTCCCCTAAAGCTCTCAAAAGTGAAATCCCAGTCACCTAGCTGTTACTGGTGAAGTTGCTTAGCAACTCCTATCCTCCAAGCTGAAGCTGGCTGAATGCAGCAGTACCAGCAGCAACTAAACTGAAGATCGATTCCTAAGACAGAAAGTGAAGTCAGAAATGAAAACATAAGTGAAGTACCACAAGGAATAAGAATATTCTGTATTGATAGGCAAAAAAACTTGTAGACTAGCTCTCCTTATATCTTTTTCCTTTTCCTTCTTTTTTTTTTTTTTTTATACCAAGGTAATGTTGGTTACAACACTATATGATTTAAGAGAATGGGTTTACTGTACCACACCCACTGCCAAAGCATCTCCAAATCTTTTATTTATTTATTTATTTTGCAAAAGCATGTGTGCAAAAAGAAATTTAAAGAGAAAACCTTATCTATACTCAATTCATAAATGGTGTTGTACGGAAAAAGAGAATCTTTCTTCTTTTTATACTGCATCTTGGTGATTTCTAAAATGATGAGAAAAATTCAGTTTTTGATTGCTCCTTTTGAATGCAGCTTTTATTTATGATAAGCATTTTAAGGAATTTTTTTTATAATCATTAAGATATAGTTTTAACTGATATTTTTATCTCCATAGAGATACTGTTTTATTTGTGGGTTATACAATACCATGACCCTTTTTCTTTTTAAGTTTTTAGATTTCTCATTGGACTTAACCAAGAGACATAGTAGATTAGGTGAAAGTAAATAAAGTAAAAACCAATTGTATCCCAATTCTGAATGTGGACTTCTATAAAAGAAGTATAAAAGAGATGATTTACAAATTCCTTCCACCCAATTTCTACTCTTCTATTCATCTATAATACCTTGTTTCATATTTTCTAGTAGTACTTGCTGTCTGTACCAGTAGTTATCAAACTGACAGCAAAGTGTTCTCTGGCTTAAAGATTCATCATTCCAATGCCCACTTGCATTTACAGATGGTTTCCCATTTTGTGTCCATATGTGTTAAATATCTCTTTTCTTTTTGTTTGTTAGGATCCCAGTTTTGGATTTAGAACCACTCTAAATGATCTCATCCAAAATGATCTCATCTCAAGATCCATAACTTAAATACACCTGCAAAGAGGCTGTTTCCTAATAAGATGACATTCACAGAAGGTAAGACTTGGATATACCATTTGAGGACTAGCTAATTTAACCTACTACAGTATATTTCCTAACTATTTTTGTTGTTTTAAATTATATTTTATATAGATATATAAATATATAATTTATGTTTTTATATTGCCACACAAGCAAAACTGTGTTATAAACTCCATGTCGATGACAGTGTGCCAAATGATCCTGTATTGTTTTAATATCTCTGGTCCTGTTTTACAGGTAATATATTTTTCTATTTTGACTTAAACATAATAATGTAGAAAATGCTGTTTCTAACAACTGTGTTTTAGAAAGTGATATCTCCATACTTAAAAATGTACAACAGAGCAGTCCTTGAGTACTTGTATCAATAAGGTGAATTTTTGTAACACTCTACAGTTGTCTTTTTCTATAAAATAAGTTTCATCCTTAGGTTTTTGAAACTCTCATTTGGGAATCAATAATAGGCATTTGAAAATATGTATGTTATCTTATCACTTCTGTACGTCATCACTTCTGCTATAGTTGTTGGATGACAGGTGATAAATTCAAAGATAATATTTGCATCTTTTTATATATACTTTACTTTTATTAATTTCAATTGCTTTACAAATTCATGGGGTAGATATTATTACTATCCTCATTTTGGAAAAACTGAGATTCACAGAAATTACATCAAACATTCTCAAGATATCAAAGGCTGTAATTGGCTTGAATGCTACATAACAAAATATTTTTCTTTTTAGTGGGTATACACATATAATCAAAAAAAGTACCATTTTAACTGCTAAAAAATTTACAATTATGAAATATTTTGGTATGAATATGATCAGAAATTCAAGCATAATTCTCACATCTATATTATGTATTAAAATATTTTTGTATGTAATTCACCTGAAATTTAAATCTCAATTAAAATTCATTTTAGTTAAATAAAAAATAATTTATATGTCTTCTCAGAAATTCACTGGTTTATTTTTGTGGGATCCAAGATGTTTGCAGTAATCTTTAGCAAAATACAAAATATGGACAGATTTTGTATACTTTCGGTTGTCTTTTAGGAAAAAAACTGTCAGTGTTTCAATATAATAACTAGTATATTTATTGCAAGTTGGTAATTGCAAAAGTGGAATTTTAAGATGAAATAGTAAGATCTAAATTTTTCCCACTTATTAAATGGTGCATGCACTTTATATGCTATAACTTATGAAATCTTTAGAATTATTCATAAGGTAGGTACTAATATTATCCTATTTTAAGTAAGAGGGAACAAAAGTACTAGGAATGTTTGTATTTTTTACAAATATACAAGAGAAGGACCCAGGTTATAAATCTAGATAATCCAATTCCAGATTTGGCACTTCTGCTCAACATACTATGCTGTCTCATCTAACCATGACAATTATTTGAGCATCTGGTCAGATTATATTCTATATTATTCTATATTCCCTGTCCTACTGTGTGTGTGTGTATGCGTGTGTGGCCAGAAGGCTGAGTTCTGGTGAATATGATGTATGTGGAAATTTTAATTTTATCTTTCTTCTGCTTTGCTGCCTAAATGTGGAAGGCAACATCTCAAATTAGGAGAATTGGGTCCACAGCCAGGAATGACAGAAGACAGGCTCCATACAGTCCTGGACTATTTATAACAGAGATAAATTAAGCCCTGTTGATTTAGCTTCTTTGTTTTGTTTATTTTTGTTTTTGTTTTGCTGATTAAATTAATTTTACCTGACACTGATGGCTGGAGGAAACCTGTGCTCAGAGAGTTGAAATAAGGCAGAAATCTCTCAACTGATAAATATGCTGCTAAAATAGAAATGCAGCTTTCTCTAATTCCTGGCATAACAGTACATGTGGTCCCCTGTATTTCCCCATTTTACATGAATAACAATGGAAAAGTGACGAATATAGAAAAGTATGTTTTCTACTGGAAGTGGTAACTTTCTTTTCCTTGAATTATCCAATAAATGTATCACTTACTCGTTTTAATAACTAGATCTAGAATTATTTAGAAAACATCATTCATATGTGTTATTTTTTATATCTACCTTTGGTCTAAACAAATTTTAATCCTCCAATTTAAAATAAAAGTATTTTGTTTTAGTGAAAATGCTTAACATTGTTTCATGTAAGCACAATGCTCCACCATTAAAATTATGAGTGAATTAACTCTTAAATACATTTTACTCATTAGTTAAACTTCAAATAATTTAAAGCTGTAGAAATTAGGTTTTCCATGCAATGATTCAAATATTGACATCCTTTCTTTCACTTGAAAATAGGGATTCAAAATATTTGGCAAATCCTATAAAATATCTACTAAGCTACTCATTTTGCTATAAATTGCTAAAAAAAATATTTCATTGTGCTCATCCATTAATATTCTTCTAGGTGCCCCCAAAAGAATTTGAGTTAAATTCATTGGTGTATTTAATTTCAGGTCAAATCTTCTGTGTACCTAAACTACCTTTTAGTATAGATCACTAAGTTGTCATTACTACACTACTTAAAAAAATATTAAAACAGGGCCTCCCTGGTGGCACAGCAGTGGAGCACAGCAGGTTGTCTGCAGCCTCTGCAGTGCCAGTTTGATTCCCGGGCGGCCAGGGGGATGCCCACATGGTGTACATAGCAGACCGGCAGACCTCTCCTGTCGTGCCTGCTGCTCCCCTCAGCAGTGTACTTTGGTCCTTCTGCCTGTGCTGCTCCCTGTTCTGTCTCTGGTGAATTCTTTCACCTTCCTGTGCCTCTGGCCTATACCCCAGTTCTTGCATAAATAAATAAATCTTAAAAATATATATATAAAACAAACACTGACCTGCCTAGACATTTCTTGTTGCTTTTGTTTCATTATAGTATATTGACCAAAAGCATTAAATCACACACAGATTGATCTGGTTTTAAGTCCAGCCTTCCTAGTTCTGTGGCCTTGGGCATAGTACTAAGATTCTATAAGCCTTGTTTTCTTCATCTATAAATATTGATAATATTGCAACTCACTGTAGAGGATTGCATGGTGTGTCTTCAATAAGAAAATACATCTGAAGTTCTTAGCCCACTGCCTGGAACTGAATAGACCACTGGAAGGAGTGTCAGCAAAGAATCTAAATCTAGAAGCAAAGATAGAGAAGCCCCAGGAACAGAATTTCTGAAACAAGGAGAACTGATAAGGAAATCCCAGGATGATGCAGGAAGGAAAATACAAGCTGAGCAGCTTTGCAGTCAGTAGCTTGATGGACCCATCCCAGCAGGGGTTATGCCAGAAGACTCTGGGAGAGAGAACTTCTTGAAAATGAGAGTAGTGGAATATCTGATGTGTGAAAGTATTTCTATGCTGTCTGCACTGTCGAGGAAGTGTGGGGAGACCGAATGATGCACACGTGGAAAAGAACTTAAGGTGAAATTGTATTCTGCTCGTGAGTAGGAAGAAGAGGGAGTCTGGAGAGCTCAAAAAAAAAAAAATGGAAGTGTGTGGCATTCACAATGAGCTTATCTAAAAAAACTCTATAAAATACACCCAGAACTTTCTGTCTTTGTAACAGAGGTAGTTAAAGAAACCTAAAGATTTAAGAAGAGAAAGAGAAAATATCTTAACTTTACACCACAAAGGCAGGGAGCGAAGATAAGGAACCTGCTTTGCCTACATAAATAATTAAAATACAAGATGATAGCTGCTGAAATAGCCCTTATAAATCACAGCAGGAACACCAGTTGTCAGAAAAGTAGAGAAACATTCCAGATGCAGGTACTTTAAGGTTGGGATCGACATTTGGGCAGAAACACAGCATGTGCACAGGAGAAAGACAGAGACAGGCAAGTGAGAAGTAAAGCAGGTGTTTCGGAGGACGAAAAAGAATCAAGCACTTACCAATGAGGATAATATGGTAGCAGAATTCCTGACTCAAAAGACTGTGTTCCCAAATAATGAACATAAACTTAAGACTTACAAGAAATGGAATGCTTTGCAGCTAGAAAGTTTTCATGTAAACAGGAATTTTCAAAAGACTAACTAACCTTATTGACAGTGTTTAGATTACACTGAGACTTAAATCGTAATGAACAGTAAGAGCAACAAAAATTGAAAACCAAAACACAAACAAGTATTTCCTTTTAAGCTCTTAAGGCTGCCATTGGAAATGACCATAAACTTGCTGAGTAAAAACAAATTTATTTTCCTAGTGTTGGAGTTTAGATATCTGAAATCAAGGAAGCTAATGGGCCATGTTTCTTATGAAGGCTCTTGGGAATACATCCTCCTGCTTCTTCCTAGCTTCTGATAGCACCCAGCGCTCCTTGGCATATTGGGGCACTACCCCAATTCTAGCCCAGGTCTTCACCTGACCTCTCCTCTGTGTCTATGTGTGTGTGTTTTTTTCTCTTACAAGAATATAATAGATAAGAATGGGGATGTAGGATCCACCCTATCCCAGTAGGGCTTCACTTTTTAAAATTGTACTCTGTATTGTGGTGACATAGGCTTAAAACACCATATGTGATTTAGAGGTTTAGGTTCACATGCCTTCTAATGTATGTTACCACCCCACACTCACCATCAAAGCACTCATAAAAGCACTATCAAATCACTATCAAAGCACCATCAAGCACTCATAAAAGCACCATCAAAGCACTATCCTCCACATAGTTCATTCCCACCCGTTTTTCCCCATGGTCTATCCTCTTCTAGTAGCCTCAATTCTGTAGTCATATTTCTAGGTTTTTTCCTTTTTTGATCATTAAATTTTTTAATTTTTATTTATTTTTTTATTTCATATATATTTTTACATCATTTTTCTTTTTTGCACAATGTATGCATTTTCATCTTGGTTATAGTCCCCATACAATTCCCACCACCCCCCTTGTTTTGATCCTACTCCCTCCCCCCCCTCCATAGTGTGTCTCTGGTTTATAGGTTTTTTTTTTTAAGATTTATTTATTTATACAAGTACTGGGGTAGAGGCCAGAGGTGCGGGAGGGTGAGAGGATTCACCAGAGACAGATCAGGAAGCAGAACAGGCAGAAGGACCAAAATACACTGCTGAAGGGAGCAGCATCAAGACAAGAGAGGTCTGCCAAGCCATGTGGGAATCTCCCTGGCCGACCTGGAATTAACCCGCACTGCAGAGGCTGCGGACAGCTTCACAGCACCTTGCTCAACCGGCTGTGCCACTGGTGAGGCCCTATAGTTGCTTTTTGATTTTTACTTTATTATAATTAGTCTTTTTCCTGGTCCCTTATTTAGATTTTCTAAATTCCTGCTGTGAGTGAGACCATCTGGTATTTTTCCTTTTCTTTCTGGTTTATTTCTCTGAGCATGATCCATGTTGCTACAAATTGCATGTGTTTATCTTTTTTGATTGCTAAGTAATATTCTAGGGTTTTTTGTTTGTTTTTTTAGTTTTGTTTGTTATGTTTTTTAGTTTCTTTATATTCTACATATGAGTGAAACCATCCAGTTTATATATTTTTTTCCTTCTGATTTATTTCCTTTAGCATAATCTCTGATCCCATCCATGTTCTTACAAATGGCAAGATTTAACAAGTGTGAGGCAGAGTGTTAGAAGAAAGGAGTCCTTCATACACCATTGGTGGGAATGTAGACTGGTCAAGCTCCATGGTGGACAGCATGGAGATTTCTCAAAATATTAAAAATCGATCTACCATATGATGATATAATTCTATTTCTATGTATTTATCTGAAAAAAATCCCCACTAACTTGAAAGGATACATGAAATTTTTATGATCACTATGACTTCATTTTACTTGATTCCATTTACAAAGACCCCTTTTCCAGTTATCTCATTTGCAGAATCTCTGTTCTCTATCAAACCAAGCCAACCTTTGCTCATTCTGACATCAACACTAATTCCAAAATCTCATCTAAATATAATCAACTCAAACAGTTCTGAATCCCATTATCTAAATCATATCAGTCAAGTATGTTTATCAACTATGCTTTATTTGCTTTGCCTTGATAAGATACACCTTTCTTCTTTTTTGTTTTTAAAGATTCATTTTATTTATGCATCCAAGAACTGGTGTATAGGCCAGAGGTATTGGGGGGGGGGTGAGAGCATTTGTCAGAGATAGTGGGGAACTGAACAGGCAGATCTACTGAAATACACTGCTGAGGGGAGCAGTGGGTGAGACAGGAGAGGTCTGTTGTGCCATGTGGGTTAGCTCCCTGGTCAGGTGGGGATTGAACTCGTGCTGCAGTGGCTGGTGATAGTTTGATAGAGCTGAGACTTTAACCCCTGCACCACCAGGGAGGCCCCACCCCTTGTTTTGATCCCTCTGTTTTCCCTTCCCCAACCATATGTCTCTGATTTATATTTTTCCTGCTAGTTTTGTCTCTCTCTTTCTCTCTCTTTCTCTCTCTCTCTTTCTCTCTCTCCCTCTCTTGTTTATTTTCTCCCTTCCCTGGGAGGATGTGGAGAAAGGAACTCTTTTTCATTGCTGGTAGAAAATTGCAAACTGGTCCAACCACTATGGAAAGCTGTATGTAGGACCCTCAAGTTACTAAAAACAGATCTACTACATGATAAGAAATTTCACTCCTTGAAATATACCCAAAGAACACAAAATCATTAATTCAAAAGGAACCCTGCATTCCTATGTTCATTGCAGAACTATTTATAATAGTGAGATATGGAAACAATCTAAACATCCAAAAAATATGACTGGATCAAGATGATGTGGTATATATAAGCAATGTAAAAGTACTGAGCAATCAAAAAAGGATAAACTCATGCTTTTTGCAGCAACATCATGCTCATTAAAATAAGTTAGAAGGAAAAAGAAAAATATTGGATGATTTCACTATAGGAGGTATATAAAATAAAATTTCTATGTCAAAATATACCTAAACATCAAAGAGAATGGAAAATAAATATTTCATCAAATATGTTTAATATGGTAAATTTTAGTTTTAAAAAACACTACATTAAGTTATTTAATATATATATATATAAACCTATTTTAAGTAAAAGGTATGGTACTATAATTCTGCAAAACAAATGAGAAAATGTGAATTTACTATGATATTGAAATAAATTCTAATTTGGAAAATGCCTGGATACTAGAGTATATATATTTTAGTTCTCATGGCTACAAAACAGTGTATCATGCCATACATGACCACAAGGGATGAAAGCCAAGTTTTTAAAATCAAGGAAGTTTCCATTTGAATATATTCTATAGAATTTCTAATCATCATTTCTTGCATGATATCTAAGGTGAAAAAAGTAAAAACTCATCTTTATATGGTGCTAATGAATATTTGAGGCCTCTTCAAAAGAATGTACTTACATTTTAAATTTCACATAATCATATATGACATTTAATTATTGTGAATGCAGTAATCTCAGTAATATAATAAATAAGGAAAGTTTCCCAATTTTATTTTACTTTTTCCATAGAATTTATTTATTATCCACAAGTCCTTTTCTATTTGGAGTTACTCCCTTTTCCTTGTATAGGATCCTATGACAGAATGTCATGGTACTAAATAACCGTATAGTTCTCTTTGTTCTTCAATTTGCCTAAAAATTTGATAGATACAGTTGAATATTTTCTCTGTTGACTCCCCCTTGATTTTTATCATTAACTGAGGATCAATAAACTCAATTATCCTTGGTAATTCTCCCAATATGAGGGCTTTGATCCACTTAAAATTGATAGCTCTAATGAAAATGGAAAAGGTCTATAGTACTTGATCTCAAACTTCAATGTGGATCAGAGAACCTGAAGAGATTGAGTGTTAATTTAGGTTTTTCCAAAACCTCCTCTATAGTCTCTGTTTTCCTGAATCATTTCTGGTACCACTTGGGTTAAGTCAGGTACATCTTAACTATACTCTAGTTGGCTTGATATATCAATGCTAAAATGGAATTTGAGATGCAAGAGAGGAATAGCAGGAAATGCCCAATAGCATTTAAGAGGATGAAATCAACAAAAATAGGTAGACATTTAGAGCAAGTGATAAGAGTGATCCCAGTGAGGGAAAATGGAAAGCAAAGAAGGATACAAATATCCACAGACTGTACCACAATTCTAAGAATGATGCTTTGGTAAGACTGATTCAGTGAACCAGTTGCCTGTTAAAGAAGTCCTTCATCTTTCAGTGATACATTTCCTTCATTGTACCTCCCCTACTCTGTAAACAAGCAGTAGCGACAGATCCACAACTTGCAGTTGGGACCTTTGATTAATCTTGCTTCCTGAGGCAGGAGATCTGAGCAACACATTTTCATGGCCAACACAGCTTGTCAAAACACATATTTCTGGGCTCTACCCTAAAGAGTTTTCAATTTAGTAAGTTTGGGGGAGGGCTTGCATTTCTAACAACTTGCATATGCTAGTGATCCAACAACCACATTATGTGAAATGCTAGGCTATATATAACAGGATGTGTTGGTTCACTTTCCTCCTTGGATATCTCAAAGTAGGGAGATAATACATGTGCTAAATTTAACTCTTTTGATACAAAAAGTTTCTGCAGAGTTGTATTTAGTAATATATTAATAGTTCAGTGAGTGTTAGTTGAGAAAAATGCATAAAAGCTGCTAGATGAAACTGCCTTACAATCCCTTTACTGGTAAAAAAAGGAAACTCCCCTGGGATTTCTTTATTGCTGTGTCTGATTATGTCTACAAAAGAAAAGCCAAATTTTCTTTGTTACATTTTAATAGTTAATAGCCTGTATAATGAAACAATACATTGAAAATTCATAATGCATACAGGGACCAAGGTTATGGGGTAAGAGAGTGGTTGGGAAGGGCATTTATTTAATTCCCCAATTCAATTGAACATACAGACACAAGTCCCAGTATGTTATACCATAGGGTTAAAAAACAATGAAAAACTGACTCAAAGATTCTTTTTCACCTTGGACATGGCAAATTCCTCCTGTTTTCTTGTGTATAAATCAAAGTTTGGGCAAGAATTATAGAGATTAATTTGGATAAATAGATATTATATTTAAGACTTTAGCAATAGGAAAAATGATTTTTCTAGCAACCTGGGGCAGATCCTTTCTTCCTCTAACTCTCTCTCAGCAATTTCTTGAATATGCTGACAGGTGTCTTCAGAGTATGAGTAGGAAGGGAAAGGACAACATGTGGAGGACTTTGAATGACAGGCTGATGATCTGAACTTGACATTTTTGCCCAGAGCCAGCTCTAAGCTTACTCTTTTAAACTCAGTAGAGACAACAGAACTAAGGGGGAATCAAGAAATTATTTCTGCTCTCTGAGAGATGTCCAAGTCTTATCAAATGTTTGATATTTTTTTGAAAACATATTTTCCTGTTCTTGAAATATGACAAATGTACTGAACAGTCATGTTCATGATAGTGCCAAACAGATTATTCCAGTGTAAAATATTTTAGAAAAGTGTCATTCTCAGAGACAAAATTTAAATAATCCTTTTCAATATTGCAGAGTAAAAGGGAATTATAAAAAAAGCATCTTCTAATTAAAATAATGTATTATAAAACAGCATCTATTAAATGTTGTCAGTGCTGTTAATATAAATTATTTAGAGCCTTATTTCTACTATATTAATTCATGATCCCATTCTCTGTGTGCACACACAGCTATCCATACCTGAAAAATGGCATCTATATATATATATCATCAAAAGCAGAGAAAGTAAAATGAGAAAAAATGATTAAGCTATTTGAAACAGTTTTACATGCGTTTGTGTTTGAAGGATATGGTCAGTGAATAAGGAAAATCAGAAAGAGGAGGCAATAACTTGGAGATTTTGAAATACAGTATGACTCATCCATTCTTTAGCAAGTGTGCACTGCCACTCTTTTAAACACTTTCTAAATATTAGGTCATATAACCCTCAAAACAACCTTTTGCAGCAGTTATTATTTTATCTTTATTTTAAAAATGAGAAGTCATGTGTGGTTAGTGGTAGAATCAGGCAGGCAGTCTTTGTCATTCCTATATACTTTCTTCAAGACTTTTTCTCAGTTTTTTCAAAAAGCATCAAACAGGGCCTCCCTGGTGGCGCAGCTGTTGAGCGCTGGGCTGTGAAGCTGCCTGCATCCTCTGCAGTGCTGGTTAGATCCCCGGCCACCGGTGAGGGTCCCACATGGCGCGCAGACCTCTCCTGCCGTACCCGCTGCTTCCCTCAACAGTGTATTTTGTCAGTCTGCCTGCTCTGCTCCCTTCTCTGGCTCTGGTGAATTCTCTCACCCTCCTGCGCTTCTGACTGTACCCAGTGCTTATACAAATAAATAAATAAATCTTAAAAAAAAAAGAAGAATCAAACTCATTATCATTCATCTATTCACCAAGTTTTTTTTTAAGTTTCTCAAAATAACTTTATTTAAGGAATTTTTTTTAATATCTTAGTATTGCACATTATTGTATAACACAGCGTGACAAATAGGAGGCAAAATTCCTGATGTGGAGGAAGTTTTATTTGGATATATCACCAATCTCTGTCTTTTTTGTTAGTTTGTTTCTCTGACACACTCTTACTAATAGATCCCTCCCCTCTTTTGTTAATAAAATTACTCTTTCCTCATATGTCATAAATATATCAGAAAGTGCTTTACTAATTTTTCCATCTATACCAGGCCTTTGTTATGCTCTAATTAGCCTCTTTTCCCCATTTATGAGAACTTACTCTATTTGCATTGTGAATAGAATACCATTCACAAACAAGGATTTTTCCTGCCATTGGTTGGGCATTGAGCTCCTAGTACTGAGATGAACACGTGTACAAGTCAAAGAGCTGTGTCTGCTTTCATGGAGTTTATGAACTAGAGAAAAATTGACATTAGTAAACCCATTATATTCACCAAGATTTTTAATGGTAGAGACATAAAAACAAACTAAAATCTAAGTTCTTGTGTTCCTCCAACAAACATTTTGTTTAACAAAATGTTAAGCAGGAGAATGGGGAAAGGGAAAGCCATAAGTGACTGGTTGTCTCACTCCAGTTAGTGTCTGCAGTGTCCAGAATTCTCAAACAATCCCTCAGGTGGAAAATGAGGTGACATGTAGCAGATCGCATAATCCCAAACACTGGGCCAGATACCATCAGTACCAAGAGGGGCTTCAGGAGAAGCAGAGGCTATCGACAACTCTTTGTGAGCTATTGGCATACACCAACAGGGCACAGCTCTTTGAGACGCTGAATCAAGCCTGAAGGTGCTTCTTGCAGGCAATGTCAGAGTCAGGGCCCATGGCTGGTGCAGTGGCTGCATCTCTGTGAAAATCTACAGAGATCTGGAGGTCTGCAGAGATCTGCTGAATCCCCAGAGGTCCACTGCTCGAAACTTCTCTCTCTTTGAGGCCAGCTGCTGAATGGTTCTTTAAATGTGACCCAAACGAACCATTCTTCTCTCTCTTGAGACTGGCTGCTCACTCCTCAAACTGGCTCAAACTGGCTCTGCTTTATACTCTCTACAGCGTTCCCCACCTTACAATCCTGATTGGGTCATTTTCAATCTTAAGTGTCTGATTGGACCATGTAGCACCAATCAGCTCGCTTTCTATTTTCAATCCAAATAATTATCTCAAGGATGAGTGACAGATGAAGAGTTTAAACCGGATATGTCCATTTTGCTCAAACCCAAGGGGTGCTCTCAGCTCCAACAAAACTGCCTTGTCCCGCAGCCTCTGTGCATTTTGGGTATTCTTTTACAAAGGAAAAGAAAGAAGGTGAGTATAGTTAAAGTCTAAGAAGTGAGGGAAACTAAAAAGAGAACGTTGCAGATATAGGCAGGCAGCAAACTGTAGGATACAGTAAGGGAGTCAATGTTTTATTATTTTTAAAAAAATCTTTAGGATAGTTTGTAAAGCAGGGAGGAAACTTTACTAGAAGAAAAAGTTTCTGAGTGTTATTTTTTACCTGCTTAGTGATGGGAGTGACAGATTAAAGTCATCAAAATTAAAGACATTGTATTCAATTCTTGTCAGTATTCTATTTATAATGACAGCTTATTAGCATCTCCAGAAGTAGTTGAATTTAAGAGAAGACTGTCTATGTTAGTGCATAAAAATATGAGTTTCTTTGGCATATTTCCTTTTTTATGGTGGTGTTATGTATAGAGCTACTACTCTGGAGTGAGAAGACCTAGGTTGTCTTCTTATATGATTTGGAATTAAGATAATGGTGATTTCCTCTCCTTTAATCAGAGAGCTTTTTCTGTAGTTTCCAATATAATATAGGAAGATATATGTATTTGAGCCTTAGTTTTAATTAATACATTTACCTGAATTTAAACCACAATATTCCTTTTTCTTGGCAATAAGACTCAACTATTTTGAACATCTTTAAAGCTGTCTTGATCTTCAGTTCTTTTTTGTGGGACCCTCGCCGGTGGCCGGGGATCGAACTGGCGCTGCAGAGGCTGCGGGCAGCCTCGCAACCCGGTGCTCAACCGCTGCGCCTCCAGGGGAGGCCAGTTCAGTTCTTTTTTGAATGTCATAGTTTTCTTGAAAAAAAATCAAGATTGATTTCTTAGTTTTATATTGAATAATTATATTTATTATGATAGTTTATTATATTTTACATAATTATTTAATAATTGCAGTGATAATTTATCATTTCTTCAAAATATTAATACTTTCAATTCTAGGTAAACAGAGGGGATCTAATTTAGGATATAATTTCAGAGCTGTTAAAAGAGATTTTGAAATTTTTGAAGAAAAGGAATGTGAGGTAGACTAGAGCTTGAGAAGGGCAAGGGTTAAATCTCAGTGCTATCACAGATATTTGCTCCTTTAAAAGAAGAAGAAAAAAAGTAGCTTCAGTTTTTTTTTTTAATTCCAAACAAAATGATATTTTCTTAAGAACATCTAGATTCAATTATTAAGTAAAATAAAATACATTACTAACAATAGAATTATTTTCCATTGATGCATTTTAAGGAAAGATGATTCATTCTTCATACTTGGTATTGCCTCCTTGGTGTGGAACAGTTAATAATATATATGAATACTTCTTTTGAAAGATCCTGTAGCAGTATTTAGTTCTGCAATAAGCCAGAATTTTATAATTAAAACATTTTAATTGTTATTTATTGTCTATTTCAATTTGTAGACTTAACTTGTAGATAAAATGACTTACTTACTATTGTTATACAATGCATACATTATAAAGTTTAAAAATCCAAAAGTAATATTGTAACTGAGAGCAATTAGAAAATAGAAGGTTAGAGGAAGTAGAGGAAATTGTAGGAAAACCAATATCCTCATTTTATATTAATTTATATGATATATACCATATAAAATGTGCATAGTCTAGAATAGTTCTCCTAAATTTATGAATATAACCAATATGAAAAATGCCAATCAAAAATTGACAGAAACATGAGCGAACTTGTGGCTATGATTTTTGAGCTCATTATTCTTCTTTCCTGAGAGTGCTTCTGTATAAGTACTGATTGATTTTGAC
Source organism: Talpa occidentalis (assembly GCF_014898055.3). NCBI lineage: Eukaryota > Metazoa > Chordata > Mammalia > Eulipotyphla > Talpidae > Talpa > Talpa occidentalis. Next base: position 20,908,554 of record NW_023603184.1, on the reverse strand, counting down.
AAATCAAGAAAGAGAGACATAATCATATTAGATTTATGGAGTTAGCCAGAAGGAGAAAATCAAAAATTAAAATTTATTTAAAAATTCTAACTGTAGGGGCCTCCCCTGTGGCACAGCGATTGAGCGCTGGGCTGCAAGGCTGCCAGCAGCCTCTGCAGTGCCGGTTCAATCCCCGGCCACCGGCAAGGGTCCCACATGGTGTGCAGGCCTCTCCTGCCACGCCCACTGTTCCCCTCAGCAGTGTACTTCGGTCCTTCTGTCTGTTCTGGTCCCCGCTCTGGCTCTGGTGGGTTTTCTCACCCTCCCGCGCTTCTGTCTGTACCCAGTGCTTGTATAAATAAATAAATAAATCTTTAAAAAAAAATCATTATAATCTTGAGCAAGTAATATTTAAAAAAAAAAATTGACTCTTATTGTTACATGTAGGAGAAAATAAAGGCAAATTGAATAGGTCATTGGAATTATCCACAATTCTCATTCTCATATTCTTAAGATACAAGTTGTATACAAGTCATAGACAGCTATGAAATATATATAAATCCAAATTCAACACTTAGTGCATGCATTAAGATCAAGTGCCTGCAGAGACTCCCCATTGGTGCAGCGGGTTGAGCACAACACTGTGGAGCTATATGCAGTCTCTAATGTGGGTTTGATCCCGGCCAGGCGAGGGTCCCACATGGAGCAACAGACCTTTCCTGTTGCGCCCGCTGCTCCCTTCAGCAGTGTGTTTCAGTTGTCTGCCTGTTCTGCTCCCTGCTCTGTCTCTGGTGAGTCCTCTCACCCTCCTGCACCTCTGTCATGTACCCCAGCTCTTACATAAAAATAAATAGATCTTAAAAAAAAAAAATGCCTGCACACTAAGATCCATTTCCTACCACAGTTGCTTTCTCAAAATATAATCCAATTCATTGACTAAGCAACACACATATGTATAAAGTATGTTAATCACTTCCAGAAGATAGAAATTTATCAATATTATATATTTATATGCATATATATGTATATATGTACACACATGCTTTTATACTGGTTGTAAGCACCTGATGATACTTGGCTGAAATACTTTTATACAGTCTCATTTATGAAACCTACATATTTACACAGATTATTTTCACTTCATATAATGTCCTTCTAGTAGTTAAATGATCTTTTGTTTAATTGATGATAAGTTGCAAACACTGCATATGTTTTCCCGAATCTCCAACTCTCCTGGGTTATCACCTTGAAAAGTTCATTATAACTTACTAGATTTTAGAGAAACTATATTTTATGTATAGCCCACTTGTTTTTGACAAATTAAATTTTATTTATTTGAAACATACAACTTGCATTTCATTTTTTATCACTTCTTAAAATATAATTGTAACTTGTCTACTAAAATATTATTGTAAATGGAGAACAGGATTTGACTTTTAAACACCAGTAAGTACAGTATACTAAGGTTTTATTATTATTCTTTGAGTTTGAAAATCATATACTCAATAGCAACATCTTTAGATTTCACAGGTGTTCAGTGCAGATGCTAATAAAGAGATGCAGTTCTGGAATGCTTAGCAATTTGCCACCCACTATGCTGAGCTAAAATTAAACCAAATAGAAGAATAAGTCCTATTGGTCAGTGGCTAGCAAAATAACATAAATTGATCACTTTAGTGATGCATGGCTTCATCTGTATCTAACTAGTGTCAAAAAATTTTCTTTAAATACCAGAAATGATTTATCAACTGCTGAGAAATTATGATGAGAATTTAAAGGAACACAGCATAACCAAAAATACCATTACTTTTAGCCATTTCTTGATGGAAAATCAAAAATTTAATTTACCTTGCAAAGAATTGCTCAAAATTATTGTTATTAAATCATCAAATTACTTTCTAGCATGGATTTGCACTGATTATCTACATGCCTGAATCTTATCAATGCTTATTTCTCCTGCATCTCTATCATAATATCTTCTTAGAATACAAATAATATGACAAATTCATAACAAAACACGAAAGGGCAACAAGGAAGGGAGACAAAGCAATTTAAATTTATTTGAACTATTCTTTGTGCATTTATTTTTTGGTAACATCCGTATGTCTAGTTATATTTTTATAACTATATGTTATTTGAAAGTTTTTAAAAGCCTGTGTTCATATTTGAAAGTCATTTTTAAATTTATCATAGGCATATGGATAAATGGAAAAGACGTTACCTATTTATTGAAGGCAAGGGTACCATTATTTTTCTTTTTTTTAAGATTTTGTAATTTTATTTATTTTTTTATTTTTTTTAAATAGAGGCATGTTTTATTTATTTATTTGTTTGTTTGTTTGTTTATACATGCACTGGGTACAGTCAGAAGCGCGGGAGGGTGAGAGAATTCACCAGAGCCAGAGCAGGGAGCAGAGGCAGAAGGACTGAAGTACACTGCTGAGGGGAGCAGAGGGCGGCAAGAGAGGTCTGCGCGCCATGTGGGACCCTCCTCTGGTGGCCAGGGAGCAGCCGGGGATCGAACCTGCGCGGCAGAGGCCGCGGGCAGCTTCGCAACCCAGCGCTCAACCGCTGCGCCACCAGGGAAGCCCAGATTTTGTAATTTTATTTATGCATCCAAGAACTGAGGTATAGGCCAGAGATGTGGGGTATGAGGGGATTCACCAGAGAGGGAGTGGGGAGCAGAACAGGCAGATCTACTGAACTTCATTGCTGAGGGGAGCAGTGGGCAAGGCAGAAGAGGTATGCTATTCCATGTGGGTCAGCTCCCTGGCTGGGACTGAATTTGTGCTGTAGTGGCTGCCTACAACTTCATTGCTCCGAGACTTACCACCATGAGCCACCAGGGAAGCCCATCTTCCTCTTATTTTTCTTTCTTTTTTCTTTATAATTTTTTTTTGAAGATTTATTTATTTATTTATACAAGCACTGGGTACAGTCAGAAGCACAGAAGGGTGAGAGAATTCACCAGAGCCAGAGCAGGGAACAGAACAGGCAGACTGATGAAATAAACTGCTGAGGGGAGCAGCAGGCGGCAGGAGAGGTCTGCGCGCCATGTGGGACCCTCGCCCGGCAGCCGGGGATCGAACTGGCGCTGCAGAGGCTGCAGGCAGCTTTGCAGCCCAGCGCTCAACCGCTGTGCCACTGGGGAGGCCCTTCCTCTTATTTCTCTTAATGGTTTCCTTGTAGCCATATTTCTCTGAGTCCACACTCTAATCTTTGTGAATAGATATAAAACTCGCTAAATATTAAACCAATTTTTTAAATATTAAACCATTTTTTACAATGTAAATATACTTTTGAGTTTCAGGCCAAATATCCTCTAGGTATGTAAGAACATACCTTTGTAATTAGCTAATGGGTCTTATATGAGATATAGCACACTGGCACAGGGACAGTCTAGGAAGATGAAAGTCTAGGAGATGAAAGAAGTAATTGTTCTGTCTTCTTTGCTCTACCAAGCATGTGGCATTTTGTTATAGATTCATAACCAATTCATGATAACTTGCACGCATATAAATCTGTTAATGGTTACTCAATAGCAGTTTTTCTTCTTTCTTCTGTATTGATACAGAGGAGACTTTTGGTTGACAGAATTGCTTTATTTGTTCAAAGTATATAAAAGTGACATGACTCACAGAATCCCATATTAGTAAATTCTAAAAGTTTAAACGTAGAGTGAGATCAATGCAATAAATCCTAAGAAAGTTTTTAGAATTAGACAACTCTAATTATTAGATATGCAAGATGATCCCAGAGCTTTAAAAACACTGTAAAATAGTTACTAGGAAAAGTGCTATGAACGATTGGGAATTTTAGTGTATATGATACTATATTGTGAATTAGTGAGACTTACAGTGTATTAGCTTATCAGCATTTGAAGATATTGGTACTTGATGTCCAATTAAGGGAAATTTACCTCCAAAGTTCGAGCTGGGAAGTCTCCAAAATAAATGTTTTGAAAAGAATCATGAGGTTTTTTTGGTACATAAAAGAATTGTGTACAAAGTGAAATGTCTGTGCTGATTCTCAAAGCAACAATAAAGTCTAATGATAGAAACAAAAAAAAAAAAACACCATAAAATAATTCAGCAAGGACACTATATAAATAGTTGAATCTTCAATGAAATATTCAAAATATTTCATTCTTTAAGTTATTTTACCAGGATGATTCATAATCTATCTTCCTAGTCTCCTGGGAAGTTATCCTCTGGACTGCACAGCACTAATATGTTTCTTAAAAGTATATATTTTTTTGTTTGTCATAAGCATTTTTTTGCTCTTTCTGGAAGGCCATACTAAAGCAAATAGTTTGAATGTTCATTATGGAAATTTCCTGACAGGCTCACAAATTCTTCAGTAGGAAGCATCAGTTTGCTTCAGTGGGAAGCGTCAGCAGACAGTTAGACTCCTACAGTTTCTTGAATTTTCTTAAAATCCTCATCTTACCGGATTCATCAATTCCCGATTATTTCATCATGATCCTATCTCATTCCTAATCAAGCTTTCACTTAAAAGCCTACTTAAAATCAAGCTTCCAGTTCTCAGTAATTTCTAATCTTGAATTTCCTTTCCTCTCTCCATTGGGAATATCTTCAAAGATTTACCAAGTAGGATTCCTAGTTATAATTCTGAGTCATTGCTGTATTATCAAAAGGTTTGTAATTAATATATGGGGAATCCAACGATGATAGCCCTCAAAGACAGCAACTATATTTTCTTAGTTTATCAGTAAAGTTCCAAATAATTACCCAATAAGTAACTATGAATTGTGTCTTTTACTATATCTTATCTCTAGCTAGCTATCAAAAATATATGATAGATAAAATGCATAATATATCATGCATAATAAACACACTATATATCTATATTCATAAACCTGTGGCAAGGGAATCTATTTGCCATCACTTTTGTTTCAGCAAAAAATTAATGGTGTTACAGAGGAGAGTAAGTTGCAGGGAGAGTCTTATTGACAAGTAATTCCTTTAAGATGGGATTATTGAAAGTGGATAGATTTTGTTACTTACTTTTCCAGTACATCGAAAGTCCTTGGTAGGCTGCAAGAGGGAAAGAAGACAGTGTGGAAATATTTCAAATGAAGAAGAAGGCATATACATTATTGAGGGCTGAGGTTTTCTCTGAATGAGTGAGAATGAGTGAGAATGAGTGAGAATTTAGGGGGATTTTTTTTGATGGTCAAACTGTCATTTTGGTCCTTGGGGGCTATGAGTGGTTCTGCCATGGAGAGAAACATCTCTATTCTCCTAGGGTTTTCTTCTTTTCTAAAGCCATGCTTCTGATAGCTTATGCAATTCAGTTACCTGTTAAATATGCTTTCATCTGTTTTTTGCTTTGTTTTGTATATTGCTGTTTATTTTAATAAATTTGTGTCCTCTGTCTTTCCAAACTGATATGCTCTTTCAATGCAATCAGAGTCTTATATCTATATTTTTTATTATCAAGAGTAGATATTGAGAGCTTAGTTGTTAATGAAGTTGAAAAGTTCCTTCCGTTTGCCCATCTATGTGGAGGTCAATCCTTTAAATATTTAAGAAATAAACCATACATAATTTCTTTGCTTTATTGTATTGCTTTTGCATTATTTATTCCAACATTTCAAATGTAACTTTAATCCACCCATAGTGATGCTGCTATTTAATGCAAATAATTTCATTTATTTAGTTGTAAGTAGGGATTAATTTATTTGCAAAATAAGATTTTACATTAATCTCTAGGTTTTATATAACGAGGCTTCCAGTAATGCTTGCGTCTCTGTACACAAATGCCTAGTTCCACAACAAAAATCTTCAAAACCCTTAAGATTCTGATATAAAAGTGAACTCAAAAGACAAAATTGTTTGCAAAATAAATAGTGATTAAATTCCAACTTTACAATGCACAATTTTTTCATGAAGGTAGGAAAGAATTTTTTAAAATCATTATATTTTAGTGGCTACAATATTTCAAAATACATAAAAATGAACACAGACCTGCTGAAAGTAACCCAGGGAGAAAAGATTTCTATGACAATATAACAATACACTTTTTAAAAAAGATTTATTTATTTATGCATACAAGATCTGGAGTACAGACCTGAGGTGTGGGGGGTGAGAGGATTCACCAGAGACAGGGTGTAGAATAGAACAGGCAGACTGACCGAAGTACACTGCTGAGGGGAGCAGCGGGCAAGTGAGGAGAGGTCTGCTGCACCGTGTGGGTTACTCCGTGGCCGAGTGGGCATCGAACTTGTGTTGCAGAGGCTGCGGACAGCTTCATAGGTTACATTTTAACCCCTTGTGCCAACTGGGAGGCCCAATACACTTTTAACTGTACATTTAAAATCCACACATTTAAGGGGAAAGAGAACAGTTAAATGGATAGAGAAAAGGCTTGGAAAGCTGATTACCTCCCTGAACCACAAAAAGTACATAGATATTGACAAAGGTTGCATGATGCAAATATTTACAGCCTTTTTATAAACATGTTGCAGTTCTTCCCCTGGAAACATACATCCATGCCTCAGAAAAGCCATAAATATCGATAGGAGGAAATGATCCAGAGAAATGTGATTTGTTCTTTCCAAGGGCTAAACTGGAAATAGCAGTGAACTATGGAAATTGATTTAATGCCTACTTATTAAACAATATGCCAATGAACTTGTAATTATTGGTTTAAAAGGGTAGACAGTGAATATAAAACTCTTAAACTGGAAATGTAAGTATTTGCATTAACAGCTGCTCAGGGACCATATTATCTGTAGATAATCAATATAAAAAAGCAAACTCAGAGATCCTTTGCAAGCACACTGTCTAAAGGAGGCCACACTGCATAGAAATCTAGAAGTTTAATATTCAAAAAAGAAGGGAGGTCTGAAGAGCAAGACATAGGCTCTATTATGACAGCAGTAGAGAGGATTGATATTCTGATGTGTGACATGGTTTAGTTAGATTTTTCTAGGAAACGTGTGCTTACTAAAATGCTATGATTAACAATGAATTTCTCTAATACATAAAAAATACTTTGTCCTAGGGAATACAGTAGATAAATTGAGTAACTAACAATGTAGTATTAATAACTGATTATACTGAATAAGTAAAGCAATTACATAAGTAATAATTACTACATTGTATATTATATACTATTATTTATCAAAATTCTTTTTACAGGAAATACACACACATGGAGAGAGAGTCAAAGGACTAATATTTCAGAGGACAATATATTGTAATTATATTGTTTCGGATTGCTAGTGGAAGGATTCTTAGAAATGTGGTTTTAAACAATATATGTGAAGGATTATGAATTAGGTAGAATGCTGAAACTTCCCTTCAATAACAAATGAATAACAAAAACTTGGCTGAATATATACATATCTATATCTAGCTATAGATATGTATTCTAACTTATTTCCCTTAGTAAAATTTCCTGGATTGTTGCAAAGGTCATAATTTCATTTTAATAGCTGAGTTATTCCATTGGAAATATATCTATCTATCTATCTATGTACACACCACAATTTAATTATTTAGTCATCCTTGGGGCATTTAGGTTGTTTCCATGTCTTGGCAATTGTGAATAACTGGGCCAAGTCTGAATGAGAAAGTGAAAAGGAGAAAATTTGGGAGCAAAGAATAAATAAAGCAGAATTCTATAATTCTGTAACTATATAACATTGCACATTGTCCTTTCAGCATTTTGAACCAATATTTTCTTAGGTACAAAAATAACAATATCTACCTGTTGGAATTTCTGTGTGAATTATGTAAGATATATAAAGCCTACAAATTTCCTAGTAAAAGTGCCTGATTGTAGTATAATACCCAAGAGACCGAAGCAAAGTGTTTGGGGTTTGCTCTTTGTTGTTGACTAACATTTTTGTACCTTTGCCAGAGCTAATTTGAATTTAATAACTGAGAGATTCAGGGAAGAAGTTACTTCAATGTTTCTAATTTTAATCAAACTTTGTTAAAACAAACTTAGAGCACCATAATTTTCCTCAAAATTTAAAGTACACATTCTTAAATGTTAGATTTTTTTCCTACTTTGCACAATAATATTCTAATAACACTGTGCACACTGAAATTTACTACTTAAAACTTGTGTTCTTAACTAGAATTCTTGCCCAAAGAAAGCTAGCAATACACCTATTTTTAAAAAGTAATGCAATCAACATTTAATTTCATAAGGTTCTTGGGTCTCTATATCTTACTTGAGAAAATAGAAACTAATTTATTTATTAATTTAAATTCAGACTTTAGGCTAACATGATTTGGCCAGTCTTTTTTTCTTCCTATCCCAATGTTTCTATCAATTGAATTCATATTTAAAGTTCTCAAAAAAAAAAAGTGCAAAAAAAACCCACTCTTGGTTAGTTGGTATCTACAATGTGACAGCTGCTATAAAAATACATCCTTTTCCATATTTTTATTTAATATATATTTGAATCTTTAAAGTAGTTATTAAGCTCCCATTTTTATGTGTAGGAACAAACTGCAGTTCAAATTTAATAAATGTATTTTATGCAAGTTAGTAAGTAATGAAACTGTAATTCACATTCAAACTCCTAAAGTTCATAGATGCCACCAATGTATCATGACACATTTAAAAGTGACCATTTGTAACAGTTTGCTGTCCCAAAACTGCACTATTAAACTTGCCATCATATAACAGGCAGTAATTGGAATACTCAACAGAGGCCAGTAGCTATGAATTAACCATATCTAATTCTACTATATATGGCACAATGCATTCATCCACCAAAAAAAAAAAAAAAAAAGATTCTTGAACGGGATTGTGTACAATCTAGCTAAGAACTCCAAGTAACTGTACAAAGTGAGACTGTTATAGGTAGGAGGGAGCAGGTACAAGATATGCTAAGCAAAATAATAACAAGTTTGACTATTGCAAGGGCACTTTCCTTACCCATTACCAAATAGATTACATACTAGTACTGATCAAAATATTCTTAACTGACTTAATATTTCATTTTGGGGATAGTCAAAACTACAATTAAGTTAAGCATTGGTTTGGTGCTGTGAGGCTTAGCTTAAGCAATTCAATATGGGGCCTTGTTTTGAACTGAAATGAAAATGAAATGAGATGAAAATTTTATTATTATTTTTTATTATTTATTTATGCACACAAGAACTGGGGTGTAGGCCAAAGCTGTGGAGCGGGGGGTGGTGAGAGGATTCACCAGAGAGAGAGCCGGGGCACAACAGGAGGATCCACTGAAATACACTGTTGAGGGGAGCAGTGGGTGAGACAGGAGAGGTCTGCTGCACCACGTGGGCTAGCTCCCTGGCCAGGGATTGAACTCATCTTGCAGTGGCTGGGCAATAGCTTGATAGTGCTGAGACTTAACCCCTTGTGCTACCAGGGCGGCCCCTGCACTCTAGTTCTTGTGTACACAAATAAATAAAAATAAATCTTTAGAAAAAATTTATTTGTGCACAGCTTCAGGGAGGTCAGTCTTGAATCCCTACCTATAGTATTCTCTTAGTTTCTCTTAAGTGACCTGTGCCTCTTTCCTCCAGCAATTATGGGATCAAGGCTCCCTAATACAAGATGATCTCAATCATGTTGGCATTTTGTAAGAGTTTCTAATTACTAGTTTTCTTTGAAAAGAATGTGGTATCAGATGGACTGGGTTTGTATTGGTGAAACTCTTTTTGCTTTAATTTATTAAAATCTGATATGTGATACTTGGTTCATTTGTCAATTTAAAAAGTTAAAGCAGGGCCTCTGCTGGTGACGCAGGCAGTTGAGCGCAGCGCTGTGAAGCTGTCCACAGCCTCTGCAGCGCCAATTCGGTCCCGGACCGCCAGCCGGCGAGGGTCCCACATGGAACAGCAGACCTCTCCTGTCTCGCCTGCTGCTCCCTTCAGCAGTTTATTTCCTCAGTCTGTCTGTTCTGTTTCCCGCTCTGGCTCTGGTTAATCCTCTCACCCTCCTGGGAATCTGGCCTATCCCCCGGTTCTTGTATAAATCAATCAATCAATCAATCAATCAATCTTTGAAAAAAAAGTTAAAGGCATGTAAAACAATAACAAAAAGATAATATAGTACATACAATAATTACTTTTTTTTTAAATAGCTTAATATTGAAGAAGCACTGCTTCAAGGTGTATATTTAATAAAAATAAATATCAAAATGTAATGTTAGGTACTGAAACATTCCTCTGTATTTAAAAGCAAATGTTTTAAATGTGTTATTGCACAGTAGTGTAGATTGTTATATTTTTCAGACCTCCTTTCTCTAAAGTTAATCAGAATAAGAAGAGTAGAGGAGAGATTTATTTATTTATTTATTTAATATATTTTATATCATTTTTCATTTTTGCACAATGTATGCATTTTCCTCTTGGTTATATTCTCCATACAGTTCCCACCCACCCCCCTTATTTTGACCCTACTCCCTCGTGCCAAGAGAATAAACTGTGTTTTGATTCACAAAGATTAATTTGAAGTAAGAAACAAATGCCTATTGAAAATATTTGCTCTTAGAGAGATGTTGGACTTCTAAAAAAGGACTATTAAGGTCCATTCCCTTTGAAATGGATCACATTTCCTATTAAGCACCCATAGACTTAAAAATAAGTGGAGAAATAAGTGAAGTTGAGATAAGTGATAGTGTTGAGTGTCTGTAGAACAAAGCTCATGTTGGCACTTACTCTGTTATTTCTTAGCTGTTCTTAATTTTTTTATTTCACTTTCTATTACAAAATTATGTTTTGAAAGAACACAGTCACTACATATTCAGATAGCTAACTATATTATTCTTGTTTCAATACAATTGTACTAAATATGCAAATCTGAATCATTCAGTCCACTATTTGTGAACAGCTTGAAAATGCAGATAACAGATCTAATGCAGCTCCAGGTTTTTATTTTGTAATCTAGCAAGGCATCCGTGAGCCAAACCATATTATTTTTTTTTTTCTACTTCATTATCATTGCAAGTCCCTCAAGGGATGTGCTGAATTGCCTCTATTTTGTAGGATATCCTAGGGGATTGAGGCTACAAATCCCATGCACTACAAACAATTGATAACTTTCACAACCAACATAGTCCATGTGGATTTATTATAGGGAAGCTTGACTTTGTGCTTATTTCTTCTGCTTCTATAAATTACAGTGTCTGTGGAATAGATCATCAGGGAAAGGGAATCATTCTCTTTGTGTTTCTACTTGGCCTGAAGATAAAAGTCTAACAGACTCTATCTCATGTATGACTATAGTTGAGAGGACTATTTCCTCATAAATACTGGTTACATCCAGTAGTCAATTTTTATGGTGTTTTAGAGCAATGGTATTTGATACCCTAGATTCCAGTCTTTACATCTTTGCTCACATTTTTCCCACACTTAAAATACTTTTCCATCTCCTACATTTACATATATTCTATTTATGATTTCATGGATTATTCAAGTCTCATATGTTCCATGAAGTTTTCCTTGACCACTCATGATATGTTCTCTTTTCCCTCTCTATGGAGTTCATTACCTATGACAGTCATTTAAAATGTATCATGCCCTGTCTATGAATTTGCATTTGGCCACTGTATAGGGAACTAAATCTGCTGAATCTCCCAGTGAGCTACAAAGTCCATTTAAAAAAACTGTTTTTCTTTGTGTGACTCTTGTTGAATCTCTAATGTTATTCTGAGGTGGGTAATTGGCAAATAATGGCCCATGAGCCAAATTCTACTGAACACAATTTTGTAAATAAAACATTATAGGAACACAACCAACCACATTCCTTTATTTATTGTCTATGCCTATTTTCTCATCACAGAGGAAACAATTAAGATAGGTTTTTTTTTTTATATTTTTTTTTTTATAGAGGCATGTTTTTATTTATTTATTTGTTTGTTTGTTCGTTCGTTTTGTTTATACATGCACTGGGTTTTTAATAGAGGATATAAAGCTGAAAGAAATTTTTCTAAATTTTATTTATTTATTTATTTATTTATTTATTTATTTATTTATTTTTGCATCTAAGAGCTGGCAGATAGGCCAGAGGTGTGGGGGTGGGGATCAGTGGGTAAGAGGATTCACCAGAAACAGAGTGGGGGGATGAATGGGCACATTTACTGAAATACACTGCTGAGGAGAGCAGTGGGCAAGACAGAAGGGCTGCTGCGCCATTTTTAAATACATTGCCCGGGTCTCCCAGGGCTGGGATTGAATTTGTGCTGCAGTGGCTGCTGATAGCTCGACAGTGCTGAGACTTAACCCCTTGCGCCACCAGGGAGGTCCTGCATACACAATTTTAAATAAATACATGTTGCTGTTCTATGGTAAATGTTTATGACATTCAACACATTTTCAAAGGCTTCATAACAGTATGAAACTAATCATCATTGTCCTGAATGAAATGAAGCAAGTAAGTCCACTTTATGACTAGGTCACTTAAGCTTAAATGAGAAGATCCACATCTACACCAAATCCATGATTCACATTCTATTGTGTTGCCAGAGTCTATCTTGTATAAATGTGAATTCCACCTTGAAGTTTCAACTAACCCAGAATCTACATGAGCAGGAATGATGATGTGAAATGTATCCAAAGAGTTATCACTGATGACAGTGAACCTCCTCTTTTTTGATAAAGACTGTTTCATGATCGAAAAATGTCCAACTGGATATCTAATGTTTATGAAAAGTGACATTTTGACATCTCATCTTTACTTATTAAAAGAGCTTCTATTCTCTTCCCCTACACTCCCTCGCCAGGTACGTAAGAAATGACAGTTTTAAGACAAAGTTAATATATTTGTATGTTGAACATTTTCTTTTTTAAAATATAAATTATTCCATCATTCACTATAATTCTCATATTTGCTTAGAATATGAGTCACAGTGTGGGTGAATAATGTTCAGGAAAAAGGTTTTCAAGTTTCAGCCTGAAGGTGTAAGAAATGAATGGGAACAATTAGATGAGGCTGTCCAGATTCTGCTTCCAGGTCTGTGGCCTTTTAAGTTTTCTCCTAATTTCCCTTTGCCTGATCTGTTAATCGTAAAGTGAACAGAAAATTTAGAAGCAGTGATGATATGAGTTATCACCGAAAAATATGAAAATCTCTTTTGAGACAAGACTATTACGCCCATTTTTTAGAGTCTCTCATCAGCAGGATTAAATTTGAGGTGCTTGAAAGTACATAGAAAATTTCACATGACAAATGGTTGGATGTGCTTTATTTAGTAGTCTGTCAATTCTGGTTATGCCTATCATGCAATATTTGAATACACCAAGCCTTTAGAAGAAGGTTAACACTATTAAATGTTTTTCTTGTAAATAAATTATTCCTATTTATGTCAGACCCTACCTTTGTGAAAAGTATGCATTTATATAAATCAATTAGCTCTGAAGTCTTTAGTACTTCAGTTTTGTCTGCAAGAAAATGTCCAAACTATTATAACAAGTATATACTGATATTATAAATGCCTGGTTTTAGACAGTATCACTTTCCCCTACTTCCAACATTGTCAAAAGTGTCAGGAATCTGCGTAGTCAAGGAGATGTGTTCTGTCCACAAGTGTGAATTAATTTCCTTTCTGTTGTTTCTTTAATTTTGGTCTCTGTATCTGATAGTACTCTCTATAATCTTTCATGTCTTTGTGATTGAATTCTGGAGTGTTCAACTCCCCTTGTGATATTGTATACCCATGAAATTTTAGCTGTCGTGGGTCATATTTATTGCCTGCCATTTTATTACTTTTAAACGACTATTTTTTAAAAATATATAGCTCTAATTTATATTGTTAAACTGTTTTACTTTTCCCATCGGTGGCTCTGTGTTTTTATTTTCTTGAATTTTCATGGTCTTTGATGGCTTTTGTAGATACTTGGCCTGTTTTTGTAGTTGAATCAGCAGTGTGGAGGATATGCCTAGAAAGACTTATGTGTTGTTGTGAATGTGTTAGGGAAAGGGACTGATGGTGTTTATGGCACCACCAATGTCCCTTCTCTCTGGGATCCAAGATCTGGGACTCAGCAGACTTTCTGCTGTCAGTACACTCCATGAATTCAGCACTAGTCCTAAGGAATGTTGCAGGAGGAATTTATAGAGAGAATCACTACTGATTTTTTTTCCTTACCAGGAATCAAATCTATCTGAAGCACCCCAGTTCCTCCGCGTGGGTTTCCCTCTTTTCATGTGTATAGGCCTCCATACCATTTCTCCTCACACCTTCCCAGCATTCCCAGCTGAATCAACAGCTCTTTTGTCTGTGTCCATCTCCCTGGATAGTTTGTGTTTCTCTTCACCTACCTTCTGTACAATGAATGCTAATCTCGTTCATATTCCCTTTGATACAATCTATGATGATCTGATGTCTAAGAGGCATTTCTGTCTCAACACAAGTCATGGGATTCTGACAGTGTAGTGTATCTCAGGTTAACTGCTATATGTTCCACTTGGGGGCAAAGCAAAGAACCTTTTCTCTCACCATCTCAGTGACATCTAAGGTAGCTGCCTCTTCTGGGACATCTTTATAACATATCGGTCTAGCTCTTGTTCCATACTCTCAGGTCAACCTTATGTGCTAAATACGATTCATTTGCATCAATAATTGTTAGTGCACAGTGCATTGAAATACCAACAACCAGCAAGAAGAAAATAGCAGTGAATGAAGGGGAGGTTTTCTGTTAAATTCTGTCGACTGAGCCCAATGCCTAATAATTTCTTGACAGTTTCAGTTTATATTGATGCAATTTCATCACTGCATATCCTCCTATAATGATATTTTCCCAAAACCTTTTAAATGCTAGAGATAAACAATAAAAGTAGGGGTTGCTGTGGTAATAGTTGATCCAAATAAAGTAATATTTCTTTCATGAGCACTACTCATAAGGTTTAAAACTTTGTTAACCCAGAATGTTGTCTACATAAATTTCCAAGTATATTCTCTTTAGAAAACCTGAAAGTTTATTCCTTCATACTCAACCATTATAGCTTAAGCATACTTTGATAAATCAGTACAAGTAAACCACACATTCAAGTATATATGGTTTACCTGGAACAAATAGTGCAAGTAATAAATCAAGTATTAATCTGTTTCCCATACAACGAAGCATGTAACACCCATGCTGTTATATGACTTAACAATGAATGAATTTTTAATCCTCTCTACATAGTAAATATATATTCTATAAAGTCTTAGATTCATAGAAATAAGGTAACAGTTCTAATCATAGAACACACTGAATATATTCTGTCTTTATTTTTACTTTCCTATTTTACTGCAACAAAAGGTAAGGAAATATACAACCATTCATATAATTAAGAATTTATATTTAAAAATATAATTATATATTTAAATTAGGAATAGTTAAGGGACAAAGGAGTAAAGTAAAATTGCTACAGTTCACTTAAAATGGTAAAAATGGCAACAACTGTATGTTGTATATGGGTGTGTATCTTAGTGGTTGAGCTATGTATAACCTTTATATGTAACTATCTCAACCACTAAGAAATATCTAAAAACAATATATTCATCACTCAAAATGGAATTCTAAAAAATGGTTGGGAGATCAGTACGAAGGCAAGGAAAAAGAACCAGTATCTTAACAAATAGAGAGCTAAACATAAATAATAAAAATGTCACATTCAATAATGATATATCAATAATCATATGTCAGTGACCTAAAACCAAGTACAGGGCAACAATTCATAGTAGATCAAAGATATGGCTAAGTACTATTCTGTATACAGGAACTAACTTCACACATAAAATGATAGGCATGTTGAAAGTAAAGAGATGGGGAAAAGATATTTCATTCAGATATTGATTTAAAAAGCATGAGTTGTTCTTTTAATATTATATAATATAGTCTTCAGTCATAGAAAATTACTAAGGACAAAAAAGAAAGTACATGATGAAAGAATCAGGGTAGCAAGAAAATATATTTATCTTCACTGTATGTACCAGAAAAATAGATTCAAAATAATGAATCAAAAATTTATAAATACAAAAGAAGAGACACATCTACATTTATTGATGCATACATCAAAGTTCAAAGTTCCACTTTTAATCAACAGTACAGCTAGGCAGAAAATTAGGAATGTAAAATAAAACTGCATAATACCATCAAACAACGTTATTCAACTGACATTTATAGAAAATGGCAACCAACAATTCTTTTGAAGCACACATGGGAAATGTAGCCAAATAAAATTAGCCAAGAAAAACCTTAATAAATTATATAAAAATAACAAAAAGTAACAACTTAGATTATGGTCTTAATGTTATATAGGGTCATGATTAAATCAATACCATAAGAGAAAGTCTTCACAAGTTAAGACTAGATGAAAATGTTTAGACTTGACATCTAAAACAGATTTCATAACTTATCAATAAAGGTAGGTCTCTTATCTAGGTAAATGTGCAGTTTATATATAGAACTTATAGCTACCAACATAAAAAATGTTTTGAAAATGGACAAAATATACACTTAGACATTTCATCCTATGAGATACAAAGTGTGTTCAAGATTAAAAGCCATCAGTGCACATGTTCCTTCAAATTAGTGTTTTTGTATTTCTGGGAATTTCTGGATCATATGAGAGATCTATTTTTTTTTTTAAGTATTTTAGAAACCCCCACACTTTTATCCATAGGAACTGGGGCAGTCTACTTTCCCATCATCAGTGTACGAGGGCTTCTTTTTCTCCACATTCTCACCAACACTTGTTTCTGGACTTTTTTTTTTTTTGGTTTAGATTTATTTATTTATTTATTTATTTATTTATTTATATAAGCACTGGGTACAATCAGAAGCATGGGAGGGTGAGATAATTCACCAGAGCCAGAGCGGGGAACAGAACAGGCAGACCCACAAAATACACTACTGAGGGGGCAGCAGGTGCAGTAGGAGAGGTCTGCGCGCCATGTGGGACCCTTGCCGGGGGCCCAGGATTGAACCGGCACTGCAGAGGCTGCAGGCAGCTTCACAGCCCTGCGCTCAACCGCTGCGCCACCAGGGGAGGCCCTCTGGACTTTTTTTATATGGGCCATTCTCATAGATGTGAGGTGGTATCTTATATGGTTTTAATTTACACTTTCCTAATGATTAAATAATGATCTTTTTTTTTTAATGTACCTATTTGTCATCTGTATGTCTTCTTTGGATAAAGTGTCTATGTCTTCTGCCCAACTTCTGATTTTTTTTTTCCTTTTTGTTGAGGTGTGTGAGATCTTTGTATATTATTTTGTCTTCCTTAACTTGGATGAAGAAGTATACTCCTAGTTAGCTTAAAGTTTATCACTAAAATCATCAAGTGATTTGACAGTTATACACTAGAAATGCATCACTTTTGCCCAATATAAAATTGCTGAACTATTTTATCATAAGAAATAAACTGGAGAAAATTCATTGATATTTTTATTATATTTACTGCTAAATGTGGCCCTGCTACCCAGTGGTACAGAACCAAAACAACATGTCTCTGGCTTTTGAGGAAAGAACCAGTTTAGTGTAAGGTCAACAAGCAGGAGACTAGAGGCAAGACTCTTAAATCTGCCTTCTTGAGGATGGGGCTTCAGACAATGCTGCTGGGCTTGAATAACAAACATAAAAAATGCAAGTTGATAAGAGTGTGGTTAGTTGCTTTCAGCTTTATCATGCTGTAATTAAATTTTGGATCCAGAATTGCCATGGTCTGAGCACCCCTTGCTTCTGAATGTTGTCTGTCTACCCTGAATCAGGCATATTTGTTCCCACTTCCATGGCTATTTTTGTCCAGACAATGAGATGTCACCTCGAAGATGGTGAACACTCTTCTGGGGCTGTGCTTTAAAGCACAACTTGTCAACTTATGAAAACTCAAGATTTTTCCCTTGTTTAAAATGGATAGTGCTTTTTGTCCCATTTTCGCAAGCCTGCCTTGCTGTTCTTGCAAGATAAGCATAAAGGAAAAGAACTCATGATCATCACAGTTTAATATCACTAAATACATATTTCATAACAACTCATAATACCCACTTTCACTGTAAAAACCAAATATTTCTCCGATTTTAATATCAGGAATATTTGCATTCTCTTATTTGACACTAAAATTGTTGCTAACATTTTCCTCTGTTCTGGCAAAAACAACCAAGCAAACAAAAGCTGTACTTATTTTGCTCCGTGAAAAAGCAAACAAAAATCTGCACATCTTTTTTTCCCCCATGAATTACACAAGACTTTATAGCATGTATTTGAAGTATATATATTCCATTCTCAATTCATCTCTGTTTCCTACACCAAAAAATGTTTCTTATTTATTTTATTAGGACTCCTATTGTAATGAATAAATCCAAGTAACTCTTTTAACAGCATTATTGAATTGAGGTAGAATTCCATACAATACTTTTTCTAGATAGGCTCCACAAATAGTGTCAAAGTGGGTGTTCCTACCCAGAGAGAAAAAATAGATACAAATAACAGTCCCCATAGTTGAGTTAAAATCTTCAAGAAAAATATCACCTGAATATAAAACAATACTGATATTTTAGAAAACAATATTTTCCTGGCCAATAGAGTAGTTCTAGTCATCATATTACAGTTAGAAGTTCTAGAGAGACTATTTAAAAGATAGTAAGATAGTAGAAAATTAATGATACAAGCATGTCTTCAAATTCAAATGTTTTCTTTTTTTTTTAAAGATTTATTTATTTATTTATACAAGCACTGGGTACAGTCAGAAGCGCGGGGGGGTGAGAGAATTCACCAGAGCCAGAGCGGGGAACAGAGCAGGCAGACTGATGAAGTACACTGCTGAAGGGAGCAGCAGGCAACAGAGGAGAGGCCTGCACGCCATGTGGGACCCTTGCCGGTGTCCAGGGATCAAATAAGCACTGCAGAGGCTGCGGGCAGCTTTGCAACCCAGCGCTCAACCACTGCACCACCAGGGGAGGCCCAAATGTTTTCATTTTTAATTAGTTTGTACTTGTCTATATTTTACTGACATTCTGCAATGGATTTATTTTGTCTGTATATCTTTGGATTTGTAGTTATTAATAATGATTGTGAAATAGTTGCTTTATATACTTAAATCATTGTTGCATCTAAGAACACTGTGCATAATTTAGAAACTTTGGAAAAGCTATACAAATCCATCAAGCATCATTTCTCTTCTCATATCATTGAGCTTGCTGGACTTCTTCACCAGTTCTTTAAAGTGAGCCATGAGTGATTCTTAGCAATTTGTATATTCTCTCTCGACTTCGCACCTGACCATCATTACGGACCTTCCAATGCTAGATTCCTAAGTACGAATAGTTCTCAGTTGCAGGCATTCATCAAATTATTTACCCATGAAACCCCTTTATGAAGTGTTTTTCTTTCTCCATGACCCCACCCTGCTGTCCCTACCCCCCTGCACAATGTAAGGGAAGTCATAGTTGTCTTCATAAAATTGATCTCTGGAATAGCTTTGTATTTTGAGTGAGACGTTGCTCACTCTAATAGCTAATTCTTCCTCTATAGAACCTGAAGGAGAAAGTTTCCACTATTAGGGAGTAAGAATTTGCCAATTTCATACAGAGATGACAAGTAGTTATTTGGGGACAATTGACTGTTTTATGAACATGTTCATCTCTTCATTTACTGAAGCTTTTTTTATTTTTTCTTATCAATGTATTCTCATATTTATCCCATCTTTGTCATCCTGTTTATTTGCTCATTCTTTATTTTTTATTTATTTTATTTTTTAAAGATTTATTTATTTATGCATACAAGAGCTGGGGTACAGGCCAGAGGTATGGGAGGTGAGAGGACTCACCAGAAAAAGAGTAGGGCACAGAACGGGCAGACTGACCGAAATACACTGCTGAGGGGAACAGTGGACAAGGCAGGAGAGGTCTGCTGCGCCATGTGGGTTTCTCCCTGGCTGGCGGGGGATCAAACCTGTGCTGCAGAGGCTGTGGATTGCTTCATAGCGCAGCGCCCTACCCTTGCGCCACCAGGGAGGCTCTTATTCTTCAATTTTTAAATGAATTCTATTAAAAAAAAGCAATAAAATGTACACATTTTAAGCGTACTGTTTTGTGAGTTTGAAAACTCACTTTTGTTTTCCATATGTGAGCAGAGTCATGTTAAATCTAAGACATTTGGGGATAATTGACAAGTATTTTATGAACATGCTTAAATCTTCATTTATTTGGGCTTTTTTTTTTCTTGTCACTGTATTCTCACCTCTTGACTTTTTCTTTTTTTTTCTTTTAGATTTATTTATTTATTTATACAAGAACCGGGGTACAGGCCAGATGCGCGGGAGGGTGAGAGGATTCACCAGAGACAGAGCCGGGAACAGAACAGGCAGACTGATGAAAGCCCCACAGGCAGACTGTGCGGAAAGCCCCACAGCTCTGCGCTCAACCTCCTGCACCACCACTGGAGGCCCTTCTTGACTTTTTCTAAGTCTCTGTCTTTCAATACCTGAGAGACGTAGGATGTCACATTTCTGTTGCCACCACAATGGAGGAGCTCAGTTCCTCAGGCTAATGGGCTGAATCGCTCATCATACACGCAGGGGTTGTCACTATCTGAAGCAGTTTCTCAGTATTACAGCTAACCATCTAGTAACCATTAAATGTTAAATATTAAAGGGGATAAAAGGAGGAAGAGAGTGGAGGACAAAAGGAAAGAAGTGCAGGAAGAAACTTGAGATAGCTCTAGCTATTTAAAAACAGTGAATTCTAATACAGCGTCCCATATATTTACACAGGTGCACACACACACCCTCATAGTAATTAGATAAAATCTGAAGAAAAACTAACATATTTGTGACTTTTGTTTGTGTTTTTTATTTGCCATAGACCAGCCTCTTAGGATATACAATATTTTAAAAAATATATTACATTTTACAGCTTTGATTCAAGTAACATTTTAATAACATTTGTAGCAACTCATACCTTTACAATTATATTTACTTGCTGGATGGAAAATATCAAGATTGAACAGAACAGAACTTAAAAAGTTTTCTATTTACATTTCCAGGAAACTTTGACAAACATTCATCACATATTTTCAATTGATTTTTAAGAGTAATAATGCTGTATATAATTAAAAAACTTTCAAAATTATTTTCCACTTTAATAAAACAATTCCCCTTTTACTGGAGGCGATAGTTATAATCTAGCTTTCTAATTTTCTAGTTTTTTAAATGATTTCAAGGAAAAATCCTGTTATAAATTATCAGACTCCTGGCACAGTCAGATCTTCTCTATCAGAGATGAAATGTCATTAATTTAAGGTTGGTAAAAGAAATAAAACAAAACTTCAAATACTACATAGTGAATGCCAAATCAATATTAAATTTATGATCTTTGCATTTAACCTGCTCATATGTGAAAAGAAAAATGAGAAACTTGTTTGTGAAAAATGTTAGCAGAGACTGTAAAAAAAAAAAAGTACCATCAAGTATAAGGCATTCTTCCTTTTAATGTCTGTTCTTTGGAATAACTGCATATGGAGGAAAAGATCAGATGGCATTATTTTACTTGTGTTAGTTTTACACTTTTCTAATAACCTAATTATAAATGATAATATTAAATGTGAAGATATTTGTGGCATATGGTAATGTCCATTTTGGAACATTCATCACAAAAAAAGCAGGTAGAAAAATGCTTCGCCGTTTTGAAGTTAATCAACCTTATACAACTATCCCAAACTGATACAATTAGGACATGAATGAAGCAGATGTGGTGCAGGTATGGATGCTAGAAAAGTCATACTTGTGTGTGGCTCCCCAATTGTGAAGGACAGAAATATATCACCAGAAAAAGAATAAAATCTAAGTTCCTGAAGCAGCATAGCCAGTCAAGATGACCACAAATTGTAAAGCAGTATATTGACTTTATTTGACCCTTTATACCTTGAAATTGGCTACAATGCATTTTGACAAAGATAGATGCAAAATCTAGAAGAGTTTGCCTTTCCTGCCCATAGGCTGCCAACCAGAGCCACTCTCTGTGAGTTTTTAAAATATTTTTTCCATTAGCCTGTGATCCCTTGTAGTGTCATATCAAACCAAGAAGCCTAAAAGGAATGAACAGGAATAGGCTTGGGACCGACTGAGGGTATCAAATATTCCATAACCTAGAGTATGCCAAAATTGTAAATTAGCCAAACTGTCTATTAAAGGGACAACTAAAATAGCAGTTGAAGTGGAATACCTGGTTAGGGTGCTTTGCTATCCTTACGGATTCAATTTTTCAATAATTTTTATGTAGTTTTTTTGTTTGTAATAGAATACATGACATAGGAACCAAGGATTGAAGCAGGAGAGGCCCTATTCTGAAATCCAGTGAGTATTTGGGGAAGTGTGCTCTCTGCAGCTCTGAGTTTTAGGGGTTTCATGGTTCTATTTCACAAAAGAGAGAGTTCTTCCATGAGACAAACCAGAGACACTGAACCATAAGCTTTAGATGCAATTTCAGTAATCTAGTGTTTGTATGCCAAGTAACCAGCATCCAATAAAAAGAGTTTGTTCTTGGCAGTGAGAAAAGGTCACGGATATACACTGGAAGCTGTGAAGAACAGGTATTGGCATCGAGGTAACACACTTGGATGTCTTTTCAAATGCCCTTGCTCAATTTTTATGATAAATGACCAGAGTAACAATCATGAATGAAAAAGTCATGGTGATAAGGAGTTTCAGCCCTTAATGAATGACTCTGTGACACGTAAGTCTCAAAATTACTGGAGGTGATAGATTAGCTGAGTATAGAGCAGAGGGATCTGATGTATATTGTTTGTTTCCCCAATGCCTGTCTCAGTGAAAGGACCTGCAGTTTGTTTTTCTAACCTTGATCTCTTAAACTTGTCCCAGAAAGGAAGTCTACTGGCATTCTGGAGGAGCTATTTGCATAATTTAATTGAAGAAATAGACTTTAATTTCAAAAGGTTTACTGGAGTAAACAGTAGGATATACTGCCTGCGTTCCTGTATAAAATGAGAGACATGTAGTCCCAGCTGCTGGAAATGCAGCTGAGCAAACCTGAGTTCTCAGTCCACTTTAAAAGTTTCCTCAACTCTAGGGAATTATCTTTTCCTCAGTCAATTTCCTTCCTAGCAGAGTGCATCTAGTGACTGCCTATTGTGGCAATATGAAGTTGACTCCCTTTGCCCATCTCAGGGTAACTTTGAAGGGTCATCTCAGCTTCAGAGTCTCTGTATGATAAACTGTATCCTCCAATAATAGAGCATTGTGCCCCAGTTCCTTCTCTGCCCAATTCTATTTTACTTTCACAAATTTTTATTTCCCCAAGAAACCCAAACTTAACACGATTTCACAGGTGCTAAGATGCCTGGCAACAATAAGTGATAAAAATTGAAAGCTGCTATTTATTTGCCTCCTTTTTGAGAGTACTACAATAAAATATATAATCAATAAAAATTAAAATGTGCTTTTTGGTTTATATGTTTGCTATTTTAGTTATAATTTAATGCCTTAATCAAACCAGCCCATCTGGAACTTGATTCCAGGGGAAAAACTGGAGATATATAATCAACTAAAATAATTACAGTATATGTTAAATACTTTTAAGAGAATGAAAAACAAATTTACTAAAATATAAGTAATAAGTAAGGTAAAATAATCAAGATCATGCTTCCAATCTTCATACATTTACTAGTAAAACTTGCACCCATAACATAAAATTAAATGTTTTTCAGAGTTGCAAATAATTTACTTATCTAATTTTATTAATCTGAGAATGATTTTTAAAGTCCTATTTGTAAATTAATTTCTTGTAAGCATGAGACATCAAAATAGCTAACTCAATATATGAGAAGATAATTCCAGAAAGAGATCCAACATCCATGATCAATCATCATTATTGAGAAAAATTACAATAGTTTTCTTTGCTCCTAGAAGTTCAATCTATGATGATACTATGGATGCAAGTATGCCTTTGCAAGATATGAATTTTAGTGCTACGCCATTTATCCATCTGCCACAATATATATTTGTCATAAATATACTGCAATAAACATTGTATAGCATATAAGTTTTTTTGAGTTGATAGCTTCATATTCCTTGGATAGATGTCCAGGAGTGGCATTACTGGATTATACATGATTTTAAGCTTTTTAAGGTAAATCCAGATCGTTTCTAGAATGGTTGCCCCCATTTAATTCCCACTAACATTGTTTGAG
Source organism: Talpa occidentalis (assembly GCF_014898055.3). Taxonomy (NCBI): domain Eukaryota; kingdom Metazoa; phylum Chordata; class Mammalia; order Eulipotyphla; family Talpidae; genus Talpa; species Talpa occidentalis. The sequence continues at coordinate 20,884,429 of NW_023603184.1, read as the reverse complement.
TTCCTCTTTCTCTGCGTCCTCTTCAATACTTATTTGTAATTTGTTTATATTTATATATGTATTTCATTGAATGAACAAATTGATTTACTGACTCCCTTATGGGTGTTAGTTTGTCTTCTCTATAAAAACTGTCTTCAAGGAACAGTGTCCTGTTTCCTTGAATATATATACAAGATTTGCTATATATAGTACCAGAGAAGTTTTTCAGTAAAATGTTATTTCTCTTACTAAAATGCCATTAGTACAGTGATTATTCATTATTGTATATGTCCCAACAATTGAAGAAAAATTAAAATAATTTACTCTCATAGATTGAGAATATCATAAATCGAAAGCTTTCAGAGTTAATATCCACATATTTGAATACATTTTCTTAAAGTAACATTTCTGAACAGTAAAGCCTAATATTTCCTACTGACTCTATTTAAAGCAATGATGACTGCTTCATGCAAGTTTCTTGCCCAATATTTTCTACTAAATTTTACTCCAGGGATTTTCTGTTGCAAACTGGAAAGGATTTTGTTTTGTGTTAACCTGAGTTCAGTACTGCCTAAGAAGTACAACTGGCCATTGGAAGCTAAATAATTTGAAATTATTTCTGTTGCAAAATTAACTAGCTCAATAACAAAGTAAGACAAATTGCTTATTTTCCTTCTTGGAAAATATAAAGTTGCTGGTTCTAAAACATGTTTTGAACAAAACCATCCTTATATAAGGAAAGTAGGTCTAAAATACCAAGTCAGTGTGAAAACTGACTCTAACAGTTACCTATGCTCAATTCCGTACAAAGTTCCAGTTTTACTTATTTTTTTGATTATCTTCTGTAAACTGCCCAGAATGATCAATTTTAAAGAAATGAGTTTTCAAATAAAATATTTTATAGGTTTGCTCACTCTAACTTAATTAAGTACTGTGCATGTATCTCTAAAACTGAAATCTTATATTCCATTCTTCTCTAGAACATCATCCTGCTTATTGCCATATAACTATATTTTTATAATTATTAAAACAAAATTTTGAATATTGAAAGTGCTAGTAGGGCTGGTGTCAAAATTAAATGTTTAAAAGACTAATATATATTTTGCACTCTGTGGATAGGGTAGAGAGCCTGAGAAATAGAATGTTTTACCGTTTTCTGCATGGATCCCTTTGTAATCACTTTCTCTTTCCTGAGCAAAATGCCACATTAGGTCAGGGAAAATTATTTCTGTCTATGATTTTGCTCTTTCTTCCCCCATAGAGAAAAGCAGTATCTGTAAGACACAGTGAGCAACGTCCAAGAATCTAAAGATGCAGCCTCCACTTAATGAAGTAGGCCACAAGTGCAAGTCAATTAAGAGGGTTTTCAAAGCAATTCTATCCACTTAATTCACAGGAGCAAGATCAAAACTAAAAGAAATACAGCTGACCAAAATAAAACATTTAGCAACTTTTACAAGTTAAAGTCAGTGCATCCATCGGTGCATTCAAAATTGGTAATTGTACACACAACTATCTCTTCTGTACCAGTGAGCATTGCTTGCATGAAAATGTTCTGGTTAGTGGAAAAGGAAATTACATAGAAACAGCAACATCTGTCATTGAAGATTTAACTGTTAGAAATAATACAAAGTCTTTTAAAACTTTCTACTTAAGCATAACTTCTATGTCCTAAAAATCCCCCTCCATTACTTCTAAAAATCTTATTAAGAAAAAAGGACCACATGTATTATTGAATACCTGCTTTATTGTGTATGTATGTGTGTATATATATATTTATATGTATTTATTCACATGATCAGGACGTCAAAATTTGTTTACTTGCAGCAGAGTTAATTTATACATTAACACACTATTTTCATTTATCAAGTGGCAAAATAGTTTTTACTCCTACAATTAAATTTTGGAGCAAGTAATATTAAAATAACAAAAATTCATTCTATTGAATATAATCTCAAAAATGTTCAATTAAACATATCTCTATGTCAGAACATTTTAATTTCCCTCATACTTAGATCATCAATATTAAAATATAGGATCCCAAGAGTTTGAAAAGATTATATAATAATAATAATAATAATTATCTTTGAAAAGTAACTTTCAGCAAAACTTTTCCTCTAAATTGTTGGAAGACGTGATGGGGTATATGTATGTATGTATGTGTGTATCTATCTGTGTATGTATATATATAAAATCATAAGTGCTTAGATATAAAAATGAAAAATAAATCTCATCTAGTCCAACTCTCATTTGACATGAGAAAAAAAATTCAAGTGCAAATAACAACAATCTCCAAACTCTTGGTATTTCTGACCTTCCCCTGCAATACTGCTTGCAGTTGGAAATACATGCAATTGAAAAGATCCCTTTTTCATCATTCTCATGTTCATCCAACCCTACTAAGGTGTCCAATAGCCTTTCTATATGAGCTTTCCTACAAATTAGAAAGAGAGGCCTGCTCTAGGCAGATAAATGCGAAAAGTTTCCACCACATTCACCTTTCCAGTGAGTGTGAAGGGAAGAGAAAGGACACTTTTGTGGGAGGTAAATGCTCCCTCCCTTCAGGCGGCTTGGTATTTCCCCAACACAATGTTAGTCAACTTAGACTATTTAGGACTCAGTCTATTTCTTGGCTTTCCTGCGTGCACAGCTCTGCATTTCTCTGCCTCCATTGCATTTGGGTTTATTTACTGGGCTGAGTTCTAATTCAAAAGAATATGAGAAAATGGACTGAATTACTTCTAGTTCTGATTAGACAAAACTTCCAAACTTGTAATGTTCTTTTCCCATTCACTTGCATAATACTGGCTAGCACTGAAGAACTAGAAATCACTGAAATTGTTGACATTACAATTGCAGGAGAATGTCCAACTAACTGAAAAACCCCATTTCTATAATTTCCATCAATTGTGTGTCAACTATTATATATTTGGCATTGTCTTTATAAGACTTATATGAACTAATTCATGACCATGAATTTAAATTAGAAAACAAACTATCTTGCCTTGAAAACAGACACTTCTTAAGCAATGACTCATAGATTATATATATTCAGTATCACTACATATATTTTTACAACATATATGATGTACATACACTGTACAATTTAATAAAATGTTTTACCTGAAGAATGCAGAGAGCACAGTATGCAGGCAATCAAACACTGAGAAAAGATAGTGCTATTAGAAAGAGACAAGCAGAGCAAAGGACCAGAGAGATTCCTTTTCCATTTGAAACTATAATCAGTTTGGATATTTTAAACTAGTGTAGGGTAAGTGAAAAAGTATCAGGCTTTTCTGCCCTCCCGTCATTAAGATTGATAATGGATCCTTGTGGTCCTGATGCATGCCTGATGGCGGGCACTTGGAATAGGTTGTGGGCATATGTACATGGGCTAAGACTGGGCTTATAAGGGCGGCGTCATGGGGCCGCCAGCAGAAGCAGAGAGAATGAGAGTGAAAGAGAAGCAGAGACCACCAGGGAATGAGGGAGAGCCCAGAAAGAGTGAAGACTTGCTGGGGGCTGGGAGGCCTGCTGCCTCCAGGTCTCTGCCCCCCCCCAACCCCCACACCTCTGCCTTCCATATACCTGGTAAATTCCAATAAAAGCCTGCAGAAGCCACAGAGGGCTCCAGGACTCTCTCCTCCTTTACCCCATCTGCTCAGGTCATAGAGAACTTGCACTGTGCCCATTCCTGCCGCTACAACTAGCATAGATCATTCTTCCTATTCTTTGTGAAAACATTTTGTACACATTCCCCAAGTGAAAAATGTGATACTTAAAATTTTTTCTTACTAGGGTGAGGCCACAGTTTATTGATTATTTATATTTATGATTTCCATGAAGTCTGAAATTAGAGAGTTTAAATCTCAAAGTAATTAACAATTTAAACTAGTAGAATGTTTTGAGAAATCTGTTAAATTCTAAGGATTAACTTTCCTTGCAGTACTAGATATTAAAGTTAGCCTTAGTTATAGAAACACATTTTTTTGCCTCCATTAATCTTTGCCATTTTAGAGAACTTTATCTTTCAAAGTGACATCCATCTATCTTTAATGATTTTCAAGGGGAGTTGGAATTTACTGGAATATTTATATACATTTTTACAGATGGGGAAGTAATGGTCTTTAGAAGACCCTTGGGAGCAAGACTATTAGACTGTGAATTCTTAGAAAACATATTAAGTGTGAAAGCATGTCCATCTATATGTAATTGGCCAATAAATAATTTTAGACAACCCTATGAATAATTTACAATGTTAAATCATTTAAACACATCAGCAATCATAGCACATATGAACAATTAATTTCCATGGTTATATTTTTCTCAAAAAAAGTTTTAAATGTGGATATAATATCTCTATCTTTATGAAGTGAATTATGAATGATATTTCAGTCTAAGATTTTCAATAAAATGAATATGGCATTATCAAGTTGCATGCATCTTTTTAAATGATCTCAGGAACATTCATTTAAAGTAAATGGGAGATATTAAAATTTTAAGGTGACAAATTGCCATATTCTGTTGTGTTAAATCAGGAATCATTTCTCTTCATTTTGAATACAGAATGGATATCAAAGACATGAAATTTGTTAGTTCCCCTGTTCAAATCTAAAATAACTTTCAGAAGAATACAGTGGACATGTACTTTAATATAATGTTGTAACATGATATACACCTATTTTGTAAAGGTAAATGACTAAGTATTTTTCACTCAAGACGCATTAAATATTTGTCACTCAGAGAAAACAAAATAATCTCATCTATTGGCTTATATTCACTCATACCTTCACATTAGTTTGGACATAGGTTTCATGTCTATTTAAATAAATTGTTTCTCAATAACAAAAATAATATGGGCTTTCCATTTACTTAATGTTCATGATAAACAATAGAATATAATAAAATGGTCATGATGAAGAATAGAATATAAGGGAAATGTCATATTTTGGAATTTACAAGTAAAACTAGGGTAAAATATTGTGTCATTGGCTATCAAAGTAAAAACTCTATATTTCTGCTATACAATCGTAAAAATATTAAGTCTGTTTCTTAATCTTCCTAAATATATTTTCTTCACAATGCTTTCTTTATTTTTTTAAAGATTAATTTATTTATGCATACAAGAGCTGGGGTACAGGCTAGAGATGCGGGGGTGAGAGAATTCACCAAAGACAGAGTGGGGGACAAAACAGGCAGATCCATTGAAATACACTGCTAAGGGGACCAGCGGGCGAGACAGGAGAGGTCTGTTGTGCCATGTGGGTTGCTCCCTGGCCGCCTGGGGATCAAACTCATGCTGCAGAGGCTGCGGATTGCTTCATAGTGTGGTGCTTAACCCCTTACACCACCAGGGAGGCCCACTTTCTTTATCTTTAACTTACATTATTAATTACAATTTGTTGCAATTTTTTAAATGAACTAACCATGTGGCTAAGAACTGTATGCATCATCTGATGCAACCATCTGATGAGGGATAAAAGAATATGTCAATTGTAAAACCTTATTTTTTTTTAAACCACTACCTATAATGTTTATGCTAGGTACTACTTGAATACTGCATACATATTATCTAAATGCTTATTAGAACCATTCAAGTAGATACCATTAATACTCACATCCTGCAGATAGAAACTGAGGCAAAGAAAGATTAAATAACTTGCTCAAGCAGGTACAACAATTAAGTGGTAGTGCTGAGGACAAGATCTAGTCACTCTGACTTCAAACTAGAGATTACAGTGATTAAGGCATTTGCCTAATGCCAAAGAGCTAATTACTGGTAATAAAAATAAATTGTATTAACTCTGAGGTCTAACTGTAAAACTGCCCATAAACCCAGGCAATAGAATCTCTGCTCCTGACTATCAACTTCATGGGACTCTCTTCTAGAGTTCTTTCTAGAAGTCTGAAAGAAAGAAGTTTTTGCTTCTTTCTTTTCTGCCTGTGCTTCTTTCTGTAGAGAAAAGAAGACACAAGGCACCAGTGATGTACAAAGTAAGAGCACGTCTCAGTCATCCCAAGTGCCCAAATTGGTACTTAGACCTGCAACGCCTTGCACACAAGACTCACGGCTACTTTCAAAGCATGCACAAGCCTCCTCCCCAGTTGCATCCTACCAAAAGCTGACCATACTTCCAGTGTGTGCATTTGGGCCAAGGACATGCTAGCGGTGACTTTGGAGGCAATGTGGAATGAGATTGGACATGCAGACTGAAGGGTGTATAGATGTGCAGTTGAGGCCATTTTTTTTAAAGATTTAATTTATTTATTTATGCATGCAAGAGCTCGGGGATAGGCCAGAGGTACAGGGGGTGAGAGGATTCACCAGAGACAGAGTGGGGAGCAGAACAGGCAGATTGACTAAAATACGCTGCTGAGGGGAGCAGCGGGTGAGAGAGACTTGCTGTGCCATGTGGGTAGCTCCAGGGCTGTGGGTCATGTGGTCTGCTGTGCCATGTGGGTAGCTCCAGGGCTGTGGATCAAACTCATGCTGCAGTGGCTGTGGATAGCTTCATGGTGCTGAGACTTAATCCCTGTGCCAACAGGGATGCCCTGAGGCCATTTTTGGCACAGGAAATTAAAAAGAGATATGAGGCTGCTTGTCTAGGAGACTGCAACAAACTCTCCCTGTGTCACCTTATCACTGGGAAGTACTCCTTGCTTTAGAATTGTTGCAAGAGGAACTTTGTTGTCACTTTGTGGTGGAAACACGATGAGGGACACAACAGTTATGGAGCATGTTTGCAAGACAAGACTCTGCTACTTGAGCAGAAGTTCTTGTGTCATTTATTGAAAGCACACAGGCTAGTAACAGCTGATCATGCTACAATGGTATAAGAAATAAGGTCCAGAGGGTGGGGTTAGAATGGAGACAAAGTTTTACGAGGAACAGAAAAGGGGGCCTTGTGATCATCAGTCAAGAGACGTTTGCATTGGCAAAGAATTTGATGTTATCACAGGCAGAGTTATGCTGAGACCACAATGGAGATAGTCACATAATCAGGTCAACAGTGGCCTAGGTGTCCCCAGGCCCACATCGTGATTCAGGCTATTGTCCGTAAGGAGTCAAGGAATGCTCTGTTCTGACTTGCAGATAGCAAACAAGTTACAGTTGCCCTTGAGTGGCCAGCTCATAGGAACCCACAGAGAATTACTGAGTTCCAATAATTTTAAAGTAAACCTGGACATCTAGGCCATTATGAATGTATATCTGTCAAGTTAGAACAAATGATATTTATTTTCTGCTCTTGAACTGTACTATCCAAATGATAAGCATTGTTTTGTTTTATTTTTATTTTTGAGAAAAAAAAAAACACATTCCTATTCTTTGTACTATTGTACTTCTTTAAATCTGGTATAAAATGTGTGACTGAAAAAAAATGAGCATATACAACCTTATTATCAATGTAGTAAAGGAAAGGATTATCTCTCCTCTCTTATTTTATTAATATGCTCTTTGACAGATAGCTTATAAATTAATGATATGTAGTTGAGTCTCAAAATTGAGAATCGAGATGCAAAGTCATAATTATAAGAATAATGCATAATCTTTAAATCATTTAACTGGCAGTGCATCTAAAATTAGTGTACTAAAATGTAATTGACTTCAGTTTTCAAGTCTTTCATCAACTAGTATTATTTTCTCAAGACCTTTGTCAATATAACATTGATTTCAGTTTTCTATGTAAGTTTTTAAGTTTCAGTTCCCAAATCTTTACTACTGAAATACCCTTCATGTGCCTTTTTTTTCACTTTATTTTGTAAAATGATGCAGTTTTTTCTTAGTCATTCTTGGCTACTCCTTTCAGAACATCGTATCAGAGTGAAGAAATAATATATCCTTTGATCTAAAAATTCTTCCAACTTCAAACTAAACACAGCTATAAAAAAATCAGAATTTTATTAACCTTTGTATTGGTAGGGATAGATGAAAATTGAAAACAAATGTACAAAGCTTATTCAGCAAGAATAGAAGGTAGAGGCAATCGTAAAATGTCAAAATTTCTTACCAAAGGTAGATTTTAAAAATTACTCCAAAAAATTAACAGTAAAAATATATTTATTTTGAAATTTGAGCCCTGAAAATGAATCAAGCATGTGTGTAAATAATAAACTATAGTGTACAGATCCAAATTAGTGAATATTCTGTTATTCAATAAAGGTAATACAGAAATAATTCAGAAATTCTTTGCATTTGACAAAAAACAGTTTCTATGAGATCATTTTGCATAAGTTTTTTATTAGAAGATCATTATTTTATGAATGTAATCACACTATTGATCATATCAAGCTACAACACTCTCTAAAAAATTTCCAATTCTATAATAAGAGGCCAGATTGGAATGGTTAATCAGATGCTAATTTTGTCCTCAAATTCATCTTTCTCAGCATGACACCACTGCATGATTCAGTTAGAGACCAATGCACTGTTATGGAAAGGCACCTTTATTCTTAAATCTTAGTCTTTACAATTTACCTTTTTGTGATAGGTCAGGAGATACATTTAATTTAAAGTGTGTCTCTTTAAGAAACTCCCTATTTTTTTTTAACAGTAACAGGCAATGAATATTGCCATTTGGCACTGAAAGCAAGAAAAGGAAATAATCAAGAAAAAGCCTATACAACAACAATCTGTAGGGGGAAAGGAAAATGTAGTCTATCATTTCATGATTTTTCAATTGTATATCATGTAAATACTGGTGAAAGACAAAATAGAACCATACATGTGGTCCACTGGAAAACTGCATTCTGTTGCTCAAAGAAACATTAAGAAAACAGATGGTTGTAGAATTTTTGCATAGATTTTGGGAAGCATTCTTATTTGTATTGTATTATGGTGTAAGCTGTGACTACACAATGCCAGAAATCTTTGAAAAGTGAAATATTTCAACAAATGTTTGATGTGTTGAATAAAATGATTTGACTAACTTCCTTCTCCACCTACCCAAACGCATACAGTGAATCAAGGAATTTAGGAATTTGTGAGTCTTGTCACCACAACCTTTAACTGACGTGGCTAAATGCTAATTAAAGGATCATTTTAGGGAAGCTTGTATTCTATTGTCAAAATGTCTTTCCTTGTAATATGAGAATTTAAACTTTATAGTAATATAAATACTTATTGCTATTAACATTTAAAAAACTCTTCAGGGCCTCCCTGGTGGCTCAATGGGTTAAGATGCAATCTATGAAGCTGTCCGCAGCCTCTGCAGCACGAGTTCAATCCCTGGCTGGCCATGAAGCTACCCACATGGTGCAGGAGACCTCTCCCATCTCACCCACTGCTCCTCACAGCAGTGTAATTCAGTTAGTCTGCCTGTTCTGTTCCCCACTCTGTCTCAAGTGAATCCTCTCACCCCCCCAACACCTCTGGCTTGTACCCCAGTTATTGTATGCATAAATAAATAAATCTTTAAAAAAAAAAAACTTCATATTTTTGGGGAAGAAGTATATTTAACAGTATCATGATTTTTTTCCATCTCTTTTGTTAAAAATCATTTAAGGTTTTTAGCTTGCAATAAAGCTTTGAGCCCATGTTGGGATTTGCTAAATCTAATCCTAAGCAAGGAAATGAAATAAGAGAGAAATTTAGGCATGCCTGAAAAGGCTATTAAGAACAAAAATGAAAATCGATGTGCAAAGCAACATATGCAAGAGTTTGCAAATCCTTTGTCTTTGCTGTGGAAACTAAACCTGTCTTTCAGGATATGGGTTAGAGAATCCATCCCTGGCCTGGACCTGCTGATTGAAAGAATTTTGTATAATCCATACTCAATAAAAGCAATGATTTTGTAATAGTTGCCATGTCTGAGAGGCTCATAACTGATTTGGGGTAGGTGGATATTGCTGTCAATCTTAAAGTAGTAGAAAACAGGTTTTGTTTATATTTTTAATGTGTCTAATTCATCAAGAAACTTCCTCTGGTATCTTCACCTCTTGTCCCAGATTTCCTGACTCTGAATGATCCATGCTGCCCCATATCAGTAAGTTTAATAATAATTGTAAAAATAGGGCCTCCCTGGTGGCACAAGTGGTAGAGCCGCACTGTGAAGCTGTCCGCAGCTTCCTGGCCGCGGGCGAGAATCCCAAGTGGTGAAGCAGACCTCTCCTGTCCCGGCCACTGCTCCCCTCAGCAGAGTACTTCGTCAGTCTGCCTGTTCTGTTCCCTGCTCTGTATCTGGTGAATCCTCTCACCCTCCCACGCATCTGGCCTGTACCCCAGTTCTTGTATAAAAAATAAAGCTTTAAAAAAATAATAATAATTGCAAAAATAGTATTTACAGTGCTTGTACTTTCTAATTGTAGGGTAAGGTAAAAAGTATCAGGCTTTTCTGCCCTCCCACCATTAGGATAGATGCGGTCCTGAATGCATGCCTGACGGCGGGCACCTGGAGTAGGGTGCGGGCATAGGTAGATGGGATTCACCTGGGCTAAGACTGGGCTTGTAAGGGCCACATCATGGGGACGCCAGGAAAAGCAGAGAGAAGCAGAGAGAATGCCAGAGAACGCGGGAGAGCACAGAAAGAGTGAAGAATCGCTGGGGTCTGGGCCCCCCAGCATCCCTCCCTGCTGTGTACCCAGTAAATCCCAAAAGCCTGCAAAAGCCACCGAGGGCTCCAGGACTTCTCCTTTACCCAGTCTGCTCGGCCCATAGAAAACCTGCTCTGTGTCCTTCTGGCCCTTTAGACTGATCAGATTTGTGTGGAAATTTTGATGTTAACTGTGAGTAATGAATTGGTGTTAAGTTGTTAAATTTGCGATGATGCATTACAGTAGCAATAGAGAGCAGATATATATGTGTATATACAGTTTAGATAGTTGCAACAGATTAAAAACAAATGGGTAAAATATATGGAATGTTAGTGTGATGAGTGCCCTGGAGAAAAATAGGCAATAAAAAGTAGCAGGGGGTTGGGGTAAAAGGTGGGAGGAAATGTCTCACTGAAATGACATTATCGTAAATATTTGAATAAGGTGAGGGGGGAGTGTAAAGGCAGGTCTGGCCACTGAGCAGGTTCTCTATGATCCAGCAGACCCAGTAAAGGAAGAGAGTCCTGGATCCCTCAGTGGCTTTTGCAGGTTTTTATTGGGATTTACCGGGTACATGGCAGGTAGGGAGGCTGGGAGGCCCAGCAAGTCTTCGCTCTTTTGGGCTCTCCAGCCTTCTCTCACATTCTCTCTGCTTCTCTGCTCTCTGCTCTTCTCGTGGTTCTAATTCTGCTTCTCTGCTTCTTCTCTCTGCTTCTGCTGATGTCCCCATGACACGGCCCTTAAAAGCCCAGTCTTAGCCCAAGTGAATCCCATCTACCTATGCCCACACCCTACTCCAGGTGGCTGCCATCAGGCATGCATTTAGGACCTCAGGGTTCCGTCAACTATCCTAATGGCAGGAGGGCAGAAAAGCCTGATATTTTACTTACCCTGCAGGGAGAAAGTCACGGAGATTCTTGAAAAAATGAGTTCCAAGGAGAGAAAAAGCTAATGTCAAGCATGAAGTTTGGTGCATTCACAGAATAAAAGAATCAAGATGTTGGGAGCCTGAAGAGAACTCCATCTGACTTCTGTGTAAGGAATAAACTGTAGGGGATCTGGGAAAATAATGGCCCCCTTATATAAACTTATATGGCAAAAAGAGATTCTGAAGATGCAATTAAGTTAAGGATCCTGAGATGTGCGCAGCCTGGATTACCCTGGTGTGTCCAGTGTAATCACAAAGGCAGAAGCAGTAGGGGCATAGACAGAGAGCAAACGCAGACAGTGTTGTGTGGTTGGCTTTGAAGATGGAGGAGAAAGACTTTCTGCTAGAAATTGGAAAAGGTGAGAGAAACATTTCTTACTAGAACTCTGGGAAAGAAGGTGGCTCTCCATCTGGAGAGATGATAATGGAAATCATCAATTTCATGATTTTAACCCAGTAAGACTCACTCTCAGAGGTTTTTTTTCCTTAGATTCTGGAGTTGTGATTTTCTGTTGGTTGTCTTTTCCCCTCTACGTAGCCTCCATCCTCTGCATTTGTCTTTTACCTGCTACTGGCCTTGTAGCTCGCTCAGATTGGTAAATTCATCTCTAGGTTCTGCTGTGTCTATAAAAGTAAGTTTTTAGAAAAATTTAGATAAGCTTTTTCCTCTTGTGCTCTTAGGGTTTGAAACCAATCAATTTAACCATTTAGCCTCCGTTATAATTCAACCTTGAGTTGGCTTTTTGTTTTAATTTTGAAGAATTTTGAGGTGATGAAATTTTGTCTACTTCAGGCTGAACAGAATATAAATATCATGTTATATCATGGGTTCTGGGTTGAATACTTATCTGCCTAGTAATTGTCATGTACATAGAATGCCTGGATTATTAAAATAATTATTAAAACAAATTATAATTTTAAATAGTAATTACATATTGAATGTTAGGAATAAAAGAAGTATTGGTAGTTGTAGACTAGATTTGGTTAGGGTATTTATTTCAGTAGGGTACCAGTTAAAGAGATTTATTTTTTAGAACTAATTTTTAGTTCTGAGAATAGAACAGTTTATTTAAACAATTTAGTTAAATAATTTTGGTGGCAGTTTTACAGGTGGGCTTTAATTTTATATCATGCAAATAATAATAGGTATTTTTATGGAAACAAAAGAAAAAGTTTAAAGTTTAAAGCAAATCAGAAATTTAATGGAGTTTTGATATTATGTTTATTTTTAGTTTGTATGATTTTTGAACAAGGATAAATTTTTTTAAATTTTAATTCAAAGATTAGGAGAAAACCAGAAAGTCTGGAAGACTAGATTTTGATGCTTATAAAAAGATATATTAAAATTTATTTTTATTACATAATAAAATTTATTTGCAAATTAAGTTTAGTTTTAATAAACTTAACCAATGTGTATAAATTTAGTAAGAAAAAAAATAATAACTTGAAATTTATTTTACTGGAACTTTTTGTAAGGGGTTTTTGGCGAAGTTCTTAAAGTTTCTCAAGTCTCTGGAGTTACATCAAGACACTTTTGCCATAGACGCTGTGTGTGATATTTTTGTTTTAGGTAAAACTTTTCAAGGCTTTTAAGCTGTCCTGGGGTTTGTGTTAAAGTTATTGCCAAGGCAGATAGTATATGAGGTGATACAGTAGGACAGTATTTCCTAAAGTGTGGTTTTAGTATTACTGAGAATAAGAGATGATTTTAGGTGGTATACTTTGATATTTTCAATATATTTTAGGGAAAAAAAAAACACTTACACATCAAAATAATGATTTTTATGAATATTAATGCTTAAATTTAAACAATATAAAACATAACCAAAATTTTAAGGTAAATATTGAGTAAATCTAATATATTGGTAAAGGGGAAAATATCAAGGCAATATGGGACTGGCTAAAAATCTGGGAAACATCATATGAGGCCATTCTAGATTCTCCTCTTTGATTTATGTGATGCAAACAGAGGCACCCAAGCCATCATCACGTCAAAAAGTCAGGATCATTTAGGTCCGCAGAAGGATATCACAGAGAAGTGGATTTCAAGAGAATAGCCTGAGAATCCATAGGACAAATTTCAAAGACAATGTCAAGTTGCCAAATTACTCATGGAACCAAGAAATAATTCATGCTTCCTCCTGTTTATGTTTCTTTTGATAGATTAGGCCCATTGTGCTGGACTGGTTCATTCTGTCTCTGAGCAGATATGATGCTGTTGGTTTTAACAGTGGCAAGTTCTTCAGGGTCTGGAGTCAGAAGAAATATCCCTATCACCTGAGAACTGGGAGTCTGGGCTGGCAGGCAGAGATAAGAATGTCCTTTTTTCCCTCTTGGGTTTTATGTCCCCTTCAAGAGCTACCCAGGATGTGGTTTCCTGTATGCAAATACCTTACATTACAGCAACCACAAACAGCTGCCAAACCTTCCCCTGACAACCTCTAATGTAGCTACAATACTAGGTATTTCACTTTTTTCATAATCCATTCAACATTGTCAAACTTCAGTAATGAGATGGAATTTATTAATGATATGATTTCTGACAGTGACATCATCTCTAACAGCAATGCAAGTGTGTCTGTGTATGTACATTATATTCATGATTTCCAAAATAAAATATATTCTAGACACAGGGATTATGTTGAAAATATTTAAATTAGCCAGACTAATTCTATTGAATAAAATTCTGTATTTGCCCAAGTTAAAAAGGAATACATTTTTTCTGGCTTAAAAAGGCCAGATTTCTCTGGAAGCCTATGCTAAAGGTTTAGTTCAGTGGTTCTCAATGAAGGATCATCCAAGCTTGTTATTACCCCACCCACCAATCTCTGGTAAGAATTGACAATATCTGAAGATACTTGCATTATCACAGCAAGGCAAGGGGAAGGTGCCAGTGACATCCGTTAAGTAAAGGCCGAGACATCTGCTAACCATTCTGCAAGGTACAGTGTAGCCTTTATAAGCAAGAGTTATCCTATTAAAATGTCAATAGTGTGGAGGTTGAGAAACCCTGTTCTGGAAAGATATTGTGCTTCTGGGTATTTGATTCAGAATCTTGGTTCCTGTGACTGTTGGCTCTAAGCATCTAACCACAGACAGTAATCCTCAGAAATTTTACTTTGCTACCTCATCTGATGCTATCTTTTGCTAAGTCAAACATTCTAAAAGTAAAATAGCTTAGTCTTTTGCTTGCACAGCTGGGTCTGTCTCCACCCTTGTCTACCTTACTCTTTTCCCTGGGGTATTGAATCATATCAATAGATTTCAGGTCTTGTGGGATTTTGATCAATGAGATTCCAAAATAAAGACTAACGGAGCAAAGTAAGGGTAGTGCCAGGCTTCCCCTAACTACATCTGTGTCACGTTATGAGTGTTCAAAAGCCATTCATCTTTCCTACATGGCTTTTTCCTTTCTGGGACTCATAACCCTTCCCTCTTTAATTTTAGAATTAGATGTTTTAACACCTACTCTTTGAAGCTCAGAATTACCAACCTATCCCTTGTAGTTCTTATACCCTGTCTCCAAATCTTTGCTATAATTCCCTGGCAAATCAAAACTCTTAAATTAGAGCATAATATCTGTTTACTGATAGACATCAACTAATTCGACTTAAGCATTGTATGTCTCTGTATCTAGGGCATCGGTGCTCCTTACTACCATGCTTGCCTAAATGTTTTCACATGTCGAAACAGAAGTGAGCCCAAGAAGAATAAAAAAAAAGTTCAAACACAACAAAACAAGTAAAATGATAGTGCATGAAATCAGTAATATAACTTGTAAAGTGTAAAACTCAGTTATCTTTGTTCTATTAGCATGTAACATTTGATAATTTTCAAGTTACAAACTAATATCAAGCACAAACTATCACTATCCCCTTGTGGCAAAGCTAATCCTGGCATGTCACGTGTCTCCTTATTTTGTACCTGGACAGCAATTGCAGCTTTCTTGTTTAGATGCAATCACCTCCATTATCACATTCAATAATCTACTGCTTGTCTAAGCATCAAATGGAGCACATATGCCTGCAGAATAAGTAGGCCTTTTGCAATCTTATCTCAAATGTCCTTTCCAACATTATTTCCCATAAGTTAGGGATCTGTTCTACACCAAATAAAAAGTTGATAGTTATTTCATACCAGTTTCAAAATCCCTACCAGTTTCAAAATCCCTATTGAACGTCCAGTTCTGAAAACCTCAGTTAAATGACATTGTTTCTTTTCAAGCAGAATTGGTGCTTCATAATAAAAGGTTGGAGGACTAGTCCAATTTGGCACTGAGAGGAGTAAATACATGTGTTTTCTTGAAGCAATCTTCATATTCTAGTGCAAGTGTTATATATATATTTCATGTCTGTTGTCCAAAAGACTAAAAGGAGTCAAGATTTAACAAACTTTTTTTTTTTTTTGCTTTTTCACTTAAAGAGTAACTCAAGTGAAGAATACCATGATGATTAATAGAACCTAGTAGTACTGTCATAATTAGGCTGAAGCACCAAAAGTTAATCCAATGGTTTTGAATCAGTGCAAATATCAGCAAAGAGGAAAAGCCAACTAACATCCTAGTATTACTAAGAAAATACATTTTTTTAAAGACTTCTTAAAATATTTTTCAGGAACCTCTAGGTGTACATAGATCATAATTTAAAATTGCTGCTGTAAAGAATGTTGTTATTTTTTTTTTGCCTTTTTAAGATTTTTAGGCAACCCAAGGGGTATGTGGATCATATTTTCATAATTGCTGCTATAAAGAATACTTTTTTTTTCTTTTTAACAAAGAGTAGAGTTTATTGTTTGCTGGCCATGTAGAAACTGTTAAATCCATGACTATTAAGCTAGAAATTGTTACTGCAGTATAATTAGCATATATTATTTTCAGGTGTACAATGTTTCATTACTTGTATATATTACAAAATGATCACCATAAGTCCAGTTAACACCTATCACCACATGTAGTTACAATTTTTTTTCTTCTGATGAGAACATTTATAGTTTCATTAATTAGAGTCAATATGTAGTACATTATATACCCATAACATTTTTACTTTATAATTAGAAACTTATACTTTTGATTCCCCCTTCACACATTTTTCTTATCACCCATCTCTACCTCTGGCAACCAAGGATTCATTATTCAACTACTGTTTATGATCTATGAGCTTCATTTGTTTTTGCTGTTTTTTGACTCTATGTTTAAGTGAGATCACGTGGCGTTTGTCTTTATGTCTGACTTCACTTATCATAAACTTAGTTTTTCAAGTGTTTCTTTTCCTTAGATCCTGAGTTGCTGTTCAAAATGGATAAAGAACACTAGTTGAAGAGAAAAAAAGTAGAGCCATAAAATTTATGTTATTCACATTTTCCCAGAATTTTCATCATAGCTCTTTTATCCTAGATATGCAAATGGAAGCAGGTCAAGATGCTTTTCCTCTCCGGAGCTGTACTTCAAGCTTCCGTCTGCTTCCATAGTGTTTTTACATAGTAAAATAAGTTTCCGTCCTGTTGATTAGTTATTAGTTTGAATGATTTTCTCCTTTGGTAGAAAGTAAGCACCTGGAAGATAGGAAGTATTTTTATCCACACACACTAGAGTTGGAAAACATGAATAAAGCGTTCAATGAGAGGGGAGTTCTGGCTGTGATTATGGGTTTAATGATTATAGATTGAAATAATAATGGAGGTATCTTTTATTGAAGGCTTACTGTTTTCTGAGGATAGTCCTAAATTCCCTGTATTTATTACACTTAATTCCTACATAAATTATTTGTTTACAAATCATTATAAACCTCCCCATATGCATTTTGTAAAAAAAAGAAAAGAAAGAAAAAAAAGAAAAAAAAAAAAAAAAGAAGAGTTAAAAGGATAAGTGATTTTTTTTTCCTCCTGTCACCCAATTAGCACATGTCAGAGTCGGCAGTCAATAGTATACTGATCTGAATGTGAGGGACTGCACATAGAAGAAGAAAACATGCTGGTGAGGATTTTGTTGATGATTTATGTTCAACAATAATGTGATATTGAGCTGAGAACATCTCTCAAATTCAGGTGATTTTATTCTACCCTGGTAGGAATTTGCTAAATATTAGATGGCTTTAAAGTTGGTTTTCGTGATGTTTCTATGGCTTGACTTCTTTTTCCATGATTTTTATTGAAGTATATTTCTTCTGATCCTGTTAGCCTCTTGCTGAAAACACACACTTGTGTCATGTATCTGGATTTAAGCATTTATTTCAGTGACTTTAAAGCCTAACAGTCAGTGACCATGACTGGAGAAGAGAGAAATCCAACCTCAAGAGCAAAATCCAGCCTCAAGAGCAAAATCTCCACTGATAACTGGGAAGTAAGACCTGGATGAGTGTATCCTATCTAGGCAATATGATGCTCCTGTTTTCCAGATGCAATTATCACAGGTAGCCACTTTCTCAAGCTAAACTCAGCCGAGAGAGAGAATACAGCAGGGTTTCTTATGACGCTGTTGTAATAGGAAATATTCCATCTTAATGATGGAAATGTCTGAGCCCCTGATGCCAGATACCCTTTCCCAGAAGGGGATTTCTCTCTAGGCTACAAATAATCAGGAATTTGTTTTTCTGCATGTTTGCCCAAGCAGAAAAACTTTCTTACTACACTTTTGAATTCTATGACATAGCTCCTTCTCTGTTCTCTCTAAAATTAACACTCTTCCTTATAATACCCTCATGTGTCTCAGCTCCATCAATGCCATGTTGATATTGTATGCCACCAAGATGGATCTCTTAGTAGTCCTTAACTATTGTGTTTTTTTGACCATGGTCCATAGTAAAATATATGCATTTTACATCATGATCACATCTAAAAATAGAATTTCATAAAGCAACTTAATAAATATAATGTGTTCTAGTATTCTATATTCTTTTGCATGTACAATAAATTAGTTTTTATGATTAGGTCATAATCTTCTGTTTGAGGATTATACTAGGGTGGTGGCTCTCAAAGTGTAAGGAAATTAAAAGAAAAACACTTAATATATCAATAAAAATGCATATTTAATATAAGAAAACCAACAGGTCACTGGTTCTAAAACTTTTGTATGCATCAGAATCAGCTGAAAGGATTGTTAATACAGATGATTGGACTCTACAATATTTAATACAGTATACTTGGTGAATTTTCATAGCAACACATGAATTTCATTTATATCTTACAAAAGTTGCTCAGTGATATAAATTGGTTTTCATTCAAAGGTGGTAACTATTATAATGTAAGAAACAATCTTAGAATGTCACAAGCACTGCCGCCTGCAACTCTCAGGAGTCAATTGGTTTTGGAGATTTCATTCAAGAACCACTGGTTGGGGGAGAAAATCAAGGGTTTCCCCCCATTTGAGTTCTGTAAATGAGCTCTGTGGCAATTCAAGGTGAAGGTTTGTAAGATGATGCTTCCAAATATGACTGAGTAGTGAGACAGTGGAATTAAAAAAAAAAATAGACATTTAAGATATCCCCCAACCTCTCTTCGGAAAGAGAATGATTATTGTAAACAGGAAAACAGTGCTTCAAATTGCAAAACTAAGATTCCGATGAACCTGGGATCAAAGCTACCACTTTAGTATCTAATAGCAAGTCACTTTGCTAATTTTAACATCATGTAGAAAGTGACATAATAATGGTACTTTACACCACTGGTATATTGTTCTGAGAATTAAATGCAGTCATATATGGAGACTGGAGCATCCTGATGTAATTTAGGATGTGAATAACTGTCCTGTATTTAACTTTCTGAAGTGCAACACCTGTGCCTAACTGTTAACCCTTCCAATTCAGGCATCTTTCCTTAGAAAGGTCAGGAAATAAATGTTTATTCATGCCCAAGGACCAGTTCAGTTCCACAATCAAAATCACCCCTTGTCTCTGCAGGTTTTGAAATTGTTCCTGTCCTCTAAAGTTAATTGTTCTAGAACAAGCCATCATACACTCACAGACCCTAACTGGCCTTGGTTCATTTGGCTCTGATATGGCACAGAGTATAAATACAGACACAAACTATGGGATTTAATTTATGTATTTTTGTAATTCTGCACAAACGTTAACTATTTAAAGCTAGCACTAAAATTTATTTTAATATTAAAACATTTAAAATTTAAGTAATTTAAAAAATTTAACCAAACTAAACAAATATAAAGCATTTAACATTGCAATATATAGGTTAGTGGTAGAAGCCAAAAGAAAAAATTCAGTGTTTTAGTTTTCCCTTACTTAGAATAACACTAATAGTAATTATAAATCACCATTCAAGGGAAAGGAGAGAGGAAGAAGTAGAAATGAAAAAGTTGAAGAAAGGAAATTTTTATTATTTTTGTATTTGCAGCACATTTTTTCTGCTGAACCTTGAATTTTTATCGTTCATGTAAATTTATGTAGCCAAACTTCTACAGAATTCATATAGAATGTAAAGGGAAGAGGAGTTGAGAGTATTCTTGACATCAACAGATAGAAGTAATGCTATGTTATAACCAGAAAGTCTTATGAGAAAGCCTCTCCTATCTGACTGGTTTAGGACATATCTGGCTGCTATTAGACATTGTTTCTTAGATAAGTTTCTCTTCTGTGCCATATGAACTCTTCT